>NC_138049.1:40611404-43437353 GCF_964194185.1 Rhinolophus hipposideros
GATATTATTAGCCCCTTATTGGAGGCGTTGTTTGCAAATATCTTCTCCCATTCGGTTGGTTGCCTCTTTATTTTGTTGATGGTTTCTTTTGCTGTGCAGAAGCTTTTAAGTTTGATACAGTCCCATTCATTTATTTTAGCTTTTACCTACCTTGCCTTTGAGGTCAAATTCATAAAATCGTCTTTGAACCCAAGGTCCATAAGTTTAGCACCTATGTTTTCTTCTATGCAGTTTATTGTTTATGGTCTTATGTTTAGGTCTTTTATCCATTTTGAGTTGATTTTGGTACACAGGGACAGACAGAGAGCAGTCTAGTTTCATTCTTTTGCACGTGGCTTTCCAATTCTCCCAGCACCATTTATTGAATAGGCTTTCTTTTCTCCATTGTATGTTTTTGGCTTTTTTGTCAAAAATTATGTGTCCATATTTATGTGGGTTTATTTCTGGGATTTCAATTCTATTTCTTTGGTCTGTGTGTCTGGTGTTTTTTTATCATGCTGTTTTGATTATTATTGCTCTGTAGTACAAGCTGAAGTCAGGGAGTGTGATACTTCCAGCATTATTTTTTTTCCTTAGGATTGCTGTAGCTATTTGGGGTCTTTCTCCATAGAAATCTGGTGATTTTTTTTTTTGTTCTATTTGTTTAAAAACTGCCACTGGGATTTTGATGGGGATTGCATTAAATCTGTATATTGCTTTGGGTAATATGGCCGTTTTAACTATGTTGCTTCTCCCAATCCATGAACACGGAATGTCTTTCCATTTCTTTGTGTCTTCTTCAATTTCTTCTAAAAAATGTCTTACAGTTTTCAGTGTATAGGTCCTTCAAATCCTTGGTTAAGTTTATCCCTAAGTATTGTACTCTTTTTATTGAATTGCAAAATGAATTGTTTTTTAAATTTCTTTTTCTGAGATTTCATTTTTAGTATATAGGAATGCAATGGATTTTTGTACATTGATTTTGTAGCTGGCAACTTCACTGTATTCATTTATTATTTCTAATAGCTTTTTGGTGGAGTCTTTAGGGTTTTCTATATATAGCATCATGTCATCTGCAAAAAGTGGCAATTTAACTTCTTCATTCCCAATTTGGATGCCTTTTGTTTCTTTCTCTTGATTTCTCTGATTTCTCTGGCGAGGACTTCCAACACTATGTTGAAAAGCAGAGGTGATAGGGGACAGCACTGTCTTGTTCCTGAATTTTACAGGAAAGGGCTTCAGTTTTTCACTGTTAATTGTGATATTAGCTGAGGGTTTGTCATATATGGCCTTTACTATGTTAAGGTATTTTCCTTCTATACCCATTTTATTAAGTGTTTTAATCATAAGTGAGTGTGTATCTTGTCAAATGCTTTTTCTGCATCTATTGATATAATCATATGATTTTTGTACTTTATTTTGTTTATGTGGTATTTCACATTGATCGATTTGCATATGTTGAACCATCCTTGTGCCCCTGGGATGAACCCCACTTGATCGTGATGTATAATCTTTTTAATGCATTGTTGTATTCGATTTGCTAGAATTTTGTTTAGGATTTTTGCATCTGTATTCATCAGAGATATTGGCCTGTAATTTTCTTTTTTTGTGTTGTCCTTACTGGGTTTTGGTATCAGGGTAATGTTGACCTCATAAAATGAGTTAGGAAGTACTGTCTCTTCTTCAATTTTTTGGAAGAGTTTTTCAGCAGGACTTGTATTAGATCCTGTTTGAAGGTTTGGTAGAATTCACTAGTGAAGCCATTTGGTCCCAGACTTTTGCTTTTGGGAAGGTTTTGGATAACTGATTCAATTTCCTTACTGGTGATCGGTCTATTTAGATTTTCCAATTCTTCATGATTCAGCCTAGGAAGGCTATATGTTTCTGAGAACTTGTCCATTTCTTCTAGGTTATTGAATTTGGTGGCATATAGTCCTTCATAGTATTCTTGGATGATCCTTTGTATTTCTGTGTCATCCGTGGTAACTTCTCCTCTTTCATTTCTGATTTTGTTTATTTGTGTCCTTTAATCTTAGTAAGTCTAGCCAAGGGTTTTTCAATTTTATCAATCTTTTCAAAGAAGTAGCTCTTTGGTGCATTATTTTTTTTCTGTTGTCTTTTCTCTATTTCATTTAGTTCTGCTCTGATTTTTATTATTTCCTTCCTTCTGCTGATTTGGGGTTTCATTTGTTCTTCTTTTTCTAGTTCTTTCAGGTGTAACCTGAGGTTGTTTATCTGGGATTTTTCTTCTTCCTTGAGATAGACCTGTAATGATATATATTTCCCTCTTATTACTGCTTTTGCTGCATCCCAATAATTTTGGTAGGATGTATTTTCATTCTCATTTGTTTCTGTGTATCTTTTGATCTCTCCTCTTATTTCTTTTTTGACCTAGTCGTTCTTTAAAAGTATGTTGTTTAATCTCCACTTATTTGTGGCTTTTCCTGCTTTCTTTTTGCAGTTGATATCCAATTTCAAAGCCTTATGATCAGCAAATATGCTTGCGGTGATTTCAATCTTCTTAAATTTTCTGAGGCTAGTTTTTTGTCCTAATGTATGTTCTATCCTTGAGAATGTTCCATGTACACTAGAAAAGAATGTATAGTCTGATGTTCTAGGATAAAGTGCTCTATAAATGTCAGTTATGTCCATTTTGTCTAATGTGTCATCTAGGGCTGGCATTTCTTTATTTATTTTCTGTTTGGATAATCTATCCAAACTAGCTGTCAGTGATGTATAATTGTGTTTTGGTCAATTTCTTCCTTCAGTTTTGTTAGTAGTTGCTTTGCATATTTCAGTGCTCCTTGATTGGGGCATAAATATTTGTAACTGTTATGTATTCTTGTTGTATAGTCCTCTTTATCATTTATCATTATGAAATGTCTATCTTTGTCTCTTATTATCTTTTTATCCTGAAGTCTGTAATGGATATAAACTCTTGCACTCTGCATTCTTAATACAGCATGCCATTATATTGAAAGCATTCCTCAGGTCTTCCGAGGAATATAACCCCGACATATCTGGGCCCAGAAATGAATTTGTTAATATTTGTTATAATGTAATGTAATATAATATAATATAATTATAATATAATTTTTTATAATAATTTGTTTATAATAATTATTATGCAAGTGTGTTTTAGTTTATTTTGACTCTGGTTTATGGGTGATTTTGAGAAATAAGTTCTGATATGAAGTACTTCAACTTGTTTATAAGCATTATAAGAAATATATTAAAATTTACTCTGAGACATGAGATGAAAAGTGAGATGATATAAGTTATGTGCTTTCATATGGTTTTGTAACTAGATTTAATTAATCTTTCTATTATGGGCATATTTTTTCAATCAAATTTTCTTATTCTACCAACAGTGTTCTTATAGATAAACACTTAAAATGTATTGTTAACTTTTCCTAAAAGAAAAAGAAAACAATAATTTATTTTGTAAATTATTGTCTTTTTTCTTTATAGTCTGGCATAAAAGATTAAAGAATCAAAAAACTTCCAAGGAAGGGCTGACAGTTCTCATAAACGAAGACAAAGAGTTGGCTGAGCTGCGAGGTCTGGCTGCTGGAGTAGGACTGGCTAATGCCTGCTATGCGATACAGTGCGTAACTGGGGCCGTCATCATGGGGTACCTAGATAAAGAGGGGCAGGATTGCCTTGGTTTATGCCCATTATCCTGGCATAATTATTAATAACACACCCTTCCACTTTTAAATGTGACCTGGAATAGATAGAAAAAGATGCAAAGGAAAATAAGCAAAAATCAGTTGCTTTCCAGTGTTTTATCACATAGTTCAAAAATAAATGAAACACATAAATAAATAAACATATACACATAAAAATAAATAAATAGTATGTTGAAGAGAGTAGATGGTAACATGATCCTCTGAGATAAAGTAATTTCAAGGGTCTCATGTGTGTGTGCTATTAAGCAATCTAATTGTTTTCAGAAGTTGTATCGTGATTGCCTACAAAATCTCTTTAAGATAGATGAGTTTTGAACTTCTGTTGTCATCATAACTAAAGAAAATATTTACATGTCTTATACAAGGCATTATATTATGATCTACACAAAAAAGAATTATATAGTCATAGCCCTTGAAATTTATAATTCAAGACATAAAAAATGAAGGATTTCGGGTTGACACAGAGGTGATCTAAATTAGCTATTAGGAGATGACTTTTCCTTGAGAAAATACTCATTACATCTTACATTCAAGTTTATCTTTTAAAAACTCAAAGCATTTTAAATGCAGATGCATTTTTCCTCCTCATAATACTCCAAGTGAGAAGCTTGGCTTTCTAAAAGTTAACTTGCTGGAGATGGAGTTGTTTTTTGTGGTCATAATAAATTTTGTTTTACGTAAGAGATCAAGTGTGTACAATAAAGTAAAAGCATTTTAGCTCATAGATCCAGATGTATTTATTATTAATTTTCAATAGCTTTTTACACAATTGCTAACCTGAAGAAATAAATAATTGATAACTTCAAAAAAACAAGCTAAGCAAAAAAATCTTGAGGCAATGAACACACAGGCATGTTTCTATCAAAATGAAAGTGCCTAGAAGCTAAGTGACATGGTCTACCTGGGTTTCGGAGTAAGGAAGGAATATTCTAGATGGTTGACTAAGGAAGGAATCGGAACACAAAATTCCATGTCACTGTATCACATAGAATACTAACTACAGTGTTGCAAAGCCATGAGATTTCTCTTTCTTTTTCCTCATAGTGTTTCTCTTTCAAACACTAATACCAACACCAACTTATAAACCATATGTATTTTGTGAGACCAAAAATATTGTTATTTTCCAGTACTCTTCCAACCCAAGAGGAGATTGAAAGTCTTCCTGTGTTCCCTCGGGAAAAACTGACTCTGCGTCTCTTGTTGGGAAGTGGGGCCTTTGGAGAAGTGTATGAAGGGACAGCAGTAGACATCTTAGGAGTTGGAAGTGGAGAAACCAAAGTTGCAGTGAAGGTATTGTGGATTTTTTAACTCCTTGACATCTTATGTCAGTACATTTCATGGACCTACATGGATACAACTATAATAAAAGATAAATGATCTCAATGGAAAAGAGAACTGATAACAGGTAGCCTATTCATGGCTACAGAAATCACAGTTTTATTTTTTTCCATTTCCTACATAAGCTCTGTAATTCATAGTAACCTCTATGGTTACTAACTAGTTAGTAACTAACTAGTAGAGATGCTAGAAGAGAAGTGGTTGTTAAGCATGTTCTCAAGGTACTAGGCAATAGGGCGGATTGTAGCTATTTTAGGCTCCCTGACCATATCGTGTCAGTTGCAACTGACGCAATACAACCATTGCAGTTCAAAAGCAGCCGTAGTCAATATGCAAACCAATGAGTGTGGTTATGTGAGTTAAATTTTATTTTTGAGAACTGAAATTTGAATTTCATATAATTTTCACGTGTTATGAAATATTGTTCTTTGTTTTGTTTAAATTTTTTCAACCATTTAAAAATATAACATTCAATTATACCTCAATAAAACTGGAAAAAAATAAAACAAAAGTGTAACAACTATTTTAAGATTACAAGCTGTACAAAAACAGGTGGCAGGGTAAAATTGGTCCATAGGCTGTAGTTTGCTGACCCTTGTACTACACATATTCATCATGGTATATTTAATGTAGCTTTAAGGAAGTACTGGACATACTCTCAGATTTTTATAAAACTTTCTTTTGGTTGAGGGATGATAATTTTTTTAATGCAATTGAGCAATGTCCTGATCACAGCTTGTTAAGAATTTATTGCTTTGAGGCTGTGCTATACAACCAGAAAAGCGGGCCAAATTCTCTCACCTGGTTTAAATAAATGTTTATTTTTCTCATATAACAAGATGCCTACTGGCTTTAGTGCAGTGTTGAGTCAGGTTAGATCCATTACATCTGAAATCCTCTTGACTTTGTACATGTATGTTGCCTCATGGCCCTAAGATGGTTGTCAAAGAACCAGGCATCGCATCTTCATTCAGGCCAGAACACTCATTGACCAGAACTAAGTGATATGACCACCCCTATTTGCAACGGAGGCTAGAGAATTGTAGAACACGATTTTCATGATTAGCTTAAACCAATTGTCTGGGACTAGACACCTTGCCTCTAAGAAACAAATTAGGGTATTGATAGCAAGGAAGTAGGGGGAGACAGATATTGAGTAGAAAACTTTGAAAATTAAGAAATTCTTCTACATGCCAAATTTGGTCTCTTTTTAAAATTTCTACCTTTTGGAGAGACTTTGTGTAAATATTACTAGATCTTGTATCTATCAGATTTTCCTGTTTAAAAATTTCAGTCACAGGAGCTAACTTTTGAATAGGTTTACAGAGCACATGCACATGTGTTACCCATTTTCTATTTTGAGATTTCAGGGTGGATATTACAAAACAAAATAAAGATTATCTCCATTAACTCACTGAGCTCTTGGAAATCAGTCTGCTGTACTGATTCCTGGCTTGTTTTTATGTTGCACAGACTTTGAAGAAGGGCTCTACAGACCAAGAGAAGATTGAATTCCTGAAGGAGGCACACTTGATGAGGTTATCAGGGGAGCTCTGAAATAATTTTCCCTTTGTATGGGTTGGAAGCTTTTATGGCTGACTGGTGGGTTCTTAACATTTAAACTGACCTGACCTAACAGATCAAGCCCAAAATGAGCATGGCTGAAGTTTAGACAGAAATATGCCTATAGTGACAAGTATTCCATAGAAGCTGGTCTTTTAAGCCTGGGCACAGGCAGTCCTTGGACAAAAAAGTTTTCCTTTCATTTACCTTCGATAAGAAGTGAGTTTAGCAAATGATTTCTGAAGCGGTTCAGCTTTAAACGTGCTTATGTTCTTCTTAATGTGTGATGATGGGTCCAGTAGACCGAGAAAGGGCGAGTTCTCCTAAGTACAGTAATATCAATGAAAATATCCCGTGTCTTGGTAGGTTATCTTCAAGGTTAGAGTCAGTTAATGGTCATGAAAATGACTCAGACATCTTAAAGGGAAGACCTGAAGTGGTGGTTGATGGGGTCCCAAACTGTGTCATTAGATCAGGGCTTACTCCCTTTGACATCTTGAGAAAAACAGTCATAGCCAAAACTGCGTGTTTGATTTGTTTCTGTAAAAAAGAGAGAATAATATCTCATCCTTGTGACAACTGAAAACAATATTTTCAACTATCTTTTGAAGAAGGATATTAGTTAAATTTACTTTCTTTTCCAAAATGTAAAATACTTAATATAAATGTTATTTCTTCTAAAACTCACCATATTCTCTCCATAGGCAACTGGCCACTAGGGGTTGCCATATTACCTTTGTAAGGCAAGCACTGACCAGCACTTGGAAAGGCGGCTTTCATTTATGAGAGAGAGAAAAAAAATCATGTGTTTTGACGGGAACTGTAGATAAACAATTGCTCTATTCCATAAGGGCCCTCAGCTAGGACTTCTGTCACAAGCAGTCATCCCGCTTGTCTCTTTCCACCTTTTAGCAAGTTTAATCATCCCAACATTCTGAAGCAGCTTGGAGTTTGTCTGCTGAACGAACCCCAGTACATAATCCTGGAATTGATGGAAGGAGGAGACCTTCTCACCTATTTGCGTAAAGCCCGGATGAACACGGTAGGAAATTGGTTTTGTAATGCAAATGCTCTATAATATCCTATTAGTTTTCTTTAAATTCAATAGGCTGCAATTTTGGCCTATGGTAGAACCTTAGAAGACTTCCTTGGAAAGAATTCTTATATTCCCATCGTGGGATTAGGACAAGTGTTCTATAGAAGCTGGTCTTTTAAGCCTGGACACAGGCAGTCCTTGGGAAAAAGGACTTGCTTTGTCCTTTTGGACTAATTTCTGGCATTTTCTGTGATTTGAGTGTGTTTTCAGTATTTTAACAGGAAAATAGGTCCCTCACTGCCAGAATCACGTTTTCTGGAGAACGGAAATTGTGTGGAGTTGGAAAAGATACATCTTCCTCTGTACTTATTCTATTTGTCTGTCCTAAATTGGTATTTCCAGCCCTATGTCTTTACTGAGTACTAGAATTATGGGTATATATTCCCACCCAATTGACATATCTGTTTGGATTTTAATAGGCATCTCACAGGTATTGAGGGCAACACAAAACTTGATTTCATACATCCTCCTCCAAGCCATCCATCCGAGTCTTTGCTTTCTCTTTTCCTTCAACCACCCCAACAGTTCCTGTCATCTCTACAGTTCTGCCCACAAAATGCAGCCTCAATCCATTCTCTGTTCTCTCTCCAGTGCCTAGAGCAGTGCCTGGCACAGTGTGGACCCTGGAAATACCGTGGGATGAGTGCCAGGGGATGCCGGCACTTAGGGGAACCTGCTTTATACCTTACATGAGAAACGCATGAGACAAAGCAAGTTACTAAAATTTAAATCTGTAGATTTAAAAACAAATTGGTTTTCATTTCTATTGAAGTACACAGTGTATCGCTGAAAAATTAAATATCTGACAATATTTATAGTGTTTTTCATTATCTCATCCCATGCTGTATCTGATCCCCACATCCTAGGCGTCTACATGTTTCTTCGGATACCTCCAGGTTCCTAAATAAATACTCTGCTCATACGGTACATTGCTTTTTTAATCTTGGGGGAAATCTATTGACTGCCTACTATGAAAGGTAAAGATTTATCTCTCAGACTCATTTATGTATCAGCCCAAACCCCACCAGCTCTACACACAGAAAAACTTTGTTTCCTCCTTCCTCTGACAGTACCACAATTTTCATTTAAATCAGTATTGCAGGTTTACATTACTATAACTACTCAATTACTATTTGTAGCTAAGTTACTCAAATGCCGTGATTGTTTTTTATCCCTTAACCTAGTTGAATAAATGTCTTCTTCTTTTCCCATTTGCTTAGTTTTGTGTATATGCAAACTTCCCGACAGAATTGTAACACTTTTCTCAATATGATTAAATCTATCAGATAATCCAGCACTCAACCATTTTCGGGGGGGGGGCACTTCCCTTCTGGGTTCAGTACGGAAGCATAGCTACACAGCTATTATCTTAGGGGTTTCCTTCACGTTGACCCTGGCAATTTCCATGTTGGACCTTTGTTCCCTCTATCCCATGATTTCTTTGTTCTCTTTTAGAAAAGAGATAGCATGCATGTGAGGCAAAATATTCTTTTTTTCCCCTTTCTCTTTTTTGAGAAAATATCCTTTACTCTTCCCTCACACTAGATTCATAATTTGGCTGATTCTAGCTTGAAAACCCCTTTTCCTCAAAAATAAATGCACTGTCTCTGTTTTCTAGCTTCTACAATTGCCTTTGAGAAGTCTTATGTCCTTCTGATTCCTGGACTTAGTATGATCAGTGATCTGCTTTCTGTCCCTCCTCTTTGGAAAGTTTTAGGAACTTCTTATCTGTGGTAATTTTTAACCGTCTCAGCACTCAGCTTGTAAAATCATCCCCTTCATTTCTGGGATTTTTTCTTTTCATATTATTTCTTTGATAATCAATAAAACTCTTTGTTCCCTCTATTTCCTTGTTATAGAAATCACATTGAATAATGGACCACTTTGTTTTATCCTTTTGTTTTATTAGTTGTTCTCTCCTATTTTCCAACTCTGTCCTTCTGCTTTCAATTCTGGTAGATTTTGTCAACCTTTTTGTAGAACTTAAAATTTTAATTTTGCACAAAATTTTTCTTATATGTTGGCCACATCTTAAAATAATTTTCTTTTTTTTTAATACATGCAAAATCTTCTCTTACTTTTCCTAGGATACTAATTATAATTTTTTTAAGTATTTGATTTGTTCCTGCATGGTCCTGATTTCCCTTCTTCTTTGTTCTGAGGTCTGTTTGTTAATGTGAGAAGATTTTATCAAGATTTGATAATTTGTGGCTGGTCTTCATATTTAATAGTGAAGCCTAAGGTGCTGACCTTAGAACCTGTGTTTCTGGGGCAACTTCCTTTTGGTTGTCAGGTGGGACCCTACTGTTTCATAGGGGCTGGCCTCATGACAATGTCTGGATGTCTTCCCTGGAAGATGTCTTCCCAGTTTCATCAGAGAGGAATCTTCTGGTCTCCTGCCTGGGCAATAAAGCCTGAGCCTCAGTTCAGGGAGTCAAGCTGGAGAAGAGAGCTGGAGGCCTCAAGGCTCAGTATGTGGATACTCATTTAGTTCCCCTCTCCGTTTTCAGCACAGTACCTTAACATGATTGGTGTCTTTGGACATGGTGATGTTCTGGTTCTGTGTGTGTGTGTGTGTGTTCTGAAGAGGAATGCTTCCTGCTGCAGTGGGAAGATCTAGGATCTAATTAGCCCTTAAAATAAACCCCTGCAACTAAAGATTGAAAACAACAACGGGGCTTGGAGCTGAGCTGTGCCCTCCACAACTAGATTGAGGGACAACTGCCTGGAGAAACACACTGTCCCCCAATATTCCCCAATAAAATTAAAATAATAATAATAAATAAATAAACTTCTAAACATTCCTCTTGCTTTCAGTTCTGCCCCTTACTCCTGCATTCAGAGATACTTGCTACCTCCAATTCCAAAGTGAAAACAACTTAATTCTTGTCTTCTCCCTCTGCAGGCAGTCAGCATTCATCTCTCTTGGCTCTGCCAAATTTCCATTCCTCCATCTGCTTTCCTTCTTCCAAAATATTTTTTGTGCTATATCTATTCTCGTGATTTATTTGCCCTTGTGAGATTATAAAAATTCCCCTCTACTGTCATTTTAGTAAGATTTGTGGAGAGAGTAGAACCAAAAATGTATCAATCCCCCATCTTTAATAAAGTTTATCCATAGATTTTTTAAAAGTTTTTTTGGAGGAGAGAAGAGAGGATGAGATAGACTGGAAGAAAACATGAATCCGCTTCTTCCAGATTATTCCTATTTCTCTAGGGTCCTAATGGTTATAATCATTAGTTCTCAAGTGCACTTCACTTGTTCCACTGCCTTTCCTGCCAGCTGCCCCGGACCTCTTCTGTGCTTCGTTTCCCTGCCTCCAGCCTTATAGGACAGTGTGCTGTTAGGTGCCGAGTGCTGGAATTAAGGTCTAGGCCCTTAGTGGAATACCTCAGGCTCTGAGCCCCCATCATGCTGAGTTCATTTGGAGCCAGCCATCTCTCCACAGAGCATGCTCAGAAGAGGCAACATTCCAGCAGAGCTACCACGTATCCTTCTCCCATCCCTACACTCAAACTGTTTTGTTGGGTTGAATGCATAGAAATTGACTGCAACTAGGCCCACAAACTTTAGTCTAGTCCTTCATTCTCAGGGTCTCAGTTTCTGTATCTGTAAAATAGGATGTTAAATCAAAAACTTCCTCAAGCTCCTTTTAGCTTTGATCTTCTACAATTTTATTAAGATATAAAAAATTAAAAACAAACAAACCAAGCTATTAAAATAATACAAATACATATCCAGAAACAATTTAATTCATCAGATATTTGCTGAGTGTGTATGGTACGTGGTGAAGAATGTGGCTCTTGCTTTCAAGGAACTCTCCACATGGTAGGGAGGTAAGTCAAGTATTAATGACACATTTTTGGTGGAAAGTGGGAGGGCCTACTAAAGTGGAGTGGAGAATATGGTACTGAAGCATAGAAGAGAGAGAAAAGATCTCCAGCTGAGGAGTCCTGGGAAGTCTTTGTGGAGGAGACATAACCAAGGTGGGAGACAGAACAGTCTCTGAAACAATAGCCAAATGAGGCGTAAAAGGCTTTGATTGGGGAGAGACCTGGAGGGAGGTTTACTATGTCCGGAGGGTTTACCAAAAAATGATAGATGATAGCCCAGGGCAGCATCTGGAGGCAAGGAAGGCCAGCAAGGGGTGGTGAGGTGTCCCAACAGGTTGTCACAGAGGCTGTCAAGAGGAAGCGATAGAGATCCAGGCAGGTAGGCAGCCAGGCAGGTAGCATTCTGAACATCTGTCCATAGAAACAGGACGCTAGCTGCTAGGTAGCTGCTAGACTGAAGTTTAGGAACAGGGTTCTCTGTGAAGAGAATCTTCACAAGGAGGGTTGGTTTGCCAAGAACAAAACAGACTTTCGTTGACAGAGGAACCAGTGCACAGTCAGGATACCCAGCAGGGACTCAGACCAGACTGTGAGACCGGCATCAAGTGGACCTGAGCAGGGCTGCGGGACTGATTCTGGGGAGGAAGGTCTAGCCTTCAAGGTCATCAGACCTTAGTGTGGTTGAGCAGGACCATGGCAGTGTTGAATCCCAGAGTATCAGGATTCTTCCTACTGGGGGGACAAGACATGAACGTGTTAGGGGAGGCAGAGGGAAGAGCACTTAAGAGCACCCATCCATAAAGAATTGAGGAATTTCAAGGTTGGGAATTATTATAGATGTTCACTGAAGGATGTGGATGGAAATCAAGAATAAGGAGTGCATTCCAGGAAACAATGATAGAAGGAATATGGAAAAGAGGTTGAGAAATGCAGAGCAGGTGTAAAAAACTACAAGTGGCCCAGTGTGACAGAAGTGCAGATTGTGAGAACAGAACTATGGGGGGCAAATGGACGTAAAGCGAGGCTGGGGCTGCCCTGGAGGCTGTGCTCAGGAATCTGGAACAGACCCTACGGGCAGTGGGTCATAACGGGTGAGCTAATTAAAGTACAGAAGGCTTGAGACATGGGAGTTCGGGATGAGCCAGATAGAAATGACAAAGACGTGAAGCAGGGGAATTGCAGGGAGACGGCCTGGACAGACAGTGTGTGAATGTAGCCTCGGGGCAGGAACTTTGAGTTGTTTCTAATTGGTACTAATTGGTACTCATGAAAACTTCAACTGGCTTTTTTCATGTCGAAATCATGGCAGCCAGTATAGGCTCAATTTATTGGTTCTGGCTTTCTTCGGGAAGAGGAGTAATCTGTGGCCTTGAAATAGAATCTGTATCGCTAACAATTTATATGGGGCTCATATGAGGAACAAGCTCGTTGTCATCACTGACATTATAGTGTGACAATGGGCCTTGAACTAGCTAGCACTGATTACATTATCATTATTACTACTTATGAGAGCAGCTATTGGTTATTAAGTGCCTGTTATATGCCAGCCAGACTACATATCTTCCCTCAAATCCTACCCAGTCAGGATTATTGTTATTTCTATTTTACCCACGAGAAAGTTGCTGAGTGAAGAAAACAAAGTGAGTAAGTTCACACAAATAAGTAGCAGAACAAGGTTTCACATTTTGTCTGTCTGAACCAATACCCTGAGCTCATTCCAACAAAGATCCCCTATTGCCTCGGCCTACTAAATGTATAGTCCTATTTATGTATATTTGGGTAAAAAGCATATAAATTTAGTTCCTTTCCTCTTTGCTTCAATTCTTGTAACCATAACTAAAAATTCCTTCAAAACATCATATGCATGTGTGTACATGCATATATACGTATCCATTTACATGGCTGTGTGTGTGTGTGTGTGTATGTGTTTGTATTTTGTGCAAATTGGAAAAGTGCCTATAATCTTTCTTCCATTTCTTACAGTTTCATGGTCCTTTACTCACCTTGCTTGACCTTGTAGACCTGTGTGTTGATATTTCGAAAGGTTGTGTCTACTTGGGGCAGCTGCACTTCATTCACAGGTACAGTGAATATCCTGGATACAAGGTTCTTATGGATATTGGCACAATAACATCTGTAGTTTGAGTGAAACATACAAGAAAGTTAAATATTTTCATTCCTTCAAAATAGCAACAATTTCTGTAAAAAGACTCTCTCTTCTCTCCAGACCTACTAGTGTTACTTGTCTGATCTCTGGAACTTTATTATTATTATTATTATTATTATTATTATTATTATTATTATTAAATAGAGCTTCTGCCATAGGGATCTGGCAGCTCGGAATTGCCTTGTCTCTGTGAAAGACTATAGCAGTCCATCACGGATAGTGAAGATTGGGGACTTTGGACTTGCGAGGGACATCTACAAAAATGATTACTATAGAAAGAGAGGAGAAGGCCTGCTCCCTGTTCGGTGGATGGCTCCAGAAAGCTTGGTAGATGGAATCTTCACTACACAATCTGATGTATGGTGAGCTTAACAGGACAGAGAAATGTGGGAACGACCATCCAATGTCATATAATTTTGTTTTTTATGTGATAAAACAGAAGATCAGAGAGGTTGTGATTTGCCTTAAACTAAAGTGAAAATTGATGGCTAAGATGGAATGATTCCTGGGTCTCAGCAGTTTACATACCTCACTCCAATCAGTTCTGATCCTTTATCTTACTAGTGTATGTGAAATAGCTACATATACTTCAGGTATTTTATTACTCTCCTGAAATGTAGAGGCTATGACTAAAAAGAAGTGATACTTATGAATTAATGTCTGTGTGTCCAAAGGCCCACTATTTGGAGATGTTTGGTCATTAATTTATAAATAGACTTTAAATCATGAATCTTGAAAAGATTAGGACATTGAGGAGATTTGGACAGCTCTTTATTATTTGAATAGGACTCCTCAATTTTGCTTGTTGACTGCTAACTTTTGATTAGAGTTGCTCAAAATATAAAGATTTGTTCAATAACGTTTAAACTGAACTGGCTCTAGGCAAAATTAGGGGTGAGATAAAATTAGTCCTCAGTGCTACCAGTTTTTATTTGTGCCTTCCCTCTCTACATTTACTAGCACTCAAACTCAGGAAAAACAGAAAAGCTGAAATGTTTCCTTGCTGACCCCTAAGTGTATCTGCATGTTGACACTATCAAAGCCTTAGACAATTTAGATTCAGCCAGGGAGGAGGAGCAAAGTGTGTGTGAGTGTGTGCACGCCCTCTAAACCTCCCTGTCACCTTTGAAGTGTTGCTTAGTATGCAGTTGCTTGTTCTACTTTTTCTTGGGGTCAACTTGCTTTTAAGTTTCCCATTTGTCTTTTATGGGGCCAATAACGTCGATCACAAAGTAAACCCCCATAGCCCCAGGAATATTAGGTGGGGGAAACTACTGTAAACATGATGTTTATTATAAGTGTAACTAAAGCAAACTCTCTAATATCATTAGGTCTTTTGGAATTCTGATTTGGGAGATTTTAACTCTTGGTCATCAGCCTTATCCAGCTCATTCCAACCTTGATGTTTTAAACTATGTGCAAACAGGAGGGAGACTGGAGCCACCGAGAAATTGTCCTGATGCTCTGTAAGTTAATTATGTTAACATAAGGACCCCAAAAACAAAAACATGTGCACATGCAATTGGTATGGTATTTTAAAATAATAAATGGAATTTACATATTTGTATATCCTACATAAAATATAAATTATCACACTTAATTTACTAAATATGTAATGGTTTTATATATATACATGTACGTTATTTCAGAAACAAAATTGGAAGAGTAGAATATATTTATACTCCTTGTTAAGTGTATTCTAATAAATAAATAAAAGCTCTTTGTGTGTGTGTGTGTGTGTGTGTGTGTGTGTGTGTGTGTGTGTTATTTTATTTTGGAAGACCTGATTTGACTAATATCTTAATCTGCAAATTAAAGGATTCTGTTAAGTAAGAATATAGTGTTTAAAAGTTGGATTGCAGTTGTTGATACAGCTAATATAGCTAATATTGTGATATAGTTCTACTAAAAACAATATAGGTTGTTATCTGTTTATGAACTTAACATGAAGTGACTAAGTATTAATGACTCTATCAAACTGATCCTAGTCACTATTAAATTCTAATAAATTTGTGATTCTCAAAAAGTACGTGGTTTTGATCTCTTTTAAAAAGAAAAGCAAGCCAAGTTATTTTGCTGAGTATTAATCTACCTTTCTGTGAAGAACCTCAGCAGAAATATTAGGTCCTGAAACTTTTTCCAAGTGGTGCTTTACCCAAGAAGTTTCTAAAAGCACATACAAGCAACAAATATAAACTCCTCTGTTATGTGCATGATACCATGCTAAGGATTGTATGATATACAGAGCTGTTTAAACCAGGGGCATGGTTCTTCAGCATCTCAGAATGTATTTTGAAAGAAAAGACACACACATGGAGCAGTTGGATAACAAGCCAACACGTAATAAAGTGCTAAACTGTGTGGTACAGACAAGTGCAAAAGGAATTAGCAGTATGCGGATACGCACCATGGTTGTGCTGCCTTGACTATGCTGTGTTATTTAGAGGACTATTCAGACTGGAGCCAAAAGATGATTAAGAACTGGGCACCTTGGTTGGGTGTTCTACTGGTGAATGTTTTTGTATTATTTAAATCTTCCAGCTAGAAAAAAATTTGAATCACTTCTTGTTTGTGATTTAGCTTTTATAATCTCTGGGATATTTACAGGGAGGTCATATATATATGTATATATGACATACACATACATGAATAAGTTTGGTGACAGTGCCTAAAATATTATTCAAATATTTTGGGGGTGATGGAAAAACTTCTGTAAGTTAAGAATAAGAAATTATACAAAATGTGAAAACCTTTGATGTAGGGCTTGAGGGGAAAACCCCAACATACCTAAATGCGAAATACATTTTTATTAAATAATTAGCAAACTAATCACTATTTTGCATCTCTATAATTTTATCTTGAATAATTATTCAGTTGGCTATATTATTGCTCTAATTTTATAAAAATATGGTTTCCATGAAACCAAAGTTTTCTATTGTTGGTTTTGAAGTTCATTTGAACATTAGTAATTAAAAAGTAAACAAAATTCCCATCCCTCCCTCCAAGTGCTGTATGACTCTCAGAGCCCCAGGAGGGGTTAACTCATTGCCAACCAGGAAAACAAGCTGTGCTAGGAAATGGAGCTCTGAGCCATGCCATTCAATCTGGCCACAGCCTTAAGTTGTCATGATAAAGATTAACTACTCTCCTTAGAGAACAGAGGGAGCTGGTTTTTATTTGAAGCAGTTCTCTGAGATCACAGGCCCAGCTTAGAGGGTTGAAAGTCTGCACTGAGCCATGCTTCACCTTCTATTCACTGCTTAAATTCTCAGCACCTGGATGCACTCTGGGTCAGGTGAGCCCATAGGTGGATACACTGTGCTCAGCTATTAATGGAATGCGGGAGTTCAGAGCATTCCTCCCTTCTTTCCATAGCCTGGGATGTGTGGTGCAAAGTCCAGTCCTCAGTAGTCTCTTGGCTTTCAGTTTGCACAACAACCACACCGCTTCTGAGAAGCAATGGGATCAAAGGGCAATCTACTTCAAGTGAAAACTCTTTGGGGTTCTCTGACAGATGTAGTGGAAACTGGAATGACTGGAAAGTTTCTCAGATGGAGGGAGCAACAATGGGAGAAAATGAGGCTCACCATCTTATTTTTACCCCTTAAACATATGTGCACCTAGATGCCAAGTGAGTCTCTCCAAGATTGGCATAATACGTAAGGGAGTTTTTAAAATCTCTATTTTATACGCTTTGTTTAAATACCTGTGGAAACTTACCTCCTTAATTCTGAAAGATGCCATGGAGTTTTCATCTGTTGAATGTTAATTGCTTTATGAATTCAAGGACTTTACTCAGAGACACTAATAATGAACATGATTAATGAGTCTCGTGTTATTTTGAAAAAAAAGGCAAAAGGGAGTAAAGCGTTGGCATGGTGAATGAAGGAATTTGAACCTGAACACTTAGCTACATGAGATGTTTCAAGTATCATGAGTGTGTATCTGTTTAGAGCTGGAAAAACCAGCCCAGGTAAATTTTGACAAAAGTGAAATATCTGTAAATTTATTTAGAGTAATATGCTTGAATATGTGTAACTGTAAGTTTGTGCAAGTATCTAATGTATTATATTGAATTGTGACAAGTGCATATTTGTACAGAAAGAACCCTATGCCAAAGGAAAAGCTAATTTAAATTAAAGTTATAAGAAATGCATTTTTAAGGATTAATCTGGAAAGCTTCTTCATTTTATTCCACTGCCAGCTTAATGCCTCTTTTTTGTGTGTTGTTAAAGATTTTATTGGGGAAGGGGAACAGGACTCCACTGGGGAACAGTGTGCAGCCCCAGGCCCCTTCTCCAAGTCAAGTTGCTGTCCTTTCAGTCTTAGTTGTGGAGGGTGCCGTTCAGCTTCAAGTCATTGTCCCTCAGTCCCAGCTGTGGAGGGCGCAGCTCAGCTCCAGGTCCAGTTGCTGCTTCTAGTTGCAGGGGGCACAGCCCACCATCCCTTGCAGGAGTCGAACCGACAACTTTGTGGTTGAGAGGATTCGCTCCAAGCAACTGAGCCATCCAGGAGCTTAGTGGCAGCTCAGCTCAAGGTGCCGTGTTCAATCTTAGTTGCAGGAGGCGCTGCCCACCATCCCTTGCGGGACTCGAGGAATCGAACTGGCAACCTTGTGGTCGAGAGCCCACTGGCCCATGTGGGAATCAAACCGGCAGCCCTCGGAGTCAGGAGTATGAAGCTCCAACCGCCTGAGCCACCGGGCCAAGTCCTTAAGGCCTTTTAAGAACCCAAGTTGTACTCTTTACTTTTAAATGACTGTTGCTTTATTGATATAGTGCCAATATTCTTAATCTAGGGCAATTTATGCTCTCATTTGTCCCTGGATGGTTAGACAGAAAGGTTTTCTATACTACTGGGTCATATGTTTTTGCCATCAGAAAATTAAGAATAATAATTAGACTCAAATTAAGCCTCTGTAGATGAAAAAAATAGGAATATTAGCTTAAATAAATTACATAGATTAAGCAAGAGGTTGAACTTTTGGTGGGTACTGTGAAGAAGTGAGGTGTAGAGTGGCTACATGGCAACTAAAGATGGATACTCTCTCTTCCCTCCCTCTCTCTCCTCCTCTTCCTCCTCCCTACCTTTCTTCATTGTAGTTTTTTCTTTCTCTCCTTCTAAATAATGTCCATTAAGTGTCTTAAAATCCTTTGCAGAATGAGGCAGGTTATAAATAAATAAAATAAGTAAAAATTTCATAATTGAAATATGACAAGTCTTGAGAGAGCCTATTCTCTGGCAATATCTTTGAATCATAGCTTTTTTTTTTGGAGAAAGGATATGTTTCCTGTGGAGAATTATACTTTCTCCTTTCCCCTCCTAAGACAATGCTTAATCATCAAGATTCTACTTTAACTACTAATTAAAATGTTTAACAATTTAACATTTAATTTCAAATCTAATCATCATTCATTGGGATTTTGTATCATCCCTGAGTCTAAATGCCACAGGTTATAAAAAAATAAATTTAAAAGATTAGATTCTTAGCTACAATTTTAATTTTTTTAAAATAAAGCCAAATTTGGTATTCTATATCTAGAATGTAATTTCCTTGTCATATATATGAAAAGTCATTAGACCAATACTGGAAAATAGGCCAATATCAGGTTTCCCTATAGTAATCTGATATTGAATACTAGTAAATCTGATTGAGGTGTTTGTGAAAAAATAAAAGAGATAGAAGTGGAATTTGCATGTCACATTATAATGGAATAAAGATTATAATTCCTAAAATGAATACTAGCTACATATTTTAAATACAATACCCATAGTGATTCCTGGATCGTTGTCACCTAGTGATTGAATATATTCTTGCTCTAGCTCCATTGCCTTTATCTAAGTCCAAACCACCATTATCTCTCACCTAGTCTTCTTCAACAACTTCATTGCTTCCCCAACTTGCCCCTCTACAATACATTCTCCACATATATCAGCTAGAATAATCCTTTAAAAATGTGAAGATCATGCCTGCTTAAATGCTTTCAGCAGCTTCCCATTATAGTGTCATAAAATCCAGCTCCTAGCCTGGTCTAAGAGACCTGCGTGATCTCGCCTTCCTCCTCTGACCTCATCTCTTATACTCTCCCTCTCAATGACTGCTCTTCAGCCACATTGGCTTTCTCTCAGGTTCTAAAATGTGCCAAGCTCTTTCCAAATTTAGAAATTTACACATGCTTTTCCCTCTTCTAGTGTGTTCCTTGACTCTCATCCCCACCCTACTCCCATGACTAGCATCTTATTTTTCCACAAGGTTCTTTGGCTTAAATGTGTCCTCCACAGAGGGGCCTTCTGTGAACAACTTACCAAAAATGTTCCATCTTTAGGAGATTTCACATTTGTTTTCTTTAGCACTTTTTTAGAACTTACAACTTGCAATTGTAAATTTATCTGTTGATATACTATTACTAATATTTTAAAATACTTCCCAATTTATGTTTATTTATCAGCTTCTCTCTCCCTGCTCCCCCCCCCCCATTTGCCTTATAGCTCCAGAAAAATAACAAGAGAGAGCAGGTACTTGACCTTTTTAGTAAATCAGTAGACTTGAAAACCAAGTCTGGAGGAGAGAGAGTTATCTAGCCTCTAGTTCCTTGTTAGTGTATTAAATGCCCACTTTGAGTGACTAGGCCCTACAATTCTATATAAGGATAACTTAATTTTTAAAAGAGGAAGTGAATAGAAACCCCACTCCTTCTAAACCCTAGAGAAGTGGAAAAAGAAACCTTGACAGATAGAGGATAGAGGCAGGAGGGTGATGATCTTGTTTATGTAGGTCCTGCACCCTCCCCTGTAGGCTTCAGTCAGATTAAGTGTGGACAATGTCAAGGGCCTGGAGCAATTGCCCACCCCTCCATGTGTAGGAGGATGGCAAGGAGATCACTGAATAGGGAATCCCCACATTGACCTGGAGACCCAGCAACATGAGGAAGGTAGACTGGCATGTCAAGACAGAGAGCATCTATCTTGAACTTTTAAGCCTCCTTTGTTTCCCAAATGGGGTGAACGTTTTGTTGAAAGTTAGAGATTAGGCCAAGGAGCAGCCTGTGGGCATGCAGCAGAAACGAATGGATTTCCTGGGCCTTGTCAGCAGATACAGGATGGGGTGCAGTCTCAGAGAAGGCCATGGCTAGGGAGAGAAAAGGGAAGACCACTTCAGTGGAGAAAAGGTAAAGAGATCCAGACTGCAATGTTTGCCTAATGATATCCAATCACCACTTATTATGCTTTTGTGTCTACCCACACATCCAGGTGGAATTTAATGACCCAGTGCTGGGCCCAAGAACCTGACCAAAGACCTACTTTCCATAAAATTCAAGACCAGCTTCAGTTATTCAAGAGTATTTCCTTGACTAGTATTTCTCAATGCAGAGAAGAAGCAAACCCCAGTGGAGTCATAAATGAAGGCTTTGAAGGTAAGTTTGATTCTTCATTAAAATTTTCTTGTTTACTCTCCAATGTGAACTGAGCAAAGTTTAAATGGGTTATATACAGAAGACATTTTACAGCGGTAAGAATAATAATATACTGATACCATCCTTGTAATAGTTAAGAATTTATTGTAATCTTCTTTGAAAATAATTTTGATCTGTGTACTGACTTAAAAAAAATAATAATAGTATGTCCCCTGGGTTTATAATCTCAGATAGTAAGGAGGAAAATTAACATGCTAGACTATACTCATATTTTCATGAGGTCTGTTCTCCTCTCGCTCCATCCCTCACACCAGTTTGGACCTCAAGTTCAGAGTTAATTATAGACTCTTAGTTTATGGTCCATTGTTATCATTGGTCTATGCAGGGCTTCTCTTTATTTTGTTTGTTTATTTTTTCCCTTTATCTCCATATTTCTCTCTTGTTCTACTTTCTTCCTTCCCCTGCCAGACAAACATTCTAATGTTTTTAATGTGTATCTTTTTATTTGTATGTCTTCCTACAAAATGTACATTGTATGTACAGATGCTATTGTGTTATGCAGTGATTCTTTTTTTAAAATTTTTTTAATTTTATTTTATTTTTATTTTTATTCTTTCCTTTTTCATTAAGCACTATGTTTTTAAGAGTCATCCATGTTGCTATGTGTACATCTAACCCATCGAACCTGTTGCTTCTAACTGCTGAACATTAAGCACTATGTTTTTAAGAGTCATCCATGTTGCTATGTGTACATCTAACCCATCGAACCTGTTGCTTCTAACTGCTGAACATTTTTGCTATGATGGTTGTAGTGGGTGAGACCTTGCTACAGTCTAGTCTGATTCTACAACTTTAGTATTTTAGTAAATAAGAGAATAATCTTCAGGAGCCAATCTACTGTGATGGAAAGACTAAGCCTTGTAGTTCTATGAAGAATACGAAACAGAATTAAAACACAATAGTCACTTAATTCATTTCCAAAATCAGATTTACAATACATTTGCCTGATTGGCTACAGAGAAATGAATTTTAAAATGATCCTTTCTGGCTGCTTTAGAAGTCCTTCCTGTTATTAGACCTTCGCAAGAGCCTTTGTTTTGTTTTTGTTTTTTAAATGCAAGAACTTAGAAATAAACCTGGCAATATGGATTAAGACTCAGAATCACTCAGAAATTAGGCCTCTTGGTCTTTGCGGTGATTGGCTGATGGTTGTGTATGGTCATTTCTCTACTGTAGCCCACAGTGAGACCTTCACCTTGAGTGATGCACTTGACTAATAGCAGGGAAAAATAAGAAGTCCAAGGATAAATATCTGCTTGCCTTCTTTGCAGAGCTTCTGACTACATATTTGGAATAACTTTGGATCCATGGCATGAATGGAGATGAGACTCTGATCATGTGACTTCTTTAACATAAATAGCTAAGTGACAAATTGGAGAGGGCTCTGTTTTCCTTGAGCATGCATCATAATCCTCCTCAGATAAGCCTTGTTAATGGTCTCACATTGGCTCCACTTGCCTTCTAGTCATGGAAGTGAGCTGATTCTACTAAGAGTGCCAAGGGCCACGCCCTTAGGAGTTGTGACTGCGAACGTAACCCCACAGGATAAGGGAAAGCTAACCTGTAAGCCATTCTAGGGACAATCAAGTCCGTCTCATTTTCTAAGTATTTAATTAATGCAATTCTCTAAATGAAATTTTGTTAAAAAATATTTTCAATTATTTCAACAGGTAGTTATTGACTTTTGTCCAAGACATAGTATTAAGCGCCTGAATTTAATGTGTTCCACTGGGCTGCTTTAAAGCAAAAAATAGAGTCGAAGATATAGTTTTACCTTTGAGAATCTAGAGTCAGTTTCTTTAATTTTGTATGTAAGGTTTAATAGTGAGCTCTGCTTCTACTGGTGATTTTGAAAGTTGTCCTTATCATAAGACTCTGTCCCTAGCCACAGGAAAGGTAGATGTCACCACGTCATTATTGAGTAACACTGTTTTGCTCAAGCCATTCAAGTTTGCTCTTGTTTGGCCTGGTTCTTATTTTCATAACCTGATGTATGGAAACTTTAGAGGAACCACAATCTGGGGTGCTTTGCCAATCTGTAAAATAAAATCTTTTGTTCCTAACATAGATTAATTTAACAGTAACTGGGTTGAGTTGAACCTGTACAAATTTCAAAGGCAACCAGAATTGGTTTTGCTTACCTGGCATTGAAAGCATGTTTTTCTTACTAACTCACTGCTCTTATCTCTAGAAAGAGGTAAGAGATACTTAACTGATATGACTCTAATTCAGATTTGTTTGTGAATATGACTTTGTAGACCTTATGAAATTATTTAAATGTTAAAAAAACGTTTCTGTGTTATCTTGTATCAACCCATAAAAGTGATTTCTGATTCTTTTCTGATTTTCCATTTAACTTTTCCAGTAATTAATATCAGTAACAGTCTTGCTATATTATTTATAACTGTATCTGAAGATCTTTATTATAAAATAATTTGTATTTATTGTTTAAAAAACAGAAAATTATGTTAGAGTAAAAATAAAAGTCTCCTGTTTCTTCCCTATCCTCACTTCCTAGAGCTAGCCATAATGTGCAATTTGGTTACATGCTTCTAGGTGTTTTACATGCATAGGCCATTTACAGAAATGGTCATTTGCATATCTTTGTATACATACTGGCTGGATTTAGAGATAAAATTGAAGTAATCTAGAGGAATGAGTGGATTGTAGATTCTTTGGTCAGTTTTCCACTATTTTTTTCCTTACAAATGAGCTTATTTTTAAAGATTTGATGAGCAGATGATTTTATACTATATCTTCTGTCAGAGGCTGCAAGGCATTCCATGTTGCCATTGAAAGGGAATCCGTGTTCTGTTTGAGTCCAGAGGAAAGATGCTGAATCCATACTGTGTAATACCATGTTTCCCCGAAAATAAGACCTAGCCGGACAATCAGTTTTAATTGCGTCTTTTGAAGCAAAAATTAGTATAAGACCTGGTATTATATTATATTATTTTATATTAATTATATTATATTATATTATACCCAGTCTTATGTTATATTATAGAAGACCTGGTCTTATAGTAAAATAAGACCGGGTCTTTTATTGATTTTTGCTCCAAAAGGCACATTAGAGCTGATTATCTGGCTAGGTCTTATTTTTGGGGAAACACAGTAGAGGGAGAGTCAAGAAAAGCCACAGTAACTTCTAAGCAGAATTCTGCAGGGAGGTGAGAAAAAATAGTTTTTCAGGATAGAAGGAGCGGTATGTAGAAAGGCAGGGAGTAATAGAGAGTGGAGTGTGCACAGAACGGCATGTCGTTTATCATCAATGTCGGGGAAAATGGTAAGTGATGAAATTGGAGAGAGAGTGGTTACACTAGTCAGGTAAGAAATGAAAATTGATGAGAGCTGAGTTAATGAATGGTAACAGGTATAGAGAGAAAGAAATTAAGCCCAGAGTTACCATAGAGGTAGGTGCTGCAGGATGCGGCATCTAATTGGGTGAAGAAGAGTGAGGAGATAATGGTGAATCCCAGTGATTTGAGACGCTAGGGGAAAAGTAGAGCTCCTTCCAGAGATGGGGCAATAAGAGGAGGGATAGCCTTGCCCATGTTTGATTTTAGCATCGTGGGTTCAGGATGGGTAGAGAATCCCAGTATTCAATTGAAAGGTCTGTCCTGTAAATATACGAATAGATAATTGAATTCAAGGGTATAGATGAAATCATTGAGTTAGACTGTATAGAAGAAGAAGAGAAGTGAACAGTGGCTGGCACCAGAGGACAGCCAGAATAGGAGGGAATAACAAAGAAGTACAGCAGGCATAGAGAGGAGGAGCCAGAAAGGAAAGAGAAAAGCCTTAAGAGAGTATATTGTCATGGAAACCCAAAGGAGAGAGTGATCAAATGCTGTAGAAGGAGAGTTCCGAAGGATGCAAGGATTTTACAGTTGACTTGTATTCTATATTTAAATTTAATTCTTTGCTCATAGAATCCTTTCCTTCTAATATGTGCAGACATTTTATTAAACATCACAGAAGCTGCCATAATGGGTGTTAGAGGGCCTGAGAGCTCAGCTTTGCCTTAGTCTATACTAGAAGTCTCCATAAACCCTTGAGAAAATCTTTTACCACGTTGCATTACCTAGTTCATCTATGAGGCTGAGCTAAGTAACAAACGGTGGTCACAGTAAATATACAGAACAAGACTCTTTTTGTAAATGGTTTTTAATTGCAATCATAGTTAATTTTATTTTAGCACTTTTTTCTGTGCCACTCACTGGGCTGTGTAGGTAAACTCATTAAATCCTCACAACAGCCCTACGAAGTGGATAGTTTTATTATCACATTCTCCAGATGAGAAGCCTGAAGTTCAGCCACTTGCCCAGGGTCATACTGCTGAGGTGATGTTGCAGTTTGGCTCTATTCTAGAGCTTGTATTCTCAGCCTTCACAGAGGCATGGCTGGGGTGAGAAAACTGCCAGCAGACTCTCCCCAGTTCATTAACAGTCGTGTGCTGCACAGCTAGGTATAGTGAAAAAACATTACTCATGGCCTATTAGAAAAGTGACACCAATTTGTCCTGGTTATATCAAATTTATTTAGGTGCCAAGTTTTGGCAGACTGAATTAAAAGTCTAAATAGTGTTCAAAAACATGGAGAAGCAGACATAGATATGCAGAATAATGATGCAGGAAGAGTTTAATAGGGAATAAAGCCACATTTTGATGATTTAGATAGAAACAAGCAATTCTGTGCCGTGACAGACATGTAATTTTAGTAAAAGGGAAATTCTCATTCTGTTACTTACAATGAATGTAATTTCTGAAGTTAAGGAATAGTAAGAGACGTGGAAATCACTAAAAATTTTGATAATTGAGATGTGACTGAACCAAAGTGGCAGAGAAGAGAGAAGAAATAGAATGAATGATAAAATCTGCATATTTGAAAAGGATGCAACTCATAAAACAGTCCCTTCAAGGGAAGCCTAAACTTAATTACCCTTTTAATAAAAGAGAATGTGTTTAATAATAGTTGGCTGCTTTGCAGACCTACGGGCATGTTTAGCAAAAGTAGTGAAGTGTCGGTCTTCACTGTTATCGTTGGAGCTACATAAGAAGATAAGAAAGCCACGGGGAAAGGCTTTTTTGAAAAAAATAATAATAAAGGGCGTTAGAATTGCAGACAGCAATAATACCGTGTCTATCCCATGGTCCTACTGACCTAATGGGGTGGAGAGGGAATAGAGAAGGAAGATTAGTAACATATCTGGGCATCTAGTAAAAATATCCCAGTGACTTCATCCAAACATTTGTGTAAACATCTCCTCATCAGTCCCAGAGAGTTCCACAGGAAACAAATCTAAATGCTCCTCTGCTGTTCTAAACATAGCCAGTCAGCCGGCATATGTCTCGTCTGTTAATACCCTGTCTTACTTGGAAGTCTTTATTTTAATATTTCCCTCTTAAAGAGAGGGTTGCTGAGTGTGTGCTGCCATTGTTCAGAATCTCTGCTTTAGGGTCTGACCTGCAGGCTTTCTATTCAGTAGTTTTTAAACAAAACAAACACCCCCCCCCCATCTCTTTATGCAATAAGAAGATGTACTAATTGCTGAAAGTTTGCCAGGGTCAAGTTACTAAATATTGCTCTAAGTACCATAAACCAATGAAGCAGTTAGGTAATGATTTTTCCTTGAAATGCAGTGCCAGAATTTGTAAAAAAAAAAAAAAAGCATATATTTGCCTTACATAAATGTTGTTTTTCAAATAACTTAACAACAGGCCAAAAAATTTAAAATCCTGTTTCATTAGAAAGTTTCCCAATATGCTATTTAATGGGATAAAAATTTGGCAGTGAAGCAGTCGGTTATATGAATAATTAGACCTATATCACAGGTTGAAGTATTTGTTGAAATTTTAAACTTTTCTTTACCCTAATTTCTTTAAGCCCTTTAGGAATAGCCTAATTTCCACAGTAATCTGGGCCACTGGACTATTTAAAGTTAAATATTTTATTTCTTTCTCTCACTTTTTGATATTTTCTATCACTATTATCATACATAGTGAATTATTCTTATGAGTTTCTTGATGGCTATTAGTACATATTGACAATAATCATAACATTTAGATCCTTCCGTAGATATTTGCCAGTTAGGCACTAACCAAACATGGCATCTGATAAAGTCGTTTCTATGGGGGAAATATTTTACAACACTGTCCAACTATTCATGTGGTTTGAAATGTGCTATAATAATGTTTGAACAATGAAGATGAACATGAAATGATGCCAAAGAACTTGTGAGCTTGCAGCTTGGCCATCCTGTTTGTCAGTGGGACAGTGGGTAGGGGCGGGTGTATGCTAAAGAAATGAGCTCCTAATAATATAGAGTACAGATAGCAGTTCATATGTTCTTCTAAAAAGATAAGCTTTGTATCAGGCTTGGAATTTGGTAAATAGGTAGATTCATTAAATTCCACTGGTACAATAGGTACAATGATACTTCCCTTAGTCCTTTGAAATTATTTCATTTTCCCCATATTATAAAAATAGGTACAATGATGCTTCCCTTAGTCCTTTGAAATTATTTTGTTTTCCCCATATTTCAATTGAAATTCATTCCAAACAAACCCAACCTGGGTGTAGATCAAGCTGAGTGCCGAGGGTGGGCAGCCCAGCCGACGTCACCCACACCATTGGATGTTCTCATGCTGGAAGGATGAGGAAAAAGGGAAAGACCATCATCTATCTACTGAAATATTTCTGATTTTTCAAATATATGTTATGAAAGGATAGTAATATTTCTGATCATAATTTTTTTATCCATGTACTAATACCCCAAGATTGGAAAATATGGATAAGAAACAATTCCCACAATGTACGTTTGTGTATTCATTTTACATTGTATTGTGTATTTCTCTTTTTGATTACCCAGAATTTTTTGAAATATTTCAGAAGTTCTGCTATTAGGTTTCAACAAGGATTCTTAGACTTTTGTAAGGAAGTTAGCCTCGAAGTAGGGAGAGACAAAATAATATGAGCATAATTGTGTGGAAGGTAATTACCCTCTGGCTGCCCATTTTTCTACTCCCACCCCGATGCCATACGCACGTGTGTCTGAGTCTGTGCTGCTCCTGGACTCCCATAGGGCATACTGCCCACCTACGTGGGTCCTCCTCACACAGCACAGCAACTCCCCCTTCTCCTTGAGGGTGAATGTTTGTGAGGACACAGGCTCAAGCCAGACAATCTAGATTCAAATTCCGGCTGTGTGACCTTGGGCAAATTATATAACACCTCTGTGCCTCAATTTCATCATCTGTTAAATGAGGATAATACTTAAGTATTAAGGATAATGCTTAATCCCAGGGGTGCCAAAAAAATGTATACAAGTGGATACTTTGGTCAACATTGCTCAAGCAGTAGTTTGCCGTAATCAAATGTCTGGATGCTGATGGTAACCACTTTGAGCACCTCTTGTAATTGCAGAAGTCAAACGTGACTTGTATTCATCTTTTATTATAGGTATATATTGAATATTACAATTTTAATACAGTTTTCCTGTCTTAAAATGTGTATACATTGTTTTGGCACTCTCTGTAGAAGAATGGGTTAATATATGCATATATCTTAGAATAGTGCCTGACACATAGTAAGTACTCTGTAAGTGTTAACAACAATTATTATTACATTTCATGTCATTTTCCTTCTATCTCAGTCAATACTTGCCAGGCTTGTGTCCATTCCCTATCAGCCTTTTGAGGTCATAAGCAAGCTAGTTTTAAATTTGCCAGTCAATGTTAATGGTTTCATATGCTACTTGTCCCAGGGGGATGGCTGAGGAGGGCCAGCCACCTTGGATGCCTAGCTGTCCCTCAATTCAAATAGCATGTTCCCGCCTCAGGACTCCACTTCTTACTGTTCTCTCCGCCTTGAATCTTCTTCCTAAGATAGCCACATGGCACATTCTCTCCCTTAATTCAGGTCTCTACTTGAATGTTACCTCATTAAAGAGGATTTTGCCAATGCCTCATATAAAATAGCAGCCGCCACACCATGACTTTCTTGCCCCTTTTTCTGCCGAATTTTCCCTCATCGTGCTTATCACCACCTGACATAGATTTAATTGCCCACTCATTTGTTGTCTGTCTCCCCCTTTTAGAATGTAAACCCCAAAGAACAAACAAGTTCGTTTCATTCATCTCTGTGCCATCAATACCCAGAACACAGCCTGGCATATACTATGCATCCAATAAATATTATCTTAATGAATGAATAAATTACTTAATCTAATGGTAGATATTTCAGCTGCAGTGGCAAGATGGAAGGATAAGCACTTTAGACAAAAAGGACTCCTATGACCACTTAATTTCTATCACAAAGGAATTAATTTCTTCATCTGTTATGGAAGAATCAATTAGCTCTGTGCTCTCACCACATTTTATGTACTCCTTTATTATAGCACACAACACCTCCTATGGTATTATATCTGCTCCCCTACTAAACTGCAATAGCCTCAAGGACAGGGCACATGTCTTATTTATCTTTGTATTCCCCCTTGTATTCCCTTCACGGTCCTCAAAAATGTTTGTTGAACCAACGTATAAGGTTGGTGTTGTTATAATTCTCAGCCTGTATATCACACATAAAGGAAATCAAATAGATACTAGAATAACTTTCAACTTTGTTTTTTCACAGATGGAGATGGCAACATGATTTGTTTGAATGTGGATGACAGTATGTCAATTGCTTTAACGGAATCCAAGAACCAAGAAGGGTTAAACTATATGGTACTTGCCACAAAATATAGCCAAGGTGAAGATAATTCTGAGGGTCCTCTAGGCTCCGAGGAATCTGAATCTTGTGGTCTGAGGAAAGAAGAGAAGGAACCACATGCAGACAAAGGTATCTGCCAAGAAAAACAAGTGGCTTACTGCCCTGGCAAGCCTGAAGGCCTGAACTATGCCTGTCTCACTCACAGTGGACGTGGAGATGGGTCTGATTAATAACTCAGTTTGGAAAATGCAGAGTTGAGATGAACACTCCCATTAAATAGTTAGTGAAAGAAAACCCTAGTAGAATGATAGATTTGTGGTGGTCTATGATTCTGAATTACCACTGAAAAGTTCCCGAATTCTGATCTTGGTGCTGAGAACCACTTGGTTTCAGTTCTGACAATCCCCATACCAACTGTCTCAACTTCAGCCAATTTCTGAGGTGAACCACTGAGCATTTGGAAAGCTTAGGAAAACTCATGAGTCTGGAAGGGAAACTGCCCTCCCCCACCCTTGAGTTCCCTTAGACCATTGCCCACCCTTCAGTCTGGGCTGTAACAGAAACATCTTGGTCAGACGATTAGAGACAAAATAGGTATGTTCAAGGACCTGAAGGAGGGGGATGAGAAGCATGCTCAGGGCGCGACTGAACTACAGATCATCCCAAGAGACCAAGGAAATGATTAAATAACTGCACATACCAACAGAACAAGCAGCTAGACATGAGAAATCACTTGGAAAGCTACTGCTATAGTAAAATATTATTTTTAATGACTCTTCCAAAATATTTTGTATTTTGGAGGTTTTGAATAGCAGCTTCAGTCATACTGAAAATAGGACCATGAAGATCTCTAAATCCTAAAGTTTAGCATTCCACAATCTCTGGGTTGTATAAAAATCAATCTATGACTTGTATGCTGTTATGGAAATTAGCTAATTAAAGATTTTTATTAGCCATATCTATTGTATATATAAAATACTTAAGATTACATTTAGTATCAAATTGTCCTTTAAATTAAATATAAATGATTATACAATGTTAATTCAAGTTCTGTGATTTTTAGCAACTACATGACGTAATAAATACCTAAATGAGAACTATTTAAAAAATTCTTGAGAGAAACACTCTAATTTAAAGCCAATAATTTATTTTTTCTACCATTCTTTCTCCCTTCCTTCCCTCCCTCCCTCCTTCTCTCCTTCTTTCCTTCCTTCTTTCCTTCCTTGCAGCTACCCATTTTAATCTGAAAGGCTCAATTGCTTTAATTGCAACACTAATGAAAACATTCTGTGTGTTATTCATTTGCAGTATAGAGGATGTTTGCTAGATATAGAGAAGGACATTTTGATTATAACATTTGCAAAAACTACCATGGAAGAGGACCACATGTCTGCTTCCACCTTGGATAATTTAGTTCATTTTTCTACTGGCCTACTGTCTGAGAACCTTCACAGATGATTGGCTCTGATGAGAAACACAGAGAAGTCATTGTATTCTGTGGTGAATAGCCTCCAAGTAAAGGGCCAGGATTTGGGACACTTGGCCACATCTGTTATTCCACTGAACCAGACAGGATATTTTCTGAGCTTCTTTTTGATAGCCCAGCATATGCCATCCCTTCCTGGGTTAGGGAATTCCTCCACCTTCATCTTCTGGGCTGGAGCTATGTTTCATTTGCTCCTCCAGGATCTCTTGCAGCAGAAGCCAGGCATGTGACCTGGCCCCCACCACTCAGACACACCCACCACAGGCTTCTAACTGAGAGCTACAGATGCAAAGAAACAGGGATCACAGTGAGTCTTTCCTGGTGATGGTGGCAACTGCAATTTGGCCTGGCAGAACTGCAGAGTCCAGGGCCAGGAGAGTTGGCAGAATAGGGAGCCTGGTGTCTCTGGCAGCTGCGGTAACCAGACCAACCAGTTCTACTGTCTGCGTCTAGCCATTGCTTTCAGCTCCATAGACCCCACTCCGGTTCTTAAGCCCTCCCAGGAATTCTGAGTTCACCTTATTGTTTTTAATGAATGTTAAATCAGACAGAGTCAGTTTCTGTTGCTTACAACCAGGACTTTTGCTCTGCCAGTGCCATGCACCTTTTTCTGCAAAACACAAAGGGATCAGAAGTGTATAGAAGAATTGAATTTTAGTACAATACATTTGCATTATAATTTGGACAATAAAGAAATATATAGGATATCTAAGGAGAACAGCTCATAAAATATGTTTCACGTAAAATGTAAGTGCAAATTAGTAGTATTTTTTATAATTCATAATAAGTAATATTGATAGAAATATTTAATGTAAGATAAAAACAGATGGGCTAAAATCTCACAGGTAAAATTCATTACAGCTAAAAGTAATTTATAAAATACGAATGGCTGGTAATAGTAAAAATTCTGTAAGTTAATTTTGTAATAATTAGATTTTGTAATCTAGAGGGAAAAAAATTGGCAGTGGGTAAAAATAGCACTTTTTAAAAAATTTTTTTACTAACATTTAACAGAAGTATAAAATCTCACCGACAATGTTTTTTTTTTTTGACAATTTTTTTAATCTGCAAAAAAATGACCTGGGAATATTAGACTTGAGAGAAATAATGGCTCCCAAAGGCAGAAGCTATAAGTGGTAAAAACAAAACAAAACAATATAAAAGCTGATGGATAAATCTACTCTTCATTTTATATTGTTCAAGGAGAAGTAATAATCCATAAGAAAATTACTTTAGTTGAAAATGAAAAATATTGTTCACAATTTAACAGTGCCAGTTGAACAAAAATTTACCTAGGTAAAATTAATATGTTGATATAATTCCAATGAAGATGCTTTACTGAAAAATTCCTTGAAAAAAGAGCCTGTCCCTGACCCCAGATATGCTTATCCATACCGGTTTTCCCTGGCTTACTGGAATCTCCTCACCCATTCTTCTCTGTTCATCTAAATACCACTCATCCTTCAGGATCAGCTCATATTCCAATTTTTTGGAAAACTTGTCCCTAACTCTCTCACCATCCCCTTCTCAGACTAACCGTTGCCTTTCCTGTATTTAAGTCTCATTTGGCAGTAACCACATGTAATTCCATCCTATTTCTGTTATTTTACTTACTTAAGTGAAGTGCAAGCTTTCTGAAGATAGGGTGATATCTTCTAACTCTTTGCATCTTCTTTAAGCCAAAGTAGGTTTTCATGTTTAATGGATTAATTGGCTGATTTTCTCGTTATCCTCTTCCAACACATTGTGCAACAAGTCCTCACTTGTAGCTCTTGGAAGGGATGACAGAGAATTGGTCTAATGCCAAGGGGGACTCAAGAGTATTCTTTTGATCTCCCAAGACCTAGACAGACAGATTATAGAAGTTGGGGGACTGCTTTGAGCTTCAGATCAGGTTTAGGTGGGGCCCAAAATTCTGGTGAACATACGCTAAAAGAGGCAAAAATTTATTTTATCATTATCAGTTTCTCCTGTCTCACCTGTCTCACTTCTCCTGTTCTCTCCTTTTATCCTCAGAATGGCCTTTTGGTTAAGGATGCCCTTGACTTCTCTTTGACCTTTTCTTCTTGGTAAAAGGAAGCCAATACAACTTTGCTTTTTGGGGTTGGTCAGGGCCTGAATCAGATGACCTATTTCAATCCTTCCAGCCTTCTTCACAACAAGAATCAAATGGCCAAAATATACCACCCAAACTCTATTGTAAATATTTTAGAATGTTTTCTTCCTGTTTTTTTTCATTTGTTTGTTTTCTTCCCAAATGTAAGCTTATTTTTATGGCAGAAATAGTTGTATGATAGCATATGCTTTCTCCCTTATCATTAAAAATTCTTTGTTAATGTTTCTAAGGGCTGCAACAACATCCCTTAGGATGGATAAGCTGTAGTTTACTGCTCTTTATTTATTTATTTATTTATTTATTTATTTATTATTTAAAAATATAACTAACATACATTATATCAGTTTCAGGTGTACATAGTTGTTCAACATTTATACACCTAAAGAAGTGATCACCGTAAGTCCAGAAATCATCTGACACCATGCTATGCTATCACTATATTATTGACTTTATTCTCCATGCTATATGTTACTTCTCCATGACTTATTTGTTTTATACCTGGAAATTTGAACCTCTTACTTCCCTTTTTACCAACCCCTCCCCTTTTTACTTTTCAATTACACTTAACATTTGATATTATTTGTATTAATTTCAGGTGTTCACCATACTGGTTAGACATTTGTATAATTTAAGTAGTGATCCCCCTAACTAGTCTAGTACTCACTATACATAGCTATTAGCATATTATTGATTATATTGTCTATTCTATATCCTGCATCCCCATGACTACTTTGTAACAACCAATTTGTATTTCTTATCTCTTCCAATTTTTCACCCACCCCCTCAATACCCCTCCCCTCTGGCAACCATCAAAATGTTCTTTGTGTCTATGGTGGTGTTTCTGTTTTATTTGTTTGTTTTGTTCTTTAGATTTCCACATGTATTGGAAATCACATTGCATCTGTCTTTCTTTGTCTGACACTCTCCACTCAGCACAATACCCTCCAGGTCTATCCATGCTGCCACAGATGGCAAGAACCCATTCCCTTCCAAGGCCGAGCAATATTCCGAGTATATATGTAACCACCTCCTCTTTATCCATTCATCCATCGATGGATACCCAGGCTGCTTCCACATCTTGGCCATTGTAAACAATGCTGTAATGAACATATGGATACACACATCCCCTCCAAGTAGCCGTTTGGGTTTCTTTGGATAAATACCCAGAAGTGGGATTACTGGGTCCTTCTTTGTCTCTTATTTGTCTCTCTTTGCGTTTGTTTTAAAGTCTGTTTTGTCTGCTATAAGTATGGCTATAAGTATGGCTATCCCAACTTTTTGTTTGTTTCCATTTTCATGAAATATCTTTTTCCATCCCTTTACTTTCCATCTGTGCGTGTCTTTCAATTTGAAGTGAGTCTCTTGTAGGCAGCATATGTAAGGGTTTTGTTTTCTTATCCATTCAGCTCTCCTATGTTTTTTTGATTAGAGCACTTAACTCATTTACATTGAAAGTAATTGTTGATAGATATATAGCTATTGCGCATTTTGTTATTCATAATTTTGATCTTTATTTTTCCTTTGTCTTAAAGAAGTCCCTCTAGCATTCCTTGTAATACTGGTTTGGTGGTGATGAACTTCCTTACCTTTTTCTTGTCTGGGAAGCTCTTTATCTGTCCTTCAATTTTAAATGACAGGCTTTCTGGGTACAGTAATCTTGGTTGTAGGTCCTTGCTTTTTATCACTTCGAATATTTTCTACCAATAATTCTGGCCTGTAAGGTTTCTGTTGAGAAATCAGTTGGCAATCTTATGGGGGCTCCCTTATAAGTTACTAGTTGCCTTTCTCTTGCTGCTTTTAGGATTCTCTCTTTTTCTTTAACCTTTGCCATTTTAATTATAGTGTGTCTTGATATGGGTCTGTTTGGGTTCATCTTGTTTGGGACTCTCTGCACTTCCTGGGCTTGTATGTTCCTTCACCAGGTTAGGAAAGTTTTCAGTCATTATTTCTTCAAATAGGTTCTCAATTCCTTGTTTTTCCTCCTCCTCCTGATACCTCTATGATGTGGATGTTGTTATGCTTGAAGTTGTCCCAGAGGTTTCTTAAACTATCCTCATTTTTTTGTATTATTTTTTCTTTTTGCTGCTCTGATTTGCTGCTCTGATTGGGTGTTTTCTGCTACTTTGTCTTCAAATCACTGATTCAATCCTCTCCATTTAGTCTGCTGGTGATTCCTTCTTGCGCATGCTTCATTTCAGTTATTGCATTCTTCAATTCTGCTGGGTTTTTTTTTATGGTTTCTACGTGCTTTTTTATGCTTGCTATCTCTTTGTTGAAGTTTTCACTGAGTTCCTTGAGCATCCTTATAACCATTGTTTTGAACTCTGTCTCTGGTATGTTGCTTACCTCAATGTCATTTAATTCTTTTTCTAGAGTTTTCTCCTCTTCTTTTATTTGAGACGTATTTCTTTGTTTCCTCATTTTGGCCACCTCCCCGTGTTTCTTTCTATGTATGAGGTAGATCTGCTATATCTCTCAGTCTTGGCCAGGTGTCCTTATGCAGTAGATGCCCTGTAGGACCCTGGCACAGTCTCCCTGGTCACCTGCTCTGGGTACTCCAGGAGTGTCCCTTGTGTGGGTTGTGTGTGCCTTCTTGTTATAGTTGAGCCTAGGTTGCTATTAGCAAGTGAGTGAGTGGACTTGATCCTCAGGCTGATTGGCTGTGGAGTTTGGCCATGTGCACAGGTTACAGGTTGCTGTGTGGGGGACTTACCTCAATGAGTAGGATTCACCCCAGCAGGCTCTGGTGCCTGTTGAGATCCCCCTTTGTGTGTGTTGCTTGTGGGGCTAATTGGGCAGTGCTCTTATGTGGTCTGAAGACTACCTCCAGGTATGTTGGCTCTGGGGCCTCTTGGGAGGGGCTTCAATGTAGGCCCTGGGGAAGGGGAGAATTCCCGGTCATTTCAGACTATTGGACACAGAGTCTGAGTTGATACTGGTATCCAGAGACCTGAAGCGTCTAATCCCCATTAGAATGGGGCTTATGGAGCCAGATATTAAATGAGTCTTGACTAAAGTCTAATCTAAAGCATGTCCACTACATCCATGGACCCACTGGTGCTTAATTCCTTACTCTTCAGATGTGTAATTGGGATCGACATGCTTGGTGGTTGGCTCATTGGATCCTAGGTCTATGGCATAAAATATATCAGTGTGAATGCCAAGTGGAAACCTCTGAAACTGCAACCTCCTCCCCCCCTCCTCTGGCCATCATAGTAAGTCAAATATAAAATCAAATCCCAGGGGAATAACAATGATTAGTGCCACCATTAACGATCTAAAGGTTGCAGGATTCATGGTTGCTATATCTTCATTTAATTCACTAGGGCTCCTGTAGAAACTGGATGGAACCTAGAGAATGACTCTAGAGTATACAAGTTAAACAAAATAGTAGCCCCACTTGTGTTTGCTGAGCCAGATGTAGTATTTTTGCTAGAACAAGTGAATAAGGCCTCAAGTGCATGGTATGTGTCTTGGCATCTGCTTATCAGAGGATCTTAACTGATGTATCACCCTATTGATGAAACAAATGAAAGGATGACTGAGAATTGATGTTCATGTGGAGCTAACTGATGGCCTTGACAAGTGTGTGTGTGGTACAAGCTAAATTAGAGTGGGTTCAAGAGAAAATGAAAAGTAAGTGGAGAGAGCAAGAATATGACTCACTTAAGGCATTTTGCCACTTAAAGACAATAGAGAAATTAGTAACAGGACAGATGGAGTCAAAGGAGGTTTTATTTTTTTTTAAAGACAAGAATTACAGACTGTTTTATATTAATAGGAATAATTCAGTGAAGAGGGAGAAGTGATGGTACAGTAAAGAGAAAGGATAATTGTTGAAGTGGATGTCCTTGAACAGAAGACAGAGGTTGAGGGTCAGGACACATGTGCAGGAAAAAGGATATTTGACACTATCTGGCTGCTACTAAGAGTGACAGAACCTCTCCCCACTCCTTTTAATAAGATTTTCTTTACTGAAATGGGCTTTCAGACAGTTTTTATTTTTTCAACTTGTACTACACAACTCAAATCAACATATTTTAACCTTGGTTTTCATATAATAATATTTAAACATTTAATGCAATAATTTGTGGGGTGTTTTTTTTTCACAATAGTTGGTGGTACCTGCTTAATGTACTTAATATTTAGTTAAGGGTAAAGAATATTGTAAGTCAAGAGTGAACAGGATGCAGCCTCTTACATCCTGAACTTGTGTCACAAGATGTTATACAATAAATGCAAATTAAGTGGTGTACACATTAGATGGTAAGACTACCAATAAGGGTGAGACCACCTATTGTGTCTGGTGTGGAGACCAGGGTTCGTGGAAGAGGCAGAACTTAAGAATGGATAGCATTTGGATAAGAGGGCAGTATGGGTAAAGGTTCTCTAATACAATGAGAGGTAGGAATTTACAGCGAAAATTCTGTGGGACATGAGACAAACAATGCAGACTGCTCTAATCTAGAGGAACAGTCAACTGGAAGAATTGTGTTTAGATACTCTTGTAATTTCTAGATTGTGTACCATTGAGCTGAAATTGACGATGAGCTTGATGTCCTCTTGAAGACTGAGTCCAGATAGTTCTAACTTCATTCTGAGCATTGATACAGACGTACAGGACAAGAAGGCACAAACACCAAATCAGAAACTGAAAAGACAATGTGAATCGCACTTTCTATACTGTCACTCTTAGAACTGCTCTGTTTATAGGAAGGAGAAGGGGAGTAAAGGACATGTAACTGACTTCCAGTTAGGAATTCCTCTAATAAAGGAAGTGACAAAAATTAAATATGCACTCTCAAATAATTATAAAAATACAGCCAGAATTTCGTTTATTTTCTTCTAATAACATTCTATTTTTTTCAAAATTATTTATTTCCTTTTTTGAGTTACAGTTGATATTCAATACTGTTTTATATTACTTTCATGTGTACAGAGTAGTGGTTAGAACTTTATATAATTTATGCAGTGATTCCCTTGGTTAGTACCCACATGGCACCACACATAGTTGTTGCAACACTATTGACTATGTCCCCCAAACTGTACTTTACATCGATGGGACTATTTTTTAACTACTAATTTGTATTTCTTAATCCCTTCACCTTTTTCACCCATCCTCCGTCCCTCTCCCCTCTGGCAAGTTTGTTCGCTGTATCTATGAGTCTCTGTTTTGTTTGTTCATTTATCTTGTCCTTTAGATTCCACATCTAAGTGAAATTATATGGCATTTATCTTTCTCAGTAGTTAGTTTTTATAATCTGAAAAGTTATATGCTATTAAACTATGTAATTTTATTTTAACATTTAATGTCTTGCCTTGTTGCTGTTCTGTGACATTGGGAGATTCAGTGTTACCTATACTCCACCTCATTCTCCTAAAACCCATTCTCCTAAAAGTCTGTATTACCTGCAGCCTGGTACATTTTATGGCTGTGAAGCATTGTTTATTCTTTTATAGTTTCAATACATTTTATTTCTCAAGCGAAAAAGGGAGATGGCAGTATCCCAATGATAGATTTTAAAAATTTTCAGTCCTATTTATAACATCATTACTTAAACATCAAATAACCAGATATCCCAAACTTCAGTGCAGGATGACGATGCTAGCATTATCCCTTTTTATTTATTAACTGGATAGTTTGGAATGTTAAGTTTAAAATTGTAAATAATTTTCTTTCTCACCAATTCTAATTGAATGCAACTTCATTATGGTTTTCTCGATGGGTATAAGGTTGACATTTCCCTAGACCCTTTTCTTACTCCTTTAGAAAAGTATCAGTGAAATGTGTTTTTAGAAGAAGTCTTTGAATAAGGAAGAACAATATCACAAGCTCTGTTCTGTATGTTTTTTATTTTTTATCAAAATCTGTCTGTCAGAGCCCTTCTCTCGGTTTCTGAGTGTGGAGGAGAAATTGCCTGAGGAAAGAAAGGGATTTCACACTCCACAAAGCAAGGTGGAATAATAAAGAACTTTTAGGCAGTGCTTCCAGAGATATCAGAAAGTTCTATATAAAAGCAGGTACAATAAAAAAATATCACATGATAGTAGAGGAAAAAATATTCAATTGTTTTTTGGGGATAGATTACACATTGGGTAAAATGCACTAGAAGAAGAGAAAAAAATAGGTAAAAATAAACAGAAATAACAAAAATATATATTTTTGTTTTGTTTTGTTTTCCATCCCATTTCTCAATCATACCATTATTGGCACGGGGCCAATAAAGTAGTTGCCAAAAATAAGGGCAAGTCTGCAGTAATGAAAATTAGTATGGGGAAAAAAAAAGAAACTTGTGACACTCCCATCAATTATAATTGTTGTTTTGAGTGTGTGTGTTGAGAATTTTAATATACTTGATTTGGTTTTCCTAAGTGAAGACTATTTTATTTGAAGTATTCTAAAGCTTCCAAATTATAAGGTAAATAGAATAATTTAGTAGTTGTAAATACAAGTAGAGACTAAAACATGTACTCTGAAAACCAATGTTGATTAAAATTTCTAATTGGTAACTTGATCATTAGAGTCATGCAAATAGAGATTAGGATTCAGAAACTTTTAATTCCTTATTTTTGTTTCCTAAAGTTTACTTTACCTTTTATCTTTTATCTCTTTTGTCGTGATACTTATATACTTATTCATTTGTGCAGTTCTGATAGGGAATGGAAAAAATGATAACAGTGGAGGATAGTTTGAGCAAAATCACTTTAACCATTTTGAAACATTGGGAGATGAGCAGAATGAAAGAGATTACTCAGAGATTCTAAGAACAAAACAAAGGAATAGGAAATATGGTGCTGCCGCTTTTCTAGGTGAAGTAAATGAATTCCAGCAAGGCAAAGGATATTTGGTCTTCTTATTTTTGTTTTAGAGGAGTTAGTTTCATAAGAGTCCATTGGAAAACTCATAGACATACTGCAATCTGAAATAGACATGACCCTATATTGTGGATAAATTTTGATTTTTTTCTTATTGAGTTATACTTGTTTTTTAAAGTGAACAATTCCGAATAAAAGGTAACGCTTTCCCAAAGTAATAATTATTCTAGTAAATTCAATACATATTTCACTAAACAATATGCTTCTCTAAACATTAATTCTTCAGTAAAATAGTTTACTCTTTCCCCCTAAAAGAGAGTTTGTCTTCTTAAAATGAGCTTCCATTAGGAGAATCACCTCTTCGGACTCTTCCATTGGCGGCTCTGTCGGGTAGCGATATTTCTGCGGGAGTGGGTCAAGGCTGGAAACAACTGGGAGCTTTTCCTGAAGGTTGCTTTGCCTTTTTAGGTTATGAGGGTCTCTCTGTGTTTAGGATAACATGATTGACAACTCCACTCCAGTTCCAATTAGCACTCTATAATTTATTAGCTTCTGCTTTCAGGTTATGCGTTAACTTCACAAATATTTCAACCACGGAAACAGCAGCTATCAAGTGTCTCTTTCCTGATCCAACCCTCTGGGGCTGGAGTGAAATACAAGGAAAGAGCAGTACAGTTGGTCTGTCAAGTGAGAATAATCATTTATGTCTGTGCCTGTCTGAGGGCACGGTGTCTCTGATTACTCTTTAGACCTGCACGTGTGTGTGTTATTTGTAGATCGATGCTATTGTGCAGATACTGTACTTGTATTAGTAGAGTGTCATGTATTCATGAGACCAAGGAGAGCTGGTGTGGAGAAAATGTGCAATTTACATTTGCTTAACTCTGTTGTTTGTGTAAGTATCAAGACTTCAGTTATGTACAAACAGCAACTGCAATAACCATATCTGCTTTGAACAACCATGGTACTATTTCTTTTCTCCAGATTTTAGGAATATGTAATAGATAATGAATAATAATAAATCCTTAAAAATCTTGCAAGGAGGAAGGAAATTTAGAGCACAGACTTTGACAAGTAGAATCAAAGTATGAATTATATGTATGCAAATTGTCAACAGACTGTTAAAGCAGTTTTATAAAGGAATCGCGTGTTTTCCAGGTTCATTTTAAAAGTCTTTTCAAATATCTTTGCTTTTCTTCCATGCTTTGACACCTAATGAATTATATTTTAAAATGCAATTTATGGAAATGGCATTTATATGAAAAGCAGTTTGTCTAAGTTTTATTTTTTTTTCTCCTCGAACTCCAAAGTAACCAGTCCCTAAGTGCTTAAAAAAAAAAAAAAAAAAAAAAGCTTCTTGTTTATTTTGATAGATGTATGAGTGCATGCACATAGAAGCATGGTTTGGGATTTTAAACAAACTGGAGGTTAAAGGTACCTTAAGAGTTGTTTCCCTCTGGTGCAAAAGGGCGGAGAAAATGCAATACTTACCCGGAAACAGTGGCAGGAGAAGCTTGCAGTCAGAGACTGAGTCCCAACACCCACCAACCCTGCCTTCCCTCCCATCCAGGCCCAAATCAAACTTAAGTCATTGCTAGAATTTGCCACCCATTGAAATAGAACTTCAAAGGGGAAATGAAACAGGATGGCAACTCCTTTTAAATTAAAGCAGTAGAACAGATAGAGTTCCCTGTAGTTGGGTGACTGGGTTCTCAGCCAGAGGGCAATCGGCAAAAGGATTACTTGGTGGTGGAGAGCTGTCTCTCCCCTTTTCATCACCTCTCCTATAGTAGAGGCCAAGTGAAAAGGAAAAACTGTGGGTGAGGAAGACACCAGTGCCAACCGAGATGATTACAGGAGATTCGAATCTTTCTCTCGGGCCCCTAACCAGGTATAGTGTATGTGAAAATGTCATGTTTGCATTTTCTGATGCCATCCTTTTCTCCTGTCTCCTTTCCTTGAATGTCCTTTTTTTCCCCAACGACGAGGGCCTTCTCTAATCTGCGTAGTTTCATGAATATTAGCAATACAGGCAGGGGAATTCATATTTTGCATGACTTGGTAGGCAAAAAGAATGTCAGTTAGGGCTATTAGCTCACCAAAGTTCTCTGATGCTTTTCTCACACAGGACAGAATCATTATAGTTTTAGGTCATGCATTTCTGCTTTAGGAACATAAAACATGGAGGGAAGTGCTCTACGTGTGTCCCATGTGCCAGGTCACTGGAGCCCTGTTCAGCAGTCTGGATGGTTTGTTCAGGATCTGGCCCCAAAGGCCAGTTCCAGTGAATGAGTCTCCTCACCAGCAACCTGATATTCAGGTCAGATGCAGCTCAGGAGAGAGGTTTCAGTAATCAGAACCTCATGGCTGAGAATATGCTCCCTGTGGGTGCTGATCAGAGAACTTGTGAGCGCCACTGCAGGTGGAGCACGGGGAAAGAGCCTGTCTCAGTGGGGACCACTTGGAGAAGATGTCTAGCAGATGTGCACTGCTGTGATTTCTGCTTCCACTGCATACTCAGTAGCAACGTCCGAAAAGCAAGCTGGAACTTAATATATTTTTTTATGCTGTACATTGCAGTAATTCATGCCAATGGAACATGGATTTAAAAAATCCACAGAGAAGTCCAAAGTTAATTTTAGTTATTGCTTCAATGTCCAAATCTCAGGCTAACTCTTACATGACTTGGTTGGGTTGGGTGTGAAGAGCTTCAGAGCACTGAAGGCTAATAAATACTGAAATGAATGAACAAGAGAAGCAACAAGAATTCCCTCTTAGAGAAGAATGGAAATCTTCATCAGGCTGATTGGTCTACAGGTAGTGGCATCTGATGAAGGCGTATGGACACTGTCCTATGATGATTCCTTTAAGACCTGGGATCCTGTAAGTTCGACAGTGTGTCAGGGTTTGCTGTCCTGCCTCTCCCCTTCCTTATTCATCTATTGGGGAGGAGAACTGAAGCCCAAAGCTGAGGAACTAAAGACAAATCAGAGGTGGACAAGCAGTTACCGCAGTAGGTCACCGTGCAGTCCCTGCACCTGGGCTTCTTTCTTTTTCTCTACCAGGGTTGGCATCCTGGCTCTGCCACTTACGAACTATGCGACTGGGAAAATTATTTCTCCTCCGTGAGCCTCAGTTTTCTTGTCAATAAGAAGGGGATCATAATAATATGTATTACATGGAATTTTTGGGAGGCTTTAATGAGTTGACCTATATATAAAGCCCTCAGACTAGTGTAGGATAAACAATTAACATTAGTTATTACTATTGTTATCACTTCTAGTGCAGCTTAATCATATAGTACCTTCCATCTAAGCAAAAACAGTAATAGGTCCTTGTAATGATCATAATTTACTTCACAGCTACCAACATGATAGGAAGATGGGAAGGATAACTTTGCTAAGCCATATTCTGAGTAAGGTTCCTTAACTGCCCCCAACTCTTGACACTATTGTTTCTATTTGCCTCTCAATGAAGGTCAAGATTTGAACTAATATTTTTATGCTTTAACAACCTACAAGGGCAAATTGGGCATAACACAAAGTATCTTCCTCGGAGATACACAAATAACTTTGGCGTCATGAGATAAAAAAGGAAAACCATTAATTTCTTAACAATCTTTTTTACCCTACTGGTAGGTTTGGTTTTTTAGCCTAACTTATTAAGATATAAAAATAACCAATTTTTCAAGCATACTTTTTAACTGATAACTCCACTGTCTTAAGAGTCTAGAATTTAAGAAGTAACAGTAATTCTCTTCTGAAAAATAGTAAATGTGTATCTGACTGAATGGTGTATGGAGTAGTGCTTCCTGTACTATCTCTGCTTCTGACTTCATAAATGCTAAGAAAGGGGTAAGCCATGGGCTTCTGTGGGCCACAATTTTCTCATTTGTAAAAGAGAAGGGAGATACCTAACTCATCATTTCCAGGGTTGACATGAGAGGTAGAGGGGTTGACAGATTTCACAGCATGGAAAAACAGGTTTCACTTTGGAAAAACAAAAAGTTTTTATATATATATATATATATACATATATATATACATATATATATACATATATATGTATATATATGTACATATACATATATATGTAACATTATTTTCTGACATCAGATCATGCTACTATAAATTATTTTATTCCACTAGAAAAAACTAAGACATTTATTTTCTTTTTATGAAACAACACAGCGACCTTACAGTAAACAGACATTTTTAATGTTTGTTTCTTCTTCCTCATTACCGTCAGCTTTGCCCACGCACAGACCCCTTCCCCTGTCCCAACACTACATTGACCAACTCATGACCACAGAGACTAAGAAACATATTCGAGGTATTAAAGACTCCATGGAACATTCCTTCTTCTTGTGTTGATTCCTAGTTCTTCTTCGTGGAAACAGGTGGGGTATCTTGTTGCTTTTTTTCATCCAGTGGAGGATAGAGTGAGGATCAGAATTTGTGGGAAAGAAGGCAGAGAAGGGTTTCTTCTTTCATCGTAAAATGTTCCTTGTAAAAAATATGATATATGTACACACACATATAAAATATATCCAGTGCAATTGCAATTGTTGTGCCAAACACTGGGAAGTGCCACCTTGGTCGATGGATTTCTGGAGTTTTAAACAGTTGTCCTACAACAGCTGCATTTCAGTAAGACTTGGGCAGGTGGCTCCAGATAAGCCACTTGCCACTCACATTCAGGCTGAGGCTTCCATGCTCACAATCCAAAGAAAAAAGTGTGTCTTTGTGTCTGGACGGGTGGTTGTAGGGAGGGAATGGGCAGGAAGGGAGCTGGAGGCTATATAGGTGAGTAAGAAGGAATTGATTTCTTTTTCTCTACCACAGTCCTCGATGCAAATACAAATACATTTTAAATCTGAGGATATTGACATCAGTAGTGCTATGATCCCACTACTTAATGAAATAATTCACATCAGCATAAAAAATATTCACACCAAAAATTCTCTTTCTTTCCCTCCTTCCGAGAAAACGTATTATCACCTAAGTGATCTGACCACAGATATTTCCAGTGATTTGCCCAAAAGTCGTTAAAAATAATTCAGAGTCTTTGGATGTGCTCTTTCGGCAGAAGGAATTATTTTTAGATGAAATTTCTGAGGTGTGTGTTTTGGTTTTCCCAACACATGAAGAAGTCTGAAGTCTCTGCCTTCTCTCGTGTCCTCATCCTTGAAGTGAGAGGCACAGATGCTGAGCCTCCTGGCTGCTCAGAAGGGAAAGGGAAGGGGGAACCCTGGGTCAGCAGATCAGCTCAGGAGGGACGCACCACAGAGGGAATAACGACGAGCTGCAAACCAAGATCAGAAGCTGTTACAAACCCCCTTGATTCATCTCTGAGTGTCAGCAAGTATGCTAGGCAGAGAGACCTACAGGGAAGAAGGTGGGTTGTCTAAAACCAGTACAGATCCTTGCTTTTGTCCTGAGGCTGTAAACCTGAAAGCACAGAGAAAATAAAAGAGAGAGAGGGGGAGAAGAGACAGAGAGAGGGAAGAGAAGGGGTGGGGGAGGGAAGGCACAAAATATTTAAGGAAAGACAAAGACAAATACTATTTTATTGTAAAAGTCACAGAATTCATCTACAGGGCATGAATGAAAGTAAAAGCAAAGTCAACAGAAATATCCATCTTTTATCTGAGGGATGGGGGAGTGGGGAAGACTACATGCCAATAATAGCTTTTTTTTTTTTAAAGGATAGCGCAGCTAATGGTGGCCCATGTGGGGATCGAACCAGCAAACTTGTGTTATTAGCACCACACTCTAATCAACTGAGCTAACTGACCACCCCAATAATTTCATTTATAACAGCTATTTTTTCATCTGTCCTAAAACTAAAGCAAGCAAAAAGGTAAACCTTTATTTGAATGCGCCTTTCAAATTCAACTCTTTAACCATAATACTATCTTTTAAATTATATTCATAAGTTTGATATTTGTAAGAGATCTATCTAACTTGGCAATTAAGTTGGTTTCAAAGTCATATTTTTATTTTCTTATAACTGTCACTAGGTGACAAAACACCCCTCTCCCCAGCTGTAAAGGATTTTAAACAACTCTTAGTAGTTACTCCAGATCAGAGCTGTCAAATAAAAAAACAATGGGAGCCACAGGCATAATTCTAAATTTTCTAGCTGCTACATTGAATAAAGTAAGAAGAATCAGGTGAGAATCTTAGTGATATATTTTGTTTAATGCAATATATTCACTAATCAATGTGTAGAAAATAACTCAACGTGCAGTCGATATAAAAATATCAGTAAGATGAATTTTACTTTCTTTTTTTCTGGACAAAGTTTTGAAATCCAGTATACACTGTTCAGCCTAGCCACATTTCAAGTGCTCAACAGACACACTAGTGGCTAGTGACTATAGAACTGAACAGCACAGAGCGAGGATCTAACATATTTTAGTTTTAAAAAAGTCCTCTGTAATATTTACCAGCCAGGGTAGGGCAGGGTCCTATTTTCTCATTCTGCTCCCACCGACTACACAGGGCCATCTGTCTGCTAAGACACACCCGGCCACGCAGACCTTCGGGCTCCAGTGTCACTGGGGTCTCCAAGGAGAACTAAGGGGGTCTAGGACTCAGCCCAGGGTGGGGCACAGGGCAGGAAGAGCCTTGGTCGGCCAAGCTCCCTCTCTGGCTTACCTGAATCCACGCTGAGGCCCAGACCCTGGGCCACGTCCCCGGCGGGGCTCGCGAAGGGTCCCCCGGGCGCAGCCCACGCTGCACCAGTTGGCTCGCCCTTGGCCGAGAGCTCGCAGGGCGGGCTGCCGGCCGCAGGTGCCGGAGCGGTCGCGAGGCGGGCCGGGCGCCCCGAGGCGGCGGGCATCAGCAGCGGCCCATAGCGCGGATCGAAGTGCGGCGCGTAGACCTCGTGCACGGCGGCGGGCCGCGGGTAGGTGGCGGCCTGGGCGCCCAGGGCGCCGCCCAGAGCATAGGGGTGGTGTGGGTGCGGGTGCGCGTGGTGCGGGTGCGCGTGGTGCCAGGGCTCTGCCGCGCCCTGGTGCAGGTGGCTGTGCAGCGCGGCCGGCGAGTATGGGTCCGCTGTGGCGAAAGGCAGCTCCGAGTGCGCGGCGGCCAGCGGGCTGCCCAGCGGCGGGGGCACCGGCGCCTGGTACGCGCTATTCCAGAAGGAGGCGGGGAAGCTGCGCTGGCTCATCGGGAAGGAGCCATCTGCAGGGAGGCCAGCCGGAAGGGAGGAAAGGAAAAGAGCAGCGTGTCACCGCCGGCAGACAGGAATGCCGACCGTGCAAGGCCACGGGAGAACGGAAAGCTCAGGACAGGGCTAAGGGCGTGAAAGCTGGGGGTGGATCCGCAGCCTCCCCTTTGGGGCGGCGTCTTTCTCAGGGAGCTGCAGCCTGTGAATTCGAGGTCAGGGCAGGCTTCCTCGGATTTTGCTAGAGTGTCCTGGACGCAAACCCGGGGACTAGCGGAGCGGAGGAAGAGCGGAGAGACCTCTTCCCCCAGGCCCAGGTTTGGAGCGCAGGGAACTTCACCTGACTGCAGGCTGAGCTGCCTCCACGGTCTCCGGGCAGGCACGGCCTCCTTTTTCCAACCCGCAGCCTCTCCTCGAGCTAGATACCTCTTCCCACTCTTGGTCGGCCGCCTAGCGATCTCACTACCCCCTCTCGCGTTTCAGCCTCCCTTGCTCTAGAAAATGTGCCTCTGGTAGACTGGAAGTCCACTGACATATTTCAAAGTCTTGCTATTATTAGCCTCCTTTCTAGAAATTTTCAATTTTTTCCCCTGGCACAGAGGGACACGAAGGGAAAGCTCTTTCAAATTTTAATTAACAAACTTTCTGCATCAAGTGTGGATGCTACACCTAATAAATTATTATTATTATTGTTATTATTATTAATTACTGTCAGTATCACTGTTGACCCCTAATTCCTCAAAGCATTTTAAGAGAACAGCATTTAGATCAAATTTCTTGCCTTTAGTGGGGAGGGAGGGAAAGAAAGACATTTAATTCACGGGGCCTTTATTGAGCATGTCTGGGGAAGGCATCTGCACACATACTAGAGAATTTTAAATACTTTTAAAATACATTCAGAGTAATGAACAGTCTTCCTATTAAAAATATTTAGGCATCTAGAGAATAAAAATAATTTCTGTATAAAACTAATGTTTTTGGAGCTTGTCTAAGCAACGCTTGTACAATCTGTGAGACTCAAGAGAAAAAAAGTGAGGGTGAGCGTTGTCATTTCCCCCAAAATGTAATATTTGTTTTCCTTTCTACAAGTCCTAATTTTTCAGTTTGGTACACATCAAAATCTAAGCTTAGTGAGAAAGTTCACCAAATAGTTAACTCCACCCTTCTCTTGGTAATAAAGGGAGGTTGAAATTTCAGAATAGGAGGAAGATTTAGTTGGTTTGTTCAAGAAATCATTGTGCCGGGCTGCGTAAAGCTGTGCTTTGTGGGAAATGTAGAACAATAAGGAGGGATGTGTTTTGATGAAAACCCTTGAGATATTTTGGCTGTACCTACATTCTTATTTCTTTATTACTTTACTTGCTTACTGAAACATGTTTTCTGCTTCAAGATTTCAAGAGTAATTGAAACATGACAAAAATCACAGGTAGGTTTTAGGAGACATTCTTCGGCAGGTTTTGCTTGAGATGGGGCCTACGACTTTTCATTCTGGGCAAATTTTCATAAACTGGGTAAGTGCCCTGTAAGTTGTAATAGGTGAAGATACTTCTCCTCACTGGCTTGGCGAGTGCTTAGATCCTCACATTTGCACAGCACATTTATATATTTTTTTCTGTTTGTCTTACCACCATCTTCAGGGATAGTTAAGAGGGTAAGTATTATTCTAATTTGAGAGTAGTAAATAGAGTGACCTTAAAGAGGTTAAAAGATTTGCCCAAGGTCATATTGCTAGGGAGTGGTGGAGCCAATATGCAAACCCAGGCCTCCCCATTCCAAGGCTAGTGCTTTTTTCTAGGTCACTGCTCTGCTCTGCTTTTCTCTACCTCGTGGAGGAGAGATCTTATGCCTGTGCCTATACCTCCTTTGATTTCCTTACCTTCCTTAAATGGCCCTCCTCACCTCTTCTCTGACATCTAGTATTCTTTCATCTCCTCGAGCCCCAGGCTGAGAGGGCTCCCTATCCGCTCTTGCCAGTGGAGCCCCATACTCACCCCGCCAGGGCCCGGAGCTCCGCGGTGCTTTGCTGCTTGTACAGCTTGGGGAATAGCTGCTAGGCTGGCTCAGGGCCCTACTGAAGTGCTCGTCCACCACGGAGCTGATGTCCCCCTGGAAATAGGTGAAGAGGACACAGCGGGAGTTGATGTACTCCGCCTCTGGTGGGCGCTCTTTCTCCGGGCTGCCTTCTTCCTCTTTTATACTCGCCGGAGTTTGGCTGGAAAAGGAGGAACTGCCGCTGCCGCTGCTGTTGCTGGGGCTGGCGTTGCACTCTTGGGCTTCCTGCATTTTGGAGTAATAGGCTAGTTTCTGCTCAAAGAGAGAAAGAATCGAGAAGTCAATTTCAAAAGCGATGGCAAATTGGTTTCATACTGCAATCCCTCAAGCGATCCCTAAGGTAGCCAGGGGCAACTGGCATCGGAGCCTAAGTCCGGTGCTCAATAACGTGGGCTTCACAGCCAGCAGACCTCTCCACCTGCAGGTGAACAAGGGTGGACTTACTAAGAGGAACAGTGCCCTTTTTGGTGCCTCCGTCACCCAGGAATTACTGCGAGGCCACAGGGAAAGCTCTCGGAAGGTGTCAGGGTGAAGGTCCGGGAAGACTCATAAGCAGCTTGGTTATGAATTGAGTTTGACCGCAGAGCCAGGCTCAGGGCAGACATTACTTTTTAAAATCAGGCTCCAAGGGTAAACGGCACCCAAGTCCAGTTAGGGCCTGGCTGTTTTTTGCCTGAGAATCCAGGGCAGATACCTAAGATGCAGGATTAAGCATCCTCACGATGAAACACTAAAATAGAAAAAATCCACTGCACACAACCAGGCTGTAAAGGAAGAACTACCACAGAAGGTGTGAAAAAGTTCCACTTAGGACAGAATTATATGGGGTACAAAGGTGGAATAACATTGTAACATGGGTCATTTTAATAAACACAAGTTGATATTTGGTCACCTATATACTGTCCACTTAAAAGTGCATCTTAATTTTTAAAGAGATCTTTTGAGTAAAGAAAAACCAGTGGGTTATGAGAATTTCCACTCTTGTCATCTCTGTACACATTGAGGTAATAAGTAATAAAAAGGAGCAGCTGAAGATCTTGGCTGAGGTTGGGTAATTGTGACTGATAGTGATTTAAAAAACCAAGCATAGCTGCTGAAAACATTTTCTTAGAAATGAACAATGACCTGAATGCAATGTTAAAACATTATGCAGGCAGAGATGGATGGCCTCCAAGAAGGACGCAGGGCCATACAAAAATGAACAGAGATCTTAATGCAATAGATTGGTCCAGGGTAGGGGAGGAGAAAAGACCAAAAATAGAAAATCAACCCACCTCTCTTTGCAATAGTCCCAGCGGGAGGAGCTCATCTCAGACATTGAAGTCAAAAGAGTTATTTAGCAATATTATCACTTCTAGCACATTCCCACTAGGCACACAATGAGGGACTCTGGTGATTCCTAAAATTAACATTGAGACTAAACAAATTCCTGTTTGGGAAGTTTAAAAAACAGGAGAGAGAAGGGAAAAGCAGAAGCTGAATAGATATTTTGAATTTGCAAGCAAAATTGATAAAAGCATGGATCCGACATTGGCGTGTTTTTCAATTTCCCGGAAACAGGAACCCAGGCCCTCACTTTCCAACCTGGTCCGGCCTCCTAGCCCCAATGTGATCTTGTTCTTTTCCTGGACTACTGTCCTCAGTTTCCACTACATCAGCTGAGGAAATGGAAAAAACTGTTCACCAGACACAGCCCAGAGAAAAGAGAAATAGGAATAATTAAGTGAAACTTGGGTTTACAGAACCAGGGTTAAGTGGTCTTTTAAAAAGTGGGTTTGTTGATGCCAGGGCAGCTTTATTCAGCTACTCAAGTTCCTGAAAGGTAAAGTATTATCTATGAAGCTTGCCTCTGCCCAGTCAATTGTACCCCAATAATAGTCTCCAAAACTTTGCAAAACAAAGATTATAAAATCAATGCGTTTCGTGAGGTTCTGTTGTAACGAATTTTCTGGTTCTGGAATTATTTGGCCTGATCGCCTGAGAATTGAAACGGGAAAAAACGTCTGCTCTTGATAAACTTGCAGGGATTAGAACGCGGGTCTTTGGCTCTCAAACAGAAAGAAAAGACAGGCTTTTGCTCTTGTTGGGACCAAAGATTGGTTTTCTGTGCGTGAGCTTTGCGCCAATCTCCTCACCCCGGCACTGGGCTCGGGCTGGGACAAATCTGGAGTCCGACAGACACTAAGAAAATCCAGCAGGCGCGATCCTCGCCTGCTTATTCCCAGCAAAACCGGGGCAAGCATTAGCAGGGCTTAGCTGCCTTCCCCAGAGAGCAAACGGGCAAGCTAAAGGGGTTAGCTCAATCTAACGGGTGGCAGCGCCGGCAATCCCGGCATCCGGGCGGCGCCCGCCGCTGGTTAAACGCCCGCGGCCCGCGCGGAGGCGCCGTGGACCTCTGCGTGCAGGCGGTGGTCGGAGAAGCCTGAGCGCGCCACCCGTCTCCCAGGTCCTGGCCGCGGGGAGACACGTACCTGGTGGTAGGGGGTGTAGGCGGCTGCGAAGTAAGGCTGGGGAGGACCATAGACTTGGTACATAACATCCAGACAGCTCATGGCTCCCGGCAGCGAAGACAATTAAGAGTTGTATCATCAACTCTCGGTCGGCGGAGCACAGGGGTGTTGCATGGGCGACGCTTGGACCCCAGCTCCCGAGTCATCTGCGGCAGAACGAGGGGCAGCGCGCTCGGCGGCTGGGGATCCCGCGCGCACGCTCCCCTGCCACCCTTACAATTCCAGCCCCGACCGCGCTCCGGGACAGAAGCGCCCCGGCTCCCGCTAGTGGGCATTTAAACCCCACGCGGGGCCGGCGTGCTGACGCCACGCCCGGGCGGCGGAGAGGTAGGGGAGGGTGGGGGCGGGGACTGGGGGCCAATGGGAGCCGAGGACCAGGGCCCGAGGGGATGCGGCTGTGTTTCCCAGGGCTCCCCAGTGGCCAAGGGTGCGGCGAACTGCGCAGCCCGGAGCTTGAGCCCTGAGGCTTCGCGCCGTGAGGTATAGGGATTTCCCAGGCTAAAGCTGGAGAGACACGGAGGAGCAGAGAGAAGCGGGGAGAAGGGAAATGGGAACTCTCACAGTTGGAAAGAGAAAGAAAGTTGATGAGTGGTGAGGAAAGGTCCTGTGGAGAGCCCCGGCCTCGCACTGGAGAGCTGAGTGTGTGCGTCCGAGGGTGGCTCGGTGGGGCAGATTCTCTGCTTTAGGATCCTAGTGATGGGCGAAGAGGGACGGCGCTGTGCCCAGGAATCCCCTAGGACTTCCCAGTCCTCTCAGACCCGCTGTCTAAGGAGTCCGGAGACCCCTCCAGGGCAGGAGGAGCTCCCTCTGCGGGGAAGTGGCAGTGACCGGAGCTTGTAACCGCTGTCCTGCCGCACTTCTTAGCATCTTCTCGGATCCAACCCACCCGCCGCCAATTCCCACACCTCAATGCCACTCTCTGGGGCCGGTCGCTTCTGCTCTTCCGGAATGCGATCCCTTCCCTTTCTCTTGAACGCGCTCCACCCGAACCCGCTGGGTCCGGGTTTCTCGCTCTGCGCCTCTGGCTCCTCCCGGGGCGAGCTGCTTTCGAGGAGTGCAGGAAGCCTTAGCCAGCCCGGGGTCTCCTCCTCCGGCGCCCTTTAAAGTGTCGGTAACTTTTTGAGACAAGGACTCTGGCTGCAAGAAGAGTCATCCTAGGAACCGCACGGAGGTCAGAGAAGGCTTTCTCAGCTTCTCAGCCGTTTCTATACAGCAGCTGCGATTTTGTTTCATTTTAGAGAGGTGAAAGAGAATGCACTTCAGTTGTGAGACACATTCTCTTTCTTGCCCTGAGAGCATTCCCGGCTCTCACCTGCTTCCTGCGACGCTCGCAACTCTCCATTTTCCCCAAGCACCACCCCCCCCCCCAGCCCCCTGGGGCGGGGGGTGTCGCAATGGAGTCCTCCGAACCACAAGTGTAGGAATGAATTTAGAAAGGCACTCTGCATGACTGGTCAGGTGTCGGACGGGAATAAGGGTGGGCCAGACGTGGGAGCACGGGGCGGGGCAGAGGGTGGCTGCACTGAGAGCCCTGACCCCGGGAAGAGGCAGCGTGGGTTACCCATGCAAGCGAATTCTAGTTATTCCCCAGTTTGAATCCAACAAAAAGTCTGACATCGGTTCTGAGGCTATAAAACTGCAAACAAAGCACTCTTAAAGATGTATTTGTCTCTAAAACGTGACTGTTTTAAGCAAATTATTTCGGGGTTCAATTTTTGGTTTTGCCGGAATTACAAATGGGTAAATAACTCCAGTTCGATTTATAAATGTGAGCCATTCTGAGCGATCGGAAAGTTTCTTTAATTAACTGTGATGTAATCTATTTGAAAGTAAATTAAAATAAAGACACCCCTTCGTCCAGCTTTACCTGAGCCTCTTTTTAGAGGCGAGGCTGAGCTTGGCTGGCTTCTGGAGCCTCCGACCTTCGAGGCGCACAGGTGAAGCAGAACAGCCCTCCCACTCCGATCCTAACCTTAGGGCCCAGAAGTATCGGAGGAGGGCAAAAACCGCTTATCTGTCTTTGCTTTGGGGGCAAAAGAGGGAACTGTCACTTGAAGAGCCACAGTGCGCCCTCCTGAATGCGAGAAGTGGGCGTTCGGGTCCCAGTCTCGGTCCCCCCCGCAGCTCACCCTAGCTTGGAGGGCTGCCCCGTCATGCGCCGCTCAGGCTTGAATGGGCTGGGTCTGCACGCGCTGGATCAGGTCTCAAGACACTGCAGCAGCCAAGGTGCCCACGCAGCACCGCGCCCAGGGCCGATCGCGGCCAGTAGGCGCGGCCCCCCGGGACCACACTCCCCACTTTCGCGCAGGTCTAGCTGTTCATCCCTGGACACAGTGGTTCTACTTTGGCTTCCTTCTGTTAGGGCATCTCCAGCAAGAGCTTCTGGCGCGGGAGAGCGCTCCTTCTGGCAAAGCCTAGGCTCCGCAGCACGTGGCAGGTGGCCAGCAATACTGCACCGGGAAAGCCGCAGGAGACTAGCATCGGATCGCCAGTCTAGCCAATACTGGGAAGCTCAACTCATCCTCACTCACCTTCCAGTAGCCACCTCCTGTCCCATGTACCCATTCACTTTGACATTTTTATTTTACTTTGGCTATGGGGCTAGAAGAACTCTCATGTCCCCCCATAAATTCAAGAGAAAATAACGACGACCACTCTGAATCTGACAAAGCCCAGTAAAATGTTAATTATTTTTGAAAAGGATTACAGGAGCAGCGATTTCCCACATTTTGAACGATTCCAGCTGCCTAAGGCTACTTTCTGTTCACAATTTCTCAATTTCCTCTTACTTGAAACACTTTTTTAAAACCTCGCTGAACTTAAGTAAAGGTATTGTTTGTACATGAGTTTAAAGGACCAGGGAGTTAGGCCAGTGGGCATCGATCTTGAATTTAAGCAGGAAAACAGTCTCCTCCACTCAAATCCAAAGTGATGGAAGAAAACAGTCTGTAGTTTAAAATATGCCCAAAGATTGGAGCATATTCAGTCTTCTGTATATCTGAAAAGCTGTCATTTACACGAGGGTGGTATTTCACAATCTGACGAGATCACCTCTTGTTTCTATGCTAAAGTGGAAAGCAAAACACAACTAAATGTAAACCCCTTTATTCTCTCAGCTCTTCAAACCACCAGGACATTGACACCTCAAAGAAGTCAGATTTTGATTGGGAGCCTTGAGAAGGGGCTGCAGGTTGAAGGAGAAAATTGGGAGGAAAGTCTCTCTTCCTCCCCTCCCCACCCCTCAGTTATTTTAGAAGAGACTGCAATCAAAGAGTTAAATGTCCTGAAACTTGGGTCCAGTGGACAAGTGTATCAACACCTCCAGAGAACTATTACCAATTGCATCTAATCTAAATGCCTTCTAACTTCCTAATTGGGTAGAGAGAATATTAAAATTTATTTTAGAAGTTAATTCAACGTTATGATAGCCTCTTGAAAATTTATTGAGCTGCCAGGAGGGAGTTTGCCACATGAAAACTAAATTCATTCCACCCAAATTTTCTTTTAGTATCCTAGTTCCAGTGTGAAATTCTAACAATATCTAGAACTGTGAAAATAAAAGTCGCCTTTATTCTCAAAGTCAATGAATGAAGTTAAATTACTTTTGAATGGATAAATTATCATGATAACATCACAATGAAATTCTTTCTCTCCCAAAATATTGCCTCTCATTTTTCTAAGCTAACTGGTTTCATTACCTTCTGAATTTTTCTGTCCCCTGTATCTTATTCTGAAAACTGCAAAGAAGTAACTTTAAAGAAAGGATGTATGAATAGAATTAACTTGGAGAACTGACATGCAGCCACCCAGCCTCCCTCACCCATGGTTGATTTGGATCATTGGGTGTTGATGTCTTATGCTGCCTTATTCTGCCAACCAAAGGGGGTGAACACTGTGGTAATCTCAGAGACTTTTTTATTTTTAACCCCTAAACTCATTCTTGCCTGTTTTACAGAGCAAAGATGTGTTTGGAATTTGGAGAGTAGCTAACAAGATTTTGTGGATTCAAACTATTAACAGTATTACTTGAAAACATGTCAGCAAAAGCCAACTGTTTCTGCCATAGGATGTTATTTAGCAATGGTAATCTGTAATTAATGGGGAGTCTGAATAGTGATTTTATTTTAAAGAAATAAAGGAAAAAAGAGAAATTTCTATACTCTGAAACCTCACTAAAAAGCTAAGGGGAGGAATTCCAGTTTGACTGTGTAAAAAACCAAGACAAAGATGGTTCAGTTATTTTCATACTAAATTTACTGTAGGGCTTACCAGTGTTTTCAAGTAAAAATTCTCCATGGTCTGACCTAATAACTAAATGAGACTACTTTATAATTATTGACATATATTTGATTATTATGTGAATATTAAACATTTCTTCCTTTTATTTTAAAGACGATTTTTATGTTATATACAAGTCAACTTCAGCTTTCCGAATTTAATTTTCTCTTGAATTCATGTTGACATTAATGTCCAGTTCTAGGATTGGAAGTAATTTAATACCATATTCATCTTTCAGAAATGAATTCTTTTTAAAGAGTCTCTATGAAATGTGTAGTACAAAACTGTTATTATACAAACACAAATCATATGACCCAAACCTTTAAAAATAATAACAAATGGCAAAAAAATAAAGATTTGGAATAGATGTGCGTAAAATATTTTGGTTTGTTAAATTTTTACAAGATAGGAAAAGTTAGAAGGACATTTACATTCTCTAATACTTACTTGAACACAAAGAATTAAGTCAGAAGGCATGTATCAATTATTTATTAATGGGAAAAAGTTGTTTTTCATCTTTATTTGGCGAGAAAACTCACTTTACTTGCCTTAAGTTTCTGACTACAGTGAAACAAAAACCTTCTTTGAAAGAAAGACACGCAGTCTGGAGGTAGTCTAAAAACTCGCACATGTGTGAAACTCCTTTAGGAAGATACAGGGATATAGAGGAATTTGCAGATTCAGAAGGTGGAAGTAAACTGAAGGATTTAAACTGTTGACTTAGATATTTGACAGTATTGTTGTTGATCCATTCCCAAACTTCTGTTTATAAACTTCATTTTAGCAGGATGCTGAAGGGATTAAAAGGAGGCCAGAGCAATAACAGACAGAGGTGAAGATATCTGAGTGTGACGTCCTGTCAGAGGCTTCACGAGGTCTTGAAACAGCTTCTTAGAAACTATCTCATAGGAAGTTTCTCTTGGCATGTATGGAAGAATTTTCAGCAGCACTGCCTGCTAGACTGCCATTGTCTGTCTTTATTTTTTTCAGTTATTGTGACTCATTTTAAAGCACATTTCATAATATAAATAAATTAGGTTTAACTATGCCTTACATGTAGTATGAGGTTTGATGGTGTGTCCAGACACTTAGCCTAATAGACCCCAAGGCAGAACACACCTTTTATTTTTGTTCTTAACTTTACACTATAAGCACTATGCACCATATTTTAAAGTGAAAGTCCAGTTGTTGACTATGAAATATAAACTTCACCAGCTGTTTATTTTTTTATTTTTTAAATCTTTCTTATGAGAGGCATGAATCAATCAATTTGTAAAGCAATCCAACCCGTAACATTATGTGAAAAAAGTTAAACATTTTTAAAAATTTGAAATGTAAATTTAAAGTATAGTATAACATTTTATGTGCCTCTTGCAGGATATTGCCACACAGTGAACCCAAGTGGTAATTTGGCAGTTGTCTATATAATTTGGAATAAAATATGACCGTGTAAGAAATCAAAATGAAAGATTCAGGTCTCAAAGTGGGTTTTCACCAAGGAAACTTCTTCCCATATTAGTAAATTTATGCTTATACTGCTGAACACACCTAATTCTTTCTCCAAACATATTTATGCTCAGAATATGCCATGACCTTAGTAATGTCTGTTGGTGTTTGTAAATATTTTAAGAAGACAGTGGTTCTGAAATGGTTCAAAAGTGAACACATATTTTCAGCCCTTAGTTGTCTTTTTCTCTGTGGGTATTCAGTGGCAAAATAAATTTGAAGCCCTAAACTGCATCAACATATAGAGCTTTGCCTCTGGTTATATGAAGGAGTAACTATTGCAAGGCCTTACCCTTTATTATTTTGGGGAAGGATCGTGGTAAAACAGCATTTCAGTAATGCAGCACAATAACTCCATTACCAAATAACTATTCTTAGAAAAATAGAATGTATCTGTGTTTTTAAAATAAAGTGCTTTATTAAGGCAATCATTACCAATATATCAAAGAGAAACAAAGGTCCTTTTTCGCCTTGGGTAGTAGACCTGTAACCTACAGAGAATTATTTTAGCAGAAAGAAAAATCCCAATAGTAGGTGTCCACAAGAAGACATTTCACAGCACACGTTGTCCAATAGTTATGTTGTCAAGTAGCTGGAGAGAACCCCTACCGCTTAAAATGGGAGGGGAAAGGTGGAAGGGGATGGTGCTGCTGCCACCTGTGAAGCACATGAGGTGAGGTGGCAGACTTAATCCCTGGCTGCCTGTAGCTCCAAAGGCCACATACTTTGGGATCTCAGCCCACTGGCTGCATTTCATGGGACATTGCCCTGCCTTCTCTGTAAAAGCAATACAGTCTCAACCTGATAACATTATTTAGTTACTTTCTTAAGAATGGAGGAGGTTGAAGAGTAGCATGAAAAGACTGATGGACTGGATAGCAAGACTCAGGGTTCTGACTGGTGTGAAATAATGTCACCCCTTAAGCTCTCAGTTAGTTCACCTATACAAAAAAAAATACTATACAATAAAAATACTGGACTAGGTGATCTCTGTCTAAAGATGTTTGTGACTTCAAACTCTGAAATCAGAACAAACTCATGTTTGATTTGAAAATAGTGCATCATGTTTATAAACATTTCTGATGGGTGTTATTTGCAACCTAAGGTCCTTCTTGAGGAATAGTACATTATAAGCTTTACTTGAAAACAAATAATTTTGTGTACCCAAATTCTCATCGAGCAGGGGCCTATTCTTAAATGTTGGAGAGAGTTAGCCAGAGATCCTTTAGAATTCCAGGGAAATTAATACGACAGGGATCTGTGTCTCCCAAGCATGGGGTGAGTGAAGCTGAGATCTCCGGTATGCAGTATTGGCCGCAAAGATGCCCGCTACATTTGCCCTCTGTGGGCCTGAGTACATCTAAAGTCTGCTCCTTGGGAAATAAAAATTCAACCTTTCTGAAATTTCATGAGACTGAGTAGAGAAGATTACCAGTCTTTTATTTGGTAAAGTTGGGATTTCGAATCTAGAACGTTTACATTTTTTATCACATTCACATTATATAATTACTGCATATTTCAGCATACCGTAATATATAGCTTATTTAATAGTGAAAATAAATTTACTATTATTAGTCATAATGTCCTGTTTGGTGACTAGTACTGCAAATTCTCCTGCCCAAGACAGGTAAGTGCTTAAATAGTAAGTTTCTGAAAGAAAATGAGCAGTAACACACACTACATTAGAAGTCTTAGACAGAAATTTTGTTACTTTGTTTATCCTAAAGAATATTTGAGAACTGATTACTGCAGAGAAGACAGTGAGTTTACTCTTTGACTCACCCATTTTGCTTCAAACCCACAGAAATCATAAAGAAAATATAGAGATAACTAGAAAACATAACTGAGCCCCAAAGCAACATAAACATTCTAAAGTAAAAAATAAAAAAGGAACTCAAAGCCACAGACAGGGTTGAGGCCATGGTCTAGCTAGGCTCTGGGTGGGAAGCTGCCCATCAGGCTCTTGGCTCCTGCAGGTGGATGGGACCAAAAGTTCTGAGTTGAACACACTACCTAAGACCAGGGCTTGTTCTGGGGTTCTCATGCCCACAAAAGAGGGTGAAAGAATGTCTGCTGACCTGCTCCCCTGACTATATCTTCATTAAAGCTCTTACGTTGGCTAGACAGGAGGGCAAAACAGCCTCAAGATCCAGAACAGGGCTAGATGGCTTGTGACTCCATGCCTGTCTTTGCATTGTCCCTCTTATCACAGTGGAGGAGGAGCTCTGAAATACACACATTAGACCAGGTTGTAGACTAAGGTGTGTGACAGTGGTGATTGGAGGGGCAGGTGGAGACAAACTGAAAGGTGGTTAGTAGGGAGAGCAAGGGGAGAAATGTTTATATACTGAAATACGTTATTATTATTTAGTCAGAACTCATTATGTGAGGTAAAGATAGCTACTTCTCAAAACAAATATATATATACATGCATATATATACAGGGACATAGAGGAATTTGCAGATTCAGAAAAACTGAAGGATTTAAACTGTTGACTTAGATCTTCATATATATCTAACTGTTGACATATATATGTGTGTGTGTATATATATATACACATATATATGTGTGTGTATATATATGATATATGTAATTATATATATATCATATATATAAGATATATATATGTATATATATATAATCTTGAAGAGTCACATGCCCTTCAATCATCCAGCAATTTCATCTGTACACACATACTCCAGAGAATTTCATGCCCATGAGCACAAAGAAATACCTAAGAGCAGTTTATCTGAAGCATTATTTGTAATAGTAAAAACAAGACAAAATGTAAAAACCCAAACAAAACAAAGCAAAACAGAAAACAAACAAACTTACAAAAGTAGGAGGAATAAATAATTTGTAATATATTAATACAATGAAATGAGCCACAGTGGATAGAATGGATGACTTATAACTATATGTATCAATCAACATGGTTAAATCTCAACAGCATAGTCAAACAATAAAAAAATGGTTGCCTAAACAGGAAGATACTGTTCATATACAGCTTGAAAACCTGTGCAACAATGCTGTATATTTGTATGGGTATATATATATGTAGGTATTATTAACATGAAAATTGCAAGGGAAAGAGAAGTGGCAATTTCAGGGTAGTGGCTACCACTGGGAAGAAGGGAGATGGGAATAAGGAGAAGTACACACAGGGGACTTCTAGGATTTAAAATAATCTGAGTCAAATATAGCAAAATTTAATTGGGCTGGGGAGTGGGCACAAGAGTGTTTTATTATGTTTTCCTCTTTACTTTTCTTTTGAAATATTTTACCACAGAATATATAAACAAGAATTATTATATATCTTTAGAGGCAAGTTTTGGGTGCTTCCTTAAAATGAGGTAACTTTTTTGTCTTAACTATTGAATAAGGTTTGAAATGTATTTTTCTGAGAGATGAATAAAAGATATTTGTCCTTTGGAGTTTCTGAAAACTTACACCCTACGCTGCCAGCTATATCTGCACATATAAATTATTTAGGAAGCAAAAGAAATAGTTGAATTTTCCAGTTAATCAATAAATTGATTTATAACTCTATTTTTGGGGGGAGGGGTGGGTATAAGAACTTACTTAACAAAAACTTTTACAACCAAACAACAGCAAAATATATTTTGGGCATTCTAAATTGTCAGGGCTCCAGATTAATTTATGTTACTAATTATATATATATATACATAAATTATTAAAATGCAGCTAACATACAATATTAAATTAGTTTCAGGTGTACACTGTAATTATTCAACATTTAATACCTAAAGTAGTGATGACCATAAGTCCAGCAACTCTCTGACACCATACCACATTATCACAATATTATTGACTATATTCCTCATGCTGTACATTGTATCCCTATGACTTATTTGTTTCATACTGGAAATTTGGACCTGGAGCCTCCTTTGGATGTGCTGTTTGTGGGGCTAATTTAGTAGTTCTCTACTGTCGTATGAAACCAACCTCCAAATGTGTTGGTTATGGGACCTCTTGGGATGGACTCTGGTGCAGGCCCAGGTCACCTACTGCCTGTGACTGGGTGTCCACTACTTGGTAAGAGCTGCAAAGTGATCCATGATTGTTCCCTGCCTCTGCTAAACCTCGAGGTGTGTGTGGGATGCTGTGTTGCGAACCGAGGATGTCTGCCATCAGTACTGCGCCTAGGGTGGCTCTGCAAAATGCCAGGACAACCAGAGACCTGCTGCCACCTTAAGGGAACTGCCAGTTCCCCTAAGATTCACCCACTGATAAAGCCTTGTGCAGTACACAAGTTGGGTGAGGCAGGGTCTCAGGAAGTCACTAGAGTGCAAAGCATTGTGGTTACCATGTTGATGCAAATTCTGGTTTAATGCCAGTGCTGAGCCTGGAACTACTCAGCAAAAGTCTCAGAGCACACCGAGACCAGTCACTGCCCTCCTGGCGTCTGTGAGACTCTGATAGTTTTCCAACAGAGTGCAATGTGGGCGGGGCTGGCTGCTCTTGGAGAACGTGCCTCCAGAGTTGGGGAAGTTGGGTGGGGCAGGGTCCCAGTGAGTCAGCAGGTGAAAGCTGTGGAGCTCACCCAACCAATCAGATTCAAATTTGGCCTGTGGGGGCGGGCTCAACACCAGAAGAAAGATGGCCCCCACCTGCTGGCTGCAAGGGAGAAGGACTTTCTCACAGGGAAATGGCAACCATCCTCTAGCCCTCAGTCCAAAGCAACACAACTCAGTCTGCCCCTTGCATGTCTTTGACACCCCCTGAGTCACCACTGGAGCCTAAGGTGAGTGCCTGGGAGTGAGAAAATCTGTGCGCAGTTCCTTTAAGAGGATGCCTGGTTTCACACCGCCTTGCATCCCACCCTGATGGCCAGAATCCCCACTGTTTTTCACAGCATTGTGGGGGCTCCTCTTCCTGGCACCAGTACTCTGAGCTGGGAGGCTGGTGTGGGGCTGGGGTTTCTTGCTCCTCTGGGAAAATTCCACGGCTGAGATATCCCTCCTGATTCTCAACCACCACTGGGAGGTTTGGGGTTAGCCAGTTCCAAGTCTCCGACCCTCATATAAGTTTTGACATGGCTTCTTTATATCCTTAGTTATACAACTTTTGTTCAGCCAGACTTCAGATGGTTCTTCAGTTTGATTGTTCTATAATTTAGTTGTGATTTTAATTTGTTCATGGAAGGAAGCAGGCACAGTGTTTACCTACTCCACCATATTGGGTCTCCTCCCTAATACTATATTTTAATAATTGCATGAATGATAGGAAACATTTTTGAATACTTAGTCTGCATTTACTATATTTTATTCAATCTTTCTAACAGCCCTATTATTATCTTCATTTTATATATTAGAGAAATGATTTTTAGGAGTTCAGTAATCCTTTATGAGGTCACAGAGCCAAATAGTGGGAGAGCCAGTACTCATATTTGCATTGTTTAGATTCAGATTTTGTCTAGGGAATTGCTCCATAAGTGTTCAGTTAAGATGTTAATGGTTGTATAATGTTCCAATATTAAATTAGCATGGTTTGAGATTTAAGCATCTATTAATATTTTATGTCTTGATAAACATGTACAATTGTACAAATAACTTTGAATGTACTAACTAGATTACAACAGGTTTATCATAGCAACATTCTTTGCATTATTTTCTTCTATATGTAACAAACATACCCTCATTAGATTCTGACAGTAAGAAACTACATTTATAAATTACTTCCACTATATGAAGTTAGAAGCTACTGGCTATTTTTCTTAGATTTATTTTGAACTAGATATTCTTTTACTTTGTAAATAATATTATGGGCCAGATTTCCATTAGATAAGTATATAACTCATAACCTAAGTCCTGACCACTGCAGAAATGAAGAACTGATCTATAAAATTCAGAGATTTAATAGAGTAAGAAAGGTATCTGAATTTTTTAAATAAAATATTTCCTTGCCTGTTTCCCCTAGATTTATCATTTGTGATGGACATTCTTAAACAGCACATTGTTTAGTTTTTCTGTTTATGAACTTCATATAAATTGATTCATACTGCATATATTCTCCTTTGACCTGCTTCTTTCTCTAAAGTTTATGTTTTTTATGTTTTTATTTTGTTTTTTTATGTTTTTTAGCTATTCATTTATGTTGGCATGTAGTCTGCTTATTTTCTGCTGTGTACACTGCTGTATAGCAGTTTGTTGTAGAGAATAAAACTATACTTTATTCATTCTATTGAGAAATTAAGGAGAATTTGAGTTGTTTATAATTTTATATAGAGAGAATGTTTATATATAGAATATACACATATATTCTCTATATATAGAATATATATTGAATTTTATATATATTCTATATATATAGAAAAAATATATTGAAAAAATGCAATTATGAACATATCTCCTGATACATACATGTACAAGAAGTATATTCCTGGGAGTGAAATTGCTAGTCATAGGGTTTATGTATATTTTTTACTAATGTGAAAATGCTTTTCTAATTGATTATGCCCATTTATACGCACACCAATAGGGGATAAGAGTGTTCCCATTTCTAAGTGTTCTTTCTAGCACGTGGTCTTGTTGATTTTTAAATTATCCAATATATTCCCTCTTCTTTATTTTCTGAAAGATTTTGCTTATGATGGGATATTCAAGCAAATATTGCTTGCAGAGGTCAACACAAAGCATCCAAACTTATTCCTGCAGTTGTTTTAAAAGACATTGTATATGCCTGCTTAATGAAAATTTAATGAAAATCAGAGTTTGGGAAATTATAGCGGTAGATAAAGTATATCTATGAGTTGGATCTAGCATTTTTTATCTTTTTCTTGTTTCTGTTATCTAGATTCTTCTTTCCGATGAAAGTAATACACAACTGTGCTATGAGGTAATTCACATTTGTATGTGAAGTCTAATAAAAGTTACATACAGGAAAAATGGGAGATGTTAATTCACCATCTCCTGACTGGTAGTTTTGGAAAGTATCCAGCAATTTAAAAAAATCTGCTTATTAAAATTTGGGGATTTCCTTGCTGGGGAGGGTGGGTAGACTTGCAAGCTCTTTGGGAAAGTGGCTTGGGTAAATAACAATTACACCTCAAGTCTTATGTTCCTCAGCTGTTGGAAAAGGAAGGAAATCTACTTCAGCATAAGTAATCAAATACATTTTACTCTAAAAGTCAAGGAGCACAGAGCATAATTATCTTCTTCAGAAACAAGTGTTCTTTGTTTAACTATTGCATGGCTTAAACCCACGGTTGTTAAATTGGGTCACCATGCCAATTTATTCCAATGGATTATCATGGCAACCAATTCCAGACACATTTCCCATAAAACCTTTATTGTAAAAGTTCAGCTCCTTTACAACTGCCAGATTAGGTTACTGCTTGTAGTAACTGCTCATTTATGTTCTTCAGTCTCATAAAAAGGACTTTCAAAACATTTTACTTAAGCTATACCATTTCTACATCAACAAGATAGGCTTCAAGAGAGATGCCTTTCCAGTCTAGGTTAAATCTGAGACATAAGTGCACTTCAGGATTTAAATGGAGTGGAATAAATAAGTGAACACCACAAGAGTGACCTAACTTGCATTTGCATTTCCAGTGTAACTGCTGAGGCTTATCAAGAGAGTTTCAGATACAATTACACTCACTGTTGACTTCTAACTTGCAGTTATGTTGTAACTAAATTTCACAGGCGGTGAGTGGGGTGTCAAAAATGAAGATGCAATAAATTGTAGAAAAGTCATCAACCAAGTTGTAGCTTTGCAACATTTCTTTATCTTTTTAACTTCCTCTTTCCTTGGGTACCTTAAAACATTTTTTTATTAAGCTATAATTTGCATAGAGAAATGTTCACTTTTTGTAGTGAAATTAATTATGAGTATGTGAGTTTTGACAATTGCATACAAGAATATAACTCCCACCACAATCACAATACAGATTAGTTTTATCACTCAAAAAAAATCCCCTCAAACTTTTTTTGTAGTCAACTCCTGACTCTTCTCACCCCCCAGACTCTGACAACCACTGATATCTTTTCTGTCTCTTGTTTTGCTCTTTTCAGAATGCCAAATAAATGAAATCATGCATTATGTAGCCTTGCTTGATGTGGCTTCTTTCGCTTAGCAATGTGCATTTGAGATCCGTCCAAATTGTTGTGTGAGTGAATCGTCTGTTCCTTTTTACTGCTGAGTAGTACTCCATTGTATTGATGTATCGCAATTTGCTTACCCATTCATCTGTTGAGGAACACTGGGGTTCTTTCTAGTTCCTGTATATTTCCTTTTTACTTTCCATTCCTTCAATATCAAGCAGTAAGCCACAATATATACAAGAATAAAACTCATAGGTTACTTCGCTGTCACATTGTGGGTCCCTTTTAGGCTTGATATGTGAACTGCATTCAGATATGGCTCTAGACCTGTCTCTCACTGTATTTTCCTTTGGTTTGCTTACTAAGTTTGAGAATTGCTGTAGTATTATGCTGCACTTGAGAATGCCTTTTTAAACTTATGCATACATTTTCAAAATTACTAATCCTCTTTTCACGGAAGCATGACTTTATCTCAGACCTAGTTTGAAATAATGTACTCAGTGGTGTGAATATTTTATCAATTTCTATGCTTTCCACTTGCTTTTAAGCTCCATGAGAGGGGCTTCGTGCTTTCCATTATTACCCTAGGACCTAGCACACTACAGAACTCACGAGAGGCTCTCAAAGTGTATTTGTGGAATGTATCCTTACTTGTTCTGTTACCCCCAGCAGATGATTAATACTTCATGAATTGCTATGAATTCCCAAAACAATTTCTCAAAATTATTCATTTATCATCTATCTATCTATCTATCTATCTATCTATCTATCTATCTATCTATCATCTGTCACCTATCTATCTTTTTCTCAGAAGAAAAAATACATATCATTCCTTCCATGACTAACCCCTTCTCTCATTTCCTTATTACCATTCTCACATTCTCCTTAACTCCTTTGGTACCTTGTTGTATAAATCATTTCAGTTTTCTTTTTATCTTTTTATTTTCCTCCCTCCAATGACTGCTTCCCTTGGCCCTGGAAACATGCAGTGCCCCATCATCTCAGAGTCATCACTGCACGTTATGATCCTCCTTCCGTGCTCAGGTAGCTTGTGTGGCTCAAAAGCCACAGAGTCTGGGATAAGTGGGTGCAGTGTGAGGGTGAGAATGTAGGCAAGGAGGTGCAGGACGGGTACTAAACTAGGTGATTTGAGAAGCAGTATCTGAAGGAGAAAAAAAAACTTGGGGAGATTATCGATGTGATTTTTCAGTCTAAAGCAGCAGCAAGTATGGAAGGATCCAGCCTCAGCCTCAGCCCTCCTTTGGGTAAAACTATGCCTGTCCTCAGTATTTGGGGGTGGGAGGAGCGCGAGTCCAAATGGAAGTCCACATACCTTTTGTCTAAATATTTAAGAGTTAAAAACACAGTTAACAAACTTAAAGAAAATAGGACCTATCCCTCTACCTTGGAAATACAGTTTATGACAACAAATAAAAACCATATGACTTCATATATTTATCTGATGTAAATAAGGCAAAAATAAATGACAACTGGATTTAATTATTATTGTGCATGTTTAGGTCTTCTACTGATGGTTTGGTGATGAGTAACAGCAGAGCAAAATATGACAAAATGTATTTTTCTTGCCTTTATTTCAGCAAAATTACTAATTATAATGAAGATTTTAACAAAATTTGTTTTCTATCAACAATAATGTCAAGCTAAACAAGTTTCTTTGAGGCATTGTAGTTCTTTGATACTTTTTATTAATTTTAATTTGGAGAAACATTGCTCTACTGAGGCAGTAGCAACTGGAATTGTCAATATGTTTCTTAAAGGAATAATTACATTTGGAAATGAACCATGAATTTTACATATCAGTTTCAAACATTATGATTTGGCATTTGAGAAATTACCAATGTCACAGAAAATATTACAAGATATTTAACTTCATTATATAAATTATTATCGCTTATAATATTTGCTATCTTTGAAAGTATATCAAGTACAGTATTTCTTAAGGTTTTTATTCAAAAATTTTAATATCTATGTTACAAAAGATAATATCTTTATATTGATCAAAGAAAAATATTGATCAAATAATTTGATCTATAATGACCAGGAAATAGTATAAATAGAAATTAATTTCAGAATTATTTATATGTGAATCAACTTCACAGTCTTGTGAACTTTTCCCCCATCTTTTAATTTCCTTATAATTTATTGGAATGTTATTTTTATACATATTTTATTTATTTTTAAATTTAAATACTGTCTTTAAATTTTTAAAAAGTTAAAAAAATTCTTTACAAATTGAAACTGCTAAAGTTCTAGCTCTTTGGTTTTTTTGTTTGTTTTGTTTTGTTTTTTCTTTGTTAAATTTTGCTATTATTAATAGCAAGCAACAGTTCATACCAATAACTGTGGCTACTACAAGGTCAACGTTAATTCCACTTCCTGCCAATGTCCACGACTTACTCTTTGAAGATGTTCTGGGGTTTGTCTGAACTCTTTTTGTGCAACTCATATCTCGACTAAATTGAATTTAATTGCTTTACACACACTTAGGATTCCTGTTGTGTGTCTAAGAGTGGTTTTAAAGTAACATATATATTTCATGGAGATGTTTTATCATTAAGTGCGTCCAGAATATATTGCTTATAATTTTTAAATTGTTCCCCAAAAGTCATTACTATTTGCACAGTTGAGGTCCTATCTCTTACTAACAAATTCAAGTGCTCATTGTATTTGGCAGAGAGAATACTTTCTGGTTTTCAGCTAAAAATGTGTCTTGTATACTTTTCTCTTCACCAATAACATATGTGTCATCATCTTAGGCTTCCCCTCTAAAACTTTTAGAATTAATGTCTAACATTTAAAGTTATTGTTTCATTCTTCATGTAAGTCGAAACCTTTACTTTTTACATTAGGTGTAAAATCAAGGAAATACTCATTAATTGTGATATCCTTGTTTTCTTCTCTAACAGTTCAACAGTATATAAAATCAATATTAATTTTTCAACGTGGCTTTCATCTCTGGTACAATTAGTTGCACTGGGTAACACTTGCTTTTTCAAATTTTATTTATGGTAATTTTCTTTCATTTTATTATTCACTAAATTAATGATCTCACTTTGAATTCTCCACACTAAACAGCGATTCTTTGCTTTACTATTATTGTTTTTCATGTCTTACATATTTGGCATTTCTAGCATCAAATTTTGAAGTCCTTTCTCTTAAATCTAGAAAATTTCTAGTTTTCTGTGTATATCACACTGAAAGTTCTAATATTTGGCTAAATAATGTTCACACAGTATTTTAAAAATAACATTACACTAATGTTTTATGTTGAAATTTAATTGATTTGTTGAGTCCATTGTTTGGCTGTTTATGCAGTTCCTTTTTCAGTTCTAGAAATAACGTGTGCTTTTTAGTGTATTCAGGTAATGTTTTATGTTCTTTTAATTGAGAACATACCATGTTTCCCTGAAAATAAGACCTAGCCGAACACTCAGCTCTAATGTGTCTTTTGGAGCAAAAATTAATATAAAACTCAGTATTATATTATATTATATTATATTATATTATACCCGGTTGTATTGTATTGTATTGTATTGTATTGTATTGTATTGTATTGTATTGTATTATATTATGTTATATTATATACCAACTCTTATAGTAAAATAAGACCAGGTCTTATATGAATTTTTGCTCCAAAAGACGCCTTAGAGCTGATTGTCCGACTGTCTTATTTTCGGCGAAACACGGTAGATGATTTCTGTCAAAAAAACCATCATAGGCCAAAGCTCATCTTGAAGATTGGTTGTGAATCATGGAACAGCGATACCAAAGCACTTTGTCTTTGAATATTTTTATTCCTCTGCTATACACTTCTTGTCACAGTTTATGCTCTCGCGCTCACCTAGAACTTAAGCTTCTGCACAAATGGCCCCTTGAAGAGTCTCTTCCTGAACACGAGATCTACTAGCACCCCACACGCATCATCTTCTATCCCCTTTTTCCACTTCAGTTTTGTGTGACGCTCATGACTACTTGCTTATCATACATCTCACTCATAAGAATTTAAGCCCCATGAGGACAGGGCTGGTTGTTTTGTTACCACTGTGTCTCCAGTACCTGCAACAGTTACTGACCTATAGGGGACACTTAAATAGTTGTTAATGGATGTGGTCTCTATTCTGAAACTTATTTCTTTAGATCATCAGTGAATTTCCTTGGCCCCAAACCAAAGGCCCTTTATTATTTCCTATTATCTTAATTCCTCTACAGCAGTAATTCCCAAGACCGGCAGTATCAACAGCATCTGCAAACTTATTGGAAATGCAAATTCTCAGGCCCCACCACAGACCTACTGAATCAGACGCTCTGGGGGCAGGGCCAGCAATCTTTTTTTCATAAACCGGCTAGGTGATCTTGATACATGATAAAGTTTGAGAACCACTGCTCTCTATACTCTAGGAGTTGGCATTTTGAATTACTTTTTAAATTTTATAGTCCCACTGTGAGTTTTAAAGGCATACTGCTAGAATTATTTTTTTTGTCGTATGGACAATTTGGATGATATTCACCATCCATTACTCTAGATCACTTAATCATATGCAAGAATCAAACATTTTTTATTATACTTCAAGGAATACTTCAAGGAATACCTTAGAATTATAACCTCCTGCTTGTTCCTTAATAAGAGAGTAAATGATGCAATTAATTTATTTTATACTTTATTTGTATTCACAGAAGGTGACTGTCTGCTTCAGGGTTATGGTTTTTAATTTTTCCCAATTTTTTTTCTACTCCTTCCTTTTTTTGTTTCAGTTCTTAGAACGTGAAAGGAAAATGGATTTGAGGGTGGAAGACAAGTCTGTCCTGGGATAAATTTAGGGAAAGATCAAAGTTTCATTGCTCTTCTAGTACAAAGAATAATTAGGAACTTAATGGAATTTCTATTTTTATGCATTCCTAATGGTCTCATCCCATATCCCTAATCTTTCTGACAGTTATTTAAAACAGATCAAGAATTGTTATTCTTCTTTCTTAATTGATGCGCTCTGTGGATTGTTTTTGTTGGTGTCATGCACTCTAAGGTCTATGAATTAGTTTGCTAAGAGTTACTCTGAGGGCCTGTGAAAATATGTCCAAGCTTGTGTCTAATCCAAATCTTTTAATTGGTGTGAAAAGTTAAAACAGCAAAAAGATTGTCCTCAAAATAATGAGATACAGGTTGGTAATGCTGTTGGACTTTATTTGGTTTAAGTTAGCAATAGAGTCGTATTTTCTTACATATGTTTGACGGAGCAGGGAAAACAATTTTATTGTCATATATTTCATTTTTATGAAAAGAAGAAAAGGACAAAGAAAGGGACGTTCACTAGCATAGATGCTGAGGAAGGGATACTGAAACATTTCATTTATTGGAAGTTGATACTAGATTGAGGACAGCGTTCTGCTCTGTGTATACTCTACCATATCTAAATGGTGGGGGTTTTTTTGTGTGTAAATTTTACTCTTAACTATTAAGAACTATTTTCTGTGGGTCAGCAAAGTGAATCAGACTGCCTTTTAACGCATACACACATGCACACACACATACACACACACACACACACACACACACACACACCTCTACCTATCAGATTTCAGCATAAATCAACTGACTTACTTTGCCAATTATTTCATCTCTATTCAGTTTCCAAGGATTTGAGAAATTGACACTAAATCTCAAATAAGAGGGGATGTTCTTCATAACAGGACTGAGATTATTCAATGACCATTTTATTAGTTATTGTCTAATGAGTGAAAAGATGACAATTTTATTACGTTCACACACACACACACACACACGCACACACAAGAGTGACATGAATGTAACTTCCTTTAGGGAAATGACCTCATGGCGGAAACATACTCCAGGCAAACTTGCCACGTGCTCTGTATTTCACCTTGCCTCTACTTCTGGATCACAGCTGACTAGTGTTACTTGAGTTGTGGATAGGGCGAATGTAATGTGAGTCCTCGAGGGTATGGAAAGAGCTCTAGACTTGGAAACATAACATGTGAGGTTAAGTTCCACCTTGGCCTCTTAGCTCTTCTACCTGGGGCTGCTCACATCGTTTTTGACCTTTTGTGTTTTGTCGCTAGAATGGGCATGATATCACATGTTTTTCTCATTTTCTAGGGTTTCAGATAAAGACTTGAATGTGAAAAATCTTTGTTAATGTGGTGCCTGGTTCAGAAGAAGATATTATTAGTATTACCATCACTATTAACCAGAAGCCTTTTGAGAAAACAGGACATGAAAATAGTGATGAAGGGCAACCATGAAAGACACACGCATCCTGAATACAGAGAGAATTGGGTCACGTTGACACCATTGAAGAAGCATTGAATAATTGCTTGTCTTATCCTTTCTTTCTCGGTTTCTCTAAATGACATTCATGGCTCTTAGGGATCCACTGCTCCTCACTGAGCTTCCTGAATTAATCTCAAAACAATGAGGAAACTTTGAAAGTACTTTTGGGCTGCTACATTGCTTTCTCTTTCTCAAGAAATTCCTATTATTCTCCCAAAGACTGCATTATACAAGGATGCTGAAACATTGAACTCCCCCAGTGAAGGGAAGGGGAAAGTGGCTGCACACTGAAAAATGCAAGGCATCTGGAAAGAGTGCCTAGAGGCTGTAATGTGGCCCAGCGACCAACTGGCTGACTGTATCCTGTTCTCTCATTCTTTTATTCCCTTCAGACATCCTTGGTTTCTTTTCCAGCCCTGAGTAGTAATGACTTCTTCATCTGGCACAGCCACTGAAGAGGGAGAGCAAGGTCCTTCCCAGGCCGCACCAGCCATTCCCTGTTTCTATTGGCCAGAAAACATGATGGACGAGCAGCAGATGCTGCTGTCAGCCCAGCTCCATCGCTCAGTCTCTGGAGATTATTGATACTCACTAGAGGCCAGTCGGCTGTTTCAGTCGCAGTGTCCTAGGGTCAGTATAGTTCCCAAATCGAGGAATATTGAAACTCTTAGAAGGCAATCACTCCTCACCGCGCTATGCACAGAATACTAATATTCAGATAGTCATCACCTCAAAACTTGAGGCTAAGTATCCCCCCTAAAATCTGCACTCTCAGAAAATCAGCAGGGACTAGCCCCAATGGGATTGCCTCTTCCCTGCCCTGCTTCCTCCTTATCACCTCACTCTGTTTCCAGATTTAGTGACTGCAGAGTTCCTAAGACACACCTGGAAAGTGTTGTGAACACCAATTTGTGAAACACTAACCACAGAATAGTGTTGATTTGGCTTCAGGATGTCTGGTCAAACCCTTTCATTTGCCCGATTTTGTCTTGAGAACTAAGGTTGACTTATTACCTGCCAGTTTGCACACAAATCCCTGACATCCCTGCAGCACTAGGCCCTAATTTTTGTTCTGTGTTTGTAGGTTGGGGGGCAAAGGAGATGGGCTTGGACACTGTTTTTTTCTGTGAACCAGACAGTCCTAAATTCAGTTCATGTGTAAGTGCACAAGATGCCGGCCCTCTGTGTGGGTTGTTTAATGAACAGCTGAGTGGTCTCTGATGCATTTCAGTCAATGATCCCTGTAGACTGAAGGTGGAACCTTGAATCTGCAGCTGCTGCCATCCATCAGTCTCTCCTTGGTCAATAGGAAGAGTGCAGGACCAGCTTGTGGGCAGGATAAGCTGACTGCTGATTGACAAATGAAGAGATCATTACTCAGGCTTGCAAGAGAAATCCGGCAATGTCATATGAACATATGAATTTGACAGTACTCCTTTGATAGGTCAAACACTTTTCAGATTCAGAAATATTATGTCTGTTTATAGTGTGTCATTGCATAGTGATTCTTTATTATCTGATTGCATGGTTTAGGGTCTCAGTGTGTTATTTTGGGAAAAATTACAAGCTCATAGAGCTGCCTAAATATCTCCTTAATGTGAGGATTTGAGATATGAAACACAAATTATTACAAATTAAACCTGACTAGGAAAAAATAGCAAACCATAGAGGAATCTTTGGAGCTAGGACAGCCCTTCAAAATTGTGCAAAATTTTGGGGAGGGAGCTGGGTCTTTTACATTTCTTTATTGACCCATCTTTGGATGCAGGATGTCACTAAAGCTGTAAGGTATGCATTGGTGACAGAGTCACCAATATAAAAGAGAAGCTCGATTATGGCTTTTGTAGGCTAAGATGAATGGTGAAAGATGCTATATCAGAACTCTACTAACTGACTGTAATGCAGATAAAAGGATACCAAAATAACACAGGTCAAGTGGTGGCACTTAACCATCAGATGCAAGGTGGGTGCTGTTATTGTAATGAGCATCAAGTTCAGACGGATAGCCAGAGGAGACTGACCTCCAGAGAACTATGGAGATGGTTACTGGAACATGGTGTTCATAGGAGCAAAATATTTGGGTAGCTACCAAGGATATTGCTCAATCTATACAACAAAAATAAATCAAGTATGGGTGATCAGGAAGTGGAGGGAAACTGTTCCAATAAAAAGATCCTGAAGCCTTGCCCAGCTTCTGACCATGAGCTGGTTTGCAGACCCAGAATCCATTAGACCGAAGGAGTGGTCAGGACTCGAGGAGGAAAGACTGCGACATTACAGCAAATGGTTCCTCAACACTTCCTCAGAGGAACCGATGTCCATTCAGTTACGTAACCATACAACGGGGAAAGGGAAATGTGTACATTTTCCAAGAATTGTTGCAAAGATGTTCCTAAGTGACACTGATACCAGGGGACTAAAGGCATCATCATGGATCCTCCCTTAGAATGGAGGCCAGATATTAATCCCTGTTCAATGATGTACAATTGCTATGTATATACAATTGTAAAATATTTCCTTGGCCTCTGGGGTAAGAGTTATCATAGTGAAATAGGAAAAATAGAAAACTCTGGTCAAGAGATTGAATTCAAACTAATATTGAATCTAGGAAGAACAGCAGAGATTATTGCCATCCTTAAAGACGTAAAGGATTAAGGGGTGTTTGGTCCCCATTATATCCCCATTTAATTGACCAGTCTGATTTATACAAAAATCAAGTAAATCCTGGAAAATAATGGTGAACGTTACCACTTAGTGACCCCAATTGCAACATCTATATCTGATGTCCTATTTGTGGCCCAGCAGATATACAGCCTGGTATGAGGTCACTGATCTGATGTGTGTGATCTTCCCCATCCCTATCAGGAAGTGAAAGGAAGAAGAACAGTGTACATTTATAGTCTAGCCTCAGGACTATGTTAATTCTCTGCTTTTTGTTATAATATAGCCTGAAGGGCTCTGGATCATTCAGAAACCCCACAGAACACATTTGTTCACTATGTTGACAGTGTCAGGTATATCAAACAAGATCAGCAAGAAGCAGAAAGTATAATTGTGCTCACATTGATGTGGGACCTGAATAGAAAGAGAAGATTAGAGACAAGGAGAGGGTGGGCAGTGATAAACCCTATGACAATTCAGAGGCATGGCACTTTATTGAACTTTCTAAGAGCCCAGTGTGGGGGCTGGCTGGGGCATCCTCTCCAAGATAGAGAACAAATTATTTTATTTTTTGCCTTCTACCACTATGCAGGAAGGCCAATATCTTGAATGCCTTTTAGGTTCTAAAGATAGTGTATTTCATACTTTTGAATACTACTCTGAACTAAAAAGTATTCAAAATACTTTTGAATACTATTCTGAACTAAAAAAGAAAAAGCTACTAGATTTGAGTGGGGCCCACAGCAGAAAAGGGCTTTCAGAAAAGGGTTCCAGAATGCACTGCAAATGGCTTTGCCTGTTGGGCCATGTGACTTGACAGACTAGGGTATTTGATGTGTCTGTAGTAAGAATGGATACCATGTATAGTTTATGATAAACCTCAATAGGAAAATTACAATGCAGACACAAAACATTTTGGCACAATGCTATGCTATCTGCAGTGAAGAATTATACATCTTTCAAAAACAACTTCTGATATGCTATTGAGCCCGGCTAAAGATGGAGCACCTGACCTTGGGACATTAAATGGCCTGGGGGTTAGGACTACCCATAGTGAGCTGCATTTTGTTCAATTCACCAAATTATAAGGTCAGGAATGCCTAGCAGAATCCATTGTAAAATGGAACTGGTACATCTGGGATTGAGCATGAGCAGGACTAGAGGGCACAAATGTCACACAATCAGTTGCCTGTAGCTCCATGTCATCCACACTATTGAATTGTTGTTCATCTCTTTTAGTTCACACATATGGCTGGAAGTCGGGTAGGAGGTGATGAGAAAAATCTGAGCCTGGTTCGTGAATGTGTTTGTTCTATGTAAGGGTATAAGCCAAAAATGGACTGTAGTTGCGCTAAAGCTCTATTTAGAGGTGGTCATGAAAAACAAGAGTAAGGGAAGATTTTCTCAGTGGGAAGACATTGGGTCATGTTCTTTTCCTTTTATAAAAATAAGTGGCCTAAGGTTAGTATATATATGGACTCATGGGCAGTGGTGAGAAGGTTGGCCACATTGGTGAGGGGCCTGAATGGAGAGAGACTGGAAGATTAAAGACAAGGCATGAGGATGGACAATGGTGTGAAATATGAAGATGTTTGGATTACATGTTAGTGCTCTCCAAAGAGCACCTATTCTAGAAGAGGTACCAAGTAACAGAATGACAGAAGGGCTCTGTTGACATAAACCAGTGTCTGTTACTAGTTATTTCCATCATGAAGTCAAGAATGTAGCAGCAATGGAGGCAGGGCTATAGAGCTGTGCATAAGTTCAACAACGTGGACTCACTCACCAAGGCTGATCTCCAGATTGTTTCTGCTGAATGTCTAAACTACTGGCATCAGAGAGGAATTCTGAGCCCTAGACAGGGCATCATCCCGTAAGCAGAACAGCTGAACGAACACTTGATATCAAGGTGGCTGTATTGAACCTTTTTTCCTTGGAAGGGGCAACAATTCACCTTACCTGGAACCAATTTATATTCTGGGTATGAGTTTGCTTTTCTTGCCGATAGGACCTCAGCTAGTATCACTTTTTGGGATTATCCATAACATCTAATGGGACCAAAAGGCTCATTATTTAACAAAGTATGTGACATCCAGAAGTTTCCAAACTGAGAGAACAATGGAATGCTTGTTGAAGACACCTGAGGTGCCAGTTTAGAGAGAATAATCTATGAAGGTGTGGCACCAGAGATAGGCATACACCCTCAATGAATGGCCACTTTATATTCTTTGTCCTCAGTAGGTAGAATATATGGATCTAGGAACCAAACAGTAGAAATAAGAGTGAGATTACTTTCCATCACTCCTAGTGATGCATATAGGAAATCTGTGTTCCCTTCAGGCACAACTCTGAATTCTGTGAGTATGAGGGTTCAGTTCTCAGAGGGTGAAAATTCTAAAATCAGACATAATAAAAGTCTTGTTAAACCTCAAGAGACCAACAGGCATAGAGGGGTCACCATACTGTCAGGGTTGACACTGATCGTAATAGGGTTGCTGTCACACAATGGGGACAAGGTGAATATTTAGGCACCCAAGTGATGAGCATTCCATTTCTTGGTATACTCTTGCCCTAACTTGATAGCCTGATAAGAGAATGGTGACCAGGAGCTTCAAACTCTCAAGGATGAGGATCTGGAGTGAAAAATTATACATCTTTCAAACCCCCAGCAGAAAAGTCATCCAGATTAGCAGAAGTACTAGCCAAGAGGAAGGGGAATAAAGAGTGCATGATGAAGGAGGAAGATGATGAGTATCAGTTATGGAATGGAGATCAGTAGTTGCAGTGGAGGTTGTGTTTCATCTCACTAACTTCTCACTTGTGAGTTTCCCCCAGGAGAAGAGACCCAGTGGAATCCTGGAGGAGCTGCTCGTCTAATGTATTATATGAAACAAGTGGATTTGAATAGCCTAAGGCATGGCCAGTAGTGGATGCCATAATGTGCCACGTACTCATTCTTCTAGCTTCCAGGACTATAGGTGGCTGCTATCTCAGCTGAGTGCCTCCTTAAGACTTACCTGTCATTAAAGAGTGCTGTCAAATCACCCTGCTTTTTTACCCCTATCCTTCTCTTTTCTTCAACAGGTATTGCTCCAGCAAACACTCTGCAATGAACTCTATGCATATCAATCTCTATGAAGAAGTTTCTGCTTCTTGTCTTCTTGAGGAATCAAATCAAGGGCAAGAGAAAAGTTTTATTTAAAAGTTAAAACTGTCAATTCCTGAACTGGGAAGAATTAAATAGAAAGGCTGACAGATAATGTTAAGAAAATCTCAGAACTTAGAAAAAAGAGAAGAAATATTTTTTAAAACTCCAATATTTCTCCAAAAGTAGTTTAGGAGGAAAGGGAAAAGAAGTAACTGAAAAACAGAAAAATTCCCACACTTCAAGGACACAAGCCTTCAGACTGAAAACATTCTACTGAGTACTCAGCTGGATGAATGGAAAAAAGGTTCACCTTTAGACATATCATCATTCAATTTTAGAACATTGAAAATAAAATGAAAATCATAGAAGCTTTAAAAATAAAAAAAGGTTATCAAGAAGGAATACAGTTCATATCAGTGTCAGTTGTTCTCCTCTGCTATACTGGATGAATATAATAAGTGAGAATCCTGCAGCCTGTAATACTTGTATCATTCTCCTTTAAGCAACACAGATTTATGGAGAAACAATTGCCATTTCCTTCTCTATCAGCCCAACCATACTATTGTTTTTGCTGTGTATACTTACAGAAACTTACTATTTATTTTTCAATTTTTAGATTCTATAAACAAAACACTTATGAGTTAAAGATAGTTACAGATCAGAAAGCAAATATTATAAATCCAGACACTGTAAAAATAATATCATTTTCAGAGGTTGGGACATGGAAATGGGGGAAAAGATGAGGAGAGAATTATAGGGGTACTGATTTCCTCATCTGACAGAGTATGATGTCAAGATATATTTTCTAAAATTACTGAAACAATAAATAGAATTTGAGATGTCATTTAAGTCAAAAAAGTAAATAGAAGAATTAAAATATTAGACAAAGAAGAGAGGAGAGAAGGTGAGATACTGTGTAGGGTACATAAGAGTCACTAGGAACTTGAACGTTAACACAATGAAAAAATTAGATCTATGAGAAGAATATTGCAGACATACCCTTAAGTGACCTCATTTAGGTTGGATGAATAATGCTCTCCTCTCCCTCTAACATACTGACTGATGATGAGTAGGCCACTGTCTAAACATTCCTACCCTTCAGTGCTACCAATCGATTTGTAAACTCACCCAAGAGTCAGCTGTGTTGCCCCACGCATGATTTTTTTATTCCCCAATTTTTATTTTTTAAATTTTTATTAAAATATAGCTAACATACAGTTTTATATTAGTTTCAGGCATATACCATAACTCTTCAACATTTATATACCTAAAGAAGTGATCACTATGATAAGTCCAGCAATTATCTCACACTATACCATGCTATCACAATATTGTTGACTATATTCCTTGTGCTGTGCATTATGTAGTGTACAGCATAGTGGTTAGACATTTATATAATTTAAGAGGTGATCCCCCTGACTAGTCTAGTACGCACCTGGCACTACACATAGTTATTACCATTGTATTAATTATATTCCCTATGCTTTACTTTACATCCCATTGACTACTTTGTAATTTGCAATTTGTATTTCTTAATCTTTTCACCGTTTTTTACCCTGTTCCCAACTCCCCTCCCATCTATCACCCCAGTAGATTTACTACCCACCCATCTGACACCATGCATAGTTATTACAATTTTATTGACTATATTCCTTATACTATACCCTACATCCTCATGATTACTGTGTAACAACCAATTTATACTTCTTAATCCCTTCCCCCTTTTTACCTACTCACAAACCCCCTCGCATTTGGCAAATATCAAAATGTTCTCTGTATCTATTTGTTTTTGTTTCATTTGTTTGTTTATTTTGTTATTTAGATTCCACTTATAAGTGAAAGCATATGACACTTGTCTTTCGTTGACTGACTTACTATACTCAGCACAGTACCCTCTAGGTCCATCCATGTTGTCACAGATGGCAAGATTTCATTATTTCCAATGGCTAAGTAATATTCCATTGTATATATGTACCACCTCTTCTTTATCCATTCAGAGACACCCAGGTTTCTTTCATATATTGGCTATTGTAAATAATACTGCAATGAACATATGGACAAACACGTCCCCTTAAAGTAGTGTTTTGGGTTTCTTCAGATAAATACAAGTGGGATTACTGGATCTTTCTTTGTCTCTTGTTATAGCTTTTTTCTTAAAGTCTATTTGGTGTGGTATAAGTATTGCTATCCCAGGTTTTTGTTGTTGTTTCCATTTTTATGAAATAGCATTTTCCATTTTTTTCAGTCTGTGTGTGTCTTTCTATCTGAAGTGAGTCTCTTGTAGGCAGCATACGTAAGGGTCTTGTTTTCTTATCCATTTGGTCACCCTGTGTCTTTTGATTGGAGCATTTAATTTGTTTACATTTAAAGTAATTGTTGATAGATATATAGTTATTGACATTTTATTATTCCTATTTTTTATTTTCTTTTTTGTCTTAAGTCCCTCTAAGATTCCTTGTAATACTGCTTTGATGGTGGTGAACTCCTTTAGCTTTTTCTTGTCTGGGAAACTCTTCACCTGTCCTTCGATTTTAAATGATAGCTTTGCTGGGTAAAGTAATCTTGGTTGTAGGGCCTTGCTTTTCATCACATTGAATATTTCCTGCCAATCCTTTCTGGCCTGCAAAGTTTCTGTTGAGAAATCAGCTGACAGTCTTATAGGAGCTCCCTTGTAGATAACTGACTGCTTTTCTCTTGCTGCTTTTAAGATTCTTTCTTCATCTTTAAGCTTTGGCATGTTAATTATGATGTGTCTTGGTGTGTCTTGGGCCTCTTTGTGTTCATCTTGTTTGGGACTTTCTGTGTTTCCTGGGTTTCTATGCACATTTCCATTGCTAGGCTAGGGAAATTTTCTGTCATTATTACTTCAAATAGATTTTCAATTCCTTGCTCTCTCTTCTCCTTCTGGTACCTTTATGATGCAAATGTTAGTATGCTTCATATTGTCCCAGAGGCCCCTTAAACTGTCCTCATTTTTAAAAATTTTCTTATTGCTGTTCTGTTTCGGTGTTTTCTGCTACCTTACCTTCTAAGTTGCTGATTTGATCCTCTCCTTCATCTAATTTACTGTTGATTATCTCTAATGGGATCAATTCCCTCTAGTCTTCGTTTCAGTTATTGTGTTCTTTACTTCTCACTGATTCTATTTTATGTTTTGTAGCTCCATTTTTATATTTCCTATCTCTTTGTTGAAGTTCTTATTGAGATCATTGAGTATCTTTATAACCAGTGTTTTGAACTCTGCATCTGGTGTGCTGCTTGTCTCCATTTTATTTAGGTTTGTTTATGTATGTATGTATGTATTTATTTTCTGGAATGTGTTCTGTTCTTTTACTTGAGACATATTTCTTTGCCTCCCCATGTTGGTTGCCTCCCTGTGTTTGTTTCTACATATTAGGTAGGATTGCTATGTCTCCCGGTCTTAGTAGAGTGGCATTTTATAGTTGGTGTCCTGTGGGGCCTAGTGGTGCCATCTCCCTGGTCACTAGAGCTGGGTGCTCCAGGTGTGTCCTTGTGTGAGTTCTGTGTGTCCTCTTGTTATAGGTGAGCTATGGTTGTTGTTTGCACGTCAGTGGGAGGGATTGACCCTCGGGCTCATTTGTGGTGAGGACTGTCCGTGAGTACAGTGAAGGAACTATTGTGCAGGAGCTGACTCTACAAAGCAGGATTCACTTTAGCAGGGCTATGGTGCCTGCCCAGTGTGTCCTTTGATGTCATCTTTGGAGACAGCCAGGTGATTCTCCAGCTTGGGTCAAAGCTAGCCATTGGGTATGCCAGACCCAGGGCCACTTTGGAGGGGATGTGCTGCAGGCCAAGTTTAGCTGTGGCTCTGCCTAGAGCCACCTGGCATGAGCTACAAAGCAATCTGTAGATGGCCGCTGCCCACACTGTGCTTGGAGGTGCGTTGAGAGACCAAACTGCAAACTAAGGCCACTTGCCACTAGTGCAAGGCTTAGGGCTGCTCAGCCAGAGGTATGAGACATGCTGAAGCCAGATACTGCTTGTTTGGGTGTTGTGAACCTTTGAGAGATTTTAGGAAAATCTACAGTATGAGCCAAGACAGGAGTTTTGTACAAAAAAGCCAGTGGAAGTGGCTTGGGTGTGCCTGAAAGTTGGGTGGGTTGTGGTCTCAGAATCATCAGGGTGGAGCCAATGGTGTTATCCAGATTGATGGAGACACAGATATGGCACCCACGTGTGTCTGCATGTCAGGAAGAGGGAGGGCTCAACAAGTAAACAGTGTCTTCTGCCAGCACTTTTGTCCAGGAAAAGCTGCCGCTCTAGTCCTCAGCCTGCAGCCAGGCATCTTAGTTCCTCCCCGTATGTCCCTGGCACCTTTCCAGCTGCTGCCTCAGTGCAGCAGCTCAGAGATAGTGAGTCTGTCAGCAAGTAAGTGCCTGAGTGATCCCTGTAGGAGGAGGGCTTGGGACTCCAGCCACCCTCTGTCTCACTCAGCCCCGATCTCCACTGGTTTTCACAGCCAGAAGTTACGGAGACTTCTCTTCCTAGCACTGGAACTCTGGGCTGCGGAGCCTCGTGCAGCACTGGGATCCCTCGCTCCTCCTGGGGGAAACTTCCCAGCTGAGATAGCCCTCCCTATTTTTAATGGTCGCATGAGTGTGTATTCCTTGTCTCTGCCCCTCCTATCAGTCTTAAGGTGGCTTCTTCTGTGTGTCCTTAGTTGTAGGGCTTTTGTTCAGCAAGACTTCAGGTGATTCTCCATGATGGTTGTTCTGTAGTTTAATTGTAATTTTTATGTGGTTGTGAGAGAAGGTAAGCACAGCAGCCATCTCTACTGGAACCCCCACACGTGTTTATGACCAAATAAGATAAGAAAAATTCTACACCTACATATGGATACATACATTATTTTTATGAATGGAACTGTCCCTCCAAAATTCATATGTTGAAGCCCTAACCCCCAATGTGACTGTTTTTGTAGGTAGGACTTTAGAAGGGTAATTAAGGTTAAATGAAGTCATAATGATGAGGCCCTAATCTGATAGGTCTGATGTCCTTATAAAAAGAGGAAGAGACAGCAAAGATATCAATCTTTCTCTGTCTCTGTCTCTGTCACACGTACATACACACACACACACACACGCACACACGCACACAGCCAGAAGGCAACATAGCCATGCGAGGACACAGCCAGAAGGCAACCATTTACAAGCCAGGAAGAGAGGTCTCACTAGAAACAAACTGTAACAGCACCTTGATATTTACTTCTAGCCTTCAGAACTGTGAGAAAATAAATTTATGTTGTTTAAGCTACTCAGTCTGTGGTGTTTTGTTATTGCAACCCTAGCAGGCAAATATAATTATTATACAAATACATATTATGAAGTATATAGTATTTGTTTAAATTACTTGATTAAGTAAAATCATAAAATATAAGTGTGAGATAGGTGTTTTTGTCTGAAAAGTCAGTTGAATGCTTTTAAAAATGCTTTGTTTTAATGACTTGTGAAAGGCAAGTCACTAAAAATACTGTAGTTGAAATAAGTTTGGTAAGGCAATATTAAAAGATTGGAAGAAAATGTAAAGCAATCTGGCTTGATTCTGCACACAGTAGCTTTGTAAGAGGTTTTAACTCTTCACCACACTTAAAAAAAAAAGAAGACTAGAAATCATAGACCAGGCATTCCAGTTGTGGTTGATACATGACAGACCACATTCAAAGTGGCAGCTTTGTCTTTAATGAAAGAAAAGGCCTGGGCCCGCTTTAATGATCTGTACATCTCATGATAATTCCCCCATGTTAATTGCCTTTTTCAATTAATTGATCAAGTATTGGTCCAAAAGCTTCTACTGTATTAAAAGTTATAGTGGTAATCATCAAAATAAGAACAAGAAGAACAAAGAGGAGGAGGCAAAGGAAAGGAGGCAGAGGAGGGGGAAAAGGAGGAGAGAAAGGGAAGAAAAGGGGAGGAAGAAGGGGAGGAAGTGGAAATAGAGGGGAAGAGGCAGAGACAGAAGGAGGAAAGAGAAAGGAGGAGTATTTAACTGCCACTTCTAGGGAGTAGGACTAGGAAATGGGGTGTGAAAGTCTTTTATTTTTCATTTAATACCACTCTGTGCAGTTTGGACTTTTCATCTACCACTTTCAGGAATTACTTTTATTACTAACACCCAAATTAATAAATAACATCTCTGTACCCTTTGATTCCAAGTAATTCCATTGTGTAGGAAGTTATAGTAGACTTTTGAGTTCATTCATTCTGGAGTAAGGCTTTTTGTGTTTGAATTCTGACTGCACTGTTTTCTTTTTTGTGTGCGCTTAGACAGCTTATCTAACTGTTCCACCCATCATCTATAAAACAGGAATCATAGTAGAAGCTGTTTCATGGGCTTTTGTGGAGATTAAATTAGATAATGTATGTGTAAAGCATTTAGCTCAGAATAAGGCACATAGTAAGAAACTAATAAATGTTATCTGTTATTATTTTATGAAAATAAACATAAATGTTTATACAAGGTATTTGCTACAGTATTATTTTGGTAATAAAAACCTGAAAAAACTCCAATGTCTAGCAATGAAAAAATATTTAGTTATGTAATATTTGTAAGATGAGCCGTTAGCTGTTTAAAAAATCGTTTCCAAAGAATGTTCATTGACATGAGAAAATGCTGATTATATAATCTTAAGTGAAGAAGGCAGGCACACCACTATCTATAGCTGTAGCCATATCTGCATACATGTACACATTTTCATGGCTTTCATTTGAAGAAAGTGTCTCCCTAAAATGAGGCGCATCCACAGGCAGCTTGTGGTCACCCCTCAAACTCTGCCAGAGTCCTGCTGCTGTCAGCCTTATCTTTGTGCCTGAGGGAAGCCGTGATCCCTGGGAAAAGGAAAGGGAGGAGGAAGATGAGCAGAGTGGGAAGGATGTCTCTGATACCCTTCAGGGCTGTCATAGATCAACAGGAATAATTGTGACACAATGAAATGTGGGATCCAATATGTAAGAAAATGATCTTCTAGGGATTCCACAATGTTTGGTGAGAAACGAGGAGTTAGAAGGGAATAGATATTGGGACTTAGGGGTCGGATATCACCCATGACCTGCAGTTCTTTCAAAAGATCAACCAGGTATCCTTTGACTCTGCTTCATCCTGGCAGATCATTTTGTGTGGCCCAACTCTCTTCCCTGAACAGGGCACAAACGTGTCTTTCAGTACTGCCCTCTCCTTCCAGCCCACGCTTGCCAGCTCTCCTTTAATCTCCTGCCTTCCAGCACCCTGCACACCCAGCACTCCACACATTCCACTGGGTTAGTACACAGCGCCCAGGGCTCTTTCATCATTGGAAGACCAGGCAGTTGTTGCTAAGCAGAGCATACGGAGCACAACTGCAGCCAACTGTTTAACTCAAGCTAATTCATGGTATTTCTCAGTTTGCCTAGATTATCGGGGGGTGGGGGGGAGGGAGCAATGATTTTCCAGTTCACTACAAAAGCTGATGTCATTGATGACCTGGTATGAAGATGATAGTTATGTTCTATGACTTTAATTTTACTCAAGCCCCAAGAAGCAAGCATTTATTCAGTTTTTGTTATTTGCAGCACAGTGATTAGCTCTGCAAGAAAATAAGAACTCACAAAAGAAACAGATGACTTTGAAACCTGTCTTAGATAGTTAAGACCACATTTTGGATTGGGACAGATTTGTACTGAAGTGCTAGCTTTTTGATCTACTTATGTGACTTGGAGTAAATTTTGTGTGCCTGCACAAGTTATGGCCTCTGACACATGGCAGTCACTTGGAATTAAACAACTAAAATCAAATTCTGGCCCTACTTTGTACCAGTGCTGTGATATGTGGTCAATTACTTCACTTGTCTGACTCTCAATTTCCTCATCTGTAAAATGGAGGTAATAACAGTCATTGTGGAAGTAAAAGAGGATATGTATGTAAAGGGGCTTCTCAGTGTGTGTTCCTGAGTGTCCCTCCTGCCAATAAATGTCCTGTTATATGGACTTGAATGTATACTTGAACTTTCTTTTAATCTTGGAAAATGGATAAACTGGTCAATATTCATGTTTTAAGGAATAATAACCACAGAATCTGTACAATGAGAAGAGAATGGTCCTCTAAACTTTCTGTTAAAATAATTTCTGACTTACTCAAGCTCATATTAAGAGGATGCCATTAATTGTGGGGAATTGGCCCAAGACCTGATGAAATAATGCAATGGGTCTCATTGTCTTAGTTTTCACCTGTATAACCAAATATATTTCAACATTACCAGCTGCCATGATCTTCATGGTTAAATAGATAAGAAACATCAAGCACGGTGTCTTTGTCATAGTAAGCATTCAATACATTTGTGTGGACTGATGAGTGCATAGTGATTTTCAGGATGGAGCCTGTGACTCTGTTTCCCTGTGTACAGTCTGGGAAATCTTCATTGTGGAAGGTAATAGAAAAGCCCTTTATTAAGAGCACAGAGAAGAGCTTCTCTGTGGCTGACAGGCTGTTGACATCTATTGGATGCTGCCTGGGTGCTAATCACCTCACTCGTTTACATCCTTATCTCTTTCATTTCTCTCAACCATGCCTCGCCATGGGCTATTCCTGAACTGAAGAGCGCAATATCTCCACAGCTTGGAAAATGCACACATTTGCCATGGCCTTTGGGGCAGATTTACACGCATCCAATCATTGGGTGGCAGTAATTAGGTGGGGTCCCAGCTTGGCCAGAAAAAAATAAGGAAAAAAAGAAACCAAACCAAATCAATCACTTGAGCACCGTGAGACCATGACTAGAAGTAGTAAGGAAAGGACAGGAATATTTATAGAATGACAACTATGTATTAGGCACTGTGCACACATGACCTCAAAAGAATCTACTGCAATATCTCTCCCTTTAGACCTCAGTCCTCTTTATTTCATAGACTCTTTTTTTGAAATAAACTTGGACAAGTTGGAGGAATTTGGAGGGTGTAGAATGGGGAGGGGAAATGTTAACAGAATCTTTGACTCTTTCCTCTCCCTGAAGCTTTGCATATATCTGTCACCACATTCTGGGGTGTCCTCCTTGAGCTCAGAAATGTTGCCCTGTGAGGGGAGGGTGAATTCGAGGCTTAATGCTGGCTCTGCTCTATTTCCTGTGTGACCTTTGGCCACTAAACACCAAAGGTTTCAGCTACCTCAGGTGCAAAATGGGGATGGCATGTACCTTAGAGGATTTGAGGATTAGAAATAATGTTTGTAAAACGCCTAGCACACATTTGTTACTTAAAATACTTGTATCTGTTACTACCCCTAAACACAATCCCTCAGAATCACTCGAGTAGATAATATAAATTTTCAGTCGATCTGCTAGTCTTCTTATCTGATTAGACACCAGAGTGATCTTTTTAAAATACCAATTTAATGTCCGTTTCCCACTTCGTAATGCTCAGTGCCTAAATATTTAGTGTTCTTTTTTAAGGCATTTAAAAAACTTTAAACCTTGTCCCCATACTATTTAAGAAGACGCTCTTTCTATTTACATTTCCATCCCCAAAGCAGGCTTCCTAGGCAAGTGGCTTGTATAGTCCCACAGGGCCAGGTGCTCAAAAAGGAGCCCGCCCTTGGCTTAATGCTGTGTTATGGACTGCTTGAAATGCTTAGTGATTTTATCTTTGAACTTGTGTTTTGTCAGCCACAGATGTCACATGTAACAATAGAGCATGGGCATGAGCAGCACAGACACATCAGGCTGCAGCTTGCATGTGCGTGGGCTCAGCCATTGCCACAGTGAACAGCTGAGCTGTTGGCCTGGCCTCCTGGCATGCATGTCTTGGGTGCCAAGGGTCCACAAAGGGGACATCCAGGGTTAGAACCTGGGCCCAGATTGTCAGTGGCAATGGAGGCAGTAGAAGCTGAAGCAGCAGCAGTAACAGTAATGGCATCCCTGGGAGAGAAGAGGGACTTGGCATGGAGTCAACACCCTACTGTGATGGGAAGTGGGCTTCCCATCCATCCCTAGAACCCATCCCTGTGCATTTGCACACATATGAACTCCCAGCCAGAGCACAGTGTCAGGAGCTCTGGATATCCGGCAGTAACCTTTGTCAGAAAATGATTCCAAAGTCAAAACATACACATGGATATTGCAATAAAGCATATCAAGGAGTTATTAGAATTCTTCAGTTTTGAATTTCTGGTTTTGAAAATTGCTGCAACATTGCAAAGCAAATACCCACAGGCTTAGGAATAGAAATTAACTTTAAAGATGATCATCATATTTGACAGAAAAAAATGCTATTTTTATATGACATTTCATGTGAACCATTAATAAGGAGACAGTTTTTAAATCGATATTTTCCTTGTAATTGAAGACACAGAGATGGAATGTATAAACCGGTATTTTGGATTATATGCAAATCACGAAGTTACTTTATGTTTCTTGTACAGCTTCCACAAGTTTCAGAGGAAACATTAAAATGCCGCTGTATGAATTTACATTTAAAATTAAATTCAGATTTACATAAAATTGATTTGTATGGAAAGTCAAATCTTTAAAAAAAATTGTTCTGCAAGAGTCATCAGCACCACATGTACTAAAATTTATATTATGAAATGATTTAGCAGAAAAGCATCCCAGTGTTGTCACAGCCTATAAAATATTGTTAACACTTCCAGGAAATTTGCACCAGCAGAAAGATTGTTCTGAAAATTAAAAATTATGAAAAATTGTTTGTGATCTTGCATTAGCTATGAGTGATTGACATTGCTTTTAGTTATATTGTTTGAAAATTAAGTTGCTGAAAGTACAAATTATTTTTTTCCTTGTAAGTGAATTTGTAGAAAAATGAACCAGAACCAAGATATCACATTAATAAAGTATTATTATTTATTGTATTACATAAAATCATAATACTGCAAATAAAATTATCTTTGCAATTTACAGGTATATGTTAGTCATATATCACTGTTATTCCATTACTGTTTTTTTTAAAGGAAAAGGCTTTGTATTTTCGTACATTTAACTGTACTTTTCCCCCTGATTCTTGAACTAAGGGCATTTCATTTTGTACAGGGCTCCACAAAATATATAGCTGACCCTGCCAGACTACTTCAACTGATACGATTTCTTAGTATCTAAAATTGTGCTTTTCATATTTTATTATAATCATTAATTTTAATGAATCTGATTAACAGAGTACTGAGGAAAATACCAGTTAACAAAATTAATAATAATGAGATGCTAATAATTTGACTAAGGCATTGATCAGGGCATCTCTACCTGATCAGCAAGTGTTCTTGCCTCTCATGGTTTTATCCCTGGAGAAATGACAAAGAATCTAAGATCTAAGGGATTAGTAAAAGTTAGCCAGACAAAAGGGAACAGGGGAGAAGAGTGCAGCACCAAAATCAGATGCCAAGCGCAAAGGCCCAGAGGCAGGACAGAATATGGTAAGTCCAGAGAATGGAAGAGGGTTTCCTCCTCAAGGTGCCTCCTTATTCTGAGAGAATGGCCTTCAAGGAGATAGAAAAAAATGTGCTTTGAACAAGAATTATAGGAGAATTATTCTTCCCACCCAGGACCTCCAAAGAAGCTTTTAGGATCGATCTCTAGGTCAATAATAGTGAGTCAAAATATTTAACAAAATATTTAATGTAATGCATAGAACTTTCTTTATCACTAAAGTTTCAGTCATTACATATGTTCCTGGATGCTCTCCATTTACCAGCTCATTAGCAAATCTGCGAAGTTAGTGGTCCAGTAGGATGGTTCATTGAATTAATTAGCCTGTATCACAGAGGTTTGTTTTGGCGTATGGAGTAGGTGGGGATCACTTAAGTCTGTAGTCAGATACATTGTTCCCTGTTTTTTGGTGTCTAGATCACAGTGGGAAACAGGAAAGAAGGGACGATCACAGCAAATCCATTTTTACCAGCACAGAATAAAAAAAACATCTTAAAGCTCACTCCCTTTGCATACAAAGGGTAACCCCAAGTTTGGTTTTCTAAAACCAATGGGAAGGTCATATATCCCCCTGAATGAGGCATTAAAAATTTCTCTAAGGTAGAATGTTTTATTAGAGTTCAGAACTTTAATTATACCTTAAAATATTGTAGTTGGTTGCAATATATGTTGATTCTTTGATTTTAGCAACTATAAGTAATTCACAACTACAAAAAAAAAAAAAGAACCTTCTGAAAATGACCTAAGGATTTTATACTGAATGAGGTCACAGAACTTCTCTGACTTTTCTGATCTTTGAGACTGTTTTGTTTTTATACGTTCTTTCTTAAGTCTTTAAGTTAATCAGTTCTAGGAAAAAAGCCCCAAATTTAAAAATACTCTTTTACTTCTGCTCTGTAGATGACTTAACATATGGCAAAATTTCTGTGAAAGGGGGTATAAAACCCCTAGAAAGTAAGGTAGACATTAACATACAGCCAAATTGAGATAGCTATAAAGTACAAGATACATTTATAAGCTTATAAATAACTTGTTGGTAAATATACTTCAACTACTACTTATAATCAGGAGAAGGAAAGAGAAGAATGAGTAATTTTATATACACTTCATATATATAAAGTCCAAATGAAAGGGAGTGAGGGAAACAGGAAGAATAAGAAGTTTATTTCCTACAGTAAAAAGTGTACTACTGTGTGCCAAAAAACATGTATATACATGAATGTATTCATCTTTTGTTATCGGTATATATTGACTATTACAATTTTAATACAGTTTTTTCCTTTCTTAAAACATGTATACATTTTTTGGCACCCTCTATTATTTGCTGAGGATGTCTAGGACTTTAAAGATGTACTCTGTGAAATTTTAGACGTTATTGATGAAATAGTATACCAAGGTGAACTATATTAAAATCTTGTTTTCAACCATTCCAGAAATAGTGGTCCAAGTTGGCACACACTTTTGACTGTAGCTCAGATTTCTGGGAGACACATCTTCCTTGTTAGTTTCAGGTGACAGCTCAGCTCACTGTACAGGAGAGATCCACTTGTAGAGAAGGAGAGAAGAGGGAGAGAAAGATTTAGCACTACATTTTCACAGAGCAAGAAATTCCACTCTAGCTCCAATGTGTTGGCCCGGTGCCTGGGACCTTGTTAAACACATGACCATCACTCTTCTGCCTATTTCTGGCCTGGATTTGGAGCTTGGTGGCTAAGCAAACCCTAGTTGGAGCTAAAATTAGGCAGCCAAATTGTGACAAGACATACTTGTCTTCAACAAAGAAGAGATGTCTGTTTAAGAAAAATTGGATCTATCCATGGGTCAATGTCAGTCACATGCATCTTAACAGTCTGTTTCTATTATGCAAAATCTGAACTAAAATAGACCAACTAATTAGACTGCATTCTGGCTTCCAACCTTCTAGTATTGTCACAGCCCGTTCTGTCGTAAATGGTCTGGTCTAACTGGAGGAGAATTTAAGGAGTAGTAGCCATATAAACTATTGATATGGATGGTAAAAAAGCAGAGTGAGTAGATATGACCATATCTTTTGGATTAATGTAATTTTTATGATTTCAAAGATGTCAAAGTTTGACAGTCTTTTGCATCATGGGAGGAATGTGTTTGGAGTCAGGGTTACAGCATTCTCTTTCATTTGACAAGTATCTGATAGAAGACGGATTGTCATCAAAGCTAAAGCAAAGGATAATTACTATAATGCCTTACCTGTTTTACACATACTTTTCCAAACATCTCAGCCAATATCTCTTGATCACCCACTTTACGGGTGTGGTATTGTGGGAGATTCAGAGATGAATCAGAGATTTTTCTTTCCCATCAAGGAGCCAGGATCTATTTAGAGGTAAGAAATAAATGAAGGGAACATGAAACAACACAAAAGAATTCAATAGCATTTTGAGATAACAGTAGAAGAGACATTTACATGATAGCGCATGAGTTACTGTCACATGCCTTGTATTAAGGAACTTAGAGAAAAATCACTTCTGTTTTCAGTGATGATGAAGATGAGATTTTCAAGAATGTGTGGATAGAGATTGATGTGAAGAAAACACAGAAACTACAAATGCAAGAAAGGTTTGAGGGGACGATGAATATATTTATTTTTTTATGGAAGTTTGGGATTATATAGGGAAATAGTTGTTTTTACATACTCATAGGTGGTACACAGCTATGCACTTCCTTGAGAGATGAAGCCATTATAAGTCCAGAAGAAACCTGAAGACACAGAGTTCTTTAGTACCTGTGCGGGGACTCAAGCCTTGGGTACCAGATAATTATGCTATTGTTCTTTTCTTCACACAATACTTAAACCCAGGGTCCAAACACAAACAACAAATGAATCAAACAAAGGAGAACTGACTCTGGGTGATGAACACACAATGTTACATATAGGTACAATCATACACTTGAAATCTATGTAATTTTACTAATCATTGTCACCTCAATATATTTTAATTAAAAAATCACCGGATAACACTTCCCCTCCCCTCAGAATATCACTTAAGAGTTAGGGGACCCATTCTCCCTGGTAATGCAAGGTTGATTCTTCCCTCAGCCATAGTTGTGTTCCATCCCATTTCTCTTAATAACAGCTCAAGCACTTTCTATGTCTAGATTTCTAGAATGGACACCGTCCCACAAGTGTCCAACATTTCTGTTCCAATGGAAATTTCAGGCTGAAGATACCTTTTACTTGCAAGAAAGTATTTCAATATTTTACCATTTAGAGGATTTAATTCTTATTCAGTAGTGAACAACAAGGAAAGAAGACATTTAAATATGTTGGGCTCAAAACATACCACGTTTTAAAAGCCCCTTTGTATTTTGAGTTGAATGCATGAAGAAATATGTGCATAGGAAATTGAATAAGGTTTTCTTAGGCAACTTTCATTAACCAAAATTTCATAGATTTTTTTGTATACCCAGACTGGATGAAAAAGATTTTTATTCCACTAAACTGCTTTGGTCAAGGCTCAATCAAGAACCTTATTGCTAAAACCAGTAGACACATTTCCATCCTTATTTCATTTGATTTCTCAGCAGCATTTAACTAATGTTACTCTGTCCTTTTTGAAATATTATTTTCCATTGGCTCCTGTAATACTGCACTCGCTTAGTTTTCCTCTTCTCAAAAATTTGCAACATTTTCTTTCTTTAGCCTGGAAGATGATTCTCTCTGTCTTCGTGAACACCAACTTGTCTGTCAGGTATATTCTTGTAACTGTCTTTGAGAGTATTTTCTAATGCCTCCCACTCCCTGCCTGCATTAATTTAGATGGCCTGTTTCCATAACAACTTGTTCCACCCTCCAGCCCCTGTTGATAGCATCCATACCTGTTTTTAGATGATTTTTTTTAAGTTGGGGCATATTGGGGAACAGTGTGTCATTCCAGAACCCATCAGCTCCATCCATGTCAAGTCATTGTTTTTCAATCTAGTTGTGGGGGCACAACTCAGCTCCAGGTCAACTTGTGTCTTCAATCTAGTTGTGGAGGCCCAGGTGGGAATCGAACTGGTGACCTTGGTGTTAGGAGTACCATGCTCCAACAACTGAGCCAACTGGCTGCTCATTGGCAGCTCAGCTCCAAGCTCAAGCCACTGTTTTCAATCTAGTTGTGGAGGGTGCAGCTCACTGGCCCATGGGGGAATCGAACCGGTGACCTTGTTGTTAGGAACACTGTGCGCTCTAACCACTGAACCAGCTGGCCGCTCCATAGATTAATTTTTAAGGTAGTCTTCCCCACTAGCCTATAAGCTCTGTGAAGTCAGGGACCATGCTAGTTTGCTCTCTTCAGTATATTATTAGTGCTAAGCTCAGTTCCTGGCTCATAATGAATGAACACTTGTTCTACTAATTCCCGACTAGTTACTCTGTCAACAAAATATAAACTATTTTAGATGAACTTTGAGATAATCTTTAAAGACTTTGTAAGGTATTTTAGACAACTACACAATAATTAAAATAACCAAATAAAAGGACTCAAGTAAGGAGTAAACTCCTTCTACTGATCTTGTGTATTTGATGCTACTCTGAACAACTGAAATGATGTGTTCATATGCTCTAATGAGCACCTTCATATGCCAGGCTATTCTGGTACTAAGGTACAGAAGTGAGCTCAACAAGATTTTTCAGCTAGCCATTATCAGTACTTTCATTGGGCTTCCATTCTAGTGGGAATAGTCAGACAACAAACTAATAACTATAAGTGCAATAATTTTTACTAAATAAGTGCTATGAATAACACACAGTAGGGCACTAGGGTAGAGAGTGGGTGTTGAAGGACTGTTACCTGAGGAGATGGTATGGGAGTTGAGGTCTGAAAGACGAGAGGAAGTTGGGGAAGATTAGGCAGAGGCAAGAGCAAGATCTCTTACCAGAGAAGTAGGTACTATTTTTTCATCTCCATTTATAGATAAGGAAACAGACCTGGAGAATGTTAAGTAATTTGTTCAAGATCATATAGTTAACAAATGTGAAAGCCAGGCTAGAAAGTTTTTGATTTCACCACCAATTTGTGCTGCTACCACTGGTGTTTGACATCTTGTACGCTCTGGGGACTAGGGTGCTCTCTTCTGTCACACTGAAGTGACCTGTGATCCAAAATTGCCTCTGATGTCCTACCACGCCATCCTCTGTCCTTGGAGCTTCCATTCCTTTACCATGGTGGAGCTCAGCTAGGAATCTTAGAGAAAATCGAATTAATTCAATTCTCACAAAGTTGTGAGTGATAGCTCTTATCTAAAAAGGTATTTTTATTTTAAAAGGGGAAGTTTATTCAGGGTATGTCCAGTGTTTTAGAGTTTTTTCAAAGTGCTTTTGGTATTAATAATCTTATTTAAACCTCACTCTCTGCAGTAAATTTTAAAATATTCATTCTATAATCTCAGGAAACTGATGCTCCAAGAAACTAATGTTGGTAATCCAAATAAGTTCCTTGTTGTGGAAATTCAAGCAGGCAAAATGGAAGAGAATGTCAACTGTAGTGTAGAGTAGTGGGTTTTAGGAATATGGCTAATTCTACCTGTATATATAGCAACTCTGCTGGGCCAATCCCGTTTTCTACTCTTTTGCCAGTATGTGCCTTCCCTTCAGCTGGACCCATTTTCTCACTAATCCTGACATGTTCTGCGTTGACTCTTCTCTGCTGCTGTTGCTCATGCTGCTTTTCCATCGCAGGAACTTTGTCCCCATCTTCACCACATTCTCAAAATCAGCTTTTCCCTCAAGGCGCTGATCAAATACAATGCCCTTTATGAGGCCACCTAACCGCACACTGCTGATAAACTAGGGTCCATCAGAACAGTCAGTGCCAAAGACAAACTGCTTAGTAAGTTATTTTCATTACCTCTCCTCCCAATTATTTTTGCCATCTCGTCTCCATCCTCCTTTTCTATTGAACTCTTCTCTTTCAGTCCATACCACACTAATTAGCCTTTGGTCAGATGACATTTAGTTATTTTCTTGTTTCACCTATTTTTGGTTCATTCTCCCAGTTCAACTTTAAGTTATATTCTTTGCCCCATGCTAATTGGTTCTCAAGCTTCCTGATTTCAGGACTGCTTAGTACTCTTAAATGCTATTGAAAACTCCAAAGAACTTTTTTATGTAGTGATATCGATTGATATTTATCATTTTAGAAATTAAAATTGAGAAATTTAAAAATATCAATTTATTAATATATTAAAATAATAAATTTACTGCATGTTAATATATTTTTATAAAACATTGCTCTATTTTTCAGAACAAAATTATTTTAGTGAGAAAGGTGGAATTGTTCTGTATTTTTTCAAGTCCCTTTAATATCTGGCTTAACAAGAGACAGCTGGATTCTCATATCTGCTTCTGCATTCAGTCTGTTGCAATATCACATTTCTTATACCCCCTGAAAAAACTCCACTGTTTACTTGTCCAAGAGTAAGAGTGGAAAAGGCAAATAGCATCTTAGTAATGTTATAAAAATAGTTTTAACTTCATGGACTCCTCCTGAAATGGTTTGAAAACCCTAGAGTTCCCTGAAGCACATTTTGAGGATACTTTCCTTAAATTTCTCTTATTTCTGCTAGAGTGCAGCTTGCAGTTTTGTTTATTGCATACCAAAAGATACAGCTATGCAAGAGTTTTCAGCCAATTCAGAGTTATAATGGTGTGCTTTGTGAAGTAATGCAATGTGAGCATGTAGAGGGGTGGGAAGAATACGGAACACACACACTGCACCATGTCCCATGAGGATGGCCGTGCATACTTGGGCAGGAGAAAATCAGAAGCACAGCAATTTCAGGAACCTGAGAGAGTACAGAGACTGGTGGTTATAGAGCCAGTGCTTGGTGCGTTCATTCAAGAGCTGCTTCATCAGTGTGGTTTCCATGCTCAAGAGCACGGTGTTGGTGGGATCTCATGGGTCATGAGAGTCCCACTTGCCAGGCTCAGATGAAACCGTGTAGACAGTGATTTCCTCTCTAATCACTTATAAACCTCAAATAATTTGACTTGTTACTGAAGTACTTTCAGACTTTGAATGGCACAGACCACAACATCTAACAAGGCTTAGTAAAATAACATATAGGTATATCAAGAAATTGGGCACCTCTCAACCCACTTACAAATGACCTTTGCAGAAGAGCTTCCCAATCAGATTTGGCAATGAGAGAATCATGTAATCAGAGGGTAATGGCAGTTTTGACATTGCCAGCTGTGCCCTAGAGGAAGCCTCTCAGCATGGACTTCTTTTAACAAGGCGGATGAGAGACTTGCTAACCAGACAGGTTGCTTTGAGGGCACTTTCTCTAAATTCCTATAAATAGGAATAAAAAGCTCTATAATATATTATGGAACATGACAGCTCTAAGCCATGGAGGGTTTTAGTTACAAAGCTTGGAGAGAGGACATGTGAAAAAATAAAGACCCCCTTCCTCTTCAAATTTTAAAAAAGTGTATGAAAGTACCAATTGTCTCCCTAAAGCTCTAGGACTATTACTTTAGAAAAACATATCAGACAAGACTATAGAGGAAAGCTGAGGCACCAATGATGTTTGTAGTGAAACCGGTGGCCAGGTCCTGTTCAGGGTCACAAAAGTGATGATAATTCTCTTATTAAAATTGAGACAGTAGTTATGGGAAGGGAAAGAGTGTTAACCACTGATGAAGACTATTAAGGATTTATGTATCAAAGAAATTTTCCTGGTAAGAATGCATGTTTGCCCTTTTGTAAAGGAACTGAAATGCAGGTGACTGTCTCTCCTTAGGAGTACTCTGGTATCACTCAATTCGAGCATGACCTTGACACTTGAGAAGCCAAAGCATTCTGCCTCTTTTCTGAGGCCAACTGTTAACACTGAAGTGTTCTAAATGAGATTTAAAACAGGCCAAGGAGATGGAGGAAGAGGGAAAAGATTTTATGAACATCTTATGACTTTATTTTAGATTTCTTTTTCTGGACTGAAAGTTCAATTGGAAGATAAGGGATGTTTAATTGACTCAAAGACACTGTTTAAAAGTACAAAATTAATGAATCATCCAATTGTTCTAATGTGCCTGATTTTTTGATATTCACTCCTTTTATCCCCTTCATTGCATTAACCTAATTATGTATTGGTATTAGCTGGATGTAACCTTAGGATGTTAAGTATCCCTAGCTGGTTTTTGCAGAATTTCTCAAAAGCACTAAATCCAATAATCCATAGCAGGATGAAAATAATATTTTCTTGACAGTTGTACAAAATAGAAATTTTACTGTTGTTCTTTAGAGAAATGACAGACAAGACTCTTTTCTGGGTTGGGGTCTCAAGGAATTTCTGAACGTGTTCTTTGAGTCTTTAACAAATTGAAAATATAGAAAATGTCTATAGAAAATGAAACAACCTTCCCCCCCAAACCAAACCATGAAGGACAGCTGCTGACAGGGAGATGGGATTAACAAAGGAGCAAGTGTATGAAATGCAGTGGTATTTGCCCAGACACTGAGTTTCTTTCAGCCTTTCAGACTGGCAGTGGTGACAGAACCATCTGTCCTATCGTTTTGCCCTCTGTAGTCAGCCATTAATTTTCCACAAGGACTCTCAGTGACAGCTCCCTCATAGTGACCATACTTGGACACAGGGTGTATGTAGCTTCAAGGATTCAAGGCTTATGACACTGGTCTTGTGCAGAAAAGAAGCAGAAAATTTTATAGATAAGCCAAAGGTAGATGAAAAGTTAGAAATGTTAACTTATTTGAGGAAACTGCTATATTTAGTTGTGTTACATTTTGTCTTGAAATCCTATGCTATATGGGTATAATTCTTGATCCCCATGTATTGGGACTTGTAAACAACGGAACAGTTGTCTGAGTAAATGGAGAGAAAGAGATGCTAATGGGTTGTTCCTGAAAGCCAGAGAAAGGATGAAAACACAAACTGCATCTTACTTTGAGATGACTTTTCTTTTTTATGACAACATCCACAAGATACTCTTCTCTCTGCTCCCCAGTGTTGTTCTCTCTCTCTCTCTCTCTCTCTCTCTCTCTCTCTCTCTCTCTCTCTCTCTCTCTCTCTCCACTGCAGCTGTTCTACCCTCACTAGAAATAATATGCATAAAAAGAATATTCTACAAATTATGCATAAAAATTGTCATGCTTTTTTCTTGCACTGATGCTAAAGGGTACTCAAGCTTGGTTTTTAGAGGTCTATGTTTCATGAGGTAAGATTTCAAGCATACATTTAAAATAATCTCTTGGAAATGTTTTTCTGACAAAAGACCATGAGGTCATTGTGAATATTCCTGGAAAACCAACATTCCATTTTAGGGAGAATTCAATAGACTGCTTGGAATTGTTTTTGGTTGATCTGGGATTTTATCATCTCCAGTTCTGCTCATAATAAGTGAACCAATTTTTCTGAGAAGAAATGTCTTTTTGTGATTTGGGGATGCATAATGTAGAAACTTGGGCTAGGAATTTTAATTCTGTTTTTCTTTCTGTGTGTGCTGTAGAAGGTAAAACTTTATATAACTAAGATTATTTGCAAAATGTCTTCTTAAAACTCAGGCTAGAAATTAGGCTAAAATCCAATTTGGGGAAGAAATTAACTAATCAATGTGTTTGATTCTAGCTGGTGAGAAAACAATTCTCAGAGTTTTTATGACTGTTTAATATAATATTAGCAGACCTCAGAGGTCATAGAGGAAAAGATTGATAGACACATGGAAAAAATTAAAAGTTATTAAAAGAAACAGATTAGGAGAAAATACTTATAATGCAATAAAAATAAAGAAAAATTCTCTGAATATAAGGAGCTCCTACAAAAATATAAGATAAAGTAAACACAAAAACGAACAAAGAATATGGTCAGGCAATTCACAAGAGAATAGTTAAAGGCAAATAGTACATGAAAATATATTTAAATGCATTAGTAATTGGGGAAAATTTCAACATAAAATGATAATTTGTACCCATTGTTTAGAGATTATTAAATATATACCCAGTGTTGAAGTGGCTGTGGAAAAATAGCAAAATGTATTCTGAACACCTTCTTTGGTTTGACTTTGTAAAGACACACCAACCGTAAAAGAAAATCTTTGAGACAATTGAGGGAAATTAAAATGTGAGTAATACAGTATGGGAAATATAATCAACAATGAGATGGGCACTGCACTTATCAAAGAGACCACTTCATGGACGGTGTAGATGCCTGACCACTGTGCTGTACACCTGAAGCTGAAGTAGAATAATATTGAATGTTAACTATAACTATAACTACTTTATTGTTGTAAGAAACGTCCAATTTTCTTTCAAAGTGTCTGTACCATGTTGCATTCCCATTATCATGATTGAGATTTCCTGTTGCTCGACCTTCTTGTCAGCATTTGGTGTTGTCAGTGGTCTGAATTTTGGACATTCTAATAAGTGTGTAGTTGGTATCTTGTTTTGTTTTGTATTTACCTGATGATCTATAATGTGGAACATCTTTTCATATGCTTATTTGTCATCTGTATACTTTTGGTGTGGAGTCTGCGCCTGTCTTTAGTTCATTTTTTAATTGGGTTGCTCATTTTCTTGTTGAGTTTTATTTTTGCTTCTTCCTTTATCTAGTTCTTTGAATCCTATTATCTGTGAGTTTAGATCTTATATTTGTTCTTCTGATGATTACTCTTAATACTATCATACGTATTTTTAAAATTGATGTCTAATATTAATCTAATCTACATTTTCTCTTAGAAACAAACAAAATATATTAGCATAGTTTTGCTTGTCTATATGCATAAGCATTCCTGTCTCACATTTTGCAGCCATGGGATTTTCAGTTTCAGCTTGTTAATGATTTTATTAAACATTGTTCATTAAGCATTATTTAGACTAGATTATATGATTGATTTATGTCTTTGTTCACTACAGTTTCTTTAATCCCATATCACTCTCTTTAGATTTTTTTCTAGGAAAGTTTAGTGATAGGTAAATATTCTCAATTGTTGCTTATCTAAAGTGATTTTTGACTTTGCTAGTTTTGCTGGATATAGAATCATGGGTTAAAAATTAGTTTCCCTTATGTCTTCAAAATATTGCTGTGTTGTGTTCTATCATCTATTATTGCTTGTTTAAAAGTATTATACCAATTGGAATCTTTTTTTATTTATCAGTGACTTTCCCTCTTTTTCTGGAAACATTTTTCTCTTTGGTATTTTGAAATTTCACAATGATATGTTCAGTTATAAATCTTTTCATTATTTATTATGATGAGTATTGATAGAAACTTTCAAACTGAAGGGTGATAATTTTCTACAGGTCTGATAATTTGTTTTTAATTAATTCTATATTTTATTTCTTTTTTATGAAACATCTATCAATATATGTACAGACAATGGAACCTCTAAATCTATTTTTGTATCTCTGAATTAAACAATTTGATGGGTCAGCTTTCTGATTTGCTGTTAATCTATGGATGGTTGTTCCACTAGTTAATTTATATACTGAGTGTTTTTAAAAGGCAGCAATCAGATTTTAAATTTCAATGCTCTTTAGTAGTTTCTTTTTCAGGCATGTATTATCTTCTCAAATGTCTCTAAAGATGTCAATAATACCTATTTTAAAGTATTTTTGTTTGTCCTGTGTTTTTAAAAGTATATTTATTACAACATCTTTTCCCTAGATTATCAGTCCTCTCTGTTTTCTTCAAACACTTGGTATTTTCTAATTGTGCTCTCAATTTTGTATTTGATAATTCTCATTCATGTGTTCATAGCTCCTAGTTCTGTGTAAAAAAAAAGATTTGTAGATGGGACTGGATGTGGTACCAAATGTTCATAGCTTCCTTGAGTGAGTGTTCCCTGTTCTTCTGGGTTTAACAGCTAGTTGGAATTTCACCCTACCTATCTGGGCTAAGTTTCCATATTTATTCTTATTTGACAATAAATCTATATTACTTTGTGACTTTAAAAACAATAAAAAAATAAATTTTAGAGCATTAAAATGTTTTTTTTAATGCGACATCATTGTTTTGCTGTAATAACTGACTTTTTACTGCCTGAATCTGGCCAATGCACTTTTAAGTTTATACTTCTATAAAATGTTTAGAGTGTGATTTCCTCTCAGAGAGAGTGTGACCACTGAGTACATTCATCTTCTAATAAAACCGTTTAGTCACACACACACACACACACACACACACACACACACACACACACACACAAGATCAGACTAATAAGTTTGCGAACTCATCCCAGAAAAAGTGCTACATACCTCATTGCTGAATATCACTATGGTCACCTTCAAAGTACTCCTCTTGGGAAGCTATGCACCAATGCCAGCACCTAGTCTACCCTTCAAAGCAATTTTGGAACTTTTTCTGGAATGGCCGTCAGAGCTGTCATTGTATTACGCTTGATGTTCTGAATGTCATCAAAATGTCTTCCTTTCAGTATTTTCTTTATCTTCAGGTAAAGAAAGAAGTCACTGGGTGCCAGATCAGATAGGTAGGGAGGGTGTTCCAATACAGTTATTTGTTTACTGGCTGAACACTCCCTCACAGACAGTGCCGAGTGAGCTGGTGCATTGACGTGATAAAAGAGCCATGAATTGTTCAGGTCGTCTAACTTTTTCACCCAGCCTTTTTGCACTTTCAAATAGTAAATGTGGTTAACTGTACATTTGGTACAGATTCATAATGAATAAACCCTCTGATATCGAAAAAGGTTAGCAACATCGTTGCAACAAGTTCACGAACTTGATTGTCAGATTTTGTATATAAACAAAGGCTGCCAAAAAAGTATACGCATTTTAAGACAGGAAAACTGTATTAAAATTGTAATACTCAATATATACTGATAACAAAAGATGAATACAAGTCACGTTTGACTTCTGCAATTACAAGAGGTACTCAAAGTGGTTACCATCAGTGTCTAGACATTTCTGATTACAGCAAACTAGTGCTTGAGAAACATTGACCAAAGTGTCCACTTGTATACATATTTTTGGCAACCCTGATGTATTTATATATTTATAAATATATATGTATATATACATATATTATATAACATATGTAATATATTATATATTTATACATATAAAGCAAAGCTACAAACATTTGCATATACCAGAAAAAAGAAGGTAGGTTTGTAAGTGAGCATTAATATTATAATTTCTTACCATTCTTTGATGTTGTTGGTCTTGAAGAAATTCTTAGTAACTCAAGTTTATTCATCAAGGCAGGAACTAAATCTGCTATACTATTTGAACAAGCATCTCTCTGAAAGGTCAACTCACTCAAGGACTTTTAATAGTAAGACTGTCAAAGAAAATTTTGAAAGCATGATTTGGGAGAAAAGTGATGAGACTAAGATAGGCACTATAATATTTTTCCTTACAAAAGAATCAATCATAGATGTGAAATAATTGCTATATGATTTACAGGATGGCAGTTTCAAACAATGTCATGAACAAATATAAACTCCCAACAACTGCAAACATAAGTTTTCTGAAATACCATTTATTCTCGTTAATTTGAAGAAGATCTGAACTATGTAACTATTGATATGCTTAACTGATAACTATCAGAGCAGAGATGATCAAAGTCAATTTACAGCTAGAGGACTTGAGGCTCCAACTAAAATATCTTTAGCAAAAACTCATACGATCAATTAGAAATGTTGTCTGAAAAGTAACTTAGATTCAAGAAGAATACTTTTTGTTATTCTTTGCACTGGAATAGTACATTGAGTCATTCTTTTATTCATTTAACCATATCTACTCAACTGATACCTGATATTTAACATTAAATACTCACTAAACAACATAGTTCTACACTTGTGTGATAGCTGTCACAATGTAAGTCATTATTAATTTCTTGAATACATTTAAAAATCCACTTGAATTCAAAGCTTTGTTTCAGCATGTCCTAAGATGATTTATGTAGAGCAGTATTTTCACAGAACTTTCCTTTTTAAGAGTAACGTTAAGTGAAACAGAGTTAAACAGATTTTTTTTTTGACTACAGGACTATTCAGAGCCTTCACTAAGCTCCTGTTCACTGTTAATATACTGATGAGTGCGGATAGTATGCCAAACTTCTCAAACTTATTTCACCAACGAGTACTTTTTTTCCTCCCCCAGGAACATCTTGTACCTTAACGTTTTGTGGGAAATACTTGGCATTGCTGGTTTATTTGAGAATTAGTTTTTTTTTCTTGTTTTCTGTCTTGTTTGACATGCTTTGTTTTTTCTTCTTAGATAATCCAGTAATAAATTGTAAGGAGAATCAAGAATTTTCTCTTTAGTTTGTTTCTGTAAATATGTCCTTCTCCAACCTATCAAATAAATGCAGCATGATACTGATATATGGGAATCCCAGTGTAGACATTATTATGAAGGTAATGTACCTCTGATTTGAAACAATACTTGTGGTTTTCTCTGGTGGCCACTTGAGGGAGCTAAAAAGAGCCAGATATTTCATTTTTTTTCTTTAATAGGAAATTTTGTCCACTTTTAAATGCTTATCAACATGCGTGATTTAATGGCAATTGTTACATTTTTCATGGTCATTTTCAAAAAGTCTATTAACAATATTACCTAATGGAGAAGAAAAGCATCAACAGAGCATCAGCTCTACATTGCCACAAAAATTCAGGTGATTGTGTGTGTGTGTGTGTGTGTGTGTGTGTGTGTGTGTGCGCGCGTGCGCGCATGTGATGCTCCAGAGGCTAAGAGGGCACAAACTTTTAGAAGGAAGTCTATACATTTATTCATCTGAAAATTGCTAGGATTGTATTTCAATATGATAGAAGAAACAGAGGTAATGATATTTTAAAATATTTTATTATGTAATATTTCATATAGAAGAAGGAATATATATGTGGATATAGGTGTATACATGTTATATATATGTGATGTCATATACATTTTATACACATACACACACATTTGGGCATAGTAATAAAATTAGCATTTTTTTATTCCAATTCCTAATGTGTGTACTACAACATTCCAAAGACCCTTGAAAGAACAAGTGTGCCTTTTCCAAATGTTCTCTCCCTGCCCCAATTCCCTAAACCAGAGGTAAATACCATCCTTGATTTTGTGTATACCATGCCTTGTATAACAGTTTTCATCACACATGTATGCCTTCCTGGAAATACATTTTTAAAAACTCTTTTGTTGTTGTTGTTGTTCTTACGCTTTATAAATTGATTACAATTAGTCTTCTGAGCCTTTCTTTTCTGTACACCATTGTTTCTAAAATTCATTGAATTGTACATGGAGCTGTAATTCACTTATTTTCTCTGTTATATAACATTTCATTATTTGTCTGTGCCACAAACTATTCATCTGTTCTGTTTATGTACACTTGGATTTTCTTCTATATTTGTTCTTACGAAAACTGCATTTTCATACTATGTCTCATGGTGTAAATTTAAAGGAGTTTCTCTCTAGGACAGTTTGAATCCAGGACATTATGTTATTTCCATTTGTAAATGCTTCGGTATTTACTGCTACATCATAAGAATTTTTTTAAAATAAACTATTTTTCAGATCAGTTCAGATTCACAGAAATATTGCAAACTAGTACATAGTCTTTACATACCTTAAACCCACTTTCTCCTGTTGTTAACATCTTACACTAGTATGGTACATTTGTTATAACTAATGAACCATTACTGGTACACTATAGTTAACCAAAGCCCACAATTAATTTAGAGTTTTTAAATTTTAAACTATTATCTTTTTGTTGTTGTTGTTCCAGAATCCGATTCAGGATACTGTATTACTTCAGTAGTTATATCCTCTTAGGCTTTTCTTGGCTGTGACAGTTTCTCAAACCTCCCTTGTGTTTGATGACAATAACAATTTTGAGGAGAACTAGTCCGATAATGTGTAGGATGTCCCTATATTGGATTTTTTTGATGTTTTTCTCATGATTAGACTGAAATTATAGATTTTGGGGTGGAAGACCACAGAGGTAAAGTATCATTTTCATCACATCCTAACAAGTATACATACTGCCATCATGATTTATCGTTAGTGACATCGACCTTGATCACATGGCTGAGATAGAGTTTGTCAGGTTTCTCCAATGTGAAGTTGGTCTTTTTCCTTTCTTTTCATACTGTACTCTTTGGAAGAAAGTCACTATGTGGAACCCACACTTAAGGAGTGGACAGTTATGCTCCATTCCTTGAGTAAAGAATACCTGTACATATTATCTAGATTTCTTCTTCATGCGAGATTTGTTATTTACTTAGTTGCTTATTTATTTCGGTATGAATATGTATTTTACAGTTTGGGTTATAATCCAATACTATTTTATTTATTTTGTTGCTTAATTTTTTTCATCTTTGGTCATTTGGAATTCAACCACTTGGAGTTTTTTTAAATTGTCTCCTGTGTCCCTTGGTAGACTTATAATTTTCTAATTAAGTTTAAAAATTTTTAATCACTTCTTACTTCCTGGCATTATAAAGAGCTCCATGCTTATCTTGTATATTTTATGTCCCAGTCTCAGCATCTGTCATTTCTCAAAGAAGCTCTGTTTCTTTTTATTGGAAAATGGCATTTGACACCAATTTCTGGGCACTAGGAGTATTCATTACTACCAGGTTGTCATTACTTCTAGGCATTTTCAGCTGACAGAGCAAGGAAATATATGTGTGTATGCAAACCCATGTACATACACATGCCTAAAAACATCTGCATTTATATTAAATTAAATATGATTCAGACTGATGTCTCCAATTCTAATCTACGAAATGCATCATTCTAGCCTCCTATCCTTGCTTATCTGTTGATTATCAGTCTAAGAGTAAGAAATCTGGCTCTTACCCTTTGCCACCCATTTATTTAGGTTTAATTTTAATATACATATACAGTAGTATCAGAATTGTTCATTTGTATCCTCACGGGAAACCACTTTATCGATAGAGTATATTGCTTACGTGCTGTTCCATTTGCTTTTAGTTTTACAGACCCCATTCATTTCTAAAGCTACTGAGGGCAGCACCTCTCCCCTGCACCTTCCTGCCCCAACAGACTTCAGTGAGGCTATTTCATACATTTGTAATACATTGTTCTGTCACTTTCTACATTTCATCCTGTGATTCTCCTCCAACCTTCTAAATGATTTCTAAAAATTTGCATGCATTAATTTTCACTCTTTGTGCTGTAAAGTTCTATGGGTTTTGACAATGCATATTCTCAGGCATCTATGATGACAGTTTCATACAGAATAGTTTCACTGCCCTAAAAGTTACCTGAGCTTTTTAGAGTCAACTTCTCCTCCACACCCCCAAATCTCTGGCAACCACTGACGTTTTAAATTTTGCCCTTTACAGGATGTCATCTAGTTGGAATCATGCAGTATGCAGCCTTTCAGATGCTTCATTTAACTTAGCAACATGCATTTAAGTTTCATGTATGTCTTTTTCTGGGTTGATAGCTAATTTCTTTTTAGTGCTGAATAACGTTCTCTTGTATGTATGTGACATAATTTGTTTATCTCTTAACCCATTGAAGGACTTATAAATGATTGTGTGAAGGATTTGAGGAGGACATAAGTTTTCAAATCAATTGGGGAGATATCCAGGAGCTCAATTCCTGGATTGTATAGTAAGACTATGCTTAGCTTTGTAAGAAACTACCAAATGGTCTTCCAAAATGGCTGTATAATTTTGCATTCCCAACAGCACTGAGAGTTCCTGTTGCTTCACACCTTGCCAGCATTTGGTATTGTAAGTTTCTTTGTGTGTTAGCCATTTTAATAGGTTTGCGATGGTATTTCATTATTGTCCTAAAGTAGTTTAAAATAGTGAATTAAATCAAATAACCATTTGTGTTAGTTGATTAGTTGATTTTATTAGCTGATATAGCAAATTAATACTTGATTTTTTAAAAAATAACTTGACTGAATTTTTAAAAATATCCTACTTATTTAACTTTGAGGATCTTTACATACTGGTATATCTCATATGTTCAATGAAATGTGAACATTCATGATAACTATATAGTAGGAAAAAGAACATAATTCTTCTATGTAAATGTATTTACATAATTTGCCTCCTATAAATGCAAAGATTGATTCTTAATTTTTTAAATATGGTCTGCTGATATTTCAAATTCTTTGAAAGGCCTAAGTTATTATAATTTTTTATTTTTATATTAAAAAGTTTAATTTTTTTAAAGACCAAACTCATGGTGGGGGGGTGGGGATGGAGATTGGGCAGAAGAAGCCAAGGTATTTATATATCCCTCCAAAAAGGAAATCCTATAGAAGTGAAATTGAACAATAATCAGGGAACAGAAAAATGTCTGCATATCACATTATTTTTTCAATGTTTGCTGAATGATGAATGGGCTCATTGATTTAATTCAACAAATATTTTCTGAGCTGTTCCTATGTAGTAGACAGCTTAGTACACAGCAATGAGTAAAACAGACAAGATCTCTGCTATTATGGAGCTTCTGTGCTAGTAAATGAAGCTGGATGATGAATGAATGAGTCAATACTACAGCATTCTTTTAAAGTCATGTCACAGATTCTTGTGGTCTTAAATTATTTGAATGAAATATTTGAAATTTTATTTCACCAGATGCTACTTTTGCTTTGACTGCTTAACTTTTTGTCCCTTTTTAAGTTGATTTTTCCCTAGAAATCCCCATGCTTGGTCATGTGTGTGGCTGCTGTCTGCACAGTAATATCCAGACAGCTTGTTACATGCATACTCTAGGGGGAGAGGGAACATGTTTCTGGGATGAGTGAATGATTTTTCACTTCTGTCAGAGAGATCAAATCATCAGCAGGACTGCTAATCTGCCTATCTGCAAAAATAACCAGAAATATGCACAAATGTAAACACAAAAGGAGACGCTCATAATTTGCATAGCTCTCATATTTATCCATCAGTCATCCTAAATGCCTGTAAGCGGTTAGGCTGGACACAAATGTGCTGTAGCTTGAGGAATTGTCATTTTATCTCCCAACAAGACACTTTATTATCACCATGAATTAATTAAACATTTTCAACACTCTCTGAGTAAACCAGTCACACCATCTATTTCTACCTTGGGCTTCTGTTTATGGTGTGAGTGTGCCAAACATCCAGACTAAATGAAAATACCCCCTCCAGGAACCATGCGTGGCATCTCTCATAACAAGCTGCAACACCTCTGTGAAGCATGGCTGCTATGTCGTGGGGCATCCGGGGAATCTTTAGCTTAACTCACTATGCCTTGGAGCCTCTAGGAGGAATGGATAATGAGTGGTACAGAAGGAGTCTTGTGTGATGATGATACCTCTCTCATTTTGAGGGGAAAGGAATGGTATCAAGGAACAGATTAGGTGTCTCTGGGATAAGTGGGGTTTGTGGGAGCAGTCTTGGCCATGTGAGTTCCAGCCAGATCTCAAGGCTGTCCCAGTGTTGAATTTTTATGGTTTTGTAGATCAGAGGAGAGTGCCGAATTCCCAGCTCCTTGTACCTTACCCATTTTACATTTTTTATCAAATCCGAATAAAAAGAGAAATGATCCCTGTTAGCCTCTCCATTTCAAAGATAGCTCTAAAGCCTAGGAAGGACAGTGGTGGTAGGGGGAGGGGAAGAGCTTGGCTAAATGGAAAGTGTTGAGATGATTCAAAGGGCTCATGCTGACAGAGCAGGGGTGGCTTGACCTTCTGTGGGGGCCACTAGGCAGTCTCTTACTGGTGGTTATTTTGGGTGCTGGAAAGCCTGCCTGCCCTGAAATATCTCTCCATGCCATCTTGCCAGGTTCTGTAATTCTCACCATGAGAGCTATCCTCTCGTTAAAGGCATTGTGTCTCCAGAAGGTCCAGGTCACAGGGCAGGCACCCATAGGCAACGCCACACATTTAACCCGTGATCGCCCATAAACCTGGAATCTGGCTGCAGAGAACAGCTACCAGCTGTTGGTAACCCAACACTACCCGGCTAAGAGCAGCTTTTTGACAGCCTCTTCACATAAGTGGGGGAAATGGGTGCCACAAAGCTCTGGATCAGGAACGTGATGGCTTCCATGGGAGCAGCCAAATCGCTGCAGTGATGGCATCTCCACGCCCTCCTCCCAGGGCATAGAAAGGCTAGGCTTTGGATACTTAGAGAAATGTGGAAATACAAATGGTGTCAAGGAAGTGCACATAAGTTCATGGATGTTGGATCCAACATGGAATCAGGAAATGCTTGGGTTACACACTTAGCCAGGCCTTATCTCTAAGGGAAGAGGATGACGTCAACCAAGCTTGATATGATGCACTCAGCATCCTGTCACTGGTCAGGAAAGATGGCTGAGGGTTTCATGGTAATTATTTCTTTGGGAGAAGGAGGCACCTGTTCAAAGGTAAACATGTTCTCAGGGAGGGATAACCAGACATTTTTCAGAATTAAGAGTGTTCATGAAAACGAGATCATCTCTTATGATAGCCTGAGGGAAAGCTCAGAAGCTCGGTATGCTGCAGCTGTGTGTGAGAAAAACATTCTTCACAAAGTGCTGGAACTACTGTCTGCACCCAACAGCCTGTTCTGGAGAGTGAGCTAGCTTCCTACTGAGTGTGGCTAGAAGGTCACATGCTTTCTTCATAAAACTAAATTTTTAGGGTGGTATTTGGGGTTACCTTTCTCTTCTTCCGGCTTTGCTGCTTTTCTTTCCAGGTCTTGGTTTCTCTTTCTGCAGTCCCTGCAGGGTATGGAAGGCCTGCCCACATGCACCCCTCACTTTCTTTTGGGGACTCATTGCATAGCTCAGAGCCTTGCTGCACAGAAGATGCCACCAGAGGTGCAGGCAGCCTTCCCTACCTTAGAACATGCTTCTGGACAGATGGCCATAGACCTGTGCCTCCCAGGCAGCCCAATGACAGTGTGGCAATTTAAGAGCAGACTCCCTGAAGCCATTCTGTTGGTGGGTCTGCCCAGAAGGCAAAAACTATGGGTCACCAACAGAGAAAGAATAGAGAGCAGGTTCTTCCAGTGGAAAAACAGGAACCTGACAAAGGGGGAAGGAATAAGGGAATAGGATCTCTGAAGTCAGGGAACATCAGGAAGTGTTAATGAGAGAGCAAGTAGAACTGGATGTGAAAAGAAGTCAGACTTGAGGTCGAGTTTATCTGACTCAGTAGCTGTGACTCCTTGATGTTACTTAATGTCTTTGAGCCTTAATTTTTAAAAATAAATGATACGTTAATAATACCTGATTTACAAGGTGTATTTAAAAACAAATGAATAATCACTACTGTGATGCTGGCTCATAGTAGGCATTTAAAAATATTAATTATTATAGCTGTTAATAACATTTTCAGAAGAGTGGTGGATAGCATTTGCATAGGAAGTTAGGAAATGAAGTCTAGTTGGGAAGGGAGATAGAGTTACAGTGTTAACTTTTGGCTCAGGTGGGGTTGAAGTAAGGATTTTTTAGGATGAGGGAATCTTGAGCATGGGTATACATTCAAAGAGAAGTTAGAGACATAATATTCAAGAAAAAAGGGAACAGTTTGTAAATCAAGTTGCTGAAGGACTTAATAGAAGGTAGATGTAACAGCAAGAATTATCGTTGGAAAGGAGCAGAATCACCTCTTAGTTTGAAAGAAAGAGAAGCTCTGTAAGGATGGATACATATTTCATAAGTTTGGAAGAACTGGAAATAGGGCAAAACAGGGAATTTGAGAGATTCATAACTAATGGATTCTTACCTACGGACAGCATTGCAGTGACCATAGGATCATGGCCTTTGGAAGAGTAGTAAAGCCTTAGAAAGCGACAAGTCCATAAGTCAATGCTCTTCACATCCATGGGCCAGTAACAGTCCAGAACCAGCTTGTCCTCAGTCTGAGACAAAGTAAGGGACTTATACCAGAATGTAATTCCGTTGTATCACTAAGGGCACTGGTTAGTTCAGCCATTTTTTTTTTCCTTAGCAAAACTGTCTCAGTGATAAAAAGACTATGTTTTTTAACATTCTGGTGCAAGCTCCTTGTCTTGTCACAGAATGGTTAATACATATTTAGCATAACACATATTTAGTTAGCCATGTGGATTAGCTAATTAGAGTTGCATTGCTCTAAATTTGGGGGTTTTGTTTATTGTAACAGCTGAGATTGACCTAGCTAATTGCTATGGTCTGAATGTTTGTATCCTCCCAAATGTCATACTTTGAAACCCTAGCCTCCAAAGATGATGGAATTAGGAGGTGCTGAAGTCATGACAGTGAAGCTCTGATAAGTGTAATCAGTGCCTTAAAGAGGCTCCACAGTGATCTGTAGCCCCTTCTGCCATGTGAGCAAACAGCAGGAAAGTGCCAGCTACAAACCTGAAAGAGCTCTCACCAGCATGCAACCATCCTGGTGCTCTGATCGTGGACTTCCCAGCCTCCAGAACTGGGAGAACTCAATTTCTGTTGTTTAAAAGCCACCCAGCCTGTGATATTTTGTTATAGCAACCCAAATAGACTAAGACCAATATATGTTTTGTGGGAATAGAAGAAATGGAAGGATAACAAATTGTAGTCCGAAAACTTTTTTTTAGAATTTCAAATGTTGGAAGACTTGTGGAGTGCTCTTTATGCCATAGGTTTAGGAAGGTAGGTATGAGAGAGAAAGTCCATCAATCGAGTGTAATGGTTTTAGGATTCCAATTGGAAGTTTGATAGAACATTCTGTTACTATTTTTCAAAAGTTCTCTTTTCTAGGTGTGGTAAGGACAGTTGTTTAGGTCAACGGGAGCTTTTGGAAAATTAAAATTGTTAAAATTGTCTGGATTTATATCATCTCCACAATTGTCTGGTTGTTGTCCTTGAACAAGAAACTTTACAGAAACTCAGTTTTCTCATCTGTGGACATGCGGATAACACTGTGTACTGTAAAACATGGTTCATGATGACCTGAGGTAAAAAATGTAAAGCAAACAGTAAATTACTGAACACATTGAACACCCACTGAAAATTACTTTCTCTTGTTTCTCTTTTTCTACTGCCATAACCAGAGGGGAGGCCCTTCTGATTTGTATATATATATATATATATATATATATATATATAAAATCAAGGGAGAGAGAGAGAGAAGAGAGATTTATTTTAGGGAATTGGCTTATGTGGAGACTGGCAAGTCCAAAATCCATAGGGAAGGTCAGCAGGCTGGAGACCTAGCTGAGAGTTGTTCTTGTGTCCATTGGTCATCTGCTGGCATAATTTTCTGTTCTTCTGAGAGACCTCACTCTTTTTCTCTTAAGGCCTTCAACTGATTGGATGAGACCCACCCACCTCATGGAGGCTAATTTGCTTTACTCAAAGTCTAATGATTTAAATGTCACTCTCATCTCAACACAAAACAAAACAAAACAAAACAAAAAACCTGCACAGCAACATATAGAATAGTATTTGCCCCAATATCTGAGTACCATAGCCTAGCCGAATTGACACATAAAATTAATGATCACATCTGATAATACCTCTCTCTAGACATTTATCACCAACTCTTGGTGTCAAAGAAGAAACAAAGTAGGGCTTTCCAGTGTGGGTATAGTAACCTTTCTGCCATGCTATAGGGTGGGCATTTTAGAGCTTTCTTTTTCCTTCACAAGCTCTACACCCCCCCCACCGTCTCTTTGACCATCTCCATTGACCACACCCAGCTCTTTGGCCCTTTGTTTGTGACAACCCAACACTTGGTCTTGCTGTGTTGGTGCTGCTCATGCGGATTCTTATTAGGCTGATTCTGAGAATGAGGCCTGGTACTGGGCCTTCAAGGTCTTGGCCAGCAATATGACCAGCCAGCTTTGCTCTCTCCTGTTCTGGGTCTGATGTGGTTAAAACCAGGGACTTGGAGGTGAAAAGCTTTGTATCTTATTATCAGTCCATTGAGTCGTTTAGTCTCTGCCTAACTCTGTAAATGTGACAGTGTTACTAGCAGCTTGAGCCCAATTTGATTTATTGGTGAAATTAAATTCTATACTTCCACAATGATGTCAGTATTTCCCGGGGGGGGGGGGGAATAAAAAGAAACAAGGCAGAGCAGCAACTGCAAGCTTAACTGGCTAATCCATAAGTTGTCTAGGCCAGTTGCTCTCTAGATGTCAGGAGAGCAGTGTACTGGCCATTCTGCTCTGGTAAACGTAAAGAGAAATATCTCCTTAAAATTTCAAGCCATTAAATTAAAATAAACACTTTCAAAATACTCTCGGGAAAGACTGTGATTTGTATCTCTGAGTGTCTTTTAATAACAGAATTATTATAATATTAAAGTAAATTTTCTGTTTTCAGAGAAAGTAACAAGATTATTAAACAAGGAGATAAATATCTGAGGCGTAATTTATTATTGATAGTAAGCTGGCAAACTTGGTTGGCTTAATAATATGAAGATGACAGTATGGTAAGCACTGTGAAGATAAATAAATTAATGTGAACATTTCTATACTCTGTAAAATTATTTCTGTCATTCTCACACTGTACTTTAGGAAAATCAAGCTGTGGAAAAAGCCATTGTGCAGTTAAGTAAAACACAATTGAAATAATCCCAACTTTCCTTTCAAAAATATTGACAGTGGGGGAAGGACTCAGATAGTCCATTTTAATGGGTGACACAACCCACCCGCCTGGTAACTGGAACTAACCGAGAAAGACAGGATTGTGAAATCTGAGCTTCCAGTGTCTCCAGAAAACTTAGGTTTTTACTCATGAAAATAAAACAGGACTTATAACAAGTAAACCTTCATGTAAATCTATTATTTCTTTGTGTACATGTAGAGTGTGACTCTATTAATCTGTTTCATGTTTGTTTTGGTTTTTTAAATTGCAGTGGAGCAGCCTGTTTAGCTCAAAGACCTTTTGGGAGTCCTGGGAGATTGGGGTAAATTGACTTCAACCTAGTAGAGGTACACAATGTTGAAGAAATATAATCTCAATAATATAAAATAATTTTATGTAAAGCATCCAATTGCAATTTGGAAAAGACTTTGTGGACCATGGACACAGAATAAGGATGAATAAATCCAATTTGTGTTGTATGTACGTGACCTTGTTTCTAATTGAGCAGCTGAATATCAACCAGACATGATGGGCAGTTACAGATCCAGAGACAGGCATCTGGGACACACACAGATAAACATTTCAGTCCATCCGTGCTTGGACTGAGATGCTGTCAGGATTCCTAGCCATGTCAAGCATGTTCTTCAATCCAGGAAACTATAAATCTGAACAAGTGATTTAAATCACCAATGCCCTGTGATATAAGGGAAATCCATTCTTAAGAAATTTGAGGGGAATAAAGTAAATGTGAGAGGGCAGAACATGAAACAGAAGTTGAAGCTAGAATAAATGAAGTAAAATATAAGATGGAATCGGGATGTGCATTTGTTTGAGGAAATCTGTCTTGTCTCAGTGGTCTGGACCCAGAGTTTTTCACTCTCTTTCACTGAGTCTTGCTCTGAAAGAAAATATTTTTTTTTAGGTCAAAATCAATTTTTTATTTTGCTTTCATGATATACCTGAAAAGAAAACTATTTCCAAGAGTCGTTTTGCTGTTGAACTGGATAGCTTTTGTTTATGCTATTTAGAGCTTTTGCCAGGCTTGATTTTGGGGAATCTCCAATATGAGGTAGTATTTGACTTAGAATTTTTTTTTTTTGACTTAGAATTTAAAACTAGAAGTTTAGTAGTTCAGGAAAAAAATAAGGAGACTATAACATATGAGTATATGTGCCTGCAAAACTAGGGATAGTGAGGCCACAATTATGTATGAGCACTATGAATATAAATATATATGTATATATTTGTCACTGAGTACAGTTTATATTATACAGAGTAGCTATATTGGAATCTGGGTCCAAGTACATAGATTTTCTCAAGTCACATCTGTTGGGCTACTTCAGATATAGGCATAAAGCAATTTAAGATCAGTTTTTCTTTATTCTATTTACCTCCATACATTTGCATTTTTTGTTTTCTAATGTTTTTCTTCTAGATGGTGGAAGCTTTATATTAGGGCCATGTTTGGATGCAAATAACATAATATCTGACAGAGATTCTTTTGAAGAATTTGTAAAGTAGATGGTGCGGGTATACATTCAGTGTCTCAGTGATGTCATCAGAGAACCAGACTTTCCCCAGTCTTTCCATTCTGGTATTTTAAGCATGTTGCATTTTTTTCTTCCTACATGTTATCTCATGCAATGAAAATGGCTGCTGCAAGACCAGACATCTTATCATAATAAAGGCAGGAAGAAGGAAGGGAAGATATCAACTCTAGGAGTGTCTGTCCATAAATACTAGAAAAACAAAAGATTTCCCTGAACCCTCCTGTATATGTAAGGTCTGTGTCATGTGGCCACTATGCCAGGCTTTAAAGAAGGTGAGGCAAGTGGGTATTCAACTGGGTAAATCACCTCAATAGCAGAATCAGGGCTCTGTTAACATAGAAAAAAGAAAGAAAAAAAAACACATGGGGTAGGCAACAGTATCTGCCACACTAATCATAATAAAACAGCAGCACTTGGCCAATCTTACCGTGTTTCCCTGAAAATAAGACCTAGCCGGACAATCAGTTCTAATGCGTCTTTTGGAGCAAAAATTAATATAAGACCCCTTCTTATATTTATAGTATAATATAATATAGTATTATAATATAATATAGTATTATAATATAATATAGTATTATAATATAATATAGTATTATAATATAATATAATATAATAATATAATACAATACAATATAATATAATAAATATGGGTTTTTATATTAATTTTTGCTCCAAAAGACACGTTAGAGCTGATTGTCCGGCTAGGTCTTATTTTTGGAGAAACAGGATAATAACCTTAATAACCTTCCTCAATAGATTCCAACCCATTTTTAATAATGATCATTGGTTCTCCCAGGGTTATATAAAAACTGATAGCAGTAATTGTACTTCAGAGCTCCTAATATTTTTCCATCTAATATGACTGTGAAAAGTAATGTTATAAAGAAGACGTGTTATGTGATGGCAATAGGGAAAAGGATTAAAGGAGGACTAACATCACTAGCAAATGATGTTAAGTGGGGTTTCATATACTGGATTTTACTTCTTTTAGCTTTCCAGCTGTGTGGCTTTAGGGCTAATAGTCCAATACATCACTTTTCAGAGTGTTTCTTGGAATATTAAATTCTAAGAGATTCTGTTGACAGGAAAATTGGTAAACTGAGTTAAAGAGATTAAGTATGGTTAATCAGGTTTCTTTGATTATCTTTTCAAAAGACTTTCAGGATCTTTGAAATACAATATGCTTTGAGAACCTCCAAAAGTAGGCTTGTTCCATACTTCTTCTATTTAAATAACCATACGTTACAGCATTTTTTAAATAATAACTTTAGAGGAGGAGTGAAGAAACAATACCTAAATATTAAGACTTGATAATGGCATATGTTTACCAACACTGTTTTATTCTCTTTATTTTTTTTTGTCTGTATGATAGTATATTATTTTGAAATGTAGCCTAATGTTTATTTTTCCTTTTTTGAAAATACTTTTTTTCTTTTAAAACAAACAAACAAACTCTGCAGTCCTCCCACCACTAAAAATAGACAAAGATTAAGCCTTGTTGGTCCCAGGGAGGGTATCCCAGAAGGCAACAAATAACTAAATTCTAGGCTTTTGAGCCATTAAGTAGACTTTTGTAAATTTATACCAACAACAATCTGCTTGAAAGATACTTTCAAGTGGAAGAATCAGTTGGGCCCTTGACAGTTATTTGGAATTCATTTAAAATATTTCTTGAGTACCTACTATGTGTCAGGTACTGTAAATATCAGTAAACAAAAGACCCTTCTCTCATAGAGCTTACATTCTAGCAAAGAGAAAAAGACAAGGAACACAATATATAAAGACGTGTGGTGGATGCTGTAATGTTCCACTCGAAACCCCCTTCTGGAATGAAGGCCATTTATTCATTCTGCAAAATCACAGTTTGAGCCTGAATCTTTTGCATTTTCAGTGTCTAAAGATATTTCTGAATTATTTGGTTGTTGGCAGTCAGATATTGCATCCTGATGACATGCCGTTTTTCATAATCTACACTGATTATCTTGAGTTTTTTAGTCTCCTTAAGATTGGTGCTATGAATTGGAAGCATATCAAAGAATAACGGTGTTTTTGTCTTCATTTCCTGATTAGTTAAATCTAGTTACTTTTCCTCCCTTAATTAAGTTACCTATAGTTAAAACTTAACCTCCTTCATTTAAAAGGCAGAATAAATTCTTTTTTTAATGAGGTATAATTTACATCTAATAAAATGTACAAATTAAAGTGACTTTTTAAAGTGTTCTGACAGTATACACCCATGAAAGCATCACCACAGTGAAAATGGTGAACCCTTCTATCACTTCCAAGAGATTCCTCATGATTTTTCACTCTCTCTCCCTCAGCCACCAGTCTCAGGCAGCCCCTACTTTTATTCCTGTCACTGTATATTAGTTTGCTTTTTCTAGAATTTTATGTGAGTAGAATCATACGGTATATACTATTTTGGGCTCCAGGTTTTTCCACTTGGCATCACTATTTTGAGATTCCTCCATGTTTGTACCAATAGTTTGCTCTTTTTTTGTTTGTTTGTTTGCTAGGTAGGAATTCCATTGTACAGATATATCACATCTTGCCATTTGTTCACCTGTTGTTGAACATTCTACCCCCTGACCCTGTGTAGTGGGTTAAATTGTGTTCCCTAAGAAGATATGTTCAAATCCTAACCACTAGTACCTGAGAGTGTGACCTTACTTAGAAAGAGGGTCTTTGCAGATATACTTAGTTAATATGAGGTCACACTGGATTATGGTGAACACTAAATCTATTTACTGGTGTCCTTATAAGAAGAGGACAAACACACAGAGACACAAAGGGAAAAAAGTCATGTGATAACAGAGGCAGAGGTTACAATCCATGGGAACACCAAGGATTGCCCAGCAACTCCCAGAAGCTAGGAGAGAGACGTGGAACATATTCTCCCCTACAGCCTCCAGAAGGAACATACCTGCTAACACCTTGATTTCAGACATCTGGTCTCCTGAACTGTGAGAAAAAGGCACTTCTGTTATTTAAGCAACCCAGTTGGTGGTAATTTGTTACAGCAGCCCTAGGAAACTAAAGCACCCAGTTTTTGATCATTTGAATAATGCTTCTATGAATATTCACATATCTTTTAGTAGATACACATTCTCATTTTGTGGGGATAATTATCTGGGAGTGGAATGTCTGCGACATATGTTTAACTTTTTAAGAACTGTCAAACAGTTTTCCAAAGTGGTTGTACCATTTTACATTCCCAACAGCAGGGTATGAGAGTTCAAGTTGCTCTATCTTTTTGCTGAAATTACTATCACCAGTATTTTTAATTTTAGTCATTCAATTATGTATGTAGTTGTACCTTATTGTGGTTTTAATTTGAATTTCCCTAAAGCCTATTATTAGCCTTTTGTATCTTATTTTCTCTATTCAAATATTTTGAATGGATATGTATATATATTTTATATATTATGTTTTATATAATTACATATTATATATTATACATAATATTACACAAATAGTAAATACTTGATCACATTCCATGGCTTGACATTTTATTTTTTAATCTTGTCTTTTTGAAGAGAAAAATCTTTTAACGTTTGATGAAGTCTACATCAGTTTTTCTTTTGCAATGTCTGACTTTTATGGCCTAAGAAAACATGAAGCTCACTTGTACCTCCAGAGCTTTGCTGCATTTTCCGTAAAAGAATGTTCCATAACCCTTGCTTCCTCTTACTGGCAGGCGGTGCACCGGAAGGCTGGCATTCCTCCTTTCCTCCACATCCATTCACTGCTAATGTGTGTCAGCAGCATCACAGCCATAGCTTCTGCCTGGGGGAGGAGAGAGGAAGGCGGAGATGAAGAAGGTGGGTAGGGAGCAGAACGGAGTAGTGAAGGACTTCGTGTCTAAACCACCGTGAGAGCTGGTTGCAATTTTCATATGTTTGTCTGGCCTGCTCAGGACAAAGCACTTTGCTCCTAAAGAATCTTCTTTTGACTGCAACAGTTGTTATTTTAGAGTGCTGAAAACGGGGGGTAAGGAAAACATTTTTTGAAAAACTTAGCTATGTATGGGTGTGAGCATGGAAGAAGGGTTTTACTTTAAACTATGAGAGAGGACAAATACAATGTTAAAAAGCCTAAAGGTGTTTTCTAAATTGAGTGTCCATTTGCTTCATATTGATGTACAGTTAGATTCTAATAAAAACATACCAGTTCTATAATGTGGCAAGCTTATAGGAATGATCAAAATCTAAAGTGACCATAAAGCTAAATTAAGGACCTGTGATATTATCATATGCATTCATAATAGGTTATTTTTAGTTTATATCACAAGCAAAATTTTTCATTAATGGTTTTACAATTTTGCTTTAATATTATGCAGCTCTTTTCCCTCTTTTTTTTCAAACTGCCTGGCACCCCTTGATCTGGATTGAAGGATTGAGTGACAGAATGGGAAGAGGTATTAAAAATTTGACAGTTTGCAGCCATAAAGTACAGCAAATGTGGTCTAGCTAGGAGTTAGGGAAATTGCTACTCGTGGAATTCCGGAAGGATTTGGTCAATTGATTTTGTGTTTGAATCCCAGTAATAAGAGACATTTCAAACCCCACTGCTCTTTGTGGATCAAATGTATGGCCTTGTGGCCACCCAGCTGGGTGGCTGGGACTTGGTAAGAGTGAGAAATTGTCTCCCGAAGAGTTTTGAGTGCTTGAAGGAGGGTTGAGTGCTCCCACTAGAGTATAAGCTACAAAGGCATTGCAGAGAAGTGTCAGAGAAGAGCAAAGACACCTGCTCTGCCATTCTCTGCAAGAACGCCATTCTCTGAGTAAGAGCATGCCTTATATGACTTAGAATTTAAAAGGTTCTAAGCAACAGAAATGGAAATCAAATTGGGAACAAGGAGTCAACGTGTACCTCAGCAGCACCATAACTCACCGTCTGCAAATGCAGAAAAGTCTGCAGATAATTATTGGTTGCTAATTTTTCGTGGTACCCAGGCTCCTCTCAAATGTCTATCCATTTATTCAACAAACATACACTGAGAACACACTATTTGGACAGGTGCTGTTACAGGCACCAGGGGTATAGCTATGAACCAAACAAAATGCTTCCCCTTGAGGAGCTGATGTTCTAGGTGGTGGTGACCGACCATAAATAAACACACAAACAAATATTCTATGCCAAATAGTGAGAAATACTATCAGGATTAAAGGGATAGAGGCACTTTGGGGGTAATACATTTTGAAATATAAGCAAATTTGCCTCTTCATTAAATTTATATTATTCACATGTATTAAGGCAAACCAAGATGCCTAAGACAGACACATTTCTTAGACACCATGTTAATATAGCAATACTTGGAATATTGTGTTTTCACATATTATTTTCTTGTCTGGACATCATTACTATACAACATGGGAAACAAAACAGGTATGTTCCTCCTGGAATACTGCGACTTGGAAATGTTAGTGATTTGCTCAATGATATGTAATTGGTTAGAAGCAGACTTTAGATGTAAGTAATATCATATATCATGCTTATAGCACATGCATTTTTTTCATTCACTCAGCAAATAATTATTTAGTTCCTAGGATGTGCTGGGTTTGGGTATGGCTTCAGTGTCAGTGGCAAAGAAAACACACTGTTCCAGACTCACAGAAATTAGAGTGCAGTGGGGGAGACAGATATTAAGCAAATGATTAGAGATGAGGTAAATGTTAAAAAGAAGTATTTTGTGCTGGGGAACTTAGACAAGGGGACTTGAACTTGTTTGGCCTAAGAAATACGAAAGATTGAGAGTCATCTGCCCAATCCAGATATAATTGGGCAAACACAGTGTAATATTGCATTAAAATTCCTAAATATAGCATATTTAAATTTAAGTGGTTGATCAAAATTGTAATTTATGTGTGCCACCCTTTAGAAAAGAGAACATTCCTTCTCCTAGACTTGTGTATGTATGCAGTTCTTCCTTAGCCCTGACTGGATAACTGCAGAGTCGGAGCACCCTGGAGACAACATTCACAGGTCTTCCTGGGGTATGGTGAAGAAAGGATCACTGCTTATTCATTAACTTTTCAGCCAGATGCGTGGTAATTGCCCCTTGTATATGGTTCTAAAACGGTAGAGGAGAGATCTACTCATAATATTTTATCATTACACTGATTTGTGCAAAACTTTAAGGACCTAAAATTTACTCATTTGAGAGGCCAGAACAAGTTAGACAGGACCTTTAGCAATGGGGTGGTATAGAAAGAGGATCCTGAGTCCTATAGGAGAAGCCTGCCCCAGCGGGGCCCAAGGCCACACAAATGTCACCCAAAGTCGACTCAAAGTCGACTCACTGAAAATGAAGTCTGAGCAACTAGAACTCAATCTTAAAAACAAAGCTTTTTCTAAATGATGTTATTATGGGTTAAAGACTGTGTAAGGCACCATAATCTCTGTTGTAAATATTCTGTCAGTCATCACGAGAGGCGTTATACTGCCTATGAAATGCTACAAATTCACTGCAGCTGTTCCTCTTATTCTCACCTTGCATTACAAAATGGTCACTGGGAACAAAAGGCTAACTATTTCATCGTTCTAGAAGGGTTGAATGCTGCTGTTTTGACATCTGCTGGGATCTTATCATGCTAAGTTGTATTACTGGCCCCAATTCTTTACCCCTCCAGGTACTCACAGTCTTTGCCACATAACTATCAGTGTCTTCCATCTACAGGGGTCATGTCTCTACATCTTGACTTTGAGTTTAGCATGTCACTTGTTTAGGCCAATAGAATGTGGCAGAAGGGACAGTGTGCCAGTTCTGAACCTAGGCCTCGAGAGATCTTAAACGATTCTGCTTGTCCTCTTGTATCTCCCATCTCTGTGAGAAGAAGATATCTGGTTAGCCTGCTGGTCTCAGCAAGAGAATGAGACACATAGACTAGAGATTCCTTTGCCAAGTTGTACCAGCCACAGCCAGCTTAAAGCAGAGCCACCATTCAATCCTAAGGTGCACAAGCTGGCAGAGCCTACATCAGTTGATCCCCAGCTGACCAGTAGATGTATGAGCAAGCTTAACTGTAATCAGCTGAGGCTCCCAGCTGAACCAAGCCTAGATCAGCCAATATCTGGCCAACCCACAGATGCATAAACTATAACAGATGTTGTTTTAAACCACTGAGTCTTGGGATAGTTTATTGGGGAGCTATAGGTAACTGATACATACTGATGCCAAAGCAATCACTAACATATGACAAACAGGATATAGAAATTGTGTGGAGAACTGAAAGCAATATTTCATACCTTCTCATAAAAGATATTTCAGTAGTAAAAGAAATGGTATTGCAAAAAAGGGAAGAAAAATCAACCTCTATACAGGTTGATTGTTCTGTAATTTAGTTGTAATTTTCGTGTGGTCATGGGAGGAGGCAAGCATATCATTTACCTCCTCTGCCATTTTGAAGAGAATATTTGAAGAGAATATTTAGAGAGAGACCACTTTGAAATATACAGACTGAATCAAAGGTAAGATAAAATTACACATGTCATTGAACAAATAGATATAAGACAAATACACAGTAGACGTGAAAGAAATACTGCCTGAAGGAATCTGGAAAACCCTCAGGCTTCTCATTTAAATGACCTAGCTAATTTTTTTTGGGGGGGTGGTGGTGGGGGGGGGGAATCTACTCAAGGAGCCAGAAAGTAAAACTGTTGAAAAATTTACTTAAAATAGTAATTCATTTATTCAACCCAATGCCCGCTAATTTTTAGGCATTAAATGTTTATAAAATGATTATGATTGAAGGTATTTTGCTCAGACAAAATAAAACTTAATTTTAAATCATTGGCAGTTAAACTGATTTGAATGGGATTCTAATAAAACCTGTGGTAAAAGCTTTTTATACAACATAAATGAAAGGAATTTAGGGACTTGGAAAGGTGTTAATTTTTTTTGTACAATCTGGATAACATGAAAAACATGAGCTAATGGAACCAATACGACAAAATAACTTATATTTATATATTCTCTTCTTAATTCACAGTGTGCTTTAATGTAAATTATTACAACAATATTGTTGAGCCATTGTTATTCTTTGTTTTACAACTACAGTAAATTAGGCTCAGGGAATTTAAGTGATTTGGGATCCCATTACTTCTGGCTCTGAATCCAGGTAGCAATATGCACATAAACATTGTTCTATTTAACATAAATATTGGAGACAAAGCTTGAGGCAATTCTTCAATCTGAATTATGGAAGAACTTCGAATGGAAGTATTACCATTCTGATATAATGTAAGAGAATTCTTTCAGCCCTGAAATAAAATACATTAGAAATGGCTAGGGCACATGGGGAAATCTTTACTATGTACTTTTCTGAGAAAACTAAAAGTTTATTATGTATTTAGAGTGCTCTAGTGAATAAATACCCAGCGTAATTAAATCTATACTGTTTGGTTTTGGCACTTAGGCACACATTGTCTTTTTCAATGTATTTACAGATTTGTCTTATCTACCCATTTGATTATTCTATTCACGTATTCTCCGAATCTGTTGGATGGAGCTAGAAATTCTCTTGGGATCTTTCAATAATGTTAGATTTCTTTTCCCTTCCTTCCTTCCTTCCTTCCTTCCTTCCTTCCTTCCTTCCTTCCTTCCTTCCTTCCTTCTTTCCTTCCTTCTTTCCTTCCTTCCTTCCTTCCTTCCTTCCTTCCTTCCTTTCTTTCTTTCTTTCTTTCTTTTTGTGGTGGGGGAGAGTGAGAATTTATTTTAAAGGATTCCTAACACATAGAAAATAGGAAATACGTATTTGTTAAATCGATATACCTTGCCATGCTAAGGGGCAGCTTGCTGCCATCAGTAAGTCAATCCATGTAAAAACAGACTGCCATTGTGCTAGGTGCCTCACATATATTACCTAGACTTGTGCTTGTACCAATAACACACAGTAAGCATTTTCCCCCTATATGCAGATGAGAAAATGAGGCTGAGAGAGAAAGTAATTTGCCCAAATTCACACAGCAAGTAAGTGGCCAAGGCTGGATTTATACCCAGGTTTATAAGACCAGAAACCTAAATCTGTGTGTCTCTAGCCCCTTTCCTCAACAAATCAAGGTATCAGAGCTATTTTCTTGTCATGATATCTGTAAAAGTGAGGAAAATAATGAGCTGTGCAATTCAGTTTTTAATGTGTTTTTTTATTCCTCAATCTGAAGCAAACCTTGCAGATGGGCCCCAGAGATTTTCAGTCTGAGTCCAAACTCATGGAAGTTTTTATAATTTTCTATTCTTGTCTTCATTCATGCTCACAAGATGACACTTCTTGATGTTTGTTCACAAGCTCACATTCTGATAAAACTCAGAGCTTTCTACAATGCTTGCTCACCAATGGATCTTTAGAGGTTGTTCAACAGCTGAGTGCTCTGAACAAACCTCCTTCCTTTCACTGCCCCCTGAGCAAGTCACACTTCCAGATTCAGCCCAGTCTGTGGGATGGTATAGATGGGTGGCCGAGGAGAGCAACAATGGAGGAATCTAATATCAGAGGACCTTACGACAGAGATCAAGTTGGTGAGCATAGTTGCTGAGCTGAGATTGAATGTAACGTATCTGATGATCTCCAGCTGTTTTAGTGACCTGCTCCTTGAACTTCTGAACCCTTTGTCTTTTCGGACTCTCTCCCATGATGTAGCTGAAGAGCCAAGGAAGAAGTGACTGGGACCTTGGAGATGCGAAACCCAACTAATGTACCAATTAAGGATTGCTTGGATTCTTGCAAAGAAGGAAAAAGACAACTTGATTTCCACCAAGATTCTATTTCCCACTTGTGAGAAAGAGCCAAACAAATGGGAACCAAGTTTGGTATAAAACCACCAAGCAAAAATCAACAAGAGAATGCAGTTTCCATGTTTTTATACCATCACTGCAATCACCCAACAAGCCAATAATAACAATTTCCAGTGTTGCCTTTGGTTAGGTATAGCCCTTTTGCCTTACAGCATATTTCCCTCTTGATGTCATGATCCCTCCTCTTTGGCATTTTACTGGATCTTGTGGGTCTCTGCCAAGGGCACCAGACAAGCTTTCTGTCAGGAGTTTTTCCAGGCTAGGAGCCAAAAGAGTGGCCTGGGGTTGTCCAGAAACTCCTTAACTGTTCTTTTCAGCCCGATCATTTATGATAGAGGAAGGAGGGTGCAGGACACAATGCCGTGTCCTAGAGTGTTTTTCCGACTGTTTATTAATAGCTAGCATATAGAAATCTTTAAGAAGAATGTGGGCTTCAATGCCAGCATGTGAGATATATCCAGAAGGAAGATTTTAAAAATGTGGTAATAGAAAATACCTGCTAACTTGATTGGTCCTCACCAAAGGAAGGAAAAATCCTCTGGTTTTTCCAATCGTTAAGCTCCAATTGCCACCAGTAGTCAGCCTGATATTTGAGTCTCTGTGTTCATTGTGGTTTTTGCATGGTGTGAAGTCAAAGGATTTGCATTGTAACACAGATATCCCACTGGAACTCTCAGGCCCAAGGTGGAAAGTTGAGCTGCCTATCAGTAAGCAGTATTTTTCAAATCTTGGAGCCTTTTCATCATGACATCATTTGGTTTCACAGCTCAGATTGCTTCCTAGCTGATATTTTTTTTCCATCCAAAGTTGCAATGCGTGCCTTGTAGTGCTTTGGAAATGCCTTGAAACTTTCATTCTATTTTTAGTTATAAACAGACCTCCACTAGCATCTAAATCAATTTAAGATCAGATCTTTCTGTATTAGACTGAAATGTTGCCATAAATTGGAAAGTGAAATAAGCTGCAATGAGATCAAACTCAGTTAACATGAATATATTAAGCAGCTAACTTCTTGAGTTATAGTTTATTCAATTTTCAAATAATAGTTGGGGGCGGCTGGTTGGCTCAGTTTGTTAGAGCGCAGTGCTCATAATACCAGTGTTGCTGGTTCGATTCCCACATGGGCCAGTGAGCTGCATCCTCCACAACTACATTGAAAACAACAACTTGACTTGGAGCTTATGGGTCCTGGAAAAACACACCGCTCCCCAATATCTCCCAATAAAAAAAAAATAATAGTTGGATATATATGTAATAGTTGGCATATATATATATGCTGTTGGCATATATATATATATATAATATATATATAATAGTTGGATATATATGTAATAGTTGGCATATATATGTATATATGTATATATACATCTGTACATATACATATGTACATATATGTTTATTTAATATGTAATGTATAAAGTATAATATAAAACCATATATATTATATGATATATCTAATATACATATATTAGATACATGTTAGTTCCTTTTCATTTAACTCGAGTTAATTTGTCTTGGTTTCCATTTTGTACTTTTAGGGAGATTGGAAGATCATTATCTATTAGATCCTGTGGGATTATTTAGCTTGTATTTTGACTTGCCTGTTTATCCATAGGGTACCTGAAATTTGGTAGTAGTTTACATTGCAAAGCACAGTTCAAAAACATACAAGCAGCCTCACAATAAAAACTTTTTTTTCGTAGATTACTTAAATCCTGTTATATTCAACAGTGTAGAGACACAGCATGCCTTCTGCAAGATGAGCCATTGCTTTATTTTTAAAGCTCGCTTATGTCAACGCTTTCTATCCATGACTAGGTTAGCCACCATTATTCAGGGGTGAGATCAGAGTTCTTTTCTTTCCTAGAGCTGCTTGCCATTTTCTCAACACCTGCCTTGCAAGTGACAGCTCTGTGGGTGTCCTCATAAATTACAAATCATGTGCCTTGGTCCTGATGCCTTGGGACAAGCACAAAGTTAGAAACTGTCCTGTAACCTTAGAACTGTAGCTGCACGATGGGACAGCTGAGTAGAGAACAGAGATGCACATCAGCAGGGGTTCTGTTAAGACATTATCAGGCTGCTTGCCTGATGCTGGTGGACAATTTGTCCCATTTGTATGGGAAACTTAGTACAGGTTATAACATGGAAAGCAACAGCCAGGCGGCAGAGGGAACGGAAAGTATATCTGAAATGAAGCATTTTTTTTTTCCTTTGTAGGGTAATTTCCAGGACTATGATCATGTAGTAAAAATAAACTCCAATTGTGCATCCTTACTTTGTTTAAAAACTTATTGGATATGGTAAAACTGATGATGACTTTCTGATTTCAGAATGGAATAAGGATTTTAAAGTTCCTCCTTTTTTAAACTTTCTCTAAGCTGTGTAACAAATCACCCCCCGAACTGAGTGGCTTAACACAGCCATTTATTATTTTTCACAGGCCTGCCGGTCTGCGGAGCAGTTCTGTTAGTCTCTGCTGCAATGAACTCAACTCACTCAAGAATCTATGGTCAGTAGCAGGTCCACTAGGCAGCACTGCTAATCTTGGCCCAATTTTCTCACATATCTAGGGCTTCAGCTGGGACAGCTGGGCACAATTGGCTCTATTCCACATGGTACGTCCTGTAGCAAACTGCCCTGAGCATATAATTATTGTGCTAGGAATATGAAGAGAATTAGAAATACGCAAAAGCTTTATAAAGGCTCTGATTATGTCAAGTTTGCTACTGTCTCATTGGCTGAAGCAAGTCATATGGCAGATCCAAATCAGTGTGGAAGGAGACCACTAACAAGTGTAAATACAAGGAGACGTGAAAAGTCAGGGCTGTCCATGCCATCAGTCTTCCAGACATGGTAGTATAAAATTTCCATCTGAATTATTGATGCAACATAATGTTTTAAATAGGTTTTATTTTAAAGTATTTGATTTGTAGTCGGTTTCCTTGAAATCACTCATCCAAAATAGTTCAAAAGTTAATTTTCAGGTTTAGAAATGCCAATAATCCACTGTATGGTAGATAATGATGTAAAAATACTTTGCTCTTATTAACACTGAGAAATATTCAAGGAAGTATGTAAATTTCATACCTACCAAGAAATATGGAGGCACTCGGAAGGACTTTTTCTTTCTCTCCTCCCAACCTGTCAGATGTTATTCCTCCACTGAGAGTAAGTTTATAATATTAGGATGAAGTTACAAAGGTCATGTCTTTGAAATTCCTTGGATGTATTAAAAGAGCAGAGTCTTCTATTTCTGTTTTTATTTGTTTGTTTGTTTGTTTTAATGAGAAAAAAATATGTTAGAAGGAGGACTAGAAGCCCCTCTTTTCTTCCTTGACCTGAAATATGCGTTTTCCAGGGACGGAGGCTGCAGTTGACCTGCACTGATATTTGGTAGTACATTCCTAGGATAAATTAGGTGCTTTGCTGATACTATGCCTAGCAGGAAAAAACGAATCAAATTTCCTGACATATGGATTTTACCAGGTGTCTAGTTTGGTCATGATGATATAGGATTTTCTCTTTTGCCCCCTGCTGGAGTGGAACTAAGACTCAGGGCCACACAGGCAGGCATGCATGATGTTCTGATGTAAAAGCAAACCTCTTCTTCTCCAAGACAGAGTAAAATTGTCCATGGCCTTGCTGAGCTCCACCTGCCCTCTTCTCTTAGTATAGTGGAGGCAATTCTGCTAGGAAACCTAGTGACCAGTGTGTGTGTGTGTGTGTGTGTGTGTGTGTGTGTGTGTGTTTGTGTGTAAACCAGTAATTACATAGCTGTCAGTACTTCTCTCTCTGGGACCACACTCTGTCCTGGAAATCTGAAAGTTGGGTGACAGTTTAGTGGCTCTCAATGTGTGGGCCACCAGTATCATAATCACCTGGGAACTTGTTATAAGTGCAAATTCTGGAACTCTCACTCCATACCCACTGAATCTGAACTCTGGGGGTGGCGGTGTCCAGCAATCTGTGTTTTGACAAGCTCTCCAGGTGATTCCGATGCCTGCTAAAGTTTGAGAACCACTCATTTGGAGCTTCTATAGCTATGTTGTCCAATATGGTAGCTGCTAGCTACATGTGGCTCATTACATTTAAATTACTTAAAATAAAATAAAACTTAAAACCCAGTGCCTTAGTCACACTAACTATATTTCAAGTGCTCAATAACCACAAGTAGCTGGTGGCTACTGTACTAGATGGCACAAATATGGAGAATTTTATTCTTCATTGTATTAAATTCTATTGGACAACTCTGTTTTATAGCTTTTGAAGTCGCCAGCTAACTTTCTGAGACGTTGGTACTCCTCTCCAGAGTGCCTCCCTTTACAATGGGGCAGGGTCTTGGCTTTTATAAACTTGAGTCTTTTATTATCCTAAGTATCTTGGGCATAATAAGACTTCCTTTCCTCCGTGTGTATCTCCTATTTGTCATCTGTCCCTTGAGGCTGAAAGTGGAAATCAGGTAATGCATTGGTCATATCCCATTCATAAATGTTTTAATTGGCATATTATGTTTAACAGTAGAATTAATTTCCAACATTAGAAATTGGAATATTTTATAAAAATTTCCCTTTCACTCCAAAAAAAATGGACTATCTGGCAACCTATATTCCTGCCTGACTATAATCTGCTGGGCAAGGGAACAGTTTCCCTCTTTAATTGGGAATGCACTCTAGAGTTTGCCACGGGCCTCACCTGCTCAGTTTCCCTCATTGATGTTCCCAGCCTTGCTCCCATTTGCATTTGGATTGGCTGCTCTAGGCTTCCTATCTTCTCTTGCCTAGTTCCTCATTCCAGAGACCACTGGGATTCTCACAATCTCTAAAGAGCAAGTCCCTTACAAGTCCTCTAATGACAGTTAGTATTCTTTGTAGCTCCTTGAAGCAATAGATTTTTTAAAGAGAACTTTTATAGGCTCCCTAAAGTAACAGAAAGAAGCAAACCAATAAAGCAAAGCAAGCAAGATACATTCATAGATACCCTCTCATTTCTGAGGCAGGACCACTAACCTCTCCTTGATTCACAGCAAGGCTCCCCTCCTTACATTGCAGACCTTATAAGTCTTCTCTAACAGTGCCTGCCTTAGGAATCAAGAGAGCTTCGCAAAAACACTAAAGAATTCTTAGATCCCCATAGAGAACAGAGAAACTTGACAGAATTGTATGTAATGCTGGTGGAAATCTTGAATTACAAGAGAGAGAAGCTGAGACTCTTTTTCTTAAAGTACTACTAGACTTTACTGAAATAGCTGTTTTATGAATTACAGAACTTTTTTTTTAACTGATAATCTCTCTCTAGTCAATCTTTATTCCATACCAATTACATCAACATTATTGATGGGAATACTTGTACTTTGCTGTGATTTTATTCTCTTCTCTGAGGTTAGAAGGTGCATCTCACATCAGACAGCATCACATGAAGAAAGATAAACTGAGTATGAATTGGCGATTGAGGTGTAAAAAGCAGAGCTTCAATCAGTATGGTAAAAGCTTATTTGCCCAGCTTCACATGCCAAAGTTGGCCACCTTAACTTTGTTAGTCTCAGGCTAACTACGTTTGGCAATGCTTGTTTTATCATACTCTTAATGAAAAAATCTAAGTTAAGTAAAACACTAAATTGATTATAAGGAAGAGAACAATCCTAAACTTGTAGAATTATTCAAGAATATTTTCCTAGAGAAGGACTTAATGAACCTAGCCTTTGATGACCTAGTTTGGGATAAAAAAAAGTCGGAAAATATTTGGTCTCTCCAGTGTAGTGTTTTTCTGAAATTCAGATCTGATCATATCATTTACCCCATTTCAAACCATTTAATGGTTCCTGCTGTCACCGGAATAAAGTTCAGACTCTAATCTCTTCTAGACTGGTCTCAACTTACCTTTCTTTCTTTGTGTGTGTGTGTAGAAATATAATTAATAAATATTTTAGAGCATATCTATGCTACACTATTTTAGAGCTTGAGAAGAATCTCAAGAACGTACCAGAGAGCAGGTCAAAAGTGAGAAGGTAACTGTAAGAAAAATGTGATGGAATATTATAACAAAAGACCAAGCTATGTCAGATGCCCTGGCGTTTTTACTTTTTTAAATTTTTATTAAAATATAGCTAACATAAAACATTATATTAGTTCTAGGTGTACACCATAGTTATTCAACATTTATATACTTAAAGAAGTGATCACCATGAGGCCACGCTGTGAACTGAGGATGGCTGCCACCAGTACCAGGCCTGAGGTAGCTCCACAAAATGCCAGAACACCCTGAGGATTGTTGCCACCTGCCAGCTCCCTTAAGTTTCAGCCACAGATAAAGCCTCATAAGGTATGCAAGTTGAGTGAGGGAGGGTCTCAGGGAGTCATTAGAGTGGGAAGAGTTGTGGTCACCATGTTAATGGAAATTCTGGTCTGGTGCCAGTGTTGAGCCTAGAACTATTCAGCAAAAGTCTCTGAGCACACGGAACCCAGTCACTGCCTGCCTGGGGTCTGTTGGACTCTGATAGTTTCCCAGGAAACAGTGCAATGTGAGTGGGGCTGGCTGATCTTGGAGAAAGTGCCTTCAGCATTGGGAGAGTTGGGTGGGGCACAGTTCCAGTGAGTCAGCAAGATGAAGCTTCAGAGCTCACCAGACCAATCGGATTCTGAATTGGCCGTAAGCGTGGGGGGCGGGCTCAACTCGTTAAAGATGGTGGCCACCTGTTAGCTGCACGGGAGAAGGACTGCTCACAGGGAAAATGCCAACTGCCCTCCAGCCTCCGTTCTGCAGCCACACACCTCAGTCTGCCCATCAACACATATGTCTCCAACACTCCCTGAGTACTGCCCCTACGCTGGAGCCCAAGGTGAGTGCCTGGGAGTGAGAAAGTCTGTGCATAGGCCCTTTAAGATGATGCCTGGTTTTTCTGCAGCCTTCTGTCCCACCTGGGTGGTCAGAATCCCCGCTGTTTTTCATAGCCAGATGTTGGGGGTCTTCTTCCTGGCACCAGTACTCTGGTACTGGCTGGGAGGCTGGTGTGGGGCTGGGTTTCTTGCTCCTCTTAGGGGAACCTCTCTGGCCGAGATATCCCTCCTGGTTCTCAACTACCACCCGGTGTTTTGGGGTTAGCCAGTTCCATGTCTCTGCCGCTTCAACCAGTCTCTACATGATTTTTTCTTTATATCCTCAGTTATAAAATTTCTGTTCAGCCAGACTTCAGATGGTTCTCCATGTTGATTATTCTATAACTTAGTTGCAATTTTAATGTGTTCACTGAAGGAAGCAGACACAGTGTTTAGTGTTTATCTACTCTGCCATCTTGAATCTGCCCTAGTGAATCCTATTTAGTCTCAGGTTTCCCCCAGCTGTAAAGATAGGAGAATGATACCTACTGCATAGGATTTCTGTGGGAATTATGTGAAATAATTAATATACAGTCCTTTCATGTACTTAGCACAAAATTATCCTCAATATTCATTTTTTTCTTTTTTTCTACCTTCCTCCTGTCTTTAGACTCTTACATAAGCACTCTCACTGCCTAACCATGTTATATAAAGATACTAAGAAATATTTTAGTAGTAGAATAGATATATTTCAGAGATGAATCAACTGATTTAGACATACAAAGATAGTGTTGCCTTGAAATGTCTTGAAAAGAAAGTTCTCATATTGTACAAGACCAGTGAAAAGCACGATTCATCATTATTACATATCCCAGTCTTTGCCAGGCATTATGAACGCAGTCTGATCTCACGTACTTTGTTTTATGTGAAGATGCTGCTTAGTAACCTTGTGTGAAGGGAGAATGGAAAGAAAGCTATCTCAGGTCGGCACCATTATATTGCTTGGTATGAAATTGGGAAATTTTATTCAAGGTCAATGGATTCAACATTTTTCCTTGGTTCCAGCCTTGTTCTCTGCGACACATGGTTTAAACTTGAAACAGTAACTACTGAGCAAGTCTAAATGATTATTAAATTTAGGTCGGGTATCTTACTGTTCTTTGGTATCTTGCACTTCACTTGACACAAAATAAATACTCAAAATGGTGAGCATTGATCCTTCGAAATTTAATACCTATTATGGAAAGTCTGGTTAAAAAAAATTAATCTAAAAGTCAAAGGGAAAAAACAATGATTATATATTTGTTTATAAAAGGTATATTAGTAACCCATTCAGCATTTATTCATTTTATTATTAACTGATACTATTAAAAAGAGTTTCATGCATGCAATCTAATTAAATGAATATTTATTGAGTGCCTTTTAAGTGTCAATTACTATGCTCGGTACTGGGTATGCCAAAGCTCAAAAAAAGGTCTCTCATAGTACAGGTCATTGAAAAGCATTGATGATGAAGCACTGTTGTCACAGTGAATCAGAAAATCCCTAGTTCAGGATGACTGCACTGAGTGTTGTGATTGTTTTGTATCTTCTGTTCAGATATTTCATTTCCACCATACTCCTGGAGTTAGCTAGGAATTATTTTGTAATCGGAGCATGGCTGGTTAATAAAAATGTGCACTACTTCATTCCAAAATACTCCCAAATGACTATAATTATCTATTGGCTGCTCAATCTTAGGTCTTATTTCTGCTCTTATGCAGTTTTGTGTTGGTAGGAGGTAAAGTCTGGCAAAGATACGATGTAGGACTTTTTGTTTGGGATAGCAACCACTAGGATTCACTATTCCACCATGATGACACAAAATGAGGATGAGAAATTTCTGAAATTGAAAATTAGGAGTGAGAGAACATGGGAATGGATGCTGGCTAAATAAAATATGACATGTCTAGTATTCCAGCCATATGGTAGGTACCTAGCTACCTGAATGGTTTTGTGATATTTGTAACTCTTAGAATATTATTCCCTTCTTCTTCATTAGAGACTTAAAAAATCTACTCGCCCTTTTAGACCTTCTCAAATTTCACTTTTTCGCCTGATGACCCTACAGATTTTTCTGAAACAAAAAAAGGAATCAGTCATGTACTATCTTATGATACTCTCTGACAGACACTAAGTTCATAGAGAACACATACATCTTCAAAGCCACCTTTCCCACACTCCTATCCAGATATTTTCAAAGGCTGCTAAGCTTGGCTTCAAGGCAGTTAGAGCATTGCTTTTGTCAATGACAAGGGATGTAGACTACCCTGATGAAAGGGTCCCAGGAAATCTTCCCAGTACATAAGCATACATTTCCCACCTCCCTTTAAAATGATTTTTCTTTCTTATATCCATTTTTATTTGTATATTTTAATGGATTTGTAGAGATGGAGACTTGTTCATCTCTTCTAACTAACTTTGTAACTTCAGTGAATTCATGTATAAAATTCAAATGTACAAGAGTCACTGTAAGGTGCCCACTAAAACTCAACAAAAGAAGAGATGTTTTCCTTCAAAGAGTAAAGTTCTGGTATCTTAGGTGGGTTCCCATAAACACAAACCCTGAGACAAAGATATGAGTACAAGTAGCTTATCTGAGTGTTGATTTCAGGAAATGCCAGTTGGGGGTTGGGGAAGTGGGACAGGGATGTGAAAGAAGATAATGAAAGGTGGGTCACTGAGCAATAACTGGGCAACTGGGGCTCAATACTTGTAGGGCACTTTAGAAAATTGGGAGTATCACCTCTGGAACTTTCAGGTGCCCTGTGCACTGGCTGTGAGAAAGCCCACAGACAGCCAGTTGCAGTCAGATGCTGTGAGCATGCACTGGGATCATGAGCACTGGTGGGGGATGGGCGGGGCACCTGTAGGGTCTCATACAAATGCAGAAGTTATCGGTGCATTTAAATCAAGTGAGATGGTTTGATATGTTTGTGTATTTTGTTTGAGAGTGCTTTAATTTGTAGAGGATAAACACGTCCTTTTCTTCTAGAATTATGGATTACACAAAGGTTTTCCTATTAGGTGAAGTTTCTGAGCGTGCGCATGTCTATCATGTGTGTATACACATATGTTTATATGTGTCCTAAAGATTAAAGTGCATCAGAAAAAGTTTTTGCAAGAGTGAGGTTAATGTGGTTTCAGGGAATTTTGTTTGATCACTTGAAAACCGAATGAAATTACTAAGTGAAAAACGTCTTTGCTAATATCTAGTTTCCTCCAGACTAACAGCAGAGGAGACTTAGGAAACTTTCTGAGTGGTCAATAATTCCACCACCTATGGGGATTAGCAGTCAAAGGTTAATCTTCAAATGTTTTTGCTTGGTTATCCCTGATAAGTTTCTGAAAATGTATGACCTTTCTGATATTTATTACTTTTACTATAAATTTAAATATTTACAATGGATTTAATATCTCATGTATTGAAAATATTGACCTTTATAAACAAGACTGTTACAATCATGATTGAAAGTCTTTTATTGATAACACTTTCACCTTTTGGGGGATTATATAGATTGAAAAATATTTCTGTAGAGATAGAAATGCTAGTATTCTTCTGTAATTATGCTTTTCTTATGGTATTTTGTTATAACTTCATATTTTCAATAGCTTCTTTTACTTCCCTTGGGATATACACTAGTATTAATATTATTGAAGCGTTGCTTGATCTTTTTTTCTTTTTCAGTAATGTAGATACATCCTGTTTTAAGACTCTATAAAGTAAAATCTGTTCCCTGACAAAGTGGAAGACAAATAGTTCGGTGTTTGGTTGGCAGGAGAAGGGCTTGAATCAAAATGCTACTGATACAAATATTTAAACAACCCTCCAGTTTCCTGCTCCACCCCTCACTAGCAGTGCCTTGCCCAGTCCTTGGGGCTCCAAGTTCTGAACATTTCTTGGGCTTGCATTCCATCTGCCTTTCACTCTTAGCTCTTCAGTTAGACGTTCTCAGCTGTACTAAGACATTGCCCACTTGTCTACTCACTTTCTGCCTTTTAACTATTATTGCCTTTTCCCATTTGTTGATCAATTTTTTAAATCCCTTTTATTGCTATGGAGTGGGATTTAAGAAGAGGGCAGAGATAGAATATATAGATATAGCTATATGTAGATTAGATATAGATAGAAATATAGATATATAAAGAGGTAGAGGAGAGCTGTGCTGTGGTGTTAAACCAGGGACTTCTCATATTGTCTGAAGTATACACCAAAGAGATACTGGACCTCTGTAATTCTCGTGGCCTAGTGGGCACAAATATTTGGATGACTACACTTTCTCTTAATATCATGTAGGCATCTAAATATTTGTGTCCACTACGTGATGGACCAAGTGGTCTCCACTTTCTTAATAGTCAGAAGAGCCAACATAGTTTTTTCAAATTAAAAGAGGGGACCATTTATTCTCCTTTCCCTCTGCTTGAAAGACAGGCAAATAATAAACCATAGTTTTAGCTATAATTGGGTAAGAAGAGGGATACACACACACACACACACACACACACACACACACACACACACACTCAGACCCACACACTATGCACATATACCAATGTTTTTCTGAGAATTTGGGAATATTTGTAGACTCTGAGCTTTGCACAGGAAAGTTTGGTCTATAAAAATAGAAATCTAATTTTTTGAAGAAGCAGCTATTTCTGGCTCCTTCTATGTATTGGTGAGGTAAAGGAAGAGGAATGCAATGAAAAATTCACACAGAAGAAAACCAGAGGCCTTGGGCCAGCATATGTATCCTTTCACTGCGCCAGCTGCTCAGGAAACATCAGGTTGAGATATGTCCAAATACATCAATTTAGTCTCTAATTCTGGGCTAAAACTTACCAACCATTATTGAATGTCACTACAATTTCCAGAGACTAAAGAGGCATCAACCTCTCTGTGCAGCCTGTAAGCCTCCCTGTAAGGAAACCATTATTCTGCTACTCAATTAACTGCTAAGGAGACAGGGAACTATGTACCCAGGAGAGAAAAAACCTTCCTTTGTGGGCTAATCAAAATCCAATGGCTTCTGAAAAAGGCTTGAAAAGATCATTAATTAGGAAGGATGCCTAAATTTGGCATTCAAGGAAATGGTGCAGAAGTCTAACAATAAAGGCATAGAGAATAAAGTCTACAAACCATAAGGATGTCCAGGCTCTTACTGATTTACCCAGGAAGGCTTCTGAGCTCCACTTGGATCTCTAATTACTTGTTAACCATTTCGATTTGATGGTAGAGTTCTTAAGATCTATTTATATATTTATCTCTTTGATGTTTTTTTTCAATCCCCCAAAAGAACAATGCATCAAACCAGGAAGGAAAAACAGAGGGGCGATTTAAGTATTAACTTGTTAAAAGTAAAAAATTTTAAGAGACATGGGATGTTTTCTATCTCAGCAGCATTTGGACATGACATTTTGACTTTAGCCCCTGGACTATAGTAGGTGATCATCAATGTTTTTGCCCAAGTGATCAAAATATTACTTATTTCCTATGACAAAATCATTCCAATTATTTATGAATGACATAGATTCCTTAATTGTATGCAGAAAAGTGGGAAGAATACACAAGTTGAATGTCAAAACATTGAACCTGAGGTGATTACATAGTTGTAAGTGCCTAAGCGGATTCCTCTGGGACGTGTTTTGCCTATATTCACTAAGTAGCTGGAGGGACCTCTGTTAAAACAAGGTAGGAATCTCACCTGTAAAAGCCTCTTTATGAAATGCAGCTAAGTGAAAAAAACCTCTTGTCTTTTCAAAGTAATGGGATTCAGAGCAATATTTAATCAAGATTTTGGTTTTTGTACTTTTTTTTCATTCCATACTCCATTTCCAAAAGACAAAAGACCCCCAACTTCACCTACTTGATGTACAAAAATAATGAGTTGGATTGAATTTTTTTCTGAGTTTAATGACCACTTTTTTGATCAATTTTAAGCGTGAATTTGTATGTTTTATTGGTAGTTTAAATTGTGAAGCTCTCTGAGAATAAAACTTGATTGCTTTAACAAAGAAACTAGTACTACTTTAGTGGTTTAAAGTTGGTAGTTTGTTTACCTTTCATGTGAGCATTCAGGGAAGGTGATCCAAGTTGGTAGATCTCTCTGCTCCGCATGGTCATTTGGGGACCAAGGTTCTTCTCATTTTATTTTTCAGCCACCCCTTAGGTCAAATTTGCAGGGGTCAAAACTAAATTGCTGTTATATCAGGGTGCAGCTGGCAAGAGGAAGACACCTCATTGTCTCAAGAAGTCAGTCTTAAGTGGCACACCATTTCCACTCATTATCAAGGCCTTAGTCCCACGGCCAGATTTAACCACCAAAGGAGGTTAAGAAATAATGATCTAGAACAGCAGTCAACAAACTTTCTCTGTTAAGGATCAAATAATAAATATTTTAGATTTTATACGCTAGACTCCACTCTGTCATTGTAATTTGAAAGCAGCCATAAGCAACAATAAAAGAATGAGGATGGCTGTATTTTAATAAAACTTGATTTCTAAAACAGGCTTCCAGCCTGCCCACCCTTACCTAGTCTATTACACTCCCACCAAGCCTATCGAGATGAAGTAAGTGGCAAAGAGACCTTTGTGCAAAGCCAACAGCTTCTACTACAGAAACAAATTTTAAAAATCAGGCTTATTCTTCTTATGTAAATAGAATTTTTATCAATTCGACCTAAAGAAACATACTAGACTAATATTTGGTTAGTAAATCATCTTGTAGATTAGATAAAGAGGGTAGAAACAAATAACAAGCACCAGAGTTATGGTATGTAATGAGACTGAAAAAGCTTCATTTACTGTTTCTTCAGACTGCACTGAGTTTGGAAGTTGGAGAATATTTTTATGCTTATGAGTTTTTCCAGATGTCCTTATGCTGAAGAAGAATTTACTGATGTTTTTTAATTAAAATTTTTGTTTTCTTTCATGATTGAAATACCTTTCATTTTTGGGTTAACCCTCCAATAAAGCTTTTGCATTACTGCTTATCAATGGATGAATTTAAAGTCCATACTATAATATATTGTCAGACTCTTTAGAATACATTTTTATACATCAAAAGTGGTTGTGATAAAGTTGGCCACAAAATCTTTGACACTTTCCACATTGAGAAGTGAGATGAACAATTTCCTCTCCATTGATTCTGGGATGGTCATGTAACTATTGAGCAATGGAATATGGTGGAGCACTCCTGTGCCAGTTTCCAGGCCTAGGCCTTAAAAGATCAGTAGTGTCCACTTCCTTTCTCTTGCAACACTCTCTGGAAGACCTGAGTCACTTTGTAAAAAGACTGATGACACTGATACCCTGTATCAGAGTCTAGTATAGATGCTTCAGTTGACAGTCCTGGCTGAGCCTAGCCCTCCACCCATCCTACCTAAGCCCAGTCCTGAGGAGCCTCCAGGTCAGCCAATCAGCCAGCTGAACACCACCCAGTAACTTCGATCAAAGCCACATAAAGCAGAAAAGAGGGCCAGCTAAGCAAGCCCTACTCAGATTCCCAACCCACAAAAATGATGAGATATAATAAAATGGTTGTTGTTTTGCACTGCTAAGCTTTAGAGTAATTTCTTATGCAGCCATAGATACCCAGCAAAGAATAATAAAGAGGGGGGACTCTCCATTTGTTCAATTATTTCTGTGTATTTTTTTCTTAATTTGATGCTAATACTAGCTTTTATTAATACCAATTTTTAAATTAGGTTACAATAACCCTTGAAATGTATTTTCATAGTGACAATAGGATCTAAAATTTTCCATAAGGAGAGAAACCAGTCTCCCCAGGGATAAAAGTGCCTTAGAATAAATTTTGAAAAATGTGAACCTCATCAAAAACGACCCTGATCAAAGATTTGTATAAGTCAAAAAGAAAAGTTAGGAACAAGGTTAAAATATCAGAGTGAAAAGAGAAAAGGTCTTGTAAGGCTTTTGCAAGGTGACAGGTGATATGTTTTGTGGAAAGGCCAAGTGCTGTGCAGTCAGACAGACACAAGGTCATAATCTATCCAGTGGCTGGGTGACCCAGGGCAAGTGACTTATCCTCGCTGAGCTTGGGTTTCCTGAGCTATAAAATGGGGATAAAACTGCCTTCCTCATAGGGTTACTGTGAGGATTAAAAGAGATAAGGTATACAATGCACTCAGCAAACACCTGCTGTGTGGTCGATGCTTACTTAATGAATGGCTATTCCCAGCTCCTTTTCAGCAAGAAAGTAAAAAAAAAAAAACTGACAGCATTGGCAATCTGTATACATAGGGTAGCTCTACACAGAAAAAGTCTTCCACTCCTGATTCTGGAAATTATGGAGTGCTCCTATTGCTTGGCTATCTTGATTATGGACAGATAAAAGAGGAGAGAAGGATTTGAATGGCAACGGCACTTTTTTTTAATGTGCTAAAAATAAAAGCAGGAATTTAAACAAAAGCATGTGCATTTTTGGAAAATCTTCGTGTCATTCTGCAGCGTGCTATGTTTATCCAAATTTATGCAACTTCTGTTTTCAATTTTAGAAAGACAAATGTCAGGTATTAGCTTGGATTTGACAAAATGGAAGAACATTAATATGTGATTAACTATTGAAATGCTGGCTCGCCAGCATTGGTGTCTATGGAGTAAAGGATCCAGAATTAAAAATAATAATAATAACAACAACAGGCTTTCAAAGCTCCCTTATGTTCTTATACAGGGTGTTGACAAATATGCTCTTCAGATAATGGTTTTCATAATTACTTCCTTATTTCAAGTTCCATTATGTATGGTAGAAACTTTGAATTATAGCCAGGAAAAGTCAACTTTTAACCTTAAATTTCCCATTTTATTTGTCTTAGGGTAATAAAGCAGCACCAACAATAGGAGGTGTAACAATTGTTTAACAATTTCTCAGCAGGTCGGCTTAAACCAGTAATTATATTTCCTCAGTTTTCCTGGGCATTTATGATTTAATTGAATGTAGTTATTTTTGGTACACATGATTCATTACATGTATATGCTTTTAAATATATGTATTTCCTTTTCCCAAAAAGGATTTAAATCATACATAAAATAGAAAAGTAAATAAAATTAAGATTAATGATAAAGAAAAGGAAAAGCAAGTACAAGGATATAAAATGCAGCCAGAATTGCTATTCCCATCACAGTGTATACAATAGCTCTTATATACTTGTTGCTATTTGACATGGTGTTGATGTTAAACTTATTAGCAGTCCATGAAAAATTTAAATCAGTGCCTAGTTGCTCAAGGGAGGCATAATCATTCCTAATACTAAGATCAGGAAGAAATTTCTTCCCAGGGTCCTTCCAATGGGATTGCATGTTCTTGTTTAATATCTCCCTACAGCTTTTCATAAAAAGAATCTCACAAATCTGACAAAAACATCACAGTCATATTATCTGTCCTGGTTTGAGGGTCAGAAAATGTCAGCAACATATACATTTTCTGATTAACTTCCCCCAACTCCACAGTACCGAGGAAGAAGGCAGCAGGTGAGGGAAAAGTGGGCTCAGCTGCTGGGTCAAAGGCTGACCACCAATGCATTGCTTCTATCATGCTCTAATCCCAAAGAAAAATGGTGGGTTTACCAGTCTGTTCTTCCACACATACACACACACTTCTCAGGTATCCGTGATGTCTGGCAGTTTTTGGAAGATTAGTTTGTGTTCTTCATCTACATGAAGTTTTCTCTATCCCCTTTCACTTTCTCTTCCCCATCCAAGTAGAATTCATCTTACTGCTCCCATAGCTTCTGCAATACTTCTTTCACAGAGCCCACTGCAACCAACTGCCTATAGACTCTAGAATATTACCTAAGCCATAATTGGTATATAATAAAGGTTGCATCAAATCATCTTCCTTTTCAGGTTGCCCTTGGTGTGAAGTTCTGCTTGGTCAGTTCCACCAGGAAGTGTTGAGATGAGGAAAGCAGAGGCGAATGATTTGTTCTGCCTGCTGTGGTCTTGGGAAGGGCTCCATTGCTTGGGTATTGTAGAATTCTGTTTTAAGATTCTAGGTTAGCTTGTGTTCCGTAGGAGCGTGTGGACCCATCTTTGCTGTCTGTGAAAGGAAGCCCCTGGCCTCTTATTCCATATTCTCCAAGTCTGTTTGGTTTCAGTGAGCATCACGGACTTTGCATTTTCATTAGTATTTTTAACTTTGTGACTTGTTAACACACTGTGCAAAGCCATTAATAAAAAAAAATCAAAAGCTCATGGGAGCTTTGCTAATCCACTTCCTTCTTAACTGGCAGGTGTAGGGAGCTGCTTGTATGCAACGAAGCTTCAGAAGCCGCGAATGTTTCCTTTCAATGGAGGGAAAATGTTGGGCTTTAGTCTTGTCTGTTGAAAGAAGATGAAAAGCCTAAAAATGCTTATGGAAAGGGAATGGACTGACAGAATAGCCGAGAAGTCACAAAAGGAAGATGTCAGCAAGGAGCACTCGTGACCATTTGTTAAGCAGTTTCTAAGCAACTTTTAATGGAAGGTCAGACGTAAGCAAGATAAAGGGAGAAGGAAACAACATTATTTCACACAATAAAGTGACTGTGAATACTGCCAGTTAAAGGAGAAAATAGACTGGTCAGTCTCAGCACTTATTGATGTGTGTGGGTTTTTTTGTGAATACAAATGAAAATCTTTCATAAAAGAACCTATCAAGTTTGAGCAAGTGTTATAATCTTGGCAATGTGTATATATTATGATTTTTTTAAAGCCTTTCTATAAAACTCACTGGGATTTGCCAATAAGCATTGATGTTTTTATTCCCCACCCATGACAATCCTTAGGCATTTCATTCATTCATTTATTATATAAATATTTAATGTGCTTCTTTTCTGGATCAGACATTGTGCTAGATCAAAAGAGAGACATGAGTCCCAGGGTCTGGCTCTGAGGCATTCAGAGTCCAACCCAGTCCAGTCAGTCAGTGCTTATAGGGCAGTGTACGAAATGCCACAGGGTTCCTGAAGAAGAGGCACCTTGCTGTCCCTGAGAGGATGAGGCAGGGCTTCCTAGGGAAGGCAGATCAGAGCAAAGCATCAATCAAGTTTCTTAGCTCTGGCTTTGTTTCCTTCACTCAGATCATTTTTGAATGTTATTATTTTTTGTTAAGGAAAGAATAGAAAATTATCTTTCCTTTTCCTTCAATTTGTCTATGCAGCAGAGACTATTCTATGAATACTCATGAATACTTCGTCACTGAAATTTCCATGAAGTCATTAGTGATGTCTCAACTACAAAATTTGATGGTCTTTGGGAAGGCATTTTATTTGACATGGACTGTCTGAATCCTTTGACAAGGTGCACTATCATCGTCAGGTTCTCTTCTCTAGGCTGCAATGGCGCTGCATTTTCCTAGCTATGCTCTGCCTCTCCAGTTCATCTGCCTGTTTCCCTTTCAAGTCCTTTTCTCTCCTCCTAACTTAGCGTACGCTCCTCCCCTCAGCAGTCTCATAATTTCTTATGCCATCAACTCATGCCTTTATGCTCACACTTCTCAGAACTTTAGCTCAATTTTCTCACACAGGCTCATATTTACAGATGTCCAGGATATTTTCACTTTGCTATTTCATCATCACTTATAATCAGCCTTTCCAAAGCAGCAGCAGTCCAGGATACCCCAAACAATGTGTAATCTCCAACTGGCTAAAGGAATCCAATTGTCCACCCAGGACAAAGGCATGGGTGGTGGTGGGCACTGACCCAAATGAAGGCTGAAGGCAGGTTGAACAAACCAATCACAAGGTGTGTGTGATTGTATTGTTTCCCTGAGCCTTCCTCTGAGGAGTAGTGAAGAGCTTAAGCTCATCATTGCTCACTTGCTACATGAAATGGCAATGGAGAGAACAAAGTGATCGTGATTCTTTGAGTAGGAAATTGAAGGACAGGTAGACACAAGTAGTGTTTTCATTTTTTTTTCTTCTAGGCACAGCCTCGGTGAATTCTTAGCTTTATTCCAAAAAAGGCTTTAGTCAGAAAAAAATATGGATTTGTTTCTGGTTTATTCCAGAAGGATAAACTCCAGGATGATGAAATGCATTACATGAAGATTGTGACAAATTTACCCACCTAATCCAGAGTGAGAAAATTAAAGTCTGATATTTTAGAAGAATATCAAGTTGCAGTCAGATATTGTGAAGAATAATACAAGTGACAAAGAAAGATAAATAACAATGCATAGTATTTCTCTAGAGAAAATAAAAAGAAGAAAGGCAGCCATAATAATTATGTCCCTAGCTGGAGTAGAAATGTGAAGTAAACCCTGAAAATTCTTTTCACCAGGGCTTCCCACGATGATGAATGAATGAACAAATGAATGAAAGATTAATATTACAGTAACATTTTCATAACCTTTATTATAAGAATCCCTAGAAAAATCCCAGTAGACCTGAGATTCTCTGACATCATCAAGAAATAATTTGCTTTTTTCATGGGAAGCAAGCTCCATCCAAGAAATTCCTTTCTGATAGGCTCTATACTGCAACAAAGGAGGAAAATCTTTTATTTGTACTTACAGATGTACAAGATGAAAACTTCTCTTCATTTAGAAATTATGCTGACTTTTCATGCATTAGAATAGGATAGAAAAAATGTTTTTTGTCTGAAATGCTAAATTAGACAATACTACTAGAGCCACAATGTCTGCTTTGAGAGGAATTAGACTGCCTCTCTCCTTTGGGGCAATTGTCGGATCTCCCTTATAGAACTTGACTGGGCTACACAGACTTCCATTGGGTTTTCCCATCACCAGTACATAGATCCATGTGAGTGGAAAGCCTGGAGCTGATCAGAAACTGAAGAATTTTACCTTGGAAGAGGACTGGAAGCAGTAAGGGAATATTTGAATGCTGCTTACAATTGTGTTTTGTAGGAAAGAAAGAGATTATGAAACCCTCTTACTGGCTTCCACCTCTTGATGGTCTGAAATTTCCATCTTACTGCATTGAACAGAACCATATTAAGACCTAGCCTAATTCTAAGTTTTAAGATAGTCTTTAAAGGATAATAATATGTGATCAATATTTAATAAAGTGGGACCTAGCTTCTTGATAGGCATTTCAAATATATTTAATTTGAAAAATGAAATAGGAATTTTTGGATTGGGGGGAATAGTTTCCAGGTGGGACCTAGGAATAAATCCCCTCATACGCAGGTGAGCTAATAACGACAGAGAGCCCAAGATGGGTTCTTCCCAAATTGTGCTCCCTAGACCAGCAGCCTCTGCATCCCTTGGGGACTTTTTAGAAATGGAAATTCTCTGGCCTCACCCAGATTTACTGAATCAAGAAAGCATGTGTGTGTGTGCGCGCACGTGCACAAACACACACAAACATGTGAATGTGCAAATCAAAGCAATCTGTGTTTTAACTAGCCTTCCAGATGATTCTGATGCTGAATAAGGTTTGGCAACCACTGCACTACCTATAATCTAAATACCCAAAGGTAAAGAATTTATTAGGCAAATTGTTAATAAAATGGGTGATCATGTTATTAAAAATATCAATTTGTAGATGAATGAAATAATATAAATTTAAAAAATAGAATTCAGAATTACATATACATTATATTAAGACATAATTAAATTATGTATAACAGGAAAATTGGAATATTGAATTTGTAAAATTGGAGATTTAGAGCATTGCCTTGGTTGTGTGTACGTACATGTTTTCATTTTATGTTACTATTGGTTAGTAGGAGTTTATCTTTTATTATTAAGGTAAATACACATTGAAAAACAAAAAATACATGTCTGTCACTAAAAATAATATCTATTCATTTAAAATGTGTAATGAATAATATAATTATGTGTTGTAAATACATAAAATACATATTAATAGATGAACAGTATTATATCACAAATTGATAAGGTCAGTTGCTTCCAGGGTATCTCTCTTGTTTTTGAGTAAAAAAATACACAGCTGGAAGAAGCATAGGCTTTCTTGCCAATACATCTGCTTTCTTTATACTGTTCATAATACTTCACACTCTCAAGTTGGAAACCAGCTTTCCCCAGGGTGCCACAACTAAAACATTCCAGTGAAAATACTTCATAACACTCAGAGGTTGAAATCCCTCCACCCCCTTTTTTCTTTTTTTCAACCTCTGATTTGCCAAAGGGCAAAAATTCACATATTCTGATTTCATGAAAATAAATGCTAGAACAGAAACAAATGTATAATATTTGACCCATTATTATCTGTAGGTTATAGATGATTCAAGATTTAAAAGTTCATGCTGCCTGAGGATTAGGTTATTTGAGAGCTTTTACTTAAGCAAGGGCCTTTCACCTCAAAATCATCATTTAGAATTTAGACATGGACAATGACAAAGTGCTATAAACTCCTGACCCCTAAGATTTGTTCCAGTTCTAAATGCTTGATAAGTCTATGATTCTACTGCTGTTTCACGGCTAGGAATATTGCGCGGCTTTAATGTGTTTTGTGGGATAGAATATGCATATGTTATTTAGTAACATATTACAATAATCCAAGAATCGGGCTATATTCTTCTGACTGGAGAAGTGGCAGGTCTGAATACAGCTAAATGTTGACAGAGATGCTATAAGGACTCACCTCATAATCTACCCACACAGACACCTTAGATCCCCCTGGAAGAACGTTCAGAGAAATAAACTTTCACAAGCAAAAATAGATGAACAAACAGAAAGCCCGTCCCTTCAAAATATAATCTCATCAGATTCAAACTGATCAGTGTTCTAGTAAGTCATAGAGTATTTGGAGCATATCTGGTTTCTTTTACGGTGTAATCTAGTAATTTCCAATGTGGAAGTGCATGTACTGACAATCCATTGATGTGTGAAAAGAACTATATTTATGTTAAAATTTTACCTAAAAATAAGAAGTATGCATTATTAGTATTTAACATGCAAAATGCCACAAGCATCTTCCCTCAGTCCATAAGTTACATTAGGTGTACAATGGAGGGGTTGACAGTAATGCTTCCCTCATTAAATTATCCACTTGTAGGTCATGTTGCTACACTTCAGTAAAGTGGATTTGGGGACTGTATTATTGAATTGCCATTAAATAAAATGAATACGTACCTTATTTTCCCATGTATAATGTGCACTTTGATGCCCAAATTTGTGAAGGAAAAATAAGGATGCACATTATACATGGGTAGCACTAATTCCATATCCATATAAATATTTTTAATCCTTTTATGTATGCTTATGAGTTAAAAGTGTAACTTTAGAAATCAATAACAATATCCGTATGCAAAATAATGCCCTGTAATACGATAATTGATTTTGTTGAACTTTAGATGAACTTGCAACAATGAAGAGTTCTTGGCCTTCTGTGATGCATAAATATCATAAATTTACCGGTACATAAAATTTCTTGTACCTTGTGTTCTTGTGTTTTGTAATTATTTGTTACATAAAATTTCTTGTACCATAATACGTTAAAAAAATAAATGCTAAAATTCCTTTATAGTACAAAAAACAAGAACCTAAATGTAAACAAATAAAAATTTGAATTAAAAAAACTAAAACGATTTTTTTCCCCTGAAAGTTTGGACCAAAAACATAGGTGTGCATAATACCTGGTGAAAAACGGTACTTAAAAAAACCTCTGCCCCCAATGAAAACCCCAAAATGTAAGGTGAAGATGATACTGATAATGCAAGTATGAGTGAAAATGGCAGAGCTGACAGTTCTGAAAAATTCTGACAATTACGAAAACCAGAATATCAAATAGAATACTTTGAATATAGAAAAGACCTCTGAATTGTATCACAAAGTATTATTAAACCAATAATTTTCAAAAGTAATGAAACATTTAATGTTTTTTAGGAGAGCAAAAGTTTTTTTCTTTAACTGTTAAACAAAATAATTTTTTTTTAATTAATTTTATTGGGGTGACAATTGTTAGTAAATTTACATAGATTTCAGGTGTACAATTCTGTATTACATCGTCTATAAATCCCATTGTGTGTTCACCACCCAGAGTCAGTTCTCCTTCCATCACCATATATTTGATCCCCTTTTCCCTCATCACCCACCCCCACCCCCTTACCCTCTGGTAACCACTAAATTATTGTCTGTGTCTATGAGTTTTTGTTTCTCATTTGTTTGTCTTGTTCTTTTTGGTTTATATACCACATATCAGTGAAATCATAGGGTTCTCTGCTTTTTCTTAAACAAAATAATTTTAAATATCATGCAATTCATTTTGAGTTCACCTTTTTAAGTCAGGTTTTTGGGGCATAATATATATAAAGTAAAATACCATTTCAATGTAGCTTGATGAATTTAAACGTGTATATAGTCAATAATAATTCTAACATTGGTGTCATGTGATGTTGGCATCTATTAATAGTCTTTTTTCATTCTGTTTGATATATTTCTGGTTCTTGGTATGCCAAGTAGTTTTTTCTTTTTTTTAATTAAAACCTAGACATTTTTGTATTATGTGATAGACTCCAGATTCTTTGTTTTAACTGACTTTCAGTTTCTTTTCTGTTTTAACATGGGAGTTCTGGCTCTCCGTGTGACCTTGACTGATCCCATGTTGGGGATGGCCTCATCACTGGGTCACGATGACCTCTAAGCCTCTACCAGGCCTTCTCTGGCAACATCCCAGCAGGGAGAGGGAGGAATACCTCAAGGTGGACATCCAGGCTCTTTGTGTGGTTTCCACTGATTCCACAGGCAGGTGCCTTACTACTGCTTGGTGGGGGTGACGCTTTGCTCCTTACTTGGCCTTCTCTGACACCACCCTAGCAGGGTCTTGGGGCACCTCATTACAGCCTGGTGAAGGTAGAAGTCTTTGCTTCATCTTTGCTAGCATGAACGGAGATGGGACAAGATTTTATCTGGGTGTTTGGCTAGAGAAGAACATTTATCGTATAAAATCTGTCAGTCTTGGTACGCTGCTCCTTTCCTGGTCCTTCAGCTAAACAGAGCAGGCATTTGTTGGTGCAAAACGTTTTTGAGAGTCCTCCTTGTTGTATGGGTCAGTAGAGTTGTTCCTGTATATTGCCGTGTAGTAGTATTCCATTGTGTGAATATAGTACAATTTGTTCAGTTTGCATTCAGTTTACATTTGGGTTGTTTGCAGTTTTGGGTAATTATGAATAAAGCTGTTACAAACAGTCACATATAGATCTTTGTGTGGATATTATGTTTTCATTTTTCTCACATAATACCTAGGGCTGGAATTTCTGGGTTGTATGTTTAACTTTCTAAGACTACCAAACTATTTTTCAAAGTAGTGCCATTTTGCATTCCCATTAGCAACTTATGAGAGTTCCGCTGGTTCTGTATCAACATTTGATATTATCTTGCCAATATTTGGTATTATTAGTCTTTCTATTTAGCCATTTTTTAGATGTGTAATGGTTTCTAATTGTGTTTTAATTGCATTTTCTTAATAACTAATGCTATTGAACAACTTTGCATGTACTTGTCATCTCTATCTCTCCTTTAACAGTGTTTTTTCTAATTGCTTTTTGAACTGGATTGTTTGTCTTATTTTGAAAGTTCGTTATATATTTTAGATGCAAATTCTTTATACATATTTTGCAAATATTTTCTGTTTTCATTTTATTTTCTATTTTTATTCATATTATAAAGATACATAATATATATTAATAAGATGATATGATATGAAATTATGTGATGTGATATATGATATATAATATACTGTGTTCACCCTGCCTAGAAAGTTCCTGTTTCCTCTTCATTCATACCTTAGCCCATTCTCTCTTCCTGTCTTTTTTTCCTCTAGTAGTTGCAGTTCGTTCCAACCAGCCTTTCTCACTACCTGTCACTCTCCATTTTTTATTTCCTTTTGTGGTAGGTGGTATCCCAAAATTAATAAGAATATATATATATATATATAATATATATATATACACACATATATATCTGTATATATATGTGTGTGTGTATATATATAATATATATAATATATAAGAATATATATATTATTATAATATATATATTATAAGAATATATATATATATAATATATATATACAATATATAAGAATATATATATTATAATATATATATTATAAGAATATATATATAATATATATATATACACACATATATATCTGTATATATATGTGTGTGTGTGTATATATATATATATATATATATATACATAGTGTGTGTATGTGTGTGTGTATGTGTGTGTGTTGGGGTATCATTGAGATTATTATATCCAATTGATTATTTCAGACAAAATACAAACACATCTAATATGTTTTCATTATTTATCATTAAATGATTCTAGATAGCTAAAGGCAGAAAAGCTCTGAATGAGGACGTGGGGATATGCATCTCTGTCTTCATTTATTCCCAAAGTAAATCCCTCTTGTTCCTTGAGACCAGACCGTCTTCCTCTTGTCTCAGTAAGTGGTACCACAATGTGATCACTGTAGCCCAAAACCTAAGAGTTATGCTGAGAGTCTCCTTTTCTCCCAGTTAGTCATTATATCTGGCCAGTCATGCCTCCTCAATGTTTGCAGATCTCCAGATCTTCTTGCATTATTTTACTAAAGGTCCCCTTTATCTATTGCCTGATGCAGTGATACTCAAACTTTGGTGTGATCTGAATCACCTCAAGTGTTTGTTTAAATACAGATTTTGGGTCCTATCCCCCGAGTTTCTGGTTCTGTAGGTCTGAAGTGGGGCTATTGAATTGACATTTCTATCAAATTCTCAGGTGATGCTGAGAATGCTGGTTCAGGAGCCACACAGCCTCCAGAACAGCTGTCCAGTTAGTTAACAATTAAAATGCAAATTTCTTACCAATAGCTAATCTATCCCACATTTACAGAGAGTGAAAGTAGGGCATGCACTATGCTCAGTAATATTGGGGATCCAGAGATGAACAAGTAGCTCTCATTACCTCAAAGTGTTCACAATCTAGTGGATATGCCATGAAGTTGTAGGTGGCATAAAGGGCCAGCTTCCTGGGTAACCAACCTGTGCATTCACACGTGATACTGTGCTTAGAATAGCCCCATGCTTGGCTTAATGAGCTGCTGTTGCCGTCTTGAAGTTCTTAATTTTTTAAGAGTTCCTGCATTCTTATTTTGCACTGGGCCCCACAATTATCTACCAGTCCTCAGCGGTAAGAAGGCTAGTACTAAGTAAATTTACTTTTTCAATTTTTGCCACCCTCACACTGACCTTGTTCAGAACTTGCATTTTATGTGTCATCCAACTTTCCCTAATAGTTGAGCCTCATCAAACTTTGCTGAGTTGGATTCATAAAAGCACTGTTCTCCACTAGGCGATGTTGGTGGTAAAAATTCTAGTGGGTGTCTCTGGCCATGAATGCAGAAATTACCTTCAGCCCCAAAAAGGATACTTGGGGATGTCACCTAATAATAAGCTTTGTGGAGAAATTCTCAACCGTGCTGAAAACCAGGAATCCTTGTGATACTTACATTTTCCTGTTGAGAACTGGACAGCACCTCTACTACCTCCCAGCAGTGGAATCATAAAATCGCCACACATTTACAATGGGGAGAAATCATAAAACTCAGTAATTTATCACAGCGCTGTCCACGACTGGATTCTAAATGGGACTGGTGAGGTAAAAGGCCTCCTTCCATCTAAGGTATCATCTTTCTAACCTTGAATCATCTATAATTTACTTTGAACTCATAAAGTCATAAAACTTGAGAATGTCACTGAAACTAGTAAAGTGCTTCCTGCAAAAAGTTATCTTTAGGCCTTTATGAGAACAGCGCGATACCTGTTGAAACTCAGAGATGAAGCTGATATAATATTGTTCAGAGTTAGAGCCTCATTTTCCCCTGTTTTTTTTTTTTTCCCTTCAAAGTCTTGTTTGATAATAGAAATAATGAATATTGGTGCTCATTGTGTGTTTGGCGGTGTGCGTATGTTTAAGTGAAAATTAAGGTCTAATGGTGAGATTTAACATTTTAAAACTTCACATTCCTCCTATGACTTGAGGGGGTAAAAAAGAGTCTATTATCATTTTCAGGCCAGATGTTTTACTTAACTGAGCCGGTCTGATCCCTGCACCTGTCTGGGACCAGCAGTTGCAGGATTAGTGTAAGAGGCTGAATTTTAAAATCTGGACAACTGTTAGTGAACAAGGGAATGGTGTGAAAATGGACAGGCTTTCAGCATAAAGGATTTACTGTTTATGACATAACGCAGTGCATCACTGGCAGGAGAATGTGAGCAGGCCTGGTTAACTCTCTGTCCATGCTTTCACAGATACATTACCAAGTGACAATTACAGGGACGATAAGTGCAGAAAACAGAAGTAGGGGATTGAGGTTAGAGTTGGAGGAAACAGAGACATATTATACTATCCATCTGTGAGACAGCCGTAGAGCTACACGGAATTATATATTATTTCTGGTGGATTATGACAATTATAAAAGGAAGAATACATGCCTCACCCCATTAAGATTTTTTTAACCATGCAACTTCAAGGAAGCAATGGCTTGTTACCCAAAAGTAATTTCTTCCTAAAGGATAATTTACGTTTCTCATAATATAGCAGCTAAATAAACTAGTTTTTACAAAAGCAAATGAAAATAAGCATCATTTTTATTGGGGTAAGACTAGATGTGACTGGGAAATTCTGACAGATCTCAACAACTGAAATGAAATTCATTTTAAGGCAATACGCACACATGCACCCTCAACACTCACACTCACACACTTGAGTGCATATTTGCTTCACCCATCTGGCTAAAATATAAAATGTAACATTATCCTTTAGAGTAACATAATTCCAGTGCATTCTGTATTTTTCAGCTTTCTGTCATGTCTGAATTAATACACACACACTCACACACATACAGCTTAAAATAATACTGAAATGACTAATGCTGAAGAAGAATTAATGTGGACTCATCTGCTCATTATCTTCAGAACTGCACTAAATTTTGAGCTGAGAGACGGGGGTTTGTGCCTGACTCTACCTCACCGTGTGCGTGTGACCCTGGGCAAGGCACTCAGCATCCTGGAGCCTCGAGTCCTTAGTCTCGGGAGTTATATAAGAATTAAGGAAGCTAATGGATATAAAAGCACTTTGTAATTTGTAAAATGATTTACACGTGTTCGCTCTTACATTCAATTAAATTTGTAAAAGAAAATCTGAAGCCAATCTGTATAAGATTATCTCAAGAATGATGATGAAACAAAATTCACGTACAGTAAAAGCAACTAATTTATCCTTCAGACACATAGTATATACATGAATTCTCTCAAGTAGGTTAAAAAAATAAGGTTTCCCTTTATGAACTTTAGTCGCATTCATGTTCTCTAATTCACTCAACCTTTAATACAATTGGGCACGTGTTGTGTGGCAGTCTCAGGGACGGAGTGGTGAACATGACAAACGGAACTTCAGACTGAATGAGGAAGGCTGACATTAAGCAGGCAATTATGTAAGCAAATATTTGATGCTTATCATAGCTACGTGCTGTGGAAAAGGAAATGTAAGTGCCGTGAAAGCATATAACAGATGTACCTGACCCTGTGGGAGGTGTCACCAAGGCTTCCCTGAAGACGTGACATTTAAATATCATAGTCTTTCATATAACAGAAGTCACACATATTTACCTTTAGTTGGGGACTGTGGTTTATATTTTTGAACTGTGATTTATATTTTTCTTTCAGATGCTTGTACACTAGAAAATGTAGTTTGAGGGTTTTTGTTTTGTTTTTTAAGCTGTAGTGAGGTTATAGGCTGTACTTTTCACAGGCTTCTTTCGATTTCTTCTTTTGGGTCTCAATGTTGACTTAAGCAAAAAGAGAAATGTATTGACTTACACAACTAAATAGTAATGGGACTGTACTTTCAGGTATGTTGCATATTGGGGCAAATGATACAATCAGGATTAGCTATCTCTCCATCTCTTAGTCTCTACCATTCTGTAAAAAATTTCTCTGAAGGTCTTTTTTCCCTTGAATGATTTTCTCTTATCCTATATTTCCAAAGGGAGCTCTAGAACAGAATTCTGACTGGGTCGTGTGGCTACTTCTAGGTGAAGAGGTGAAGAGAGGGGTCAACCCCGTGGGAATCACAATGAGAAAGGGGAAGGGCAGATCTTCTAGGACAACCACAAAGAGGAAAAATGAATGGCGGACAAGCAAAAACACACTTGTTCACTACATTCTGGAACCAATCTCTTTTGCCTACGTATTTCCTCAAACTTTATAGTATTTTTGTTTTAGTTTTCTATTGTTATGTAACAAATTACGAGTATAGCATCTTACAACTCTATTCATTAGCTCAAGATTCTATATGTCAAAATTCTGGTATGGCACAGTTAGGTTCTCAGGTCAGGGTATGACAAGGGTGAAACAAAGGTGTTGGGAGGGCTGAGTTCCCATCTGGAGGCTCTGGGGAAGAACCTGCTTCCAAACTCAGGCAGGTCATTGGCCGAAAGATTTTCGTGGAAGTGAGACTGAGGTTCTCATTTGCTTGCTTCTTTCATCTCCTAGAGTCTGCCCTTGCTCCTTGACATATCATGTGGCTGCCTCCAGCAACAAAGACCCTCTCATACTTCAGATCTCTGACCTTTCCTTTCTCTGACCTCTAGATGCATATTTAAAGGGGATATATATATATATATTCATTCCCCATGACACACACACATATATATACAAAGTCGGACAATTAAGTTCACAAACTCATCCTAGAAAAAGTGCTACATACCTCACTGCTGAATACCACTTCTTTCACCTTTGAAGTACTCCCCTTAGGAAGCTATGCACTGACGCCAGCGCCTACTCCATCCTTCAAAGTAATTTTGGAACTCTTTTTCTGGAATGGCCATCAGAGCTGTTGTTGTAGTATTACCCTTGATGTCCTAAATGTCATCAAAATGTCTTCCTTTCAATATTTCCTTTATCTTTGGGTAAAGAAAGAAGTCATTGGGGGCCAGCTCAGGTGAGTAAGGAGGGTGTTCCAATACAGTTATTTGTTTACTGGCTAAAAACTCCCTCACAGACAGTGCCGTGTGAGCTGGTGCGTTGTCGTGATGCAAGAGTCATGAACTGTTGGCGAAAAGTTCAGGTCGTCTCACTTTTTCAACCAGCTTTTTCAGCACTTCCAAATACTAAAGTTGGTTAACTATTTGTCCAGTTGGTACAAATTCATGAAGAATAATCCTTCTAGTATCAAAAAATGTTAGCAGCATTGTGACAACAAGTTTGCAAACTTAATTGCCAGAACCCTTATTTTACATAGACATTTATTTATGTGTTTACATATTATAAGGAATTGACTGACATAACTACGGGATCTGGCTGAGCAAGTCTGAAACCCATAAGACTGGCAGCAGACAGGAAGGAAAGAGCACAAGCAGGATGGCATGCTATGGGCATAGGTCAAAGCTGTTGTCCATAGTCAATAGTCCAAAAAGAAAGATCCAGAGGAAAGAGAAACCCAGCTCTCATAGTCCCTGGTGCTATTTGGAATCTGGTTTAGGGAATAAATACCTAGGCTTACTTTTATAGGGCTTCCACTGAGTAAATCAGGGCCTCCCAGGATAATCTTCCTATCTTGAGGTCAGTTGACTGGGAGCTTTAATTACACATGCAAAATCCCTTCTCAGGATCTCCTAGGTTAGTGTTTAATTGAATGACAGAGGCCAAAAATCTTATAATCCTGTCTACCGCATCTATTGTGATTTTTCAACTCTAATATTTTCGTTGATGTTTCCAAAAATATCTTTTGAGGGATTTTATATCCTAGAAATGTCATATTTGCAATAAAGACAGGGCAGATTTTGATGTTGTTTATTTAGTCATACTGAGAGAAATAACCTTTAAAAATTGGGAAGATATTGTAAACAATGAAAGTCTAGTCTGAAAATATAAAGACTAGTCTTTGTGGTTAGTTTGAAAGTTACCAGAGATAAAACATAAGGAAAATTCAATAAAATCTTTGGATTAGGTTGTAAAGTGCTAGGATAAATTTTTTTAAAAAGTGTTACAACTGATCATGACATTTTTTAGTGGACAGAAATATATACCTAATAAATGAATGCCATTATTTTACCCATGAATTGTTTACCCAGAGGAAGGAAGCTGCAGTCAGGACATACATCCTTCTACAGTGAACACCCCTTGATGTAGTGTATGTGTTATTTTTGTCTGCCTCACCTGATTGCCTTTTAAACCAACCTCCTTGACTTGCAGCCTTTGGAGGGGCAATCCTCCTTACTACAAGGCTCTCTCTCCTCGCCACAGCTGATTGGAGCAGGAATGGCAATCTGACCTGGGGGAGACAATCCATTGGGTGGACTCTGAGCCAGATTACCCAATAGGTAATGATTGTGGCACCAGCAAAATTGAGGAAACCCCAAATTTCTTTTAAAAGTCTTTATTATTGGACATATTTTAAAAATGAAAGTAGTCATCAGGGAATAAAATCAGAATGTTGTGTACTCTCTCATACTTATTTCATTGTTTAGAATAATCTTTATTATGTATATGGAACATAATAACCTTTTAAGTGCTTAGGGCCTCTATATGTCTTAATCTCACCCTGGCTATCCAATGCCAACCATGTTCTTTCCCTTACAACTTTTAAAGACTTAGAGAATACAGAGTTAGTGAATGATGGTGAATCCATGGAGGTGTAAGATCACATCAAGTTGAGGCCAGAGTATGCTTCACTGTAAGGTAATTTTGTACATAAGCTGAAGTGATGGGGGAGCAGAAACAGCCTTGAGGGGTCTGCAAGAGACAATGGCACAACCGGAAACTGGACTGAAGAGAACTGCAGTCACAGGAAGAGGAGAGAGCTGACAGGAGCTTACTGAAAACACAGTACTCAGACCGTCATGCTGCAGTTAGGTTCCTTGAGATTCCCTGGTATCCTTCTAGTAGATCTTTTTAAATGAGTTCTTTCCATGGTTTTCTGTTTTGTAACACCAAGCAATTCCAGACTATGACACTGAATGACCCCTTACCGTATACTCAGAACATGGCCCCATATTAATTCCTGTCCAACCAAAAATTATTAAGCACAAAAGGCCTCGTACGAGGCAGCAAGGAAAACACTAAGTGTATAAACATGTTCTTAGCCTCAAGGAACTTACATTTACAAAGGTGCACATATATGCTTGTAGTAGAGATGATTTGTGGGAAGATGTCAAAGGAGCCCAGTGAAGGAGTCACTTCTGAGTGGTGTGGTTTGGAAGGGTTTCAGGTAGGAAGTTCCATCTGGGCTGAGCCTTGAGTGGATGCTCTGAAGGAATGGACTTTTCAGGAGTGGTCTTGTGGTGGCGAGACCCCGTTGCCAATCAATAGGAGTAAAGAAACCACACAGGAGGGCAATGCAGTAGCAGGCACAGCACAGAATTCATGAGTCTTCCTGAGCCTCAAGCTGCCTGACTCTCTCTCCACCTCTGCTGCTCCAAACTGCCCCGTTCTTCAAAGCGCCAACAACCCATCCAGTTCAGGCCGAGTGAATGAAATTATGCATCAGGTCTGCAGGCAGTCACCGTTCTGTGGTAATACCCCTAATGGGAGACCATGGTTTCCAAACTTCTGGGGCCTTATTACAGCCTTTTGGCTTTGAAACTGGAGGGCCAGACCCTGTCAGGAAAGCCATGAGCTGAGATTCATTTCTGGACCCTCAAGTCAAGTGCATGACCTGAGGAGCACACTTCTACTTCTGAGGAAAATAGAACACGAATCATCAGAGAAAATCCAGGAGAGCAGTTGCAAGAGGTATAAATAGAATAAAGGAGGAAACAAGGTGGACATTGGGTCTAGCAAACAGACTGCATTTCTGGAACAACAGAGAACCTCCAGTATCGTCCCTTATCCCAAGGGGGTATTTTCCAAGACCCGCAGTGGATGACTGAAACCGCGGATAACATAAACCCTATATATACTATTAGGTTGGTGCAAAAGTTATTGTGGTTTAAAAGGTTAAAATAATTGCAAAAAACGCAATTAATTTTGCACCAACCTAATACCATGTTTCTCCGAAAATAAGACCTTGCTGGACAGTCAGCTCTAATGCGTCTTTTGGAGCAAAAATAAATATAAGACCCTGTCTTATTTTACTATAATACTGTGTCTTAATCTAATCTAATCTAATGTAATATAATATAATATAATATAATATAATGTAATATAATACCAGGTCTTATATTAATTTTTGCCCCAAAAGACGCATTAGAGCTGATGGTCCAGCTGGGTCTTATTTTTGGGGAAACACGGTATGATTTTCTTATACATACATACCTATGATAAAGTTTAATTTATAAACTAGGGACAGTGAGAAATTAAAAACAGTAACTACTAATAAATAAAACAATTACAATAATATACTGTAATAAAAGTTATGTGATGTGGTCTCTCTCTCTCTCAACGGTGATGGCTACTATGTGACTAAAAGGCAGGTAGTATATACAGTTTGGACAAAGAGATGAGTCATGTTCCAGGTGGGTTGGAGCAGGAAGGCAAGAGATTTTATCCCATTACTCAGAAAGGTGCACAATTTAAAACTTATGAAATGTTCATTTATTTATTTAAATTTGTTTTTCAGTTACAGTTGACATACAATATTAGTTTCAGGTCTGCAAAACAGTGATTAAACATTTATATAACTTACAAAGTGATCACCCTGATAAGTCTAATACCCATCTGACAACATATTATGAATTGTTTATTTCTGGAATTTTCTATTTAAAATATTTGGACTGTGTTTGACTGTAGGTAACTGAAACCGCAGAAAGTGAAACCACAGATTGGGGGGACAACTACTGTATTTAGAGGACATACTGGTGGAAAGTCTGGAGGAAACCAGAGAATAAATTTCTTTGAATGCCAGGCTGCTGTATGGAAGTTTGGGAAAAGCCTCTGAAGTATTCTCTGTAGGAATATCAGAAAATACTGTCTGATCTCCCTGATGGCTCCCTCTGTCTAACAAATTGTTCTGTTTGTATCTCTCTCATGGCATTTAACACACACGCTGCTCTGTTTAGTGATTATCTGTGTAATTCTTGCAGTCTATTTCAATTTGTTCTGGAGGCTAAGTATGCATTTCTCATCGTATACTAAGTACCTGGTTCAGTGCCTTGTTTGTCACTGGCTTCATGCCAGCCGCAGGAACGATCCACAGGTGAGTGGGCATGTGGTACAGAAGAGTTTACACATGGGGGCCAGTAGTAAGTCAGGTGTATACATGTAGACTCTGCAGCCCCATCAGATTAAGGATAGCAATTACATGACACGAGATGAATGCAACAAGGCTTTAAATCCAGAAGTTATTTTCTCAAATAACTCTTCTCCCCAGTTTCTACACAAAAATGTGCACTTCTGTACTTCTAGAATATGGTAACATGTAAATAAATGTGTTGTCTGAATGCAAATAATAGTGCAACTAACACAACTATTTCTTAACAAAATAGTTAAGAAATTGTATTCTCAGCTAGGCACGATAAAGTATAATGAAACTTATGGCTTTTACTAGTAATATATGCAGATTATTTGAAAAACACACACACCAATACATCATTACCACTCCCCAGAGAAGACTACTGTTTATATTATGGGATATTTCATTTTTTCCAATTTAAAATATTGCTCAGTCATTTAATTGTTTAGTATTTATTGAGTGTCTATTATGTGCTAGGCACTGTCCTAAGTAATGGGGAGACAGAAGAAAATTAAAGGACAAAAACCTTTGCTTTCATGGAGATTTTAGTCTAATGGGGAAAACAGACAATGGGAAAGATGAATTAGTGAAATATGTAGTATGTTAGATATTGATCATTGCAAGTAAATTAGAACTATATATATATGGATATATTGTTTATTTCTGTTTATATATATATATATATATATATATATATGGTGAGAGTTGCAGTTTTAGACAGGGTCATGAAGGAAGCAATGACCAGGGAATGGTCACTGAGAAAGATACACACACACACATACACACACACACACACACACACACACACACACGCGCGCGATTTAGCAAAATTCTTTGGATCTTGTATATATTAGTCCTCTAAAGAAACTCCTATGAACGGAGTGGGTTAAACAACAAAAAATTATTGTCTTGCCGTTCTGGAGACTAGAAATTTAAAATCAAGGTGTCACTAGGGTTGGTTCTTTCTGAGGACTGTGAGGGAGAATCTGTTCTTTGTCTCTCCTCTCTCTTCTAGTGATTGGCTGGCAATTTTGGCACCTTGGCTGCTGAAGCGTCATCCTGATTTCTGCCTTTATCTTCATATTCCATTCTCCCTGTGTGTATGTCTATCCTCAAATTTCCTCTTTTTTATAAGGACACCAACCATATTGGATTAAGGACCCACTCTTCTCCAGTGTGACCTCATTTTAACTACATCTACAACATTTTTTTTTTTTCAAATAAGTTCACATTTCAGGAGTACTGAGGGTTAGGACTTCAGCATGGGAATTTTGGGGGCATACATTTCAACCCATAACGCTATATATACAATTTTATATCAGGGTTTTAACATTTGTTTTTATATCATGAAAGTTTGTCGGTGTCCTTAAATATGTCTTGAAAAAAATGACTTCATTGTTGGTATAACTTTTTCATACTACAAAAATGTCATATTGATTTAATCGTTCATTCCGTATCATTTGACATGAGGTTGATTGGCACAGTGGCAAGAGTGGTTAGCTATGACTGTGGACTTAAAGGGAGGAATTTTATTTTCTTCTTTTTGTTTGTCCGTACTTTAAATTTTTACAATGACGACATAACAGTTTGTAATAAGAAAAACATCCACCAAATTTATTTTTTAATTAATATTAATTTTAAGTTGCTATAATTATTGCAACTTAATTTTAAGTTGCATATTAATTTTAAGTTCCTATAATTATCAGGATTGTTTAGCAGATCATGAGTTTATCTTTGTAACAACCTTGGGAAAGAGAAAATATAAATTGCACTGTGTTGATCACTTTCAGCATTTTCATCTCATGATGCTGATTTGGTGTTGTTGCTGTCGTTTGTATCCAATTGTGGGTTGAGGATTTAAAGAAAATAAAACTCTAATTTTGAAAGTTTTATTTATTTTTTTAATAAATCAATTCTGTGTTTTGAAAAAGAATGCAATCCCCTTGAACCATCTCTCCTTTGAGTCAATTGCACCCGGTTGTTGGTGTCAGGAGAAAACCTTGGCAGACAAAACACAGAATTACCTGGTTAGCCTTGTCACATAACTTGGCCCTGCTTTAACTAAAGATCCTCAAGGAAAAGCCTTTTGTTTTTGTTACCAAAGCCTGATTCAAGAAGAATGACTTTAAGAAGCAGCAAAGAGGGATTAAGTTGCCAGGTTAGGTAACATATTCCTAAGATTCCTGTGCTTTCAGTACAAAACAAAGGAACTGCACCATATCTTAGGGTCATTCCATTCCTCAGTGACTGGTTCTATGCATAGCATTTATTTTTCAGTTAAAATGTATCTCTCTCCCTTCTCTGCCAAGTACTCTAGATCATACACAAAAAGCAGATCTCTGCAAAACAAATTTCTCTTGTCAATAATCGTTTAGAAATCGGTTAAAATATATAAAGAAATTCTGCTCTTGCTTCTAAATAAAAAAGTGTTAACGTATTTTTTTACCCTTAATATTAATTTTACCAATAAAATTGGTAATTTATAAAACATTAAATAAGCACAATTTTCTGTCATTATTATGTGTTATCCTCTAGGTAAGAAATATGCTGGAATCTTTTAGTTATTTAGAATAGGGTTAAGTAAACTTTTTTGGTAAAAGTCCAGATGGTAAATATTTTAGGCTTTGTGGCCATGCCCATGTCTGCTGAAACTACTCAACTCTACTGTCATAATGAGAAAATAGCTATAGATAACATTTTGGTGAATGGGCACACATGTGTTCCAATACAACTTTATTTATAAAAATAAGTGTCAAGCTAGACTTTTTTAACTTAGAGTAATAAAGTTTGGCATTCAAGGGCACTCTACCCCATGCTCAACCTACTTTTTCAGACCTATCTTTTACAGTTCCCCTGTGCGAATATTTTGCTTCAAACATACTACATAACTTGCTTGTTGTCTTCTGAACCAACTATTCAACTTCTGTGTCACTGTCCCTCCTAGAAGTTTGTTTCTTTCTTCTAATGTCTAATTCTTCCTCCTCCCTGGGGGCTTCCCTAACCATCCCTCCTACTAGGCACTCATAGCACTCATTCTATGTATTTCTCATTTGTCATCCAAGCATTGGTTCTCTTTTGGTGGCTCTCATAGGTTCACTGCGGTCTTCAGAAATAGGCTCTATTTCTGCCCCTGTAGCCAAACATGCTTAGAAAATGCTGCATTAAAAAGCTGGAGAAATATTAAAAACAAAGTGATTTGCTCCCAAGTGTGGAAAGTCTCTTACTCCTAAGGGGGGAAACGGTAGACAGCTCTATAGCCAGGGAAAGTGAAGGTAGCCAGGAGCAAATTCTAATGCATGGTACGATGAATTAAAAAAAAAAAAAAAAAAAAAAAAAAGACCAGAAGAAACCCACGGAGCATTCCAGTGGGGCACTAGCAATAACCAGAGGGATAGAAAGGAGACTATAGAATGAGAACAGGAATGGGACTGGCTGCTGGAAAAATCACAAGGCCCCAGGAGAGTAGAAAACACAATAGTATGGAGGTCATAAAATGGTGGAATAAAAGGCTGACGCTGGGAGTATTTTAAAAGACTTTTGTCCTGGACATTAATGAATGCCAACTATAATTTTATATATATAATGTGATGGTTCGGTGTGGGGTCGGAGGGATGGTGGATGGGGGGAGGGGGGTTCACAGTGTGAGGGATATGGATGATGAACATCTAAGTATTACCTTGTTTTGTACACCTGAAACTAATAAATAAATAAATTTATGAAAAAAAAAAAAAAAAAAAAGACCTTTGTCCAGACCTACATGGAGAAGCGGAGGAGAAGAGGGATGTTAGAAAAGCAAAAAGGCATCTTTGGTAGAGCACAGGTTTTGGAGTCAGAGAGAACTGGATTCAAATCCTTATCTCTTATTTTTCATTTTTCAAGTTATTTACTACTGCTTTCTTGCTATTTCCTTGTTAGTAACAATGAGAGTAATAACACCTACCTCCTAGATCTGTACTGAGAAACTAAAGAGATAATCCACGTGCAGCTCCTGGTACATGTTCTCAATACCTAGTAAGTATCACAATTAATGCCCAAGCCATGTCCAGGCTGTTGTACGTGACATAGGCAAAAGTGATTGAGTAAAAGAAAACAAATCATTTATCCAATCAATAGTACATTAGTGGATCCAAAACCTTGTTCTTTTCAAAGATCTTTTTCTACTAAAATTTACCTATTATCAACATTCATAACTTTAAACTCTTTTTACAAATACATTTTGTTTCCACATAAAATACTTGGGATTCTTGGCACATTCTCTTGATGGTTCACGGTGTCTGCATGTTACAGTGGAAGGAACTCTGCCAGTGGGAAGAGTGAGTTCTGATCCTGGCTCTGACCATGGGCAGCTGTGTGCGCTGGAAGGACTCACTCACCTCCCCTGGCCTCACGTTCCTCATTGTTAAAAAAAAGGGCTTCTCTTCAGTTTTACTTGCTCTCCTCTCTCTTTAAACAATTTCTTTCTCTCTCTTAATACTTAAAACCACACTTTTATATTTATCTGCAGAAAGCTTTATGGTTCCTGCATTTAGGAGGTGCTCACTCTCAGGGTTATGCCATTGCACGGTTGGCACTGCAGACCTTCACCGTGAGTGCTGCCTTCACCTCTGCTCTCTACACCCCTCGCTTGCCTCACCCTAGTTCCAGCTTTGACTGGAACTCTCTCCTCACTTGTGTACCGTCTCCTTCCTCAGAGGCAAGGAACTTCCCTTATATGGCAGTAAGAGGGATTTCCCTTTTGTTTCCAATACCTTTGCAGTGTTTTTCAGCATTCAGTGGGTGTCTTTGGCTGCAGGAGAATGAAGCAATGTGTGTAGACTGTGCCTTACAAAGCTTCTGGATTCCTTTCCTGGGTCAGGGACTCTCATTTTGTTCATATGATTCACTCTTTAAGTTACCACAGGGAAATTTACCTGAGTCTTCACTGCCACCTAACACATCCATCTTAGAGTCCTTGTAGTTTATTCTATTGACCAGACATTTCAATATTTGCAGATAAAAGATTAATAAGAGTTAACAGTAGCAGAGGACTTTTTATGTGCTGGACATAGGGCTCGGCACTTTATTTGGATTTTTTTGTTTAATATTGGCAGCAACTCTCTGAAGTAGGTAACTAGTGATCTCACTTTATAAACAGGAAAGGAAATTTTAAAGAAATTCATTAACTTTCCCTGGACACAGTTCAATAATTGGTTAAGTTGAGGTTCAAACTTAGATTATATAACCCTAGCTCCTGAGTTATTAAACAAGAGGTTTTACTGGTGAACCTGGGAATTTATCTAGTCCAGTCATTTCTATTTTTAGGGACTCTTTCTTCAAATGAAAGCTTGGGGAAAGCCCCAGTACATAAACCAAATAAATTTAGATATCTTTATTTTGAAATGTGTTGGGGGTGGGGGCAGATGGGAGGTACAGTTTAGAGTAATATCTAATCAAATCCTCTTCTCCACCAATTTCCCTTGGTTATGGGTTGAATTGTCTTTCTTTCAACGCCCCCTGTACCCCATTGGAAAATATATCTTGAAGTCTTGACCCCAAGTCCCTCAGAATATGATCAAATTTGGAAGGTTCATTGTGGATTTAATTAGAATGGAGTCATACTGGAGTATGGTGGGCACCTAATCCAATACAACTGGTGTCCTTATAAGAGGACAATCATGTGAGGACAAGTGATGTATAGGGAGAAAGCCATGTGACCACCAAGACAGAGATTGGAGTTATGTACCTATAATCCAAGGAGCGCCAAAGACTGATGCCAAACCACCAGAACTAGGAAGAGGGCAAGAAAGGATTCCCCTACAGTTTTCAGAGGAAGCATGACTCTGTTGACGCCTTGATTTGGGACTTCTAGCCTCTACAACTATAAGAGGATAAATTTTTGTTATTCTAAGCTACCTTGTTTGTGGTACTTTGATGCAGCAGCCCTAGGACACTAATGCACCTTCTCATGGGGACTCTGAAGGGCAACCCGCAGTTCAAAAAGTGTGCAAACTTTGCTTCTGGGTGGATAAAATCGGATGAGAACAATTCTACATAAAAGTTTGATTTTTAAGGAGGAAAAGTCATTCAAACGAAGTGTATCCTTAAGCACGATATTGCAATTGGCACCAGATCTAATCCTTTACTCCTTACATTTTAGAGATTTTAGGCATGGGAAGCATGTTGGGCAGTGGCTACAACCCCATGGCCCACTGTGAGTGAAGTTGTGAGCATTGGTGACTGAGGACCAATCACAGGGCTGTTGTGACAGCTTCTCCATAACTCTGGGCTCTGTAGATTTAAGATCTTCGTTCACAAAGAGGGAATGCTTCCAACAGAGGACTCAGCAAATATCCCATTGAACTTTAAGCTGTGGCTGCTGCCCAGGCATTTCAGACTCCTCATGCCAGGGACTTGCAGACCAGAAGAGGAGTCACCATGCTGGCAGGAGTACTTCACCCTGCTCATCAGGAGGAGGCAAGGCTGGTGCTGTGTTGGCGTAGCAGGAAAAATATATTGGGACCCCCAGGGATTCACTTGGGCATTTTGGTGTTCTCCTTGGCCTAATTTTGGTGATACTTGGACCAATGCAGCAACCTCAGCCTGATTACAACCTGGGGAACCATGAACTCAGATCCCTAAAATCTGAGCATCTGGTTCTTCCCTCCAGGTAAGCCACCAAGACCAAGAGGTACTGCTGCTAATGAGGAGAATCTAGAATGAATATTAGAGGAAGAAAATGATGAGTATGGTTTGTGGCCCTGAGAACGACTGCAGTAGAACTATACAGCTGGCCAACTAACCTTCCCCCTGCATGTTCACTCCAGAGAAAGAAGCCTTCCAGAACTCTGGAGAAGCCACCCTCAGAGCATACAGAAAGAAATGGATATATGTGGTGCATGTTCCATCAGGTGTTATGGATCTGCCCCCTGCAGTTCCAAGAGTGCTGCCAGTTAATGGCTTTCAGCCCTCTGCCATCTGCCCTCTCTGGAAACTGCCGCTGGCCGAAAGGAGCCATTTAGTTCAGGTCACATCCCCTTCCCAGGACCTGCATCCATGATTGGTGGATACAAGAGACGGAGACTGGATACAAAAGCATGGCCATTCTGCCCCAACCCAGGGTCATCCTGGGTCCAGAGCTCCCTGCAGGACCGACAGAATCCTCCGTTGTGACTATATCACAGCCAACTTTCCCCTCTGCCCTGTCCTGCTTCCTTCTCTCCTCTCACAGGCATTGATCCTAAGAGCACCTCTAACAAACTCCCTGCACACTACTCTCCATGCCACAGTGTTCTCCTTGGGGAATGTGACCTATAACGATGTTACCTTTTCACATGATGTTTAAATGCACTTGGTGACTGTGTTCATTCATTCATTCATTCATTGAAAAACTGTTCTTGAGCGCCTAATTTGTGTCAGTTCTGTTCTACATCCACACTGGTGCATAAGTCCAACAAGGTCTCTGCTCTCGTCGAGCTAACATTCTAGAGACAGGAGATAGATAGCAAACAAATAAATGAATAATTAATAAAAGGACCATCAGATAGTGATTAGAGCTATGCAGATAATTAAAATGGTGTAATGTGACAGAAAGTGATTGAATGGCTACTTACAAAGCTCTCTCTAAGGAGGTGCCAGGAAAGCTGAAACCTGAAGGTCCAGGAACCAACCCTGTGGAGATCAAGGGCAAGAGCATTCCCAGTAGAGAGGATGGCTTAAGATTGAAATTGAGTTGGTGTTTACAGAACAAGAGAGAAGATCAGTGTGCCATGACGTTAATGAGAGTGGTAAAGCGTGAAGCATAAGATCCTCAGAAGTAAACGGGACATAGGGGAGAGGATTTTGGAGGTTGGAGGAGGGGGGGGATAAAGTGTGAAATAGTTTATTTGGAGAGTAAAAATTTTAAAAATTCTGGTCAAATGTGGTAGAATTGATAAATAGTATTGAGGGCTCTTTTGAGAGAGGGGTCCTGGATTTAAAATAAGAGAGAAGAGTTGTATATTTTTTCCAGCGATGTTCAGCCATTGATACAGGCCTGCAATGGGCAGATAGGATTACATGTGTTTAGCCCTTTGGCAGGTTAGACTGATGGAAGGAGAGCATGGGAGAGAATTAAGAGTGTTATTATGGGAGAAATGGAATCTAAGCTGGGTAAGAGGGAACTAGGGACATAAAGTGCTAATGCCTGTTGAAAGAATGGTCGATTTCATGGACTGGCAATGTAGATGAGAGCAAAGAATTCCTTAAGTGGGAGTTCTACAGTCAGTGGTCTACAAGGACAGGGTCAAGGGAACCCAGAATGGGCTATTTGAAACAAACTTTTTAGAGATTTGTGCTATCATCAGTGACGGCAAAATCAAACGATATGACTCTAGAATGGATGGCTTAGATGGAATGATGGAAAAAATAATTTTTGCAGGTCCGAAGGCTGAGAGATATCAGAACATTTCAGGGATTATCCACGTGGATGTAGAAGTAACCGATAATTGAAGTCACCAAGTCAGATATTACAGTCAAACTGAAAAAGGGAGAGTGAGTGTGACAACAAAATGGGGTAATCTATATCAAAATTTGATGGCATACATTTCAGATTATATATTTTAACATTTTTTTTTCTGGTCTAGGCTTTTTTGTTTGACTACTTTTAATACAATTTATTTTTTAGAAAAGTTTTAGAGTTACAGAAAAATTGAGAAAACAATACAAAGCGCCTACATAGTTGCACTTGTTTTCCCTTGCTATTAACATCTTACATTAGTATGGCACATTTGTTACAATTAATGAACCATTATTGATAGCTATAGTTTTACTTATAGCTAAAGTCCATACTTTAGTCACATTTCCTTAGTTTTTACTTAACGTACATTTTCTGTTCCAGGATGTCACCCAGGATACAACATGACGTTTACTAGTCATGTCTCCTTAGACAATTCTTGGCTGTGACAATATCTCAGACTTTGCTTTTGATGATGGTGACAGTTTTGAGGAGTACTGGCCAGGTATTGTATAGGATGTCCCTGTGTTGTAATTTTTATGATCTTTTTTTTATTGATTAGACCAGGGTTATGGATTTATGGGAAGAAGATCAGAGAGGTGTGAGGTGTGATCAAACAATATGGTGAATGTGTAAATAAAAAACAGTTTATTACAGTAAAAGACACATTGCCATTAATCTCCCTCAAAATACTCCCCCTCACTTCGAACACACTTGTCCCAGCATTCTTGCTACTTTCTGAAGTAGTTCTGGAAGTCCTCTTTCGTGAGTGTCTTTAATTGCACTGTTATGGCTGACTCGGTGTCCTGAATCAATTCAAAACATTTTATCTTTCATGGTCATTTTGACTTTGGGAAAGAGCCAGAAGTCACACAGTGCCCAATCCAGTGAATAAGGTGGATGAAGACACACTGTAATGTTTTTATTTGACAGAAATTGCTGCACTAGAAGCGAAGTATGACACAGAGCATTGTCATGATGGAGAATGAAACCATTTGCCCATTTCTCAGACCATTTTCTACACACAACATTTCTTAAATGCTGTAATAAGCCCTTATAATATTCAGAGTTCACCGTAGTGTTTCTGGGTCCAAACCCAGTTCACACAGTTCCATTAAGGTCAAAAACACAATTAACATCACTTGTTGGCACTTGGCAGCAGCATTCACCGTATGTTTTGATCACACCTCATATGTTAGATGACAGGCGCTGTATTAATTTGCTCCAAGAAGGAGACCACATCTAGAATTTCAAATTAATCGCTTAATAAGTTGCTGTGTAAGTATAAAATAAACCATTATACTTGAAGACCCATCAATCTTCCACATTTGGAAAACTGTAGAACAACATAGGGATGTAGTTTATAATCTCTGAATTTTTTAAGTCTTTGATGATAGTCTTTAATTCTGAAATTACCCCAAGGCTAGCCGGTCTATTGAGTTACAGTTGTGGTGGGACATCGGTGCTTCGGTCTTCCTTTCTGCCTTTCTCACCATCATAGTTGGGACACGAATGTGAGGATTCTAGCAAATTGATGAGCATTTTGATTCCAACTATGTGCTCAGATACTAGGTAAATAACTTTGGAAAAGGATTTGTTTTCTGCAATGAGGTATACCTAAGTTGAAATTCCATTTATTTCGTGACTTTTATTGACCTCACTCTGACTGGTAAACTACAGTGACATTCAAGGACTCATGTTGGTTCAGAGCCAGTATTGAATATTCCTTAAAGGGTATTTATATTGCCGAGTTTCTTACCTTGATAAATGGCTGCAGATCTATTTCAACCAGATGAAAAGGTATATATACAATTGTCTTGTGATAGTCTTTCAGGGTCTTTCCTCAATGATACACAGCCTCTTCTTTATTTAAGGGATATTGGGACTCTGAATTGACTCAGATCTAGGAATGGTGTGAAGAGATGCAACTCTCTATTACATAGTGTGTTACATCAGTCTCTTTCTTCATCAGGATATTTTATTTGGTTTTATTAGACAACATAAATATGACTTTTCTGAGATGATTAATTCACCTACAATAAAGATCTATCTGAGCCAGTCAATTTCGATGACTGCATGGCTTTGCTATCTACTATAATACCAAACTAATTTAGCCTCTGCAGGAAGAGGGACACTATTTTGCCTTTGCCACACTGAGACTTTCCAATCTCCATGGTAATCAGCCAGCTCATTTCAACTGCAGTATCTCTTACCTACATTTCTGAACTACACAGAATAGCCAATTAAAAAGTTTTTCCGAAATCTTTGTTTACTTCATGCAAATGTGCACTGAAGGCCCTGGAGAAGAACATGTATTCTGGTCCCTCTTAAGGAACATAGAGGATGCATGAATAAGTCATGCATCACAAATTCATGTCAACACTCATCTCTCTCAAACATCGCATTTTCTCCCCATATTTTACAAAAATCTATTCACTTAAAATAAACCACAATTAAGATTAGCTTATCATAACACTCAAGTAAATTATTAGGATTATGTCCATTTATGTTAATTTGGTGTATGTACCACATTCTCCTCAAGTCTTTTATTTAATAATAGACCCTCTAGGGCATTCGTGGATCTAATGCAACTGAAAAGGTTAAAAATGAGTGCGAAAGTAAAATATGCATGGAAACACCTTGAGGCAAGTAAATTACAATGTTTTCATCTACTGTCACGATATGATGTCCAAATTCAATTCAGTAAACTGAAACCACTCTAGAAATTATAAGCAGAAACAGCATCCTTAGAGGAGTGGGAATTGTGGGTTTGGGCGTTAGCTAAGTAAGTATACAGCAGAAACACCATAACTGTGACCCAGAGCCAGGAGATGGCTACTGCTGCTGCCACTGGACAGTTCTGCTACCTTAGCTGCCCTCCATCCATGAAGCTGCTGACAGATAATGGAACTTAATGTCCAGCGGCTGCTAAGAATCACATCTATTGGAGTTAACTCAGATACTTACACTTCTGTTCTATAACTTATGTGCAAATAATTGGTAGAGCCAGAAATTTAGTGAGATGCAGTGTTTAGCTTTCCAACCTCTCTGGGCTAAAAACCTTCTCCACCCTGCCTTGGGTCCTTGTATTCTGATCTGCATTAATAAGCTCCCCGTCCAGTAACTTACAAATAGGTTTGTATAAAGAGGGTGACAGGTGTAGACAGGAGTCAGGGAAGGTAGTGAGATCAGGGTGTTTATTCCCCTGGCTCCTTCTCTGTGAAGTTGTCATAAGTTGGCTGCATCATTTTTAACCAAAGGTTATAACTCTTAGCTGGAGGCTCTCTCCAAATAGTTCTTTTTTGTCTCTGGATTCTGGTAACTCGTATTCAGTTATGATATTTCTATTTTATGTAAAATATGTATGGGGGGGACATAAAGAGAAATATCTTTCTCAGAAAAATATTCAAATGTCTAGAATGTAAGGCAAAAAGTGCTAAGAGTGATACGAGCAACTCAGACAATAACTTCTCGAAAAATTTCTATAAATTACATTACACCTTCTTGGCTTGCTCTACAAATAATGCCTATATTGCATCATTCTAGTGCACTGGCAATGCTTAAAAATTACCATACAGCTAAAACAGGAGAATAATAATGGCAAACCATGTGCCTTAAACAATAAGAAAACTAGAGAAATTTTCAATGAGTCCTTGCTGAAATACAATATAACATTTGCCCAATATGAGCTAAAGTTCAATGTTTTCTGTCTGGTAAACACTGCTTCGGGAGAAAACTCAAAGCACTTGCTTTAAACAATGCTTCCATTAGTAGAATCATAACAGTATTGAAGTGGTTTCCCTCCTTGCATATTGCCACTAGGATTAATACTCTTAGATCTTTTAAACATGAAAACAACAACTTTCAAAGCAAAGGCTGCCTTGAACTTTATACTTTATCAAATGGAAATGCTCATATGTATTTCTGAACCCCCTTGGCTTCTACTTCTTGAAGGATAAGGAGGATAAACATGCTGGTGCTGAGTTGGTGGTTTGGGGGATTTTAAAAAAGATTTTTATTAAAATATAGCTAACATACAATATTATATTGTTTCAGGTGTGCGCCATAGTTATCCAACATTTATACACCTACAGAAGTGATCACCGTGATAAGTCCAGCCACCATCTGACACTGTACCATGCTATCACAATAGTATTGACTATGTTCCCCATGCTGTACATTATGTCTCCATGACTTACTTATTTTATACCTAGAGATTTGAACGTCTTATTCCCCTACACCTTTAAAAAATTTTTCAATTACAGTTGACATTCAATATCATTTCAGGTATCCCGCATAGTGGTTACAAAGTTACCCCCCCCTGACTATTCTAGGACCCACCTGGCACTATAAACAGTTATTACCATATTATGACTATATTTCCTAGGCTTTACTTTACATCCTCATGACAATTTCATAACTACCATTTTGTATTTCTTAATCCCTCCAACTTTTTAACCCATCCTTCCAGTCCCCCTCACATCTAGCAACCATCAGTTTTTTCTCTGTATCTATGAGTCTATTTCTGTTTTGTTCACTTGTTTATTCTGTTCTTTAGATTCCACATATAAGTGAGATCATATGATATTTGTCTTTCTCTGTCTGACTTATTTCACTTAACATAATATCTTCCAGGTCCATCCACGTTGTCACAAATGGTGACATTTCATTCTCTTTTATGACCGAGTAATATTCCATTTTATATACGTAGCACAACTTCTTTATCCCATCGTTTATTGATGGGCACTTAGGTTGCTCTCATATCTTGGCTATGGTAAATAATGCTGCAGTGAACAAAGAGAAGGAACATGTTTGTTTGCTAACTAGGCAACCCATTTATAACACTGTGGCCAGACTGAACTGTTTTCTCAGGCTGATCTTTTAATACCACAGATCTGATTAGGTGACTTTCCCACCGAAAACACTTCAGAGGCATCCCTCATTTTCCTCAGAAAGTCATTCCTTGATGTGATTTATAGGATCCTTCAGAACTTGCTGGCTCCTCTAGCCTCACCCCTTTGCCTGTCTTTGCTCTTCTCTACACTTTCACCCTATCAAACTGCTGTTGACTCTGCCAGATGCCATGTTTCCTCAGTGTCTCTGTACATGCTGTTTCCTATTCTAGGAATGTTGTGTTTCCATACTTACTCATGCCTTTACTTGGATAAATGCATAATTATTCTTCATGATTTTTGCAACAAGTCTTTATGACTCTTTGAGTCCTGGTTAAGAACCCCCTCCTATGTGTTCTCATAGCACAATATACTTCCCTTACCACCATGACCATCACTTTGTACTGGGGTTCACTGGGAAGATTGTTGAAATTTTGATAAGACACACTAATTAACACCTCTCTATTCTGTCTTGGCTTGGAACCACAGAGAAAAGAAGACAGAGAAGACAAACTTCTCTGTCCTAAACTTTTTAACCTTTAACACTATTGGAAGGCATGGCTTAGATGAGGACAAGTGGTTTTCCAACTCTCCCTTCAACTGAACATATCCTTCAGAATGTTATATCCTTCAGAATGTTATTTGTCCCCACCCCCACTCCAACTGCTCTGCCTAGGTGAGATCAGGAACAGTTGAATCTCCAAGGACAGAGGAGGAGAAGCCAACCTATAATTTTTCAGGTCCTTCTCAAAAATTCACCAATCGGGGAAGTCACTCCTACTCCCCTGGGAAAAGAGAGTGAGAGAGGATGGGACTAGAGGTCAGAAGTGTTATGCTGGTGAAGATCTCACCATTCCACTTGGCAACATAAAGCAATGGGATGGATGGCTCTTATCCCCCAACCTCCTTAATAGGGGGACGACAGCATCCTGTTCAGTGTCATATCTCTACCACCTAGCATAATGCCTGGTATGAGTTGATACTTATGGTAAATGTTCATTGAATGAACATCTTCAATAGTTTTGATACAGACCTACCTTCATAAATCTGTGCCAAACGACCTTTTGGGATTTCCTTTTCGTGTCATCATCTAAAGTGTCAACTTCTGACTGGTTGTGTCAACTTCTGACACATCAACTTCTGACACAAAAATGTGTCAACTTCTGACACGTTTTCAGAATGTGTCAGTGTATGTAGATCACAATGCAGTGTCATATAGTTCTAATCTACGCATAGTAATGTATTGTCTGTCCTGTCCAGTGACTTTAAAAGATTCTGAATTCAGATATCTGGAAATTTCACATAAACCTATGGGTTTCTATTGTCTCTTGAAAATTCAGAGGATTTGGTCAAATAAGCTTGTATTCCCAAATACTATACACAAGCTGTTTGAGATCTGAGCAACAGTTGCCACTTTCGATGGGGTATGACCTTACCTGTGTGCCTCTGTTTCTACACCCCCCCACCCCCACTTTATTACTTAGCCTCACTCTACTAGGTTATGTTTCCTGTCTTGCCCTATAACCATTGGATTTTGTGACTCTTGTGCAATGTTTCAGACAAATTGCAAATTTAGGTTTCTCTTGCCATATTCAAAGTGAATTTTTTCTCTGAAATATGTAGTACACATTTTATTCTCCTTTTGGAAAATGTAGTGACTGTAATCAACAAGCTTCATTGCTATGGAATAAGTCTTCAGAGCACATTAAAGTTTGATTGGACTTGAAAACAATTCATTTACAAAAATTTTTAAGGAAATTCATCTATTGATAAAGCAAGGTATATTTGATAATGGAAAAAGGACTTGATTTGCAGAACTTAGCTCTCTTGCTGTGTTTGTAGCTTATCTCCAGATGTGATTTAAGACTTTCTTTTGCCTGACAATTTGAAAGGTGATATTGTTATCCTTATAAAATGTGATTCACATTGGCTCGGGTAAACAGTGTGTTTGCAAAACATTTTGAGTTTCTCTAATCAAAGGGACTATACAAATTCTCTGAAAGGACTAAGGAGTTAATTGTGACCCTATGATCATAGAAATTCATATCACACATGAGGAAGCAAGATGAGTATTTATAACTAGAGCATTTACAAGGATTCGTATAATTCAGAACCAAGGTAAAAGGGTCTCATGTCAGAAATAGCACTATTAGAAGCCAGATCGTTATAGAGGCTGTTTAATTAATTCTTTACTATGAGGAGAAATGCCATTGACACTTCATTATTTTGATACTGAAACCACAATTGGGGGCTTTCAATATGTGGACATGAAACCACAAATAGATCCCCTCAGTCCTTTGTTAAGGGAGCTTCCATTTCTTGATTCAAAAGCACTATTTCCTGTGGATGGCCTTGTAGTTCTTCCCCAGTATTTTTCCACACTTTGTCCCTGGGAATCTATGTTTATGGGAATTGTTACTTGCAGTTTTCATAATTTAAGAAATTATATTGTTGGAACTAGATGGCAAATGTTCTGAAATAGGATTCCCAACAATTTATTAAAATCGTTTCATTCAAACCAACATAGCATGCATTATTGGAAAACAGATTCTTAAACTGCTATTTTATAGAAGGCAGAACAAGCCCCAAAACAAGGTTTCTTCATATTTTGAGATATATTTTATTGTATTCGGAACGATGTGAATGTTATCTTGTGGAGACTGAATTCTGTTTTATTTAACCTTCAGGAGTGTTTTATAAAACAATTAACTTGACTGGACTCTACCATCAACAAGCTTCTGTTGAATGACAGCTCAAATCTCAGATCAGTTGCTGGTTTGTTATTTTTTTTAATTCTTATCTGGAATCTGTCCCATGCATGTATAGTTCAGGGATCAGGGAGAGACTTGGGCGGAATTTATAGACAGAACTTGGGGCTCCCTTTGTCTGGATCTCTCCGTTATGGGATTTTCATCTCATTTTCCAATGGCTGTGATTGCCCTGAACTTTATCCTGTGGTTTTTTAACTAGAAAGACTATGGATTTTCTCTCATAGTTTTAGCTGTTCACAGAACATCAGATTTGGTATTTCTGCAGACTTCATTCTTTTCTACGTTTTAAATATTCTGTTAGGGATCATTTATCTTTACTTGAACAACTCTTTTTAGTATTCTTTTTAGAGAGGTGATGAATTCAGTTTTTATTCATCTAAAGTGTCTTTATTTCACCTTTGTTTGTTTTTTTTGAAAATTTTGCTTTATGATGGCAGACTTTTCATACAACAAATTGAGGACATCATTTCTTAGGTTCTGACTTGTTGCCTTAGGAAAAAATTTAATTGTTCGTTTTCTTTTCTTATTTTTTTAGGTAATTTTTTTCTACTCTTCAAGATTTTTTCTTTTCTTTGGTTTTTCAGAGATTCTATTTTAAAATGCCTGAATGTATTTTTCTCTGTACTTTTCCTGCTTGAGTTTTCTTGAGTTTTTGACTTTCTTTAGTTTTTCTTCAGTTTTGGAAAATTCTTGGCCATAATCGCTTCAGATATTGCTTCTATGCTACTCCCTATCTCCTCTTCTCCGGGACCTCAATTACATGTATATTTTTCCTTTTCACTGTGTTCCACATGTCTTTTATGATCTTTTCTGTACTTTCCATTCTTTCTTCTTTTCATTATTTAGTCTGAGTTTTTTCTGCTGCTCTATTTTCAAGGTCATGAATATTCTTTTGTTGTGTTCAATCTCCTGTTTTGCGTACCTTTCGCTTTCTTAACTTAGTTTTGGTTTTATTCAGTGTAGTATTTCCATTTGATGTTTTCTTGTAGACATCAGTTCTTTGATGAAATTATCCTTCGTTCCATCTACAGATAACGTTTGCTTTTGAAAAGTTCACATTATGCCACTGCTTATACAAAAGACCTACATTGATATCTGTTTTCACTAACTGAAAGATATCTAAAGAGAATTTTTGCTTTTGTGAAAAAGCTGTTGCCACACTAAAGTAGGTCTTTCATAATAGTGAAGTAGGGTAAGGTGAACTTTTGGAAATTGGGAGATATTCTTCACTTTAACGCTGTTTCAGAAATGCTCTTCTTTTGGATAGTGGAGGAATCCTGTATTTTCTTTAGTATATTAATCATAGATATCCAATTTTCTAATACTTGGATCACCTGTGAATTTATTTCTCTTGTCTTTTCTCCCCTTCTTTTGCTCTTGTCTTTTGGTTTGCCTGGTAATTTTTTATTAAATCCCAGACATTGTGTATGAAAAATCCTAGAAGCTCTAAGTGGTATTCTTTTCCTCCACAATGGATTTGTTTAATTTCTGGCAGGCACTAAGTGTAGTTATATATTGCTTCAATCTAATCCGGATTTTAACCAGTTCAAGACTGGCTTTCAGGCTTGGTAAAGTCTTATCTATATTTCTGATTTGCTGTTACTGCTAGAGAGTAGTCCTTTCGGGCTCCAAACTGATAGCTCTGGATGTTTACCAAGGCTCCCCTGCCCTAACAGTCTCTGCAGTCCGGTTTTTATCTCCCAGCACTGTGATATTGCAGCAGCTCTGCTCAAGTTCTCAGCCTCCTGATGGTTGCTTTACGCTTTGCTTCTCAGACTCTCAGTCTGCATTGCTTTTGATTTCAACAAATGTTTCAATGGCTAAACAGGCTCAGACTACTTGGCTTACTTGTCTTTTCTGCCCTTCTCTCTTGTATCTTGGATTCCTTCCAGATCCATTATTCATCGTGATTCCGTTTGAATCATACCTTCTAGACAAACTTACTACTTCCCATTGCCTAAACATGCTCCTCACATTTCTTTTATTTCACTCACATGTCTCTTTCTTCTGAGACAACTTCTATGGCAATATGTTCACCTGATTGTTAAACATGTAGTACTTGGTTCTTAAGAAGGGTAGCTGGTATCTTCTCTGAGAATCCAATCCCAAATCGTCATTCTCTTTTAACTGTCCTTATACCCAGTACACATTTCTTTGACAGCTATATATGTCTTCCTCCACTAGACACTTCACTCATCTGCACAGTCTTTGAGGGAAGAACTGTCTTTATCTTTATATCCTCAGTTTCTTAGTATATTGCATGGCTTATAATGGAAGGTCAACAAATATTCATTGAATAAATTAACAAGTTTCCATTTGTATTTCTTTCTTTTTCTTGCTGGATAACTTTTTTTAATTAAAATTTATTGGGGTGATGTATTACAGAATTGTACACTTGAAACCTTTATAACTTTACTAACCATTGTCATGCCACTGATACTTCTATTCTAACTTATGAACTTATTTCTTCTGAACCTTATAGCTCTATAATAGTCACCTGATGATTTGTAGACTCAGCATACTCCTTAACTAGATTTGCTAATTCTACTCAATATATTTAATTTAGATAACCCATCAAAATTCAAAATCATCTTACTTCTAAAAATAGTGCAAGTCTGGACCTTTAAATTCAGCATCCTATGAGAAGCAGGTCGGCTTTATACATAACTCTTTTGCCCTTGAGAATTGTTGTGCCCTCTTTCACCTAATTAATAAGATTATTGGGAACAATTCAATTTTTTTTCCAGAATGTGTTTGTCATGAGACACTCACTACCTCCTTAGAGAGGAACCATTTATAAATTGAACGTAACAGACTCACATACTTCAGGACTCCCTCCAAGCCCTTTTCTTAATATCGTTGTAAGAAATTAATACATTTATACTCTTGAAGAATGACTTCAGATCCTAGAACTTGAAAATCCAAGCCAGACAAATTCAATTCCTACAGGGCCCTAAAAAAAGTAAAAGTTGCATGAGTCATAGTCACTGCTGAATTCCCAGAACGTTTCAGAATTTAGAGCATAGTAATTCACAGTATAATTTTGTTGAATTAACAAATAAATCAATGATAAAGTATTAAATATAAATGCTCTGGTCATTAACACAGTGGAGATGAGAGTCTTACTCTAACCTGTCAGCATTACAGGATTATCAAGAGCAACTAAACATAATGGATAATTACTTTCAGAAACAAGATTTTAATATAAAGTATATGACAATTTTTTTTTCTTTTTTTAAAGATTTTTATTTAAAAAATATAGCTAACATATGGCATTATATCAGTTTCAGGTATAAACCATAGTTGTTCAACATTTATAACCAAAAGAAGTGATCAATCATAAGTCCAGCAACAATCTGACACTGTACAATGTTATCACAATATGATTGACTGTATTCCCCCATGCTGTATGTTCTTTTCCCATGACCTGTTTTATACCTGGACATTTGAACGTCTTATTCCTCTTCACCTTCCACCTCTTTTTAAATTTTTCAATTACAGTTGACATACAGTATTATTTTATATTAATTTCAGGTATACATGTAGTGGTTAGACATTTGTATAATTTAACAAGTGATCCCCCTGACTAGTCTAGCACCCACCTGGCACTATGAATAGTTATTGCCATATCATTGACTCTATGCTTTACTTTACAACCCCATAACGATTTTGTAACTACTAATTTGTACTTCTAATCCCTTCACCTTTTTTACCCTATCCCTCAACTTGCCTACCATCCATCACCCCAATAAATCTAGTACCCATTTGACACCATACACAGTTATTACAATATATAGCACTGTTTTCTTCTGTCATAAAAACTGTCATTGTCACGTCTTGTGATAATCTAATTTTCATTTGCTCTTTTTTTGCCCGATGCTCTAAAGCTTTCATTTTAACCATTATTTTTTAAGTTTATTAATTTTACTAGAATATATCTTGGTCTTTATTGCTGTGGTTCAAAATTAACAGTCACATGGCGTGTCCTTTGAGTATGTAGTTTCTTTCTTTTCTTTTCTTTTTCTTTTTTCTTTTTTTTTTTTATTAATTTTATTGGGGTGACAATTGTTAGTAAATTTACATAGATTTCAGGTGTACAATTCTGTATTACATCGTCTATAAATCCCATTGTGTGTTCACCACCCAGAGTCAGTTTTCCTTCCATCACCATATAAGTATATGACAATTTAAGTCATTGTTTTAAGCAGATAAAATTTAGGATATTTACAGACAATTTCAAGTAATGTTATTTAACGTTTCATCTTTTATTCATATTAAAAGATGGAATCATATTAAAAGATAAAATCCTGTTCAAAAATTCATTTGTTTGCAGGAAGCAAAGTTTTTATAGTAGAATTAGCTGATTGGTTTCTGCAACTGTCAGAGTTTTCCAGGCCAAGGTAAAATGTTCTTTGTTTTGTGATACATAAATTTGGAATTTCAATATAACATTTGCTAAAACGTTTGAGGAGATCCCTAAAGAAACATTCCTTAGAAGATTTTTCATCCATTCTGCATCTGCTTCTGTAACAAAGATATAAATCAAAGTAGTTTATTTTTGTAACAAAGTTTCAACTTTTCCTGTAGTCGTCTGGAATATAGAAGCTATAGATTAGTGAATTAGTGAATTAGTGAAGATTAGTGAAGAGTAGGAACATCTTCCTTGCAAGCATGTAACCATCTCAAACTGTCAAGGGCATGGCAGACATTATTGATGGATATAGGAGTGTTCAGAAGCTGGACATCACAATCACGGTGCAACATTATATAAATATAGATTCTCAGACCTTGTTTGCTGAGATTCTGAGGAAGGATTCCACAGATTTTTAATATATTTAAAGCACTTATCTAAAACAGAGATTTGTAAAATAATAAAATCATAATGCTGAAGAGGACTTCACTCAAATTCACCTAATTCAAATTTTAAGCAGAATAACAACTAAGCCATTATGGAGAGTTAAAACTCTTCCCCTTTTCTAAGTCCTGTAGAAACTCATGAACCAATTTCTCATTACAGTCTACCTTACTCTCTAGCACTCAATTTAAGATTAGCATCTTATATTTATATATTACACCTCATATGTTTTCAAATGAGGACAGAATATTTGAAATTAGAAGATGAAAAATCTTTTTCCAGTTATGTTCAATTTAGTCCATGTCTGTGGAAATGGCAACTTCTGACCATTTTAGAAGGTCTACCCAAGGATATCCTCAAATGTGTATCACCGATGAAAGACAGATTTGCGGAGAGCTTTTCTCTTCTTTGTTACCGGTAGTTACTGACCAACACAAACCTGTGAAAGCATCCACACTTTAGCGTCTTCATTGTGCATTCTCAATGCCCACAAATGCAAACAGACAGATTAGGAAAATAGGCAGCTATTCCTTTTAGCGGGGCTTGTAAGTACCACACAAATTGCACCTCAAATGCCTTCAGGTGTGGAAAGAACCACGTCTCCTTTTGTGTGATTGTGAGGCCAATAATCAGCTTCACCTAAAGAGGGACTAGCAAGACTTCCTCTCTGATCAACAGAGAGATAAGAGTGAAACACTACCTGACAAGGTTTGTCCATGGTCCTCAGACAAAATGACAATTGTAATGGACTATGGTAAGCTCATTTACCTTAGAGGTGAAGGAAAACCCTTAACAATGAAACATTCCTAAGAACCAGGGGATTTAAAGCAAGTATCAGAACACATTTTTATTGCACTTATCGAATGAAAGGGAAATTGGTAGATAAAGGGCAAGAAGCCAGTACTGAGACATAACAAAAAAGAATGACTTTTTTCTGTGCTTTGGGAAGTGGCAGTAGGGGAAAGCCAGGATCTATAGTTTTGGTTGAAGACGGTCCGTTGGAAAAGGAATGTGGAGGAAATACAAAAATTACAACTGCTGATTTCTTTCATTGGAGCATGTCTACAGGCAACATTTGTAACTTGCATTCAGGGAGAGGCTGTCTTCAAGCTGATGTCAGGTACCTAAAAAGAAGGCTCAAATGCCATCATCCCAGGTTCCCTGAGGATGCCTTGCAGAAGCGCTATGTTACTAAAGAGTAGTTTTGGTTCAGTAGCTTTCTTGGTCTCACACTCCGAAACCTACATTGGAAAGAGAATACCTCTGCTCTTTTACTGTGCACATGAAAGGAACAGAGAAAAGGTAGGAATGTTCTGATCCTTTAAAAAAGGCTCCCAAGCACTTCACTGTCTTTTGAAAACACTGTGACGTTTCCTCCTGACACACACATCTGAGTTGTGTAGCGTGCGGTACATTAACTCAGCGCTTGTGCTGAACTTCACCTGCTGCCTGGTTGAAATGTCCACCTTTTGTAAGCCCTTTGTGCTAGGAGCCCTATCCTCCAGCCTGGCGACAGCACCTCAGTAGACACAAGTGAATCTGACACTTAATGTGAATTGACAATAGATTGCTAGTCAGATAATCTTCGTTCTATTCCCCGCCTTTCCATAAATAGTTTTTTGGCCCAAACAAGTCACGTTGCCTCCCTAGACCTCTGCTTCTGTTATCTGTAAATCAAGACGTTGCACTGGTTGCCTTTTAAGGTATGTTTCTTCTCTATAATTTAAGATTTCTACATAGCACAATAGTATCAGTAGGCAATATTTATAATCCAAATCCTTCTGTTTTCCTTCTGGCAGCTTTTTTACATCACTTGATGGAAGAAGATAACTTCTTATGTGGTATTTTATTTTTTAAAGAGTCAGATTCTGTTCATCTATAATTCAACATTTTAATTGTGTACAATTTTTTAATGTATTCCCAAGACCTTAGCAGTGACTTAGCAAAGCCTCCTCTAGCTCAAAATACCTCTGATTTGATTACCAGAATTATTTACACTGGCCAGGATACTTGGATCAGAAATGCAAATGATAGTTTTAAATAGAGATTTAAAGTGTGTATTGTCGCTCACACCATTAGAGACTGTGACTGAGCTGTTTTCCGGAAGCAAATCCTTCCTGTATCCCTGCAAGGTGCTCTCCATTGTTTAGTCTGTTCTGGTAAGATTTCGAGAGGGGATATCAGCATTTCAGCTAAATCACTAGGCTAGCCAGCAGCAGAGTGAAGGGTTAAATAAAGTGTTCAGCAATGATGACTGTTCTTTTTATCTGAGGCAGTTCTCTGGATGGGTTCTGTACCTTTTCATTTTCTTTTAAACTTTAATTTTCATCAAAGTTATTTACATGATTCATTTAAAAGATCAAATTACTCTGGAAGGCTTATTACAATAAATTGTACAGCATTTCCTCATGTCCCACCCTTGCCATCCCTACTGCTGATTCCTACTCCCCAAACTAATTGCTTTCAACTCTTCGTCTATTCTGCTGTCATCTACCTTTGTATTTCCATCTAAGCTTTTATGACTACACCATGATTATTCAACTTTACCTTCTTCCAGGGTACTTGGAAAGACTCCCAGTCTCCCTCAGGGTTTCATAAAACCAAGAAAGATCTACTCATGTGAGCAGAAAATGACAGCAGATAAATCTACACTTTTCTAGATATCTTTTCCTCAACACAATCCTGTTTGCCACCCTCTTGTTCCAGTAAGTACTGGCTGCTGCTCTTTCATCATCAATTTAGGGATTTCCTTCATCTCTTTCCTCTGCTGGATGCCCTGATTCCAGACACCTTGTCCTCTTGAATCATTCCCTCATTTTACTAATTAACATGCTCAAGTAACCCCCTGAGCAAGAGTGCCCATTTATTGGTCCTCGCAGATTTAAACATTTTTTTTTAGCTTGCTCTCAGTTTAGTCAGATTTCAGAAGGAAACAGAGATTAATATATTTATTTAATATGTTTTGCTCAACCAGTAAGAAGCAGACCAGTGATTTATCTGCAACATTAAAGCCAACGTTAAATAAATGTCACTTCAATGTGGAGTGAACAAGGGCTTACTTAACCTATTGGACATAATGTCATGCTGATTTCCTCATAAGTTATAGTACAATTTGGTTCAAAAGTTTTTAGCAAAATTTATGTCAGATTTTTCTTGCATTTCCTAACTCAACAACAAAATTACACTCAGTGCGTTCTGCGCTCAAACCTATTCCTTCTCTCTTACCCTACTGAGGTGGATAGCAGTCGTGGATGCAATCCATCAGATCTTAAAACTCAGGTACCTTTGGCTCTTTCTTTTCTCCAACACTCCACGTTCAGAAATGCAGATTCCTCTCTATCTTATATGTTTGCATTTGTTCCCACCTTTCTAGTCTCATTGTAACCCATAAGTTTCATTCAACCCCTTGTTACAACATAGTCAGATTTCTGGGCCCAAAAACAAAAGGTAGGATGATTTCAGCTGCAAGAACAAATGATGGACTGAAAGTGGCACTATCTTAATTAAATTTTTATCTTCCTAATCAAGAAAGAAGTCCAGAGGTAGGCAGTTGCTAGATTGTTTAGCAACCAAACAATGTCATCAAGGACCTCCTGCACTGTTTCTGCTCTGCCATTCTCAGTGTGTCAGTAATATCTCCCTAATGGTTAAAAAACAGCAGCTACAGTACCAAGCTACAGTCTTCTGTAGCTTCCCAGTTCTCTGGTCCCAATTCGACTTATCCATCCTTTGTGTTCAGAGAACTATCTACATTTTTCCTCATGTTATATTTAACAGTGGACATATTTACTCTTTACAATCATGAGTTTCCTAATGGCAGCAACTTTTATTGGTATGTATCCCCAAAGTGTCTTGCTCATAGGAAGTGTTCAATAAATTTGTATTCAATAAATTAAATTGTTGAACTCAAGGTACTTGAAAAGAACTCTAACTCCAGACATTCCACCAACCTTCAAAGTGTCTTAATGAACTTATCTTTCACTAAAATGAGCTAATCTCATTCTTCTTAGAGGGATTTCACTCTGTGAATGGTGTATTGCTGTTTGGTTGGAATGCAATTTACAGATTTGGAATTCCAAGAAGTTCAAAGTAAACAGAATACACCAATTGAAGCAATTTTAAACAAACAATAATATAGACGTATTCACATTCTGAACAAAGTCAAGTGTTGAAGGAATACTTATTGGAGGTGTTAATTTCTTCTTAGTCTTCTCATCCTTGAATAGTTTTTAAAGCTGAAAATAAGGATTGTTCTTTCACATTACTTTACTTTTATTAAGTCATTCAATTAATTTACTCAGTCATTGAAAGGACACTAGCAGAAACGAAGCAAAAACAGTTTTTAATATAGTGACATGGGAACAATTGTATTAGTAGTTACAACAAGTGTATCAATAGCTCTAACTTCAGTTTATTTCTACAGTTACTTGAGTAGGGTAGGTATAAGGAAAGGGAATGGAAAAAAGCCATGGACCGTTTCTTCAGTACAGGAGCTCTCATGCCAAGATCTCAAGTTCTTCTTGAGCTGTCTTTATTCACAATGGAAATTCCTACATGAAAAATTAAGCCCCTTGCCTCTACAGAGTTGGGATTTTTGTTTCTAGGTGTTTCCCATTACTGACTTTTGACATTCCTGAGTTAAAGAAAAAAATTGTTGTCTGCTTTCCTGCAAACCTCTTAATAGTATTTTCATGAGATTCCTCTGGTCCTCCATTGCTGATGGGACTCATCAGAAGTAATTGCTTAATTCTTAACCTCCATCTAATTATAAACACACCTATCTACTCTATGAAATCACAAGTTTTTTTGTCTTTTTTCCTAGCAACTGATTATTTACAACAATTATTTTCTGACTAAATATTTTTTTAACAGGGAATATATGTTCATTAAATGTTCTCTATTACATAAACTCTCTGTGCCCCAGTTTTCTCCTCTGTAAAATGGAATAATAGCCATGCCTAGCATAGGGTTATTGAAACATTAATACACTTAAACCATTAAAACACTTGCCTGCCGATGGCAAATGCTCCATAAATGCTGACTAGTACTGGATTTTAAATTAAAACTAACATCTTTTTTTTAATGTATAATTACCTACAAAATTAAAGTCAAGTATCACTGAGTTAGTGGAAGATACTGACCAGATTCTGTATTTTTGTTCCATCTGAAGATTTAGAGTGATGTTTAAAAAAAAATCAAAAAATAAATAAGCTTTTCAATATCAATTTTTAATATCTTTTTGGCCTTACATCATGGATGAAGCAAGTATACCTTATTACTATATTTTTAAAGCTCTAATGGTATTTTCATTTTAAAAATCACTGTCAGTATTTTATATATGTAAGATCTTATATCGCTATGTAGACAGATTTGGCTAACTTTGTTTAACCAACTAAATTTATTTCTCAAAAGAACACAACTTAGTTATTAAAAATGTTAAATATACATTCGGTTATTAGTAATTTGTATTTGATTCATAGTAAGATTATTATTTAAACCATTAGAATTCTCTACCTGGATTTTCACAGTAATTACAGAATTAGGAATTAATAGATTTTTACATTGCAAGCATCTCAAGTTTTGATATTTCTACTCTAATTTTATTCTTGAGTTCTCTGAATTTTGAGTTTCTTGTCATTAATAAAAATTCTTAGAAGAAAAATTATTGAAGTTGTTCACTAGAAAGAAAGATATCAACTTTAAGTAAAATGGAAATTTTGAGAATAAATTTTGTTCACTTAATGTAGAAAAGGAGTATTTAGCCTTGAACATTTAAAAGAACAGGATTGTCTTTCTAAGCAATTCACATTCTGGTAAAATAGCTACTTTTTGACATAAACATCAGGATTGTTTTGTTTTCTGTGAAGCAGCATGTTTGGTAAACAAATGGAAAGAATGGAAACCTTTTTCAGCTTCCTGAAAAACCTTTAGATGCATGACTGCACATTATCTCTCCAAAGAGAAAATACAAATGAGAGCAACAACTTAAAGCCTGTCCAAACACACACATTTGTTAGAAACACAAAAATTATGGAAAAAATCTCTTGATACGAATTAGCATTCATTAGACTTTGAATTTATTTTAAAGGGTAGTTTCGTTTTTCTCATCTGTTTTAGAGCTTGTTTGATGTACCAATAGAAAATATAAAGTTTAAAATTAATTTTTTGATTTAGAGTTTAAAATGATATCTGGGTATGTCTGGGTAGCAATCTGTCTGCCGATTTTTCAACAAAACACTTGTGAATATACAAAGAAAGATTTTTAAAAATCACGTCAATAATGAATATTAAGACTGATAATCGAGGAATCATTTCCAATAGATAATTAGAAGTCTTACTTCCTTCCATAGGGGAAAGGCATAAGATTAGGAAAAGCACTTTTCTAGCAAACTGGCACTCCCCTTATCTAACGTATGTGTCCATGTCTTGATGAAGAGTGTGTCTTCTAAGACCTCTCAGGAAATAGGTTGGAAGGGGAACTGATTATACAGAATGAATCTGCCTTATACACATCTTTATATTCCTAACTGTTTGTATGTTATCTTTGCATTAAGGCAAATGATGTCTGGTATCTCAAGTTTATTCAGGTTAAGCCACTGTTGAGTCCAATTTTGGTTTATCAATTGAGCGAACAATTAAGATAATTCCAAGCTCCTCAGCTAGAACAGTAAATCCAAAATCTCTGGTAAGTGTAACTATATCAATAAACTCTAAAACAGTGTACTATTCTATCTGGTCTAGAACCCTGAGAAGCCACTAAACTACTGTCTGTGTCTATGAGTTTCTGTTTGTTTATATACACAATGGAATACTATTCTGCCATAAGAAAAGATGATAGTGCCATTTGCAACAACATGGATGGATCTTGAGATTATTATGCTAAGTGAAATACGTCAGACAGAAAAAGTCAAGAACCATATGATTTCACTGATATGTGGTATATAAAACTGAAAACAACAAAAGAAAAAGACAAATAAAGAAACAAAAACTCAGACATTTTTAAATAACCTCCATGGCATAGTTTTAATATGCTTGTGATAAAATTTTAAATGAAAAAATCAGTAAATAATACAAATACAATTTTTTTAATGTAATACAGATAGATACCTTGTTTCCCTGAAAATAATACCTAACCAGAAAACAAGCCCTAGCCTGATTTTTCAGGATGACATCCCCTGAACATAAGCCCTAATGCGTCTTTTGGAGCAAACTTTAATATAGGACCCAGTCTTATTTTCGGGGAAACATGGTGTATACAAAGGTTGACATGGAACTACATTGAAAAGTTAACATTGTTTATATCAGGTGGTTGTGTGCTTGAATAATTTTGTTTTTCTCCTTATATCTCATATATTTTAATACAATGAAGATTTGTCACTCTTATCAGTAAACAATATGAATTTTCAAATTACATGGCTGGTTTTATTAATTGTCATGATGTTCTTTATTCTTACCTTTTTCAATATTTTCGAGTAGTTTGGATAATAGCTATGGAATGAATGATAAATACACAGAAGTGCTTTGAAGTGTCTTGGGAGAGAACACTGGTGATTTATTAGTTTTTGAAACTTTTAAAAGTACTTGTACTAGTTCCATTGTTTGGTATTTAATTTAAAAAATAAATAGCAGCTTTTTTCCTAAAATAACTTAAAGCAGTTTACAATACAGAATATGTGTACTAAGTTATAAAATGTAAATGGAAAATCAGGGGTAGTGAGAAAAAGAAAAGGAAGAAGCAAATAAGCTATTAATAGGCATCGCCATAAGTTACATGATTGAGCATTAAACTTGACTCATATATCTGTGGCTAGAACAAAAAGAAAACCATTGAAAATATCATGGGTCTTATTATCAGGAAGGAAATGTCAGGCTTGGGAAGGAGAAAGGAGTGAGTGGAGAAAGGGTTATTAGACTGGGGAATGGAGCACGTGTAGTTTAAAGTCTTTTACAAAAGGTGATTATGGTTAATACTTCCCTGCTAGAAATCCGCACAGAATTACTGTCTAATCTCTAGAAATGGGTGTTGGGAGAAAACTCTCCATGGGTCTTTCATGTTTCTTGCATGTCCTCCACCGACTACCTTTATATATAGCAGGACACTTGGACAGCCTTGGAGGATAGAGACAGTGCCTCCCTCCAGAGCAGAGGGCAGGTTTACTTCTTGTCCACTATGTTAAAGATAATTGCTCCCTCGGGAGCAAAAGTCACACAGGCTTGCTTACTGCCCATTAGAAAAGATTAGGGTTGTTTCAATTTCGCGTTCTCCAGCTGTGATTCAAATTCACTGTTAGTGCAGCATCCACTGGAGCCTTTTATGTCACCTTTTGTGGGACTTGGGAGTTGAGGAGAATCCTGGTAAAATGCTTCTGCAGCCTGTGTGCCATGAATAATACAGTTTTTGAGTTCTACTTAGAACTCATGTCTTCTGCTAGCAACCATGAAATGGCAGGCTAACTTATTATCTTGAAAATAGGGTAAAATTTCAGATATCTCACAGTTTTTGACAATGGTTTGCAAGAGAGGGCTTTTCTTGGAGCCCCCAGGGCTTACAGACTTGGGTAAGGCTATGTCTTTGAATGGATGTATCAACAAGCTGACGTGAAAGTAAGAAAAATGAGGAAATCATTGATACCTAGTGGTAGCCAAAAATCGATTTATTTAAAGGAAACTAATTGCAGTGTACAGTATATGAATTAATCAAACAGGTTAACAAGACAGGTAATAAACCCTAGCAATTCCTGAAGATCATTTACTATTAGCTATTAGTTAATTGCTGAAGCAATGGCTCAAAATTTAACTATTTTTAAATATCTTCTTAGACATGCAGAAGAAATCAAGCTAAAAAGATGTCTCTTTTTTGTGTGTAACATTTGTACATAATGACACCAATGCAAGGCATACTTAAATCTTCACACTTCAAAGAAATGACCTTTAAGCCACTCTTGGGGAAAGTAAGCTAAAATCAGTGGGGCATTCCAGTTGCCAAGGACGCTTGTAATCATTTCCTTAATTGTTCTTGAAAATCTTATCATTAAAGATGTGGGACATTAATTAATGATGGAACATCTATTCCTGGAAAAATAGGCCTTGGAAGCACAATAGAGAGCTTATTCTCTGTGCATTCTTTGTCAGCGCTGTTTCTACAGTGTGGGTCATCCATGTTGCAAGCGTTGCCTGGCTGACATGTAAACATTTGGAGCACTCGATTATATGAGAATTGGATTGAATAAAATCAATGCTGATAATGCTGAAAATATGTTCAAAACCAATGTTCCCTAAAGAAGCTTTTATGCCTAGATTAGTATCAGTGTTTAATTGACAGCCTCTTCACTTGGTTAATTACTTGGTCTATTGTGGCAGGGAGAGGGAGAGAAGGACAAAAGCATTTGTGTTATGAATAGTTGCCAATAAGGGAATCAAATGAGAGAAAGCTGAACACCCTTCTACAGAATACAATCTTTCATAAAGTCTTCCTAGTATACCATATGATTTTTTTGAATGAGTGTCCATAGAAAAATGAAAATTGTTGAAATAGACTCTGTTTTTCCAAACACAAGTTAGAACCTTTGTATATTTAAGCTACCATGGAGGACAGACACACTTTGAGGTGAACTTTTTGCTTTTGTGTATCTTTTGCTGTAAATGAAGGACACAGAAACTGAGATGTGAAAGATACACGTTGACTATTTTTTGTACCTTTGAACTTCAGTATAAATTAAACCTTTTTCATAAAAGAAAACATGAACTGGGATACTATGAAAACAATGCACATATTCATTCTTTATTCCTTTAATTTATAACATAATTTGTAAATTTCTTTTCTGGATTTTTTGGAAGAATGTTATGGCAATTCCAATTATTCTGACTACTCTAATAGCACAGTGATGTTCAAGGACACTGAAAATATAAGTGGATTCAGAAAAGTAGCTAATCTTAGTTTGTCTCCTTTACTGGTACATCCTCATTGGTCTAAATGTTGTTGGCCTCTAAATGTTGGTGCTAAAAGTCTCAGCCTCAGCCCTTGGTCCTCTGCTCTTTTCTTCTATACATACTTCTTGGGTGACTTCATTCATACCCCAGACTTTAAATACCATCTATATAATGATGACTCCCATGAGTGTATTTCCAGCCTGTATCTCTTCCCTGAACTCTACTTGGATATCCATTGTGCACCTTAAACTTAACATGTTCAAAACCTTCTTGGTCACCTTCCACTTTATTTTTCCCACAATCCTGTTTATTGCTCCATTTTCTCCTGACCACCCTACTATTTCTTCAACTGAAATAGATTCCAGAAACATTGTGGATGTCTTTAATCTCTCACCACTGCTATTATATGTTCATCGTGTCTCACCTCTACCAGCCAAAACTTGATCTGGGCCATGGACACTCATTCAAATGAATTTATGGGTTTATTGGTTTTTTTTTCAAAGATCACCATTAGTGCCAAAAATCAAAGCCAAAGAGTCATGCTATATTGACTGATAATACAACAAAACTAAACGATCAGTAAAGTCTTAACAGTTTTATTTCAATGTGTATCCTTGAGCACTTAGATTAATATATATTTAGGCAAGATGTTTATCTTTTTATTTCAGTTGGAAAAGGAAGAGACCTTATAAAACATCTCATTTGTTTTTTTTTTAATTGAGGCTTAGATTGGTATGTGTCTAAATAAATATCTTCTGTGTGCTTAAAGATTTCTGGACCAGATCTACTGCCCATTGCCATGTTCCACCAAAATGGTAGAGATCATTACAAAAATCAGCATGGATTTTTGTACATAAATATGATGTGACCAGCCCACTAAAGGTGAGATTAGAAAGCATTTGAGACTTAGATGGGCTAATAACTAGCTAAAGTCATACCACTACTAGTTAATTGCCAACATTCTCTCTGGGCTCTACGTCTGCAGCCTAGTGTTTTCTTTTCCTTTGTGATTATTAAATGAAAATATAGAACAAGAGCAACAACAAAAGTCAATACCTCATATTTGGATAATCACATTTTATTTATATAAAAATGTAATAATTCTACCTTTGTGAATACAAGACTTAATTAATATATATTAATAGTTGGCCTCATATCATAATGCCACTTCTATGGAATCATGGCTGTGACTTTATCCACAGAGAAAATACTATTCAGATGAAATAATAATCAAATATAATATGCTTAATTTATTTATCTTCTGTGTATCCCCACTTGGAACATTCTTTTAATCCTTAAAATTGACTTTATTATTACTGAAAGTGGAGTTTTATATCCATCATGCTTAAAGTCCAGTTTAAGAATTTGAACCACCAGCTACTTCAATAATAAAGATTTGGCAGAATGTTATAGGACCAGCCAATTCTCTAAAGAATATGTTGAAACCATAAGATACCTTCTTAAAACTGGTAGATAAAAACAAAACTTTATCTAATTTGTTTATAACACCTGTGTAATACCTCATAATTTAGCTCTACTATATAGTCGGATTTAAGATTTACTATGCCAAGACTGCAGTGATATTTCCTAGACATTTATCACCATTGAGAGAAACACCTGTTTATTCCAGAAATTCGCACACAGAATACAATAACCTGCTGCTCATTACAGGCTAGGAGGCATGTACACGTAGAATTCAATGCCTCCGTGATAGTCAAGGCCATAATTTGACAGATAGGACTGTGTTTCTGAGAGAGGCACAGGCCTCTATTGTAAAACAGGCAAAAATGAGAAGGTGAAAGAAAAGATCTAGGAAAGAAGTCAAATGAAAAATTATTGCTAATATTTGGTGAGTAGCAAAAGCAATCACATACCAGTTCTATAATTATTCTGAGTTATACATGAAATTTAAATATCCTAGTGGGTATCTAATTTAGCTATAATTGTTTATATTACTTATCTTGATCCTTAATTACTTAAAGTATAGAATTTTATTTAATTCCTACAGTATACACACACACACACACACACACACACACAAAACAACAACAATTAAATAAAAGTCTAGATTAAGGTCTAGAATTCTCACCTCTTATTTACTCTTCAATCTTACAAATGAGCTCATTTTCTCATCTGAGGAACTGAAACTATTCATGTATAATTCACCAATATTCTGCATGTTGCCAAACCCAGGGGCACCTGCCCCGTCCTCATGTCACTTGATTTATTAATAGCATTCAACACAGTTGATTATTTTCTCTTTTCTCAAACACTTTCTTCTCTTAACCTTTATGAAGCCACATGTTTCTGATTCTAGACATATTATATGACAAGGCAGTTTAGACTTTGGTGCCAGACTGCCTGGGTTTGAATCTCAGCTCATACACTTACTGACTCTGTGATCCTGGGCAAATTAGTTTTAATTGATTTACAACTCACATTTTTATGTGCAAAATGAGATGCTCACAGTGCATACCTGATAAAGGTTGTTGTATGAATTAAATGAGTTAACATTTATAAAGCACTTAGAAAAGTGTCTGGAATATAGCACATGCTATAAAAATGTTAGCTATTATTATTATTAACTGTTCCTGACTGCTCTTTCTTAGTCTTCTTTGGTCATTCAACTTAGCCTATAAACATTGGCATTCTCTGGGGCTGGGTCTCTGCTTGTGTTCTCTTCCAGACCTACGGCTCCAAATTGTATTTATTTGTTGATGACTCTCAAATACAGATTCTCTATGCTCTGGACTCCAGACTGCCACATGTCTAACTCAAAATATCCTAAACTATACACAAATATAATAGTTTATGTAACAAGTGGCTCTAAGGTAAAGTGGTTGTAAGTAACAAGTTGATTGATTTTGCAGCTCAAAGGTATCATTAAATCCTTAGAATCTTTCTATTTTTTCACTTTTTCATCTTTAACACATCAGCTAATTCTCTTGGTTGCAAAACAATCATCACATTTAGACCTAACAATGCTCAATGCAGGATTATTAACCTTGGTAATATTGACATTTGGGTCTGGGCAATTCTTTGCTGTGGGGACTATCCAATACATTGTAGGATGTTTTGTAGTATCCCTGACCTGTACTCACTAGGTATCAATAGCATCTAGACATTGCCAAATGTCCCCTGAGGTACAAAATTCCCAATTCAGTGGGGAAACACTACTCTAACAAAAGAAGCTGACTCCTCTTTCTAAAAGCTACATGATGAAAGATAAATACGGAGCTGGTTTAGTCGAACTAAAGACTGGAGATAAAGTATATGAGAAAATGGTTATAATTAATCCATAAAAAATTGTTCACCCTGCCCAGTTATCTAATTCTTGAGATATTAGGGATTGTCTGGGAACTATCGCATTTCTCAGAGATTCTGATATGAAAAATCAGGATGAAGAAAAATGGAAACTACCTCTCTAGATTGTGTTAGCTACAGCTCTAGCATATTGAAAGATACATGGTGGGAAGTTTTGAAAGTTGTCTATGTGTGTGAGGGTCTTTATGGACTTTCTACAGTTTGTCTATAAAGATTTGTCCTTGATATAATTAAGATATTGTCTAGGAGCGGAAAGGACCCATAAGATGAATCTAGGCTTTGTGAGTTTTCCTTAAGCTTTGGCATAGCGTAGTAAGTGGTATCTTATTAGAGGAAATAAAGCCTTGCTGTTTCAAACAGCTAACGCTTAAAATCAACTCTTTCATTAACCTTTCACTCTTTTTAGTCTTTTCAAACTTTCCTCAAGGATAAACATTTTCATAGAGTGAAAACTTACTTTGCAAAATTTACTTTGCATGGGTATTTATATCCAATGAGGTTGTAAACATCTATTAAGCCTACTCTATCATGAGTGCTTATTTCTTGCAGACTTCAAATGATTTAATTTTTACTTACTTTAATACTATGTTATATAATTCAAATATTTACTATTTGCATTTGCTGTATGCCAGACACTCTGTTGAGCACTTCTAATGCTTTTTTTATTCTTCACAAAAATCCTCTCAATAGATTATTGTTATTATTTGTATTTGTATTATTATTATAGTGGTCATTAGTACTAGTATTAACAAAATGTTGAAGAAAAAAACTGCTTTTATCTTAAATCACCTTTATCAGTAGACAATATATGTATAGCTCATTTGTGTATTCCATAGTGCCTTTCAGTATTGTACTTTTTTATCCTAGCTTCCAGAAATTTACTTTTACTTTCTATCTTGATAATTTCATCATAAGGATTATATCCCCTTACTGTCCACTGAAAATAGAAGTCTTTCAGCTTCAGACCTGTGCCTATTTCTATTAGTATTCATTTTCATTTGTGTCTCTACATTCTCTAATTCAATTTTTTAAAATCCCTCAATATCTTGGTTCCTCTGTATGCAAATGAGGGATATGGTTGATTTTACATGGTCTGATCCTCAATTTCTCTGCTATAATCTACCTCCCAATATGCTCATCAGATATCTTGAACTGACTTTTTCTGTTCTAATATACAACAACATTTCTCTTTGTCTTTCTTTCAAACTCTTTTTATCAGATTCACCCCCTCTGTTTTAATTAGATTTTGTGTGTCTTGAAATTTATAGGTACAATTTGGGGAGAGGGACTCTTTAAGAGACACAATGCAAACTTAAGAATGTAAATTAGTCAAATATTCAGAATGAAAAAAGGAAATCACAACAAATTACATATTTTAAAAAGCTGACAAATATCACAAGCATTACAAAAATCAAGAAAAATAACGTTTTATTTTGTATTCCATTACCTGATGACAACTGATTTTTAGATATTTCCTATAAAGAGAATAGAAGAGTAATTCAGTCTTTCTTCTTACGTGAATGATAGAAATTTGTTTTTATTACCAATAATTGGGATATATAAAATAATGTGAATTCACACACAAAATCACTATTTGCAGTTTTGACAAAAGTTCATACCCCACCAATAAAATAATTGTGATAAATTCTATTTTGTGGGATTCCCATTGAAAAGAAAAAAAATACATGGTGAATTTACAATACTATGCACTGCATTACTCAACATATTCTCCCGGGGAATAACTTCTCTTTTGATTAGGCATTAATGAAAATTGAAAACCCGGCTTATAATTTTACACATCAGATAAGAGGAAGTTTTCTGTAAAGTAGCTTCTATCTCTAAACCTTGTTTCTCATCTTCTACACGTTCTTCAGGTGCTGGCGTTAGTACACAGTCAGAGAATTGTCTCTGATCGCAAGCTGTTTTCTTTAATATTTTCTCTGTCCCTGGCCTGTGGTTGCCGCAACCTGTGGTTGTGACCCAAGTAAAAAGAGTATTCCCAGGAGTCAGCTACACTCAAAAATGACTGCAAACCATGTAACTGCATCTCACTAAACCAAAACTAACTATATCTTCAATTCAACTTCCTGGTAACCAGATTCCCAAAAGGCTCATAGTTTCTCTGCAATACCATCCCCAATGTGAAGGTAAGAGTGAGTAAGGGAAAGCCAGAGTGGAAAAACATAGTAATCATATCGATTGTTGTTAAAATATGTTTCTTTTGATAATTTTATAAAACCAGAGGACATATATACACATTGCTAGGGTCACTCCCAGGATCTTGGGAGAGAGTCTATGCAAGTGACAGGCCCTGAAATTTAAGCTCATGTAGTTTTTTGTAAATCCACCTTTGGTTCTAACTAAAGAAGCTTTGTAATCATAACAGTGATTCATGCATAAAAGTCATTCCATTGCCGAATGTTAGTGCTCTTTGCTTCAAAGCATCACACAAAACTCTTTCCTCTTATCCCCTCATTTGATCAATTATATTTACTGAGCCACTACTACATACTAGGATCTGTGTTCAGCCTGGAAACACAATGATGTATAAGATATACAGGGTGCTTCCCCTCACAGAGCTTAGCGTCAAAGGCAATATCTGCCCATCTTAGCTAGAACACCTTAGGTTTGCAATCAGCAGTCGGCCTTCCAAGGCCCTGTCCCACTGTGACTAATTTTTTAGGCTACATTCAGCCTCAGCCTTGGCCTGGATCACCACACCACCGCCCAGGTCACAGAACCAACATGGCTTCCCATCACATGGGCTTTAGCACCAGATTCCTTATCCTCAGTGACAAGGCCCCTGTAATACACTCTCCTGAAGGATTCAGTGACTCATTTCACTGTGTTCCCTATTGCCTTACCTCTGCTCAGCTCATGAGAACTTCCTTCTGCTGCTTGCCCTTTCCATCCTGTTATCCCTCCTCTCCGTGTTCATTACCTGCACAATGCCCCTCACACACAGTGCAGCCACTTCAGTCAAAGCTGCAAATCACCTGCCCCCAATCCTTCCTGCAGCAAGTGACATAGTTTTCTTTATCACTTACCATATGTTTTGGGGGAAAAAATTATAAATTCTATTTTATACATAAAATCCAGGTACTAACATTCCTTTAGTCCTGAGCAGGAGCATGATCCTATGAATTTGGTAATCCTTAAAAAAATAAACACTATTTTAGGTATTTCTTTTTAATGTTAGTTTTTGGTTAAATAATTATTATATTTCTAACTGGAATTTTAGAGGAAAAAGATTTAGAAATGATGAGATCTTGTGTTATTCGTACACAGCAACAGTATTTATTGTATGATTCATAGCTAAAGTTCATTCAGGTGGTATTTAACTGGCTTTGTTAGGCTTGCTTCCCAAATTAGCTTTACTTTCTGATCCATGTAGATACGTGAAATGGTCTTCAGCCAGATGTAGGATACACAAACTGGCTGCAAACATGATGCTCTATGTAGTGGAAAGACGAAACTTGACAAAGACCTGGAGACAGGCTCAACCTCCACCTGGGATGCTTAAGAATCCAGTAAGAAGCCCATTTAAACCTGGAGGGAAAATGGTGAACTTTGAAATGTACTAGCTTGAAGGTGCAAAATATTCAGCCCAACCTTCTTTGAAAAGGCCATCTGTGTCTTAGAGGATTTCATAGAGTAAATCTATTATCGTTACTACTGCTTCATTAACGACAATGGGGCTCACAGGGTCTGAGCCATAACCAATTATTCACAAATCAAATATTCCAAGTGTATAAAAATCTTTGTGAATCAATGAGACATGTGTAGCTCTAAGGATGAGAGGATAACAGGTGTGTAATCACTGTTTTCTCAGAGCTGGCCGCAAAGAAGGAGAAAGCAGTGATGTCTACAGCTGTATTTATATCCTGTATGTAACCATGAAAAATGCAGCATTCTATTTCAATTTCATTGTCCACCCATTGAAAGTAAGTCTAGAATAATTCTTTTGGGAATCTCACAAGTAATCTGGACACAGAATTCAGTCCTTAAGTACTCAGCTCTGCCAAGTTTTAAAATGCAATTCCAGTCAGTAAATGTACTTAAAAACTTGTGAAACCGAAGTAGTTTACACACATATATTTTGTGAGAGTCTCTTAGAAATAGTGGCACCATCCCATCCAAGCAGGCATAATGCCTTTCTTAATAGATGGCTGGGAGAGAAGGCAACCAGAGGACCATGTATGAACAACAAATACAATTGCTAAGGGCAAGAGACCAAGTGGCTAATGCCGAAATTGTTTTCCATCCTAAGCACGCAGGCTTGTGGCAAAGGGAGTAGGGAGTCAGTTGACGCTTGTACGCTAAAAGCAAAATGACCAAAGTGCTTCCATGACAATAGGAAAAGAGACTAGCAAACTTGGGAGTGGCAGAATGTTCCAGAAGTGGTGTTATGTATGCTCATTGTCCTTGTACCCTTATGTGGAAATCCCTTTTGCTATCTGTTACAATTGTACTTTATCTTGTTTTCATTTATACAAGCTAAAACCTGAGTGCCACATGTACACAGACAGGCGATGTGGCATCTCTAGAGATGAAAAGTATTACTTTCCACTAGCGGTATCAAGTATAAAGTTACGTTGCTCAAGAAGAGAGATATTATTTATAAAAGGGGAGCTGTCTCTGATGGTTGCCACCTTTCTTATCCACCAAACAAATGTGGATATGATTCATTTATAATCTTCTATCCACGTAGTTCAAGTGCAGTAAGAATATAGCAAAACATCTTAAGTTTTGCTTGCATTTGTCAGGACATCTGGAGTTAAAAAAAAAAAAGAACTGCAATTTATGTAAATTTTAAGGCTATGTTGTTGAATGATACATTTTACATTAATGAGAGTTTTTCAGTATAGTCTATGTATGGAACTGAAATTGTAATGGAAACACCATTTTGTTGAAGTCCATTGTCAACGGGTAAAGAAAAAGATGTGTGGTGTGTACATGTGTATGTATGAGGATGGTTTTTATGTGCAAATGAGTATATATGTACATGTATTAATGTGCAAGAGTGTTAATTTTGCTGGATTTTGCTCTATTAACTCTTCAGACGACTAGATTTAATACTCATCTGAAATGGTACCAAAATGTGACAAAGTACAGACCAATGAGGTAAATAACAGGCCCCATTATAAAATGAGGCCCTGGATTTTTAAATTTCTGTCATGGGACTTTTTAGTTCTTAGAAGTGATGCTATCTTTTTTAAATTATTATATATTCACAATGAGTGAAGGTAAGAAGGCAGGAAGATTCATTTTATGCCATGAAATTTGTATATGTAAACCTAATCCTACCTTTCAAACAGTACCCCACCAAATTGATGCCCACACCCCTCCTCTCTAAGAAGAGTTAGGAAATAATCACTTTTAACCTAATCATTATTAGACTGACTGCACTCTCTACCATATTACTATCGGGCCCCACTCATGTTAAATACAATGTGAGGTTAAAGGCATTTAAAAAATACCAGGTATTTTCAATAAATGAGAATCTTTGCCTAAAATAAGACTGGGTTATTGGCTCGCGAATTCTCCCATCTGCTTAATCTAAATAATACAGCAAACACTTATCAATTATTCTAAGACACCAATGCAGTAATGCAATTTTGTGAAAGACATTTACAGGAATTCTTTCCAGATTTTGTTGTTGCATTTTGTACTTTGAGTCTCTAGGAGTGAGAAATGAATCATACTGGAAACTCATGTTGGTGTTTTTTTTCCAAGTCAAGTTGTCCTTTCAATTTTAGTTGTGGAGGGTGCCGTTCAGCTTCAAGTTGTTGTCCTTTGAGTCTTAGTTGTGGAGGGCACAGCTCAGCTCCAGTTCCAGTTGTCACTGCTAGTTGCAGGGGGCACAGACCACCATCCCTGGCAGGAATTGAACCAGCAACCTTGCGGTTGAGAGGATGCCCTCCAACCAACTGAGCCATCTGGGAGCTCAGCAGTAGCTCAGTTCAAGGTGCCATGTTCAATTTTTTAGTTGCAGGGGGCGCTGCCCACCATTCTTTGGGGGACTTGAGGAATTGAACTGGCAACCTTGTGGTTGAGAGTCCACTGGCCCATGTGGGAATCGAACCGGCAGCCTTTGGAGTTAGGAGAATAGACCTCTAACTGCCTGAGCCACCGGGCCAGCCCAAAACTCATGTTATTTTTTAAAATTTTATATCATTTACCAAATCCAGAAATATTTTCATTAACTTTCATCAAAGCATGAATATTATTTATTATGGTAATATTTTTGAGTTGTTCATCTGTAGTTTAAAATAATGTTTGTTTAAATTAAAGTAGTTTAAAATGACCTCTTGAAGTTGAAATTGCTGGATTATACTCAGAATCTATATTAGAATTTTTAGTTTTTAATTAATTTAAATCTCATAGAATTATAAAATAGAGTTGAAGCTTGCAGAACTCTGGAATCATAATCACAATTTTATGGAAGTAGAATATTTAATCTAAAATGCTGAAAATTATCTACCAGGCTAGTACAATGGGACATCGATAACAGGTTTGATTTAATTATTGGGGGAGTGCTGCCCCCTACTGATAGTTATGGGTAACCTATCACCAAGTCTTAATTTAGGTTCATGTTTGCACTTCAGAATTTTAAAACCTAAGAAGCTTTTTAAACAATCTTCATTTCCAGCTCCTGACAAAGATTCTTGTTTATTCACATATGGCCTGTCATCAGTCATTTTTATAAGATTCCCCAGAGATTTAAGCATCTTTCATTTAAGAAATCATTACTTTAGCATTAAGAAATGCTAGTTAAGACACAGAAATAACGTATTTATAGTAACAAAAAGTGTACCCCTGTCCCCAGAGTGTTTAGCACGCCAGTGATCAGTAGTCTCTGTCATTTGTTCTGCACTGCCATTTTCAAAGACACAGTTTCTGGTCCCAAAATTTCCCTGGCTAACCATAGGCCAGGTCACTACATAAACACAGCACTGTGTACAAACGTGCATGAAGAAACACATAGACATTCACAGTTGCATAATTCAGCTCTTCTTCCTGCTTCCTCTGCACCTCAGCTTCCTGCCAACTTCCAAACAAAACACAGTTTCATTACTATAACTCAGAAGGCTCAAAATAGATGTCAGCCCTGTTATGAAAAAAGAAGAACAAAAATAGGAGGATGAAAACAGGAGTGGGAGGTTTTTTTTTATCTCAATGCGTGTGTGTGACTGTGTGTATGTTTGTGTATGTGTTTTTTGTCCTGGTATATTTGCGTCTGTGTGTGTCTGTGTTTCCTGTCTTTTCCATTGGAATATAATTCCGAGAAGAAAGGGATTTTTATCTGTTTGAAGACAATGTTTTGCATATAGTTGGCACTCAGGAGACATTGTTTAATAAATGAACAAATAAACGAACAAATGCATTAATGAGTAGGCTTACATGTAAGACTGGGTGAGAGAGAGTCTGATTATAAATAAATGTTCCAGGCAAGTTAAAACAGGTAAACCTAAGCTGAATAAAAAAAGAGACCTATCTAACTGAAAGACTGAAAATATATATCACTGCTTAAAAAATGATAGATATGAGAATAATGAAAAAATCTATAACTAATTTTTGGAAATGTGAATTATGTCAAACCCAACTACTCTAAGATTGGCCTTACATGTTATTTAAGACCACATGACTGAAACAAAACTTTTTTTCTCTAAAATTCCTTTTAAATAATTGGTCACCTTTGGAGGATTCTAGGAAACTAACTCATTATTTTGATAACTGGCAAATAAAAAGAAATAATCAGTCATTTATCTTGTCTTTCCTATCCAAACTACACCACTGGGTAACAAAATATTATATACTTCTATAGAACTATTCTGATAATAAATTAAAAATAAATTATAGAATTACTGTATCATTATTTTTCAACCCACACTGAATTAATGGTTAGGCATTGAGCATCAACGGCTGCTCACAGGACAAGAGGAGTGATAATCAGACATTAGATGCCTCTGGATGGAAGAACACATCACCACCTATGAAGCAGTCTTACTTAAAAAAAAAAAAATAAAACACCTACATCAGGCAAGACTCTAAGTCAAAATACCTATATACAGACATGAAGAAGACAAAAAAAAATTAAAATTTAAAATTTAAAAACCCACCTAAACTTATTAAACGATACCATCCACAAAATCCAGAATGAAGAAAACTCTATAGGACCAACAAACTGGTTTCATCAAAAATAAATTGCAAGAAAAGGCGAGTTGGAAGAGGAATCTATAGAATAAAATCTTGAAAGACATATCAACCTAGTACAATGTGTGTGCCTTATTTGGAATTTAACTAAAACAAACACACTATAAAAAATAATAATGACATTTATGGTCAACTGGAATGTGAATATTTGATAGAAAGGATTAATTCAGTTAATTTTCAGGTGTAATAATAATATTACAGTTATGCTAAAAGTTGTTATCTTTTAGAATAAATACTGAATATTTATGGGTAAAATAACATCCGTGAAATTTACTTGAAAATAATGCAACTGAGGGAAGTAATGGGGGTGTTGACCGTTTGGATGATAGATACCTTGTTGATAATTGTGGAAGCTGCATGGTGAATATAGAGAAGGGAGTGCTATTTTTTTCTTTTCTTTTGTGTAGGCTTAAAGTCATCCATAATAAGTGTTTTTTTTTAATTATCTCATGAAAAAAGTGCTTCCTGAATAAGCTGGAGGAGACTGGAAAGGGGTATTCACCACAAGCAATTTTTAAAATGGTGACCAAAGAAAGAAATAGGGTAGAAAGAGGGAAACGTTTTTTAATAGATGATGTTGTGTTCATTGTAAGCTTTTCATTTTTACTGTTTTTCTCTGAAAACCCTTTTAGATAATGCAGAATTGCCATTGAAGCCAGCACGCCAAAGCATTTCGGTGTGCAGTGAGGAGGAAGGGAGCACTTACTGTCCTTGTTGTGGGGTTTGTGAGAAAGAAAAAGGGAAGAGGAAGTTGCATATGTGTTGCTTCGCTAGCACATGGAGAATATTTATTCATTCTTTCTAGAAATATTTTTGTATCAATGCTATTTAGAAGGTATCTCCATTGGGGGCCTTTGCTTATATTTTGCTTTCCTGTGGAAAATAAGGTATGCTGTCATGTTTTCTTTTTCTTTTCATCCAGTATCATAAACTGTCAGGAAAATGTTAGTTGGCCTTGTTCTCCGCCTCGTATCAAAATATCCTTTTGTCCTAGGTTCTAGGTAGTAGGTTCATAGAGGACAGATCAAATGAATGACTGACTTGGGAGTTAATAAATCGGGTAATCTACTCTTGTATATCCAGCAGAGGGAGCAGTGAGCATGGATTTGCAGACTCAAAAGAGGATGAGGCTAGGTCAGTAAAATAGGTTGTATTTAGACACACTGTTCCTTTATGTTACTGTTTCCCATTTCACCTCTGTTTTACAGACCCTGGAGATCCAGATGGATGAGTGAGTATCCATAAACGGATCCTATGTAGTCCCTACCCTACAGTCATACAGAGGTTATCGTGGTTATATGAAGCCAGGAGTCAAAATTCTCCTCCTTTTGTGATTTTAATTCTTCTTCAGAGCTACAAACTTCCTGTGAATTATCTCCCCTTATTTAATTCTTCCATACCCCCTTTCTCTTCTCTGTCTCCATTTCCTCAAAGCCTGGTCAATAGTGACGTAGGAGCCATTCTACATTTTTGTACTGCCCACTTTAGGTTAAGGACAGGCTCAGACAGGAAAACAGCCTCTGCTCCGTCCAACCGGGCATCCCTTTACATGCCCCTAAGACAAAGACTGGAGGTATAAACCCTTCCAGACTAGTGGGCCAGTAGCTCCTTCTCCTACATTCAGTCAGCAGAGACCAGGTGGTAGTGGGTGCTTTTTGTGCAGAGCTGAGGGTCATTTAGCTCCGGTGGACAGGCTGAGGCACTAAGCTCCTTTTCCATGAGGCCACAGAAGGAAAGGCTTAAAGCAGGGGTGTCCAAACTGCGGCCAGGGGGCCAACTGCGGCCCATGATCCATTGTTAATTGGCCCGCAGCAAATTCCAAAAATACATTTAGTTTACTTAAATAAATCAGGTGAGGCAATATGTGCTTCACCTCAAATAAGTGACCCAGCTGTTTGTGTATTTTACCGCATCTGGTCCTTGGTAAAAAACGTTGAAAAAAGTTTGGACACCCCTGGCTTAAAGGGATCACAGTAACAGCTGATTCACTTTGGCCTCACTGGTAACACTCTAAGAACACACCAGCCAGCTCTATCAAAACTTCATTCTATAAAAAGCGAGGGAGACGGGCACCAGCTTAGCTTTCACGGTGAGAACAGATTAGCCCCTCCTGGGCATCAGCTTCCTCCTCGAGTGACCATTCTTCCTACAGAACCCAGGAGGAAGAAAACTTGAGACAATGTTCCCCGTTAAAATCATTTTGTTGTTTTTATTTATAGCAATGTAAATTAGTCCTCACAGTCACTCTTGTGAAAAGAACCCCCCTTTGCATCAGAAAAATCTCCATTCTAGATTAGCGCTTCTCAGACTTTAGTGTACATAGGAACCATTGGAGAGTTTGTTGTTCTAGAGGAGGGCCAGAAAAAAATGTAAAGTAGGAGCAAACACACGTTTCCCCTTCCTGACCAATGATATTGCCCATTTAGACGCAGGGGAAAGGTTAAAAACCTGGTATTGACAGGAAGTGGGATGAGAAAAGGAACTGGAGTGAGCGGGGAAATAGAGGAAAACCAGAGATTCTGAAATGGTCCAGCTTGGCTTCTCAAAGTGTGGTCCACGGACCCGCCCCCTTGGTGTCGCCTAGAAGCTTGGTAGAAATGCAAAAGTAAAGTAGTGCCACCAGGTTTTTTTCCCTCTTATGTGCAAAGATCCCTGATTCTGGGATGCCGCTGCTGCTGCTGATGATGATGATGACAGTTACTGTTATTATTTTAAAACACCACTCACTGAGTGCATTTTACATGCTAACAACTATATACATATCAACTCTAATGCAAATAGCATTGTCATTTTACAGCCCAAAAGCTAAAGCTGAAAGAGGACTTGCCCGCAGTTAGATAGCTGGTAAATGACCCATGCAAGTCTACCAACCCACAACTGAGCCCTCTTTGCCACTTCGTGCTACAATAACAGCTCCTTCATCCCACCACTGACTGCCTACAAGGTTCCCTGATGGCTTCTCCAGCCTCACCCATTGCTTGCTCTTCCCACTCCTTTTTTCATACTTGCTTTGTCTGCAATATCTGCATGTGAAATTGTGCAACACAGCAGGTTAGGAACTGTTATTCATTCCTGGGGGTAGTTTCTCTGTACTTGGCTCAGTTGGGAGAGATCATTGTGTCCTCTTAAGAAGTTTACCAACTGGCTAATCTTTATTTTAGAAGAAACAAGTTTCTTTCTCTGGTGTTTTACTAAAGCATTTGATTTTATTTTTTCACACTCTGATTAATTCCCTTTATTTGTGTTCTCCCTTACAATCTCAGATTCAAGACAGTTTTTCTGTAATCCATTCGCTGAGGAGGTATTTTGATATTCTTGTAAAAATAGACAGATGAATCCCTTGACTGAAAACTTAGATTCTTATGGGTTAGCTACAACACTTTCCCCAGTCTTTCCCCCAAATGCCTACATACATTTATCCAATAAATATTTTTTGAGTACATGCTATATGCCAGATGTTGTGCTAGACCTGGGAATATATATAGTTTTAGTAAAATATACATGGTCCTTGTCTCCATGGAGCTTTTTTCAATTATGATATTTTAGTAAACTGACTTCGATTCTTGTGGACCTTTCTGCATGACAGCAGAATTATAATTTCAAGTGTAAAGCCTGGAGAAACTGTAGATTTAAGGTTTTCTATGGAGTATGGTATAGTAAAAAGAGTAGACTGGGAGCTGGGAGTTTAGAAACCTAAACCATCTCTCTTTTTCCTTCCTTTTCTTCTTCCCGCTCTCCTTTTTTCCCTCCCTTCCTTCCTCCTTCCTTCCACCTATCTCATTCCTCTGCCCTTCCCTTGCCTCTCTTCTCTTTCTCATTAAATATGTGCTCAAAATTGTGACTACAGTAGGAATTGGGGCACGAGAGATCCCTGTCTTTGCAGAGCTCTCATTTCAACAGGAAAGGCAGACCTTTGTCATTTCAGTGTGTCTGAGTTGGATTAGAAATGTAAGGCGCTTTAAGCACAGGTCATAAGCAGACCTGATTTAGTCTGGGTCTATGATGTAGAAAACATATGTCCTGATTAAGCTACCAGAAAGTTGTGTGACAAGTCATTAGGTTTCTCTAGGCTTTGTTGTTTGTTTGTTTGTTTGTTTTTAATAACAGGTATGTGTGTGTGTGATGGGAATTTAACAGTCTTTTTACCTCTTAAAGTTCTTATACTCTTTAAAGGAGCTTTAGCACAAAAATAGATACAGATTGTTCATTATAAAGAAAAATTATAATGTTTTTCATTTGTATGTAAAAGTGCAGTTAACATACAACATAATGAAGAGAAGTAGGCACACTTGTAGTATAGAACTTTCAGAACAGGGAAAGGACACTATGAACCTAGATAATCTTTCCTTCAAATTCAGAAAAGTTTTGATACTATAATTCTCTAAGTAACCCCACTTTTACTCCATCTTCTCCTCAGGGACATGACTGGCACATCCTGTGAGAGGTAGCAGTCAATAATTAAAACAATGGAGTTGCATTTCTGAAACTTAAATTATAAACAAATATTATCCTTAAGGACTCCCTCCCCAGTGTTAATTTACATCAACTTTGTATATAATAGTGTTACTTATATGTGTAGAGCCACAAAACTAGATATAAACCTTTTTAAACAAAATGAAAATTTTAAATTATATATAAACAAATCTACAAAACCAACACTATTCATATTAACATTTAATTTAATGTAACAGATGGTTTTGTTTTGCTGAAACCAGTGTCTCTTTAAAACATGAAATGATCCTGACTGCTGGGGTGTGGGTTCTTATGCTGGGTGTGCCCTTGTTGCTGAGAACAATGTGAAGACTCAATTTCTCGTCCCTTTTTGTTTTTTTGACCTATTGTGATACTGTCATTCATACAGCACATACAACTTCACTTGACATGAATGAATCACTTAGATCTGCTTTTGTTTTTTTCTCATTAAGACATAAACCGTGGAATTATATACATATACTCAGCTGTAAGCAACAAAAATTCAAGTACAATTGGGTTAGATGATCTTTTTTTTTTTTTGCTTTTTTTTTAAAGTTTATTGGGGTGACAATTGTTAGTAAAATTACACAGATTTCAGGTGTACAATTCTGTATTACATCATCTATAAATCCTATTGTGTGTTCACTACCCAGTCAGTTCTCCTTCCATCACCATATATTTGATCCCCTTATCCTCATCTCCCACCTCCCTCCCCACTTACCCTCTGGTAACCACTAAACTATTTATTGTCTGTGTCTATGAGTTTTTGTTTTGTCTTGTTCTTTTGTTGTTTTTGTTTATATACCACATATCAGTGAAATCATATGGTTATCTGGTGTTAGATGATCTTGATTAGAAAGTGAACATCCAGACAATCGTTAGGATAATTCTCTATTAGATTTGAAAGATAGTTATAAAATTATATGATATAAGTTTTAATTAGATATAATATATAATTATAATACATATATGTAAAATTTTATGTGTATAATTATATGTATATATAATTATATGTATACATATAATTATATGTAATTTACCATGTATATATAATTGTATTTTATATACTTAAATATAAATATTTATATATTGCAATATATATTATATTATATATTATGTTTATAATATATAATATATATTATTATATGGCATAATGTATCATATAATAATTATGTTATAATACAATTATATAATTATAGTCATAATTCTATTATATAATTATAGTCATAAATATATATGTATATGTAAGTTATATAAGTATAATTTATATGCATTTAATTATATCTATGTATATGTATAATTTGTGTATATGGAATTACATGTATAATTTTATATGCATAAATATATAAAATTTTATATGTAAATATATATTTACATGTATTTACATATTAATATGTAAAGGAAATATATATGTTTTTATATATAATTTTATATATATATATATAAAAAATAGAGAGCTTACTGATACTTGAAACATTATCTGAAATACTTGAAACCATGTCTGAAATTGCCAGTTAGAAAAAAAGCAGCAATAGAAAGTACTGTAAGAGGTTAGTGAGTCAGTGATTCATAAAGCCAGGCTGAAGAGTGAGATCAAATTTACGGATTTTATTTGTCTTTGGAAAAATTAGAAAAACGACGACTGTTTAGGCATGTTTCAGTTCAAACGATTTGCTATTTTTTTCTTGTCAGGGAAGGCCTTTATTCTGAAATCATTTGCTTCCTGCCTTTTTTGGCACTGACGTAGCCAAAAATTTCAGTTGTAAAATGGAAGTACAGTGTAGTTGCTTTAAAGAAGCAGCATTACTGCTTGAAGGCGTTGAAGCCCATTCTGAATTGTTCTGGATCCTCCTTACAAAGCAGTTTCACATTGTTGAGGTCAAATAACCTGGAACCACCGCACCCCCCCATGCCCAGATTTGGTTCCAGATCTAGCTTTGAATCCTGGTGCTGCCTCTGCCGAGCCTAAATTATGCCCCCTGCCCCCGGGTCTCAATTTCCTTGCCCATAAAGTAAAGGCACTATTACCTGCCTCATCAGATTGCTGTAGGATTCCATGAGCGCATCTATTTACGTGTCAGCACAGAGCAGTAACTCTGGGAGAATGGGCGGCCCTCCTCCCCACCACTGGTCAGCCTCTGCAGGGGAAATGTTACTGAGACAATGTTTCAATCCAGAATTCTGTTACTTCAAACTTGAGACAAGTTCACCCCACTGGTACCAGCATAAACAAAAGGATATTTTCACTTGCTGTCAGATTTTCCCCACGAGATCTCAAAATGTTTGCAGGTCTACATTCTCAAGATAGGGCAGGTTTCATAACAACACGGTTAGTTATTATTGCTCTGGGACCAGTGCTGTGGTGAGAAAGCAGTGAGTGTAAGGCTGTCTCTACTCCTGAGAACACTACTCAGATGGGGAAGTACTAGGGTCAGGGTTTCCTTGTACATCATCTCTGGTCTTCAACAGGGCAGAAGCCAGCAGTAAGAACAAGTGCTCCAGACCAGAGGTCAGCACAAACAGCCCTGCTCTTGTCTCCCGGTGACTTTTTCATCTTCTGTTTGACTAAGCTTCCTTCTCTGTGTCTCAACTAGACCTGTGCCCCTCCACATGATGACTTTATCCTCTCATGTACCATGATAATTTTCTCTTCCACCCCTTAGATAGAAACTACTGTTTCTATCAATGCTGTCATAATTCCCTAATCCATAGAGACATCATCTCCAGCCAGGCTGAGCCTCTGCTTATCTTCCTTTGGGGATTCTGAGAGCAGATAGGCCCAGTGATCTGTTCTGAAATAGACTTCCACTCTAGCTTTGGCTGTTTAGTTACTTTTATCAGTGTCATCTCTGGTTTATGCTTCAAGGACATTCCTGAGTTCTTTCTCCCACCTCAGCTCAGTTTGTGGCTTCTATTTAGGTCCTCTTGGCTGAAACCAGGTTTTTCTGTTGACACCTTGGCCTTAATTCTATTGAATAGGTAGTGTGGGGCAGTAAACAGAACACTCAGTGGAAAGCCCTGAGCCAAAGTTTGTAGCACCAGTTCTGCCACTCATCAACCTGGTGATTCAGACAAGGTGACCTTCCTAAGCTCCATTTCTCATCTGTCAAATGAGGAGAACTAGGACAGGTCGAGGCCAGGGGTTCTTCTCCTTCAGCATGCATAAAAATCATCCCAAGGATTGGGGAAAATTGCACATTCTCCAGATCCAGATCTAGATGTTTTTAAGTAAACACACACATGCACACACACACACACACACACACACACACAAATCTGGTAAAGTTGGTCATTGAACCTCACTGGGACAAATCTTGGATCTGTAAGGTTACTTCTGTGACTGTACTGGGACCCCACCTTCTGACCCAAGTTCAAACACTCTCAAATTCCCCAGCTGACACCTCATTGATTCCCACCCCCCTTCCATCTAGGGACAATCTTCCCAGCTGCTTTCTGAAATGTGCTGTACCTTTTCAATTCTGGTGCTTTTCTTAGCATAGTTGATGTAAGTCAAGGATTGTATTAAGGAGGTCATGTGGTAATACTAATTCACAAGTGAATGGCCACTCCACACTACTTAACTTAGTTCTTGGCGGAGTAGATTTTCAATGTATTTTTGTTAAATTAATCACCAATTTAATGAATTGAACCATGATGAGAGGGAGAGCATGTTTAAAACAGAAAGATGCCTTTTAATCAATGTGGATCAATACTAAAAGTAAATGAAGATTTTCAGTCATGAGGGAGTGAGGTAATTTGGGATCAAAGATCCTTTCATGGTCTTTACCAAGAAGTAGGAAATCACAGCGCTTGAGTCTTCCCAGACTTCCTAGCGTATTTCCCTCAGTTTTCTGCACAATCAGCCATGTCTTCCTCACTTCTTCACAGAAGTGTTCATGTGGTTTTATATACAAGCTCCACTGCTCTTGCAGCAAACCCAGACTTGTCAGGATTGCTGTTCTTCCCAAATCCCATCATAATCTTTCTTGATTGGCCTTGTGATAAAGCCCAGACTTCTTCATGTGGTACACAGGCCTTTAACATCTAGCTTCTGCCACCTCCCTAGCCTTAGGTCTTGCCCCACACCTTTCCGGCACCACCCTGCCATCCCAGTGTTCCAGCCATGTGGAATGACTGGCAAAATGTTTTCATTCTGTGACCTTTTCTTCATTGTCTGGGATGTTCTTGTCACTTTTCGTGCCTAGAGAATTCCTACTTTATCTGAAATATTTAGATTAATCATCTATTCTAAGATAGGCAGAACAGTGTCCCCTCAAAGAGGTCTGTACTCCAATCCTTGGAACCTGTGTGAACACGTTACTTGCCGAAAGTGATTTTAGAGATATAATTTACATTACCAACTGTAAAGTAGGGAAGTCATCCTGGGTTTTCCAGATCAGCTCACCATAATCACCAAGTCTAGAAGCGAGAATTTTCTCTGACTGGAGACAGAAGAGAGATGCAGCAGAAGCAGAAGTTGCAGTGACTTAAAACGTGAGAGAGACTTGACCCATCACTACTCTTTCCAGGTTAGGGAGGCTACTTGGAAAGCTTGAGAAGAAACGTGAGTAGTCTCTAGGAACAAAGACCAGCCCCTGGCTGACAGCCAACAAGGAAATGCAGACCTCAGTCCTACAACCACAAGAAACTGAATTTGACCAATAACCTGAATAAGCTCGAGTGATGTATCCCCTGAGCCTCTAGAAAGGACCACTGCCCTGCTGGCTCCTTGATTTTGGCCTGTGCGTCTCTAAGTTGAGAATCAGCTGAGCCTGGTGGGACTTTTGATCCATAGAACTGTGAGATAAAAAATGGACATTGTTTTAAAATGCTAGATTTAGGGTAATTTGTTATGGTAGTAATAGAAACCTAATACACCCTTCCAGAAAGTCTTTTCCCAAACCTCCTATAGCCTCCCCTAGTCTATGTAACACGTTTCACCTAGATGTTGCTGTGGCTCCCACATGGTCCTCATCAAGAACTTAGCGCATCCTGTGGTGTTTTTCTGTTTAGTTGGTTGTCTCTACTACTCCTGAAATGAGAAGCCATATTTTATCCCATTTCTATAATCAGAACATATACAGGGCCTGTACATAGAAGGTGCTCAATGATTGTTTTATAAATAAATAAAGTACAGGTTCCACTCATTCAACAAACACTTGTTGAGCATCTACAGTATTTAAAATAATGCTGGGCATTACTCTAAATGCTAGAGTTACAACAGCAAACAAATCCCTGAGACAAAGAAGGGATGGAGGAGGCTAACACTAAATGTGAGAATAAATAAATGAACAATCCTAACAGTGATCATTTCTAATAAGAGTATAAAATAAAATAATGGGATAGAGGATTATAGGGCAGGCGGCAAGGCTACCATACTAGAGAGTTCAGAGAAGGTCTCTCTGAGGAAACCTGAATGATGAGGCGGCAGCACGTGATAATCTAAGGGAAGAGCATCGCAGGCAGTTTATGGTGAGAGTGCCCTGCAGGAGTGAAGTGTTCTAGGAAGAAAGTGAAAAAGGTGAAGCAGGAGACTTAGGTGGAGTTCAGAGCCTTGCAGTCTATGAGGAAAAAGTTTAGATTACCTTCTAATCAAATGAGAAGCCTTTGGGGAGTTTAATTTACATGATCAGATATATGCTTTTTAACAGCTTACTTTGACACTAGTATGAAAAAGAGACTGTGAGCAAGTTTGGAAGCTAGAAGACCGCTCTGTCCAAGCAATAGGCAATGGAGGCTTAGCCTAGCAGTGTAGCCGTGGGGATCAAGGGGAGAGGTCAGGTGTGAGATATGTTTTGCAGGTAGATAGGACCCACCTTGCTGATATATCAGATACAGGATGTGAAGGATTAAGAGGAATAAAATATCACTCCCAGGTTTTTGATCTACTCAACTGGAAGGTGGATAAACTGGGACATTAATCAGATTTAGGAAGGAATAGAAGAGAATCAAGAATTCTGCACTGGACATGTTAAGTTCAAGATGAAAACTGGTCATCCTAGTGGAAATTTCAAAGACAAATATATACATAAGTCCAGAATTCAGGGAGCATTTTGAGCTGGAGATATAAATATGAGATTGGTGGCATATCAATGGCATTTAATGTCATCAGACTGGATGATATCATCTAGGGAGAGTTAGTAGAGAGGGTGGAGCTTAAGGACAGAGATCTGGAAGGTTGTAGCATTTAGAAATGAACAGAGGAAGGGTAGTTAGAAAACAAGATGGAAAAATTAGTGGAACAGAAAAAGAATGAATGTTACGTCTCAATAACCTACAGGAAAAAATTGCTTCACAAGGGAAAGTGATCAGCTGTGTCATACATTGCCAAGAGGTCCTAAATATGAAGATAAAAAAACGGGTCACAGAATTTGGCAGGAGATATATTTTGGTCTTAATATAGTGAAGAGTCACACCTCTTCATCAGCCTTATTTAGTTAATTAAATTCAATTTAAGAAACTTTAGTTTTTTGAGACATTGTGCTAGGTACTGTGGAGGATGAAAAGATAATGAAAACAAGACTTCTTCACTCAAAGAACTTACAATTTAAATGAAAGACAGACTTACCAGAAGCAAACTGTGTGATACAAAACATGGTAAATAAGCAATTCTGGGAGAACTGGGAAGTCTCTCACAAGAAAAAAGGATTTCAGCTGCATTTTGAAGAATCAGCAGTAATTCAGCTTTTCCTCATTTTCCAGAGAATGAAACTGAAGCACAAATTATCTAATGAAAACAGTATGAAGATGAATGCAATAACTAGATTGAATTGTCAAAGAATACCAAAGACATAAACATCACCACACCACATCCCATTAATTTGCAGTAAGAATGGAAAGCAGATGTTTTGATATGGTTACGACTGGTAAACCATTCTGACTACATCAAACCTTGGTCCAAGACACATCTTCGGGTCATAATACCGGGACAGGTGTCCACCCATAGCACATCTACTGGATAGCACAGAGGACCTACAGAAGGAACAGATGGAGGACATTTCTTTTTGGAGCTGAGCAGAACATTTTCCAAGAACATTATGTATCTATGGTATGAAATTACAGAAGAAGTTGCACAGAACAATTTAGCATGGGATAGGATGGCCCATAGTGGTCCCTTTTAAAACTCAAGTGCATCACTGAGTCCATTAATTCTATAACCATCAAGAGACTGAGTCCTCTAATCTCCAATGGCCAAGCTGAAAGCAGGGAAGTTTCATAGAATAGTTGAAAAATGAAATTGCAGTCCTTTAGGTCCCTTCAAGCACCTCTGCAAACATGGTGAATCTCTTTAAGAGAGTTTCTTTGTATACATAAAAAAGTGGTAATAAAAGAGCCGAGATGCCAACAAACAAGGAAACCAGGTTCAGTCACAAAGTGACTTGTAGCTTGTAGACCGTGTTTTATAGAAGACCTGGGATGAGTGGTCTTAAATCAGGGAAGTCAATCATCCTTTCAATAGAGAACTTTTTATGCCTTGATTTGGACTCTAAATCTGATGAGCCTTCAGAACAAGCACTTGTTCACATGCTTTTTCCAGAAAAAAAACAATCAGTTTAAGCTTAACATTCAGGGAAGATGGAGACTTTTTTTTTTGAGATCCTATTTTATTTAGCTCTCTGTCCATGATAAATCTGATGATGCACTTGAAAATAACCTATAGCGGTGATAGAGGAAGGAGCTAAAATTCTCTCACCTGAGTAACGTGATTATACAAACTTTAGCTGCCTTTACCTCCATTTGCTGTTTTAAGGACTTCCTCTCACACAGACAGTAACACAGCCAGTTTGAGATGCTAAGTGATGTTTAACCCTTGGCATTTTCTTATTGGCATTTGATTTTTGCCATTAGTAGGTCTTTCTTCTCTTAATGAGAACTGATTGACGCTTACGTTCCACCTAATGCAGTAGTAAAAGATTTAATAGAAGTGGAACACGATTGCTGCAGTATATTTTCAGGTACTAAAGTTCGAGCAAAATGGAATAAGGGCCAGGTGGTGGTATCTACAAACTGTGCTAATAGCTCCATCAACAGATGTTTAATGTACTTAGAGTTTTTCTCCACATCCTACTGTTGCTAATACATTTCCTCCCATACCTCCTCTCAACACAAAAATTTTGAGAGGAAAGGAAACATTAATAACCCCAAAGTGTTTAATTTTAAAGGATATTTAAATCTTAATACTGGTCATAAGGTGACCTATTTGACCACTGGATGGCTTATTGCAGGTTCCAATAATTTTGTTACCATCATTAGTAAAAGTTGTTAACCAAGAGAAGCCTTAAAATTGTATAGGTTTTCTCCTTTGTTTATCATTGAGTTGCACTGCTTTAAAGTTATATTTCCATGGATCAAAAATATAGAAATGCTATACAGTGATGTTTTAGCATTGGGTGTAGGTGAAGCTAGCCAACCACCTCACCATGTGTGAGAAGAGTGCTGGTCTGCCAGGGAGAGCCCCTGCTTTTTGTCCAGTTTTCAGTTCTAATTGGTCCAGTAAGTCAGACAACCAAGGTGAATTAGATGGTTCTAAGGAGCTACAAGTCAACACCAGAGCATGCCTTTCACTAGAGTGGCAAAAAATAATGAAGAGGTAACACTCACCTGGTACAGCACCTTCAGTTGGGAGATTTGTATATGATTATCTGGCCTCTAAGTTGCTAGATACAGAGAACAGGGGCCTGAGGGGCAGAAAAGACTCTACAAGAGAAAGGGAAGCAGGCAGGCTAGTTTGGAAGCATGGCGGTGGTGGCCTTCTAGGGGCTCCCTAGAGCAATTCCAAGGGAATGTGGCAAGGCAGAGGGTGAATAAATGTGGGTCAACCCATGCTAGGAGCCTTCTACCTTGCCAAGTACGAGGAAATATCATTCTTGTCATATCCCTTGTCCTGGTATTCCCATTTCACCTTCTTTATCTCTTTTCCCCATCCTATCAATCAGATTGTCAAGCTTTTCAGTTTTTAGTATTTTTGTGTGGACGAAGGATCCCACAAAGAGAAAAGTTCCTCAGGCTCATGACAGTCATGATAAAGCTCTACTTGTACATTCTCATTTGACGAATTTAATTCTGTTCTATAAAGTATACTCAGTGTAGGTTAGATATAATAATTTGGCTAATTGGTAAATAAGAGGAAAGGCATCTTAAAACAAAATTGCCGGATGTGAATTTTCTATAACAAGTAAGTTAGATATCAACAACAGAACAGCAATAGAAAGAAAAATTCATCTCTAAAATTAGACTGAAATTTAAGCACAATATTGTGATTGAAAGAGCTTCGGAAAGAAGTCAAAATGCTATCTCTAGTTTATTCCTGGCAAGGCCTCCAGTTGTGAATGGTTGGGAAGATCATTCAACCTATGTGTTCGTCAGTGGAATTTGATGATCACGACTGCCCTTTGTAAACTGTGAGAAGTTCTCTAACCCTAAGCAGTGGGTTTTCTTCCTGTTTCTGTCCACCAACACCTTGGTTTGCATCCAAGAACAAAAGACAAGTTAAAGTAGAAGCAAAATTGAATAACATGAATTGTTGCTCTCATGTGGATTAAAATTGGAGAACGGCTCTGTTTTATGTGAGATCCTATCTTTATTCAGTAACATTAATAATTATAATTTGAAATATTCTCAGTGTGAGTTAGATAATAATGATTGAGTTAATTAAGAAATGAACATGAAAAGAGAAAAGGCATCTTAGAACTACAGGATGTCGGTTTTCCATAATACTGTACAATATGAAAAATATCAAGTGTTAGCTTTGGGAGGGAGAAGGCTGCTTCCTTGAAAAGAGAGGAGTGTGCTGACTTCTAGTTGGTCTGTCTAATGAAGGAAGATGCAGAATAGGAGAAACTCATAGAGAGGAAAGACAAAGATACTTAAACAAGGTAGTATTCAAGAAGATGACAATGACTTAGCACAAACTACAAATAATGATTATGAAAACAGTGATGGGAAAACAAGTGGTCAAGACATAGAAAAGTAATAGTGTTTTCTAACACTTCACGTAAAAACAATACTCATAGGTTTTACATATATGTATATACATGTATGTATATACATATGTACATACATGTATATACATATATATGGTTCTATATATATATGTTGCCAAAAAATGTATATACATTTTAAGAAAGGAAAACTGTATTAAAATTGTAATAATATATACCGATAACAAAAGATGAATACAAGTCACGTTTGACTTTTGCGATTACAAGAGGTGCTCAAAGTGGTTACCATCAGACACTTTTGATTACGGCAAACTATGGCTTGAGCAATGTTGACCAAAGTGTCCACTTGTATACATTTTTTGGCATTATACATATATATTAAATTATATGTATACGTATACACATATATACATATATATATATTTTTTTAACTTACCTTCTCCTGATTGTAATGTCTTTGGAAAATATAGAAAAATACAAAGAAACCAAAAAGCACCTTAAATCCTTTACCATAGTAAACATTATATCTGGTATATATTTCCTTTCAGGTCTATATATTTAAAAGTAAAATTTGAATCAGACTTTATAAAGTTTTATATCCTTCTTTTCCCAAAATATCAATTTTTGTGAATATTCCCCACAGAATCATATAGTCTTTAAAAACTTGGTTTTAAGTGGGCCTATAGTAGTTTGTTATCTGAATGAAACTTTCCCCCTGTTGTTATAAAAACGTCACTATCCTTCACATGGTAATGTGCAGTTAGAAGTAACAGACTAGGTGTTCACATAGCAGCAATCTTAAATCCATAATTCTGGGTGGAATGAAAGTAGGAAATACAATGAGTGTATAACATAAAACCACTTTTAATGAATAAAAATGTGTACATGCAAAACAACAATTCACTCTGTTCACGAACATAGAAGGAAAGGGCTCAGCACAAATACTTTGTGATACAGTTTTGACCATATTGACTAAAAGTACATATGTATATTGTGACTTACAGTTTCACTCCTAGGCATAGGCCTGATAGAAATATGGACATTGTTCACCAAAAGATAAACCAGAAGATTCTTAGCAACCTTATTAGCAAGAACCAAACTGGAACCTACCCAAAGGCCCATCAAAAACAGAATGAAAATGAACAGTGGTAGAGTCATAAAATAGGATATTATACAGCCATGTGAATGAACTATCTTCAGTTGTACACAAAAACATAGATGAATCTTAAAAACACAATATTGAACTAAAGAAGTCAGACACATACCAGTGCGAATGATATGGTTCTGTCTATTTAAAGTACAAAATCAGCAAAATTAATCTCTTCTGCTAAAAGTCAGGATAATGGTTCCCCTGAGCTCATAGTGGCCAGAGGAGGGTACAAGAAAGGCTCACGGAGAGCTAGCAACGTCTCCTTCTTGATCTTGAGACTGATTGCACCAAGTTGTGCACTCAGGATAAGTGAAATTGTCTATATTTCTATGATGTTGCAATACAAAGGGTTTTTTTAAAGCTATATGTTAAATGCATGAGAATTGTTGCCTATCAAAGGGAAAGTGGAAGAATAAACTTCATATGCATGGTTTTCAAGAACTTATCACTAAAGAATACAAAAGAATTTCTTAATGCTATTATGACTTTTAGAAGAGTAAAATGTTTACCTTTTGCTTCAGGGTGTTTTAGAAAACGCGTGGCAGAGAGTGAAATTAGGTAAGCAATTAGATATGTCTTGTTACTATTAATTTGGACAATTAAATGTTAATATTTCTCCAAAAGTGAAATTAATTTAATAATTATGATTCAGACATTACTTACTTTGCCTTAAAATGCAATGCTTTAAAAATTGCACCTTTTTACCATATTCATTTTTGGAATGTAGTATTTATTTCGCTTTGCTTTTCCTCGTCTCCACATTTTAACCTCAACACCAACCTTTCCCAATGTGTTGAATGTAATCCCAGGCACTTCCTGCTGGAATGAGGCATTTTTCCTTCCAGAGAAACCTAAACAGATTAGAAATGCTTCTGATTTTAATTCCCTACAGAGAGTTGCTAGAAGAGTTGTTTCAGGTTATCCTGGTGACATTTATTAACATCAGAAGGTGCAGAGATAAGACCATCAGAAATGTTTATTTTACTTAACTATTTAGATCCTCCCACACCTGCTTAGCTCAGTGACCCTAACTATCTTGTAATTGCCTACATTAAATATTTAGAGGATATGAGGCAAGAATACACCAGGATAAGGAACATGCATATCATTTTCTTTTACATCAGTTTTCACTGATGGTTCTAATTCTATTTAATGGATAAAAAGAAAAGAATTTTACTAATTGAGTTGTTATATGAGTGTATTGCTAGGCATATAGGAAAGCTTTCACTAGATACTTTCATTTTATTTTTCAATATCATACCTTTAATTAGAATCAGGATTTAATCCATGAATATTTTTTTTCCTCCAACCCTTCCCGTTTTGGAAAAAAAGATGATAATTTTTACAAAGAAAGTCAACTTAAATTTTGCTTTCTTATGTGATTTAAAAAACGACAAAAATAACAACTTTATAAATATTTAGCAATTGAATCATTTCTTAGTATGTCATTGTTTTTTCTTTGAGTTTTAAGCCAAAACTGACCATATCTTGTTTGGAAACATGACTTAGTAATGTATAATTTCAGAATGTTGTTGTTTTTTAATGAACTGCAAACTCATTCCTGTGACAAACTTCTTTGTGTCTCCTTAACTTTCCTTAATTGCTCTTTTTTTGCTGAAATTGAACCCAATCTCATAATACTGGGTTCATTAGTCTTCTTTGTATGTATGTATAAATATTGCATAGTGAAAGGAATACACAGGTATATAACTCTTCGTCCCCTGTCCCCTGAGAATATTCAATGAATAGAACGCAGAGTCATGTGCTCCGTCGTTTACTAAAGCCCCATGGAAAACCCTACTGCAGTAGCTATGCAAAGTTCTGGTTAAACATTGTCCTAGCGTTTGCACTGCTCCGTCTGTTGTTTTTACGCTAAAGACTCAGCCCAGGTTGGAGGCAGTATTGACTTTGTAATTAAACCATTTTACCCTCAGAATTTTGTAATCACTGCATTTAAAACCATCTGTTGTGGTGAGAGGGTAAACTCTTTTTCCTTTCAAGGTAAAGAAAAAATCTACAGTGGCTTTTTTTTTTTTTTTACTTTCAGAGTCCTGATTTTAGGGCCTTGATTTGCTAACATAATCAGTAGGAAAAAAGGGGGAAATTCCCTTTAAATGATGGAAAAGGAAGGCTGTCACAGAATTCAAAATAAATGTAGACGAGAGTACCTTCTTACCTGCTGCTCTTTTTCAAAGGTGTATTGTTTCCTCTTGTGCATGCAGTGTTATTATTATAATAACAGAGTTAAATAATAATAATAATGTATTAGAGGACGAATAGGCTGATATTAAAGACAGGTTCTGCTATGTTGCATAGTATCAGCAAATTTTCTTGCTAACTTGGCATGTCATTGTCAGGACTTAGCATGTGCACTTGCCATGGGTAGTGTGGTGCTTATTACATTGAATAGAGAGGGCCCATGAACACAAGCAGAAGGTTCAGAGAAGGGGAAATATTTTAAAATAAGTCTCTTATGAAAGGTATTAGCTCTGTAGCACTGCAGAACCTGAAGGCCCTGCTTTTATGTTCCCAGGAGGAAGAGGCAGAAAAATGGCCTAATTTGCACTTCTGTTAAACCTTTTTAAAGGGCATGAAATCAATCTCATTCTCCACCTCCATATCGTGGACATAAGTAATGTCTGAAATACCATAAATCTCACCTTTCGCATTTGGGAGATGTGGCAAAAAGAGTTTAAAAATACTAACTTTGGTGTCAGACCAGGGCCCAAGTCATGGCCCTGTCACTTTTAATCACCGACTTGGGGAAGTTGATTAACCTCCCTAGACCAAGGTTCTTTCATCTATAAAATATTGAAATAAAAGTACTTCTGTCACAGGACCGTTGTTTGGTTTTTATGAGATAATGTGGTACAGTGCCTAGAATATAGGAAGCATTAAAAAAAATCATCTTTCTATCTCAATCAGTTCATCCACTTGAGAACAAATTCTTGAGGCATTTCACCTTTAAGTTTCAATGTTTAGTTTATCAATAAAAATAACTGGATATATAGTTTAAAACACATTTGTAAAGCAATTTCAAAGTTCTCTTTAACATCTATTTTATATGCTCATTTGGGCAGAGAAACAAAGCAGGAAAATAATTGCCAACTATCATAAAACTCATTATTAATTGAAAATATTTAGCAAATAATTTGGAGACTTTTGGAGCTCAATTCAGAGATTCCTCCTAAACAGCTAGAATCTAAGCATCAATAGCTGACTAGAGCATGGGACGGGGGTGTAGTGGGAGTAAGAGAAGAGAGGGTGGGCAGGAACAGGGCACAGTGTCAATCCCAAACAGAACTGTAATATGCCAGAATGCAAGCTTTAACCTGATGGTGCCTAACTTGAACTCTTTACCCTGCTGCTTACTCGATGTATAGCTTTGAGGACCCACCTAACATCGCCAGTACACAGTTTAAAATGGAGATAATAATAGTGAAATGAAACTAATAATAGTACCTATCTCCTAAGGCTGGTTTACAAAAGGTAATGCATATAACCCCCTTAGCACAGTCCTGGCACATAGCAGACACTTAGATTCATTTTTATTACCAGAGCACCATAATTATGTGATGACTGCCTATTGAACCCTGGTATTCAAAATAAGAGTTGTCACTGACATCATGAACGTTCAGAAATAGTGAAGAGCACCAGTTTCTCTTACAAGTCTAACTCATCCTCTGCCAAATTCAAGGATTATTTTTTCTATGACGTTATTGTGACCATATTATTAACAGGAGCTGTTGCAAAAACCATGTTGATGCCAGATAATCAATAGGTAAATTATCCTTTTTGCCCGAAATGGAAGATAACAAGTCACTTACCTTTAACAGCACACTGTGCTAGGCACATAAAAATGATTTAAGGAGTGTGCATTCAGTTCAGTTCCATCAATGATGTAATTGGTCCTTGAAGCCATGTATGTTTTCACCCTGGCTCTGATTAAAAATTATAGGAAAATACAAGCAAAATCTTCATAAAATCTTTTGCTATTTATGTTACGGAAAACATGATATGTATAATTTTAGTTTTAGCTTGTTATGATGAGCTTATAATAAGCATTTATAACAATAATTTCAAAAAATCTGGTACTTATAAAAAGTGTTATGTAAACTCGTAATCCCAGGGTACATTACGATATGTAAATGTTCTATGTTCTAACTGGTAGAAAACTTATAGAATATCTATGAAAACATGCAAAAGTATATAGCTTGAAAGGGAAATGAGGAAAATAACTTTTTTTTAAATGGAAATATTTTGACAACTACAGGGATTTCTAACTGCTTGGACAAAAAATTTTTTATTCTGCAAAATAAAAAAAATCCTACTTCACATTCTATAATCAGTTCAGAAAGCAATGCTATTTAGAACCCTGAAGATTATAGGAACATTTCCATCTTCCTTGAAACTTCATCTGGTTTATAATCCCCATGGGATAGGCAATTCCTCTCGGTTAAGAAATAGGTGCTTTTATGAGCCAATGTCTGGCCTCCTACGAAAGCTTAGCATCAGGTCAATGGTGCCTCCTTGAGCTATGGACAAACTCCCTCCCTTTGAACATGGGTGGTGAGGAGAGGTGGGATGGAAAGCTTTAAAATCTCCCTGGAGGGGAAACTGTGTCACCAACACAAATCACAGCTAAAAGATCAAACTGATACTGCTTGGGAGTTACAAGTAATGCTTTAGATTTTTATGTGAATATGTTAATAGTATGCTATCATTGGCCTCTGTCCAGTTCACATACTTTTCTGGTTCTTATCAGTGTAGATAAAATGAGGTAAACCAGACGAGAGAGAAAGCACGGGAACCCATCAGCTGTGCATCAGCCACCCGATTGTTCCCCTGTGGCTGTGCTCATCTTGCCAGTCAACCAGTCACAAAGGCCTCAGCTTTGATCTCAATCCCACTGTTTGACAAAGCCAGTTTCAGGTGTTCTTCATGGAGACAGCAGATTACAGACAATACCATGCTGAAGAACGCTATCTCCGAGCCATGGATACAAGAAAAGCTATCTCTTTATCCTGGGATATGCTTGTTCCAAGGAGTCCCAGAAATGAGGCAACCATGGAATGGAAGGCATCCATTTGTCAGAATTACAAAATCTCCCTCAAAAAGACCAAATTTAACAGGAACAGCTGAGTAACACTTGTATATGCCATAAAATCAATAGATTCATTTTCAAGGAGTAGCTAGAAAAACTGATGATGAACTTGAACAGCTAAATATGCTCCCCACTTTTCCCAGAACACATCCACCTGTAGCTGTTGAAAGTGAGCAACAATAATAGAATCAGATGACTGATAGTTAACTCATAGGCACATGATACAAATCTTTAAAACCCATACTGACCTTTATTTATCCCCATTTCACTTTGGCCAATACCTGTGGAAGGTGAAATGCCATTGTAACAATTTAGTTCGAAGTACTCTTTACTACAAGATATATGTGGCCTTAAGTTGCCATTAAAGTGCAAAGCCCTTTTCTTTATAATTTGAAATTATACTATCAGAACTGGGCAAATGACTTTGTTGTCGTCTAAAGAGTGGACTGTGAGTTTTACCTTCATGTTTAGCTCAGTACACTGCACAGTGGTCAGCTCCTCCCTGTCTCAGCAGCCCTAGAAATGTCAAATACAATGTCATTGCGTTCCAATCACATTTCTTTTGTGCTAGACTTGAAAATCTTCATCTTTAATCTTTTCAAGTTAATGAATAAAATGGGAACCCTTTCTCAGCTTCACTTCCCTTTAAAAATTGAAAACAGATATACTTATCTTGAAGACATGAAATCTCATGTTCAGTGTGATGTCACTCTAGGGCCAGCCTGAGGCTTCTCACCTACTCATGTCATTCTCTTGTCTTTCAGTTCGAGAGCTTTTCACATTCTAGGCTTGTTTATTTACCTCCACTGAACACATTTTCTAAAAAACTTTTTCTTGTCTAAATTAAACTGCTATCATTTCAATTTTGATTTTAGTTGCCAGGGTATAATACAAATGGTCTACTGGATTTTGGTTTTCATCTTGCCTTGGGCAATTATAACAGTATGATCAGCCAATAGAATGTCTGTCATTTCTCCTTAATTTTGGACCAATAAAATGGGATAATGTAAAGGGGTTCCTTAAAAACAAGGCAAGTATTCGGGATTTTTCTGTCAACAAATCTGGTTCATCACATTTAAACAGGATCTGCTCAGTAGAGGAATTCTCAAGAAAACACACATTAGCCCTTGGTCACTAGACAATATTCAACACTTTAATCACCAATTCCTAAATCTTAATAATGTGTACATTATAATACAAGATGTTTCATATTGTTTCTAATTACCATAGTAACTAAAATTTAATTATTATAGGAAATCATTAAACAGAGAGTCCTCTATAATCTTCCCCATCCTGGAAAATCACCATCAAGAATTCAAGGCCTAATCCCCTCCCCAACATTTTTTATTTATATGTATACCATAAAAATATATGTTGTCAACAAAAGTGTTATGTCATATATAATAATTTGTAATCTGCTTCCCCACCCTCTACCACATAGAAATGTTTCCATGCTCCCATGTGTTTCAGAAGAGCACTAGGTTTTAAAACTCATTTGGGGGGGAAAAATTAATTTTGTAGTGTTTGTTTTCAGAAATATCTAATGTAAATCCAAATATCTACCAAAGGTAAGCTCGAGTGAAAAACAAAAAGATTGTTCAGTTAGTATCTAATCCTTCTTAAATGGTAGCATTTCCAAAGGCTCAAAGAAGTTGGAGAAAACCATGAATTTTCTCTTCATATTTCTGTACAAATGGACAGACTGCAAAGGTGGTTGTATGAATCCTGAATATCGGTATCCTGCAGGGATTCAGTATGAATTCACGAGAAGTCATGGTTCTCTAACTGTTTTCGTATCTCTTCTTTTCACCCCTTGTCCTTTTCTTCTTCACTTCTAACGAGGCAGTCAGATTTTTTTCTATGTATGTATCACACGACATTTCTGATTTTAAAAGTTTGAATTTGTTGCAAGAAATTATTGTTTCCATTATAGCAAGAGTAAATGACTAATTGTGAGCCATTTTCACCCCAGTTAAATATTCTTTTCAAAAAATGAAGTATTTGAATGCATAGAGCATGTTTGTATTCAGAAGATATGCAAATTTATATAAGAATATCTTTCTTGTCTTAAGTCTTCTTTCTATTTCTCTCTTTCCTTTCTTTCTCTCACTGTGGTAACCAGGGCATAAGGGCAACTGCAACATGTGGCCCTTTATTTGATCAAGGGTAATAATCAACCAAGCCTAGAGGAAGGTAGGTCAGCTTTCCTAGTTCACCTGCGAAATATAATCTTTTTACGTGCTCTCCAATTGTGAGTCCATCTGTGCCACCATAAAGAAAGAAAAGTCTACAGAAATAAAGGGGCTGAATACAACAAGAACTGAATATTTAAATTTTACTTGAATATGCATAGGTAGGGACTGCCACTCTATGAATGGAAATGTGTCCTTTACTCATTTCTTTGAATCAAAAGAGCCATAGATTGGTTGTTTAGTTGTTTGTTTGCTTAGCTAATTTTACGTCTCTTCTCCTGCATCATCATTTTTGTCTTTGCATTTATCTTTCTGCTCTTTTAGATTTTAAGCAGAGGGCAGAATTCTCGACATTATACCAAGAAATGCCAAAACATGTATATGTACTCTGCAATATGTTTGCTAATCATAGTTGCCAGAACAAGTGATCTTCATTTGCGAGGAACAACAAGGGGGAATTCATTCCAGGGCTCTCTATTGATTTGTGACACTAACAGTTTCTTCTAACACTTGAGGAAATTTTATACAGTATCTTGGAGTTTCTATGAAGTCTAACTATTTTTCTGTTACAAGTCATTCAAATAAATGATATTACAAATCAGATTTCCCAAGTTTCTAATGTAACAACTTATTAAACACCATTGGGTTTCCAGGCTATTCTGATGCTACAGGTACTTTTCTTGACCATATCTGACTCTGTGATATCTCTGGGCTTTAAGACTCTCTGTATAGATTCGTGCTATGTGTACAGACAAGCACCAGAAAAAAAAAAAGAGGTATACCTGCCCATGGCTGTTGGCTCTGGAAACCTTATATTCCCACCCATCAGGATAATATTGCCTGGTGCTGAACAATACTTGTTGGTTGATACATAAACTGATTACTTCAGAAAAGGCTTCTAGAACTGCTGTTGGAAGATAGTGATAGTTGGCTTTGGGGTGAGGGTAGTGGATAAAGAATTGACATGTCACTATGAACCTCAGAAGGGAAATATGGGAAAAGAGACGCAGGAAATTTTCATTTATAGAACATGAGATTGTTAGGAATTAGGAGAAGATAGAACAAAGGAATCTAAGGAAGTCGCATGTCATTGTTAACAGGACTATTTTTACTTTATGACTATTTCAATTTTATGTACATTCATGAACTTAAAAGGACAAAGCCTTAAATTTTCAGCTTGTAGAACTTCCACATAACAACCATCGCAGAACACCTTCACCACATTTCTAACCCTTACTCTGTCCTCCAGGTTACACATGGGGTGAAGGAGTGAGCCTGAGGGGTGGGCTGGGAGTCAGGAATGGAGAAAGCGTGTCTACTGTGCATTTTACTAGTAATTAAAAACTGGAAGTTTGACATCTCTCTTTAGACTCATCAAAATGTGGGTATGGCTTGTTATTGTTGTATCAGAACATCCTGCTTCTACTAAGGACCAAAACAGTAATATATTTTTGTGTAGACTTTATATATATGTGTTTGTGAGGCAGTGGTTTAAAATCTCCCCTAATGCAATTCAGGCAGTCGGGGAATTACCTGATATGTGCTCATTAACTCGGATTTTGCAGAAATTTCCACCTTATCATGAAAATTTCATGGTTGTGCTGTTTGATAACTGAGCTTGTCTTTTGGATGAGGAAAAACAAATCATGAGGTCATTTTAGTGGTGATTAAGCAATTAAGAAAGAAGTATGCAACCAAATGGAGAAAACTTTCTGGTTAGATTCTGCTTTCACTCACTAATCACCAGGTCCATTCCATTTTCCTTCTTCCATGATTTTGCGGGAGAATTTGGAAGAACAAGGCTCATAAATGGATGGGTCATGTTGCAGATCCTGCCAGAGTATGTGAGTAGATAATGCACAGCATGGGAATAGAGAAAGTCATGGTAAGGTAGTGAAAAGAAAAACAATAGCAATCAGTGCATTCCACTGGGGCAGCCTAGTCTGGGTAAAGACCTCTTTTGATCTATTATTCCCATCTGTTATCTCCCTGTCTCCTGCACTTTCAGTGACTTTCTCCCTGCTAATTGTTTCTCTGTAGTCCATAGCACACATAAATGTTTCATAGTCAAAAAGAGGAAGAAAACAAACAGCCTTCTTTTAACCCTCTAGCCCCATGTTCTCAAAAGCAAGGCTTCCAGGAAAAGTTTCCATACTCATTGTCCTCCTTTTCTCACTTGCCATTTACAATTCAGTCCAAACCCATACAAACTGGCTTTTGCTCAGAACTTCACTCAAACTTCCCTTGCAAAGCCCTCCGATCTCCGTATTGCCAAACCCAACGGATAGTTTCCAAGTCTTTTCTTAGGAGGAAACTATACTGTTTGCCACTATTGACCATAGCATATTCTTGAAAATCTCCAGTTCATTTTTGTCAAGTCACAACTTTCTCCATTTTCTGCTCCTAGCTCTCACCATCAGTCTCTTTCATGGATGCCTTTTCTGTGCTTTCTCTTTAAACACAGGATTTTGGGGGGATTTTCTTTCAACTCTCTTCTCTGCCTAGTCTATGAACTCTCCCTGGACAATAACTTTGACACTTAATAGTTTTTAACTAACACTTTATCTTAATGACCATCAAGTGCATATTTCCAGCCTTTGTAGTCCCCCAGAGTTTTAGACCAGAAATAGGCCAATCCAGGCATACCTCAAAAATACCTCAAAATTAATTTGCGTAAAATGATCATTTCTTGACACTCTTCACTCATATATCCCTGATAGAAACACTATACTTCCTCCTATATTTCTTAATCAGTTATTAGCGTCATTACATACCCAGTCTCCCAGATCGCCCTTTTCTCTCCTATGGCTCTTAGTACCACCTCCACTCCTACATCAATTAATCAAGTCTTATCTTTTCTCATTTTTAATCTATCAATTCATCACAAGTTGAGACCTTAACCACCTTTTACTTGGAACGTTGTAGTTTCTTCCTTTATACAGACTGTAGTAACTCAAGAAATACCAGGCCTAGCTTTTATATGACACGTGGGCTTCTACCCATGAGTAACTTGTAATTCAGCAGAAACCCAAACACACAGACCCGCTTCAGTCAAGCAGGTCTCAGCATAACTTAGAAAAGACTTTGATTGTTGGACATTGTTGTTTCCACTGACCTTGAGTGGAAAATTAGATTTTATTCCTTTACAAGGATATGTGGAAAATGAATCTGAATCATTCCTTTTATCTAAGGGAATGTGTGATACATCTAGCCTTGAAAGCGGAAGGCAGATGAGTTGCTAGGCTATTGAGAGGTGTGTTTGCATGGAGAAATAATTTCAAGGGAGGACGCCATGTGTTTATAACCTCATCAATATTAATTGAATTTGAAAGAAGGAACTGTGACACTGACATGGACAGTGGATCAAATCATGATCTCCATACTGCCTGAATTTCACTAAGCTCATTGCTTAATGGTATTTACCCTTACTTGTTTGTGTTCTCCATTGTACATTGCATTCATCATCTCTTGCCTAATCTAGTGTCATAACGTCGTGGATATAGGAACATGGATATGTGTATTTCAGAAGATCATTTTTGGCATTTAGGCCAACAAGGCTACTTTGTGATTATCTTAAAGGAATCATAAAGCAGTTTCTGCTAACATTCAGCATGAATGTGAACGTAATATATTACATAAGGTTGTTGTGAGGATTCAAAAACATATTCAATGATCAACTGTATTAATATTTTGGAAATAATTCCCATTTAAGAATATTTAAACAGTGTCGTCATTCACTAAGAATTTTATTTTGAACACTTTTAGTGTGACATCCCTTTCCCCCATCTCCAAAGTAGGCAAGTAAAAATCGTTGTGGGGATATAGGTATTCATAGCCTAGGCATGTCAACTCCCAGACATGCTCATAGTTGACCAGGATGTAATAATAGTTTTGTCTCCTGGACATAAGAAAATACCTGGGAAATTCAGTCAGTCATCTGAAATAATTCCTTATGTTAAAAAAAAATATCAAGTATGCGTGTTTACATGTTGGGGTTCAATGAGAATAATGCTGGGCTCGAAAAATATTCTAGGTCATATTATTTCTAGTGAACCAGGAAATCATTTTATATTTCTTCCTGTTTTATAAATCTAGAAGCCACTTAAATATCCAACAGTAAGGAATTTGTTAAATAAATTGTAGCATATCTATATGAAGAAATTTCACACAGCTACTAAAAATCTTCTGCCAAAGTAAATTAAATAACAGGAAAAAAAATCATTCATCATGTAATACTAAGTGTAAACCAGTAGGCACAGAGATGTATCTTTAAATCATGCAGGTAGGCATGTGAGTGTGTATAAAAATTATATTTATGAATTTTATTTATAATAGGCAGGAGTATACGAGTATTTGGATTACCCCTCTTATTTGGCATTTTCAAGCACCTTTTGCAATTAGGAAAAAGTATATACATATTTTTAAAGGAGAGGCGTTCTTCTCCATCTAATCTACAAAAGCAATTTATTTCTGCCTTCCTGACCTCCCAGGAATATGAACATTTGCTAATGAGACCTAAATAACCTTTTAACTCTCAATAACATATTTTCATCCACTCAGCTATATTGCTGAACCAATGCCTGTGAGTAAAGATTTAATTTTTAAAACTAAATAGACTGTTCCTTTTAATGGCTTATTTTTCTCTATTGTAATTTAGAGATAATAATGAAATATTTAAATTTATTAAAAATACAAAGAATAATATAGTATACATCAATGTATCCATCACCACACTTTAACATAGAACACTTTGCCGTATTTGTTTCACAAATGTTTTTGAGAAACAAAGTATTTAAAATGTAAATGAACCTTTATGCAGTTTCATTCTCCCGCCTCCCTCCCCAAAGGTAATCATTATCCTGAAGATAATATATACCTCCCAACCACATATTCATATTTTTACCACATATGTATATCCATAAACACTTGATAGTTTTGTTTTAAGGTTTTTTAATTTACATAAATATTACCTTTGTTCTTTGAACTTGTTTGTTTCACTCAACATGATCTTGTCAAGACTTATTCCTGTTAATACATGTACATTTAATTCATTAATTTTGCGTGAAATATTCCATTGCATGAATTCTGTTTTTTCATCCATCCATCTATTTATGGTAATTTCAGTTGATTCGAATTTTCTTCTATTACAAATAATGCGGTAATGAACATCCTAACATCTGCCTTTTTGAGCAAAAGTACAAGCATTTATTTAAGATATATATTTCGTGACTTACAAAGGCATCTTCCAGCCCTCCCCAATCAACCAATCAGTGAATTAATCAACATTTGATGAGGACCTGGTCTACTAAAGTAAATAACTAGATCTTAGTTCTTAGAATCCCCTTTGTTTCAACTCTATCTATGATTCAAAGTGAAATAGAATTTAAAGACAAAAACATAGCACAACCAACCTTCTCGTCCAAGGAATGCCTTAGATCTGTGACTATGTCAGGGCAAGCTCAGACTCATTTTCCTACGTTGTGCAGTTCTGGACCCCTGTTAGGTGACAGTGACTATTGATTGAGCCCAGGTCTGTCTTCATTATGTTGTTTGGTACATAACATCTTGAGCAATAGACCCAAAGGTGATTATTCATTCTGAGTTTAAAGCTGTTCTTTACATGCTATTTTAGTAAACATATATTTATTGTGGGAATACATCAACCTAACAATTGCCTCAACCATCCCAGAGCTTATAGTTTAGTTTAGGAGACAGAAAAATAACATGATAAGTGTCATGCTGGGGAAGTATAAGACCTACAGAAAGTCTAAGAGGAATGCTAACCTAGACTTTGGGGTTTCAGGAAAGACTTCTCAGGGAATGCAACATCTGTACTGGAAGGTTGAGTAAGAATTAGCCAAACACAGGAGAAACAGAATGAAGAATAAGAGAGTTTACCGTATTTATTGAATTTCTGTGTATTAACTTCTTAAAAATCTCAGTCTTAGCCTCAGTTAAGCCTCTATCTGCCTACATGTCATTAGTTCTATCAAGGTCTGTTTCCTAAGTCTTTCAATATCAATTTGTCACACTTTAGAAAGGCTGAGAATAGAGCCAAAATTTTCAATTAAAAAATGTTTCCTTCAATGTTGTTTGCATCAAATGCTGATGTCCTGAAATATTTTAGAGCCATTACAGCCATTGATTTTTATAAGCATTTCATCTCTATGACCAGTTATTCATATTCCTCCTATAGTTTCTACTCTGACTACAACACATAAAGGAAATCCCAGTACCTACACAGTGATTACTTTTGACACTTAAAAATCCTATGAACCTTCCAAGTGCAGACAAATTTCCAAAGAGCAAACACGTTAATTTGATTAACATTCGATCCTAGCAAGAAAAATAAAAAAGCCTTAGGCCCATGCCGATGAGTTTGGGCCTTGTTCTGAGGGCACAGAGGAGCCAGAAAAGAATCTTGAGCAGAGATGTAGTTTGTGTTTAAAGAAGATCCCTCTGGAAGTGATGGAGAAGCTGATTGGGTTGTAGCTGATACCATAATCCTGGCAGGAGATGAGAGTACACTGGGGCATTGTACATGATGAGGAAGAGGATGAGACAGGAGCTCAGAAGGAATAGAGTGGCTGGAAGAGGGGGCAGGAAGGGACCTTAGGATGACTTCAGGGTTTTGGCTTCCAACGTCAAGAGGGAAACCAGTGAGAGCACCACCAGAGAATAAAGAGAAGGGCCCCAGGTGTGTGCACGCTGACCTTCAGGTGGCTGCATTACATTTTGGAGGAGATGTTCAATAATCAGCAGTTGCATATTCAGCTTAGTAGCTTGAGAGTGCTTTTGGTTAGGGTAAAGGTTATCCTTAAATAATAATAAAGAGAACAGAAAGCATCTTTTCTTTAACCTTGCAGCTACAAAAGCTGTAGAAATATCCAACATATTAACAATTTCTGATTTAAAATTTAACCTTTTATATTTTTAAATATGAGTTTCCCTGACTTTTAAGGAGAAATAAATTAATTGATAAAAAATATTTTCTTCCTAATAGAGTTTTTCATAGATTATCTCATATTTTTACAACTACTTATGACAGGTTTGTGAAAACACAATCAGATTGAAATACGCATTGACAGTTCCTTCCCAGAATTTTTTATTAATAGAAGAATAATTTGCATCATTATATGAATATGAAATCATGAAAATGTATATAAACACATATTATTTTAAAATATTGCTTGTAATCACGTTTTTATGTCTAATAATCAGAATATATTGTATCCTATGAGGGTCACTTCTATGAAACCATATTGGGGTAGTTAATGATTTACTACATTTTGCTTTTTTCCTTTACTTTTACATAATAAATTCTTATTTAATTACACCAGCCTAGCTTATCTTGCTAGACAACCCTAGCAATAGAGCAGTATACATTACACACTAAGGCACACAAGAACAGTTTGCATTGCTTTCAACAATACTACTGATTCCATGGGATTTAAATAATAATGAAAATTAATAACAGTTACCATTTATTGAGCCTGTGCCATGTGTCAGAAACCATGATCCTAAATATTCTATGAGCATTAGCTCACTTAATTGTCACAAAAACCTTTTGTGTTATATATTATTAGGCCCATTTTACAGTAAGAAAAATGAGTCTCAGAGACGTTATTTAACTTGTCACAAAGTAAATATGGTTTCAAACACAGTTTTGTCTGACTCTGTAGTAAGCATTTTAAATTGCTACGTATTTTGTCTCTACTTTGAAATAATATTTTATGTTAATCCTGTCGTCGTATTTTAACAAAAATTTGAACAAGCACTTCAATGCTGTCATATAAAGGCAAGTCTTGGGGCAAAGCCTTTCCTAGGAGAACTCAAGACTAGCTCATTTCATCCTACTACTTCTTAGTCCCTGAGGCACCCTGTCTGAATCTCTGTGGGCCTCATGTTCTTAAATGCAGGGAGCCCAGGAACAACTACATGGGAGGTTCACTAGGGCAAGCCACTTAGCACGGAAGCAAGTGTCAGAGACAAGCTATTCTTCTTGGTTTCCAGGGTTTGCTAGTCCGTTCTTGTCCACTTTTCCCTGACACTCCCTGGGGAGCATCAGGATGTGAAAGAACCTCTGATATGTCTGGGGGTTATCTTGCGTTGAAGGATCAATGTGCTCTTAGAAGGCTTTCTCTGCTACTTGGATGTCCAAGTGCCTCTAACCTCCTAGGCAACTGAATAATTGGCTCCCTGTGAAAACACATCTGATACCATCTTCAGGCACATGTGCTAGGTGACGTTTGTTTGGGGAGTGGAGAATTAAAATGAATATTGTAATTTGTAGTGGTATCCAGACAATGAGTAATGAGTTAAAACCAGTGTATGTGTGGGGAGCGGGGAAGGCAAATAGTACAAAACTATGACCCCCAAATGCAAGACGCCTTGCTACTTTGTAATATAAAATATGGAAACCGTTTTATTTTCCATAGTGGTCATGTGTAGAGCATTAATAAGCTAAAGCACACAAAGTTAAATGACAAATCTAGATAAACAAACTGCCCACGTAGCTTGTATTGGCCTCCGTGTGTTTAAAGATGCTTGAAGGCTGTAAATCTCTGACCTTCATTCTGACTATTGATTGGTAAGCACACCACCCTGGTTTTTAACTAATAAAAACAATGGTTTCTCTTTACTTTAGAGCAGGTATCATATTGAGTAGTTAATTTTTCACTTTGGTAAATGTGCTTCTCACCTAATTCTTAGTTGGAGACTCTCCATCTATTTTAAGAAAAGAGGTAAAGTCCCCACATCACACTGAGAAATCTTGGTTTTGACCTCTTCACTTTCAACTTCAGGGTTAATATTAATCACATCAGCAATACAGAACATTAACATATTGTTCCTTTCCCTGACATTTAAATGCATTTTTCAAGGGAGGAAATCTGGAATTGAATTTGTAGAGAAATAATTGAGAATTCTATTAAAACAATTTATTGGCTAAAATCATAATTTTCAGAATTCCAAATTAACCCCCTCATTAAGAAAACCAACACCGGAAACTAATACAATGTTAAATGTCACTTATATCTTAATAAAAATAATGAAAACCATGAAATTTTCTTAACTATGTGTTGTTATCAAACACATTAAAGGAACTTAAAGACTATTTTTAATAGCGGATTCTAGGAAAGCAATGCTGACGTCATCATGAAATTATTTCAGCATTTCAGAGTTTATAAAAAGTTCAGCTTGACATTTTTACTTTCCTGTTCTAATACTTCATAGATCTTTACAGTCATATGAGATTTTCATGTTTTATCAACAAATCCCTAAAACCATCACTGAAGTTTGAAAGCCTCAGTTATCTTTCTAAACTCATTCTGGCCATTCTTCAACATTCTCCACGCTTCGCCAGATCTTTTCATCTTTTACTTTCAGTCATGAGTTCCTTACATGCTGAATTCCTGCCCTAAACACTTGTCCTGCCTGTTCCCCTTTCCCCCCACAACTTCATTCCCCAATATCACCTACTTTTCACCTATTCTTCTGGTCTCAAGACATCACTTCTCCCAAGAAGTTTCTTTGACTACCTCTCCCGACCCCACCCCTGCCCTGTACACATCTCCATGAGCTGGACTCTTGTAATATTATTTCTCTGGGCAGCCTTCACTTCTTTTCACAATTTCAGTTATTTCTTTATTGTCACTACTTGTATAAATGTTTAGTTTAATATCTGCCCTACCTCATAAACTGTAAACTCCATAAGAGAAAGGACCTTGTCTGTCCTTGTTATCACCAGTGTGAGCTGACATATTTGTTAAAATGTGAGATTAAACAGAGTATCTCGAGACCTTCAACACATTAACTCCTTAACAAAACCTAACCAAACCTAAGGACACTACTAAGACATTTCATTAAGTATACTCAAGACCTTAATAACTTTTAAGTCTTGAGATAAAAATAATGAGATAAAATTTTCAATAGGAAAAGGAATCTAGAAGTAGTCTACATTTATATATATGCCCAAAGCTTCCCAGAGAAAAGCTTCCCAAAGCTTTTACTAGAACCTTCTGATATGACAAGTAAAAGGGTCAAACTAATCAGTGGTCAATTTTATCCTCATAAACATCTGCATGAATATGATTGAAATTATAGACACTAGAAGAGAAATTTGGGGGGGAAATCAGAGATCTCTCCAACTGGATTAGATTATACAAAGAAACTAAATTATTGTGCTCATTCTGGAAATTATTTTTATAATGGAAAACATTTCTGCCATAGTGTTATGTAGCCAAGATCAATAGAAATTAAGCACTATTTATAAGATTTTTGACATTAGAAAATGAATTGAAAACCTTTTTACCAATCAGAACAGAGATGACCTTATTTCATAATCAAATATCTCAAAAATAGTGCAGAGATTATTCAATGGAGTCTACTTACAACTACCAATCTTTTCCAGCCATTGTTAATGCCTATAATCAAGAAATACCTGAAATTTATTTTATTTTCACTTAATCAGTGTGCTTTAATCACAACTGTGTTCTCTGCCATTTACAAACCCAAGGATTTAATTTAGATTTCAATAACTGAATGAGATAGTACAATAACCTTTATATATTCATCATTTCTTATCTTTCCCAAAGCACAAAATGTCCTGTATGCCATAATCACTATTGTTTAATTTTTCTGGAAGGTTTTTGTTTAAATTTCTATAACTCACCTAGGATTGTAAATCTACCTTCAAAATACAGGATGAACGGTTTATTACTCCAGACCTTATGAGTGCATAGCTGTTATTGTTAGACTTGTAGGACAACTGATATTCTTCTATATTAGCCTGTTGTATAGAAATCTGAGTACCTGAAATATCCCTTTCCAGAGACTTCAGACATATTCTTATTTGCCTCCTGATTTTTTGAAAAGTTGGAACTCTTGGTTTGGGTATCAGAATTCATTTATGTCTAAGACCTCCCTCTCTCTCTCTCTCTTTCTGTATGGGGTGGGGGGTGAGGGTAGTACACTACCTGGGCTGACTTTAAAGAATTAGCATATTTTTTGTCCTAGTTTTGTGAATTGCATTTGTGTGAGCATAGGTTCAGTGGTTCGAAACCATAATCACTGGGTCTCTAATTTATTGTTTATCCAGTTTTTCTAAAGATGAGGAAACACATGTTGTTGGGGCCTTGGTGATACGTCAAAGCAGCTGTGCTCTGAGTAGCTAAATGGAGGCTGCATCCATTGAGCGCTCCAGGGACAAATTCAACTGGAAGAGGAGAATTGGGCATTGTTCCTTACTGGTCAGAATGGCACAGCTCTGGTCTGGGTACCTGTTGTCTCAGTGTCCCATTAGAGGGGCCTACACAATGCTATCTATTGGATCCTCCTCTTAGAACTTAGCTTCTCTCAAGTTCCTCTCTCTCTCTCTCCCTCTCTCCCCTTCTCTCCCCCCTCCCCCCTCATCCCTCACCCCTTACTTCTCTGCCTGTTTATTTCTCTAGGCTGTGTGAGTTTCACAGTCACAGTTCCTGACGAGATTATCTGATTGAGTTGGATACCATTTAATATAGAGTACAACTACTGGGCAAAGTTTTAGGACAATCACCTCACAGCCCACCGGTCTACCTTCATCTCTCTAATACAAATGTTACTGGCTTTTAAAGTGGAACAATCGTCTGTTGTGCAAATCTGTAGTATACATTGCAAAGTATTCACATCCCTGGTCCTGACACTATATGCCAGTGCACCTTCCTCCTTTACACATTATGGCAGTAAAAAATATCCCCCTCCACGTTTCCAGAATGGGCTCTTGACATGTGGGACCTTGAGAGCCTCATGGACTCTTTTCTCTCAAAGCAGAAACAAAGAGAAAGATTTTATATCACAACTGTGATTGAAATTTAACTTAAATAATTAAAAAACAAACAAAAACCCTTTCTGTCCTGAAAGCATACTTGGGAACATGTAATTGAGGAGAACTCTTACTTTTCTTAATACAACACTGCATGGAGGAAGAAAATACACCAGATCCCTTCTGATCTGTGATTCTATGTTGATGACATAGCTGGGTTTCATTTTTAATTCAAGTTGTTACAAAACAGATTCTTGGTCTCTGAATTGTATTAAGAATCCACTGAATTGAAACATTCAGTTTTCATTATGTCTTTTATGACAAGACAACATAAGATTGGAACGATAGTACCCTAAGAATTGAATTACAAACCTAGCATTTTTTATTTCTAGCCTTAATTTTGCATTTCACATAAGCATTAGCTTGAACAGGTCACTTCTTAAAACTGATACTCCACAACTTCTAAAACTCACTTGAAGAATAATATATAGACTTTTAAAAACAGAAAAACTAAAAAGCTAGGCAAGATCCTTTAACTATATTAAATTAATTTAAAGATTACTAAGATCAGAAAATGCTTTGAGCATCCAAACTTTAGATCCATGAAGGAAACGATTCTTAAATGATGAGTGTAGCTGAAGGGCACAGAGGTATGAAATGTCTCGAGTTCCTTCTATGTACAATTAAAGGTGCTGTCACCTTTAATTCATACAGGTGTGGAACTGCCTTTCCAGGGGCATTTGGAAACATGGGAGATATTTTTGGTTGTCACAAGGCCTGGGGCAGTGGGGGGTGCTTTGGTATTTAGTGTTTGAGGGCCAGGGATACTAAATCTTGCACAACATGCAGAATAGTCCTGTGAAACAAAGAACCATCCTGCCTTAATAGTGCCTGCATTGAGAAACGAGAAACGCTGTTAAATATCTAACAGAGATAAACTCAAGTCTCAATGCCTGGGGAAAAAGAGCGAGTTAGTCCTTTCGAGGTCAAAATGTAATACTTTATCAGCCAGATGCACAGAAACCCTGAGACACCAGTCACTTGTCTTATAATTATGCTTCTCCCTGCTCCACATCATTTTCCTTCATCTACAAAGGGAATATCAACATAGGGTTAACTATGTACAGTGAAAGCCTTTGCGAAAAGAGTTAAGGAAAACTCTTAGAGACACTGCTGACATATTCTTTTTTTAATCCTTACATCTAATCAGTCACCAGTGCATCAATGTATTCTTTGAAATGATGCTCATGTTTCTTAAAAAGCTCGTGCTTCTTTCTCTCTCCCCTCCTCACTCACTCTGCTGCCACGTAGTCTCTGCGCTGGCCATCTGGATGGGAGACACTGCCTCTCAAATAGCCCATTCTCAGGCTAATTCCTACCCAGTCCACCTCCTAGCTCCAGGTGCTGCTGGATGGCCCCTAATCATCCTTTTTCCCACATTGCTTTTCTACTCAAAAATCCTCAGTGCGCTTCTACTTCCTTCATCATTCCATCAAAACTTATTATAGGTATGGGCAGTGAGTGTCTTTTCATCTTTCAATTTTCATTTTCATCTGTGTTTTCCAATGTGCCTGACACCAAACAGATGATGAATATAGATTTAATTACTATACTATAAAGGAAATTTGGTTCTTGGTTTTCAAGGCTTATCTCCAAATACTTCTTAAAGCTATTGTTTTCTACTTCAGTCCAAGTCCTTATTAATTTCACTCTCGTTTGTACTCTTAAAATAGTATTGTAGCACAGAATAGAGCTTTAAGCTTGCTATTTGTCATGATTTGTTACTGTTGCAAAATTTTTCACAATTAGTTTATGAACTACATAATACTGAGCAAATGGTAGCAACACTCCAAGTCCACAGATAATTGTTTATTGTTTGCTGAAAACAACTCTACAGTTTGTCTTTACCAAATTACATCATGATGTGTAATGGGTATTTGGGGCTTACAGATCTTTTTATAATGTACCCAGGGCTTATAGAATAACCAAATCCTTCATACAAATAATGAGGCCTGTCATAAGACTAAGAGACGCCTGCAAGTTAATGGAAGTTTCCCACTATAGGCCATGAGTCTTACAACAGACCTTTCAGCTAAGACATATGAAAAAGAAAAAGAGCTAGATGGGGCAGGGGGGAGATCAAATTGTATTAGTTTATATGTAATGAATCCTTCACTTCTGAATTTGTCTTTGCCTCCAGATATCCCTGAAAACTCGTTCACTCTCAGTTTATAAGCAAAGTACTTGATTAAAGACTGTTTCCAAATGTATAGAAGTTCCAACAGTCTACAAGTCACAATTTCTCCATATTTATATGCATAGATTTGATAGTACGCATATATGGTGCATTATGGTGTTTTAACCAACCAGCTTTACTCTTTGGTATCCAAAGCGGCTTTGCCCAGCATTCTTCAGAAACAGTCCCAGCCCTGACAGCAACCAAGCCTTTAAAAATATTTCCATACTTTATTTCTTTTATCTCTTCTTATCTTTTTTAAATAAAGGGGGAAGCATTTATAATCTCCATTAGTTACATAGAATTGGAATACTGCTATGTAACAGAAATCATCATACTAATGCACAGGAATGGAAAGTCAAGCAACTTTGGTCTAGGCTGAATTGAATTAAGTCTTGACCTTGTAAACATTTCCATAGGAGGTAGAACATACACATTTGACTTTCTGTCAAATAAGGGATAGTAAACAATGAATCTGAGATCTTAATAAATTAAAGGTATTTTAAAGGCATTAAATAAACTGTTTTAGAAACTGAAGATGAAACAGCACACAGATTTTCAATAAATTAGGAAGTGAAACAGTAAATCTTCATAGTTGAAATGTTTGCATTTTCAAAGCTAGGTTGGTTCCATTTGATAATATTTGAAACTATGATTAATAATGAGATCACATTTTAAACGATTTGTGTGCAAGGGAAACTCTGCAGGTATCTCTATTCACTGTGGAGTTGTCCATAGTTTTGTCCCAGTGACTTGAAAAGCAATGTCCTGCCACTGTGTGTTCCATTTTCTTTACCCTGATAGCAGTCTGAATTAATAATATTTGAGCAGTAGAGATTTATAAAGTTTCAACATTGTTGGTTTAAGTGCCTCCAGCTGCTGTTCCCATGAACACAGTGTTGATGGGAGGTAAAGACGACACCAGTTCTCTCCCGTTTGCTCCATGGGAGTCCAGAGTTTCTTGAGCTGGATATTGATTGGAAGTCCCATACATACACTGGGATGAGGACGAAGGAATTGGGGTTTGCAAGCTGGATGCTGTAAGGAAAAATATAATCAGCAATTGAAAATTGACATTTTCTTTTCTCTGCAAGTGCCACTTACTTTAAGCCTCTATTTATTTTTGCATTTAGCTCCTAGATCTGTACTAAATTTGAGTATGTGTGGTTTCTCAAAGCCATCCTCTTCTACTTTATTTCTTGCCTACAGTTCACAATGAAAACTCAACGTCAAACTTAAATTCACATAACTCTACCACCAAAAGATATACCCAATACACCTCCTCTTTCCATCTGCATCTCCACAATTGTCGTCCAAACCACCAGGTTCTTACCAGGACCAACACAGCAAACTCCTAACTAGTCTTGTGACTCTCACCTTTGACATACCTTCTTACCTGCAGAGAGAGCCAGGTAATCTTGCTGAAGTGTATATCAGATTGTCACTCTTCTCAAATGCTACAATGACTTCCCATTACTCTTAGAACAAAATCCAGGCTTCTTGCCCCAGTTCATAATATGCGGTATGAATTGATCTCTGCCTTTTGACTTATTCTACTCCATTCTCTTCTTCATTCACCATGCTCAAAACATACTGACCTTCTTTCTGCACATTAAACTTCCCGATCTCATTCCCATTTCAGAGACTACATACTTCCTCTTTCTTCTGCCTACAACTCCATCATCAGATTTTCTCATTGTCTCCTTATCACTCAGCTTTCAACTCCAGTGTTTCCATCTGAGGTTAACTTTTCCAACTACGTTACCTAAAAGCAGCTCCTCCATTACTATCTGTCATTTTAACCTATTGAGTTGGCTTCAGAGTACCTGAAATTATCTTTTTAATACATTTGTTTATGTATTCATTGTCTTATCTCCCCTGACTAAGATGTAAACTTCTTACAAGGCAGGAATTCTAGCCTGAGAACCACCATATCCTCACACCTACAAGGAAGTTTGGTGCATAGTAGGTTCTCAAAAATTTGAGTAACTGGATCACTAACACTACATTTCTTGCATTTATGGTTGCTGCTTTCTCATTGCTGTTTTTCTTATTGTTCTTCCATCTTCTCTGTCACCAGAAACTAAGCTTTATAACTCAGGAAACTTAAGGTGGATCCTTATTTCCCTTGCACTACTTACCCACTTAGTTTATTCCCTTTTTTTGCCCTGAAGCCTCATATGCAATTGACTTGTAAACCAGCTCTAACAATTTAAGCTTAGAATCCATCCGACACCCAAGCTATATTCCATCAAAGCTTCTATTATCTCTGCAAGTAAACAGAACTAATAGTAACAATAGCAACACGGTACATTTTAGTCTCACGGTGAGGAAACTTCCTGAAGTGGAATTTTCTGCTTCATTAGAGTAACGTAGAAGCAATGACCATCTGCAGATAGCATGAGATGAGCTGCTAGACTGCTCAGGGAGCATCTGTGATGGTCACAGGAACAGAAGTGCTTCCTCTTGAATTATTGGAAAAGCACACTGAGTGGGGAGAGATGGAATTTATCTCACTTTCCCTTATGCTCTGTTTGTGTGTCAAAGCCCTTTATTTATTCTAGTCTAACATCAATTCCATTGGAAGATTTTATCCATCCCATAGAAATACTAACACTCTGCCTTGATATTTTCGTGGATGTATACTTGCCCGGTGATACCTTGTTAGTGATTTTAGAAACTGAATCTATATGTATATGTTTTGCCCCTTATTCAGCTCACTGATTTCTTGAGTTCTGACACGGCAGACATTTTGATGGGTGCTGGTGCTGCATCTAGTACAAATTGCAGGATTTTTTCAGGGACAACAACCTGGGTGGAAAAAGATGCTAGGGGACTTCACAGCAAACACACTGTTTTGCTCATTTTTACTGTAACTGTATGTTCTAAACAATAAAAATAGCAACATTTTCTACAGAGGTAGCCAATCACATTTTGCATACAATTGAGAAAGTAATAGTAACTTCTACCACAAGTCACCATTTTTTTAAACTTGGAGTGGTTTTAGGGTTTAGGGAGATTATGGGATTCTAAAGACACCTCTCGGCTCTGCCTATAGGTCCAACCGTGAACAAGAGAGTGAGAAAAAGACATAATTGCTGCCCTCGTAAAACTTCTAGTCTTTTAGACTGTCTTTGACAGGTTATATTAAGTTTTGTTCACATAATATATGCCAGCTATTCTTTTTGGAAAGAATAACAGATCTAGCAGTAGGTTTTACAGTGCCATAGATACTGAGAAATGGTAAACCTGTTACTTAAAGATACCAAAATATAACATCAGAACCAAAGTGATAAATCAACTGTAGGAACATGAGTGCCCAGTTAACCCTCCACAGTAATTCTGCATAGCTGAGGTTAACTACTTTTAAAAACGTTTTTTTCAAAACTAAAATAATTTACCTACTACTGGAGTTCGACATGCAACTGAAGGTGAGGTGTCTGCATAAAACGAGCTGGTCTGCTTTCTACTACTGTCATCTAAAATGTTAAGCGGGTCGTGGATGTCGCTGTAGGGAGGCAGTGAGCGAACACTGCTGATGACAGAGACGTGTTGATTCACCATCGATCCAAGTCTATGAGACTCTGGGTAGTTTATATTGCCTCCATAGTATCCTATAACAGAAAATGTCAAGAACAGACTGTTAACTTATTACAAAGAATATTCCAGGAGGGAAAAAAGGGACAAGATGATAGGGGAGACCCCTAAAGATATCATACCGTAAATATTACATTCACATCTATATTTACCATAGAATTGAATTTGTACGTATATATGGACATGGTTCACTATGCTGTATTTTGTTTTTGAAAACAAAATTCTATTATTAATTTTGAGATATAAGATTACATCTCTCTTGTATTTCCCTTAGCTAAATTATTAAGATCTGCCTATGGAAAAAAAAAAAAGCACTATTAGCCTCTCACAGAGATTACACTACTTGTCAGCTACCAATTTTATTTATAGATTCACGTTTCTGAGAGAAGTACTGGCCACAGAGCCAGATTTGGTGGAGGAAGAAGTCCATAAATCTTTCCAGCTCCCTAACTGTTTTATCAGCCTTACAGGGGACATACTTTTGGTCCTAATCTTTAAGATCTGCTGCTAGTTCTCTCGGGAGAAAAAAAAATTCACTAAAAATATTTCCAAAGGACAGACGTTCTTCTTTGGGGCTATTAAGTTTGGTCTCAAACATATGGTTTGACATACTTTTTCATCATGTGTGGCATTTAAAAGGGCAACTTTAATAAAGCCACAAGAATTAGAGATAAGTTTGTATGTGGCAGAAATTAGCTCTAAATGTCTAAGATTCCATAATCTTTAAAAGCTTTACATGGGATAACTTGCTACTCAGCAGAGGTAGAACTCACTGGCTGATTTGTCTTATTGCCAACTCAAAAGCCAGGAAAAAATTCTTTAAAAATTTTAATACCATTAGGTGAATTAGGAGGCAATGTTGCTCCTTGACAGCTGGCAGCCCCCGCATTGCTCAGGAAATTGAAGCTTCCTGTATTTAAAAACTGCATACTGTGTGAATCTTGGTTGTGTGAGGATGGGCCATAGCTGGAAGGTGGCCGAGAATTATATGGAGACCCAGCACAGGTACCACTGAAGAAGTCTCTAGAAAGCTGCTGTTCACTCCAGGTCATGCATCGACCATGCTCGGGGCGATGAGGATAGAGTCCTGATGAGGGATGAGGCTGTGCCCTAAATACAGTCTGATAGTTAGAGTTGGTCCCATAAAAGTCATGGTTGGCTTGAGGGAGAGTAGGATAAATGGGCTCTGGGAATGTTGAGCAGTGTGATGGGACTGACAACACTGGACCCACACTTGGGGGTCTTCCTGCCATTGGCCCCTGATTAATGACGCTTCCTCGGCTTGCCATGGCTGGAGAAATGGGTGGTGTCATCAGATGACCAGAGCTCTGGGAAAGCTCCATTTGACCTAGGAAAAAATTATCAGAGCATTACCTAATGGCATATTGAAATAGATGGGCTCACATCTTTACAAATAATTCAAAAGATGTATTAGTATACCTTTTTTCCAACTTAGTTCATTCCTACCCTCCAAAAGTAACAGAACTAGGGAACATCAAAAACCTAGGTTTAAAAACACCATCACAGTACATGTACATTTTACAACAGGGGAGACTACTAGAGTTAGTGACTGTGAAAGAAAGTCTGGGATGGCTTCATGCTTCCACAGAGACGGTTAGAGCTCAGACTTGGGAAGAGCAAAGGATAGGGGTGGGGGTCTCCTGTTCACATTTCTCCATAATTAAAAAAAAACAAGCTGAATGTTAAATGGTTGGTTTTTAGGGTAAAAGAAAAAGGCAATAATGTCAAAATGACCACGGCTTCAATGCCGCCAATTCAAAATATTATGCAAACACCAGCGATGAGCACTGAGTTACAAAAGCCACCAACTCCATGGGCCTCCAATTCCTCTGGTGGAATTAAGCCCCTGAACTATAAGACTCTTCCAGGTTTAAAATTCTTTGTGTCCAATGAAATAATGTATATAAAAGGGTTTAGAAAGGACATAAGTCAATAATCAGACTTAAGAAATTATCTAGTAGCTAGTTCAAGCCACTAAACATTAAGATTGACACAAAAAGGACCTCAGACCAAAGAAGAAAATTATTATCATGGTTATCCTAAAATGGCCAAATCCATCTTTTCATGGAGGAGAAACAAATTCTCCTCAAAAGCCAAAAATAAATAAGCAGCTCATTATAAGTCAGTTAACATAAGCCTTTTTTATTCTTGGAATGCCTGAAGGTTAACAGTTTTAAGGAAACAAAGGAGGAGGCTCCTGTGAGATCTATTGAAGCCTAAGTGGTTTTCTAAGTTGTTTCTCAGCCTACCTGTAAGTGGCATGTTGTCTGTATTCCCAGCAGGGAACGGGTGCAAAGCAGAGGTTAAGCCTCCAGGTTGACCGGAAGGCAGAGGATGATAGGTGGTTTCCACATGGCTTTCATTCTTCACAGTGTCACTGGCAACAGTGCTCGCCTTATGACGATTTGCCAGAAAGCATGAGCTTGGAGAAGCAGTGAAAGCAGCTTTACTTGCATCTGGAAAGATATTTTTAAATGGGGAAGTTAACATCCTTCACATATTCCTGGTAGATGAGCCCGAGAAAACAAACTGAAACGTTTTAGGGCTGTGCTAGAAATCTGGAAACTCCTGAGAATTGCATTCAATGGGAAACAAGGCTGGCAGAGTTTTGGTCTTGGTAGTGGTGCTGCTTTGTTTTTTTTAAAAAAACCTTAAATCTGTGTATTTGTGGGCCTAGGTAGGTTCTGAGTGACACTAAATAACCCAGTCTGGAGTGAACAGCCTTCAAATTGCAAGTCATCACATCCCAAATAGATGTGACCCTTCCTTCTCTTAAGTCCTGTAGAACTTACTTCTACATTGTTTATAAGGTGGTATACTACATGTGTTGTCTTGAATTATAGTTTATTTTTTTGTATTATAATCAACTCTCTGACTTAATCTAAATTCTCAGACGTTAAGAACATTGATTTTGTAGCCTTTAGAGTTTCCAGTAAAATATTTTGACTACGCTGGAAAAGAGTAGTCTCTAGGAAAGAAAAAATAGTGCTCCAATAGTGTTAGTATACTGTGTTTGCAGTGACATGTTTGGGGGAAAACTCTGAGACTCTTATAAACCCACTTAACATGTGCTTACGAATTTTAGAACTTAGGTTTAAACAAAGAAATATGCAAAACAAGGTATACATTTTCAGTTACCTGAATTCTTCATATACTTGTCCAATAAATTCTGTAATTCCTGCTCTTTGTCATTATTAAACTGGGTCTCCATGGCGAGGAGAATGTATTCATCAAGAAGCATTCGAATCAAATGGAAAGAACCTTGTTTATGGGTTGGGAATAGAGAGAAAGCATTGTGAGATGAAATAATGGCGAGAAAGAGAAGGAAAGAGAAAGAGGGAGAATCGCGTTATCTTTGTGACCATCTCGAAACACTTTACAAGGAGCCACGGAAATAAACAAATACTTGTTGGACTTTAAATGACCTGCTAAGACCAACATGCTTAACCTGGGTCTCTAATCTTTCTGTGCACCGCCTGCCCAGCACCCTGTGTGTACTGTCCTGCCAGCTCTTTGGCCACTAATTACATCAAAGGAAAATACGGATGAAAGTGAGACATGCTTTATGCTTTAAGAGGGCACACACTGGATGGAGTGTGATAAGCTTTAACCTGGGGAGAATAAGCTCTATTCTGCTCTGTTTCTGTTTACTTTACACCAAATAATTAGACAATGGCCACACGTTCTGAAAAAAGTATTAAGTAAGATGTCTTTACAGCCTGAAACAAAATACTCTTTGATTTGAAAAGAAGCAAAAGAGTAATTTTCATGTGGAAACTATCTTGGAAAACCTAAACTTCTTTAAACTATTCAACAGATTTCCCAGTAACAGTCTTTCTTCATAATAAAGTCAGGCTTCAGTGTTGTATATTTTAAGAAACCTTAAGTCTAAGCAAGATATTTCAAATAATAGACTCAATATTTTGTTCATCCCTCAATGCAAGTTCACTGATTTTCTTTAATTCCATTGATAAATCAGTAAAACAATTTAATTATAAGCTATTTTATAATGTGAAGGTTTCTCAAAATGCAACTACTAAAAGGAGTAGTACTGTCTATGAAATAATATTATAACAAACTAATACAAATCCAGAAAGTTTAGGGGGGAAAAAAGGTATTTAATTTTTGAAAAAGCTAATTGGGCTCAATTTGTTTCACAAGTCATATACATCATGAAAGATGGTTCGGCAACATGAGAGCATGTCTTCTAAGCTGCTCTTTGATTCCTGGAGTGCAGCTACAAAAAAGATACAAAAATTTGCCATATTGTAATGAGTAGTGCCACTGGAAATGAACATATTAATTATTGTTTATTTGCTTATTTAATAGAGAACATTTATCCAAGTACTGATGGAATGTAATGATAATAGCTGTTATTCATTAAATGTTTACTGGGTGCTAAGCAATGTTTTTATATGCCAGGTGATGTTTTTATATACATCACCTTACTCAAATGCCTACACAACCCAAAAAAAGGAATATTCTCCCCCTTCTATGATGAGCAGACTAGCGTGGGTAAAGGCCAAGCCAAAAAAAAAAAGCAGTATTAGGTTTAAACTCTGCGTGTAGTCTTACTCCAAAACCTAGACTCATAATTACCAGTTTCTACTGGCTCAATACTCAGATGTGGTTTAAGAGATGACAATGCCACATGTTTAAAAATTGATGGGAAATGTGACTGGGGAACAAACGGTATAATTCATTTGAGAAGAGTTTTATAAAGCACATAGAATACCAAAACTGGAGGCATTGTTCAAGGTGAGGTTATGCATTACTCGAGCACCAAAAAAGCTCCACTTCAGCAGAAAGTCCTGAGCCCTCTTCTTTAATGATCTTCCATTTTGTTTGCTGGTCTAAAAGTAAAGAAATAAAATGGAACTATAAAATCTGTCATCTCGTTACTACATGCATCCTACATAAGACCAAGGGGTAGATAAACTGATAAATAGACAGATGGCATGGGATGCCATTTGTTTCATTAATTAAAAGGATCTCTCCAGGGATTTTCTTTTTAGCCCGTCTTTGTTGTCATTTTTAAATTTAATAGATCTTTATTCTGTATGGATTTGTTACCTAATAGAATTGGACAACAAAACAAAATAATTGTCAAAATATTGTATGTCTTAATTTTCCTTTGACAGAACAGAAGGTGAAGTGTGTAGGAAGGGTTATATATTTCTGTGAATGATTAACTCTGACTTCTCTGGTCCTGAATGATAATCTGTTTTCCTTCCAAGAGGAAAAAAAGTCCCTACACTATAAGTAGTTTTCTTGATATGGAATAGCTAACATCAACTAGTGATGGATATATTTGTTCTTATTGTCTTGTTTCATGATGGATGACTTGAAGGTTAATTGAAAGAGTTGAAGAAACTACATAGAAAACACAAAATGCAGAGCTCCTAGAACTCAAAAATGTAAATACTTAAAACCATATTTCTGTCAGCACTTATGGAAACTTGCTTTTTAGAAAAGGCCAGAATCTTTCCAATTTCTAAGTTTATCTTTCACTACTGATGTTACTCAGCTGTAACTGTATTGACTGATAGGGAAGGCATACAGTAGTCCCCCCTTATCTGGGAGGGATGCGTTCCAAGACCCCCAGTGGATGACTAAAACTGCAGCTACTACCAAGCCCTACATATGCTATGTCTTCTCCTATACATACAGCTGTGATAAAGGTTAATTTATAAATTAGGCACAGTAAGAGATTAACAGCAAAAACTAATAACAAAATAGAATAATTATAACAATACTGTAATAAAAGTTATATGAACATGGTCTCTCTCTCTCTCTCTCTCTCAAAATATCTTATTGTACTGTAGTCACCTTTTCACTTAAAGGAAGCACTTTATGTCTTCTCTTTGGCAGGTCCAAATTGCCAGCATCACTATTCTAGCACTTTGGGGCCATTATTAAGTAAAATAAGGGTTACTTGAACAGAAGCACTGCGATACTGCAATAATCTATCTGATCACCCAGAGGGCTTCTAAGTGGTTAAATGGGCAGGGAGCATGTACAGAATGGATATGCTGGACAAAGGGATGATTCACATCCTGGGCAGGACAGAGTGGGACAGTGCAAGATTTCATCATGCTCTTCAGTACAGGGCAAAACTTAAAACTTATGAATTGTTTATTTCTGGAATTTTTCACTTTATATTTTCGGACCATGGTTGACTTCAGGTAACTGAAACCACAGAAAGTGAAATCATGGATAAGGGGGTCTACTGTAGTGTGTAGTAGCCTTTCATCATAAAAGGGTAAATAGAATTGAATCCATGCCAGTGCTCTCAAATCTGGCATATTCCTAATTTTGATATCTGGGCTGCTTTAGTTGTAGTGCTTCGAAAGCATTTTTTCACACAGCCTGACACCTTACCCCCGCAGTAAGTAATTACAGCCAGTTCAGCATTTATTAACCAAAAAAAATGTAATGCCTGTCATTAAAATGTACCTTAATAACTCTCTGCTCTACCACAGTATCCAACCATTCAATAAAAGCCTCCACAGTGGCATTCTTCTTAAGGAGATCTTTCAGTTCTTGGAACACTGTGATAGAGTCATCTATAATGTAAAAAAAAGAAAGAAAAAGGCAGAATATTGCATTCTACTTTGAATGTCAGAGAAAACCTAAAACTGGAAATCATTAATAATGTTATATCATAAAAGGGAAAGGCAGGCAAATTGAGTTAGCTGTGTGAAAGAAATTAATTTCATATTCTGAGAACAGTAACAAAAATATCCTTAGTATTTTACTCTTCAAAATTTTAATCATAAGTATATGTTCCTTGGTATATATTAAAATATAGGTTTATATATTACATAAGTGTATATATATATATATATACACACACACACATACTAGGGAAGAGTACATTGTCAATATAGTTGATTATTTGTTTTAAATCCGATGCTTTCATTAAGTGCAGCAGTTTAGCTGAAAGCAAAAGAATGAACTAAGCTTATTGATTTCCTGCTTTATGAAATATTATTTATCTTTAGCAAAAATTAAATTATGCATTGCAGAATTAAGCCACTTATGCAAATAGCTTTTATCACGTAAAATTTAAAAGAGCAGTTTAGATATTTGTCAATAATATATCTGATAAGGGGTTAACATCCAAAATTTATAAAAAACTCAGTCAACTAACCACCAAAAATACAAACAATCCAATTAAAAAATGGGCAGAGGACATGAAAAGACATTTTTCTAAAGAGGACATACAGATGGCAAACAGACATACGAAAAAATGCTCAACCTCACTAATCATTAGAGAAATGCAAATAAAAACCACAATGAGATGCCACCTCACTCCAGTCAGTATGGCTATCATCAACAAATCAACAAACAACAAGTGCTGGCAAGGACGTGGAGAAAATGGAACCCTCATGCACTGTTGGTGGGATTGCAGATTGGTGCAACCACTATGGAAAACTGTATGGAGGCATCTCAAAAAATTGAAACCGGAACCACCTTATGACCCAGCAATTCCACTCTTGGGTATCTATCCAGACAATTCCAAAATGCTAATTCAAAAAAAAATCTATGCACCCCTGTTTATTGCAGCACTAGTCACAGTAGCCAAGACATGGACACAACCAAAATGCCCATCAGTAGATGACCGGATTAAGAAACTGTGGTATATTTATACAATGGAGTATTACACAGCCATAAAGAAGAACGAAATCTTACTATTGGCAATGATATGGATGGACCTAAAGAACATTATGCTAAGTGAAACAAGTCAGACAGAGAAAGACAAATACCATACGATCTCACTTATATGTGAAATCTAAAGAATAGAATAAATGAACAAACTAATCAGAAACAGTCTCAGAGACATAGAGGAAAAACTGAGGATTGCTAGATGGGAGGGGGGGGTGGGGATAAAGGGGAAGGTGAGGGGATTAGGAAGCACAATCGGTAACCACAAGATTGCCATGAGGATATGAAAGACAGTTTGGGGAATGTTATCAATAATGTTGTAAAGACTTTGTAGGGTATCCGATGGACACTTGTCTCATTAGGGAGACCACTTCAGGGATGACGTAGATGCCTGATCACTGCCCTGAACACCTGAAGCTGAATAATAATGAATGTCAACTACAATTTAATAGGTATATAATTTAATATGTATATAATTTAATATGTATACATATAGTAATTTGTATACAGGATGTGGAGTACAGCACAAGGAATAGAGACAGTGGAAATGTAATGGCTGTATGCGATGTCAGAGGGGTAGTAGATTGGGGAGGGGGTTTAGCACTTTATGAGGGGTATAAATGATAAATGTCTGACTATTACAGTGTTTTGCACACATGAAACTAATTTAAAAATTTAATAAATAAATAAAAGAGCAGTTTAGGATTATAATTTCATTACAGAATTCAAGGTTTACTGAGTTTCAAAGGGTAGTATAATTTTATGCTAAGAAACAAAAAGCAGGGCTGAGGTTGGACTGTCCGAGAGAGCAGTCCACTGTTGGTATTATAGCCTATATGAGGCTGCATTTTTTTGTCTTTTCATAGAGAAAGGAAGGGAGAGATAGTGGGTTGTTATCCCTTGGAAATCGAGTCTGGTTGTCTAGTCATGCATATTAGCTTGATAAGTTCTGTCAGATGGTCCCAACGTGATCAGAGAGCCTTTGTTTGAAAAATGGAGATATGTATCCACACCATATGATGCCAACAGTGTTTAACATATGGAAATGTATATGCATGTAATGCAAAACTGAAGGAAAACTCACAAAACTCAAGATCATTCTTCTCATTTCCAGGTTATTTCTATTTTGGTAACATCTAGGCAATGAGATAAGGGATGGCTTTTCATTTCCTCTTAATTTTTTCTATATTTTCCAGGTTTTCCACTATGAGTAAGTACAACTGTTTTTTAATAAAGAACACTTTTTTATTAAAAATGTTTCTATGAACCAGGTTTCTCAAACAGATATGATTTTGTAGTCCAAGGGGAGAACATTTGACAATGTCTTAGAGACATTTTTGGTTGCCACAACTGGGGGGAAGCAGTGACTGGCATCTAGTGGGTAGAGGCCAGGGATGGTGCTGAACATCCCACAATGCACAGGATAACAACCCAACTAAGAGTTCTCTAGCCCAAGATGTTAATAGTGCCGAGGGTGGGAAACCCTGCTCTGAACAAAAGGAGACTTACGTTCAGTGTAGATATCAGATTCGGTGTCTGTGCTGCCCGAAATGGTGAGAAGGGCCTGAGATCCAATACTATTCAAGTCAACTTTTTCAATATCAGACACCATAGAATTCACAACATGCTGGTCAAAGAGAGCTGGTCTGGCAATCTGTGTAGAAAAAGTTAAAGAATAAATCAGTAAACTCTATCAGTGATAGTCTATCTGAAGGAGAGTTTTAGCTTCTAGAGAAATAGTTCCTTCAGGGAAAAGTATCATAAATTGTTGTTTTGCTATTTTAAAGCTAAAAAGCAGTAACTGAGACTCATGATCATCTCTGTTAAAGGTTTGAAAACTATTTTGGACTTAGAAAATGAATTTTTTAATTCGTGGTCATAAAATAAGGATTTTACATATATTACATTTCTTATCTGGAACTATTCCAAGCTAGTTTTTTAAAATTTAGAGAGCTAGAAACCTTCATAAAACAAATGATCATTTGAGGGGAGGGAAAGTATACCTTAACAATAAACAAACACATATTTCTAATTTAAGAATTATTTTTTTTCTTCCCTATTTAAGAGAGCCAAATTAGAAGGTAATTTAAAAATGTGTTGGTTTTGTGGGTTTCATTATATCAAATATCATATGGGCTCATTCTTTACAAACGTAATTTTTATTCATTGGATTCATGTGGCAAATAAGAGTTCTACATTTTACATTGTATTCAGAATTTTATTTTTACTTTTACTTTGAAGTAATTTTAAATCTATAAAAATGTTGCAAAGTGTAGAGTACATGGAATGTGGAACCTGTGGATACAGAGGACCAACCATATCTCCATATGCTTTCTATCCAGATTCTCCTAATGTTAGTATCTTATATAACTATCATATACTACCCAAATCAGAAAATTACCCTTGGTATGATACTATTAACTAAACTATAGAAATAATTCTAATTTCATCAGTTTATCCACTAATATCATTCCTCTGCTCTATCATTCACTCTGTGATCTCATACAGCATTTACTTGTCTACTTCGTCTCCAATCTCTGAAAGTTCCTCACTCTGCTGATTTGGTGACTCAAATATCCTCAGCTTACTAACATACCTGAGCAAGATGTAAGAAAGATGTTTGTCGTTTCAGAGAAGATACAAATCTTCGCACAATAGGTATTTTCTTGTCAGTCAGAGCTTCTGGCAAGTTTTCCAAGGATGAAACAACCCACTGTTCCCAATTTTTAGCAAAATTTCTTATGTCTGCTAATAAGCTACCAAAAAAAAAAAAAACAACAACAACCAAAAAAACACTATATGTTAAATGCTAAGTTGTTGAAAATACATTAAATAAATGTAATTTAATGAAGGTATACAATTATTCTATGATTCCAACAGCATGACTCTTGAGTCAGCCTAGGCCTGCCATTTATCATCTTGGTCCAATTCTCAATCTTCTCAAGCTCCAGTTTCCTCATGTGTTAAATGGGAATAAGAATACTATCCATGTCACAAAATTATTATGGGGCTAATTTGAAATAAATCATGGAAAGTGCTTAGGTGCTCAATAAATAATACTTTATTATCTATATTAACTCATGAGTCAATCATTTTCTATAACATATTTCTGAGAAAATGTAAGTATGCAGTTGATTTTGCATTATCTTGGCTTCTTAAGAGCCCATCACATTGGGACTATAACATCATCTCAGGTATTTAATATTAAGTTTCTAGTTACATATTCTTGTAATCCAAATATAACTGTGCAGTAAATAATAAAAAATGTACTAGTTCGAGGACCCTATTTCTCAAATGTTTGTTGTGTTTATACTATAAGTCCATGTAAAAATTAAAAAATCAATTAACAATCTACCTAATATATCTCAACAAAACAAATTTAAATATATTTGAGGTAGAGCATATGTTGGGGACAAAGATGTGATCAGGAAAAAGAGTAGGCAGTTTGGATTTAAACAGACCTCAATTAAAATATAGGCTCTGCTTCTTATTAATTAGCTCACTCAAAATAAATAAATTAAATAAAAAACAATAAACAAATAAATTAACTTCTTTATGCTCCCACATCCTTCATTTGTGAATTTGGGATCATGATACCTACTCTGGAATAGTCAGACAAGTTTTAAAAACTTCAATTGTTCCATGATAAGGAATTGTTTAAATACAGTTAAAGATAGTATTTTTCAGATGCTAGAAATCTAACCATTTAAAAAGTTTATATTGATCTTATATTTGTTGATAAGGAAAGATTTTCACAGTATCCTGCCATAGCATATATACTATGGTTCCATTTTTTAAAATGTATACAATAAGTCCTCACTTAAGGTCATCAATAGATTTTTGGAATCTGTTACTTTAAGCAAAACAACATACAACAAAAACAATTTCACCATAGACTGATATAAAGAAGAGTTAATTCCTGGTCACAAAAACATCACCAAACTTCTAAATGAAGACCCAGAACACTTCTAAGAGTAAACATTGAAATAAATGTATGTGATACATACATTTAAGAAAGATTAATGGAAACAAATAAGACATATTGTGGGAACAGTGAAATAATTTATGCAAAGTCTCAAAGCTTGTGTTGTGTTTAATAAACACAACCATTAGTCACATGGCTGGTGCCTGCCACTAAGTAAGCACAGCCATTCTGCTGTGACATAGAAGTGTTAAGTGTACCTAATTCAGAGCACAGATTAGATGTTTAAAGACTACAAATTCATATTTTAAAGAAACTGTTGACCAGGTCATTATCAACTATGATAAAAAAAAAGAATTTAGATGAAAGAGTAAATCAAAAATAAAACTTGTTTATTAATCAGCATGTATTTATTGAGCACCAACTATGCCCACATGTATTTGTGCTCTAAAATACTAAAATAAATTTCATTATTTAATTACACTTTGTTTTCAAAGAAAAATATGGCTTCTTTTAAGGTTTCTATTGGTTCTCACGGTGGAAAATGCTTTGTGAAAAATCTTCAGGTATCATGTCAATAAACTATTTGAGACCTTAGGTTTTGTTAAAAGGAGGTAGTAATTCCATTGTGCTATTCCTGAGTTTGCAATTAAGCACAAAGTTAATAAGAAAAATAAAATAATTTTCCTTATAGTTTTATCATTGTGGTTATTTTCCATTAATTATCCCCATTTATCTTCCTCTAGCCAGTCTCCATTAATAAACTTAGTGTTTTGAAGGTCAACCACACTTAAATATTTATTTTTCACTTGGGCACCTCTCAAATTAAAGGGATTTCAGGATGTTCCATCAATTTTGTTCACTGAGGTTCAAATATTAGGATTAAGGCACATCTCTTCCAGCTAAAACAAAGGGACAGGAACAGGAAGATAATGTTGGTAAATAAATCAATTTCTATTTAATGTTTTCCTTTAATATAATGTATAATGTTAAACCCTATACTAAGAAACTATCATATTTTATTGACTGAACCTACCTTTCAGGCATTTCTTGCATTGTTGCAGGAATGAGTACATCTGTAAGAACCTTAATCACAGCAAAAGATAGTTAACATAAATACTTAGAATATCTATAGAAAGACATATTATTTGTCAATTATTTTTATTCCTAGCTTTCTAGAGAATAACATGTTTACTCTTTTCTGAAAGTTGTACTTTCACCTCTAAAATGAATGAATACATGAAGCGTGTGCGTGTGTGAAAGGCAGGGGGAGGAGGAGATCTGAAAATCATTAAAATTACTAGGTTAACCAACTGACACTAACATAGTAGGTACAAAGAGTTAATTATAAGAACAGAAAGAGTACTGAAAAGAAAGGGCTAAACTGAGCCCTAAACATAGGTAACATGAGAACTAGTAGAAAGAAGAAATTAGTGCTGACTGATCCCAGCTCAGGAAAAATTATGATGAATAAAGGAGGTTGGGAACCAGATGAGACAGGAGCAGTGCAGATCCACTAGGCTGGCTAATGAAGCGAGCGGGCCAACCTGAGAAAGAGGACCAAGAGGTCTATAGAAGATATTTGTAAATGTGGGTAGACACTAATCTATGATGGCTTGTTTAGTCTACCAGCAAAATGCACACATATTCTGTATACTCACATACAGTAATTATATACTCAGTATGTGAGTCACCAATGGATTGGCCTTGGCAATGATGTACTGTTTTATGGACTAAAAGCTCATCACTCTCTAGGGGGGATGAAGACCTGGCAGAAGCTCATCTTTCACTCCTCTCTCTACAGTGTTCACTTGTGGCTCCGTGGGTTCTCCATGAAGAGGAGAAACTTGGTTTATTTCAAGGTACTTAAACTCAGGATTTTTGTGCTGGAGTCAAAGAAATAGACCATTTTGGGGGGGAAAGTATATCTCTTGGAGTCACTGAATAACAGTCCCAACAGCTTTATCTTGATGGTGGTTAATACATGTGCATGAGCCCCAGGTCTTTTTTTTTTTTTTTTTTTTTTTTTAAGGAGCGTGCAGTTCACAGTGGCCCATGCGGGGATCAAACCAGCAACTTCGGTGTTATTATCACCACGCTCAACCAACTGAGCTAACTGGCTGCAACCCCCAACCCCCAAGTGTTTTCTTATACTCACTCTTGGAGCTACCTTCCTTCCCCTTCATGGTTATGCTCTCAAATCTTAAATATTAGTGCAAACTAATCCTTTTCCCTCTAAATAATGATATTCTTACTCAACCCAGAAAAATGAGACAATCCTTGCTCTCTTTTGTCCTTCAACTTTAACTTGAACTAAAGATAGAGAATATACTGCATATACTGCTCCATTCTCTTACCCTGTAATGAGGGGAAAGGAACAGAGGATGAAAAAAGGGTTCCCCATTCTGCTTCAAGGCCAACTACGTATCACATCTTGGTCTGCAGAGTTGCATCTGGACTAAGTCTATCTAGCTTCTGCTTCATTTCTCTGCAACTAACTTAGAAGGATTTTATTTCCTTAATGCTTAACAAGGTGCCAGCTTGTGTTTTCTTGCTAACTCAGATTGTTTTTTCCAAAGGAAAACTTTGGTTTTCTCTTATGACAATTTATCAGGTAAATGTTGACAAACTCACTTTAAAGTACCCACATTTCAATATAGTTTTCTCATTAACTTGTTCTGCTCTAACTAGGGAACAGATTGTCAGGGAATTAGCCTCTCTGCCTTCCTGCTAAATGTTTGGCTAGAAGGCCAACCAGCTCATCTCATCTTTGTTCAGGATGTCTTCACGATATTTTGCAGATACTCTGGGACTTTTACTTGGTTTGAGAACAGAAATGACATTAATGCATTAAAGACAGAAATTTCAAAGATTTTCAAGTTACTAATCCCATGAGAGTGCTTAATTCTGCTTTCCCAAAAACACTGATATTATGAAAAAAACCTGAAAACACCTTACACAGTTAATAAAAATTAACAAAGTGTTCATGTATTAGTATGTCACGTTTAGAATTATTCTCAGCTGTAAACAGAAATTAATTTTGTTTTACTTAATGTAAATTTACATTAAAATACATACACTATTAAACATACACTGTTAAACTGCCTACTTTCTCATCAGAAAAACATTAATGGTGTTTCTCCAGCCAGAAATAACACATTTACTGAAAACATATTGCAAAAATTTCGATAGAAGGCTCTTAAAAGAAACATATGGTTTGTGTTTAAGACATCCCAGAGCTTACCTTATAAAGAATTGAGTCACAAACACAGAAAATGTCAATGATAACAGGGTTTTCAAGCAGGGGAAGAAGGTGATCAGGCATTCCTTGCCAAAAGTGTAATAAGAAATGCTGGATCTAATTGGAGAGGAAAGATTATGTACATTAAGATTTTTTTCTCGAACTCATATAAAGAACAGGACAAGAAAGTATATATAGTAGAGCCAGCAAAGCATTCTTTGTCACCCTTACCTCTTCAAAGTTTCCATTAATTGCATTGTCCAGGATGCACTGGCAGTGAGTTTTGTACATCATTATGAGGGTATCAACCTATTTCAAGGAAGAAAAAGCTTAACCAAAGCACCTTTTCAACACTGCCTTCATTTGTTCATTCATTCATTTGTTCATTCATTCAACACACATTTTTAAGTTCCTGTTTTGTACCAGGCATTGTGCTCAATACTGAGGGATCAAAAGTGAAGAAAAAATTCTTATTTTAAGGAGCTTACTGCTGTATGAAGGGAGAAAGGCAAGCAAATGTACATTATAGTATAGTATTATAAAAACAATGAAAGAGGTGATGTGTAAGGAGCTACATGCCAAGGCAACACTGTCATTTCCTGCTTAATCAGAAAATTACCTTTGATTGGAGAAATAAACATGAAATGGTAGACTACATCAACTCTTCACAGTTTTTTTCTGTGGCTGCTTGAGCAGTGTGATGTGGTAAACTTGGGTACCCAGTTCCATTGAACTACTTACCATGTATGACTTTGTACAGGTTGCTTTGACTCTGAACCTCAGGCCTTTTGTCTTTAAGTAGGACAGTAATAATATATTACTTATATGGTGTTAAGATGAAATAAGACGATGCTCATAGAACAGTGCCTGGTACACAGTAACGCCTTTACCAGATATTAACTAAAATTAGTAACAATATCAAATAACTCATTTACCCAAAAAGATTTGAAAATTGAGGGTCTATTATGAAAAGTCTTTTTCCATGTTACGACAGGTATTTGTATTGCATGAAGTTTTAAACATATTCTAAAATTTGGAATGGATTAGAACTAGATAATATTCTAGCAACTTACCAATATTCAAATTTAAAACTATTTTATAAGCTAGAAATGTCCCCATCTATTCCTGGTTGTGTGGTCTGCGTGAACAGGAGCACGGCTTGGAGGTTAAAGGTATGAGCTTTGCCCACAGACAACCTGGATTTGAATGTCAGTTCTAATCTGCCACTTATTATCTATGTGATTTGGGGCAAGTGTTTTAATTTCCTCATCTTGTAAAATGGAGACGATAGTAACAATAAATATCTAATAGGATTGTCATGAGGATTAAATGAATTAACACATGTCAAGTGGTTGGAGTAATCCATACTATATGTTAAGAAATTTACTGATGTTAGCTATTTTTATACCAATAGTATCTAGGGTGGTGATGGTGATGGTTATTTCTATCTCAACTTTTCTCTCTAACTTTTATCCCTGCAGCCCAGGGTCAGTACACATCTTAATGGTATAGCTCAAAGCTGTATAACGATGACATGCAAATTACCAATCTACCTTCAAGGATGTACGCTGATTACCGGATACCGCTAACAGGATATGTCACCATTAATGCATTGAGACATGCTCTATACTAGGCAATAATATTTTATTTTAAGATGGGGCAGCATGAAAGGTAGAAAGAAATTCATAACAGTTGTCAACAAATTAGCCTTTTGAACTCTGAAGTCTACTAAAGTACAGACATTTACCTTCACAAGTTATTTCCACTTATATGTGTCAAAATGTATTCTTTATACACAAATCACCAAAAAATTTTAATTTTACTATTGGTACTTCATTTGTTTACTTGATATTTACATAGCCTTAGGACAATAAATTTTCATTGCAGTATACTTGGCATTATTTATAAACACAAATTTGCTCAATTTTCTGAGAATCAACATCATATTATAGAGGGTGGGAGCAGAGGCAAGGTTTGTCTCCGGTAAAGGCAGTGAGCATGTGATGGGGGTGGCAACTGCCTTGAGTGACAGTATGATAAGGCAGAAATCAGGCCTTTGGCTTAAGCCAACACCCCTCACTGGAGCCAACTTCTCACTGGGCAGTCCCCATCTTTTCTGCCTCAAGAAAGTAAGTGTTTAAAGTGCTGAGCTTCAGCCCCACCCTTCTTTCTAGGAACTGTCATGTTACCTGGGGAACTTGGCTGCTGGCTGAGGAGGTGAAAGGCAGGACCCAGTGCCCTCAAGGGACAACGAGGACTGTTACTGTAGTCCCTGGTGCTCACTTCAAGGACCACTGGGAACGGATTTAGAAACCAGGGGTTATATAAGCACCTGGATACCTGAGTGAAAAATGATCTGTAGACCAGTTTATCAAGTGGACAGGTAAGGAATTCCTTGGAGGCTGCAGAGAAACTGGAATAAACTATTGGAACATTTTGCTCACCTCTTTTTTTTTACCTTTGTTGCTCTCCCACCCCACTCCTCAACCAGGTATATTTACACAGTGAACATCTTTATAATATTTGCATGTAAGCAACCCTGTCCACAAAGGTAACCCACAATATCTTCCCCCAAAGGACTGTGTTCCCTGCTGTCCCACTGATCTCCACAGATTTCCTCACAAACTTCCACATGTTAAATTTACTGGAGGTATCTAAAATCTGAAGTCATACTATCACACATTACATCCATAAGGTAAAAAAACACGATGTGATAACCTTTAAAAATGTGATGGGAGAAGAGAATAGTAGGAAGTGGACTTACTTTAGGAGACTTGCTTGGAGTCAGCACCTGAGAATAACCTCCAATAATTTGCCTTGACTTAACTGGGAAAGTACGTCTGTTACCAGAATGAACCCCAGAAGTTACTGTGCATCTCTACTTATCTATCAATAAACGTTTTTATTAACATGTAATTTTACTTCTGGTTTCAACAGAAAGGCCATTACTAAAGTAATACAGCTGGACATTAGTTAATCATATTCTTCCATCTTTGCCACTCAGAAATACGAGCTGACTTAATATACTATCAAAGGTGTTTTACTCAAATGCTAAAGAAAAATGAACTTTAGTTAAGAGAAGAATGTAGAAATCATTATGCCCTGATTTAATAATGGATGTTGTTATTAGTCAGCTAGTAGGTACCCAGTAAATGACTCTAGAAGTTCAGAAATAGAGGATTTAGCCTTAGATTTTATTACATAAGCATTGAAAAGTTACACTGAGGATTATTTATAAACTGAATCCTATGAAAAATTTTTCTTCCTTTCAGAAAAAATTTTCAAATGTAAGACAGCACAGAATTTTAGAAATGCAAAGAACTTTTATGATCATCTAGTGTAGTTCTTACATTCATCTAGGTATCTCCCCTGAGTTTTAGAAACAGATTCTGTCCTAGAGAGCTTTATGACTATTTACTAAAATTAAATGGAGTTAATCAAAAATTTAAAGTTTATAATTAAAGAAACTGCACGTGATAGACACATTCTAGTATTTTATTCCTTAGTATTGAGTTTTAAATAAAAAATAATCTTTAGTCTTTTAAGGTTTATTTTACTGCTTTCTAATTACGTACTAGCATGGAGATGGTAAATAATTAATTGGAAAGTGTTTAATCAATGTTAGTAAACATTTGTCACTCCTATAAATCAGTCAATTATGTTTGATTATGCAGATTTCTATTGCATCCCGCAAGGGCCATGAGATTCCTAGCAAAGTGAGATATGGAATCAGTATATCAGAAAATCAATAGAGAAGTAGCTTTAATTGATACCTTTTCTTTAGAAATGCATCCTTGGTACACAAGGTGTTGAGCACTGGGGAATTCTGGTAGAAGTGTTCCAGTTTTTGAGCTAAGTGAGTATTTACGAGTGAAGCCACCCTATAATTTAGAAAAATGAAAAGAAAGTCATTATCAACTATATGGCTCCAAAATACAATTTTAATAAAATAGAAACCTATAAAATTTCATTCTTCTTTATCCTGCCAACTATTTATAAACTGTGTAATGAATAAACTAGACATGTCAGCAGAATTATTGTTTCCAAACCATACATAGTTTCATAATCAGGATATTGTTCCTATTATTCTGGATTTTAGTTCTGAACAGTTTTCACAACTTCTGAGATTTTAGTTCACATTTATTAATGACATAAGTTTTGAAAGATTTACTTTTAGAGCTACTGAAATTATTTTAACTAAGAGAGAATCAAGAGTTGCCAAATCCAACTTCTTTATTTATGAATTAACTAAATGAGTTGATAAGTTAATTAATGTATTCAGTCTTAGAGATAATTAGTGGTAGATTGTAATTAGAGTCTAAGTCTTCTAATTCCCAAAGTAAAACTCTGGACTTTCCCACCTCAACCTTCCCCCACTCGAAGTTCAGCTATTTCTTCTTTTGAATCTCTTGGGGAAAACACATCTCTATCAAGTTTTAGACGTGAGTCTTGTTAGCCTTTATTTTCAAGTATGGATAGGAAAAGGATTATTCTGATTAAATATTTTTTAATAAATGAATAAAGTACTATCCTAAATTGATACGATTACACAGTTGATCTTAATCCATCTATTTAATCAGCCTTAATAATTCAAGATAAGTTTCAAAAGCTTTCAATGCTTTGGATTTGTCATTTATGAACCAATTATCATTGCACTGTCAAAGAATGCTTTGGATTTGTCATTTATGAACCAATTATCATTGCACTGTCAAAGAATGATACTGTCAATAAATAGGAGAAAATAATAGGATGAAAGAAAATAAAGATTTTAATTTTAAAGTAAGGAAAAGGTTTGGCAAAATATGAAAATATTCAATAAACATAACAAAAATGCACATAAATTCTAATTTTTGGAAATTTTATACTTTTTCTCTTGGGTGGAAAATCATGTTTATTTATCCCAAGATATAATTTGTGAGATAGGAAAAGTGAGACAGAGAAATATAAACCAAAAAAATTACAATATGTAGTGTATTAAATTAAATTTAAGGATATGAGAATAGTCTCATTTCCATGAACAACTATAATTAGTAATAAAAAAAATTTCCACAAATAAAATAAAAATAGAAAATTTAACAAGTGAGTTTTATCAAGCATTCAGGACATAGACAATTTCAAACTTAAAATAATTTTTTAGACAATGGAAAAGAAAGACCATTCCCAATTCATTTCAGGATGCTTATGCCCAAACTAGACAAGAACAGGGAAAAAAGAAAAAAATTTAGGCCAATATCACTTATTATCATACTTGAAAGAGTACCAAACAAAGTATTAGCAAACCAAATCTAGCATTGTATTAGGATGAGAATAGCCAGTTAGTTTTAAATTCACCACATTAACAGAAAAAAAAGGGGGATACCATATAGTATACAATCATCTCAATTGATGAATCCCTGTCTCTCTCTCTCTCTCTCTCTCTCTCTCTCTCTCTCTCTCTCTCTCTCTCTCTCTTTACTCTCTGTCTCACCCTCTCTCTCTCCCTCCCTCCTTCTTTGTAAGCTACAAATAGAAAGGAAAACTCCCTTAATCATGCAATAAAGAATATCTATCAAAAAACTAAAGCAAATATCATACACAATAGTAAAATACTGTAAACATTCTCTTGAAAATCACAAATAAGATAAAGTTGCCCACTCTCACTTCTTTTAATCAACAGTGTACTAGAGTTAATAGCCAGAGCAATAAGACCAATAAAAGTAATTAAGTATTGAAAAGAAAGAAACAAAACTAGCTTGATATGGTTGATTATATTGAAATATAATGATATGGTTCTTTATATTGAAAAACTAAAACAAACTGCACAAAAATTCTTACAATTAACAAATACTGTTAGTAAAGTTGCTGGATACAAGATCAGTGTAAAAGTCATTTCAATTTCTAAAATCAAGGAACAAACATTAAGATCATGCAATAAAAAGATACTATATAAAATAATAAATATTAGAATACACCTAAGAATAAGTCTAATAAAAGAAGTGCAAAACATAAGAAAATCACTAAACTTTACCAAAGGTATTAAAGAAATTATTAATAAGAATATTTAATATTGTGAAAATGCCAGTTCAACATGAATTGATCTTTTTCTTTGACACAATTCCAAATGCCGTCAGGATTTTCTGTGAAATATAACAACCTGATTCTAAAATGTATTAGGAGATGCAAAAAACCAAGAATAGATACAACACTACTATATAGAAAAACCTGGCAAGATTTGCCTACCAGATATGAAGATGTAGTATAAAGCTTAAATAAATAAAACAGTGATATTGGCATAGGGATAGGCTAAAAGAAAAATAAAATGAAAAAATTTGCCAAGAAATGGTCCATGAATACATGATAAAATTGGCATCGTGGGAATAAAAATGGCTTTCTATCTCACCTTACACTAAAACATCAATTAGAGGAGGAGGATTCTAGAAAGATGGTGCAGTAGGAAGTACCAGGAATATGTCTCCCCACCAAGATAACAATTGCACTGGCAAGATCTATCGGATATAACTATTTTGGAACTCTGAAGTCTGTTGAAGACTTCCAAGTGAAGTCTTGGAGCATAAACTGCAATTAATGTGATTCAATTTCAGCTTTTAGATCAGTAGTAGCTACCATCTTCCACCCTCAGCAGACAGTACACAAGTTGCAGTAGCATCTTGCTCATAGCTTGTGGGAACCAGGGTGAGTAATAAGGACCCTATGCTCCAAATACCAGGGATCTTCGTTCTGATCACTGATTGCTGTTTCTCATCATGGAGGTACAAACACAGAGACAGGTAGCCATTTTTCACCCTACCTGCCGTTTTTTCAAGCCCCCCATACTGGCTAAAGTGACTTCTAGGAGACTTAAAAGATTGGTTCCTTTTTCATTCCCTTCATGTTTTGTTTATTCCCCTCTTTTGAAAACCAGATATTAAACACTGGGACATGCAAAAGCAACTGCATTTAAGGAGAAATTAGAAAGTGACTGCACATACCCAAGGAAAGGTGCAGGCTGAGAAAAGATTTGAGAAGACCCAAGAAGGCCTAAAAGACCTCAGGCTGATCTTGGTATGGAGACAGCTTACAACAATAAAAAATAAAACAAAACACGAAGCAGACCCTTGGGAAGAGGGAAAATCTGATTTCCGGAGTTACAGCATTATTAGATTCAAATGTTGTTTTCAACAAAAGGTCACAAGGCATACAAGGAAACAAGAAAGTATAGTCCATTCAAAGGAAAAAAAAATAAACCAAAGAAACTATAACCAACAAAGACCATGAGGTAGACCAACTAGAAAACAACTTTAAAACAGTTGTCTTAAAGATGTTTAGAGAACTAAGGGAGGATATGGAGAAAATAAAACGATGTATGAACAAATTGCAAATATCAATAAAGAGATAGAAAACCTAAAAAGAAACCAAAAAGAAATTCTAGAGCTGAAAAGTACAATAATTGAAATGAAAAATTTATTACAGGGAGTGAAAGGTAGATTTGAATAGACAGAAAAAAGAATTAGTGTACTTGAAGAAAGAACAATTGAACTTATCAAGTCAGAGGAACAGAAAAACATTTTTAAAAAGTAAACAGAATCTAAGGGACCTATGGGATATCATCAAGCAGATCAACAAACATATTGTGAGAGTCCCAGAAGGTTTGGGGAGTGGGGGAGTATTTGAAGAAATAATGGCTGAAAACGTCTCAAGTTTATGAAAGATATGAATACAAACATCCAAGAAGCTCAACAAACTCTAAGTGTGATGAACTGAGAGACCCATACTGAGACACATCATAAGCAAACTTTCAAAAGATAGAGACTCTTGAAAGCAAAAAAAGAGAAGCAACTCATTATATAAAAGGGATCCTCAATAAAGTTATTAGCAGATTTCTCAGCAGAAACTTTCTAGGTCAGGCTGATACATGCCAAGTGCTAAGGGAAATAAACTGTCAACCAAAAATTTTGTACGTGGAAAACCTATGTTTCAAAAGTAGGGAGAAATTAAGACATTCATACACACACACACACACACACACACACACACACACACACACACGACATTCAGAGATAAGCAAAAGCTGAACAAGTTTTTTATTACTTGACCTATCCTGCAAGAAATGCTACAGTGAGTTCTGCAGGTTGAAATGAAAGAACACTAGACAGTAATATGAAATCATATGAAGAAATACAGATCTCAAAAAAGGTAAATACATATAGTTGTACAAGCTGCTATTATAACAACAGTTTTAACTTCACTTTCTGTTTCTTACATGATTTAAGAGACTAATATATTTTTCTAAAAAATAATCATTAGTAAATAAGCTAGTATTATTGTAACTTTCGTTTGTTAACTCCACATGTTCTTTTCCACATAATGTAAGAGACTGATGTATTATAAAAAATATAGTGTATATTTTTGAACATACAACTTGTCAAGAAGAAATTCTGTGATATCAGTAATTGAAAGGGGTTGGGGCAGAGCTATAAAGGAGCAGAATTTTGTATATTGTGAACTTTAGCTGGAATAGTTTCATTTTACTGTTAAAACTTTAGGAGTTAAATGTAATCCCATGATAACCAAAAAGAAAAGAGCTATAGAATATACACCAAAGCAAATCATAGGAGAATTAAAATATTTCACTGCAGAAAAATCAGCTAAACACAAAAGACAGTAATGAAGGAAATTAGGGGAAATATAAGACATGCAGAAAACAAATAGCAAAATGACAGAAGGAAGTCACTCCTTTTCAGTAATTACTTTAAATGTAAATGGATTAATTCCCCCAATCAAAAAAAAAGGACATTGGCAGAAAAGAAAAAAATTATATGCTGTCTACAAGAAACTTACTTTAGACTAAAAGACACAATAGGTTAAAAGAGAAAGGATGGAAAAAGATATTCCATTCAATCAGTAATCAATACAAAGCAAGGGTGACTTCACTAATATTACATAAAACAGACTTTAAATTATAAAGTATTATGTAAGAGGACATTATATCTTAATAAAAGATTCAATACAGCAAAAGATATAACAGTTAACATATTTACACATCTACTAAAGACCATCAAAATATATGAAGCAAAAACTAATAGAATTAAAGGAAAAAATAATTCTAAAATAACATTTGGAGATGCCAATACTGGATAGAACACCTAGACATGAGAAAAACACTTTACAAAGTAAAAAACTAAAAATAAAAGAGCATATGTAAAATACCTATTGATAACTCATATTCAATGATGAAAGACTGAAAGATTTTTCTGCTAAGATCAGGAACACAGCAAAGGTGTCCATTCTTGTCACTTTTACTCAACATAGTACTGGAAGTCATAGCCAGAGTAATTAGGCAAGAAAAGGAAATGAAAACCATCCAAATTGGGAACACAGAAATAAAATTATCTCTATTCATAAACATGTTTTTATATATAGAAAACCCTAAAGATTCCACAAATAAAACTGTTAGAACTAAGAAAGAAATTCAGCAAAGTTGCAGGATACAAAGCCAAAACACAAAAATCAGTTGCATTTCTTTATACTAACAGTGAACAAACCAAAAAGGAAATTAAGAAAAAAACTGCATTTACAATTACATCAAAAAGAATAAAATACTTAGGAATAAACTTAACCAATGAGGTGAAAGACTTGTGTCTACAACTACAAAGCATGGCAAAACAATTAAAGGAGACACAAAACACTGGAACAATATCCCACGTTGACTTAATAATGTCAAGTGTCAATGTTACCCAAAATGACCCACAGATTTAATGTAATTCCAATGACATTTTTTTTTCCCAATGACATTTTTGCAGATAGAAAATTCATTCCATAATTCATATGGAAACTCAAAAGACTCCAAGTAGACAAAATAATCTTTAAAAAGAATTTGAAGGCATCACACTTCCTGTTTCAAAACTTACTACAAAACACAAACAAATAGATCAATGGAACAGAACAGAGAGCTTAGAAATAAATCCTCATATATATGGTGAAATGAATTTCACCAAGGGCAGCAAGACCAGTTGATGGGAAAAAGACAGTAAGGACATTTCAACAAATGGTAATAGGAAAACTGGATATCCACGTGCAAGATTAAAGATGGACTTTTACCTAGCACCACATACAAAAATTATCCAAATTGATAAAAGACCTGAATATAAGACATAAAACTATAAAACTCTTGGAGGAAAACATAGGCTTTATTGCAGGGGTGTCCAAACTGCGGCCCGCAGGCCAACTGCGGCCTGCAATCCATTTTTAATTGGCCCATAGCAAATTCCAAAAATATATTTAGTTTACTTAAATAAACCAGGTGAGGCAATACGTACTTCACCTCGAGTGAGTGGCCTGGCTGTTTGTGTATTTTACTGCATATGGCCCTTTGTAAAAAACGTTAAAAAAAGTTTAGACACCCCTGCTTTATTGGATTAGGCAATGATTCCATGGAAAAGATACCAAAGGCACAGGTAGCAAAAGCAAAAATAGACACATTTGACTTCATAAAAATTTTAAACTTTTGTGCATCAAAGGACACTATCAACAGAGTGAAAAGGCAGTCCATGGAATGGGAGAAGATATTTACAAACCATATTTGATAAGGGATTAATATCCAGAGTAGAGAATTTGTAAATCTCAGCAATAGAAAAACCAAACAACTCTATTCAAAAATGGGCAAAGGACTAGAATAGACATTTCTCCAAAGAAGATATATCAATAGTCAATAAGCACATCAAAAGATATTCAACATTACTAATTAAAGGAAATTAAAACCACACAAGATACCACTTCACATCCATTAGGACAGCTACAATTGAAAAATACATATACAGGTCTAACAAGTTTTAGTGAGGATGTAGAGAAATTGACATTCTTATGCACTGTTGATGGGAATGTAAAATGGTATAGCTGCTGTGTTAAACAGCATGGAGTTTCCTCAAAAAAAAAAAATTAAAAATAGACTTAACATATGATGCAATTAACATATGTAATTCCTCTTCTGGGTATGTACCCATTTGAAATATATAATTGAAAGCAGGGTTTTGAAGATATATTTGTACATGCATGTTCCTAGCAACATTATTCACAATAGCTAAACCATGATAGCAACACAGTTGTCCACTGACAGATGATGAGTAAGTAAAATGTGGTATATACATACAATGAAATATTATCCAGCCTTAAAATGGAAGAAAATCTGACATACGCTACAACATGGCTGAACCTCACGGACACTATGCTAAGTGAAATAAGCCAGACACAAAAAGACAAAAATAATATGATTCCACTTAGATACCTAGAGTAGTCACAGTCACAGACACAAAAAATAGAATGGTGGTTTTCAGGGGCTGGAAAAAGGGGAGATGGACAGTTATTGTTTAATGAGTATAGAACTGCAGTTTTGTCAAATGAAAAGAGTTCTCTGGAGGGTGATGGTTATGCAACAATATGAATACACTTAATGCCACTGAACTGTATACTAAAAACTATTAAGATAGCAAATCTTGTGTGTATTTTAGCACAAAATATTGAAAAAACATCAATTGTAGATGAAATAAGGACTTAAGTGTTAAGAGCAACTTTATACTTTTAAAAGACTATGTAAAAATATATTTATGATCTAGAATATATGCAGATTTTAACAAATAAAATACAAAAAACACAGACCATAAAATTTTAAAATTATCTTCATCAAAAGGGGCTGTAGGGTCATGCCACCAACATGTAGAGTCATGCCACCAACTGGAAGAAGTTATTTACAACATAAAATCTACGGGATATTAGTGTCCAGAATACATAAAGAACTCCTAAGAATCAACTTTTTAAAATAGAAAAATTATGTGATCTGAAGCACTACGTTATAGAAAAGAATTGGACAATAAAAATCCAAAAAGTTATTCAAGCTCATATTTTTTATGTAATTCTCAATAACAGTTTTCATATGAAAACCATAGATTACATTTTACACCCATTGGATTGGCAAAAACTAAAATGTTCAATATCAGGTGTTATGAGAATATGAAGCACAAGGAATGCTCACACAAAGATGAACAGACGTAATACAACATTTTGTTTTGAAAAACAACTTGACCTTAACTAGTAAAGTTCAACATAAGCATATCCTAGGACCCAGAATTCCACTCCTACACACGTGCACTTGAAGAATGTTCATAGCTATATTGCTTTTCCAGAAGAAAAAAAAATTCCACCAATAGTGGTATGAATAAATGCATTGTGATGTTTTCATCAAATGTAATACTATACAGCTGTACAAATAAAGGTACTAGAACTACATGTATTAACATCGATAAAACACAAAACCTAATGTTGAAAGCAGAAAGTCAGAAAAAAATGAATCCGTTTCTGTCTAGGGCATATAATAAATAATACATTGGGTAATAATGAACTGGGCAAATAACACATAAAATTTATTTTAATCACTTTTAACTATACAGTGCAGTGGTATTAAGTATTCATATTGTTGTACAATCATCACCACAATGTTTAAGTTTTCATTCATAAGTCATAAACTTCAAGAAAAAACAAAGGAGTGATTAACATCAAATTCCGGAGAGCAGAAACTTTTGGTAGGCAGGGAAAAAGGGAAATGATTGGGATGGAGGCACACAGAGAACTTCTCTCTTTTAACCATGGGGTAGATCTTTTGTTTTTATCTTATGGTTATTTTTTTAAATTGTTGCGTGTGTGTCTGCATGTGCATGTGTTACAAATAATACATTTTCCAATAAAAATGTTAGAGTGCTAAGGAAACACATATTAAATAAAAAAATATATATCTTTTATTTTAGTACTTATTTAAAGCTTTCATGTTGATTAAATAACAGTTTTGTGTAACAGAAGCTAGCAACATGTGCAAAACATGATAGGAGGCAAAAGTGCCCAAGGAAAAGTTTTAAAAATGTAATTTGTTTATATATGTTAACAATTGTGAACAGAGTTGGTATAAATCAAATAATAGTATCTGTCCAGAACATGTAACACGCAAAAAAAAGAAGGGATTGATAAACTAGAAAAAAAAAGTAAAATATAATCATTTCAATTCCAACTGTTTCCCATTTTAATTGCACTAAAGGAGGTGCCATATCGGAGACCAGCTACACAAGTCCGGTCTTTTTTTTTTTTTTTTTGTTAACTAATGACTTCAGTACTCCTGAGTAAACTATTAAAAATCTTATTTCCAAAAGAAAATAAGAAGGAACCTATAGAAAAGAAACAATATGATTAGAAGGCAAGAGGGTCTGATTTATGAGGAAAGATTAAAGGAGTTAAGCTGCAGAGTTTGTCTAAGTGATGCCTAAAAGAGAGCATGATAACAGTCTACAAATATTTGAAAAGCATATACCAAGAAGGGAGGATTTGTTATTTATCTTGGTACAAAGTTGTTAAACTGGACATGAATGGTTGACGTGAAGAAGAAGGAAACTCAAGCTATCAGGAAAACTTCCTGGTTGAAATATATGAAATCGAGGGACTTTTCCCTAAGACATAATGGCAACTCAGTACCTTAGCTAGTTAAAAGAAATGAAATATAAACCACTACATTTGTGACAAAAATTAAAAACAACCAAAATTCATACACTGACTGATAATTACTCTTAGCATCCTCTTTTTGTTTTGCTTTGTTGTTGATTTTGTTTGCTTTTATATTATGAACTATTTAAAACTTTTTTAAAAAATATAGATTAAAAAGTAATAAATACCATATACTCACCACCTGATTAAGATTAGATATTTGAAATATTAAAAGCAGCTTCTGTAGCTCTCCTTAATCTCATTCCCTTCCTTCTTCACAAGAAATAATGTTCTAGATTTGGTTTTCATATGTAGACATTCTTAAGCAATAAATACTATTGCTTTAAAAATCGTACCGTACATTACGTATCCTTCTAAATTCAATGAGCTTTCTTCACTCAACTTTAGGTTTTGACAAATTTAATTTGTTTCTTATAGTTCACTCATTTCCAAAGAAGTATACCATTCCCTTGTATAGATATATAAAAATGTATTTTCCCATTATCTCATAATGGACATTTAGTTTCCAATATTCTGAGATTATAAACAATACTGTTATGAACATCCTCATACATGCCTCCTTACGCACAGTGTGAAGGTTTCTCTAGGAATGCAGTTATAAGGTGTGTGCACCTTTAACTCTACTAGTTATTATCCCTCATACTATTTATAAAAGTTCCTTTTCCCCACATTCTCAATTATATTTTTAGATTTTTTTAATTTCTGTTATTCCAATAATAGTGAAATAACTACTCATTATAGTTTTAACTTGCATTTCCCTGATTAAAGTTTAGATTGAGCACTTTACGTATATTGGCAGAAATGGCATTTAAAATATTTATTGACCAAATGTTATAGAAGCTGGTCAATAAGAATGAGCGCCATAAACACCAGCACTATTTATTAGTCATTCTTTTTCATCTTGGGTGAATTGCCTACTTGTATACTTTGCTATATTTCTATTAAGTTGTCTTTTATTCTTGAGTTGAATACTTTACATATTCCACCGTGCTGTCTGATAGAACTTTCTGTGATGATGAAATGTTCTATATCTGCACTGTCCAATACAGTAATCACTAGCCACATATGGCTATTAATCACTTGAAATGTAGCTAATATGACAGAGAAACTGAATATTTTATGTAATTAATAGCCACCCGTGGATAGAGGCTAATGTAGTTCACAGCATACTTAGAGATATTAATCCTCTGCCACTTAGATATGATATCTAAATATCCAGTTTTATTTTACATATTTGAAGCCATATACATGTATTTGCTTTTGTATCCGTTTTTCTTAATTAACTTTTCTTCGTGTCATTAAAATAGGCTTTTAATAAATGACACAATATTTGGTCCCATAAAAGTCATATAAATCATGTAATCATTTAGGTTGCATATATTTTTTCACTGTAGTCAATAACAATTTTTTGCATGATATTTTGTCCATATTTATTATTTCTTTATGTGCGATTGATACAAAAGTGAAATTAGTGGGAGAGTATGAGGCTTTAAAGAGTAGATACAGATCTTGCAACTATTTTCCAGAAAATTTATTCTGTCTTCACCAGTAGATATGAAAGAGCTTATTTTACCATACTTTTCCCTGCTTCATAATTTTTAATGTTTGATAACTTTATAATTTAAAATATTATTTTAATTTTTATTTATTTGGTAGTCCATTTTTCATGCATTTATTGGCCTTTTCTTCCTTATGTGTATTGTCTATTCACGTCTTTTGCTATTGATTGTGGTGTTCATATTTTTCTTATAAATTGATAGGATTTCTTTGTGTAGTAAAGATATTATCCCATTGTAATATTTGCTGAAAATATTTTCCTCAGTTGTTTCTTGACTTCAAATTTTGTATATGATTCTTTTGATACAAAGAAATTTTTAATTTCTGTTTTTATTTTTTCCTTTGAAATCTCCATCCAGAAATGTAGATACATGTTTCTTCTAATTGTTCTTTTTATATTTGATAATTTATATGAAATTCATAAAGATATGAGGTATAGAAATATTTTGTCTATTTTTCTAACACAGTGCCCTGAATAACTTTATTTATTTATTTGGTATTCCATCTTCCTCCATAAAGGACTTGAGACAATTCATTGAAAAATATTTTCTTCCTTCATTCGTTGTAATGTCTCCTGATCATACACTAAATTCTTATATATACTAAGATCTTTTGGGGGGTATTTTATCTCTGCTATTGATGTGTTCTAGCTACAGTTGGGTCAGTATCATCATGTCATAATATAATATTTTTATATCTACCAGACAAATCACCTTTTGACTATTCTTGTTTATATTTCTTTAAAATATTACTTGTTGTATATTCTTCTAGTTCAAGTTTATAGACATTTTCAACATTTCCAAAAATTACTCACTCCAATTTTTATTAGAGCATTAAATGTCTAAATTCATTTAAGAAGAACTGGCACATTTATAATGTATAGCATTTTTATCCAAGCATGTGTTATGTCTTTCATTTAAAATTTTCTATTATACCTATATTTTTGTTCAAACAGGTAATAGGCTTCCCTTACTATGATTGCTCCTAAATATTTTGCATTTATGCTGGGGTCTGCAATTTAAATTTTATAATGTCCTACCTTTCTTGCCTTCCTCAGAGACTGTTCCCAGTCTCTCTTAACAGGGGATCTGTGAGAAAAGGAGGTCCTAAAGGATTTGGATTACCATTTTCTCAATTCTCCCAAGGACAGCGCTTAGCTAGTACCATTTTAGATGCATGAAAGAGCTCATTGCTTATATACAATGGCATTAGGGCTACATTCTGTCTGGGCATCCTGGTTGAGAGGAACTTGGGACTTTCTTTAAACTCTTCAAATTCCTTTGTTTTCCTGTGATTTTCACTCACTGCAGCTGACCTGTCTACTAATTCCTGAGAAAAGTCTGAAACTACCAAACTACCTTAATTTTCTATCACAAAATCTACAAATATATTTGCATCTGAACTTACCCTTTCCTCTTTACAGTTTTAATGAAAGAAGTGTTTCTTCTCTCTAGGGCCACTTCCTCTATTCTGAAGCTGTTTCCTGTCCACCCTTCACTGACCTTGTGCTCTCAACTTCTCCCTCCCTCTCTGTCATATCTATAGTCTCTACTCTTTACTGGATCTGTTATATCAACATAAGACAATTATCTAATCATCCTTCAAAACTAAATTTCAAAAAAAAAAAGAATTGCAAAAAAAACCAAACTAAATTTCAAAAGTCCTTCTCCAATTATCACTCTCCACTTGACTGAAGTTTCTACATTCAATACCACTTCCCACTCATTTTACAAACCAATCAAACCCAGCTGTCCACTGAAAATGTTCTCCCTGAAGTCATTCATTATCTCTACTTAATTAATTCCACAGATATTTTCCAGTCTATATCTTGATGACCTTTAGCAATGACTCGATAATAGTAGTAACCATTCCCTTCTGTTGAAAGCATTTTTTTCTTTCTGTTTTTCTGCCACTATATTCTCCTTTTTTCTTACTTGTCTAAATTCTCCTCGGTTATCTTGCTGGCCCTTTTTTCCTACCCCACTGTTTAGAACTTTTTTCTTATAACCCCTTCTTTTCTCATTCACTTTTTCCCTAGACATTTTTACCCATTACCATGGCTTCAGTCACTACCAAACTAAATGTTTAAACCCTCTTGTCCAGTCACATGTATCCAACTGACCACATCAAGTCTACACTGGATATTTCACAAGCACAATAAATATGACAAGTTCCAAATTGAACCCATTAATTTCTACTCCTTCTACCTGCTTTTCTTCCAAGTGTTTCCTAGTGAAAAATCAGTCACTCCTTTCCATCTCTAGGGTTATTATCCAAGTCCAGATAATTTTGTATCCAGTCTATCCATATATCTATAACATAGCGCCCCTCTTGCTTGCCTTCCCATATGCCAGTGGTTGACATCTGGCAATGTCAGAGACATTTTTGGTTGTCACAAGGGGAATAGGGGGGTTGCTACTAGAATCTGGTGGGTAGCAGCCAGTGACATTGTGATGCTACAAAACATCCTGCAATGCACAGAACATCTCCCAAAACACAGAATTAATTATCTGGCCCGAAATGTAAATAATACCAAGGCTGAGAAACCCTAACCTATGATGTTCCTTCTGTCTGGATCATTCTCGCTCTCTCTTCCTCTACGGCACTCCTCCTCCAAACTCCCACTTACTCTCACTTCTTTCCTTAAATGTCACTTCCCGTTGGAAATGTCCTTAACCACTTAAACTAGGTTAACCCCCAGGACACTCTTTATTATTACTTATAATTATTTGTTTAATAAGGTATATTTTCCTGCAACACTGTAAAGGATCAAATCTATCCATTAACTATTTTGTTTCCAGTACCTGTAATCTATTGATTAATTATCAGGACCATGGTTTTAAAAACTAGAACTTTACTCAATATTATTTGAAAAGCAAATACATCTCTGTCTCAGTTTCCTTAGCTGTAAACTAGCAATGTTCACACCTGTTTTCGCTATCTCACAGTTATTAATGTTCAAATGACTAGAAGTATATGCAGGTTTACACTGAAAGTCTCTATCCTGAGCAAACTATGGTTGGTCACCCTATTTTTTTTTTTTTTTACTTTTACTTTGTTAAACAAATAGTTTGCTATCATTTTTGAAAAGTATCTAGAGTAGTTCTGAGTTTAGAAAGTCCTTAATTGTATTAATTTCTAAAATAATCATAACAATGATACTCTATTACTGCTTTAGGTATCTTTAGAAAAATAGGTTGTATAGCCTAACCAACGTATTTTATTTTTACTTTGTTGACAAAATCTACACCTGAATTTGTAGTGTATTCTTCTAAGGAGGAAACAGTAGACTTGAGAAACATTTTTATTTTATTCTACAAAACAAGGCTTGCCGTACACATGCTATATTAGCTGATGGCTTGCTAGTACCACCAGCTACACCAAAGCGGTAGAAAAAACACCTGAGAGAAGTGACTTAAATTCCCTGTTGATGTATTTCTAAGTCAATATTTCTAAGTGTATTTCTAAGTCAATATTTTTGCACTTTTACAATTGTTTATCTCATAAAGAGCTATTATTTAATAATAAAAAGAGCAATCTAGAGGGTTTTATTATGTAATTAGCCATTAACTGCATTTAAACACTGGTGGAAAGAAACTGGTCATTTCAGAGGGTTGGGGGCCTTATATTATTTATTAAGATAATATGTTTGCATCATTTCACCAAACTAATGGAGTTACAATTTACCTGACATCTATATTTATCACACAACACATTATCATGTGCCCTTAGTTCTGTGGCACCTCTTTTTAATGATTAATTAACTTGAGGATAATGAAGTCCTTATCATGTGTCTAATTAGCCATGCTGTACTTAATGCTAATCTAACTCAATTAGATAAAGTCAGTTTACTGATCTGTGATTTGGTTGGGTGCAAGGAGGAGGAGGGGTGTCTAGGGAGAAAGTAAGTGTGTGTGTGTGTGTGTGTGAGATACCCTAGCTCCCACCTCCACCATGCACACCCCACCATTGCAGGAGAGATCAGCAAACTGAATAACACACACACACACACACACACACAGAGTGGTTAACACAAACCATAGCATAAATCTGGACTTCTGGATAACATTAAAGGTTTTGTCTAAATGGGTATATTCCGAATACCAGTCCTTTCCATAACCTCAACTTTAGGCTTTCTGCTTATAATTAAATAAAAATGTCTTGGATCAGAAATTTCTTTTTTTTTTTGCAGTCGCTTGAGAATTGAAAAATCATCCCTACTAAGTTGGAAGTTGTTCAGTAGGTCCATGTAAAGAATCTTCAGCTGCCCCAAGTCTAACTTTGCTCTGTCTGAAGTCCTCAATCATTCAAGGGGATCCTAATAAATAACATTTATGTCTATATTTGCCAATGAGGGTGATTAACACTTATTGTTCAGCTTGTAATACATATTACAGCAGATGTAATATAGAAATGAAAAAAATTCTTACCTCATTCTTTAGCTTGCTTCCAGAAAACCTTAAAAATCAGTACATTTTTCATTAGTTATATATATATATACAGTATAGCACTCAAGGAAATACAGAGAACCTACAAAGTAGTAAATTCATACCATGATTAATGAAACAAATCTAGAGAAATTTGTTTGATTTTCAAAAGGACTCAAGCATCTTTCTCAACTGACTAAAAAAATAAGTTTATTAAGGAAAGTAAAATGAAGAATATTTAGGGAATCTTGTAAGATTTGAGGCAAACAAAGAACACTTGATATTAAGTATTAGTGTGTGTTCTGGCCCGTATTTACACTTTACAGTGGGTAGTGGCTAGTAAGCTACCATTATCTTTTTTGTAATAATATCTGAGTTCATCTTAGTATGACTCAGGTGACTAAAATTATTTTTTTCCAGAGGATACTTTTAAAACTAATCCATTCTTTTGAGAGTTAAGAGCAATTCTTGATAAATTATTCCATAAGGCCATCTCAGATACAGATTTAATTATTCAGAGCTCCAGAATTTAAAAATAATAATTGTGTATTATTATTGACTTCATTGGATGTCACCTCACTTGTCAATAACCTCTTCCTAACAGTTAATGGGAGATTAGTGTGTTCTTTATATTCATTTGTGTTTTTCCTTTCACAGAGACTCAAATATTTCAGTAGTTTTATCTTACTAAGGTAAGTTGGTATTTAACATATACGTTATTAGAGATGATTATAATAAAATTTTTATCTTTGTAAAATACTAGCCAAAGACATAGATCTTTAAAAAAAGTATCTCTTAGGGAAAAAATTTACATATTCTGCTTTTATTTTTATTGAATACAGCCGGAAAACAGATTCAGCCTATAAGTAAATACTAATTTTAAAGCAATTTTGCTTCCCTGATTTTTCCTTTTCATCTCTCTGATGTACCTGGTTCACCATTAATTTCTCATTAATGATTGCAAATTGTGTAAATATCTGGGTAATCCAGACCACTGTATATGTCCATACAAAGTTGAAATTAAGGTCTGATGTTTAGCAGCAAACATTTCTATAAGTAAAATTAGTAAGTCATTTTATTTAATAGATATTATGAATATTTAAAGAAATGCAGATAACTTGTCTTGAAGATAGTGGAACTCTACCTTGTCAGGCCCTTTCCAGAATAAACGGAGTGGTAATATGCACTGCTTTCTTTGATGCCAATCCCATAATAATGATACCTAGAGCAAGGACAGGAACCAGCTCTGTGTTAATGTAGAAGTTTTTTGAAGGGGAAAAAGACACTAAAGTATAATTGAAGTAACCCACCAGTAAGAACTGCAACCCACTGATCACTTTCCTTTCCTGATTATTTTCAAGTAACATCTTAATGTGCTCAATCCCTCGTTGATGGTAACGAACCTAACTTATTGTCGTATTTCTGGCTCTAGGCTTGAAAATGATAGGAGAATTACCTACTGTCAATCCTTTTCAAACCCCTAAAAATTGGGTTTCAAAAACCAAAAACAAACTAAAATTGTAACTGTAAGCATTTAACTGTCGGCACTTAAATTTGGCATTGGCTCTAAGTATATTGCGTGTGTCTATTTGAAAATGGCTCTGTTCAATTTGAACTTAGTCAATTGAATGAGAAAATGGCAGGCTTCCTTTGTAGTGTACCTATTGGATGGAGAAAAGAGCGTGATGTTATCTGTGAGAAAGACATTGACGTCATAAATGGGAATATGTATAAAGCATGTGACGTTTTTAAAAGTCATTTTCCTCATGAGAATAAGAAACCCAACTCACTGTCATTTTCACTTCAAGCTTTTGTGCAACAATGGGGGGAGACCTATATATGTCATGAATCAATGGAAATAGGAAACATGGAATGTAACAGCGTTAGGAGTAATTTGTTATAAATGTGTCTATGGATCCTGAGCCACAGGCATCTAGCATCTAGTACAGCATCTCGCCTAGTCTCAAGTGGTAGCATTTTCTCCTAAATTGCAGACTCCTAACATATTACACACCCAAGTACAAATGCTACAAATGTTATCCAAAAGCTAGTCAAATGGGTATTTAGTGAAGGTGGCCAAAGCCTGCTGACTTCTTTCTTTCACTCTCCCTTTTCCCTCCCTCCCCCATGTAGCACCACAACCTATTTGGTTATCTACCATTTCAATTTGCATTCATCTAAGATTAGGGAAGGAATGCAATGAAAGAGAATAAGTGGAATCCAGTGTAACCATATTTAATACTTCAATTCTTAGTATCACCATCTGAGTTTAAAGTGGACAGGACAATAAAGGATCTCAGTTTCAAGCTCCCTAGATGGCAGAGCTGCACAGCGGAAGCGTGTTGGGCCCATAAGTTTCAAGCTCCCTTTTCGGACCTCAGCAATAAAGAAGACACTTGGCAGAGCAATTCCACCCCTACATGTATTCAAGGCCCAGGATGAGAGCACAAATGGAGGCCTACATACCATATATCTAATTTTTTAAAATACACAAATCAAGCTAACACATTGCTAAATAAAATGTCTCTATCCTCCTATCTTAGCAATTTACTTCCGTAATATTTTGGAAGCTAGGATTGAACTTAGAATTCCTAGACTCCTGGAGTTGCATATGGGAGCATGGTGATGGAGAAGAGCCAGCCTCAGCCCCCTTCTCCTCTCAGCCCCTGCTCCCCTTTCACTGTGAGGAGCTTCTTATGATCACCACAGCCTCCATATCCAAGATCCATCCACACATACCCCCCAAACAGCTGTCCCCTGTCCATTCTTCGAGTCTATGTACACTGGTGGAGCAGAACGCCCTCTGATGGGGAAGAGCCCTACACAGGCCCCGAAGGCAGGCCAGATGCTGTTTCAACAGGATATTCTTGGGCCCCAAGAACCTGGACTGTGGGCTAGAAAGGGACATGGTCTGTGTGTGGACATGTTCACTCAGGCTGTGGACTCCTTGTCTCCTAGGGAGGGGAACAGCGAGTGGACAGCCGTAACAGAGTGCTAAAGTCTGAGGCCTAGAGACAGGTTCTCTCCCATTAGGTTCTAAGGGCTGTGGTACAGAAGCTGCCTCTAATGATCCTGGGCCATTTGAGATGGAGAGAAAAGAATTTTTAAATATGAAAAAAAATACATATAATAAGAAACATTTTCAGAGAAAGCTGTTATACTTGAGAAATAGTAACAGAGGGTGATCAAGATAAATGAAGATCTTTTGTGATTGTGGCAGACTAGAAACAAGTTTTCAAGTCCTCAATTTTGGTAGAAGGGCAATAGTAGCCTATTACCCTGAACAGAGGAGGATCATAGCTGCTCGATTTTCACAGTACAGAAAATAACCGTCTGATAGATGTGAAAGAACCTCTAAGGAATGTTGGAACAAAGGGAGAAATGGAGAAAATATGAACCTTATGGAAACTCCAAACTATTGTACTGATTTACCTCTAATTAGAAACTAAAAGAAGGAAACTTACTTAAAGTATTAAGACCTTACCAAAAGCAGCTCTACTAATAGGAATAGATCAGGAAAATGCCTAAAAATCATAAACAAATAAGCAGATTTTTGATGATATTCAGCCAAGTATATTAGAATTAGTTAATGAACCAAGAGTCTGAAATAAGTATTAATATTTCCTTTACTAAATTTTAGAACTAAGATACCAAAGGAAATGCCTTTATATTAGAAGAAACAAAGCAAGAAATGTTGGAAAACAAAGAAATCTATTACAGTGAAAATACAGTATATTGTAATTTCATATTCTTTGGCAAAGCTTGCTGTCTGTCATATAGATGGTATAGTTTAAACAACTACATTTTAGCCACTTGCTGAAGCAATATAAGTTAAGCATTGCTTTAAAACTTGATAATCTTCTTTTATTATAACTTTATCTTCTTTCTCATTTACCTTTTTTCCAACATGTAAATAATATTATGCTATGGCAAAGTAGTTTGCTATGCAGATTGAGACAAAAGTACATAGCTTTCACAGGTGGTAGACAAAAACATTAAGACAGGCAGGTCAAGGGATGACCATGAGTTTAACAAATATTAGAGGGTAAACTGTGTCCTGACCACTCTGCTAGTTATCAACACAATGATGAAAACACTGACATGAAAAATCAGTTCAGGAACATGTATGCTTCTGACATCTACCCTAGTCCGTAGCTTCCTGAACCAGACCACCTGCCAGTCACAGAACAGTGACCACACTGTGACCACACTGGCCAAGCCTGAGGCACATTTTTCTTCCATTTTCTAAAGTCACTTGATAACTACTTTTGGTGAAAATTGTAACACCCTTTAGGACCCAATAAATATTGAATAATATGAATTTGTAATTTTTTCTTACTTATGACTTTTAAGAAAAGGATCTTTTCATCACACAATTCATTTGTTCCTTCTTTTAATAAAATGACTGTATTATTTTTGTCTTTCATTCATTAGAGCAAAATATCTTTAAAAATACGCGTACTTTAATGTCTCTACCTACATTCAGAGTCAAGATTTATACCTACCAAAATTTAAACAGTCCTTTTTAAGTAATGTATTTTATTCATAATTCCAATGTAAATGACATTGTAATCAGACACAACTTGGTCGGGTTACACTCTACCCTATCAACGAGAAACAGCATGTCCTTTTCTCATTAGCAATACCTCATCATTTAGATATATTGGTGTAGCTGAGCATGTTCTAGCAGTACAATCTAATAAACACGCCAGCTAATAGGAAACAAGTGAAAGAGTGAACTGTTTTCCTCAAACGTGTATTCAGTGCTTATGATGTGCTGGGTGCTGAGGATTCAGAAAGGGAGAAAGAGTCTCTGCCCTGGAAGACTTGACAGTCTTTTTGGGGAGAAAAGCACTCAAAGAAAGAATTGCAATACCTAATTAATATGAGCTAAAATTAGAGCAGGTGCTAGAGTAGGTAATAGAGATAGCTACCATTAATTGAGCACGTATTACATGCCATGAACTTTATTATATTTCATCTCAAATCTCCACATCAGCCTACAAGTAAAGTATTTTTTTCCATTTCAAAGCAGAGATTCAAAAGGTTGTGATTTGTTTGAAAAGACTCTGTGAAATAGTTATGGGTTTGAAGACACAATTCAAACCCACAGCTCCATAGAGCACTCTTTGTTTCAATAAACCATGTTGCTTCCTTACTCAAGATGCAATAGACAGACAGACAGACAGACAGACAGACAGGCAGGCAGGCAGGCAGGCAGGCAGGCAGACAGACAGACAGACAGATAGATAGATAGATAGATACAGATAAATAGATAGATAGATATAGCTAGCTAGCTATAGATAGATTTGCATCTCAATTTTATTTATAATTAGGAATCCTTAAGTGAAATATAGTTTGAATATGTTTGCACTCAGCATACACACTCCCTCTTCTAGTTCAGCATGAATCATATTAAGCACCGACAACTAACATGAATCATTAAGAACTACACCATTGATGTACACCATTGGATGTTTCCTATCTGAAATTCCATATGTAAACAAGGACTCCCTCTGCAAGGTAAGCTCCCGATTAAGAGGAAACCAATAAACAGTTGTTGAATAAATAATTTAGTAACATAAAATAGTTAAAAATAACAATGTGTCATAAAGGAAACGTTATAAACAGAAATTTATCAATAAAAGGCACGCATATAGTATCACATACTTAAAAATATCAGCACAATTTTATATTTGGTAGAGATTAAAGAATCTCTTGTCTAACGTGATGTGAGTAAATCTACAACTCCTTTAACCTTAGCACCAGTACTGTGTAAACTTCTCTATTACTGTCAGAAGTACTTGTTCTCAGTAAATAACTGCGAAGTCAGTAAATCACTTTCCCACCTTGGTGCCTTTACTTTGCTGTGCTCTCTGTTGGGAATGCCCTGCTTCCTTCGTGTCTTCATTTCTTACCCACAGCTCAAGACATAGCTTTAATGCATGAAGCTTTGCCTGGTCTCTCAGGTAAAACTAATTTTTCTGTCCTTTGAACTCATCTCCTGGTCACTTATTCCATGTAGCTTTATACGTCATATACCACTGGTATGTGTATGCATGGCTTATCTCCCCCACTGAACTATAAGATTTGGAGGAAGAGAATTGTATTTTTTCCTTAGACATCATTCCCCCTTAGACATTACTGTAAAGAAAAATTCTCATTTATTGGATGGGTCAGTGTATCCTTTGGGAACTGATCAAACACAAATTCTCTTAAAGCCAATACTTCTCAATAACCTCCTCCCAGTATTGCGTATTTCCATGTTACCAGTAAATTACTGGGGTGGAATAAAAGTTGTTTACCTAAACAATATGTATAAAGGGCATGGAATTTGTGTATTTAGGTAGAAAGAATGTTGCTAGGAATATAAATCTCTATTTTGAATAACCATTATAATGTTTTAGCACATTTTACATCCAGTTTTTCTGGAGCCGATAATATAATTTTTCTCCTTCAATCTTCCTTTTAGTTTAACTAGGTACATGTTATAATCTGAGCGATGATTTAGTGTCTTTGAGAACAGAGAAGAGATAGTAAATGAGCAGTTTTCTGTGCTTTTAACAGCTAAAGACAAACCTCATAAAACTGGAGGGAACAATTTCTCGCAACGTATATACATGGACTTTTCATCTCACTTGCAACATTTTATAGCATTATTTTGTTATTAATATATTGCCCTAAAATAAACTTGCTAGGAAATATTTGCCAGAAATACTCTAGTGTAACAAGAACATATGTTCGTGCATATTCAGTAAAAAAGTGACGTTTTCACTGTTTGATAACTGGTTGTTTTAATTTATATACCACTATCTGAAGCCTATCTTGTAGGGTACTCTGAATATTCCCAAACACTTCACAGTTCATTCTCCCTTTATGAGAACCTGTTTTATCCATTTCTAATAAAGAAAACGTGTAAGTGCTTAAAAGCCCTGAGTATGATTAGCTAATTTCTCTAAGAAAATTTTTTCATAATGCAAGTAGTCTTTGTGATGCGATTAACAAAATTGTACTCATTCATTAGCATGAATTGTCCTTAGCCTTATATCGTTTACATTTGAGGAATAAAGAAGACTTATTCATTAATTTTTGTGTCCACCTTTTAAAGTTAACATGTTATAAAATATAAGAGATTCTTAATAGAACAAATGAAATAATTGTTGCTCTTCTTACTACTAACGAAAATTTACATTGTCTAATACTTTTCTTCATTTGCTGATTTATTTATATCTACACCTATATTTCTTCTTTTCCATTTCAGTCATTATATAGAATTCCTGAAACATATGTTCTCACTGAGCTAGTAGCCCTAATGTTAGTTTACACTACACAAATGATAACTGATAAGGAAATGATGGGATTAAGCTGTTCAGGGACTTGCAATAACTTACTATGATAAGAGCAGCTGCCATATCAGTTTTATTAACCCACTAAATCACTACTAATAAATGAGATAATAGCTTTTGTCCGTCATGTCTGAAAACCAAGATTTGACTGATCAAAGTCTACAAGAAATTAAAATGTAACTTCAAATCAAACAGTCTACCATGTGCATAGAATTTACTTAACTGTGTTCTCCCTTACTCCACTGAGCTATTCTGAGTAAGGGTGCAATATAGGCTCTTTTTGCTCATCATTGTATCCGTAGGGCCTAGTCAGTTTCAGGACAGTCAGTAAAATGCTTATTAAATAAGTGAATATTAATAGTGACACTTTTTTGACACCACTTATTCTATCTTACTATTCTTTGTATCTCAAAAACTCTTTAGCACCATGCTTTATATATCAATATAAATATGAATGGATCAATCATTCTTGATATATTTATAACATAAAATAAGCAAGAATTGCTTTCCATTACTCTTTTGTACCTATAGAATGTTATTTCATTTTTATTTATTCAAAATCTAAATTTAAAAATATTGCACAGAGAAAAAACCAGGTGTATATTTTTGGCATTGGTGGTAGAAGATTAAAAAAACACAAAAGTAAATTAAGTTTTTATCTTGGGGTTGAGAATGGGCAGAAACACCATCGGAATTGTTGGTTTTCTTGACAGAGAGAAGATGGTAAAAGTGAAGGAAAAGATGGAGACTGAGCTGCTAATGCAGCCTACAACTTGACTGGCTTTGTCCTAAAAGCACACTTAGGTTAGATGCTCTAGGGAGAGGATTTCTGACCCCAAGTGTTAATCTTTAGAGACCGTTTTCCATAACTGTTGGCAGTAGTGGCTTCTTATGAGGAACATCATATTTGCCACTGGAAACAAATTATTCACTTTTTGTTTCTAATTTTGACAATGAGTGATGTCTGGCCCACATAGTGATTCTGTCCATTTTGTTTTGTTCTTGTTGTTTTTAATGTCTCCATCTGTTTTAAATATTTTCTCTCTTCCTTTTGAATAAATTTTGGGCTCATCTTATTTAGTTAAACTGTTTTCATCTTCACTTTTTGATGAATGAAAGAGGTAACTACTGCACAAAAGTGACTTGTGAGGACTATTTTAATACCCAGTTATGTCAGAACTTAGAGAAATAGAAGTTGAAAATAGACAGAATTTACTCCTATTTTTCAGACTCTACTAACCATTTCTTTGTCACCATAGATCAGTGTTTCCCAAACTTTTGGATTTCATACATGGACCAGTAAAATCTGGGAGGGACATTGTTCCATGGACCATAAAAGCATTTAAGGACAGTTTTAGAAACAGTGGTTCATCTTATGCCCACAATACAGAAGAATCTTTTGAGTTAATTATGATACTAAAATAAATTCAGTCAGAAAGACCCTAATGAAATGATTGGATTTGGAAAAATTAAGAACTTATATTTTTAAATGACATTTGTCATTTACATTTATTAATATTTTTAATATATAATAAACAGAAGTTAAAATAAATTAATACCAAACTCATTTATATTTTTGAAATAATTCAAAAAAATGTGCAGTGATAGTATGCTTGGGGCACTATACTAGATATAATAAAATACATTTTGCAAAATTACTAGTAAAATTGGGAGAAATCATAAATTCCTATTTTTTCCAAAATAGGCTCACTTCTTTTTTTTAAAATTAAAGTTACTTGTTCATCTATATTTCTGGTTCACCAATTGTTAATATTTCTATAGACATAAAAAATATTTCATAAAATGTAAATTTTTGAAATACTAAATAGTTGTTAGAAATGATGATTGTGAATACACCAACATATAGAAATGCTTAAGACAAAAATGAAAAGCAGAAAGAAAAATTGTGTTTGTACTACAAATTTGCTGTTATATGAAATATAAATATATCTACATAAATATAGAATAATTTAAAATGCCTTATGATTGAGGCTTGAGAAAATGTTGTTAGCTCTTTGAAAAAGAAATCTAATATATTACTACATTTTAAAAACGTAGAAAAAAACAATAGAATTTACACCTCAAAAACTGAAAAGTTTAATTAAACAAGTGTTTTGTTGCTATGACTGATATAAGAAGTAGGCTTTACTAGCTGACAAAGCACAAGCTTTAGAGCCAAATAAAACTTGATTTAAATACCAATATTGTTTTTTTATAATATCTGTGTGGTCTTGGGCAAGTCAATCTTTGAACTGCAAGTTTTTTTTATTTGTAAAACACAGGAATTTCAATCTTGTATTGTCAGATTACAGTGTGTGTATATGCATGTGTGTGTGTGTGTAAGTAGTACTCAATAAGTAATAACTACACTGCTGATAGTGGGATGAATTGAGTGATTTATTTATATTATTAAGGTAGTGAGTTTGAAAGTACGTAAATTCATTTCTCCATTCATTCCTATACTTTATTTCATTTTTCACAATAAACCTATGAGATAGATATTTTATACCTACTTTACTGATGAAAAGCTGAACAATTCATCGAATGTCACACAGCTCTATAGGGAAGCACGGAATTAAAACTTAGATTTGTCCAACTTTAAACCTCATGCTCCTAATTACTAGGCTATGCTGCTTTTTGATATATACTGTCTCTCAAGACAAAAATCTAAAGGTATTTCTTGGAAATAAACGAAAACAGGAAAACTACCTGACTAAGAATAACATCAAGACATTACCAATTACAAGGTTCACAAACTCTACATCCTGCCATATCTTTCAGCATCTTAAGTTTACATATGGAAAATTTCTTTTTCCCCATGATATCAAAATACCAAAAATATAATAGGCAAGTTATAAAAAGCAATGGCACATCAGGAAGACAGAAGAAAATTCAAATCAGTGTGCTCTTGGGGCACGTCTGCTCTTAGCTATCAGACAAATGGCCTGAAGTCGCCACCATTTATTGTTACATAAACCTTAACACTGGAGCCTCACTGTGTTACAAAGGACAGGGTTAATGATTCATCCCTAATCCTAAAGGCTCCTTCTAGGATTAATTGACTTTCTCTACAGCCTGACTGACTGCCCTCTTGTAGATTCTGTGAAGAGGATTTCTCTGCACTGCTTTGCCTCTTTTTCTACTATCTATCTACTTCAAACACTATCTGATCTTTCCTCCACACACAATTCAGCAGAAATCAAATTCAGTAGAAATCAGCCAGATAAATTAAGTCAACTTTGAAAAACAGCTGACTTGGTTAGAAGGCTAAAACCAATATTATCTTCCAACCTGGCGTTTTTATTTTTCCTTCTCAGGCCACAATACTGTTAAGATTAATTGGAATCAAGTAAATAAATACTAATTGATAATGTATTATTTATCAAACAGCAGATAGGATATGAGTATGAGACAAAGTCTCTATCTTCAAAATATTCAATATCTATTGAGGGGAAGAAATAAGTTAATTTCATATTAAGTATCAATAAATTGCTATAGCATACAAAGAAAGAACCTACACTAAATCAAGAGGCTGAGAAAAAATTCTGAAGAAGTTCATGGGACTTTCTTTTATATAGGTAAGATTTCAACATACCTATAAGGAATAAGTCATTTTCAATGGAAGAAGACAGCATAAACAAAGGAGTGACAGTTGAGGGTGAAGCAATGGATACTGGGACAATAAATTGGGGAAAGCATACGCTACATGCTGAGAAGTAGATTATAAGATAGGAAAATGGGTTCGGACTAAATCATAATGGATCTATAATGTCAAGGTGAGAAAAGCTTGTCCTTAATAGTAGAAATTATGAGCTGGTGAAAGTCTCTGAGCATAAGAGAGATATGATTGAACCTGAACTTTGGAAGGTCAATTTGGAAAAAAGTGTATTGAATGAACTGGAGAGATGGAGTCAAGGCCAGGTTATGAAAGTTAGAATGAAGAGAGACAGATTCAAGAGAAGTCCAAAATAAGGAACCTCTGTTTTGGCAAGTGACTAAGACTGTGCTAGACAATAGGTTAGCCACTAGTCACATGTGAGTATTGACCACTTGAAATGTGATTAGTCTGAGTTGAGATGTGCTGTGCATGTGAAATACACACTGGATCTCAAAAACTTAGTAGGAAAAAAAAAAGAACATAACATAGCTTATTAATAACTTTTATCTTGATTACATAGTAAATTATAATGTTCTGGATACGTTGGACTAAATGAGACAGGAAAATCAATTTTACCTCTTCTTTTTCACTTCTTTAATGTGGCTACTAGAAAATTTTCATATAACTATGCAGCTGCATTATACTTCATTGGACAGCGCTGAACTAGACATTAGGGCAGGAGACACCGGACAAGCTAGAAAATGAGAGGTCAAGGAGGGAAGAGGACCTGGCAGAGCTGTGACAGAGAAGCCACCATTGAAGTTTTAAGTACTTATTTACTTTAAGAGGACATTACAAGCAGGTTTAAATGCTAGACAGGTGCCAAGGAAGATGAACTACAGTAAAAATGAGCCATTAGGGTTTTCCCCAGGTAAGGAAATAGACTAGGACGGAGGCATGTGATTAACGTAAGGAAAGTGAGCAGATAGCTACTCGTTCAAGAGATAGCAAAGAGGGGCAAAAACAAACAACACAGCAATTAGGAAGAGTCGTGTAGCATGTTTGACATGATTTTATTTTTATCAACATAAAAGAGATCTGGATATGTTTGTAGGCAGAAGAAAAGGAAAAACTGAAAGGGTAAATAATTCATGAATAAGAGCCTGTAACTGAGGGGTCTACAGAGATTGCCACAAGAGAATAGAAAAGCTAAAGTTACCAAGACAGAGAATATATGACAGCTTATTTTATGTTTATATTTACATTAATAGATGACCAAAGAGGTCATTTGTGCATGTTGTTTGTCTTGAAGGGAAAATAAAGGGATACTAAGAAATTGTTATCAGGGAAAGAAAACCAGAAGAAGAACCTGAACCATGCTTCAACCCCCGGCTTTTCAGCCTTGCTCTTTCAGAATGTTGTGAATTCCATTTGGTCACTTATTTAGCCATGTACATTTCCCTTTCATGATGCTAGTGCCTTCAGGAGTGGCTTTAAGATTATGAAAATGATTCACTTAAATTATTTCAACAGAGAATATATTATGATTTCTCTGTAAAATTTCCTTTTCAAACATTATACTAAAATCCACTTTTCTTTTTAGTTCTTACAGTGAGTAAAAGTCTGCTTCATCAAGAAGAAAATACCTGGCTCTATTCACTGATAAAGACAATACTTATTTTACATTGTGTCAATCCTCACACACAGCGTGTTGTATTTACATGTCTGATATGTGCTTATTGATGTGTCTTACTTTGAATGGCCTCTTGTTCCAAGCCGCCGTGTCGTTAAGAGGGGAAATTTCTGGCGAATTGTCTAAAAAGAAAGTCAATTAGTTTAGTTTTTAGAAAGTGTGGTTCTATTGCAAGCCACTCATAACTAATTAATTCTAGAAAGTAAATGTTGAACTTTGAATAAATATTTAATCTGGAAAAAGTAATATCATACACATATTGATAAACATTAATATATCAGCAGAAGCAGGGAGATATTTTTTTGATGAGACGGTTCTACTGCCCTTTTCCCAATTTCCAAGGCAAATTATACCAATATCTGCTTTTGCTAGATGTTACTACCAAGGAAATTACTACTTTATCTACTTAGTGGGAAGATTTGGGTGTCTTTATAATAATTCTATCCAGAGCTTTACCCACAATTAAATATCCATCTCCAACCCTGAAAAGTACATATGAAATACTCTCTGCTTCACCAGACCTCTCCAACAGTCTAAAATTTTTTTCTGTGTTCCTTTCTCCCAACTTGCTAAAAATAATAAGAGGAATCATAGCATCTGATTAAAGAATAAAAATCTCTTCTATGTAAAACAGGGGTTTTAGCCTGGATCATAGGAGATCCATACATGATCTTTATGTATGTGTTAATTTCTTGGGAACTGGTTTTGTAGTTTTTATCAGATTCTCAAGGTGTTTCATGACTCACCAAACAGTTAAGAATTACTGCCATAAGATGGGCTCACAAAATAGTCATGCTAAAATGGGCATTAGAAGTTGTCTTACCCAACCTCCTCATTTTATAAGATGAGTGAACTGAATTTGGGGAGGTTAACTACTTTTCAGAAGGTCTCACAACAAATTAGTCACCGAGTTGGCTAGAACCTAAATCACTGGATTACCATGCATCATATCAAACTATCTCTCATAAACAGATAAGGTTTTTAAGTAAGTTAATAAATTATTTTAAAAACTGATAAGTCAGACCATGGTATTCATTATTTTCTAGGCAATGAGTCCCTCTACAGGCTAGAATTTGGATTTCGTTTATATGAGATGCAGTGTTTGAGACGTAAGTTATCTAAAGCTTTTTTCTGGGATATCCTAGGTTCTTAGACAATAGAACATGACAAGATTCTCAAAGAACAAGGCTTTCCCAAGAGATTGATAGGGTTTCCTGATTCTCAAAATGAGATCAGTATATATAAGTATGGTAATGTCAGTTTTATAGATTCTCATCCTAACCATACAAGTTGGGTAGAAAGGAATATTTACAAATAAGAGAAACATAACCAGTCCCATCACGACATCTTAGAGTTTGGAGTGGAAACATACTCAGAGTGAAATGGAGAATTAGGAGTACTACTCGTAACAGAATAGAAATCTGTTAAAAACTCACATAGTTGAACTAGCTAAATAATAAACATAGTCACCAATTGCATTAACAAGATACTTGTCACCTCCACCTAATTTAGCTTCTCAATACAGGCCACATCATACTCTTTAACATGTCCCTCTTGGAAAGGAAATGTAATTGCTCAAATGAAGTTTCCTTTAAGGTCACATTAACTTTTCTGATAGCCAAATCTAATATTCAAAACATATCATAGTTGAAGGTAAAACATATAGTAGGCAACATCAAGGTAAAATATATAGTAGTTCCAAATACAGCCCCTTAAGAGATTTCATTTATGCTTTAAAAACAAATTTCTTCATGTTCTGTAGGAAAGCTTGCTCAGATGAGTTTGTTTCCACACTATCTGCCTGCTATGACTTTAGTTGTAAGGTAGTATAGCCAATATATGTCACTTACCTTTCCAAAGGTGGCCGCGCAGGCGGGGTCCAGTTTCTCTTTCCTGCAGAAATCTAAGTAGTGTGCGTAAAGGATACACCGTGGTAAGCAAACTCCTTCACATACAATGTAATTCTCTTCAAGCCTAAGAAAAAAGCCGAAAGTTTAGGTCAAACATTTTCTTTATTTCTCCTTTTCATTCTCCTTTCACATTGATTTCATGCCCAGAATACAGACTTCAAGAAATGAGTTCATGAGTAGACATGAGCAGCTTTCCTTTATTCTGAATATTATTTAAAATCAGATCACAAGGATTCATGTCAGAAGAGCAAAAATCCCAATGAACACCTACTAGTGCATTTAAAATGCTATAGCTAACCTAAAACCACTCCTGCCTCGTCCACACCCCAAAGAACAGGCCTTATTTCCATATAAACCCTCACTGTTGATCACAGTTTGCTCTGTGACATACAAACATGGATGATGAAATTGAAGACAATGGTTATTTAAAGGAACATTCTCAACACTAAAGGGCTGCCAGGCTTCAGGATGGCAAATACCTACAATCACTTACTTTCAGTCACAAACCTAGTTCTGAATCCTGAAGCATTAGAGAAATGTTGTAATGCATTTATTTGCAGAATACATAAAATAAACTCACTTCATTTAAATCTGAAATGACACTGATCTATCACTATCCCTACACCTTTTTGCTATAATCACACTGTAATTATCTAAAACATCCTCTACACTGGAAACATAATGTAATTTTCTATAGATGCCTCCATACATGACATATATAAATTCAATGCCGTATTATAAATATAATGATATAAACTGAAAATTTAGAGATGATTCTATTTAATTTGTATGTCTATGATTGCAATTAAACACAACTTATATAAACGTAATGATATATATTTAAGGGTTACAAATATCTGAACAGCAATCATGAAATCAAAATTTGTAGATTCTATTCCCAGTTTTCCTAACAATTCAGTAGGTGATTTTGACTAAAATTTACTTATACCCATTTTATGTATAGTAAAATCATAATTATTACTATAGGAACAATGCAGTATAGAGTATACATTCAGATTAAAATTGAGTGGAACTCTTCAAGATCTCTGATCTAAAGGATAGTTCCCTAAGCAGGTAAGAAACAGACATCCATTTTGCTAAAAAGAAGAAAAAAAAAAGAACCAAAACCAAGTAAGATTTGCCTGCATAAAACCAAACACATAGTTGATATGAAAATTGGAGTTAACCAGATTTCCCACTTTAATTTTCAGTTCTAATTTTACCATTCTCAATATAATCTATAACCTTAAGGGAAAAGTCTCAAAATACAAATAACTCACTTAGGTTTTTATTTTAATTTATACCACTCTTTCTGGGAGAAAGTGTAGAAAATTTAAACAACAACAACAAAAAAAGACAGTATTTTATAGTTAAAAAAATATGAAAATCACTGAGAAACAGTCAACTATTTAAAAATTATATTTTAATGACATGCATATAATGGTCACTTTTCACCTGGCTATTTTGATGTATTGTAGCCATTGTCTTTGTCTTCAAATTACTAAATAATACTAGACTTAAGTACAATGTTAATTTAGAGTATGACTTTCTTTTTCCATAATCATAATGCATTCGTATTTATAAAATAAAAACTCAAGTTTGTTCCCATTCACTCAGTTTGAACTAAAAAAAAAAAAAGGAAGTAATTCAAAAACCCTCCACAATATATCTAAAATGAAAAAACTTTTGCCCCAATTATCTTAATGGAAGTAGTTATATCCTAAATATTCCAGATTATTAGCTCAATATACTGCTCTAGTGTATTCTTAACCAATAAGTGTGCATCAACTTCAATAGTAAAGCTATAACTTTAGTAGACCATTGGTTTATACTGCAAATATTTGAAAGGGTTCAGGTATATAATCACAAAAATTTAGTGTATGCAAATTGTAACTCAATGTTATAATAAATAAAAATAAAAAATTTACTAGATTTTGTAGCCTGTTTTTTCTATTGCATTTTTCTAAGATTTAGATCATACATTTCGATCATATAAAACAGATAATGTAACTAATCAGTGAACAGGCCTTTTTACTTATTTGCTTACTATTTGGAATTTAGGGAGAAATTTGTACTCCTATTTCTTCACACTAGGTGGGGAACTTTAATATTGTGTTTTTACATCAGATCCCTCTTCCTTTTAGATCAATTTACAAAAGGTTTCTATGTAGAGAGCCTACTGATAAATTGTTGGTTTTAAAAGATTTTCCACAAAATCCAATTTGTGATACTTCACTATCATAAATCATATATGACAGGTGCTGTAAAAATAGTTGAACATTTATTTAAGTTAATAGTGATATCTTAACTGATTTTTCAATGTCTCCTAGTTCAAATACGTTTCATTTTATGGCCAATACACAATTTTTAATTTGCCCTCCTACAGATAAAGGCAGTAGTAAGATCCTTCCTCCTTTTAAATTGTTAAGAGTCATGTTTTATAAACACAAAGCTACCTGATACATATATAAGGACTGAATTTATTGCATGTTAAGCAAATAAGTCATAAAAACATTCATGATTACTTACATTTGAATAAATTGTAGTTTTAGTAAATAATGAACAAAGCGATGTTTTTATTTGTATTGCAGAACATTTTTCATCAGTACCAGAGTGTGTCTCCATGTCAAACATTCAGTGGAAAAATATTGGGGGGATAAATTTCTAATCGGTGTTTTGAATTCCCCCAAAACAAGTTTGAGAGAGAAGCAAAATGAGAAAAGCAAAGATTCTGAAGATACTGACTTTTAAAACTCAACAGGTGCTTAAGTGTACCGTTGTGTGCGAGTCTTACCACTGCAGAGTGAGCTGCGTCTGCTTCTTCTTATCCTTCATAATCTGTGTGATGGTTTTCTTCTGAGAAAGGTGTGGATCGGCTGCTTTGGTTTTGCTGTCGGGGCTGTCCGAATCCTCTTCTTCAGAGGAAAAGTTACCGTTGCTTAAATGCATTTCTGATTGCAAGTTGAAAGGACAATAAAGAAAATCAGAATATAAAATCAATTAAGTACCCTCTAAATGTACCTATTAAACAGGGTGGCCTGTGCGGGCCGGGGGGGGGGGGTGGGGGGGTGGGGGGGGGAGACCTATGCAAAATCCCTTAGAGTTAATTTCTAGTTAACAAATATTTTCCTGGGAGAAATACAAAGATCCAAACAGTACATTCTACATATCTGTATCTTTGTGATGTTTATTTTTATTATGGGATGCCCTTTTTCGACTACATCAAGCACGTCTCAATCGCTTGGCCGGAGGAAGCGTGGCACTCACCTGATTTAACTCCCATCCGCAGCTCTGGGTGGTCTTCTTTCTCCCCGCTGCCCAGCACGCCCCCAGGCTGCGCTTCAGCAGCCAGGTATACCCTTTCCTCGGGGTAAACCAGCAAGCCTTTGCTCAGGAGCTGCACACAACACTCGTCCTGGCCTTCGGGGGAAAGTTGGGGCGAAGCCTGCGCCTGCAGGAAGGCGTCTTCCAGCTCCGGGACCTTGGCCATCCTCCTGGCCGCAGGAGACCTGGGCACCGCAGCTCGGCGGCTCCCGGAGGAGCCTGGAGCCCGGGCGGGGCGGGGCGGGGCGGGGCTGGGGAGCTGGGCCACAGGGGCGGGGGCGCAGGCTTGGGATCCCCGCAGCGTCGCGTCCCAGAGCAGGACGGAGGTCCACAGGTACCACTCAGATCGCCTTGGGAACCGGGTGCGCCTCGGCGTGACTGCCTTTCTCCACCTGTCTGCTGTCCTGACAGATGCTGGACTCGGAACTCGCTTCCTCACCTGCGGGGGTCTCGCCAGAGCAATGGAGTCCCATTCCCCACATCTCCAGCCCCTCTCTCCTCCCTTTCTCTCAGCTTGGGCTGGCCTCGAGGCCACTTTTCACACTAAAACTCCCCGAAAGACCAGGGAAAGCTCCACTGTCTTCTTCCGGAGAAGAGCAGCTGTCCTCATCCCTACTCTCAGGAGACAAACGTGCGCCTACCAGCGCAGCCTTGAGTGCCCGCTCAGGGAGAAGAGGACCCCAGAGCACCACTCTCTTAGGATATACTTGGGCCGGGTTTATTTATTCCCCGAGCAATCCTAGGGGTTGTGAGAGCTCTTCTGGGTGACTTGGGGACAGACGCCATCCCATCACACGTGTTCAGACTGCCCCCCTCGCAGGTGCACAAGGGCGCAGAATCCCAGGCCATGCTTTCCTTGAGGATCTGGCGCTGAGCTTGGAGGAAGATGCATTCGCTTGCATTTCCAGTATTTTGTGATTTAAACGCGTCCCTAGGATCCCTCATCTTATACCTCCGGGTAGTGCATCAGACATTTGTTGAAATGAAAATGAAGTCGCAATATCTCATTTCCAATCCAAAATCGCAAGAGTCACATTTGGTAAAAATGATAACTTGTGCTCGCTTTAAGACGAGGAAATCAGTAGAAACTCAGGACGATTTTGCCTGACTGCCACATAATCTTTCACTCCTTCTATCGTCTGTTCTTTTGAGAAATATGCCCTGTGCTATCCAAAAAGCAAGGATCCTGCTTTGGTTCACGTTGCCTTACCAAAACCCACAACCTGTCAGCCTCCTTTTCAGTATTAGAAAGAGAAGTCACCCTTGAACTTGAATTTAATATGAAACAACATTACATCAAAATTTAACATAGAAAAAAACAAAATAGGACCCGAGATGGTAGATAGCTGAAGGGCGAATTATGGAAAGGAGTAATACAGTGAAAAAACATTACCTTGTCTACTAAGAAGCCAAGGTTATGGGTGTACTTTAAACCTTTCCCATTTTTTAGCACCACTTATTAGGAAAAGCATCACCTATCTGTCAAAGGTTTTCCCCTCACTGAGAAAACAGCTGGGTTCGGGCTGGAGCCGGTTACCCACCATGCATCCAAAGATCTGAGGCTATACTCCCCCCAGGGATAACTTTGTATATCGATCTCCTCTACCCAGGTCACCAAAAGCCTCAGAGCTTTTTCAGTCCATGGGGCTTAGCTCTATACCAGGTAATACTAAGGTTTAGAATGTTCCCCCTTTACAGAGATCTCCTCAGACTTATTCTGTAAAGGAAGTTCTGGTGATTAACTGTGTGTACACAAAAAGACTGCCGACTTATATCACATAATCAGCAGAGAAACATTAGGAAAGTTACTGGGATTTCTTTTTGAATTTTTAAAAATAATGACCACTTGGTATTCAGGTTGGTTGTAAGTGCGTGTGTGTGTGTGTGTGTGTGTGTGTGTGTGTGTGTGTGTGTGTGTTTAAGTCCTACAGATACTAAATGAATATCTGGCAATTATCCACTTGAATTGATCAATAGAAACACAAACCAAGATCATTTAAGGCCCTCAATGAACTTTTTCCTTAATTTTAAGTAAACCATTTTCCTAAGAAAATAAAATATAAGTTCTTTGTCCTTCTAGTCAGAAATAGAAATTGAATAGACCTGTAACGAGATTGAATCAGTACTCAAAAAACTTCCAACATAAAAAATGCCCAGGAAGAGAGGCTTCAATGGTGAATTATACCAAATGTTTAAAGAAGAATTAATGCCAACCCTTTTCAAACTTGTGAGAAGCAATAAAAGCAGTGTTCAAAAAAGGGGGGGAGGGCTGTCATCATCTTAAATTGCCCTTTGTGATTATTATAATTAATTTGAGTTCAAGAGACCAATGTTTTAGAGACATATAATGATAAACAAGTCATAAGATCCTAGGCAGGAAAACAAGTAAATGTGAAGAAGACCTCTTAAAAGAGTGGGTCTTAACATTTTGTTTTTTATATTTTGTTTAAGAAATTTATGTAAGTCATAGACTCTCCCCTTTGGGGGAAGAAGCTAATGAATACACTCACATATATAGGTACAAAATTCTACATGCAATTTGAGAAATCCTAAGTAAAAAATACCTTAAAAAGTTTACTCTCTTTCAAGAAGAAGAAAAAAGCACAATATTTGAGAAAAGAGATTCTTGGAAGTCACCAAATGACAGCATCTACCACATTAAAGTGGGGGGGGGAAGAGATTTGGAGTCAGATATATTTTCACTCATTCTTGTAACTTTGGCCACTTAACTTTTCTGTTCCCTTCTCTCTAAATTGGAAAAAATAGTGCCTATATGTACCAGACTTTGTGGCTGTTCTACTCAGATCCCCGTGGATCCCTCACATTTTCTGATCGCCCTTCCCCCAACTTCTGCCTCCTTTTGTTTCCAGGAACCAGCTTCACCAGCACTACCTGAGAGTGCCTGAGACCCTGGAGAAACTGCCTTGGCTTCCAGACCACCACTGCCCATAGGCAGAGAAGGCACAGTTGCCTCAGTGTTTGTAAATCACTGGTAGCCCTTAGTCAATGACTGATGATTCAGGAGAATAAAAGCCTAGCTCATTGACCTCATGGTGGATAAATGGGGGGTGCAATTTACAGTCCAGAACTCCACTGTGGGATCAGGTTGAAGCATCCTCTGCTGGGCAAGTCCTGAAATCCCATCCTGTTTTGGTTTCTTTCCCTTCTCTATCCTGCTACTCCTACTCCCTTACCAGCTTCCCCAAGAAAGATTTCCTTAAAAAATCACTTTTGATGATGACTAATTGACTCAAGTTGTGCTGACATAAGACATCACACTATAGGGTTTATGTAAGAATTAAATGAAATAAAGAAAACCCTAAAACAGTGCCTAGAACAGTAAGCTCTCAATAAAAGTTATTGATGTTTTTATTCCAAAAGTTGAGATCCCTTTTAATGCTCATAGATGAGAAAGAAATTTTCCCTCTTTATTGCAGGAAGGTTCTGAGAAACACCTTTCTCCTTGCCTAGACTATTTCTGGGTTTAGTATAATCTGGAGTAATCATATTCTATGAAATGTTCTTTTGTGAAAGCTCATGTCGCCTCTAATTTTTTTGTGTCCACTAGGAGTACTTTTTAAATATAGACAGTAGTTTTTATTTTGCCTTCAGGTAATATAGCTCATGCTGTTGTTGCTGACAAGGAGAAAAACTCTGAGATTTTCTGAATTAAATTACAGTGGCCAGAGAGTAAGAGAAAGAGACAGAACAGTTAGCCTGTTAATAGCTGTGGACCAGCTAACAAAAGACTGCTCATCTTCACATATGTCTGTTGGAATTTCAGATTAACTTCCAAATGGCTATTTCCGTGATTATCTAAAAGGGAGAACTGCCAGATGCCTCCGAACCCCAGGAGCCTCAGCTTCTTGTTTACACATAAACTTTCCAGGATATTGCCCACCAATCCAAAGAAGCTGACACTTCTTTCTTTCAGGCTCTGCTCCTATCACAGAGCTGACCCCGCTTCACCTTCTCCCACCCCCTTTGCCTATAGCTACTGTAAATTCTTTCAGGCGGCTTGGCTTATACCTTCTTTCCCCCTGCCCCCCTCCACTTGCTTTGTAAAAATGCTAACCAACTCTGGTGGTTTGGACTTTATGCCCCAAGACTGGTCTTCGTTTTGGCTAGCTCATAAAACCTTTCTTTAAAAAAGACTTTCAGCCATGGAAGTTAAATTTTTATTTAACACTGCTTTCAAATAAAAGGTCAGTCATGAACTTAACACCAGAGCCCCAAAGCAAATACAGATTTTTGACCAAAGTACCAAGACCATACAGATTTTTGACCAAAGTACCAAGACCATTCAGTGGGGAAAGAATAGCCTTTTCAATAAATGTTGCTGAGACAATTGGATAGCCACATGCAAAAGAAACCTTTTTTCAGATGAATTTGAAACGGTCTTCACAATACATACCAAAAAATTAGCTATCAAATGGAATAGATTAAATATACCAGCTAAAATTGTACAACTCTTAGGAGAAACCTGGGTGTACATTTTCTCATGACCTTGGATTAGACAAATATTTCTTAAATATGACACCAAAAGCATAAGCAAAAAACAAAAGAAAAAGTAGATAAATTGAACTCCATTAAAATGTGTGCATCAAAGGACACTATCAAGAAAGTGAAAAGACACCGCATAGAGGGGCAGAATGTTTGAAAAGCATTTATCTGATATGGAGCTATCACCCAGAACACGTAAAGCATTCTTATAGTTCAAGAATAAAAAGCTAGCAGCCCATTGTAAATATGGGCAAAAGATTTGAATAGACATTTCTTCAGATAAAAGGAACATGACCAATAATCATATGGAAAGATACTCAACATCATTTGCCTTAGGGAAATGCAAATCAAAACTACAATAAGATAGCACTTCGCTCCCACTAGGATTTATAATTTAAAATAAAAGAAAGAAAATAAGTGTTGGTGACAATGTAGAGAAATCAGAAGCTTCATAAATTGCCAGTGAGACTATAAAATGGTACAGTTTGGCAGTTCCTCGAAAAGTTAAATATAGAATTATCATATGACCCAGTAATTCCATTCCTAGGTATATGCCCAAGAGAATTGAAAACATACGTTCACATAAAAAAATAAACAAAAAACTGTAAACAAATGCTTATAGCAGCATTATGCATAACAGTTAAAATAGATACAACCCATAAAAAGGAACATTATCCAATGATGAAAAATAATAAAGCACTGATACATGCTTCAATATGAGTGAATCTTGAAAACATTGTTCTAAGTGAATAAAGCCAAATACAAAAGGCCTCATATTGTATGGTTCCATTTGTACGAAATGTCCAGAATAAGCAAATCCATAGAGACAGGAGAGTAGATTAATGATTGCCAGAGGCTAGAGGTAGGGGGTAATGGAGAGTGACTGTTAAACCAATACGCAGTTTCTTTTTTAGGTAATGAAAACGTTCTGGAATTAGTGGTGATGGTTGCACAACATTGTGAATATGCTAAAAAAAAAAAAAAAATCACTGAATTATACATTTCGAAATGGTTAAAATGGTAAAATTTATCTCAATAAAGAAAACAATTTTAATGAGCAAGGTCAAGTTATAAAAAAACAACTTAAGCATCTGCTACATTCTTACAAGAATTACTACTTAGTCTAAGACTCTGTTTTGAAAGTAGTTTATAAAGTTTGGTCATATCTCACAGGATTATTCTTAAAATAGGAGCTATCAGTTTTGCTATTGTCTTGTAAGTTTCAACTAATCATGTCTCCATTCCATTACTTCTTCAAGTCTAATTTCTTCCTCCTTCAACCTTGGTTGTGCCATGTTAATTTTTTCTTTTCCTTCCTTCCTTCCTTCCTTCCTTCCTTCCTTCCTTCCTTCCTTCCTTCCTTCCTCCTTATTGCATGTAGGATGAGAGAAAAGTACAGCGAAAAAAAGAGGAGAAAGAAAGAAAAGGAAAGATCAAAAAATGGCTGAGCAGACTGAGACAGTTAATTATAAAAAAAGAAAGATAAAATATACCAGTTTGTTAGAACTTAGGAGACTGAGTTGATGGCTTCATGTGGGCAGAAAACCCATTTTTCCAGAACTGTAAATGAATGTAAAAGGTAAATTAATTTGGAGAAAATCCAGGAAAGGGATTTTCTAGCAAGCTATCGCCAGATTCCATCTGGACAGTGATCAGAGCCTGGAAAGGAAGTGTACAGTTGGAAACAGGGTGAATGGCGGGTACTAATATAATTTAAAGAAAGAATCAGCATTGCCTGCTGACAAATGGGCAGCTTCTGCATGGAATGGAAAAGTTATTTCCCAGATCGCAGTCTTTAGGAACTAACAAGAAAAATAAGCAGTACTTTCTTTCTAAAATAACTGCTCAGTGAGTAGCTCTGACCAAAGGCCAGAACTCACTACAGTTGTTGCTAAACACAGTTACTAGACAATTTCATGAATGACAGCTACCTCTTTCATCACCATCATTACAAAGATAGACATGTATCTTAAGCTTAGAAAAGAGACTTTAGCTTGAGTTCGAACCCAGAGCTAACAACACAGCTCTGAACCAGAAGTGTCTCAGTTGAGAAAGCGCTGCTGAAAGCCGTTCAAGTGTCTAGACATTTCATTAGATTTCCTTAGGGCTGTGATGAGATACTGTTCTTGCCTTGTAACTTTCCACACTGCAAACTCTAACAAGTGACTGATGCTAATATGTTTATTTGTTGTTTGATCTGTTGTTTAGAAAAGTAAAAATGCCAATAGAGAGAGTACATGGGTGCTCATTACATTACTCTCTTTATTTTCCTCCAGATTAAAATTGTTTCAAAATAAAATTTTGAAAGCAGAGTAAGTTTTTTATCTTTAGTAAAAGTTGACCTATAGTTATTTGTAGATAGAAGATATTTATCAGGTTGGTGCAAGAGTGATTGCGGTTTTAAAGATTAAGATAATTGGAAAAACCGCAATCACTTTTGCACCAGCCTAATACATAATTCTAGGAATGCAAATGCACAGGTAAGACACATTAAAACAAGGGAAATATATTTCATTACAATGTTACTGTTAAAAAAGAGTACATTTAAAATATTTCAATATTCATTTCTCTAGAAAGTCACTCTACTTTTTATCGAAAGTTACTGTGTTTAACCTTTATATCCAGTGTCTTCAGTAATCTTTGTCCTTCACATATAAATAACCACTTATCTGTCTATTTCCAGTAAAAGATAATCTAATGGTCTTTTTTAGATTGATATAAAACTAATTGTATGTTTGCAATAGTGAAGAAAGAAACTAGATTAGGTTAATCCATGTAATAAAGTAAATAATGTACTGCTTTATGTGTATTTGAGAACTGCTTCTTATATAGAGCTGCGATAAATACATGTAGCAAATAGCAAAACTATAGCTTGCAAATCAAATTAAATATTAGATGTATATGTGAAGCTGCAGCTGGTATATAGTAGATACTAAACATTTGTTACAAATATGAATAGGAAGTGTTGGCAGCCATCCATCCTCTCCTTCATTCAACCAAAAATAAATGATCGTGACATGGAGATTCAAAAAATAAATAAGGTATGATTTCTCTCCCTTCAATACTCTCAGTCTAGCGGAGGAAGCAGGTATATTAGACTACAACATGATAAACACTATAATGGTGGTATGCACAAAGTGTCCTAGGAGAAAAGAGGCCAGAGTGACCCTCAGGGGCCAGGGCAGCCTGGGTCCAAGTTGGGCAGGCAGAAGGCCTCACAGAGAACATAACATCTGAGCTAGTCTTAAAGGATTCGTATGCATTCAAAAGTGGAAGACAGAAAAAAATAGAATGTAAAGAGAGGCAAGAAAGAGCATGGCCGGTTGGAGAGTCAGTAGTTGGGTGCAGTTGAAGGATAAGGAGCATCAAGGGACATAGATGTCATGAGTTGAGGTTAGATCTTGAGGGGTCTTCTTCAAGCTAAGAAACGTATGCTTTATTATAAATAACAATAACAAATCATTGAGGGGTTTTGGGAATAAAAATATCATAAAGAATGAGTGGATTGTGGAGGAGGAAAGACCAAGTGATCAAATGAAGGTTTGGACTCAGGCAATGGCAAAAAAGAAAGAAGTGATTCAAAAACAGATATGGAGGATGCATTCATAGACATATTGTGATAAGACTTTAGCAGTGTTAGCCCCCAGTGATTCAGGGGCTGAACTTGATTATTAGAAAACATGCGTTACCAGAGGGTAAGGGGAGAAGGGGTGGGAGATGAGGGTAAGGGGGATCAAATATATGGTGATGGAAGGAGAACTGACTCTGGGTGGTGAACACACAATGGGATTTATAGATGATGTAATACAGAATTGTACACCTGAAATCTATGTAAATTTACTAACAATTGTCACCCCAATAAATTTAATTAAAAAAAAGAAAAGAAAACATGCAAGCAGAAGCTTAAAAATTGTTTGTGCATTAGGGCTTCACAGCTCTTACTGATGCTGGAAACCAGACACTACCAACATGTGTCCAAGCTTGCTGGAGACATTCAACCCCATCACAACCAAAATTAACCAATACTAGAACCAACGCCAGACATGTGAGTGATGTAAATGAAGCCACACTAAAATAACCAGCCTTCAGCTGACTTGCTACCTGAGTGCACCTTCATGAGTGAGTCTTGGTGAAGCCCAGCTCAGCTGAGTTCAGCCCAAATTGCTGACCCACAGAAGTGTGCACAAATAAATGATTTCAGTGTTAAGCCACTAAAATTTGTTACACAGCAAAAATTAATTGATGCAGTAATGGATTGGTTATAAGAGTATGTATGTGTCACAAAAAAGTTGGTTGAACTTTCAGAGACATCAGAGTGGCAGTAGCTGGTAGGAAAAGCAGTTTGGAAAGTGAGCATTGAGCAATTTTTTATTTTTTGTTTTTGATGGGTTTTTTTAGGTTATTTTTTTTTTTCGATGAGGAAGACCAGAACTCAAAGAGGGAGATTTTGAATAATAACACTTACTTCAAAGGGTTCATATAAAGATCACACGCAAAAAGGTACACAAAAACACCAACTGAAAAATAATTGTTACCTTATAAGGCTGTATATATGTAGACTATACCTAATTTATTTTCTATTTGACTTTTAAAGAATTCACACAAGTGAGTGTAAACATACAGAGATATACATATACGTCCTATTTTGGGGAGAAACAATTGGGGTACCCTAGCTCACTCTAAAACAGCTCCTGAAAGTTTCTGGCTATAGGTGGCATGTAATTTTCTCATGCATAGCTCTCCTTCTACTTCCAAACTCAGATAATTCTACAGTTAACTCTTCAAAATGAAGTGTCCACAGAGAGACACACACTATGGGAATAAACAGAGTAAGAAAGTGTGAACCGTAAACTCTCCAAACAAAGTAAGCATGTTTAAGGCCTAACCTCTTCTTTATTTTTGAAATTTCTACTTACAATATTATATTTACCACCTATTTTCCTAGTGACCTTGGGCTGATGTGTCTATTATGTATATGTCTGACAATAAATTATGTCAGATAATAAAATATGCTATTTTTTCAAGCATTTAATTTTAAAACATAATGTGTCTACAAGATGAAGACAATAAATTGCTTCATGTCATATCAGTGTTCATTTGGGAGAAACGGGCCAAACCAGAATGCTTTTTAGTCCCGATATTCCTTTCATAACAAGGCAATAATTGAAATTAAAAGACATGTTGTAAGTATAATTTTTTTAGTCATATTTTATCTACTATCATGGACAATATAGAATAAATTAGATCATCTAAAATTTAAGGCAGCATGCATGATTTATCATCAATTTGCCCTTTTTTTGTAATCAATAGCTGGCTTCAAACCTGTTTTTCTTCTCAGTGTATTTCTGTATATCTTGGTTCAGTTGTGAAATACACTATAAGTGGTTGTTTTTTTTTACTAAGAATCCCTGTTTCATGAATATTAAAGAATTTAGCTTTTATGTTTTCCCAGCTTTCCAATTTTTTGTATTTTATAAAATTGACTTGTGAATATGTTAATTGTAATCACTTGGCTGTATATAATAATTTAACTAATAGTCATTAATAATTTTGATGAATGCATTGCCTTTAAAATATAATACTGAAATCAATAACTCTTTTCAGAACACATGTCATTTCCTCAAGCTAAACAAGATTGTTTTTGCTTAAATCACTGGTTGTGTAACTTGTCACTGAGTATAATGGCTAACTATGCTGACTAACTCCAGGCTGTGGTTCTAAGACCGTGTGTACTATGCGTCTATTCCTCATCCCTCACTCAGTTTGAAAGCTTTTGAGCCCAATAAATCATCTTTACTGAACAATTTATTAATTGGAGGAGCTGAGTAAATGCTACTCTTTCCACAACATATTGCTTTTGGGTGCCAGTAGAGGATAAATAACTATAGAATAGCATAATAAGTAAGTAAATATTAGGTCAAGAGAAGAGGTAGGTGATTATATCTACTGCAAGGATTAAAATGATACTTCTTGAAGTTGAACAGTCTGCATCAGAATTACCTGAAATGCATGAGAAATAATATGCAAATACCCACCTCAGACCTAGGGAATTACTTTAAATGGATTACATCAATACTGTGTCACGTATTACAAATTTCTTACTTCAAGACAACGAAAATGGGCTTGGTGAAGATGTGAGGGAAGATATGTCCCAGACATAGCCTAAAAGCTTAGAGACATAATAAAGGATGCATTCAGCTGGATTATGATTTAACATTGGACCAATCAGAAAAGCAGTGTAGAGGAGAGAGTTAAAGGAAGGAGGAAGGGGTAGAATGAAGGGCAGGGTGAAGAGCGAGAATGTGATCACAATCTCTCAGTAGTCTCAGCAGTGCTTTCCTGGTTTATCACACTATGGCACATGGAGAATATGGTAATTTTAAATCCAGCACACTGGGGTAAACACATGATTCTGCTCACAGGAAGAGATAAGCAGACCAGAGACTCTGAACACCCCCAAAGAGACAGGCTCAATGCCATCATCCCTTCCATGACACCCTGTTAGAAAAATGCTGCAAGGGATATCTATCATACTCTCTGTTAGTGTGATTGTCACTACATGCTCTTAGCAATGTCTGAGCTCTAGTTCTCTCTACTTTGAAGAACAAGGAGGCTAATACCAGGAAATTGCTGGGTTGTTCTCCAGCTCCTTGTAAAGAAGGATATGGGATAATTTTTCCATTTCCATAGTCAATTAGTGAATACTATTAAGTGGATATGGTATTTCCATTTGAATGAAATAAATAATTTAATAATTATTGCATTAGGAAACATGCACAATGTACATATCTTTTCAGGTAGCCATTTATGATGATGTGAAGTGAAATTTCAAGAGAATTTTTATTACTCCACAGAAAATAAGGAAATATAACATAAATATAAAATATAAAATAAGAAAATACAAAATATTATAGAAAAGCAATAGAACCAACTTTTATCCTTAGATGAAAATTGCTTGCTGAGCATGTCAGCATCTTTTAAAAAAAAGAAAAAGAAAATCAGGCATTCCAGGTTAAAAAAAATAAAGGTGGGGAAGAGGAGTTAATACAAGAAAAAGAAGTCAAAAAGTGGCTTTGATATTAACTTTTATAAAACCAAAAATAGCTAAAAACATCAAATGATTAATATTTCAAATAAAAATGCTTATTGATCATTTTTCTAAATTCTGTAATACTAAATCTGAGTTTACATATATGCATAAGTCAAATCATGTTGAATTTTAGCAAATAAATCTTTCAACATTAATTGGATGCGTCAAAATAAATTAGAATACATAACTTTGAAAATAATATATCAAATATTATTTTGTAAACTAAATGGAACACAGTACTAAAAGTAAACGATAGTAACATTTACACTAACATGGAAAGCAAATAATTACATATGATTACACATTTTGGATTGATTGATTTGTAATTTTGGGTTGCTCACATCTCCAGAAACTTAACTCAATGGCAAGTAGGACAACATAAAACAGATGTAAAACCAAAGTGTATATTAAGCCTATTCAAAAACTTACAGTAAATATGAGCTAATTTCAATTTTATGAACTGAATAAATAGCCACTTCCTCCTTACTGCATAGCTATTATAACTACTAATTTATAACTTAAATCACATCCAAAAGGTGGTTGATTATCTGTTCCTAACTATGAGTTAATTTTGAAGGGAGACATGAGAGACATAAATGTTAATTGGTCTCTCCAGAGATAGTAGGTCAATTATCAAGGTCATTATATGATTTGCTGGTGGACCATTTAAGGAAACTTAGACTAATGGAAAATTCCCCTACGATGAGTTTCTATTAAATAATCTATGGATTGCCAGCTACCTTCAGCATTCACTTAGTGTTAGAAATAAGAGAACCGAGGAAGACCATAAATAAAAGGAAATTGCAATAGTTAAGACAGGAAGTGATTAAGGTAAAAAGAAAGATTTTAGTAAAGTCAGGGTCATGGTAAGGATGAGTTCTGTCCTGACCCTGTTCCGGTATATTGATAATTATAAGCTTACGGAGAAAAAAAGTAATTCCACGGTGCCAACAATTGGTATATGTTAGACTTCTAATTATCTCATCGTTTACTTTGATGAGAATGAATCCAAATTTTTAAGTTAGAAAAATTGGTACTCGTGAAAATTTGTGGAAATATGAATGCATGTCATAAATAATGAAATTCTGAGTTTAACTTAAAAATTAAGATTGTAAAGTGAATTTTTAAAAAATTCATGACTTTCCAATGTTCATTAAGATTTATTGCACCAGGAAATGGAAGGATATGGTGTCCGCACTGCTTCATTCAGTGAGAAGTAGACAAGAAGTGCTTTTGTATGAGTAGCTTTGTGGAAAACCCTATAAGAAATGAAGTTTCCTCCCTGTCAGAGATGCACTTTAGCTCATGCAGTGAGAGGACACATCCAAGTTTGTTGAAGAAGACTAGGTTCATCCAACTAAACAATCTCTGCACAACAGATTGATAATATCCAAAGAGACAGAAACTCACATTCATCTGTGTGCAGTTCTAAGGTCCAGTAGGGAAATAAGAAATGCTGATGCGAATATGGAGAATAAGAGTAAAGGAAATGGAAAAAAAAAAAAAAAAACCAAGTGTGTGATATATCTGAGTGTAAATTCAAGACCCAGAGGAAATAACCAAGATAAACTGAAAGAAGTAGAATTTGGCATAATTGGAAAAAAACACATGGTGGGATAATAGCACACATAGAAACCTATGCGCTAGAATGAAGGTGCAAGATCCTCGGAAATGAAAGAATAAATGTGAAGCATTTATCAATATCTATATCATTAATAGCATATAATGCTTTGCTCATAATTGGTGCTCAATATTCATTATAGGAATTAATGAATTTACTGGGTTTTAAAAATAGCACATCATATAACAAACACTTATTATGTGCTTGGTACTATATTAAGTATTTTAAATGTTATGTCATTTTATCCTCATGAGGTAGGTATGAATATGACTTTTTTACAGATGAAGAAACTTGAGACTCAGAATCTTTAAGTGAATTTCCCAAGGTCTCATTGTTAATAAGTAAGGAACTCAGTCTGAGTTAAAGGTTTATAGTCTTACCCAGTAGAATGCCAAGCTTGTTAGACCTCCCACCAGCACAGAGGCCAGGTCTGCCTTATACTGTATATGCTTTGGCCGGTTGTTCTCAGTCCTATCAACCCACATTCCTAGACCCACTTTTAATAACAAATATTTTTTAATCATCTCTACTACACCAAAAATAAATTTTCAGATAACTGCACACATATATTTCATCATTGTAACACACCAGTTCTATTATAAAGAGTAAACTAAAGAAAGATAATTAATAATAAAATACATTTCAACAGATACATGCTCAGGCATGACTAAACACTTTAACACTAAACACTGTACTAAAACACTTTATTAAGAAATCTAATGTTTGGATCTAAGCATGGAATCCCCATGAATGGAACAATTATACATGCAGAATAATATTGGTGTGGGGTGTTTTGGTACTGAGAGATATTGCCATTGGCGATATCATTTTCTGAAATGGTAAACAACTCTTATTAAAGTTCTACACAAAATGTAGTAGTTACATTAGCATAAAACAAAGTAGATTCAGGATAAGGAATATTATCAGAGATAAAGAAAAATGTTTAATATTGATAAAAAGGTTAATTCGTTAAGACCTTAATACGTATACATCTAATAACAAAGCGCTTCAAAAAAAAATTCAGGAAGCAATACCTAAGAGAACTAAAGGAAGAAACAAAAAGTGCACAATCATAGTTAGTGATTTCACATTCATCGCTTAATAATTGGTAGAACAAGTAGACAAGAACTTAGTAAGGATATAGAAGATTGAACAAAACTATTGGGCAACTTGATTTAATTGATATTTACAAACCGCTACACCCAACAACTAAATACACATTCTTTTCAAGTGTATGTGGAACATTTACCAAATATATGGAGCTATTAAGAAATAAATCTCAATATATTTGAAAAGGTTGAAATCTTAAAGAGCATGTTCTCTGAATGAAATTGAATGAGAAATTGACAACAGCAAGATTATCTAGAGAATTCCCAATATCAAAAACCAATATCAAGTATAAAACAGGATATCCCTATAGATCTAGATATAGCAAGAAGATAACAAAACAATATTTATGAACAATTTTTGGCCAATAAATTTGAAGACCTAGATGAAATGGACAAATTTCTTCCAAAATACTGATTCAATAATAAGTCATCAGAATAGCCCTTTTCTATTTTTAAAAATTGAAATAAAATCTTTTCCATAAAGAAAACTTTAGGTCTGAATGGTTTTGTGAATGATGCCTATCAAATATTTGAAGAAGAAATAATATCACTCATAAATAATCAGAAAAATAGAGGAGGAAGAGGGAATACTTTCCAATTCATTTTACAAGGTCAGAAAAACTTTGCTACCAAAAGCTGACAAAGACATTACAAGGAAAGAAATTATAGACTATCCCTCATAAGCATTGATACAAAAATTCTCAACAAAATTGAATCCAACAATATGCTAAAAAGACGCTACATTATGACAAAGGGACTTTATCCCAGGAATGCAAGGATACTGTGACATTCTAAATAAATCAACATAATTCACTACATTGACAGGATAAAGAAAAAAAAAAACACCTCAATAGACAAAGAAAAAGCATTTGACATAATTTAGTATCCATTCAGGTAAAAGTACTCAGCAAAGAAGGAAAAGCTGAAAACTTGATTGGGCTCAAAAAGGAAAGCTATTAGAGAAATAATGAATAAAAGTATTTCAAGCAATGCTTTGCCTATTGTCTCACAAGAGAAATTGCATTAAGAAAAAAATACTTTACAGTTGGGAATTGCAAGCAATCACAAAGATGATGACGATGACTGATGACGACAGTGGTGATTATATTCTATTTGGAAAATTGTTTGTTCTAAGGATTCAAAGCCTTGCCCAGAGTCTTCTGGCTCGTATGAATACAGCAGGGAAGGTAGCTTCACATTCAGAAAATTCAGGTGAGTTAAAGTTTAGAATATTTTCCTCTCTACAATTAAACTAAACTTACTACTTGAGGCCCCATATCTGCTCAGTAGTAGATACTGAAACGTTATTAATTTAAGGTAAACTCACTCATTTAAATATTCAACAAAAATTCACTGACACATACTTAATATGTGTCAAGCACGTGGGGTTCATCAGTGAGCAAGACTGAAAAAGGTCTTGCCCTTGAGGAGCTTATATTCTAGCCAAGAAGATAGACAATTTAACAAAATTAAAAATAAATTATATAGTAGCTTAAAAGAACATAAGTATGGGGAAAAGTCAAAATAGTACAAGATAAATGAGATCAAGAAGGTGCTGGGAAGGTGAGAGTACCAGGGTTAGTTAGGGCTAATTGATAGTATTAAATAAGGTCATCAGAGTAGGCCTCATTGAGTAGCCTATTGAGAAGTTGACATTTGAGCAAATACTTAAGGGAGGCAAAGGAGTTAGCCAAGTGGCTCTGTGGAAGAAGAGTATTCTCTAGCGGAGGAAACTGCTAGAGCCATTAGTAGGATATTACTGAGTGGTTTTGTTTGTTTTCCAGGAGAGCAGAGGCAAGTGTGGCAGCAAAAACAGCAGCAGGGAATAAAGTTAGAGAAGTCATGGAGACCAGATTATGTAAGGGCGTGAAGATAACTGTAAGAGCTTTGGGTTTTATAGTGTCACAGAGTGTACTTGCAGTTGGGGCAGAAGAGGGACAAGATCTGATTTACATTTCAAAGCACCCACTGGCGGCTGTGCTGAGAGTGGGCTGCTGGGGAATGTTCTGGTTATCTATTGCTGGCTGACAATTTACCCCTAAATGTAGTATTATAAAATAACCACCATTATATCTGTTGCATGAGTTAAAAATTCAGGCAAGAGTCAGTTGGTTAATTCCTCTGTTCCATGTGGCATCAACAGAGGTCACCTAGTGGTCTTTGCCACTAGGTAGAAAGGCTGCTCTGGAGAGTCTAAGATGGCTTCACTCACATCTCTAGTGTTTGGGAAGGTTGGACTGAGAGTGTCAACTGCAGTACCTATCCACAGCCTCTCCACCATGGAGGTCTCAGGGTAGCTGGAGACTTACATGAAGCTTCGGGCCTCCCAGTGTTCCAAGAATCAGGAAGTAGAAGCTGCTCATACCCTCATGGGCCTGGAAATATGCATAGTATCACTTCCGTGTATTATATCAGTCAAAGTAGTTACTGAGCCCACCAAACTTGGAGGAGAGGGGCTATAGACCGTCATTTCTCACTGTGAAAGAATTTATGGCAAGCTCTAAAGTCTATTCTCTGACCACAAATCACGTTCATTCCTCCCACTTTTCAATACCCTCCCTCTCGCCCCAAGTCCCTAATGTGTCATTCCCTTATGGCACTGGGCTCAGGCTAAGATCCAGGATCGCACTGTCTAGAACATATCCTTTTCCAATCTCTTGCTTCCCCCAACCTATGGGATCTTTATCTAATCAGGTGGGGAATCTGTTCTGATATCATTGTGTAATTTTTCAAATCAACTTCATAGTATTTTTCAAATACTTCATGCTTTGTTGCCTTCTGGGGTTTCTCTTTGCATCATTTTCACTCACAAGTCCAACCCTATCAACTGAAAGTCTTAGCTTTAAGACTAGTGTCTTTGCAACTGAAAGTCTTAGCTTTAAGACTAGTGTCTTTGCTTTGAAAAAAGAAAATTAACCTTTCTGTAAAAAAGTCTATTCAGAAACTTATTTCCTGTCTTTGTTTTTAACTGCCACAAGAAAATTAATGTCACAGTGTAGACATTGAGGAAAAACTAGAAGCAGAGGGGCCATTTAGGTGGCTGTTGCGATCAGGCCTAAGATAATATGGATCCAAGATCCTACTTTGGATCGAGTCAATGGTTTGTTCTCTTTTCCAGTGACAATGTTGAAAATTATTTCTCCCTTAGGTTACAATGACTCAACCTAAAACATAGTTTATTATTCTGTGATTTACCATATCATAAAGCTCTTGAAAAGGACTCTAAACACTTAGTAAGTGCTCAGTACACAATAATCATTACCATTACTACTAGAGCATTATACCTTTAAAGCTGGGAATTAATCAGTTCTTTCACTAAGTGAATAATATTATTTAGAGTTACCAGTAGGTGGGGATGTTGAACTATATTTTTCGAGGTTGTCACAAACCTTGTTTCTGACTAAAAAGAAAGAACAAGCAGGCCTGTGAATAAACATTTGCCCTATTATATTGCATAGTCTCTTTTTAATGGAAAATTTTTTCAAAACTTATAAATGACTTTTCAAAATAACTATAAAAATGATTGAATTCAGCCTAGATGTGAACTGTGGACTTCCTGGAGAAGGCCCTCTCACTGATGGGGTTCAACCTCTTGCCTGTGGGCTGCTTAGTGGACTCTGAATCAATGTCTCATCTCATTTTTGGACTCAGTGCTTTAAGAGTAGGTTAAAATATTATTGATAAATAAATGCCTGTCTGACCCACATGCTGAAAATACTAGGGTAGAGCCTGACTCTACTTATTCTCTTTTTATTAGTAATGGCCATTAAGCAATTTACTGGTTCCAGGTGCTTACGTTGGATACTTTCCATACTTGGAATTATTTAATCCTCATAGCAGACTTAGTAGGTCAGTGTTACTAACCTTATTTAACAGATAGAGGAACTGAGAAATTAAGTTATTTGGCTAGGCTCATTCAACTACTGGGTGGTAGAGACAGAATTTTTCACTGAGACCTGGTTGCCTCTCATGTTTTGCTTCTTATTTACCTGATATCAGAATTCATTTACTAATTTTTAAAAGAGAAACTAACTTAAACATGTGCACTGTTGGTCCCCCTCAATTTAAGGTACCTACTTGATGACTATGTTTTGTCCTAGGAGTAAATCATGTCTAAAAGCCTAGAGATTAAATGCAACTAGCAAATTATGTCCCCACCAGTGGCAAAAATGACAGCATTCAACTCACTGTTTTGGAAATTCACTTTCAGTTTCATCGTAGAGTTCTGTGGGCCTCTATGGAAACTCCCAGTTTAGCAACAACAAGGAAAAAAAAACAAAGCAAAACAAAACAAAAAGAAACAGTGTTTTCTTGCCTTACCCATGAAATTTTCTCCTTGGCCTAGTCATTCCCACCTAAATGAGACAAAACTTTTTTCTGACACTTTAGGGAATAAAAATGGAGAGGGGCTTGAGAAGGCAAGACAGAGTATTACAAAATATTTTTATTTCATATGTCTAGCTAAATTCATAAAGAACTCCTTCAAATCAATAAGAAAAAGAGACAATTCCCAAACACTTAGAACATGTACTTCACAAACGATACCTCCATATGGCTATATCTCTCAAGGCCAAATAAAGTTTGAGATGTGAGAGCCCTAGGACTGAGTAAAAATCTGACTCCTTAATTTAACCCAGTGTTATTTAAACAATCCTTTTATCAAAGGATACTTATTAACATCTTCAGGAAGTTTGGGAATTACTTTCTCTCTTCCTCTAGTAGCTTACATAAAATTCTCAGAAGTTCCTGGCACCTAAAATAGTAAGTCATTAGACACACTTTGCTCTTGCTGGCTAGCTATCATTCACTAAAATTGTAACTCATCAGTGTTTTGTTTTTCTTGTATTTCCTGAAAGGTCTTTTCTTAAGGGAGTTGTTTGTTTACTTCATAATCACAAAAAAATGCTTTCATCATCTTCTGTTTACTAAAGCAAATTGTGGAGGTTTTAAACTAATCATGAAAGTAAAATGTGAAAATACACTAAGTGAGAGATAGTAACAAAGTTCAAAAGTGGAAAATGTTCACTATTATTCCTTTTCCTGTTTTCCCTTTACTATCTTTGAAGACGAATGGAGGAAACCCTTTGATCTTTTGCATTTTCCAACATGGATATATTCAGTTATTTTTAGATAAACACAAAGACAGAACCATGAAGTTCAAATTAAATGTCTCAGCCACACCTCATTAAAAGTAATATTTACTATATACTTTGTAAGAGAAAAGACAGTTTGCATTTTATCTTTTATTTTATCTGAATATCCTAGAATATACCAGTTACAAAAATATTGGGAAATATATAGTTTTCTTGACTTTTGTCTACTTTAAAATTATATCTCTATAGCCAAGTAATTTGACTTTCTGATCAGCCCCAGAATCCTTAGTGTGTAGATGGGAACTGACAAAGGAAAAAAGTATGAATTTTAGAGTTGGCAATTTTTCTAAGTAATTATCTCAGTAAATTCTGTTGGCCCTACTTTTTAAATGCAGAAGGTGCAAAAAAAAATGTGTACACATTTTAAGAAAGGAAAACTGTATTAAAATTGTAATACTCAATATATACCGATAACAAAAGATGAATACAACTCATGTGTATACATTTTTTTGGCACCCTCAGTATATCCAGAATTTGACTACTTCTCACTTCCTTTGCTGCTACCGGACTCATCAGAGCCAACATCAACTTGCCTGGGTTTTGCAACAACTACCAACTTGCCTCCAATCTAATGTCAACACAGATAAAATGATCCTTTAAAAACGTAAATCAGAACATATCACTCTACTATTCAGAATCTTGCAATAACTTACCATTTCATACTAAAAACCAAAGTCCTTACAATGACTTGCAAGGTCCTCATGATATGGTCCCCTGTTGTTTCTCTAATTCATCTCTTATGATTCTCCTCCCTTGTTCCCTTTAATCAGTTACACTGGCCTCTTGCTATTCTGGTGTGTTCCCCGTTCAGGCCTTTACAATCACCTCTACCTGGATCACTCTTCCTTCCCACATCTACCCAGTTCTCTTTTACCTTCTTTAAGTCTTTGCTCAAATGTCATCTTCTCAGCAAGGCCTTAACTGATCAAATTGCCTGACCCAAATTCCAACCCTTCCCGGGAATTTTCCATGCCCCTTCACTGCTTTATTCTTTAAGCCTTCTTAATACATTCTAATATATTATAAAACATACATTTTGTATAATTGCCTGCCTCCCATTAGAATATGGATTTCACGAGGTATGGGGTTTTCTTTCCCGTTTTGTTCACTTCTGTTTCTCCAGCATCTAGAACAGTGCCAGACACATAGTAGACCCTCAATAAGTATTTATTGAATATGAATATACTATAGGCATGGTTTAATATACCTCTTTCCCCAAAAAAGGAAAGCATCCACAGGCAAATGAAAAGTAACTTTGATCAATTGTCAGGTAATTGCCCGAGCCTAATTTAGATAAATCAAGCCTCAGAATTGAATTGCAAGTATAACTGATCCAAGTTCTCTCCACACTTCCTCCAAAGGCTTGAATTGCTACATAATCAGTTTCTTTTGATAGATGATTACCAAATTTATTGAGGTGCTATCAACACAAATATATTTGATTCAACCTCATTTGTTTTCAACTCTCATTTTCTACTTTACGGATTTAAAGACTTACATATATTTATTTCTACAGTATTTGAGGACAAATTGGATTCAAAGAGTTAAATGAAACTACTGGTCAATTGAATCTAACCAACTAGGATTCTATACAGCAGTTGGAAATAGAATTGTTTTCTTTCTAAATTAGTTATCTGTTACAGCTGTGTATTTCAATCATAAGAGAGAGGTTTCTACCTGTTTGTTTTCAATAGCTCCATTATCTCTTTCTGCAAGTAAACTTTGAAAAAACCCTTCAATGATTGCATGCTAACTGAAAGCAGCCAGATCTGCAATAATTCACTAACCTGGTCTCACCAAATTTGCCTGCCTTTGTTTGAGGAATTAAGCCTGTTGATTTTCTGGAATCTCAAGGGAGGAGACCTGATCTTGTCTCCTACACAATGTCCTGTTTCCCACTCGAAATCGCCAACTTCTTATTTTTCCCATATTTCTGTGAAAACTATAAAGGTGAAATTTCCTATTCCTGAGCAATCTTTCAGTCTTTTCACTGATGACCTTTTTATATGACAGCGTTTCTGAGTTCGTTGACTAATTTGTTATTTATTTCGGCCTGTTTTTCGCTGTTGAAATGAAATTAAGATTTGTATGTGCGTGCAGCACATCCCAGAGGTTATCTATCCTTAAAACTCAAACCTGTAATACTCATATGAACTGTGAACCTGGTGAAGTACGTTGAAAACAAATAGGTGGGTGCTGAGCAGTCCGGTGAGGCTTCTGTCAGCCGGGTGCTCACTGTACCACTTCATTAGGAGCTGAGAGCAGAGAACGAATAAGAAAAAAGGAGGTTCACTGACTCCCCAAACAAGTCTCCATTCTGGAGAAAAGCGCTGTGAACTGGGAGTTTCTGCTTTTAGCTTGTGTGTGGTCTTCACCAATAGTCAGGTCTCATAGTTCCTGCAAGTGCTGCAGGTACCTAAAGCTACAGCCATTTAGCTACAAAGGGCAGCCAAAGCTGTAATCACCCATTTCTGTGCTGTTCCAATACATTCATTCATTTGTCTAACAACTAGTTATTGTCCACCATGTGCTAAGCACTGTATAAGATCCTGGATATTCAAGTGAACATATAAATATATCTCTATCTTTATAGAGTTTTAAGTAAAATGGAGGAGGTGGACAGGAAACAAACACTAGTGACAGATACCAATAAATGCTGCGATGAAAATGAGGAAGTTCTCTGAGGAAGTGACATTTAAGCCAAAATAAAATGCAAGGAGGTTGAAGATGCTCTAGTATCAACATCTGCACGGTAAAAGGAATGATCTTTATACTTTTTCAACTTTGAGCCTAACAGCAATCTGGGTATGAAGGAATAGGCTTATCACCAAAGTAAGCATCTGTTATGTAAAGTGTTTGTTAGGGAATGCGACCACATAGGCATCCAGTTGCTAAATTCCCGAAGAAAATTTATTTCGTAAATTATACATTATTTATTGACCATGGAGAAAAGAGAGTTAAGTGGTTGACTTGGACTATGTCTATACACATCAAAAAAACTATTTGAAAAATGAGAAGTTCACTCAATCAACTAACTGTATCAACAGTACTAAAGTAGTGATTTGCCACATTGTTTTCCCATTGAATTTACAGTCCAGTTTAATATTAAAAATGGCTTTAAAGCCATTTTGTTATCTTGTTATACACAAGACTAAGACCTTTTAGTTTTTTCTGTAACTCCACTGAAAATAAAATATAGTTTGCAATATGAGAGATTTAGTTAATATATAAAAAGAAGGTTGAGGCAATAATTAGATACTGAGGTAGACCCTTCTGGATTTCAATTTCCTTGCCTATTTTACAATTAATGATAAGATGGGTAAAAGCGTACTTTTAGAAGTGGAACTCTAATATCAGAGCTAAAGGAGATGAAATACTGCATTATCATTCCATATGAGATTATGAAAGGTAGATCTAAATGATAACCCAAAATATTAAAGTTCTTCCCTTAAGAGAGAGGGTTGCCAGGGTGGGGGGAATACACACAACACACCCCCTCAAGTTACAAAAAAATCACTATTTTAATAATAATAGCATTTTTTGGATGATTGGTGAATAAAGAATAAAGAAAATAGAAAACGCTTTGAAAAATGTACACTTGGCCTAGTCTGAACTAATGAAACACTAGAGACTGCTTGTGCTGACTTTCACCATCCTTGACTTCATTTTGTAGTATGTAAGGTAAGTTGGTCTGGTCTTCTTAGGGTAGCGATGTAAGTTATGCTCTATTCTGACATGGATGGGGAGTGATTTGTGGGCAATAATGCTTTGCTCGCATAATCCTCTGAGTAGTGGTATTAAGTGGTGATGTGTATTAAGCAAATGATGAAGTTGTTGGTGGAAGATTAGTAAGAATGATTTGAATTACAAATGGGTAACAACAAAGGCAGGACTATTATCTCAGGAAACATTCCTGTGTTTCCTGGGAACCAAGGCTCAAATCTGTTCTAATAGACTAGACAGTTCTTAACTTTTCTGGGCATAACAGCCCCCTGTGGTAATTTGATAAAGGCACTGAACATTCTCTCCAGAAAAATCCATATATATGCATGTTCACTCAAAATTTTCATACAACTTTGAGGGATTCAGAGACTTCCATAGATCTTCTAGCATGCCCTAAGTAGTATAACATACCCTATGTCATATATTAAAATAAATTAATTACCTAATATTATAACTATATGTTAAATGAAAATGCTAAGACGTAAATTTCAATTACAGACAGAAGTACAGAAAAGATGATGGTATATGATGCAGTGTTGCAGTGATAAATGACAATTCAATATGGAAGAGCAAAGTGAGGGAATACTGAGCGAAGAAGGTGGATAAATACAAAAGAAGAGGGTACCTGATAAGGGAAAGAATGCAAGAGGACCCAAATCTGACTCAACTATTTTATAACATTGTTAAGGACCAACCCTGATCTGATTGATATATTTGAAAACCAACTAAGTGAAATAAATTACTTAGCCATGCACCCAATTTGGTCCATTGGGGAATTAAGACTTTGCCATGTAATTTTACCTCTAGCTGAAGCTTTGCTGAACTTTGTGATTTACAGTACATAGTATCCTTTTAGCACCAATGCTGCTTAAGCAATAGCAATATGAATTGATATTTTGATTTTTGCACGTGAATGATAATAGTAATCGACTCTAAAAGATCTACTGCATAGTATAGCAGCATTAGCTTTCTGAGGCTCATCTGTCTACTATAAGCTTATTGATAACTTGGTAAGATGATCTAAAGGAGCGATATATTTGTAATGTAGTAAAATACATCACAAACTGTATTTTTTAAACACTGAGGTGTGCAAAGAACTTGAAAACTCTATCTCAGCCTTCAAAAAGCTTCCATCTGGTTGAGAAGGTAATAGTCAAGCACATGAAATATTAAGAAACAATGAAAGTAGTTAAGTAAACATATAAGACATTATCACATTAGATGCCAGTTGAAAGTGCCTAATCATGAGATTCATGACTTAGAGTTGTGTTTTTCATGCGACAACCTCTCCTGTTAGGACTTCTTGATAAGGGATTCTTATAAAAGAGAAGCACACTACAAACAGAAAAATGCATTGAAATTTAATGTCGATCAAATAAAATGTAATTGTGATGTTGTGCTTTGGATAACTGCTTGTTTTAGCTAAATATATTTTTGTTTGTGCAGCCCTGAAAAAAAAAAAAAAAAAAAACTAAAGGAGATTGACAATGTGGTCTGATGGATCAGAACTCATTCTTGAGCTGTTTATTTTCCCACAGCTATAGATATTGGCGTCTACCTTCATACCATGGGTGCTGGCTTCTTTAATTTCACAATCAGCACTCTGACCCACCCTGGCAGGCTGGCAGAGTAGGCATCTGCCTGTGTAGTGTGGGCCAAAGGTTCCCCACAAGCCTTTGCCCTGCTGTATCTTCCCCAACCCTCTTGCAGATAACTGAAATCAATTCCTTTAATTTTGAAGATGGTTTTATTTTTTGAATCTCATTCCTAATTCAAATAGTACTGAAAGAAACTTTGTGGCATCATTATAATTTAATGAGTTATGAAAGAGGTGTGTAGAGGTTGGGAGGGTACATGGGAAACTATGATAAGAGGAAAATCTAAGTGCTTAAAAGATGGTAAGTGTCAGACCTCATTGCTTTAAGAGTTCCCTAGAGTGCTGATGCTATATTCTGTGCCTGCGGTCCCAGAGGGCCATTGAGAAATGCCACTGACCCTCTAAAAAGCCTGACCCAGTCTTCACTGCAGCCTTTTGTCATGGGGGGAGTCATCCCATTACCAGTGCTACCAACTAATAATGATAGACCAAAGCATCCTTACTCAGCGATTAGACTCCATACTGCACTTGTCCAAGCAGGGCAAAAGTGTCTTTATGAGATTTACTTGGGAAGTGGTATTACTTCTGTACTATTCCCGTTAAATAATATTAACCAGATACTCCATCACATAAAGATAGCTACAAAGAAATATAGAACCTTGAGATCAAAAGGAGGAACAAGCCAGTGCCATCAGAAATTCATCTCTCAAAATTTCTTCAAGAGTGTTTATCCTCCAGAAAAAGTTGTTTAAGGGAAAAAGACAAAACAAAACAAAAAAACCCACTGTTGGAATAGTAACAGTCATTGTCATTTTTAAATGTCTTTAAATAGCAGAAAATATGTACTATACACTATTGTGGATTCTTGATTTTGGCTAAAAGTTCTGTCCCTAGTCCACAATTAAATTTTGATACTAATAAAAAGTTCAACAATGAAGGTAATGTGTCCAATGGAATTCTGAAATAATTTATACCATGTTTCCCCAAAAATCAGATATAGCTGAACAATCAGTTTTAATGTGTCTTTTGAAGCAAAAATTATAGTAAAATATAATAAATATATTTATTAAAAATATATACTTTATTAAAATAAACATATTTTAATAAAATATAGTAAAAACTTATAGTAAAATAAAACTGGGTCTTATATTAATTTTTGCTCCAAAAGACGCATTAGAGATGATTGTCCTGCTAGGTTTTATTTTCGGGGAAACATGGTATACTCTGTATCTTCCTTCAAGCTTAACTTAATAATGGATTTACATTATAGGGGGACAATGACCAGCCAGTGGTACTATTACAAATATCATCGTTTCTACCAGGCATGCATTTAAGATGTTTGAGAAAGAGCTCTGAACAACGATTTAACTAACTGTAGCAATCACTCCAAATTTAGGAATTAATAACATTCAGTTTAATTTTGGGAAGGGAAGGAGGGAGCTACAAGGTTCTGAATGCTTGTGTCCTTCCAAAGTTCATATGTTGAAACCGAACCCCAAAGGCATGGTATTAGGAGGTGGGGAAGTCATGAGGTCACAGACCTCCTGAATGGGATTAGTGCCCTTATAAAAACAGCCAGAGAAAGCTCCCTTGTCCCTTCCGCCCTGTGAGGTTTATAGAGAAAAGCCAGCCCTGTATGAGGAAGCTGGCCCTCACAAGACATCAAATCTGCTAGCAAAATATCTTGGATTTCCTAGCAAAATAAATGTTTGCATTCTTTCAGATAAACAAATGTTTGTGGTTCAGAAGCCATCAGTTCATAGTATTTTCTAGAAGAAAATACTATGCTATAGCAGCCTTAGCTAAGATAGGAGCTAATTACTGAGTACCTACTACAATACAGGAGCTTTACAAATCAAGGCAGCACAAGTCTCAGAACACACCCATGAGGTAGAATATCTTGCCTATTTTATAAAAGAGAAAATTGTTGTTCAGAAAAGTTAAGTAACTCACTTACGGTCACATGCTAAGTGGTGGGCAAAGCTTCCCAGGTCTGAGCCGAAGTTGGAGACTTTTCTGCCACATGACACTGCATTTCACAGAACAAGGACTTTCGAAATCTTTTTGTTTTCCTACCCTTAGAACTCTCCATTATAAGAAATAGATTTTCCAACTTAAATTACATTTATTAAAATAAGAAAACATGGTTTATCTTTGAATTTTGTCAGATAACAAAGACCTTAAATACTGTTAAAATTGCAACCTAAGAGAAATTATTTGTTATAACTTTCGTCATTGATTTCTCAAATAAATGTCAGGTCTGAGCAATATGCTAACATGAGGGTCATATCTTCAGAATTATACTGAGTTGTTAACATCTATTATATATGTTTGCTGGACAATTATCTGAATTTTTTATTTTTTAGTATAAGAAATACTTTGGAAAAGTATGTCTTTTCCAAAATCACCTTTGAACTATAATCATGGCAGACCTTGAAGGTTATGTGAGCAAAATAGCTAAATTCATTAAAACATGAGTTTATTAAGAAACTATTAGAACTGATAGATGAATTTAGTAAAGTAGCAGGATATAAAATTAATATTTGGAAATCAGTTGCATTTGTATATATGATAAAATATCAGAAGGAGAAATTAAAAAAACAATTCAATTTACAATTGCTCCAAAGACTATAAAATATCTGGGAATAAATCTAACCAAAGATGTAAAAGATCTGTACTCAGAAAATTATACAACACTGAAGAAAGAAATGAAAGAAGACATAAATAGATGGAAACACATTCCATGTTCATGGATAGGAAGAATTAATGTAGTTAAAATGTCCATACTGCCTAAGGCAATATACATATTCAACGCAATTCCTATCAAACTACCAATGACGTTTTTCACAGAAATAGAACATGTAATCCTGAAATTTATATGGGACCATAAAAGACCCCGGATAGCCTCAGCAATCTTGAGAAATAAGAACAAAGTGGGAGGTATAACGATACCTGATTTCAAACTATACTACAAGGCTACAGTAATCAAAACAGCATGGTACTGACATAAAAATAGACACATAGATCAATGGAACAGAATAGAGAGTCCAGAAGTAAATCTATGCCTATATGCCCATCTAATCTACGACAATGGAAGCAAGAATGTACGATGGGGTAAAGACAGTCTGTTCAATGAGTGGTGTTGGGAAACCTGGACAGACACATGCAAGAAAATGAAGCTGGACCACCTCCTTACACCATATACAAAAATAAATTCAAAATGGCTTAAAGACTTAAATGTAAGATCTGAAACCATAAAATATCTAGAAGAAAATATAGGAAGAAACTTCATGGACATTACCCGGAGTAAGATTTTCACTGATATATCCCCTCGCGCGAGGGAAGTAAGAGAAAAAATAAACATGTGGGATTACATCAAACTAAAAAGTTTTTTCACAGCAAAGGAAACCATCAATAAAACAAAAAGGGATCCTACTGAATGGGAAAAGATATTTGCCAATGATATATCTGATAAGGGATTAATATCACAAATCTATAAAAAACTTACTCAACTCAACTCCAAAAAAACAAACAACCCAATTAAAAAATGGGCAGAGGACTTGAGGAGACATTTTTCTAAAAAGGACATACAGAAGGCAAGAAGACATATGAAGAAATGCTCAACCTCACTAACCATCAGAGAAATGCAAATAAAAACCACAATGAGATCCCACCTCACCCCAGTCAAAATGGCTATCATCAATAAATCAACAAACAACAAATGCTGGCGGGCATGTGGAGAAAACGGAACGCTAGTGCACTGTTGGTGGGATTGCAGATTAGTGCAGCCACTATGGAAAACACTATGGAGGTATCTCAGGAATCTGAAAATGAACTACCCTATGATCCAGTAATTCCACTCCTAGGCATCTACCCGGAGAAATCCAAAACTCCAATTCAAAACTCAGTATGCACTCCTATGTTTATTGCAGCACTTTACACAATAGCCAAGATATGGAAACAACCGAAATGCCCATCGGTAGACGACTGGATTAAGAAGCTGTGGTACATTTATACAATGGAGTATTACGCAGCCATAAAGAAGAAAGAAATCTTATCATTTGCAACAACATGGACGGATCTAGAGAACATTATGTTAAGTGAAATAAGTCAGAAAGAGAAAGACAAGTACCATATGATCTCACTTATATGCGGAATCTAAAGAAAAGAATATGTGAATGAACTAATCAGACAGTTTTGAGGACACAAAGAAAAAACCGAGAGTTGTTAGATGGGTGGGGTGAGGGGAGGGTGGTTGGGGATATGGGGAAAGGTGAAGGGATTAGGAAGCAGCTGGTAACCACAAGATGGCCTCAGGGTTTTTTGAAAATTAATTTGGGGAACTTATTCAACAATGTTGTAAAGATTTTGTTGGGTATCCGATGGACATGCGTCCTATTTGGGAGACCACCTCAGAGATACTGTGGATGCCTGATCATGGCATTGTACACCAGAAGCTAAACATTAATGAATGCCAACTATAATTTTATATATATAATGTGATGGCTTGGTGTGAGGTCGGAGGGATAATGGATGGGGGGAGGGGGGTTCACAGTGTGAGGGATATAAATGATGAACGTCTAAGTATTACCTTGTCTTGTACACCTGAAACTAATAAATTAAAAACAAACAAACAAACATGAGTTTATTCAATTGGACGTGCACACACACACACACACACAGACAAATAAATAGTAAGATGAAGATGAGTACAATGCAATTGTGAAACATTTAAAAAGTATTCAAACTTACGTATGTTTATTAGACTTTCTGGACAGCTAAAGTTTAGTCGTTTGGGTCCTAAGAGGAAATCTTGCCCTTGGTAAAAATGGTAAGCTTTAAGAAAACATTTGACACTGTGTAAAAAACTGACTTCTCCACTCTTGAGTTGGCATAATCCCATACGTCAAGGGAAACTAAGGCTAATACGGATGATGAAAAATACCGTAATAGCCATTGTACTCTTTTATTTTTGGAAATTCCTTTAAATGTGTGCTACCCATTAAATAAGCTGGATGTATTAGATTTTGAAGTGCTTGCCCATAATATTTTCCTCTTTAACCCAATGTTTGAAAAAAGATTGATTTTAAAAAGTAAAGTTTAAAATTTTAAACTTTTTCTTAATGCTGCCTAATTTACTGAGGTTTATCTATCTTCTGTCAAATTCTTAAAAATATCCATAAAATCATGTTAATTCAGGCTCCTAAGCATTTAAAAACATGTAGCCGAAAATGCTTCCAAATTTATAAAAATAAAATTCACAAACAACTGTGAAAGTGTCAATGATATATGACAGACCTTTCTTGTTCAAAGCAAAATACTATAAGACAAATTTCATTTCATTTTTAGTTTTGCTCTTCACCACAAAAGCTTCTTATTTCTAAAACATGTAAACAAGAAGTGATAAGTACCTAAACTTATTGAATTTCATTTTTTCAAGTAGAGCTTTTCCAAGAAAGTAAAAGCAGGATGCTACTTTTCTAAACAATTATAAACTACATTGAAGCTTTTTTGCCTTGAATGTCATACACCCAGAAATGCAAAACTTCTATTTCTGAAGTGAGAAAACTTTCCCAAACTGCAGTCTCTTAAAGATTCTATACTCTAGTTCAAAATAATAACTCAAAGCCCTTGACATATGAGTGGAGTAGAAGAGAGCTATTACAGGGAGACTGTGTTTCTAATTCTATCAGCAGTTACCTAGCATTCCTACTATAACATATCTTCAACAGAGGAGTGTTAGAAAGTTGGATATGTTTTGATTAGTGAAGAACTATTTTCACTACCATCTGAATACTGAATGTTTTTGGCTCTTGACACTGTCTTATACCTTACATTGTGTTTACAGGTAAAATAGGAACATATTGCTTGCACTCTATGAGCTTAATGATTCCTAAGAACTTGCATGAAGTGAGCAAATGAGATAGAAACATGACATTATTGATTATACTGATTACCTGTTTTCTGATTATTCTTCCTACTTTCCAGCCTTGCCAGACCCCTGATGACTTTGTGGCTGCCATCTGTCTGGGACGTATCATGATTGAAGGTTTCTTTGCCATTCATAAAGATGCTGTCCTCAGAAGACTATCCCAGACGACCAGAAATCCAGAAGCACGTTGGGTGAGTAAAGCCTTAAAGAAAATAATTAAATTTCAAGATTATACAGTGAGACTAGGTATATGTTGATTTGTATTGACATCTAACTTGTTTTTATAAAAGTTAAACTCATATTTTTAAGTTGTGCATAGTCTTGCAATGCTTTCTTAAAAGAGAGATATATCAGTGCTATGTTTATAACTAACTTCCAAGTGCAGAGGCAATGAATGCTTTTCATTAATATATTTACATAGATTTTGCCTAAAAAAAAAAAATCCCTGAAGTCAATTGAGAAAACCAGTAAGAAGACACTGTAGCCTGTCCACCACAAGCATACATAGCACATTTCCATTTCTATCATCCACAACATACACTTTGTCTTAACATGTGTCTATTATTTCTTTGTTTAAAATAGACTACATTTAAAATTTTTCTCTACACTAACATTTTTGTCAACACTGTATTAATTTCCTTCTTTTTAAAAAGTATTCTATATTTATTTTTAATTAAAGTTTATTGGAGTGACAATTGTTAGTAAATTTCAGGTGTACAATTCTGTAGTGTATTATCTATAGCTCACATTGTGTGTTTACCATCCAGAGTCAGATCTCCCTCCATCACCATATATTTGACCCCGTTTACCCTCTTCTAGGACCCCCACCAACCCTCTGGTAACTACTAAACTATTGTTTGCATCTATGAGTTTTTGTTTCTTCATTTGTTTGTCTTTTTCTTTTGTTGTTTTCAGTTTTATATACCACATATAAGTGAAATCATATGGTTCTCAACTTTTTCTGTCTGACTTATTTTATTCAGCACAATTATCTCAAGATTCATCTATGTGGTTTCAAATGGTACTATTTTATCTTTTCTTATGGCAGAATACTATTCCATTGTGTATATATACCACTTCTTTATCCATTCATCTATCGAAGGACACTTTGGTTGTTTCCATGTCTTGGCCACCGTAAATAAAGCTGCAATGAACATTGGAGCACATATGTCTTTATGGATGTTCTCAGATTTTTTTTGGAAGATACCCAGGAGGGGGATTGTTGGGTCATATGGTAATTCTATTCTTATTTTTTTGAGGAACCTCCAACTGCCTTCCATAACGGCTGCACCAGTCTGCATTCCCACCAACAGTGTATGAGGGTTCCTTTTTCTCCACAGCCTCTCCAACACTTGATACTATTTGTCTTGTTGATGATAGCCATTCTAACTGGGGTGAGGTGATATCTCATTGTGGTTTTTATTTGCATTTCTCTGATGATGAGTGACGTTAAGCATTTTTTCATATGTTATTGGCCGTTTGTTTGTCCTCTTTGAGAAATGTCTCTTCAGGTCCTCTGCCCATTTTTTAACTGGATTGTTTGTTTTTTTGTTGTTGAGTCATATGAGTTCCTTATATATTTTGGATATTAGCCCTTTATCAGAGGCATTGTTTGCAAAAATCTTCTCCCACTCGGTTGGTTGCCTCTTTATTTTGTCAATGGTTTCTTTTGCTATACAGAAGCTTTTAAGTTTCATATAGTCCCATTCATTTATTTTAGCTTTTACTTCCCTTACCTTTAGAGTCAAATTCATAAAATGCTCTTTGAACCGATACATAAGTTTAGTACAGGTGTTTTCTTCTATGCAGTTTATTGTTTTAGGTCTTGTGTTTAGATCTTTGATCCATTTTGAGTTAATTTTGGTACATGGTGACAGCAGTCTAGTTTCATTCTTTTGCACATAGCTTTCCAATTCTCCTAGCACCATTTATGTATGTTTTTGGTTTCTTTGTCAAAAATTATCTGTCCATGTTTATGTAGGTTTATTTCTGGGTTCTCAATTCTATTCCATTGGTCCATGTGTCTGTTTTTCTGCCAGTACCATACTGTTTTGATTATTGTTGCCCTGTATTACAACCTGAAGTCAGGGAGTGTGATACCTCCAGCATTGTTCTTTTTTCTTAGGATTGCTTTAGCTATTGGGGATCTTTTGTGGTTCCATACAAATCTGATGATTTTTTGTTCTATTGCTTTAAAAAATGCCATTGGGATTTTGATGGGTATATTTATTTTTATTTAAATGTAATATACAGATTGTTTCTTTTTAATTTTTAATTTTTTTATATTAGTTTCAGGTGTATCATTTCCTTCTTAAAAGAATCTAATTCTTTTATGATAAATTAAGGCCCTACGCCAACTCAAACTGTTCCTTCTTCAATGAGCCCTTTACATTGTAAAAGCTTTTTTATTAGAGAAAAGACATTTGGCACAGTGTAATATGGAAAAGTAAATTTGGGTAGAGGATGTTACAAATGGCTTTTCTTTAAGGGGAGCAGGATATTTGAATTCCAATTTCAGTTTGGGGGCAAACTAATTTTATACACTACACAAATCACTTAAACTCTTTGAGTTCCAGTTCCTAATGTTCTCATCTGTAAAATAAAGGGCCTGGATAACCTCTAAGGACACAGGTGGCTTCAGCTTCTGTTGCTATGGCAATGTGATCCTGATTTCTATCTTGATGTTTTTATGTGCAAATTTAATCTCTTGTCTCCTCCCTGTTTTTATTTCTCTATCAAAAAGTATTCAATATTGTATACCAACTATACTTAAATTTAAAAGACAGTATTTAACACCCCCTCTAAGAATGCTTTCCGATAAAATGTGATCTCACATCACACTGAGATTCCTTCCTGGCATTCTACCCAGAAGTTGGTCATGTTGAGCTACTGTCATCATAATTGTTGATCATCAGGAATACCAGGAAATGCCCCAAAATAACTCATGAAGATTTTTAGAGCACTAAATTAGTACCTAAAGAATGATGGCAGATTTGAGGCCCAGAATTGTAGGCCAGCAATTAAGAAAGGAAAACACTAAAGAATCATTTGATCTAATAAGCAAATTATGGCTAAATCAGTTGAGCAGAAAGGAGCATGGTCAGTGAGCATTTATACAGATACACAAAGGCCAGGTCATGTAGCATCTCATAAGCTGTGGTAGGACTTACATTTGTTCTGAGTATGACGAGAAACCTTTGAGCAGAAACTGTGGAACTACGTATCTCCCTGTGATGCAAGTCAATAACTAGGAAGTAAGCAAAAAGATCTCCGAAAGACCAAAATAGATTTTAGAGAGGCCTGCACTAAGTTCTTGCATATTGCTCAGAGTCAAGCCAGTCTCATTGGCTTTCATTTTAAGCGATTTACCTTCATATCACAGCACTCTGTAAGTCAGTAGGTCACTGCTTTCTAAGTTCAAGGAAGATTAGAAGCCAAAAGGTAGAAAATAAAAAGGCTTATAGTCGGATTATCAAGAAATGACCATCTGACAGAAGTGAACAAATAGAAAAAATGTATAACAAATGTTCATAAGAATTCAAAATATATAACTCCCGGAAGCTGTAGAAAATGAATTCTGATGCCCATGAAAGACACAAGAGTTCTGTTATGTTGTAGCCTAGTGAAGTTGATAATGAAAAGTTTAAACCCAAAATGATAAAACAAAAGAATTATTCCCCCAAATATCTGAGATAAGTGTAATGCTATGTGTAATGCTAGTTAGGTGACAAGTGAGAAAAGTAGACCCTTTTTGACAATGATTGTTTAGTGTAGAAATGTAATTTCCATGACAGACAACACAAAAGTAAAGGGGACCCTGCATGGACACTGACTTTATAGAAGCCCAGCTTTTACAACATAGGTGGGCATGGCAATGTCCGGTACTAGGAAAGGAACAAAGGTTTAGTGGAGGTCCACCAAGTGCTAATATCCATTTAAATTTAAAAAAGAATTCACTGAGCAAGTGACATTGTGCAACTGCAGCTGTTGAAGGTAATAACTCTCCTTAGAATAAAATCACCAAAGCCATAACTCATTAAAAACTTTCACACATTAGACAGGACTCCTCAAATGCTAATGCTTATTTGACGAGATCAACAATCAGAAAACTAGTCTGCAGTCCAAATGTGGCTCTCAAGTTCTTAAGCTGTTGAGCTAAGAATTATTTTTATATATTTTTTAAGTTTGTAACAAAAAAAATATGACAAAGACAATATGTGGCCAACAAAGCTTAAAATATTTTATATCTGGTCCTTTACAGAAAAATTTTGCTGACCCCTGCACTAAATGATTATTTGGCTGGATGATTTATTTTATATAAAATAAAAATCACCAAAGTTGTAAATTAGACAAAATTTTGAACATACTAGATGTTCCAAATGCATTTTGCTTATTTGACTGGCTGTGTTTTTCCTATATTTATCTGTATTTAAATAATATCTACTGTTGTCTCTGGTCTGAGATATAAGATAGATATAGATGGATAAGGAAGTATAGATGGAGATATATGATAGAGCCTGAACCCTCAAAGGGCTTGTACTATACACAATATGAAATGATTGAAGAGCAATGACTCTAAACCATCACCAGGTACAAAATATCATGATTTAAGCTATTTGTAAAGTAGGAGTTTATTGAAAGGAAAGGATGGAAAGGAAATTTAGAAAAATTTCCAGAAAATTTAGGAAAGTTTACGATAACTCACAGATATCAAAGAGAGGAACATGTACTATGAACAGCCACCTAAAGCTCTTCAACACCATAACTAAAAGATTCTGTCAATTTCCAGGTGAGTTATGAATCAACTGCAGAAATCCTAAGTGACAAAATTTGCTTTCCTTCATTTTTACGGACTGTGCCTGGTGACTTCTATCAGACTAAAGCAATGGCCCACCTAATTCAGAAAGCTGGATGGAACTGGATTGGCATCATAACCACAGATGATGACTATGGACAATTGGCTCTCAACACATTTGCAATTCACACTGTGGCAAAGAATGTGTACATAGCCTTCAAAGAAGTTCTCTCAGCCTTCCTCTCAGATAATATCATCGAAGTCACGATCAATCAGACACTTGAGAAAATCATAGCAGAAGCCAACGTTAATGTCATTGTGGTATTTCTGAGGCAATCCCATGTTTTCAATCTCTTCAGCAAAGCCATTGAAAGGAATATAAATAAGGTCTGGATTGCTAGTGATAATTGGTCAACAGCCACCAAGATTACCACCATTCCTGATGTCAAAAGGATTGGCAAAGTTGTAGGGTTTACCTTTAGAAAAGGGAATGCGTCCTCTTTCCAGTCCTTTCTCAAAATCTACATGTTTCCCAGTGATAATAACAAACCCTTAAACGGATATGCTTTGCTCTTGTCTGCATGTACATATTGAGGACAGTGATTTGAGTCAATGCATTTGAAATCATTCTCAGGAGACTTTAGCCTACCAGGCTAACAAGGATATAGAAAGGAAATTCTCCCTGAGAAATGATTTGCTGTGGGATTACATCGAACCAGTGCTTGTTCACAGTATTCAGCTTGCCGTGTTTGCCCTTTGAGATCTGTGCCAAGTTCGAGACTGTCAGAACCCCAGTGCCTTTCAATCATGAGAGGTGCTAGCTCATACATCCAAGAAAATTCCCCTACCCTCATTTCATCCTTCCCCTTTATGCTTTAATTTGCAAAGAGTTATGAACAGCTCTTAATACTATTATTTTTATAAGTAGACCCTTTCAGTGTTTGAATAACCTGCATTTCTATCATTAGTTCTCCATTCTTGAGGATAATAGAGCTGTTATTTTACTTTCACCTCCTAGTCCGACCCACCAAAATTGTGTTCTTTTATTTTTCAAGAAGAGTCTATTGATAGTGCTGTTTTCCTTGAGTCTATGGCTTTGTAGCTGATCTTAGAGTATCTAGTTTTCATATGAATTATCTCTTTTAACGCTCTTAACAAACACAAGAGCAGCATGTTTAATGATTCTTTTTATTATTACTAAATATTTTGGGTGAGAAAGCTAAAGCTAGGAAATGCCAGAAATATGAATCTAGTCTGGGTTTTCTGACTCTATGCCCTTTACCTTTCATGGTGTCTCTGGTGGCTTATAATCCCAAAGACTCCAGTTAGGACTATTACTTAGGGCTGGCTCCCTAGGACTCCAGTCTTCTTCAAATGATTGTTGTTTGGTCAATCATGACATTTCCTACTATACCTCTCTTTAAAAGGAATCACTAATTGTGTGTAAAAGAAGTCTTTCCCTTTCTCTTGTTTGATTACTTTGTAGAAACTCAAAGCTTACTGTGGCCCTGTTTAGTGAAAAATGTCTATTGTGGGTTTTTTTTATAATGCCCATGAGCAAGACATTTAAAAGCAAATTGCTGCTTTATATGATGATAAATTTTACTCATCAAAACCAAATTCCTCAATAATGTGTATTTAAAGCCAAACTTACCTGTCGTGAGACAGAATGATGTTCCAAAAATATATTTGTTTTAAATCTGTAAGAGAAAAGAACATGAAAGGGAGTAAGATTCAATTCTTCTGATCTTACAAGTGATTATACAAGACAGGTTATTTCTACTTTTATAATTTTTATTTTAAACACCCACAAACCCAAGCTGTAAGATTGGAAGTGATCAGCTTACATTTGGGTGGACCATGTGATGGTCATAGGGTGTTTTTATGCTCATTTTAAAACTAGTTTTCACTTTGTAAATGCAAAGCACAAAACCTAATGAAGAGGTAAGACTGGAGATTAGGATTTTTTAAAAATTAAAACTCTTTTAAAATATATATAGATATTTATATGTCTTGTGATTTTAAGGTGCCTGTTTGAAAGTATACTCTTTGTAGTATAAAACTTTTAATGAGGGATTGGTAAAAACTATATTAAGTGGACCACTATAATGAAACCACAACACGGTATTTTAGGAATAAGAGATTGAGAAAGCGTATGGAAAGAAAGTAGACCATCATAGAGACAGACAGGATAAAGGAGAGGAGATATGATGAGCCTCATAAAGAAAGAAATACAAATAGCAAGATCTAGTTATCCTCTAAAGATATGGGAAAGTATTTTAAATCAGGAATAAATCTCAAACATTCTGATGAAAAGACTCAAGAAAGTATAATCTAAGCAGAGTCTGCTAAATGTTTTATTTAAACACAGAAGCCTAGGGTCACTCTTTATGTCCCTTGGAGCCTGTTTATCTAGAAACAAACAGAAACAGACTAGAAAGGAGGAACAGGGGAGTGACTTGCTCCTTTGATCATGATGTGAGTGAGCTAAGTCTGTGTCATGTTCAGTAGGACAGATAATGCAGACAATTTTATTTTTTATGAAGGAATCTCTGTGGACATTAAATTTAAAATATCAGCAACGTTTAGGCTCAATAATCAAAGATACATTCCTAAAGATTATTTTGTCCCCTGGCAAAATTCACTAATATTTAAATGATAGATTCTGAATGATTTTAGATTCAAAACTATTTAAAAGAGATGGTTTTTCCCAATATTTGAGGACAGTCCTTACTTAGGTTTCACACTTGGTGATAATTGTGACAGGGACAGTACAACCAGTAATTTCGGTATTCTTTTTTCTTTTCATTTACCTCTGATGATATTCTAAAAATATTATAGAAACGAAGACAGTTTTCTCCCTAAAGGAGTCATTTGTCTAGTGAGGTATATAATCAAACAATTAGGGGGCTGACTATAATGCAGGATGATGCATTACAATATTTCATATAATACAAGATGGCAGAGAGGCATATAATTGAGGCAAACTAACCCAGTATTAGTAATTCAGAGAACATTCTCCAAAAATCATGACATCTATGGTGAATATGATGGATGGGTTAGAATTTATCCAGGCAGAAATACTCCAGCAACATCCCAGAAGGGGGAGAAAACATGGCATCTTGAGGGAGCAGAAAATAGTACCACTCCCCTCTTCCTCATTTCCAATCTGTTTCTGTTTGTTTCTAGATAAACAGGCTCCCAGACACATAAAGAATGACCCTAGGCTTCTAGTGTTTAAATAAAACATTTAGCAGAATTGGAGGGGAAACTAGAAGCAAATGAGACTGGTGGGTTTAGTAAAGGATCCATCATTAGGACCATATCAATTAAAGCATCTCAAACTTTGATGTGCAATTGAGTTGTCTTGGAATCTTATTATCATGCAGATACTAATTCAGTACAATTTTTGGGGGGTAGGGGGACAACATGAAAGTGTCCTCCTATCAAGCTCTCAGGTGATGCTGATAACTGCTGGTACAGGGACCATCCTTCAAACAGAAATTCTGCAAACTGTGTTTAAAGATTTGGGCTTGGTAGAGCAAAGAGGAGCCAATTAAAGATAGGTTTAGACAGGAGAGTGATGTGATCTGTTTTCCAGTATGGAAATAGCATTCTCACTGCAGTGCACATTGACTAGCAGGACACAGGACTACAGGGAGAAAAACCAACTTGGTAATCCAAGCATAAGATAAGAATGCCTTGTACAGCAGGTGTGACACTGAGGATGGAGAGACATATAAATGGATATTTAAAAGGATGAAGAGCATTTGGACACAGACTGGATGTAAAGATAATAAGCAAGAATATTGCAAATGGTTCAAAAAGTTGGGCAACTGGTACCATTTTATGAAATGGAAACAGAGAAATGGCGATCTGGTGGGAAGAGAAAATATTAAGCATTTGATTTTGGAGATGTTGAATTTGAAGAACTTATGAGACATCCTAGTGTAGGGATGGTCAGATATTAGTCCAAACGTCAAAAGAGACATGTTCCAAGAAGAGAATGAGTTTGGAGTGATAGGGAAAATACTGATTAAACATTTTTAAGGCCTACTGTACTAGGCACTGACATACATCATCTCTCATCTTCATAACATTGTTGTATATCCACAGGACTCATACTCTTTATACTTCATTCTAAAGAAGTGACAAGAGGAAGTGTTACTGGTGGCTGACTACAGCAGTTTAGAGAGGGAAAGGACTTGGCCCAGGGTCACTCACGTAGTTAGCAGTAAAACCATCCCAGCTTTAGTCTAGAAGCCTTTTTGTTACACCACAGAAAACCTCCCAAAAGAAAAAAACACATAGGTTGGGTACTAGAGATGCAAGACTTCTTCCTCTGCTATTCCCTAATTTACTCACATAGATCCCTCTTTTTATGAGCACAGCTTACTTATGGAGACATAGTAGACATCAGATCAGTTAGGGAAATGGAAAGCAACATCCCATACCAGCTTAACTGGTGTGGTCTCCTGGCCTTTTGTTCTCAAAAACAGGTTATTACCATACAGAGGTGAATTATCTAATAATGAAATGCAAATCCTGCTCTCTAAATTTTGTAGTGTCAATTTATAGTAAATTTCAGTCTCAATGAAAAATAAATTAATAATTGATGGGAAAAGCATTTAGTAACTTAATGACTGCAGCATTAATGTTCAAAATTTACCCTAATACAGAGCAAATGTTCTGTCGTATTTAACAAGCAATGAATGCACTGTTTTATTTGCCTCCACCCTCTTTCCTGTAAGAACAAGCATAGAGTCGCACTAGTTTATTTACATCACACAATGTTATCATTATTTACAGAACATATATGTGTCAGAACTTTACCCTGTGAGACCTAATTAAATGCAGGAAAAAAACGGGTGGATTTATAGTTCAAACACAAGAGTAGACAACGATATGCTCTCTAAAGAACTGAATTACTGGGGCTTATGTGTGTGTATTGATTGCTTAAGGGAAGAATAGAAGAAAACTCAATATATAGGTACAGGTGGGAATATTGACGGTAAGCCCTCACTTATTCTTTTATTTTTGTTACCTCCATTTTTTTCTTCCAACAATTGGTAGAATAAGTTTTGCTTTTTGGTTTTTTTTTTTCTGGTTAATTCCACAATGTCAGAATTAATATCCTTTAATGTAATACTAATTAACTTACAATCATTAAACTATGAAATCTGTAGGGATGTATAATAAATTCAATACACTTAGAGATTTTACTAATATGACATTTGGTCATTGACATGACTATGGTAGCTAATATATTTACTTTAAAATATACCCTGATTTTCTTATATTCTCTTGACAAAAAAATAATAATAATAAAGAAAAGAAATATTCGTCACAGATTAACTGAGAAGGAATAGAGTAATTCTATTGAAATGGAATAATTTTTGCTGCATTCCATAGATTTTGCACCCAATAAAAGCCGCATGGCATCATCGATCTAGATAATGAGTGGGCTTGGTGTGTTCACAGAGTTGACTTAGCCATGACTCTGCATCAACTTATTGGTGAAGCCAGAATACAATCTGGTTTCCTCCCTTCTAGTCTTCCTCTGCGTCACAAGCTCAATATGGCTGCCTCATTTGTCAGTAAAACATTTTCTGTCCTGTGCACACAAGTTCTCACTGCATAAACTGGGTAACAAGACAAGTAATTTTCATTGCATTTCTATCTTCTCTAGTTTAAAAAAATCATTTTATTAATTAGAAATATAATGTAGAGGTCATTTTACTATGCACTCAATCACGGAAGCAGACTTGAAAACCGTTGGAGATAATAAGATCCTCACCTTCCACTAAATGAGTAACAAAGTATTGACTTAGGGGGTGGGCACTAGCAGTTCCCTTACTTTTGCCTACCAACAAAAGTTCTCTAGGGGGAACGTTTCTCAACACACACCCAGGAACAAAGCACTGTGGTTACTGGACTGTCTCCCAAATGTGTAGCTCTGTTCCCTCAGCCTTTAATTCGGGGATGGTGAGCACTGGCTTGGATTGCCCACTCATATTGGGACAAGGATCAGTCCCGATTGACACTAGAAGGGAAGACTTCCATAGCTCCAGATGGCACATTGGTGATTATGTTTCGGTGAGAAGGAAAAAACAACGAAGAGATTTTTTTAAATTAATATATTATATGGTGTAATAGAAAGACCCCACATTGAAAGTTAAGATATGTGTCCTCAGATAAGTCCCTTCACTGAGTTGTTATTGAGTAAAAGGATATCACAGATTTGAGTATTATCAAGTAATATATGAATGTCAGGTGACATTATTAGTTGATAGACTCAAAATATTTTTATTTATTTGCACATTGTCCCTATTAGCTAATAACAGGTATTAACAGGCATTAATCTAAATTTTATGAACCCTTAATCTGTGCCAGATACCAGGCTAAACTCTTTATATTCCTAATTACATTTGATCCTTCCCATAACCCTATAAAGTAGGTTTCATTTGTCTCATCTTACAGATGGGGAAGGCTGAGGCCTAGAAAGAAATTGTAACTTTCAAGATCACACCATTAATGAGATATGCAACCAGAATTAGAGCCGAGAGCCCTGGATAACCCATTTTGAAATTATGCAATGTGGAAAAATTAAGATGCTCAGATTTCAATTTTATGGGCAGAGAAGCTACCCTCCAAAAATATTAACTTGCTTTCTCAATTTCACAGAGCAAGACTTTAGCAGAAATGAGGCTAGAATTCTCAAATTGTTCCCAGATAGTTAAGAACTTTATCAACTACATACCATACTCACTGAACCAGAATGGCCGTTTTGCATTTTTAAGTGATATTACTTGGAAGTCAGTGTTGTAATTGAGAAAATGAATACACTTACAATATTCGTATCAGTGTTTAGTATTTTATTAATTTTTATAGTTACTTGATGTACTGAAAAATGTGACATTCACTGATGGAGGGAATTCATTTTATTTTGATGCCCATTGGCTATGAATACTGGATATGATGTTGTGCTCTGGAAGGAGATCCATGGCACGTGAATATGACCAAGATGGCACCATATGATCTGGAGAATGATGTCTTTATCATCATAGACCAGGAAACAAAAAATGAGTTCAGGAATCTTAAGGTAATTGTGTTGTAGGCTGCTTTGTAGCATTCAAATCAATCAGTACCTCAACTGCAAAAGTCCTTGACCCCATCAGGATTTCCAGGGATCCTAGTACCTGTTCACTGTCCCTAACTTGCTTCCTTAGATTCCATGGTCAACTTGTATTTCACTTCCTTGTACACACCCTCAAATCCTTTGTCCCCCATCTGTCCCCCCACCTTAGAGACACTCATTCATCCAAAGCAAAATCCTAGTTAAATTAAACTCTCTGCCTAATCAATGTAGTCCTCAGGTAGCTGAACTTGACAAAAAGAAAAAAAAGAAAAAATGACCTTGCTGATTGTTCTCACTTTAAATTCATGATCTCTAACCTCCAGTGGGCCCGAATGCTGCTGGGCAATCAGACTATTACCCTAGTCCATTAACTTGCCCACTTACCTAGATGGTTATTTTACGCTTTCTCTTCTCTGACTCGAACACATTTTTCCCATCGTCACTTTCAGTTGACCCTGCTTCCTATTTCACTAACAAAACTGAAACAATCAGAAGAAAACGCCAGTGTTCCCCTGCCACCAGATCTGTGCCTGTGTCCCTACCTTCCATCTGGCACTGTGGATGGACTGTGTGTGCTTCTAGCCAAGGTGAGCTCCTCCACTTGACATCTAGATCCCAACCCCTTTCACTTACTCAGGGATTTTGCTCTGGCAATTCTCCACTCTCTCCTTTATCCTCAAATATGTTCTCTTCTGGGTTTTCTACATGATGATACAAATGTGCTGTTATTTCTCCCATCTTAAAGAAAAATAAAAGGAAGAAAGAAACTCCATTGATCCCCCACTTCCCCTTCCATTCCTCTATTTCTCTTTACAGCAAAACTCTTTGAAAAACTTGAATATATTCACTGGCCCAAATTTCTCTCCTTCTATAATTATTTTGAACTCTTTAATCTATTAAAATTATTTCCGTCTAGTTCCCCAATGTTAATAAATCCAAACATCGTTTTACTTTGCTCACCGGTTAATTAGTCTCCCCTCCATGAAATGCTATCTTCATTTGCTTCCTCGACACCACACTCCCTCGATTTTCTTTTTCTGTCTCTGGCTACTGCTCCTCAGTCTCATTTGTTGATTCCTCCTCATTTCCACTGCCTATAAATATTGGTGAGCCCAGATCTCAAAACTTCTCTTTTTATTTTTTGTCCACACTTTTCCTTAGTGATCTTATCCAGGCTCTTGGATTTAAACAATGTTGTTACCTAGAAACCAAATGATTCCGAGATTTTTCTCTTCTGAATTTCAACCCAAATAAACCCAAATAAACACCTGCCTAATTGATATCTTTACCTAGTTGTCCAATAGTCATCTAAACTGATTATCTCCAACTGAACTCCCAAACTTTTTCCCATCTCAATAAATGGCAACTCCCTTCTCCTAGTTGCTCATGGAAAAACCTGGTGGGGTTCTTCACTTCTTTCTGTCATGCTTCATAATTAATCTAAGTTTTACTTTCAAAATGGGTCCAGGAGCTGACAATTTTTGTCTTCTACTCTGTTGCTGCCAAGCCACTCCAAGTTACAATTACCTCTCAAACAGATTAAGACAGTAGGTTTTTAACAGCTCTTTGCTTCCACTCTTAACCCCTTCAGTCTGTTCTTAAAACAATAGCCATGGTAATGCTGTAAAATACAATACTCTGCCCAGAACCCTCCCTAAACATGTTATTTCTCTCAATATCTTTAAAAAATGCCTTACGCGACCTGACACCAGTACCTCCTGACCTCATCACCTACTACTTCCCCTTACTCTCACCCCTTTTTACTACCCTGCAGGCTTTCTTGATCTTTCACACATGGCTTCCCTTCTCCTAGTTCAATGGCTTCCCTTCTCCTAGTTCAAGTCCTGTCACCTGCTGTTTCCTTTGCCTGTAATAAACTTCTGCGATATCCACGTGATTCACTTTCTTACTTCCTTTCTGTCTTTCCTAAAATCACTATCTCAGGGAGGTCATCCTCTGTCACCATATTTAAAATTGCATTGTCAACCTAATACTTCTTATACATTCTCCTGCCCGTTTCTCCAGAGCACTTACCACGACGTAGCATTCTGTACATTTTGCTTATTTTTATCTTGTTTATTTCAACCTTGTCAACTAGAACTGAAGGTCTATGAAAACATGGATTTTTGTCTTTCATTCCTTGCTGTGATTCTAACAATTACAAGAGTGCCTGGCATATAATAGGCACTCAAAAAAAATATGTGTTGGATGAAAGAATGAATATAGTAATGCTTTAAATCACTATCTTTATTCAATTTTCCCTAAAGCAAAATACTTTTTCCTTGAAAGATAGAAATGTAGCTATCATTCTGTGTTCTCAGACTTTCATCATCTTCATTATCATCACAACATCCTTACAAGTGCCTTGTCAACTCAGCACTCTGCTAAACACAGTAACTCACACCGGATCTTTTAAACCGTGCTGTGACTCATTTTCTCATTGAATACAGAGAGGATTCTCTATTATAATTTCTGCAACAAACATTGTTTTTAATTGTTACCGAGGCTTATCTCCAGACTTTGTATGAGAGACACTCAAGGAGGGGGAGGTGATATGATCACAAATAAGTGAGTGAGCCTTTTAGTGATTAAATGCAAGAGGATGATCACATAAAAAGAGACAAGTTTTCCTTTCTGATGGAAATACCCATACACACTTCAAAAAGGTAGTAGAAACCGATAATATCTGAGATCCATTAGGTCAGATTCCACTTGTCAATATGCAGCTAGCTGGGGTATAGCATTTCTGGTAAATCATCCAGATTCATAGTCTAAGGCATTGGATAATCCTAAATCTATTGATATCCCAAAGTTATCAATACTGGACTTTAGAATGTCTTTGCTATTTCTTATGTGGTGGAGGGAAGGGGTTGTGTTGCTGGAAAGAAATGTTTCACGTTTATCTCCTTAATGATGTCCAACTTTATCTTATAGTTAAATCCTTTTTTGTCCTCTGGGCATCCTTCAGATTAAAAGTTTTTCCTGGGGAATCCACAAGGCAGATGTCCTGAGTACTGAAAACCCAGATCATCAATTACTCTGTTGAGAAGAAGAAAGACAGTGCTTATGGACACAGGGATATTGAATCTTGGCTACTTTTCTCTCTGAGCCAGGCCGTTCTCATCTCCCAGAAAAGACTAGTTAGCTTAGTACTTAGTGCTCCAGGCTTAGGAACAGCTGTTAAGAGAACCTAGAGAATGTCTCATTTCCTCATTCTGCTTTGGCTTCCCAAGAGTAAGTGTGAGAAAATAACAGATTTATCTCACAAAATGTGCCATGAGAAAGAGACTGGTGTGAATGGAAAAAATGACACAGCTGAAGAGAATTATTAGCTACATTGGAAGTAGAGGCTTTTATGAAAGTAGAATGCTACATGTGATTCACATTGTGATAGAAGAATTATAAACTAAATTTTCAGGATGATTTAAATATTTTTTATATATGTAGGGCTAATACTTTAATGGTTTTAAATTAAAAATTTTCCATTGTTTTGTTTCTTAAGATTAGACTGGACATGGTCCTTAGCATGATTAATAATCTTGTTCTAAATAATATAAAAGCCTAATAATTTACTATTTTCTTATATATCTGAACTCCTTAAACAGCACATGATTGGGAATTTCCAAACAATCATTTCCTTCTTTAATTCCACCACTACACATTTCTCCCTCTGATAGGGACTTTTTGAAAGAGCTAATTTCCCTTATTTGCTTATAGAATTTATTAATATGACAAAAACTGTGTTCTTCCTAAAGCAGTCTCACTATCTGAAATACATCTGTTTATTTAGACTTGTTCACATTCCTCAATCTGACAAAACAATTTTATGATGCTCTAAAAAAGACCAAAATACTATTTACTAAATACATCTTTAAATTAAGTCAAAGTTGATTAGGATAAATCTTTTTAAAAATCTATTTGGGATTTCTTTGCACTTTGAAGCATATTCAGTCCAAATGTTCCAAGGAATACAGTCCTGGGCAAATGAAGAAAACCACAAGAAGTCAACATATTTGTTGCCATGAATGTGTGAACTGTCCTGAAAATCACTACAGTAATCAGACAGGTAATAACAGTCATTATACATGTACAGCGACACACCTAAAACATATCTCTTAGGCTGATTTTTTTTTTACATGAATCCTATTTTGTTTTGTTTTGTTTTTGTTTTTGTTTTCTCATTTGAAATAAAAAGAGCATCTCCTGCTCCTGCTGGATTAAATTCCAGTGAGATTTTATTTTATCGTGGAATTTGTTCTATTATATTAGCAGACAGGCAACCAATAAATAATAACTTTACTTCCAAGAGAAAAATTGTCATGCAGAGACTCACCAGCACCATATCCTGCTCGCTGCGCAATGTGTCATGCAGGGTCTGTGGTCCCGCTCCCCGCCCAAGAACACAGGATATGGTGAGGCCAACAAGGAAAACCAAAGGAGCCATAGATAGGGGAGTCATACCTCTATATTCTCACTGGCGGCTGGGTTGGAGGCACAGGAAGCAGACATCCACTAGTTCCCCAAGGAGGAGTCTTCCTACACCCCAGTCTTGCTGGTGGCTGGGTGAGACACAGGAAGTAGGATCCACACGATCTGAAATCCGCCATCTGTGCTTGCTAAGCGCACTTGTTAGCCGCATTCCGCAGTCTGTCAACCAACCAACCAACAAACCAACCCCTTGCTAACTGCAATCCATGGTTGCTAGCTCAGCCACAGCAGTTATATTGATGGCCAATGGCTAACTGGTTACAGCTGATAGACAACTAGCCATCTACTGATGGCCATTTGCTACCTGAGCCAGCAACTTTCCACGTGAGGCCGAAAGCCTGGAAACTGCTCTCTGGGACTCTGTCCCCACAAAAATGTTCTCCTCTCAACTGAATTCCTCTCCTGCACCTCTTAAAACAATGAGAGTGCTCTGCAATTGTTATCCATGTATCTCCCACACAGACACGTCTTACTTGCAATTAGGGCACAATAACTACATATAAATAAATGCTGAATTAACTAAACTGTGCATGGTAGAAATCCATGTATGCACAGAGGTGTGCATACCCTGGAAATCTCATTATTCCTACCAAGAGGCAAGAATGAAGCCCAGAAAAAGAACTATCTGTGAGACAAGGGGGTGAACTGTTGAGATGTTATAACTGATTGTTTGCCAAACCTGTTAACAATTTAACAAGGCCAGAGTAAAATACACAAATTAAAGAACAGGAGTGAGGAGCTATCAGCACTTTCCCTGGTGTTAAGCCTTGTTTAAAAGCATCATATTTCCTTGTTTATGGTAGTATTCTATTAATCCTATAAAAGCTGAGAACTCCAGAGTCAGAATAGTGCCCACATACTTATTCTTTTTTTTCTTATTGGCTCCAAGGGGAGAAGTATCCCAATGTGAACATTCCACTATCCATGTTATGTCATTGTTTTACCAAAATGTCATTGATCCCAACCTGAAATGGGCTGTGCTATGTCAATAATTAGGTAATGGGGGGCGGGATTTTCCAGGCAAAATGGTAGCTAACAACTGTCTGCTAAGTGGGATAAATAACAACAACAAAAGAGTATGTAGCATTTATTTACCATAAAGATGTTTTTCAAGAGTTTTTCAAGATACAATCTGGGTTGTTGTTTGATAATTAGGGCAAGTTGCTTCCAAGAACAAGTGTAGATGACTGAGGACACATAGAGGAAAAGCAAAGATTTAGGATAATCAGAAAGGACATCCTCTCCTATCTCTCTTGACATCTCCAGTGTACGGCTCTCATATATAGACACAAAATGTTCGCCGAAGGAATAAAATGTCAGACACTAGGCAGTAGTGGTTAAGGGAGGACAGAGAAAAATGGATATTTGTAGGGAAATAGCATCTAGAAAGAGGAGGAGGCTGGGAAAGTAATGAAGTTTATAAACAGAAACACAACCTGACTTTGGAGGTTAATGAGGAAAAGAACACAGGCACTGTCTTGCACAGACACTGAGGAGTGTCATCAAATGGAGAGGTGTTTGGACAGTAGCTGGGACCCCATCATTACGAGGTGGAATCGGGAGCAAATGCAATCACACTCCAAGAAACTCCACTCTGGCATCAATTATCAATCAGGTGCTACCCTGCAGTCAGAATCAGCATAAGTCATTTTCAAGCTTATCACTGCCTATGTGAGAGTCTAAACTTTACTAACCTCCTGGAGAAAAACTAAACTTCAATTCCTCATTAACTGTCATTAATTACAACCTTATGCTATCTCACTTTTAGAGAGCTTTTAGGGTGACCCAGCCACTTTGTCTTTGCTTTTAAAAGGACGGCATCTTTTTTTATACTGGCAGCTCCCACCATAGTGGTGTCTAATTGTGTGCAATGCTCCATGCAAAGCATTTGATGTTTATTATGTCACTGAATACAGCATCCCAATGAGGCAGCGTTTTTTTCTTTTAATTTTTAAGAGATTTAGAAATAGACTCAGAACATTCAATTCACTTGTTCAAGATTACAGGAATCATAAGTGATAGAGCAAAGGACTTGAGATATGTCTGGTCCCAAAGCCCTTATTCTTAAGAGTCCCTGAACTGCCACCTATCATAGCAAGTTCATAAGAGGCTAGCATCTATCTTGAGTATATTAAAAATTTCCTAAAGACACATAGTCCAGCTGGCTTTTTTCTTGCTCTTCTTCCTCTTTGCTCACCCTTCTCTCTCACTTTCTTTGGGTTCTGTGCATGCACCAGTGTAACAATTACCTATATCCATTTTCCGGTGAAGGCGATTACTGAGAAGGGTTCTATTTGCAGCATTGTGGACAATTACCTGGTTTAAATGTTTGCAGTGTAACTGAATCTCTTCTTTTAGACATGGATCACTGCCTTTTATGCAACAATGAAACACACTGGACCCCTGTAAGGAGCACTGTGTGCTTTGAAAAGGAAGTGGAGTATCTCAACTGGAAGGACTGTGCACTATCCTGCGCCTGACCCTCTCCCTACCCAGAATCCTGTTTGTTCTGGCCATTGGCATAATATTTACAAGAAACCTGATCACATCTGTTGTGAAATCACCTGTGGGAAATCCTCTGTCATTTCCTCAACTTTGCCAGCACAGCCTTTTTCATTGGAGAACCACAAGACTTCACATGTAAAATCCGGCAGACGCTATTTGGTGTGAGCTTCACTCTGCCTCTCCTGCATTTTGACGAAGTCCCTGAAGATTTTGCTAGCCTTTAGTTTCGAGCCCAAGTTGCAGAACTTCCCGAAGTGCCTCCATAAGCCGATCCGCTATCTTCACTTGCACAGGTATCCAGGTTGTCATTTGCACACTTTGGGTAATCTTTGCAGCCCCTGCTGTGGAAGAGAATGTCTCCTTGCCCGGAGACATTATCCTGCGATGTGAACAGAAATCCATTCTTGCCTTTCTCACCATGCTGGGCTGTATTGCCATTCTGGCCTTCATTTGCTTTGTATTTGCCTTCAAAGGCAGGAAATTACCTGGGAATTACAATGAAGCCAAATTCACAAACGTTTGGCATGCTCATTTATTTCATAGTTTGGATCCCATTCATCCCTGTCTCTGCTACCCCATTTGGCAAATATTTGCCAGCTGTGGAGATTATCGTTACTTTAATATCTAATTGTGGGATCCTATGTTGCACATTCTTCCCCAAATGCTATGTTATGCTTTGCAAGCAAGAGACTAACACAAAATCTGCCTTTCTCAAGATGATTTTCAGTTACTCTTCCCACAGTGCAAGCAGCCGTCCCATGAGTCATGCTTCACTGGACCCCACTAATAGCAATGTCACAACAACCAATCCCAGCTCTGGTGGCAAGTCTGCAGCCTGGCAGAAAAGCAAAGATCTCCAAGCATTTTCACACATAGCAAGGAAAATGCTACAAATCTGTCTAAAACTTGACCTCGACAAAGATTTTCAAGTTTATGAATGAGTCCTTAAGAGATGGCACATTCCAGAATGAAATGTTTCTAGGATCTTTTGTATTTAAAATGTGCATTTACTTTCTGAACAAATATATTCTATGTGTTTCTTCACTGCCACTATTTTCACCATATTTTAGTGGAACACTCCCTCTGTCCAACCACCTGTTTAATGAAGAAAATAGATTCCTCAACCTAAAACTCCTTTTATTCCTTACCACCTCCATCTGCCTCCATCTTTACTTCCTTCCTCTTAGGCATATATTTAAAGGTATCTCTTCTATTCAAAATTATCTGTTAGTATACCAATCATTTTTATTCCATCCTCTACCACTCTTCTCAAACCTCTTTGTATTGGTTCTCTCCTTCTCTCTTGAGCATCTTACCTTCCCACCTCTACTGCTGTGTTCAGTTAAACAAGCATTGGAGCAGTTGCCACATGCCAGGTGATATACTAAATACAAAGGAACAAGAGGATCAAGCCATCATTTCTGACCTCAAAGAGCTCAATATCCAGTGGGGAGACTCACATATAGACATCTTCACTTCAGTGTGGGGGTTTCTATGAATGTAAAGTACCGCTTTAACAGTGGCACTTTAGCCACCCTGGGGGATGATGGGAGGGTTTCAAAGAAAGCTAGATAGAGGGTATGATGTTTAAGTGAAGTCCCAAAACATGAGTAAGAGTGAAAACTATTAATAATCAAATAAATTATAGAAAGCTGTTCTATATAAAGGGGGAAAGCGGGCGCAGCAGCAGAAAGTATGTTGAGAAGTATATTCAGGGAAGTGCAGTCACTTTGGTATTATTAGAGAGGAGTCTTGTGTGTGTAGAAGTTAGGCCATGAATGAATGCCAAAGGCTGGAGTTCTTTCACAAGGATCTTAGGTCTTTATCATGTGGGTGGCCATCAAAGTATCTGGCAGAAAGATGACAGATTTAAAATCCCAATTTAGGAATGTCTCTGTCGTGCGGGGCGGCAGGCGGGGCGGCCTGCGGGGTCTCTGCTCCCGCTCCCCACATAAGAACGTAGGACACAGTAAGGCCAAAAAGGAACACCCACGGAGCCATAGATAGGGGAGTCAAACCAATATATTCTCGCTGGCGGCTGGGCTGGAGACACAGGAAGCAGGATCTACATAATCTGCCTAACAGCAGTCCGCGCTTGCCAGCCACCATCTTCTTGCTAGCTCCCATTTTCTCTCTGCTAGCATAGCCACACCGTTATATTAGTGGCCAATGGCTTACGGGTTACAGCTGACGGCCAACTAGCCACAGCTGATGGCCATCTGATCACAGTTGATGGCCATTTACTACCCGAGCCAGCACCCTTCTATTTTGAGGCCGAGAGCCTGGAAACTGTTCTCTGGGGCTCTGCCCCCACAGTCTCTCTGATACAGGGTGGAGGATGAAGTCTAGTTGGGAGAGGATCAGCAACTATACCAGGAATGGAAAAGAGAATATGTATATTATTCAAGCTAAATAGGAGGTAGCAATTTATTTGAAGAAGGATGAGGTATAGACTTCTAGTTTTCTTTATTGAAGGGTGACGTGGTTTAGAGTAAAAGATGGAACATTGAATTTGAAGTACGTGGAGTAATTTCAAAATATATCAAGCATTCATGTGAATGTAAGACTCTGAGCTCAGGGGATAGATCAGGGCTGGTGATAAAGATTTGGATGCCATGTTCATATCACTCCCATACTTATAAAATAGATAAAGGCACAAAATACCATTGTCTCTAATCCTGAAATTCTTTTTAGCTTCCACTCCTTCTCCTTTCTTTTCACAACTTACTGTTTGAAGGAACAGTATCATTGACTTGTGACCCAGTAATTCTGAGCCCACCGAAATCTGGCTTCTAGTTGCACCACTCTGCTGAAATTATTCACAGAAAAGTTTCCTGTGATTTTTCATCTGTCAAATTCAATGGTCATTTTTAAGCATTCATCTCCCTTGAATTTTAATATTTGTGGTATAATTCCTCCTCCTTGAAATTGTTCTTCATTCCCATGATATTTTAAAGCTTTCAATTAGCAAAACTCTTTAATTTGATGCAAAGGCCCTTTGGTTCTGACATCTCTGACCATTCAGTTTTGGTCTTTATTGCTGGTATGTCTTCCTTTCTTGATTCTAAAATGTGGTTATTCCACAGAGTTTCACCCTCAATCTAAATTTCTTTTCTCTCAACACACTCCCTTGCTACAATATTATCCATCTTCATGTCTTAACTTTGACTGAAACAACTCCCAAAACCACATGGTGCAGGTCACTCTCTAACCAACTCATCTGCTTGTCTCTCTAACACTTCAAATCAGTATGTCTAAAATTTAATTCAGTATTTTCATCTCCTAACTCCTCCTTGTTCTGTTTTCCCTTTCTCAGCATGTTGTACCACCTTTGGGCTAGGCTGAACCCTGGAATTCATCCTATCCATCCTTGATGCCACTATTTACTTTACCCTTCTACACCTTTAATTCATCATCTGTATTATTTTCTAAGTCCTGCATTTTCTCAAAACTTCGCCATGTTCTCTACCCCTGTCACTGCTTTCTTAATCCAAGCCTGTATCACCTCTTTCATATTGTTGCAGTAACCTTCTCATTTGACTCTGGTCCCTCAATGTTTCATTTTAAACATAGAGAAATTCTCAACAAACTTTCCACTCATTTCCACTAGACATATTTCTATAGTTAAAACCTCTTTGTGTTATTCAGTTGTTTTAAGGCCTGCAATAAGTCAAATGTTCTTATCCTGATTCCCAGATTCTTCAAGTTCTTATCCTGATTCCCAGATTCTTCAATTCCACCAACATCTACCCCTTCCTATGTGATGCATTACCCTTGAGATATGGCCAAGTGCTGGTGATTATCTGTACCCACGCCTCAGAGCCTGCCTCTTCTCTCTGCCTTGATGTCCTCTCCACCCCTTGTTCTCCTGGAGCACTCTAGCTAATCCACCAAACACAATTCACGCATCTCTCCTTCTACCAAGGCTTCCTTTCTGCTTCTGTCACAGCACCTATTGCATTTTATTGCATTTACTTGTTTTCGTTTATTTTGTTCAGCTAATATTTAACAAATGTCTACTATGTGACAGGCATAATTCAATGCCTAGGGAATATAAAAATGACAAAAGACAGACAAGTTCTTTCCTCTCAAGGAATTTACATTCTAGTGTTTTCACCATTGTGCAGTGAACAGCCATTTCTTTAGTAGCAGCTCTCTCCGCTGCTCTTTTCTCTCTACCACCACTACTGTCATCACCACAGTTTAGGTTCTTATGACTTTACATCTCTGTTGTTGAAAGATTCCAAATGAGTTACCTACCGCAGGAGTCGCCTTCCAATACAAAGAGTACATTATCACAGACCAGTGATTCTCAAGTTAGTTCCAGTACTATCATTCTCCTATTCAGAAAAATTTAATAACCTCCTATTGCCTTCAGAATTAAGTTAAATTCTCCTATCTTGCTAGCAAGACTTTCCACACTCTTATGTCAACATAGACTGAATGTTAAAAAACAAAATAGGATATTAATCCTAGGTTACTGCTTAACCTAAATGTATTCACATACAAGATGTTGATAATCTCTCATAAGTTGTTAAGGGTATGAAATATTCTGATGTACATGAACATGTTAAGAAATGAGTATTCTGTGATTTCATTGACTCATTGCTTTGTTGATGTGAAAACAGTTTCTTCTATTGATATGAGAACAAAGCTAGGAGAGCTTCAAGATTCTTGAATGTGATCGCATAAAACAGAAAAACTGTTGTGCCAATAGAACAATAAAAGAAATATTGTTTCATAAGAGTTGTAAGTTTTACTACAATTACATAGCTTTCAACAATTAATCCAGAAGAAAAAAAAATCAGAAATTAAGTTCTGAATTCCTTGAAGGCAAAACTACATCTATGCCATTGTATACAACAACTAAGAGAATGACTATTGTACTTTCATTTTTCTGTTAACTTTTGAGGCTCTTAAAATTAATGGGGTGTAAGTTAAATTATTTTCTTACTCTCTTTGGAGTAAAGGGTTTCCTCTTTTCTATTATAAAGGCAATATCTGAATATTATTTTTTAAAATAATTAAATAAAACTAAGCAAAAAGAACCTATAACTTTATAACCAACAAACAATCCTTCATTATATCAATAAACAAACAGGTTAGCCATTCTCTAAATCTATCATTTAATAAAGCATTTACCTTTTGTAATTTTTGCTTATTTCCTGTCCCTGTCCCCAATAAAGCAATGACAGATACATGTTCACAAGCTTCCCTTTTTGGGATGGCAGCTAAATAATGTAGTTAAATTACTGAGTGTGTTTATTCTCCAGGTGAAGAATACACATTGTACTGTAAATCTGATTCCATGGGAAGTCTACTATTTCAAAAGAACTATTTATTATTGACATAGTCCAAGCTAGTAAGAAAAACTCTTAATTATTCCATTCATAGTGAATATTAAGATTTGATATTTCTTGCTTTCTGTTTGTGGAAAACATAAAAGAATTTATTGGATCAGGAGATTTTAAAAAGTATAAACCAAGTTTTGGAACATTAGCTCATGCTTCTGTTAATGTCAAGACTTTTCTTTCAAGTATCGTCCCTCAGAAAAAATATATATACTTCATTTGATCCTCCAGGTTGGGGGAGAAAATAACAAATCACTCTGCTACGCACATGACAGAAAGAGTTGTTTTCCGTTCTCCTCTAAGACACAGTGCGTATTGTGTTCTGGAGCTAACCCTAATAACCTAGTGTGCAACTCACTGAGAATGAAGTTAGCAAGTCTCAAATCAAAGCTTGTAATGAAATTCTTGTGGAAGCTGAGAAAACAGAAGTTACAAGTTAAATGCATAACTAAAAGGGAAGAAAATTTACCTATCCTATTTCATTGGGCATTGGTGAAATGAATTGCTATATAAAAGCAATGACTGTCCAATAATTTTGTATTCATATAATGTACATTTATAAACAGATTTCTGTTTTCTGGTAATTAAGCTTTTCTCTATAACCATATACAAGGAGTTTTGATGGGAGAAATGGAGGAAAAAAGGTCCTTAGGAATGTTGGAAGAAGAAATGCCATAGGCACACAGTATTCTCTGAAGCTCCTTGCCAGGAACACTTACATGTGTCCTCGTCCTTGGTATTAACTTTATGTGGTAACCTGAACTTCTCAAAGAGACATTTCTTGATATTGCTACCAAATCTTAATTGTGCCCTTGTTTTCTTATGTGACAAAATGATGATAAAAATGCATGTCCATTCTACCATATAAGGTTATTATAAAGATCAAAAGAGATAATACATATTAAAGTGCTTTGAAAGCTATAAATTACTATTCAAAATATTATTACTATCCTTATCACGGCTATTATTTGTTTTCACAATAATCCTGTGAGGTCGGTAACTATTACTAAGGAGGAAATTAAGGAACAGTAAGATTAAGTGTCTTGTTTGAAGTCACACAGCTATGTGGTGGTCAAATAAATATGAATTCAGACACCCTAAGCTGCTATAAGACCATACAGATTCGTGTACATTGAAATCAGAGAGAGAAGAGATTTCCCGAGTTGTATAGGAACACATTTTTCATGTCTTTGATCTAAAATGTTTAAACTTTTAAAGAGATTTATGAAATACTCTTACAGACATCCAAGTCAAAATATCAGGTTACAATCATAAACTTGTTTTTCCAGTGAATCAATCAAAACCAGATATGGAACAAGAAGAAAACTGTGTGTTTCACGGAGTGTTTACCCAACCAGAAAAAAACAGATACTATTTTCTCAGATTTTCAGATACAGGATGTTCTTTGTAACAATCCTTATAATAATAATTTTTTTCCAATTTCAAACACCTTAAATGTCCATAAAGAATCCACTAAATAATGGTGCATTTGTACAATAAACGACTGTTCAACCATTTGAAAAAGTGAGGTAAGTTTACATGAATAGATATTGAAAGATCCTGCCAGTCATTGTGAATGATATAAACTGGTTGCAGAATAGTATTAATTTTTGCATATCTAATATACATTAAGATTGGAAAGACAAGTATCTAACTAAATACTAGTTCCCCCTCAAGAGTGCGTGATTGAGTAGACTCACTTTCTATGTTGCTTTATGGTTTGAATTTTCATGACAATGAGCATATTTTATTTCAGAATAAAATTTAAATAAAAATAATTTCTTAACCAGTCCATTTGCTGATTTGGTGTCATCCTAATGAAAATCATGTTTTATATGATAAAAATTGAAAAATGATGATAAAGAATATTTTAAAACAGAATGGTAATGATATTTAATGATAATGATTAAAACAGAATGATATTTTAAACAGAATGATAAAATAAAACTAGAAACAACCTATTTCCACTATAGAAATAAAATAAATTATAACATATCTTTATAACAAAATATTAAGATGCCACTTAAAAAAATAAATATGAAGATTAGGCTGCAATATAGAAATGGTTTATGACCTAATAACTGAAAAATTTTAAATGTTATTGGTATTTTAATTAGAACTCTGTATAAAGGTGGATGAAAATTATAATAGAAAATATTTGTGTTCAGGATGTGGGATAATTTTAGGTTATCTTTAATGTTATTTTAACAATATGTATTTAAATCACCTAATGAAGTATATTGAAATTACAGATAATAAGAGAAAGATTGTTATCATCAACTTGCAACTCTATGGCCACTAGTTAGGACGAAAGGACACGATAAAGCAAATGTAATAATGTGAACTGTGTGCCAAAGAAGCACAATTGTTTTCTAATACATAAACACCAGTTTCAGTTGTCTGGAGACTGAGCAAAAATGCAATGAAAAAAGTAATGCCTGAAACCACATTTATTTGTAGTGGAAAGTATATTATAAACTGTCTATTAGATTTACTTTGGGGGAGGGGGTTATGACACAAAGCTCACAATTTATTTCCAGGCACATCACATAACCATTTAGTAGCTTAGGCTCCACACTGGCAAAATGGCTACAGTAGTCACTTTTTTTTGCACACTTGAGACTGGTTTATACTTAGAATTTTCAATTACCGAAAGAAAATACACATATTTTAGATTCAGAATACAGACTGTGAGTTACTTGAGGACAGGGACAGAAGTCATCCCCTTCATATTCCATGAATTTAATAAAATACCCTTACTCTACCCTTACTCTACTGGTGTTCGTACAATTGGAAATTCTGCTGCCACCTGGTGGGCAATTCTACTCTTACTTTTTATTTATAGGCAATATAACTGGAACAAGATCCTCATGGAACACTTTTAGAACAATTTCATAATAAACACTAATATTGATGTTTCCATTTAGTCCAATATTGATGAATACAGGAATTAAAGTAAAAAATGTGTTTTATTAGTTTACCAAACATAAGTAATTAAGACATAGTAACATAAAGATATATTCTTAGAAGCAAAGAATTTTTTTTTCTATCTTAAAATTCTATGCCATGCAAGCTTTTAAGTGAAGATGAGGATCGTTTTAAGAAATCTATTGGCTAAATGAAATTCATCAGTATACCAAAAAATAATATAACATGACAAGGAGCTTTAATCCAACCATCCAAAGTCTGTTAATGTAATATCCTCATTTTACATGAAAAAAAACGTAGAAACTCTTTTCAGTTATTACTCTTTTATTTTTTAAAAAAATATCTTTGCAAATTAAGAATAGAAGACATATTCTTAACCTGGTCAAATCTATCTACCTGTACTGTGTTGAATATTATCCCCCTTGCCTCTCCAAATTCATGTCTACCTGGAACCTATGAATGTGACCTTATTTAAAAATGAGATCCTTACAGACGTAATCTAGTTAAAATACAGTCATACTGGGTTAAGGTGCACCCTAAATCCAATATGACTACTGTACTTGTAAGAAGGAAATTCGGACACAGAGACAAACACACAGGGGAAAATGCCATGTGAAGATAGAAGCAGAGATTGGAAAGACGCATCTATAAACCAAGGAAAACCAAGAATTGCTGGCAACCACCAGAAGCTAGAAGAGGCAAGGAAGGATTCTTTCCTAAAGCCTTTGGAGGAAGGATGATCCTGCCAACACATGATTTTGGACTTCTAGCCTCCAGAATTGAGATAAAGTAAATTTATATTGTTTGTGACAATTTGTTATGGTAGCGCTAGGAAACTAATATACCACCCAAGCTTTCAAGCCAATTGTGTTAGTCCATTCAGGCTGCTATAATAAAAATGACATCAACTGGATAGCTTATAAACAGCAAACATTTATTTCTTATAGTTCTGGTGGATGGTAAGTCCAAGATCAAGGTGCTGGCAGATTCTATGTCTCTTAAAAGCCTGCTTCCTAGATAGCCATCTTTTCACTGTAACCTCTATGGCAAAAAGGACAAGCAAGTTTTCTTGGGCATTTAAAATAAGGACACTAATCCCATCCACGAAGGCTTCAGACTCATGACCTAACGACCTTCTGAAGGCCCCATCTCATAATACCATCATCTTGGTGGTTAGGATTTCAACATATGAAATTGGGGGTTGGGGAGTGGGATATACACATTCAGACCACAGCACCAATATTAGAATTCATGGTGAAACTTTAAAAGTATCCCATTAAATTAAAGAACAAAATACATTATTCTATCTTCTCATAAATACTGTTCTGGAGGTCATAGCCAGTGATTATAAGGAGGTATAAAAGTGGGAAAGAAACAAATAGGAATGCCTGATTTTTGACAATATAATTATATAAATAGAAAATTCCAGAATTTGTAGAAGCCAACTAACATAAGAAAGTTCATCAGGATCGATGTATACAAAATCAGTATAGAAAATTCAATAGCATTTCCATACATTATTATTAACCCATCAGAAATTATCATGGAAAAAAATATTCATTTGCCCAAGTAATAAAAACTATAAGTTACCTAGGAGTAAATCAACTGATATACAGTATTACCTTTATGGAGAAATAACCAAATGTTTCTGAAGTATATAAAAGAAAACGTGAATAAAGAGAGACTTCTAATCAGGATTAGAAGACTTGCTATCATAGGAACAATAAAAAGTCTATATAATTAATTCTCCACAGATTAATTCAAACACATTTCAGTAAAAATCCCAACAGGATTGACAAACCGATCTTAAGATATATAGGGAAGAACAGAGTCAAGATACTCTTGTAGAATCAAGGTAAAGGGATTTAAGGTAGCACAATACTGGTGAAGGGATACATGATTCAACCAATGAAATACTGAAATAAAAAACCAGGTATACATTTTGCCTACATTAAAAATCAGTGCAGAAATATGGATGGTTTATTAAATGATGGCAGGGAAAATGATTCTCCTTATTGAAAAAAAAAATTAGACCCCTAACTCATAGCATACAAGAAACAATAGATGTTATATATCCTCAGATCTCACGGCAAGTTACTGGGCCATCCATGAAGACGAAAAAGAAATCACCAAAAAGAACTTTGTGGTTTATAGTAGACATGTGGACATACTGATGGATGTCCATTTATGCATGCTGTATTTCCAAAATGAAATAAAAAGTAACATCATATATTTCCCATTCTCCCTTGCTGCTGCTATGCCCCCATATGAGATTTTGATTTAGCAGTGACAAATGTGAAGAACTAGGCAGAGGCAACATGTTCTGGGGTTAACAGTGGCGGGTTAACAGTGGCAGCAACAGCTGCCCAACCAGGGCAGAGGCAGGGTGGCTCCAGAGTTGGAGGAGGCAGAGTTCCTAACCAGGCCAATTCTGTGGGTGGTTTTCCAAGAGCAGTTATGGAAAGCTTAGCTGAGAGTCTATTCCTCTAGCATTCCCATGATACCATAAGCTTTATAACATCCCTAATAATCCCTCCAGTTTAGACAAATTAGAAAGGATTCTGTCATACTCAGAAGATACAGGATCATTATCACCTACATTATGAATATTTAAAACATTGGAAGAGCCAGGAGAGAGGGACGGTTTAAGAGAGAAATTGTTTGAGAAAAATGTGAAGTGCTTCCGAACTCCCACTCTGAGATTGGCAGGAGGGGGTTGGGAGAGAGAATCCTTTCTCTCACATCAAACCAAGGGAGAGAAGTTTTGAAAGAACCAGTTGGAGAACTTGACACATGTACTCTGGAGTTTGACCCATGACTTGAAATTTAAAGGCAAAGGTTGTGACAAAAGCAGCATAGAATAGGTGTATCAGGAATAAGCTCTAACTCCACTGATATAGTGAGGGGTGCATGAGGGTATCTCCCAGGAAGAACACAAAGCACCCCCACTCAAGGAAAAGAATCAGCTTGTAACACGCATCAAACACAGAGAGAGTCAACATCAGAACACAAAAGAATCTCTCAAGTAAGACCTTTCTTGTCCCTTTCCTCTCCTCCCAACCTTTTTCATTCCCAAATTTGAGGGATCCCTAGAGGACTAGTGAAGGGGACAAGGGGTTAGGGCCATCACAGGTTTAAGAGCATAAAGTGGGGAGGTGATAGAAAAGAAACAGACCATACGCTCCTTTCCCCATGGCAGGCGTTCATCTGGGAATACACCTGAGTTCAAAGAGGGAAACAAGTTTAATTTTAAGTAGAGTTCACAATGTTTATCATTATAACTATATTAGACATTTAATTTCTAAAGTGAGACCTTCTTAGGACTACAAATAGCTAGTTGACTCAAAAAGTAACTTAAATAGTTTAGAATCTGCCCAACATTTCATTCAAGAGGCCAAGAATAGTTCAAAGGATGGATTTAAAGGGATAGCATAGGGGTTGGGTGCAGGGGAGGTAGGAAAATAAAGTGTTCTACCTATCCATTTTAACCTATAATGGATACAATAAAGATTTTTATTTATGTTGATTCAGAAATTTCACTTCTGGGTAAATACCTCAAGACAAACTATTACGCAGGTGCCCAATGAGATATGTCAAGAATGTTCATTGCAGCATAGTTCATAATAATGAAAAAATGGAAAACAGGAGATTAGATAAACAATGGGTAAAAAATAGACAACTACACAGCAGGTAGAATGAATGATTTAGTGATAGAGGTAGTAATACAGACACATTTCAAAGACATTGTTGAATAAAGAGAACATATGTTAGAAGGTTAAGTACTCTATGATCTCAACTCAAGAAAGCCTCCTCAGTGATTGGGGAGATTAGGGGGAAAATACTGAATGTGTCTGGCCCAGTTTCTTCCTCTGTGAATCTTGCTGCCTGCAGAGAGCACACGTTCTGTTCTGTCCCCCATGCCACACATTTCACAAGGCCAATGCTGGTGCAGTTGGGAGTTCTGCAGGTCCAGGTGGCCTGGGATTTGAGTCACTCTACTTAATTATAGGGTTCAGTATGAAAGTCCACTTGCCTTACAGATGCCAGACCCTCCGATCAACTTTATGAATAATACAGGTAAAACTTCGGTTTCCTGTCAGCAAACTCTTTTGTTTTATTTTTCAACTGGCAGGAAATAAAAGTGTCATTTATTGGGCCTCCTCAAATACCCCAATATTCTACATTTAGAATAGTAGCTATTAAATCTGGAGACCTGCTACTGGCTTTAAGTTTAGGGAACTGCTACTGGCTTTAACATGTTTCTTTTTGTACTTTATTATGTAATTCACATTTTAGTTTTTCTCTAAATTTTCATATTATTCTCCTTTGTGCATTTTTTGTACATTTTGTACATTGTGATAGAGATTCATCTTACGTTTAATTAAAGCCAGTACTCTGTAAGGCTTACTCTGTAAGGCAGGATATTTTTCATTTATGTGTAACTAAATTTATTCTCTAAAGGCAATTGAGATAGTATACATAAAAGTGACCTCACAATTCAATCTTTTAATAAAACACTTACACAACTGCCAAGGGCTGCAAGCCCTTCTTTAATGGCCTCTTAGAACAGTCTAGCTTTTTATGAGCTAGCTTTCAAGATTTTAGATGACTACTAGAGGAAGCAAGGAAACACTTCAAACTCAGAACATAATGGTTGTAACAGAGGTAAAGACTATTTAACACTTAGGTACGTACGTCTCCATCCCATTTAATCTTTTTTGCATGATCTAAACAGAACTTTATTATTGAATAATACATCTCGTCCCGTCAGTGTCATAAATTCTTTTGTTTTAGAGTTAGCATTTAGTCAAAGTACACATAAGACATAGAATTTAAGTATACAATTCAAGGAAAAGTTGTTTTATATATTTTTAATGTTTGATTTCTGGATACGCTGGATGTGGATAATTCTTAGATATATAGTAGTACTAAGCTTCTGAGACTAGATATTTAATCTATACTTTCTGGTTGTTGAAAGAATGAAGGAATTAATGAGCAAATAAAATAGCTGATTGTTAACCTCTATAACATTTCGTCTCTTATTTATCCAGTTCGACTGTAAAAAATTTCCCTAGATTTTGGTTCTTTAACCCAACCCAGACCTCATTTACATGATTTGTGGTAGTAGTGCCTTGCCAATTACCTTTAACAAATTTTCTTGTAAATCTTCATTATCATAATCATAAATAATGATTAAGCTTCCACTTGTTGATGGTGGTGTAATGGGAAATGGGGAAATGTAAGAGAGAAAAAAACTTACTCTGCCGTTTTAATTACTATGCCTAAACATTATATTTCACACTGAAAATTAGCAATCAGTATGAGTAGCTCCAAGTAAAAAGGTTTGAAAGACAAAAAGAAATTCTTCTGATAAATTGATTTTTAAAATTTTTATCCCTGAATAGGCAAAACATTCAAATAAGCCCAATTTCTGAGAAAACATGACCACATAAGCCAAGAGACAAGCAGCTGAGAGAAGCTGAAGAATTGTGCAAACACATGTAGGGCAAGAGGTAATTGTCTTAAGGGAAGTTAGGGTGGCATCATCCACATCATGATTATGAAAGAGCAGCCTTCTTTAATTGTAACCAGTTAGGTAAGGTATTATATTTATAATAGGTGTTATTAATTTTGCAAGACCACTTTCCTATGTGTCTGTGAATGTATGTGCATGTGTGTGTGTGTGTGTGTGTGTGTGTGTGTGTGTGTGTGTGTGTGTATGGTATGGGATGGGGGCTGAAGAAGAACTAGTAAGTCCTCATGATACTGAAGCATGCAGATTTGAACCACATAAAGTCATTGTTGTACCTCATGGGTGAAAACTCTGTAGCAGATTTAATTCTTGGGACCACAAATTGCTCACTTTGTTTTATAAGACTGATACCAGGAACTTTGGAGTTTGAAATCCATCACTGCCCTTGCAGATGCACCTTCTCTGTCCTGAGGGCAGTGTGTATAAACAGTACCGCATAAGACTGCATGCATTTCAGATTTGCTAGTTCTAGAACAAATAAAAGCTATGTATTATGGAAAATATAAAGGCTTTGAACAGTGCAGGAAGCAGTTAATCCAATCTGTTTTCTTCTGAATGTATGGCTCAGACTAATGTTTAGAACAATAGGACAAGTAACAACCAGTCAGAACTCGGGCATGGCCTCATGAGCGCTGGTCACACACACAGTGCTTACCCAGCGGTCCAAGCCAGAGCTAAACTGTGGGTAGCTTCCCGATGTTGTGCAACCCTATTCCACAGAGTAATCCAATGTGGCCTACCTACTTGTGGTTAGTGACATTTTAAATGTCTAGGGATATGACAAGGGCAGAAAATTTGAATCAGACTATATAAAATATCAAAGCAGAAGGCTAGCAAAGAGTTCTCCCTGCCTCATTTTGCTTTATTTCAGAGTTGTTTTTGTAGCCTATGTATAGGTAGGAATGCAGGATGCAGGGTTAGAAAAAGAACAGGGAAGAAATTGGCACCACAAAAGTTTTACATGATTACACTTACGTTTTAGAAAACTACCTCTGGGGGCTAGGCAGAAAAAGAACTGACCAGAAATGGGGAAAAGACTTTGGAGGTCATTATAGTGGGATGGTTGAGAGAGAATTAAAGACTGAATGGTAGCAATGAAAATGGGAATTAAGAGGAATAACACGAAGATGTGTATGTAGGAGCTCATTAATGGTTTCTGAGGTCTCATTTTGAGCTTTTGCTGCTGTCATAAGTACATGCTTAGTATCTCGTCAGCAATAGGCCCTTGCCTGGACCACCCACTTGATAAGGTTAAAACACTGGAGACCGCTGTAAGCTGTGTCTGCAGGTAAACTGCCACTTCAGAACTTTCCCTACAGAAAGACTAGTAGGGCTGGCAAACAAGTGAGTTAAGTTCCCTCCCAGCCCCTCCTTTAGGCAGAAGGCATTTCCTGAGGAGGAAATATCCCAGCCAGACTGGGAGCTTCTCAGAGATAGCTCTGCAGCAGCCTTTGCATATCCCGTCTTAGCCCAGTGCCAAGCACAGTGGCTTTCATTAATAAAAAATAATAATTATTATTAAAAAAATAATTTAAAAATGACCTACACTTTCCACCCAGTCTACATAACGACTTTATTTAAAATGTATTCCTAGTTATAACTAGTATATCTTAAGAAGTAACTAAATTAACTGTAGGACATGGAAACATAAACCATACTCATCAAAAACAAGACTTGAAGGAGCAAAACGTATAAACAAACTAGATGACCCATAGGACTGAAAAACAGTATGCTACAGAATGGGTAAACTGAAAACACCATGGATTAATGTTAAGCTCTGTGAGAAGCAAAGATTTTTGTGTGGTTACCTGCTGCAACCTCAGAGCCTAGAACAGTGCTCAGTACATAAGAGGCATTCAATGAGTCAATGAGCTGTCCTGGTTAAAACAACAATAATAATATAAAGAAAGGAATACAATTAGCTTTTTCTTCTATTAGAAGTTGACTTGAGTCTTTTCAAAATTTGTTCCAAGTCTAGAACTAAAGAAAACATCTCTCATACAGCTGTAAGTAATTTTTTTAAATGTAGGCTACTGCCAAATAGTGATATTTTAATCCCATCAGGAATAGAGAATAGAATGCAAAATTGTTCTTTCTCTCATGACATAAGTCCTTATTCTCTTGCCTTGTCTTTCTGCAATGCTACAGAAGCCTGAGACAGAAAATCATGTGTAAATGCCTGACATTTAGTTTTCTCCAGGGAATAAACTTATATAGCTCATTTAATGTTCCTTGGAGAACTATTGGTTGACTCGCAGAGATGTTTTTCTCTAGCTCTCCAGATATTTCTTCTTAGTAACATGACGAAAAATAAAATATTAAAGTAAAAATAACACATTTGAATAATGGGAGAATTATCAAGTAGCATATTCTTGGAACAATCCAATATTATCTATGGCAATATACTTATGCAGAAATTCATTCAGTTCATTTTGTAGCGCATCCTCAAGTATTTCAGTCTTTTCTTAAACTAGCCCAGACGGAGTCTATTTTACTACTGAAGACTTTCATGCATGTGTTTATTTATTTAACAAATACTTATTAAATATCTACTAAGTGCCAAATTTTCAGCTACATCCTGGGGACATTGTGGTAACTAAGACATAATCCTTACAGTCAGAGAGTTCATAGTTTTCTACAATTCTCTACAGGAGATTTCACAAATTGTGATTTGGAACTCATTAAACAAAAATGTAAAGGGAAAGAAACCATAACATCTTTTGAAGTGTTCTTTTGTGCCAGGCACATTTAGAGGGGTTTCCCTAGCCACTGTCCTTTCTAAATAGCTTCCATGCTAACCCTGCTTGCTTTTTCTTCTTCTTCATCTACTAACCCCCACTTGATATTGTTCTCTGCTTTATAAAGCTTTGAGAAGTAGCTGACAAGTAGTAGTTTTTTTGTAGTCATTGCATGAATGAACCTTAGAGATAGGAAGTCTTGTTTTACAAATGAGATCAAAACTGATGACATAAATGATTTGCTCATGATTGTGCAACTCTTACGTCACAAATCAGAGGTTTAAACCTTGGAAAGAAGGCAAAGCCCATGTTCTTTCTACAATCACTCCTCTAAATGCACATTTCTTTACAAAGGTATGTTCTCTTCTTTTGCTAAACACCATTACATGAAAGACACTTGGAGTTACAGAGATCTTGCCTTCAAGAGCCTGACAGTCTAGTTACTAAGAAAAAAAAAACTATCGGAGCTCCAACTGAAAGTGTAAGGCAGAGTCTGAGTATGGAAGGAACCTCAGAAACGTGAACAGGAGGAGGGTAAGCTGGGCCTGGTCTGTGACCTCAGAGCACTTTCACCTGACTGGGGTCTGTTGTCCCTGGAATATGAATTAAGGAAAATAAGTAAACTCCTTCAGAGTAGACAACTTTCCTACAAAGAACGCAGACCGTCCTTTCTCTGAGTCCCTGTTCCCATTTAGAATCACAAAATGGTAGATTTCCCCCGCTTTTTGCAGAGGGAAGATGGTGGAAGGTACAAGAAAGGCCCATTTGGAAGGGAGTTTGGAGAATTTGTGGTCTTACTAAGAAATGAAGAGGTAGGGGAAAACAATTTTAACAGCTGAGGTGGTTTTGCCTAGAGAAAGAGAAAAGGTATGGAAGCGGAGGGTGGGGTGAGGAGCAAACTTCAACATGGTAAGTTTGTAGAATGTCCTTACACTTATCTGAATGTCCTTAAACTTTTGAAGTGTCCTGTGCCTGAAAGACTGCTGGGGCTTCCTGGCGGAGAGGGTTTAGATTTATTCTCTTGGGCACCAAACAGTGGAACCAAAGGATAGAAACGCGTTTTAAATCCTTACAAGGAAATGCCTTTAAAACGAGCTGCAGGGAGTTGTCTCAAGCGATGGTGAGTCTCTGCGGCCCAGCGTTTTCACGCAGAGCGGGCCGCTCCCAGGGTCCCGCTTGCAGAAGGTCCGAGGTCGCCAGCCGGGGCGGGGACCAGGAGCCGAGTTTGCGCGCGTCAGACACTCCAGCTGCCGTCTGGGATCCCCTGGGAGGCCAGCGGGGCCTTGCAGGAGTGCCCGGAGCGCGCACGCTGGCTGGACCGGCGCCTGCCAGCGCGGGAACAGAGCGCAGCATGCTCGCCGCCGCCGAGAGCCTCCTGCGTCTCCGCCCCGGGCGCATCCTGAGCTGCGCCCCGAGGGCTTCTAGAGAAGCCGCCCAGCTCCCCATCGCGCTCCTCCGGCCCCGGGGTCTCCCCCACTACTCCAGCGGTGGAGCTCCCGGTCGCTCTGGGCCCCAGGGTCCGGGTGAGTCAGGACTGGGAATAGCGTAGGAGGGAGCGGGCTGCGGTAGGACGGGGGAGGAGCTGGGGCCGGGGGGTCGAGGCACGAGCGCGCGCTGATACTCTGTGCCTCGCTTCTGTCGCTTTCTCCCTCCGTCCCCGTCGTTTTCGCAGCAGGGAAGGTTCACAGGGTCCCCGCCGAGCACAAGCCTTCCCAATTCGACAAGAAAATCCTGCTGTGGACCGGGCGTTTCAAAGCGATGGAGGACATCCCGCCTCGGATCCCGTAAGTGTCTCCTATGCCAAAGCCGGGGTTGCGCTCCCTTGGGAGGGCCCGGCCCGAGATTCGAGGGGTGCGCGGTCTATCCACTCCCCGACCTGGCGCACCCTGGAGCGAAGGCGGCCGCAGTGCCACACGGTGCTTCACAATAACACCCACCACCTTAAGGAAGTTGCCTATGCTCTCCTAGTGCACTTACTGTCAAGTTTCTTCACTGAACGGTGGGCAGCTAAGCTTCCAGGGAGACTGTTGAAGTTGGGCGAAAACCGAGAAGTTCAGTGGGCGCTTCAACCGTCGCTCAGAGACACCCCCCGTGAGCTCCTAGTACCCTGGGTGGCGGCGGGGCCGCCAGGGATCGGGGGCATCTCCCTGCCCCACCCAAGGAAGGCTCATGGCCTGTGGAGTGGCTGGCGAGTCTCTGGGAAGAAGCCGCATCCGCAAGACCTTCTTGTCTGGGGCCAGAGACGCCTGGCGAACGTGCTCTACAGCTTTTGATCATCACTTTAGTCTGGCTCTGGCTCCTGGAGCATCACCGTAACTGCTCTCTTCACCATCCCAAACCCAAGATAGAGGTTTGATAAATGATAAAACAAGCTGACAACTTCACCTCCAGGGTAAATGTAACCTGTTTTTAAAAAAAGGTAAATGTACCCTGTAAAAACCATCTTTCTACAATTTGAGTTTATACAAAGCCCAAAAACTTCCCAGCACTTTTACAAGGTCGTGGGTAAAAAGGGAAGGAAGGAAACTAAGAATAAAATCAATTTAACGTGCTTTAAACTGATTTTTAAAAAATAGACTGGAACTATCCTATTAAATAAGGACTTCACATGTTCTGTGTATTATACTTACACAATTCAATCAATGCCTATCGGAATGGACAATGGAAACTCGGCCTACATCTTGTTCTGTACATATTACCTACACTTTTATTGCTTATTAATTTACTAGTTACCAAAAGCATCTTAAATAAATGGGGAAAAATATGTGGTGAGAAATGTTCACTTGAACATTTTTGTTCCTTTCTTGGATCAAATTATTTAATGAAGAATGGACATGGGATTTGAAATAACATTTGAAGTCTGTTTTCAGCATTTATTCAACTACAGAGATGTTTTTAAGATTATAAAACACATTTTATTTTCTTTGAGATCTATAGACTCCAAATTACAGTCAGCTCAAAGCAGAAATTAGCCTCAGAAAAACTAAAATATCACCCTCAGTCTTTTTGGATTTTAAGTTCTAGTGCTGTAACAGAGTAATTAAGAATGTAAAGAACCCGCATTATTGTAAGTTAATGCTTATCAAGAGACACTGGTCCTGGTATTGCATTAACATAGCTGTATGTGTGAAGAGACACAGTTTATAGAAATAAATTTAATTTCTCTCAGGATCACAATCAAAAGAAGTATTATACGCAGGAGAATTTAACTTTGAACAAGATACCTCTGAAAAGTACTTTAGTTTGGAGTTGAAAACATGAAAATATTTGAATATTTTTCATTTTATTATTTTCTATAATTCTATAATTTTTTAAAGCATTGCTGCTTAGACGGGATATGCCTCCTATGCTTGGTTTTAGACTTCTAGTGTAAATAGATTTCACTTTTTATGCATTTAATGGACATATAATTACCAACTGACCTATAATTTTTGTACCATACACTAATGATATTTAATAATAACTGTACTTGGTTATGTTTTTTTTCCAGTGCTAAACTAATTTGGTATAGTAGATCAAAGCCAGGTGGATGAGTAAAAAAAATCAGATCTTTTAGGTTCCATCTGGAACAAAAGTCAGCAACAAATGTAATCTAATAATATCTTCATATTAACCTGTTTGCAAATAGCATCTTAAAACTTACATTAATCTGACAGAAATCTAAGGAAAGCAGGCTTGATATTGGTTCTCTGTACTCTTTCAACTAGTGGAAAAGCTTTTCATTTTTAAGAGAAATTGCGATTTGCCTTTCTGGAATTTTTTTAATGTAATTGAATTCTATTTAAACTTGACTTTAGATGAGAAAGAATACTGCTGAATACATTCTCAAGAATTATTCTTTAATAATCTGTATTTATAAACTGCCACTTCATATTATTGCAAATTGTTAATTTCAATATAAAAGGCTTACAAATATGATTATTTTTGTAACGCTACTTTGTAAGTGGTATTGTTAAAATTTTGGACAATTTGCTTATAACTTTATTAATAAAGAAGACTACCCAGTGTTCAAGTAAACATAAAACATAACATTTCAGAGTAATAATAACAATATGAAGGTGTTTTTCTTTTATAAATTATTGTGATTTTGATAATTTCTTTGAAAACTTCATGCAAATGCTATGAAGGAAACACCCTATTTTCTATAATCATTCTCACAAAATGTATAATAATTTCTTTAATTGGGATAGGACGGGAGGGGCCAAGAAGAGATTGGAAGGCCAGTGAAAAAAACGAAATGATGAAAATTAGTTTTAAAAAGACAACCTGTTTAAAAACTGAAAACAAAGCCCACTTAATAACACAGGGCCAAATGGGCACAAATCATAGACGTACATAGGCTTTAGTTCTTATCTTTACCCCAATCAGTGAAAAAAAAAATGGTGGGTCAAGCCATTATCTCTAGTAATTATATTTTGAGCGATTAGAAATGAAATAATCTACACTGTGGTTTCATATTGGCTAACATTAAGACCTAGATAAATATCTGTTGATTTGAAATTGATAAGACAATGAATGACCTAGCCTTTGGAAGTCTTTCACATCTGTAATTTGCATTCAGGTATCTTTGGAATATTAACATTGCAAAGCATTGCCTGTTATGCCAGTCAGAAAATCACATTGCTTTAATATAATTAATAAACTATATATCTTGATTTAGGCCAGAAATGATAGATGCTGCAAGAAACAAAGCTCGAGTGAAAGCTTGTTACATAATGATTGGACTCACAATTATTGCCTGCTTTGCAGTGATAGCATCAGCCAAAAGGGTGAGTACCTCTTTAAAAATCAAGATAGAATTTAAAATAATGATAACCAGAAGTACAATATTTTTTCACTTAGGAGTGTGAAAAAAAATAAAGATTTGTGAATTTTATGAAATGTTATGAGCTTTGTTCTCAATTTTGGGATTACTGCTATTCTTTCAGTGTAAGAACAATTTTGTCTCAGACACCTTGAGTCACCCACATATATCTACCATACTGGAAACAAACATGTTCATGGAAATTTGAGTCAACACATTATATGAGTAGGAGGGACAAAAGCTTGTTTCCACTTATAATATAAACAAAAACAAAACAGAACAGTATGTTACCTGGTTAAAATCTGCACAAGAAGAACTTGCTTGTGGGAAAGTTATCCAGACTAGATCATTCCTTAAATCATGAACTCAATTAGCTAGTGCATAGAATCATAAAATAGTTAGAAATTAAAAAGTTGGAAGTGATCACCAAGGCTGACTAGTTTGCCTGCATCCTGTATTTGAGCCCTTTTCTCACTGTTTTCAATATGTGGTTTCTAGAGAGAAATTAAGAGTTAATTACTCTCATTTTGTTTCTTGCTTCCCTAAATCCTTCCATCTGCTGATCACTTTTTACCACATAGAGCAGCCCCACACATATTGGGAGGCATCTAATACATACCTATGAGTCTTCTCTTCTTCAGTCTTAATTACTCTATCCCTAAAAACTTCCCTCTATTTTGAGCTTTCCTCTGGACACACTCCATTTTATCAATGTCTCTTCATTGTGGCACCTGCAACTAAACCCTTTGGAGCATGATTGTAACTTCTTTGTTTATGAACACTGTGCTTTGGTAGTGCAGTCAGAGTTGGAACTAGATTTCGACAGCCACATCATACAGAATAATTTGCTTGGATTCATACATCTTCAGTCTCTGGGCATGTTTAGCCAATGCCCAGAGAATGGTAATTTAGAATGTTAATTCTGCCTAGTCCTATGATTCAGCTCTTCTTTACTTTTCAGGTTTTCAAGAGTATTTGAGCCCAGTAATTCACATATAGAATAGGGCATCTAAGTTTACTGATGTTATGTTATTCATTTCTCTTAGTGTGACAAAGAATTTAATTCCTTAAAATTATTCTCTTCACATGGAAAATGTCATCAATATTTGCTGGACTGAACACATAAACATAGGAATAAAGAAATTTAATCATCTCTTGTTTTTAACCTCCCTAAGTAAAATGATTGCCCACCTAGTTGATGATTCTCTAGCTCTTAAATGATAGATTGGAGCCTGAAACTGTCTGGACCCTCCCCGTTTGATATCATATTCTCTCTGTTCATTATGCTCCATCCGCAATGGTTCTTTTCTATTTTTCAGCATACCAAACTCTCTCTTTTCTAGGCTTTCCTTCCTTTCCCTGTTCTTGTCATAGCTGGCTTATTCTCAATCTCCACAGAGAAAGCTTCTCTGACCACCACATCTAAAATGGCCTCGTCCAGGTACTATTTTATCATCTTTCCAGTAACTCATGAGTAAGTCATTGTATGTCATTGATCCTTTGGCCCTACTTTAAAATATATTCACAACTGGACCGCTCCACACCATCTTTCTTGATATCACCCTGGTGGAAAGACAACCAACATCTGTTGTCTAGTTTATTGCAGTATCTTCTAAATGGTCTCACTGCTGTCCCCCTTGCCTCTCTCCAGTTGACTTTTCATTTTGAATCATTAATGCATGTACCTTAACTAAGATGGGGGCAGATTGGAGGTGGAAAAAAGGTTACCAATTTGAAATATATTTGGGGGGGGTATAAAGAACTTTGTGGTAAATTCACTGTGAGAAGAGGATAGAAAACAGAAGAAAGAAACCCAAAAACCTAGGTTTTTGACTTGAACAAACTAGATGGCTGATGATGCCATTGTTGAGATGTGTAAGGCTGGGGAAAGAACTGGCAGGCATGACAATCCTCTCCTTTGGATACATGGACTGTGACATGCACCTTAGATATCCATCAATATAAAATTTTTGTTTATTCTGCTAAGGACATTGTATGTCCTTCAGTCTGAGGACCTAGAGCTTTCCTTACTTCTGAAAAAGTCTAAGCTGTCATAACTTCAAATATGGCCCCTTCCCTCAGCTTATCTATTCTCTTTCACCTGTTATGAATATACGTTGGAACTTGTAATTCTATTCTCCGTTTCTTAACTTTTCAATTTTTTTTTGTATCTTTATCTCTGTGCTGCATTTAGATTATTTTCTCAGATATATTTTCTAGCTGGAGTTCTTATTTCCTAATTATGATGCTGATTGTCTTTTCTCTTCACAGGTGACTCATTCCCCCGCCCCTCCACCCCCCAGATAAATGCCTAGTTTCTTTGCCAGTTCCTTGGGCTGGTGAGAGAAATTCCATTAATTTCTTAGGGGTACCTTTTCGTGATACCTCCAACTTTTTATTGGTAGCTCAGTTCTATGCCCAAGATCCAAATCCTGGACTTGCCTGTTGGTATAGAGATTAAATTCCCAATTTACAGCTGCAAAAGCCAACATTTCCCCTTAATGAGCTCAGAATAAAACTATTGTCTTCCATCCTGGCTTCAATCCTTTTCAGTTCCCACCAGTTTATGCCTTTTGAGTTTTTTCTTTTTTTTTTTTTGTTTGTTTTTGTTTTTTAGTTTTATTTTATTTTTACATCCCTCACACCGTGAACCCCCCTCCCCCCATCCACCACCACCCCGACCTCACACCGAGCCATCACATTATACACATAAAATTATAGTTGGCATTCATTAATGTCCAGCCTCTGGTGTACAATGCCATGACCAGGCATCCACACCATCCCTGAGGTGGTCTCCCAAACGAGACACATGTCCATCGGACACCCAACAAAATCCCCAAACACTATTGAATAAGTTCCCCAAAGTAATTCTCAAAAAACCCTGAGGCCATCCTGTGGTCACCAGCCGCCCCCCAATCCCTTCACCGTTCCCCCCATCCCCAACCCCCTCCCCCCCACCCATCTAACAACTCTCGGTTTTTTTGTGTCCCCAAAACTGTTTCTGATTAGTTCATTCACTTATTCTTTTCTTTAGATTCTGCATATAAGTGAGATCATATGGTACTTGTCTTTCTCTTTCTGACTTATTTCACTTAACATAATGTTCTCTAGATCCATCCATTTTGTTGCAAATGATAAGATTTCTTTCCTCTTTATGGCTGCGTAATACTCCATTGTATAAATGTACCACAGCTTCTTAATCCAGTCATCTACCGATGGGCATTTCGGTTGTTTCCGTGTCTTAGCTATTGTATATAGTGCTGCAATAAACATAGGAGTGCATACAGATTTTTGAATTGGAGTTTTGGATTTCTCCAGGTGGATGCCTAGGAGTGGAATTACTGGATCAGAGGGTAGTTCCATTTTCAGATTCCTGAGATACCTCCATACTGTTTTCCATAGTGGCTGCACTAATCTGCAATCCCACCAAGAGTGCACTAGCGTTCCCTTTTCTCCACATGCCCGCCAGCATTTGTTGTTTGTTGATTTATTGATGATAGCCATTTTGACTGGAGTGAGGTGGTATCTCATTGTGGTTTTTATTTGCATTTCTCTGATGGTTAGTGAGGTTGAGCATTTCTTCATATGTCTTCTTGCCTTCTGTATGTCCTTTTTAGAAAAATGTCTCCTCAAGTCCTCTGCCCATTTTTTAATTGGGTTGTTTGTTTTTTTGGAGTTGAGTTGAGTAAGTTTTTTATAGATTTGTGATATTAATCCCTTATCAGATATATCATTGGCAAATATCTTTTCCCATTCAGTAGGATCCCTTTTTGTTTTATTGATGGTTTCCTTTGCTGTGAAAAAGCTTTTTAGTTTGATGTAATCCCACATGTTTATTTTTTCTCTTACTTCCGTCGCGCGAGGGGATATATCAGTGAAAATCTTACTCCGGGTAATGTCCATGAAGTTTCTTCCTATATTTTCTTCAAGATATTTTATGGTTTCAGATCTTACATTTAAGTCTTTAAGCCATTTTGAATTTATTTTTGTATATGGTGTGAGGAGGTGGTCCAGCTTCATTTTCTTGCATGTGTCCGTCCAGGTTTCCCAACACCACTTATTGAACAGACTGTCTTTACCCCATCGTACATTCTTGCTTCCATTGTCGTAGATTAGATGGGCATATAGGCATAGATTTACTTCTGGACTCTCTATTCTGTTCCATTGATCTATGTGTCTATTTTTATGCCAGTACCATGCTGTTTTGATTACTGTAGCCTTGTAGTATAGTTTGAAATCAGGTATCGTTATACCTCCCACTTTGTTCTTATTTCTCAAGATTGCTGAGGTCTTTTATGGTCCCATATAAATTTCAGGATTATGTGTTCTATTTCTGTGAAAAACGTCGTTGGTAGTTTGATAGGAATTGTGTTGAATATGTATATTGCCTTAGGCAGTATGGACATTTTAACTATATTAATTCTTCCTATCCATGAACATGGAATGTGTTTCCATCTATTTATGTCTTCTTTCATTTCTTTCTTCAGTGTCGTATAATTTTCTGAGTACAGATCTTTTACATCTTTGGTTAGATTTATTCCCAGATATTTTATAGTCTTTGGAGCAATTGTAAATGGAATTGTTTTTTTAATTTCTCCTTCTGATATTTTATCATTGGTATATACAAATACAACTGATTTCCGAATATTAATTTTATATCCTGCTGCTTTACTAAATTCATCTATCAGTTCTAATAGTTTCTTGGTGGAGTCTTTAGGGTTCTCTATATATAGTATCATATCATCTGCATATAGTGATAATTTTACTTCCTCCTTACCAATTTGGATGCCTTTTATTTCTTTCTCTTGTCTGATTGCTGTGGCTAGAACTTCCAGCACTATATTGAAAGAAGTGGAGAAAGTGGGCAACCTTGTCTTGTTCCTGATCTTAGGGGGAATGGTTTTAGCTTTTCCCCATTGAGTATGATGTTAGATGTGGGTTTGTCATATATGGCCTTTATTATGTTAAGATATGATCCCTCTATTCCCACTTTCTTAAGGGTTTTTATCATAAAACGTTGCTGTATTTTATCAAATGCTTTTTCTGCATCTATTGATATGATCATGTGATTTTTATTTTTCATTTTGTTAATGTGGTGTATCACATTAATTGATTTGCGGATGTTGAACCACCCCTGCATACCAGGGATGAATCCCACTTGATCATGGTGTATGATCTTTTTGATGTATTGCTGAATTCTGTTCGCTAGTATTTTGTTGAGAATTTTTGCATCTATGTTCATTAGAGATATCGGCCTGTAGCTTTCTTTTTTTGTGGTGTCTTTGTCTGCTTTTGGGATCAGGGTGATAGTGGCTTCTTAAAAAGTGTTTGGGAGTCTTCCTTCCTTCTGGATTTTTTGGAAGAGCTTGAGGAGAATAGGTGATAATTCTTTTTTGAATGTTTTGAAAAATTCACCTGTAAAGCCATCTGGTCCAGGGCTTTTGTTTGTTGGGAGATTACTGATTACTGATTCAATTTCCCTGGTGGTAATCAGACTGTTCAGGCTTTCTGTTTCTTCTTGAGTTAGCCTTGGAAGGTTGTGCGCCTCTAGGAAATTGTCCATTTCTTCCAGATTGTCAAATTTGTTGGCATACAGTTGCTCATAGTAATTTCTTAAATTTTTTTGTATTTCTGTGGTGTCTGTTGTCACTTCTCCTCTTTCATTTCTGATTTTATTAATTTGGGTCCTCTCTTTCCTTTTTTTAATGAGTCTGGCTAAAGGTTTGTCAATTTTGTTTATCTTCTCTAAGAACCAGCTCTTGGATTCATTGATCTTTTGTATTGTTTTTCTGGATTCTATTTCATTTATTTCTGCTCTGATCCTTATTATCTCCTTCCTTGTACTCCCTTTGGGCTTATTTTGCTGTTCTTTTTCCAGATCCCTTAAGTGTGAAGATAAACTGTCAATTAGTGATGTTTCTTGTTTCTTTAGGTAGGCCTGCAGTGCTATGAACTTCCCTCTTAGGACTGCTTTTGCAGCATCCCATAGATTTTGGGTCGTTGTTTTCTCATTCTCATTTGTCTCGAGATATCTTTTGATTTCTTCTTTGATCTGCTGCTTGACCCATTCATTATTTAGTAACATGTTATTCAGCTTCCATGAATTGGTGTGTCTTCCTGGTTTTTTTTTCCCTGTAGTTCATTTCTAATTTCATAGCACTGTGGTCAGAGAAGACAATTGGTATGATTTCAATTTTCTTAAATTTATCAAGGCTTGTTTTGTGTCCTAACATATGATCTATCTTAGAAAATGTTCCGTGTGCACTTGAGAAGAACGTGTATTCTGCAGCATTGGGGTGAAATGCTCTGAAAATATCAATTAAATCCAACTGCTCCAAAGTATCATTTAAGGCTGTTGTTTCCATATTGATTTTCTGTCTGGAGGACCTGTCCCTTGTTGTCAGAGGTGTGTTGAAGTCCCCTACTATGATAGTGTTGCTGTTGATCTCTGTCTTTATGTCCATCAGTACCTGTTTTATATATTTAGGTGCGCCTATGTCAGGTGCATAGATGTTTACTAGGGTTATGTCCTCTTGTCGGATTGATCCCTTTATTATTATATAGTGCCCATCTTTGTCTTTTAATACCTTCTTCATTTTAAAGTCTATTTTGTCAGATATAAGTATTGCAACTCCAGCTTTTTTCTCACTTCCATTTGCATGAAATATCTTACTCCAACCTTTCACTTTCAGCCTGTGTGTCTTTTGATCTGAGATGAGTCTCTTGTATACAGCATATACAAGGGTCTTGCTTCCTTATCCACTCAGCCACCCTATGTCTCTTGATTGGAGCATTTAATCCGTTTACATTTAAAGTGATTATTGATAGGTACATAGTTATTGCCGTTTTTAAATTTGTAGTAAATTGTTTTCATCTTTCTTCTATTTACAGAAGTCCTTTTAGTATTTCTTGCAATGCTGGCTTGGTTGTAATAAATTCTTTCAGTTTGTTCTTTTCTGGGAAGCTCTTTATCTCTCCATCAACTTTAAATGATAGCCTTGCTGGATAAAGCAATCTAGGTTGTAGGCCTTTGTGTTCCATCACTTTGAGTATCTCCTGCCACTCCCTCCTGGCCTTCAATGTTTCTGTAGAAAAGTCATTTGATAGCCTTATGGGAGTTCCCTTGTACGTAACCTTCTGCCTTTCTCTTGCTGCTTTTAAGATTCTCTCTTTGTCTTTAAGCTTTGCCATTTTAACTATAATGTGTCTTGGTGTGGGCCTGTTTGGGTTTATCCTGGTTGGAACTCTCTGCACTTCCTGGGCTTGTATGTTGGTTTCCTTCATCAGGTTAGGGAAGTTTTCAGACATTATTACCTCAAATATGTTCTCAATCCCTTGCTTCCTCTCTTCGCCTTCTGGTATTCCTATGATGCTCATGTGTTGCGCTTGATGTTATCCCAGAGGTCTCTTAACCCATCTTCATTGTTTTTATTCTTTTTTCTTTCTGTTGTTCAGTTTGAGTGATCTCTGCTAACTTGTCTTCTAAGTCGCTGATTCGATCCTCTGCTTCATCTAACCTGCTGGTCATTCCTTCAAGTGAGTTCTTAATTTCGGTAATTGTGTTTTTTAGTTCTAGCTGGTTGTTCGTTAAGATTTCCACATCCTTTTTTAGTTCTAACTGGTTGTTCTTTATGATTTCTATATCCTTCTTTATGTCTTCTCTAAGCTCCTTAAACATTCTTATCACCAGTGTTCTGAACTCTGTCTCTGACAGGTTGGTTACTTCTGCTTCATTTGGTTCCAGTTGTGGAGGTTTCTTCTGTTCTTTTATTTGGGACATGTTTCTTTGTCTCCCCATTCTGACTGACTCTCTGTGTTGGCTTTGATGTATTAGGAAGATCCCCTAGAGCTCTTAGTTCTTGCTGGGTTATCTTATGTCGTATGTGTCCTTTATATTTGACTTGGACTACTTCGTTCTTCTCCTCTGCATGTGCTCCACAGGTGGTTCGTGTATTTAGTATATTGTCCTGTTCAAGAAGAACTTTAATTGCTTTTTGCTTGTGAGTAGGTGGGTTTAACTCCTAGGCCGTCTAGTTGTGAAACTTGGCTCTGCCCACCGCAGGGTGTTCTGCTGGGTGAGGGTTGGCCACTTAAATGAGGTTTGGCCTCTATGGGCTCTTGTACCTTCAGAGGATTTCCTCTGGGTGTGTGACTTGTTGGTCAAACCCGGTAGTACTCTGGTTTGGTCCAGAGTTGGCTTCTGAATATGTTGAATCTTGTGCCTCTTAAGCTGGGCCCTGTTAGGGCAGTTTCACTACAAATCAAGTTACCAAGTACAACAACAACAACAACAACAAAGAAAACAAATCAAGTACATTCACATGTAAAATACAACCAACAATCCCCAGTCAACATAGGCAAAGATATCAAAGAAAAAAAGGCAGAACAAAGCAAATCACAACAAGCAGAAAAAAAAAAAAATAAAACACCAAGCAAAGCAAAACAGAAAGCAGCACCAGTCTTGGCTTAAGCCCACCAAGTAATCTCCAGGTTGTCCTCCGCTGTGCCAAAGAGTTCCCTGCCTATTGCGCAGGCAGCGCTGGTCACCTGGTGCCCAGAGTGAATTTGGGAGTGTAGATTTAAATGCGAGGGGCTGAGGGGTCTGGATGACAGTTTTCAGAGACCGTGCAGTTTCTGTCCTTTCCTGCAAAAATGCACGCTGAGAGTAGCTCCACCAGCCCTGTGCCCAGTACTCCTGAATCTTAGGGCCCTCCTTCCGTGGGTGTGTGGGAGGGGGCGGGCGGGAGATCTCTAAGCTGCTGAAAGCTGGGAGCTGCGTCTGCCGCTTACTGCTGAACTCAGGGAGTGCTTCCGCTGTTGCCCTTGCCCCACCCCAGGCCAGCCAGAGAGGGTGGGGGCTGGGGATGGAGAGGTCTTCTCTCTCCCAGGCCAGCCACGTCACACTCCTCCCGCAGGCCCGAAAAGGTGGTGGCTGGGGGTGTGGGAGTCTCCTCTCTCCTCGTCCAGCAAAAATCCCCTCCTCCCAGCCTCTTCCGAAGGTCAGAGTTGGCTGCCAATCTTCCCAGCGCCTGAGCACAGACCGGGTTTGACCCCTCTGTAATCTGACACTACTCCTCAGTTCAGGGGTCAGTTTAAGTCTCTGGAAGGGCGGGGGGAGGATTCGAAAAGCGCAGTGAGAGGCCCAGGTGTGGCGTCTGAGTTCTTTGTCTGCCCTAGGGCCCACGAGCTGCCCGCCCCGGCGGGAGCGATCAGCTGTGGGACGCAGAGAAAGAGCCCACCTCCTGGACCTTGCGCTCTCCGCTGCACCCTGGGCTCCCGTGGGACTCTAGAGCCCTGGGTGCTGCCTGCCGCTGCGGCTGTGGGCACGCTACAGGGCCTTGGCTCTACCGTGGGGGGTGGGGAGAGCACGGCGCGTTTCCTCTTGCCCTCCTCGCTCCTCCCCTGCTTGCCCAACTAGCGCACCCCAAAGCAAACCTTCCACGAGTCTCCGCTCTGTCCTGAGATTCGTGCAGAGGTCGCCATCCGGCCTGGGCTCTTCCACGAGTCTGCGCTCCGTCCTGGGCGCTGCGGAGGCCGTCGCCAGCAGGCAGTGGTGGGGGGAGCATGCTTCCACTTCGCTGTCCTGCCTCCTCCCCTGCTCGCAATCAGCGCTCACCTTCAGGTAATTCCTCCACGAGTCTCCCCGCTGTTCTGCGTGTTCTATATCTTCCTGTGTCTTTAGAGCTGCGGTTTACCGCCGCTGCTGCAGCCGCCGCCGGCCTGATTCCACCACGAGACCGCGCGTTTCCACTCCGCTCCTTTCCTTCTTCCTCTGCTCACCCAATTTGCGCACCTTCAAGTAATCCTTCCACGAGTCTCTTAGGAGTCTCTTAGCTGTTCTGCGTGATGAGCAAAGAGTTGTTTGATGGGTTATATGTCCCGTTTGTAATAAGATCCGGAGGAGAACTCAGAAAATGTGCCCCGCTGCCGCCATTCCTATCCCTTTTGAGTTTTTTCCATTTCTGGAAACTGAGGCTTTCCCTTTCTTGATTTTGAGGTTATTTGAAAATATTTTTTTACCTTTTATCCAACAAATACTATATCTATGTATGCCAAGAGAGGGTGGGGCAGATTTCTGACATCAGCTGTCCTGTTGACTGGAAGTCCAGCAATTTAAGGAATGTCTTTCTATACAAAAGCATCATTTTTCTTGGATACTATTTGTGACAGATGTTTTAAGTTACTTTTCTCCTTTTCACAGAGTCGTTCCTATATGTCGATCTAAAATACAAATTCTTTGCAGGAAGTTAAAAAGCTTTGTTTTGTTTTGTGTTTTGTTTTGTTTTGTGGTTTTTGCAGGCTGTAGAACGACACGAATCCTTAACAAGTTGGAACCTGGCAAAGAAAGCTAAGTGGCGTGAAGAAGCTGCGTTGGCTGCACAGGCTAAGGCTAAATGATACTCTAAGTGACAAAGTGTTAATCAGAAGGTCATCACTATTATCAGCAACAATTAAAGATAGGTAAAATAGAACATTTAACAAAATATTTGCCACGGTTTTTGTTTTGTTTTGTTTGTTTGTTGGTTTTGTGACAAGAAACACAAAGTGTTTTCTATTTTCCCTTTCTAGTAAATTTTTATTGAAGTATCACCCATGCAGACAAGTGCACCAAAGTGTGTACAGCTTGATAGATTTTTGTACATAGTGAACACGCCTGCATCACCACTGCCCAGGTCAAGATATAGAACATCCCCAGCAACTCGAAATCCTCCTTTCTGTCAGTCATTACCCTCCCAAAGGAACCATTCTTATGAGTTTTATCACCATACTCACCATTCATTAGTTTTTGAACTTTATATAAATGGAATTACACAATATGCACTTGTGAACGTGGATTCTTATACTCAACATTATACTCAACATTTGAACTTTATATAAATGGAATTATACAATATGCACTTGTGAACATGGATTCTTACACTCAACTTTATCCACAAACTGTGTACAGTGTGAATTCATTTACTTTTAGTGTTACGATATTCCATTATATGAATGTGCCACAGTTTATCTGGATATTTGATCCAGTTTTTGGCCATTACAGATAATGCTAAAATTAACACTCTGTGCAAGTAATTAAAATGTTATTGAACTAAAATCACTAAGGGCCCCTTAAACTCTAACTAATTTTCAACCAAAGTCTACTGTTATTTGGTAATTGGATAGTCCCTCTGGTTATTCTTTTCGTAGTTTGTAACTATGTGGAACAGGTTTAAAAAGTCTTATAAACCAAGAACTATTAATTTCAAAATCTATTTTTAAATTATAAAAGTACTAAAACAGTACTTGTGAAAACAATTTAAAAAATACAAAATCATTAAAGAAAAATAGTTTATGTAACAGTGGTCTTCAAACTTGTTTGAGCAATCCCAAAAGCAACTTTTAAAATTATATATACGTTCTCCTCTCACATTTTTAATTTGGCATCTATAATTTTTCACTAAATTTATTGGGATAACATTATATAAATTTCAAGTGTACAACTTTATAACGTGACATCTGTATAATTTTTAATCATAAATGTAAGTAGTTGAATGACATAATTTCCAGTTTATTGTATATTAAATGTACCTTAAATATATTTTCCATCGTAACTTTGAAGCTACATAGTTAGTTCATTCAATGGAGGATGTTTGCTTTGTAATGTTAAGGAAAAAGCCAGTACCCACTGTCAAACTAACAAGCTAAATCAAACTTATACTTTCTGTTAGAAAAAATCCTATTTTGATTTGAAAACGGAAATGTTAATACACATTCCTGTATTAACTGAGATGAGAATCTCAGTTAATTCCTGATTCCTGAGATGATAATCTCACTTCTAAATTCAACTCTTAAGATAGACAGAGAAGGCAGGAAATGTTGTTATGCGTTTACCCCCTAGATGAACCAGGGCATTTTGCACCTGGAACTCTTCCTCAGGCGCTATCCGTTCTTGAACTATCCATTTGTCACCCAGAAGGTTTTTTGTACCACAGAGCAAAGCATGAGTAAAATTCAAAATGGATGAGAAGTACTTTTTTGGGGCATAATAGTGTTGATTATGAGGAGAGATGAGAAAGGAAAACCAGCACACCACAGGTCTGTTCTCAGACAAATCAAATTTAGGAAAAGTATATGAGTTTATTTGTATATAGAGTTTAAAGATCTATAAATCAGTTCTCTTAAAAAAATATCTTACTCTGTATACTTCCTTGAAAGTTTTTTTTTTTTTTTTGTATACTCTGCTTGAATCCTGAGACATTCTAAATATTATAGGAAAACCTAAAATGTTTATAAGGATGAGAATGATGATTTCTATTTCTGGTTAGATGGAAGACTAGATGTCCAGGGAAGTCACCTAGTATTGAACTATAAATTATAGTATAAAACATTTTTTAGAGCATCTTTTAAAACACTTGGCTGAACTGTTGCAGAAAGAGCAAGATCCTTGCTACAGATAAGAAGAAAGTAAATATCGAGAGAGTTAAGCCTATCTTGTGCTGCTATTTGCCAAGGGGGCATCTGACTATCCTATTGGGGGTCATGTGCTTGAAAGAACAGACAAAAACATGAAGCCAGAAAAAGCTGAGAATATAGATATCCATATGAAGCCAGAATCCCAGAAAGATTATACAGTCAGAGGATTGAACTAGGGTTTGGTGGTGATGGCAGTATGCCTGTATCAGTCGGGGTTCTACAAGAGAAATAGAACCAGTAGAAGATCACACACACTGCTAGTCAATATATCTTTAATCTCCGGTTGCTGAGAATCCAGGGCTTTAAAAACATTTTTGAGAACAAGATGAAGTTCACCTTGCCATCAAACCAGGAACTATCGTGGGCTAATGGTAAGCGTCTGGTACCATGGGCTAATCAGAGATAGCCTTAGTCTGACAGTGGAATCTGGGTTTGGAAGGCAGAAATTCATGAGAGATAGGATGCCAAAGGTTCACTGGTTGATGGTGGAGTGGGTACTGACACTGTCCATAAATATACAGTCAATGCATTATGAAAAGTGAAGGCATATGTCGTCATGTTAAAAAATGTTTGCTTAGAGGCTGCTTAGAATGGCTATTATCAAAAGTCAACAAATAACAAGTATTGGCAAGGATGTGGCGAAAAGAACACTCGTACATTATTAGTGGGATTGTAAATTGGTGCAGCCACTATGGAAAACAGTATGGAGATTCCTCAAAAAATTAAAAACAGAACTACCATATGACCCAGGAATTTCACTTCTGGGTATTTATTCAAAGAAAACAAAAACACTAATTTGAAAACATACACGCACACCTATGTTCACTGTAGTATTATTTAGCTAAGATATGGACGCAAGGTAGGTGTCCATTGGCAGATGAATAAAGAAGATACACGCACATATACACATACACACAATATTGGCAATAAAAAATGAAATCTTGCCATTTGTGCCAACATAGATGGACTTAAAGGGAATTATGCTAAGTGAAATAAGAAATACAAATACCACATGATTTAATTTATATGTGGAATCTAAAAAACCAAAAATAGACAAACAAAACAGACTCATGGAGACATAGAACAAATTGATGGTTGTCAGACAGGAGGCGGGTTGGGGGATAAGTGAAAAAGATAAAGGGAAAAAAATGTTTCCTCCTTTAAAAGGACCAGTATAATTTCTAATCCCTAACAAAAATCCCAAAGACTAGGCCAGCAAGCCAGGATTGTCAGTTTTATGGTATAACTTAAATATCCTTTTCACATGAGAAAAAAGTGATTCATACAAATGTACAAATCGTCAAGTTTCACATAGAAAAATTGTAATAGGTTCAGAAAAATTTTCCTTACTGTATACTCTCCAATACTGTATACTGTATTGCAACATTATTCTTTGAAAAATTTTAACTCTAGGATGCAAGTAGAAATAGATATCTATTTCAATATAGTAAGCCATGGAAAGGAATGACTAAATAGGTTAGCTAGAAAGACAACAGTATTTTTATCTTACACTGATGTATTTTTTTTTAATTTGGAGTGAACCTAAAAGATGTGAATGAACTTTATGAAAAAAATTGCAAAATTTTGTTGAAATACAGGAAGGAAGATCTAAAAAAGTTCATGGATTGAAAGTATCAAGATGCTGTCCAAACTTGTCCTATAGATTAAATGTAATTTCCTCCAAAATCCCTATGGGGCCTTTCATGGAATTTGACAAGTGGATTCTATATTTATATGGAAATGCAGAGCTAAGACAATCATGGAGAAGGGAGAAGGCTTGCCCTACTAGAGATACAATGCTGTAACCACAAAATGGAATAGTATACAGCAAGAAAATGGACCACAGATATAAGCATCAACATGAATCTCAAAAAATGTTAACACTGAGCTAAAAAAAAAAAATCACAGAATGCATAAAATACTCAATTTTATACATTTCAAAACAGGCAAGTAAATCTATATATCTTAGGAATACACACATGTGAGCTGAACAATGAGGAAAAGCACAAGAATTATTAATAAAATCCAGAGTAAAGATCACAAGGTCTGATAATTTATTAAGCTGAGTAGTGAATAAATAGGTGTTCATTTTATTAGTCTTACACATTATTCTCTGTGTGTATTTTATAATACGACAATTTAAATGATAGAATGTTCAGAAAAGTCATGTTGAAGCCCTAGAGTATATTAAATATTGCCATGATATTTTTGGTAATAAGATTTTAAAAACATGTTAACTACAACTGAAAGCGAACAGGAGGGATCCCTCAAAAGTAAAGTTGTCCACAAGTTGAAAACATTCAATTTTTAAAGAACAGGCACTCTGGGGTATTACACATTGAAATCTCTAAACTGTCTACTGTTTGCAAATTAAAGTCTACTGTTGGTACATTAACTACTGAGTTCTTTACTTGGTGGGGTTGCCCCCATCAACATTTTAGTTCTGGTGTTGTACAGCATTGCTTGCCAGTGCAATTATTTGAAAAAGATTTTTCATAACAGAATGGAAAACTGAAATGTTAGTGATATTAATAATGATACAACGCATATGTCTCCTAAAACTTAAACTACTGAAACAAACATAAAAATCATTAGATGTGCTACAAGGGGGCAGGGGGAATCATGTGCTCATTGAACTAATCGACTGTCCAAATATGAATGGGAAAAAAATTAAAGAGCATAAATAAAATTAAGCAAACATATCATCCAAGGGTGTCCATAGGGATTTCTGGGAAGCTGAACCCCAGTGTATACTGAAGTGTATCGTGTTTGACCTGTACATTGTATTTTCGTATGTTCTAATTCATTTGCCACTAAAATTGCTCACTGCCTTACTGGAAGCAAGGTACCCTAATTCAATTACTTTCGCTACTCTGTGATTAGCATACTTGTAGTTTCACATACTAAAGGAAATGAAGCCAACCAAAAGCAAAAACCATGGTATCGAAAGAAAGAAAAACATTAGGCTAGGGGATCTAGGCTTGGCTACAGTGTGACCTTATATTCCAGAGTATTAGGAAAGTTAAATCAGACATTCCCTCCTATTTTTATTTATTAGGTTTAAACCTCTACTCCTTAAATAGAGGTATTGTATTGCATTAAAGTAACAGAAAAGGAAAAAAATCTCAAATATGTGAATGCCCACTAATTGCCAAGATTTGAGATACAAAGATAAATCAGACACATTTCCTATTATAACAGAACACATAGATTCTAAAGCAAAAGAAACATACTAATTCAATCAGATATGCTACAAACAAAAATCTTGCTGGTTTTAGAAAAGTGGATAGAATTTTAATCAATGAGGGCATCTGCTTTTGCTCAGCTAGGAATACACAATCACAAGTGAGAACAAACAAAATAGACACATTTATATGAATACAATTGTAAAATAGTATTTTATTATTTTTAATATAGTACTGTAACATTTCATAATATTGCATACTGCTCAGATATTGATTTATTTAGTTAGGCAACAACATCTTCCCTTCATCCCACTCCCCAATAAGAATTTAAAGATGCATTGTCCTTTTAGAGCCCTACCATATTGGCTCCTAATATGTCACATTTCATAAAACAGTAATGCTATGAACTAAAATGAGTAAAGGTCAACAATTACTTTGATTTCACAGTTTCACAAAGCAGCCAGTAAATTGCTGAATTTAGAACACCAACAAAAATCCACTAAGATTTTGTATAGTTACTTTTTCCATAATGCTCCTTCTTAAGAAAAAATATGAAGGCAAAGGTAATGCTTCTTTTAGTCCTTTATCCTACAAATCAAGCTTTAACTGCAAATAGGTTTTAGTTACCAAATGATGTTATTTCTGTGCCAGCAGATTTTATTTATTTATTTATTTATTTTTTGCTTTCTTTTTCTGGTGCTACCAGTAAGTTAACAAAATAACACTAAAAATTAAGTCCTAGGAACACCTTTCAAAATACTTATAGTTATAAAAAAAAAACGGCCAGTGAGTCAAGTACTTATAAATATAAAACAAGGAAGCAAAATTGCATAGTTTGGTAAAAATTAAAATTCAATAAAACACTGAATTTAATTAAATAAAGGGCTCTTTCAAGTATTTTCTTGATTTTTTGTGTTAATGTTGTATGTGTTCCTCTTTGCAACATGTTTTATTCTTTTTGGCACAGTTTCTCACAGATTTAAATATAATAAATCTTAGATAAGCAAGTTAAAAACATGTTTGTCCCAACAAAGGTCAGTGAAGATTAATGAAAATACATTTTAGAGCATTTTAAATTGTTCATTTGAAAGAAGTAGTCATGTGGAAAAAAACTCAAGAACAAAGTACAAGTATTTACTACTCTTGGTTAAATGAAGTCATCACCATGTCAATAGCTGGTCCCAACTATATAGTCCCTTGTACTGAAATCTAATCAAATTAATTATCCAAGTAACAAATCCATGAAATTAAATATAACTTTGTATTTGGGATACTTAAAATATGGTCATATGTGTACTTAGAAATATGTTTGTTTTACTGGCTAAAGTTTTAAAATCCTCCCCTCAAAGGTTATTTTGTGTTTGTGTGTGCGTGCACACGCACACAAACATACATATTAGTTTTCCTTCTATAAGAACTATTTTGTTTGAAAAACTTGGCTTAGAGATTTGTTAATGTGACTACAGGGCCCTCAAAATAAAAGCAGGCACAGCTGGTTAGTTTATGAATTATGCTGCATTATTAAGTCAACTGATTAGAAAGAGTGGAATACCCTGTCACCTAATAGTTTGAACCATCCATACCACAAAAGTGTTTATCTGATAAATTCACCATCAATTTGGCAACCTTTAATATAAACACCCTGTTCTTTTGAACATACGTAATGCAAAAGAAAAACTTTTTATGCTACATAACTTCCACTACAATAAAAAGGACACAGATACAATCCTCTAGTTAATAAAGAAGAGGTTTGGCAGATACAGTCAGCATTATGGACACCATTTAAACCTGTATTTTATAGCTGTAGGTTTTAAGTGTCTTGACAAATGTTTAGTTTCAAGATATATAATTTACAAAGTGCCATACTATTTAAAACTACTCATATATACATTTTATTCTTGTAACATGCCTCTGATTTCCAGCAGAAACATTATAAATGCTATCATAAACAAAAATCTTCCTTTACAGAATAGACTATGAATCATATCAAAAATGCTTCAGTTCCCATCTTAAAACAGTAGTAAACTAATTTTTAAATAAGTATTTTAGTTCTATAATTGGAAATGTAAATAGCCTGCATATAACTACAAATGAAAAGACCAAGTTCAACCATATCTGTTTAGAAAACTCTTACCAAATATAGTACTGTGAGAGTAACCCAGACACATACATACCAGAGGTGCCAAAAAAATGTATACATATGACTTGTATTCATCTTTTGTCATCGGTATATATTATTACAATTTTAATACAGTTTTTTCCTTTCTTAAAATGTGTATACATTTTTTGGCACCCTTTGTATATATGTATCTATAAATAAATATATATGTAATTTTTCTATTGAAACTTTTTAAAGTTTCAGTTTGAAGAGGTTTTTCTTTTAATACATAAACACATACATTATATTGATCAATCTGATACGATGTAATTTAATACACTGATTCATGACAAGAAGCAGTATGACCCTCTGTGTATTATCAAAAATTTTCCTAATATAGATTTCAAGTATATTAAAGAATCCTTAGCAATTTTCATTAATATCATCTTTTAACGTCTAAACATTAAGGGTATTTAATAAACTTTAGCACATAACAAGTAGATTTCTCCAGGACAATTTTGCCATTCAAATACCTAAATTCATTATGAAACAGAAAATGAAACTTCAATTACTGCTCTGAAAAATCAGAGAAAGAATTACAGTATTATTTTTGCTATGCAGCACTACTTTAGATTCATGAAGGCATCTCTATCATGATGCTTTTTAAAATGAGTGAAAAAAGAATAAAACACTATTTCAAAAATGGTAGCACATTTGGTTGAAATACAAAATATACTAATATAATAGCATTTATATGTTAAAAACACAAATATTAAATATTGTGTAATCACTTTAATGTGTTCAACATGAAGAACAGTTTATCTCTTCACAATTGTCACATTTTAATTGATAATCAGTACAATTATTTCTTCTGTTTTATAAATATTTTTTATAGGTTTTCTGTTGTAATTTTTTTCTTTTTTTGCAAAGTTTAACCTACAGCACAGTGATTTATAATTTAAGGTAATAGATATTTTCACATTCTAATTTAGCTTTTATACTATTTCATGCTTCTAAAGCTTTTTTTGTTTGTTTCTGCTTCAAGTTAGAGGTAGATTTAGTAGAGATTGGGCCTGTGAGACTTACTGCCAAAACGCAATTATAAATATCTGTACTGCTAATATGCAGTTTCCAAGAATGCTAGAAAAAAAAAATTCAGAACCGTATGTAATACTTTATCAAAGTTCTCCTTTTCAAGCTTCAAATTATTAAATAATTTCACTATTTAATTGTTCATAGATTAAAAATAGATAAAACAATAAAATACATAAATATAGGCACACAAAATAAAATTACACTGAAAGATTGTATCTGAATGGAAACTTTTGTTTTGCTTTTTAAAAGTGCATCAACTTCTTTTTCTGATCTACATAAAAACATGTCAAACATTCCTATTGACATTGTAACAAAGAAGAGACATCTGAAAATACCCTTTTTAGCCATTAATTTTCCCCCACCAAGTTAAAGTTGAAACCCTTCCATTGGTGCTTCCTGCTGCTGAAACACAAACTGTTGTTGGTTTTCATCCACCTGAGGTGCAATGCTGGGGTCGTCGTCTTCTACACCAAAATAATGTTCAATCAGATCAAAAGCCTTTTGGTAAATTTCTTGATTTTCATGGCTTTGCAGAAATTCAATTTTATCCAGACCTATTAAACAAAGCATATATATAAAAACAAAATTGTTATTCAGGTTTCAACATCTATTTAAATCAAAATAATGATTTAATAACATCCATCAGTCCGCTGAGAATGGGATTGTTATTTTCATCTAAATTTCACACGTACTGATAGCCAACACTATTGCCTTATCTTCAAGAATGAGTATTGGGCAGCATGATATGAGGAAGTAGCACATGCCTAAGAGTAAGGTCACAGACTCCACCCTGCTAGTTATGTCATTTTGCTCAGGTAAGTTTGGTTCTTCTGTACTTTAGCTTCTCAATTTTAAAATGACAGTCTTAGATTATGTAACTCCACAGATCTTTTCCAGAGTAATTATGCTAAATAAAAAGCACAACCTAGAAAGCAACAAAACAAAAACAAATGAAAATAGTGAAACTCGAGCAACCTAACACATGCACATTCTCTTATAGGATAAGCCAGAGAGTATCAATATGGAATAAAGAGTACTATTTGTAAATCCAATATAGCTACTATATAATTTTCAAAAAGTACCACCAATAAGTGAAACTGAAAAAGCCCATTTTGATTGGATAAGGAGAATCCATAGCACTCTATTTTATTGCTCACAAGAAAAAAAATCTACACACAAGTCTAAGTGATGCTGAAAATATTTTTCATTTAATTATAAATAATCCTCTTCAATTATATTATTGCAGGACACAAATAATAAGTAAAGTAGTCATATCTATATACAATCATAGACTATGCCAAACTCTAGTATAACTTGGGGTCAATATAATTAACGTAGTAAGAAAACATTCTTAAATCACTGATTAATACTTTGTATTTATATAATATCTTAACCAGTGACATTATATAATTTGAAATAAAGGCAAAGTAATATCCCAGGCATGGTTTAAGAATCACAATAAAAGCTTGAATCAACCATACAAATTAATGGCACTTAAGACACAAAGGGAATATTTAACAGAAATCCATTAAAAGGAAAAAAAAATCAACTTATATTCATGCTTTATCCTAAAATAAATTCCATGTGAGTTAAGTGTTTTAAGAATCCAATCAGAAAAATCTAGCCAAAAAGAAAAAAAAATTAACCAAATGTCTATAGGGACTTTGTAAACTATGAAGGAATAGATGATTAGACTGAGTCATTTGTTAAATATAAATGAACATGATTTATCTTACTAAAATAAAAAAATAAAAAATGGGAGAAAAGCCTTATTAAAGCAAACAACTGTAAAATGAAATTAATTCAAATTTTTACCAAGAAGAGACAAATAGGTAATTGGTCAAAGTACAATAAACATGGAATTCAGATGAGGAAACACACTAACATGGAAAATACACACCACCTTCTACATGAGATAAAGCAGGAGACACGTAAAAGAAACTTGGTGATACTATTTTACATCTGCGAAGTCAGCAAAATCAACAAAACAGAGGTGTTAAGAGTAGATTTATACAATGCCAGTGACATTGTCAAGTAACATGTTTTTGGAAAGGAAAATGAGAAACATAGCAAAAGCTTAAAAACAGGTCTGTGCCTAAAACTGCAATAACATTCCTAAAATTTTACCCCATTATTTCAACAGAAAAAAACTATATTCAGAAAGATGCTTATTTTGTCATATGTAAAGTGCTAAACAAAATGGAAACAAATAAATGGTCAAGTACAAGCATATGGCTAAAACTGCACTCAGTATGACTAAAATGACACAGTATTCACTCAATATAATATTATGTGGCTATTAAAAATGCAAATATTATGTAGAAATATAAAATTTCTCCAAAACATTAAAAAGTGGAACACAAAACTATACATGCACTGCAATTATATCAATATAAAGTATTCGGGTATAAGGACAAAGAAAAAAGAAGGCAAATAATGAAAATAAATTGTTATGGTAACAGAATTAAGTGTAACTTTAAAAAGTATTTTAAATAATACTACACTTTTTTTACACAAAATATTTCTATGGAATTGGAGGGAGGAAATGCCTATGGAAGTTAATTAGGAACTAACTCTCAACAAAGTGGGTACAGAGGGAATGTACCTCAACATAATAAAGGCTATAAAGGACAAACCCACAGCTAACATCACACTCAATGGTGGAAAGCTGAAAGCTTTTCCTCTAAGACCAGGAACAAGACAAGGATGTTCACTCTCACCACTGTTATTAACATAGTATTTTAAGTCCTAGCCAGAGCAATTAGGCAATAAAAAGAAAGAAAAGGCATTGAATTTGGAAAGAAAGAAGTAAAACTGTCACTATTTGCAGACGACTATATTATATATATAGGAAATCCTAAAGACTCCACCAAAAAAAGTTCAAACTAATCAAATAATTCAGTAAAATTTCAGGATACAGAAATCAATACATAAAAATCTGTATGTTTCTATACACTAATAAATAGAAAGAGAAATTAAGAAAACAATCCTATTTATAATTGTATCCAAAAACATACCTAGGAATAAATTTAACCAAGGAAGTTCAAAACCTGTACACTGAAAACTATGATAAAAGAAACTGAAGAAGACAAATAAATGGAAAGATATTCTGTGCTCATGGAATGGAAAAATTAGTATTAAAATGTCCACACAACCCAAAGCAATCTATGAATTTAATGCAATCCCTATCAAAATTCCAGTGGCATTTTTCACATATAGAACAAACAATCCGAAAATTTGTATGGAATCACAAAAGACCCCAAATAGCCAAAGCAATCTTAAGAACAAAACTGGAGGCATGATGTTCCCTGACTTCAAACTATACTGCAAAGCTGTAATAATCAAAACAGTATAGTACTTACATAAAAAACAAACCAATGGAACAGAATAGAGAGCTCCCAAATAAACCCAGACATATATGGGAAATTAATTGATGACAAAGAAGCCAAGAATATACAAGGGGGAAAGGACAGTCTCTTCCATAAATGGTGCTAGGAAAACTGGACAACCACATGCAAAACAATGAAACTGTGCTATCTTACACTATACACAAAAACTAAATCGAAATGGATTAAAGACTTCAACTTAAGACTTGAAACCATAATACTCTTAGAAGAAAACACGGGTGGTAAGCTCCTCATCTTAGGAATGACTTTTTGGGATTTGACATCAAAAGTGAGGGCAACAGAAGCAAAAATAAACAAGTGGGACTACATGAAACTAAAAAGCTTCTGCACAGCTAAGGAAACTATCAACAAAATGAAAAGGCATAGGAGAAATAGAAGATTAGGAGAAAATACTTGCAAATCATATAACTGATAGGGGTTAATATCCAAAATATATAAAGAATTCATACAACTCAACAGCAAAAAAACAAAGAACCCAATTAAAAAATGGGCAGATGATTTGAAAAGACGTTTGTCCAAAGAAGACATACAGATGTACAACAGGTACATGAAAAGGTACTCAATATCACCAACCATCAAGGAAATACAGATCAAAGCCACAATGATATTTCACCTCACGCCTGTTAGAATAGCTATTATCAAAAAGACAAAAGATAATGAGTATTGGTGAGGTTGTGGAGAAAAGAGAATCCTTGTGCACTGTTGGTGGGGATGTGAATTGATGCAGCCACTATGGAAAACAGTATGGAGGTTCCTCAAAAAATTAAAAATAGAAATACCATATGATCCAGCAATTCCACTTCTGAGTATTTATCCAAAGAAAACAAAAACACTAACTCGAAAAGATATATGCACCCCTATGTTCACTGCAGTATTATTTACAACTTAAGTGTCCATCCATGGATGAATGGATAATAATGTGATGAATATGTACAATGGAATTATTATTAAGCCATGAAAAGAAGGAAATCTTGTCATCTGTGACAAGTGAAATAAATCAGACAAAGAAAAATACTAGATGATGTCACTTATGTGGAATCTGAAAAAAACAAACCAAAAGCCAAAAACCTGAGCTCATAGAAAAAAGATTGGTGGTAGCCAGAGGCAGGAAGGGGAAAGTGGGTGAATAGGTGAAGGGGGTCAAAAGGTACCAACTTCCAGTTATAAATAAATAAGTCATAAGGATGTAATGTACAGAATGGAACTATAGTTAATAATACTGCATATATGAAAGTTGTTAAGAGAGTAAATCTTAAAGGTTCTCGTCACAAGAAAAAAAAGATTTTTGTAACTGTGTAGTGATAGATGTTAACTAGACTTACTGTGGTGATCATTTTGCAGTACATACAAACACTGAATCATGTTATACACCTGAAATCAACTTAATGTTGTATGTCAATTATATCTCAATTTAAAAAAAGAATTGACTGTAATTATAAATTTTTAACTGACTGCTTACCATATGCTTCCTCAATGAGAGCACAGTATGGATTAACGCCTATCCCATTCTGCTTAGATTCTTGTTCTCCAAGACGTAAAATATTTTCAAGTCCATTTAAAGCCACTTGGACTATTTTAGAGTCCATAACAGTCAATAGGTCACAAAGTGGTTTAATGCAGCCTAAGGCTACCAAATACCTTCAGAGTAATTAAAAAAAGGTGGGGGAAAACATTGAAAAAGACTTAAATATTATTTATAGCAAATGACACGAAAATATTCTTCAGTGAAATGTTATATAAACAATTAAGGAAAGTGTTCTTACAAACTCAAACATTAAAAACAATTCAACAGTCACTTACACAGGAACCAGAAAACTTTTTTTACTCTTCCTGTTCTCATAATTTAACATAATTAGCAATAAATGGTATTACAAATATTATAAAAATATACATGAAAGCAAATTGGTACTTGGGCCTGTTTTTGCATGGCATAACAACACTTAGTGGGTTAGAGGGTTTTTGTTGTTTATTTTAAAGGTGGTACTATGTACACACATAGGGATCATATGGGGGTAGGTAGAAATGGAGAGGGAAAAGAAGATCCAAATCAAACTTCAGGAAATTTTCCACACACACAAAAAAAATCACAGCTAACGTTCTGAAACATTTGCTCTGTTTCAGAAGCATACAAGGCTTCTAGGAGCAAAATAGGGCAGGGCATGTTGTGAATAATTTTAATAAATAATGCTGACAAAAATACTGGCTTTCAGAATGCTTTGTTCTTTTCTAATTCTTATTAGCTCTTTTTCCATTCTCTAAAATATAAATAAGGTAACTAATTTGTTCACTTGGCAAAAGTTCATATTAAGCATAAAGGTAAAAAATATGCTCTGAAGTCAGACTGCATGGCTTCAAATTCCACTCCTTATTAGTCATGTGACTTTGAGTAACTGCTCTGTACCTCAGTTTCCGCATCTTAAATTGGGAATAATAATAGTACCAGATTCAGAGAGTTGCTAAGAGAATACAATAGGCATTCAATAAAAGTTAGTTTCTATCTTTAAAAAAAAATGTACACACCTTCACTGGAGCATTCACTTGCCATATACTATACTGTAGTTCATCAAATATATTTGTTGAATGAATAACTATGTCAGAATGTTACGGAATTAAAGGAGATAAAAGATGTGAAAGCACCTGATATACTACTGGTACTCAGTAACTGAAATGATTTAGCACAAAAACTGGCAATGTTAGACACCCCACAAATATTAGTGATATGAATGCTAATCCTAAACTGAGATCAAGACCTCTTCCCATATACTCATACTTAATGAAACGGTGAAAATGGTTAGAAAAATAATGATCTGAGTTTGGATACTTGATTCATACTAATAAATTTAAGGAATAACATATGGAATAGATATAATGATGAAAATAAGTAAGAAAAGATACAACTGTTCGTAGGTGAAAAACAAACTTTGGATCCTAAAGCAGATATAAATAACACTAGCATTAAAAAAAATACAAACTAGAACAAAGCAAAGATCTTGTTTTGTTACAGCTTGTATTCATGACACAAATGAAACGGAAGTATTGATTAAAGCAAAGAGGTGGAATGGAAAATAAAAAGCAGAGACAGATGTTATCAATACATAGAAATATGAATCTGAGAGAGCAAGATAATAGTACAAATGAAGAAAATGACAGACAATGATTTCACAATAGGTAGATTTCAAAATCCTGTGATTTGTAAAATAGCATAGTAGCCTGACTTCTTCTTTTGCAAATTAAGAAACAAATCAAATATTCATTAGAAAATACTTCCTACATAGTCACTTCAAGAAACCTAAAAAGTCCTGAGTTTCATGGAAGGATCTTCATAACAAGAAAATTCTATAGGATGTTAGGCTTTTGTAGGCACCACGCTAAGCACTTTAAATGTATGAACTGCATCTAAGTGTTAAGCTGTTACTATGAGGTACTATTCATTATTGAATCCATTTTAAAAATAAAGGAACTGTATATTAGAGAGGTTAAATGACTCTGTCAAGGTCACACGACTTTTACTGAAGAAGGATTTGAAAGTAGGCTGACTTCAAAGCCCATGTACCTACTATTTGTGCTGTTAGTAAAAGAAATAAGTAAATTAACAATAAAAGTCCTAGATTCAAAAAGCTATGATAAAAAAGAAAATAGTATAGAAAAATAAAAATCCTATCCACAGATAAATCTAACAACAATTAGAAGAACATTATATAAACAAATGTCTATTTCAGTTTTATTTTAAATCAGTACATATTCAACTTTATTAGCCATTTCTATATAATAAAGTAACATATATGTGATTCAATGGTCTAAAAAATATTTAATGCCCATGAAATATATTTTGCAAATTAACATAGACTATTTTTTTTCAGATTTTTAATCTGTTTTCATAAATAGTCTGCAAAGGATAATGATATTATACTTTAAATGAAAAACATAAACCAGTGTAAATGAATGACATAACTTGTATAACACTGTCATTTCACATTAGAAATTCTATTTTTTAAATAACAAAATGTTTTAGTTTCATCAACAAATAAAAAGTACGTATTATTTCTAATTTTATCTCATTTACATTTAAAAAAATTTTTTAAAAATCTGTATCACACAACCTTATTTGTTCTGGAGTGCCTCCTGACGTTGCATTAGTTATAGCCCAAGCTGCTTCTTTTCTGGTACGAAACTCTGCTTTCTGAAGAATTTCAATCAAAACAGGAACAATATCTGCATCTATAACAGACTGAAGAGGAAAAATAATAGAGCATAATCAATGTAAATACAGTTTTAAAAATATGAGTAAGTAGAGGGATCTTGAAACTCATGGCTTTAAAATGTCAGGATTTTTGGAAATACCTTTGGAAATATTTTATTTATTTCAACAAACTTTCACATACTTTCAAGTCTGGAGAATATATTAGCAGAAATTAAATTTTAAAGGTCATAAAACACAATGCAGATGATCGATCAAATGAATAAGTAATTATTGACTCGAGCTTGGCAGGGCTCTAATAAATCATTATTTAAAAGTTTTGAGAGGAAGATCATTGCCTAACTTTTCTAAAATTAATGAAAATCGATCCCGTTTTAAAGACTAGCCATTATGTGTCAGGCAATGCTGGACAATTATATATATATATAGTTGCTATTCCTCATTAGAATACTGTTAAGCAAATGCTATTAAAGGTGAAAAAGGCTTTTTTCCTTTAAAATACTTTTCAAGAATCTTTTATAGTAACTCACTAAAAACCATTAATGATAAAATGCTGACTTTTTTCCAAACTAACTTCTGAGATCTTCCTGTTTTCTTAGATCTGAAAGGTTATTTACCTGAATCTGAGCTCTATTTCCAGCAGTAATGTTAGAAACAGTCCAACAGGCTTCTTTTCTGATTGACTCCTTTGGGCTACTCAGTAAGTGTAAGAGACAGGGTAATGCAGAGCAATTCAAAACTACCTAAAACAAAAGTTAGAAATGGAAACAGAGTTTTATAGGAAAAAAAAAAAACTACACAAAAATATACTAATGAGTTATTTAGAAATACAAAAACCATTCTGAAAAACTAAGTTAAGAAAAAAGAAATTTCTCTCAAAGTAAACCTTCGGCACTTGCTGTCTTCTACTCTCCCACTTTACCAAAACTTGTCTAATGTTAATGTAGGGAAGTGCCCTGTTCTCAATGCACTAAAATGTAAATAAGTAGGACATTCAGGACATTCAGAGGTATGTCCTTCAAGTTTACAAATGTAGTCAGAGTTCAACTGATATATTGATAACTATTTAAAGAGAGATTTGGTGATTGAATCCAACCAAATCTCAGGATCCAACCTCCAGTTTTGCCAAATAAATTGATGAAAAGAAACCTTAGTGTATAGTAAGTCTATTTGTTTCATTAAAATTTTTATTGTTCCACTTTTGTAAAGAAGTATATTCTGCTTTGTCCCTTTATTTTATTTTCTATGGCAACATTATGTTCCTATTTCCAAAATACCCATGATTTACATTAAATTTACTTGGTGAAGGAAGTATGAAGCAGTGGACTGCAATTCGGCTGAAAACTGTGTATGTTTAGAAGGGCATTTTCACGTAAAGAGCTACTTTAAATTAATAATTCAATTACTAAGACTCAACTGTTTAATAACTAAGGTAAGTATCTAAGTAGAACTTTTAAAGATTAAAAATGAAAGAATATATGTAGATTAGAATAAAAAGTTTACTATCTGGTGAGAAACAGAGGAGAATCTAATGTGTAACAGAGTTTAAGTTTTGTCTTCAAGACTATCCCAGATCTGAAGACAATCTTGATATCACACCTTTTTTGGTATCTCACATACATAGTTAATTACCAATCTGAGGAAGTGTTTCCTCGTTATCTTTTCCTTCCATTCTCATAATCTGTCTTCAATCTATTTATGTGGTTCCATTTGCAATCCCACTTCAAACCTATTTATAATCAATCATCCTTTCACTAAGTTTCTTTTCTAGTCAAGTTTAGTGCCTCTTATACCTTACACACATCTGCCTCTGTGTCTGCCTCTGTACCGATGTTCACATAAATCTCTTTTAGTCTACTTTTCTTCTCTCTCTTTAAAAATTTTATTGGGGAACATATTGGGGAACAGTGTGTTTCTCCAGGGGCCATCAGCTCCAAGTAGTTGTCCTTCAATCTAGTTGTGGAGGGCAAAGCTCACTGGCCCATGTGGGAATTGAACTGGCAACCTTGTTGTTCAGAGCTCGAGCTTTACCCAACTGAGCCACCTGGCCATCTCTGGTCTCTCCTTTGAAGATCTAGCTTTAGTTCCAACTCCTTTATAGAATCTACATTGATTTCTCAGCACACATTTCTTTTTTAAACTTTCATAGCGTTTACTGACCAATCAGCTCTCAGAAAATACATACCACCTTGGGTAATTCACTTTTTTTAAATATATATTTTGTTTGTTTTAATATATATTTAAATATAAATTTTCTCTCCAATTGAACTATAAATCCCTCAAGAGCCAAAGTGCTATCTTGTACTTCTTTACATTGGTATAGGTTTAAGATAGTGCTTTCATATAGAGGTATTTGAGGCTGATGATCACTTATTACCAAGAATATGCTTACTGTCACATGACAGATGCCTATATAATTATGGTAATGCTATAGTCTTGATTAATATGTAATCAAGTGGTACAAACATGATAAACTTCTTAATGTCCTCATGTTAATTTACCATAGTAAAGTCTGAACTCACCTGTGTTTGAATATCATCACCAGTCACAATATTACCAACTGCTCTTAATGCAGGTGATACAACTTTATAATCATTGTGCCTAAAATAATAAAAATATGAACTTACAGACTATGTAAGAATTTAAAATTTACAGAAAATTTGCAAAAATAATACAAAAAAATTCCACTATACTCTTTACTCAGAGAGCCCATTCAAGTTTCACTAATGATCCCAGTAATATCTCTATAACAAAGAATCTAATTCAGGATCATGTGCTGTACCCAGTTGTCATCTCTCTCCAGTCTCTTTCTATTCAAAACATTTATTTAGTTTTTCCTTGATTTTCATGAGCTTCACATTTTTGATGATCACAAGCCAGTTGTTTGGTTTTGCTCAGTGTTTCCTCATGATTAAGACCCAAGTTATATACTTTGAGCTGGGATAACACAAATGCTATATAGTCTTTTCATTACATAGTAATGGATAGCATATGGTATCTGTTTTGTCCATTATAGTGGCACCGAACTCTTGTCGCTTAATTAAGATGGTGTCTGCCATATTTCCGTGCTTTGACATTACTGTTTTCCCCTTTATAATTAATATTTCAGGAGGAAATACTTTTAGACTATGTAAAATCCTATCCCTTAACCCACTTTCACCACTAGTGTTAGCATCTCTTGATGTTTATTGTCAGTATTACTAATTATTATTACTGTTGACAATGATGATTTTCTATTACTATCATTCCAACTATATGCCTTTTCTATCTATTGATCTATCTACTTATTTAGTGTGGAATTATGGATTCCTATTTTATTCAATAAGTTATACTACATTAATATAATTTATTTCAATGTTCAATTCATCCCAGGTTTGAACAGGAATGCCTTCATGTGGGCTCTGTGTCTTTTTAACACTTCAGCATTCTTTGAGCACTCATTACTTTCTGAGTTCATCTTTTTTCTCAGTTCCAGCCCTGGAATTAACCATTTAATCAAAGAATCCTGGTTCCTGTTAATGAAGAGTAGTGTTCAAAAATCAAGACCTGAGAATTTGGTGAGCTCAACTTGTTAGCATAAATGTGTCACTGCTCTGAGGCCCTTTAAGAGGACATACACACACAGAGTTTACATACATGTTTATTTCTACATGCATCTCTTTAATGTTGAAAGCCAGTTCACATTGACACCTCCAACTCTAATAGTTCACATTGACACCTCCAACTCTAATACCACAAGATTCTTCTGGCTTTCTTCCTTTTCATCTATAAACCCATTCTGAGAATAAGAAACTGGTGTCTATGACCAGAATCTCCCTATGTATAACCAATCTTCTGATCCAACTAAGCTGCTATGCTCCAGTGTGCTGGCTCACCCCCTGCTCCAGTCTCTTTGTCTGCTCCACCCTCAAGTGTGGGCCCAGATCCCCCCATTGCACTTCCCTGCCCACCCTCCTCAGATGCTATCCTCACACTGGGGCCTCAACTCCTTATCAGACCTCTCTTCTCTGTGCCATCTGCACCTTGTTTGGGCCTACCTAATGACAAAAGAAGAAAGGAAAGCAGGTAATAAATTTTTAAAAGAAAAGGATGAAGGAACTATAATACCTTTTCAAAACAACTTTTCTTACAAGTTTTTAACATCTTCATATAGAAAATCTGTTCTTTTTAAAGAAGGTAGCAATTATAGCTCAGCACAGAAAAACATACTATCTTTAATACATGTTAATCTTTTATATAGATTAATTATTGTAATTGATTATTGGAGAGTAGGAACTACATTCTATACTTCATGAACAGTATCTTGCACAACATTCTAGCAGATAACAGGCATTCCATACATACTTGTTGAATTAAGTGCCTCTCATTCATAAAGAGATCAAAACTAATGAAATTCATTAACAAAATGATTAGTCCGAACCAGAAGATAGAAGATACAGGTTTAAGGGTCAACCTTTCAGTATTACAGCTATTCTGCAAAATAGGGTTGGTAGCTTTCCAAGAATTATAGATAGTGACTCTTGAGAAGTTTACAAGGCTACCTAACTGCTCAACTTAATACAAAATCATACAATTAATAATCATAAATTATAGTTACATCAAAAGTTCCACCAATCTTCGACATACTCCAGAATCAATGACTGCTTGAATTTTATCATTGGGTCCATCAGAGAGATAAGAAAGGGCCCAACACACATCTGCTAATACATCTGGGTCACTGCTAAACAACAATCGTGACAGGACATTTAAGCAAGGTGAAACCTGGAAGGGAAGAAAGAGCCGATATTTAATTTTTTTCTCTAGCTAAATCCAAGTTTCTTTAGGGAACTATAAAAACTCATTTTAAAAATAAAAATTTAATGCTACAAAACATACCAGAGAAATTAAACAGTCTGCTGTTTAAAAATTATGATCAGATATAAACATGAAATTGATTATAACTTCTATTATTCTTACATAAGGTATATGGTAATTTAAAAATTTTTTTTAAATCAAACATGTATTTGGGATACCCAACCCATGTCTAAATCATACATACACACACTCCCAAAATGGCACACCAAAACTGAGAAGTAAAATGTTTAAGTGCTTAATATAATAATCGTCATGGAATATGATCCAACTTAAATGAACCTCACTTTATTTATTACATGTATATTATAGGAAGTAAATCTAATAATCATTTGTGAAGTAAAGGTATAAAAATACAAAAGAAATTTGAAGGGTTTTTAAGTGGAAGTAACTAATAAACTGCACTTCTTAATGTATTAAAACCCTAAATCTTCAATTAAAAAGACACACACACAACAATAGAGATTTTAATTCTTCTAGCATTAATACTATAACTACAATTAGTTAGCTGGGAGGTGAGCAAGTCACTTCACTTCTCTGAGACTCAGTTTTTGAATCTGTGAAACAAAGAGGCTTAATTAGATAAATTCTATGATCCTTCTCACATCAGACAGACCTAGGTTCAAACACTACTAACCAGGTGTGTGACCACGGGCAGATAACATCTCTAAACCCCAATTTCTTCATTTATAAATCAGGATACCACGGTAGTATTAAATTAGTAAGAATGCATGTAGCATCTTAGAACAATGTCTGACATACAGCACTCAGATGTTAGCTCTTTTTATTGTCATGATCAGTATTGAGTCTATATTCCTTAAAGATTTTCTAAAAATCAGCAAAACAACATATGCGTTAGGCTCTCACCCTCAGATGAGAGCTGTATGTAAATGTTAGACATGGCACAAATGGAAAGTGATGACAGCTCTTTTATGTTCTAGTATTTTGGATGATTTTTCTTTCATCTCTCTCTATTTTAAAGATTGCCAGTACATATACTACAACCTTCTGAGAGAAATTAACAGCATATTTTTGTAGTAATGAGAATGATATAGGAGAGAGTAAAATAACTGCCAATCTTGGAGAGAGAAAAGGGAATGCTGGAGGAATGACCCTGAATAGGAAAGACAGAAAGCTATATAATACACAAGCAGATGAACTAATTTTATAAATGAAAATGGGGAAAAATAACCAACAATGACAGGAAAGTATAATAGGTAGGTACCAATTATACTTTGATGACAGGATGCCAAATGTGGTGATGGTAATCTATGGAAGTTCTCTTCTAAGTGCTTCCATTTTCTCACTGAAGTAGAAAGCAAGGTCATAGGCTGAGAGTTAAGAATGAAGGAGAAAAAGTAGAGATAGGAGGACAGAAGAGAAAATAAACAGTCTCCTAATTAATAATTCTTTTTTGCCAGCTGGTAAATAATGTCTATTAACCAATATTATAAATGTGATTTGATCCAAAGTTCAGATAACCGCATGACTTTTCATGATCCATCCATGTATCTTCTCAAAGTCCCTAATGTTCCATGAGATATTTCATAAAGGAAATATCTTTAAAAAGGAAGCCTAGAAAAATGTGGTTTAGACTACTGGTTTTATAGATTATCAATTTTATAAATTTCAGTATCTTTCAAAAAGCAAATTCTTCAGGAAAAACATATTACATAAGTTTTAAGGTATCATCCATATGAAACATTTTTTTAAATGAGTTATCACAAAATTTTAAAATGAGTTATTACGAAAATTTTAAAAATCTTTACTGTTTGCCTATGGCTGAAGGACTCTTAAAACCATGTAATATAGTTAGAACAAAAAGATCTCAAAATATAAATACTGCTTTAAAAAAGAATCCAATACTGCTACTAAGCAGAAGAAAAGAAAAATCAAACATGGCATTTTAAACTAATTGTATCTTACAACTATTATCACATAACTATTAACATACACATATATGGATGCATGCCCTTTACTTTAAAATGGAAAAAAAAGAAAACTCTCAAAAACAATATATTTTAAAGAAAAAAATTTTAAGGAGAAAAGCAATGCAAAAACCAAAGTTTATTTAATAAAAACTCAATTAAATACGGGTATACCATACCATTTTTAAGAGGCAAAATTTTAAAATTACTATGATTGCTAAAACCATGAATATAATTAGCAAGCCAATTTTACATATGCAAGTCTAAACATATAAAAAGCTGGTGAAGGGATTCATTATCATTAGATTCATTGACTGTTATTTCCTCAGACAAAATATGAACATTGTATTTCCTTTCAATTCTAAAACAATCATTGCCAAATTATCAGTTTTTAAATATAATACATATTCAAATGTATTTTTAAAAGGCCATTTGAAGGATACTTGTGCACCTCATAAATATTCTTTTCCTTGTATTATACCCAGTCCAAATACTCATTCCTTCCCCTACTATTATCAAAATGAAAATAATACAAACTCCTTACAAACTGAATAAGGCAGTTGCTACAGTTATTTTATAACTTGTTACCTTGAGTAAATATAAGTATAGCTTACTCAAAACTTTTCTCTAAGATTTAGTTGATCGTTCAAAAACATACGTTTGAACTACATGGGTCCACTTATATGCAAATTTTTTTCCATATATGCCAGTAGTTTTCCATCCAAAGTTGGGAGTCTGTAGATACAGATGGCCAATTATACAAATATACATTGGTCTATGCCAGTATTATAGGGCACCTGAGCATCCAAAGAGTTTGGTATCCACGGGGGTGGGGGTGGGGGAGATGGGATGGGGTGGTGGGGGTCCTAGAACTAATCTCCCATGGATACCGAGGGACAACTAAGTTTTCAGGGACTCAAAAGTTATAAACAGGTTTTTGACTATAAGGGAAGTTGGTGTCTCTAACCTATGCATTGTTCAAGGGTCAACTGTAAATCTATTAAACCAAATTTCTGGTTAAAATAATAATTTGTTTGCCTTTTTATTTTTAGCATACTTTACAATGCTTTATATCAGTTTCTTAGTCGTATTATGCACTTGTCAATAAACACAGAACAGAATAGGCATGGAAGGTTGTGGAAGAATTTCATGAACTATGATTGAACCCATAACATGTTATGGGATGTGGTAAAAGATCAATAGACCATGGTACAATGAGATTGTAAAGTCAGGTTAGTAGTTCAGATGAAATGTGGTTAAATCATAAATTCTTAAAACTAGAATGGTGAAAGTATAAATGAGAAGGTATACTAACTCACGTATCATCTTTTTTGAATGAGGAATTCACTATTTTTGCCCCCAGAAACTTTATCACTAGATCTTTAGATTTTGTGCTTTCTTAGTGCAAAGTCATTGTTCTCCTTTAATTCACATAGACAGTAAATTCAAAAGTAGAACGGTATCCCCAAAATTTATCCACATTCTATCTTTCTAACATCTGACTGGTAATACAATAGAATTATATTAGCAGTTTATAAATAATCTATTCTTTTAATAGCAGAATATCAGTAGATGAAGGAAAAGATATTTAACAGATAAAAAGTACAATGGGAAAGTTCAAGCCACTCTGGACTAGTTACTTTTCCAATTTTATAACTAACAGTGGACCTGGATGAATTACCTTATTCTATTGGGGAGGGCTTCAATTTCTAATAAATGAAAAAACTAGACTAGAAGATGTCTAAAGTCAAATAAAAAATAAACATCTAGTGACAGTGGTTGCCTCTCAGAGAGGCAATCATGGGGTGAGCCAAAGGTAGAAAGGAAAACTTCCTTTTCACTATATATCTCTTGATTTTGTATATGGGTAAATACTGTCTAGTCAATAAGGAAAATAATTTACTAAGGTAAGAATAAAGTCCCTTCAATCTTTAAAAATCTATTACAAGGAGATTTAAAAGTATATAAAGAGATTTAAAAGATTCCTTCATTTGTGTTTTTTACTCATACCTTACTAAAGTTGGGAGGAGGGTTTTTACCTCTACATAAATTTGAGAGGGCCCATACAGCATTTCTGGTTGTTGTAAGCCTATTGGAATTTGTTAATAACCTGCAAAGAAAAAGAAAAAAGGAATGGTCGCTTTACTTTCATTTTTCCTCTTGAGCTGTTTTCTATCATAACATAAAAATTGTCAATACATTTTATAAGGCATTCAAAATGACCTGGTTAAATAGAAAAAGGGAGTTTTTGAAACTCATTGTGTGGTCAGAAACAAAAATAAACAGCACCGCTCTATTTTTAAAAATTTGAATCTATGATCTGACTGGATTTTTTACAAAACATGAAACATGTTCAAAATAAATGGTGTCATGGGAAATTGACTTAATTATCTCTGTATACTTTTAAAAGAGTATTAGATTACTTTTTTAACCATGAAAATAACACTTCATACAAGTTCAAAAAGCAAGGAACATAAAGTCAAATGGAATAAAGATTAGCTATTGAGAAGGTATGTTTTGTTTTTTTTTTGAACAGTCTTAGTATTTTCATCTCCAACCTGCTACAAGTATAGAAAACCTAGGTTTAAGACCAAAAAATCCTATTCTTAAATGAGCAAACAAAACAGAAATAGACTCAGAGATATAGGGGAGGAAAAAAGATGTTTGCTAGATGGGAGAGGGGTAGGGATGGGGAAGGTGAAGGGATTAGAAAGTACAAAGCAGTAGTCATAATATAGTCATGGGGATGGATATAAAATACAGTATGGGGAATATACTCAATAATATTGTAAAGACTATGTAGGGTGCCAGATGGGTACTGGACTTATCAGGGGGATCACTTCATAGACTGCATAGAGGCCTAATCACAGTGCTATACACCAAAATCTGAAGTAGAATAATATTGAATGCCAACACATATGTATATATATCTATATCTATATCTATATATAGATATAGATATACACACATATATATACATACATATATATATATATAGAGATATATATACATATATAGTCACAGGATGTAAAGTACAGCATAGGGAGTATAGTTAAAAAAATGAAATAAATTCCCTATTCTGGAGTGATATCAGCAAAAATGGTGGAGAACCCTGGGGATCCACCCCTCCCCAAAACCCCCCCAAAATTTACAAATCCTGTCAGAATCAATTTTATCCAAACTCTCAAAAATAATCAAAAGTTTACAGTAACCAAGAAACTTTTAACGAGGTAAGAGAGCTTTCTAGCAGTATAACTTACCCTTGCCCAGCCCCCTCCCCATGTCTGACAGCAGCCTTAAAGACAAAAGCTGGAGTTCCCACTGCTGAGTTCCTGGTTCCAAAAGTAGCTGAGGAGACTTTGTTTCAAAGGAATTGTATTTGTCTGTTTTGACCTGTCTGGGTATTCCCTGAAGGACTGATGCAAGAGGCTTGCCTTTGTTTTGACTGACTGGGAACTCTCTCATTAACAGCTGATTTCTCATCAAAAACTGAGGCAATGTGATTATATATTTAAGTGCCAAAAGAAAAAACTGTTAACCAAGATTCTATATACACCAAAACTCTTTCAAAAATGAAAGAGAAAGTAAAACATTCCCAGAACAACAGAAGCTGAAGAAATTCATCAATTGTACTGCTCTACAAGCGTTAACTAAAAGGAGTCTTTTACTTTAGGTTGAAATGAAAAGACAATAAATAATATCTCAAAAGCATATGAAGAAATAAAGAACACTGCTAAAAATAAGTACAAAGGTAAAGTATTACTGTATATTTGATTTGCAATTTTCTTTGTTCTATGTGATTTAAAAGAAAAATACATAATGTAATAATTATAAGTCAGTGTTTATGGATGAATGTACATATCATGTTTCCCCGAAAACAACACCTAGCCGACAATCAACTCTAATGTGTCTTTTGGAGCAAAAATTAATATAAGACCCAGTGTTGTATTATATTATACTACTTTATATTATATTATACTATACTATACTACATTATGTTATATAAGACCCAGTCGTATAGTAAAATATAAGACCGGGTCTCATTAATTTTTGCTCCAAAAGATGCATTAGAGCTGATTGTTCAGCTAGGTCTTATTTTCAGGGAAACATGGGAATGATGCAATTTGTGACAATAACAACTTAAAGGCAGTAGGACAGAGATATACAGGAGTGTTTGTATAATATTGAGAAAATTGGTATTAATTCAAACAAGGTTATTATAAGCTTAAAATGTTATTTATACTTCCTAGATTAACCATTAACACAAATTTTTTTAAAAACTATACAGAAAAGGGAAAGAAAGGGAAATCAATACAGTATATTACAAAAAAAAAATTCAAACACAAAAGAAGGAAGGAAGGCATTAAGGGAAAAAAAGATATAAGACATATAGAAAACAATAAAGTGCCAGAAGTCCTTTCTCATCAGTATTTACACTGAATGTAAATGGATTAAACTCTCAAATAAAAGGTACTGGCAGAATGAATTTTTTTTTTTTTTTTTTTTTTTTTTGTTGAGAGCCCACTGGCCCATGTGGGAATCGAACCCACAGCCTTCGGAGTTAGGAGCACTGAGCTCTAACCGCCTGCGCCACCGGGCCGGCCCCCTGGCAGAATGAATTTAAAAAAAAAAAAAAAGGCAATCCATGAGCCATCTATAATGTACTCTACAAGACACTTTAGATTCAAATACACCAATAGGTTGAAAGTGAAAGTATAGAAAAAGATTCCATAATAAAAGATTCCATAAAAAAAAAGATTCCATAATAACTCAAATCCAGAGTAGCTATACTAATATCAAATAGGCTTTAAGTAAAAAGAAAAACATTAAATATTGACAAAAAGTCAGTCCATCATGAAGATATAACACATAAATTTATAAGACTTAACACAGCAAAGCATATAAAAATAAAAATTGACCGAACTGGAGGCAGAAATAAAGAGTTGTACAATTTTAGTTACAGACTTCAATACACTGTTTCAATAATGATAGAACACCAACATAGATCAATAAGAAAACAGAGGACTTCAACAACATAATAAACCAACTATACATAAGAGATACCTTTACAATACTCCACTCAATAACAGCAGAATACATATTCTTTTCAAGAGCACAAGGAACATTCTCCAGGATACACCATATATTAGATCACTGAGCAAATCGGATATATTTCAAAAGACTGAAGTCATACAAACTATATTCTCTGACTACAATGGAATGAAATTAAAAATCACTTCTACAAGGAAAACTGAAACATTCACAAATATGTGGAAATTAAGTAACATACTCGTAAACAACCAATGGGACAAAAAAATCACAAGGAAATTAGAAAACACTTTGAAATAAATTAAAATGAAAACACAACATGCTAAAACTTACAGGATGCAGTGAAAGCAATGCTCAGAGGAAAATTTATAGCTGTAAATGTCTACATTAAAAAAATATCTCAAATCAATAACCCAAACCTCCATCTTAAGAAACTAGAAAAATTAGATCAATAAAATGAGGTATGCCTGATTATTAAAAGGTTTCTCATGTTCATGGATGGAAGACTTCATATTGTTTAGACAGCAATACTCCACAAAGTGATCTATAGTTTCAATGTAATCCCTATGAAAGTGCCAGTTGCGTTTTTGCAGAATAGAAAAGCCAACCTACAAATACATAGGGAATTGCAAGGAGCCCTAAATACCTAAAACAATCTTGAAAAAGATAAAAAAGAAATCTGAAGTACTCACACCTGATTTCAAAACTTACCACAAAACTACATTAATCAAAACTGTATAGTACTGGCATAAGGACAGGTATATAAATCAATGGACTAGAATTGAGAATCCAGAAATAAAACCAGACATGTACGGTCAACTCATTTTCAACAAAGGTGTCAAGACCATTCAATGGGGAAATAGTAGTCTCTTCAACAAATCATGCCAGGACAAGTGGATGTCCACATACATTTCACGTCATATAAAAACGTTAACTCAAAATGGATCAAAGACGCAAATACAAGAGCTAAAACTATAAAGCTCTTAGAAGAAAACCTAAGGTTAAATATTCATGATCTTAGATATGGCAGTGGTTTTTTACATGTGAAACCAAAAGCATAAGCAATAAAAGAAAATAGAAATCAACTGGATTTCATCAAAATTAAAAACTTTTGTGAGACAACAAATACTACCAAGTCAGTAAAAAGACAACCCAGAGAATGCAAAAAATATTTGTAAATCATATATCTGATAAGAATCTATCCAGAATGTACAAAGAACTCTTACAACCCAACAGCAAAAAGACAAATAAATGAATTAAAAAATATGCAAACAACCTAATAGACATTTCTCCAAAGAAGATATACAAATGGCCAACAAACAAATGAAAAGATGTTCATTAGGAAATGCAAATCAAAGCAAAATGAGATACTAGCTCACACCTACTAGGATGGCTTAAATCAGAGTAACAGATAATAACACATGTTGGTGAGAATGTGGAGAAACTGGAACCCTCACACATTGCTGGTGGGAATGTAAAACAATGCAGCTGCTATGGAAAACAGTTGGTAGTTCCTAGAAAGTTAAAAATAGAGTTATCATATGACCCAGCAATTCCACTCCTAAGTATACACCTAAAAAGAATTGAAAACCAGTGTTCAAACAAACACTTGTACACAAATGTTCACTGGAGTACTATTTACAATAGTCAAAAGATAGAAACAACCCAAATGACCAATCATCAGATGAATGCATAAACAAAATGTGGTACATCCACACAATGGAATATTATTCAACCATAAAAAGAATGAAGTATTGATACATGCTATAATATGGATGAACCTTGAAAACAATATACAAGTGAAAGAAGCCAGACACAAAACGTTGTATTTTATATGATTCCATTTATATGAAATACCCAGAATAGACAAATCCGTAGACACAGAAAATAGGTCAGTGGTTTCCAAAAGCTGGGACAATGAGGAAACGGGATGTGACTGCTTAACGAGTACGGGGGTTTCCGTTTGGGATGATAAAAAGTTCTAGAACTAGACAGTGGTGATGGTTACCAAACATTGCTAATGTACTTAATGTACTTAAAGTGAATTGTACACTTTAAAATGGTTAAATGGTATATTTAATTATATATATATTTGTGTGTGTGTCTGTGTGTGTGTGTGTGTGTGTGTGGTAATAAATATTTTTTTGTGGTAATATATATATACATTACCAGAAAAAAAAAAACCTGTTCTAAAAGTTTTCCTATAAAGAGTCTTTGAGGTATCCTAAAATCATAAGTCATTTAGAAATAAAATAGTTACTGATTTTTAGTTACTATATCAGGGGTTGACAAACTTTTCAGTAAATACTTTAGGTTTTTCAGGCCTTTCCCTGTTTCAACTACTCAACCCTGAGGTTACAGCATGAAAACAACCACAGACGTTAAGCAAGCAAATGAGTGTGATTGTGTTCCAATAAAATTTATTTGCAAAAACAGAGAGTAGGCCAGATATGGCCTAGGACTATAGTTGGCTAAACTGTTTTGCATAATATATTGTTCTTCTTTATCTGTATATGTGAGGTTATTATGAGAAAGTACAAATCTCTTGTCCAGATTTGCTGTATTATAAAGTTGATTTAAATAAAAACAAAACAAAAACAAAGCTGTGTCAGTATATAAAGTCTATAGTAGTAAAAGGTTTACATTCATTGAGAATCAAATGAATTAGAATAAAACAAATTAGGGCCGGCCCGGTGGCGCAGGCGGTTAGAGCTCCATGCTCCTAACTCCGAAGGCTGCCGGTTCGATTCCCACATGGGCCAGTGGGCTCTCAACAAAAAAATAAATAAATAAATAAAAATAATTAAAAAAAAAAAAAAAAAGAATAAAACAAATTAAACTGACTCAAACAGAATTGACAAAACCATGCATTAATAAGTTTTATTTTACTTAAGCATTAGCTAAGTGTAATTATCAATGTGAACAACAAATAATCCAGAATCTTTTTTAAGCTAATAACTTTTTTTTTCCCTTTTGCCAACTAAACTGAGAGTATCTGGTATCAAACTTGACATAACTTCCTTTTTACTACTTTTCTCGATTTTTTAATAAGACTTGGAAACTTTCTAACACTATAAGCCTACTCTTTTTTCTGATATTGATTATAACTAGCACTATACAGCTGGGTAATGTTCTCCAATAGAATTTTATTTTTCAGTAATGATTAAAAGGTCCTTAGAACATTTAAAGGCATTAGAACTAAGAAACGCTTACTTACTAGTTCATAAACCATTACCAATTTGAGATATTAACATATAATAATTTAGAAACAGAGCAAAAAGTAAAAAGAGCAACAAAGTGCTCACTTAATCTACAAAACATACTCAGGCCAGAAAAATCTCAAATTAAAAATTTAAGAGATGTTTTTAATAGTACAAACTTCAAACTAACTTGATATTGAACTCTAAATTTGTATTTTCTTTTATAGCTCAGCTAAAGTCTCAAATACTATGGAACATTAACTTTGAGTAAGCCCAAAAGAAATGAAATTATAGTGAGTGACTCAGAGACCTACACATTGTTAGTTGAATGAAATCATGCTAATAAATCACTTCATCCATGGAAAGCTACTCTCTCTAAATGAATAAAATATCTTTTGCAAACTAGTATCTAAAATTTTGTTCTCCCTATTCAATTCCTCAGCTTGGAGAAGATGGAGAATGGCACACAGAAATGATAAGAGTAAAATTTTTCTTTCCAACCATTTCCTCATTTTTTTTTTCTTTTTCACTGCTTACCACTTAGTCTTTAAAAAGATCCTCTTAGTGAATGATAACCAAGATAGATAAAAAAACCTATATTTCAAATAATTTTGTTTTTTCTTTCCTTTTTTTTTTTTTAAGGAAGGCACAGCTCACAGTGGCCCATGCAGGGATCGAACCTGCAACCTTGGTATCATTAGCACCACGCTCTAACCAACAGAGCTAACTGGCCGTCCCAATTTTATGTCATTTCTGTAAAGGACTTTACATCAAGGGCAATTTCTTTTTATTTAAAAGTGCAAAGTTTTTGAAAAAGAAACCATTAGATAAGTCACTTTAAGTAAAATTCTAATTCTGAAAGAAAAATCTCATGATATTTGTTCTCTGAACATTTCAAAATCAAATATAAAAACATGACATCCTAAAGACACCATCTGTTCATGTATTAAAGATTCCCTGCTTTAGCAACATTTAAATTTTTATTGTATTAAAAACTATGACACATCCTTTTTTTGTAGAATAATTATTTTATAGCATAGTAAGCGTCATGTAAACAAAGACCACCAAGAAGTATGGCTTAAGAAAACAAAAGACAGATATGACACAATTGAAAATTTTTTTTGTATTTTCAAGCAATTGCATGCAGAGTATTAAGCATAAGTCAAATTTAAAAACATCACTGAAGGATTTAATTATGCATACAGAAAAACTGTGCATTGTTCTTTTCTAAAAGTAGTATTACTGTAATTGCGCTAAGTTTAAAGTACTTACTCCAAAAGAGGTGGAAGTATTTCACAATTCAAAACAAAATCTCTGCATTCTGCATTGTCACCAGCAATATTACCAAGTGCCCAAACAGCCTCAGAAAAATAGGAAAAAAAAGTGTTACAACAATATTTTAAATAAGATGCTCCCTCTTAAGATGAGATTTTAGTACAGAATGAACAAAGTTTTCAAGAAGTTAAAATATGTGTTAGTAAGACAGTAAGAAAGAAAAACTTAAAAGTGCTATTTAATAATATTTTTAATCAAAGATAGGATATTTTTAAAATTTTGCATTTGCATAATTTCTCATCTAACTGAAATATTTCTTCTGTAAGAGATTCTGAATCTGCAAGGAAAGACAAAAATATATCTGTTTAGTGTCCAATTACCTATACTTAGAGATTTGCTCCTATGCCAAGGAACCCAGTCACTGGGAAGGGGCTGATTTATAAAAGAGAGAGTGACAAAGCACAGAAAAGTGTGGTAGAGTATGAGAATTGGCTTGGATTGATTCTTGAAAATAAGCTTAGAATTAGTTCAGGTTCATCATAATTTTTTAAATAAGTGGTAGTAAAAGATCAAATTATTCACTTATTAAATTTCAGTTAGATCAGAAAATATGAAATGCAAATTATCATTTTATTATATTCTCATTTCAAATTTTTCACATAAGCACAAAAGTAGACATAAAATTTTCCCAATTGCAAAAGTAACTTATTTTAATGTTTAAAGCATAGGTTAATATTTTTAATATCTTCTCTAGACTTAAGTTTATTTTCTATTTTTTTAAGAAAATCTTTTAAAGTAATGACATTTTCCCCTGTGAAGTCTAATATTCTTTTGGTGGAGATAGATCAAGTTGTGTAACATTTTGGAGGTCAACTTTGAAATATGTAATAAGAACTTAAAAAATTTTTCTTTTGACAGGGTACTCAGTTTTTTGTAATGAAATAAGAAGCACATAAAGACTGATATATAATATCACAATATTATTAACAACACTAATAAGCTAGAAATAACTTCAATGTACAATTGAGGAGATAAATTATGGTACATACTTGAATGGATATCAGTAAAATTTTCTTGGAATATAATTAATGCCATAAGAAAATACTCCCAATGTTAGTGTTAAATGTGTGTGTGTGTGGGGAGTATAAATATACATATATGTATATATGTATATGTATGTATGTATATATACATATATATAAAACATCAATTTACATAAAAAGGATTCAAAACAAAATATCAAAACATTTTATTTTCTTTGAATGATACAAATTGTATGTATTTAAATTTTCCCTCTTCTAACAACTATGAGAATTTATTCATAGAACCATTTTATAATGGTTCTATTCGAAATCATGTAATATTTTTTTAAAACACAAAATAATCCATGTGCATGCTAAGAATAAGGAGTCGGACTGAACCAAGTTTAAAATCTGGTTCAGCCACTCAATATGACTGTAGGTAAATTACTAACTTTGCTGGGTCTCAGTACGCTCTTTTATGAATAAGAATAGTACTTCCTGATAGCTGCAATGACACATATATAACCCAGGATGATGCCTGAGACAGTTAGATCATCCTCCCTTCTAATCTGACACTGAATAGAAATTACTATATTTTAACAAATGCAATACAAAGGCAATTTGGTAAAAATGAATTTCAAATCATAATCACAAATGGTTCTTTCATGAGAAAATTAAAATCTGGTACATACACTAGTTCAAAATAGAAACTTACCTGTTCTTGAACATCCTCATGCTCTGAATTAAGAAGTTTGATAAAAATTGGAACAGCCCCAGTTTCAATCACTACCTTGGTATGCAGAAAAGTTCCAGATGCTATATTAGTTAATGCCCATGCAGCTTCAAACTAAGGAAAAATAAAGTAGAATAAATGAAAACACTAAAGAAATGTCAGAAAAATGGAGAAAGGAAGAGAGAGAGTGAAGACTTAGCTGGACAAGTCTGAAATAAAGACTGGCTTATAATGGAATAAGATTCAATGTGAAATCAGACTTTATAGATAAAAACCTGTAATTTAAAAATAGAACTCTTCAATCTAGAAAAACAAGAACTGAGAAGAACAGAATGAAAATTTACAAAATCATGAAAAATAAATGAACACATTTGAATTTATAATTCATAAAACTCCTAATGTTTGCTAATTAGAGAGCCAGGTATTCTAAAGCAGTTTAAAAATACATAAAACATTACTTAATAGAGCAATAGTATATTTATGGATCTTAGAATCATAAAAGGTGCTTTCGTTTCCCTAGGGATCATCCAGTCTCAACCTCCTCATGTAGAACTAAGAAAATTAGACATCTAGAGATTTAGGTTATTTGTTCAAGGACAAAGAGTTCACTGTTAGCAGAGCCACAAGCAGGACCTGTGGTATTCTTTTAAACATCAGAGACTCTGAGAAGTTATTCATATCAACTCAATTAGAATTTGGATATACTTACATATGATAAATTTGTAACACAAGCAACTGAGAAAATTCAACCTGTGTCTCCTAAACAGTAAACTAAATGATCTATAAATCCATTAGTAAACTAAGGAGTGACTACAGCTTTAAAAATATTTGGAAGAGACACCTTTTCACATTATGGTAGATACCATTATGATTAATAACACAAAAATGCATCCAAATGCATTACTGAAAGGCATGAAAGGTACAATTATTATGTATGAGACTAAGAAAAAATTTAAGGGAGGAATTTATACTTTAAAAAATGGAGACCATACACCTAACCAATTATAGAAAATAAAATAAACTAGAGGACAATTAAAAGGTTACTCCATTTAAAAACCCCAAGGTATCTCTGGGAGAAAGCATTAGTAAAGAGTGGTGAATTCACAAGTCTATAGACTATAGATCAGATAACATAAAAAGAGTCAAGTGAGCAAGTGGGGAACTGTGGAAACTGGAGAGCATAGCTGTAATTTTTTTAAAAGGAAGGAAAAAAATAACTTTCTAAAAAAAAAAAAAGCAGAGCTATTCAGCTCCACTAGGTCTTTATTTTACTATGTGGCTAAAATGCCAACTCTTCTGATTTGTGAGAAGACAAAAATTTAGATTTTCATTTGAAATTCCCCAATTTTTTAAAGTCCAGTTGAACTCACATCCTTTAAAACACATGTAGGCCATAGATAGCTTGTTTGTGGGCCAGACTGGTCTGTAGGCCCCCAGTTTGAGGACTATAAGTTAGACAGACCAAAGTTCTGAACTAGCATATTTCATACAAACTTGGGTAATATGGCACAGCAGATAGCTGTACCAAGACCACAGAACATAGTGTTGAATTTCATTAGGTTTTAATTATAGTGATCAATAAACGCGCAAGTCTCTTATGTTCTTCTGGAATACTCTGTGCTCTCCGCACATGATATTCTCACAACCTAAAATTAATTTTCCTCTTTTCAACCTGTCAAACTCTCATTTATCCTTAAGACTAGCCAGTAACCCTACCTTTGTAAAGCCTTCCTGGACTTCCCTAAACAGGTAAAATGGTATGATGTCTATGCTACCAAAGCACTTTGTTTGTAGTTCTGTTAGAGCACTAAGCATATTATGGTATCACAGATCTGTTTATGTGTTTGTCTTCCCCAACAAAGTGTGAAGAATTTCTGCGGAGGAGGACAATATCTTACTCAATTTTGTAACTATAATGCCTTACACAATTACAGCTCAAACTAAAACTGAATTTTATTTATTCGCATTCACTCATTTTCTCTTTCATTCATTTAGAATTAAAGAGTCAAATAATAAACTAGATATCGAGAGGCTTGGATTCTAGTCTGGATTCAGGACTTATGTATTAAGCAAATGGACTCAAAGTCATGATCTCTAGTCCTTACAGCACTAACACCTAAACACTTTGAAAACTAATTGACAGTAAGACTATAACAAGAACAAAGTGGCCTTTCCCTCAGACACTGGTTGCAAACATTCTCAACAATTTTCCAGCATAAAATTCACTGGGTAACATTCACATGTGCAACACAATCCATTGCTTATTATTAAAATGGAAGGACCTTTCCCAAATTATTCAGATAAGTGGAACACTCTTCTAAGTGGTAATTTCAATAACTATTACCAGAATACCAGTAACAGTCCTCCATTAGTGACAGTAATATTGATAACTTAAGTGTAGGTCTTGTGCAAATCCTGATAGCTGTAATCCCACCCTGTTCTCTTACTTAAGAATATATGTAACAATGAAGGTCAGTAAAAGCAATCTTTTTTTTATTATTGTTTTATTTTAACAGTAACGTATTTGCTAACTTCAGTAACTTACTATTAGGTGCCAATTATTAGAAAGACATCTTAAAACAGTCACTGCGAAGTCACTATCACTGAGAAGTAATGTTTTTTAGAGAAAACCTAACTCTGGTCACATTTTTAGATTATACTGATTTTTTCTTTTTTCAAAAAAAAAAAAAAAAAAGTCAGATGAAATATTTTAAGAGATAAAAGAGTTTATCCTAAGAAGTTACCACCCAAATTAGCTAAGGGCCAAAATAAATTTACCCATAAATTAGCATTTTAGCTTGAGGTTTTCTGAAACAAGTTATTAGTTGACAACTACAAAATTTTTTATTAATATCAGGAATGATTTTATAAGCTTATCCCAAAATTGTTTAATAAAATAACAGTTCCCAGAAAAAAATAGCATTGCAACCATGACCATGGCAAGACAAGTGGAACTACCTTTTCCTTTAATTGCCAAGTATTCACTGAATGCTTAAGTTGCTTTCACTAGAAATTTTCATTATGTCATGTCTGGAAAGAAATTAAAAAAGAAAACTATAGAACTCACTTGTAAAGTACAATTTTCATTTCTTTCAAGAAATTTCACAAATCTCTGTACAACTCCTGGTTTCTGTATAACTTGATCAATTGGTGGATTAGGTTCTAAAAATTTAAAAAGAAGTAAGTTATTATACAGACACAAAAAGACAATCATCTGTTCCCTGTTATCAATTAACAGGCACACAAAATAACTTTCTTAGGTTTCACTGACCAAGTTTAAAACTCTTAGCTGAATGTAACTGAAGAAAACAAATGTTCTTATAATTGCGATATTTATTGCATAGGAAATTCTTTTTAAATAAACATATGACAAGAAAATTTTAAAATATTTACTACACAAATATTTAAATTTCAGAAGTTGAAAGCTATTTAGGAGGTCACCTCAACAATATGGGAGTATTTCAGTCCAATACTCAAAACACCAACTGAAGGATAATGTTCCCACTAATTCTTTATAACCATACTCTATTTCCAGGATGTCTCCTTCACTATCAGCCATGAACTGCCTAATATCTCTCAGCCAGATGAGGTTCTATTTTGTCAAGATATTATTTATTATTTGAAGAAACACTATTGGACTATCTAGAATTCTTGATGAATTTTCATGAAATGCAGGGGGGCTTTTAATTATAAAATCGCTAAGAAATTTTAAAACAAAGACATGCAAAATTAAAGCAAAGATATTTCAGCGACTGGCAATCTAAGTACCAAGAACTCTTTCTTCTCCCCTGACTTCAACAAAAAGCATATTCTTGTGATTCTCCAGGAACTTCTCTGTTGATCTCCCTTTGGGTTAGTTTTCTCCCTGTTATTTATTCTCTTTGTACAAAATTTACCTATTTTGCTAATTCACTTATGACTTATGATTATCATTTGTGATAATTCACAAACTTAATCCTCATAACTGGAATTCTCTCCTAGACTCTAGACCACATTTTTAAGTGTCTATTGGCCACATTATTTCCCCAGGGCTTCTTTAAAATGTACCATAACTAAAACCAAACTCATAATATCACTATGCTTATACCTTCCTCTTGCCCTGTACTCACCACCCAAATTTATCTATTACTGAGTAATCTGTCCACCTACTCATAGGAGAGAAATCTCATTTCCACTTTTGACTCTTCCTTTTCTTCTTAATTCTTCTGTTTGACTGTGTTACTGATCATAAATAACTCATATACATATAAATGTTAACATATTGCGTTTAATCAGTAGAATAAGTGAATGGTAACCATAAAAGATCTATACAAATCCTGTCCTTTTAATATAGAAAAACCTTATTAAGTTTTAAATCAGTTTAAATCTTAGAAATCATGTTCTCAATTGTTAAGAAACGTTTGTTTGGAAATGGACTTCTTCCTTCCTTTTTTCTACAAATTTGCTGACCTTCTAATTTGTTAAAAAATTAGATTTCTGCAATGTTAGTAAAGCCACACACAAAGTTTTGCTTGGGTGTTCTAAACAGAAAGTCTGAATTCTTCAAAATGTAAATTCCAGACCACCAACAGGACAAAACAATTTATGTTATTAATATTAATATTATTATTAAAAATAATAGTAATATAATTTAACCCCATCTTTTAAAAAATGAAAACAAAATTATAAGGCTGTAGTTACCACTTGCACTTTCTAGTTTTTCCTCTTTTTCCAAGACAAAATTCTAAATCTACTCTCTTCCATTTTTTCTAAAGCAATGAAAATTTTGTCTTGCTCTTTTTATTTGAGGGGAGAGAAATGGGAGGTTGAGAAAAGAAAGAAAGCATAGGGTTTTCTGGTTAGAGAGTGAGAGAAGTGTGTATTGAGACTATCAGCTATAACTAAATATGTAGATAAATATAGATGTAATACATACATAGATTTAAGAGCCCTATTATGATCTCTTCCTGGAAAATAACTTTACGGTTACTTCATATAAAAGAAAGCAATTAAATTACACTTGCATCATCAGCTAATCTAAAAGGTATCTTGAACTATCAGAAGCTGCAGACTTCCCAACAAGGCCTATAAAGATCTCTAAGTTTGAATTTGCCAACGGTAGCCAGGCAACAAAGAAAGCCTAAGTCATAGCCATCAAACTTGTACAAGTAAGCCTAAACTGTTTCAGCTCTTGCTCCAAAAACTCTTTCAGAAGCACCAGTGTTTAATGAAGAAGACAGCGAACCAGAGGAAATGCCTCCAGAAGCAAAGATGACGATGAAGGATGTTGGAAGGGATCCTTCCAACACATCAGCAGGACCATACTCCTTCAATAAAGGAAAGCATGGATTTTCTGATAACCAAATATGTAAGCGAAATAAAAAATCTCACCTTGGAAATGCCCATGACCAAGACAATTTAACGATGTGTTTTGAAATTGGAGTGTGGGCTGGGTGTAAAGTTAAAAGGAGCAGTTTCCTTTTTAAGAATAGTATAAGACTATCTTTGGCGTTGCCTTTTTTTCTTTTTCTTTAAAGATTGAATGGTACACTCTTACAATAAATGAGAGTTTGAAATTAGAGGTAATTTATGTTTTACATACAGATTTCAAGACAATTTGCTAACTTTGTAGTTTCATGTGATTAGTTTCCAAAAGTTACAGATAATTTTTAAAAAATCAGAAATGGTAAATTTTTAAGAACTGTATATTTTTTAGAGACACCTAGTAGCACATTATGAAGGAAGAAAAAAGTTATTGTCTGTTTAAACTGCAAGCAATTACTCTCTAAATTAACTCTCTTATTAACATAAACTTTCTGGCTCCTAGAAACAGCCTTTTCTTGGAAGGAAAATGTTACTGGACTATTGACTGAAAGTAAATTAGATAAAATTAAAATATTGCTTTTTTTCCTAATGGGCATTTGTTTTGTTTCAAGTCATAAACTAGATATTACATTGCTATCAGTGAATACAGATGCTTAGTTCTTTAAAAACACATTTTTAAATTTCATGTAAACTATTGAATATTTGAAATAGCCCAGTTCACCTTAACGGGTCTTGTCTGCCTTCATTAGTCTTCAAAAAACAGCTATTTGCCATCAAGTAAATCAGTATTTTGAATGTGCTTTTCTTGGTTTTTGTTATTAGATAGTTCTATAAGCATCTCCATCAGATCTTGAGGCATGTGATAAGGAAGCTGTTTTCTTTTAAAATACACACCATCCCCCCAAATTTTAAATGTACATAATACTTAAATATTTGGCTGCTTTTATTTTTCAAAAGGTAATAAACACCAAAAAAAGCAACACTGTATGAATATGGAAAATGAGAAAAATGTCCTTTCTACAACTTTGTCAAAACATTTAGGTTACTAACTTCAGTTTGTTTTGAAATCCAGTTTGATTTGAACTTACTATAGGAATTCTCATTTAGTCCAATAATACGATTTAAGTGTATACATATTGACCAATGTCCTCTCAAATGCACATTTTAGGTACTGAAAACAGAAGGAAAGAAAATGCATCTTTAAACATTTTATGGAATCTTTGACCACATATACTTTGTTAGATCTGTGTGTTATAGTGTTTTGGTTTTTCTGTATTTTTGTATTGTATGTGAATGTTTTTTTTAATGTGACAGTTAAACATATCTTTAAAGGCACAGTCATAGATTAAAAAAATGCAGTACAATAATTTCCTTGAAAACTCCTACAAAGTTATATTTGCAAGCGGCTTCAGACTGTCTTAATGCTGGTAACTACTCACTCAGCTCTTTTAATGGGTAGTAACTCCAGAGAAGCAGCCTGTATATATATTTCTAATGCTTTGTTTACTTGCCTTTAAGTTCAGAGTAAGCCCCACGTAAAACAATAGAAACGTATATAGAATTATTAGTTCTTATTTCTGTGATTTAATTATATCAAGATACATGAATTTAATTTGCTTTAATGTAGGCAAATTTTCATTTTTGTACCTTTTACTGTTTATGTCAGAATAACACCGCTCACCTAAATATTTTTTTCTTTACTCAAATGAAGTATTAAACTACGGTCAAGATGGGAGAACGAAACAACTGAGATGAATGTCTTTACTAAAATACTAATACATTTGTCAAACTAAAAAAAAAATCTTTGGGAAAAGAAATTAATGATCAGATTGATTGATCATCCTATGATGTTATGCCACCATTTAAAAAATCATGTCTGAAAAATATTTCTACAGGAATTTAAAAACATGTTTCTATAATTTTGTTTCTTGGCAGCAGGAATAATGATTTTTATATTTGGTTCTTTAAATTCTTTTATATTTGCAAATATTCTACATCAACATGTGTTACTTTGATAATATAATGTTAAAAAATAGATGTTATCAAAAAATATATTTTAAAGAAAAATAAAGACTCCTGGCAAAGAGCCTTAAAATAAAAAAAAACCCTCATAAATAAGACACTACTGCAGAATCATGTAATATCAAATAAGCATAAATAATTCTTGCCTTTAGAAAGCAGCTTTCTAAATTTCTGTGTTGCTGTTAGTTGTTGATCAGCATTATTAGAAAAAATCATTTGAACCATATCTGTGGTAATAACTTCTTCCTAAAACACAGAAAATATAATTTATCACTTAAATATTTTGCATGAATAGTATTTGCTGCAAACTATTTCTGAAATATTATTGAAATAATTTGAAATGGATTTTTGTAATATCTACCTCTGGAATGGGTACAGTGGAACTGATATCCGGATCCTGGATAGGACTTTCTAGCATAGATTCATCATTTCTGGGCAAAGAGACATTTCTACGTTTAAACAGCTGTAATAAAGAGAAATCACTTTATACACTGAGCTTTCCACAAAACGCTGAATTCCCATGAAATTATATTTTTCTTTCAAGTGAACAAAACAAACTAATAATTTTATCATTTAAAATTCTGAATATTTTAGTATCTCCCAATCATTATACCATGAAGATCTAAATTATCTGTGAGAAGTTAGACTTTCTGGGCTAGGTTAGCACTTGTCCTGTAGACTGCTTTGGGTCATTCTTAATCTCAGGTCTTTTACCAAAGGCCAGTCCCATGAGTAGAGAACACATTCACATTTTACAGCATTTGAAAAAAGCACATATGCCCACACTAGCTTATGAGATATCTAAGAATTTTTCCAAGAAAATCTTAATTAAAAAGTAAACTTGTTACATGGGAGAGATAATGTGGTATATATTAACAGAAATAGTATACCAAACTAACAAGGAATAAAGAACTCTCAGGAAAAATGGCCCTATGCTTATTAACTCAGGAACGGATAAAAATAAAGAAAAAAAGAGGGAGGAAAGAGACATGGTGAGGTCACTGAGAGAGATTTAAAGGTACATCTCCTAACTCAAAATTCAGGGTAAAAAAGCTATTATATTTTTATAGGTAAATAAATACTACTCTTCTTCAATCTGTGCAGTTTCTATCTAATCATTCACTCAACAGATTATTTTCTTGGAGTACCTATTGTAAAACCGTAGGTACTGTGCTAGATATGCTACAGATAGGGAGATGACAAATCATAATCATGTTTGTACAGCAGACCTTTTTTCTACTTTCTTCATTGCTAGTCCTTTTCACACAGTTTCATTCATGTATGTGAGGCCCACACCCTCATTATTTATGAGTACTTCTAAATTTAAGTGTATCTTGGAATGAAAAATGTTCAGATTCAGTCTTTTAAATGATTTTTCTATTCATTATGTCACACAGACGAAGTTCAAATAGAGAAGGCTGAGAGACCTGGCTGATGAGACTAGAGGAGGAACAGTATGAGCAGCATAGGAAGACTATAATTAACTTAGGAGCAAGAGCTACAAAAACCACAAAGCATCAAATGAAACAATATTTTTTTAGGAGGCAAATTTTATAATGACAAATGGAAGTGATATAAATAGGCTCAAGAGTAAAACTTTCTTAGCACTGAGTTAGAAATATGATTAAAATAAAATATGTATCAAAACAGAAGTCATTCCTGTCAGTGATTAAAACAGCACAGGATTCTGATTCATGAATTTGCTAACATTATTCCTGAAGTCCAACAAATTAAAAAATAGATTTATCTATATTCAACTTCCTAAAACACTTTTTCATTTAAAATGATTTAAAAATTACCAATAATAATACAACTTCTAAAATCTGTAATCATAATATTTTTGTGTTAAACAGATTTTAAAACACCTACCTGTTCTTCCCTTTTTTGTTTTCGAAGTTGTATTCCTTCTTCTTCTCTTCGTCTGCGCATCTCTTGGGGATTTAGGGCTTTATTCTTATAACTTTTCATTCTATAGTTATCTTTCCCTGGACTAGCCATAGCATCTTAAGATTAGGAGAGAAAAAAAAAAGGACACTGATAACTCTCAAAATAATATGAGATGTTTACCCTAGGGTAACTGAATTCCGGCTCACTGATTAAATAGACCAACAAAACCCATTCTGAAAATTATGTACAAAGAACACATTCCCTCACTTACATATCAAATTGGAGCAAATGACCTAATATTTTAGGATGAAACTACCAAACAAGTAATATATTCTGGTCTAAACACAGTCAAAGTCATTACCCTAATTTCACTGATTCTAATATGCATGCCCCGGTCCTTGGTATTTTAACCTTTCTGAGTGAGATGCATCTTAAAATCATGGTCAGCCAAGAAATAATCATGAAATAGTTGGATAAAAACCTCCTAAATTACAGCTTCCGACAAGATCAAGAAATACCCAGCAACAAAATGTCTTACTTTCAATGGAATATGGTATCAGGCTTCAATAAGCACACCTCAAATATTTCTTGGGGTCTGGCTTCTTCCATTTACTTAAGGCAGCGCTTAAGAACTAAGGCCACACAGGTGGTGACTTGAATCATGATTGCAATACCAGTTTTCATTACTACAGTATAATTAGTTCTTTTTAAATACTGAAATACTTGTATACTTTATTTTAGATAATTTTATTACAAATGTATTTTAAAATATTAACATTTATAAAAAACATGTTATAAGCATTTTAAAAATATTTTCTATAACTATGAAATTTTATATTTACAACATATGTAATAGATTTACTTTTAGAAAAAGAATTATAAACTTTTTAATAGTGTTACATTGATTATTTTGATATCTGAAATCAAAATAATACTAAATTACTTATAACCTATCTTGGATTTACACATAAAAAATGAGTCTCATGCAGGGTTTCTACTTGAATTTAACCTGATAATTAATGGCTACCTGGAATGTTATTCTGATAAATTCTGAGAACATACCCATGTCCAACCAGAGAGGATGTAGTGATCAATTAGCACTTAGGAAGTAAACACAGAGAAGAGGCTGACAGTTCTCTGCCATCCCTGATGTAGAAGAGATAGACTAATGACTGGCAAATTATATTGTGAGTAGTAAAGCACATAAGACATTTGCATCTGATCCTATGAGGGTACAGAAGGCAAAGCAACAAACTGGGCCTTAGGAGTTTTGTAAGTCCTAACAGTTAATCCTGTCTTAAAGGATGAGCAAGAATTTCCTAGGGAAGACGATGAAAGGGAAAAAGGAAGGAACAAGCATCTCAAGCACAGGGAATATATGTAAAGGCAGAGTTCTTCAGAAGCCTGACATAAACACAAAGCAGTAAGAAATTGAGTGTGCCTGAACAAGAGGACACATGGGAGAAGGCGAAGATAAAGCTATAAAGATAGCTAAGAACACATATGGTTCCTGCAATCTGGTTGAAAAATCTGGACTCAAGACTAAGGAATACAACTAAAAAAAATTAAAGAGAAGGTTGTTTCAAACCGTGATGATGAACTGAACTAAATTAGTAGCTGCATTGGAAATATAGAAGACAGTTTGATTCCAGAAACATTTCAGAAATTGATGCAATAACAGGCAAAACGAATGAATGTAAGAAATGTATGGTGAGGAAGAAAAGGGAGTTGATGACTACATGGTTTTTAGCTTGAGCTATAGCATAATGACAAAATAACCCAAGACAGGGGATATAGGTGGAGGATCAGAGTGATGGTTTGGTTTGCTTGCCTGCTTGTTTTTGAGACAAAAATAATGAATACAATTGTTTTATTTTTTTAATTTACATGCAGTAAAGGAATCACTATTTTAGTATACAGTCCTATAAACTTGACAAATGCATGGGCATATAAACATCAAAATGAAGATACAGAACAGCTCCATCACCCCCAAAACACTTCCTCGGGTATTAGCTCTCCGCCAACCCTTCACACCTGGCAATCACTGATTTGTTCTCCACCTCCATAGTTCTGCCTTTTCCTGAATGTCACATAAATGGAATAGTAACAGTGTGTAGTTTTAAACTAGCTTCTTTCATTTTGCATAGTGTATTTGTGAGTCGTTCAGATTGTTGGCATGTACCAATAGTTTATATTCCTGCTTATTGTTAAGTAGTATTCTAATGTATGGATATTTCACAGTTTATTAGTTGAAGGGCGTTTAGGTTGTTTTTCGTTCGGGGCAGTTATGAATAAATCTGTTATAAATATTCATGTACAGGTTTTTGTGGAAATATAAGTTTGTATTTTTCTTGAGTAAATATCTAGGAGTAAGGATTGATAGATAACATGGCAAGTGTATGCTTCAGATTTCAGAACAAACTTTCAAACTGCAAAGTAACAAACATTTTGCATTCTCATCAGTGTTTAATGGTTCTCGTTGCTTAACATCCTGTCTACACTTGGCATTGTCAGGACTGAACTAGAGCCATTCTAATAGGTGTATAGTGGTGTCCATCTTAAACATGTTAAATTTATAGTACTTTGGGCACATATAGATGGTTAAAATATGGGTCAAAACTCAGAAGAAGAGTCCTCCTGATTGATTATCCAAGATTATGTAGAGCTACAAAAGAAAGATGACCAAAGGAGAAATCTTGAAGATGTTCACATTTGAGTAGAAAAGGAAAAAGCAAAGGAAACCAAAAAGAAAAAGGTCAAAAAAACTGAATAAGAGTCATAAAAAAGAACAGAATTCAAAACATAAATATTTCACATAGTACCGTAGCACTAACAGGCCACTCAATTTATGCATTCATTCATCCACCCAGCAGACGTAAGCGCCTACAATAAGCCAAGTACTATAAGAGACATCAGATTTGATAATTAGGTCACTGGTAAAAATAGTGAGAGAAATTTCATAAGTGGTGGAGCTAAAGGTTGAACAGAATGGAATGAGGACTTAGGAATGATTTAAAAGGTACTTTGTGCCTTTGAACTTAACAAACGTATATCCTAGTAATTAAAGTACATTTGCAATCGACCAAAGTCCTTCTTTAAAATATATAATGAATTGATTCAGCAATACGGTGTGCACCTACAAATATTTATCATTAGAAACAGCTCAAACTTTATTAATAACAATGTTTAGCATTATTCTCTAATTATTTCATATATAAAAATTGTCTCATTAGTAAGAGCTTAATCTCTTGGAGGAGAAAAATAGACATCAGAGTTCATTACAGATAAAACTGAGCTCCAACATTGTTGAGTTATGCTCGGTAAGCATAAAATACTTGAGCAACATGAAATGTTCACAGCAATAATCCTCTTAAAAATGTTTATCACCTATACATTAGGCATTATCTAGGCCCTTGGCCTCTAAACTTTTTTGATCACATATCCTTATATATTGCATATTTATTCTCAATGTTTATCTATTTATACACATGTATTACTAGCCTAATAAACTATCCCATTATAAAATCCAGAAACATAAATTTTTTTAAAGTTAGTAGCTTTAAAAGGTAACATAAGTTCTATTCTTTTTCCTTTCCACATCTGATTAAATCACCTTGTGCCTCCGCCCAACACACGTACTAAACAGTACTTTTAAGACCGTTAATCTAGTGACCACATTAAACCTTTCAATATAAACATGTTAACCAAATAAAATCTAGCAACTCATATATCATTTGTTCCTGTTTCTTCTACAGTACTAATTTCTTGCCTGTTATTTAAACATTTTCATTCTCACTGCCTTTGCTTTAAAGAGGACATAAAGTCTAAGGAAAATGATCTCTCTAGGTGCCTCACCCAATAGGATTGTTTCATTCTCTGGGAAATAACTTTGAAGGTACTTTAAAGGCTGCTGTTATCGCTTCTCGACCTTTTGGCTAAGATCAAGTGTAGTATCTGTTCTTAGTTTAATTAAGGCTGCTGTCTCATACAAGTTATTTTAAATATAAGAAATGCTATTCAGATACTGTAAGGTTGCAGAACAGAGGAATTGTTTTTTTCAATCATAAGCTTGTTTTTCACTCAGCTCTTTGAAAAACTGTGTTGAGGATAGGCAAGTAAGTGGAATGCAAAATTTTTCTACATCTATTACCAGAATGTCTTGTGCTTGTAAGCCTCCAACTCTATGGGTTTGGGTGCCTATTAGTGAAATTACAAGACTGGTACAAAGGGGGAGGACAGAACTGTTTCTTGTTAACCCAGAATATAAGTCACTTTCCTACAGCAAATGAATCATTGAATGTTGTAATGAAGAGACATCAAGTCAGAAACATTTTTAACGAGTAGAAAAGCCCAAGAGTAAATGCCAATGGCATCCTCTTCTCCAGTATCACCATCCCATTTCACAGCTTTCAGATCCTTTCATATCTTACGCATTCTCGAGGAAACACTACTAAATTTTCGTCTTAGACAGTTGACCGATTACGAGAGGCATCTCACCCACGCTTGCCGTCGGGCCGGAGTCCTTCAGGCACCGGCATCCAAGTGGAAGAGGGCCGCTGGTCCAGGTCGAGGGTGCGACGTGGAGGCCCCAGGACTGAACCTGCCTTACACCTGACTCTATGGCACTTCTAATAAGCTGCAGAACACAGACGCAGTCCCAGGAGTGAATGTCAAGATTTGGGAAGAGAAACCACGGAGAAAAGGCGAGGCGGAGCGGCGAGCGGGTGAGACTGGCTGCCTCGAGCTCCTCCCGAGGACCAAGCCTGGCTGTCTAAGAGGATCTGGACTCCCCGCGCCTCCGCGTCCGCTCGGGAAAGGTCCGACTGCCACGCCCCCGCCACCGCGTCGCCCTTAGGGGACCCAGAGAAAACGCCCGGCAGGGCCTGGTCCTGAACCCTGGGCAAGGAAAGGGGTAAATACAAACAGCCCGGGAACTCGTAGCTCCCAAAGGGACCAAGCCCCATGGTCACCCAACCTGGCCTGCGTCACTCCCACTTACCCATTAAAGTGGCACGATCCGGTACCCTGACTTCTAGTCCTCCGCTGCGGCGTCTGCTCCCCGTAACAACGTGGTCGCCACTCCGCCCCTAGCGTTGAGCGTAGCGACCGGGTTCGCAACTCAAAATGGCGGCCACCTGAGCCCCTTCCCCGAGACCCCGAGGTTCGGCTCCCAGAAGCCCTTGCATGAGGCGACCGCCGCAGCCGCGGTGGCGGCGGCGGAGGCTGCACAGATCCGCAGCGGGGCGGGGAGAAGACGCGTCCCAGCCGCACCCACCAAAGGAGGAGCCGCCGTCTGCACACGCTCACTGGGCGCAGTCCCTGTGGCAGGAGTGTGTCCTACTGCCTTAGTCCTCCGTGAGAGTTCTCAGTCGATCGTTCACTTGTCCGATCATTCATTCGTTCATCAGTTTGCCATCCATCCATCCAACAACATAGTACTAATGGAAGGCCTAATCTGTGCCAGCTATTGTTTCAAATATTGGAGCTACACAACGGATAAAAAACCCAACCTCATGGAGCTTTACAGAGGCTCTTGCCTTCTTCAGCTTCATTAACTTCTTCCCATAGGCTGTCCTTGGTTTCAAGTTTTCAATTTGCCATTTATTTAAAATTTTGTATTCTATAACATCTGTGGATTTTTGTCAATAAAAGTAGTCACTGATATATGAAGTAAATACCTAAATTATTATAAATATGTATAGCCTTGTAATCCACCCTGGAGTTCAAACAATATCAAAAACAGACTGTTTTCTAGATGCAATACTAGGCACAGAATGTACAAGATAAATTATACATGATTCCTACCCCAAAAAAGCTCCTATTTTCCATCCCTTGTTCTTTCTATTTTTCAGAAATTTTGGGGGGTTCTCTCTCTCTCTTTCTCTCTCTCTCTCTCTCTCTCTCTCTCTCTCTCTCTCTCTATATATATATATATATATATATATACATATACACACACACACACACACACACACACACACACACACACACACACACACCAGGGGTGCCCAAAAAATGTATACACATGACTTGTATTTAGCTTTTGTTATAGGTACATAGTATTACAATTTTAATATAGTTGTTTCCTTTCTTAAAATGTGTATGCATTTTTTGGCACTATATATATATATATGTCCTTGCTTTAATTCCAAGAGCTATTTCCTATTTTTGATTCAGGATTCAATATTAAAAAGATTAAATATCTTTTCTTGTCTCTCTGAAGATATTAATTGCAGTTTCCTTGAAGTATTCTTTTTCTATTTTATTCATTATCTATGTTTCTTCAGAGTTCATTTTTTTCCTTTTTGATCATTTTGGATTTTTCTTCTTTCCTACAACAGACTGCACTCCAATGCCTGGTGATTCTTGAGAATCCATTCGTATCTACGAGTGAGACACTAAAGAAACCTATTGTAAGCTTGTGTATTAGTGGGGCTTGTTTACTCACTGATTGTTGGCCTCCCTACAGAGTGATAAAATAGGATCTTGGCTATTTCACTGGATGATTTTCTAAGTCATTATCTGTAGTTTTCTAAAAGTCATTCTCTTGGACCAATGGTTTTCTCTGGAGAAGAATTCTCCAATCTCCTGATTTGGAGGCACAAATCAGACGTCAGAATGTGATGGTAGAAAATGGCTAAGGGCATCATAATTCAGAATTTAGCTTTCATTATTCCCCATTTTTAGTCCAACATCTTGACTCCCACCTTTGGCTGTGCATTTCTAACTTCATCGCCTCTCAGTTTCATTTTCTTCATAAACTAAACCTGTAGTATTCTGTCTTTGGGGGAAAAAGACACTTGGCAACCTGATGATGGAGGAAATCTGGAGGAAGGGTTCTAACTGCTCCTTACTCAGAATTTCAGTGAAATATTCCTCTTTTCAGGCCCAAATTTAACATCTTTTCCAGAAGTATCTGGTCTTTACTTTCTGAACATCTCCAGAGTTACGGTGTATGAATTGACTAGTTATTGGTTGACTTCTTAACTAAATTGGTTACTACTCATCCATCCTTTTTCTAGATTTCAAATTTTTAAAACATCTCGTTAGTATTTATTTTTATTATTAGTTTTATTCTTCTATCATTTTAGATTTTGAGAAGCAGGGAATATAAACGCATATGTTCAATTTGTCTTGCTCAACACCTCAACCCCAAAAATGATTTTTAAAATATATACTGTACCTCATCAGTTCAAACTGCAATAGTTTTCTACAAGGACCTGTGTACAACTATGACCTCCTGTTGTAACCACCTCTAGAACGTTATGCTCAGATCACAAAATGTTCTTTTTGCTCCAGTCTTAGGGCCTTCATTCTTATTATTTTCCCTGCCTAGAATGCTCTTTCGCCTCCTGTTGGTGCAGTTTGTTCATTGTTTCCTCAAAAAGACATTGGCTAACTACATTTGTGCTTTCTATAAATAACCCAGTTTTATTTCCTACTATGAAGGAAAACTTACCATTATCAGTTTATTTATTTCTCTGCCAGAATGTAAGCTTCAAATGGCCTGGATTTTGTATATTTTGATTACTGCTGCAGTTCCAGTTTCAAGCAGAATGCCTTTCTAATAAACTCATTAAATATTGTTGAATGAAATAAGGACTGAACCATAAAAATAAGGTATTAATACATATGATCTTGCTAACTTGAGGCAAGAATCTGTTTTAGTCGTCCCCTATCTGTGGAGCATAGTTTGGAGTGTGACACTTGCTAGCACAATAAGCCCTTTACTGGTAATAGAATAGAGTACTACTCAGGCCCTATACAGTGGATACTGTGGACTCGTGTAATGAATGCCCTAGGTGTTACGGAGCGAGTCCCCAAGAAATGACCACGGAGCCGAATTGGACAAATTAACAAGGCCTTTATTACAGATTCGAATCTGGGCTCAAGCCTCCACTGACATAGTAGTGAGCGAGAGCCCTGAGCACTGTTTTCCATCCCTATTTATTCTTTTCTGTTACTTGTCCTTTTTCTGATTTATGTGCCTTGGAGAAAAAAGGGGTGCTGGTTATTATTATTTTTTAAGGGGATGTTTTCAGGGGTAGGTTTCCTTAAGGGAATGTTCCCAGGGGTAAGGGGATGTTCTGCTTATCTTTGCTGCGGCAACAGGATCTGCTTATCTTTGCTGCAGCAACAGGATATCTAGTTTTGGGGTAAGCTTAACTGAGTACATGGTTTTAACGGAAGATATGTTCGGGTGGCCGAAAATTTCCCACGGCACTTTTGCTCTGACCTGCTTATCTTCCATTGTTAGGTAGCTTGCCTAAGCTGAATTGAGGCACGGGGTTGTGTTTTTTCTTTTCTTGACCTCCTTGTCACATTCCCTACTGGTCTTACCCGGGAATCAAATCATTGATTCTCGATCTTCTTCTGGGAAGTTAGCGTCATCTAGGGCTAAGTTTTGATAGTGAGTACGAACCATGAGGACCTTGACAGCTTGGACCCTAGAGTGAACTAGGTTGGCTAGAGATCGAAATATGTAGGGTCCGATAGTGACGATTAAGATGAGGAGAACTAGGGGCCCAGCGGCCGCACTAAGGAGAGTAGTGAGCCATGGGGACCGGGAAAATAGGTTCGCATACCAGTTTCCTTGTCTCGCTCGCTCTTCCTCTCTCTCCTTGAGTCTCCGTCTAAGCTGGCTAAGACTTTTTTTATGACCCCAGAATGGTTAGTATAGAAACAACAGGCTTCTCCCCAGGGTGAGGCATAGTCCTCCTTGTTTAAGGAAAAGGAGGTCGAGGCCTCTTTTCTTCTGGAGAACAACCTCGGCAAGGGAGCTCAGAGAGCTTTTAAGTTTTGTAACCGTTCCCGGCAAGGGAGCTCAGAGAGCTTTTAAGTTTTGTAACCGTTTCCTCAAGGGTACTGAGGTCTAAGTCCACTTGTCTAGTTAACTCTCAGTAATCTTGGTCTTGTTTAACGAGGGAGGCAGTACCGACCGCAGTGGAACCGGCGACACCCAATGCGATCAAGAGTGGGATTAGGACTGGGGCCCTCTTGGCCCTATGGGGCTCTAACCCTAGATGTTCTCTACCCGCTTCACCAGAATGATAATAGACCTGAGGAAGAATACGGGTAAGGATACAGAGTCCTAAAGAGTTGTTGTTTATGATAGCAGGGAGGTAAGCACAAGGGGTGATACCCTCCGTGCAGGCTCACCAAGTCCCTTCGGGGGCGACGAGAAGGACGTTTTCCCCGTCGGTCTCTGTCTCTGGAAGGATGATGATCTGAACACAGGAGGATGAATAAGGAGAATCCTCTATGCGAAAGTTGGCTGGGAAAAGGCATGTGCCTTCTCCTTGCAGGTCGTCAAGAGGTAGTTTTGGGTGGGCTCCCCACGGGCAGACGTGTTTTAGGAGAGTCCCTGGAGAGGGGGTCTGACAGGTCCCCGGTGCGTCTGGAGCCCCCGTGGCGAGCGACCCTCCGGAATCTTAGGTGCTGGTCGGTCGTGGTCCAAGGGGCTAGGGTGACACAGCCTCAGGCAGCGCAGTAGAAGTCGTTTTTTCCCTCACATTCGCTAGGCCCTATAGGCGGCTGGTCGATGTTGTGAGCTGGTTGTCGGGACCGTCCCTTAACCGCAGTCGGGGTGCTCAGGATCACCGTGAATGGGCCAGTCCATCTGGGTTTAAGCTGGCCTGGGTTGAGCTTTTTGACCCAGACTAATTTACCAGGTTTAATAACAGGAGTCCTCACTGGGCTGGAAGTCTCCGGGTCTTTTTCTCCACACACCACATTTTGAGCTGTGTTCCGTGCTACCTGGAGAGACTGTAAAGACTTAAGAAGATTATGGTTTTTGATGGCCCCCAGCTGTTTTTCCCCAACCGGGGTAGGAGTGGAGGAGGATGCCCAAACATTATTTTATAAGGAGTAAAACCCTGGGTATACGGAGTACACCGGGCCCTCAGGAGGGCGAAAGGGAGAAGACTTACCCAATCACCGCCAGTTTCCAGCTTTAATTTTGTTAGGGTTTCCTTAAGAGTCCGATTTATCCTTTCTACCTGGCCAGAACTCTGTGGTCTATATATGTAGTGGAGTTTCCACTTAATTTTTAAGGTGGAAGCCAATAACTGGGTGACCTGGGCGGTGAACGCCGGGCCATTGTCAGATCCCAAGTATAGCGGTAGGCCAAACCGAGGGAGAATTTCAGAAACCAATTGTTTAACTACTACCTGGGCTGTCTCTTGTCTGGTTGCATAAGCCTCTGGCCATCCTGAGAAAGTATCTACCATGACGAGGAGGTACTTGTACCCTCCTTTGGCTGGTGGCAACTCAGTGAAGTCTAACTCCCAATGTTCACCTGGGGACCCTCCCCTAAACCGGAGCCCAGGTTCCTTGACGGGAGTAGGGTTGGAGTTCACTTGAGCACAAGTCTGACATCTCCTTGCGATGTCCTGGGTCATCTTATAGAGTCCCTTTATGAAAAAATTTTTTTCTCAAGAGTTCTGCGAGCTTGGTACCACCTAGATGCATACTTTTGTGGATCTGTTCGGCGATTAGTCTGCCCAAGCTTTGAGGAAGTAAGGTCCTTTTATCTGGGAACTGGATCTATCCTTTTTCTGTTTCGGTTCCTCCCAGTTTATATCCTAATTCCCTTTCTTCTGGTGTGTAATACGGGCCCGGAGGGAGGGTGACCTCATGGAGGCTCAGGACTTGTAGGGGCCCTACTGGTCTTTTGGCAACGTCTCGGGCTGTCCGGTCGGCAAACCTGTTTTCCTGTGACACTATTGATTTGTCCTTTTGGTGCTGCCGGCAATGGATGACTGCTACTGCAGTAGGACCCCAGATGGAGGCCAGTAGGGTCAGGATTTCCTGGGAGTTTTTAATGTCCTTTCCTCCTGCCGTGAGGTGGGTCTAACAGGAGGACCTGGTATTGGGTCACTCTGGCATTTGACAGCCACCTCTCTGGTGGAGACCGCAGTAAGCCCTCAATACCATGAGGGGCAGTGACCTGGAGGTTCTGCTCAAACGTTAGTTTCAGAGGCTTTTTTTTTTACCAAGAAGGCAGTGGCAGCGATGGCCCGGAGGCACCCAGGCTAGCCAGCAGCTACGGGATCCAGTCACTTAGATAAGTAAGCCACGGGGCGTTTCTAGGGCCCCAAGGTCTGGGTCAAAACTCCTTTTGCGATCCCCTTAGACTCAGCCACAAATAGTTGGAAGGGCTTCTCCAGGTCAGGGAGAGCTAGGACGGGGGCACTCACCAGGGCTGTCTTGAGTGCGGTGAAGGCTTTTTCTTTGTTTTCTGTCCACTTGAGGTCTGTTTCTTTTCCCCCGGTTGCTGCGTACAGAGGCTTGGCGATCTCAGCAAACCCGAGGATCCAGAGTCTGTAATAGCCCACGGCCCCAAGGAATTCCCGTACTTGCCTCTTAGTCCGTGGCGTGGGGATTTGGAGAATCGCCTGGATCAGGCTCCGGGATAAAGTGCGCTTCCCCTCTTGGATAAGATAACCCAGATAGGTGAACTTCGTCCTGCAGAGCTGGGCCTTTTTGGCAGAGACACGATACCCCAACGAACCCAGGTTTTGGGGAAGGCCCCCCTGAGTAAGGGCTCGGGGCACTCGGAGATAATTAAAAAGGAGTAGGTATCCGTCTTTTCCCCGAGATTGGAGACCCAGGCTCGGGACCACGGATATGATTTGGACTTCCCAGTGGCCCCTCGGATGAGCACCCTTTCTTTCGAGAGGAGTCCTTCAGGTTTCAGCAAAACAGAGTGGGTTGTCCCAGTATCTACCAGAAAGTCAATGGGCTTTTACCCCCACATTCAGCATTACCCGGGGCTCCTGGGGGGTAGGGGAGCCCTGACCCTCCCAGTCTGTCTCTTTTACTAGGATGGGAGCGGCTGTGTCCCTCCCACTCTGGGGTCTCTTAGGGCACTCTCTCTTCCAATGGCCGATCTTTTTGTAGTATGTACACTGGTTTTTCCCCAGTTGTTCCCGCTCTTTCCTTTGTTCCTGGCCAGGCGTCTTGTCTCTCCCTCGTCCCTTTTTTTATCTTTCTATATTGTAAGTAGGACTTTAGCCATTTTTTTGGTTTAAGACCTGAGATGGGTCTTCTCTATTTTTAAAAACTTTTTGGGCCTCGGCCAGCAACTCAGACAGAGACTTCCCTTCGAAGCCTTCTAACTTTTGTAGTTTGCGTCTAATATCTGGGGCTGACTGGGCTACTAACTGGACTGCAAGGGCCGCCCGATTGGCTGGGGCGTCAGGGTCCATAGGCATGTAAGTCAGGTAAGCTTCACATAGCCTCTCGAGATACGCCAACGGGCTTTCAGTCGGCCCCTGCCTTACCCCGGTCACCCCAGATAGACTGGTGGGTCTCCTAGCCGCAGCTCGGACACCCCTGAAAAGGACACCCCTGAAAAGAACCTGGCGGCAATGGCTCAAAGCCCCTCCTCTAACCAATGAACTACAGCTTCAGTTACGACAGGTGTGGGAAAGACAGCCTCCACAGGATCAGGGTGAGCGGAAGGCTCCCCGCGGGCACCAAGAACCCGCCTTTTCCCCTCGGTCCCAACTCCCTCCCCCTCCTCTTCGGCGAACAGAGCGCTCAGCAGCAGCCACAATCATCTCACGTGGGCTGGCGGGCGAAAAATACCGATTTAAGGAGAACAATAAGACCCTGGGGGTTCTGGGGAAAAAAAAGGATTCTGATTTTTCCAATTGTATAAGTCAGAAGTGGTGAAGGGAACATAAGTCCGTAGTGGGACCCCTCCCGGACCAGTTTTTCCCACCTCCCGGAGGGGTAAAATAAGAACTGCCTGAGCCTCTCCAAAAAGTGCCCCCGAACGGGTGTGCGAGGAACTTAAAGAATTACGGGGGCTTAGAGGGCTCCCTTCCCCAGTGGAAGAACCAGGCGAACTCGATTCCCCAGCCGGGCCAGTCGAAATCTGGCTCCCTCGACCTGCGCCCCGGGGTTCCCGCTCCCCACTGAGGCCAGCCAGAGACGGGTAAAGCGGGCCGGGAGGAACCCGGACGGATCCCCCCCTCCTCGCTCCCCCACAACTCCCCGGACAGGCGCCGCCGCTGCACGGGGGTGGCCGCCGATGGGGGACGGGATCCTCCCCTGGGGCTGAGAGAACCGGCGGGGCAGGAAGAGGCTGTTCAGTCCTGGGTCTCTCTGTCTGGCCCGGGGACTTAGCCAACAGAACTGATCGTTTTCGCTTTTTTTTTTTCCCGATTTCTGGGGAGGGCAATCACAGGCCTTCAGGTAACCTGGATTGTCAGTTACAATATCAATCTAGATATCTATGTAGGGAATTTGTTCGGGGTGGCCGGTCTTCCCATAAGTGATTCGCCGAATTTTGTAACAGAAATCTAGATCGAAGGTCCCCGTAGAAGGCCACCCGACCCCAAAAGTGGGCCACTCTAGTTCACAGAATTTCCGGAGAGAGAAGGCGTCCACAGGCACCCTGTAGCCGTCTGCCCTCCTCCCGAAATTTTGAAAGTTCTTAATAACACAGTCGAGGGGACTCAATCCCCTGGCTTGTGAATTTCCCTGACCCATGTTCGCTTGCGCGCCAAGACAATAGACACTCAGACAACACAGAACACAAAAACAGATCCAGAATCCCAAAGCTGTCCACAAACACGACAGTTGACAGGATTGAGATTGGAGACTGGGGCGGCTGGAGCCCCAATCTGCCCAAACCAGGACCTCGACGGTCGTCACCGTCTAGGCCGTGGACTGGAAGTTCCGCGGCGTCCCGCCTTCCAAACGTCCACCACTCAGGGTACGTACCAAACCAGAAACAAAACAAAACAGGAATGACAGAGGCCTGACTTACCCGGCGCCGCTAGCTAGTTGGTCCGGAGGGAGTCTCCGCTGGTCGTTGATTCAGGAATTTAGGTGGTTATAGGGGAGCCTCTGGGCTCCCTCCAACCTTGAGGAGGGGGCTCCAGGGCATCCCGGTGGCGATCTCGCTGGGGCCTCCAAATGTTACGGAGCGAGTCCCCAAGAAATGACCACGGAGCCGAATTGGACAAATTAACAAGGCCTTTATTACAGATTCGAATCTGGGCTCAAGCCTCCACTGACATAGTAGTGAGCGAGAGCCCTGAGCACTGTTTTCCATCCCTATTTATTCTTTTCTGTTACTTGTCCTTTTTCTGATTTATGTGCCTTGGAGAAAAAAGGGGTGCTGGTTATTATTATTTTTTAAGGGGATGTTTTCAGGGGTAGGTTTCCTTAAGGGAATGTTCCCAGGGGTAAGGGGATGTTCTGCTTATCTTTGCTGCGGCAACAGGATCTGCTTATCTTTGCTGCAGCAACAGGATATCTAGTTTTGGGGTAAGCTTAACTGAGTACATGGTTTTAACGGAAGATATGTTCGGGTGGCCGAAAATTTCCCACGGCACTTTTGCTCTGACCTGCTTATCTTCCATTGTTAGGTAGCTTGCCTAAGCTGAATTGAGGCACGGGGTTGTGTTTTTTCTTTTCTTGACCTCCTTGTCACACTAGGACCCGCCCTAGTAATTCATTCAGAAAGACTTCAGAGCCTACTGTCTCTCCTAGTAAATTAGGAGTGGGAACCCTAATGGAAGGATGGGAAAATGACTACAACTTCCAGAATGCAGTACAACCCAGACCGGCGCATGCTGGGAGCCCTCCCCTTCCGGGAACAGAGGAAAAGCTTTTTTGAATGTGATACTGGAGGCTGAAGTCTTTTGAAGTCGCTGGTTCATTTCTCCGTTCACTGAATCTATGGGTGAAGAGAGGGCCTGCCTTTGTCTTTCAAGCCCGGGAAGGTAATCAACGCCGCTCGCGTATTCCTCTTCCGGCGAGCCAGATGCTGTCAGCTCCGGGCATGTAGAAAGAAACTGAGGGTCCCAGCCCTCATTTCCCAGGCCCAAATCTTTGACCCAGTAAGTGTCTGAGCTTATTTCGTGTCCTGGGTCGGGACGTAGGAGAGGACCTTTGGGCAGACCCGGCCTTGCTGCATTCTGGCCGGTACCGCCTCTCCTTGCATACCCATCCCAGCACTTGTCCCCCGCCTCCTTACAGCTCTCACGCTAAGTGGGAGTTGAAGTGTGTCCTTCTGTGTCTAGCCGGGGCCCAGCCACGGGAATAGAAGACACTCTGGTGTGACGTTCTTTACACTCACGGATTGGGGAAATTTTCTTCTAAAACCGGACTATTTTCACTTCTCTAAAGGGAAATGAGAAAAATAAGGACAGTGTAGGGAGTTCTTATAAAGCTAAATTTATTTAGATGATGGGAATAGTTTCCATATCTTTTTTTTCCCCTATTTGTTTTTAAATAGTCCTCAGCTGAACGATGGTCTGTAGTAGGAAGGTTGTGGCGGTGCTTTTTTAAAACATATTTCTTAGAAAAATCACTTTTTGTCGGTAGCCAGTACTTTTAAGTCCATAAAACTCAAAAATGACTGCTGCTTTAGTACAACTTATTCTATAGACGGAAGCTCAAAGAGGTGATGTGTTTTACCTAAAATTCTGAAACCAGAGATTATAACGCAGTTATTTTAACTCTGGAATCAGTGTTCTTTTCTACTATGCTCACTCTCCTTCTATTCTTTAGGTTGAGAGTACAGCCTCGAGCCTGACCGGGTCCGGGTTCACTTTCTGCCTGTTGTGACATATCTGAGCCAGGGTTTACTCCATGTAGTATTATAATGGTACTTAAATTAATTTGATATGTGTAAAGCTCTTTAACTGTTAACTGCTATTTTTAAGATGTGTTTATTTACCCTCCCCATCATTAACTTTAAGGTTGTGTATTTAGATACATCAGTTGGTAAAACTTCTCTTTGTTTTCTCTTACCTGTTTTTTCTTACCTGAGCAATTTTATAAATGTTACTTTTCTTCTACCTCAGACCAGACACACTTTTTGAAATATTTGAAAAATTATTTTTTTTAATTTGAATTATTACCTTTGTTTTATTGAAACTATAAACTTAAAAGACAGTAGTGAAATTTTGGTTGAAATTTATAAGTTTGTATATTTGAGGAACAGTAGGTACATTGAAATTTTCTTCATCTAAATAATCCAGTTTTAAATAAATTTAATTGTTTCAAATCATTTTATAAAATGCATTTTCTTTTTCTCCAACTCTTTCTAACTTAACATAATATTGTGTTCTTTTCTAGCTACCTGATGTACCATGCTTTCTTGTGATATTTGTGGTGAAACCGTAAACTCAGAACAAGATATGAAGGCTCACCTAATTGTTCACATGGAAAATGAAGTTATATGTCCATTTTGCAAGTTGTCAGGTGTGAATTATGATGAAATGTGTTTTCATATTGAAACTGCTCACTTGGAACAAAATGAACTAGAAAGAAACTTGGAGAGGGTCAACACAAGACAGTATGAAACTTCAGATAACAGGGAGGACAACACCCTACAGTGTAGAATGGAAGTTAATTCAAGTATTCATTCAGCTTGTGCTTCTAATCATCCGAAAATTTCAGCTCAAAGCCTGCCTAAGGATGGTACTTTAAAACATAAAGCCTTTTACTCGGAGAACTTAACTGAGTCTAGAAAATTCCTGAAAAGTAAGGAAAAACAGTGTGACTTATCCAAAATAAAAGGATCAATGTATGAAACAATGTATAGTCCTCCGGATTGTCCATTCTGTGGAAAAATAGAAGATTGTAATCAAGACATGGAAACTCACGTGAAAACAAAGCATGCCAATCTTTTAGACACTCCATTAGAAGGTAAAGTGTTCACTTTATATAACAAGTAACAGTAGTCTCAGAGGCAGATAATAGTAAATGTTCGGCTACATTGAAAGTAGTTTTCTAGGGAGAAATACACTCAGTCCAATTTCTAGAAGGTGTTCTTGTACTTACCACCAACCCAGTGCACTGTCTCAGACGGATTTTCCTTTATTGCGTTCTAGTTTGATTCTATTGTGATTAGAAAACACACTCCTATTATTTCAGTTCTTTAAAATTTGTTGAAACTTGTTTTATGGCCCAAGATAATGGTGTGTGATCTACCTTAGTACAAGTTCCGTGGACATTTGGGCAACAAAGTGTATTCTGGTGGTGTTGGGTGTTTATATATTTATCAGTTAGATCATGTTTTTTGACTGTGTTCAGATCTTCTATTTCCTTGGTAATTTTCTGTGTAGCAGTTCTACCAGTTTTTGAAAAGGGGTTGAAGTCCCCAATTGTAATTGCATATTTGTCTATTTTTCCTTTCATCTCTATCAGTTTTTGTTTCATGTATTTTTTGAGGCTTTGTTGATGCATGCACATTTAGGATTGTGTCTTGTTCTTACTATTGGATTTTAAGAGTAATTTATATGCTTTGGATACAAGTCCTTTACTGATAAAGGACTACGTGTTTTGCAAATACTTTTTCCCAGTCTGGGATTTGTCTTTTCATTCTATTAACAATGTCTTTTGCAGAGCAGTTTTTACTGGTAATGAAGTGCAACTTGATTTCTTTCATGGATTGTGTTTTTGGTGTTGTATCTAAAAACTCAACACGAAACCCAAGGTCACCTTTCATATGTTATCTTACAGAAGTTTTATAGTTTTGAATTTTACATTGAAAGCTATGATTCATTTGAGGTATATTTTGTAAAAGGTGAAAGAAAAGTGTCAAGATTTTTTTTAATTAATAAATGTTATTTTTTAGAGCAAGTTCAGGTTCATAACAAAACTGCAGAGGAAGTACAGAAAGTAGCCATATACCTCAGAGACTCACAACCACCTCCCTATCAATAATATCCTGTATGAAGTGATAACATTTGTCATAATCAGTGAATCTACATTGACACATTGCTATCACTCCAAGTCTGTTTAGATTAGGGTTCATTCTGGTGTTGTATATTCTATAGGTTTTGACAAACGTATAAAGACGTACCCACCACTGTAGTATCCTACAGAATAGTTGCACTGCTGTAAGAATTCTCTCCTCTCCCTCTTCATCCCTAGCCAAACACTGACATTTTTACTGTCTTCATAGTTTTGCCTTTCCAGAACGTCAAAATTTAAATCAGGGGTGTCCAAACTGCGGCCCACAGGCCAACTGCAGCCCACAATCCATTTTTAATTGGCCCGCAGCAAATTCCAAAAATATGTTTAGTTTACTTAAATAAACCAGGTGAGGCAATACGTTCTTCACCTCGAGTGAGTGGCGCAGCTGTTTGTGTATTTTACCGCATATGGCCCTTGGTAAAAAACATTGAAAAAAGTTTGGACACTCCTGATTTAAATCATATAGTATATAACTTTCAGATTGGTTTCTTTCTCTTATTAAATGTATTTAAGTTTTCTCCACGTCTTTTCATGGCTCGATAGCTCATTTCTTTTTAGTACTGAATAATATTTCATTGTCTGGATGTACCAAAGTTTATTCATTCACCTACTGAAGGACATCTGCTTCCAAGTTTATATTATAAATTATAAATAAAGCTGCTCTAAATATCCATATGCAGGTTTTTCTGTGAAAAGTAGTTTTCAGTTTATTTGGGAACCTGGTTACTGCTGTTTAGTTTAACCCTGTTTAGTTAACCCGGTTTGTGTATCTAGTTTTATAAGAAACTGCCAAACTGCCCTCCAAAGTGTCTATCATTTTGCATTTCCACCAGGAATGAATGAGAATTTCCCGTTGCTTTACATCCTTGTCAGCATTTGGTGTCAGTGTTCCAGATTTTGGCCATTATAATATTAATATATATGTAGTGGTATTGTTTTAATTTGAAATTAATAACATGGTGAACATCTTTTCATATGCTTACTTATCTGTGTATCTTCTTTGGTGAGGTGTCTGTGAAGGTCTTTGGTCCATATTTTAATCTGGTTTTTGGTTTTCTTGTTAAGTTTTAAGAGTTCTCTGTATATTTTGTATAACAGATCTTTGTCACATGAGTCTTCTCCATTTATTTAGTTGTTCTTTGATTTCCTTTATCTGAATTTTGTATTTTTTCTCACGTTTTCTCACCATTAACTATGATGTTAGCTGTAGGTTTTTTGTAGATATTCTTTATCAAGACAAAGAAGTCCTTCCCCATTCTTAGTTTGGTGCGAGTTTTTATCATGAATAGGTGTTGGATTTTGTTGAGTGGTTTTTCTGCACTTGATGTGATTTTTCTTCTTTAGCCTGTATGTGATGGATTACATTAATTGATTGATGAGCGTTGAGTCAGCCTTGCTGACTTGGGATAAATCCCACTTGATCAGAGTATAATTTTTATACATTCTTGGATGATTTTTTAATACTTTGTTGAGGATTTTTACATCTCTGTTTATGAGAGATACTGGTCTGTAGTTTTCTTGGTTATCTTTGTCTGGTTTTGTTATTTGGGTAATCCTAGCCTTATAGAATGAATTAGGAAGTATTCCCCTTATTTCTATTTCCTGGAAGAGATTGTAGAGAATTGGTATAATTTCCTTCTTAAGTGTTTGGTAGAATTCACCAGTTAACCCATCTGGGCTTGGTGCCCAGGAATGTTATTAATTGTTGATTCAATTTCTTAGTATATATAGGCCTATTCAGATTACAAGTATCTCTATCTTGTGTGAGTTTTACCTCATTGTGTCTTTCAGGGAATTGGTCCATTTCATCAAGATTATCAAAGTTGGGAGAATAGTTATTCATAAAAATTCCTTTATTTTTGTCTATGAGACATGTGGTGATTGTCCCCTATTCTATTTCTGATATTAGTAATTTGTGTTCACTCTTTGTTAGAGGCTTATTGATTTTATCAGTCTTTTCATTGAAACAGCTTTTGGTTTCATTGGTTTTCCCTATTGATTTTCTGTTTTCAATTTCATTGATTTCCGCTCTGTTTTTATTATTTCTTTCTTCTGCTTACCTTGGATTTACTTTTTCTAGTTTCCTGATGTGGAAATTTAGATGATTGATTTTAGATCTTTATTCTTTTCTGATATATGCAGTCAATGTTATAAATTTCTTTTTAAGCAATGCTTTTGCTGCATTGCACAAATTTTAAGTTGTATTTTAATTTTCATTTAGTTCAAAATATTTGTTAATTTCCCCGGAGATTTCTGTGATGAATTATTATTTAGACATATGTTATTTAATCTCCAAGTGTTTGAGGATTTTCCAGCTATCTTTCTGTTAATTGATTTCTAGTTTAATTGCATTGTGTTCTGAGAGCAGACATTGTATGATTTCTATTCTTTAAATTTCTTAAGGTTTAGTGGCCTAGAATGTGTTTTATGGCCTAACACGGGTCTGTATTGATGGATGTTTTATATGAGCTTGAGCAGAATGTGTATTCTGCTATTGCTGGATGAAATTGTGTAGAGGTGTGAATTATATCCAGTTAATTGATGCTACTTACTATTGAGTTCAACTATATCCTTGTTTTCTGCCACCTAATCTGTCTACTGCTGATAGAGGAGTGTTAAAAATTCTCTAACCATTGTTTTCTCTTTGCAGTTCTATCAGTTTTTGCTTCAGGTATTTTGACAGTCTGTTGTTAGGCTCATACACAATTGAGGATTTTCATGTCTTCCTGGAGTACTAAATCCTTTATTATTATGTAATGCCCCACTTTATTTCTGATAACATTCCTTGTTCTGAAGTCTGTTCTCGCTCAACTTAATATAGCTACTCCTGCTTTTTTACATTTTGGATTAAGGCCAGCATGGTGTATCTTTATCCCTTTACTTTTTTAGTCTACACGTGTATTTATATTTAAAAGTGAATTTCTTGTAGACAACATGTTGGTAGGTCTTGTTTTTTGACCCCCTGTGACAGTCTGTCTTTGAATTGGTGCATTTAGATGATTGACATTTAAAGTGATTATGCCTATAGTTGGATTAATATCTAGCATATTTGTTGTTTTCTGCTGTTACCCTTGTTCTCCTTTTTTTGTCCTGTACTCTTTCTCTGCCTTTTGTGGTTTTAATTGAGCATTTTATATGATTCCATTTTCTCTCTATTGACAAAGACAGTTCATGCATAGTCTTTTCACTCCTACTTGGCCACATAAGCATGGGCCTTCCGCCTGAAACACTTCCTTATCGGGAGCTACAGAGGCCTCACAGCCTGTGCTGGATTTATTCCCTTGTGTGGATATATCTTTCTGTTTCAAACAATAGTGTGTATACTTCTTTGTTCTTCTTAAGTGTGTGTGTGTGTGCATGTAGCATTTGACCAACCTTACTGCTATATCTCTCCCCTTGGGGAAGGGCATAAGGTCTTTCATTCCCCTGCACAAGAAGAGTGTTGGGAGGGAGCCACTGGCCATGGCATACCAGTGTCTAATAATGAAGTTGATTTTGTTCTTTCTCTTCTCTGTGTGTTTCTCTGTTTACTATGAGTAAAGTGTTGTTCTGTCCAGTGCCTAACTGCATTGTTTTCCTTGGTGGTTCCGATACCAAGATGAAGTGTTCGTTCTGACTTCTACTCCTGATAATAGCCAGCAGATGTTGCTTGCTCAACACTCTCCTTTCTTAGCATATCAGTTATACCTCTATTTTTAGTTTTTTTAATGGTTGGCCTAGAGTTTGCAGTATACATTAACAACTAATCCAAGTGTACTTTCAAATAACACTCACTATACCACTGCATGGGTAGTGCAAGTACCTTATAATAACACCAAATTTCTCCCCCCGTCACTTACTCATTTCACATACATGTAAGTATACATATAATACATACATACATGTATATCATAATTGAATACATTGCAGATATTTTTATTTTGAATAAACTTATCTGCTACATCAATTAAGAATGAGAAAAATACAAGTTTTTCCTTTACCTTCATTTCTTCTCTGATGCTTGTCTTTTATGTATATCCATATTTCTGAACTACATCATTTTTCTTCTCTCTGAAGACCTTCTTTTGACATTTTTTTGCAAGCTGTTCTACTGGTAACAAATTACCTCAATTTTTGTTTGTCTGATAAATTCTTTATTTCTCCACTTTTGAAGAGTAATTTTGAAGGATACAGAATTCTAGGTTGGTGGGTTTTTTTCCTCTGGACATTTTAATATTTCACTCCCCTCTCTTACTGCTTGCATGGTTTCTGAGGAAAAGTCGGATGTAATTCTTATCTTTGCTCCTATATAGGTAAGGTGTTTTTTTCCTTTGATCTTCTTGCAAGATTTTTTTATCTTTTATTTTCTGAACTTTGAACATGATATGTCTAGGTGTAGGTTTGTTGTTTGTTTGTTTGTTGGCATTTACCCTACTTGGTGTTTTCTGAGCTTTCTAGATCTATAGTTTGGTGTCTAACATTAATTTAAGGTAAATGCTCAGACGTTATTTCTTCAAATATTACTTAAGCTCCTTTCTTTCTTCTCATATTCCTATCATATGTGTTACGCCTTTTATAGTTCTCCCTCAGTTTGGGATACTTTTTTTTTTTTGGTCTTTTTTCAGTTTTCAGTTTGGGAAGTATCTCTTGTCGTATCCTCAAGCTCAAACATTCTTTCTTTAACAATGTCCAGCCTGCTAATGAGCCCACGAAACATTTCTGCTGGTGCTTTTTTATCTCTAGCATTTCTTTCTTTCTTTCTTTCTTTCTTTCTTTCTTTCTTTCTTTCTTTCTTTCTTTCTTTCTTTCTTTCTTTCTTTCTTTTTTATGATGTTAATTTTATTAACTTTTTACAGCACAAAAAGTATTTTTATTTATATGTATGAAAGTTAAAAAAAAAGCTTTTTCCCCCCATAAAATACAAGAGCAACCAATTTCACAAAATAAAAGTGAAAACTGGGTTTCTTCTTAAATTATTCCAAAGTGGCATCTAGGAATTTAGTTGTTGACTGCTGCTCTGACTCCATGACAAACCAAAGTTTAGAGTCGGTTCTGGTTTTGTTTCCGTTTCTTTCACTAACTGATGCTCATGGATTAAATTCTGGAAATTGTCCATTTGTAAAGCAGGGCTCTGTTTGGATTCCACCAAAGGTATGCTGTTTGGGTTGGATGCTGGAGGGTAAAGCACGATTTGCAGGACCCATGTCAACTACTTAGTATTCATTAAGGTAAAAAAAGTCGTTGTTTCCTCCTTGATATTCCATTCCCGGGAAATCTACTTGGTACTGCAAGATAACTCCAATTCCACCAAATTCTTTCATAAACTGGGATGCTTCTTGTGAATTATCTGAGAGAGTTTCCAATGTAGCTCCAACTATTTTATAATTGTTAGCAAACCATTCCAACAGTGGCATGTTCTCAGCCAGCTTATATTCTTTCCCATCTGTGAAATGAAATTTATCCTTCTCTTGTTCTGCAGTTAGGTATTTTCTCCTTTTCTGTGCCTTGGCAATGAGAAACATATCTCATTGTATCCAAATTTTCATAAACTGTTAGAATCTCTGCAGCTTTCATGTTCAAAGCCTTTAATGTCTAGTCAGCTCCAACACAGTACTTGTCTGTGTCCTCGCTGATTTCATCAAAGTATCGTTGGATTCATTTCTTCTTTTGAATGACTTCACTTTGGAAAGTAAATCAGCAGATAACTTAATACCTTGGCTCCTAGTTTCACCACCACAGGATATATCAACTAACTTTAAGACTTTAGATTGCAACCTCTGATCAAACATACGAGATTGACTTAATTCAGTTTTAAAGTCAGCTGATCCAGCTAAAATGAGTCCAGTCTCATTCACTTTGTTCGCAGAAATAAATAGCTGCACAGCAGTCTCAGCTGCTTTCCATACGTAGTTACTCCACTTGCAAAGCAGGCCTTACATGTATGGATTGATCAGTGCTTTCACTCTGCCCATCCGGGTCCCTCTTTCGTGCCCAGTATTGGCGGTCTTGGTCTTGCAGAGGTAACACTTCTTCTGTCCTGGACACGTACCTATTTGCCGGCAGTGCTGGTTGATGCATCCAGCTTTTTGATTTCCTGCTCCATACTAGGTAGTATGATCCCCAGTTCCTAGCTTTCTGCTGAATGCTTGACTTGTGCATCTCACCATTTAGTTTGGAAAGGGCTAAGAATTTAGCCTCTAAAATTCGTATCTGGACTGGCCCCTACATACCATTTTAACTTTTCTTTCAACTTTGCTTGTTTTGAGTACAGATATGAATGTTTGTAATATTTTCTTTTATTACAGTGGTAAGAAAGGTTTGTGCTTATGCTCAGTCTTCCATCTTAACCCTAGAAATAAAAAACAACAACTTTAAATCAATTTACAAAGAGCTTTTATTTATTTAATAAGGTTTCTGGATGGTAGACAATCTTTGACTTGGGGTAAAAAAATTACAAAGTTTTAAAAATAAAACCAGTTGAATTATATCTCTAATACAGATTGTGACCAACCACTGTATGACTGCCCTATGTGTGGACTCATCTGCACAAATTACCATATTCTCCAGGAACATGTAGACTTGCATTTGGAAGAAAGCAGTTTTGGACAAGGTATATTTATATGTTTAAAAATAAGAATGTCATGACTTAACTTCTACTTCCTAGGACACATATCTAATTTTTAGATTAGTGATACATAGAGAAAAAAAAGCATACTGGTTAAAAATAAATCTATACCTTTAAAGAATTCTAATCTAGCTTCAAGTTTTTTTAGAAGTCGTTTTACAGAAAAATTGTGCAGGATGAACTATTGTGACCAGCAATTGAACTACAGTTGTACATCCAGTGTTTTGCCCCTGACTGCCAGTATTTAGTAGACAATGAAATATTGTGCAATTTTTTCCTTCTTTTTTTTAAAACTAAAGTTTATTGGGGTGACAATTGTTAGTAAAGTTACATAGATTTCAGGTGTACAATTCTGTAATACATTATCTGTATCTCACATTGTGTGTTCACCACCCAAATTGTGCAATTTTTAAAAATCTGTTTGATTTGGAAGTTGAGGCCATTCTTTCAGCAGTTATAAGTAACTGAATTTAGTATCTGGTGGGCAAAAATTGTTGAACTAGGCAGTTGCCATATGACACATACAAAAAATAATGTGAACTACATGACTAAAAAGTTTCTCAAGTGTATTTCCAGCTGCTTGCCAAGATTCTTCTATGCATATTACCACTTACTAGTTTTATGTAACTCTATAAAAGTTTTCCTCTTCATATATATGTATTTTATTTTTTTGATGTGTTCACTTACTTTAATAACACTACATTTACCATGTTGTCACCATGCAATGTAAATTCAGGTTACATAAGAGAATTTCAGAAGTACAGTAAAGCCTTCTATAGTACACCAAAATTTGTGTATATCTGACCAGCTTACTCATAAATCATTAATCACTTCTATTATAGGTAATTTGTTTAGCCTTACATGTATAATTCTTACAGGGACAATAAACATACTGCACACATTTAAAAAGTGTTTTCCATTATTTGCATTAGCACTTAAAATACATGTTTCTATTTCAAGATGACATAAAACTACTCTACTAAACTACTCTAACAGCAGCAAAAATATAATTCTGTAATTACAAAAGAGCTAATCTGGGATCCATAATTAAATTATTTTCATGTTTGCAAGTATGATGCTGAAATAAATACTACCTTCTAGCAGCCCTGCTATCAGCATTTTAGGTTTGGCTTAAACACACAAACACATAACATTTTCAGTTGTGGGGAGGCTTGTAACATTGCATGCCATGCAGTCTTCTGAAAGGGTTCTTCAAAAGCTGACCAGCCCTAAAAACTGAAGTGCTCATTCAGGCAGGCAGAAAAAAAGTTAAATTAACAGGGGCAAATAGGATTCCTCCATAACATCAAAAGCATATGATATTCTGCAACTGGGAGTACTTCAGAATTGGCATGTTGTCCTCTTTAGAACTACTTATATCAGAAGAGTTTAACAAGGTGGACATTTTACCACTATCAAGTGTATTTAAAAGTGACATGTTTCTTATGTACTAAATGACTCTCCTGAACGACGTACTTCGTGAACTAGTCACTAGTAATTTAGTCACAAGGCAAAACAAGCCTGTAAGAAAGGAAGCCAATATTCCAATTACCATGTTATTGTCTGACCCACCCAAATGCTGTATTTTCAACACAAACATAACCTCAATATAAGATGTCTTACTATAGCAAGTATCACCAACCACACCGAGACAGCATCTCCTAAGGTTTAGGTTTGGCCCAGAGTTCCCGATACATGGAATATCCCAAAGCAACGGGTCATTGCTCTCACAACAAAGCTTTGAGCTGCCCTGCGCATGTGGATGTTTTGGTATTTCCCCTGCTCTTTAATTTATGTAATCCATACGCAACAATTGCTGCAAAATCTGCCATTCTGATGGGGACAAATGGTGCCTCTTTAGCTTTTCAAATAAGTTTAGATCCCTAATCTTAATCATATGAAGAAAGAGAAATATCTGTGTCAGTTAACATAGTAATTGAAGAATCTTCAAAGGACAACAGGCTTTCTCAAACTTCAACTGGCGTTTGACCCCCCGCCTACATGCGCCCTCTGGCCAGCTTCTCTTTCTTTCCCTATATTTTTAATGTGGTATTGTTTTAAGAAATCATTATGGCATCTTAGAAGTGGAACGATCCTATATGAGTTTCACAATCCCAAAGAAACAAATATAAAGCAGACCCTAAGAGAAACCAGTTGTGTTCTGCTGGATTTCAGTTTTTCTGGTACTTAGACATTACCTGTTAACCCTGGGCTCTTTTGTGTTCTAGTGTCAGTGGGCCTAGTAGCAGTCAGTGATCTCTATGGACAGGATTACCTGTTCACTCAGCCAAATCTCAAGATAAGAGTTACTGTAGCAAAAATGGAACAGTCTTCTACTCTGTTGGTTCTCTACTAACTACTGTGGAAGAATAACCCTCTGAAGCTCAATGTCTGATAATTTTTTCTTTGTTTATGATAGGCTTTGTATGGCTACATAAATTATTCTGTAAGCAATAATGAGTAATGAGAGAAAGATTCGGTCTGGATATCACTGTAGATAGTCCCAAGTACACTGAAAATCAGTTGTGAATTGCGTATCTCCAATAATGGAAGTGGGGACCAAACGGGAACATATAGCAGAGGCTGAGAGATTTGAAAGGAAAGAATATTCAAAGACACAATTAAACCATCCAATTGGGAGATCAAGGAGACAAGATACTGGCCAAAAGCCACTGACTAATGGATCTATGGGACACTGGGTAGAGTGGAAACGGCCTGCTGTTGCAGAGTTGTACTATTTGTTTGGGGCCAGACTCTTAAGTTATGACCTAAAACCTATGCTTTGCAAACATTTTTATGCTCTTTATTACCCTCCCATGTCCACCATTCAGTATTTCTTTAAAAAAACCCATCTGCCTGATTTGTGTTAATGAGGAGTACCAGTGAGGGTGTTACTAAATTTCTCTTAAGTTCTGGTTTCTTCAGTAGTTAATGATACCTAACTTCCTAAGGTTATTGTAAGGATCCAAATGAGATAATGAAAAGTGCTTGCCACAGCCTGAATACTCAGTGAATATTAGTGATTTAAATGGAGATTATACCCTTACAGAAGCAGTTTAAGTTCTGCTAGATTTATATTCATTGTTTCCATGACATCATAGATATGAATGACAAAATAACAATATTTATTCCATTTTAAAAATACGTGTTTACATATAATAAGTACGTTTTGATTTCAATAGTTATTGTATTCTAAACATGAAAACTATCTGATAGGAATGGATAGAGTCCAGTGTTCTAAAGATCTAGAATTGGCTCGCCAGCTTCAACAAGAAGACAGAAAGAGAGCTGAAGAATCAAGACAAGAAATGGAAGAATTTCAGAAGCTGCAGGTACATAGATTAATAACAGTTACCATGTTCTAGTTTGGCAGAGTTCTTACTTTTGAAACATGCCTATTATATTTGTCCTTGTTATTATACAAAATATTTTTTACATAGGAGAAAAGAAAATTGTTTTTTTTCTAAGTCTTCTTGCCTTACATAATTTTGAACATTATCAATACAAAAAGTTTCCAATATTAAGGGAATTTCTTATGTAACTTTGCAAGTTAATTGTTTAGATCTCAGAAACTTTTCCATAGAAGCTGTTTTATACCTATTGTTTGAGTCTGTTCATTGTGCAAAAACATAGTTCATTTACTACGTAGAATGAATGCCTGAATGAACTATGCAGTAAGTAGGACGTTGTACTCTAGCCCGGGAGCCAAATAACGAGTAGTAACAGGTTTCCTTGAAAAAATCAGCAGTTCGTTCAGAATTTATTTACCTTTCACAGGAAGGTAGATAAGTTTAGTAGGAAGACAGGATTCTCTACTTTCCCTACTACAAGGAAAACGAGTCTCTTGCCACACTGATTTATAGAGTAGGTCTATTACTAACTCAGGGATTTTGTGTGTGTGTGATTTATTTTTTATAAAAATCTTTTTGACCTGTATAAAAGTCTATAGACCAGTGTGTTTTAAATGCATTTCCAGAATATTGAAACTGGTAAGTCCGTTTCCTCATTGAGTTAAAGGGACATAAAAATAAGTCATTTGTTTTTATGTTCATCAGCGACAATATGGTTTAGATAATTCTGGAGGGTACAAACAACAGCAACTCCGAAATATGGAGAAAGAAGTAAATAGGGGAAGAATGCATCCATCTGAATTTCATAGAAGAAGAGCTGATATGATGGAATCACTAGCTATTGGTATTGATGATGGAAAAACAAAAACTTCTGGTGAGTACTTAAACATCAAAATCATGGTTTTAGTCTTCCATACATCATTGAAGTAATAATCAGAATTATTTGAATTTTGCTTAATTTCCATAATCCACAGTTTATAAAGATTTAGATAAGACAATATGTTCAAATAATTTTTTTAAATGTGTTGTTTTGAAACTTCTAAACTTCTATTTTTACAGTAAATAATTCACTTAAAAAAAAACTTCACTGTTGTATTAGTTTCAGGTATACAAAACAATGTAATATTTAGACATTTACATCCATCACAAAGTAATAACCTCCCCAATCTCCTACCCCTCTGACATTGTATATAGCTGTCACAATTCCACTGTCTCTATTCCCTATGCTGTACTCCACATCCCGTGACTACATATATATTTAATTATAGTTGATATTCAATATCATTCAGTTTCAGCTTCACTTTTATATTATGTTAATTTACTTGGCATTTAAAAATGAACCTTTCAGAAGTTTTTATTGAGTGCTTATTATGTTTTAGATGAATGCTGTCTAATAGAAATATAAGTGAGCCACAATTTTCCATAGTCACATTAGAAACCATAAAAAGGACCAGGTGGAATTAATTTTAATATTTAAATCTAGTATATCCACAATATTATTTCAACATGTGATCAACATTGAAAACTACTATTGAGATATTTTGCAGTCTTTGTACATTCTTCAAAGTCCAGTGTGTATTTTATACTTTACAGAATATCTCGATGTGCACAAACCACATTTCAAGTGCTCAGTAGCTACATGCATGTAGATAGTGGCTACTATATTGTTCAGAACAGTTTTAGACACTAAGACCTTTTTTACCGGGGGTGCCAAAAACATGTATACAAGTGGACACTTTGGTCAGCGTTGCTCAAGCAGTAGTTTATGGTAATCAAAAGTGTCTGGACGTTGATGGTAACCACTTTGAGCACCTCTGTAATTGCAGAAGTCAAACGTGACTTGTATTCATCTTTTGTTATCAGTATATATTGAGTATTACAATTTTAATACAGTTTTCCTTTCTTAAAATGTGTATACATTCTTTTGGTACCCTCTGTATGTACTTTAATAGGGTATCATTTTACTGTCAAACATTCTCTTGTGTAATGTTACATTTTTCTGGATGAGGTAATTGTGACTTAAGAGAGGCTAAATTACTTTCCCAAAGTATGGTTACATAGCTAATAATTGGCTCAGTTAGTGTTTACAATCAGTTTTTTGCTTTGCTCTGACGAGTGCCTTTTTTCCTGAAGTTTTTAACTGATGAATGCCTTTTTTCCTGAAGTTTCTAACATTTTTAAAAGTATATCTATCAGTGTAGTAAAAAAACAAAAAGCAAAGAAAACTTATATGGAAACAGCTTTGATCCCACTACCCAGCTTTTTTGAATCTTAATATTTTAAACCTGTAAAACCTTTCATACATATATTAAACCCCTTGTGTACCCCTCTCTGATTCTAATCTCTCCTCCTCCTCTACCAAGGGAACCATTATATTAAATTTGGTATTTATCCATCTCATATATGTTTTAATATTTTACCATATATGTAAGTTTCCATAAACAATATGTAATAGTTTGTGTTTGAACTACATAAAAATTGTTTTACAGTAGGTATGCTCTAATTTGATTTGCTCAAATATATTGAATCTTATAGTTGTATGCCATTCGTTTTGACTGCTGTATAGTATATTTCCTTGGATGAATTACACACAACTTAATTTTCTGTTTTCATGTTGACAGACATTTAGGGTTTTTCCAGTTTTTCACTCTCATAAATTATGAACAGGTCTCCTTCAAGAGTTTGTCTCATATTGCATCCAGAACTGGAAGTACAGTGCTAAGTTAAAGGGCATGTGCATCTTTAACTTTGTTAATGTTATTGTGAAACTGTTTTCCAAAATGGTCATAATCTACTTTTGCATCAGTATATTTTCACTCACACTTTGTATGGTCACACTTTGTATGGTGACACTTTTTAATTTTTGCCATTTAATACAGTATGAGATGATAACATTTCTTAATTTGCATTTCCCTGATTACTTCTGATGTAGTTTCTTCAGTAAATATCCTATTCCCTTCCTCTGTCCTTTCTCTATTGGATTTTTTTTTCTTATTAATTTGTGGGAGTCCTGTAAGTATTCGGGATTCTAATTCTTCGTTGATTAAATGAGGTGCAAATATCTTCTTCAAGTCTGTAATTTTGCCTTTAAATTTTGTACATGGTGTCTTTAATTAGTTTTAAATTTGAATATTATCACATTTCTCCATCTTTCCCTTTATTTGTGTCCTAAGTGTCTTGTTTAAGAAATTTCCCCATCTTTTGAGATCAGAAACATATTCCTTTATATTATCTTTAAATATTTATACGTTGCTTTTCATATCTTGACTTTAATCCACTTGGAATTTTTTTATATGTGTGAAAGAGGGAGGAAAAGAGAGAAAGAAAAGGTATGGTTCAAATATTTTCCCTTTATTTATAATAATACTCAGAGTTCTTATTGTTTGTATATCTCAGTACCATTTAATGAATCTATACTTTTGCCACTCATTTGTAGTACCATAAGTCATATATTTTCATATATCCATGGGTCTGTTTCTGAAGGCTAACTTTATACTTCTTTAAGGGTCTCCACGTAAAAAGTTTCGATGTGGAATGGGAGATCCCAGCAAATGTATAATATGATTCATTAGGGTATTCAGAAAGAAAATATTAGAACTTCTGTTTGTTTTTAATTCATGTCATCCTTTAATTTCTATTTGCCCATGTATTTTAGAGTTACTATAGAATATACTAATGTATATATAATTTAAAATAAATATATCTGTAAAAGATTATAGAACACTGCCCTGTAAGATACTGTGTCCTTTTGCTAAGCTGCCTTGAAAGTGAGAAATGATTGCTTTAGTGGCAAAGCAGACGTGAACTAAGGTTATATCAGTAAAAAGATAAAGATGGAATTGATAGGATTTAGATGTGGCGCTTGAAGGACAGATTGATATTAGAAATATATTAGACAGCCATAGAAAGATGATAACTAATCCTTCTAAGTTTCCTAAATCTCTTTTGTACTTTAGGAATTATTGAAGCGCTTTATAGGTATTATCAGAATGCTGCCACAGATGTGAGGCACGTGTGGCTTTCCACAGCGGTGGATCACTTTCAGTCATCTTTTGGTGACAGAGGTTGGGGTTGTGGTTATAGAAATTTCCAAATGCTCCTTTCATCATTATTACAAAATGATGCTTACAGTGACTGCCTGAAAGGTAGGTGAAATACAGTACTTTGAACTTGTCATTTGATAAAGTACATATGATATGGAATGAATTGATATGTAGTAGGCACAATTAATTAATAGCTGTAATGAAGAAGTATTTTGGTGGATATTTGCGTTAAAAACATGAATTCTGTTTGGAGGAAGAGAAACTGATACAATAGAAGGTGTCAGGAATAATTGTTTAAAAACTGTATTGTAGGTTCCCGTAGAGTGTATGGTGTTATGCTAAATGATATTCTTGAGCACTTTAGTAACTGTAATGTAACATGTTTGCTTGTATGATTTTAGGTATGTCAGTTCCTTGTATTCCAAAAATTCAGTCTATGATTGAAGATGCTTGGAAGGAAGGTTTTGATCCTCAGGGTGCGTCTCAACTTAATAACAAGTTACAGGGAACAAAGGCCTGGATCGGAGCATGTGAAGTATATACACTTCTGACTTCCCTAAGGGTAAAGTATGTACCTAAAAAGCCAAGTTAATATTATTGTCATATCTGGAAGGTTTTATTGTTTTTTTTGTTTTGTTTCGTTTTTCTATCAAAATGATAGTTAAAAAATAAAATTTAAGTGGCATTGAAAGGCTTATGATAACAACCAGCTACTCATACCCTTTCTCAAGCACCTCTCTATTCGCAAGTCCTTTTTCTCAGAGGCAACTGTCACTTCCCATGTTTTTAAATAATATGCTTTCATGGCTTTTTCTTGGTTCATCAGTTTTAGACATTGACTATTGCATTCCCCTCACATCTCCCACCTGTTCACCCTCAATCCTTCTAACATGGTTGAATCTCAGTTTTTATGAAGTTAAAAGTCAGAGTTTTCCATCATGACTGTAAATATTACTCATTGCTGGTTTTATTTTCTTTCCTGAAGGTTTTAACTTTTTTGTCTTTGAATTAAGAATTACCTTTCCTTTTCCCTTTTGCTATTTGACTGCATCAATAACTTGGTCTCAAGTTATTACAGACACGCCACTATTGTGTAACCTGAGGCTCTTCTTGTTCCTGGACATCTCTGTCTAGAAGCTGTCAGCCCTCTTCGCTCTAGCCCAGATCATGTGCCTTTTAGATCCCCTCCGCAGCTATAATCGCAGGGCATGTCTTCATTGTTTCCTTGAATTTGAGACTGGTTTTTCCTGGATTCCATGACTTTCTTTATTTTTGGACTACTCTCTTTTGCTTGAACACTTCCTTCATTAGCTTCCTAAAAACTTTCAGAGAAAATAAATAGGTTGTACACCCAGGAATGAAAATCAGGTGGCATCTTCCATTCTCAATAGTAATACTGATCCAGCTATGTTAATGGAAACTTTGCCTTTAAGCTTCATGACTCTGTATTTCCTTTTGTTTGTTTCTATTTAGCCAGTGTTTTACATCATTTCTACCATATTCATTGATTAGATTCAGAGGTAAAAATGTATCTTAAATTATAAATAGAAAACCTAATATGTGTATAATAACTTTCTTGAATTATTTAAATTGAAAGGATGTTTTAAGGAAAGGACATTTTCCATCTAAAATACCTGAAGTATCCAGTTTTTCTTGGTAACTGCAAGTTTAGTTTTTCAAGAAAGCCTTTTGGTAGCTGACACTTGAATTTGTTTACTAGTTATTTAAGTGTCTTCTTTTTGCTCTCTATGAGTTACACTCTAGGGTGCTATTCAAATTCTAAATTTAAACATGCAGTCAACTGCTAACCCAACAGCACTGTTTCTACTTTTTAACAATTTATTCAAAAGTTCATTTGACATTTAAAATTTAATAGTGATCAGTTTGAAAGTTATCAACATTAAACTTACTGAGGCTAAAGAGAGCAACCATTACAATTTGAATGTATTGGGAAATTTTATTGCCAAGAGAGACAAGGACAGGATATCTGCACTATAAAGTGAAAATAAAGGTTTTTAAAAATAGTTTTGTTTATTCAAGACTGACTTCTTCTTGAGGAAACGATGCTACCAGGCCTTGTGCCAAATAGGAGATGGATGTATAGATGGGGATACAGACAGGTTTTTGTATGATTTTTACAGGTATTCTTTTCTTGTCTATTATTGGAATTTGAAAGCACTGACAGGAAAAATAATCAGGAGATTTTTGATAGATATTAATAGCTGTTGAGGAATTAAAATTAGAAGTCGGCTTCTCATTGTTTATCAGGTTTAGAGGCTTTAGAATAAAAGCTGTGTCTCAGGTTATACATAGATGAGTTTTAAAAATCAAGTATGATCCTCATTTATTTTTCATGCAGCTTCTATTCTATTTCATTACTATTCATGTCAGAAAAAGTAACTTAGGTAAGTCATCTACCTTATTATGAAGTTATTAAAATAAGGATTTTTTCATAAAATGACAGTTTTCCAGATAAAGAATAAAATTTGTGTTTATTTTCTTAGAAAAATGATGAGATAAAATTAGTTCTAAACTAAGAGTTTTTGATTTTGATAACTCCACTGATGAATATATTTTTTATAATATTCTCTAAATAATCCATTTTATCAATTTTTATAGGTGTCATATTATTGATTTTCACAAGTCAACTGGTCCTTTGGGTACACACCCTCGCTTATTTGAATGGATATTGAATTATTATTCTTCAGAAAGGGAAGGGAGTCCAAAAGTAGTGTGTACATCTAAACCTCCCATCTATCTTCAGCATCAAGGTTAGTATAACACAGATAATAAGTTTAACTTTAAGAAAATATCTTTGTAAGACAACTGATTGGCTTTTGCTTTAGGACAGGTTGAGACTCTGATAAGGTAAGGGAGAGGAGGGGAGTATTGTGACAATAGTCTGTCTGATTTTCACAGCTACATTTTAATTATAATACATTCCTGAGTAATGAAAGATGATTAATAATCCTGGCATCTTCAGGGCCGCCTGGTCCACTTTCTTTATTGTTCATCCTTTACTTTTTTCAGGTCTTTACCCATGTGTCACTTCAGTAACACCTTACATGATTACGTTATTTAAAATTTCATCGTATTCCAACCCCCAACCCTGGCATTTCTTATCCCTCTTCCTGTTTTATTTTTTGTTTTCTCTAACACAGTGTGTATTTTGCTTATTTTTCTTGTTCATAGAGTATTTCTTCCTATTCGAATATAAGCTCCATGAAGGCAGGAATGTTTGTTCTGTTTGCTTCTGTATCACTAACTGCCTGGAATAGTGCCTATATATACATATTTGATAAATTTTTTTAGATGGATAATTTCGATTGACAAGAATAAGGAGAAGTAAATGTTAGAAATTTCATCATTTAGGAATACAAGCTATAAAGCTCTCCATTGACATTCTAGTATGTATAAATTTACTTTTTTTTTTTTTACCTTTTGGAACCATGAGAATTTTGTTCAGTGGTCGGTAAATTTCAAATCCTTTCATTTGAGGTAATTTGAATAAGGAGGAACAAGGGATTAGGAAAGAAAAACTAAAATATATGACACAGTAAGAGTAGAATTTTTTGTAATGAAGCCTTTAGAAAACTAAAATTGAACAAAAGAAAACTGAGGGTTAGGAAGTAGAACCTAAACTCTTGTGTCTTAGGAATGAGAGAACTCAGATATCTCCATGTCAGAGGCACTGACTCACTGTATTTATATTCTAAACACACATTTGAGCACACACTATATACACAAAGAGAGTATATAGTGTATGTGTATAGTTACTTATATATGTATGTATAGCCATACATATACATATATGTATCTATAACTTTTATTTTTTGATAGGTCATAGTCGAACAGTTGTTGGAATTGAAGAGAGGAAAAACCGAACATTATGTTTACTAATATTTGATCCCGGATGTCCTTCTCAAGAAATGCAGAAACTATTAAAGCAAGATATGGAGGCCAGCAGTCTCAAGCAGCTTCGGAAGTTTGTGGGAAATTTAAAACATAAGCAATACCAGATAGTGGCAGTAGAGGGTGTTCTTACTTCAGAGGAGAAAGTTGTAAGTATCTAAATATTTATTATGCTTCATAAACAAATTTAAATTTTTAGTTAAAACCAGTATTATCCCTTTGTATATCCTCACACTATATTCTATATCATTAAATTGGCAAAGATATTTTGTTTTTATGTTATTTAATTTCTGGAATGGACGTCTTTAAATTTCAAATAGTCCCTAACTACTTTCAAATACTTTACTCAGAGCTTCTTAAAACTACTTAGTTTTGTGAAAAGTAATTTGTTTTTTTGTCTCAATACATTTTATTATTACTTTTTAAAAAATTTATTGGAGTGACAATGATTAGTAAAATTACATAGGTTTCAAGTGTACAATTCTGTAATACATCATCTATATATCACATTGTGTGCTCACCACTCAGAGTCATTTCTCCTTCCATCACCATATATTTGACCCCCTTTTCCCTCTTCTACGACTCCCTTCCCCCTTTACCTTCTGGTAACCACTAAATTTGTCTGTGTCTATGAGTTTTTGTTTCTTTGTTGGTCTTGTGCCTTTGTTGCTTTCAGTGTTATATCCCACATCTGAGTGCAGTCAGACTTTTTCTCTCTGAATTATTTCGCTTAGCAAAATAATTTAATTTTTAATGTCAAGTGAATGATGAAAAATGGCAACTGTGTGTAACATAAATGATAAGAAAACCTAAATCATATTGGTCTTATAATTATTGTGTATGAAATGTGATTCATGTGATTTCAGAGGCTCTATGTTGTGTACTTGGATATACACAGTTCTAGAATTTAACTTCAATACAGTTGCCTCTTTATCCCTTGCAGTTAAGTGATCAGTGATACATTATACAAAAATTTTGAGGAATTGAAAACCCTTCACTTGGTGTAAAGAAGCTGTGTGGTAGCATATCAAGTCTAGAAAGAGTACAGTTCTCGGAATTTTAAAGGAAAAAAATGTCCCTATTAGAGTACTTCACATTGATTTGTTTCTCTCTAAAGAGAGAAGAGACAGAGGACTAAAGAGGAGCATTTATGGAGAGTAAGGATCATGGGGGAAAGGACAAAAATTGTTTGAAATGAGAGATAGAGAGCTAGGGTAATCTTTTTAGTCTCACAACTTGGGATATAAAGGCAAGGATTGTTTAAAAGGTTATTCAATTTAGTTATGATACATTAAAGATTTTTTTTGCGATGACTTAAATGCCAAAATTGCATTCATTTTTTTTCACCTTATTATTAATATGGCTGAATAAAGTCATAGGTTAATTTTAATTATTATAAAATACAAAGATGCTTATTTACCAGTATACAGATAACTTTTGAGAGCATAGGTGGGTTAAATACTATCATAGAGTCTAGCAGAACATTTAATTAGCTGTTATCTTTGGTTTGGGAAACAAAGACCTTGTTGATGGTGTTAGAATTCTAAAAATGAACATTTGTTACTGTTCCCTTTTTTTTTTCTTTTTTGAGTCATGGAAAGTAGCTGTATCTTTAGCCATAAGAATCAGAATTGGCTGACACTGTACAATACTGCCAGATAGAGAAGGAATAATAATTATAATATGATTATAATTGCATTATAGGTCTTCGAATAACATCATTTTGTTTAACATCAATTTGTTATAACGTTCATGAGATACTACAGGAACTTCTTTCATGTTTATATCAATTAGCCTATGATAAAATTGGTTTTGTTATATATCATTTCACTTAAAGTCACAGAATCCATCGACTCTATTAAGTGAGGACTTACTGTATTAATACTGTGTTTCCCTGAAAATAAGACCCTGCCAGACCATCAGCTCTAATGCATCTTTTGGAGCAAAAATTAATGTAAGACCCAGTATTATATTATAACATTAATTATATCATATCATATATCATATTATGTTATTATTATACCCGGTCTTATATTAATTTTTGCTCCAAAAGACGCAGTAAACTAGGTCTTATTTTCAGGGAAACATGGTACATGTTAGTTAACACTTGTATAATGCTTACTTTCTACTAGGTGCTATCCTAAGCACTTCACATATATTAATTTAATCTACACAACTGCCCTATAAGATAGGCACTGTTTTTCCCATTTTCCAGATGTGGATGCCTATTCTCAGAGAAGTTGTTATATTCCTAAAGTCACACAGCTACTAAGTATGAGTCAGGATTCCACTTCAGGCAACTTACATCCAGAGCCTTGCCCTAAGGTACTTCTTCTGTGAGGATAAAAGGCTCATAGTTTCATGTTTGCTAAGCTTTTGTGTGAACAAGTTCACATTTATTGTTGAAAAGGTAGGATATTATATGTTGAAAAATGAAAAAAATCTTGCCAGTTTAACATAACATTGTGTTTGCATATTGCTTGAAACCCTTTGTTGTTGTTTTTTCTTTCTAAGCTTCTGTGTCTTTCAGTTATTCTGTCCTTTTTAACAGTGCTTTATACATTGTAGGAGTTCAGCAAGTATTGATGTACTGATTTATCTGCAAACCATCAGATAGAAATCTGCAGCTTTAAATAAGGGCAGAAGAGGGATTTTACTTTTTTGTTGTTTTTAAAGCTCATTTTTAAAACATCTTTTTCCTCCTAAGTGATAATTACAATTTTAATTGTAGAAACAAATTTTGTATTTTAAAGTATCCCAAAATATAGATATTTATAGATGTTTTATGTTTTGTTCATCATATTTGGACTTAAATTAATTATAATATTTTAATAATCATGCAGCTGTCATTCAAGGAGAGCAAGCAGTTCTTCAGAAAAATTTTTTTTATCTTGGCAACTGTCTTATAATTACCATAAGACATTTATTTTTTCCATATATGTTTTTTGAGTATTAATTCCAAAGTCTGTTCTTAATCTTGGAGCACTTATTTTACAAAATATCTCCTAAACAAATTCAGTCGAATAAGAAATACAAATCTACTTAATAGCCATGTTCTTCAGTTCCTTTCACATTTTGATATGTAGTTAAATTACATCACTGCATTCTTTGTTTTCCACTCTATAATCCTTATACTCTTAACCTGATTTAGCTTTGTTTTAATTTAGCTTGGTATAATATGCCTTGATTTGTAAGTCAAGTTGTAAAAATAGTACAAACGTTTAAGTTTTTTAAGGCCATAATTAAGAAGATGATTTTTTTATAGGTTCTGTTCATAGCCCTCTCTCTCTATTTCTCCTTTGCTCTGTTTTCACCGTCTCTATCTCTCTGACTTTGAGCAGCATTTTTATTTTTGACTCATTAGTACATAAAAAGTGAAATTTTCTTTTTACTTCTCTCTGTTTTGTCTTTATCTAGAATTTTATTTAAGTTTTTTATGGCTTGTCTTTAAAAATGTTTATTCCTATTTTCCTAAATTCAGAGTTGTGATTTTACTTAAAGAATTTTCATTATTTTGAAAAATTTCCAGATTTTATCTTTTAATGTTAGAATGATAATAAGTATTCTAATTAATTGATTTCTTGTTTACAATTAACAATTTTTTAAAAATTCTTTTTCAAGGCCAGGAAACAAGCTTCTCAAGTCTTTACAGCTGAGAAGATTCCCTGAAGAATTAAGCATTTCAGTGATTGTGGGATTTTATTTTCCAAATTCTGATATTAAACTCCTTAATACAACTTACGAATCTGAACTCTCTAAATACTCAACTTTTAGTTTCTAAAATGTCTAAATTATACCTTTAGTGCTGATTTAGTAATTATTCCAATAAAATAATCTTATTTTCATTGTGAGTTTTGTATTTTCTTATCCATGTTCAGAAACTGGTTCTGTATTATGGTCGTATGTAATATTTATTGGGTTCTTATTTGTGGTAGGTAGTCTTAGTATTTTTCATGTATTAATTAGTTTAACCTTCAAAATAGTTATGTGAGACAAGTACTGTTTTACCTGTGTGAGGAAGCTGAAGCTCTGTGAGATTAGTAATTTGCCTGGGAAAATTGTCATAATCCAGGGTATGAACCCAGGCTGTCTCATTTCCAAGCTCTTACCAACATAACATTCTGCTTTCTCCTGCTGTACAACATATATAATGAAATTCCCTTCTCACCACTTACAAATAACCTTAATATTTAACAGGTATAGCTCTAAAAAGAAGGTTTTGCTTTTGTTAAATATTCACATTCTTATCCATACAACTGTGATTTAGAGCCTTTTGTTTAATGTGTCCCGTAAGGAAGAAACTTCCAGATTGGTGATGGATGTGCCATGTAAGGTTGCAAGAAAGAATACTACTCTGCCAATTTAAGCAGAAGGAAATTCTCTGAAAGATTATCAGAGGAGCTCACAGAATCCACAGTTAACTAGGGAACTGTGCTGGAACCAAGACAACTCTAGAAGCTAGAATATGGTCTGCTATTGCAGGACCCAGGTTAGGAGCCGAGGAGAATGACTCTGCTAAAAATTCCGATTCCAGAGGGCACATCTGATTGGCATGATGTGTGCCTTGGACAGAGGCAGTTTCTCAAAAGGAGGTCAGGCTAGATGAGGAAATGGATATTAACAAAAAAAGAAAAGCCACAAATATCTATTATACCATGAAAAATGAACAAGAATATACTTGAAGTTTTATAAATATTAGCTATTCCATCAAATACTGAAAGTTGTCTTCCAAGAATGAATAATACAATTGGGAAATTTTGGAAACCATCCTTTCTAGTATTTTGTCCTTCAGATTGGTAACCAGGTGTCTACTTTATATCCCTGCAGTTTTCCTTTTTCATTCCACCATTATCTCTTACCTAGATAATGGAATAACCTCCTAAATGGTTCTTGTCAGTCCATCTTCTACACTAAAGCCAAAACATTCAATACAAATGTGATTTTGGCAAGTCCTAGTTGCATTCTCTTCATTGTTTACGGATGAAATCCAGACATCCTGCACAATCTGGGCCCTGCTTACCTCTCCAGGCTAATTTCTCACCATTCTCAAAATTTTACTCCTTTCAGCCCTTTAGTATTTGCCACAATACTGCTGAGGCTGCCTAGGACTCTTCTCCCCTCAGTTCACCTCTTCAAAGTGTTTCCTGAACTTTCAAGCCTGAATAAATGCACCTTCTGTTTGATAAACAATGTTTGCCAAACTGTAGATCAGTGATCTGCGAACTGTGTCAGTAGCCTCAGGGTGTCTGGCACAAACGGCACTTGAAATAACTTTTTTAGTGAAAGAAATGACAATTTTAGTGGTAGAAAAATTAATCTGAAGTCTCTGGAAATCCCAGTCAGCCATCTCTGTGCAAATCATTTTTCCCCTATCATAGCAAACCAATTTCTGTAGAATAAAAGACGACATTGAGAAAGTTCATTAAGAAGTAACAAGTAAAAGGGTTAAAATTTTGACCCTTCCCACAGTCTGAGCTGGTGATGGAATTATAAATCCATCCTTATCAGTATTTTTGGCCTCAATACCCATTGATGCTCAAAAAATACTGAAGTCCCGAAGAAGCTTTTGTGGGTTATATATTTCCATGTTTGGCATATTAGAAATTAAACCCGAGACGTTCTATGGATCGGACAACCAAGATGGCACAGTAGGTAAACACTGTGTTTACCTTCTCTCACAACCACATCAAAATTACAACTAATCTACAAAACAACCATTATTGAAAGTCGCCTAAAATCAAGCTGAACTGAAGCCTTTCAACTAAGGACGCGCAGAAGCCACCTCCAGACTGGTAGGAAGGTCAGAGACATGGCATGGGCTGGTCCCATACATGCATGTGACCATTAAAGATCAGGAGGGCTATTTTGGCTGTGGGGGGGTTCCCCCCATCCCTTAAAGGAGCAAGAGATAGCCCCACCCCAGCCCAGTGTTCCAGTGCTGAGGAGAAAAGTCCCCATAATTTCTGCCTGTGAGAATCAGCAGAGATTGTGACTGAGACTGAGTACAGCTGCATTCACAGGTGCTCCTCATAAAGGGACCACACGCAAACTTACCCACCAACGGAATCACTTGCTCTGAGTTACAGCATTGGGGCAGCAGCTGGAAAGGTGGCAGGGACAGATGATGGGAAATTGAATTGTCTGGCTTGGGATGGGGGCTGGAGAGGTGGTGTCATGCGGGGCGTCCGGCGGGGTCTCTGGTCCCGCTCCCCACATAAGAACGCAGGACATGGTGAGGCCAAAAAGGAACACCCATGGAGCCATAGGTAGGGGAGTCATATCACTATATTCTCACCGGCGGCATCCGCCTCTCTGCAATCCGCTCTTGGTAGCCCCCATTCTTTTCTGCTAGTGTAGCCACGGCAGTTATATTAGTGGCCAATGGCTTACGGCCAACTAGCCACAGCTGCTGGCCATCTGATCACAGTTGATGGCCATTTACTACCCGAGCCAGCACCTTTCTATGTGAGGCCGAGAACCTGGAAACTGTTTTTTGGGGCTTTGTTCCCACACTCCACCCCTACAGGGTCTTGCCTCACAATCTACGTGACAAGTGTCTTCCACGAGGGGCCCTGTGGGAAGAGCCTGGAGGTGAATGCAATATCCTGGACACAGCCAGGCTCTCTGAGCACAGCCAGGGTTTCTCAGGGCACCACCAGTACTTCTGGGCACAGCCAGACTTCCTGGGCTTCTTAGGGTACCACCAGTCTCCCTGGGTACAGCCAGAGTTTCTCAGGGCACTGCCATTCTCTCTGGGCACAGCCAGACTTCCTGGACACAGCCAGGGCCTCTCAGGGCACTGCCACTCTCTCTCTGGGCCTCTCGGGGTACTGTGCTGGAACAACAGCAGCTCACATCAAGGTGCTTACATATTATCAATGGTGGCCAGTCAAGACACAAAAGCAAACATCCGCCAGTCCCACTACATGGTGGTATGCTCCCAAACAGTCAAGCATGAATTAAATCAGGGATAGAAGGTAATTCCTCATAGTCCATAGTCATTCGCCAGGGCTGTCCTGGGGGTGAGGGACGACCTTGACCTCACCCTCATTTCCCACGGAGGACTCAGCAAGCGTTTCCTCCTGGGACTACAAGTCCTGCATCCGGGCTGCCTCAGCAAGCAGTTCTCAGCCCACAGGGCGGCGAAAACCTTCGCTTTCTCCAGCCTCTGCTGGTTGGGGAACCATCCATGTCTTCCTACCCCTCCACGGGAATCGAGCTCTCCGGCAGCTGCTCCTCCTCAGACTGGTCTTCCTCAGACTGAGCTTTCATACGCACAAACTGCTCCACTGCCCTTCGGAGAGCTTTGGCCAGCACCGTATCCTGCCGACTAGCCATGTGTCACGCAGGGGACCCTGCTCGCTACGCCATTTGTCGCGCGGGGCGTCCGGCGGGGTCTCTGGTCCCGCTCCCCACATAAGAACACAGGACATGGTGAGGCCAAAAAGGAACACCCACGGAGCCATAAGTAGGGGAGTCATATCACTATATTCTCACTGGCGGCATCCGCCTCTCTGCAATCCACTCTTGCTAGCCCCCATTTCTCTTCTGCTAGCGTAGCCACAGCAGTTATATTAGTGGCCAATGGCTTATGGGTTACAGCTGACGGCCAACTAGCCACAGCTGCTGGCCATCTGATCACAGTTAATGGCCATTTACTACCCGAGCCAGCACCTTTCTATGTGAGGCCGAGAGCCTGGAAACTGTTTTTTGGGGCTTTGTCCCCACAGGTGGCTTTCTCCTGAACGGGGGAGCTGGCGGAGGCCATTGTTTCTTTGTTGAGCTCTCCCCCTTCCAGATGTGAACACAGGTGGCCACCATTTCTGAGTCTCTGCTGTTTGTTCACCCCGCCCTGGAGATTTGAGACCTGGCCCCACACAACTTTGAGGCACACCCAGGCCACTTACAGGGCTTTTTCCATGCAGACCACCAGCCTTGGCTCAAGCTGCAGACTTTCCTAGACTCTCAAAGGTTTGTGGAACTCAGACAAGCAACACCTGTCTTGAGTGTGTCCTGTACCTCTGGCTGAGCAGCCCTAAGCCGACACTATTGAAAGCCGACCTTGGTTCGTGGCTTTGCCTCTCAAGGCACTTCCAAGCATAGTACAGGTGGCAGACACCTGCGGATTTCTTTGTGGCTCCCGCTAGGTGGCCCCAGGTGGGGCACAGACTGGCTGAAGTAGACCTACAGCAGATCCCCTCCACTGGCACCCCCAGTGGCCAGCTTCAAAACGAGCTGGAGCATCACTTAACTGCCTCCAAGTCTGACACACCCAAGGGGCAGAACAGGCAGGCACCAGAGTCCTGCTGAGGCAGATCCTGCTCTGTAGGATCAGCCCCTGCACAACAATTCTTCCACTGGAGTCAGGGCCATTCCTCACAACCAGTGAACCCAAGGGTCAGTCCCTCACATTGATGTGTAATTATCACCCAAGGCTCAACTACAAGAGGAGGGCACACACAACCCATGCAAGGGACACACCTGGAGTGTGTGGCTCAGGTGACCAGAAAGACTGCGCCATTGAACCCCACAGCACACCTACTACATAAGACCACTCTACTAGGACCAGAAGACATAGCAGCCCTACCTAATACATAGAAACAAACACAGGGAGGCAGCCAAAATGGGAGACAAAAAAAAACATCCCAAATGAAAGAACAGAACAAAGTTCCAGAAAAAGAACTAAGTGAAACGGAGAAGCTATCTATCAGACTCAGGGTTCCAAACACTGGTTATAAGAATGCTCAATGATCTCATAAAAATGGAGATGGAAACTATAAAAAAGAAACAGTCAGAAATAAAAGATACAATAATGGAAATGAAGAATATATTACAGGGAATCAACAGATTAGATGAAGCAGAGGCTCCAACCAGCAATGTAGAAGATAAGGTAGCAGGGACACCCAACTAGAACAGCAAAAAGAAAAAAATCATCCAAAAAATTGAGGAGAGTTTAAGGGGTCTCTAGGACAATATCAAGCATACCAACATTCGCATTGTAGGGGTACCAGAAGGAGAAAGAGAGAGTGCAAGGAATTGAAAACGTACTTGAATAATGACAGAAAACTTCCCTAAGCTGGTGAAGGAAATGGACATACAAGCCCAGGAAGCACAGAGAGTCCCAAACAAGATAAACCCAAAGAGGCCAATGCCAAGACACATCATAATTAAAATGCCAAAGGTTAAAGACAAAGAGAGAATCTTAAAAACAACAAGAGAAAAGCAGTTACCTACAAGGGAGTGCCCAAAGGATTGGCAACTGATTTCTCAACAGAAACTTTGCAGGCAAGAAGGAGTGGCAGGAAATATTCCAAGTATGAAAAGCAACAACATACAACCAAGATTGCTCTACCCAGCAAGCTGTCATTTAGAATTGAAGGACAAATAAGGCGCGTCCGAGACAAGAAAAAGCTGAAGGAGTTCATCCACCAAACCAGTATCACAAGGTCTCTTAGAGGGATTTCTTTAAGATGGGAGGGGGGTTAAGGACAGGTGAAAGGGGAAGGGATTCAGAAGAACAAATTGGGTGTTATACAGTAGGCATGGGATGTAGGTTATAGCATAACGAATATAGTCAACAATATTGTAATAACTAGGTATGGTAACAGATAGGTACTAGATCTATCAGGATGATGATGGGAATGGGGTTGGAGTCAGGGTGAAAAAAGTGAAGGCATGAAGAAATATAACTTGATAGTTAATACAGCATGGGGAATATAATCAACAATGTTGTAAAGATCATGTAAGGTGCCAGACACTGGACTTATCAGGGGGATCACGTCATAGACTGTGTAGATGCCTGACCAATGCGCTATACACCTAAAGAACTGAAGTAGAATAATATTGAATGTCAACTATAACTAAATATACATAGGGATATACAGTCACAGGATGTGGGGTATAACATAGGGAAGACAGTCGATGGTATTGTAACAGCTGTGTAAGATGTCAGATAGGTAGTAGCTTGGGGGGTGGTTATCACTTTATGAGGGGCTTAAATGTCTAACTATTATGTTACTTTGTACACCTGAAACTAATAAAAATCATATATATATATACTGATACACACACACAAAATTAAACCTGAGACTTGAAAAAAAAAACCCACAAAAGTGCACCCTCCATTCGTTGTAGCTATCAGAACAGTGGTGTAAGAACCTGTCATTTAGCCTCTGTCCACTGAGCATCTTTCTATATGCACATATTAACAGTTCCACATATGAAATTCCAAATTTGATATTTTCAAGAAATGATATTTTGCGTATGAATAGTTGCCAATTTATATATACAGTCAGCCCTACATAAGGAGTATGTATGTATCAGTCGCAAGACTGCGCCAATTTTATTTTCATTAGTCATCATCCTCTTCCTCATCTTCGTCTTGCTCAGTTTCTTCGTCTTCCTCATCCAGAAGTACAGCTGCTTCTTGTGCAGCCCTGAAAGCTTGCTCCTCTTCCACACTAGGGTCATCCATTTCTGTAATTTCTGGTCCACTGGGATATTCTTGACAAACTGGTGGTGGAACTGGGGGTGTATAGCTGTCTGGGCTATATTTATGACCCCAGCCAATGTAGAGATTTTCAAACTTTCTATAAATTAAAATGTAGATGATCATTATATAATTTTTTTTAGTAAGAGAAGTTGACCTTCCTTTTCTGTAGTGAAAAGTACTTAAGAGTATCATAGTCCCGGAATGTTAAAACAATACATTTAAAATGTGTTAGAGATGAAATATCCCTAAATGATTCTTCTAACACGGAATTTCTCTGATCCAAATTGCCTAAGCTGGTGAAGAAATTCATGGGACCAGACCCTGTCAAAATGTACCCTACACTCAGACAACAGCCATTGAGCATTTAGTTTCAGAAAAACAAAACAGCTAAGTTAAAAAGTTAGTACATTTCTTAGAGTTAGAAAGAACTTAAAAGTTTCCAACCTAACAAACACTTGACTGAGTGAGGAATGGACTTTTGGTTGAAAACCTATGTGTGATTTTTCAGGCCCATCCATGACAATTACAAAGGCTTTTCCTGGAAAGCCTCACAGGGGAAAATTGCCCTCTCCACACCTGACTGGTGCACAGTCCACGCACTACAGTCTCTAAGGGGAACTGCTGCCGAGGACTCTGTTCCCTCGGCCTGCCATGTTCATCACATATTTGCATTGCTAGCCCACGTGCCTTCACTTCTAAGTCTATCTGGTGTCTTCAGCAGAGGTCTTCATCAAGTGCCTCTGCCAAGTCTCCTTATCAGGGTTTGGGAAGAGAAGGGGGAAATCTTAAAGACGCTTCACCACCACTTTCAGTACCCAGTTTTTCCCTAGGCTTCCCCCACTTTCCCTGGCCTCTTGGTCCATAAAACTGCAAGAGCCTTAACTCCCTCGTCAGTGAGATAACTGTCACATCTGTTCTGATTTACCTGACATTCCACCAGAGGGCCAGTCCATGAGGGAAAATGGAACAGGGCAATCAGTGCTTTCTCTTGCTTATACCATCACAGTAAGTAAGTAAAGGCTTAACACTTTCATTTTGGGGGCTTGTTGCTTTAATGGCTACTCTGACAATTGCCAGCTCAGCTGAACTTCTGACACTGGGTTATCAGATAAGAAATGGAAGCACAAAACAAATGGAAGTGTAGGCTCTGGGTGAAGGGTAAAGGACATTTGGTATCCTCTTGATCCTAATTCTCTTGAAAGTGATAGCCTAAATAATACATACTTTAAATAATCTTGTATCAAGATGTCCAACTAAAATGATGTGAGATTTAAACTAAACACTGCTTAGAATTAACTCCATTAAATGATTAAGTGGATTATTCAAATAATTACCAAAAAATACATTTTAGCTTCATTAACTGGATAATTCAGATGAGAAGTCTAAATTACTGTTCTAAATTTGATGCTTTACTGTATAATATAGGTGTTTAGATAAATCTTATGTCACACAAACTTGCCGCGCTAAAGATGAGCTAAAACAAAAGTAAGTTAAGATCCCAGTGATAATTTGTACTTTCCAGTACTTAAATAATGACAATAATAACTTTGTAAGTTGTCAGGTACTTACTTGCCATTGCAAAAGGCATATGCTCCAGGCCAAAGGTTGGATCTAAGAACAGCAATAGCGTATTGAGGAATGATATTTGAGGATAGTCGTGTTGTCCAAGGTGGTATATTCTGGATCTCTGTAAACCGATGAGAAATTCAAAAGCTTAACTACTAAACAGACAAGGATAGTAGTTATCCTTATACTATATATATACTATATATAGTACATTATACATGCTATATATATAATATATATATATAGTATAAGGATATATAGTATACATATCCTATTTATATACTATATGTAGTATATATATAGTGTATATATACATATATATACTATATATATACATATATATGTATATATATGTATATATATAGTAGTTATATCCGTATACTGTGTAACGGAAAAGTGCTTTTTATGAATCATAAAACAAGAACACATGACATAGAAATAAAAGTTATATTATAACATTAGTAGCTTAACAAAACCAAAAGGGAAGTTTATGAACATTGTGGAATGAAGAAATTTGGATATTTGTACACTATACAACTGTCAGGTGTTTATGATTTACAGAATGCAAGACAAGAAGGGTAAACAGATAACTGTCCATTTCAGTAAGAGCTACAGCCAATTTAAGTGCCCCTTCCCTGTGTGGCACTTCTTTAACCTCTGTCAGAGAAGTTGGTGTGCCCAGAGATATTCTTTATTTCCCATCATATCCTATAGTTCTGTGTATGTGTGTGTTTCTGTGTCTGTGTGTAGATATATAGATATAGCATACATTGTTCATAGCATATTATATATACATAGAATTATTACACAGAATATATATAGTATATACATTTATATACTATATGTAATACATAGTACATTATACATGCTATATATATTACATGTAACAGCATATATGATGTACTATGAACTACACATAGTATATAAACACATAGTATATATATATACTATATGAATTGTATATATGTATGTATATATATATGTGTGTGTGTATATATATGTGTGTGTGTATATATATATATATACATATATATATATATACACATACATACACACATACATAGTATATTATATACTTTGTGTAAAATTACCTAAATCTTCAGATATTGGTGTCAGGAGAGGTGGCCCCACTTCTTCTACGTAGTCAGGCTCTTCTTTTTCTTCTTCTTTTTCTTCATCATCCTCTTCTTCCTCCTCCTCAATTTTTTGTACGGGGTTGAACCAATTACAGCGGCCCTGAGTATGAATATTGCAAGATGAGGACCTTAAAATACCAGAATATTCATTTGGATTGAAACAATTGTCTGCACAAGATCCCACTGTATGGAAATTTAATCATTTATTCATTCAACATACATTTATCAAATGTTATATTGATCTAGGTTTTTTTCAAGCAAAAGAGTGTACTATTTATTTCAAGAATTTGCCAACTTTTTAAGGTTACAGAACATTTATATTTTTAAAAGCAGTACATTAGTAGAAAAAAAAAGTAATGCATTTTATTAACTTGTAGTAAATAATTTCTAAGAAAGAAGTAAGGTACTACTATTGTTATTAATAACAATTAAAATGTGATAAGATTAGGTATGGAGGTTTAGGGTTATAATTTCTGATCTCTTATCTAGAGATTTATAAGAATATCTGATATGTAGGTCACAATATAATGAAGATTTTCTACCTGGAGATGAGTCAGTATAGCACAATGATCAGAAGATGGCCTCTGGATCCATTCTGCCTGTTCATATCTGTCCCTGTTGCTTATTAGCCATATTCCCTTTTTCACATTTCCTAAACTCTCTGCTTCAATTTCCTCATCTGTAAAATATGGATATTAATTTTCGGTAATACATATAAAGTGCTCATAAGAACAGCTGGCAAAATATGTGCTTACAATTGTTAGTTAGCACTGTTTGCCTGTTTTTGTTTTTATTATAATCTTTGATTGTTCTTGGCATGAAAGCTCCATGTATTATAGAAATAGAATAAAAGAACTGTTTCCAAAATTAATACACCCATCTATATTAAATGTATAAAAAATAATTTCACAACACACATATATCTAAATCCTTACAAAACTTGTCAAATAATCCATAGAAATAATTATTTTATTTTTGTTTGGAAATAAAAATCTAAAGATCCCAGGTCTATACTACTTGGCAATTATATAGTATTTGGCAATTATACGGTACTTAGCAATTATATAGTACTGTGTTTTTACATGATTTTTTAACGGTCTCTTTCTCTGTCTCGAATTTGAAGGCCTTTGTTTTGTATATATGTATGTATTGTAGACCGAATGTAATAAATATTTGCTGATTGGATGATAGACTGAGAATTGCAAATCCCCTACCTGAGGGAGAATATGTTGTACATGATGAACCCAATTGGATAGGGATTCCACTAAATCAATCACTTGGATGCCTTCAAACTCTGGGTTTTCTTCAAAGTTATCTCTCCTGCCTTCTACCTCTTCCTCCTCCTCTCCTTCCTCTTCAGCAAACTGATAGAATCCTAGAGGGCTGACGTGGGTCCCTGCTGAAATTCTGGCAATTTGTGCTCGTAAGTAATTGCTCTCATTTCCTGGGAAAAGTGGATAGCTTACAATGGGGTGATCCAATTGCCCAGTGAAAAATTTCTTGATTTTTCTTGCAATAACAATTTGTGCAGGTGTAACTGGTGGTAACTTCACCCATGGTCTTCCTGGTTCGTTGCAGACGAAATAGACATATTTGTTGGCACCTGTTCTACTTTCTTCTCTTGGTATAACCTGTGGGGCCTTGTAAGAGGACCTTGGTAATTCATCTTCATCACCTTCTTCACCTTCACTGTCTCCATTGTCCCTCTGTTCAATTATATCTTCCTCTTCCACCTCCTCTTCATCTTCTCCCTCACGAAATTCCACTTCAGCTACAATATAATTCATTTCCAGACCAAAGATCTTGCCCCAGAAACGGCATCTTTGGATTGGGTGGGTGTCAGTAAGCTGCTTGAGGGCAAGACATATGAGATAAGTCTCATCTGTGCCCAAACCAACACCAGCTTGGTCAAAATAAAAAGCTGACTCCATTACATTTGGAAGAGAGTTTTCTGCCTGGGAATACAAATGTTGCAGTTAATATTTTATCTATAAGGAGATTTGTTTGCTTTCTTTTTCATTTTTAAACATCTTGCTATTAGCTCTTTCTCTCTACCTCACTTCTTTGACATTTCTTTCAAGATTTACATGTGTGAGGGCCTTCTCCTGTGCAACCTGCAGGCAGCAGCCGTCTTTCCTGTGTTGAGCCCACCCCCACCACAGCCATATTTGAATCTCATTGGACTGGTACGTTCCACAGCTCCACCCTCCTGACTCACTGCCCCCACCCTAACTTCCCCAATGCCAGAACCACTTTCTCCACAAGCAGCCAGCTCTGCCCGAATTGCACTCTTCATGGAAAACTATCAGACTCTAACAGGCTCTGGTGGGCAGCGACTGCTTCAGGGTGCTCTGATACTTTTGTTGAATAGCTCCAGGCTCAGCATTGGCACAAACCAGAATTTACAGTAACCTGTGAACACAACACTTTCCACTCTAGTGACTCCCTGAAACCCTGCCTCACCTAACTAGCATACCACAGGAGGCTCTATCAGCAGCTGAACCTTAAGGGAGCCAGCAGATGGCATCAGGCCTCAGGGTGCCCTGGCTTTTTGCAGAGCAACCCCAGGCCCAGTACTAGTGGAAGAGTCCTTGGTTTGTAGCCCTGAAATGAATATATTACATATTAGCTATATTTTTAATAAAAATCTTAAAAACAACCAAAGCAAAACAAAAGACATAATATGAGGAAGTCGCCTTGGAAATGACATTAAACTAATGAAATGACATTAGAAGTATTTCTCTTTTTTCTAATAAAATTAAAGGGAAAATTATACAACTTGATTTAAAGCCTTATTATTTTATTATCTGACATTAATTCATTCAACAAGCATTTAATAATAATATAAACAGTTATTGGTCCAGATCAGTACCAGGCCCTTTGGAATATAAAAAATGAAGAAACCGTTTCTCTGATATCAATGCTTCAATCCCACAAACACATAACAAACAGGTAAGCCATAATACAAAATACTAAAACACGTGAATAAAACTCTAAACATGGAAATGAGTTGCATGAAATGATGTTGAAAATAATATTTAGCAAGCTATAAAAGACTGTTGATATGAATTTCAAATCACACTCACTCACCTCAAATAAAACCCTAAGATCGAACTATTCAGATTTACAGCAGTGACTTACTATTTCATCTTCCAGTTCTTGGTCAGCTCCTTCCAAATTTCCCTGGAGAAAAAGAGCCTTTTGCTTCTCAGCTATTTCATATGTTGGAAGCATCTCATTCTCATTTTGGAGTGTATCTAATTTTTTACTAAAACGTGCCATCTTCACATCTTGGCTAATATTCTCAATGATATCCACAGCATTTTCAGGACGCTCATCTAAGATCTTGCTCAGCATATTAGAAAGATGATCATACCTACCCAAAAAGAGAAAATTCTAGATAATGTCCGTGTCAAAAGCATTTGAAGAAGCATTTCATGCAGACTTAGTTAGCTGGTTTTTAGGAAACTTCAGCAACTCAAAGCTTTCAGACATTTTATGTGAATAAAATATTTATGGTAACTTCTACCACTCGCAGAAAAACCTAGTCTAGAATTTTCCTTAGGAAGATTGAGGAATTACCTCAAATGATATGAATATTTAATTTATTTAAAATATTACAGTAAGATGCATATTTTGCATCATGAACATTTTCACATTTTATTTGAGCTTGAAATCTCTTAGTTATCATTTAAAATTCATTAACATTTTTCTTTTTTTTTTTACCTTAACTTTTTTCCATCCCTCTCTCCCTACCCTCAGCAAATCCAATTAGATTTCTAAATCCTGTTGACTATCTTAAGATATGTTCTTTTCTATTTCATTTCCTAGGCCTACTTTCTACTTCAGTGTTCTTTAGACTTATAAGAAATACATTTCATATTGCACTCTCACCCATACACAGAAAAAGTGTCATAAAATACTATTCACCTTTATTAAAATGTGATGCATTCTAATATTTTTTCTATTAAAAACACTGCCCTAGTCTTTTATTTCATAATTGAAAGTGAAACTGCCTCTAACCTCTCATTAATACGTTACATTTTTTAATACATTACATTTTATACATAACTGCTAGGGTGTGCTTTTCCAAATATTGTACCAGATTTACAATGTGAATTTACTATTTAAGAGCTGAACATGTCCATCAAAGTGCTCTTACATGGACTAGAAATGCCTCTGTCAAATATGGAAACTTGCATAAATTTCCTCTGTGACAGATAAGCATTGTATCTGTCCAATTTCATTTCTAATAATTAGTTCAATTATAAATTCTAGCCCTGAGAGGTAAATCTAGTAAAATCACTTGTATATAGCTGTTAAGTCCTACTTGATAGCCTTTGCTTGCTGTGTCTTATATATCATTTCTCTCAAGAAATAATTTTAAATTACTTCGTTGTCAAGTCATTCCTGAAAACCATTCTTTCTCAGTTTAGAGTTGATCTTCCTGAAATTACTGTTATTATGCTGCTATGTATTTGTGTGCATTATGTTTCCTTTTCAGCAATTAGGGTTTTGTTTTTCTTTGTTATTATATCTTGTCCCTTATTTAGTGAAATAAAATAGATGCTCAGTAATTGCCTGCTTTCTGTTAATTGACGCTAGGTGTTATTTTTTGTTTCTTTGTTTAATATCTGTATTTAACTAATGGATCTTAGGAATGTCAAAGGAAAATATGTAGATCATACAGGCAACCAATTTGAAGGGCAGTTTTAAAATGTTATATGTGAAGAATATATCATTCTTTCCCTGAGTATTCCTATTCTCGTAAATGAACAATGTTATAACTAGAAGTTTGTTTAAAAATTCCTCAAACTTTCTTAATATTTGTTCAGTACTGAAACGAATGGAGAAGCCTCCAGAGTAAAAATATTGTTGCTTACTAGGTGGTAGCTGGAATTGTAACTGGAGTCCTTGATTTGCTCCAATAGGAGACACGTATGCCATTAAATCAAGGACTATAAGTCCACATGTTTATTTTATTTTTCAGGTTTTAATATAATGTCTATACGTGCTTTATTCATAGTTCTTCAGGCAAGATATTGTATCAATATTTTTGACAAAATTCCTTTTTGTCAAATTGTGAAATATTTATTAGACATTAATTCCTAATTATAGGTTTTTCAGTTTGGGGGATTAATAATTTGTTGTGATAGAAGTGCAGAAAAGAAGGAAACAAACTTTTTTGTAGGTTTTTATTCAGCAATGTGGAAACCAATATCTGATGCTATATTTTAATCAAAAATTGTTTTAATAACAAAAGAATTATTTTTATGGCTGTCAAATAATATCTGCATATAACAGAGGGAGAGTTTTTTGGAAGTACTTTTAACTATAGGCTCTAAAGTACTTCGAAGATAATAAGGAATATTATAGAAGATATTCATTTATTACCTCAGAGACTTAATATTTGGAAATAAAATAAACTTAGATATTTAAGTAATATCAGTTATTAGACAATTCAATAATAACAATTTTCCCATTTTTACATTCGATTTTAAATAGTCAACTCCCAAGTATTTATAATGAACTTTTTTTGACTTTTAACAAAGTTTGTAAATTCATGCTTGTTATTTAACCCAGGAGAAGAAATTTATTTCAGAAATCCAAATAGAACACATTACTGAGTAATAGATCACATTCTTGAAGCTTAAGTAAATTTTAGTTTAAAACAGTAATTTATAAATAGTATTTTAAATTGTCAATCTCAGGTTTTGTGAAAGATGTTATGTGTTAAATATTATATTTTATTCTTCAGACACTAAAATTAAAACAACTAATTCTCCTGGTTTGCCCGGGGCTGAAAGGTTTCTTGAGATGCAGAACTTTCAGTGCTGAAATCAGGACAGTTTAAGAATAACTGAGATAGTTGGTCATCCTAGCACTGGCCTGGGTGGGAACTCAAACGCAAGCCCTAGAAGCACTAGAATGCTTATATTAGAGCCATAAGCTCCCTGTCACTGTTAGACAGTTGCTTTTTACAAGCATCTTGAAGAGATGCTTGGATTTTCCTATTTTTATGGTCTCTTTCAAACCCAAGATGGCATAATCCCTAGGTTTTATTTCTGTGTGCAAACGGTCTTTAAAAAAGCTAGACGAATCCTCACCAATGATCTATTTTGTGACACAGTTATTAAGTCACTAACTCTCACTAATACAGACTTTTCAAATATATTTCCATTCACCCACAGAAACACACTCTCACACACAGGTACTCACACGCCCTTTTTTTTGCCATACTTTTTCTTTCTCTCATCCTTCCTTTTTTTCACCCAAGACTTACAGATTTAAGCCTGACTTGCTACTGGTCTGCAGTAGGTAAGCCTTCGCACTCTGAATGGCAGTCTCAGTTATGCTGGGGGCAGCTTCCCAGGCCCCAGGCTCAGCCTCGCCAGGATCATCCTGACTGTTTGACTCTGTCTCCTGAAAATTGTCAAATGTCAGCTTTTTTTGTTCAGCGTTGTTCCAGCTCACAGCCTTAGGTCCATACAGGCGGCCGTTGGTTTGCTGAGGGTGTTGAAAGCCCTTTCGCTTTGACTGGCATGTTTGATAAGGAGTTGATTCTCCTTTATCAGGTGATTGTTCCAAAGGGTCAGAGTGAGGTGTCTCAGCTTCAGGAATCCCACTAGCGGCCCTGTCTGACTGCCACGGTGCCTCAAGGTCCTGTGTGGCCAGAGCCAGGGGAGGAGGAGTGGAAGAGGGTTCCTCAGCAGGAGGTCCAGGTGATGTGCATGGCCCTGTGCGTTCACCCGGAGGTGTGCTGCCTCTCGACGGACGGCCCCAAGGAGCGCTGCTTCTGGACTGGGGTCCAGATTCCAGCGCCGGCTCGGACTCCGAGGTCGTAGATAAACGAGGCTCAGGATCTTGGGAAGAAGCTTCTGTCATTTCTTCCCATGGCCGCCCTTCTTCCCCGGTTTGTTGGTTTTCTTTATCTTGCTTCAGGGAGGTCGAGTTTTCCATTACGGAGTCAAGAGAGAACAAAGTTCTGGATGAAAGGGGCGTGCAGATGTGGAAGGAAGCGCAGCCGGACAGCCGGACAGTCGCTTTGCTGAGGTCTGCTTAGGGAATCTCTGGGTCCTAACTGCTCTGCAAGTTGCAGCGTCCTGTCTCCATAGCAACCCCAGCAGGATTCCTCTAAAACAAACAATGGAGCACACGTGGTGCCAGGATAGGGAGGAGACCAAGAAAGATGAAAATCCTCGATTTGTGATTTGGTGGAGCCTCTGCTCCTCTTTCTAGCTCAGCCAATCTGAACTGCAGTAACCAGTGGTGGTTAGAAACCAGAGAAAGGGTCGGGCGCTGGAGCACAAGGGGGAGCCAAGGTTCGGCGCCGGAGGTTTTTCAAGATCTGATAGTTTAATTCTAGTTGAGCTGTGAAGGGCGAATGGTGCCCTAGTGGAGGGACAATGCATTTGTAGGTGCCTGTGCGCGCGCGCGCGCGCGCGCGCGTGTGTGTGTGTGTGTGTGTGTGTATGTGTGTGTGTGTGAGACATACAGGGGGAGGGTCCTTGGGAATCTTGAGGTGACAAAGAGACTCCAGTGTGCAGACCCGGAGAGCCCAAGACACACACTTAGAAGGCAAAGGTGTATCATCTGCGCCAACAATCCTCTGGAAATTTTGGAGAATAAACAAGGAAGCCCCGATTTTTGCTCTTCCCCCTCATGGAATCTGCCAGATGAGCAGGCAGAATATTACCTTCATGAAGAAGGCAATGAAGGTTATCCTATATAAACTAAGTAATTAGCTATTGATGTTAATTGGTTCTTTATCTCTGTTGGTTTATTTTAAAATAAACCAACTAATACTTGTTATTTGACACTTTACAGTTGACCTGACTTCCAATTAGCAGCATGCTGGTCATAAATTCTAACTTGATGAAGAACATACTTACCTCCCCCCACAACCAACTGGGTGGAAGAAGCACAGAACCCTTCAATAATTTGATAAGAGCTATGGATCTTTACTCTTCCCAAAATACACATGGGTGCACACATGCAAACTGTTGCATGTATTTCTGCTGATTTGGGTACTCCTTGAAGTCAGTTTCCCCAGGTTAGAACTCTTGGAATAAACTAAACAGTGAAATGAAACATAAACTAGAATTATACATTTTTTATAAAAATGGTGCAAGAGTTGAAGGGATTGTATTTTTCCTCCTCCATGGTTCTTTTCTCTCCTCCCTTGCAGCTGGCATGATAGGATGGAGGCTTTTTTCTTGGACTGACAAGCCAGAGCAGGGTGGTAGGACCAGGAGAAAGGAAACATGAAGGAACAGACCGAGCGCTTGCTTATGTCTCCACTCTAGAAGATAAGAGCAACTGAAAGGAACAACCTCAGAAAATGTCTATTATTTCTGTTTCATTTTCAGCCCAAAACACAATCGAGGCTTAGACTCTTGTAATCCTAAAGTTGCTTCTCATCAATTGTAGAATAAGGGACAAGTTCTCAGCCTACTTACCTTCCCAACTTCATCTTAAACCACTCACCGCTCTCTTTCTGCAATCTAGTCACCCTGACTTTTCTTTCATTTTCTCAAATGCTCCATGTTCCTTTCTACCTCAGAGCACTCTCATGTTTCCTCTGCCTGAAATGTTTTCCCCTGTTCTTTCTGTTAGTTCTTTTCCTTAGGAAACCCTTCCCTGATTTCACAGATGATCTCAGTTCCCCTTATTATAATACTCAGTACTTTTCATTCTTAGCATTGATCATAATTTGTCATTGTATCGAGCTATTAGTGAGTTTTACTTCCTGAAGCCCTACTATGCCTTGTCTGTAAAATCAGAGAAAAAGCCCATCCTATTTTGGCAGGAGGAGGGAGAAAAGTAACCATTTTGAAAAACTCCCAAAGTTCTCTCTTGTGCTTAACAAGGCCTGCCCACAAGAGAAACTATTTTACCAGAGCCTAAGCAATTTGTACTACGGTTGGTTTAAGATTTTACTAAAGCCGAACTAATCTGAGGGTAGATACTCAAATCTAGCCCCCTCTGGCCTTCCTGTATTCCTCAGGTTGGAGAGAGGGAAGGAAGCAGAGAAGCACTTGTGAATATCTCATGGAAGGGATGTAGAACATACAAAACACTGAGATCTAATCAGAGGACTAAGGAATGCTTCCCCTCCCCCCAAATAAATTACAACTCATATTAGCCGTCTTCATTTCCTACACTTTGATAGATCTCAAACTCATATTTAGACATTTATAAATTTCTAATTCATTAAGAGTCTGGGTACATAATATAGTACCTATTGGAAGAACATCAAACTCTTCTTTTAAAATCTTGGGAACATTTTGTTTATAGTAAGGATAACACACTTGAAAGTATTTTTCTTTTCCTGTATGAATTGCCAGTATTCTTTTTCAGAAAATACCCTCTTCTCTTTATTTTTCATAAATCAAAGTCTATATTCCTTATCTATAGCACTTCAGAAAGTATTTCTTTTTATAGGATGATACCGTTTACTCTAGAAAACACTACGGCTTTATCAATTGTCACCTTTAATCTGGAGCCACAGCTGAACTGCAGATGGATCTCACATGCAGTCCTTTTCTCTAGATCCTTTCTTCACCTGTAGCACAGCCAGATTTACCGTGAAACTAATGAGACTGAAACTTCAGGGCCCCACCCTTGTACAGGCCCCTTGCAATGTCTTGCACTTAATTTCAAATTTATACTTTTGGGGTTTTTTAATGAGATCCCTCCAATTTATATAAGCTGTAGTCTCCTGGATCTGCCCTATTCCTTTATAGGACTCCAGAGGAGAAACTCATACACATAAAGAGCAACCCAGTGTGCCTATTTGAACTAGATTATTACTTTACAGATTAGCAGAAATTTCTCCTGGGTGGCCAACTCCCCTATGTTAGTTTTAAGTGAAAAGATGCAATTCACCTGGGGCTTTAGTTAATTTTAAGTGCAGTCTTTGCAGGACACTATTTTACAGTGAGAAATTAACACTTTGGGGAACATCTATACGCCATGTTGTTGATATAAAATACTTTATTTGATCCTTACTGAAACCCAAATAATAGAAATTGTAGTCCGAAACTCTATCTCAGAGTAGTGAGGAAATTTGTCCAAGATTATACTGCAGGAAAGTTTGCATCTGGGATTTAAAACCAGTTCTGTCTGATTCTCAAGCTCATGGGGCCTCACACAACACAAATGTAGTGCTCTTTTTATTTTTTCTACATTGATATGTGACTTTACCAAGATCATCCACAGAATATAAAGCTACAGATAAGTATGGGGGATAAAATACTCAGAAATTTTCCAAATAAAATCACTTAGTAATATGAAATTAGACGTACTGCATTTTTCCATATGCCTTAAGACAAAACATCAATGAGGACTATTAAAAAGAAATGTTCAGCTAAATAGGGTGGAGGAGGCAACATCTTGTTCTAGCAAATGTCTTCACTTCCCCATACAATTAATATTGCTAGTCTTCACATTCACGTGGAAAAATTTCTCAGGGCTTTTAGTCAAGGCCAAGAAAATAAAAATCGAGCACGTCTTAGCTTCCTGTTTGTAATACAGGGTCTCAGATCACTCTCTCCGCACAACAACACAGAATATGAAGAGGCCAAAAAGCAACACACACGGAGGAATAGATAGGGGGTTCATTCCACCATATTCTCACTGGCGGCTGGGTTGTAGATGCAGGAAGCAGGATCCGCATGATCCAGAATCGCTGGCCCCTCCTCTGCCCACCAACCTCTGCCCTGTGTAGCCACGGCAGGTACATTAGTGGCTAATGGCTAAATGGTAACAGCTGATAGCCACCCGGCCACAGCGATGGCCATCTGATTACAGCTGATGGCCATCCACTAACCGAGCCAGCACCTATCCACTGGAGGCCAAGAGCCTGGAAACTGCTCTCTGGGACTCTGTCCCCACACTGTTTGTCTAATTATCAACTCAATTAACATTTGGGTATAGATATTTTAAATCTAGCCAAGTTTTGCTAAGTATCTGCCAAAGTGCAGAATTCCCTAATCTTAGGCGTAGATTTCCAGAGCTTCTGCCAAATGTCCGCTCTGCTCAGCCCCATCTGGGGATCTTCTCCTGGCTGCGGTGGGGACTAGTCACCACAGTCCAGAAGGTCTTGGTAGGAGAAGCCCTGGCAGCCTGGATGTGCTCTGCAGGCAATGAGCAGGTGGTACAACCCGGGCAGAAACCCCAGGAGGCCAACAATCCGCATGGCGCGGGACCAGCTGGAGCCCACTTGGCTGGTGTAACCCGCCAGCAGGAGGCAGCCCATGAGAATGAGAAAGGCAGGGATGGAAAAACCACACGGTGACGCAAGTAATGGCCTCATGAGGAATCTTAGTAGGGCTTTTCTTTCTTTCTTTTTTTTTTTTTTTTGCACTATGAGTTTTAATTGAAAATATTAAAACAATTTAATAATTATAAAACGTTGATAATTAAATTGTACTGTGCTTTATGAGGCCTATATTCCTTATTTTTATAGATCTGAAAGAAACTTTTCATACTTGTTTTCTGTTCTCCATTTCAGAGGAAGATTATGAAAAGATCTAAAATATGTATAAATGAAAGTGCAACTGAGTTAGAAGTGAAATACGAGAGAACAGAATCTACACACAGCTGTACCGTAAGAGCATAGGTGATTTTAGCTCATGTTTTGGGTGTAAATATTTAGCTCATCTCACACAAAACAAAAGCAGGTGCAAGAGTAAACCTGAATTATGAAAACCCCAATCAATTATTTTTAGCATGCCTCTTAATTCTTCTTTCCCCTGGTTTCTTGTCTTCTGTGACTGAGTCTTGAACCGGTAACCACTTGAGGGGGTGCCGACAATAAATGGGCCACGGAGGAAGTGTCAGCAAACACGAAAAAGCAAATCCGGCCATAACTATATAGACAGTCCACCCGAACTGTTCCGCCACGTACCCATAGATAAATCCAACTATTGCTGAAAAAAGAATAATTCCCTGAAACATCTGTTCAGCTAGCTTCTGGCCCTTGTAATCCACTTGTGTTGGCAGCGAGCTCGGTTGCTCCAGCATGGCTAGGTGAGGAGGCGGGCAGCGGACTGCTGGAAGGGGACAGCACTGCTGGAAGGGGACAGCACTGCTGGAAGGGGACAGCGGAGCGAGGGCGGCGCCACTGAGGGACCGCCTGGGATGAGGTCTGGTGTCGGGTGCAGCCAGGAGTGCCCGCCGAGCCGGGCAGTGCGATGGCCGAGTAGGGCTTTTCTTAAACTTTGGTAAGTGAGATCTCACCACACCTGGGCAGCCTTTCCAGGTAAAGCTAGCTTCAGCACGTCAAGGTTCCTTCCGACGGTTAAGGTGTCCCCGCCAGTTCTGGAAAGCATTGAGAATTTCACTTTGCTACTGGGGATTCCAGCAGCCACGTTGGTACGAGCGGGCACCATAACCCGCAGAGTGGGCCGGGAGCTCGCCAACTGCTGTTAGTGAGCAGAGGTGACCATGCCCGCGCTCCTATACAGGGGCTCTCTGACTCACACGGAGGGTTGCCTCAGTATCGCCTACTCACCTGCCTTCCCCTAATTAACTTTCTGGGAGACTGCCTTGCTTTTGATGGAATCCCCGTATTAACAGGCCAAGTTGAGATTACTTAGGTAGTTTGATGGTATAGTGTTATTTGTTATTTCCTTAGGCCAGTTCTCTATCTCTTTAAAGAAATCCCCAGCTTTCTTTATCATTAAAAATTTTAGATTGAAGAGATTAGATTACATGTATTCAATTTCATTCCATTCATGGAATTTCCTTTTTCTCTAAAATTTCATTATCACCTCTCATTCGTGCCTCTCTCATATTCCATTGGCCTAACATGAAGCATAATACTAATCTGATCAGCCTCAAATGGCCAATTAAGAGGAGAGGAGAAGATTTGAGTACTGGAATCAAACCTGGGTTAAGTGCTGGCTCTGCTTCTTATTAACTGTGAATGTGGTCAAAGTGCATACCTCGAAACCTGGTTCCTTCCATAGAATGGGCATTGTAACGTGCACTATATAAGATTTCTGTGAAAACGTACTGAATTAAGAATGCAAACTGCCTTGTTGATAGCAGGTGCACTCCAGAGAACTCAGATCCTGACATGATCAAGGGCAAGGCATATGCAAAATCTTCAAGGCATTTCATTCCCATTTTTGTCTCATTTTGCAGGTAATGGGTTTCCTGCAAATTGTATTGTGTAAATATGGACTTGGCTGCCTTGTGGGAGTGCTGTGCCCTTGGTCATTCTTTGGCCTGTTGTCACATGATTCTCTTCACCCTGTACATCTTTCCTCTTCTTATAAGGACATGCGTTTTATCAGTTTAAGGGCTCACGCTACTCCAGTATCTGAATATAACTAATTACATGTACAATGAATCTATTTCCAAATAATATCACATTGTGAGATAATATGGGGGGGACATAATACAAGCTGTATCAGGTATTGTATCTGTTTTTCACTATCTATCTCATCCTCTCAAGGATGCCACAGGGGACAGTGTGCTGTTGCTAGTACTCCATGACTATTTGGCTTTGAACATAGGTTGAATGCTCAGGGAAGTTTAGTGACCTCACCTATACCACTTATTTTCTCTCCCTGGAATCGGAATTGGAATTCAACAACACCAGCCTATCTCTGTTTGTTGTTCGAACTGAGGTCATTTGGACATAACGTATGACTATCATGGGGCTGAAGTCAGTCTTCAGAGACAGAAGGATGGAAGAATGTATCTTTTACATGAAGAACACAAAGGAGAGAGACCATGACGCTCTGAGACAGGAGAGAGAGAGAGAAAAGTGAAAAGATCTGAGTCCTTGACTGCATCAAACTTCAAACTTCTTGGTTCGTCAGGATGTTCAAGTTCCAAGAATCTTTTAATGAACTACCCTATTTTGCGTTAACTGGTTACAAATAGAATATTCTCACTTGCAAGGGGGAGTGCTTCACCAAAATGCCAGGGGAAACAGTTTCAAAATGAGAGAACACCTCAGATTCATGTTCTCCACAAAGATGTAAAGAGATGTTTTATCTGTGAAATGAAAATAAGTCAATTGAATGGACATGGAAAAATATGTTAGTTGAGAAAAGAAATGTTGTGAAAGTCACATTTAAATTACAGAAAATTGAATCAATTTAATAGGAGTTTGGAAGTTTCCTAGAAATGAAATTATAGGATCATAGAATGTGACTGTTTTTAAGACTTTTGATTCTGTTTCAAAATTGCTATAAAGAAGATTGGAACTGATTTTCATTTCCATGAAAATATATGAGAATGTTTATTTCACCCTACTCTAACATTGAGCATTGCTTTAAACTTTTGCTAATTCTGAATTTGTTTTGTCTTTTCTATAAACTACAAGTTCTTGTCTGTCCTTGCAGAAAATTTTTATATTTATGATTTCACAATTTTTTAATAAAATGACAAAAACACATAAAAATCACAAATGATGCATGTACAGCCCAATGAATATTCACAAAGTGACCACACCCATGGAACCAGCACTAAGATCAAGAAATAGAATGTACTAAGACCCCAGAATTCTCTCATGTGCCTGTCCAGTTACTACAGCGTCCCCCAAAGGTATACACTCTCCTTAAACTATAGGTTAATTTTACCTGTTTTTAAATCTTATTCAATGAATCATGCAATAAGTGTCTGGCTTTTCCCACTGAACATTATGTTTCAGAGCTTCATATATATTTTCCATGTAGCTGTAATTCATGCATTCTTACTAGTATACAGTGTTTGCTTATATGAAATGGCACAATTAGTTATTTATTTTACTGCAGGTGGACATTGAGTCGTTTTCATCAGTTGACTATTATGGATGGTGGTGCCTTGAAATAGTTACGGTTGTAAATTTACTAACTTTTTCTTTAAAGTTTCTTTCACTGCTTTTATGCTTTGAAACTTTTTCTCCATTTGGGAATTATAAACATATTCACCTACATTTGTCTACTCACTCAAAATAATTTTATATTAAACATTTAACAATAAATACATGTGGAATTAGTTTAGTGAGTGATGTGTTATAAACATAACTATTTTTTTCACCTAAATTCTTACATGACTGAACCATTAGATGATTAATGTATTTTTGATCTTTTCATCCTAAGTGTCAATCTTATAATCTGTTAAATTATTAAACAGCTGTTTGTGCTTACATGTGTTCTCTATTTATTTCGACATTTCATTGGTATTAGACTAAATAATTAAAAGTTAAGTACAATAATAAAAGAAGTTTTAATGTTTCATTGATACTAAATTTAATTGCAAATTAAAAAATTGTGCAGTGCAGAAACTAAGAACATTTACAATTCACGTTACATGCTTCCTGTTTTTCACTTTATAATACAGACTATCAATGCAGACTATCTCTAAAATCATTTTACTTTTTGAAATTCCAAAGTGTTTTCAGAGAAACTCATGACAACTATTCTAAGCACAGTTTACTCAGGGCAACTAATCTAAGCACAGTACACTCATTATTTTATTGCTAAAGTTTTATAATTGATATTTGCATGAGAACAAATTAATATGTATATTAAAATATGCCCTCTAGTTAAGTAGATTTTTATAGAATTCTTTTACATTGATTCTACTCCTTATTTACATCCCAGATGAACTTCAAGGGACAATCTTTCATCTTCCTTTGGAATATTCTGTCAAATCTTTCACTTTGTTCCACTGTCAAGTAATTTTTCCAGTCTCCGATGACACCTGGAGGGATAAGCACACGATTAGCTCCTGGGTGAGTAAGTAGCAATATCAGGGCAAAAATTCCCTCCAACCAGCTTTAGTGCCTCCTCAAGCCAAGCTAAATATCTGTTAGTTTTTGTCAGGTTAGATACTTCACTTTTCCTTATATGAATGAGCTAAGAAACAAAAAAACACTTCTAAAGTCCACTTTCTGTATCTACTATACTTGCACCAACCACTACCATTAAAGTATAACCTTATTGAGAAGGAAAAAAAGTAGAATATATGACTAGATTCTAATGTTCATACGTGTTTTACTAAATGCCAGGCACTGTACTTGGCAAACCAAATCTATCATGTAATATAATCCTTAACACAACCTAACAATGTCAGTATTTCTTCATTTTTAAAACTGAAATAATGAGACCCAAAGATTTTTCAAGTACTAAAACCAAGGTCACAGAGGGTGTTCTGAGCTGCCATCGTTTTGATTTTACTTGATGGAAGTTTTTTTGTTTTGTTTTTTTAATTTATTGGGATGACAATTGTTAGTAAAATTACATAGATTTCAGGTGTACAATTCTGTATTACATCCTCTATAAATCCCATTGTGTGTTCACTACCCAGAGTCAGTTCTCCTTCCATCACCATATATTTGATCCCCCTTACCCTCATCTCCCACCCCCTGCCCACTTGATGGAAGTTTGAAACTATCATTAAGCTGATTTTTTAATGAAGATATGGCATCTTTGGCTATCAAATTTTCTTGTTTAAATATTATTATCGGAATGTTAGCAAGCTATTATGGGCATGAGAATTGCTTTATATTTGATCGAGTTGAATACTAAGAAGTGAAAGTTAATAATAAATGGGGCAAAAGAAGAAACAATTTTTTTAAAATAGCAATGTTAAGAGCAATTTCAACAAGATCTTCATAATTAAGAATAAATGTTTATCATCAAAATGCTAAGTTATGAATAATTTAGAGAATAAATATGAATAAAATAGCAAAGTACATGTTTTTAAAAATCCATACTAAAGAGACCAAATTTAAAACATTTTGAACTTAAGGACTATCAGGAGAACAATATATTCATTCTTAGCAAATCCTGGCATGTCATAAAAGCACAATAAAATTTTTTTTCATGTTGTTGAATAATTGCATTCATAGCACAATTGGTGAATCTACTTTTTACAATGAAGAAATCTGACACATGAGGAAATAACTATAATCCAAACCCCTCTCCCACAACAAAATACATATGGAGTTTACTTACAGAATGCACTAAGAGAAAGGAAAACAAAAATTGGAGCTGTCCTAGTCACATATGAGTACATCCGTCACCTTCAGGTGAGACTCGGTAACAAATTTTTAAGAGTAGGGTCACATATACTAGAAGGTAGGAACCTAATATTGACTAATCAGTTTCAAGTGTCAGGCTCAGTACTAAACAACTGCTCAGCTTTCAGGGATACTTTTCAGGGCCATTTTCAGTTAGGATCTTTGGTTTTCTCTAAGGCCCAAAGGACAGTATTTGGAAAGACATTTAGGAGCACCCCTTAATCAGTGTAGAGGGCAAGGAATCAAGGGAACTCTGAACACTTTTACTCTCATAAACCACTGAGCATCACCTTTGCGCAAAAAATGTCCATCACTTGTTCTTGTCCCAACTTCGTTATGTATAACGTCGTCATAGTTTGCATTTGGATCAGACTTCATGTTCTTGAACGTAGCCTGCTTCACAACAGCTTCCACATCCTCTTCACTCAGTTCTTTCTCAAGAAAATGGCTGATTTTAAGCACAGAACTTCTGAGGTCCTGAAAGAATTGCGGGCATCAGAAACTCTTCAGTTTATAAGGAACACATGAGTTACAGCCCAACAACTTTATTACATTTTGGAAAACTGAAGGTGGTTGGACTCACTGTAAGTCTCAAGTTTGACAAGGATATATTACTTCCCTATTCCTCCTATGAAAATGAGTGCTCTGGTTGTCAGCTTTGGTAGAGCTCTTTACTGTTTGTTTTTATAAAGATAGCTCATTAATTTATTTAACCAACACTTTTAGGATATCTTATATGTTTTTGAAACTGTGATAAGCTTCAGAGAAGTTTAAGAGAACAATAATATGTTATCTGTGCTTGTTTAAGTTCAGAACTTCATGTGGGAAAGACTAAAGCAAGTAATTAAATAAATGGATGCAAGAAAGAAAAGCCCCGTTCTAGGTGGCATCACTGGTGACTTCTACTAAACATTTAAAGAAGAATTAACACCAATCCTCCTCAAAGTCTTCCAAAAACATAAAAAAGGAGGGAATACTTCCAAACTCATTCTATAAGGCCAGCATTACGATGATACTAAGCAGGACAAAAATACTACAGGAAAAGAAAACTAAAGACCAATATCACCTATGAAAGCTAAGATGCAAAAATCCTCAACAAAGTACTAGCAAAACACCTCGAGTCAGTTCTACTTCCAGCACCCTCTATATTGCCCCTCTTCTACCACCCTCTCTCCCCCTTTACCCTCTGGTAACCACTAAAATGTTGTCTGTGTCTATGAGTTTTTGTTTGTTTGTTTGTCTTATTTCTTTGTTGCTTTCAGTTTTATATCCATATATGAGTGATATATAGATGATGATTTATAGAAATGTACACTTGAAATCTATGTAATTTTACTCACCATTGTCATACCAGTAAATTTAATTAAAATAAAAAAGAATAAAGAAAAATAGATTCCCACCCAAAAAAACTACTAGCAAAACAAATTAAATAACATGTTAGAAGGAGCATACCCCATGATCAAGTCGGATTTACTCCTTAGAGGCAAAGTGGTTCAACATATGAAATTAATTTATATAATACAACATATACAGAATGAAAGGGAAAGAAACCACATGATCATCTTAACTGAGGCAGAAAAAGCATTTGACAATATCCATCACAGTTTCATGACAAAAACAGTCAAAAAACAAAGAACACAAAAAAGAAAAAATAACTGCCTCTGCATAAATAGACCATATATGAAATACCTACTTGTTTATATCATAGTCAATATTGAAAGACTGAAAAACTTTCCAATGAGATTGGGAGTAAGGCAAGGATGGGCATTCTTGCCACTTGTATTGAACACAATACAGGAAGTACTAGCCAGAGAAATGAGGTAAGAAAAATAAATAAAAAAGATCGAAATTCAAAGGAAGAAATAATATTATCTGTGTTCACATACAACATGATTTTATACATAGAAAACCTTAAAGACTCCACGAACAATTGTTAGAACCAATAAACAAATTCTGCAAAGTTGCAAGATACAAAACGAACACTTCCAAATCACTTGCATATCTTCATAGTAACAATAAAGAATCCCAAAAGAAAATTAAGAAAACAATTCCATTTATAAAGACATATACAAAAATGAACTCAAAATGGGTAAGACTTACACATAAGAGCTAAAATTCTTAAACACTTAGAAGAAAACATAGGAGAGTAAAGTTTAATGACATTTGATTTGACAACGATTTCTTGATTATGACAACAAAAGCACAGGCAGAAAGTGAAAAAACAGATAAAATGGACTACATCAAAATTAAAATCTTCTGTGATCAAAGTCCATAAATAACAGAGTGTAAAAGCAACCCATGGAATTCCATGAACTTTCTAATACACATTTTAAAAAAAATTGTTATTTTCCATTTTATTTCTATTTATCCACCAAATTTTACATAACTTAGCACTTTCATGATGGACATTTATTCTTAATTTTTGAAAATCTTATTGAAATTGCTATTTTAAAATAATGTATGTGATAAGGGTCATATCCAAAGTACCTAAGAACTACAACTCAAAAACAAACAAAAAAACACAATGAAGAAATTGTCAAAGGACTTAAGTAGATATTTCTTCAAATAAGATATAGAAAAGGTCAATAAACACATGAATAGTACTCAGATTCACCAATCATTAAGGAAATACAAATACAAAACCACAGTGAGATACTACTTCACACCTATTAGGATGATTATTAAGAAAAAATAAGTAAAATAAGTGACCAGGATGTGGAGAAATTGGTCCGTGTGCACAACTAATGCGAATATAAAACTCTGGAGTATGAATAGTAATGGTCGTTCCTTAAAAAATTAATCGTAGAATCACCAGAACCCCACCATACATCCCATTCCTAATTATAAACTTTCCTATCCACCCCCAAACAACCTTTATCTTTACTTTTAAAATAACAATCTCTCTGCTTTTATTTATAGTTTTTACATGTAACTATGAATCTCTAAAGAGTATAGCAATTCCTGCTCTATTCTGACTACGTACTGCAGGATACTCTCCCTATTATATAGTTGAAAAAAATTGTTTTTTGAAAGTTTGGTGAAAAACCTAGATCAAAAATACATGAACAATAGGCTACTTGGTGGAAAGCAAGAGAAAAGTGGTACCTCGTGATAGTACATTGGTGACAGAATGAATATTCAAGAGATTTAGCATAGTTTACTCCGTGGTCTCTTTGCCCTAATTGTCAGTAAATTTGTTGTTTATTAACGCTTTTGTTATGAGCACATTCTTACAGAGGAATTAAAAAATGAAAATAGGGAAGGAATCAGATTTGTATTTTGGGATAACTCTGGTTGAAGAATAAAGAGTAAATGGAGACTAGGTGAGGTTGGAATACGGAGACCAATTAGGAAGGTTGCTGTGGAAACGAAGCAAAAAATGAAGATGAGCTGGACTAGGGAAGGGGTCATGTGGAATGAATTAAGTTGTATCTTCCACCAAGTTTTCAGACAAAATTAGCATGACTTGTTGAATGATTGAAGAAATGAAGTACGGGGTGAAGCAGGGGTTAATTATGAAGCCTGGTTTCTGATTTAGGTCACTTGAATTACAGGGCATTTCATGGGAGAAGCAGCAGCTTTTGTTGGGTGGTGATAAATTGGTTTTTGGACATAATTTGCTTGAAATCCAAATATTAGATATAAAATTTGGTATACTGAAAGATAGTTAACAGTATACGTACATGTGCCTTCACTGGTGATATATATTTGTGATTCACCAACTTATTCCGCAACCCATCCCAACCTCATTTACTATACCTCATACTATTTTTCCACTCACTAGATTAATGGACATTTAAACTCTCTTTTTACTTGACTTCTCAGCAGCCTTAAATATCTTAAAAAGATCTTAAAGATCTTTCTTAACACACCCGCTTGACTTCTATGCTGCCACAAAGTCCTCCTTTCCTTTCTACCTCACTGACTGTTCATTTCTGTTTCTTTGGTGAGCCCATTCCTCTCTACCCAAACTTTGTATCTTAAGGTCTCCCAGTAATAGATCCTTCTTCCCCTTTACTCACCTCCTCCGCTTCTTCCCCCTCCCATTTTCCTTCCTCCCTCTTGCTGTGCCCCTCTCCCTTCCTACTCTCAACTTTATCCATGTTCATAGTTTCAGTTATATTTTATACAGTGATGATGCCTGAGTTAATATCATTGATATTTTAGCTCAAGAATCTTCGGGCTTCAGACCTGTGTGTTCCGCTTATTTCCAAATATATTTATTAGAGTACTTCTAAGTCACCTTAAATTCCATATGTCAAAAACCACCTCATAATCTTGTACTGTGGGCCTTTCCTGGCTTCAGTGTTCCCTAAGTACCTTCATGAATGATACAATTATCTACACAGATATATGAACCAGAAATACAGGAGGTGTCCTACACATAAGTCTTTCTCATCTTTTTCTATATACAATCCCTTTCCTTTTTTATCTCCTAAATGTATCTTAGAACTCTGTGTTCTTTCCAGTCTCAGTGATACTATTCTAATGGAAAGCACCATTGATTTCAGCGGATTAGCATACTGGTCTTTAACTAGTTTGCCTATATTTACTATTATCACACTGCAAAACATTAATGGGAATGATATTCTAAAAATACTAATTCTATCGTATTGCTGGTCTTCTGATAACTCTTGATGGGCTCCTTACTGCTTTTAACATTAAAGAAATCACAGCCATTAACATTGTCTACAGACCCTGCACAGTCTGGCTCCTACACACCTCTCTATCTTCTGTCCTCACTTCCACCGTGGTCTTTAACTTCTTCCTTTAGTTCCTGAAAGATGTCACACATTTTGCTGCATCAGGCCATTTGCACATTGTCTTTTCTTGTCTTAGAATTCCCTTTTACCTCACTGGCTTTTATTTACTCATTTATTAGCTTATAGTTGTCATGTTATTTTTTCCAGAAATAATTGCCTATCACTTTTAACTATATCAGATCCCCTTATTTCATATACTGATATATACCTGTATTTTTAAAATAACACTTGTTACAGTTTTGAATTATATATACCTACTTGGTGAATTCTTATCTTCCCTGCTGTATTATAAATTATATAAATAGTGGTTTCAATCCTCTTTGTCTCATGATTTAGTGTCTGTCACATAGTAAGATTTCAATAATTTTGAATAAATGAATGAATAAATTATGTAGCAGTGAATCAACATATTAATCAGAGATCACAAAATAGTGAACTTCACATGTGGTGTGTGTGGTTTACACAATGTATTAAGACAACTTTGATTGATGCAAGCATGTAAATATGTGATTACACATGAAAGCTACATTTGAAGATTCTCTTAAAATACTGGATGAACTTGCATCACAGGACCCATAATTAGCCTTATCTTAATGGCTTCTCACCCCAGTATTTCCCCGTGAACTTTCTCTTTTTTAAACTCTAGATGTATGAGTTTGCCTTTATTGCTACAGATGGTTACATGAAAAGGAACCAGAAAAGATGACCATGCAGAGTGACAAGAGAGCCCAAGGATGACCAGTCATTAGGGATGGGCAGGAAATTAGAAAGCCCTAAAGAAGCCTGGGAAGTAGTTAGGTGGCAAACTACTAGCAAAATGTGGTTCATTAAAGCCAAGATAAAAAAGGGTTTCAAAGAAACAATTTTTAAAAATAACCTTCTCCTCTTACCATTTTCATTTCCTCATACATCATGAATAGAATATTGAAGTCGTGTCTGTACTTGTACCAGTTTCTGATGTGATCAAACCAAAGGCTTCCTACCACTGGGGGAAAAGTTAATACGTAACAAGGTTAAAGATGTTGCACTTATTGAACAGCAGACTATAGACTTCCTTTTCTGTTTTGGAATCCTTAGATAAATAAATCAAGCTCGTACCACTGGACATCTATGTTACCTTTTAAAAATGGTGTTTTGGGAACAATGACATGATTTTAATGGAAACCTGCCTTTCCTACGTATGTAGGAAAGCAACAATTAAGAAATAAGAACCCCAAAGAACTAACTTGGAAGGTTTCTTTCTGGTAAGCCCCTTACTTTTCCTCCTTCTTCTACTTGAAAACGTCTTTATTTCTCCTTTTATTGTCTATTTTAAGGTCTCCGGAGAGCAACTTCACCTATCAACATTGAGGTGAAACTGAGTATAATCTTCTAAATGAGTGAGAGCACCAATTCCACATTCCACAAGCTTCTTGCATCAATATATCCTCCACAGCATTAAAATGAAAATTCCACCATTGTCAGATAAGGTCTACCGTAAGTCCACGACAGAATACAAAACTACGCGCACTTTGAACATATGCGGTTCTGGAACGCATGGATTTAAATAGTTTGAATTGTTAGACCATTGTAGCTGTCTTATGATCTTGTCAAAATATTTCTTAAACAATGTGCTTTTGCATGCAATCCCCAGAGTGGTCCTAGTGAGAATAAAAAAGCCACTGGGTAGCAAATTAAACTGACGGAATAGTAACATTTATGTGCATTCCAACTTCTAACATTACTCTGTCCATCTCCCTAAAATATGTTCCTTAAGTTTGAGAATTTGGCTAAATGGTAACATTGACTCATAAACATGTTGCTTATGTAAATAAATTCATGGTTACCTTTTCCATCTAGAAAGGTTTCCAAAAATTCTTCCATATTATTTGCAGCTGGTATTGTAGCCATCAAATTTGAAAAATGAAAGTATGAGGTCAAAACATCCTTGGGGTTTCTGTAGATATAAATAATCTGCAGGGGGAACAGTAAAACAGTTTTAATAATCCTTGGTTTTTTAAATATGTACATAATATTTCATTATATGAATGCATAATTATTTATTTCATCCAATCTATTATTCGTGAAAATTTAGGTTATGCTCAATGTTTGCCATTACAAAGATGCTGAAATAACTTTATTCACATGACATTTCACATGTACCAACATAAGGACTAATTTCTAATTATTTTTTAGTAAGGCTGATTAATGTGGTAAATTACCTTGCACAGAGGCTGTTTCCATTTACTCTGTGTGGGCATTAAATATTTGATATACAACCAAATAGCATTGGAGATCAGTGAAAAAGGAATAAAGGAAAAACTGTTTAACAGACGATGTTAACAAATAATTATCCATATAGAAAAAAAAAAGAAAATGGAATTCTACCTCATACCTCACACCACACAGAAAAATGATTTATAAATGGATTGAGGATTTCAGTATGAAAGTAAAACTTTCAAATCTCAAAAAGTAAAGAATACATTCCCATTCTTGGACAAGAAAAGGATTTACCAAACAGAAAAAAATATTTTTTTAATGAAAACTGATCAGAATTCAACTACATCAAAATTTTAACAATGCTGTTCTTCAAAATATACCATAAAAGGGGGGGCTGGACGGCTTATTTGGTTAGAGCACGAGCTCTCAACAGCAAGGTCGCTGGTTCAATTCCCACATGGGATGGAGGGCTGCGCCCCCTGCAACTAAAAATTGAAAAGGGCGACTGGACTTGGAGCTGAGCTGTGCCTCCACAACTAGATTGAAGGACATCTGCTTGAAGGTGATAGGTCCTGGAGAAAAACACTGTCCTCCAATATTCCTCAATAAAATGTATAATATATATATATACACACACACATATATATACATATATGACATATATATGTATATATACCATAAAATTACAAAAAGTAAGAACATATGAAAAAGCAACACATATAACCAATAATTGAATAGCATCCAGAATATATATAAAACAATAAAAAAGAGCCAAACAACAAAAAGAAAAATTTCGCAGAACAAGAAATTATGGCCAATAAACATATCAAAATGTTTATTTTCATTTTGATCAAAATGCTTAATCTCATTATTGATTAGGGAAATGCAAACTCAGATCAGTTTGAGATACCATTTTATAATTAATAGGTATTAAAAAGGTTGATAAAAAACTAGGAGAAAAATAACAACTCATACATTACTGGTTTCAGTATAAACAGATACAACTGCTTTGTTTTAAAACAATATGATTTTATAAAGTTGAATACTTCTGAACTTTTTGACTTTGCAATTCTATTCTTTTTTTATTATTGTTGTTTCACTTTATTTTTTATTTTATTTTATTTTATTTTATTTTTAATTTATTAGTTTCAGGTGTACACGACAAGGTAATACTTAGACATTCATCATTTATATCCCTCACACTGTGAACCCCCTTCCCCCCATCCACTATCCCTCCGACCTCACACCAAGCCATCACATTATATATATAAAATTATAGTTGGCATTCATTAATGTTTAGCTTCTGGTGTACAGTGCCATGATCAGGCATCTACATCTTCCCTGAGGTGGTCTCCCAAATGGGACACGTGTCCATCGGATACCCAACAAAATCTTTACAACATTATTGATTACGTTCCCCAAGTTAATTTTCAAAAACACTGAGGCTATCTTGTGGTTACCAACTGTTTCCTAATTCGCAATTCTATCCTTGAACATACATTCTAGGGAAGCTCATACAGGTGTGCACCAGAAGACACGCTCAAGAATATTCATAGCATCAAATATTGGCATAACCTCATTATTCAGTGAAGGGAAATCATAGATCTGATAGACAGAATAACTTACACAACTTGAAAAATCATACAGCAGTGGAAAATCATATTTGAAATCTGGAACAAACAAAGGCATATGGAAAAAACCCCAGGAAAAAGAAAACAAGTGACAATATAAAGTTTAGTAAAATTTAAGGCCAAAGGATTTCACAGGAGAACATACAATTTATTTGCCTTGACCAACATAACAGAAATCTTTGTATACTGAATAACATATTAAGATATCTTACATGACTCAAATTCTAGTAAGTCTGTAAAGATTTTGATATAGCAACCATCACAGTGGAAGGTTTATACTCACTTACCTTTAGACATAAGGATAAAAGGATTAACCAAATAAATTGGCACAATCATTTAACAAAGTTCATTTTATATGTGTATTTGTGTGTGTGTGTGTGTATGTGTGTTACCCCACACAGAGAATATACACCATTTACTCATGTAGTCATGGGACATATTAAAAATATTGACCACGCAATTGACCATAAAACTTCTTAATGAATTTCAAAATTAGCACTCATATACACTATTACTTGACAAGAGTACATACCAATTGTCAACAAAATGTTTTTATCAGCCTTTTTTATACCTATTAATTATAAAAAATGGTATCTCAAACTGATCTGAGTTTGCATTTCCCTAATCAAACAGATAAACTGTTTATCCCTAATAAAACAGAAAACTATACAAATTCTTGGAAATGAAAAATCTTCAAAATAACTTGGACCATTTAGAAAATTAAAACTGAAATGATAGATAGAAAATAATAAAATTTTATCCATCATTTTTAAATGTCAATATTTTAAAAATAAATATTGGAAATAGATAATAATAAGGTTTATGTTAAAAAGACAGAAAAATAGGGGCCGGCCCGGTGGCGCAGGCGGTTAGAGCTCCATGCTCCTAACTCCGAGGGCTGCCGGTTCGATTCCCACATGGGCCAGTGGGCTCTCAACAACCAAAAAAAAAAAAAAATTCAATGAAAAGACAGAAAAATAAATGCAAACAAAATATGAGAAAACAATTAATATGAAAGCAGAAATCAATGAAGAAGAAAACATTAAATTATGCTTTAAAAAGAAGCTAGTTATTTGGAGGAAAAAGCAATTTAATAAAAACTCCTGGTATCCTGGAAAATGTGAGAATTAAAGAACATTTTAAAATGTCCTTATAACAAATGTGTGAAAAAGATGTAATCAGAGAATTGGAGAAAATTCATTGGATTGTGACAGAACATGTTGTAATTTCTTTAATTGTTTTAAAATACAGATAAAACAGAGAAAATATACTTTGAAATTAAAATTCTAATAACAATTTAGGGAAAGGCAGCTAATTTAAATGAACTGATCAACAGAATGAAAATATACAACTATGAAACAGACAGGTTCAGATGTATTTACAATGGACTTAAAATCAAATCTTCAGAAAATTCAGTTAATTTGTATTTTTGAACTACTTCATGACTTAGCGAAAAGCTTTGAAATTTATTAGACTAGAAGTACAGTGATACTAAAATCAAATAAAGATAGAATGATCATAGAAAATTAAAATCTATTTGAAAATAGCTACAGACAAAAATGCCTGAATAAAAATTAACAAAACTCTTCCAGCTGTATGTTAACATAAATATCATACTATAAACGAGTAGGATTTATTCCAGAAATAGAACATTATTGAAATATCAGTTGATTTCATTTCACTATAGATTAAAGGGAGACGGGAGAAACATGGCATCTTCAGAGTAGCCAAAAAAGGCATTATCATGCATGGTGCCATGCGGGGTCTCAGCTCCTGCTCCCCATATAGGAACGCAGGTTATGGGGAGGCCATAAAGAAACACCCACGGAGCCATAGACAGGGGAGTCATACCGCTATAGTCTCACTGGCAGCTGGGTTGGGGACATAGGAAACAGGATCCACAAGACCTACAACCTGCTGTCCCCTCCTCTGTCAACCAACGAACCCCACTTGCTAGCTGTAATCCGCCTTGCTAACTGCAATCTGCACTTGCTAGCTCAGCCACCATCTTCTTGCTAGCCCCCCATTTGCTGCTAGCATAGCCATGGCAGTTATATTAGTGGCCAATGGCTCACTGGTTACAGCTGACGTCCAACTAGCCACAGCTGATGGCCATCCAATCACAATTGATGGCCATTTACTACCTGAGCCAGCACATTTCACATGAGGGCGAGAGCCTGGAAACTGCACTCCTGGCTCTGTCCCCACATGCATTTTATATGATTAGACCTTTTCTGAATAAAGCAAAAACAAAAATGAAAGTAAAACTCCAAGCAAACTAACAGTAGGAAAAAAGTTACTCATTATTATGTGCCTGGAAAATCAGCTGCAAAACAAAACCAAGAAAAGATACTAAAAATGCTAGAGAATGAAAGATAAGAGAATAATTGTCATCACCTCCATTGCTCTAGTTTTTTCTGCAAGTTTTAACTACTGAAATAGAGAAAAAGAAAGTAGTGTAAATATTGGAAAATAAAGAAAAGTAAAATGTATTATTTTAAGATCTAATATATTGCGGAGTATAGGGGAAAAAGTTAGTTAAACTAAGAAAATTGATTAAGGGAGCTGCAATGCCAATGTTTTTTATTCTTTATAACAGCAATCACTAACTAGAAAAGACAACAGTGAAAAAAAATTAAAATTCAAATTAGCCAAAAACACAGGAATTTCAGGGAAAAATATGTATGAAGCATGCAAAGAATAACAGCACATTTGATGAATGTGAAAGTAGACCTGATAAATAAAGAGCAAGAGAATGCTGCTGGAAGGAATGTTGCAATATTGCAATTTTAATGATTGTCCCAGAATTAATCTCTATATATTTAATCAATTCCAACCAACATCTAAAAATCATTGGGAGAATGAACATATGAAAAAATAAAGTTGGTGGGAATTTGTCTTATCAGTTACGATATTTAAAACAGTGATATATATATATATATATATATGTATATATATATACATACATATATATATTGCTATATATGTATAAATAAAAGACTAGATGGACCTGAAAAAAAAAGGCATTTAAGTAAATGTGATAGCAGTACATTCCATGTTGAAGAATTAGAAAAAGAAACTATACAAATGAAAATAATTATCACCTATAATTTCTTCACCTGAATATGTACTGTTAAATGATAAGAGAATTTCTTACATTTATGTGCACAATATGTAGAACTTTCTTTTGGCTTTTTTACTTAAAGTTGTATCAGAAATAATTACTATACCATTCAAGTGACTCCAAAATATAATATATAATTACAGAATAACACTTTGTCTTACAAGTAAACTATGAATCATTTCTCTTATTATTTGAACATTTAGATTGATGCCAATATTTTACTGAAACAAATAATGCCAAAGCAAACACATTTGTAAATAAATCTTTTTTTCCCTATATTTTGATCAACTTTATATTTTAATAGTGAAAACCCTGAGAAGAACTCTACTCATATTATAAGGTATATATGAAAAACCTGAAAGTTTATATCATTTATACTCCAATAATAGTGAATGTGTGATCCATACCATTGTATTACTCTTAGCACTGGATGTTGTATTTTTCATAATCATCTATGATAATTTCATGGAGGAAAATGGCATTTCATTTTCTTTTAATTTGTATGTCTTTGATTTTTTTTTTTTTAGTGAGGCTGTAAATTTCCTCAAGTTTTTCACAAATACATTTAAGCTTTCTTAATCTCAAAACAACAGAAAAAAACAAAAAAATAGTGAAGAACTCCCACATATTAAATTTTGGAATTTAGAGTCTAGAATCAGAGGGAGGGATGATAGAAACTTACTATATCAAAATGTAGACTAAAATAATAGGGGAACAGTACATGCTTAAACAAGTCATATTGGATCAACTGGCAACCACCCCCCTCCCCTGGGCAAATATTATGCGATAGTCATATTTCAAATCACACACAGTATCAGATATAATTTATAATTAAATGTAAAAAATAAAAACACAGTTAATTAGAAAAAACCTGGAGAGCATTTGCATAATCTTTTTCATGGGGAAGTGTTTTCTTAGCAACACCAAGTACTAGAATCTAGGAAGGAAAGAAAGATAGATTGGTTCTATAAAATTAAAATCGGTTATATAAAATTAAAATTCAACAATCTTTAAAAGTAAACTATTGATTGGAAAAATATTTGTCCCATATAAATACTTCTACAAAACAGTAAATAAAAGACAAGCTAAAGAAAAGTTGGCAAAGAATATAAAGGGTATTTCAAGGGCTAGACATATACAAAAAGACTCTCAAGTGATTAAAACCAAAAGGGCTGCAAAATTCTCAAGAATGAGATGTTTTTAATTTGCACATTAGCAAAGGTTAATAATTCCAATCACTAGTAGCGTGTGAGCAAAAAACATTCTTATATATACTATTTGAACGAGTGTAAGTTAACATAGTATAGAAAGCAAGTAGCTAGTATTTACCAACTCTTAAAATAATTGGACACTTTAACCTGAAAAGTCCACTTTTAGGGAAACATTTCACTAGATCAAAAGTTTAAAGATCTATAAGATGTTTATTACAACGTGATATATACATGTGCTGCAACCTACCTGTCCATCAATATACATTCAATATTGTACAACCATACAATAAAATTCTACTAAACCATTAAAAAGAACAAAATTTTGTGTGCTGTCATAAAGGAATTTCTATTGTACAGTATAAATACACTGCATGCAATGTGTCCTGTGACTAAATTTATGTATATACCAATAATTTCATACATATTGTTAATGTGAAAAACAATGTCATCAAAATTAATTATAATAATAACTTTTAAGAGAATGCAGATAAGTGGAGATGGAAAAAAATATTTGAAGAAAGTATTTTTGTTCGTGCCAAAGGTCCATAAGCTAATTCTATGACATACCTTAGCTTTTTTGCTCTTGAGACCTTTCGGTACTAAATAATATGGGAGGTGGGTAGAGAAGAGGCGAGGGGATGGTCTCGCAAGAAAGTCTATTTTGTGTATGTTGTATTCGAGGAAGGGAACTCTGTCAATTGTTTTCACAATTTCAGTTCTGCTACGATGTCCCTCAAAGTATATCAAGCTTAATATCTGCTGAGTCCAGATAGTACCTGTAAAAATAAATAATTTTGTTTTTAATTATGAATTAATTTTCTATAAAAAAGGTGTCAATAATTATACCATATATCTCAAAATCATTTGGATTTTCTTTTTTCTTTAACCATTCTAAGTATGCCAAGGAAATTTGTCTAACTTTTTTGTTTGTATTTTGCATTGCAATGAGTAAAGACAGAATCAAATGCTCTTAGTTGTTCTTTTACTTGGAAAGAGCTGTAGTTGTTCTGATTTCATGCTAGCAGCAATTGAGATTAATTCTTCACCTCTTTCCGTTTCCTGTATTCGTGCTAAGTTCCATTCGTCTGATTTTCTGTGGCTACCTTTGTGTCTCATTCCTCAGTCTCGTTTCTTAAAGCCTTATCTTGTAGAAGTATAGACAGACAAATTAGGAGCTCAAGCCCCTTTCCACCCCCACCTTCCTTTTTTTAAAAACTGTGTAGCCTAGGTTTTCTCACACATTGTTGAATGAAAGTGCTGATAGCAGGCATTCTTGTCTTGTACTTGATTTTAAATGTAATATTTTAAATGTTTCACTATTGCATATGATGTCTGTGGTAGTTTTGGTAAATACTGTTTATGAAGTTAAAGAAGCTAATTTTTTCCGCTAGTTGGTTAATAGTTTCCATTATGAATATGTGCTGAATTTTACTAAATGCTTGTTCTGCATCTATTGAGATGATAACTAGGCTTTCTCTTACATTCTAGTAATGTGGGTGAACTACAGTAATATATTTTTAAACCAATCATGGCTTGAAAGAAACCCATCTTGTATTTTTTTTTAACATTGCTAGATTTCTTTTGCTTATACTTGGTTTAGGATTTTTACATGTATGTTCATGAATATACAATCAATGTTCTAAAAGGATGTGAGATGTCAACAATCTTGTAATTGTTATGACTCAATAGTAGATTTGATAAAATTTATGGCAACTCCTGGGGACAGTTCCTAATCTCCTCTCCAAGATGAGTAAGAGCCCAGGAGCCTGGACTGAGCACTGATGTTTGGTGTCGCAAACACTTGGGCTAGATTAAGAGTAAAGGAAAAACTCTCAGGGGCTGCAGTGCTTAGCCTAAAATGAAGCAAATAAAAAACAGATGCCACCAACATCTACGGGAGGGGAAAACAAAATACCAATATCAGATGTGCTGATAAATTTTGCAGAATAGAAGAATTCAGGGAAAAAACATTTCATTACTAATTTGGGGAAAGTAAACGAGTCATTAATTTCAAAGTAGATGGTGAAAGGGAGTGTGAAAGGGATTGTGGAGTATTTTCATGAAAATCAGAAATACGTTTTTTTGTATTGACTTACATGCCAGTGTATCTTTCAGCAACAGTAACCACTTTGCATACATTGCTTTAGGAGCACCAATCACCCTGTTCCAAGATTTAAAAAGACAGCTTTTTTTTTGGAATGTAAGAGTGGAGGGCAATTAGTTCAAAATTATTTCATTATTATAGGGAAATGCAAAACCGTTAGAGTAATTGAAAATCTTATTAGGAATTAGTTCTAACTGAGATGTGCTGTTAACAAAAATCCTACTGGGTTTTTAAATGTATTTTCTTCTAATATCAGAGAAAGCCAATAGGTCAGCACTTACTAAGTATCTGCTTTTGGCTCAATATTTGGATTTTTCATGTGTACTATCAGAAATGATAACATATGCATTTCAAATACATATAAAGATTTGAGATTTATTTAACTTTCTAATCCTAGGTGGTTGTCTAAATGTAGACTGGGCTACTGTTTTGTCTGGGAAAAGTGCACATTTGTACACATGTATTATCAAACCAGAGTGAAGACGGATGCAGGTGGCCCACTCCTCAAACTTACCAGATTTGGGATATGTAACTAAGAAGACGTCATCATCTCTAATTTCAAAATCTTCTAGATTTTCTAGAAAGTCAACATCAACGACAGGTAAATTAAAATTATAGCCTTTAAAGTTCAATAAGTATTGGTCTGTGTTGTCCATAATTATTCACCTACAAGTAAGAACAGATTAAATTATTTTCAAGTTCTTAATATTTTATAATAATGACGAACACTTACTGAGTCCTCAATATGTGCCAAGCCCCTTTTAAATGTCGTATATGTATTAACACATACCATACTAAACAGCTTACATGTATAAGTCATTTAATCTTCACAGCAATCAAACATTGCTGGAGGTATTATCACTATTGTAAAGATGAGGAAACTAAGATACTAAAAAGCTAAACAGCTTTGCCTAAAACCCCATGATGGAGACATTAGCATGACTCCAAACATACAGCTGAGGAAAATGTGGCACAGGAGGTTCAGCAAGTTGTTCAGGGTTGCCCAGTTAGCAGACGTGGCAGGATTTGACACCAGATGATTTGACCTCAGAGTTCGTGCTTTCAATCACTTGACCTAATACAGTTTCTTAGTATTTCATATTTTTAGTCTTCTCTTTCTTTTTCATTGTTATACAAATAGGAACTTCTTCAATGAATGTACTTTTTATTTCTCTCTCTCTTTTTTTTTCTGGAACAGAAATAATCTGCTTTCTCTGAACAACTTCTAAGGCTTTAGGATGTGTGTGCTATTTCAAATAAATTCTGGAATGTGCTCTGCATAGTAATACCAGTGGTGTCATGCGGGGTCTCTGGTCCCGCTCCCCACACAAGAACGCAGGCCATGGCGAGGCCAAAAAGGAACACCCACGGAGCCACAAACATCACTACACACACCACTACAGTCTCGCTGATGGCTGGGCCGGAAACACAGGAAGCAGGTGCCACACAATCCGCAACCCACCATCCACTTCTCCGCCTACCAACACACCACTGGCTAACTGCACTCTGCCATGCTAACTGCAATCCGCGCTTGCCAGCTACCACCTTCTTGCTAGCCCCCACTCCTCTGCTAGCGTAGCCACCGCAGTTATATTAGTGGCCAATGGCTCACGGGTTATAGCTGTCGGCCAACTAGCCACAGCTGATGGCCATCACTCACAGTTGATGGCCATTTACTACCCGAGCCAGCACCTTTCCACGTGAGGCCGTGAGCCTGGAAACGGCTCTCTGGAGCTCTGTCCCCACAAGTGGTATTACTTTGGAGATACTGCCCCAATATCTATTGTATGGATATTATTATATTTTCCAATGGAATTTTTATCAGAATCCTAAATAAATTTAAATAAAACAGTCAAAATAAAACTAGGAAGCCAATAATCTAAAGATGTACCTGTTCAAAAATTGGTCCTGCCAAATATTTTATGATCGCCATCTGAGAAATCTATTCTTGAACGTGAAATAGATGAGAGAATCCCAGAAGTTCTAATGCCATTAAGTTTAGAACCAATATATATTTCAGTTATACACTTTTTTAAAATTTCTGTGCACACCAAGAAAATGAGTTGGTTAAAATTTGCAGATGTGGTTTTGTCTAAATTACATGTCAAGAACATTTAATTCCTTTACAAACAATCTAACTCGCCTGACCAATAGAGGAAACTCAGAGGTTAGAAATTTGCTGAATAAGATAGAAAATCACTTGCATTAGAATCACCTGGGATTCTGGTGATTCTACTAGAATCACCGGACAATGCTACCCATCCTACCCCCACAGATAGCACCTTTTACAGAAATTCTTGATGCAGACAAAAGAAGAGTGTTAGCAGCCCTCAAACACATTCTGAAATCACTCCTTTTTTGCTATTCATTATCTTTAGTCTACTTTGTACAGTCTCAGCAGAGAGAGAAATATAAGAACGATTTTGTCACAGAAACAAGGGGAAGAGTGTAGTGTGAGATGAATTCACAGATCTCGGCATTGGCGAGTCATACATTGTTGGCATCTCCTTCATATATATAGGAGAAAGTGAATGTATAAAAGAGAAAGGAAGTCATGTCTTTCCCTGTTATTCTTGCACTGAAGTCCAACAGAAAAGGATAAAAGACAGAAAATTGAGGAGAAAAAACACATTGTGTGCTGAAGAGAGATTTGAAAGAGGATCCAAGTCTCCCCTTTAGCTACTTACTGTTCGTAGGTCAACTGATGAAACAAAATCCACTTCTGATATAATTTATAGATGACAGGGAATGATGTGTTGTTGCTGAGAAATAAATACTCCCTACAGAGTTTGTCTTGACCAATGAGTAGTATTCTAGAAAATCAGCAGATCACTCAGTTTGGATGAATAAATTACGTAAGAATTTGTTGTTATTAGGAAATAAATATCTGATTGCTCCAGAAAAAGCAAAGGGTTCAAAATTTGCAGGAATACTAAAGAAAACAGCATGTTTACAGTAGTTATATTTACTTAACTTAGGAAACTATACAACAAACAAGAAGGTATATTTGAAAGCTACTGCAACATCTTTCTTGGACATGAAGGATGGTTAGTAAAATCTTTTATACCTACCTCAGAAGATTGGTGTTCCCTCTTCAGGTTTTTATTTGAACCATCTTATGTAAAACTGGCAATGGCTATGGGAGGTTTAAAGAGCCTTATAGACTCAGAAGAGTATTTAAATTCCTTATGCAAAATGTCCAGGGTTGTCTATGATGTCCTTCCACTCCTGTTTTCTTTTTTAAGTTTTCTTCATTACAGAAGATTGATCTCATTTTTTTGCCTTCTCCAATAATTGAAATATGTCTCAGACCTGATCTAACATCTCCCTTAGACATTTCTCCCATTCTTTAATCATCTGTTACCTAAATCAGCTGCTCTTTGGTAATGATTCTCAGGTTTCCACTAAACACAGTTTGACCCTAGGGGAGATTTTTAATCCTTGTACTAATGTTCACCGGTAAGTAAATACAGTTTAAGCTGAGGGTAGATTAGGCTTGTAAATGCTTAACCTATCTCTTGTTTCATGTCATTTTTCTATGCAAAGCAAATCTCTTTTGTGAGAGGTGTATAGCCCGATAAGTATAAATTGATGAGAGCAAACTCCTTATGAAATGAATAGCTCGCCAAGAAATTTTGATTTCATAATATAAACTTTCATTGAACTAAATGCTTTAGGGGCCTTTTAAGATCCTTGAGAGCTTTTCCCTGTTCCCTCTGGCTAGACCACTCTGCAGTAATTGAACTGCATCTGCAACGGAAGGAATTGTTTTAGCTTCCTCCTTTCCATACCAAACAATAATATGCTGAATCTAGTGATTAACAATATTACTAAACTTTTTGTTTCCATGGAACTTTCAAAGCTTAGTGAAATCTTAGTGATATTCTGCATATCTAATGGGACAAAAAGAAATCTAAAGGTGAATAAAGAAGAATAAATTTAAAAAAATGAAAATGGAAATGTATCATATATTACATGATGCAACAAAAGCAGTTCTAAAGGAAACTTTATAACATAACACATGTATTAAGAATTTAGAAAGTGCTCAATAAGAATTTACAACACAAGGAAGTAGATAAAGAAGAACTTAAGCCAAAATTTAAGAAATGGAAGAAAGCAAATAACAAAGAATCAAAGTGGAAATAAATGATATAGCAACAAAAAAACAGTAGAATAGAACAACAAAATTAAGAGTTGGTCCCTCAAAAAAGATAAACAAAATTGACAAAACTTTATCTGGACTGACTGAGAATAAGAAATAAGACACAAACAAAGAAACAAACAAACAAATATAAATGAAAGAGGAGACATTACAAATGCTACTACAGAAATACACAGGATCATGAGAGACTACTATAATAAGAACCATCATATGACAACAAAGGACACAACCAAGAAGAAATCAGTACATCTAGCAAAACACAACCTATTTAAGCTGAATCAGGAAGAAATAGAAAATCAGAACATACCAATAATGAGTAAAGAGATGAAATCAGTAATCAAAAATCTACTAACACAGATAAACTCAGGACCAGATGCCATCAGTGGTGAAGTCTACCAAAAATTTTTTTAAAGAAAGACCAACAGCAATTCTCCTCAAACTCTTCCAAAAAGTTAAGGAGGAGGGAATACTTCTAAACTAATTGTACAACAACAACATTACCCAGATTTGAGAAACAAATTCAGGAATACATTGAAAGTTTTATACTTCATGACCAAGTGGAATTTGTGAAGTGAAAAAATTGTACAATGAAAACTACAAGACTTTACTGAGAGAAATCAAAGATACAAACAAATCAGAAGATGTCCTGTATTTGTGTATCAGATGAATTAATGTCATTAAAATGCCTATACTACCCAAAGATACCTAGTAATTCCATACAATCCCCATCAAAACACCACGGGCATTCTTCACAGAAATAGAAGAAACAATCCTTAAACTTGTATTTCAGTAGTTTGACTGTACTATGCCTAGGTGTAGATCTATTCATGTTTATCCTGCCTGTTTGCTGAGCTTCATGGCTGTGTACATTAATGGTTTTCAGCAAACTTAGAAAGTTTTTAGACACAATTTCTTCAAACACTTTTCCCTGCCTTTTTAGCTTTCCTCTTCCTTATTATTAGTATGCTTACTGTTTTCTACATGTCTTTGAGGATCTGTTCAGTGTTTTCATTCTTTTGTCTGTCTGTTCTTCAGATTGGATGATCTCTATAGAACTATCTTCATGTTCCCTGGTTCTTCCGACAGATCAAACCCGTTGAGATCTTCTAGTGACTCACGAAAACGTATTTTTAATAGCTCTTTGGTTTTATATAAAGGCATAATATATGCAATGAATATTAATTGAGAATTTGGAGGAGTTACAATTCTCCCATCCATCACCTGATGGGGAGGATATGGGTATAAGACAAAGGAAGAGGTGAGAACTGTGGGCATTGGGGACAAAGTTCTCCCTGACTGTCATGTGTATGTTCAGGACCAGGGATTATGTAGTAAATAAGAACCACATAAGCTTCATGTGAAGAACAGCCTTGGTGCCTAATCTCAGATCAATGAATTACTAATTACATGGCAGGTTATTTAACCTTCCTATTTTTCAGTTTCCACAACTGTAAAATATTGGAAATTAAAATACACTTTAGTGCCAGGTACTAATTGTAAAGATAGCTGCTCTTGGAATCTTTTCCCACTACTACTAATTTTAACCCATATGTCCAAATTTTATTACAATAAATTAGAACAACTTTCCAATTTGATGCCTTACATTGTTCACTTTCTCTTACTTATCTAATTTATAGTCATTGCAATGGTTGTAAAATAATTTTGGGTGTAGGCTTTAATTTATTTGATGTCAGGGACTAGTATTGTCTCCATATAACTTCAGGGTCTACTACAGAATAAATAGTCAGCAAACACTTTGTTCATGCTCCTTGTGTTCATAATCACAAGAATGATGAACTCAACAAGATGCAGATATTTCTCTTGGGTTGTTTACTGTTCTCCTTTGTTAAAATAAATCTGGGGAGTATAACATATAACCTCTTTTTCTGAATAGCTCACCTGTACCTCTGTCAATTCACTAAATCTGTCTCATAGAAAAGGCTGCCTTCATCTTCTCTTGAGATGGTCACATGTAATTTTTATCTTTCATGTTATTGATGTGATATACTACATTTAATTATTTGTGTATATTGAACCATCATTGCATCCCAGAGACAAATCCCACTTGGTTGTGTTGTATGAAACATTTAATGTGTTCTTGAATTTGTTTTGCTAGTCTGGGTAATGTCATTGTGGAATGAGTTTAGAAGTATTCCCTCCTCCTTAACTTTTTGGAAGAGTTTGAGGAGAATTGCTGTTGGTCTTTCTTTAAAAAAAATTTTGGTAGAATTTACCAGTGTAGCCATCTGGTCCTGGATTTTTCTGCATTAGTAGGTTTTTGATTACTGATTTCATCTTTTTACTCATTATTGGTGTGCTCTGATTTTCTATTTCTTCCAGATTCAGTTTTGATAGGTTGTGTGTTGCTAGATGTACTGATTTCTTCTAGGTTATGTACTTTGTTGACTTATGATTGTTTTTATCATAGTAGTCTTTCATGATCTTGTGTATTTCTGTAGTAGCATTTGTAATGTCTCCTCTTTCATCTATTTGTTTGTTTATTCATTTGTTTATTTGTTTGAGTCCTCTCTCTTATTCTCAGTCAGTCTAGCTAAAGTTTTGTCATTTTTGTTTCCATTTTTAGGGACCAACTCTTAGTTTTCTTGTTCTGTTCTACTGTTTTTTTGGTCTCTCTTTCATTTATTTCCACTCTGATCTTTATTATTTGCTTTTTTCTTTTTCTTCACTTTTGGCTTAAGTGGTTCTCCTTTTTCTAGTGTCTTGGGATGTAAAGTTTTTTGTTGTTTGTTCGTTTTTACTTGAGATCTTTCTAATTTCTTAATATGTGTGTTCACTTTTATAATGTTCACTCTAGAACTGCTTTTGCTTCATCATGTAAGAGATGACATATTCCCATTTTCATTTGTTTTAGATAATTTTTTCTTCTTTATTCACCTTTTGATTTTTTTTTCTCCTGTTGGATATTCAGAAGTTTCTTCATATTTGTAGATCTTTTCACTTTCCTCTTGATTTGTAGTTTCATACCACTGAGATCAGAAAGTTGGTATGATTTCAATATTCTTAGATTTGCTAAGATTTCTTTTGTGTCCTATCACATGCTCTATCTGGAGAATGTCGTGTGCTCTTGGGAAAATGTATTCTGCTGCTGTTGAGTGGAATTTTCTATATATGTCTCTTAAGTTTCTTTGTTCTTAAGTACGATTCAATCTCAATGTTTCCTTGTTTTTTTTCTGTCTTGATGACCTATCCATTGTTATTTATTTGTTTGTTTGTTTATTAGTCTCATGTGCACAAAACACTGTACTAGTTAGACAATTATCACTTATAGCCCTCACCAAGTGATAACCCATCTCTCCCAATCTACTACCCCTCTGACATTGTTGATAGTTAGGTATTGAAGTCCCCCGCTGTTATCGTATAATTGACAATTAAGTTTGAGAACTTGCCACCAAGCAATCACAATTGGGAGCACTGTACAAAGAGCTCAGTAAGGTTTCATAATCTTGATATATTCGTGTCTCACAACTATGTTCCTGTCGATGTGTGGTGGTGTCTTGCTGAGTGGGGTTCATTTTTGTCGTTGTGTGTTTTTGTGTGCTGTAGGAAAAGATCTGAACTGGAAATAGAGCAATAAACAAACATTAAATTTCTTGTTAAACTTGGTAGAAATGAAATCAGGGACACCTTAGTCCAAGTTTATGGGGATAAGGCAATGAAGAAAACGGCCATGTACAAATGGATTAAACTTTTTCTGAGGGGAGAAAATGCATCACTGTAGAAGAAATTTCAGGGTGGCCAGTAATGAGAAGAACTGATAAAAACATTGCAAAAATTAATAGAACTCTGTGTCACAATAGTTAGCTGACTGTGAGGGAGAAGCATAGCAGACCAAGTAAACATCGGTAGAGAAACAGGAAAATATTAACTAAAAATCTTGGCATGAGAAAAGTATGTGCACAAATGGTCCTGAAGGAGCTCTTGCATCATGACAATGCACCAGCCCACAGGGCACTATCTATGAGGCAGTTTTAGCCAAGAAACAAAAAACTGTATTGGAACAGCCTCCCCACTGACCTCACCTGGCCCCCAATGACTTCTTTCTTTACTTGAATATAAAGGATATATTGAAAGGAAGACATTTTGATGACATTCAGTACATCAAGGGTAATACGATGACAACTCTGATGGCCATTCTAGAAAAAGAGTTCCAAAATTGCTTTGAAGGGTGGACTATGTGCTGCATGGGTGCATAGCTTCAAAGGGGAGCACTTTGAAGGCGACTGTAATAATATTCAGCAATGAGGTATGTAGCACTTTTTCTAGGATGAGTTGGCATATTTAATTGTTAGACCTCATATTTCTTCCTTAAGATCTGTTAGTAATTGTTTAATATATTTTGGTGCTCAGATGTTGGGAGTGTATATAGTTATAATTGTTCATATATATATATATACATATATATATATATATATGCAATGATTGTTTAAAGGTTATTCAATTTAGTCATGATACATATAAAAAAATTTTTGCAATGACTTAAATGCCAAAATTGCATTCATTTTTTTTCACCCTGTTATTAATGTGACCGAATAAAGTTATAGGTTAATTTTAATTATTATAAAATACAAAGATGCTTGTTTACCTGTATAAAGATATCTTTTGAAAGCCTAGGTGGGCTAAATATTATCATAGAGTCTAGCAGAACATTTAATTAGTTGTTATCTTAGGTTTTGGAAACTGAGACCTTTTTAGTAGTGTTCGAATTCTAAAAAACTTAAAGAAAGTTTACCCCCACTTTCAGTACCGTTTTTCCCTGGCCCTCTGATCCATAAAACGGCAATAGCCTTATGTTGGGGACTCCCTTGTCAGTGAGATAACTGCCACATCTGTTCTGATCCACCTGACTTTCCACCAGAATGCCATTCCATGAGGGAAAATGGAACAGGGCAATCAATGCTTTCTCTTGCTTATACCATCACAGTAAAGGGTTAACACTTTCATTTCAGGCTTGTTTCTTTAATGGCTTCTCTGCATTTGCCAGCTCAGCTTTCCAGAAGTGCCAGCTTCTGACACTGGATTGTCAGGTAAGAAATGGAAGCATAAGACAAATGTAAGTGTAGGCTCGAGGTGAGAGATAAAGGACATTTAGTATCCTCTTGATCCTATTTCTCTTGAAAGTGATAGCCTAAATTATACATATTTTTAAATTATCTTTTATCAAGATGTCTAACTAAAATGTGACATTTAAACTAAACACTGCTTAGAATTAACTCCATTAAATGAATAAATGGATTATTCAAATAATTACCAAAAAAACACATTTTAGCTTCATTAACTGGATAATTCAGATGAAAAGGCAGAAGTCTAAGTTACTGTTCTAAATTTGATGCTTTACAGTAAGTATAATATGGGTGTTTAGATAAATCTTATGTCACACAAACTTGCCGTGCTAAAGAACCCAAAAATAACTTAAGAACCCAGTGATAACTTGTACTTTCCAATACTTAAATAATCACAATAATAACTTTGTAAGCTGTCAGGTGTTTGCTTGCAATTGCAAAAGGTAAGTAAGTTTGGATCTAAGAACAGCAATAGCGTATTGAGGAATGACATTTGAGGATAGTCGTGTTGTCCAAGGTGGTATATTCTGGATCTCTGTAAACCAATGAGAAATTCAAAACCTTAACTACTAAACAGACGAGGATATACTGTGTAACAGAGAAGCTATTTTTATAAATCGAAAACAAGCACACATGAGATAGAAATAAAAGTTATATTATAACATTAGTAGCTTAACTAAACCAGGAGGTAATTTTATGAACATTGTGGAACAATGAAATTTGGATATTTATAAACCATGTAACAATGTCAGGGGTTTATGGACTATAGAATGCAACACAAGAAGGATAAACAGATAACTGTCAGCATTTCAGTAAGAGCTACAGCCAATTTATGTTTCCCTCCCTGTGTGGCACTTCTTTAACCTCTGTCAGAGAAGTTGGTGTGCCCAGTGATATTCTTTATTTCCTATCACATACAATCGTTCTGTGTGTGTGTGTGTGTGTGTGCATAGATATATACATATAGTATATTTCGTACATAGCATATTATATATACATAAAATTATATACCTAGAATATATGCCTAGTATATACATGTATGTAATATACTATATGTAATACATAGTACATTATATATACTATGTATGCATGTAATATACATATATATATACATAGTATATCATGTAGTTTGTGTAAAATACCCTAAATCTTCAGAGATTGGTATCGAGAGGAGGCCCCAATTCTTCTCTGCAGTCAGGCTCTTCTTTTTCTTCTTTTTCTCTATCATCTTTTTCTCCCTACTCACTTTTTTGTATGGGATTGAATCAAGTACAGTGACCCTGAGTATGAATATTGCAAGATTAGGACCTTAAAATACCACAATATTAAATAAAAAAAAAAAAAAAAAAAAGAACAATACTGGAGGTATCACACTCCCTGATTTTTCCTTGTACTACAGGGCTACAATAATCAAAACAGCTTGGTATTGGCGGAAAAACAGACACATAGACCAATGGAATAGAATTGAGAACCCAGAAATAAAACCACATAAATATGGACAGATAATTTTTGACAAAGAAGCTAAAAACATACAATTGAGGAAAGACAGCCTGTTCAATAAATGGTGCTGGCAGAATTGGATAGCTACATGCAAAAGAATGAAATTGGACTGCTATCTGTCACCATGTACCAAAATTAATTCAAAATGGATCAAAGACTTAAGCATAAGACCTGACACAATAAACTGCATTGAAGAAAACATAGGTACTAAACTTATGGACCTTGGGTTCAAAGAGCATTTTATGAATTTGACTCCAAAGGCAATGGAAGTAAAAACTAAAATAAACAAGTGGGATTATATGAAACTGAAAAGCTTCTGCACAGCAAAAGAAACTATTGACAAAATAATGAGGCAACCAACTGAATGGGAGAAGATTTTCGCAAACAGTTCCTCTGATAAGGGGCTAATATCCAAAACATACAAGGAACTCATGAAACTCAACAACAACAAAACAAACAACCCAACTGAAAAATGGACAGAGGACCTGAAGAGACATTTCTCCAAAGAGGATATACAAATGGCAAATAGACATATGAAAAAATGCTCAACATCGCTAATCATCAGAGAAATGCAAATGAAAACCACAATGAGATATCACCTCACCCCAGTCAGAATGGCTTTCATCAACAAAACAAATAGTAACAAGTGTTGGAGAGGCTGTGGAGAAAAAGGAACTCTCATACACTGTTGGTGGGAATGCAGACTGATGCCCCACTATGGAAGGCAGTGTGGAGGTTCCTCAAGAAATTACGAATAGAATTACCATATGACCCAGCAATCGCTCTCCTGGGTATCTACCCAAAAAATATAAAAGCATTTCTCTATAGAGACACGTGTACGCCAATGTTCATTGCAGCTTTGTTTACGGTGGCCAAGACATGGAAACAACCAAAATGTCCTTCGATAGATGAATGGATAAAGAAGTTGTGGTACATATACACAATGGAATACTATTCGGCGTTAAGGAAAGATGATATAGGAGCATTTGTGACAACATGGATGGATCTCGAGAGAATAATGCTAAGTGAAATAAGTCAGACAGAAAAAGCAGAGAACCCTATGATTTCACTGATATGTGGTATATAAAACAAAAAGAACAAGACAAACAAATGAGAAACAAAAACTCATAGACACAGACAATAATTTAGTGGTTATCAGAGGGTAAGGGGGTGGGGGGTGGGTGATGAGGGTAAGGGGGATCAAATATATGGTGATGGAAGGAGAACTGACTCTGGGTGGTGAACACACAATGGGATTTATAGATGATGTAATACAGAATTGTACACCTGAAATCTATGTAAATTTACTAACAATTGTCACCCCAATAAAATTAAAAAAATACCACAATATTCATTTGGATTGAAACAATTGTCTGCACAAAGTCCCACTGTGTGGGAATTTAATAATTTATTCATTCAACATACATTTATCAAGTGTTATATTGATCTAGGTTTTTTTCAAGCAAAAGAGTGTACTGTTTATTTCAAGAATTTGCCAAGTATTTGAAGTTACAGAACATTTATATTTTTAAAATCAGCAGTTCATGAGTAAAAAAAAAAAGGTAATAATGCATTTTACTAATTTTTAATAAATAATTTATAAGAGGTAAAGTACTATCAGTTCTATTAATAAAAATTAAAATGTGATAAGATTAGGTATGGAGGTTTGGGGTTATAATTTCTGATCTAACTAACTCTTATCTAGAGATCTCTAAGAATATCTCATATGTGGGTCACAATATAATGAAGATTTTCTACCTGGAGATGAGTCAGTATAGCACAATGATCAGAAGATGGATTCTTGATCCATTCTGCCTGTTCATATCTGTTTCTGTTGCTTAGTAGCCATATTCCTTTTTTCCCCATTTCCTAAATGCTCTGTCTCAATTTCCTCATCTGTAAAATAAGGATATTAGTTTTCTACACAGTTATTAGGGTTAAACGAGGAAATACATACAAAGTACTCTTAAGAGCAATTGGCAGAACATGTGCTATACAACTTATTAGGCACTGTTTGTTTGTTTCTGTTTTTATCATACTCTGATTGTTCTCGGCATAAAAGTTCCATGTAGTATAGAAATAGAATAAAAGAACTGTTCCCTCCAAAAATGCACCCATCTATATATAATGTATAATAAATAATTTCACAACACACATGAATCTACATAACTTGTCAAAAAATCCATAGAAATAATTATTTTATTTGTTTGGAAATAAAAATCTAAAGCTCCCAGGTCTATACTACTTGGCAATACAGTATTTGGCAATTATATATAAGTACTTAGCAATTATATACTACTGTGTTTTTACTTGATTTTTTAACGCTATTTTTCTCTGTCTAGAGTTTGAAACTCTTTGTTTTGCATATCTATATCTATATCTATCTATCTATCTATCTATCTATCTATCTATCTATCTATCTATCTATCTATCTGTATTGAGACAGGTTACTTAGTATGAAACCAGGCAGTTAGAAACTCCTTGGTAGACTAAGCAAAAACAGAACAAAAACAGAACAAAATCAGAACACAGGACAACCATACCAGGACAACCGTGCCAGGACAAAAATATCATCAATCCTACTCTGGGACAAATGGGTTTTTTTCAAAGACCTCCCCCAAGCTGAGCAGAAGAGTGAGTCTGGGAAACACTGTATCCATAGACACCACATCCCAACATCCCCCTGCCAGGTAGAAATAAAGGTATATAAACACAAGCTTTTGCCTTAGCCGGTGGGCATCCCAGCTTCGGGTACCCCCTCCCGCTCGGGAGCCATAACTCTTGGCCCACTATAATAAACTATCTTCCTGTGCAACTCTTTTCCTCTCCCTGGTCCATGTATCCATTCTTGGGCTCCACAAGACGACGATGAACCCCGGCATTCACTAAGCAATATTCTACATCATTGGAGAGATCATCCAGGATCTGGGAGAGGTAAATATCTGTGCCCACTTATGGCCTTTCATTATTTTCGTCTCTTTCTCCTATCACACAAATATTGGGCCTCTGTCAGCCAGTTAAAAGTAAATGGCATGGTTGCCAACCTTAAGACTGGGAAGGCAGGCTTTGCAGGAAGGCTCTGGTCAATCCCCTCCAGGGCTGAGCCTGAGGAACATTGGCCATAGTCCAACTGCCTTTCCTCTTGCCTTCTCTCTTGTGAGGAGGGGAGCCCAAATATGGTGTGAGGTAGGCGTGAATGGCTCTTGGCAGTAAGTGAGGGGCTCTGCTTGTAGCTACTCTGTGGTGGGTCCCAAAGGCTCCCTGGGTCTTTCCCTTGTGCGAATGCCTGGACGGGTGCCGTCCAAAGGCTCTCCCTTCCCCTCTGTGCTGCTTTCTCTTACATCTCTGCTGTTTTCTTTTTTCTTTCTGTGAGGAAGCTGAATAATGGCGCATGCCCAGGATTGTGGGCCTTTGCAGACAGCTGAGGTACCCTGGTCGTGGCTATTATGCAGTGGGTCCCAAAGGTCTCTCTGGTCCCTTCCCAACCCGACCGCTTGTAAGGGTGCCAGTGGGATGAGTCCTCCATCTATACTGCTCTTTTCATCCTGTCACCATCTCTCCGCAGGTCTTGAAATGCTGGTCCAGGGTTTCTTCTCTGTGAAACTTCCTCAATACCTTCCACCAGCCTCAAGACACCTTAAGGTAAACACATGGATCGTGGGACTCTATAGGACATCTCTTGTGTCTCGGGATAAGATTTTCTTGCATTTAGCTCACCCTCTTATATTCTTTTATTGGGATCTCTTTCAAGTTTAAAGCACAGGTGGAAGTATTCTGATACATACCCCAAATCTCTTTGTTGTTTTTGAGACCTTCCTGATGAGACAAAAAAACAGTTAACAGGAGCAGCCTTGTGAGTTGGTAGATAGGGACAGGCAAAGAGAAAACAGGAGTGAGCTTATGGGCTAACAGGAACGAGCTAAACATTAACCGCTTGGCTCTGACTCCCTTGGCCAGCACAGCAACTGCAAGCTGACAAACACCTTACATTCATCATAGGTGGAAACAAAATAGTTCCCAATCTCAATGACAAACCCCTACACCTTTTTGTTTTGACCAAATGCCTTCCTTACAAGCTTTAATCATGTACTCCCCATTTACTATCTTTATGAAGAAGACTGTTATATTGTTATAGTAAGACTGTTATATTAATCGTGCCATCAATTTTTGTGATGCCCAGAGTCAAGGCATACATCCCTCTACCTTATTAGCGGCCAAAGCCTTTATCATCCTGTGGTCCAGCGCCAGATATTCAGGTGGGGACACACACACACAGATTTGGGTAGGCGCCCATGGGGGCACGGGCCGGGCAGCCAAGTGTGAATAAATCCTGGCGCACCGTGTCTACCCACCTGCCTGGGAACCCGTCGCGCAGTGTCCGTGGCCCAAGTTTTCTAGGGGACACCCTAGACAAATCGTGGGAGATGAATTGCAAAGGGACGCCTTTCTGTTCGTCCTCCCTTCCAGGTGGGCAATTAACCCTCACATGCCTTCAACCCCTCTGAATTGCATATTGAAACATTGGGACAAACTCAATCCTCAGACATTGAAGAAGTGGCGCCTGGTTTTCTTTTGCTCCGAGATTTGGCCTCTATACAAATTGAAAAATGGGAAAACCTGGCCTTCTGAAGGAAGTACTAATTAATATTATCATGTAATTAGATCTATTTTACAGGTGGGAAGACAAATGGTCCAAAATCCTTATGGACAGGGCTTCTTTCCTCTAAGAGATAAACCAGATCTTTGCCAAAGTGTCAGACAGACCCAGCCCTTGTGGGTCTTGTCCCCCTCCTACAAAGTAATCCCCTATGGGACCCTCCTCCTTAAAGGAGGCTCCCCCATCAGATCCTCAGCCAGAGGAACATCCCAAAACTCTACACCCCACTCATCCTCCTGAGCCGGCTCCTACCGCAGCTCCATCTCATTGCCCTCCATATCCGGGACCTCCTGTACAAAGGTGCTCCCAATTAAGAACAAAACTCCTTCCCTTACAGGAGATGCCAGGAGAATTTGGGCCTGTCAGGATGCAAGTCCCTTTCTCCCTACAGGACCTCAGACAAATAAAGGGGTACCTAGGGAGGTTTTCAGATGACCCTGACAAATATATAGAAGTCTTCCAGAAACTAAACCAGGTCTTTGACCTTTCTTGGAAAGATGTTATGTTACTTTTAAATCACACTCTAACTCTGAAAAGCAGGCAGCTTTACAAGCAGCCGAAAAATTTGGAGATGATCAGTTCCTAACCTATCATGATGAACAAGACCCCACTCTGGAGCCTTTCCTACATGAAAGCGAGCAGTGCTCTCTATAGACCCATAGTGGGATCCTGATACAGCCATGGGAAATTGGCAGAGAAAACATTTTAGGCATTCATTTTAGAGGGTCTGAGGAGAACGAGGACTAAGCCTATCAATTATTCAAAACTATCTACCATTAGCCAGATCTGGAGAAAGTCCCTCAACCTTTTTAGAAAGACTCAGGGAAGCCCTAATCAAGTACACTCCTATTGCGCCAGACTCCCTTGAATCAGAAATCCTTTTAAAGGCTAAATATATAGCTCAGATATCTGCAGGAAATTACAGAAATTGGCTACTGGTCCCGAAAACACCTTGGATCAGTTACTCAAGGTAGATGACACTGTCTTTTACAATCGGGACCAGAAGTAAGCGCAGGATAAGGAGATGAAAATAAGAAAAAAAGGCAGAGGTATTAGGGGCTACTTCACAGACCACAGCTCAGCAGGGTACCCGAAGAAAGTCTGATTGCTACCATTGTGGAGTCTGGCCACTGGCGAAGGGAATGGCCATGGCAACCAGAGCCAACTCAGAGACATCTGCGGCCCTGTCCCATTTTCCAAGGGGATCACTAGAAGTAAGACTGTCCCCAGAGGCCTCCGCCCCCTGGGTCAGCCTCACTCAGCTGGACTCCAGCTCAGGACTGATGGGGCCCCGGCTTCTACTATGGCTGCCTCATCCCATTTTGCTATCGAGACTCTCGAGTCCTTAGTAACCTTAGAAGTAGAAGGAAAATCCATTGATTTCCTTCTAGACACAGAAGCCACTTTCTCAGTCCTCTTCTCCAACCCAGGGGCCCTCCCCAATCGATATGTTACTATCTGCAGAGTAACGGGCAAGCCAATTACTAAATATTCCTCTCAGCCCTCAGGCTGCATATGGAGTGACCTAATGTTCTCCCATTCTTTCTGACTCTTGCCAGAAAGCCCTACCCCACTACTAGGAAGAGACATTATGACTGAGATGGGAACTATTGTTCTCTTAGCCCTGGAAGTACTCCTAGCTGCCTCCCGGTAATAGAACCAACATCAACCCTGATGTTTGGGCCACACAGAGGGTAGTTGGTCGCACCTTAACAGCCACCCCGGTACACATCCATCTTAAGGACCCCCCTCTATTTCCTCGCCAGAGGCAATACCCTCTAAAACCTGAGGCACTGAAAGGAGTAATAGCAATCATTAACAATCTCAAACAACAGGGCCTTCTTAGAGAATGCAGTAGTCCTATCCATACCCCCATCTTAGGAATTCCAAAATCCCATGGAGAATGGAGATTGGTTCACGACCTCTGAGCCATCAACATGGCAGTTATTTCTATAGACCCTATAGTTCCAAATCCTTAAACGCTGTCGTGCGGGGTGGCCAGCAGGGTGGCCTGCAGGGTCTCCACTCCCGCTCCCCACATAAGAACGCAGGACACGGTAAGGCCAAGCAGGAACACCCATGGAGCCATAAGTAGGGGAGTCAAACCAATATATTCTCACCGGCGGCATCCGCCTCTCTGCAATCCGCTCTTGCTAGCCCCCATTCTTTTCTGCTAGTGTAGCCACGGCAGTTATATTAGTGGCCAATGGCTTACGGGTTACAGCTGACGGCCAACTAGCCACAGCTGCTGGCCATCTGATCACAGTTGATGGCCATTTACTACCCGAGCCAGCACCTTTCTATGTGAGGCCGAGAGCCTGGAAACTGTTTTTTGGGGCTTTGTCCTGTCACGCAGGGGACCCTGCTCGCTGCGCCATTTGTCATGCAGGGTCTCAGCTCCCACTCCCCGCCCAAGAACGCAGGACACGGTAAGGCCAAAAAGGAACACCCATGGAGCCATAAGTAGGGGAGTCAAACCAATATATTCTCGCTGGCGTCTGGGCTGGAGACACAGGAAGCAGGATCTACATAATCTGCCTAATAGCAGTCCGCACTTGCCAGCCACCATCTTCTTGCTAGCCCCCATTCCCTTCTGCTAGCGTAGCCACAACCGTTATATTAGTGGCCAATGGCTTACGGGTTACAGCTGACAGCCAACTAGCCACAGCTGCTGGCATCTGATCACAGTTGATGGCCATTTACTACCCGAGCCAGCACCTTTCTATGTGAGGCCGAGAGCCTGGAAACTGTTTTTTGGGGTTTTGTCCCCACACTCCACCCCTACAGGGTCTCGCCTCACAATCTACGCGACAAGCGTCTTCTGCGAGGGTCCCTGTGCAAGGAGCCTGGAGGTGAATGCACTATCCTGAACACAGCCAGGCTCTCTGAGCACAGCCAGGGTTTCTCAGGGCACCACCAGTACTTCTGGGCACAGCCAGACATCCTGGGCTTCTTAGGGTACCACTGGTCTCCCTGGGCACAGCCAGGGTTTCTCAGGGGACCACCACAGTACTTCTGGGCACAGCCAGACTTCCTGGGCTTCTTAGGGTACCACCTGTTTCCCCGGGCACAGCCAGCTTTTCTCAGGGCACCACCACAGTACTTCTGGTCACAGCCAGACTTCCTGGGCTTCTTAGGGTACCACCTGTCTCCCCGGGCACAGCCAGGTTTTCTCAGGGCACTGCCACTCTCTCTGGACACAGCCAGACTTCCTGGACACAGCCAGGGCCTCTCAGGGCACTGCCACTCTCTCTGGACACAGCCAGGGCCTCAGGGCACTGCCACTCTCTGGACACAGCCAGACTTCCTGGACACAGCCAGGGCCTCAGGGCACTGCCACTCTCTGGACACAGCCAGACTTCCTGGACACAGCCAGGGCCTCAGGGCACTGCCACTCTCTGGACACAGCCAGACTTCCTGGACACAGCCAGGGCCTCAGGGCACTGCCACTCTCTCTCTGGGCTTCTCGGGGTACTGTGCTGGAACAACAGCGGCTCACATCAAGGTGCTTACATATTATCAATGGCGGCCAGTCAAGACACAAAAGCAAACATCAAACCAGTCCCACTACATGGTGGTTTGTTCCCAAACAGTCAAGCGTCCATTAAATTAGGGATAGAAGGCAATTCCCCATAGTCCATAGTCATTCGCCAGGGCTGTCCTGGGGGTGAGGGAAGACCTTGACCTCACCCTCATCTCCCATGGAGGACTCAGCAAGCGTTTCCTCCTGGGACTAAAAGTCCTGCATCCGGGCTGCCTCAGCAAGCAGTTCCCAGCCCACAGGGCGGCAACAACCTTCGCTTTCTCCGCTTTCTCCGGCCTCTGCTGGTTGGGGAACCATCCACGTCTTTCCACCCCTCCACGGGAATCGAGCTCTCCGGCAGCTGCTCCTCCTGGTCTTCCTCAGACTGAGCTCTCATACGCACAAACTGCTCCACTGCCCTTCGGAAAGCCCTGGCCAGCACCGCATCCTGCCGACTACGCCATGTGTCACGCAGGGGACCCTGCTCGCTGCGCCATTTGTCATGCAGGGTCTCAGCTCCCACTCCCCGCCCAAGAACGCAGGACACGGTAAGGCCAAAAAGGAACACCCATGGAGCCATAAGTAGGGGAGTCAAACCAATATATTCTCGCTGGCGTCTGGGCTGGAGACACAGGAAGCAGGATCTACATAATCTGCCTAATAGCAGTCCGCACTTGCCAGCCACCATCTTCTTGCTAGCCCCCATTCCCTTCTGCTAGCGTAGCCACAACCGTTATATTAGTGGCCAATGGCTTACGGGTTACAGCTGACAGCCAACTAGCCACAGCTGCTGGCATCTGATCACAGTTGATGGCCATTTACTACCCGAGCCAGCACCTTTCTATGTGAGGCCGAGAGCCTGGAAACTGTTTTTTGGGGTTTTGTCCCCACAGTCCCCACATACACTCTTAGCCCAAATAACTGAGACTGCCAGATGGTTCACAGTTTTAGACTTAAAAGATGACTTATTGTGGGGACAAAACCCCAAAAAGCAGTTTCCAGGCTCTCGGCCTCACATAGAAAGGTGCTGGCTCGGGTAGTAAATGGCTATCAACTGTGATCAGATGCCAGCAGCTGTGGCTAGTTGGCCGTCAGCTGTAACCCGTAGGCCATTGGCCACTAATATAACGGCTGTGGCTACGCTAGCAGAAAAGGAATGGGGCTAGCAAGAAGGTGGTGGCTGGCAAGCACGGACTGCTGTTAGGCAGATTGTGTAGATCCTGCTTCCTGTGTCTCCAGCCCAGCCGCCAGCGAGAATATATTGGTTTGACTCCCCTATCTATGGCTCCGTGGGTGTTCCTGTTTGGCCTTACCGTGTCCTGCGTTCTTGGGCGGGGAGTGGGAGCTGAGACCCTGCACGACAAATGGCGCAGCGAGCAGGGTCCCCTGCGTGACACTTATTCTACATATCTGTACACCCTGAATCAAAATATCTCTTTGTCTTTGAGGACCCAGACTTCCACAGCTCACCTGGATGGTCCTTCCCCAGGGAATTAGAGATAGTCCTCACCTCCTTAGACAGGCCCTCTCTAAGGACCTGTCAGACTTTTCTTATGACTTTTCTTAAGAGTTACATGCTCTTACAATATGTTGATGATCTCCTATTGTGTGTTCCATTTGAAGACCTCGGCAGCGAGGTACCACTGCTCTTTTACATTTTTTAGCCTCTAAGGGCTACAAGATTTCCAAGGCCAAGGCCCAGATGTGTCAGACTTCTGTCAAATACCATGGGCTAATTATCTCCAAAGGGACTAGGGCCCCAGGAAAGGACAAGGTCCATCCCATCTCCTCATATCCCCTACCCGAGACCCTTAAACAACTAAGGGGCTTCCTAGACATCACCGGCTACGGCCGCCTATGCACCCCCGGATACGCAGAAATGGCCCGCCCTCTCTATCAACTAATTAAAGACACTCAGACTGCAAATACACACCTGTTACGTTGGAGCCCAAAGACAAAACAGGCTTTCAGCCTTTAAAAACAGGCTGTTTTAAATGCCCCAGCTTTTAAAAAAAAAAAAAGCCTGTCACAGGAAAATCCTTTCATTTATATGTAACAGTAAAGAAATGACTTTAGGAGTCCTAACATAGCCCAAGAGATCCTCACAACAACCAGTGGGCTATCTAAATTAGGAAGTGAACCTCACAGTGCTCTACTGGGCACCTTGCCTTCAGGTAGCAGCAACAGCTACTCCTGTCATCTCAGAGGAAACCAAACTTACAATGGGACAAGAGTTAGGACAGGTCAGAGAAACAGTTCTCAAAAACCAAGATGCCATAGACTACTTACTCCTCAAACATAATCAAGGATGTGGAAATTTTAAAGGATTGTGCTGTTTCAATCTTTCTGACAATTCTCAGGTAATTGAGGATGAAGTTCAGCAAATTCATAACATAGTTTTCAACATTAAACAGAGGACAGGATTTTTCACTTAGATCTATCCTTCCTTTCTTCCTGGATTCTTAGCTTGATGAGACTTTAAAAAGTTTCTCTAATTTTTCTTTTATTCATTATTATAGGAATTGCTTCATGCTGTTGCCTACCGTGTATCTTGGCTTGCAGACCAGCCCTCGGGCGGCTCTGATGTCCTGGGAAACAAAACTGCCCCCATCTGCAATTGCTCATCTACTGGGGTGCTTTAGAGATACCTCTGGACAAGCCCGAGCTGCCGGCCCCTATACGCCCCTCCTCAGCCTCAAGTACCAGGAGCGGTCATCGTCTGCACTCCCTAATGGCAGTTAGGATTTCATCTTCAGAGGGGAGATTGAGACAGGTTACTTATTATGAAATGAGGCAGTTAGAGGGTCCTTGGTAGAATGAGCAAAACCAGAACACAAACAGAACACAGGACAACCACACCAGGACAAAAATATCATCAATCCTACTCTGGGACAAATGGGTTTGTATCAAAGGCCTACCCCAAGCTGAACAGAAGAGCCAGTCTGCAAAACATTGTATCCATAGGCACCCACATCCCAACATCCCCCTCCCAGGTTGAAATAACTGTAGATAACCACAAGCTTTTGCTTGAGCTAGTGGGCATCCCAGCTTCGGGTACCTCTCCCCCTCGAGAGCTGTAACTCTTGGCCCACTATAATAAACTATCTTCCTGTGTAACTCTTGGCCTCTCCCTGGTCTGTGTATCCATTTTGGGCTCCAGGAGACTATGAACCCCGGCATTCGGCAGTCGTAATATCCTAAATCAGTATTGTTGATGATAGACTGACAATTGCAAATCCCCTACCTGACGGAGAATATCTTGTACCTGATGAACCCAATTGGATGGGGATTCCACTAAATCAACCACTTGGATGCCTTGCAAATCTGGGCTTTATTCAAAGTTATCTCACCTGCTTTCTACCTCTTCCTCCTCCTCTCCTTCTTCTTAACCAAAGTAATAGAATACTAAAGGGTTGACGTGGGTCCCTGCTGAAATTCTGGCAATTTGTGCTCGTAAGTAATTACTCTCATTTCCTGGGAAAAGTGGATAGCTTACAATGGGGTGATCCAATTGCCCAGTGAAAAATTTCTTGATTTTTCTTGCAATAACAATTTGTGCAGGTGTAACTGGTGGTAACTTCACCCATGGTCGGACTCCAAGGTCTTAGATAAACTAGGCTCAGGATCTTGGGAAGAAGCTTCTGTCATTTCTTCCCATGGCCGCCCTTCTTCCCCGGTTTGTTGGTTTTCTTTATCTTGCTTCAGGGAGGTCGAGTTTTCCATTACGGAGTCAAGAGAGAACAAAGTTCTGGATGAAAGGGGCGTGCAGATGTGGAAGGAAGCGCAGCCGGACAGTCGGACAGTCGCTTTGCTGAGGTCTGCTTAGGGAATCTCTGGGTCCTAACTGCTCTGCAAGTTGCAGAGTCCTGTCTCCATAGCAACCCCAGCAGGATTCCTCTAAAAGAAACAATGGAGCACACGTGGTGCCAGGATAGGGAGGAGACCAAGAAAGATGAAAATCCTCGATTTGTGGTTTGGTGGAGCCTCTGCTCCTCTTTCTAGCTCAGCCAATCTGAACTGCAGTCAACCAGTGGTGGTTAGAAACCAGAGAAAGGGTCGGGCGCTGGAGCACAAGGGGGAGCCAAGGTTCGGCGCCTGAGGTTTTTCAAGGTCTGATAGTTTAATTCTAGTTGAACTGCGAAGGGCGAGTGGTGCCTTAGTGGAGGGACAATGCATTTGTAGGTGCCTGTGCGCGCGCGCGTGTGTGTGTGTGTGTGTGTGTGTGTGTGTGTGTGTGTGAGAGAGACATACAGGGGGAGGGTCCTTGGGAATCTTGAGGTGACAATGAGACTCCAGTGTGCACACCAGGAGAGCCCCAGACTCACATTTAGAAGACAAAGTTGTATCATCTGCGCCAACCACTGGAAATTTTGGAAAATAAAAAGAAAGCCCTGATGTTTGCTCTTCCCCTCAAGGAGTCTGCCAGATGAGCAGGCAGAATATTACCTTCATGGAGAAGGCAATGCAGGTTATCCTATATAAATAAGATAGTTCATGTGTTACCTGTTTTCTAATATTGAAATTCAAATTAACTCACCACTATATTTGCATAGTATAATCAATCTTTATTTGATAATATAAATGTGAATTCATTTTGCAATATTTAAGGTCACTACTATGACAATTAATTCATGTTATGCAATCTCCAAGCTGAAGAAGGTCTAGATGATGGCACTATATCTGGCCTTGAATATAAACTAAGTAATTAGCTATTGATGTTAATTGAATCTTTATCTCTGTTGGTTTACATTAAAATAAACCAACTAATACTTGTTATTTGACACTTTACAGTTGACCTGACTTCCAATTAGCAACATGCTGGTCATAAATTCTAAATTGATGAAGAACATAGTTACCTCCCTCCACACCCAACTGGGTGGGAGAAGCACAGAACCCTTCAATAATTTGATAAGAGCTGTGGACCTTCACTCTTCCCAAAATACACATGGGTGCACACATGCAAACTGTTGCATGTATTTCTGCTGATTTGGGTACCTATTGAAGTCAGTTTCCCCAGGTTAGAACACTTGGAATAGACTAAACAGTGAAATGAAACATAAACTAGAATTATACATTTTTTATAAAAATGGTGCAAGAGTTGAAGGGATTGCATTATTCCTCCTACATGGTTCTTTTCTCTCCTCCCTTGCAGCTGGCATGATAGGATGGAGGCTTTTTTCTTGGGCTGACAACATAGAGCAGGGTCGTAGGACCAGGAAAAAGGAAACATGAAGGAACAGACCTAGCGCTTGCTTATGTCTCCACTTTAGGAGATAAGAGCAACTGAAAGGAACAACCTCAGAAAATGTCTATTATTTCTGTTTCATTTTCAGCCCAAAGCACAATCGAGGCTTAGACTCTTGTAATCCTAAAGTTGCTTCTCATCAATTGTAGAATAAGGGCCAAGTTCTCAGCCTACTTACCTTTGCAACTTCATCTTCAACCACTCACCGCTCTCTTTCTGCAATCTAGTCACCCTGACTTTTCTTTCATTTTCTCAAATGCTCCATGTTCCTTTCTACCTCAGAGCACTCTCATGTTTCCTCTGCCTGAAATGTTTTCCCCTGTTCTTTCTGTTAGTTCTTTTCCTTAAGAAACTCTTCCCTGATTTCACAGATGATCTCAGTTCCCCTTATTATAATACTCGGTATTTTTCATTCTTAGCATTGATCACAATTTGTCATTCTATTGAGCTATTAGTGAGTTTTACTTCCTGAAGCCCTACTAAGCCTTGTCTGTAAAATCAGAGAAAAAGCCCATCCTACTTTTGGCAGGAGGAGGGAGAAAAGTAACCATTTTGAAAAACTCCCAAAGTTCTCTCTTGTGCTTAACAAGCCTGCCCACAAAGGAAAGTATTTTACCAGAGCCTAAGCAATTAGTACTAGGGTTGGTTTAGGATTTTACTAAAGCCTAACTAATCTGAGGGTAGATACTCAAATCTAGCCCCCTCTGGCCTTCCTGTATTCCTCAGGTTGGAGAGAGGGAAGGAAGCAGAGAAGCACTTGTAAATATCTCATGGAAGGGATATAGAACATACAAAACACTGAGATCTAATCAGAGGACTAAGGAATGCTTCCCCTCCCCCCAAATAAATTACAACTCATATTAGCCGTCTTCATTTACTACACTTTGATAGATCTCAAACTCATATTTAGACATTTATAAATTTCTAATTCATTAAGAGTCTGGGTACATAATATAGTACCTATTGGAAGACCATCAAACTTTCTTTTTAATCTTGGGTACATTTTGTTTATCCTAAAGATAACACACTTGGGACCGGCCCGGTGGCTCAGGCAGTTAGAGCTCCGTGCTCCGAACTCCGAAGGCTGCCGGTTCGATTCCCACATGGGCCAGTGGGCTCTCAACCACAAGGTTGCTGGTTCAATTCCTCGACTCCCACAAGGGATGGTGGGCAGTGCCCCCTGCAACTAAGATTGAACACGGCACCTTGAGCTGAGCTGCCGCTGAGCTCCCGGATGGCTCAGTTTGTTGGAGCGCGTCCTCTCAACCACAAGGTTGCCGGTTCGACTCCCACAAGGGATGGTGGGCAGCACCCCCTGCAACTAGCAATGGCAACTGGACCTGGAGCTGAGCTGCGCCCTCCACAACTAAGACTGAAAGGACAACAACTTGACTTGGGAAAAAAATCCTGGAAGTACATACTGTTCCCCAATAAAGTCCTGTTCCCCTTCCCCAATTAAAAAAATCTAAAAAAAAAATGGCCTTTCTTAAAAAAAAAAAAAAAAAAAAAAAGATAACACACTTGAACGTATTTTTCTTCTCCTTTATGAACTGCCAGTATTGTTCTTCAGAAAATACCCTCTTCTCTTTATCTTTCATAAATCAAAGTCTATATTCCTTATCTATAGCACTTCAGAAAGTATTTCTTTTCATAGGATGATACCGTTTACTCTAGAAAACACTACGGCTTTATCAATTGTCACCTTTAATCTGGAGCCACAGCTGAACTGCAGATGGATCTCACATGCAGTCCTTTTCTTCAGATCCTTTCTTCACCTGTAGCACAGCCAGATTTACCGTGAAACTAATGAGACTGAAACTTCAGGGCCCCACCCTTGTACAGGCCCCTTGCAATGTCTTGCACTTAATTTCAAATTTATACTTTTGGGGTTTTTTAATGAGATCCCTCCAATTTATATAAGCTGTAGTCTCCTGGATCTGCCCTATTCCTTTATAGGACTCCAGAGGAGAAACTCATACACATAAAGAGCAACCCAGTGTGTCTATTTGAACTAGATTATAACTTTACAGATTAGCAGAAATTTCTCCTGGGTGGCCAACTCCCCTATGTTAGTTTTAAGTGAAAAGATGCAATTCACTTGTGGCTTTAGTTAATTTTAAGTACAATCTTTGCAGGACACTATTTTACAGTGAGAAATTAACACTTTGGGGAACATCTATACGCCATGTTATTGATATAAAATACTTTATTTGATCCTTATTGAAACCCAAACAATAGAAATTGTAGTCCGAAACTGTATCTATGAGTACTGAGGAAATTTGTCCAAAGTTATACTGCAGGAAAGTTTGCATCTGGGATTTAAAACCAGTTCTGTCTGACTCTCAAGCTCATGGGGCCTCACACAACACAAATGTAGTGCTCTTTTTGTTTTTCCGACATTGATATGTGACTTTACCAAGATCATCCACAGACTATAAAGCTACAGATAAGTATGGGGGATAAAATACTCAGAAATTTTCCAAATAAAATCACTTAGTAATATGAAATTAGACGTACTGCATTTTTCCATATGCCTTAAGACAAAATCATCAATGAGGACTGTGGGGACAGAGCCCCAGGGAGCAGTTTCCAGGCTCTCGGCCTCATGTGGAAAGGTGCTGGCTTGGGGAATAGTTGGCCATCAGCTATAGCCGGTTAGCCAATTGGCCCCTGATATAACTGCTGCGGCTGTGGTAGAGAGAGAGTCGTTGGTCGGTTGGCAGAAAAGCAGACAGCAGGTTGCACGTCGTGTGAATCCAGTCTCCAGTGAGACTATAGTGGTATGACTCCCCTACCTATGGCTCCGTGGGTGTTCCTTTTTGTCCTCACCATATCCTGTGTTCTTGCGTGGGGAGCGGGAGCTGAGACCCTGCTGTTCGCCTCTCGTGACTAGGACTATTTAAAAGAAATGTTCAGCTAAATAGGGTGGTGGAGGCAACATTTTGTTCTACTGAATATCTTCACTTCTCCCATACAATTAATATAGCTAGTCTCCACATTCATGTGGAAAATTTTGTCAGGGGTTTTGGTCAAGGCCAAGAAAATAAAAACTGAGCATGTCCTAGCTTCCAGTTTCTAATTCAGGGTCTCAGCTTACCCTCCCCGTACAAGAACGCAGGATATGGTGAGGCCAAAAAGGGACACCAACAGAGCCATGGATAGGGGAGTCATACATTCTTGATGGTGGCTGCGTTGGAGATGCAGGAAGCAAGATCACATGATCCGTAATCCGCAGTCATGTCTTCCTCCCACCAACCAACCAAAGCCCTGTGTAGCCACGGCAGGTACATTAGTGGCTAATGGCTAACTGGTAACAGCTGATAGCCACCCCGCCACAGCGATGGCCATCTACTAACCGAGCCAGCACCTATCCATGGGAGGCCAAGAGCCTGGAAACTGCTCTCTGGGACTCTGTCCCCACACTGTTTGTCTAATTATCAACTCAATTAACATTTGGGTACAGATATTTTAAATCTAGCCAAGTTTTGCTAAGTATCTGCCAAAGTGCAGAATTCCCTAATCTTAGGTGTAGATTTCCAGAGCTTCTGCCAAATGTCCGCTCTGCTCAGCCCCATCTGGGGATCCTCTCCTGGCTGCGGTGGGGACTAGTCACCACAGTCCAGAAGGTTTTGGTAGGAGAAGCCCTGGCAGCCTGGATGTGCTCTGCAGGCAATGAGCAGGTGGTACAACCGGGCAGAAACCCCAGGAGGCCAACAATCCAAATGGCGACGGCCTGGCGGGAGCCCACTTGGCTGGTGTAACCCGCCAGCAGGAGGCAGCCCATGAGAATGAGAAAGGCACAGATCGAAAACTGCATGGTGGCACAGGCAATGACATCATGAGGAATCTTAGTAGGGCTTTTCTTAAACTTTAGTGAGATCTCACCGCACCTGGGCATCTTTTCCACGTAAAGCGAGCGTTAGCACGTCAAGTTTCCTTCCGACGGTTAAGGTGTCTACCGCCAGTGCTGTAAAGAATTGAGAATTTCACTTTGCTACTGGGGATTCCAGCAGCCACGTTGGTACGAGTGGGCACCTGTTGTGAGGGTCGATGTGCAGGTCCTCCTGTCCTGCTCCCCACACAAGAACGCAGGACATGGTGAGGCCAAAAAGGAACAGCCACGGAGCCATAGGTAGGGGAGTCATACCACTATAGTCCCACTGGGGGCACTATAGTCTCACTGGAGGGTGGATCCACACTGTCTGCAACCTGCTGTCCACTTTTCTGCCTGCCAACCAACCGACTCACCTACCAACACAGCCCCGGCAACTACATTAGTGGCCAATTGGCCAACTGGTCACAGCTGACAGCCAACTAGCCACAGCTGACGGCCATCCACCACCGAAGCCAGCACCCCTCCATGCGATGCTGAGAGCCTGGAAACTGCTCTCTGGGACTCTGTCCCCACAGCACCATAACCCACAGAGTGGGTCAGGAGCTCGCCAACTGCTGCACAGTGGGCAGAGGCCACGAGGCCCATGCGCCCACACAACAGCTCTCTGACTCAGAGATGCGGAGGGTTGCCTCAGTATCTCTTACTCACCTGCCTCTCACTAATTAACTTTCTGGGAGACTGCCTTGCTTTTGATGGAATCCCCCTATTATCAGACCAAGTTCAGATTACTTAGGTAGTTTGATGGTATAGTGTTATTTCCTTAGGCCAGCTTTAATAAATCCCCAGCTTTCTTTATCAATAAAAATTTTAGATTGAATAGATAAAAATACATGTATTCAATTTCATTCCATTCCAGTTTTAATAAATCCCCAGCTTTCTTTATCAACAAAAATTTTAGATTGAATAGATAAAAATACATGTATTCAATTTCATTCCATTCATAGAATTTCCTTTTTCTCTAAAATTTCATTATCACCTCTCATTCTTGCTTCTCTCATATTCCATTGGCCTAACATGCAGCACAATATCTAATCTGATCAGCCTCAAATGGCCAATTAAGAGGAGAGGAGAAGATTTGAGTACTGGAATCAAACCTGGGTTAAGTGCTGGCTCTGCTTCTTATTAACTGTGAATGTGGTCAAAGTGCATACCTCGAAACCTGGTTCCTTCCATAGAATGGGCACTGTAACGTGCACTACATAAGATTTCTGTGAAAATGTACTGAATTAAGTATGCAAACTGCCTTGTTGATAGCAGGTGCACTCCAGAGAACTCAGATCCTGACATGACCAAGGGCAAGGCATATGCAAAATCTTCAAGGCATTTCATTCCCATTTTTGTCTCATTTTATAGATAGCAGATTTTCTGCAAATTGTATTGCCTGAAAGTTGAATTGGCTGCCTTGTGGGAGAGCTGTGCCCTTGGTCATTCTTAGGCTGGTTTCACCCTGTACTTCTTTCGTCTTCTTATAAGGATATGCTTTTCATCAGTTTTAGGGCCCACACTACTCCAGTATCTGAGTATAATTAATTACATGTACAATGATTCTATTTCCAAATAATATCACATTGTGAGATAATTTTGGGGGGACATAATACAAGCTATATCAGGTATTGTATCTTTTTTTCACTATCTATCTCATCCTCTTAAGGATGCCACAGGGGACAGTGTGCTGTGCTAGCACTCCATGACTATTTGGCTTTGAACATAGGTTGAATGCTCAGGGCAGCTTAGTGACCTCACCTATGCCACTTATTTTCTCTCCCTGGAATTGGAATTGGAATTCAAAGGCACCAGCCTATCTCTGCACATTGTTCGATCTGAGGTCATTTGGACATAACGTATGACTATCATGGGGCTGAAGTCAGTCTTCAGAGACAGAAGGATGGAAGAATGTGTTTTTTACATGAAGAACACAAAAGTGAAAGACCATGCAGCTCTGACACAGGAGTGAGAGAGAAAAGTGAAAAGATCTGTGAGTCCCTGACTGCTTCATACTTCTTGGTTCTAGCTCCTCAGGAAGTTCAAGTTCCGTGAATGTTTTAATGAAATATCCTATTTTGCGTAAACTGGTTATAAATAGAATATTCTCACTTGCAACGGAGTGCTTCACCAAAATGCCAGGTTTCCTCAAAATGAGGAAACATCTCAGATTCATGTTCTCCACAAAGATGTAAAGAGATGTTTTATCTGTGAAATGAAAATAAGTCAATTGAATGGGCACGGAAAAATATGTTAGTTGAGAAAAGAAATGTTGTGAAAGTCACATTTAAATTACAGAAAGTTGAATTAATTTAATAGAAGTTTGGAAGTTTCCTAGAAATGAAATTATAGGATCATAGAAGGTGACTATTTTTAACACTTTTGATTCTGTTTCAAAATTGCTATAAAGATTAGAACTGATTTTCATTTCCATGAAAATATATGAGAATGTTTATTTCACCCTACTCTATCATTGAGCATTGCTTTAAACTTTTGCTAATTCTGAATTTGTTTTCTTTTCTATAAACTACAAGTTCTTTGTCCTTGGAGAAAATTTTTATATTAACAATTTCACAAATTTTTAATAAAATGACAAAAACACATAAAAATCACAAATGATGCATGTACAGCCCAATGAATATTCACAAAGTGACCACACCCATGGAACCAGCACTAAGATCAAGAAATAGAATGTACTAAGACCCCAAAATTCTCTCATGTGCCTGTCCAGTTACTACAGCGTCCCCCAAAGGTATACACTCTCCTATACCTATAGGTTAATTTTACCTGTTTTTAAATCTTATTCAATGAATCATGCAATAAGTGTCTGGCTTTTCCCACTGAACATTATGTTTCAGAGCTTCATATATATTTTCCATGTAGCTGTAATTCATGCATTCTTACTAATATACAGTGTTTGCTTATATGAAATGGCACAATTATTTATTTTACTGCAGGTGGACATTGAGTTGTTTTCATTAGTTGACTATTGTGGATGGTGATGCCTTGAAATATTTACAGTTGTAAATTTACTAACTTTTTCTTTGAAGTTTCTTTCACAGCTTTTATGCTTCGAAACTTTTTCTCCATTTGGAAATTATAAACAAATTCACCTATATTGTTCTAGGCATTCAAAATGATTTTATATTAAACATTTAAAAATTAAATACATGTGGAATTAGTTTAGTGAGTGATGTGTTATAAACACAACTATTTGTTCCACCAAAATACTTAATGATTAAACTGTGACATAATTAATGTATTTTTGATTTTTCTATCTTTAGTGTCAATTTTGTAACCTGATATATTGTTAAACAGATGTATGTTCTTACACATGAGTTCTCTATTTATGGCGACACTTATATTGATATTAAACCAAATAATTAAAATTTAATTACAATAATAAAACAATTTTTAATGTTTCCTTGATACTATATTTAATTGTAGATTAAAAAATTACACAGTGCAGAAAACTCAGGACATTTGCAATTCACATTATATGCTTCCTATTTTTCACTTCTTAATACAGACTATCAATGCAGACTATCTCTAAAATCATTTTACTTTTTGAAATTTCAGTGTTCATTAAACTCATGGTAACTAATCTAAGCATAGTTTCTCATTATTTTATTGCTAAACTTTTATAATTAATATTTGCATGAGAACAAATTAATACATATATTAAAATATGCCCTCTAGTTAAATAGATTTTTATAGAATTCATTTACATTGATTCTACTCCTTATTTACATCCCAGATGAACTTCAAGGGAAAATCTTTCATCTTCCTTTGGAATATTCTGTCAAATCTTTCACTTTGCTCCACTGTCAAGTAATTTTTCCAGTCTCCGATGACACCTGGAGGGATAAGCACACGATCAGCTTCTAGGTGAGTAAGTAGCAATATCAGAGCAAAACTTCCCTTCAACCCGCTTTAATCCCTCCTTCAAGCCAAGCTAAATATCTGTTAGTTTTATGTCATGTTATATACTTCAATTTTCCTTATATAGAAATGAGCTAAGAAACAACACTTCCAAAGTCCACTTTCTTTACGTACCTACTTGCATCAACCGCTACCATTAAATTGTAACCATATTGAGAAGCAAAAACAAAAGTAAAATATATGACTAGATTCGAATTTTTATAGATAGTTTACTAAATGCCAGGCACTGTACTTGGCAAACTTTATCTAAAATGTAATATAATCCTTAACACAACCTTACAATATCAGTATTTCTTCATTTTTAAAATGGAAAAAAATGAGACCCAAAGATTTTTCAAGTACTAAAACCAAGGTCACAGAAGGTGCTCTGAGCTGCGATAGCTTCGGTTTTACTTGATGGAAGTTTGAAACTATCATTAAGCTGATTTTTTAATGAAGATTTGGCACTTTCGGCTATCAAATTTTCTTGTTTAAACATTATTATCGGCATGTTCGCAAGCTATTATGGGCATGAGAATTGCTTTATATTTGATCGAGTTGAATACTAAGAAGTCAAAGTTGATAATAAATGGGGCAAAAGAAGAAACAGTTTTTAAAAAATGGCAATGTGAAGAGCAATTTCAATAAGGTCTTCATAATTAAGAATAAATTTCTATCATCAAAATGCTAAGTTATGAATAATTTAGAGTATAAATATGAATAAAATAGGAAAATATAAATTATGTTTTATAAAATGCATGTTAAAAAGATCAAATTTTAAAAATTTTGAACTTAAGGACTATCAGGAGAACAATATATTCATTCTTAACAAATCCTGGCATGTCATAAAAGCACAGTAAAATTCTTTTTCATGTTGAATAATTGAATTCGTAGCACAATTGGTGAATCTACCTTTTACAATGAAGAAATCTGACACATGAGGAAATAACTATAATCCAAACCCCTCTCCCACAACAAAATACATATGGAGTTTACTTACAGAATGCACTAAGAGAAAGGAAAACAAAAATTGGAGCTGTCCTAGTCACATATGCGTACATCCATCACCTTCAGGTGAGACTCGGTAACAAACTTTTAAGAGTAGGGTCACATATACTAGAAGGTAGGAACCTAATATTGACTAATCAGTTTCAAGTGTCAGGCTCAGTACTAAACAACTGCTCAGTTTTCAGGGACACTTTTCAGGGCCATTTTCAGTTAGGATCTTTGGTTTTCTCTAAGGCCCAAAGGACAGTACTTGGAAAGACATTTAGGAGCACCCCTTAATCAGTGTAGAGGGCAAGGAATCAAGGGAACTCTGAACACTTTTACTCTCATAAACCGCTGAGCATCACCTTTGCGCATATGATGTCCTTCTCTTGTTCTTGTCCCAAGGTCATTACGTATAACGTCGTCATAGTTTGCATTTGGATCAGACTTCATGTTCTTGAACGTAGCCTGCTTCACAACAGCTTCCACGTCCTCTTCACTCAGTTCTTTCTCAAGAAAATGGCTGATTTTAAGCACAGAACTTCTGAGGTCCTGAAAGAATTGTGGGTATGAGAAACTCTTCAGTTTATAAGGAACACATGAGTTACAGCCCAACAACTTAATTACATTTTGGAAAACTGAAGGTGGTTGGACTTACTGTAAGTCTAAAGTTTGACAAGGATATATTGCTTCCCTATTCCTCCTATGAAAATGAGTGCTCTGGTTGTCAGCTTTGGTAGAGCTTCCTACTGTTTGTTTTTATAAAGATAGCTCATTAATTTATTTAACCAACACTTTTAGGATATCTCATGTTTCTTGTAAGGCTTGTGGCGAGATAATGAGGCTAAGAGAGTCAGGCGGGTTGAGAAAGGGGAGTGCTTTACTCTGCGCCCCTGGGCGAGGTTCACCGGTCCGCAGACGGGGTGGGGAAGTCGTGCCCAGGGCAGAGCGAGGGAGGCATTTTTGGGGTGGGGGTTGGCTGAGTGAGGTGGCAGATGAGCAGGGCCCCCGGCACAGACAGATCGGGCATCGGCAGCTGCCTCCCGGAGTTGTTTATCGCACGAATGGCCTGATGCCTTTTCGGGGAAATGCCAGGGCCCCCAGTTTCCATCATGCGAGGAGGGGTCTGACTTAGCAGAGGGGTCTGACTTGGCTCCTGGCCACTTTGACCATGCCCGTAGCTGACCTAACATTTCTGAAACTGTGATAAGCTTCAGAGAAGTTTAAGAGAACAATAATATGTTATCTGTGCTTGTTTAAGTTCAGAACTTCATGTGGGAAAGAGTAAAGCAAGTAATTCAATAAATGGATGCAAGAAAGAAAAGCCCCGTTCTAAGCGGCATCACTGGTGACTTCTACCAAACATTTAAAGAAGAATTAACATCAATCCTACTCAAACTCTTCCAAAAACATCCATGAGGAGGAAATACTTCCGAACTCATTCTACAAGGCCAGCATTACCCTGATACTAAAGCCAGACAACAACACTACAGGAAAAAAAACTAAAGACCAATATCACCACTGAAAGGTAAGATGCAAAACTCCTCGACAAAGTAATGGCAAAACACCTAGAGTCATTTCTCCTTCCAACACCATATATTTGACCCTCTTCTACCATCCTGTCTTCTCCCTTAACTTCTGGTAACCACTAAACTATTGTCTGTGTCTATGAGTTTTTGTTTCTTTGTTTGTTTGTCTTGATCCTTTGTTGCTTTCAGTTTTATATCCACATTTGAGTGACATATACATGATATTTTATAGAAATGTACACTTGAAACCTATGTAATTATACTCACCATTGTCACACCAATAGATTTAATTAAAATTAATAAAAATAAAAAAATAAAAAATAGATTTCCCACTCCCTCCCCCCAAAAAACATTACTACCAAAAAGTTAAACAACATATTAGAAGGAGCATACCCCATGATCAAGTCGGATTTACTCTTGGGATGGAAAGATGTTTCAACATGTGAAATTAATTAATATAATACAACATTTACAGAATGAAAGGAAAAGAAACACATGATCATCTTAAATGATGCAGAAAAAGCATTTGACAATATCCGTCACATTTTCATGACAGAAACACTCATAAAACAAAGAACAGAGAAAAGGAAAAAAAAACTGCCTCTACATAAATAGACCATATAACAAATACCTACTTGTTTATATCATAGTCAATGATGAAAGACTGTGAAACTTTCCAATAAGATTGGGAGCAAGGCAAGGATGCGCATTCTTGCCACTTGTATTCAACATAATACATGAAGTGCTAGCCGGAGAAATGAGGCAAGAAAAATAAATAAAAGGCATCCAAATTCAAAGGAAGAAGTAACATTATCTGTGTTCACATACAACATGATATTTTACATAGAAAACCCTAAAGATTCCACGAACAATTGTTAGAACCAATAAACAAATAATGCAAAGTTGCAGGATACGAAACAAACACTCCCAAATCACTCGCCTGTCTTCATAGTAACAATGAAGATTCCCAAAAGAAAATAAGAAAACAATTCCATTTACAAAAACATACAAAAATGAACTCAAAATGGATGAGACTTACACATAAAAGCTAAAATGATTAAATTCTTAGAAGAAAACATAGGAAAGTAAGTTTAATGACATTTGATTTGTCAATAATTTCTTAATTATGACAACAAAAGCACAGGAAAAATGGAAAAAAAAGATAAAATGGGCTACCTCAAAATTAAAATCTTCTATGATCAAGTACACAAATAACAGAGTATAAAAGCAACTCATGGAATGTAGTGAACTTTCTAATTTACATTTTAAAAACCATAATTTGTAATTTCCTATTTTATTTCTATTTATCCACTAAATTTTTCATAACTTAGCACTTTGATGATGGACATTTATTTTTAATTTTTGAAAATCTTATTGAAATTGCTGTTTTAAATCATATATCTGATAAGGGGTCATATCCAATGTACTTACGAACTACAACTCAAAAATAAACAAAAAACACAATTAAGAAATTGTCAAAGCTCTTCAGTAGATATTTCTGCATATAAGATACATAAAAGGTCAATAAAAACATGAATACTACTCAAAATCACCAATCATTAAGGAAACACAAATAAAAAACCACAGGGAGATACTACTTCACACTTATTAGGATGGCTATTAATAAAAAATAAGTAAGAAGTGGTCATGAGGATGTGGAGAAATTGGAATCCATGCACAACTAATGGGAATATAAAACTGTGTACTACGAATAGTTACTTACGAAGGTGGTTCCTTAAAAAAATTAAAGTAGAATTACCAAAACCCTACAAAATATCCCTTCCCTAATTATAAACCATGCCTTCCACCCACAAATAACTTTTATCTTTATTTTTATAATAACAATCTCTCTGTATTTATTTTTTTACATGTAAATATGAATCTCTAAACAGTATAGCAATTCCTGCTCTATTCCGACTATATACTGCAGGATACCTGAGACAATAAAGTAGTAAATGGTTCTTTATCGTCACTATGTACCCAGGGATATAACCTCCAAATCAGTGGGAAATGTGCAAACTCCTCTGAGATAAACTAAGTGGACTTTGAGTGTTTCTGATACAATGACCACTGGAGAACCAGACATAAACAGTATTAGGTAAAACTGCCAACACATTTCCAAGGAAAGTAGCAGACAATGGAAGACCTCAACATCGACACCAACATTGATGAATCCCTAACTGCTTGAGAAAATTGGGATCTTTTTCTACAAAGAGATGTAAAGCAGAAAATCCCACATTGACTAAGGTGTATCTTCCCTGACAAGGGAAGTTGAAAGAAGATTCTCTCCCTATTATATAGTTGAAAAAAATTGTTTTTTGAAAGTTTAGTGAAAAACCTAGATCAAAAATACATGAACAATAGGCTACTTGGTGGAAAGCAAGAGAAAAGTGGTACCTGGTGATAGTACATTGGTGACAGAATGAATATTCAAGAGATTTAGCATAGTTTACTCCGTGGTCTCTTTGCCCTAATTGTCAGTAAATTTGTTGTTTATTAACGCTTTTGTTATGAGCACATTCTTACAGAGGAATTAAAAAATGAAAATAGGGAAGGAATCAGATTTGTATTTTGGGATAACTCTGGTTGAAGAATAAAGAGTAAATGGAGACTAGGTGAGGTTGGAGATACGGAGACCAATTAGGAAGGTTGCTGTGGAAACGAAGCAAAAAATGAAGATGAGCTGGACTAGGGCAGGGGTCATGTGGAATGAATTAAGTTGTATCTTCCACCAAGTTTTCAGACAAAATTAGCATGACTTGTTGAATGATTGAAGAAATGAAGTACGGGGTGAAGCAGGGGTTAATTATGAAGCCTGGTTTCTGATTTAGGTCACTTGAATTACAGGGCATTTCATGGGAGAAGCAGCAGCTTTTGTTGGGTGGTGATAAATTAGTTTTTGGACATAATTTGCTTGAAATCCAAATATTAGATATAAAATTTGGTATACTGAAAGATAGTTAACAGTATACGTACATGTGCCTTCACTGGTGATATATATTTGTGATTCGCCAACTTATTCCGCAACCCATCCCAACCTCATTTACTATACCTCATACTATTTTTCCACTCACTAGATTAATGGACATTTAAACTCTCTTTTTACTTGACTTCTCAGCAGCCTTAAATATCTTAAAAAGATCTTAAAGATCTTTCTTAACACACCCGCTTGACTTCTATGCTGCCACAAAGTTCTCCTTTCCTTTCTACCTCACTGACTGTTCATTTCTGTTTCTTTGGTGAGCCCATTCCTCTCTACCCAAACTTTGTATCTTAAGGTCTCCCAGTAATAGATCCTTCTTCCCCTTTACTCACCTCCTCCGCTTCTTCCCCCTCCCATTTTCCTTCCTCCCTCTTGCTGTGCCCCTCTCCCTTCCCACGCTCAATATTATCCATGTTCATAGTTTCAGTTATATTCTATACAGTGATGATGCCTAAGTTAATATCATTGATATTTTTAGCCCAAGACTCTTTGGGCTTCAGACCTGTGTGTTCCACTTATTTCCAAATATATTTATTAGAGTACTTCTAAGTCACCTTAAATTCCACATGTCAAAAACAACCTCATAATCTTCTACCGTGAGCCTTACCTGCTTCAGTGTTCCCTAAGTACTTTCACGAATAATACAATTATTTACACAGATATATGAACCAGAAATGCAGGAGGTGTCCTACACATCAGTCTTTCTCATTTTTTTCTATATACAATCCCTTTCCTTTTTCATCTCCTAAATATGTCTTAAAATTCTGCATTCTTTCCAGTCTCAGTTATACTAGTCTAATCAAAAGCACCATTGATTTCAGCGGATTAGCATACTGGTCTTTAACTAGTTTGCCTATATTTACTATTATCACACTGCAAAACATTAATGGGAATGATATTATAAAAATACTAATTCTATCATATTGCTGGTCTGATAAATCTTGAAAGGCTCCTTACTGCTTTTAAGATTAAAAAATCACTGCCATTAACATTGTCTACAGACCCTGCACAGTCTGGCTCTGACATACCTCTCTATCTTCATCTTTCCTCTTTTCCACCAGCTCTTTAACTTCTTCCTTCAGTTCTTCAAAGATGCCACACACTTTACTGCATCAGGCCATTTGTACATTGTCTTTTCTTGGCTTAGAATTCCCTTTTACCTCACTTGCTTTATTTACTCATTTATTAGCTTAAAGTTGTCATGTTACTTTTTCCAGAAATAATTGCCTATTACTTTTAACCATACCGTATCCCCTTGTTTCATATACTGATATGTACCTGTACTTTTAAAAATAACACTTGTGACAGTTTTGAATTATATATACCTACTTTGTGAATACTTATGTTCCCTGCTGGATTATAAATTACATAAATAGTGGTTTCAATCCTCTTTGTCTTGTGATTTAGTGTCTGTCACATAGTAGGCATTTAATAAGTTTGACTAAATGAATGAATAAATTATGTAGCAGTGAATCAACATATTAATCAAAGATCACAAAACACTGAACTTCACATGTGTTTTGTGCGGTTTACACAATGTATTAAGACAATTTTGATTGCATGCAAGCATGTAAACATGTGATTTCACATGAAAGTTACATTTCAAGATTCTCTTAAAATATTGGAAGAACTAGCATCACAGGGCCCAAATCACCTCTGGCTAATTAGCCTTCTTTTAATGGCTTCTCACCCCAGCGTTTCCCCGTGACCTTTCTCTTTTTTAAGCTCTACATGAGTGAGTTCGCCTTTATTGCTACAGATGGTTACATGGAAAGGAACCAGAAAAGATGACCATGCAGTGACAAGAGAGCCCAAGGAAGACCAGTCATTAGGGATGGGCAGGAAATTAGAAAGCTCTAAAAAAGCCTGAGAAGTAGTTAGGTAGCAAACTACTAGTAAAATGTGGTTCTTTAAAGCTAAGATAAAAAAGGGCTTCAAAGAAATAATTTTAAAAAATAACGTTCTCCTCTTACCATTTTCATTTCCTCATACATCATGAACAGAATATTGAAGTCGTGTCTGTACTTGTACCAGTTTCTGATGTGATCAAACCAAAGGCTTCCTACCACTGGGGGAAAAGTTAATACGTAACAAGGTTAAAGATGTTGCACTTATTGAACAGCAGACTATAGACTTCCTTTTCTGTTCTGAATCCTCAGAAATACAAATCAAGTTTGTACCACTGGACATTTATGTTACCTTTTAAAAATGGTGTTTTGGGAACAATGACATGATTGATGGAAACCTTTCCTGCGTATGTAGGAAAGCAGCAATTAAGAAATAAGATCCCAGCTACGTGCAAAATAATGAAACTGGACTGCTATCTGTCACCATGTACCAAAATTAATTCAAAATGGATCAAAGACTTAAGCATAAGACCTGACACAATAAACTGCATTGAAGAAAACATAGGTACTAAACTTATGGACCTTGGGTTCAAAGAGCATTTTATGAATTTGACTCCAAAGGCAATGGAAGTAAAAACTAAAATAAACAAATGGGATTATATGAAACTGAAAAGCTTCTGCACAGCAAAAGAAACTATTGACAAAATAATGAGGCAACCAACTGAATGGGAGAAGATTTTCGCAAACAGTTCCTCTGATAAGGGGCTAATATCCAAAACATACAAGGAACTCATGAAACTCAACAACAAAAAAACAAACAACCCAATTGAAAAATGGACAGAGGACCTGAAGAGACATTTCTCCAAAGAGGATATACAAATGGCAAATAGACATATGAAAAAATGCTCAACATCGCTAATCATCAGAGAAATGCAAATGAAAACCACAATGAGATATCACCTCACCCCAGTCAGAATGGCTTTCATCAACAAAACAAATAGTAACAAGTGTTGGAGAGGCTGTGGAGAAAAAGGAACTCTCATACACTGTTGGTGGGAATGCAGACTGGTGCAGCCGCTATGGAAGGCAGTGTGGAGGTTCCTCAAGAAATTACGAATAGAATTACCATATGACCCAGCAATCGCTCTCCTGGGTATCTACCCAAAAAATATAAAAGCATTTCTCTATAGAGACACGTGTACGCCAATGTTCATTGCAGCTTTGTTTACGGTGGCCAAGACATGGAAACAACCAAAATGTCCTTTGATAGATGAATGGATAAAGAAGTTGTGGTACATATACACAATGGAATACTATTCGGCGTTAAGGAAAGATGATATAGGAGCATTTGTGACAACATGGATGGATCTCGAGAGAATAATGCTAAGTGAAATAAGTCAGACAGAAAAAGCAGAGAACCCTATGATTTCACTGATATGTGGTATATAAAACAAAAAGAACAAGACAAACAAATGAGAAACAAAAACTCATAGACACAGACAATAATTTAGTGGTTACCAGAGGGTAAGGGGGTGGGGGGTGGGTGATGAGGGTAAAGGGGATCAAATATATGGTGATGGAAGGAGAACTGACTCTGGGTGGTGAACACACAATGGGATTTATAGACGATGTAATACAGAATTGTACACCTGAAATCTATGTAAATTTACTAACAATTGTCACCCCAATAAAATTAATAAAAAAAAAAGAAATAAGATCCCCAAAGAACTAACTTGGAAGATTTCTTTCTGGGAGGCCCTTTACTTTTCCTCCTCTTCCACTTGAAAACATGTTTTTATTACTCCTTTTATTGTCTATTTTAAGATCCCTGGAGAGCAACCTCAGCTATCGACATTGAGATGGAAACTGAGTATAATCTTCTAAATGAGTGACAGCACCAATTCCACATTCGACAAGCTTTTTGAATCAATTTATCCTCCTCAGGGTTAAAATGAAAATTCCACCATTGTCAGACAAGATCTACCATAAGTCCATGACAGAACACAAAAATTACACGCACTTTGAACATTCGCTGTTCTGGAACGCAAGATTCTAAATAGTTTGAATTGTTAGACCATTGTAGCTCTCTTATGACAAAGTCAAAATATTTCTTAAACAATATGCTTTTGCATACAATCCCAGATTGGTCCTGGTGAGAATAAAAAAGCCACTGAGTAGCAAATTAAACTGACAGAATAGTAACATTTATGTGCATTCCAGCTCCTAAAATATGTCTGTCCATATTACTCTGTCCATCTCCCTAAAATATGTTCCCATATTTTGAGAATTTGGCTAAATGGCAACATTGACTCATAAACATGTTGCTTATGTAAATAAATTCATGGTTACCTTTTCCATCTAGAAAGGTTCCCAAAAATTCTTCCATATTATTTGCAGCTGGTATTGTAGCCACCAAATTTGAAAAATGAAAGTATGAGGTCAAAACATCCTTGGGGTTTCTGTAGATGTAAATAATCTGCAGGGGGAACAGTAAAACAGTTTTAATAATTCTTGGTTTATAGAATAATGTATAATGTTTCATTATGTGAATGCATAATTAGTTGTTTCATCCAGCCTACTATTCGTGGAAATTTAGGTTATGCCCAATTTTTGCCATTACAAAGATGCTGAAATAAATAATTTTATTCACATGACGTTTCACATGTACACACATAAGGACAAACTTCTAATAGTAAAATTATTTATTTGTAAGGTTGATTAATATGGTAAATTACCTTGCACAGAAGCTGTTTCCATTTACTCTGTGTGGACATTAAATAATAATGGATATACAACCAAATAGCATTGGAGATCAGTGAAAAAGGAAATACTATTAAACAGATAATGTTAGCAAACAATTATCCATGTAGGAAAAAAAAAGGAAATAGAATTCTACCTCATACCTCACACCATACATAAAAAAAATTTATAAATGGATTGAGGATTTCAGTATGAAGTAAAACTTTCAAATATTAATAAGTAAAGAATATATTCTCAGTTTTGGAGAAGAAAAGGATTTTCTAAACAGAAAAAAACGCTTTTTTTTAGTCAAAACTGACTAGAATTCAACTACATTAAAATTTTAAGAATGCTGTTCTTCAAAAATTTACTGTAAAAGGGACGGCTGGCTGGCTTAGTTGGTTAGAGCACGAGCTCTCAGAAACAAAGTTGCTGGTTCAATTCTTGAATGGGATGGTGGGCTCTGCCCCCTGCAACTGAGATTGAAAATGGCAACTGGACTTGGACTTGCGTCCTCCACAACTATATTGAAGGACAACTACTTGGAGCTGATGGGCCTTGGAGAAACACACTGTTCCCCAATATTTCCCAATAAAATTTATTAAATGTATCTATCTATCTATCTATCTATATATATAGATAGATAGATATACCATAAAATTACAAAAAGTAATAACACATGAGAGAAGCAACAGATATCACCAATAACTGAATAACATCCAGAATATATATAAAACAATAAGAAAAAGCCAAACAAGAAAATGAAACTTTCGCAGAACGAGAATAATTATGGCCAACAATAAACATATCAAAAAGTGCTTTATCTCATTATTGATTAGGGAAATACAAACTCAAAGCAGTTTGAGATACCATTTTATAATTAATGGATGTTAAAAAGGCTGATAAAAAACTTTCTAGGAGAAAAATAAAAACTCATACATCGCTGATTTCAGCATAAACAGATACAACTGCTGTTTTAAAAAATAACATCATTTTATAAAGTTGAATACTTCTGTTGACTTTGCAATTCTATTTTTGGCCATACACTCTAGGGAAGCTCATATAGGTGTGCACCAGAAGACACGCTCACGAATATTCCTAGCACCACATATTATAATAATAAAATAATTGGCATAACCTGATTATTCAGTGAAGGGACATCATAGATCTGATAGATAGAATAATTTACACAACTTGAAAAATCATACAGCAGTGGAAAAATCATATTTGAAATCTGGAACAAACAAAGGCATATGGCAAAACCCCAGGAAAAAAGAAAACAAGTGACAATATAAAGTTAAGTAAAATTTAAGGCCAAAGGATTTCACAGGACAACATAAAATTTGTTCCCAATGACCAACAGAACAGAAATCTTCGTATACTGAGCAACATATTAGGATATCTTGAATGACACAAATTCTATTAAGTCTGTAAAGATTTTGATATAGCAACCATCATAGTGGAAGATTTATACTCAGTTACCTTTTACATAAGGATAAAAGAATTACCAAAATAAATTGGCACAATCATTTAACAAAGTTTATTTTATATGTGTGTGTTTGTTACCCCACACAGAGAATACACACCATTTTCTCAAGTAGTCATGGGACATATTAAAAATATTGACCACGCAATTGACCGTAAAACTTGTTAATGAATTTCAAGAATTAGCACTCATCTACACCATTACTTGACGATAGTACATCCTAATACTTTTTTCTTTGCAACAGCAATAACTAGAAAAAACAATAGTGAAAAAAATTAAAATTCGAATTAGCCAAAAAAATAAAACACCGGGAAATTCAGGGAAAAATGTGTATGAAGCATACAAAGAATAACAGCATATTTAATGGACAAGAAAGTAGACCTGATAAATAAAGAGAAATAGAATGATGCTGGAAGGAATGTTGCAATATTGCAATTTTAATGTTTGTCCCAAGATTAATCTCTAGATGTTTAATCAATTCCAATCAACAGCTAAAAATCATTGGGGGAATGAACATATCAAAAAATAAAGTTGGTGGGGCTTTGTTATCAGTTACGATATTTAAAACAGTGAAGAGCTCCCACGTATTAATTTTTGGAATGAAGAGTCTAGAATCAGAAGAAGGGACGGTAGAAACTTACTATATCAAAATATAGACTTTAAAATAATAGGGGAAGAGTAAATGCTTAAACAAGTCATATTGGATCAACTGGCAACTACCTCACCCAAATATGCAATAGTCATATTTCAAATCACATACAGTATCAGATATAACTTATAATTAAATGTAAAAAATAAAAACACACAGTTAATTAGAAAAAAACCTGGAGAACATTTGCATAATCTTTTTCGTGGGGAAGTGTTTTCTTACAACACACAAGTATTAGAATCTACGAAGGAAAGATTGATAGATTGGTTCTATAAAATTAAAATTGGTTATATAAAATTAAAATACAATAATCTTTAAAGGTAAACTATTGACGGGAAAAATATTTGTCCCACATAAATACATCTACAAAACAGTAAATAAAAGACGAGCTAAAGAAAAGTGGGCAAAGAATAAGGATATTTCAAGGGCTAGACATCTATAAAAAGACGCTCAAGTGATTAAAACCAAAAGGGCTGCAAATTTCTCAAGAATGAGAAGTTTTTAACTTGCACATTAGCAAAGATTGATAATTCCAATCACTGGTACCGTTTGAGCAAAAAACATTCTTATATACTATTTGAACAAGTGTAAATTAATACATTATAGAAGGCAAGTAGCTAATATTTACTAACTTTTAAAATAATTGGACACTTTAAAGTGAAAAGTCCACTTTTAGGGAAACATTTCACTATATGAAAAGAGTTTAAAGATCTATAAGATGTTTATTGCAATGTGATATATACATGTGCTGCAACCTACCTGTCCATCAATACACATTCAATATTGTATAACCATACAATAAAATTCTACTAAACCGTTAAAAAAAACAGAATTTTATGTGCTGATATAAAGGAATTTCTATTGTACGTTATAAATACACTGCATGCAATGTGTGCTGTGCCCTAACTTACGTATATACTTATAATTCCATATATATTTATGGATTATAATTCCATATATATTTATGGATTCCAATTTTTATGATGTGTAAAACAATATCATAAAAATTATAATCATAACATTTAAAAGAATGTGGATAAGTGGAGCTGGAAAAAATATTTGAAGAAAGTATTTTTGTTCGTGCCAAAGGTCCATAAGCTAATTCTATGACATACCTTAGCTTTTTTGCTCTTGAGACCTTTCGGTACTAAATAATATGGGAGGTGGGTAGAGAAGAGGCGAGGGGATGGTCTCGCAAGAAAGTCCATTTTGTGTATGTTGTATTCGAGGAAGGGAACTCTGTCAATCGTTTTCACAATTTCCATTCTGCTACGATGTCCCTCAAAGTATATCAAGCTTAATATCTGCTGAGCCCAGATGGTACCTGTAAAAGTAAATCATCTTGTTTTTAATTCTGAATTAATTTTCTATAAAAAGATGTCAAAAATGAAACCACATATCTCAAAATCATTTGGAGTTTTTTTTTCTTAAACCATTCTAAGTATGCCAAGGAAATTTATCTAACTTTTTTGTTTGTATTTTGCATTACAATGAGTAAAGACAAAATCAAATGCTCTTCGTTGTTCTTTTACTTGGAAAGAGCTGTGGTTTTTCTGATTTCATGCTAGCAGCAATTGAGATTAATCCTTCACCTCTTTCTGTTTCCTACATTCGTGTTCACTTCCATTAGACTGATTTTCTGCGGCTACCTTTGTTTCTCATTCCTTTCCCTCCTTTTTTAAAGCCTGATCTGTAAAAGTACAGACAGACAAATTAACATCTGAAGTCCCCTTCCCATCCCCTAAAGCCCCCATTTTTTAAAAACTGTGTAGACTAGGTTTTCTCACACACTGAATCAAAGTACTGATAGCAGACATTCTTGTCTTGTACTTGATTTTAAATGTGATATTTTAAATGTTTCACTATTGCATAAGATGTCTGTGTTAGTTTTTGGTAAATACTGTTTATGAAGTTAAAGAAGCTAATTTTTTCCGCTAGTTGGTTAATAGTTTCCATTATGAATATGTGCTGAATTTTATTAAATGCTTGTTCTGCATCTATTGAGATGATAACTAGGCTTTCTCTTACATTCTAGTAATGTGGGTGAATTACAGTAATATATTTTTAAACCAATCATGGCTTGAAAGAAGCCCACCTTGCATTTTTTTTTAACATTGCTAGGTTTCTTTTGCTTATACTTGGTTTAGCATTTCTACATCTATGTTCGTGAATATACAATCGACATTCTAAAAGGATGTGAGATGTCAACAATCTTGTAATTGTTACGACTCAACTACTGAGACATAGTAAATTTGATAAAATTTATGGCGACTCCTGGGGACAGTTCCTAATCTCCTCTCCAAGATGAGTAAGAGCCCAGGAGCCTGGACTGAGCACTGATGTTTGGTGTCCCAAACACTTGGGCTAGATTAAGGGTAAAGGAAAGACTCTCATGGGCTGCAGTGCTTAGCCTAAAATGAAGCAAATAAAAAACAGATGCCACCAACATCTACGGGAGGGGAAAACAAAATACCAATATCAGATGTGCTGATAAATTTTGCAGAATAGAAGAATTCATGGAAAAAACATTTCATTACTAATTTGGGGAAAGTAAACGAGGTCATTAATTTCAAAGTAGATGGTGAAAGGGAGGGACTGGAGTATTTTCATGAAAATCAGAAATAAGTTTTTTTGTATTGACTTACACTCCAGTGTATCTTTGAGAAACATGAACCATTGTACACGTTGATTTAGGAGCACCAATCGCCTTGTTCCAATATTTAAAAAGTCAGCTTTTTTTTTAGATCAATTAGTTCAAAACTATGTCATTATTATAGGGAAATACAAAACAGAGTAATTGAAAAGCTTATTAGGAATTAGTTCTAACTGAGATGTGCTGTTAACAAAAATCCTACTGGGTTTTTAAATATATTTTCTTTCATTCTCAGAGAAAGCCAATTAGTTCAGCACTTACTAAGTATCTGCTCTTCGCTCAATATTTGGATTCTTCATATGTACCATCAGAAATGACAACATATGCATTTCAAATACATACAAAGATTTGAGATTTATTTAATTTTCTAATCCTAGGTGGTTGTCTAAATGTAGACTGGGCTACCATTTTGTCTGGGAAAAGTGCACATTTGTACACATGTATTATCAAACCAGAGTGAAGACGGATGCAGGTGGCCCACTCCTCAAACTTACCAGATTTGGGATACGTAACTACGAAGACATCATCATCTCTAATTTCAAAATCTTCTAGATTTTCTAGAAAGTCAACATCAACGATAGGTAATTCAAAATTATAGCCTTTAAAGTTCAATAAGTATTGGTCAGTGTTGTCCATAATTATTCACCTACAAGTAAGAACAGATTAAATTATTTTAAAGTTCTTAATACTTTATAATAATGACGAACACTTACTGAGTGCTCAATATGTGCCAAGCCCCTTTTAAATGTCATATATGTATTAACACATACCATACTAAACAGCTTGCATATATAAGTCATTTAATCTTCACAGCAACCAAACGTTGCTGGAGGTATTATCACTATTGTAAAGATGAGGAAACTAAGATACTAAAAAGCTAAACAGCTTTGCCTAAAACCCCATGATGGAGACATTAGCATGACTCCAAACATACAGCTGAGGAAAATGTGGCACAGGAGGTTCAGCAAGTTGTTCAGGGTTGCCCAGTTAGCAGACCTGGCAGGATTTGACGCCAGATGATTTGACCTCAGAGTTTGTGCTTTCAATCACTTGACCTAATACAGTTTCTTAGTATTTCATATTTTTAGTCTTCACTTTCTTTTTCATTGTTATATAAATAGGAACTTCTTCAATGAATGTACTTTTTATTTCTCTCTCTCTTTTTTTTTCTGGAACAGAAATAATCTGCTTTCTCTGAAAAACTTCTAAGGCTTTAGGATGTGTGTGCTATTTCAAATGAATTCTGGAATGTGCTCTGCATAGTAATACCAGTGGTGTCATGCAGTGTGTCATGCGGGGTCTCCGGTCGCGCTCCCCACACAAGAACGCAGGCCATGGCGAGGCCAAAAAGGAACACCCACGGAGCCACAAACATCACTACACACGCCACTACAGTCTCGCTGGCGGCTGGGCCGGAAACACAGGAAGCAGGTGCCACACAATCCGCAACCCATCATCCACTTCTCTGCCAACCAACCAACCCCTGGCTAATTGCATTCTGCCATGCTAACTGCAATCCGCGCTTGCCAGCTACCACCTTCTTGCTAGCCCCCACTCCTCTGCTAACGTAGCCACAGCAGTTATATTAGTGGCCAATGCCTCACGGGTTATAGCTGTCGGCCAACTAACCACAGCTATATATAGCTCACAGTTGATGGCCATTTACTACCTGAGCCAGCACCTTTCCGCGTGAGGCCGGGACCTGGAAACTGCTCTCTGGAGCTCTGTCCCCACAAGTGGTATTACTTTGGAGATACTGCCCCAATATCTATTGTATGGATGTTATTATATTTTCCAATGGAATTTTTATCAGAAACCTAAATAAATCTAAATAAGACAGTCAAAATAAAACTAGGAAGCAAATAGTCTAAAGATGTACCTGTTCAAAAATTGGACCTGGCAAATATTTTATTATCTCCACCTGAGAAATCTATTCTTGAATGTGAAATAGATGAGGGAATCCCAGAAGTTCTAATTCCATTAAGTTTAGAACCAATATATATTTCAGTTATACACTTTTTAAAAATTTCTGTGCACACCAAGAAAATGAATTTGTTAAAAGTTGCAGATGTGGCTTTGTCTAAATTGCATGTCAAGAACGTTTAATTCCTTTACAAACAATCTAAATCACCTGACCCACAGAGGAAAATCAGAGGTTAGAATTTTGCTGAGTAAGAGTAGAAAATCACTTGCATTAGAATCATCCAGGTTTCTGGTGATTTTACTAGAATCACCGGACAATGCTACCCATCCTACCCCCACAGATAGCACCTTTTACAGAAATTCTTGATGCAGACAAAAGAAGAGTGTTAGCAGCCCTCAAACACATTCTGAAAGCACTAATTTTTTGCTACTTATTATCTTTAGTCTACTTTGTACAGTCACAGCAGAGAAAGAAATTTAAGCTGTCTTGTCACAGAAACAAGGGAAAGAGTGTAGTGTGAGATGAATTCATAGATCTCGGCATTGGCCAGTCATACATTGTTGGCATCTCCTTCATATATATAGGAGAAAGTGAATGTATAAAAGAGAAAGGAAGTCATGTCTTTCCCTCATATTCTTGCAAGAAGTCCAACAGAAAAGGACGAAAAACAGAAAATTGAGGAGAAAAAACACATTGTATGCTGAAGAGAAAGAGACTTGAAAGAGGATCAAAGTCTCCCCTTTAGCTACTTACTGTTCGTAGGTCAACTGATGAAACAGAATCCACTTCTGATATAATTTATAGATGACAGGGAATGATGTGTTGTTGCTGAGAAATAAATACTCCCTACAGAGTTTGTCTTGACCAATGAGTAGTATTCTAGAAAATCAGCAGATCACTCAATTTGGATGAATAAATTACGTAAGAATTTGTTGTTATTAGGAAATAAATATCTGATTGCTCCAGAAAAAGCAAAGGGTTCAAAATTTGCAGGGATACTAAAGAGAACAGCATGTGTCCAGTAGTTATATTTACTTAACTTTGGAAACTATACAACAAACAAGAAGGTATATTTGATGAATAAATTACGTAAGAATTTGTTGTTATTAGGAAATAAATATCTGATTGCTCCAGAAAAAGCAAAGGATTCAAAATTTGCAGGGATACTAAAGAGAACAGCATGTGTCCAGTAGTTATATTTACTTAACTTTGGAAACTATACAACAAACAAGAAGGTATATTTGAAAGCTACTGGAACATATTCCTTGGGCATGAAGGATGGTTAGTAAAATCTTTTATTACCTATCTCAGAAGATTGGTGTTCCTTCTTCAGGTTTTTATTTGAACTACCCTATGTAAAACTGGCAATGGCTATGGAAAATTCAAAGAGCCTTATAAACTCAGAAGAGTATTTAAATTCCTTATGCAAAATGTCCAGGATCGTCTATAATGTCCTTCCACTCCTGTTTTCTTTTCTTTTTTAAGTAGTCATTACAGAAGACTGATCCCATCTTTTTTGCCTTCTCCAATAACTGAAACATATCTCAGACCTGATCTAACATCTCCCTTAGACATTTCTCCCATTTTTCAATCATCTGTTACCTACATCAGCTGCTCTTTGGTTATGATTCTCAGTTTCCACTAAACACAGTTGATCCTAGGGGAGAGATTTTTAATCCTTGTAATGTACAAATGTTCACCGGTAAGTAAATACAGTTTAAGCTGGGGGTAGTTTAGGCTTGTAAATGGTTAGCCTATCTCTTGTTTCATGTCATTTTTTCTAAACAACGCAATAATCTCTTTTGTGAGCAGTGCACAGACTGATAAGAAAAATTAATGAGAGCAAACTAGTTACTAAAATGAATAACTCGGCCAAGGATTTCTGATTCCACAATACAAATTTTCATTGAACTAAATGCTTTAGGGGCCTTTTAAGATCCTTGAGAGTTTTTCCTGTTCTCCCTGGCTAGACCACTCTGCAGTAATGGAACTGCATCTGTGACGGGAGGAATTGTTTTAGCTTCCTCCTTTCCATACCAAACAATGACATGCTACATCTAGCGATTAAAAATATTACTGAACTTTTTGTTTCCATGGAACTGTCAATGCTTTGTGAAATCTTAGGTATATTCTGAATATCCAGTGGGACAAGAAGAAATCAAAAAGTAAATAAAGAAGAATAAATTAAAAACAAATGAAAAAGGAAATGTATTATATATTACATGATGCAACAAAAAAGTTCTAAAGGAAACTTTATAACATAACACATGTATTAAGAAATTAGAAAGAGATCAAAAATACTTTACACCACAAGGAACTAGATAAAGAAGAACAACTTAAGCCAAAAGTTAAGAAACGGAAGAAAGCAGACAATACAGAACCCGAGTGGTAATACATGACATAAAGATCAAAAGACAGTAGAATAAAACAACAAAACTAAGAGTTGGTCCCTCAAGAAGGTAAACAAAATTGACAAAACTTTAGCTGGACTGACTGAGAATAAGAGAGAAGACACAAACAAAGAAACAACCAAACAAATGGAAATGAAAGAGGGGACATTACAAATGCTACTACAGAAATACACAGGATCATGTGGGACTACTATAATCAGAACAATCATATGACAACAAAGTACGTAAATTAGAAGAAATCAGTACATCTAGAAACACACAACCTATCAAGGCTGAATCAGGAAGAAATAGAAAATCTGAACACACCAATAATGAGGAAAGAGACTGAATCAGTGATCAAAAACCTACTAACACAGCAAAACCCAGGACCAGATGGCTTCACTTATGAAGTCTACCAAATTAAAAAAAAAAAAAAACACCAAAAACGCGATTAACAATAATGCCTTTCAAACTCTTCTAAATAGTTAAGGAGGAGGGAATACTTCTAAACTCATTCTACAATGACAGCATTACCCAGATTTGCAAAACAAATTCAAGAACACATTGCAAGTTTTATACTCCACGACCAAGCAGGATTTGGGAAGTGAAAAAGCTGTACAATGAAATCTACAAGACTTTACAGACAGAAATCAAAGATACAAACAAGTGGGAGGACTCCTATATTTGTGGATCAGATGAATTAATGTCATTAAAATGCCTATACTACCCAAAGATACCTAGCAATTCCATACAATCCCCATCAAAACACCACGGGCATTCTTCACAGAAATAGAAGAAACAATCCTAAAACTTGTGTTTCAGTAGTTTGACTGTAATATGCCTAGGTGTAGATCTATTCATGTTTATCCTGCCTGTTTGCTGAGCTTCATGGCTGTGTAAATTAATGGTTTTCAGCAAAGATAGAAAGTTTTTAGACACAATTTCTTCAAACACTTTTCCCTGCCTTTTTAGCTTTCCTCTTCCTTATTATTAGTATGCTTACTAATTTCCACAAGTCTTTGAGGATCTGTTCAGTGTTTTCATTCTTTTGTCTGTCTGTTCTTCAGATTGGATGATCTCTATAGAACTATCTTCATGTTCCCTGGTTCTTCCGCCAGATCAAACCAGTTGAGATCTTCTAGTGACTCACAAAAACGTATTTTTAATAGCTCTTTGGTTTTATATAAAGGCATAATATATGAAATGAATATTAATTGAGAATTTGGAGGAGTTACAATTCTCCCATCCATCACCTGATGGGGAGGATATGGGTATAAGACAAAGAAAGAGGTGAGAACTGTGGGCATTGGGGACAAAGTTCTCCCTGACTGTCATGTGTATGTTCAGGACCAGGGATTATGTAGTAAATAAGAACCACATAAGCTTCATGTGAAGAACAGCCTTGGTGCCTAATCTCAGATCAATGAATTACTAATTACATGGCAGGTTATTTAACCTTCCTATTTTTCAGTTTCCACAACTGTAAAATAGTGGAAATACTGTGTGCTAGGTACACAATTGTAAAGATAGCTTTTCTTGGAATCCATTCCCACTACTAATTTTAATCCTTATGTCCAAATTTTATTACAATAAATTAGAACAACTTTCTAATTTGATGCCTTATATTGTTCACTTTCTCTTACTTATCTAATTTATATTCATTGCAATGGTTGTAAAATAATTTTGGGTGTCTGCTTTAATTTCCTTGAGGGTAGGGACTAATATTGTCTCCATATAAATTCAGGATCTAGTATAGAATAAATAGTCAGTAAACACTTTGTTCAGGCTCCTTGTGTTCATAATCACAAGAATGACAGACTCAACAAAATGCAGATATTCCTGTTGGGTTGTTTACTGTTCTCCTTTGTTAAAATAAATCTGTGGAGTATAACATTTCATCACCTCTTTTTCTGAATAGCTCACCTATACCTCTGTCGATTCACTACTTCTGTCTCATAGAGAAGGCTGCCTGCATCTATTGAGATGGTCACATGTAATTTTTATCATCCATTTTATTGATGTTTTATATTACATTTAATTATTTGTGTACATTGAACCATCATTGCATCCCACAGACAAATCCCACTTGGTCATGGTGTATAAACCTTTTAATGTGTTCTTGAATTTGTTTTGCAAATCTGGGTAATGCTATCTTTGTAGAATGAGTTTAGAAGTATTCTCTCCTCATTAACTTTTTGGAAGAGTTTGAAAGGCATTGTTGTTAATCCTTTAAAAAAAAAAAGATTTGGTAGACTTCACCCGTGAAGCCATCTGGTCCTGGGTTTTTCTGTGTTAGTACATTTTTGATTACTGATTGAATCTCTTTACTCTTTATTGGTGAGTTCAGATTTTCTGTTTCTTCCTTCAATTTTGACAGATTGGGTGTTGCTAGATGTACTGATTTCTTCTAGGTTATGTACTTTGTTGTCATATGATTGTTATTATAGTAGTCTCTCATGATCTTGTGTATAGTAGCATTTGTAATATCTCCTCTGTCATTTCTATTTGTTTCTTTGTTTTCTATTTGTTTGTTTTTTTCTTTGTTTGTTTGAGTCATCTCTCTTATTTTCGGTCAGTCTAGCTAAAGTTTTGTCAATTTTGTTTATCTTTTTGAGGGACCAACTCTTAGTTTTGTTGTTCTGTTCTATGGTTTTTTGATCTCTATTTCATTTATTTCCATTCTGATCTTTATTATTTGTTTTCTTCCATTTCTTAACTTTTGGCTTAAGGTATTCTTCTTTTTCTAGTTCCTTGGGATGTGAAGTTTTTTTTTTTTCTTGAGATCTTTCTAATTTCTTAATGTAAGTGTTTGTTGTTAAAATGTCTCCTCTAGAACTGCTTTTGCTGCATCATGTAAGATATGATATTTTTCCATTTTCATTTGTTTTTAGATCATTTATTCTTCTTTATTCACCTTTTGATTTCTTTTTGTCCCATGGGATATTCAGAAGTTACTACATATTTGTAGATCTTTTCACTTTCCTCGTGATTTCAAGTTTCATACCATTGTGATCAGAAAGTTGGTATGATTTCAATATTCTTAAATTTGCTAAGACTTGTTTTGTGTCCTATCACATGCTCTATCTTGGAGAATGTTTTGTGTGCTCTGGGAGAATGTATTCTGCTGCTGTTGAATGGAATTTTCTATATATGTCTCTTAAGTTTCTTTTTTCTCAAGTATGATCCAATCTCAATGTTTCCTTGTTGTTTTTCTGTCTGGATGACCTATCCGTTGTTGATAGTTAGGTATTGATGTCCTTTAACTTTTATGCTATAATTGTTTAATACTCTATTCTAAAATAGTTTTCTAACTCTGAATATATTTATAACTTTTATTAGAGTTCTGTGTACTTTGTTTTTTTGTGTCACTAATTAGTATCTTTCCATTTCAGCATGAATAATGCCTTTCAGCATTTCTTTCAAGGTGGGTCAAGTGGTTGTAAACTCCCTAAGCTTTTGTTTGTCTGGAAAAGCCTTTATTTCTTCTTCATGTATGAAGGATATCTTTGCTGGATTGAGTATTCTTGGGTGGCAATTTAAATCTTTCAATACTTTGAGTATGTCATTCTACTCTGTCCTGGCCTATAAAGTTTCTGCTGAAAAATCCACTGATAGCCTAATGGGGATTCCTTTATAGGTTACTTAATTTTTCTCCTTAGCTGACTTTAAAATTCTTTATCATTGATTTTGACAGTTTCATTGTAATGTGTCTTGGAAAAGGACTTTTTGCATTAGGTAATAAGGTGCTCTATTAGTTTTGTAGACTTGTATATCTAGCTCCTTCTCCAAGTTTGGGGATTTCTCAGCTATTATTTCCTTAAACAAACTCTCTTCTCCCTTCTCGTTTTCTTCTGATTCTGGAATACCCAATATTCTTATATTGGCTTTCTTAATATAGTCTGATAACTCTCATATGATTTCCTCACATTTTAAAAATCTTAGTTCTTTTTCCCCTCCCACTGGAATCTAAGAATTTAGATTTTCTGACAAAGCTTTGATTGTAGGACTTTGTGGAGCTTTGGGTAACCACAATGGTCTTGAAGCTCCTCTAGATTGGACTGAGCTCAGACAAAATCCTGATCTCCCAGGTAGGATTCTCTTTCTCTTCTAATATGACTAATCTTTATGTACAGAAAAACAGGCCCCTGTAATTGTTCCTTAGAAACTGGCCTTAGATTCTCTGTCTAATTTGTCCTGCATCCCTACTTTTTCCAGGATTTTGTCTGAGCTCAATCCAATCTAGGGGAGCTTAAGGACCATTTTGGTTGCCCACAGCTCCATAAAATCCTACAATCAAAATTTTGTCAGTGAAGCTCTGGTTACAGTAGATGGTATAATCCCCCTTCAACCCATCTTTGAAACATCTATAAAGTCTGAATACAAAAATAAGAAAAAAGAAGGAAAAAAACCAAACCCACAATTAGCTAAAGAGACAAAATTTAAAGATGTGGACAAGATGGAGGATAAGTTTTCCTGTTTTATTGTTTGTTTTTGATCTTTGCCCTAAAGCCAGGCTCAGTTGTAGAATAATAGTGGCAGCTAAAAATGCAATAGATTCTTTAACCACTAGATGGCACCCGTGAACACAGCATTTTCGAAACAACGTACGCATTTTGGCTGATAAATGGCAATAGTGTCCTTTTCATGATCAAAAGAGGTTTGACATTTAATTCATTTACAAATTCACTAGAACAAGCAGTCTGAGGAATACACCCTGTGCTTAGCAAATGGAACTCACTCTATAGCAACAAAAAATTTCTTATGGAATGGTAATAATGCATTTGCCTCATATGGTAAATCAGAATTAAATTCACATAAATCTCATTTCTCCCATTTACAAACACAACACAAGCTTGGGCATGTACTTATTTTTGCTTATTTTTTTATCATAAATATATGAAATAATAAAAAGGAAAGAAACTAATCTCACTTGCTCCAATACAACACTGCTATTATCCTTTTTATCACTTAATATTCTTGAAGTAAAACTGCAAGACCTACCTGATTTCCATATTCACAGGTGTTTCGCAGAGTATTCTCTATGCTTATCCATTAGCTAAAGGATTTGTTCCCTAGAAGCTGCCTTATAGTATTGATTCAAATTTAAGCCAAGGCTTCAATTATATTGTCTCATTTAATCCTCCTACAACCCAGTAAAAGGTTTACACTCTATGACTCAGCAGTATGTGGGGGGAAAAAAGATTATTTATTATTTTCTATAACCAGTCTCATCTTATTCTCAAATCCTCTTTCCCATTATTAAAAAAAAAAAATTAGACCTACAGATTAAAGAGCACATACCTGTTTGACTGTTAAGCAGTGACTTGAGTGTACTTAATGACAATTTAAACTTCCTATCAGAGCTGTTTCTCCTCTCTCAACAGATCTTCCTTCTCATTCCTCCTTCCCAAAAGGGCATATGACAGGGTTTAAGAAGCTTAGTGGCCACATATTGGAGGGAGGTTCTTCTAATCTGGCATATCTTCTCTCTTCTTGAACTTTGCAAACCTCCCCTAAGATGTCTCTCGTTCCACCTGTACATCCAGTTGATGTCTGTTGCATGAAACTGGCAACTACTGGTGGTGACTGAGAGCCTTGCTTTGCCTAAGGCCTCAAGTTCTTCCCACTCAGGAGCCTCCTTAAGCCTCACCCCAGGTCTCTTAGCACTTCATCTGTTACATGAGCTTAGTGGAACTTCTTTATATTCTGGAAAAAGTCCTAGACCTTATCATACCACCACCTTTTCCCCCCACAATACTTTGTCTATGAAAGTAGTTATATGGGCTTTTCACAGTCACAAATGTCCACAGGAATATTAGAAATATTCTAATTCAGGATTCAGAACAGTTTTTCATGTTGGGGGACTGTCTTCACACCAGAAAATACCCAGAATCTCTGGTTTCCACGCACCCTGATACACTGTGACAACCAAAAATACTGCAACTCATTTCCAACCCCATTCAGAACCATTTCCCTAGCACCACATGCAGTCTGTGGATAGCCACGGGCTCTAGTCCAGACCCATCCCGCCAACTCTACCCTCAGCGGGTTCTGCACCATTGCTGTTCTGCCATTGGGTCAAAATGCTGCTTTAATTTAAAATTTTGCGAGATATTTTAAGTTGGGTTCTGCCCACAAACAGACTGAGATTTGTATGCAGACATGGGAAGTGCTCTCAGGAATAATACCTGTGTGGGAGTGAAGGACGCATGACTGGGCAGAAGGAACAGTCGGACTGCGACTGCGATGCAGGTCTAACAAAAACCACAGCTGATCTAAAACAGGGAGCTAAGAAACTGAAACGCCTTCAGAATTGCTCTAACTTGAAGCAGTGTTTCTGCTACAGATGCAAATACAGGGCAACATTTCTGCAACTGTAGCTGAAGGAAGTGCTCCCTGTATTGTAAAATAATCTTGGTGGGTTTTTTTTACTAGATTCTTTTAAATGAAATAATGACAGAAGGAAAATGGAGTATTTGTCTTAGTCTATACAGGCTGCTATACCAAAATACTATGGACTTTTATTAAACAACAGACATTTATTACTCACAGTTCTGAAGGCTGGGAAATCCAAGATTCATGTCACCAGCAGATTCATGTCTGGGGAGAACCTGCTTCCTTGGCTGTCTTCTCCCTGTAACCTCATGTGGCAGAGGGAGCACATGAGCTTTCAGGTGCCCTTTGATAAGGGCACTACTCTCATTCATCACCTCCCAAAAGCCTCACTTCCTAAAATCACCACCGTGGAGATTAAGATTTCAACATAAGAATTTCAGGGGGACACAAACATTAGTCCGAAGCAGTATACTTCTTCACTGTAATTTGATTGTGTTGGGCAAGTGGAATAAGGTGAAGTGGGGAAGGTGTGAGAGATTTGTAGACAAAGCCCTGTGAAGAACTTTGCTGGTAACTGACCAATTTTGAACATGTTTATTAATTTTCCTTTTTTTAAAATAACATTCTCATATTAAGGAAGTATTATAATTCCCACCTGACAGATGAGGAAATTGAGGATCAGAGATTAAGTGAATATTTTTTAAGTTCCCAGTTCATAAAAGAGCCTATTTACTATTCCAATTCTCACCCTTTGCTGACCAGAGCCATCTCCTATATTTTCATAGTAAGCAATGTGTTAAATTTCAGTAGTGAACTGAAACATTAAGTATTAAATATTAAATCTTCACTTTTCCCCCTCGTGCTCAAACTCCCTGGGGCAGGCTCAACACGTGCTGGTTCATCACCAACTGAGCATGAGTGTCAGAAAGACAGAAATCCCATCCTCCCTATGTAAATACATGTGCAGAGACATTTCCTGAACGTTTCCTTATAGAATCCCGTAAGATTAGTGGTTAATTGCGAGGAAAGGGACAAGACATTAAATGCATGAGAATGTGCCTAACACTCTCTTCCAATGTCATTTTCAAGGGCCTTAGTATCAATGTCACCTTTTAAAACATCTTCAGTAACAGATCCCAATTTCTTAATGTCTTTAGATAGAGGTGGATCTGTCTGATACTTTAAAAACAAAACTTAAAAGTGAAAAGATATAGCCAAATTAATACAAAGAAGTTTTAAAAAAATACTTTATCTCAAAGTTATAGGTGGAAAATGTTTTGAGCCATAGTTTCAACAGTCTGAGTTCCACAAGAATCAATCTATTGACGATACCACCAAATTTGGAGTATAATTTAATAATTCTATCACATTTACATGTTTGGGCTGGTATGGTCAAAGCCAATAACCTACTTTTTAACATCTTGGGTATGTGGCAGTAGCCTACATTCCAGTAATTTCAGATCCTTAAATGCTTTAGCTTAACTATCTGGCAATAACATGGCTTCACTGTTTGTCCACCAAACACCTTCATTTATCTGAGAAGACCCACTAACCTGAGAGCGCCCCATGGTTCCACCCCCAGGTCTTTCTACCTAATGATCTCAGGATAGCGGCCAGGGAACCCTGAAAGACCTTTTGAACTATGAGGGATTAGACTGACATGAGTGAGGCACTTACCTTGGGTGCAAAATTTAAGGAGGCACCAGAAACACAGTAATTAAGATAAATAATATTTTAATGCCATGGTTAAAAAAAATAAAAATTAATGTAAAATCCACTATAAACGAAATATCCACATTTAAAATACTTACTTTCCTTCTGCCTCAGGTGCCAGCATGGCTCTGCACAGCACTGTCATTTAAAATTTGGATTGGCTAACTCTTTACACTATTTTGGAATCTTCTCCAGCATTTTCCCATATTTTATTGATGGAAGGGATTTAATGCATTCCCAACACAACTCACCTACTTTCCTTCCAAGTCCTTTGATGAGTGTACCCAACAAAAGGTAACATAAAACAGAAGCCTGTAAACTTCACAATATACCTCTTTGGCAGCATTTTGTCATCTCTTACCCTGACACAGGTCCTAAAGCAAACAAGCTAATGTCATTCACATTTACATGTTGATAGGAGTTTGCACTTCATGTGTCATTTTAGGAAAACTTTTCTATCACTTTAGAACTCCAGTCTCTCTAAAATTACTCCCTACAGCTCTTGAAGTGTGTGCCTCATTTTGACAATCATCTAAGGCCTGCTTTGCTGCCTGACATGCTCTCTGAAAGACAAACACTCTGAGCTATGTGTAGTGTACCTACTTTCTGTTTACACCTTCATAATACCTTACAGGGGCTAGCACATGAATACTGAAAACCCACAATCACCTTTCTTCTGGAATTCAAGAATGCATCTCTTTGCTTTCTGGCACATAACATCTTTGGAGTTTGTGACTACAGTACAACCAACGAACTCATCCTTTTCATTGATAGGAGATGTTACCGACCACTTTTCATCATTTTACCTCAACTAGGAAATGTTCATGTAACCTTTCAAATGTCCTGCGTTTGGTCAGTATTTCTCCACTTTTTTTAAGGTATCCCCGCTGGAAGAACGTGAAGTTATGCAGAATCTGGAAGAATTATTCAAAGCTGCAAATGGCCAGCAGTTTCTTTGACCTCTCACTTCTAAAATGAACGAGAATTTTGCATTCTACTCCATTATTCATTCATTCAACAAAATGTTAGGTGCCTATTCTGTGCCAGGCATTGTGATTGTGACAGGGCTACGGCAATGAATACATATTACTGTGTTTGTTTATACACAAGTTTGTTTTATAACCTAATGATGCTTTACACAACTTAGGAGTAGAAAAACAAAAACAAAAATTTTCCCGAATCCAAGAACAAAACTGATAATCCAAGATGGGGCAATTACTGCCTCAAACACTAGCAGTGTCGCTGTTAGACTTCCTGGGAAGATGTGAGCTCCAGTTCGAGAAACAGTCTGGCTAATTTACAGCATACAAAGCCAACAGGAAAGTTAGTATTTACTCTGGGTGCAAATACTTGCGAGGAGCAGTGGAACTAACCAGCTTGTCTCATTTCCATGGCATTAGGTTCCGCCTGATGCTGCAAATGACATTCTGAAATGACAAAGGTGGATACCCACTTCCACATCTGCAGGAAATGTATAAAATTTAAGAGTTTAAAAAATCATGGGGTAGGGGGAGGTGGAATCATCACTGACACTTCAAAGTCAAGTCGTCATTGACTTCGTTGTTTTTCTTATCCTTACTTGAACTGCTCTTTTAGATTCTTATGCATCTGCTGATGAGCGTCAAAAAAGATCTTTCCTTAGGAAAAGCAAAATCTCAATGTAACACATTTAGACTTCTCTCCGCATAGAAGTGCTGAATATGTTAAATAGTTAAAATGTTCATACTACCCAAAGCAATACATAGATTCAATGCAATCCCTATCAAAATACCAATTGCATTTTTCACAGAACTAGAATAATCCTAACATTTATATGGAACCACAAAAGACCCCGCATAGCCATGGCAATCCTGAGAAATAAGAACAGTGGGAGGTATCATGCTGCCTGATATCAAATTATACTACAAATCTATACTACACAAAACAGCATGGTATTGGCATAAAAACAGACACATAGATCAATGGAACAGAATAAAGACCCCAAAAGTCTATGCCTATGTGGTTATTTATCTAGACAAAGGAAAAAAGAATTTACATTGGGCTAAAAATAGTTTATTTAATAAACGGTGCTGGGCAAACGGGACAGATGCATGCAAAAAAATGAAACTGGGCCACCTCCTTATACCATATACAATAAACTCAAAATGGATTAAAGCCTTAAATGTAAGACCCGAAACCATAAACTCCTAAAACAAAGTATAGGAAGTAAACTCTCAGACATTAACCTTAGTAATATGTTTACTGATATATCTTCTTTGGCAAACGAAACAAACAAAAAAATAAACGAATGGGACTACATCAAACTAAAAATCTTTTTCACAGCAAAGGAAACCATCAACAAAACAAAAAGACATCCTACTGAACTGGAGAAAGTATTTGCCAATGATACATCTGGTAAGGGGTTAATATCCAAAATTTATTTAAACAACTCATACAACTCAATACTAAAAAAACAAACAACCCAACTGAAAAATGAGCAGAGGACATGAAGAGACATACAGATGGCCAACATAGGAAAAGATGCTCAACGTCACTGATCATCAGAGTAATGCAAAGAAAAACCACAGTGAGAGAGATACCACCTCACTCCTGTCAGAATGGCTATCATCAATAAATCAACAAAAAACAAGTGTTGGCGAGGATGTGGAGAAAAGGGAACCCTCATACACTGTTGGTGGGATTGCAGATTGGTGCAGCCACTATGGAAATCAGTATGGAGGTTCCTCTGAAAATTAAAAATAGAACTACCATATGACCCAGCAATTCCATTTCCGGGTATTTATCCAAAGAGATCCAAAACAGTAATTCAAAAAATACCTGCACGGCATGTTCACTGTAGCACTATTCACAATAGCCAATATATGGAAACAACTGAAATGCCCATCAATAGATGATTGGATAAAGATGTGGTACATTTATACAATGGAGTATTACTCTGCCATAAAAAAGAATGAAATCTTATCATTTACAACAGGGATGGAGCTACAGGATGTTATGCTGAATGAAGTAAGTCAGATTGAGAAAGACAAATACTATATGATCTCTTATATGTGGAATCTAAATAACAGAATAAACAAATAAAACAGAAATAGACTCAGAGATATACAGAAAAAACTGATAGTTGCTAGATGGGAGGGGGTGGGGAAAGGAGAAGGTGAAGGGATTAAGAAGTACAAGTTGTTAGTCACAAGATAGTCATAGGGATGTGAAATACAGTAATGGAAATATGATTAATAATGTAAATATTACAGAGTCAGATGGGTACTGGATTTATTGGGGGATCACTACAGATTGTGTAGATGCTGACCACTGCTCTGTACACCTGAAGTTGATGTAGAATAATATTGTCAGCTATAATTATACATGTGTATACATACATATATATAGTTATGGGAGGTAAAGTATAGCATAGGGAATATAGTCAATGGTATTGGAATAGCTATGTACGATGTGAGAGTGTAGTAGACTTGGGGGGATTATTACTTTGTGAGGGTTGTATATGTTTAATCATGTTGTTTTCAACACTTGAAACTAAAAAAAAAAAAGAAATGCTGAACATGACTGCCATTCCCTTTCACTGGTCTGAGATCAAGGCTGTGAAAAGCATTAAATTCCTCAATGACAGCTTTGTCTTCAAGTATTTGATTTTAATCATAATGTCTGACTGCAAAAATAAATGTGCAATTAATATTGCTGTTTGTGGGTATGCAGACGTACTTTTAAATGGAGGCAGCTATTTGCAATAGCACAAATCACTTCTCATTATGGTTAAAATTCAATCCTGCAAAATTGCAGTGACTGGATAACAACTCGCATGAAGCCTGACTCTCCTACCTGGAATCCCCAAGTCAATCATTCCAAATTATTCTGAAGATCTCGTAAGTGCACAGATGTGAATGTGTGGTTCTCTTGTCGACAGTGTCCAACCCCGAGAATTCAGACCACTTCACAACGGGTAATTAGAAACGCAGGGGAACATCACAACACATGACTCCACAACAGTAGGACCGTGATTCTTCATCAGGAGTGGGCACTACAGTCCCGAGTCACTGGCATGCGATTTCACTGTTTTAAAATTCAGACTGAGGCTCAGTGTTTATTAACCTCAACTGATAAGGGCCTAAAGTGCACCCCTTTTAACAATTCCACAGATGGTTCGGATTCAAATACTACCACAGGACTAACGTGCACTTTCTGCTGACTATAATATGGGCTTCTGGTTTTGTGAAGACTTCAATTTATCACGCCTGAAGGCTAGAATGCACAAGGTTTAATGTTCTAATCACCTCAGTCTTCTAATACTCTCTATGAATGACAACACTTAGAATCCAAAAACCACCACAGAAGTTCTGAGTTAGTCCAGTGCCGTGTATAAAAACCACACCTGAGCAACAGCAGCAGCCTATATGCATGTCTGGAGTGACAGGCAGGTCTCTCTCCAACACTATATGATTTTAAATATTTTTCCTGCTTCCCACCAATAAGAGGAATTGAACATCGTATATTTGAAACGTTAAGGTCAGTTTATTAAGTTCAATGATGAAAGGCATCAGAAGAATATTCTCCTGAAAATTATTTTTTCTTAGAAAAAAAGAAAGGAACACCAACAGGCTCCGAGCATAGCCACAGATGCTGTGGCCGCCGCGCCTCTCCGCAGACGGGGACAGTCCATTAGTCAGTCAAGTCACTCTCGGGCTCAGCAGGACTGTAGTCTGGATCGTCCTCGTCATCCTCTAGCTCCAAGTCATCCATTTCCTGGAACAAAGACTCATCTACTTCCACATTGTTTCCAGCTGCAAAAGACAAGATTTCACCTTCAGTCCTCCAGTAAGGAATCAAAGATACAACAACTGGCAGCACCAAGCAGAAACGTCCACCTGCGCGTGGGAGGTGCAAGTGATGAAACCCTACCTACTGCAAATTATACCGACAGTGGTCTGTATTGGTTAGCAGAGACTCACGCGTTTGAAGAACAACTTCATGCTTCCAGTTCATAGTCTAAAAAACCCAGTTATTAATAAGCCTTGTAGAATGAATTATTTATGTGGCACGTGGTAAGTTGAAGACAATGATGATATGTGCTGATTACACAAAGTCGACTACCACTGACCATGGGCCCCATACCAGAACACAATAGTGGCAGATATGTACATCATTAAAGCTCAGCTGTACTTGTTATTTAATTGATAAAGTTAACTTGATCTTCTCTGTCACCCCGTTCCCCTCATAACCAATGGTATGCCTTTCCAAGATTCCAAGTTATCTAAGCCCTATCGGGCACAATACCCGGGCTTTGCATTAAACATCTTCACTCTTCCTTCAGTTTGTCTGAAATACATAAAGGTAGGATACTACAGTACTCTTAATTTCACCCAAAATTGTTCATCTTCCTCCCCAGACTCCAGCCCACTGACATTCAACTCAATGAAAATGAGACTTGCTTCACACGTATGAGCAGTTCAGTAATAAAATAAAATTTTCCAAGTCCAGGCCGAAAAATGATTGGCTCTGCCTGAGAGAGGCAGTGAAGGCTTCACAGAGCAGATGACCTCTGAAATATCTTCATGATAAATTTGAATCCACCGAGAAGAAAGTGGGGGCAGAATGAAGTAATTCTACGTAGAAGTATATGCAAAGGCAGAGAGAAAAGCTAAGACCTTGAGTACTTCTAACCGGAACATAAGATTCTTGAAGAAAAATATCTGGAGATAAGAAAGAGAAAGACTAGACTGAAGACCTGCGTACGTCAACCTTGTCCTCTAAGCAGCAGACAACCATCGAAGGATTTTAAGGAGAGAAAAGTCATAATTAAATCAGGGTTTAGAAACACCACCACAGAGGTGGTGGCTATAGAGTAGGTAAAGTCACTAGAAAAGGGAAGAGACTGATGCAGGGAGACAATTTAAGAAGCTACCACAAAAGTCCAGGTGAAAAATGACAAATCTTCAAATCAGGAGGAAAGAGTTGAGAAGACATTTCAGTGGCAGAAACAATAGTCTTTGGTAAGTTATTGGATATAAGGAGATACTGATGCACTAGCATAGAGAAGTCAAGAATGAGTGAAGATAGTAAAACTTCTAAAGTGCAAGAAGAGAGAGTGAAACAAAGTTTTTTGGATCTAGAATTTCTCAACAAAATAGGAGGTTAAATGAGCCCTTAAAGTGAGAAGGAGATAGATGAGGACATCCTTGCTGGTTTTTGTTTGTTTTGAGACTATAAAAATATTGGAGCCAGAATCCAGTAAGATACACTTAAAAAATATGGAATGTCAGTAAGGGAGCAGCTAAGGTTAAGAAGCATGATGTAACAGCGGGCCACATCAACACTGCTTCTTAGCATTCTCCAGCAGATAGTCCCGGGACAAGGTTGAAAGGCCAGATGCTAGAAGATCCCCAACTGGCAACATGAGCATGACAGGAGGCTAACAAATGACGTGCAGAATCCTACGAGTATGTAGGGCACTACTGGAGGTGTGACAGTATGAAGCACAGTTTAAGAAACAGATGTATGCCATAAGCTCCATGAGGGCAGGGAATTTTTCTAAGCCGTTCTCTGTTGTATCCTCAATGGCCAGGGGAGTGCTTGGCTTATAGTAGCAGGGGTACAATAAATACTTGTGGATGGATGGACGGATAATCCACAGACGGAAGTCCTAAGGAGGGCAGAGTTAGAATAAAAATGAGAAGGAGGAAAACATAAGGAACAGACGCCCCAAAGAGAGCAAGAGTGGTATGAAATGTAAGATTTTGCGTTAGTGGGCAAGGGGAGCTCCAGATCTCAGGTTTTTAAAAGGCTCCATGACAGACCACGGAATACAGTTTCCATAGATGTATGATACTAGAAATCTGAAGAAAACAGATCTCCTAAGTCACAATAGCTTGGTTTACTAGTTGTGAGAGGGTAATGTGACCACAATTGTTTATCTATTGCTATCTTTGATTTTGCTTCAGTTTATCAGAAAACTTTAAAGAATACATTGCTATAATTCAATGTATAAATTGATCAAACGTTACAATTTATCCTTCAAAATGTATTTCTTTACACCCTTGGGAGGAAAAATTCACATTAAGTTATCACTCTGACTTTCATGGTTTAATATTAGAAATAATATGTACAGATGGAATTCTAATATTATCTTACCATCCTCCAAAAATTGGATATCAGATGTGTCAAGATTATGATCTGTTTCAAATAGCTGTTTCCCTAAAAAAAAAAGAAACATGTTTAATATGAACAGCATGGTTTCCCCCATCTTCTCTACAACCCTTTAAAAAGTATAAAAACCCAAGAAAACAAGTCTGAAAATCTGTTTTATTGTGAATTTCAAGAAATTTTTGAACTCAACTAAGAGGCATATGAAATGCATTTGCATTAAAATAGAACAAGTGACAACCCTGTCTGCCGTAAGAGTCCTAGAAAAACAAATGGATTTGACTCTGTCACTTCTAAGGCTTATGATCCTGAAAGTCATGGTAGCTGTATCTTAAGATCTAGCCACTGCAATATTCAGATCAAAGATAATCCATAACTATTCATTACAATTATGTGCGAAGATACATCATCAAGTAGAGAATGCTTTCTCTTTCTGTCATACATGCCTAAGTATATTATTTTCTCATAGAAATCTGTCCAAATGATTCTCTTGCTATACAAGAAGCAATGCAGAAGAGTTTGGGGGGAACAGATAGGGGAGAGTCATACCACTTAATTTATTTTTTCCTGCTTGTTCTTCTTCTTTCATTCGTTTCTTTTTAATTTCCAAGAGTTCTGCATCAAACTTGGCCTTCCAACTTAAGAAATTTTCAATTGTAACAGGAGTGCCATGAAATAATTGCTTAGAAAATAAAAAAGACATGTCACCAGATAAATGAAACAACAATTTAAAAAATAAAGCCCAATGATCTAGGTAAAACACAGAAAAGCTTTTTCAAGTTTTGAAATATTTAATGTGATTTTTGCCTGCACTGGCTACTGTCACTAGTTTTAGGCATTTTACTCTGGACAAGTCCATTTTTTATTTTTATTACACAAATCAAAGATAATATGCAACGTATCTCCATTGCTATTCACCCTTAAAGAAGAAAACTGTTGCTGTCAGTATTAATGTTTTCAACACGCATCAATTTACAACACTAGGATGGAGCTTATCTTTTCACTTCATTTCAGAATTTGAGGTTTCCTTTACCTTAGTAAATACAGTCATGTGCTGCATAATAATGTTTTGGTTAATGACAGACCACCCATAAGATGATGGTCCTATAAAGATTACAATGGAATGGGAAAATTCCTCTCGCCTAGTGATGTTGTAGCTGCCCTAACAACACAGGGCAACGCGTTACTTGTGTGTTTGTGGTGATGCTGGTGTAAGCAAACACACTGTGCTGCTAGCTGTATAAAAATACAGCACATACAATTATGTACAGTACACACTTGATAACGATAATAAACAACTATGTTACTGGCTGATGTACTTACTAGATACTGTCCCGTTTACCATTATTTTATAACGTACTCTTTCTACTCATGAAAATAAAAAAGTTTGCTATAACACTGCGAGCCGTGTTTCACCGGCAGCAACCTCATAAATCTCATGTGTCATTTTCTCTTGTGCTTGATTTACTCTCATGTTATTTTATAAATTTAGTGCAGCCTGAGTGCACAGTGTTTATAAAGTCTACGGTAGTGACAGTGATGTCCTAGGCCTTCATATTCACTCACCACTCACTCACTGACTCACCTAGAGCAACTTCCAGTCCTGCACGCTCCATTCATAGTAAGTGTCCCACACAGGTACCTTCCCTATGTTTAGATACACAAATACTGTACACACAAACTGTGTTACAACTGCCTGCAGTATTTAGTACAGTAACATCGGGTAGAGGCTTGCAGCCTAGGAGCAACAGGACCTACCGTAAGTGCCCAGGAGTGTGGCAGGCTAGACTGTCTAGATTTGCGTAAGTGCACTCATGATGTTCACACAATGATGAAATCACCTAATGATGCATTTCTTAGAACATTTATCTGTTAAGCCATGCCTAACTTTATTTAAAACACTCTGGTGAGGGCTTTATAATTCCAAACTATATACCATAAGTGAAATAATTTGTATTTCTTGATCTTACCTGCATGAACTTTACTAAACTTTATTAACTGATTATTAATCATTACTTGTGCTATACAACCAAGTAAAAGAGGGACTTCTAAAATTTTACTTAGTAAAAGCTTTACTAAAATTTACTTTTGTTTATTTTTGTTACTTCCAAAAAAATTAATGAAATTTCCAAAAAACAAAACAACCAAAAAAACCAGGCTTAGAGAATAGCGAAATAAAATGTAGCTTTTAATATACCTTTTCGGCTTCTTCTGCTTCTTTTTCTTTTTGTTTCTTTTCTTCTTCTCTTCTATTTTTTATTTGATCTACTATTTCATTTAATTTTTCTTGCACAGCTGTCACTAAAGTAAAGATCATCACCATTCCAAGGTTTTCCTCTGCCTATGTAACAACAAAAAAACGAGGTTGTAGTGAGAAGCATACTTCTCAGAAAAAATTTAAACTAACGAATAAAAAAAATGTTTCAGCATAATAACTGAACTCCACACATTTATAATATGATTACTAATTCAGTTATACGCTGTAAGTTCTGACATTAGAAAAGTGATCATTTAAGAATTGAGCATTATATATAAATAACAATTCTTAACTTTAAAACGTTATGTAATTTGCTATGTCCAACCTAAAACAGATATTTCAGTAAATTCTGTTTAATAATTATAAATGTAGGTAGAATTCAGAAAACCTTTCCTACAGTTGCTAGTAACATCAGTTCTCAAGCATGTTTTCATTATTTTAGTTCCTTCTGGGTACTTTAAGAGTTGTGACAATGAACTTAACTTTGAGGCTAAAGTGATTTTCTATCGTAATACAATAATAAAAAATGTAGGTACTTTTGTGATTTATCTTTATCTCCCATTTTTTCTTTTGATTTGAAATGGTTTAAAACAAAATATAAAAGCATCTCTGTTTCATGAAAAGGATATAATTCAAAAGCTATTTGGAACTTATTCATTTGAAGGCAGCATAAACTGAAACAAGATTATCTTGTTTATCTACAGAAATAAGATAGAGTTCCAAGAAAGCAGACAAAAAAAGAAAAGAAATCCAAAACACGCTAGGCAGAATCTTTGTCCTAGAATAGATTTCCAAGCATTCCTTCGACAGGGCTGGCCTCAGCAGCACTCGAGTGGGTATTTCATCTCCTGGGTCCTCCGTGAGTACTAGGGTTCAATCCTCTTCAGTGGAGCTTCTCTGCAGTGTTTCCATGCTAACCATCCTAAATGTGACTCTAAACAAACCTCTCTCCTGAGTGCCAAACCCGTATGAAAACTGCCCACTGGACCGTGACTTGGATGTCCCACAGGAACCTCAACACGGAAACCATCATCTTCTCCACAAAACCTATATCTAAGTTCTCCACCTCAGAGAACCACACTATCATCCACCCAACCGGAACATTCCCATCCCATCCCAAGCTCAATCACTGTCTCTTATCTGATTCACCCAGAGCAACTTCCAATCGTGCAAGCTCCATTCTTGTAAGTGCCCAACAGGTATATTTTTTAACTTTTATACTGTATTTTCATTGTATGTTTCCTATGTTTAGATACACAATACTGTATATACAAACTGTGTTACAACTGCCTATAGTATTTAGTACAGTAACATCTTAAGATATCTAACATTCTTAGATATCATTTAAGTTCGCTTACTGTTCTCCATTAACACTACCATCAGGACACCATCATCTTCAGCTTGGAATATTACAAGAAATTCCTAACTGCTCTTCTTAAAATACTCTGGTCTTGTCACCCCTGATACCAACTTTCTCACCATTCAACACACACACACACACAACCCCTCATAGCTTCCCAAAACAATCAGGAACGAGAGCATACTTTTTAAACACTTTAGAAGACCCTTTGGGAACGACCCTCTTTAATTCCATCACACATAACCACCAACCTCAAATTCTAAGCTCAAGTCATTTAGTATGACTAGAAGTTCTTAAAGGAATTAATGATCTCTTCTCTCTCACTTTCACGCCTCTTAACAGCTTATTCATCTACCCTGAAACTCTTCTACTCCCTTTACTGCCTGGCAAACTCTTTCTTCAGGTCTCAGCTACCTCTTGGAAGTGTCTCCCGTGCCTCAAATCTACGTCCACTCATGCCATCCTGTACCTCCCCCATCAAAACATGTCTCACACAGAATAATGGTATTCAGCTTGCTTGTCCCCATTTCTCACCAGAGTATATAAAATCCATGAGAGGGGGGATGGTGTCTGTCTTGGTCACTTAATGCTTGACACATTTCAAAAATAAATCCCAGTAGGATCTCTTTTTAAAAAGTTAAGTATTCCAATAGGAAAGCAAAGAGTCATTCATATGGAAACTATGTAACTAGAAATCATATGAAAAGATATCCATATTACTGTATAATTAAAGAATTTCAAATTATGAATATAGTATTTTCATCTTTGTCATCATTTTCTTTCTAGTGTTAGCAAATGTGAGCAGACACCTTCAATAGCTATAGTGAGATCCTAACTTGGCACAACCATTTTGAAGGTCAATTTGAAATGTGTGCGTAATTAAGTATGCATACCTTTTAAGCTACGTACTTCTAACACTGGACTAGTACACTTATCAGTATTTCATTCTTTAAATTAAAAAATATATATATATTTGATTGTTTACTATGTGCCAGGTACTAGAGATTCAATGGAGACTCTGCTGTAAGGATTAGCAAATAGTGATATATAAGAATGTTCAAAGAATTATATAGCAAAACAGGCAAAAATGAGAAATAATTTGAAGTTGTTTCAGAAAGGGTATGTGTAATTACACATACTTACAGTGAAATTTTATGCAGTTACTAAAAATAATGATTCACATATGTTTACTAAAATGGAAAGATGCCCATTCCTATATTGTTATGTGAAAAAAAGGATGTTATAAAACATTATGTATTGCTCTAACTAGGGGTGAAAGGGAGGGACTCTGAATATAAGCGTAAGAAAAAAAGTCTGGAACTATATCACATCAAAATGTTAATAAGCAGTTTTACCTGGTTGGTGAGATTAAGAGTAATCATTATTTTCTTCTTCATTATTTCCTGATTTTCTGAGTATTTTGTAACATGAATTTATATTTTGATAATTAAAAATTAATACAACTATTTTTAGAGAAAAAATACAAATATTCCCTCAATACATCTGATCTCATGTAAGAATTAGAAAGAAATTAAAACTTTCTTTTGGAAAGAAAGGAGTTTGAGTATGAATAAAATATAAAATGCAAAGAAAAAAATCACTCAGATCAAATGACATATTAAATACACGACTGACTGAATATATAGCATATTGTCTCAGGTTTTCTGCAATGTTTTTAAAGGAAGCATTTTATGCCAAATGATAATAGAATTAGTATAATTTCATACTGGTTAACAGAGTGAACAGGGCCCTGGATCAGCATAAATTCATGCTTGGATATATCTTCTTTCACTCTCCATTCTCTAATAGGTCCAGGTATTTTTAAAATATCAGCATTCAGAAAACCAATAGACCTTAAAATATACAAGTTATATTTAAAGTAGAGACATGTTTCCTGTCAATTCTTCTTAGAACAAACAAACAAAACTAGGACTTCTGATTTTAAGGTGGTGAAGATTTTACTTGCCCTCCCTACACCCTATTCTGAAGAACCCATGGAAACTCTCTACCCAAGCAAGAGACAGATTTAAACACCCAGACTGTGGGTAGCCCATCCCACCACAGAACTGGCCAAATAAAAACTTTCCAATACCCGTGTTTATTTCCACATAACATCACCTCTTCGAGGAGTCACACACCATCATTGCTGTTTGTAAGTTTAGGGAAGAGAGACAGGGAAAAAAACAATCACCAGTTCTCTTCCCAGATTGTAGGCCACTAGCCTGCAGCAGGTCAGAGAGGCTGGAAGTTTTCGTTTTTTTAAAGTTAGAATTTTTAACTGCACAGGGGACTGGCTATTCTAAGAACCAAATTGAAGCTGTATTTATAGTTCAAAGTACGTACCAGACTGCTTATCATCTAAAAGTCATGGGGCTGACTGAGATTCAAACAGGGGTACAGGGAAAACTTCTCTTACTCAAAGTTTAAAGGTGCAGTGGGAAACAAAAATAAAGATGCTTTGTGAATACATATATAGGAGTATATACTATATATATATAGATATATATATATATATATATATATATCTATATATATATAGGTATATATATATATAAAATGAATTCTGCTTGTTCATATACTAATGATATATATTTAATAGCATTTTCTGATTCTTGAAATTAATGTGTAATACTTAAGGCTAATAAAATAATGCAATTACAAAACTTATTTCCTTACCTGTAGTGCTTATAATTTTAAAATGAAATCTGCTTGTTCAGATACTAATGATATATATTTAACAGCTTTTTCCGATTCTTGAAATTAATGTATAATACTTAAGGCTAATAAAATAATGCAATTACAAAATTTATTTCCTTACCTGTAGTGCTAATAATTTTAAAATGCCTGAGACATCATTATCTTCTAGATTTTCCTGGGAGAATATTTCATAAAGGGGGGCTTCATCTGGGTATTTTTCACTGTATGTAAACTTGAGAGTAGTCTGGACAGCTAAAGACACAAGATAAGAGTTTGATATGAATACCTTAAAATAGAAAGTATAGAGAAGTCCACATCTTGGTTGAATCAGTAATTAATTTACAATGTGTCAATGAAAAGTAGCACAGCAGATTTTGCAGCAAAGAAAAACAAGGTTACTATGAGACCAGACAGAAAATCACTAACATGAACAACACATACCACAAGGAAAAGTGAAAACATGGGAATACCAAAAATCACTTCTAACACATGAAATACATTTACTACTTATTAGTATTCTACCATACTGCATGTCTGAGAAAGAGGATGGATACAAGCCACTCATTTAAAAACCCTCCTTAAGATGAACAAAAGGTACCAGATATAATAGAAAAAGTACTGTCTAAGGCTCATTTTCAGGCCTCTACTAGACAGAGTTCCCGGTGCAGATCTGGCTTTAGTCTTGGAGTCTATGCTTCTGTCTGTACAATGACAGCAGAGGACTGCTAAGGGGTTGCTGGATGACATGGTTTTGAATTGGACAGTTTGAGAGGTTGTCTGAGAAACTTTTAACTTGACTCATCTACATATTCCCACTCACTCTTTTGGCCTGTGCCAACTGACAGATCTCACTTGTCTCACTATTGGAGTGAGATTCTTACAGGCAGGCACATCAGTACAAGGTATCTCTCTGCAGCCCAGCCTAGTGAATTCTCAGTTCTATTAAGTAATTTGCAACTAAGCTGACATAATACACATTTTCTGTTAAAACTTATTAGCCACGTGATCCTTTGTCTAGATTTCGCCTTTCTTAAATAATTAAAACTCACATTTTAATTATTAAAACCTCATGATTTTGATGCTTTTAACTCAGATCCAGATTTCTCTTAAAATGTGCCGCTGGTTTGCTATTTTGTTTTAATTTTTGTGTAGGATGTCAACACAGCATTTTTATGAGTCAATGGATATAAGAAGGATTAAGTGTTAGGTCAGTAAGAAATACGGTGTCTTTCGGCATTTTTCTTTTTTGCTTAACATGTTTCTAATTTTATTGCTAAAAAAAGAAACTTTTAAAAAATATTATTCATTCTACTATAAGATGTAATAGATATTCATTATAAAAAATTTAGGAATACACTAAGGTAAAAATAAAATCAATAATAATCCTATTATCAGGAAACGATCACGGTTACCATTTTAGTATATTTAAAGTTTTTTTAAAAGGATCCTTTAAACTATCCTTTTAAAATTTTAAAATATGGATAAAAAATTCTATGCATATATTTACATTTTAAACAAAATGCAAACAGTTGCTCATTTTTTTCAGATTATATATATAAATACCTATATGTAAATATTATCTACGTATAATATGCTGTATGTAAATAACTGTATCCAGCACTCTTTTAATTCAGATTTCAGTATTATCTCTATGCTAACCTCATTTTCAGTTATATAAGACAGATTTAGAGTTATCAAGTGATACCACTAAAATTGGTATCACATGGCAGAATTTTAGTTGACTAGCTTAACAGTGAAAAAAATCCTTGGGATTAACATCAACTTACATAATGCTTTTATCAAATTACAATATTAACTGAACTGGACTAAAGGTAGAGATGAACTTCAGATATTCCCCACCGAACATCTGCCAAGTTTAAATTAATTTATTAGTTTTATAGATGCTTTATTTCAACTTGCTTATCTGTCGTAGTTCTATAGTTGTGTAATAGTGGTTTTACCTGGTTTTATACAAATGTATTTATATAATAGTAGGATATCCATCTTAAAGAGAGAAAAAACATGCAGATGTTTATCCAGCCTAATTTATAACAGCAAAAGTCTAGTAAACAATCTAAATGTCCAAAGACAAAAAACAGTCATGGAAAAATAACAATCACTCAATGGAATACCACACAATCACTGAAATGTGTGTGCATGCAAAGTCCTTTTTTGGCCAAAAATCTGTTACCCTTTCTCCATCTGGGGTATTGTTGTGTTTCTGCCTCACTTTTAAACACTAAGCTTACTGTGTCAGAATATATCTTGTTGACTTCCTCTCTATTTCTCTGTAAGTCATGTTTACATCATACTACCAACTAGAACCACACAACACTTAAACTAGATTCTTACCAGTACTTTAGCACCTTCAATGCCCAGCACAGAGTGGCTGCAGAATGAGTAAAATTCCTGAGAGGTTTAGAAAAACCGCAAGTATTTTTTATTAGACTTACTTTCATCATTTTCTCCAGCCTCAGATGTCACAGTAATGGTGAAGCTGTGCGGATTTTCTGATAATACTGCAAGAAAATATACACAGAGGTTAAGTTATTAAGAAGCTTCCTAAGGCATTTTCCTTATTAGCAAAATATCACTATCCAATTGGGGAAACTGTTCCCCTAGCTTGAATTTCCATTTCCACAAATACAAAAGGAACAGAACATTCAAATGATAAAGCACATCCATCAATTTTCTATTTAAATCTTGGGATGTCTCTAATCTGGAAAGAAATACCTATAGTAGATACCCTCCTGTAGATTTATCAAATCAATTAAAATAATTAAGTAATTTACCTTTTAATTCAAAATATCCACCTACCGTGTTTCCCCAAAAATAAGACCTAGCCGGACCATCAGCTCTAATGCGTCTTTAGGAGCAAAAATTAGTATAAGACCCAGTCTTATTTTACTTATTTTATTTTACTTACAGTAAAATAAGACCGGGTATTACATAATATAATATAATATAATATAATATAATATAATATAAATTATATATAATATATAATATATATAATATAATATAATATAATGTAATATAATACAGTGTAGTATAGTGTAGTGTGATATAATATAATATAATACCTGGTCTTATATTAATTTTTGTTCCAAAAGATGCATTAGAGCTGATGGTCCAACTAGGTCTTATTTTCAGCAAAACAGGGGATATAAGGAAAACTACATTCTAAAAAATTCCCAAACGGAGTGACAAAAGAGTTTGATGTTTCTTATTAGAAACTATATTGATATATAAATATTCAGTATTATCACTAATTTTTATACTTATATATTCTGAAACATAACTAGAATCTCCGAGACAAATAGTAAATATTAATTTGTTAGTTTGTATCTTCTAGCTATCTCTCTCTCCCACATCATCTCTAAAACCAAACTTTATTCTTTCACAAATTATTGAGCCTCTGCCTTCTTTCATGGAATTACAAAACTGGCCATAAATCCAAACACCAAATTGCTTACAATCTGTTAAGTAAGACAAGTCACATAAATCAATAATTACATAAATAAGAAAGCTTTATGTACCATTTTACACCCCGATGTCTATCTGATACTATATATCTGTTTATTATCTATTTCCCAAGAATACTATAAAAATTCTATGAGAGCGCCTAGATCAGTGCCTGGCAGTATCTAGAAACTCAGTAAATTTTGGCTCAATGAAAGAAATAAACTAATGGAATAAAAGAAGAAAAACAAAAACAAATTTTGCATTCAGAACCATTAGAAGAAGAAACAAGGAAAATTCAAGACACCCATGATAACTGCCTCACGCTGGGCCTGGAAAGTATCAGCCCCTATCAAGGTTCGTAGCAGCTAAGTAGCCTCTTTTCGAAATAAAAGAGCCAGGGGATCTCTGAAGAAGTCACTATGGAAAGCACTCAGATTCTCCTACTCTGGAACTTCTGAGGCCTTCATAAATATTCATTATCAATAAATTTTCAAGTCAGATGACTTCATTTTAATTGAAGTTTAAAAGTACTTGAAGCAATAATGAACACCTATGATTACTAGGAAAGTGTTTGTCGAAAAGATAAAAGACTCACTGGACTCATATTTTAATAGGCCTCAGGCAAGCCAGCCCATGCTGAAAAAGTCCTTGAAAGGAAATTATAATAAAGTTTTTACAATATGATTGGCTCTACCTATGAAAATAAAGTTGAAAGCTTAGTTGTGGACCGTGACAGGTTTTTAGTGGGTTTTGTTTTTTTAGCAGCAGCAATATGGTCAGAATTGTATTTTCAAACATAGAAAGGTAAATCTAGCAACAGTGCATAAAATGGAAGGAGAGAAATGACACCAAGGGCAAACTAGATAGCTATTGAAATCATCCCAGCAAAGTTAATGAGGTTCTTAACTAGGTTGGCAGCGGTGGAAATAGCAGGGAACACAGTGATGAATGACATTGTGAATTTATAGGCAGAGGATGGCGGTGTCACTAACAAAAACAAGAAATACAAAATAAAAATTAAATATGACATATTTGAAGGACACAGGACAGTTTCAGTTAGAAGTACTGAGTATGCAATCAGAAATGAGCAAATGGAGCTAAAGAGAGCTAGGCTTGAATTTAATCTGGGATCATCCATAGAGAGCTGATAGCTAAAGCCATTAGACTAAATGAGATCACTAGAGAGAAATAAGGACCAACACCAGTTTTGTAAGGAATCTTAAATTTGGGGAAAAATAGGAGGAAAAAGTGCCAGAGATTAACAGCTTTCTTTTGCAGCAGCCATGCCTGAAATGTTAAAAACACTCAAGAAAAGCCTATTTTATTTGTAAAGCCACCCAACTGTTGAGATCCAAGTAAGACATGGCAGCATCTACAATGTGCACCTACAATGTATGTGTATGTGTCTATGTACCTATGTGGGGAGAAAATGGGTGCTGAACCCTTGGCCTGTACGAACATATGGTAAATTCCTAACAAGGTATGTAAATGCCTAACAAGGCCCTTTGTGATCTGGCCCCTGCTTACTTGTCAAGTCTCATTTTCCATGACTCACTTCTCACTTCATTCTAGCAATACCAAGCCACTTCTCCTGTGAACACATTTTGCTCTCTCAGAGTCATGCTCTGCACATGCTGTGCCCCTTCCCCAGGTCTCATTCGTAACTCATCACTCCTCAATTCTCCAAAACAACTCAGACTCTCCCCTCTCCTTATGCTCCAACTGCATTCTATACATACTTCCATGAAAGAGTCATCACACTGTTATAAATTACTTATTTGATGTCTTTTGCCAATAGACTGAGCTTCTAACAATCATATATGGCAAATATTTGGTAAATGAAAACATGGGGATTCCAGCAAGAACATCACTGAACTGCCTGACCTTGGGGACCAGACAGAATTAGGAGGCAAGATAAACAAGAAAGAAGCTGATAAACTATCAATCCATGATAAACCATTGGAGGCATGTTAAGTAAAAGCATGGGAATGAAAGAACTGTAGGGCTACAGAGTTTATGGACAGAAAGAGGAAGTTTAGAGATCAAAATTTTGAAGATGGCATGTCCAAGGTGTGGCTATGGCCCCATGCAGTTGAAGAAAAGGGAAATCAAAACCGTTTGTTGATAAAGACAAGGAATTATGAAGTCATATTAGAAGAATCAGCAACGAATGCGAATGCGGCAAATTTCTAGTCAAGAGTATCTACATTGTTTAACAGTTACAAAGTATTTACGTTACACATTCCTCATTACACAGATACCGCAACTAAGGAAAGGAGAAGTTATGTGATTTGTCTAAGGACACAGAGCTAATAATACTCATTATACCAAGCAGCCATTAGGGAAAAAATTGTGAATCAGGAACAAAAAAAGGATGAAGAACAATGTTAATATCCCTCAAGATCCACTTTCCCCTTCTTCCAGTTATACGATTTTTAACTGAGCATATTGACCACCCAGAATACAGACTGTATTTCCCAGTCTCTTCCCCAGTTAGGTCTCACCAAATGATTAAGTTCCAGCAAATGAGATGGAAGCAAACTAAGTCCTTTAACAGTTTCCATACGTAAGGAATTTCCTTACAAAATGCTATCTTTTCCTTTTTTTTTTTCTTTCCATCATTCCTTTAGCTACCTACTGTATGGAAAAGGAATGTCGCCATCATGACCAAGAGGGAGAGACTACATCTTAGGGGTGACAGAAAATTAAGAAGCCTGGGTCTCTAAGGAGTTCTGGAACTAAAAACTACATAACTACCTTTTATGCACAAGAGCAATAAACTTTCACATTTTTAAAACCACTGTTATTTGAGGTTTTCTGCCATGGCTGAATCTAATTAAAAAATAAATGTGTTTACACACACACACACACACACACACAAACATGAAAAGGAATTATATCACAAAGCTTGGAGGTGACTAAAATAGGGATGGAAGTGTCTTCATTGGACTTGTAAAGATGAATGATTCCTGACTTTTGATGAAGGACTAATCCCATTCCAATGCATTACTATTGATTTGGGATAAGCAGAGGAAACATTGGCCTTCACTAAAAACATTAGATTTCCACCACTGTAAGTGGATCAAATACTTTTCAGAACAAAACTAAGGTTGTTGGGCGTAGTGGAAAGAACAAGTGGAGGGGCAGAAGTGTTGGATGATATAGGGGCAGATGAGGGTGAACTGGACAGAATTAAGGATTTTGTCAAGAACAGAGACAACGGAGGTACAAGCTGAAAGGTATACTAAGGGGACACACAAATGACATTAAGGTTTTTATGAAGAACCAGACAGCTCATATTAAAATAAGTCCCTCTGATTTTTAGGAAGTGTCTGTCTTAGAAAAACTGCTTTTGCAAGATGATTTCTGCCCCATCGCTAAAATGCAATTATAAATGTTAAATGCTCATGGCTCTACTTAGAGGTGATACAGGATTATGTATTGCTCTTTGTAAGACCAAACAGAATTACGGGAGCTTGACTTTTGGTTAGCCTGAAGCCAACCAATTTGTTCCAATAAAACTCCCCATAAGCAGAGATTTTGATACAGAAGAGGAAATAACCAAATTCTACTACCTCAGTAGGACCTTGCCAAGAGAAGCAATACCAAAGGAGAATGTGTTATCAGGAGAGTCCATTATATTTTGGAAGACTAGTTGTTAGGAGGATTGAATCAATGTGCAATCAAGCTACAGAATAGGCAAAAAAAAAAAAAGAAACTGTATTATGATTTCTTAAATTTACAACAAATGCAATACTGGATCAACAGTTCCTTGTAAATATCAACCAATCAATTCTGAGGTTAGGCTAGGTCTACGTGGCTAGGACCACGGGCTGACTGGACAGTGCCCCTCCAGCATGCACAAAAGAGTCACGGCATGCTTAACAAAGGCTTCTCTGTCAAGCACTCAGTCATCTACTTAAAAAATAGTCATCTACTTCCTTCATCAACAGCACTGAGCATTTACCAAATCTAATATGAAAAAATCTAATATTACATGTGATTTAAAATGTAGTCAGAAAATGACCAATTCGTGTTCCTTTGCAAACTGAAACACGCAAGCTCTCTTTCTTAAACCTGATACGAAAATATTAAAGTATGAAATCATCAACACAAAGGAAGGCTATAAACCTTGCAAATCCTTAAGATTTCAAAAGATCAAACATGGAAACATTTTATTCCAAAGGCCAATAACTTTTCCACGAGATGTTTCATAAAGCACATGGTAAGGAGTAAGGCAAAGTTCTTGAAGAACTGAAAATCACAACATCTCAATTTAATTTATTTATTGCAAAGCTTGTAGGAATGCTGATAGGAATTAGAGACAGATGGGCTCGGCTAATCCTGCAGAATACTTGCATGCGTCAAAGACTCATAAAGTATCTTTTATTACCCTGGCTCAGAATCTTCAAGCACTTTTGCATCTGACAAGAACTGTACATACTAAACTACCATGTTTCCCCAAAAATAAGACCGGGTCTTACATTAATTTTTGCTCCAAAAGATGCGTTAGGGCTTATGTACAGGGGATGTCATCCTGAAAAATCATGCTAGGGCTTATTTTCCAGTTAGGTCTTATTTTTGGGGAAACAGTATATCAGAGCCTAGTAATTTGAAAGAATCCTAAGATTGTTTTAAGGTTAAAAACGTACCACTTTTACAAAAGCTTATATGCACACTAATTAATGAGGGATACCTTATGTTCAAAGACAAGAAAAGCACATCTTATGCTTTCTTATCTTTGCCTACGCAGTATTCATGCCTATTACATTTCCAATGTACTAGATATGACTGTACGTCACAATTAAGAATATATCCAACAACTGACCGACCCTCTATTCTGTTTTATTTAGACATTAATATATAAGGAGAGAAGGGAGCTAGACTCCATACACACTCACCCAGTTAATGACACTCTCAAACCCCTCTTCACTCATCCCCTTAATATCCTCACAGCACAGCTGTACTGCTGGTGAAAGAGAACATGAACAGGACTGGAGCTATACAGGGATAGCTGAGAGGCATCTGCCTGTTGGCAAAGCAGAACAAAATTTGCTACCATTGCAAGCAGTGGTCAAAAGTCCGAGCTAAGAAAACTACACTAAACAATGAAAGGGAGAGGGGTTACTGAGTTAACATACCTGACACTCCGAATTCTGACAATGATGGACAACACTCAAAGAAAGGGATAGGGAACATAAATCCCACAAACCTAGGTTCTAGTTCTTATTGGCTTTTTTTGATCACGTTTCAAAAACGGAATGTAATGTGGGAGAAGCCACACTGATACGGTTATCTTGCTGCATTTTCAGAATCACCTGAAGCACGGCTTAATACAGAATGCTCTTCCTTTAAAACACAGCTGATGAACTTCTGAACGGTATTTTTCATTAGCCTAACCCGCAAACCAATCTCCTGCTGCCCCTCATCCCCGCTGGACCTAGATCCCGAGTCCCATGTCTGAAGGTTCATGAACAGGAAAGGAGTTCCAGACCTGCCTCTCAGCAGTCCCGCCGCTACCTTGCTGGCCCACCCAGAGCAAGCCCCTTACCCTTCCTGAGCCTCCATTACCTTGCTTGCAGCAAGAGTAGAGGCTTGATGATGTCTAATATCCTTTCCAGTCTAACAACCTGTCAATTTACAGTGGAACTGAATGTGGGCCACATCATTCACTGGGCATTCAGCAAACTGCCAGCATATAAGAGAAAAGAAAAGAAAAACGACAAACTTCAGGGACAAAGCTACTCTCCCAACTGATTCCGGGTGACGCTGAGAACAGCACTCTGAATCCCATTAAGCTTAGAAACAACAGCGTATGAAAAACAGCTCCTACCCGAATAAAACGTGAAAACGGACACCTTTGTAGCTGTGGAAAGAGTACTTCCACTTGGGACGTCTGTGTTCGTGTTATTTCATTAAAACCTCGGGTTGCTGTACGTTACACAGAAACCCCAGTTGCCCCGACTACTCAATTCGAGGCCTGACTCTCCAGGGACCTGCCAGCCTCGCCCGGACTTTCAGATTTCAGGGAAGAAGCGGAGAAAGGGAAAGCGCCGTGGAGTTCCTCCTAAGTGCCTGAAGCTTCGGGAGAACTTGAGCGAGTGGTGGGCGAGGTGGCCACGGGGCCTTGCAGTCTCCTGCTCCATCTCCTCGGCCTGGGAGACCGAGGGCCGCGGCGGCCCCGACCCATCCCACTCCACCCCAGGGAGGTGCCGGGCCGCGGCCGCGGAAGTACCACCTGTGAAGGAATCGGGGTAGATGGACTCCAGAGCCTCCAGCTCGTTGCGCTGCTCCTCGCCGTAATCTGTCATCGTGGCCCTCGCTGCTGCCCATGGATCGCCCAGACACCCAGGCGGCGCGCTGGAGCCGGGACCGCGGCCGCGCCGGGAGAGCTGGCAGCGGCCGGGCGGGCGCAGGCGCAGAGTCCCCGGCTGCGAGGCCCGGGCCCAAAGCCAGGCCCGGCCTGCGGAGCAACGGGCTCGCGCCGGCCTGCGCTTGCTCCCTAATTCCGCGTTTGACTGGTTGTGCCTGGCTTGCGGAACACTGAGTAGCCGCCTATCCCACGCCCGCTCGGGATTTGTGCGGATGGTGCAGGCGCTCGGTCTGGCATTCGTCACGGACACCTAGGGCGGGTTCCTGGGCTTTGCAGAGCCTGAGCCGGAGAAGCCCCACAGCGCGGCATCCTCGATCGATATGTCGGGGCTGAAAGACGGCCTCGCGGGCCGGCGCGGGACGGTGCCGCGGGGGAGACACTCCGGGGGCTTCCGCGAGCTTCGTCGTTTCCGGTTCCGGTTTGCGACCCTACGGCCTGGTGGGGCGGACAGGCGCACAGCCCAATGTCGGCTGATGGTGGAGGCCGGGGGACTCCTACGCTTCTCCAACCTCCAAGGTCCTTGGCGGGCCACGGGAACTGGGCGCGCGGCCGAGAGCAGTGTGGAGCCCAGGGAGCAGAGAGCAGCAGGAGCTCCGCTCGGTCCCGAAATGTCGGCCCAGCTGCTGAATGGCCAGCCCAAGTGAATCCGGGGAGAAACCGACCGGAAGTCCGGAGATCTGGGTTCTAGATTCAGATCTCTGGGCTTCAGAATTTATAAAATGAACGTGGCTGGACATAGATTTAAACATGTATGCTATTGCGTGTCTCTGTGAATTGATGTAGAGAGGTGTAGATTTCGGTAACAGTTTTGATAAGCAGTGTAAAAGTATCAATACTTAAAACTGTTCAGAACCTTTGATTGGGGAGAATGAAACTGAGGAATATGCTTAAAATGCATGTCTACCTCTGTCATCTCCAAGTGCATCGCATCAATTACAAAGGAAATTTTCAAAGGACGACCATGGCAAAAGCTAAGCAAATGGCTAAATAAGCATGTTACTCTTAGGAGAATACTCTTAAAGAACTATTTATGTTTATAATGAAGGAACATTTTTACGTTAAGTCAAAAGAAGGGGGAAAATGTAAGAAAATAATCCAACATTAAAGGATTTTTCACACGTTTTTGTATTTTTGTTTTGTTACCTGTAGTAAAGCTGGTTTCACTTGTGTAGTGGGGGAAACAGTGTTTAAATAACAAGCTCCCTAATGATGAGGCTCTGAAAATTTCTCTTTAGTCATCCTAAAATGATGATGTCCCATGGAACAGAGGCGTCTTGATATTTTATTGAGAAGTATTGCTTACTTATAGCAGAGAAATACCTTAAAACATTCAGGTACACTTGGGTACTGATCCCACGTATTACGTATTAAGGGATTGATTTGGGGCATTCTTTTAACTTTCAGAAGGAAAGCAGGAACTCTCCTGAAGATGGTGAGAAGCAAGTAAAATACAGGAAGTAACTTTGCAAATGTAAGGTGCTTATTTTTCTGGATATCCTCAGTTCGGAGAAATTAATGGTTTGTAATTGGGGAAAGAGCTTCTGGGCAAAGGGAACAGTCAGTGCAAAGGTCCTAAGCTGTGGCCCACTTGCTGGTGCAGTGAACTGGTTGGGAGTGGGAGGGGGGGCTTGCAGATCACATAGGATCTTTGGAGGGTTTAAATGGAAGCGTGACAATCTGATTCCATTAATGTAGGAAGACCGTTCTTGCTCCTGAGTGCAAATATACTTAGGGGCACAAAGTCTGAAAATATGGAGACCAATTAGGAGGCCATGGCAGTAATCTAAGCAAAAGACAACGAAGCTGGACCAGAACTGTCCGAATGAAAGGGGTGAGGTAGTGATCAAGTTCTGGGTATATTTGGAAGGTAGAGCTGTCAGGATTTGATGTAGGTTGTAAGAGAGGTGTCAAAGATAATTTTTGGCTAGAAGAACTGGAAAGATGGAGTTCTTTTTACCTAAATGATAGGTGAGGGATATAGAATGAGTTTGGCAAGGAAGTTGCTAACACCTTTAAATAAGCTTTGGATTAAAGAAAAAAAATCAAAGTTTTTAAAAAAAATTTCCTAAGTGGTAATAGCCTATCAAGATAGATGCAGCAAACCAACCAATTTAAGGTTTATATTAGAAAAAGGCTAACACTGATAAGTTTTAATCTAGTAAATGTAGTGCCCCTTTACCTTCTTATTAACAGATTTTGGGTAAAACATCCTTTTCAAAACCTGTTGTATATTCACTGTAAAGCATATTTCAGAATACAGAAGAGTGTTTTGTTGTTTTCTTGTTTTTTAATACTGGAGCAGACTCCCTAAGAATCCAGCGCTAATGCAATCAAGAAAACACGCCGAAAATCTTTGTCACACCTACATGGGCATCACTAAGCAATTTTTAGTTGGTCTCTCATTTTGACAGCGACAGAGACACTTTACAGAACACGGGGCATTCCAACCAGAAGTGCCAACATCCCCTAACCCACAGGGTGTCGCAGTGCTTTGCTCAGTGCGCTGCATGGGTGGTAACCCAGAGTGAACACCCGCGCAGGCTGCGCGCCTCTGACCAGGCAGTCCGCTGGGGTGGTGTGTCAGCTATGTGCTCCGAGGCTTACAACCTTCCCTCATATCGCTGTCCTTCCTCTCTGGCCTCTGATCGTGTGAAAACGTTGTACTCTCCCACGTTTGTCAAGCACATCCCCTGCCAGTGAATGTGACCACTGGTCTGGCTCCTCCCACAGGCGCCTGGCCTGGCCGCCCAGCTGGTGGCGATGTGTGGAAGGCTGAGTGCAGCCAGAAAGGAAAGGTTCAGAGAGCGTCGGGAAAGGAGGAAACTGGCCCACAAGGGAGGGTCCTAGAAAATTCCGAGAATGAGGTCAAAATGCAGAATAGCAGGCACTGGCTGCTGGCATTACTGAATTGCATACTAAATTTTATTCTAGCTCTGCCAGTAGTTACTGGATGTTTTTTGCTTTGGATCTATTAAATCATTATCAGAGTAAAGATGCTTTTTTTGCAGGCAGTTTTCTCAACTTCAAATTATCTCAGTGAAAGAATGGCAGACAGGCATAAATTTATTAAGAAAAGGCCAATTTCTCTTGATTTATGAAATTTATGTATTCAATAAAGCACATAGATCCAGATAAGTCTTTCCATTTGGCATTTGTTTTCCCACATATCCAATGGAATATGTTTACCTTATAAAGTAGTTTATAATACATATAGTTCTGTTGATATCACTAACTGGCAACTACAGAAGAAAAATACATTAAAATATTTTTGATTTGTAGTTTAGGCTGAAACATCTATAAAAACATGTAAAGTACATATCCAGTTGTTCTTTCTGCACTTTAGAACACATTGTGTTTTATATATTTATTTATTTATGAAATATTATATTACAGATATATTTATTTATTTAAATATAGGAGCAACAGTTTTGCCTAGGGCGGAGAATCAGTGCATATAGAATCACAGAATACCTGCCCTAAAAATTATCTTGAAGAGGTCTTAATCCAGAGGGTGTCAGTCACGACAGGTTTGTGGGTTTATAAACTCCTAAAATGTATTGTCATGTGTATTAATTTACTATTGCCACTCTAACAAATTACCACAAATTTAGTGGCTTAACACAATTTTATTATTGTAGAGTTCTGTAAGAACAGTATACATTTCTTACTGCATCTGACAAGTCTCAGTGGGTTATAGTCAAGGTGTCAGCAGGGCTGTGTTCCTTCTGGAGGCTTTAGTGGAGAATCCATTTCCTTGATTTTTCCAGTGTTTAGAGGCTGCCTGCATTGACTCCACCTTCAGAGTCAACAATTGCGAATTTCTCTGGCATCCCTCTGACACTCCTCTTCTGTTGCCACTTTGCCTTCTCTCTGACTCGGATTCCTCCTGTGACCCTCTTATAAGGACCCTTACATCAGGCCCACCGGGATAATATCTCCATCTCAAGATCCTCAACTTGATTACATTTGCAATGTCTCTTTCACATATAAATTATAAAGCAATACTCACAAATTCTGGAGATCAGAACGTGAACATCTTTAGGGAGGCCATAATTTAGCCTACCACAGTATGCAAACTCTGAGGTATGTGAGCCTGTGTCTGAGTGTGTGCGCACAGTTTTTCTGGATATTTTCTCAAAATAGCTTTCCTCAGAACGGCTCTTCAAAGGGGTCCATGATTCAAAGTAGTTTAATCAGTCCCACAAATTTTATCACCTTCCCCCATCTCTTGTAAAGGAAAATTAAATTCCCAGAGAGATTGACTTGTATAAGACCATATGAATGATGAGAGAGCGTGATTTCCTGACTCTCCTTTTGATCGTTCATAACTATGGCCTATTGAAAACAAAGCAACAGGTTATAGTGGCATTCTGCCACAACCTGAATAAGAAAGAGACTATCTAAGCTTCCTTGGCAATCTTACAGTAAGTCTGTGACTAATAGAATCAGTGCTTCTGGATGTTGGGTAGCTCATGTCCAAAGGTACACCTCAGTGAGAGTGAACATGTCACTTTACTAAGAAGCACAGTGCCTTGAAGTCAAGCCTTTATATATTCATGTACAGTGGAAGTGGAGAAAGAGGGACTCGGATGTGCTATGGCATCTTATTGTTGGAACTCAGGATGTTTTAGTTATTCATTGACAGGAGTTGGGGGGAGTCCTCCTAATACCTGCAAGGACTACAGTCTGCCTCCTGTTGCTGTATTGCCTCTAGTGCTGTAGAGTGCAGGGTCAGACACCAGACTACCAGGGCTGGATTCCAGCATCAACACTTATAGATATGGGACCTTTTGTGAATTGCTTGACTACTATGTATCTCAGTTACCTCCTCAGTAAAATGGGGAAACTTATTTTATTGGGGTCAGATAGACCTGTATTTCAATTGTGAACCAATATTCACCAGTTATCTAATAAAATAATTATATCAATGAGAACGCATTTTACTTGTATAGGACTTTACACAAAATTCCTTCACATTCTGTATGTTATTTTAATGTCATTTCAGAAATCTATTTTATAATATGTAAATCTGCTTACCAGTTTGTCATAAGGAGGAAGTGGGATCATTTGTTTAAAGTAGCTGGCATACAGTAAACACCATACGTATTACTTGTATACTATTACTACAGGTGGGTGCAGCCATCTGTCTGAACCACTGAGGGGCAGCAGAGGAAACAATACCATTTCTTACTGAAGTTCTGGTGTACTGAGATTAGAATTTAATTGTACTTGGTGGTTAGTACAGAAAAATAATTCAGATCAAGGGTAAGGTAATTTGTTCCTCTGGAAATACCATCCATTGCTCTTTGGTCCAGAGGTCACAGTCACAGATTTGTGCTGCACAGTTCAAGGAGCCGGTTGTGTAGCTGTCCACTCCATGGACAGTCTACCAATATCTGTTCTTTCGTGACCAGTGCTAAATTTTGGTAGACTTATTTAGAAGCTAAAATCTTATCTTTATACTGTATATTTTGAGGTACCAAATAGGTACCTAGTCTTGAAGCTGGAAGCTTCAAGCTGGAAGCTTGAAGCTGATTGGCCGTGATATTTCAAAGTTTTAAGGTTAATGTGATTTCCTTTTGTGCTAAAAATAGAATGCAAGAAAACATTTGTAAAATCAGATTGTTGTTTCGTATTACAACAATGCATTAGAATTTTTAAAAAACGGAATTGGAGATTGAGAACAGAGAAAGGAGACAAAGAAAATGAGTATAAGTATGACTCTGCAATTCAAAAACATAAAGAAAGCTCAGTAAAACATCTCTAAACATTGGGGTTGTTTTTGTCTCCTGGAAAGGCAGTAACTTAGATTGTGGTGGGGGAAAGGGAACTGACAAACTTCAAGTTAAGAAATAAATAAGTCTGTATGTATGCCAACCCACGGCATTTGATGTAGTAGTCAAAAGCTTTTGGTAGCAAAATATAAAGTAGTATTAGTACATAATTGATTTTAATTATATGTTTTAAAATTACATAAATCCATTAAGCATGAATAGGAGGAAATACAATATTTTCAATGGAAAAATTTTGTCTAACTGGCTGTGGAACAAAAGAATACTCGACAAAAAAATAAAAATAAAAAAAGACTGGGAATTTAATTTATTTAATTTGAAATGGATATATAAACTTAAATCTCAAAGATGTGTACCGTCCTTTAAATGTTCACATACGCGGTACTAAACCCTTTAAAGCCATGTGGAGGAGCCAAAGAGTACTTTCAATCTTTCTACCACAAAACTGCAGTGGAAGATCATGATTAAGTGGTTCAAATATAAATTGTAGATTTCATATTCTGAAAGAATTTGACGTAGAAAGGGCTTCCGAATCTAGTGGAAAGAAAGTTTCCTGATGTTAGCATATAAACAACTCTTATCTTCTTTCCAATGATTTTGTATTTCCAGTATTACTTTAACTTCATACACTCTTTGATTTTGCTGTTAACTGAAAATCTTACTGAAGAGTATTTATTGTGGTATATTCCCTGAAAACTAATAAAATAATTCTGAGTGTGCTGTAAAGTATTGGTTTAACTCATGTGTCCCAATACTGCAGAATTTCAAAAATTCTCAGGTAAATAGAGCTATAGAATTTTAGAGCTGAAGGAGACCATAGAGAACAAAGTGGCTGTGACCTTCTATATTTATATGGTTCTTTTATACCAGTGCCAAACAGGGACCCTAGTTACCTTCCATACTTATTTCAATTTTTCAAAGATCCCTCTTGTAATATCATATCAATATTGTATGTAGAGTTCGGTGACAAAGTGTAATAACTTTCCTTGGCCACTTATAAGTGTTTTATAAAACATCAGTACATTAATATTCTTTTAAAAGTGGAATGCCTGAAAATGTCTTCAGAGAATGCTCTGAATAAATTCAAAGATATTTTTCTTCCAGTAGGAACAATCTGGGCTTACTACCATTCTAGAAGATTGTATACATATTGACCTGTATACATACAGACGTAAAAATCTTATCAGATATAGAAGGGACATCAAGAATTTATTTGTTCATTTTCCTGCCTTCTAGCAGGTAAGATCTCATTATCCCTGTTTTATAGATGAAAACACTGAATCCCAGAGAGACCAACTGACTTGCCCAATAAGTAAGGGGTGGGGGACAGTTCTCCTGCCCTAGCAAAGTTGACACTATGTGACTCTTATTGGTTAAAAAAATTAAATTAGATTAATTTTTTATTTGTTTCTATTAAGTTTGAGAGACCATAATTTCACACAAAATAGACTCTTTATGCCATGATTGTGTAAAAGTAAATTACCAAGTAATGATTACATTTTAGATAGTCAAGTTTTCAGGTCTCCTTGAAGGTGAATCTTGAAAGTCAGCTTGGCTATTGGCAGTTGGTCCACTGCCCAGTAAGCAACCATTCTTTTGGTTTAAAAAATAAATAAAGCCCTCATTTTGTTTATTTTACCCAATGAACCAGTTGCTTATGTGAATGTGGCAAAAATCAGGACCAAGACACTACATGTATATCAGAAATAATCAAGATAACTTAGAAAATTGTCAAATATTAGATGAGCAAAGTCATGCAGAAAAAAATTCAGGAAGCTCTCACCTTTTGGAGTTCTAGATAACGGATATACAAATACAGGTTGTAGTCTTACTTCCCCAAGTGGATTTTGAGTTAAAGGTTCAAGTTGATATTAAAAAGTCACAGATCGTATCTCTGCAGTGGAGCACAGTGGGGACGCATTCTAGAATAAACTTCATATGCCGTAGCAATAAAAATGCCCCTAGTGCGGAGGTGCTACAAATAACATTTATGATACTAATGATGATACAATAATGCATCATCTTTCTCTGGTTATGGCAGGATTACTCAAGAATTTCTTCCATGGGCTTTTCCCTTACATGTTACCAGGCTTTTTATCCTGGTTTCTAAGAGGTCAGAGAGGTAAGATTGGAGGAAGAGGAGGAAGCAGTGAAAAGTTCTTGGATATTATACATCGGTGGAAATAAACAAAGAAAGAAAACCAGAAATTAGAGACAGGGAAAATGTGATATAAGACATGGAATGCGAAGACGAAGGGGGAAAGTAACATTTATTAGCACTTATTTTATGAAAGGCATTATGCTGAGCACTTTGCTTATATCATCACATTTAATCCTTACAACAGCTCTACTAGTACTTACTATGTGCAGATAACAACAAGACACTTAGAGTATTAATTTTTGCACAGCTACTAAGTAATAGAACCAAGATTCAAATTTTGATACGACTCCAAAGTCCATTGTTTTGACTAGACCAATAAAGGCATTACCAGAGCATCAATGGAACTTCAAAAAGAGAGATTGGCACAATTATCAGACAAATTGATTTGGGAAATTGCATTTTGGGTGGACTTGCGTAAACAAGTATTAGAAGAAGATGAAGAGGTTACATTGAAACTTCATCATAAACATAAACTATCTGTTAAACAACCTGACCCGTGAAAGGTGCTATAATCAAGGTTTTAATTCAATACCTTCTGATTTGCTTTCCTCTTTCTCCTCCTCCACCCTGTCTCCAAGGAAGGTATAGTGACCTTGCCAGTCATCACCCATGCAGAAAAGACAGGGGGCTGAAATATCTTTCCAGTCCTGACACGAAGGAATATGAATGTGTTTGACATCTTCATTTCCAGGAATGAACCCAAATAGTTTCTTTATGCGCTCCATGATAAGAAGGCGTGAGTGCTGCTCTGCAGCTTGTTCAAAGAGCTCTCTCTCATTGTGGAGGTAGTTGGTCCAGTAGCAATGCTGCAGAGTGGTGAGGGGAGAGCAGCACCTGGCCAAACAGCGGGAGACTAGAGCAGCGATGGTTGCCAAAGTGATCAAAATCCAGCCCAGCATCTTCACATAATTATTTAAAAGAAAAACAGAAAACATCAATACATTGAGAAACAGCCATGGTAGGAGGGATTCCTACAAAACTGAGAACTATACTGTGGGTAAGATATTCGTTTTTCTAGTTTTTAACGTATTAATAAGGTGCTGATCATTGAGCATGGATACAAGTGTGAGGGAGAGTGTAGACCCAGCCATTAAACTTGGTTTTTGAATTACAAAGAATTTTTACCAGTCAACTTGGAATGGATTCTAAGTGCTGTCCTTGCAGTGGCAGACGCTATAACCCACCAATTACCCTTGCATAAGGTACACAAACTACGTCTTTTGCTTTTAGCTCAACCTTTTCAACCATCAGGTAGAGGCCCATGCATTCTCTGGGGGCTTAATAAATATTTGATAATGATGGTGATGAAAATGATGATATGATAGATAATAATGGTAGCCTTCTAAGGCATCTTCAATGATGTACCAACAAGTATTCATTGATACTTCTTTCTGAGTTGCTCTTTTATTTTTGGTGACCAAAGAAGAAAGTCAGTAAGCAGATTCTTATGTCCCTAAATGTAAAGAACCTTACTATTTTCCTTTTCATTTCCCTCCACCTTCAAATAGTCATTTGCTTACTGGTTTTATGACTTGTTTTGAAATACACTTTGAAAGAAAAATGAACTAGATTTTATTTACAACTATTTAGTTTCCACTGTTAAAGACTGATATGAATGGCTGTTTTCTACTCTCACAATCCTTTTTTTCCTTTTACTTATTCTTTTTATCAGTATTTAGCTGTTGTTATGGAAAGTGAGAGACACAAATTCCACACATTTAGGGAAGCCAGCAGTAGGAAGCCATAGTCTGGGAGGTGAAGATCTCTTCCATAGTTTGTGATTTACGAACAGGCCTGGAATTACCCATGTGTGCACAGCTGGATAGCTGCACTTTATGGAAGCTAAAACCTACAAAATGATACTCCTCACAAACTTAATAGAAGCCAGCATGGTGGAGGAAAGGCCATCTCAGATGCCCATTAATTCAACTTAATCAACTATCTTTTATTGAGCCCTAGGTTGACTTCCCACCATGCATGGTGCTAGGTTATGGTGACTCAGATGTGAATAATTTAAGATACATTCAATCTTTTCAGAGTCTTTAAGCCTAAAGAGGAAGACAAAATAGCAAGCCAAGAAATAGAATAAAATATGGTAGTTTTTCATATGAATTAACACAGGTTGGGAGGAAGCACAATGGAAGAGAAATGAACTTGTTTAAAAGAGAGGGGTATCAGGGAATCCATCCCAAAGGAGGTGATGCCCAGACTTAAATTATTAAAGAGAGGTTCACCAGATCTGAGAAGTTGAGGAGAGTTCTAGTAAGGGAAGAAGACAGAGAAATAGGAGTGTGAAGAGTTGGGAAGACCTCCAGAAGTTTGGATTCACAAGGTCATAGGAGTCATGTGGAAAATTAGTCAAGGGCCAGATACTGAAAGATCTAGTATGTCATGCCAATAATTTGAATTTCTACTTAGGCTGATAGGAAATCATTGAAGGATGCAATATGGGCATGTGGGGAAGGCTCATCACAATTTGTGTTTAAGACAGATAATTTTGGTCTGAGTTTAGAAGGCAAATTGAAATGGAGTGCAACTACAGTCAGGAAGATATTTTAGAATGAAGTATGGGTAGAGAAGGGATTCGAACTTAATATGTTCTGTGGTCACCCCAGAATAATTCAACTGAAAGAGAGCATATTTCCTCAAATGAGATTGACATTCAAGACAGTTGCAGAAGTGGCCTGGTGAAATGGAAACAGCATGATCTTTGAATATCTCTATCAGCTATTAGCTATTAGCTGTATGAACTTGTGAAAGTTCCATAAACTCTTTGAGCTTTCAGTTCTTCATCTGTAAAATAGGATTGATTATACTTGTTTTTAAGATCATGAGGATTAGAGTTAAGATATAAAATGTTTATGCAGTATATGATGAGCATCTCAATAAATATTAGTTTTGTTGTTACTAAATCAAAAAATCCATTGGCTGAGGGCACTCAGAGCTGTAAAACCATCTTTTCAGAGAAGCCTGTGTATCATTAAATAAGACATTTTATTTTGGCCATAAGAAAATCTTATCATTGTGTATTACCTCTTAGCTTTTCTTAAGCAAGACAATTTTTGAAAGTTAAAATTGCCCCATTGATTGTTTGACTTTTCAATTAGCTCCTCTACCTGAGCTTTAGGGCCAGCATAAAAAGATTGAGACAAAGCCTATCTTAATGGCATTTCCAATTTTGCCTAAACTAGGCCATATTCAACACTTCAGCATTCTGTTCATTGATAGCAATTGTTTTCAACTAAGTATCATTAGCACTTCTAAATTTTAATAACTAAAAAGTAATAGGGCAAAAAAAAAGTCTTTGCAATAAGTAGTATAAAAATAATATTTTACTGTATTACAGTGGTTTGAAAATGTGTTTTTTCCCCAAATCCCTTGGAAAAATTGATGAAAGTAAATGACTCTTCCTTTACTGACAAAAATTTTTTATATTTATATTTACATTTTTTATATTTAACCTATAAGTGCATTAGTTTCAGGCCTGCAGAGAAGATACCCCACCCCTCACACAAACCTGTCTAAGGACACTATATTTAAAACCATCATTGAAATTTATTTATAATTACATTTAAACTTCCTGTAATTTTAGATGACATTATAACATATAAGAATGCATATTTTTTAAAATGCATACTTGGAATATACATGTAGCATGATGAAATGTAGTAATATAGTAATAATTTTAATAACAATACCTAAAATGCATTGTTTTTATAGATTCAGATTGTGGACACAGTACTGAGCACTATAGATATATTTACTCATTTACTCCTCATACCAACCCTATGTGGTAGATCCTATAAATGTCCCCATTTTACAGCTGAGAAAAGTAAAGCATGGATAAGTTATATAACTCACTTAAAATTTTGTGGATTAATAAATGGCAAAGTTAGCCTCAAACCCAGGTCTGTTGGCTCCAAAGCCCAGCATCTTAACTGTGTTTATATAGTCACTCAGTAGACATCACTTTGATAAATGGCATCTATTTTGTGTTCTATAATCGGACAATCTGAGAAGCAGTAGGAATGTGAATTGTTTCCAGTGACTGTAGTTAATATGGGATAGGATAACAGAAAAAAGTCAAGAACTTACTTGTGACTGGTATCTGTGCCGAAGAGCTACTTCATCTCTTACGAGGGTCACATCAGATGGAGTTGATTTGTGACATGGAAACCCAGCTATGATCTCTTCCCGTTTGCTGGCAGTGACATTGTGAAATACTGGGTAATGGTCCACAGATGCAAATTCACTTGCTGCACATTCGTAGTAGGTGCCTGTCAGCAGGGTTGTCGCCAGCCATGTCAATGGAGCAACGAGTGCCCTCCCTGTGATGCCGAAGAACCTAAGGCAAGCCAGCTTGCGCTCCAGGGGGCTGATTCTCCGCTGTGGACGGGCACAGCTGCAGCAGTATTCACTGGTAATTGTCCACATGTGGCTTCTCAGAGCATAGCCAGCAACCAGAAGGATCAAGGCAGGAAGGACTAGAAAAGCAGAGCCGTAATAGACGTTTTTCCCAACCTGACAGGGACATCTGAATGCAAAAGACGAGAACAGTTGTTGCCCACCAATAGTCAAAGCACCAATTAAAGAATTGATAAATGTTCCACTTCTCTGCAGAGAAGATACCATACTGTTGAGGGTTGGGCCCATCGTTGGGAAGCTCCTACACAAATCAGCTTGTAACCCTTTCTGATCATTAGACTCCTTCAGGTATAACCATTTTATGAGATCTTACTGGTTTAACTGGTTGTGTCAGTCGACCCAACATCCTTACATGTTTAAAGGATTCTAGCATCTTTCCTTGTGTACCTTGGGAATCCCGAGCTAATAAATGCACTTCAGGTTACAGCTGGAAGAAATTGAAAGAGAGATTCATGTGGTATGAGTGATGGGGAAAACTTGTTCAGTGCATCTTCCCACTAAAAAGAGGATGCCTTGCTTGCAAAGCAGATAGCTGCCATCTTCCCAAGTGCTGTTTTGGGTGACACAAAATGCTCAGCACCAGCAAACAAAACATTGGAAGCAAAACAGAGACCATTCTTACCTTTGTACTAGTCCAGGATTTGGTTACTATGAAATTATGGCATAAAGAATAATGGAAATTATCAGAAACTAGAGTGTATCTGGAGTGTCTATGACCCAAGAGCTCTGCCAGAAGATTCCAAAAGCTTTCCCAAAATAGACGAACAAGTCCTGTATACCCCTAAAGCCGAATCACAACAAAAGCATTCTAACTTTGCATAAAAAAAATCTTTGTATTGACAGAATCTAATATAATAATGTGTTGCTTTATAAATTAAGTTGCAAATTTGTTTATAAGATATCTTTTTGTTATATGAACATGCGATATTTAGATATTAAAGTTATATATCTATAAAGAAGAAATAAACTGATCAAATATATTTTGTATAACTCCTATATAAAAGGCATTGGATTAGGCTTGGCTGGGCTTATAAAAAGTGAATAAGATATAAATTTCTGTTTTCAAATAAACTCTCAACTGGACATGTTTAAATACATAATTAGTGAATTGACACATAATGCTGAGGAAGTCATCCAAAGTGCAACACAAAAAGACAAAGAAACAAGACATTTTAAAAACCAATTAAAGAAAATAGAAGCCAAATTAAGCAACTCCATGATCATCTAATAGGAGTTCCAGAAGAAAAAGTGAAGGAATAGGCAGAGAAACAATATTTGAAGAGAAGTAACTGAGAATTTTGCAATAGAGAGCCCATACTCTGAACTACCTTCTTAGCTCTCACACACCAAGCCAGTTAGTGTGAAATGCCTGTTACTAATGGATGCCATGTAGGCAAAGAATCCAAGACAACACAGTTAAAATAGATGGAAATGTTAATTGTATTGATTGATTTGATGGTTTCAAGGGTATGTACATATGGCAAAACTCATCAAATTGTAAATCAATTATCTCAATAAAACAGTAAAAATTTTAGGTATAATTATTAAATAATAGAAATACAGTGCATAGATTATTCAAAAAGCAGAGAAAATAAAAGGAAAGATCGACAGGAAAAGAGATAATAAACACAGGGGAAAGGATGGCAAAAACACAAAAGAATGGAAGAAATAAGACCAAACACATCAATAACCACACAAAAATTTTTTGAATAGCTGACAATTACTAGGTGCTTACTACATGTCAGGCACTGTTTTAACAGCTGTATGTTATTTAATTCCCACAATAACCCTATGATGAGGTGCTAATGTTATCCTCAGCTTTTTTAATGATGAGAAAACTGAGGTATGGAGAGATTAAGGGAGTTTCACGTGATCACACAGAGATGAGTGGAAGAGCCTCGATGAAGACCCAAGTAGTCTCTGGAACATGCTCTTACCACCACACCAGAGCTGGAGTAAATTCATCTACAAAGTGATTAAAAAACAGACTCATGCTACTTACAAGTGACACGCCTAAAACTAGACTACACAAAGCTTGAAAAATAAAGGTATTGAAACATATATCACTGGGAATAATATTAATACAAGCAAAACTGAACTAAAGGCAAAGAGTATCAAAAAGGCTAATTTTGAAAACAGTCATAATAGAAGGAACAATCCATTATGAAATATGACAATCATCAACTTGTATATCTGTGACTGCATAACTTTAAAATATAGAAAGCAAAAACTGATAAAATTATAAGGAGAAATTCTTATAATCATAGAGCAAAGTTTAAACATATCTTTATCAGAAATGATTGGTGAATAAACATTAGAAAGGGTATAAAAGATGGGGAGAACAAAATTATTAGGTTGGTGCAAAAGTAATTGCAGTTTTTGTAATTGTTTTTAACCTTTTAAACCACAATAACTTTTGCACCAACCTAGAAACTTTTTTCTAAGATACGTATAGAATTCCATATCCTAAAAATAGAGAATGAACATTTATATAAGTTCCCAATAAATCATTTGTCAACACATATTGATTATGTACAAGATCACAAGAGAAATTTCAGCATTAATGTCCAATAACAAGGAAACAGATTTAAAAACCATGGTAATAGACTAGGGGTTGGTAATCTATGGTTCAGGGACCAAACTGACTTACCACATGTTTTGTATGACTTTTGACCTAAAAATAGGTTTTACATGTTATTAAAATGATTTGAAATAAAAAAAATATTTGTGACATAAAAATTACATGAAATTTAAATCTCAGTGTTTATAAATATTTATTGGTGTGATATATAGATGATGTATTGTAGAATTATACACTTGAAAGCTATGTAATTTTACTAACCATTATCACCCCCAATAAATTTAATAAATAAATAAATATATATTTATTTATTTACTTATTGGTAAATATCCATGCCTATTGGTGAGATGTCTACAGCTGCTTGCTTTCTCACCATAGCAGCAGAGTTGAGTAGTTGTAACAGTCTGTATGGCTATAAATCCTAAAATATTAACTATTCAGCCCTCTACAGAAAAAGTTTTCTGACTTCAGCTAGAGCTGTGAAAATAACTACAGTGACAGCTATGGATATGTATAAATCTTAAAAATAACATTGAAGGGAAAATACAAGTTGTAGGATACATGCAGTATGATACATCATGTAAAGTTTTAAAATAAAATATTACATATTCTTTATGTTTGCTAACATGCACAATTTTAAAACATGCCTAGGAATGATAAATATCAAATTCTGGGTAGTAAGTAGGCCACTGAGGAGGAAAGAATGGGATTAAGGAGGGCACAAGATATTTCAGCTGTTATCAGGACTACTTTATTCCTTAAAACAAAGCCTGAAGTATATAGGCAACTGTTGAAAGATTTAATGACTTCATGTGCGCTACCAGTGTGTAACTTATCAAATGATTGTGAATGATTACATCTATGAGTAATCAATTTTCTTTTGAATTTGTAGCCAAGTGGTCTCCTTGTAAAACACAGCTCTCTGTTGCCTGTCTAGCCAACATACAAAATGTCTGCTGCTTCAAGAGGGACCCACCAGCTCATTCATTGAATGCACGGGGGGAACATGGGTAAGGGAGATCAGGTCTGACAGCTAGAGCTGTCCTCAGGGGGTGCCAAGCAAATCAACAAGTTTTGTGTAAAATCTGGTTAAATTAAACACCAAAAGCAGCCTTAAATAGAAAAAGAAGTTGCAAAAATTTAACAAGCTCCTGGACAGATGTTATGGTAGCTCAAAGTGACTTTGCCTTGTCTAGAGTTTGCGGATGATCTCATATGGTAATCATTTGGCTGACAGGACAGTAGATATCCTTCTCTTTTAGTGTCCCCCCAAGTCTCCATTCAGCTGGCCAGGTACTTCCCAAAGGAACAGTATAGGGGAGTGGCCCAGTTCACCATTTACTTGAGTTGGTTTGACACTGCAGATGCAATGAGAGTAAAGAAAGAATATTTACAATCCCAGTTCCGAATTCAGTCCTAGGCCACCGAAAGAACTCTTAATAAAAGAGGAAAAACTTTTCTTCTGCATTATTTTTAAATGACTCTTCTCTCTAATTTGCTACCAAGGCAGACATCATAGGTCATCTGCATGTTTGAAACAATCTCTGTGCTTTCTTCTATTTAAGTGAAGGGTGGTTTTACATAAAAAGAAGGAGCTTGTGGACCACAAGCGTCACGTGAATCACAAGATCTGCTGAGGGCAACTGAATTTCACAGTGTGCAAACCAGCAAACCAGTGTCCCAGAGTCCGTGCCTACAGCTGTGCTTGTGCAGACTGCTTACACAGCAGCGCCAGACAGGGACTCCTTCCTTAAGCCTTATGGTCCTGCCTGCAGGGCCAAGGAAAAGGGGAGACCTGTCAGACTGGAGGAAGAGCTGGCTTTCCCCAATGTACCCATGATGTCCTGGATTCTCACAGTGGCTCTGCCGTTACCACACCACAGTCATTAGAGTTTAGTAAAACTGATTGCTGTACCATCTCTCCCCTCCCATTAAGTCCACAGGCCTTTTCTATGTTTTTCTCAGGGATCTCGCATCCAGAGTCCAGAATTGTCCCAAACTGTGCCTAGCAATGATGTAGGTAGGATCTGCAGTTTCTGGGTATAGGCCAGGATCATGTCTCATGTAGCCAAAGAATGGACACACGGACAGAGAGAGGCAAAAGTTGTAAAGGAAGATAGTTTATTAGAGGCAGGAAAAGAGATTGCAGCTCCTGAGAGGGAGGGGGTAGCCGCAACTGGGAAGCCCAGGAAACTTCCCTTGCCTGCTTGGGGAGGGGGGCTGGCGCCTTTTAATGGAATCCATCTATTAGGTTTGCCCTGTTTGACTATGCTGAAGGGATTAACCCATTCCTATCTATCAGATCTGCTCCTTTGTCCGGCCAAAAGGGATTTGAGATAATTTATTAACCTTAAGGCACATTCTCATATCTCTGTCCTGGAGTGAAGGAGACATTCCAGAACGTGGAATTTCAAGATATGGCTGCTTTTTTGTTTATTCCACCAGGGACCTCCCTGTCTACCTAGCAACATACTAACTAACTTGTCTCAGCAACATGCTGTCACCATACTTAGCAGCTGTTGTGAATCTACCTGTAAAATATCTTGCTGTAACATTACAGTGTGTGCAGAAAAAAAAATTTTTCTTTTTTGATTTGGAGGCAGCAAATTTAGCCCAAATGCCTTTGTTGCCTCCTATCCAGCTAAATTGGAACAAATTTCTTAACCTTTCTGACTTTTAGATTCCTAGCTTATAACATGGTAATGATGACAGTACTGACTACTTCACAGATTGTAGTTGAATTAAAATGACATAAAGAAAGTGGAAACCATGTCGTAAACTGTAAAGTTTATATAAATATAAAGTGCTATTAATTTGCTGCAGAAAAGCCCCCCATCTCCTACAACCAAGCAAAAGTGATTTTCCTGAGAATGGTGTCATAGACCATAGGCATTAATGGAAATATCTTAAATATTGTAGAATTCCATTCAGCTACAAAAATAATCTATAGTAATTAGTATTTATATCGTGCATTATAATGTAGTTTATAGCACACATTATCTCTTTGATACTCACAATTATTCAGTAAGGTGGGTATTATTATTGCCCTTTCACAGATGTGGAAACTAAGCCAGAGAGCAATAAAATAGCTTGCCTAAGTCACACAGCCAGAACTGCAGCTTAGCCTGAGCCTCCCAGATCCTCCTAGGCTCTTTCAACTACACCACACTCTTCTTCAAAGTCGTCAGTAGTCTGTCACTTTATAGCAAGAATTTTCCAGAACACATATGCCTAATTGACTCAAGCTGTAAGAAGTAAGAAACTACTTTCTTAAAAAAGTTTTATGCTTCTATTTCTGGAAACATTTTGATCTTCCACACCCTGCAGTTGTCAAGATGAGAGGGTTTCTTGTTTTAACTTTAAACATCTATACTTCTGCATAAATAATAGAGCTTTCAGTAGCTAACATCTCAGGTAGGTACTATCAAAAGAAAGCTAAGGGCTCGCTTTCTCTGCCAGCCAGAATCATTATATATTATTAAACTGTAGAACACCCATTTTGAGCAACAGTTTTATAAGCAAATATCAGCATCTGATTCTATTATTGCTTCAAGTTGCTGTTTATGAAAAATAAGTTACCAAGTAAATTTGAGTTTTGTAATCACACAAGATGGGGGGGGGGGTCTGCGATGCCCCAGTATTTTGGGGATAATGTGATGTCCATTAGAGTTGTTGATTAGGTCTGAACCCAGGATTTAGTGCCTATGGATTGCTGATCCTGCCTTGAATTCACACAACAATCAATACAAAGACTGAATAATGCCAACATTTAGATCCATCTTGGATTGTGAAGGTTTCTGTTTGTGATTTTGAAACAATGCCTTGGCATGAGAACAAAACACCACTCTCATACTCCCTTGGGCTAAAGAATTTTCCATAGCTGGTACTTCTGGTCTGATTTCCCACTCTCGGCTTTTAAGCCTGTAGATTACAACTCATCCTCACAGGCAGTATTTATTTGATGTGTGGCTGGTACGTGGCTACAGCACAGTCCTGTTTATGATTGTTCTCTTCAGTTCCGCAAAGAGCAAAAGCAGTAGAGTGAAAAAGTAGCACTTGTGTCTCAAAGCAAGAAGGGACTTGCACAAACAAAACAAAGCCAAAGAAAAGAGATCGAAGATCACAGTCTTCACTTCAAGCACTATGTCTCGCCCTGCACACAGAAGACCAGAATACCAAAAAATAGTAAGATCTTTTTATAAACATATTTTCAAAGACATTTGGTTCTAGGTCAGAGAAAATGTTTTCTTAAGTGATTTCTGATTTATTTTGAAAGGTGACGTTTTAAGTGGAGTTTTTCAGTGGAACAAGGGAGCATTTAGTGGATTATAAATGACACCTCTGGGAATAATTACAATGATCTCTTACATACTGTAACAGAATAATAAATTCTTTTTTTTTTTAGAATAATCAATTCTTAACACATATTTCAGGGTCTTCTTTTCTGACTAATTATATTTATAAAAGTGTCAAAATTTTTCTTGTCTTGACAGAAAATATGAAAAAATTAAGCAATTTTTTTGTATTTCATACTTGTGTTATAATTTGTTGTATTTCATACTTCATGAAACAGGAAATAAAATATATAGAAAATAGTGGATTATATAGTAAATCAAATAGGAATAGGTCATCAAAAACGTGGTATTAAAAGATTGCCTTTAAAACTATATTTCCTAGTCTTAAATGTAAGTCGCTATTATTGTAATTTGGTATGTGCTGCTATCTTTTCTCATATTCCAAGTTTAGAGTTATTTTTAAAACTTAATTATTTGCAGATTAAATGTGGATATTCTTCTTTAATCTTAATCCTTTTATTACAGTTTCAGGCATTCAGAAGTTGCAGATTTAAAAACTCATCATTAAGTTTAAAGCTTTGTTAATTATTTCAGGAAACTGATGGGCATTGCATAAAATTAAGTAATTTCAGTTATGGATACTTAAAATTGTATGACTAACCCATGCACATCCCCGTTGAAAATGCCTGCAGATGCCGCTTCTGGCATTCTGGGATCTTGATTTATTTTTATGTGGGGCTATCAAATGCTAATAAAATATTGTACACAGTTCATATTATACATAAATCAGTTGATAAAAACACCTAATATATCCCAAAACTCCTGAAATAATGGTGTTTTATTTTTCATATATGGAAATGGTTGTTTTAAAAACTGATAAAGTTATGTTGACATTTTTTGTGATCAGAAAATGTCATTATTTCAGCTTGACCTTAATTATAAATAGGCACGATGCTGAGACTCTAGCATAGAGGGATGGTATAATTTTTTGTCCTTTTCAAATTCTTTCGTTTTACTGCTAGTGATAAAACCATATTTTATCACTTTCTTTCTTTTTCAACTTTGTTTATGCTGTAGCATTGACACGTAGCAATAATTTATCTTTGGCAATGGTTCCTTATATGTTAGGTAGATATTTCATGTATAAATTATAAGTATTTCTTGTGACTTATGATTAGGTTCTTAAAACAAGAACAGAATTAAAATTGAATACATCATGATCCTTTCGTGATTTAACAACATTTTGTTCAAATCACTTACTTTACGTCCCTTATTTTCTAGTACAAATATTAATGTACTTATTATTTTTTTATACCTGAGTTGTATATGTTAGTGCCCTTAATGTGATATCAATTAACATACATAAAGTATATTCTACATACATTTATGACATTTTGATTTATATTTTTCAACATAAACTATGTCTACATGTGCTGTAAAATATTTAGATTCCAACCAGTTAAAACTCATTTAGTGATAATAAATATTCTACTTCACAAAAAAATAATTGGTCATGATATAAACTCATACAAAAGGAAGTGTACACAGGTGGTATCTGGCCAATTTTGGAAGTATTTGGATCAAAATTACATAACATTTTATAGAAGCCACTTCGTTGAATAAACAATTTTATTGGTTTGTTGAGCCATTTCTGCCCATGATTAAAAAAAAGAAATGGAATACATATTATCAGGCCTTATCTTCCCCTCCATAGTCGGCTATCTAAGCTATCTGGGCCTAGAAGTAAGAATACCTCCTCTAATGTGGAATCTACATTTCACCTTTCATGAAAATACAAGATTATGCACAAAATAAGATTATTTTCAACAGTGGTACACCTTCCCACCTCCCTCTCTCACCCACTTTTACTCCAAACAGTGGCTTCTTTTGTGCACCTCAGAGATAATTGCTATGTTAGAGTGGGGCCTACCGTCTCAGACTCCATCTTGGCTCTGCCAATTGCTAGTTAGTTAGACAAGTCACTCAGTTCTCCTGAGGCCTCATTCCCTCCTCTGTAGAAGTGAGAGCATTGGAATACATTATCTCTAACATCCCCTTTCCTTTCTTAGATAGTATTCAGTAGTAGACATAAAACAGAGAGACTTTTAGAAATGGATTGATTGAACTTTGTGTTTTCTGTTTCCCATATTTTCAACTTATCTATGCTAAACCAAACCTAAATTATCCTCCGTTTTGACTTTAATTCACTCTGAAAATAAGACATATTTTTGGAGATCTATAAGGAAAGCGAAAAATATCCTTTTTTCTCTAAGTATAAAGAAAAAAATCATAAATTTGTTGCTATAGTTGGGTTTATCCTGATGGTCTTCTTGGCAGATCTGGAACCCATTAAGGATTGTGCAGACTCATAAGAAGTCTCACCCAGTTATTCTTCCAACAAAATACATGAGCAGTTATACCAAAGGACAATCTAAAACAATGGGAATTTATATTAGCAATTAGTGTTTTTTAAAAAATTTTCTCCATGAAAATATGTTGCCAGTTATATAATATATAAGCAAATGCATAGAAAGACGTTCTCATGTTAAGAAATTAATTTTATTTCACAGCTTGTTTTCCACCCAGGAATGTATCCAAATATGGGTGTAATTTGTTGTCAATAGTGAAAATTGTTGCAATAATTAGTAGGAGTGTGGAAAAAATGAACAGATGATCTGGAAGGCTGTTTCTAACTAGAAAGTTTTGTAAATAAAGATAGAGTAATATATTGTTTATAACTTTGCCTGTAATGTAAAACCATCTATTTTTCTCCAGAACAAAGACCTCTTTGTCCTCACCTATGGAGCGCTTGTTGCCCAACTGTGTAAGGATTATGAAAAAGATGAAGATGTGAATAAATATTTAGACAAAATGTAAGTAGAAGCCTTTCATTCTTATAGAGTGCGTACATTGTTTCTTAAACTCCTCTGCATTTTGTCCACCTCTAATGACTTCTTCTATTTCAATAAATAACCTCTTAAAGCTAAACATACTTTCTTACAGCTGCCATTTGGGTAGTCATAAAGCATAAAGTAGTAGGAAGAAACTTTTTCCATGAATATCAAGCATGGAATGTTTTCTTTTGAGTTGGAAATCATTTCTTTGCTAGGATGTGGTAGAACTGAAATCATTTTTATTTTTAAACAATATGACGTATTATCAAATTTGCTTCTTTTCAAGTCTTTTGTTTTAACATTACTCCTTGCAATATAAATACCTGCTTACATAAGCATAGACCATCTATGGAAGGATATGCAAAAATTACTAACGGCAGTTGCCTGAGAGAACTGGAAGAAGAGGGATTATGGGTAGAAGGGAGATTTACTTTTTCTTATATAGTGTTTTTATTGTTTGGACACTTGTACCGTTACTAATCTTTACTTAAAATACATACTAAATAGAGGAACCCACTTCTTCCTTTTAAAATAAAGTGTATCTTCATTAATGGGAATTCCTTCTGTACAAATTCAGCCTTTAATCAGAATAATTATATGATCATTAGATTATTGCCCAATAATAAAATATCTGCCAATATTTTTTGAACCTTTTAACTATGGATCCTGAAAAGGATTCTAACAGGGCATTGACTGCAAAACCTGTACTACTTAGAAGATTTAGTTAGACAGGTTGAATGGGAAATTAAGCCTAGTTGAACATTTTAGAGCTTTTTAAAAGGGTTCGTTGTATTTTCAGGTGGCATACAGGAAAAAAAAAACCATATAGAAAGCTTGAAAGAATTTTTTCTTCCCAACCCTTGTTTTTCTCCCTTTCTGTATGCTTATCCTTTTTCTATTGAAAAGTTCTTTTTCATTGTCTTGTGTTTATTTATTTTGATCCACATACTTTAAATTTTTTTTTTTTAATTTCCTCTTAATTAGTCAGGAGCACTTCCTCAGTTAAACTGTCTGTAAAAGTGGGAGCTGTTTAAGATATTTTACAATTAAGTCATACTTAAACATGTGATATACAGAGGATGCCAAAAAATGTATACACATTTTAAGAAAGGAAAAAACTATTAAAACTGTACTACTCAATATGTACCGATAACAAAAGATGAATACAAGTCACGTTTGACTTCTGCAATTACAAGACGTGTTCAGAGTGGTTACCATCAGTGTCCAGACACTTCTGATTATGGTGAACTACTGCTTGAACAATACTGACCAAAGTGTCCACTTGTGTACATTTTTGTGGCACCCCCAGTATAGCATTGCCAGAAGTTACATCATTTTATTTAGCATATATTAAATTTGCATTGTTTTGTGGAACATTGTTAGAAAATGAAGATATTTATTTATTTGACTAAAAATATACCTCTGGTTAGATACTACTTGAATGCCCATTTTAACAAATATGAGTGAAATATTAGTTAAAGAATAATTTTGAGAGGCTTCAGAAAGGACTTGCTTTAAGGAAAACCATAATTCACATTTAGGTTTCTTTAATAGCTTCTGCTAAGAGCGTCTTACATTTTTAATTTGATATATAAATATACAAATATCTTTTTGCAGAAACCTATCCTTTGACCAAAGCAAGATATATATGCAGACTGACCATAACATTTTGGCTTGCCATTACTGTTCCCGGTGGCCCAGCTTGTGCATATGCATAAAAATGAGAAAACACTGGAAACATTTTAAAAATCCTGATAACAACTTTATTTCTGTAAAGTATACGTTGTGCTTTTTAAAAGCCTTTTCAGTGTGAACTTCCTAACTAGAATCACAAAACATTTTTTTCTTGAAAGACAAGTTAGCTAAACTGAGTGTTGCTATCCACTCAGAAATATACATAGGATATCTCATAGATTTAGTGAATTTATGAGCACTCTGACATCAAATCAGTCTTCCTCAATCTCCAAGTCACCAAATATCTCCCCCCACTTTTTAGACCCTATGCAGTAAATATTGCCTCTACAAACTCTGGTGTTTTGATCTTGTTGGGCCTTCTGTTGCTCCATTCAAATCGTTTCACTTGTTTGTGTACATGTGGCTGTGGAATTAAAAGATCAATTTTGAGTCAGTGGTTTGACAAAAGCAGCCTTATTCTTTTTATTTCCACCGTTAGGTCATTTATCCTCAACTAGATTGAAAGTTCTTAGGTTTACCTTGTTGAGGGTGTCTGCTCAGCCATTTTAGCTGCATACTCAGTTGCATGATCACATCTCAACAAAATGCTTTCCGAATTGTACTTCAGGTACGACGTACTCAAGCTATTCACTATGCGGTGGAGCTAATACAAATACCTTTTCTCAAGTGCCAGAGATTCAGTTTCCCTGGAATGAAAAATGAATTTTCTGAACTTGGCTTTTTCTCTCTTCACTGAAATTCAGAGTTCTGGCTGCTGAAATCTGCACTGGCAACAAAAATTGATTTCTCTATTCCCTTCCTCCTCGCTTTTCCAATCCTATCCCAGACATGCCTGCACTCCTACCATGATAACTATGCTAAGAGAAGAATGAACATCCGGTACCACACCTACAGCAGGCAACAAGTTAGCTAGACTCTCATTCTGTTTCTGTCAACAGCTAAAGATGAGAAAGTTAGCTGCTAATGAGAAACATTAGGCTACAAACACCAACCAACTTTCTTTACCTTTAGCTTACACTGTCAAGTTTGGGCCGGCCTTGACTCCTCAAATTCCTTTGCTTGTAGACTAGTTAATATTTCTTGGATGTGTTGCTCTCTTTTTCTTTGGTCTGTGGGACAAAGAAGGAGCCCATTGCCAAATAGCCATTTGACTTGTCACATTTGGTTTAGTTTGTTATCCACTTGTGCAAGTGCTAAACAGATGAATCCATTCTTCAACATTGATAAACTTCACTAATTACTCAAATATAATTTTCAGACCACAATCTTTCATCCACAGGGGATATGGTATTGGAACACGGCTGGTGGAAGACTTTTTGGCTCGATCTTGTGTGAGAAGATGCCATAGTTACTCAGAAATTATAGACATAATAGCTCAGGTAAATGCATTTTCTTTTTTCTTTTCTTTCTTTTTTCTTTCTTTCTTTTTATTTTTTTAGCTCTGTCAATATGTTTTGAAAATATTTGATTCATCCTGAGTTTGGTGGTTTTGTGCTCTGCCTGAACAGGTTCCAACCATCCATTATTAGGTGCTAACAGAGGGGATTCTGATAAAAAAGCATTTTATTTTAGCACAGAGATAAAGCTACTGTGAACAGAAATAAATGCTTCTAGGCATTTAAGCATTTATCGATTTTCCTGACCAAATGGTATTTGTGGAGTATATGTCCCACACTAGGTAAAATGTTTTCAGTAGGTAAACAAACGGGAGTGCAATAAGGCAGGCTTATAACATGCATGCCCCAAAACAACTTCTTTATGTAATCATTTTCAGCACATGGAAGGAGGTAGCTTTTGACTGTCTCAGAGAATATTGTTGTAGCTATTTCATTCCCTGAGCAATGTTTTCCCAAGAGAAAAATATTGCCCGTAAATGTACGTGTATGTCCTCTAAGAACTTTCACAGTCCTGATATATGAGAGACAACTTGGAATCATCTGGGACTAGCTCAAATTCCTTAGATATAAAAGGAGATTGGGAAATGCATCCTTAGCCAGAATTCTTTTAATCTGCACACCTATGGTTATTAACCTAGTGTTGTTCATTTGTGGGAGACATTGAACGTATGCATGGATATAAGATATTTATAAGGTCCAGATATGCTGCGTCCAGGATCTCATAACTGACTAATTAAATCAGTCTCATTCTTCTTTTCTCTCTTGATCCTTAATATTGTTATACATTGCCATATTGATTCTTCACATTAGTGGCAATAATCATTCTACACAGTGCTTTGTGGTTCTCAATGCAGGTTTACGTAGTTTTTGCCTTTCATCTTTTCTGTATCCCTGTGAAGTATGCAAAGTAGGAGTTGTTATCTCCAATTTCCAAATAAGAAAACTGAGTCCCAGGAAGAATATGACAAAAATTACATTCCAGCATATGAGAAAAAATTTATACATTAAAAAACACCTAAATGAAAGATTTTTCCACTTACTGTTATTATTACTTTCATTATTTCATGTCTTATGAATCATGCAGTTTAAGTTGAAATCTAAGTCTTCAAGTCCTAATGCAGTTTACCACACTAATTAACTGGTTAAAATATTTTTTCTTTCCATATTTGCAAAATATAACTAAGATCTAGGAGCATTAGTTTGAAAAAATGAATTAATTTTTCACTAAACCAATTCTATGTGCAATACTACAAGAATATTAGCTCTTTTAATGGAAAGTAAATATTCAAAATATATACATATAGATGGTTGTGTCTATTTCTGTAAAAAGTGCCCTTGGGATTTTGATGGAGATTATATTGAATCTATAGATTGCTTTGGGTAGTATAGACATTTTAATAATATTAAGTCTCCCAACCCATGATCAGCGGATGTCATTCCATTTGTTGTTTTCTTTTTTAATTTCTTTCATCAAAGTTTTATAGTTTTTAGTACACAAATCTTTCACCTCCCTAGTTAAATTAATTCCTAGGTATTTTATCCTTTTTTTAGTGCTATTGTAAGTAACACTGTTTTCTTAATTTCTTTTTTGGATAGGCCATTGTTAGTATGCAGAAGTACAACTGATTTTTGTTTGCTGATTTTGTATCCTGAAACTTTTCTGAAATCATTTCTTAGTTACAACACTTTTGTGTGTGTGCGTGTGTAGAGTCTTTAGGGTTTTCTACCTGTAAGATCATATGATCTTCAAAAAGATATAATTTTACATCTTTCTTTCCAATATTGATTCCTTTTTTTTTTCTTGGCTAATTGCTCCAGCTAGACTTCCAGTATTATGTTCAGTAGAAGTGGTAAGAGCAGGCATCCTTACATTGTTCTAGATCTTAGAGGAAAAGCTTTCAATTTTTATTCATTGAGTATGGCAATGGGGAAAGGATAATCTCTTTAACAAATGGTCTGGGAAAACTGGATATCCACATACAAAATGGAATTGAATCCTTATTTTACACTATACACAAAAATCATCTCAAGATGGATGCAAGATTCCTTTTTATCAATGAAGAGAATATGTTGTCACCCTCACCCTTATTTTGTGCAGAAGGGATATCTCCTGGTCTTTATATTTTCCTTCAACGGCCTGGTTTCCTCTCTCTTAATCATTTTTACTTCTCCAGCAAAATGTTCTTTTACGTGTGGGAATGATGTCACCCAATTGAGGAGCATTTTAACAGAGACGAAGGATCAGACTTTAGTTATGTACTCACCCACTGATGCTTTGCTTATAATTAGTACCTTTTATTAAAAGGTTTGGCCTTTGCCAGCATTATCTCATTAATCTTTGTAAACTCTCCTCAGAGGAAGCAGGTGTCAAATATTACAGTCCGTTTTATAGAGAAGTGGGCAAGGTCAGAGGAAGTTTACCATGGTTACATGCTGCCCATGGAGCATAGCAGGGTCAAGAATAGAACTAATGGTTGTGACTTTTGTTTGGCTGCCCTCTCAGACCATATACTTATACCAAACACCACCATCATCCTTCTCCATACTTAGCATCTATTTACCATGGCTTCCAGAACTCATTGCCTCTCTCCTGATTCCAAGAAGGAAAGAGAGGGAAGAATACATTTGAAGAGAATTGACTAGATGAAGAAACCTATGTGCAGATGAGTGAAGTGAGTACTCTTAAGAACTAGTTAATGAAAGACTACACGTAGGAACAGGTCTCCTGAACTTGTGCTCTACTCTATACTCCTCTGCCTCTGAGAAAGGACCATTATGTAACTCCAGATACTAATAACATCCCCCTCTCTCTTGTTTTCCTCACTTGGACTTTTCCAAAGGGACTTAGTGACTGTATCACTAAGCTTCTGACAATTTTGACAGGCTTTAGATCTCAAATTACGCCATCTAGTGGTATGAAAAGAAATCACATGACAGGCCAAATCATTGATCAAAAAAATCTTGTCAGTCTTATTTATATTTTGTATAAAAAGGAGATGACAGGTCTCGAAGTACAACAAATTTTAAATAAGACATATAATTTATAAAAATTCTGTTATAATGTGATATTGAAAAATTTTAGTAACATAGGGTTTTTCTGAAGAAAAGGTAAAAGTAATTCCCACCTATTATCTATTTTTCACAATAGGCTTGTGAAGTAAAGAGAACATCTATTATTAGTCCCATTTTACCCATGATATAATTACAACTTAGAAGACATCACCATGTACAAATAGTAAGAAAAGCCAGATTAGAATTTATTTCTTTCTGACCTAATTCCAGTGCTTTTTTTCAAAAAAAAAAAAAATCATTGTTTCCTTAAAAATACACCTTTGAAGATCTCCTATTATGATTACTATTTTGAGAAAAATGGAAATGTGGAATTTGCAGTAGAGTCACCTTAGCTAATTTTAGTTGTAATAACAAAAAAATAGACAGTTTAACTGTAACTTAACAGGCATAAATCTCTGTTTATTATAAGAGCAAGTAGAATATACAATCATACCTCTCTCTGGTCTAAGGTCTAAAAAACACATTTTTAGTTACACAAAAAAACGTATTTCATGGTTTCCAAACATATTTATGATAAATTTTTATTATTAGGAGATGCTAATTAAAGATAAACTTAATCATTTAAATTAAGGTGATCATAAATGTCAGGCTTGACAAGAAATATAATGTTGCCTTTTAAAAGTAATTTAAACACAAGGAGCTCTGATCATCATCAGATTCTGAGCAATAGTCTAACCAAATCCAATATAGTAGAGATTAAAAGATAGGAGTCCTCATCATGCTGAACCACCTTCCCACTGTGTGACCCCGAGCAAGTCATTTAGCCTGGCTGAACCTCAGTTTCCATATTTGTCAGATGACACCTTGCAGCTACAGTCCTTCTGATTTTCGGGTATTGCTTTCTCTAGCTAAAATCTGGACACAGAATTATAATTATAAATAGCTGAGTGGCCTGGGTGTAGCTTCCAAAGCCTCCCTCAGAGCATCCATACCTTCTAGTTACTTGCAGAGTTAATGAGTGCTTGGCCTAGCACAAACTCTGTTCATCAAAGCCGGGAAAGCTTTTTATTGTCAGGACAATGTTATTATGATAGTTGTTCTGAGAGGTATAGAGGGAATTTAACATTTTCTCAATATAAACATCACACCACTGGTATTGTCACAGTAGGATGAAATTTTGCAATAGAGAAAAACGTGATATAAAACATACTAAAAACATAAAAATACTTTTGACGAGAGACAACCAAGATGACGCAGTAGGTAAACGCTGTGTTTACCTTCTCTCACAACCATATCAAAATTACAACTAATCTACGAAAACAACCATTATCAAGAATCACCTAAAATCAAGTTGAACTGAAGCCTTTCAACTAAGAATGAGCAGAAGTCACCTCCAGGTGGATAGTAGGAAGAGCAGAGACGCAGAACGGGCTGGTCCCACACCCATGCGTGACCATTAAAGGTAGGGAGGGATATTCCATCTGTGGGGGTCCACCCCACCCCCCAGAGGAGCGAGAGGTCCCAGCCGTAGCCCAGCCCAGGGTTCCAGTGCTGGGGAGAGAAGTCTCCATAATTACTGGTTGTGAAAACCAGTGGAGGTTAGGACTGAGAGACTGAGTACAGCTGCCCTCACAGGCGCTCCTCTTAAAGGGACTGCGTGTGGACTTACTCTCCAAAGGAATCACTCACTCTGAGCTCCAGCGCTGGGACAGCAGCAGGAGAAGCGGCAGGGACATATGGTGGGGAACTGAGTTGTCTGGCTTGGGATGGGGGCTGGAGAGGAGGCTTTCTCCTGGACAGGAGAGCTGGTGGAAGCCATTATTTCTTTGTTGAGCCCTCCCCATTCCTCAGTTCCTGACACAGGTGGCCACCATATCTGAGTCTCAGCTGTTCATTTGCCACACCCTGGTGATTTAAGACACCGCCCCGACCACCTGCCTTGGCTCAAGCTGCAGACTTTCCTAGGGTCTCTCAAAGGTTCACCGAACCCAGACAAGCAGCATCTGGCTGAGCAGCCCTAAGCCGGCATTAGTGGCAGCTGGCCTTGGTTCATGGCTTGGCCTCTTAAGGAGCTTCCAAGCACAGCACAGGTGGCAGACATCTGCGGATTTCTTTGTGGCTTGTGCTGGCTGGCCCAGCTGGGGCACACACAGGTTGTGGCTGAACTTGACGTACAGTAGTTCCCTTCCAAGGTGGTCCTGCAGCTGACGCCTCCAGTGGCCAGCTTCAAAACTAGCCAGAGCATTATCCAGCTGCCTCCAAGTACAACACACCCAAGGGGCAGAACAGGCAGGCACCAGAGTCCTGCTGAGGCAGATCCTGTTCTGTAAGATCAGCCCCTCCACAACAACTCTTCCACTGAAGTCAAGGCCAGTCTTCACAACCAGTGAGCCCAAGGGTCAGTCCCTCCCACTGATGTGCTATTATCAACCAAGGCTCAACTACAAGAGGAGGGCACACACAACCCACACAAGGGACACACCTGGAGTGCACGGTTCAGGTGAACAGAAAGACTGCTTCACTTAACCCCATAGCACACCTACTACATAAGGCCACTCTACCAAGACTGGAATACATAGCAGCCCTATGTAATACATAGAAACAAATACAGGGAGACAGCCAAAATGGGGAGACAAAGAAACATGTCCCAAATAAAAGAACAGAACAAAGCTTCAGAAGAAGAGCTAAGCGAAATGAAGATAAGCAATCTATCACATGCATAGTTCCAAACACTGTTTATAAGGATGCTCACTGATCTCTGGGAGAACTTCAAGAGACAGATAGGAAGCATAAAAATGGAGATGGAAACCATGAAAAAGAACCAGTCAGAAATAAAGGATACAATAACGGAAATGAAGGCTATATTACAGGGAATCAACAGTGGATTATTTGAAGCAGAGGATCCAACCAGCGATGTAGAACATGAGGTAGCAGAAAACACCCAACTGGAACAGCAAAAAGAAAAAAGAATCCAAAAAATTAAGGAGAGTTTAAGGGGCCTCTGGGACAATATCAAGTGTACCAACATTCACATTATAGGAGTACCAGAAGGAGAAGAGAGAGAGCAAGGAATTGAAAACCTATTTGAATAAATAATAAAAAAAAACCTTCCTAACCTGGTAAAGGAAATAGGCATACAAGTACCAGAAGGAGAAGAGCGAGAGCAAGGAATTGAAAACCTATTTGAAGAAATAATGAAAAAAAACTTCCTAACCTGGTAAAGGAAATAGGCATACAAACCCAAGTCCCAAATAAGACAAACGCAAAGAGGCCAACACTAACACATCATACTTAAAATGCCAATGATTAAAGACAAACAGACAATCTTAAAAGCAGCAGGAGAAAAGCAGTTACCTACAAGGGAGTGACCAAAGGTCTGGCAACTGATTTCTCAACAGAAACTTCGCAGGCAAGAAGGGAGTGGCAGGAAATATCCCAAGTGATGAAAAGCAATGACATATTAATACAACCAAGATCTGCCCAGCAAAGCTGTCATTTAGAATTGAAGGACAGATAAGGAGCTTCTCAGATAAGAAAAAGCTGAAGGAGTTCATCACCACCAAACTAGTATTACAAAGAATCCTAGAGGGACTTCTTTAAGACGGGAGGGGGGTTAATGATGGGTGAAAGGGGAAAGGATTAAGAAGTACAAATTGATTGTTACACAGTAGTCATGGGGATGTAGGGTATAGCATAAGGAATATAGGCAATAATATTGTGATAACTAGGTATGGTGCCGGATAGGTACTAGATCTATCAGGGTGATAGGGGGGAATGGGGTTGGGGGCAGGGTGGAAAAAGTGAAGGCATTAAGAAATATAAATTGATAGCTAATGCAGTATGGGGAATATAATCAAAAATGTAATAGACTGTGTCACATGTGCTATAAACCCGAAGCTGAAGTAGAATAATACTGAATGTCAACTATAACTAAATATATAGGTATATATAGTCACGTGATGTGGAGTACAACACAGGGAAGACAGTCAATGGTATTGTAGTAGCTATGTAAGTTGTCTAAAGGGTAGTAGCTTGCGGGGGTGGGTTATCACTTTATGAGAGGCTTAAATGTCTAACTATTATGTTGCTTTGTATACCTGAAACTAATAATAAATGAATACATAAATAACTAACTAAATAAGCACTTTTAAAACTTGAAATTCTGATCTTTAGTTCAAAAAATTGGAACCCAATATAGTGTACTTGTTGGAAATTCTGAAAAGCAAAATGAGATCTTTTCCTTTTAATAGTATAAATTAAAATTTTACTTTAAATAATGTGAGCAATGATTTTTTGGTGAGTGATATAAAATCAATGAAATAATTGAAAGGAAATGTTCAGAAGAGGCAATATAAATAAAGATGCCTAAAGCAGGGAAGGAAATCTAAATTGTGGGTGTTGTAAGCATAAATTCTAGGGCAAAATATTTAGAAATATAATCCAGAGAGGAGTCTAAATGGAAGAGAGATTTTTTTTTTTTACTCGATGCATCATTTTTATTTCAATAAAGGGGTCCATTTAAGATTAGAGCTTAATCTTCACAGAATTCCACCAAATCATACTGGTCATATATATATATTTTTTATCCTGCTTCTGATCTAAATACACAAAATTGCTATGGCTGAATCTATACAAGGTATTCAAATACCTTGAAGCTTAAAACTCCTGAGTCACTTTAGAGTGGTGGCAGGTCCATGGCCATGGAATTGCAATCTCCACACAGATTTGTACTCAGAAGCACTGACTACATTCAAATCCGACTTTGTTAGACATTTTCAGAAGGATGTGCCTGCCTTGGAATTTTTCCAAGTGAGGGTCCAGTCAGGAGACAGAAACCACGTAATAAAATTATCAACTATATATAGGCAATTAACTACTAGGAAAGAAAAAACATGCTAAAGAATACCCTAGTGCTGAGAGAGACTTCCCAAAGAAGGAACACATTTTGAAGGGGGCCCTCTTCCCAAGGCTAGGGTTCAAATGTCTTTGGAGAAGGTGTACTTTTAGACCATGGAAGGTAGACAAAGTCTTTGGGTTCCCAGACTAAGACTAATGAGCAGGGAATTATGGATCAGAACTAATAAGAACACACCCCCCTCACTGGAATATAAGTGGGCTGAGGTGGCCCCCAGTGAGGGAACCATTGTCTAGAACTAGCAAGCTGGAGAATGAGTGCCACTGGTTATCCCATGCACGACCAGTCATTTCCAGCATGAGCAAATCAAGAAAATATACACTACAGCTAGGAAAAGAAGTCCCTTCCTCTTGCTCTCCTTCTGCAGAACCTCTTGCTGGCAAAGGAGAAATGTTTGCAAGATCTACCTCCAGCATTACAAGCAAGATAATGAAGAGTGGGTTTGGAGATGAGAAGCAATAATCTAACAACAAGCACCAAAGGCCTGAGTCATTATAATTGTTGCTAACATTTTTATGGCCTTTTTTCCTTTTCTTTCTTTTTTTTTTTTTTTAACTTTGGTGGCCTCATGCTTGACTCTACCCAAATTGCTTGCCCACACTGGAACAAATCTCACCTCTACTTGTATCTCTAGCTGGCTGTCATAAGGAAGATGTGACAAAGGAGCCAAATTCTTTTCTTACCAGGATGGTGTCAACTTCCTGCAACTGAAGATGCGAAATAGACTGAAGAACACAATTTTCAATGTGCAAACTTTTCTTCTGAAATAGGCTTTCTGTTAAACACTGAAATTCTTTAAAATACAGTCACTGCCTCTTTTTCTACTAATGTCTTTATAGCCAAATCTATGTTCTCTCTTTCCCATGACTATTGAATCGATTATCTCTATTTTATTACTGTTGGAAGTGCTATTAAATGACATTATGGCCAAGAACTCCAGAATATGGCTGGCTGGCCAATATCTTGTGCTGTCTTCCTTGGGATTCCAAGGAAGTGAGGTGCAAGACACAATGGCAGATTGGCACTTAAACTACCACCAGTGAAAAATGTATTGAGCGCTTGGGGCTTAGTCTTACAGTCTGTGTAATGGTGCTATAGGCTTTAAATTGACCGGGTTCACTTTCTGAAATGTTCATAGATCTTAATGTGAAACTTAGTTCGTGTTGTAGGAGATAGGAATTACAGTGTCAAGATGAATAAAAGAACATGACAGAACAAGCTTGGAAAGGTAAGGGAATTCTTGATTAACCTTACTTAGAATATCTCTATTATGAAATAGAGCAACATAAGTCTGAATTTTAGTTTAATGTTTTAATCAGTCTGTGACATACAATTTCATTGTTTTGTGCCTGTTGATCTTCCAAGAATTTACTTGTGACCAGCTTCTTTTGTATATATTTCTATTCCCCACCTAAATAGAGCAAACGTTTTTTACAAAGAATGAGAATAACAGTTTTCTCAGGTTATGGTAATACACATTCACTTTGTTTCATTTGATACTTTATTGTATTATCCAGTGAAGTTATCTTTTATTTCTGGGAAATTTCACTTCCCCATTATGTCTGTAAGCTTTTCAAAGGGAGGGAAAATTCTAGGTATTCTTAGGGTTTGACCCACTGTGCCATGGCAAACCAGAACATTGTAGACATTTGTTACATATTGTTGAAGTGAATTCAGAAAATAATAGATCTTACTTACCACACATCAACATACTGTTGCTCTTCCTATTCTTTCCAGAAGAGGGCAGTAGTCCACGTTTGTTTCCAAATGAAAGACTCTTGCCTCTTCCCCTCCCAACACTTGCACAAGTTCCCTTATTTCAAGCAACATTTACTATATTGAGAATCCAAAAGTGTCTGGTTGCTCACAATAATAAATCCTCAGTAACAAGATTTGAACTGCAATAGAATCCTGGACAGGAAGATAGCTGATTCTTATTAAATAATAGTGAACTAACTCATCTTGCTAATTTTATTGAAATCTTTTGTTTTTCCATTATTTATATGATTGTAGAAAGTTTCAGGAAAAGAAAGAGACTCATTCTTGCTACACTGAGGTCAATTGTGATTACAAAATGCAAGCATTAAATAGGTAATCAAATCATTAGATATTACATTTCCCTAAACTTGAATATATTTCTCCCAGTTTATTATAAGGGTAAATAGAAAATGCAATTATGCCTCTCTCTCGTCTAAGATCTAAAAAAATATTAGTTACACAAACATATATTTCATGGTTTCCAAACAGTTACAATAAAAGTTTTATTAAGACTAGATAATTAGAGATAAATTAATCATTTAAATAAATCATTTCCATTATTATGGAAATATTTGAAATGCATCCTAATATTCATCATGGAGGCAAATTGTGTTAGGTAGACTCCTTTAGGTTGCTAGCCTTTGGGGTATGCCAGGTTGTAGAGGTTGATCATAAGGATATACTAGGACACAAGAGCTAAGGCCTCATGGAAAAACAGAAATTGGAAAAATCCTTCAGTCCATCTTGTCATCTCAGGAGCAGACAGACATATGTGGTTCCCTACTTCAGTCCTCCACCATTTTGGTGACTCAACTATTCTCTGCTTATTTTGTTCTTGCAGCTACTTACTAATAGCTTTCTATTCTTTTTCTTATCTCTACGTCAGTGCTTCTGCTGCCTCTCAGTTCTTGCCTTATGGCTTGTGATTATTCTCTTTTTTCTGGGTATCTTTTGTTTTCTGTGTAATCACCCAAACTGTGGCTTTTTTTGTGTGTCTCATATTTAAAGTTCCAAAAAGAGAGTCTCTATCTAAAACCTGTCCAGTCAATCAGTAGCCCTCTATTGGGTAGAGTTTTCATGCTAGGCCAGTAGCCAAACTATGGACCGACTGTGCTCTCAAATCCCCATCTTAGTCCATTAACTGTGGCCACAACAGCAGGATAATGAGACACAGTACTTGACCATCATAGTACACTACTCAGGAGGGCGGTTTGGGTATGAAAAACATTCTGAGATTTTCCAAAGCAGGGCAAAGTAATTGTCACAGAATTTGTTTTTTCTGTCTGGAAAATTAGTAACAGTAATTTATGAGTGTTATTTTACCTGAGTCCCCTCCTCACGTTATTCATCTTACTGACTGATGCTGGTGTTTGTTTTCCTTTGTTTCAGAGGCTAGAACTCCTGGATAGAATAGTGTAGCAGGCTCCCTTTCACATGCTAACTATAAAGCACTGAAGTAGAAAGAATTGTCTGTGCTATGCATTTTGCAGATAATAATCAAGTAAGCAAATATTTCAAAAGATAAAATGAAATGTTTTCCTCAGGAAGCATTTCAAGGGAAACCACACTGTTAGTTGAAAGTAAATATTCTGAACCGTTAGCAAGAGTAGAACAAACATTTCTCAGAACAGTAAACTCAGAGAGACACTTTGGTAGAAGGGAGATAGCCAAATTCTCCTAGGAGAAATGATGTTGGACTATAATAGATAGTATTAGGTTTTCTTTTGATTTTCTCAGAAAAGAACCAATCAGAAAAGTTTGCTCTGGTTCTCTAATCCTATGGGGCTTATGCTTTTGTTTCTTTTTTTCTAAATCTTTTTGAGTCCTTTTTCTTGGCATTCTGTGTTTTTTCGAAGAATGCTACCTGATTTTTTACATGAGTAGGAAACCTGCCCAGGTGAAATGAACTTGAACCAGCCATTCAAGCCCGAGACATCAGGACTTTTCTTTTCAAAACAAAATAAACAGCTTTGTTCCTTATGTTTCAATAGTTTGTTTTCCTTCCTTTCTTTTTTTCTGATTATATTTGGCTTCTTTTATTTTCCAAACAACATACATTTTAGAAAGAAATACTTTCTCTAAAAAAAAAAGATCACCATATTTCACGGTTCTGGGTATAAGCCTAAATGTAATGCACCCAGTACAATGCAACACTTGAATTATGTTGACAGCATAAGTCTGCACAAAACAGGAGGCTCTCTCCCCCACTCCCCCGCCCCGTTGTTTAAATGAATCTTCCTTCCAAGCACACTCCCCCACACACCCCACCCTCTTATACCCAACTCATTTTAAGGGATAGACTAAGAAATGAAGCCTCAATGAAAAAAAAAAAAAAAAAAAGGGGAGACCTGAAACCTTTCGATCCCTAGGCAATCCTTGCCCTGTATTAACATCTCTCGCTGACGTGGAGGACTGGTTTTTGCTGATAATCCTCTCAAAAGGTCATGCGTTCATGCTGCCTTCACATCATTAGGGCTGGGAGCATGTCACTGCCATGCCTAGCTGACAGCATCACCAGATGATAATGTGCCCTGGTTCCACCTTCTGCCTTCTGGGACGTAGAGAGGAGGCTCTGTGCTCCCCCCACAGATACTAAAGAATGGCAACTTCCATTTGGCTCAAATCTACTCCATCTCAGACAACTCAATGCTTTATCAAAGATCATCTGCCAGGAAGCCCCTACAGTGCAGGGTGAGAAGTGGGGAGAGGGTCCAAGGTGGCCACCACTTATTTCACATACATCAGACAGCCCCCAGTTGTGACTGCTAGTTACAGAGATCCCCCAATCCTAAAATACTTAGGTATCTTGCCACTGTTGTATACATACGAGAATAATTTGTAAATAAATGCTTGAGAATTTAGCCATTATTGTATGTGCCTCCCACTCCCACCCAAAAAATTAAAGTGGGAAACTGAGGTACTAAAATGGAAGAGTCCTCAGAGTTTACGTTGCATTTGGGAGCCAGACATTCCTTACCATGTGAGTCCTGCAAGGAACTGAAAAGGTGCAAGTGAAAGACTCAGCAGGGTCTCAGAAGACCTTTAAATGCAGGTTGACAATCAACAGAGTGGACCAGGTCACAGAGAGCAGTTCTCAGCGCAGAGGAGGCAGGAGTGGACGCAAGGGTTAAAGCACCATACTTGCCTGATTCTCAACATCTTCCTGGAATGACTGCTTCCTTTAATCCCTCAACTGAACAATGGAAGCTAATCAGATTAAGCCTAAAATAGAACATTCTTCTTTGCTATTAATCACTATTTTCAAAGGTTAACCCTCAAGTTAGTGGTAGGAGCTTACTGATGATTTTTCCACTTTTTCCAACACATGATATTAAAATAAATGGGAGCCCTTGATAAGCAGAGATTGAATTCCGTGGAAGTCACAGCACACCACACAGCATTCCAGAGAAGGCTGGCATCACAGTGAGCTGAATGTCAGGCCAGTTTCCTACTTAGTAGCACTTTTTTTTTTTTTAAGGAGGGAATAAGAGAGTGGAAAAAGTAAAAAGAAAGAAAAATATTTTATAGTTATACAATTCTCAATATTTAAAAAATGATGACTATTCCCAGCAAAAGCAATTCATAACATATTCTGAGAACTCACCATTTGGGCCAGAAATATGGCAGACGAATTATTAAAAATAAGAAACTTGTTTAAACAAACATAATCCTTAGTCTTAATTCTCCCCTCTGAGTGGGCAAGAACTGCCTTACATAAACACCCACACTCTTGAACTATTCCCCTTTGTACCTCTGGGTGGGGTGAAAGAAGAAAAGCGTAGGAAGTTTTCTTTTGTGGAAAAGTGTGTACGCATAGCACAAGGTCTATGGATTTTGCAGACTGATTGGGTCTAACCCAACAGATCACATCAATTACTTACGGCAGAGTTCCACTATGAAGGCAAGTCACTTGCAGGAAAATTACCCTCAAACTTTTATTGTGACTACATTTACGTAACATTATTTTTCCTCTAGCCCCAGACACATATCTCTTAAGGTTCAAGTCTCAGTTAATTCTACAAGTCATTTCCCCTTACTCTTGAATGTTCACCTTTCACTTCTGTTTGTGATCAGGACTTATAGGACATCTGACATTACATTAGACATCTTATCTTCTTGGTGCTATTACCAAAGATGTTCCAGGGGAAAGTTTTCAATCCTCCAGATATCTCAACACATGAAAATCTGGTGTAAATTTAAATAATTGCTCTTAACCAATGTTATCTCAATAAATCTATTTTTTTTAAAAAAAGAAGTAGATAGAGAAAATTTGTACAAAATCTAGTGTACCCTAATTTTCCATTGGATATTCTTGGTTTTGTTTCTATTTCTTAACTTATTTGGATGAAACTTATGAGAGACTGACTTACAAAACAAATCTAAGTGTCTAGATTTGTTGAAAAAAGAACGTCCAGCCTATAGAAAAGACTTATAAGAGTTTATTTAAGCCAAAATTTGAGGACATGCCCAGAAACAAAATCTCAACAGATTGAGAACATGCTCCAGAAAATGGCAGTTTTGCAGCTTATTTTACACATTAGAATCAAAGGAGAAAACTTATGGAAGGTGCATAGAATCCACTGGTGATAGATTAAGGAGATAGGAGAAAGCAAAGTGGGAAAATCTCTAACACAGGATTAAAAGGAAAATGGAGAAATACATACTTCTTTTACATTGGTGGGTAGAGGATAATTAATTAAGATTTACAGTACATAGAGGTGGTATCCAGGGAACAAGATAACAGGGAAGGGTTCTGTGGCCTCATGCTCTGGTCTTATGCTCTGGTGCCTGCAGTTGTGTCTTCAAGGGACAGGAAAAGAAAATTACTCTGACATGTCAAAGGTATGTTGTCCTAGATGCATGAGAATGTTGTAGAGCCCACTGAAGGTCAAGGTTGACCTTTGCTAAGGAAGCTGTAGGCCTGGGATGTGACTACCTGCCATGATCTGCCCAGTTAAAAATTTATAATTAAACCATCCTACGGTCACTGAGCTTGTGAGTCTGGCCATGTGGCCCCCTGAGCTTGTCAGGCTTACTATATAGCCCCTTTCTAACTCACAGATTGAAAATATCAATAGCTTTGGGAGTATTTCATTAATATAATTTTTTAAAATGAAATTCCTTACCAGGAGATGAAAACTATTGAGGGAATACTTTGGTAAACAAAATCCCAAAGGCTAAAGCAAGAACTATCTGGGCCTAAGAATTCAGAGAACCATCAGGAAAGGCCATCCAAACTCTGGGTCATCCTTGCTTGGCGTCATTCTTAGTTCATGTCAGACGTGTGGTTTCGTCCAGACTTGCCCTGACTTCTCTGTGATTTCTCCAGGGTAACGGTTATTAATTCTTATTGTTCCATTGAGTCACCTAGAGCCGTCCTAAAATAAAAATCTTGATGCCCAGATCGTACTTTTAACCAATTAAATACTGTTATCTGAAAATAGGGTTCAATATAAGAACTTTTAAAATACTCTCCAAGTGATCTTAATGGGCATCCACTGTTTTAGAGCAAGGGTTTTGAAAACTGTGTCCTTGGCACTCTAGGGTGATTGATGTAGAGGCAAGGTGTCATGTGAAGGCTGCCACTCCTCCAGACCCTGTCTGGATTCTTCCAGAGTTACCTCCCATTTTATCTCTTTTAAGTGTTTCAAGTAAAATAAAATGTCATTGAAAAAAAATGGAAAAATCTAGAGAGATATAATAAAGGAGTCTTGATTGAAACAAGACTAGCTTACCTCTGGGGCAGGAGGTAGGGAGTGAAGTTGTGTCTTCCAAGACATTCTATTGATCAAACACTAGTTTGTAACTGTATGTTTCTACAACTGCTTTACTTCATAGACAGTGTGAGCAAGATCCACTTGTAGTTAGCCAATTGTTTAAGGAAGCAAGCCTTTTATACACACTGATTACTATCCCTCATGTTTCTTCCCTGACACAAACACCAACAAAACCCCTGGGAGAAATCATCTTGTTCTGTTGATTCTGTCAGCAACCATTATTATTGCAGAAGGACATTCCTTTATGTTTAATCTAGGAATAAAATTTTGTTGCGATGTAATTAGTAACCACTTTATAGGTTATGTACTCTTCCCAAGGATGCATATATTTTGAAGTATTGTTCTTTAGCAAAATTATTCAATATCACCTGAGTTAAGACTTTTCTTACTTTATCCTATTCCTTGAGATGATCCAGGGAATATTATTAGGTGAATTAATTAATTCATTTTGCCCATTTTAATCTCAGTTTTCATTACAATTTAAAACTTTTAAAGATTTTTCTCTGGCATTGGTGTGGCTATAGGGTCAGGACATCTGAAATTATAAAAAGATAGCTAGTCATCCAGACAGAAATATATGCTCTCAACGATCTAAAAATGTAAGTTTGGGGACTATTCTAAATCTTTTATGAACTTCCTATTGCTGAAAATTCTTTATCAATGGTCATTTTGATCAAAGGAAATAAAGTAAGAAGTTGACCTAATAGATATAGTGAACTAGAAGCATAGTTTGAGCACAACTACCCCAAATGTCTAGAAACCCAAGGTGGAAAAGCTATGCAGGATGGGAAAGAGGCCAGGGGCCAGACAAAAGCCAGGCCAGGAAACTTGGAGATCGACATCCATTCCCAGGAATACACCAAGAAGCCAGTTGATTGGTAACTCATGTGCTACTGACTGTCAGATTCAGGATAACAGAGTTGAAAGAAACTCGGAGATATACCAATCTAACACTCTGATTTAAAACAATGAGGAAAAACGCTTTTGATGGCTAAATGAGTATTTGAGGTACACCACCATGATGCAACATTTTATGCAGTGGAAGTTAAGACTCACATAAATTCAAGTCCAAATTTAGGCTCCATCTCTCACCTGTGGCTTAACCTTAATGTTTTTGGACTTTAGTACTATTCATAAAAATAGAAACAGTAATGTCTCCTTCTCAGTATACTTGTGAATTTTAAATAAACCATATGTAAAGTATACAGTACATAGTAGGTTGTCATAAACATCAATTCTGCCTCTCCTCCTTAGTGGAAGAGCAAAATTTAGAATATGATCTGTCTTATAGCTAGACAACTGTTCTTCCTGTATAACTCAATTTTAAAAAACAACTGAACATTAAAAATATTATTTGAAGCTGCCTAAAAGCAGGTTTCCTTCCAGACTCAAATATAACATTTTATACTTGTAATAAGTATGTTCTAACTCCCCAGAAGGATTAAACTAACCTAATTCTCTTTGATCAAAATCCTACTCAAAAAAGAATAAATTCAAAGCCACTGGCATTTGCCTTGCCTTCCAGTAATGTAGGCTCCTTCTGGGGTTACCCTCCGTGCTCAGGCTCCAGCCTCAGCAGCTCAGCTTGCTCTTTGGCCTCTCCTAAAATCTCACCGTGTCTCAGTACACATTCTGGGCTTCACTAAGCCTTAGTCAGAAGCCACTGCTAGAAATGATTATAGCTGGAGCCAGATCCTTCCTTTGTCAGCTCCTCAAGGAAGTCTAGGCTCCCTTGGGAACTTTGAGCGATGATGGGATTGGGTTGAATATGTGATGACAATCAATGCAGCAACCACATAAAGAGGAACAATTTTCATGCTTGAAGCTGCCACATAAAAGGTGCATATACAGATCCACTGCTCCTTGTTATTTACCTCACAGGTGAGAAGCTGCAAATGTCAAAAAGTCAAGTCTGGATTCTGTTCTGGTTGCATGGGAGGCCAAAAGGAAAAAAAAGGGTAGAAAGAGGTGAAACAAGAGTTACTACAAAATTAACGAAGTGTTTTAAAATTATTACTAAATTAATGAAATTCCAATAGGAACATAGTAGTGGTTTAGTTCTAAATCCAAAACTGTAAGGTTTCTTGAAAACCGTATAGAACAACAAAAAAAAGGTGTGTATGCGAGGGTGGAGGGATGGGAATGATTCCCAATTCCATGTTTTTGAAACAAAATAAAATGTTTTCAATTTAAAAATAAAAATAAAGAATGCTGTGAGAATATAGACAAAAACATCATGTTAGTAATAAATCCTGATGTCGTTGGATTTTCCCTTAGCAACATTCAATGACAAAAGACAATAGAGTAACACTTAAAATATACTCAAGTAGAGAAAGTGTGAAACAGCTAAGCTGCCCGTCAAGTATAAAATAGGCCAACAATTTGAATATGTAAGAATTAAGGGACTACTATTCCAGAGAACCTTTACTGAGAATGATACTAGAGGATAATCTCCAGGCATGTGGGAGTTGACTGACAAACTTCAGCAAAATAACCGAGGCAAGTATATAATTTGTTTTATTCCATAAGTATTATGAAATTTTTCAAACATACACAAATGTAAAGAGAATATGTAACAAATCCCATGTACCTACTATTCAGCTTTAGTAAGTACCAATATTTGCCACTCTCATTTCATCTTTTAGCTCCCCTTTTTTGTGCTGAAATTATTTTAAAGATAATTCTAGACATGGTAATTCACATATAAATATTTCAATATGCATCTGTAACCGATCAATACTTTTTAGAAAATACACACCATCATGCTATTATCATATATAACCAAAGAAATAATTCCCTAAAATCGTCTCATACCCATTTAATAGTCATTCATATTTTCTTAAATACTTCAAATTTGTCTTGTTTCATACAGCTCATTGTTTGAAACAGGATGCCAATAAGGTACACAGGTTGCTTCTGGTTATTATGTCTCTTCTGTCTCTTTTATTCTCCTTTTTTTTATGCCATTGTGGAAAACTGGATCATATGTGAAATAGAATGTAGTATACGAAGCATGACAATTAAATTCGTGAAATTATTACAACGATGTTGCTAAGCATTTTTTGATATCAGAGGGATTATTCATTTTTAATTTGTACCAACTAGACAAACAGTTAACCAAGTTTACTATTTGGAAGTGCTGAAAAGGCTGCGTGAAAAAGTTAGACAACCTGAAATTTTCGCCAACAATTCGTGGCTCTTGCATCACGACAATGCACCAGCTCACACGGCACTGTCTGTGAGGGAATTTTTAGCCAGTAAACAAATAACTGTATTGGAACTCCCTCCCCACTCACCTGATCTGGCCCCCAATGACTTCTTTCTTTACCCAAAGACAAAGGAAATACTGAAAGGAAGACATTTTGATGACATTCAGGACATCAAGGGTAATACGACAACAACTTTGATGGCCATTCCAGGAAGAGTTCCAAAATTGCTTTGAAGGGTGGACTAGGCCCTGGTGTCGGTGCATAGCTTCTCAAGGGGAGTACTTCAAAGGTGACCATAGTGATATTCAGCAATGAGGTATGTAGCACTTTTTCTAGGATGAGTTCACGAACTTAATTGTTCTACCTCATATTCTACCTTTACTTGGTTCCTTTCTCATATTGCTAATTCACTTATTTTCTTTTGCTCATATTTCCTGTAAATTAGTAAAATCTAATTACTAGATTAGATTCAGGTTTAATATTTTGAAAAGAATATTTCACAGATGGTACTGTGTATTTACTCTTGCTTTGCATCACATTGGCAGGCACATAATATCCAGTTGTCCCATTTTTAGGGATGTTTAGATGAATGGTTTCAAGTTGCATGGTCCTTACCCCATCATGGTTTCACCTAGTTTAGAATTCATTATTTACTGTCTGGATCCATTACGTCATTAGGGGTTGCAAAATGGTTGTTTTCTAATTCTGAAAAGCTCTACAAAGAATAAAATTAGAATCAGTAAAGTTGAGAGGTATAAAATTGAGATGTGTAAAGCAATAATAGCATTTTTATGTTCTCAAATAACATCACTAGAAGACAGAGATTTAAGGGGAATTAAATATATATGTATATATGTATGTATATACACATATATATCATATATGTATACTAGAACACAAAATTTGCATTATTTCTGATAAACATAGAACTGCAAAACGACTGTACACCAGCACTGCTTTGGACAGTTTCCCAGACCTCTAGTCAGAGCCAACTCACCCATCAGCACAATAGGCACTGTCCCTAAGGCCCATCGTGTTTTTAGTTTCTTTTAAAATCAGAAGAAAATAAATGAACGTGGGATTGAAAACAATGGCTTAATACATAATATTAATATATTCGTCTTTATAGTATACAGTCATGGATATATATGTATGTGTGTATTTCTTAATGTAGAAAGGGGTCCAAGAAGGCAAAAGTGCCTAGAGCCCATAAAAGTCATAATACAGCCCTGCCTGCAGGGATATACGTTCATTGAACATTAAAAACATGTGAAAAGTTCTGAATTTTAGGCATTATATCCTTCCAATGTATTATTTTTGAGAACTGATGTCTTCAGAGTCTAAGGAAATGAATTTCAGGTGGTAGAATTTCATATATCCTTGCAAGGCAGGAGGATAGGTTTACAGGACAAGGTTTTCTGCTGACTACACTGCAGATCTCACTGTGTATAGAGCCGACTGTGAAGTATCTGGCTCACGCCCAAGTCACCACGTCAGCCCCCAGATGCCATGATCAACATGTACATAGAGTGGCAGACCTTCTTGCACGAGTCTTGCTGTGGAATCATGACATTTTAGAATTTGAAGACACTGAGCCCAACCCCTCAACCAATGCAAGTGCACCTTTGTTGCCATCCTTGACCAGTCACACGGCATCAGTTTGAGCACATCTTGACACTGTCTGCACCTGAATGCAGCAAAGCTGCTTCCCTTTGTGTTATTGTCTTATAAAGGAACACTAAATGCAAGAAAAAAGAGATACCCAGGTTGCTGTGGATTCAGTAGGAAGATGTCAGAATGAGTGTATCCCTGGACACCGTGAGTCAGTGATGGCAGATGAGCTACACATTGTGGGCAGTATCCATGAGAACCATTGTGGTCTCTTCGTCCTCAGGGCTAAGTTCCAGACCATCTTCCACCACCCTGTGGAGGGTGCTGTAGTGTTGCTGGCTTTGGTCGAAAGAATGTAGCTCTGAAGCAGCCTCCCAGGCAGCAAAAGTAGGCATGGGGAAGACATCTGGCCTTTTGTTTTCAAAAAAGCATTTCAGATTTCTCTCACTCAGCTTGTTGGCATAGTCCAGAAATGTATTTTCCAACTGCTCCTTCTCCTTTTGTGTATACATCTTCCAAAAACTCAGCTGAAGGTAGCTAACTTTAGATCGGCAGCGAGCATAACAAATGGTGAGCAGAGAGAAAAAAGATGCTGAACAAATCAGGCACCATCCTAGAATCTTAGAAAGAAAGAAATATTGAGGACATGTCAAAGCAAAGCCACTTCTCAGGGAGCTGAGGTGATATTATTGGGAAGTGTATGGCTAAATTACTACAACAGTGATTGCCATATTTTACTTGAACTTCTCCATCTTAATTTTTTGACAACACTTTTCTAACAGTCAAAATAAAGTTTGAGTTTGCCTAATTATTCTCCATCCTATCCATCATTGCTTGTATGCAAAGAAATAACCAGAAGGCAAGCAAATTAGAAAAAATAAATATATATAGGTTATCCAAGAATCAGATAAATCAAAACCCCAAGTAGTATTAACTATTAGAGGAAAGACTTCTGTGCATGGGTAAATGTGATCATTTGAGCAAACGAGCAATTCCTTAGGCAGGTGTTTTCAGGCATTGATAAACGCATATACGTGGCTAGTGACTGATTTTTCCCATGTTCTATTGTTTGCAGGGACAGCAGCCCTCTCTAAGAGAAATATTACTCATTATCTATGATAAAGCGAGACAGACGTAACACAATAAGGAAACTGAAACTATAAGAATTGAAAGGCTGCATAAAAGCCAAGAAAAAAATGGCAGTCATTCCAAACCTTCAGGATTATTGGTTCTGAATCTTGATAATCAGAAAAAACAAAATTTTCTCTGAATATGAACTGGTTCAGTTGGGTGTTTTTTTCCTGACTATTAAAAACAGAAGTCTGTATAACTTATCTTAGAAATTTTTTGTTGTTGTTCTAATTATATTTTTCACAATTGGAATTAATTTCATATTTGGACAACTAACAGAATTCTTTTCAAAGTTTCTCTTGACATTTCAGTGAAATGACTCTTAGAATTTCTCAGCAAATGGGCCTATTTGAAAATAGAAACAAAAAAAATCTGCAAACAGACCCATTCAGACAGCAACAGAACCACAAATTAGCTCCACTGCTTTAAACCAGTGGTACCCACACTCTGGCTCAGACCAGAGAGTCAGTGTAAAGATCTCAAACTCCACATGAATGCCAACTCTGGATTGGCACTAGTTGGGTTTACATCTGAACTTTTCCCTTACTATGGGTATGCTCTGTGCCTCAGTTTCCTCAATTGTAAAATGGGGGTTACCTAAGTTCAGAGGGTGATTTGGGGCATTAAAATGAGATGATGTAGACCTCCACGTGCATTCAGTAAGTTATTATCACACGCAGCTATTTTTTTTGCAGCAATTTTTCAAATGTACATATGTGTGTACATGAAAGCATTACTGAACTCATGGTATCTTTCTGTCAATGAATGAGGCACAGCTTCCATCATGTGAAAGTCCTTACATTTGCCTGAAATCATTTGTGGTTGGCTTCCTTTGTTCTTCATCCTCTCCCTTCCTCCTTCCCCACAGCCGGGCCTCCTGTGGGCCACTAGGCCATCTCACCATTATCTGAGTCAATTCTGCTTGAGTTCTAAGCTATTTGATCAGCTTCAGACTCCCCCTCCTCCCATTGCATGACCTTGGTATCACCTTGCTCTCACCTGAGTGCTGAGCACTGAGCCCTCTTTTGTTCTTCCCCAATTCATAGTACCCAGAGTGTAACTAGACACTGTGGGTGCTCCCACCCCAACCCTCAATAGTGTCCCATTCTGCCTGAGTCTCTTCCCTTAAACCCTGGCAGTTTCCTCATGAATTTAGAACACTTAAACTGTGTACCAGCAGTTTTATGCCCATTTATGTCCATTATCTCTATACCTTCCAGCAACCCTCTAAGGTAGGTGTTATTACCCCCAACTAGAGAAAATTGGGGCTCAGAGAGGTCAAACCATTAGCTCTAGGTCACATAGCTGCTAAGTGATCGAGTCAAGACTCAAACCCAAGACTAGTCAACTCCAAGGCCGAGTTCTTTCCACTGCTGCTCTCTGCCTTCCTTAAAAATAGAGTGCCACCCAGCTGGATTTCTTGTTATCTGCCCCACCCATGGATGGGACTCTTTTTCCACCCCCTCCCACATACCCAACTATTAGTCTGGACTGTTTGTTGCTCTGGCCTGTGTAAACCATTGTGGTGAGCACCTGCTGTTGATACAGCTCTTCTTGGTCACATCCCTCATGCATTCTCCCCTAGGAATCAGCCCCAGGTCCTTCTCATTCTGCTGAAAAGTAAACAGGTCAGTGTGCCTAGGCTAAGCTATGACAGTGTGTGCGTGATTTCCTTATGTTTGTGTTTAGAGAAGAAAAACTAACACAGTGATGAGTGTTTGGATCTGGCACTAAATGAATGGAGCCTGGTGCCTGGGGACATGAATCAAAAATCACTCATTGTGTCATAACATTTGTAATTAATACCTTCCTTCAACAAAAGAAGGAAGACATCTGGGAGCCTGGCATGTTTTTATCTAGGGTGCGCTTTATGCATTAAAGAAAAGACTTTGGGGTATTTTTAGGCCTATAGGTTTATGAAAAGTATATGACTATACTGCCAACCAGCTTTGGAATATATGATTTTAAAAACAGAATTTTTCTTAACGTGCTGCTGTAAAGACAAGTCCTTGTTGAAAAAGTAAAATTGTACTATTTTCAGTGCATTTATTCTGAAACAAATAACATTCCTGACCAATTGTGGATCTGTTTATCTACTCTAATTCCTTGTTTTGGTTTGAGGAATGCAATTCCTACTACTCTCAAGAAGGAATTCAGGCTTTTCCTCAGGCCAGGGCAAGGCTTCACATCTGGATTTGTGCTCATGCACCTGGAAGGATGACAGGCTACTTCCTTACGTCAGTTAGGTAAAGCTATGATTTCCTTCTGTTAAAGCAATGCCCCAAATCCTGAGCTTCTAAAGTAATGTAAGAACTTCTTTACCTGTACAGCACAAAGAGCATAGGACGTAACCTCCCTAGAGAATATGATCACTTTTCACTGAAGGCCATTTAAAGATTGCCAAATCCTACTTTATATGGGAAACTCTTCTGAATCTTGACATTATTTATATAGAGAGATAGCAGTTGCCAAAAATCATTTAAGGGAATTTCTATATTAATTATATTACATGCAACTTGCAAAGTATTAGCTCGTTTGATTCAGCTATATTTTAAAAGATGAATGCTATGTGTGTGTTTTTTTCCTTTTTCTGAGAAATCAGTTTGAAAATAAATCATTGATACAAGACAGTAATTTTTAATTACAGCTCTGCCCTTAACACTCCATTATGAGTTAGTGTTATGCATTATTTATAAAATCAACCCCGACAGATTGTTTTAAAGCACTTAAATATTTACCTACACATAACCCAGAGGACATTTTCTTTTCAGAAATGGAAAAGACACTTCAATCAGAAATTTCACGGAGCCACCCAACCTCTAAGAAGCTTCTGCTGAGATTGTCTTAACACTGCATCATGTTCCAATTTCCATTTTGTATCAAATGTCCTAGCAGGATTCAGACTCAGCCCTGGCTGAAAGGAGAACAGAGAGAATATTGCAAGCTGGGAGAAAACAGGAGTGTTTGTCCTTTACCTGAGACTGGGCTTGCAGGGACAGTTTCAGTTCTTCATTGTCTGTGGGTGTCATGCTGGTTTTGCCACATGATACTTTGTAAAGTTCTTCCCAGCATTCTTTGGGCTTGCCCTCGCAAATCAGCCTCAGGAGGCTTGAACTTTTTGTCCCACTCATGGCACATTCATAAAAAGTCCCATTGAGCAAAGCCACAGACAGCCACATCATTGGAGCCACCAATGAACTCAGAGTGATCTGGCCAAAGACATAGAAGAAGCGGCAGCTGTGGCCTCTGGGGAGGATTTTCCTGGGATTCACGCAGCAGCCTGTGAAGAGTCTCCATGACCTGTTGTTCACAAAGAATCCCAGGATCAGTAACACCCAGGCAGGAGCAAAAAGGAAAACCAGCCCGTAGACCACATTCTCAGTGCTGCAGGGGCACTTAAACGCCACGAGTGAAAAGAGACGCTCACTTCCCACGGTCAGCAGAGCCATGAAGCTGTAGCCAATAACAGTTTTCTGGTTAAGGACGAATTTTAAAATCCCCTGAAAAGCATCCATGTTGGAGATAAAGAGGGAAAATGCTTTGCCCTTATTTATCGGCAGAGAAGCTGTGGCCGTGGCGGACGGTGGAGCTCTACCTTCATTAGAAACTTAGAAACAACAGTCCTCTTTCTCAGGCTGTTTGGACAGATAAGGAAACAATGTCATTCCCTAGGAATGACTCTTTCCCAATCATGTTTAGATAATGCCTCCTACTGGTGGGTACTGGGCTGTGAGACTAGAGCCCAAACACTGAGAATTAGAGTTAATTCCAAGTGCACAGCCTCAATTTTAATGTTATTTCCGTGCTGCTTGGTTTGAGAATTTGAAAGAAGTTCTCACTCAAACAAAGAATAGTCTAGGAATTTTCCAGCCAGAGGAATCAACATTAGCAGAAATGGATTTCAGCCAATTGGTTGGGAGCCAAATCAGTCTCCAAGCCTGGAGTTTTATGATTTTTTTCTTTTCTCTTGCTCCTTGACTTAAGATCTGGGAGATTCATTTTACATCCTTTTAAGCTGGCTTGTGTCAGAGACTTCAACCAAGTTTTAGGATTTGGGCTGTTTGAAATTCATATGGCAAAGTTTAGGGAGCATTTGCATTTTGAATAAAAGACAAAATGAGAAGAATCCTTATCATTTCTTTCCTAGGCTGTCATAGTAACCTCTCGATTGGTGTCTCTGTCTTTGACTTCATGACCACCCTGCCCACAACCCTAAATCCATCCCCCATGCTGACATGAAGGAGATTCCTCTAAAACTTAAAATTTCCTCAGAAATTTAATTCTGCCTGAGCTTATTCATGGTTTGGGCATCCCCACTGCCCACAAGTTTATAAATGTTAACCTCATGTAGCTTATCATGGTGTTTCATGCCCATGACAGGTTCCCTCTACCCAGAATATCACCACCACTGCCTCTCCCCACTTTGTTCACCCGAAAATATCTCATTCAATATTCATGAACAGGGTAGAAGTTTCTTCCTCTGCGATTATTTCCAGGATTGCTTCCTAATGCATAACGTTGTACCTGAAGGACTGATTATGCCATTGCACTTATTTGTTTAATATCTGTAGCACTTTTTTGAATATGAGCTATTATAAAACAGGAACTACATTTTATTAACTTTTGTATTCTGGGTCTAAACATGGTGTCAAACACAGAATGCATGCTCATTCAACAATATTTTTTCAAATAGTTATTGAACTCCCACTGTGTGCCAGGTACTGTGCTACAGTACTCACTGAGTAATGAATGAATGAATGAATGAATGAATGAATGAATGAATGAATGAAGAACGTTTCAGTACTTCTAATTAGAAATAATTTAGGGAAATTGTTTCCATTTCTCTCCTACACTGGTGTTAATTTTAAAATTAAATGAATTACGGCATGTAAAAGTGACAACGTCATGCTGACAAATTTCCATTAATAAATTTCAAATTCCAGGACTGTGCACTTGTGAAAAGAAAATTCCTTGAACTAGGAGTCAAGCAACTGCTATAGTACAGCCTTGGCTATGTCATTTTACTTCTCTGCTTCCCAGTGTACTTTCCTCCATTTCTACATTGTAAAATGTTTGAAGTCCTGTAAAGCAGGACACTTTTTTGAGAAGTTGCTTTATGACTCACTTATGTGTCTTCCACCACTACCGCTTGCTCCCTCTCAGAGACTTGTCATCCTCTGTGATATGACTCTCTCCACTTCCCAAAACACACCCTTGGGTCTAACCTTCCCATAGCATCCTCTGCTCTCTCACATTTGGATTGTGTCCTGGGTACCTTGTAATTCAAGATCTTGTCTTTTACTAGGGCTTAATGTGACAAATACACTAATGTGTTGATATTTTAATTTCCCACCCTCCTAAAAGATATTTATTTTGGGGGAAAAAATTTTTGGAAATAATGCTCTGTTTCATAAGCCATACATACTGTTTCCATAGAAAACTAGCCCCTTAAGATGTTCCATAAAAATAAAAGTGTTTTCAGACTTGCACAAGTCCTAGGCTCAGATGTTTCCAAGCTAAGCGTGAACCCAGACTTCATAAGAACGGATTCCATGTACTTAACCATTGTGCTGTACCGCCTGGGAGAGGGCATTTGGGGGCCCTATTCATAGATGTTTGTTCTAGACAGTTTTAGTAATTTTTCCCCCTCTTTGTTAGGTTGCTTTCAAGATGTATTTGGGAATTACACCCAGTGTGACCTGTAACAACTCAAGCAGAAATGAATTTTCCCTGATTCTAGACAAGAACCCTCTGGTGGAGTTTGTGGAAGAGCTCCCTCCTGGGCGATCTTCTCTGTGCTACTGCAATTTACTCTGTGGGATAATCAGAGGTGCCCTGGAAATGGTAAAGCAAAAACTTCATTTTGCTGGAATTATTCATTATCTAGTGCTGGGTAACAAATTACCCCAGAATATAGCAGCTTAAAACAAACAAACAAAAAACGTTTACTATCTCACCGTTTCTAAGGATCAGAAGTCTGATCCTTGGCTGGGTGGTTGTGGCTCTGGCTGAGAGCTTTTCACAGCTTAATACACATGCAGTCAAGCTGTTGGTCGGGGCTGCAGTCTCTGAAGACTCAGCTGAGGCTAGAGAATCCCCTTCCAAGTTCACTCACATAGCCTCATTGCCTAGCTGGCAGTTGGCTAGAGGCATCATGAAGTTCATGGCCATATAGGCTTATCTGTAGATCTAATCACAACAGGTGTTGCCAGCCCTGGTGCAAAGTGGGCAGGGACTACCCGAGGGTGAGAATAACAGGAGGCAGGGATCATTGCATGCCATTTTGGAGATTGGCTTCCACACCTGAATTATTTATTGATTTTACTAAGGCAATTATTAGCATCTGCTAAGAGTTAGGCACTAAACTTACAAAGATGAACAAGACACAGTTGCTGCCCTTCCAGAATCTTCTGTTCTATAGAGAAATCAGATGTGTAAAGAAGTGTGATTAAGGGTTATGGGAAGACCTGGGTTGGTTTGGGTGAGGGGGCACGAAAGACTTCCTAGAGAAACTCTGATCTGGCATTGAAGGATTAGATAGGAGTTAGGTGAAGGCCATGGGGTAAAGGGAGCAGGGAAAATAACATTCCAAGTAAAATAATATTCCAGCATGTCCAAAGGCACAAAAAGAATATTTCACTCAAGGAACAAGAAACTTGAATTAGTTCAGTATGATTGACATGTACACTGAAAGAGGCATTGTCATGAGAAAGATTTAAATTCTTTACAGAGGCCTGATTTAAAAAGGGGGTGGGGATTCATATGATAAGTTGGGAATTTCTATTTTTATATTGAAAACCGCAGCAATACGTAAACAGGTTTATAAACAGGGCAATGATATTTTGAACTTTGTGTCTTAGGAATTTCACTCCTTTGTCAACAAAATGAAAGTATCCTGGAGGGGACAGTGCTGGAGGGAGGGAGAGAGCAGTTAGGAAGTTGATGATGGTAACCTCAAGAGAAAAAGAAAAAACAGAAAAGCCCTGACAAAAGGAGTGGATAGGAAAAGATCAATTTGAGCAACATTAAGAAGGCAGAACAGATTTACAACTCGGTTATCAGCTGACTGAAAGGAGCAAGACTGGGAAAAAAGATTCAGGAATTATTTTCAGGTTTCTGAGCAATCCATAGGGATTAATCAAGAAAGCAAAACCAGGAGAAGTACATTTGGGTTTGGGAAAGACAACACAGAGTTCAGTTTGGAACTGCTGGTATTGCGGTGTCTAATACACACATGATGGTATCCGCTAAGCAGTTGTTACATGTCTGGAAGTACAGGGAAATGTGAACTGAAGAGGCACTGGAACTCTGAAAGAATGTCTAGAGAGAGTGTAAAGAGAAAAAGAAGTCACAGGTGGAATCCTAGTAAGCAATAAAACGTAATGAGTAAGTTAAACAGAGAATATAAAGGCTGTAAAGGATACCTAGAAGGAGCAACCTAGAAGAAAATCAGTCCATCAAAGACTAATAAGCCAACAGCAGCTTAGGCAAAGGTAATAATCAACAGTCTCATTTTCCCAAAACCTTAGCTATTTAGAATAGTGGGACCAGACAGTAGCCAAAGGCTAGACATGTGTTGACCAACCAATAATGAGGCTTCATATAATTTTTAATTATTTGTGCTAGTCAGGGGACGGGTATAGTAACAGGTAATCCAAATGAGTAAAACAATAGAAATAATGTTTATTCACACAGATTGGCCATACTTCTACCCTACCACTATTTTTAGGCTTGTTCTGCAATCAATGGCCATGAAATTAAGAAAGGGGAAGGAAAGAGTTCTGGGAGTTTATGGGATGAACCATAAAACAAAGTCAAAAATAGGATAAAGAAGTCTCCATCTTGCACGGATAACAATTGATTATATATGCTGAATGACAAATCGGTATCAGGCTTCATGTGGCCCCAAATATCCAAATAGTTTCAATGTAGTCTCCTTGTTATTTTAGTTGACATTATGTTAAGTTTTGACAAAGACAAAAAGGATCTTATAGGAAAAAATGAGGGTGTCTATCTTCGATATTTCAAAGTTGAGTGGTGGGCATCACAAAGGCATGGGTTTTACACCCTGTATGAGCCAGATAACTTAGCACACTAAGGTCTATGGTTTAATAAATCCAGGCTGGGTGGGCAAGGAATTCTTAATGTGAGAGGGGAGTGAGTCAGATAAAATTCAATAAATATTAATTAATTGCCTACTAGACCTGGGATTTTCCACTGATTATTTGCTTTTATTAGGTACTTTCCTTTTTTATCTTATTCACCCTGATGACTTAAAATAGCTGAGCAGTATTCTATTGTGGGTAGGTCAGCAATAACCGGCTGTTCTTACATGAATACATTTCAATGAATAGAGAAGTAAACCCTAAGGACTGACTTCAATGTCTGGGAAATGGGATATGCTTTACAGAGGAAAAGAAGGCCTGGGTATCAAATATTCATGTTTATAATTTCAATCTTTAATTTTATATTCATAATTTATTTAGTTGATGTTTTTTTCAAAACTCTCAAAGCCATAAGTGATTGCTAAATGTTGTTAGGACAAATGATGATGCTATTTAGCTAATGACAGAATGACTTAGGCAAGTGAGTTGGAGAGGACTGTTTATGAATTCATTTATCCTTGGAAGTTCTGCTTGCAAGGTATCTTGGGTCAAAGCCATCTTTGAGTTGGGAATTTGTGTCCTTCTTGAGATGAATCCAGAGGTCAGCCTTGTGAGCAAAACTTGGCATGGGCCCACATCTCTGGGCTGGCCATGGAGCCATCCAAGTTGGGCCTGGTCTGGACCACCCTTTCCTTTTCAGACTCACATCACAGAGCTGACACATAGCCAGGCCATCTGGCGGACACACAGTAAAGGGCCCTTCAACCATAGAGCAAGCTCTTTTTTATCATTCCACAAGGAAAGTCAGCTTCTTATGGGGTAAATCAAGCTGAAAAAAGAGGCAGAAAAATGTAGCAAGTTTTCTACCCTGAATGATGCAGACCTGTTTTTTTTTCTTCTTTCCTAGGTTCATTTGGCTGCTGATGTTACATTCTTGCAAGACAGACTAAAAGGCGACAGTGTGACAGAAATAGGAATAACATTTCTGAAAAAGCTAGAGGAGAAAAAATACAGACGGAAAAAATGAAGAACAGCATGCAAAATGCCACAGGCTGGCTAATTGAGCTAAACATATACAGCCATTGAAATTTTGAATGCTTAATAGCATGGGCTTTAAAAGGCTTATAAATCTGCCAGAGATTTAAAGTACAGGGCTCTAGTATATAAAGCTATTTTTTTTCCTTTTGCTTATAAATCACACATTTTCAATTTCATGTCAAGATTTCAATTACAAATAACTCCTTATAAGATAGCAAGCATGAATTGCACATATTACGTAGTCTAGCCTAAGAGGTCTAGTCATTTCATTTATTTATGGTAACAGAAAAAAAGTGTCACCTATATAGGTAATGTATTTATCTCTTCTCAATGGAAAAGTGGAGGAAATAATACAACATAGAGTTCACTATATTTAGTTTCTAGATACCGTACATTGCATTCTCTATAGAAACAGTTCTATTTGCAGCAATCTTCCATATATTTGAAAAACTATAGATGTCATTTTTCTCATATATTGCCTTGGCATACTGCTTCAGCCTCCTGAAGCGATTCTTGACTTGTAATCAACAAGGCAAGATATTTATTTGGATGCCAGTTCTGAAATATTTAAAAACAACATTTGATTTTAATTCATTTAATTTAATTTTTAGGTAGCTGGCATTCACCAACTTTTTTTTCCTTTTCTCATGAAATATTGGTGATGGTGAGGTCAGAAAATCTCTAAAATGAGAGGTGAATAATGTTCTTTGAGAATACTGTCTTATCTCAACGCTTATTCAGTTAGAATTTTTATTGCCATTTTTATCCCCTAAAAACTTCACAAAGTATATTTTGTCCGTGACCAGAATATATTTAAAATTCAGAATGTACTGGATGAAATAAACAGTATTCTTTGCCAGACCATCAGCATACAAGGGCAGCCTATACGGCAGTCCAGAATCTACTGGATTCTGCAGAGAACTCAAATTAAAAGTTACAGTTAGTAACACCACCAGTTAAAATGGGTGTAAGTGACATGGTAGTGATAGACTTTAACTAGAACTCAAGAGCCTCAAGGTACAGTCCTGGTTCTGTTTCTAGGGGCTTCAGCTGATGCTGACTAGTGACTGATCGTGGGTAAGACGCAATACCTATCTAAGGTGTATAATCTATCTTTCTCTCTCTCTCTTTGTAAAATGAGTGGATAGGATATGATAACTATCTAAAATTATACAAATGCGTTTAAATGACATCAATAACAGCTGAAATTCCACATTTTTAGACTTTAAGAGACTATGGGAAATTGTTCATTCCCCACCTACTCCACTGTCTCTTTAAAAGGACGTTGCCGTAGGTATTAAGGACCAAATAGGACCACTGGGGCAGGTGTAGCATCAATGGAAGGAACTTCAAACCAGTTCCACACAAGACCAGGAATAGAATCTGGAAACTTGATCAATGCAGAGATTTTTATTATCTTGGAAAAGCTAAAGGGGAAGAAAGGTTTGGGGCAGAGAGATAGTTTAGAGCTTTCAATTGACATCACCAAACTGTTACTTAAGCTGTTTACTGAGGAGGCCTGCCTATTGTCTATTTAAAGTTGCCAGGAATCAGAAATACGTCCCCCAGGAATCAGAAAGCAGCCCATACACTTATTTATTGTCTTCTCAAATCTCTCTAGTTCATCTATTAGTTATTAGAAGCCTGGATCTCTTTAGCAGTTGAAATGGGCTATTGTGAATAAGTGGAAAGTTCCTTCTTCTCCATGTTTATGAAGGACCAAGCATCTTCCTGCAATTCCTTTACTTCCTCTTTTATTCCCTTTTCCATATCCTTTATTTTAATTATGCTTCATGTAATGAACATTTGTTGGCTACCTATACCTTTATGCCTCCTGTTAGAATGGCAATTTTCCAGTCAGGTGCCCACCATTTCTTTATTAGGCAACCTATCCACTTCAGGGGAAGTCATCCCCTGCTCCATGTTATCGCCTGGACACAGAGTCTCATTCTCAGTTTAAAACCAGCCTCTTGCCAGCTGGATCTAAGCCGATCAGGACATGGCATTCCCCAGACCACAATCATTGCTGCTAACATAGGGAGGAGGACAAAAATGACTGGACTGAAGAGAAGAAATCCTGCGTTTTACATGAACCAATAAATGTACTGTATTCTTTAAGAGAGTAGGTTGGGTTTCTGTTATGGTAATGCAATAAAGTTCATTGCATGATGAATATGTAATAGACAATTTGCAACATATCAGAGAATACCAAAGAGAATAAACTGTTTATTATTATATTTTTTACATGGTTGAATACTCAATGAAACAGAATTTGGATTTGCAGTAGCTCTCATACTCACAGAGAGGAAAGGGTTACAGGAAGGAGAAAATAGAAAAATGCATTAAAGTTTGCACCTACCCAGTACACAAGTCCCAGAAAAGATTCTCTAGGGAGAAGACATTTTATATGATGGCAGTGGAAGCTCTTTAAAAACAAAACAAAACCTTATAGATTTCCCATCTTTGCTTCAACTCTTTCCACTGGAAACTTAAATCACATCAGGAGTCACTTGAGAAGTCCAAAGTCGGAACACTCCTGTGATTTTGGGAGCCTCCTGGTGGCCTAAATCTTTCAAGCCAGCAAACTGTATTTAGTGACTCGCTATTTCAGTGTAGTATGTGAATCACATAGATTTCAATGACTTAAAAGAGGAAATGCTTATTCCCAGTGACCTGTACACGCCAAATAATATAAACACCTGGAAATGCTGCTTTCTTGGTTTCAGATTCTATTAAGATTTTTATCAGGTGTTAGGCGCATTAATTTTGTGTTATGTCACTTAATTTTCACAACAATCTGAGATACTAAGTTGATAATAGTCTGGGGCTACATATGAAACGACCAAGGAGCGAAATTAGCCAGCACTTCAAGTGCATTAAGATGCAGAGCTGCTGAGTAAACGCAGCTGGCAACCGCTCCTGAGTGTGTGGTTTGGGAGGCTGAGTGAGGGACCACAGGAAGTGGAGTCAGATTAGAAAATAAGCTAAAACATTTTGAATATTTTGAGTTTAAGGAAACTTTGAAACATCGAAAGAACAGTAGGAGCTCAGAAGAGAGATCTGAACTGAAGATGGACTTTGGAGTCATTAGTATATCGGTAATAGTGCAGGTAGTGGGTGTCATGGCCACATCTGGGGGGAGCACAGACTTGCGAAAAATATAGGAGCAAAGGTAGAATCTCAAGAAAAATCACATTCAAAAGCCATTAAGGAAAGAAGAGCACAAGTGAGGCCAAATTTTCAGGCAGCAATGTAGATGGGAGAAACTGGTTACACTGAAACCAAGAGTGTTTCAAGGAGAATAGAGTGGTTAAAAGCACTGCATGCCACGGAAAAGCCAAGAAAGTTAGGCCAGAAAGGAATGTTGGGTTTGGATAAGGAGAAGGTCTTCGCCTCAGGAGTTACAGAACAAGATGGAGGCCGCAGCCTCACTATGTTGGATTGAAGAGTCAACAGGAGGTAAGATACGGTGTATAGATGATTCTTGAAAATTGATTGTAAATGGAAAGAGACATAGGATACTCAGCACACAGTTAAGCTGTTTACTCTTTTATTTTTACTTTTTAAGAACGCAGGCATTTGAAAATATAGGAGAGAGGGAATGATTGATGAAGCTACATTGTAAGGAGGTGTGAGAGGGCGGGGTCCAGCTTTTAAGAGAAAGATTTGATTCTGAACTATGTAAAGATTTCCCTCCCCTGAGAAAAGTGATGAAGGTGAGAGTGGGCATAGATAGGAATGGGATTGAAGGTTTAGGAAGGACCTTGCTAGAACTCATGACTCTTGGCTCACTCTTCCCTCAAAGCAAGATTCAATGTCTGTGTGGAGATGGAGGTGGGTAGAGGTTGGATAAGGCTATCTTCTGCTGTAGGCCACCTCTCATACTCTCTGTTATCACATCCAGATGTAGAAAACACCCCAGCCTTCACGTTGAACAATCATACACATGCCTACGGAGAAAATACACATGAACTTTGCTTTCCCTGTGCTCCAACACAAAGGGGCAGGGCGGGGGGTAATATTCTGACTGGAGGCACTTCCTTGAGACCACAGGAATCACAAGCAGGACTTCCTCTGTCTCTGAAGGAGATAGGGAGATTTGGCTGTTGGTTCCTTTAAGGAGCTTTTCCATGCAGTGAATGGATTGTGGCTACAAAGCTGCCCCAGGTATTCCTGCATCCTGAAGCTGCTCATGGTTCACGAATAGAAATGACTACTGAAGAAAACCACAGACAGCCACGTAACTGGACTGCGAAAACTTGTAGGGAGATTTTCCCAAGGTTGTAAAAGAAGTAGCATTGCTCCCCTTTGGGAAAGACTTTCCAAGTGTTTGCACAGAATCCTGTGGAAAGCTGACAAATGCCACTGTTGAAAAAAAACGTTCCCAGGAAAGGCAGCACAAAAGCCGGAGCCAATAAATAAGTGTCCACAGACATAATTTTCACTTCTCCAGAGATAACTAAAAATCAACAAAAGGAAGAAAATCCCCACCCCACTGTCAATAGTCCCTAAATATTGTCTGGAAGAGGCCCAGGTTTAAATAACGTATCCTTAACCTTCCTGAGGTGAAAAATTGTGCTATTAAACTTTTCTGAATCCCTGCTGGGTGAAGTCCCTCATGAGGGTATCAAATCAAAATGAATGAATAGGGCGAAAGGAGCCCTGAAACTAGTTGCTCTAGTTTAGACAGCTCAAAGGGCAATTTTTTGCCAATAATTTAACTTCTCCAGGTCCAACAGTTGATTAAGATGGTATTTCTATGCATGGAACGAGCCAGATATCTCTTGGCAAAGACTTGTACTCTATAAAGTTAAATGTAGTTGAACATAATTGAACTAATTCTCAACAATATACCTTGTAGCTACCTTTTAGAGGTAGAAATATTTGAGGCAAATTTGGCTTGGAGGCAGGGAGACAAACCATGCAATAACTCAGAAAGTTCTTTCTAATTCTTAGGTGGTAGGCTTTATAGAAAAAGCTATAAAGATAAAAGTTTACATGTAAGACAAAACTTGGTCTTGCAGATTATCTGAAGTATTCTACTTTTTTAAATTAATGAAGGTACTGAGACGGGGAAGCTTGCTAATAATGTCATGAGGACGAACCCAGGGGAGAGCAAATAGAATAAATAAGTGTTAATACCTGGGATTGTTTATTCTTATAGAGAGACAGGCATGTTCTAGTACTCACTACCTCTTTAAGGACATTACTTTATCACTTACCCCTCTCTCCTTCTTCTTGGCTCCTTCTCATAAGCCTAAAAGTATGATTAAGTCCCTATCATCCTAGAAAAAAAAAGCACCATTCTCCTGACACTTCTTCCCGACAGGCCACCAATGCATCCCTCATCCTTCACTGACAAACTTTAAGAAAACATGACATAGCAGATAGAATGTTCTATAGACTGAATGTCTCCCCCTAAATTTCATATGTTGAAGCCCTGATCCCCAGTATGATAGTATTTGAAGGTGGAACCTTTGGTAGGTAATTAGGGTTAGATTAGGTCATGAGGGTGAGGCCCTGATGATAGCATTAATGTTCTTAGAAGAAGAGAAAGAGATAAAAGATCTTTCTCCCTTTGCCCTGTGGGGATACAACAGGGCGGCCATCTGCAAACCAGACAATGAAGCGGCTGTCACCTTGATCTTGGCCTTTCCAGAGTCCAGAACTGTGAGAAATAAATGATTTAAGCCATCAAGACTATAGAATTTTGTTATAGCAGCCCAAACTGACAAAGACAGCATGCCAGGTTTGAAACTGGACAATCCTATGTAAAAATACTCCCTTTAAATTTTTCCATCGGGATTCTTCAGTCGGATATTAATTCTAAATCTCCTTCATTCCCCTCCAATTCCTCTTCCTTCCAAAGATTTTGATACATGCAGGCTCCATGGTTGGCTCTTTTCTTAAGGCAGACATTCCACCTGGATAGTGAGGGTAACTCTTACACAGAAAACCTCTCCTCTCCACCCTCTTCACCCATCTGCTTACTCAATCTACATGTCCCAGAAGCACATATTTGGGTATAAACTCAACTCTATTTTCTCTCATCCCCTGCTAAATCTCCTTTTCTCCAATATTTCATTACCTAGTTAATGACCCCATTGTCAAAACTAAAAACCTATTACCTTTTCACTTTTTCCTCTTTCTTACTATTTACATCTAGTCTGTTACCAAGTTCTTCTAATTCTACATCCTAAACTCCTCTTGATCTTTCTTTTCCCCTTAGTTCAGCGGCTCATCTGTACTGCTTCCTAACTGGTTTCCCACCTCTAGTTTCCACTTCCATTTCACTCTCCACTTCCATTTCACTCGAATTAAATGATTTCTAGAAAATACAAAGTAGAGAGTGGTACAACTGCACTGCAAACCTCTCAGAGGTTTTTCCGCCTACAGGATGTAATATTAGAACATTATACTCCTTATCCACCAAGTGAACTCCCACTCATCAATGAAGACCATCCTAACTGCTCTGTACCCCACCTCTGGACTAAGTGAGTTGCCCCCTAATCTCTGGTTTATTTAGTACCTTTTATTAGGTTGGTGCAAAAGTAATTGCGGTTTAAAAGGTTAAAAATAATTGCAAAAACCGCTATTACTTTTGCACTAACCTAATACCAATTCCTACCTTATATGCTGAGTATTTTCCTACATATCTTTCCTCCCAGTTTATCTATGAGTTACTCTTTGGCAAACAGTACATCTTATTTACAAGTATCTTTGTATTTGCAGAACCTGGCACAGTGCTTGACATTCAATCAATACCAGATAGTATTTTCTGAGTGACATATATACAAAATGAATGAATGAATGAGATGACGACCTACAGGTCTAATTGGCCAATCTTGGAAGATTATTTGCCATTTTATGTTATTCATTTGGCCTTCTATTGTTAATGTCAAGCTTTTAAAACAATGTTCTCTAAAATATAGACTCCTTTGGTCATGAGGATATCTAGGATGTCTCAACTGATTATGCACAGCACCATAAAATTTGCTTTGCTCGAGAAGGTGGGGATTAAGCTGGAGATCATAACTTTACTGAATATTTGGTCTGCCCCGTAATTTTCTGGAGTGGCCAGAGTTTTCATGACAAATAAGGTAAAAAGATCATTATTTTACACGTTCTTTGGTTTCTTCAATGCATCATTTTCTTCAATGCATATGCTTTAAAATTAAAAACCATGTGGACTATAGCAAAGATATGGAAACAACCAAAATGCCCATCGGTGGACAACTGGATTAAGAAACTGTGGTACATTTATACAATGGAGTATTACGCAGCCATAAAGAAGAATGAAATCTTACCATTTGCAACAATATGGATGGACCTAGAGAACATTATGTTAAGTGAAATAAGTCAGACAGAGAAAGACAAATACCATATGATCTCACTTATATGTGGAATCTAAAGAAAAGAATAAATGAATGAACTAATCAGAAACAGTCTCGGAGACATAGAGGGAAAACTGAGGGTTGCTAGATGGGAGGGGGGCTAGGAATGGGGGGGAAGGTGAGGGGATTAGAAAGCACAATCGGTAACCACAAGATTGCCACGGGGATCCGAAAGTCAATTTGGGGAATGTAATCAATAATGTTGTAAAGATTTTGTAGGGTATCCAATGGACACTTGTCTCATTAGGGAGACCACCTCAGAGATGATGTAGATGCCTGATCACTGCACTGTACACCTGAAGCTGAAGCTGAGCAATAATGAAAGTCAACTATAATTTTATATATAAAATTGCAAGAAGTAGAGTACAGCATTAGGAATAGAGACAGTGGAAATGTAACGGCTGTATGTGATGTCAGAGGGGTAGTAGATGGGGGAAGGGGCTTGTCACTGTGAGGGATATAAACTATAAATGTCTAACTATTATATTGTTTTGTACACCTGAAACTAAAAAAGAACAAAAACAAAAAGAAAAAAGAAAAAACCATGTGGACTGTAATATTACAAGTAGGTACATGATCAAAGAGATTTTATTTAGGTAGATTGAATGTGTTTTAGGTAGATTGAATGTGTTTTAAAAGAACCACATAGGTAGATTGAATGTGTTTTAAAAGAACCACAGTAGAAGTGCTTATTATATTCCGAAGTCTCACTGAATAACAACCCCGTTTCCTAAATGTCCCTTGAATCAATATCCTGTTTTCCCTACACACTGCAACTGCCTTAGTTTTCATCCTTAGCACCACCAACAATGGCTTTCTCTTCTTGCTCTCCCTGAAAATCAACTACCATTTTGTTAGTTATGCAATGTGTGATAATGTATTGTGGTTATTTAGGATGTTATCATTTTTTAAAGATATATATTAAACAATTTTGGGAAAAGGTAACATTTATATTTCTGTTTAAATTAATTCACAAAAAAGAATAATCAAATATGGCAAAATATTAAATGCATATATGCACAAGACTTTTCAGTTGTACTAACTAAAGAATAAAAACCAAATATCTGTCAATTGAGGACTGATTGAATAAAGTATAGTATATCCAAAAAATGGAGTACTATACTGCTATAAAAAAGAAATAAGTAATAGTTATTGTACAGCATGGTGACCTCTAGGATATATTGCTAATTAAAAACAGGAAGGTAGAGAAAAGAGTGCATAGTAAACTAAAATTTATCTAAGAAAATATGGGTTACAAACATATTTTTAAATGGAAAACTTAATCGGAACATTTTTTAAAAGGTTACCTACCTAATATATGTACATTTATAGGTACATGTGCATGTGTGTATAAAATGTATGTATCATGTGTGATATATTACATTATATATTAATATATAGTACATATTATATACTATTATATTCATGTCTGCTAATTTGGAATTATTGTTTATCTTATTGATATTTGCCCATATATATATATATATATGTATATATATGCATTCTTTAACTTAACCAGACAAACCTGCCTAACCATAGACAACTATTTGGACTCAGACAGCTATGTCTTTCCTTTGGAACAGTAAAATCACTTACCTACCTTTAAAAAAAATGTGTGAGGGAGAAAACAGTATGGAAGCAAGAAGGATAAAACCTAGACTTCTCCAAATAGTTCTTGTTTGAGTGATTTAACTTTGTAGCCATGCAATCACATTACAGGATAATTAAACATTTTTAATTAAAAGCAATTTTTCATAGATGAAAGCAAAATTAAATAAATAAGCCTAACTGCATATTGAGTTAGTGGTACAAAATATAGAGAAGAACTAATCCAAGTGATTTTTAACACAGTAATTTGATTCTACAACTTTAGGGGGATATACCTTAAGGACAAAAAGGACTAATGGAGAATACAAAATAAAAAATCTGAAACTTCTTTCAGTAATCAAATTGTTTATGGTACTGTTGGTATTATTATTTTGGATGTGTATTGTGGTGTAAAGAAAAATAGTAATCAAGTTGGTGTTGTTAAGACCTGGGATTTTTGGCATAAGAAAAAGAAGATTAAAAAGGCCTGTTCAATAAAGTTAAAATTATTTTTTTCTTTTTTTTTCTCCAGCAAACATTGATCAGATTTTATTTTTTGAAATCTCATTTTCCCCAAAACTTCGGGAAAATATATAAAGGAAGGCGCACTCATACCCACCCCTGTGGCATTCAGCCACAGTAAGAAATATGTGGTCCCAGAGCTGCAGATCTACTTTTCTGGTCCTCAAGCCATGTATACACAGCTTATCATGTAACACGTTCACGTGAGCCACACAGATGAGGAACCCATTTTAAAGAACCTTGTAGTCCAGATTTGGACTGGATATTATCAGTATGAATCTATGATTCACATCTTCTTAAAAATCCAGATATGACACCGAAAGCACAGGCAATGAAAGAAAAAATAGATAAATTATACTACATCAAAATTAAAAACTTATATGCATCAAAGGACAAAATTAGCAGAATAAAAAGGCAATACATGGAATAGGAGAAAATATTTGTGAATCATATATCTGATAGGAGATTAATGTCCAGAATACATAAAGAATATGGAAATGTCCAATAAATACATGAAAAGATGCTTGACATCACAATCATTAGGGAGATGCAAATAGAAACCATAATGAGATACCACCTAATACCCATTAGGATGGCTATTATTAAAAAACAAAAACAAACAAACAAAAAAACCCAGAAGATAACAAGTATTGGCAAGGATGCAGAGAAATTGGAATCTTTGTGCACTGTTGGTGGGAAGGTAAAATGGTGCAGTGACATTTACACTATGATATAAATAGTATGGTGATTCCTCAAAAAATTAAAAATAGAACTACCATATGATCCAGCAATTCCACTTCTGGGCATATATCGAAAAGAATCATAAGCAGGATCTCAAAGGCATATTTGTATACCGATGTCCATAGCAGCATTATTCACAATAGAAATAACCTAGGTATCCATCAGAAGATGAATGGATAAACAAAATGTGGTATATACTTATAATGGAATATTATTCAGCCTTAAAAAAGGAAGGAAATTCTGTCATGTGCCACAACATAGATGCACCTTGAAGACATTATGCTAAGCTTAATAAGCCAGTCACAAAAAGACAAATATTGTATCATTCCACTCATGTGAGGTACCTAGACTAGTCAAGTGCACAGAGACAGAAAATAGAATGGTGGTCATGAGAGTCTGAGGGGAGAGGAGAATGGGAGTCATTCTTTAATGGGTACAGTTTCAATTTTGCAAGATGAAGAGAGTTCTGGAGATGGATGGTGGTGATGGATACACAACAATGTGAAGTACTTAATACTACTGAATTGTACACTTAAAAATGGTAAGCTGGTAAATTTTATATTATGTGTACTTTACCACATTTAAAAAAATTTTAAATAATAAATGACTATAATAGAGAATTGATTTAAATGACATTTAAGAGACTGCAATCTTACAGTATATGGACTTTATTTGAATCCCAATTCAAAAATGTAATACCTTTATGAGACATGGGAATTTAAGTACTGACTGTATATTTGATATTGAGAAATTGTTATTTCTTAGGTGTGATGATTGTGTTGGTTATTTTTTGTTAGTTTTTGTTTTATTATTTTAAGACTTTATTGAAAGGTACAGAGCTTTCCCATATACCCCTGCCTTCATAAATTCATAGCCTCCTCCCATAGTCAATATTCCCACCAGACAGGTACATTTGTTACAATTGCTAAACCTACACTGAAACATGATAATCACCCGAGCCCATGGTTTACATAATGGTTCACTCTTGGTGTTCTACATTCTATTTTGTTTGTTTGTTTTTGTATTTTCCAACTTAATTTTGATGTATATATATTCTGTGATAAAAACAACACATTTTAACATCACTTTAAAAGATCAAGGACATTTATAAAACAACAGGTAGCTTCTAGATAAGAGTTTTAAAAATATTTTTATTTTTCAATTACAGTCGAATTCAATATTATATTAGTTTCAGGTGTACAGCATAGTGGTTAGACATTTATATAACTTACAAAGTGATTCCCCTGATAAGCCTAGTACCCATCTGACACCATACGTAATTATTACAATATTATTCACTATATTCCCTATGCTGTATTTTACATCCCTGTGACTACTATTTTGTAACTGCCAATGTACTCATTTTATTTCTTTTCAAAGTATCCTTTCCTTTTGAGATATACGAGTCATGTGCTTATATATTAGTATCAGATGAAATTATATGATATTCAGATGTGTCACAAAATAATCTAGGAATGATGGAAGTGTTTTGAAGCATAGATAGCATTGGTAATTAGTTAATAATTGTTGAAACTGACTTATGGGTACATGAGACTTCATTATATTATTTTCTCTACTTCTGTTTATTCTTGAAACTTTTCATAATAAACACTTTTCAAAAAATGTTAAGAAGTTTTAAATTTATTTCTATAGCACTCCATCATAGTATTTTATTTTTTTATAAGTTTATATAATTTTCGTAATATCAAGTAAAAATAGTCCTTCACCAGGATGATGCATTTATATCTGATGATATTACTGATTTCTTTACTGCCTCTCCATTGTCTACAGGGTGAAGTGTAAGTCCCCTATAATGACAAACGAAGGCATCTATGACCAGCCCTCTACCTTCCTCTCCTGTCCTTGCATTCAGGTCAGTGCTGAAGTAATTTGATTCCTTAATACACAGCACTGTTTGTGCCTCTGTTCCGTTTCACATGTCCCTTCTTCCTGCAATGCTCTTCCCCTGCCTGTATACCTGGTAAACAATTCTTCCAAAAACCGCTTCAGGGCTCATGTTCTCTAAAACCTTTCCTCATCACCTCTCTTCCACTCCTTCGTCAATTTATACCTTGCCTCATTCCATAAAAATTTGAGGCCGCTCCCAGGCAAATTATCACTAGACTTTTCCTCTGACATGTACACACACTAATCTCCATACAAATCCAACTGCATTACAATTATTTGATTACAGGTGTGCTCCCCACCACATACTAAATTATGATATGTAACAAATGCTTAATAAAAATTTATTAAATAAAGCTGGCACCTGTTTTAAATTTCTTGAGTGACATTGCAAAGAGAAGGGAAAGCCAAAATGAAGAAAATCTATTAAATAACTGGAATATTGTTTTTCATACTTTAAATCAATAGAGAAAACAAAATAGTCACCAGACTGATTAAAGTGATCACTAGAGATTTTGTCCCTTCTCAGGACACAAAAAGATTCTTCTCCAAGAGCAGATTATTATGGCTCCAGTCATAGGATTATTTTGAATAAATTCAGAAAATACTGGAATATTTTTAGTAGAAATTAATGTCATGTAGATATTCCTCTCTGTAGATGTAAGGACCACATTTTGGGTACCCCAGGAAGAGAATTTGGCATTGCAAAAGATGTAAAGTACCAATTAGTAATGGTAACATTTACAGATTAGCTCTGTACATTTTAGTAATTATTTCTCTTTTCTTTTTAATTTACTTTTAAAAAATGTGTTCATGCAAATAGTTTAGAGTCAGATGAGAGTGTAAATAATCTCCCTAGCTCCCCTCCTTGACTTCTACCACTTCTGCCTTCTATCACTTCCTGTTTCCCACGAGCATCTCCTTTCTACTCTTGTAACCATTTTTTTTGACATTTCCTGAAATACCATACATAATATGCTTATGTAGCTCTTTTTTGATTTTTCATTTTGAGGCATGATTTTTAAATTTCCACACAAGAAACATGAGACTCTCTCACACAGCTGCCATCCTAACCACATATATAGGCAAACTTCTTGATTCTCATTCTTCCTAGTATAGTGTAATTGGGGTTAGATCAATAGTCAGGGGTTACACTATAATGACTGTATAAACATTATTGACCACTCGACCATATAGCATAATAAGAGTAGATTTCCTTTCTTCCACAACGTGTGGCTTTTTCTAAAGTTAATAATAGAATAGATTTTTACATTTTCATAACTTTCTCAATTCTTTCTTTTTAACTTTTATTTTTATTTTAAGTGTGTTTTTCCAGGGCCCATCGCCTCTAAGTCAAGCAGTTGTTTCAATCTCGTTGTGGAGGGCACAGCTCACAATGGCCCATGTGGGGATCAAACCCGCACCACACTCTAACCAACTGGGCTAACCTGCCCTTAGTTTTCTGTATTCTTAGATCACTAATCCCCAAACTCTCTCCTCACTTGCACAAATCTCTCAATATTTTGAAACAAATTAAGTTTTCTATTAATTTTTCTTCTTAAAGAAGTTTTGCCCAAGCCTTTTGATGTTGTTTTATTGCTTAGCTATTGCAGTGGAAAAAGAAAAACTGACTCAAATTTATAAGATTTGGATATTGCTGAGCACTTTCACACAGGAAGAAAAGGATGCTCACCAACCAGTAGTTGGGCATCTCAAATCCCAGTTCTTTAATCTACCAAAATCAGGTCTTTTTACCCAAGAGTGCAGTGTAAAAGTCTCACCAAAATGTCTCTTGGCCAGCAGGAGAAGAGGAGCCTGGGACACTCAAGTAGAGAAAATAAGATGCCATGTCATTCAGCATCACAGGGGAGGATGGCCCTTATAGTTATAAATTAGCAAATTTCACAAGGCTATGTATCAGTTACCTCGTGCTATGTAACAAAGCACCTCTTAACTTAGTGGCTTATAACAACAATTTATTATCTCACAGTTCCTGTAGGTCAAGAATTTAGGAAGAGCTTAGCTGGGTGGTTCTGGTTCAGGATTTCTCTCAAGGCCGTAATGAGAATGTCAGTCGAGTCAGATGCAGTCATGTGAAGGCTTGACTAAAGCTGGAAGATTTAACTCCAAGACAGGCCACTCATGGGACTATCAGCAGGAAGTTTTAGATTCTCACCACATGGGCCTCTCCAGTGGCTGCTTGACTGTCTTCACAACCTGACAGTTGAATTCCATCAGAGAGAGTAATGGTGGGGGAGAGAGAGAGGGAGGGACGGAGGGAGGGAGGGAAGGAGGGAGAGAGAGAGAGAGAGAGAGAGAGAGAGAGAGAGAGAGAGAGAGAGAGAGAGAGAGAGGGAGAGAAGAGAAGAGAAGAGGCTGCAGCAATACCTTTTATGACCTAGGGTCTGAAGATGCATTATCATCACTTCCACTTTTTTTCTGTTCATTAGAAATGAGTCAATAAGTCCAACATACAATCAAGGGAGGGAATTTATCTTTTGAAAGAAGGAATTTCAAAGAATCTGTAGACTTGTTTTAAAATCACTACACACTATTTGAAAGAGGTCACAGTGATTTTTCCAGTAAAATATTAAGAACTCATAATTTTGTTAAAATTTTAACTTACTTCTTTCCTAAACTTTGATCAACCTGTATCAGGCTAATCTTATGGAGAGCTGAATTGTTTTTCTCTTTTCCTTTCATCATCATCTTACAGAGTCCCTTCTCCCCTATATTCTATGGGATCCTTTGTTTCCTTGATCCTATGACTTTCTTGATGTACTCCCTCTCCTGGAAGAGTTCATACTTCAGTAGCTTTCTGACAGTGAATAGGAGATAAAGTTTGTGAAGACATGATTATCCAGCTTCCAGTTGTGAAAACAACAAGTTCAATGACATTTGATTTTTGCTTCTTTCTGGAAAACTTGGTCTGTTCTGTCTCTGAAAAATCTCCTTTTCCCCAGTGTTCCCCAATCTCACCATGGTGCCTCTCACTGTGGACCTGTATCCTTCTACTGTGCTGATCACCTGATGGAAATCTTCAGATAGAAGTCTGTATCATTCATTTTCGGGAAAACATATTGAATTTTTTTTTATGATTTCTTATCCTAATCTACCCATTTTCTCTTTCTTCTGGGTCTCATTTGTAGGATGTTATATCTCCTAGACTAGCCATTTACTCTTCTTTACTTTTCTCTCTTTTCTATCTTTATCTTCTCTCTTTATCTTAATACTTCACTTCCTGGGAAATTTCCCCAAGTTTATTATCTAATCCTTCTATTGCATTTTTAATTTCTGCTATCATATTACTAATTTCCAAGAATTCTTTTGTCCTCTAAATGTCCTTAACCTCATCCTAGTTATTCCATACATGTAATGTCTCCTATTATAGCCCTAAAATCATGAAAAGTAATGTCTGTTTTTTTTTCCTTAAAAGCACACTGCTTCTGTTTTCTCCAAGTAATTTTGTTTGTTTGGCTTTTGTCTTTCATACATTTCTCAAATCTCTGGAGCTCCTTAATTATCCACTTACGTTATAAAATATGAACTTTGGTGGAGCTTGTAGATTATACACTTCAACACAGGATGATTAGTTGGGGAATTTAAATATGAATCTCAAAATGTATCATTTTATCGAAGTCTCCTCTCTTAGACAGTCAGATTTGTTAGATATGGCTCTTCTGACCTATTGCCTGGAGAACACAGGCCTGAAGGCCAGCATTCTGGGAACCAGGCTGAGGAAATAAAAATTCTGCGTATACATTTTAACTTCTCATTTGTTTAATATACCATGTTTCCCCAAAAATATGACCTAGCCGGACTATCAGCTCTAATGCATCTTTTGGAGCAAAAATTAATATAAGACCCGGTATTATATTATATTATATTATATTATATATTATATTATATTATATTATATTATATTATATTATATTATATTATATTATATTACATTACATTAAAGACCCAGTCTTTTATTACAGTAAAATAAAACCAGGTCTTATATTAATTTTTGCTCCAAAAGACACATTAGAGCTGATAGTCTGACTAGGTCTTATTTTCGGGAAAACACGGTAGTATCCCTGCCTTCAAGTAGCCTAGTGTCCCTCAGTTAAGAAATCTTTTGGAAAACTGCACCTAGAGATTAAAACTCCCATCTTTTGTTAGGGGGAGGAGAAGTAGTTGTCCAGATACTTGGAATGGAGACAGAAATCTAAGGGACCAATTCTTAAACAAACTTTCAACCAATCCTGATTTTAGCCTCACCTCCAGCCCCACTTCCAGAGGTGGCTGGTGCTGCTAATTCCTGAGACCCCATCCTTTTTTCCCCCTATAAATTTCATGGTACAATTTATATTACTTCTTATCTTTCTCCAGTTCTGGCCTAGAATTCAGATTTCTCAGGTCTGTTAGGCCAATTACCACTTACCATCTGCTTTTCAGCTTCTAAAGATTGTGTTGCTTTTTCCAATCCTGTTATTTGCTCTATGACATTCAAAAGACCTCTTTGCTTTTATTTTACTGTGGTTGAATATGTACTTTCAAACCAACAATTTAAACCAGAAGTACCTCTTTCAGTTGTCTTTCACTGCCAATAGCCCTATTTACCAAGCATTATTTTTAATAAGTGTAAATTGTTGAATCTCAAATTGTAGTGGTAATATAAAAGATCTGGAATAAAGATTTAGATTTTAAGAGAATAAAATATATTATAAAGAGAGCTTCACTAGACATCTGCAGGGAGATTTAAGCAGCTTCTAGCTAGGATAATTGTGCTTATGAGGCTGGAAAGATTGTGGAATTCTGTTGGTATGAACAGTGTCAAGCGGTTTTAAAGTTAAAAAATGTGGAATCATTAAAATTAGTCTTCTTAGATTGCATATGAATTGGATAGGAACAGTTGTCTCATCGAAAAAGCTTGAACAGAGCTGGGAGCTAAGAAAGGGGTTAGGAGTGTTTTGATTTTTAAGAGGAAAAACATCTGTTTTTTATTTTGATGCTCTACCCTTTCTCCAAGTGCTTTTAAGTGTCTTTAAAGATGACTAAACACATGATGATCTGGTCTCCATGAAATGAATTATGATTTAATGAATCCCCTATGTATCTATCTACTTGCTTGGCCATTGAAATAAGATGACCCATAGTTAGACCATGTCACAGACTTAGGTTTATTCAAGTTGCTACTTTTGGATAGACTATGTGATTTAAGAATATTGTGAAGTAAGCCAAAAAACCATTAATTTTCCATCTGCCTCTGATTATCTGAATTACTGTTTCCCAAACTGTGTTTTTTGGAACATCGATAACCCAAGTTGGTAGTGGCTACTCCATGAAAAAAAAAGTGTTGTCTTTCAAATTTTATTTCTTTTCTATCATAATAAAAATATTAAATATGTTTATATAATTGTTTTTCAATTGAGTGGGGAGGTGCAACTGAGGCTGCTTGTTTCATACTGTTCAATGGGCATGGTATAACAGTCACAAGTCCTGATTAAGTCAGAGATAATATATTGGGGAATATTGAAAAATAAGAGTAGCTATTTGGGATGCAGTGGGGGGCAGGTAGATTTTAAAGGCTTTGAACAACAGTGCTATGAACTGAATATTTGTGTCCCCTCGAAATTCATATGTTGCAACCTAATTCCCAGTGGGACAGTGTTTGGAGGTGGGGCCTTTATAAGGTGATTAGGTCATGAGGATGTAGCCCTCATGAATGGCATAATTGCTCTTTTAAAAGACTCTTCACAGAGATCTCTCGTTCCTTCTGCCATGTGAAGTTACAGTGAACAGACAGCTGTCTATGAACCAGAAAACGGGTTCTCCCTAGACAGTGAATCTGCCAGTGCCTTATCTTGGACTTCCCAGTCTCAAGAACAGTGAGAAATAAATTTTTGTTGTTTATAAGCCACCCAGTCTATGGCATTTTGCTACAGCAGCCCAAACAGACTAAGACAGACAGGTAAAGAAATGTATAATAGATATGTTTACTAAGCAATCATATTAAGCACTGGGTATACAGTGGGGAACAAACAGACAGTCTCTTTCTAATCATGTGAAAATAAAATTTCCCTATCCCCTAAATTCAAGAAAGGAATTGGGACATAGAAAGAGCCACAGACTCAAGCCTTGAATAAGAAACTACTAGAACCAAATTGAAACCTGTCCCAGTTGACAATTAACAACTTTGCTTCAGTAACCATGATGCTAAAAGTCAACCAATCAGTGATAATCTCACACTTCTGAAAGTCAGCCAATCAGTTACTCCAATAACTGTACTTCCATGCTTAAAATTCTGCCAATTCTCACTTCAGAAAGTCCACAAATTCTTGAAATCTACCACTTTCTCAAACCCTCTGTAAGATCAGCAAATTTCTTTGTTTAAGGAGACTGTGCCCTACAAGCACAGTTCTATTTTGCTTGTCTCCTTTTTTTTTAAACTTGTCTCCTTTTTTTAGAAATTGAGTGGTAACCTCTTTCTTACATGGAGCTTAGAGTTCAGATTTGATAGGAGAAACAGTAGGGATCTCTCAATCAGGGTGATAGAATCAGTGTTAGGTAAAATTAATTATGCAATTACAGGAAGGAGAGATTGGAAGAAGGAGGAACTACAAACAGGTAAACCAAGTAAAAGACTATTGCAATAATCTAGAATCAGGGAAGACAGAGTTTGGGAAACTAGAATTTCATCTCAGCACCTTACATCTGACCCCCGAGACAAAGTGTTCAGTGATTAAACCAGAGCTTAATGTAAGTGACTGACTCTAAGAAAAAGCAAATTGTTAAGGGAAGGAGACAAAGGAGAAGGAAGGAAGCACCTAAGAGCTTTAAATATAGGAAGGAGTTGATTTGTTTTGATCCACAATGTCAAAGCAAAATATTTGTGTCCACAAATGCTATTCAGTACCTGGAAAAGGATCACCAGACACTGCAAATATGCTGGGAAGACTTTTGAAAGAGTTAGTTTTCCATAGAAATATTGGTTTGAATTAGATAGATTCTTAAACTGCCACCATGTTTTAAAAAGTCCTACGCATACTGCATGAATCATCACATTGAAAAATACAATCACCATGCTCCCCAAAAGAGGATAAATTCAAGAAAAGAGCACTCTAGTGGGATGAGCTATTGTGGAAAAAACCTGAAATGGCATCCCAGAGAGAATCCTTTAGGACTTGTTGCTAACTACCATGTTCCAAAGCAACATTGTTTAGTAGGAATGTACTGGGACAGGCCTTTATTGGGTGGCTTTGGGTAGCCTGTGAGTTTATGAGATTATATTTTCAGTAAACTTGACTTTTCAATCTCTCCCTGATAAGTGGAATCTAAGTTATTCTCAAGACTTAGCTGAAATATTTCTTTTTTTAATGAAAATTTCTCCAAAAATCCTAGGAAGAATTTATTTTCTCTTTTCTCAAAACATTTTGCTTATATTTCTATTACAATATATTTTATTCTTATTTCTATTATGGTTAACTGTTTACTTTTTGCCTACAAACTCCTTAAGAGTACAGATTAATGTTATTTCTCTCCTTTTTCTTCAATCCATTCAAACTACTGCCTTACAACAATAACAATAAATTTTGTTTATTGAGCATTTTCTAGGCACTATTTCATTTAATTTTTCCAAAAATCATCTGGGTAAGTAATATGATTGTTCTACATTTTGTAGATGCTGAAACTTAGATTTGGAGAGATGTTTAAGGTCACATCCTTAGTAGAGGCTCAGCTAGGACATGAATATTTGTGTCTGCTGCCCCCCATTCATATATTGAAACCTAATCTCTAATTGATAGGATCTGGAGGTGGGGCCTTTGGGAGGCTTTGCTCTCATGAATGGGATTAATATCCTGATAAAAGAGACTCCAGAGAGCTCGCTTGCCCCTTCCATCATGTGAAGACACAGCAAGAAAATGGCCATTTATGAAAAGGAAATGGGCCCTCACTAGACACCGAATCTGCTGGTACCTTAATCTTGGACTTCTAGCCTCCAGAACTGTGAGAAATAAGTTTCTGTAGTTCATAAGCCACCCAGTAAATAGTACTTTGTCTCCAGTGACTAAGTTCTTAATCATGGTATTATAAAACTCCCACATATAGTAGGTATTCTCAATATATGTTTGGATGTTTCTTCTTGAATGACTGAAAATGAATGTATTAAGAAGTTCATGGTGAATGTGAGGGCATTGGTTAAATGGAGCCCAAAATTTGACATGGAGAATCACTGAAAAGAGAGCTACAGAGTTTTAAAAGCAATCTGTAACTATTGAATATATAAGTTCATTTCTGACCATTATCAATAATCTTATCAAACCAAGTTTTCTAGAGTAATATTCTCCTAGCAAAAGGGACTATCAAAAATGTATGCAAGGCACCAAAAGAGAACTCATGTACATACACACACACTTCCCATCTGATTTTAATTCCACAGTAACAAAGTCCATTAGGTCTTAGGCATCATTTCCCTAATTCCAGGGCTATGGACATCTATAGTCTAAAAGGGAGCATCACTTCCTCTTTTTTTATCAGCAAATTCTTGCCTTCTATTAATTATCCCAGGGTATCCAATGGCCTGATTCAGTCATCAGATAATTTAGGTGTTTTAGGGAATGTGTGAGGTGGTTATTCAGTTCATTCAGAGCAAAAACCAAACTCCTTCCAATGGCCCAAATGCTTTGTATGATCTGTCTTCCACCCCCTTACCTCTCTGACCTCATGGCCTACTTTTGTCCCCTAGCTCACATCTCAGGCCACCCTTTCAAGTCTCTGCTCAAAGGTTACATCTCAATGAGGGTAATAGTTCTTTAACTTCCAGCATTTCTAATGCCTCTTAGAGTATTCTCTCTTTTTTTTTTTTTTTTTTTTACAGTATTCTTTTTCTCCTTACATACCCAATTATTTACTTCTTTACATATAACGCTTACTGTCTATTATCTCTCTCTCTCTCTCCTTAGAATGTAAACTCTACAAGGTCAGGGTCTTTGCTGTTGGTTCACTGATGTACCTAAACACCTAAAATATGCCCAGAACATAGCAGGCACTCAATAAAGATTTGTTGGTTTAACTGAATGAAATAATGAAATCTTATGAATCAACAGGAAAAAGACCAGCAATCTCCATATAAAAAGTGGCAAAATGTTTGACTAGGCATTTCATAAAAGAGGATATCCAAGTGGCTAGTAAACATATGAAAAGCTGTGGAAAAGCCTTGACCAGTCAGGGAAATGCCAATTAAAACCTCAGTGAAAAATACCACTGCATATTCACCAGAGTGACAAAAAGTAAGTAATTAGAAATAACAAGGGTTACAAAGATAAGAAGCACGGGGAAGTCTCATAGTAGTGTAAATCAGCACAACCATTATGGCAATTATTCAACATTATCTAACAAACTAGAATTTGTACATGTCCTTGTGTTACCATCTATTCCTAAGAACACACCCTGAACAAACACTAATCCATATATACCAGATTCAAGTACATGAATGTTCACTCCAGCATTGTTCATAAGAATCAGAAACTGAGAACAACCCAAATGTCCATCAGCAGATAAATGGATATCTAGATTATTATAGATGGTATATTCATGCAGTGAAATATTACACAGCAATTAAAATAAGTTGTTTTAGACATAATCTTCCAAACAAAAACAAACATAAAAGCAGATAATAAGAGGAAATCCAAGATGGTGGAGTAGATAAACACCATGTCTGCTTCCATCCAGGAACAAATTAAAATTGCAACTAAATTACAGAAAAATCAACCTGGATAACCATCTGAAGTCTGGGTGGACAGGAGTTTTATAACTAAGTATATAAAGAAGAAGCCACGTCAAGACTCACAGGAGGGGCAGAGAGGCGAACCAAGCTGGTCCCAAACCTTTGGCAGTTGAAAACAGGGAGGGATACGTCAGCCACGCAGGTTACCCCTGGAGGAGTGAAGAACTTCAGGCCCACTCCAGGTTCCCCAGCCGAGAGTACTAGTGCCAGGAAGAAGAGCCCCCCACAACATCTGGTTGTGAAAAACAGTAGGGATTCCAACCATCCAGGTGGGAGAGAAGGTTGTGGGAAACCCAGGTGTCCTTTTAAATAGTCCGCACACAGACTCACTCGTTCATAGTCACTCACCTTGGGCTCCAGTGGAGGGTCCGTGACTTGTGGGCATCAGAGGCATATGGGGAGCAGACTGAGGTGTGTGACCTTGAGGCCAGGACTGGAAGCTAGTTGCTATTTTCCCTCTGTGGGGTCATTTTCCCAACAGCTGAGCAGACGGCCGCCATCTTTAATGTGCTGACTCCAATTCCCACGTTTATGGCCAAATCTGAATCTGATTGTTCTGGTGGTTCTGGGGCTCCACCCTGCTGACTACAAAAGTAAGGAAATGATCACTTCCCACTTCTAGGTAGAAAGAGTTGATTGTGAAGAGGCACATGGGCATGGGGTTTTTGGGATACTGGAAATACACTATTTCTTTTCCCTCTCTGGTGGTCCTATAGATGTTTGTTTTGTTACTATTTTTTAAACTGTACATAAGTGTTTCATATACTCTTTTCTATGTTTGATATCTCACAATTGTAAAAATGATAATAAATTACCTAATCTTGTAGAATTTTTCTTTCATTTGGAAATTTTTAGTGTTCTGCTCTTTGTGGCAAAGGATCTTGACAGACCATGGCCTTTCTTTGATACAGGTATCTTTCCTTAGATAAGAATGCAATATAATAAATTCCACAGCCCTTACATTGCACTTCACAACAGGTATTTCATAAGTTGGTGATGAGGAAGAGAGAAAATGAGATCAACTAATGGTTTAGTGTTCAGGGCAGGCCCAGTGATTGACACATGGTAGGCACTTAGTGGGAGTTTCTTGCTGACAAAATAGGCAGTGGTTGCTGTTGCTGGGACTGACTTAGGGAGTATTTCTCCATCTCTTGTCTTTGGAAGGGTTATTTATAATAGGTTACCTGGTAGATAAGATGCAAGATGTTGTGAGACTTGGGCGTTCCAAGATGTTTTTCAGCCAAAGAAATTTGTGTATGTGGCTAATTCTATTTCCCTCAGGACTTGCTTCTTTAATCAGTTCATAGACTATATTTCTGTCCATGGCTTTGGATGGAGCAAAGAAACCATGCATAATCTTATGCTCTGTAAATTGTATCATCTTGCCAGTACTCAATACATTGTAGAATCATCTCTTAGAACAATATGGTTATCAACAAATATTAATATTAGATGCTGTGTCTGAGTCTTTTCCAAGCTTAAGGCTTTAGGGCAGTGTAAAGCCAGGGTGTTTATGAAGAATCACTTGGTAAGCCAGCAGATAAACATACATGGAGTGTAGAAATAAATGCTTCTGGAGACCAAGATGTGGCGTGTTTGGGGCCAGGTTCAGATGAGTAGTGTGTCCTATCAAACAGCAGTGACATGTTCCCATCATGACATAACTGTGCTGTGTCTTGATCTCACTGTGGTTGTTCAAAATGGTCTTAGCTATCAACAGTTGCCAAGTTTCTGAATTAGATGAAAAATATTGGGGCCACTAGGACATCTTTATCTTCTCTGCTTACAAGAGCACATGGGCTAAAAAGGGAAGAACCTGTAATAAAAGCAGCCAAATAGACACTTTGAACCTCATGATTCAGAGAAGTCAGCTTCCCAGCTTTAGTTCTGCTTTTGTTGACCATGTAACCTTGGACTAATAGTGTAAGCTCTCTAAGCTTCAGTTCCTCACTTGTGTGAGTGATGTGTTTCATGGGTACCCCACGTACATGAAAATGAAAGTAAGTGAAAGATGCAAAATTGTTTTGTTGAATATAAAATCCTACACCAGAGTAAGGGTCCTTTTTAATCTTTTCTAATGACACAGTTAATATTTATTACTCATTACCAAAAAATCCAAAGGTCAGATGTGTGTGAGGTTTAAAACCAAACCCTCTCCCCCATTTATTAGTTTCCATAATTGACCAGTTTGACAATTTGGTGTTTATCTTTATATACTTTATGAATATATGTGTGTAGTTGTGTGTGTGTATTTTTTTTAACAAAAAAGGGATCATACCAATACTAATCCGTAGAATACTATGCAGTAATTTTTTTGTGAGGTAGATTGTCATATACGTACATGGAACAATGATATTTTATGTGAAAAAGTGGCAGAACTACATTTATAATATTTGTGTAGACCCAGAGTGTATGACTTCCTCTGGAAAGACTATATTGCAAAGGAATGAGACAGTTTTACTTTTAATTTCACACACTTATCTATCTTCATAATTTTTTATCTTAGGCATGTATACTTTAACAATAATTATTAAAGACTGCAAGAGAAAGTGGAGCATAAATCAACAAAATGGAGACAATGTGATACTATCGAAGATGTCCTTATAAAAGGTAGACCAGAGCAAAAAAGTATTGAAAGGGAAAATGTGCAAAAGAAATTGGAAAATAAAATAAAGGAAGCAAAAATGAAAGCAGTCACAATATGATTTTCAAAAGTATTCATTAGGGAATAGAAAAACACTGACCATGAATTTTCTGCTGTGAACTTTCTTCTTATATATGACTCTCAATAACAGGACATTCAGTCCTGCTGACTAGTTCTTTTTAATGACCTTTGATAGAAGCCGACACGAGGGTCTGCCAAGAGAGGAAAGAGGGCTACTCAGTGCTCAATTGTTTTACAGTTTAAAGTTTTCATATCTCTTTTTTCTCATATCTCATTTTTAAACACACAAAATTTGTAGGATGGGCAGGAATGACAATCTAATGTCCCGTGAAAATTCAATCCTCGCATCATCAAGCAACAGAATTTATCTGTAGATATCGTTGTTCCCAACAAATCTTTGCATCATCTCCATCAACAAATTCTATCTATGTCTATAATCAAAATCTACCTTGAATCTATCTCCGTTTTTCAATCTTCATCACTATCAACCCAGTTCAAGTTCACTCCTGCTTATTTCCACTGCTGTGGCCTCCTGATAATAGTCTCTCCATTTCCACCCTGGCTCTCCCTCTTCCCCCTGCCATTCCTTTTTCTACAAGAAAAGCAGATCAATCTTTCTAAAGTGCTCCTAGGATGACTCCAAGGGGCTCCTTTTGCATGACTTCAAGGGGCTCCACCATCTGTCCCTTGCTCATTTTTTCCCACTTACCTTTAAGGCTTCCTGTTCTGCTAAGATATTTCTCATCTCAGTCTTTGCACATACTGTTCCTGCAAACTGAAATGCTCTTCTCCTACTTTACAGACTTCAGTTTCTCACAGACTTTCCCAGTTCCCTCTTCCCCTAATCTAAATCAAGTCACAATTTATAGGTCGATATTTATTTGTATGGTATTGGTTTTATCTGACTTCTCCATTTGTTGAGTCTGTGTAATGACTATATAGAGGTTTGTAATACTATCCTCTCTACTTCTGTGCATACTTGAAATTTACCATGATAAACAACTTTTAAAATTTCCCTCTGATCTGACAAACTGAGAACAATTATTGCCTGCAGTTACCATAAACTCAATTTTCAATTTTGTATTTTAAAAAGTTTACTTTCTTTTTCATGATGGATTTTTGTATTTTTGTTTAGTAACTATATTAGAGACATAAAATGTCAGTATTTTAAAATTCCAAACAAGGTATTGCCTGCAAGAAAGACAACTTGAAATTAACAACAGATAATCTAAAAGAAAGGTCTGAAATTCAATTGTTCTTTCACTGTCTTTGCCACTAAAGTCTTTTAATTTGAAAATCAGCATTATTATTCAGTGAAAAGGACCCTAGAATGGAGATATAAAACTGCTAATCTAGTTCCAGTTTGTCACTTTGAGTGAATCATTTAACCTCACTTCTTTTTTAAATAATTAATAGAATAAAGAGGTAAAGTTCTAAATTTTTATTTCAGATCTAAAATTCCATGTTTCCACAATTTGGAAGACCAAAAGATGAAAGCCATCATAAATAATCCTAATGCTTATTTTTTTAAATGAAGCAAAAACTGAAAAGAAAGATTTTTCTATTTATTCATAAGGTCACGTCACTAGTAATTATACCAGGTGCATCTACAAAGCCAAGAGCAGGAATCACTGTATCTCCTGAAGCAGATTTGATACTGTCACTCGTATCTTTTCTGTTAACATATTTGTGCAACATGCTGTAGTACTGTTCCTTCGGATTGAAAGTATATAGTGAGGAAATCCGCTGCCAGGCTTTCATGCTTGGGGTTTTGAATTCCTCTGGATGTGAGAACTCAAAGAAACATTTAACATTCTCTTTCGCCAATTTGTTTGCGTGCTCTGTGGCTTCTCTTTTGAAGATCTGTTGCTCCTGTTCCAAATAGATTTTCCAAAATTTCAGCTGCAGAAAACTAACTGGAGATCGGCATCGGGTGACAGATGTAAAAATCAGAAGGAAGAGGATAACAGCTGCTATCAGGATCCAGCCCAGTATCTAGGAAAACACAACAAAATACTAATCTAATCACCTGTTTCACAAGAAATGTTAAGATCCTCAGATAAAGTTTGAACGACTCAGCAGTCATGATGATGAGCAAGCAATAGTTTTAGGTCTTAATCACTTAAGAAAAAGGAGTAGCAGTAACTTCCCAAGCCCCTCAGTACATCTGCTAGCTTAGCAAGTCAGTTATATTCCAAGTCATGTCAAGGGCCCAGGGAGATACTTATATATCTCTCCACTGGAACTCAAAACATGTGGAATTTTGGCAAATCTAATGAACAAGCATTCATTTTCAAGAACCTCTGCGTTTTATATGCCCAGAAGCAGTGTAGGGTGTTGGCTTTAGAGCCAGGAAGACCTATTTTATTGTGACAATTCTTCTGCCTTGTTCTGGCTGGGCAAACAACTTGACAGTTCTAAAGAGGTAAGAGAATAACGTAGGGGGTAAAGGGTCTAGCACCGTGTCTGGCCCAGAGTAGGTGCCTGCGACTGTATGAGTGCCTTTCCTCTTTCTCATTCAGTTTATTCAAATATTTGCTGTCGGCTCATTAGAAGGAAGAGGCCATTCTAATTTGTCTTCCGTGTCACTTATTTGGTAACCGGGCACCAATTTCTACTCCACCCGGTCCGCCCCGCAGAAGCCCGCCTCTCTCCTCCCCACCGCGTCCAACGCCAGCACCTGACCTGCGACTGGGCCCTGAGCTCCTTCCGGAGGTCCCGCCCGTTGGGAGCGCTGGCCTTGCACGGCACCAGGGGCAGCTGGGCGGCACAGGCGGGGTCACCCCCCGGGCACAAATACCGCACCAGGATGTCGCTCCCACTAGCAGCGCACTCGTAGAAGGTGCCCCCGAGGAGCGCCACGGCCACCCAGGTGAGGGGCGCGACTGCGGCCATCCCGCTGAGCTCCGCGCACACCTGGGCCCGGCGCCGGCAGGAGCCGCAGCTCCAGCGGGTGCCTCGGGCGCAGCAGCCGGTCAGCAGTCGCCACGTGCGGGCGTTTAGCACGTAGCCCAGGAGAAAGAGTGCCATCGCGGGTACCAGCAGGAATACCAGGCCATAGGACAGGTTCCAGGTGGCGCTACAGGGACACTGGAACACTGTGGTGGAGAAGATGCGCTCCCCGCCCGCGGTCAGCAAGGTCATCAGGCCATAGCCCAGAGCATTGCGATGCTTGAGGTGCAGGTCCAGCACCGCTTGAAACTTCTCCATGGGCCTCCTTCCCCAAGGCCCTGCGGCTGCTTCGGCTTCGTCCCTGCCCTGCGCCTCGAATGGTTTAGGTGGGCTGGGGTCTGAGGCTTTTAACTGTCTGTCAGGAAACCGCTTTCAAAAAGAGAAGTTTTCTCTGGCCTTAGGAGCTTTTGCTTTCGTATTTCAACCAAACAAGGCCTGGTTGACAAACAGACCCAAGCACACACGCCATTAACTACCCCTTTCCACAGGCTGCCGCACAGGTGACCTTTGTCCACCATTCAGGGACTCTGAGGATAGACTCCGTGCTATTGTAACCTTGGTTTCCATCCAGCTGAAAACCAACCAGGGGACTTTCCTTACCCTTCCTGCCCCAATGCAGTTGCAACAATACTTTTTACTTGGGCAAATTGGGGAAAACACCAGATTTTCCTCTATTGCAGCCACTCCAAGCTCCTAAGCCAACTTCCAGTAAGACCAAACAGTTAAAAAAAAAAAAAAAAAAAAAAAAAGGTCATTTACAGGAAACATTATTCAAGGACAAATTTCTGGTTTCTCTTTCATAAGCTAATTCACAAGAAAGCCCAGCTCAAGTTCTAGTACCTCCATGATGTTCTGTCCCCTTCCTGTCCCCCTCTGGACAGAACCCCCGGTGTCATTCATCCTGACTGTTTTCTTCTCTGCCTGCTCTCCCACAGACTAAAGATATTAGACTAAATATATTATATTGAGTTCTACCTCTTTGTTTTTCCCCCCAGGTATGTCCTTACAGTGTCAGTACCTGGAGGAGTGTCAAATTCTCCGTGATCACCAAGTTGATCGCTGTGGGGGAGGGGTACGTGGTTCTTCATAAATACTACTTGAACCAAAAACCTTTCAAAGTGCAACTACATCTAACAAACATGTTGTTTCTTCCATCTTTAGTTTTCTCAAAGCAGCATGGCTTTGACATAAACTGTAACCACTTTCTGTGAAACTGAGCCTTACTCAGTGTGCCTCCAGAGGTGAGATGTACTTGAAAGAAGAGGGCCTTTGAAGTGAGGTGCAGTGTGTGTGTGATAAGTTAGCCCCATAAGACTCAGCATTCTCATTAGTAACAGCAGGATAATAGTTAATAGTGCTCACATTTCAAGACTGTTGAGACGAGTAAATTGAGTAGCATATGTCAAGCAACTTTACATACAGGGTGTGCCCATTAAAAGAATACTCAATGTGAGGGATTACCTCTTACATTGCAACTCTGGGAATCGATAACAAATAACTGTTGTACATAATTTAAGAACCCAGATGAATGCTCGGCTTTAGACCAAAGATTTTATTCAGTGACTCCCTGATTCTCTACTACCTTAAAAGAATTGGTGTGCCCTTAGCTGTCCACCTTACAGCACAAAGGGTGTCAGGATATGGAGTCTGGGTGGGCAGGTCACAGTGAACCAGTTGCTGTTAGCACCCATCCACTAGGTTTGCTTTATTTATTTGGGGGGAAAAGTAGCTTTTGGAACCAAGTGAATTGTGAGAGCAGGGGCAAGAAATGTACTATTCTTTTCTTAGTTCAACTTAACCTCTTTGCTACTTCCCACCACCAGTGGCTGACATAAGATTACCATTCCATAGCGTTTTGGTGAATAGCTATGCTCGCTGTGTGAGTCTTCAGAAGCGTGCCCAGATCAGGGCCCCAACTGTCATACAGGACAGTTGGGCCCTGTTCTCTGAGATTAGACCAGGTCCTTCCAGGCTCCCTAAAAACTTGCAGCAAAGTTGCATGTTTGAGGCAGATCGCTTGTGCTCTCTCATCTCTGTAAATCCTACATCTCCAAAATAGAAAAATCTTTCTTCCCTTGTCCCTCATGGGACTCTGCTCTTCTTACTACTAGAGTCTTCTTCACCCCCATCTCGTACTCTTCTAAGACGTTTCCTCCCCCTCCACACTTTCCTTATACCATCATGAATAAATCCCACTATATCCACAACATTTCTGCAGATGGCTTTATCCAAATGTCCCTTAACTGTAACCTAATGTTATCTTTCCATTCCATCCTCTTGAGTGAGGTTTATTTATTCTCCCACATTTCTCAAAGCAAGAGAGAGGGCTGGCATTCTCCCATTGCTATGTCCAAACCTGGGTTTTCCCACTATTTTCTAACGGTTTGTTCTCCCCCGAGGCTCAAGCTATTCAGCACGACCTCCGCCTCCACCTCACTCCTGCCATCTCTTAATTCTCTCTGCATTTATTAAGACTTTTGTATTTGGCGACAGCCTTCCTTTTCTCCCTAGACCCTGTTTTTAGTCAAGGATTTGGTTTTAAATATTTTTCGTTATAGAAACTTTTATCTTGTCAGTCCCCTGTCCTGAACAGAGTAATTCCTTTTTAGCCAATTTATTAATTTGTTCATTCAATCATGCATGTCAATGTTTATATGCTAGGTACCTATTAAAGTACCTGGGATTATTAGATACAACAGGAACAAGACAAACAGGCACATTGCTTTCATTGAGTTTGCATTATAGTGGAGAAGATATAGATAATGGGGGGGAGGGGTCCTCAAGGTCGTGCAGATAATTATAATGGAATCATGTGGTAGAGTGTCCTGAGAAAGTCTCTATGAGAAGACATTTAAGCAGAAATTTGAATGACCAAGGCTCTGGGGTGACAAGGAGCTTGGTATTCTGTGGTTGGAAAGAAAGCCAGGGTGATGGGGGTGTTGAGGTTTAGGAGGAAGGTGGCACATCACGAGGGCAGCGCTAAAGGCAGGAGGTCAGGTTTAGGGGCTTTATAGACCAGAGTATGTAGTTTACAATCCTGCCCCTGAAACTCATTACAGACTGAGCTGCATCCTGACCTATTTATTGCCCTATTATATTGTGTCTCCAAACACTACAGCCTGGCGTTGCCACCACTGTGTTCCCCCTGTCATGGATCCGCCAGATACCAGTGACCATTCTGTCCTTATTACAGGTTCCTATAGCCATGAAAGTCTGGGTTCTGCCTGCCAGCCTGAATTTTCTCCCAGAACATGCAGCTGAGTCTAGGACCCTGCCATCTACCCTCACCACCTCTGGAACAGTGGGGGGTTCTAGTTCTGGGTCTATTGAAGATCACCCAGCCCTTTATACCCAGCTTTGCTCTGAGAGGACGTGGCTCAGAAGTTCAACCCTTAGTGGAAATATAGTAACTTAGTGGAAATATACTAATGGTGTGGAGAGGATTCAAGAATTTTCTCCGAGAGGAGACTAGATAATATTTGAAAGATCTTTACACTTTTTGAAAATCTATAACTGAATACCAGTTTACTTTAGCTTTTAGGAAATGAGTGAGAGATTCTCATGTTAAGCACATTAGAAAACCAGTGGTTACGGGTTTGTTTTTGTTTTAACTGTAGTACTTTGTTTCTACACACTATCATTGTCAGGAATCACAAAACATTTCTCAGATAAGAAAGAAATGAAACTCTTGAAAGGAAGTTCACATTCATACTATGAATCTGAAAGTTCCGTGAAGTCATGTTCAAGGAAGCTAGCTCTCAAGCATTATTCTCTGGAGCTCTCATGAGAACTCAGAATAACGGGATGGCCTGGTTGGAATATGACCACCAGATTTTAGCACAGTGTCAATCCTGCCCACAGGAGACACCCATGAGAGTAAAATCAAATTATGGTTCATATATCTTTTAAGTAAGTATCCACCGTGTGCAAAACACAACTGTAGATGTCAAAATTAACAAGTACATTTAGAAAGTCTGACACTCTTAATCTTAAAAAATACCTTTCTGCATGTTATAATTTGTAGATATATTGTTTATATTAGGTAATATATTTGAAAATCTGGAACCTATTGTTATCTTAAGATTTTTGAATGACTACAACAGTTCTTCCTATGGAAGTATAAACAAAAAGAAAAAAGATCAAACCTTTTTTGCTTGGCACAGGAGTGTCATTTGTTAAATGGAAACCCTACCATATTTCAAATGCCAACCTTGTGACAAACTGTAGGTAGGTCTATCCAGAGAGAAACAGAGCGGCACCAGGGAGAAGATAAGGCCGTGGGCAGGTTTGAGGTACAGCTGAAGGGCCACCTGGCCACCCACTGCAACTTACTTTCATCAGAGTCACCAAGCTACAGTGGGGGGTGGGGGTGGGGAGGCTGCTGGCCTTGGCAGAGCAGGGACTCTCCCACAACTTCCTTCCTGCCCAGCTTAGATTGTTTACTTAGAAGAGTCATCTGGTATGTAGCACTCATCTTCCCCACTACCTAGCATGTTTCCCCACTACCTTCCCATACCCACACATAACTGAGTTCCTTAAGGGAGGGGTTTTCTTTTTACTTTAACTGTAGACAGCAACCAAAGGGAAATAACTATTTTTCTATAATTTTTATTAGATTCTTTAAAGAGGTTTCACTTTCTTTCTTGGAAGCAAGCAATGGACTAAGCCTGAATAGGTTCCGTGGACACCAGACTGAGAGCTTGACTGTCTGCGACTCTACTTTGGCCTTTGACCTCCTCCGGGAGTGTCAGGCACCTGCAGTACTTAGCTCATTAAGTTCATTTAAATGTGGCTATTAATCACTCTTCTGGCTCTCCTCCTAACTCAGTGATTATTCACCTAAGTCTCCCTGTCAGGCTCCTCCTCCTCCTAACCATTAACACTGGTAGTCACTAAAATTTAATCCTTACCCCAGACACTTCCTAAGTAATCTCATCTTGGAGTCACCACTGACTAGATGTGTGACATTGGGCAAGCTAATTGACCTCTCTGTGCCTCAGTTCTCTCATCTATAAAAAGAAAAGAATAATGTTATCTGCCTCATTGGGTGGTTGTGAAGATTAAATGAGTCGATACATATGACATTCTTAGAATAGTGTCGGGCACATAGTAAATGCTCAAAAAGTGTTGTCAGTTTTCATTATTCTCCTTTCCCATAGCGTTGACAACCAACTGTATGTTACCATTTCCATATCTTCATCTCCTAAATTCTAGACAGACACTTCTGATTGCCTAGCCGGTATTTCCACTTGTGTGTCTAGCAGTCACCTCAAACCCAAAATAGAACTCATTTTACCCTAAAACTTATTTCTCCCACAGAAATTTTAAGTCAGATAAGGATATTAGTATTTCAAGCTGAAAAACTCAGGGTCAGCTGTGGGTGCCACTCCATTTTCCGTGCAGCTTGATCTGTCTCAGGATTGTCCCTCATATCGGACCTCTCCACTTTGCCATCACTGACCAGACCCTTCGTGCCTCACCCCACTCTAGTTTATGCCACACAGTCCTATCAGAGTTAATTTCCTGAAAAAGGAATCTGAATATGCTCTAGAAACTGTTATTTACAGGTGAACAGGATACAGGGTACAAAAGCTCATAGCATTATAGTTTGCATTAGGCAATAGCTGGTTTTAAAAAAAATCAAAGAACAAATATCCAACAACAGCAGACAAGATAAACTGAAATATGCAAACGGGAATACTATACAGCAATGAAAATAAATAAATGCTGCTACAGTAACAAGCGATAACAAAGATGAGTTAAAAACACAATGTTTAGTAATAGAAATCAAACACAAATGATTCCATTCAGAAAAAGTCTAGAAATAGCCAAAACTAAACTTTATTTTCTGAGGTTGTAACAAAACTATAAAGAAAACCAAAGTAGTGTTTAAGAATCACAAAGACAGTGGGCTTGAATGGGATTATGCTTAGAGTAGGGCGAAGTGGGGTGTTCACAATATTCTATTTCTATGCCAGGATGAGGGTTACAGAAGTCTTTGCTTTATGATTTTGCTTCGTTCAGTATATTTGTTTTAGTTTTCTGGCTATGGGTTATATTTCTCATCTCATAGGCAGGAAAAGAAAGAAATCCAATTACATTATTTTCCAGTTGAAAACCTCCAGTGCTCCCAATTGTCAAAAAGACAAGTTTATGCTCCTTATTTTGGCACAGAAGCTCTTCCTAGTCTAGCTCCACCCATCTCAGCCTCACTCCCATGCACCCCAGTTTCCAACAGCACTGACCCCCCCATAGTACCTGAACTCATATCATGGTCTTCTTCCTCAATTTGATGTCTTCTCACTTGCTTTTAACGCTGCCTTGAATGACATTTCTCTGTTCTTCACCTGAAAAACTACTCTCTTCCTTTAATACTCAGTCCGATATCACTTTTTCACTGAAGTCATCTTCAAATCTCCAAGCAGAGTTAGTGTTTCTGTTTCATTGCTCCCACACCATTAAAAAAAAAACACACAATAATGCTGCAGTAGTTCTTAAAGTATCTATTGCAACATTCTTTTCCAGAGTTCTGTCTTCCCTGCTAATCGGGGAGCTCCCAGAGAGCCAGGACTTCTTGTTCATCACTGTATCCCTCAGTAAAATCAGTCATTCCCTTTCCACAACTCTCTTCTCAAACTGAAGTAGGCCTCACTAGATTGCATATTAGCGTTATCTTCTTTCAAAGCTGTTTCAACTGAGATCATTCAATTTTTGTGAAAATTAATGTGAGATAGTATAAAGAACCCAGCACATTACTTAGAATATTTTAGTTTCACAACTACATTTTAGAAAAGATTTTTTTAAACAGTGGTGACTAGGAAATGTGCTAGAGGGCGCTAATTCACCGCCATAATAGGCTATTGTGCTCTATGGGGCGTTAACACTTAACTTGCTCATCTAATCGGTAACCAAAGAAAAGAATCAGATATTTACCGTAGCAAACATAATATCATCTATCTTTGTTCAATGAAATGAATTAATATAGTTCAAACATTTAAGTCTATAACTCACTTGAAAATATTTTGGGGAAGAACAATCCAACAGCCAGATTGATGGCATTATAAACTTGTTTTCATCCGTGTTTATTCCCCAACGGAATGTTGGTCCAATTAGCAGTGGAAAAGTCAAAGCAGGCAATGTTTATTTAGATGATACCCTTACCTGCCCTAAAGGGAGGAAATGACTAGCAAGGTGTTTCCCTAACTGTAAAATGGGAGGGGTAGACTATATCATCTTCAGGGTCCCTTTCAACTCTAACATTCTAAAATACACAATTCTAGTTCTAGGAAAGAACAGACATGATCTCCAAAAATACAAACAAGTAAGAACAAAATTTAGTCAAAAGTGAAAACAAAGAATTTAAAATATCTGCCAAAACAGGGAAAAAAACACCCCAAACTGCAGTTCCATTTTTTTCCTTTCATATAATGCTGGTGTTTCAAAAGCAATGTGAGTGGCAAGTGATTGAGTACCCGAAAGATGCATTAACTGTGAAATATTTTCTAGCCTCTTCAATATCTTCATGCCTGTTAATAATTATTTCAGCCAACTGTTTGTCTTCTTTAGGAGGAGGTAATAAAGTAGGCTTATTTTACATAAAGTATTATCCAGCCAGTTGAAAGCATTATAGTTTTACAATGACTTTTCATTTCAGTCACCTGAAAAACCACAAACATTTTACGAGTAAAGAGCAAAGTCTGGAGAACAACACTAAATTCAGAGATGGATATGAAGAAATTAGTAAATAATTTGTTTTTAAGTTTATGAAGCTCTTCTAGTATGAAAGAATCAAAGCAACTCAAAGTTTGGGTACAAGATGAGACTACAAACAGAAAGCAGAAGTCTCATATTTGTACTGATGATGTATCTTATGCTCTCTGTAAGCCATGCTGCAGGATTCTAAACTATGACAAATACTTGTAGTAATTTCTAAAATAAGAGATGTCCTTCAATCTATCTTATTTAAAAAATCTTTCACAAAAATCATTTTTGCTTACTCTTTTTGGTTTTACAAGATTAAAGGTAAAACATTGTAGTGAGACTTGAATAGTTTCAATAATTTTATTGTCATCACTCAAAAATTTAGTGATTATAACGTGGCATTTTGAACACTCCAAATAATTAAAAACAAATATCAAAACATTGTTTTATTTTGAGCTTCATGCAATAGCCCATAATAATTACTGGCTGTGTGTTTTATGGTCACATTTCTTAACTTTTCTGAACCTAGCTTCCCAATTTATAAGATGGGCTAGTATTAGGCCTCAGTAATATGGGTATTATTATCATTGCTATCCAGTATGCTTTAACATAAAAATGGTGTAAACATGGACTGAGCCAAGTTTTTATGAATTTTAGCACATTTTATAAAATAAGCCTAGCATGTGGGCTCTTTACATCCTATTTTAGCAACAAAACTTGTTTTACAGAATTATCAAATAGTCTTTCATTCCTTACTTCTTCCTCTGGCATCCAAATTACTTTTTTACACTAAAAAAAAAGACCACTCTTTAGCACTGAATTCACAACGGTGAATGATCTGTAAGGCTCTTAAAACATCCACTAGGCAACACAGAAATTCTGGTTAGAAGTAGAGAAAAAAATGTGTAACTTATATGAGATGCTCCCCTTGCCCGTCTTTTTCAGGAAACCCCATGTACTCTGAGGTGCCACGGTGTGACTCAGCGTGTGTAGAGGTGTGGCTGCCAAGCCAGCTCAATAACCCATCCTCCCAGCCACACTGTCCGCCCACATCGCTTGCACCCAGACGGTATTGTCCTAGTATGTTCCCTAGGAAGTCAGCTGTGCTGGCGAGGCCTTGCTTGCTGGAGTGCACAATGTTAGGAACTCAGAAGGCATTCTCACGGGCAACTGCTGAAGCTTAGCAACCGTCTGTTGATGACTGTGGTTTACAACATCCCACACAAACGGGGTGTTATTGTAAGTGGTGCTTACACTTACAATATCCCACTGGGGACCATCACATGTATTAACAATAACAGCTATATAGCAGCTGCACGTGTATCTTCTGAACGTCTGTCTTTCTGATGTTCCCTGTCATGGAGATTGAATTTTAGGGCCACAACAGCCTAGGGTGGCAATGTTGAAACAGCTCCAGGGGCCAGCTGGAGCATCACAGCTATGTGGGAGGTTAATGATGTTATTAGTTCGTTGTAAGAGCTGGAGCTCTGTATGTGATGGTCTTTGAGGACCACCATCTTCTGTGCTCTGTTCATTTATTGTCAATCATCAAGTCTGTTTTGAATATGACGTTTGTACCAGTCACTGTGTAAGAACCAAGTATACATAAGGAGTGAGAGATACAATCCCTGCCGTCAAGGAGTGTAGTCTAGTGGGGGAGACAGATGGAGCAGCGGTTTTTAGGATCTTTTTATGTCGCCTAAGTGTGAGCTATCCATGGGAAGTATTCAGTAATAGTGATGTTTTAATATGTTACTGCAGTTTATATGTCAACTTTGACTTTGAAAAAAGTTCTGTGAATTCATCTTTCAAAATAATCACATTTTCCTCTTTTCAGTTCTTTTTGTATCAAGAACAGAGCTTTAAATATATACAGTGCTCCAAGAATTCTCAAAACTCTAATAAATGACGTGGAACCATCCTGTCAGTAAAACAAATTCCTTAGAGAGTGGGGTGAAGGAGCTAAGAAATCAAGCTTATCTGCACAGGAAGTAAATAAATAGGATTTTCTTATATTTTAGCAGCTGTCTCTTGTCCAGGACAAAATTAAAAAGTGGTAAACAACAAATGCTGAAGAGTAGAAAATAGGACAAACTGACAAGATGTTCTCCTCACACAGAAAGTTATCCTGTATTACTATTTCTTTGAAAGAAAAAGAAGGTGCCTAAACCAGTGAAAACTTATTCAGAAGACAATTCCTAATATATACTAAAGTCATTTTTCATTGTCTAATTTGGAAAGTGCTGGGCTGACTGAAATGCTTTTAGAAGCTGTTGCTTGAAGAAATTCTACTTTAAACCAAAGCCTCAAAATCCCATCCCAAACGCAGTGAGTGTTGCCTTTGGGATTCACTACTAAAATCATATGATCCTCCCACGACAAAGACTTCCCAATAACTAATTTCTGGAGACATGCAGAAAAAGCAGCACTTTTACTTTTCCCATTTAAAAGGGACTCCAACTGCCTGGGATAATCAGAAGAATGCTCATACAATTGTCACTATTTTCAAAAATTAAATGGAGGGTGAAAATGGAGACATCCTCTTCACCCCTTTCTAACTTTCCAGTCTTGTTTTCTATCACCATCCATTACACACCTTACATTCTCAGCCACGCCAGTCTAGGTGAAGCCCCTTGAAACAGGCAGGCTGAAAAGGGAAATGGCAGGAAGATTTGAATAATTTCCTAAATGTAGTAAGGGAAAGTCAGGTAATTGGGGCAGAGCCATGGCAGGCAACCATGTTCTTTTACAGCTAATGGGACTCAGAGACACAGACATTCTGAGGGCCCCTTGGTTTATCATCTTTTGACCAAAATTCCCTCAAAATATACATTCCTTTGGTTATAGGTTTTACCTGTGAGCTGAGCCTTAAATATTCCCTCTCTAGACTTAGTTAAGGGGCTGATTATTTCCTACTTAGACTATGGAAATAGCCTCCTAATCTCCTTCCCATTGGGTCCATCCTCTATGTTGAAGTTAAAGTTGTCATTCTAAAATGCAAATCTGATTATTTAAGAAGAAAAATCTTTCAATAGCTCTCCATTGTTGGCAGTGACTTCCAACTAGAGGGAAACCCTCCTTTAGAATGTATGGAAAATGGAGGCATCTCAACACCTCAAGGATTTTTCAAAACCACACCACACCACACACCCAGGAGATACACATCACCATATCATTTCCCCTCACTCAAGTTCCTTTTGCTTCCTCCACATAGATCACCTGATGAAAATCACTGCTGCGCTGGCTCAATAATGGGTATTTGTTGTACCCCTCAGTTATGCTGAGGCATGAAAAATATAAGGAGCCCTCACTCCAGAATAAAGTCCAAATTCCTTAGCATGCCTTACAAAGTCCTGCACAATATACTCCCTGTTTTCCTTTCCAGTCTCACCTTCAGCCATTCCTCATTACATACCCTGTGAGCCAACCACACCAATCTGGGTGAGTTTTTGGACGAGACTTGGTTTTTCATACTGGTTTCTTTATGCTATTCCATTACTCAGAATGCATTTTTCCTTACACAGCTAGAGTTTTTCCATTTAACCTAAGAAGGCACTAACGATTATATCTTCTGATGGAATCCACTTATGTATCTCCTCTTGGATGTTTAGAAAGTATACAAGCTCCTGGACTCAATCTCCCCATACTTGTTCGTCCTGCAGCCTGCCGCATCTCAGTTAATTGCAATTCCATCCTTTCAGCTGACTTCCCACCTCAGAACCCAAGTCTGCTGCAACCTGTGAGGGCATGTATGATCAGATCTTGCTTTCACCATTCTCTTCTCTCCTACTCTGCACTGGCCTCCTATTCCTGAAACACACCAAACATATATTGCCCTCTAGGCTTTGTAACTGCTGTTCTGCCTGGAATTCTCTTCTCATAGGTATCTCCATAGTTCATACTTTCATTTCTTTCAAGTGCCTGTTCATATAGCATCACGTTTGAAAGCACTTTTTATAGAATAGTATTTTATAAGTACTGAATACTGACTTAACCAAAAATGATGATAGTTCTGTTAGAAGGTGGGGGATGAATAAAATCAGTATGAAAAGAAGGGAGATGGATAAGACAGCTAAATCCTCTGCTTCATAGGGAGAAAGTTTTAGACCTTATCATAAACAAGGATATAATGGATACAACAGCTAAGATTATGAGAAATTGGTTACTTCTGGGAAGTGCGAATCAAGACCGAGAACGGATTGGCAGATGTTAAAAATACAAGTCTTCTAGTACTATTTTATTTTTTCAATTATGTGTGTTTGCAATTTATACAAAAAAAAAAAATGCACAACCCAAACCAAAAAATAAACTCCCAAAACAAAGAGAGGGAAACTATACAGCCAAGGAAAAGAAAAGTCATTATGCAACTTTGACTTTTATTTTTCACATGCTGACTACATGTCTTGTTTAACAGTTTAAACCTGTCTATTAAAATAGATGACCAAAGTTAAATATTTAGACCATGTAGTAGAATGCATGATGTCTCTATCATTTCCTGAAAACTGTCAGTACTTCACTGACATTACATAGGATAAAGCAAATATCTAGTTGAAACATTGCTGGAACAATATCACCTTTGCCAGTAAGGTAAGTAAGTCGCACAAACCGACCTCTTCTCAACATGAACATAAAGAGGAGAGAATCAAGCCAATGGGCTTTGCCAACGGAAATAAGCAGAGATAAGCACAGGGCAGGGAGTGGGAGAGAGGATAGCTCCCTCTGCTAAAGTCTGTTTCCTCATCTGCAGATTTTGGAGGCTAGATCAGATTATCATCTCAAGTTTCTTTTTTTAGCATGAAACTTCAAGTTAGACCTTCACACACCTCCTAACCCCTTTTATTTCCTGTATTCGATGACACAGATGACCATATGTCCTAGTTTTCCTAGAACAGTCTTGGTTTATATCTGTTATTTTCTCCTCCTTTAACTCTCAAAAGTGCCCAGCTTGAAAGATAAAATTACATGGCCCTCCTACCCATGACCATATCCACTTTAATCTTGTTTTACATTTCTAAGGAAAAAGAGGAACTTATTTTTAACTTACAAATATATTTTATAACTCGCTTTCTCTTAATAATTTGGAGAAATTTCTGAGCCCTTTGTGGGTGGTTTGTAAACTATCAAGACTTTAAAAAACAGAGTAAATGATAATGCAAATTTTTCTTTTTACAAACATACTGAGTGTGCATAATATTGTTAAAACTATTTTCTAGCTACCTTAGAAGAACACTGGATACTTCTTAAAAATTATGACTAAAATACTGTGGAAGAATTCAATATTCTAAGCAATACAATAAATTTTAATTATTAAAACAGTCCCAGAATAAAGTCTTATATGTGACTTTATTATCAATTATGGCTATAATCTCAAAAGAATGTTTTCTCAGCAGATAATAGGTCACATACATCATCCCGGCTGTTTATTAGCTAATCAGTTACTGTAAATAGGGGCATATGTCCCTTCCACTGCTCGGACAAGCTCTGTATGCCAATGATTCCCAAATTTTCGTTAAGGCTAGGACTGAAAGTCCTGCCAATCCCCTGAACAACAGCTCACATATAATTCCATGAACTTGAAGCACTCCTTTCATAGTGAGCAGTGCTGAGATTCCGTAGTTGATTACTCAGTTACAAGGGAGATTAAACATTGCTTCATTTTCTGGAAGATACAAAGAATCCCTTAGTTTTAACCAAATATGCAGTATCCGTGATATAAAACATGTCTCTGTATGAAGAGCGGTGATTTGTTTCAGTAGTATTTTTTTCTTTTTTTCTTAACCACTTAAATCACTGCCTGTGGAAACTTCTTTTAAGTGAAATATATACGAGGTCATTCAAAGGAAAAAAATCCATTTAATTAATTTTCTTTTAAAGATACATGATTGCCATATTTTTAGAAATTACTTTGAAAATGAGCTAATGTATTAGAGTAGTCATGCTATGGTGACTAATTTACTGTCTGCTCTAACCTAATGCAAACAAAAGGAAAGCTGGACTTGGCACTTATTTGTACTTTTCATCTCTATTAGAAAGTACGCCTGAATGTTTGGATCTGAGATCAAGTTTGCTTGGTAGCCTCAAAGGGCAATTTTCCTTTTTTTTCAAAATTTGCTTTTGATCATTTCAGACAATTCATCCTTTTGAATGAGAAAGAGTAGAAGAGAGGAATGTCGAATGAGGTTAAGTAAACGGAGAATCTGTCACATAAAGCAAGTTTAAATCCCAGTAACAGCATCCATGCAGGACAAACGGAAGCATTATTCTTTTGAAAACATTATTCTTTTAAACAGTGTGTAATGACATCCTCCCTAGAGACTTTTTCCATGAAAGAAAAAAAATACTTCCTCAGAAGTCATTTTCTAGATTCCAAGTATAATGAGTGAAGCACAGTTAAAAGTCAAACTTATGTTTTCTTTATGTAAGAAGGTTCAAAATTAGAACGGCAAAATGTGCTCATAAGAGTTTCTCCATGTTCTTGTTTTCTGTAACATACTGGTATTTCCATGAACAAAAAGATGTAAGAAGAGAAGATTGCCCTTATGACTTTAGACCTATAAGTCAGCAAATGTATCCTTACGGTAAAATTGGAGCCAAAGATATTTTGTTTTTAAGAGAGAAATATAAAAGACTCAAATATGCTGAATGTAAGATAATTTACTCTTCAGTTCCTTTGACCACTTTCTTATGTTGAAGTATGAACTGTGGAATATGTTGCCAGCACTCTGTGCTGCTCTTACCTCCTGTGGACTTGATTGCAGATAAGTAAGAAAATTTTACGTTTTCCCAACTTTAGTATTCCTCCTAGACACTGCCAAATCTCTCCAGAGGTGACATACTCCCTTACCCATTATGGTGACAAGGATGAGATAACATTGGCTGTAACACGCTATTCACTTTGGAGGCTACAGTTGAGATTTGGGGACATCTGAAAAGCCAGCAAAAGAATATTATAAATTAAGTGAGGGAGATCCAAGATAGTGAAGTAGAGAAACACGGTGCCTGAGCCCTTCTGTGAACACATTAAAATTACAACTAAATTACAGAACAATCCACTTGGAGAATCATCTGAAGTCTAGCAGAACGCAAGTCCTATAACTGAAAATATAAAGCCACACTGAGACTGGTAGGAGGCGCAGTGATGCAGAACGAGCCCCAAATCTGTGTGGCGGCTGAGAACCAGGAGGGATAACTTGGCTGTGGAGGTTGCCCCCAAAGGAGGGAGGGACCTGAGCGCCACACCAGACTCCCTGCCAGAGTACTAGTACCAGAAAAAGGAGCCCCTACAGCAACTGGCTGTGAAAAACAGTGGGTATTTTGACCATTGGGTGGGATGAAAAGCTGCAGGAAACCCAGATACCCTCTTAAATGGCCCCCACACAGGCTCACTTGCTTGCAGGCACTCACCTTAGGATCCGGTGGAGGGACAGCGACTTGGAGGTGTTGGAGGCATACAAGGAGCAGACTGCGGTGAGTGGCTAAAGGTCAAGGGCTGGATGACAGTTGCCATTTTCCCTGTGTGGGGTCCTCTTCTCATGCTGCCGGGCAGGCAGCCACCATCTTTAATGTGTCGAGCCTGCCCCCGAGGCTTACAGCCAAATCTGAATCTGATTGGTCAGGTGAGCTCCACTGCTCCACCCTGCTGACTCACCCTACCCATCTGCCCCAACACCCAACGCACTTTCTCTAGGAGCAGCCAGTCCCACCCATATTGCACTCTTTCTTGGAAAACTATCAGAGTCTGACAGGCCCCAGGCTCATGGCGACTGGCCTTGGTATGCTCTGAGACTTTTGTTGAATAGCCCCAGGGTTTGCACTGTCATCAAACCAGAATTTACATTAACCTGGTGACCACAACTCTTACCCACTCTAATGACTCCGAGACCCTGCCTCACCCAACTTGCAGACCACACAAAGCTCTATCAGCAGCTAAACCTTAAGGGAGCCAGCAGGTGGCAGCAGACCTCAGGGTGCCCTGGGTTTCTGCAGAGCTACCTCAGGCCTGGTACTGGTGGCAGATGTTCTTGGTTTGTAGTGTGGCCTCGCCCATCCGCCTCCAGGTTTAGCACAGGCAGCGAACAACCGTGTATCACTTTGTAGCTCCTACCAGGTAGTCCCCAAACAGTCACAGGCAGTGGGTAGTGACCTGGGCCTGCACTAGAGCCCTTCCCAAAAGGCCTGAGAACCAACATACTTGGAGGTTGGCTTCAGACCACAGCAGAACACTGCCAAACTAGCCCCACAAGTGGCACTCCCAAAGGGCAGCCTCAACAGGCACCAGAGCCTACTGGGGTGAATCCCACTCACTTGGGTAATCCATTCACACCGCAGCCCATAAGCAGTGGATGTTGCTAAATCCCACAGCCAATTAGCCTGAGGACCAATGCCACCCACTGATATGCCAATAGTAATGAAGGCTCAACTATAACAGGAGGGCACACACAATCCACACAAATGACACTCCTAGAGACTGAGAGGTGTGGAGACTGAGAGGACTGGGGGACGGTGTGACTGGGCTCCATGGGGCACCTACCACATAAGGCCACTAGGGAAGACCTGGAGACATAGCAGGGGTAGCAGGGGTACTTATAACAAACAAAATAGACTTTAAAACAAAGGCTATATGAAGAGACAGTGAAGGACCCAGCAATCCCACTTCTGGGTATTTATCTGAAGAAACCCAAAATGCTACTTGGAGATGTGTGCATCCATATGTTCATTGCAGCACTGTTTACAATGGCCAAGACGTGGAGTGAGCCTGGATGTCTGTCAAGGAAAGAATGGATAAAGAGGGTGTATATATATATATATATTATATATATATATATATATATATATATATATATATATATATATATATACACATATGTATGTATGTATGTATGTGTATATATATATATATAATGGAATATTGCTCAGCCATGGCAGGTAATGAGTTCTTGCCATCTGCAGTGCATGGATGGACCTGGAGAATATTGTGCTGAGTGGAATATCAGACAGAGAAAGACAGATGCAATGTGACTTTGCTTATATGTGGAATCTTAAGAACAAAATTAACTAACAAAACAAACTCATAGATACAGAAAACATTTTGATGGTTGCTAGAAGGTTTGGGGGTATGGGTGAAAAAAAGGGGAAGGGATTAAGCAGTATAAATTGGTTGTTACAAAGTAGTTATGGCAATGTAGGGTACAGCATAAGGAATAGAGTCAATAATACTGTGATAACTATGTATAGTGTCAGATGGGTACTAAATTTGTTGGGGTGATAGGAGAGATTTAGGGTGAAGGGATTAATAAATACAAATTGGTAGTTACAAAACAGTCATGGGGAGGTAAAGTACAGCATAGGGAATATAGTCAATAATATGGTAACAACTACGTATAATGCCAGATGGGTACTAGACTAGTGAGGGGGATCATTTCTTAAATTATATAAATGTCTGACCACTATGCTGCACACCTGAAATTAATATAAAATAATATTGAATGTGAACTGTAATTGAAAAATTTAAAAAGGGAGGCAAAAGGGGAATAAGAGGTTCATATTTCCAGGTAAAAACAAATAAACATTGGGGTATAACGTACAGCATGGGGAATATAGTCAATAATATCGTGACAGCATAGCATGGTGTCAGATGGTTGCTGGACTTATCGTGATCACTTCTTTAGTTATATAAATATTGGATAACTATGGTGTACCCCTGAAACTAATATACCATGTTTCCCCAAAAATAAGACTTAGTCAGAAAATCAGCTCTAATGCGTCTTTTGGAGCAAAAATTAATATAAGACACGGTATTATATTAATTAGATTACATTATATTACATTACATTATGTTATATTATAAAGACCTGGTCTTATATTATAGTAAAATAAGCCAGCGTCTTATATTAATTTTTGCTCCAAAAGACATATTAGAGCTGATTGTCCAGCTAGGTCTTCTTTTCAGGGAAACACGGTAATATTGTGTATGAGTTATATTTTTAATAAAAATCTTTAAAAAATTAAAGTTTAGTATTACTCAAATATCAGAAGTTGGCTTTTGTTTTAAATATTTAAAATATGTTTAAACAGGTAAATAAACAGAGAAATTACTTCTTTCAATTCAAATACTACATAAGTTTAATTAATGCATATCCAAATAAACATCTCTTCAAAGTTTTCAAAATTGTTGCATGCATGTTGAATGTAATGAGACAAAGAAGACAGACACTATCGAAAAATCACAATTAGATGTTTATTTAGCAAAATAAATTTAAAGAAAATTTTCTATTAAAAAACATAATCATATCCAAATTTTAACTCCCCCATTCTTTGGTATTGAAATCAATGTTCAGGATATAAAATACATTATTTTGAAGTTTAGTCATTGGGTCTATAACAGTTTACAATAGAAAGAAACCAGAAAATTAAGTTATCTGTAATGGTTTTATTTGTTGAACAACCAATGGATGCATAAAAGCAGTTATGTGTGTGCAGAGTTCAACATCAAGGAAATATTCATTCATAGATACATATTTTCTAATGGAAATATATTTTAAGCTTTTAATGCTTTTCTGCCATCATTTTACTATGTTATCTGAACAGTAATCCAATATGCAGGTGCTGTTATTCACTTAACTAACGAACTACTTTCCAAGGAAGCTGACACCACCATACCAGGACTTAGCAACATTTATTTTTCAACAGGACTACACCATTTTAAAAAAAAGTGTCTGTATTTCTCAGAATTGCGTGCTTCAGTCTTCTCATAAAACAGTATCTGGAAATTGCTAATAGCATTAAATTAACATGAATAAAATCAATTCTATCTAAGTCTTTTTTGTTTCTCGTAAGAAAAAATATTATAAAACCAGACTTTTTGTTTCCTGTAAGAGTGGCATTATGTGGACCGCTAAATTAGCCATGCCAAACACTTCCAGAAACACCATGTGAGAACCGAACTACTCTTACTCGTTTGATACATTCTTTGTGGGTGCCAATGCTGAGTCCTCCATGTCCTTGCCTTCTTGTGTGAAGATTATCTTCCCCTTAATTTGTTAAAATAAATCTGAGAAAAAAATCCAATAACAAACTAGGGCAGTAATTTTTTTTTTTTTTGGCATAGATTTATGACCACAAACGATCAAGCAATGGATAGCTTCAGTGCTAACACTGTGATTGGGAACAAGAAGAGTACAACCATAATAAAACACAGCTATCTATTAGGAGGACTGCATAAAGACATCTTTGGCCATGTAGGCTCTGGGCCCTCTGGAAATAAGTCAGTTGCATTGCCAACATGACAAAGAAAATAGCGATGTTCAGAATCAGGAACAGTCTGGTATACGAAGCAGATAATGATGGGGCTTTGCTGCCAGTAGTTGTCACCATCCGTGCTTGTCCAAACCGGCCTTTCATCAAGCCATCATTTTTGTGTTTCTCGTATGTTATATCTGCAAAATCTAAAAGGTCTTTCATTTCTTCATCTTCATCTATGGGCAGTTCTTTCTGTGCCAAAATCTGAGCTTTCTGTCGAATCTTTTTCTCATTGACTTCAATTTGTGCAAAAATATCAGGGACGGCATCCACAAATTTATAGCGTTTGCCTACCCTTCGGTTTTTCTTTGACTTGCTTTGCTGCTGCTGTTGTTGCTGAGATATGGCGAAGATCCTGTCGATGGCCTCCTCAGTCTGTCTCTTATCTGAAAATCTCAGCAGCCGCTCAGCAGTCTTCCTGAAGCTAGCTGTGTTCCGGACTCGGGATAGGATCTGCTTCTCCAGCAGCTGGAACACTGGCTTAAAATGCTGCAGGTTCTGCTCCACAGCAGCAGCGTAGTCCTTCACCTCAGGGACAGTGGTGCTCCTGATGGCTGAACTCCGGTCAAACAGAATTTTCTGACGATCTGCAATGACCTGTGCAAAGGCGGACTGTCCTGTGGTCTCCCCTGTCCAGAGGTAAATGGCGTAGGCGTGCCGGCTGGTGGCTATGAACACATCCAGTTGTTGAGAGTCCCCATGGATGCTGAAGCTCTGAACATCTACGGATGGCCCTATGAAGAGGTAAGCTGCCCTGGTGATGGGACTTCGGAGGTGCATGGTGACATTCACATAGTTTGTCCCATTGTAGGGATAGCCACGAGGGTATGTCACTGAAGCAAAGGTGGCTTTCTCACTGTAGCCAGTATCATCCATCCAGTACATTTTATAGAGGCCATCTCGCTGCCTGATGAAAGCCCCATGGACCCCATCAACCACAGTCTCCTCAAAAGGGAAATCCACATTGTGGAAGAAGCTTGCTGCTGTCTCCAAAGGGCTCTCCTCTCCCAGATGTATTTCATCCACCAGGAGGAGAAGCTGTGGATGCAGGAGGATCAGATTCCTCTGGACATTCTTCAGATTGAGATGGGGGTTATAAGCTCCCACACCTTCTCCTCGGATGAAAACCACCCCATTTTTCTCCACTGCTGCAACCACTCTCCCTTGACAGCTCGCTGCTAGGTCATGCTTGTATTTAGACCATTTTGATGAGCAATCTTCTGTGACCTGACCCTCCCACGGAGAAAAGCAGCTCTTTGACACAGCTGGGGAAAACATCAAAACATTGTTGAAGAAAGTGTATTTTGGCCCGTAGAGAGCCTCAGTAATGAAAGGTACACCATTGGGAGCAAAAGTAAATGAGTTTTGATCAGGATGCTCATGGCCTGCATTAAAATTTCTCCATCCTTTGATCCAATCTTTGTATTTGTTTCTGTGGACAATGTCATATATTGCACGTCCCCCAAGTTTTCCTGACTTGAAGGAAAGAAAAGACCTATTGATTTCTGCAGGCAATGCACTTCCATAAGTCACGACACCCCAGTCTTCAAAATAATGCAATGTAGGGGTGCCAAAATCTGGAGGAGGAACCGATTTCAAGCTGGCATCATACCTGAAAGAATTAAAAATTAATTTGTTTTCTGGTGGGAGTGAAAATAACACATCAGAACTGCGATGCCACATTTGGTAATGCAGCTGGAAGAAAATAACACCAAAAGCTACCCCGAGCACTGGCAATGTAGACTGTATTAGGGACATTTCTGGGACGTTTCTGAGAACACCCACGGATGTTCAGCATGTGCAGAGGGACACCGTTGGTGAAAGCGAGATGAAGTATCTTTACAACATGTGATTCTTGGGTCTGAATCTGAAATGATTGTTGCTGCTAATCACTAGATGAACCTTCTTCACGTAATGATGTCGGAGCTGCCATCCTAATGACTGGGGCTCACGGAATTAAGCACTTCATCTAAACTTCTGGATGAGGGGCTTCAAGTTTAGACTCTAGCAAGCCTTGAGTTGTAATGAAATATTGTTCTGCAACAATGGTATTATTAAAAGTTTGGTAGAGTACTTTTTGTCCTCTAACAACATTAATTTAAATAGAGTTGAACTTCACATATTAGATTAAATTTATGCCAATATATCACATCTAAGAATATGAACAGATGAAATTCAGGAAACTTATTAATATTGAAGGATTTCTAATTGAAAGCTACCACTGTCTAGCACAGATCCAAAGGTTTTGTTTTAATCTGCAGATGATGTCATGCATCTTTGACAATAAATTACCTCTTTTTATTTATGATAATTTTATCAAAGTCATATAGAAATTAACGTTAAACTTCCACAGTGATTAAGAACACAGGTTTTTGATTCACAAAGGCCACAAAAATAGTAATAAACATGATCGCTGGCTTTAAGGATTTCAGGTAACAGCCTTGACAGGCTCATATGATCTCCTACTCAGAGAAAGAAAAGGCAGACCTGTATTATTAGCTCTTACATACTTTTTCCTGAAGTGAATCAATCACCTATGGTGGAGTTAATCTCACTGGTGTTTGATTTTGGCTGTTCTGTCTGTTGTTTTAGAGTCTCAGTTTCAGGACATCAGAAATTATGTCTCTACCTAGGTCTAGTACAACAATGTTGGCTTAATTTTGTGATTTAACAAATCCAGATACAAGCTGAATTTGCCATCCTTCTCTCAGTTTTTGGTCAGTTTGTACATTCCTATAAGGCAGATTTTAAACCAAGGTAGACTTGGCATTAATCTGACTCCTATAGTCAGTGTTATAGAACTCTCTATGCTACTTATATATTGGTAAAGATTATTAAATAATGACTATTAAATAATGATTTCATACCCCTAAAAGGAGTCAAGAATGGTTGCATTTTAATTTATATTTAGTTCATCTGTGCATATAGTTTTTAAAAATGCTGGCTAAACTATACACAGTTATTCTTTTCTAATGTTATTTTCCTCGTAATTGTTTAAATTTTAAAAAAATAATGAAGAGAAATAATCAAACCACAGAAGCTTATTTTGGAGTTGAATGCAAATTTCAAAAGGCTAAAAAGACATCAGAGATTAATGATTAACTAGTTCCCTGTAATTTTTATTTTAATTTATTGAATGCCAACAGTATATTTGGCAGTACTTTAAAAAGGAGACCCTGGCTTCTCTTTCTGGGCTTAAAAGATTAAGGCAAAAAATTTACATAGTTCTTTTATTATCAAAGTGAAACTGTCAAATACTGCCAAACACTTTTGAATAGTTTTGAAAATTTAGTAACAGCTTTGCAATTAAAAGATTATAATGTTCCATTTACTAAAACAAGACAAAGTATTTTATTACCTTAATTTTTTTTTGGTGTGATTATCAGAATAACCCAGTCTAAATTTTGTGGTTTTCTCTTTGTATGATTTCAAAAACGATATAAATCAAAACATATATATCTATGAAATAGTGTGAGCCTAAGACATCTCTAGTATAAGAAAACCCAAAACTGCAAACAGTAATTAGGTCTTGAATGCAAGGAAATGTTTCTAAAAGAGTTTCAAACACTGTGACATGAATTAAAGTTGCAAGTACTTAGGTGACATAAAGAAAAGTATTTAAAAGTGCTTTAGATTATTCTTTTTTTAATGCAAAAAACTAGCATGCTGTATCCCTCGTTACAATTTCTTTTCAAAACCAGTCCAACGTGTCATACCAGAGAAATTCAGTGTGAAGAGTACACCAGCGCTGCCCTTTGGATGGTGTCCCTGGACCTTCCACCACACGGTTCTTTCTGATTTGGTCAGCCAGCCAGTTACCACTGCCATTACGCATGACAAATTTATCCAGGAACACTAACTGGCTTTCTGGACCATAAAACCAGTTGTAATTTGAGTCTGCAATAGCCACCGTTCTTTGAAACCCTGGGGGAAGAAGTTTGACAGTATTAAGATAAGTTTAAAACCGCACGCTCCCAATAAAGGTCTAAACAATGATTTTTAATCATGTCCGCAAATTAGAATCAATTGTGCATCTTGGACAAAAAATAACCAATAAAACCACAATGCTCATGTTCCTGGGACCAATTAATTCGATTAGAATCCCTCCGAATGTCTTCCACAAATCTTGTGTGTAACTTTTTATTTGTCGTATGTCAACTTGTCATTGGTGATGGAAATGCCACTACCATTAACACTTAGACACACTGCCCACCCTTCTCCTTTCCCAATGTCCATCTATGTGAATTATAGTCGCATAGGTACATACACTATCCTCTTATGTATGGTGAGTTCCTGAACCAAAACTGAGCGCCAGCTTCCTACCAACCCATCCACATCCCACACCAAGACAATAACATAAGATGTTTCAATTTGGCCTCCAATAATAAGGAAGTTATAAGGTTGGGGGGACAAATTGAGCTTCTATAGGAAGAAAACAATTCCCACAGAAGATCCCGCCAGTATGTATTGCTGGAAGTCAAAGCAAAGAGAGAAAATGCAAAGATAATACTGGAACAGGTTAGAAACATAAAAGTAGGTAAGACTGAATGGGCTCCAAGCATTCTTGAAAAAGAATGGGAGAAAACTCTGGGACACACAGGAATAATCACTACTAGAACAGCCACTGTAGAGCAAAAAAGAGACATGTTGAAAAGAGACTGACTTACCACAGAATCCCTTCTAACTGTTACCATGACTGTATTTCCGTGATTTACAGGTAATGTTTTTGCTTCTACCAGTTTAGTGAATGCTCTTCCAAGTAAATCTTATTATAAAATGTGATTTTCTGAATCTTCTACTAATTTGTGAGTCCCCTGAAAACGGGTATGTTTTATTCCTCTTTGAATCCCCTGCCTAGTACAGTGACTGGCAAACAGATGTTCAATAAAAGCCTGTTGAATTAATTGACACAAATATTTGAATTCTTCTCTTACAGGTGTTCACACTGTGTTTTCCACCAGCGTAGAAGTAGCCACGTACACAGCTCACAGCAGACCCAAGCCCTGCTGTTGTTGGCTGTTAGATCTCAGCTCAAATTACAACGCACTGACACCACTTAAAGGTCCCTTCTCTTGATGGCCTTTGTTTATCACAATAAACTATAATACAGGTCTCTTCTGCGTGTCTAAGAACGAGGAATAAAACAGTGGATTCTGAATGTAAGTGTCTAAACTAAATCTTAGTATGGTTCTTTTGCTCTGCAGTATTTTTTGGAAAACTAATCCAATAATCCAATGGATTGGAGATTTTATCCAATCCATGTGTATACAACCAGAGCAAAAAGATTTAAATACCAAATTCTTAACTGTAGACCTAGAATAATCATCTAAAAATTGAACTTCACTGGGGGAAATCCTGATGAAAATCTATCTCCTAAACTCCTTGTAACATATTAGTCCTGCTTAGAAATAAGGAGAATTACAAGGTGCTCCTAGAAATAAACAAATTCTTAAATCATACATATCTTTTTTTGAGAGCTAGTTCTCTTAGAAGACTAAGGTACACAGCAACAAGAGATGAGCTTTACAGCAATTCATTTCTTGGTTAGTTTTCCATATTTTTATACTATTTATTTCAATAAAATATTTAAAGAAAATACTAAATCTCCAACTTAAAACATGTAGGTGCAAACTTTCATTTTGAATCATGCCTATATAGTTTGGATGAAAAAATTATAAACTAAAATCCAAACATCAGGGATCACACAAAAAGGAAAATTAACATGTAATCATAAATGCTGATATTCTGTTCAGAATCATGAAAATGAATTTGTAGATGTGCCCAAGTTTTACATATACAAAAATAAAAGTCCTCTGGAGGCTACAAATTACATTTAATCCTTTATGCTCCAAATTTTACAATACCTAAATCACAAATCCTCACATTAACTCCCAAGATGTTCTGGCTATATAACTCTTAAAGTGAATTTGACTGATTTTTTTGTTTTTTGTTTTTTTAAGTCCTGTTAACCACAACATGGCTGAAACCCCACATTTCTCTAGTCCATTCTCATAACCAGGAAAAATTACAACAGTTCATGTTGTCCCACTTGTGATACCTCACTATACCTGGCAGGATGGTTCTGTACATAAATGCAAAATGTTGTTTCAGCCACGGATGGCCAAAGTGGTTGATGTCAAAATGCCTCTGCACAAGGAACATATACTGGAAGAGCGATCTGGTGGTGTAGCTGCCATAGGCAACCCCTTCATAGAGGGAGCCATCCGTCACCTCTCGGAGCAAGACCAGAGACTTCTCCATGATGGTCAGAACCTGTTTGGTCCACAAGTAGGCTTCTTGAAGATATCCTGAAGAATGAAAACATGTGGAAACAATGACTCAAGCTTTAATAAAACATAAACAAAATATGTGGCCAAATAAAACCCTCAGTTATCTGAGCAGTTTATATTACAAACTGCATTTTGTAAAACTCTCCCTTATCAACATTATAAATAACATCCTGCACTTAATCCAGGTTTGTGATGGGTCCATGATGTAAGTTAAGACGTTCTTGAATACAGGTCATTTATTAAATGAAGATAAACTTTTAAATGAATATCAGTCATTTTCCAATCTTTAATATACTGAAACCACATCACACCTAAGATTATGAATTGCACATAAGTTTATGTCTGCAGGAAAAGATCTGTATATTGGTACTTTTAATTCAATTTTCCTAAAAACTGCTATTTGAAAATAGGTTTTGAAATTACTTTACAAAACTTTCACCACTATTTTATAGGATTTGTAATAAGCTGCAAATATTATAAAGTCTAAATGAGCAGTCTTCAATTTGTTCTGTCATTAGGAGACAATTTCTCATCCTTCTGTGCTTTTCGATTCCTTAGGATCTGAAAAGGCAGCACAGTGGGGTGAAGAGACCATTGGAGGGCAATGTAAGGGTGAAAAAAACCAACTGGGAGTCCAGAATCTGCCAAAAATGAGCTACATAATTTTGTTCAAGCACGTCTTCAATCTGTCACATCCTTCAATTTCCCCAACTGAAAATTAAAGGTCTGAAATCTTAAAAATAAATAAATAAATAAAAAATTAAAAAAAAATCAACTCAGAAATGCTGGCTTTCTATAATTCTTGCAAGACTAGCATTTAGGTAATAATAACAACTCCTCGTATTTCTTTAACATTTGTAATTTACACAGCACTGAACATAATCTTACTTAATCCTTTAACAACCCAATTACGCATTATAACTCCAAAATTACAGCAAGGTTGACTTGTTCAAGACCTCTGGCACCGAACTAAAAATGAACAGGACTTTTGATCTGAACCCAGGTCTTAAGATTTAACGTTTGTTTTGTCTGCCTGTATTTGACACACAACCTGGGAATAAAATTAAGTTCACTGCTCCAAATGTGGGTGGAGTCTTATTGCTTCATTCCCACAGATGTGTGTGATCATCAGTGCTGAACACTCTACCTGGACCTACTAGGTGTGGGGGGCTTCCAGAGGCCCAGGTACCACAGTTCCCAGCCTAAATTCAAGATCCTAGGATAAGGAAATCCTGGATTCCATCTCATGAGGCCAACACCGTTCTCAGGCATGGCTGTGCAGAGGTGACTGTTCATTGTTCCCTGGATTCACTTCCAATGTAGCTCCGCACCTGAATGGCAGTCTTCTGGATAGTTTGCAATTTCCATTCCCTAACTGTTAGGGTTTAAAATTCCAACCATTTTCATCTTTCTCCTCTCTGTATCGTCCATCCGTAACCAGACACCAATGTGACTGATGTTTAAAATCAAGCCTGTTACTCACTGCTCCCTTGATATGTTACCTCATTTTTCTCATTTTTCCTTACAACAACCCTGGTCAAGAGATATGAGACAATCTCGACCAACATACTTTGTAAACTTCCAATCTGTCAATATGATGTACTGATGTTGTTGATGCTATTTTCCCACAATCCATACACCTTACCTGGAATATTCTTCATTATTTTCACTTACCATACCCTATCCATCCTTGAAAGTCCCACGAACATCCTCAAACTCACTTAAAGAACACTGTTCTTTTGAATTCAAAGTTAATACACTCGCATGGTATAGAACTAGAACTTCATGATACCTCATTTCATTCCCTAGTGCTATTATAACTATTAGGTAATCATTTAAACATTTCACATCTGTCTGCTTTCCAACTGATTTGTAAACTGCTTATATGTGATCCTGTGGTCTGTGCACCAAGCCTTAGATGCGATTAGCAGAACAGACAGAAAATTCTAATTCTCCGACTTTTGAGATTTTATGTGAGTCCAGTGGGAACTACAGGTGAGCTCTAAGCCACCTCAGTCAGTATCTATAATGCTGGTCTGGAGGACATAAAATTACGGAAACAGCCTGGCCAAAGCAGCTCCTAAAGTTAGTGAGTATGCCAAGAAAGCAGGAACTGTAAGTCTAATTATTAACTAAGGTGTATAGGACCAGAGATTTCACCCCTTTTCCTGCCCATTCTTATATATGTGTGCCCTGCTTATGTAAGGGCTCCAGGACTGTATCTCAGAGCAACCTATAACTTTCATCAGAAAATAAATGCGTATGAAAACTCCTGTCAGAGGAGAAGTAAAATTTTGATCCAATCTGAACCTTGGGATTAAATTTTGTTTTTGTGAGAGTAGAAGGCAAAGGGACCCAGGATGAAAATTCACCCTCTTAATTAAGCTTTCCTTAAATTATGTACTATCAAGTGAATTTCTATTCCAAGAGAGGCAACCACATATAGTGAAAAGAGACTGAACTTTGAGTTTGGCCAGAAGTAGATGCAAACCCCAGCTACCTTACATGGTTGATATGAGACTTAAATATGGACAAGAATGATCACGCCATACGCTCAATTAATGTTAGTTTCTTTTCCTCTAAGATCTAATTAAAAATGATAGTTGCTTGATGTGACAAGGGAGGAAGCTAATTTTGGGGAAAAATCTGATGTTGGATAATCTATAAAATGCTTATTTATCCTATAGGGAATATAATCAAGAGTTAAATTCTTTTAGATTTGCCAGCTCCAAGTATATATTTAATATCCTAATAATTCACTACGATCTTAGGGCTGCATTTCTTAAATACAATCATATGTAGTCATTTACAGACTTCCACAGGAGTTGCAATTAAGTCAGAATTGCAAGAACAAAGAAAATGTAATATTGGCAATTATGTTATCTATGAAGGCAAAGTCGCTATATGAGCCACAAAAGTCACTCCCAAATTTGACCTAAACGATATAGACTGGTTGTTTTAATTCTTTAGAGAGCAGTGGTGTAATGATACACATTTGTGTACAATGAAAATTCATTTCAAATAATAAATCACCTGTCTAGCTTTTAAAAACTCCATTTATCCCAGCTGACTGTCTTCATTGTCAAAATTCGCTGGAAAAATGAATACTGACCACTTCTCCTGTGCTGTAAGAATAGGGCTTGGGAAGCCATAATTAAATAACCTGCAAGCTAATATAACTATCAGAAATGAGAAAAGAGATGTCTCGAAATTCACTAAGAGATGCCGTAGGTATTACCTCATCTCATAGGCTTAGTTGGGATCCAAGTACGAACATGACTAAGACTGGTTAGGAAAATGCTTGGGTCACAGCATGGCAACTATGACTCATGGCAGCTTGGGTATCCTTTGGCTGTGTCCACACGCACCTTGGTTCATCAGAACTAGGCTTCCTGTGAGCAAAGCCATGCAGTTGGTGGGCTGATGATTGTGCAGATATTGAAATCCCCATCCTCTCCTGTATGAAGTTTCATACATATATCCGGAGGCATTGGCAATCACTTCAAGAAACTTCTCCTGTTGTGTCTTGCTCAGGTAGTTGTACAAGAAGTCATAAGCAGTGGCAAAACCAACCAGGGAGTGAGCGAGCGGAACTTCATCCCAGGGAGCATCTTTCACCAACCTGCAAAGGAAAATACGCCATGCCAATGAGTGCAGCAAGGCTCACAGCTTTCATCACACTGGTTAAATGTCTATTACTCAGACTAAAGGACACAATTGAAGATATAATCCAAGAGGTTCAAGAACATGGAATCAGCTTCCCTCCACATTAGCCATATACATCAAGTTTGGCTAATGTGAAAATTACAGAGGTAACACTTTTCTCTCTCAGGCTTCTGGCAACATCGAGGTGGTGAGAAACTTTACTTTTAATTTTTCACTCTTGATGAGAGGTAGTGGAATATGTTCAAAGAGACCTAAAGTACCTAACATGCAGTAGCAAGGCAAAATTCTCTGGTGCAGCCATCTAAGTAGCTCTCACCGTGCCCTTCTTACCTGAGTAAGAGGTTCTCAATTCTGTTCTTACGGCCGCCTTACTAAAACGGTCGAACATGTATATCCCATCTTATTTCCCATAGGCTGGTCAAGGTGAAGGTAGCATGATCTATAGTTTGTGACCTCTCAATCTGGACAGGCCCACGTGATCAGCACCATGAGAGGGAGAGTGGCTTACACGTTGGTATAAGTGAGTGAAATGAACTGATTCTATTTCTATATCTCATTCTTCTCATAAAATGAACTGCAATGCTTTTAAGGTCTGTTGAGTATCTTCCCGAGAAGTCTGACTACTGATCTGTGAAGCATTGCACTGTCAGTTTCCAGGAAGCCAAATTTCTGCTTGACTTGCTACATTATTCGGCAAGCATTTTAATAGGGTGTAGCCTGCATTAAACAGGAAGCTAACAAGGATCTTTCACAATCACCATTCTATGGAATTATCCAGAAAACCCTCCCCATCTGTTCAGGATGTATTTGAATAACCTCTAAGAGGGAAACAAATGAAGAGTGTGCAGTTCTTGTGGGAGGTGGAAGAAAGCTCTCAGGGATTAGACTAAAGCTTAACATTTCTATGCCCATAAACCTCTTTTGGCAATCTAGCGAAGCCTTAGCCTCTTTCGCAGTATGTTTTAAAATTCCTAAGATAAAATATGTAGGGATACAAGGAAATCTATTACTTTGAAATACAACTATCAATACAGATATTTTTAAAAATTGTGATGCACGTGCTTCTTTATTAAGGCATTAAATAAGATTTAACAGCACGGATAGTAACTAACAATTTATAAGTCGTGATGAGCACAAGCAATATTTTGAAGTATCTATAATAACTATCATGTGATATGAAAACACCTGTGATGTCTATCTGTGACAGAGTTACAGGCTCTCCCAATGTCACTGTAGTTGGTTACCTATATTCAGCATTTGGAGGAAATGCTAATTTCGGTTAGAGTTGGTAAAAATTAAGATGCAACATTTCCCCCAAATCCCAGGTTAAGAATACTTAAAAATGGTCGAGAGACTACTTCTTTTATACTGTGTCCTCCCATTAAGAATTTATATTAAATAAGTGATCTTGGTGAGGCCTTTTCTGGTCGCCCTGTCAGAATTTCAACATCACTCCCCAACCAGCAATCTCTCATTTCCCTTCCTGTTTGTCTTCTTAGCGTGTGTGTACTGAATGTATATGTATCCCCTACTGGAATTTAAGTTCTGTAAGGGCACGATTTCTTTTTTCCCCTCTGTTGTATTCACTTTTGAATCCCCAATCCTATAATGGTGTCTGGCATCTAGCAGATTCTCGATAAGTATTTTTGGAAAGAAAGGAAAAAGGTAAAGGAACAAGCTTATAGAATTAGGCCACACAATGAATATGCAATCATTATGAAATTGGTAATTTGGAGGAATCCCTTGGTATTTCATAATGATATCAGTGTTTGGTTAGCTGTGCTAGTGATACAGCCTGGTGCTAAAGTGGCAAAGGTAGATGAGTTTCTTAACCATTTGGTCACCCACAAAGCTGCCTTGCCAGTCCGCTTGCCAGTGTGTGTACTGTTTGTAAACAGAGTGTGAAGAGTATGAATTCCCTATCTCCAGGAAAAACAACAGCTTATACTGGAAGTTTACTGTGAAGGCGTTAGGAACACAGTCTTCACTGATTTATGGTGACTGGTAAGCCAGGATGAGAATACAAGTCATTTGTTTTCCAGCTCTGTGACTTCGCACCATATCACATTGCATCTATAAACTAAAGCATATATACCTAGCCATGAGAGAGGTGTCATTAACAAATTACTACCATCTACTGAAACCTGACGTCTGATTAACCAATGAACTTATTTTTAGAGATAAAAGAACACTGAATATAATTCTCATACTTCAGGTAATATTACTAGGCAGTTTCTGTGAAAATTTCCAAGCTTCCACATAGTTGCTTATTCCAAACAGTTTTAAATTCAACAAAATACTAGCATACTGATTTAAAAAAACACACAAAACTTTATGGAACTATCAAGTTCATCACTATGTTGTTATGAAACATGACCTGTAATAGCTTTATTTCTAAAAGGTTACTTAAATGCTTTACCAATACTATTACCCACCCTCAAATACAAAGTGCATGGAAGAGAGCATATTTTACTCTCCTGGAAAACAAAGGAAATTTGCTTTTAGCCCATGGACGACAACAAACAAACTATCTTATATAATGCGATCCTGATCAGTGGTTAATCAATTTATTGGAAAGGCTGGTTAAGTGGGGAATCATTAAAAAAAGACACAAGTATTAATTTTTGAATTTTATTTCAGCTTAAAATATCCGTATGTACATATATCCACCAACCATTTGAAGGTGAGCTGAACGCCTTTTCTTTGAATATGGGTCTACAGGTTGGAGTTTCATCGCTCCATCCTGCAGATAACATTATCATCACAATTTCTAGCTTTATTCTCTTTATAATCTAGAAGAAATTAAAGATAACTTGAAAGATTGTAGAATCCTTCCAGATTTTTTAGGAGTCTTCCCCTAAACTTTCACAAATTTCACCCAGCAATAATTTATATCAACATTATGACAGCAATATTTTACAGTAAGTCGTTCCAAAGCATTTAAGTTGGTTTTAGAAACATTCTTTTACTTTTGAACTCACACTTATTCTATTTATATAATAGTATTAAAATTGTATAATTATAGTATTAGTAAAACTGGCATCAACTGTCTTAAGAACAAATACAACTGGTATTTGCGAAGCACATAACTCTACTAGTGGGAAGAGAAATGAATGGACATACAGACAGGTGGACAGGCCTTGACATGCCTCCCAGCATTCTGAGAGTTGCTGCTAGGTTACACAAGGATTGGAGGTTAATTTCACTGGCAAGTCAGTGAAGAGGAAGTTAGGTAGGAAAACTTTTACTGTATTTCATTTTTTTTATAAACTATACTTTCTCCCTTTGGAGAGATGTTCTTAAAGTAAGGTCCATGGACCCCTGGGATCTCCAAGACTCTTTTAGGGGATCCCAAGTAAAAATTATTTTCAGAATAATATAAAGATGGTATATGTTGATAGTTGCACTTGTCGTCCAAAAGCAATAATGGCTAAATGCTGGCACCTTAGCAAGAATCCAGGCAGGGGCACCAAACTGCTCTAGTAATCCTTGTATGGTTCTGTACTGCTGCCATTTACTCTAAGCTAAAAAAAAAAAAAAAAAAAAAAAAAAAAGGCCATGTTCATTGAAGAATATTCTTCATAAAGTGGTAACAATTATTAATTTTATAAATTCCAGCCCTTTGAGCACATGTCTCTTCAATATTCTGTGTGATGAAATGGGAAATATGTAAAAAGCACAATGGATACCAAAGTGCAGTAACAGTCACTAAGAAAAGAAATTGTGTAGAGTTAAGAGTTAAAACTAGCTGCTTTTTTTTCAAGAAACATCATTTTTACATGAGAAAAATGACTAATTGACAAACTATGGTCATTTAGACTCGGGTGTTTAAGTGGAAGTTTTCTTAAAAATGAACAGGAAGCCTTCTAGCTCAAGGAAAACTGAGCCTTAGTTGCCAATGACAAAACTTGAGCTTTGAAGCAAAAATAAGAATTTTGCAAAGTGTGTATCTGCTACCCTAAGCTTTAGAGCTTACAAATATATAGTTATATAAAAGCAACACACTCCTAAATTACGCATGGGTCAAAGAAAAAAATCATAAGCAAAATTATAAATGACTACAAATGATAATAAAAATACAACATGTCTGAATTTGTGGGATGCAGCCTACACAGTCTTTAGAGGAAATTTTATGGCACTGCAAGTTTTATATCAGAAAAGAAAAAGGTATAAAATAAATGTTCTAAGTTTCAACCTTAAGAAGCTAAAAAAGGAAGAAATCTTAAATCCAATGTTAACAGTAGAAAACAAATAATATAGACAAGACAAAAACATATGAAATACAAAACAGTCAATAAGAGAAAATCAACAAAGGCAAAATTGGTTCTCTGAAAATACAAATAATGGTTGAATCCAGGAATTGAGTATGTAAGTAGATATTAACTATATAATCTTAAAATTCTATGTATGATTGAAATTTTTCAAATTAAAAAGTTCAGAAAAAAATGATAATTTATAAATGTTGGCTCAGAAACAATTATAATAATTGTGCGTATTTTTATACATTTATTTATCTTCTAAAATTCAATATAAATTTTATAACATGTAACATTAAAAACATGCAATCTATTTCGAACATAACATGATACATAAAGGGTAAGTAAGTACTCTAGGACCAAGAGTACAAATCTAAAGATTCTGTCATCAAGGTTTTTCCAAAGAAAAGGATTAGCTAAATTGTTATCAACCTTATAGTATACTGAAGCCATGGCACACCCTCCTCCCGCCAGAGTGGACAATTAGCTATTTAGAACTTGTGGTAGGCAGAATAACAGTCCCCTGAAAGATGTCCACATCCTAATTCCTAGAATCTATGAATATATTACCTTCCAAGGCAGAAGGGACTTTGCAAATGTGATTAAATTTAGGACCTTGTGGGATGGGATTATCCTAGATTATCTTGGTGAACCCAATCTAATTACATGGGTCCTGAAAACCAGAATCTTTCCCGGCTGTGGTCAGAGAAAAATGTATCTACAGTGGAAAAATCAGAGAGATGCAACGTTGCTGGCTTTGAATATGGAGCAAGACAAAAAGAAAGGAATGTATGTAGCCTCTAAAAGCTGGAAAACGTCCAGGAAAGTCTAGAGCTCCCAGAAAGGAATGCAGTCCTAACACCTTAATTTTAGTCCAGTGAAACCTATATTAGACTTCTAATCTACAGAAATGTAAGGTAACACTGTGCTGTTTAAGTCACTAAGTTCGTGGTAATTTGTTACAGCAACAATAGGAAACTAATATAAAACCCCCCTGTCATAAATGACTACCAGAGATTTAAGGAAATTCCATAATAGAAAAGAACAAAATGATAAATGCACCAAATTAGCAAAATGATAAAAACAAACCATGCAGGTAGAAAAAAATTCAAAACTAAAAGAAGCTCTTGAAAATGGAAAACAAAATAGCAGGAAGACAAGCTCAATAGAAAGGCTGAAGGAAAGTTGAAGAAATATCAAGAAAGCAGGGAAATGAGACAAAGAAAACAGGAAAGAAAAGAAAATTAGAGGGTTGGCCCAACAGGTTGAACGTCAGAATAAGAGAACCAAAACAGAAAACAAAGAAAAACAAAGGAGAAGAAATCAAATATATCAAGAAAATTTCTGGAACTACAGGGCATGAATTTCCAACAAGTGCACAAGACATGAATGAAAACAGACCCATCCCAAATCAAACCAAGGCACATGATCCCACAATATCCTAACAGTGGTGATAGAAAAGACTTTAAAATCTATAAAGAAAAATTAGATTTCAGTCAAAGCATCAAGAATCAAAGTGGGATCAAACATCGCAATAGAACATTAGAAGCAAGAAGACAACAAAACAATGCCTCTTAAACTCAAAGAGAGAATTTTCAGACTATAATTCCACACCCAGACAAAGCTTTCATTTAGACACTGGGACTGAAGAATAAACACATGTAGACATCTAAGGTTGCAAAATTTACTTCTCTTGAATATTTTCTCGGGAAACCAGTGGAGAATTTCTCCATCCAAATTAGGCTACGTGTCAAAAAAGAAGACAACATGAGATTCATGGCAGGGCATCCGAGAGAGAAAAGGAGAACAAGTCAAGAGCCGTACAGCAGATCTAGATGACAGTAAGTCACAGGGCTCTGGCAGTTATTTCTTCAAGATGAACTGTTATGAATAAGGTCTTATTGAGAATGTCTTGTGTGAATGAACTGAGAGAAAATTTACATAACTGAGGAAGTCTGTCTGGTAATTAGTGATAAATGTATAGGAAACTACGCAAATAAAACAAGAAAGCTGTTATTAATCCTAGAGAAAGCAAAAAGTTGTATGCAAATTGAAAAGGGATCATTAAACATATGATATGGTTTAGTTGTCAATAGCTTTTGCCTTTTTAAAATATGCAAAGACAGTATCCATCTCATTAAAACTATGACATAATCTATATTGGAAGGATGGAGGGACAAGAGAAGGTCCATGTTGGTGGTGGATGGTATATGTGAGAGAGAGCTGAGTAATCCATCCACATGCTATGGAACGCCAATGGTTGCCTACAACCACCCAAAGCTAGGACAGTGGCATGGGACAGCTTCTCCTCGGAGCCCCCAGAGAGAACCAACCCCACTAATACCTTGATTTCAGACTTCTAGCCTCCAGAAGTGTAGGTGAATTGATCTGTTTGTTTTCACCTGCCATCACTGCCTTCTTCTTGCTGCTGCCCGAACACTCCCATTTATCATTAAGAGCAATCCCCTAACATTCTGACAACACAACACGAAAAAGGGCAAATAATTACCTGTGATATAAAGTTGAAAAAGTGAGAGACACTTTAACAATGGCAAAAACTGTACTCAAATTGCTAACTCTTGCCACCCTAATGGTAGGAATATATCAAAACCCAAATGAGGGGGTCTTCAGGTGCTAGGATACACATGAAATAGTCTTTTACTTTTTCTCACGGCTCGATAAGGTTAGCATTTACCCAAGATGCCCACTTTCTAACACTTTATCAAAAATTTTTCTCTTTTATAATTTGCTTTTTAAAGGTTTTGCTAAAGTTTCCTTTTTAAAACAGTGAATGAACTGCATGGCTGATTTTATTCTAGGCTCCAATAGGAAATAATGTACTGAAGAATTTATTCCACTCAGCCCTGGAAACCTGAAATGTAGTCATTAATCCCTGGCGTGCTCTTTTTCCTAATGAAAAAAAGATGCTTCATAATATATTTTAGGAACAAATACTCTAAACACTCACTAGAAATACGGAATAAAGAGGCCACCTCAAAGAGTGCAGTAGTTCTTTCCCTGGAGCTATTCAACAGGGGGGATACTGAGAAGAGATTCTCTGAAAAGGAAGCATGTGTTTATCAGAATGTTAGGCAGAATGTTCGAATTATCAATCACAAGCTAGTAACAGATTGTGGAATGAATATAATGGGTTACATCATATTTTTAGTGGAATTTAGTGGGATAGAAGAGAACAGAGAATAGTAGACTACAAAGCATGACTCAAATGCAAAAGCTGATTTGTGCAACTTTTACTTATATATCTACATATGTAGAGTTAAAGTTATGTGTACATTGGGTTGTAATGTCAACTGTTTCTTACTGTGGGTCACAGTCAAAAAAGGCTTAAAAACCACTGTCTAATAGAAGGCAAAGGTGACACCAAACAAGCAGCCCCTCAGATGCATCTTGAAGGCAGTGGACATGGGGGCCCAGGTTCTGTGCGTGCAGCTGAGTTCAGTCCTGGCCTTCCCAAAGCACTTTCCAGCAGAGAGGGGGTCTGGAGCCAGCACTGAGGGAAATCCCCTTGTGAGATCATCAGGACGGAACCCAGGACACCAGAGAAGTTCAGAATGTTCGAAGAAGAGGGCAGTGTGACAGAGGCAGATGTGAAACACTAAATGAGCCCAGGCAGTCAAAGCAGGAAGAAAAAATCATTTATCACTGTGTGGAAAAACAACAATAAAACATCTCTTGTCGCCGGAAACAATTCTGTTTGGCTTTGAAGCCATTTACATTCCAGAGAAAGAATGAAAAAATGCCTATGAATAGCACCCTATACCAATAATGTTTATTTTATTTCATGTCCTGGGGACACAGTTTCAAGGAATACTTCTTAAAAAGTAATTTGGCAATGAAGTGGAAAAAGCCAGCATAGGATTTTTCTTTGAATCATAAAAAATGTGCAGATGTACTATCTCATATGTTACCACAAAAACAATGAATGAAAACACTAAATTTAAGTTATGAGTCAAACTTGAGAGCTATCTTCAACATGCCATGGACATTAAACACTTTCCAAAATTTTCGAACTAGAGTGATCTATGTCATATTGAAAATAAAAGTAGACCACACTCCAAAGGCTGAATGTAATCACGTTCTCTCCATCTTCTCTGACCAAGTGACAGGCCACGATAGAAAAGCAAAAGCCAAAGATTCACACTGGCTTCCATAATACTTTAAAATCCTTCCCTAGTCGACAGGTTCTCCAAAGAGGGAAAAATAGTAAATTCCATGTGGTTTTTCAAAATTATGGTCAATAGTTTTAAGGCGGGAAAAATACTGAAGTTTTTGCAGGATGTGTGGATTTATTCTTATCTCTTCCTTCCGCAGATTTTTTTCTTGTCGTAGTGAATACACTGTAAATGAATCACAGAAATGAACTAAAATTTACTCACAAAATGTTACAAGCCTAAGTTGCTATCCACACTTCATCAATAATCTTTTTTTTCCCTTTTTATAACCTCAGGAGAAATAGTATAATTCACTTAAAGCTGATGCCTTCTTTTTGGAGCACTGTCTGCACAACGTTTCATTTTGGCTCCAGAAAATGATTTGAGGACACCCACGTGGCTGGAATGCTCTGTTAGCACCTTGCCTTTCATTCTTCTGGTTGTTATTCATTAATTTATTATGGCAGGCCTACTTTAATTAAATCTAACCTTTGAACTTTCCTTCTACATTTTTTTTTATCATCAACAGAAACTATGTTGTACTTGAAAGCCTATTTTGTATAAACTCTTTTCTCTTCGGGTGACAACATTTTTTTTAAGTCACAATACACTATCGGCAAACAGGAAGTAGGTAAAAATAATGCTTGAGAGAGGTGAACTTGACATCTCGTCTTAGATCCACGGGCACTTCAAACTCAGTAAACCCAAAACCAAACGCTTTATTAGCATTTCCCAACAGCTCCAAGTTTTACAATTTCACCGACAGGTCCCACCATCCTGTCAGCATTCCATAGAGATATTTCTCATCCTCTATATCCTCAAATACAATTGTCAAGTTTTACATATGCTAATTCTTAAAACTTTCTGGAAATCATCATTTCTTTCCATTCTCAGAACCCCAGATCCAGACTGGGAGAAGTTGCACAGGTCAGAAGGGCCCAGTTCTGCTATAGATAAATTGTTAACAAAAATAAAGGGATGAAGGGGAAACTGCACATAAAAAAGGACTTTAAAAAGATAGTTTTTAAAATGAGCAAGGAAAAACTTGTGCCTAGGGACGCTCACTTGAATGAACTATAAAGAAATCCAGGCACGTGATGACTAGAAGCTAGGGTAGTCTTCTTGGGGACAGAGAGGACTATCAATGGGATGGGGCCCATGGAGGGGCTTCTCCGGGGGGGCTGGAAATTTCCATTTTTTGATCTGTGCTGTAGTTACCAGGGCACTTGCTTTAGTTGCTTTATTAAGCTACAGATTCATCTGGATGGTGTTCTTTTTCACTTTGCAATGAAATGTTAAAAAGAAAAAACCCTCACACAAATCTGATCACATTACTGATCCGATCAAACCCTTCAATGGTCTCATCGTGCTTGTAAAGAAAAGTTCAAGCTCCTTCACGTGGTGGACGAGGCCTTGTAGCATCTGGTTCTCTACTCAAGCCTCAAAGTTTGCTAGTTTCCTCCGTACATTCAATTTTCAGTTCATCAAAAGCACTCTGCTTTCTTATGTCACAATCTCTGAACATCAGTCAGTCCTGCTTGGAACAATCAAACACGCTCTCTTCCCCCTTCACTGATTCCTATTTGTCCTTCAGGTCCCAGCAGGAAAGCCTTCCCCTATGCCCCAAGGTTGGGTGAAGTCTTCCCATCACACCCCGTACTTTCCCTATCATAATATGTCTCATCTTCATTAATACTGTCTATTAGTTTATATCTTCCAGAGAACAACTTAAAGCAAGGGGTATAACTTGTCCTTAAATTCCTGTATCTCCCAATACCTACCACAATGCACAGAACAGAACAAAGACACAATAAACTTACAGAAAAACATCTGCATATATTTATTATAAGTGAAAATTGCCTTTGTCAGCATCAATTTACAAGAACACAAAATATAAACAAAGTAATAGTTAAAGCTAACTCATTCTGCCAAGTACTTCTTTCATTAACTCATTTAATCCTCTAAACAATACTATGAGGTATTATATATTTATTACCAACTTACAGGAGACTGAGCCGTTGCAGGCACTAAGTCACACCGTTCATGAATGGGATGAGTACACAGGCAGCCTGGCTCCACAGTCCTTGCCTTTAATTCCAATAAAGTACCATCTCCCACCACCTAATATTACTACCGTTCATTTCAAAGATTAAAGCAGGTAGCTTTAAAGTCAAAAATCCCAAACTTTTATTGAGGTTATCTGATAGGGAACATTCATGAACATTACAGACATGTTTAGATGCTGGATGCCAAAACTCACGGGATTAGGGAGGAGAGAATACCAGGTGTAGGAGGAGCGCTTCCAAGAGCAGGTAACCTGAGACTCTGGTAAACCAGACCAAGATGTCAAATCCTGACATACCTCCTCCGGCCTCCAACTGGGCCAAAGGTACAATATCTCTGTAATTACACGCTGACAACAGGTAGGTCCTCAGAGTGAAAGAGAGGCCAGACAAATATGAGCACACAGAGCACAAGGTATCAAATCAGATTCGAAGCTGTATTCAGATCCAGGGCTTCTGCTCTTGGTAAGCTAAGACCCTCAATCAAAATAAGATCATGTATTCATTCAGTATAAGTTATTAGTGTCTTTGGGGTAGGTTGAACATATCTGGCTCTCAGGACTCAATGGTAAGACCTGATGACGGTGCCACTCTCAATAAGCTTATGTGGAGTTGGGGGACAAACAAATAAACTAAATAAGCCAGTGAGGAAGGCAAACAAATAAACCAAGAATTATAGTACAGGTGAAACAGCCTATGAGTTCTGCATGGGTTCCTCGGTATATTTGAATCGCACTGGCCAAGGCGTGAGTAGAAGTTAGACACCAGGAGGTTTCTAGAAAGAAAGGCTTCTTTGGGGTTGCATCTTGAAGACATACACTCTTGATCAGAGAACCAGATAAGTAATCCAGTTACAACTGCAAACCAATAAGTCACATGAAAAATATAAATTATGGGAACTGAGAGGGGTAAGAGGCTAGAGAAAATGTTATGGAGGAAGAAGTGAAATTGGTTGCTGAAGGCTGGATAAGAGAAAAGAGGCTGGATAAGGGAAAAGAGAAAGAAAAGGGATGGATAAGTCTGGGTTTCCTGGAAGCAGAAAGGCCAGCTCAGGGCTGGTCTGTAAACGTACTGCCACCAGACTCAGGGCAGAGTTGAAAATGCCTTGGCCATAAAAAAGAATGAAATCTTACTACCATTTGCAACGACATGGATGGACCTAGAGGGTATTATGCTAAGTGAAATAAGTCAGACTGAGAAAGACACATACCATATGATTTCACTTATCTGTGGAATCTAAAAAACAAAATAAACGAACAAACAAAACAGAAACAGACTCATAAGTACAAAGAATAAACTGATGGTTGCCAGGTGGGAGGGGCGTTGGGAGCAGGGTGAAAACGGTGAAGGGATTAAGTTGTACAAATTGGTAGTTACAAAACAGTCAGTGAGATGTAAAATATAGCATAGGGAATATAGTCAATCATATTGTAACAACTGTATGGTGTCAGATGGGTACTAGACTTATCAAGGGGATCACTTCGTAAGTTATATAAATGTCTAACCACTATGCTGTACACCTGAAATTAATATAATATTGAATGTTAACTGTAAATGAAAAAAATAAATGCCAATATACATTGTTCAATGGGGAGATGTACATCAATGCCTATCAGTGAAAAGCCTAAAACATTAAAATCACAAAATTCTAGGGGGAAAAAAAAGTCTCTAAAAATCTGTAAGCCTTTTATAGGGGCATGTTTTACAGAGATGATGACAACAGGCTAATCTTCTTTTACCACCTAATGATACTTTTCCTGAAGAGCTCACCCACATTGAACAGTACAACAACCAACAATAGCATAATGCATTCATAGAAAAGCAAGAGTGAAGAACAGAAAAGAGGGCAGGGAGGAGAAAAAGGGGAGAATAAAGAGGAGGGAGGGTTACACCAAAAGATGTAGAAAAGTGAACTATATTTTCTCTCCCACAAACCTACGCTGTTTCCTATATTCCCTATCTCATCTGTGGCATCACTGTGCAGCCATACACCCAAGACAAAAACTAAGTACCATTTTTCACATTTCCCTTTCCTTTACTATCTGCATCTCAGAATCACACAGGGAGCTTGTTAAAAGGGCAGGTTCTTTGGCCTACTCTAAGAGATGGTGATTCATTGAGTCTGGGTAGGACCTAGGAATCTGTCTTTTTAGGATTACGTATATAATTCTGATGAAAGAATCATACTTTGAGAAACAGTGTCTCATATCCAATCAATTTCGGTGTAGATTTTCTGTCCTAAAAGTCTCTTAAATTCAACCCATCTTCTCACCACCCTCACTATCTTCATTGTGGTTTCCATCTCCTTCCTAGACTAATACCATAAGCTTCTACCTAGTTCCCTTCCTCCTGATTCCTCCCCTCCAAGCCATTCCATACACAAAGCTTCCAAACCACAGGCTTATGTGGGATAAGTAATGATCTGGTCCCTGTGTCTCCTCCTGCTGTCCTGTGCCAGTATGTTGACTGGAAAGGAAAAGGGAAGATGGATGAGAGTCTGTCTTAAGCATGGCTAAAACATATTCCCTCAACGGACCTGGAAGAAGGAGATGATGAAGTCATCTGAAGCCATTCTGAAGACAAGTAAGGTAAGATGAACTACCTAGCTTTATGAGACTCCATGGGCATACTCATGCCATTATCACTCTCTAGTAGCTATCTATATGGTTTTAGTAAGAACTTAATGTCTGCAAAACCCTGTTCTTAAGTGGTGTTAAAACTAAACAGTCATTTCACTTCATAGATAAAGCCAACTTTAAAGAAATGATGATGAAGCATTATTGAAATAGAATACAGATATATACATAGCACCTTGCCAACTAACATTTTCCCTCAAGACATGGGACAAAGGAAGCATAAAATTTAAACATCATGCTTGGCAAGATTTTAATATTAGAAAAATGTAAGAGCCAAACTGTACAGACTTTGTGGAACTTAATACATTCATGCATATGAGGTGAAGGGCACTGACTTAGAACCCCACCAAAAGAGGGAGGACTCCTCAGGCCTAAGTATAGCTTCCTCACACAACTCTGAAAGCTCGCGCTGCGTTTAAAAGGCAACAAATGACACCAGAAGGGTAGGAGGTAGGAGACAGTGAGTCACTCATGGAGATGAGTTACAGCTCCTACCCATACTGAATCTTAAGAGTCAAACAACAAACAGATCCCACAAAGAAAATTAACTTTGGATTTCTTTTCAATTGTGTATTATTATAGCTTTTGTAGAATATTTTCAATTTGTTGTTAGAAAGAAGCATTATTGGAGAATATAATCAATAATGTTGTAAAGATTTTGTAGGGTATCTGATGGACACTTGTCTTATTAGGGAGACCACTCTATGGATAGTGTAGACACTTGACCACTGCGCTGTACACCTGAAACAAGCTGAATAATAACGAATGTCAACTGTAATTTAACATATATGTAGTCACAGAATGTGGAGTACAGCATAGGGAATAGAGTCAATGGAATTGTAATAGCTCTATACGATGTCAGAGGGGTCGGAGATTGGGGGAGGAGGTTATCACTTTGTGAGGGGTGTAAATGTCTAACTATTACATTGTTTTGTACACCTGAAACTAAAAAAAAAATTTTAAATGTGACAAAAAATTAAAAAATTAAAAATTAAAGAAGCATTATTAAAATCACTTTATCCTCACTTGCATTTGAAATGGATGAAGCAGTTTGCTTGTTATATATTGAACAATCACACTGAGATACTCAGCTAAACTACACAGCTGACTTCATGTCTCCCTTAGCAACTTTTCACATGTTTCCTCCTGCCACAGGACCTCCATCCTTGCCCCATGTCTTCATTTGGAATGATGCTGGCAACAACCTGCTTATTAAGTGGCATGCAAGAAGGGAATTCCCAATGGCAGGGTTCCTAAAACGTGTGTTTCTGTAAGCTTTAAAGAATCTGGTCATCAGAAAAAGCCTTGTAGTCATCAGTAATAACAGCCTTTCATAGAATATGAAGCAAGGTAAAGGGGGATAACTTTCTTTAGATCACAGAATGAATGAAACAAAGAAAAAGAGGCAGAAAGAAGGAGCAGAAGAATAAATGGAAAGAAAAATAAGAATGAGAATAAGCCAGGGAAGTTGGGAGCCACGTTTTCTGAGAGCCCAGCATTTGTTTTCCTGAATCCAATGGATTCCAGGTGCATTCTGGGAATAGCCTCCTAGTCTTTGCCACAATAAGGTCCTAAGAGGAAACCCTGATCTTTTCTTTTTCAGTCGGTGCTATAGCTCCACATGTTGGCACCCAGCTACATTCTCCCCACTTCTGATTCCCAGCCTTAGCATGCAATTTAGAAGAGTGAAAAGCCTGCAAAACAGCTGTAGGGAACTGCATTTGGAGGCCAGCAGGCCATGCTGAGAAAGACAGGCACACTCTTCCTTTTGGAATGTGCGGGAATGAAACTAACTGATGGGTTCATTTCAATATGCCAGAGGTTTTTCTTTCCTTTTTCTTTTTTTCTCTATTTTATTTTATTTTGCAAATATATCTTCAGATGTCACTCTCCAGAAGTTTGCAATTCACAAGTAAGAATTTAATATGCAGTCTGCTGTGATTAAAAATATAATTACTTCTCTGTCCGAAAGTTCAACTTTCTTTGTTTCCCTCCCTAGTCCTGATTTCCTGTAGCTCACTGGCTCCAATGCAAGAGTGAAGTAATTTCTTTCCTCTGTGATTTATTTTCTGACGACAAGTAAGCAAAAATACCATAAAGAAAAGGGGAAAGAATGATTCACAATGACTACTTCTCAAAAATACAATTCCACAGTGACAGAGTAGGTAAAACGAAGTAATGTGCATCAAGAAACTTAAGAATAAAGCTGCATGTTCCTACATATTTCTGTGTCACAGTAAACTTTTTAGTAAAACTATGTGCCAGGAACATAATGCTAAGGGCTTTACACGCATTATCTCATTTAATCCTTGGAACAACCTTACGTGGAAAGAACCATCCTCATTTAACAGATGCAGAAACTGAGGTTCACAGAAGTTAAGGACTTGCCAAAGGACGCCTGGCTAATAAAATGGCAGAGTCAAGATGCAAGGGCCCCCCTGCCTTCAAAAACCACCATGCTAGGTCTGTTCACCGGGTGTACGATGCTTACACTGAAGTCCCCAAAAGCCTGCTGCTTGGAAATGCACACGGGGTAACTACACGCTACAAACTAGAGCTCAAACAAAAAGTCCTTTCTGTTACAATCCTATCTTAAATCTCTTTTAAATGCATTCATTCACCTCTTCATATTATTAACTAAAATATAGTCAACCTAAATGCCTCTTTCTGAAGTGATTCAGGAGCTGTAGTGTTTTCCAATAACCATTTGAGTGAATTTTGTTTGTTTGGTTTGGTTTTAGTTATAGAAGACCACCGTTAAGAACTTGCCGAGGGGCGTAATGCCAAGCTCATCACAACTCATCTATCAAGAACTACGCTGGGATACACAGCGTACAGGGAGGCTATGCAGCTATTTCGTTTTTCTGCACATGCAAAATTCTACTGAAGGATTAAGCTAGACTAAGAAAAAAAGTGGCCTCAGGCTAAACCGTATGTTCATCCCCTCCACCTCCAATCTGGCTTTAGGGAACTTTATTTTGGAGGTGCTCTACCCCAGGATGTTATAGTATTCATTCGTTCGTTCGATCATTCGTTCATTCATTCATCAGAAATCTCTTTGACGTGGGGAGATACACACAAGCATAACAGACATGGTCCTGCCTCAGTCTTGGCTGGTGTAAAAAGAACAGCACTGTTCAACTCATATATTCACTGTAAGGACGTTCCTGAGACTATTGCGAAGGTTCTTCACAAAAACGCTACGAAAAATTTCTGATACTTGGGTCAAAAATAGTAGCTGTTGATCCAAGATCTATTTTTAATCCCATGAACACTGTATACTTGAAAACTATCTGAGCCTACTTTCTTTGCTGCTAAAAAATTCAGGGCCCACTTGTGAACTCCTCGTGGTATGTAAGATGCATTTCAGCAACTGTCTCGTTCCTAGTCCGGTTGATGTCCCTAATCTTTTTCTCCCCTATTTTCTTTCTCAGCTACTTCTAATTTGAATCTTGTATTTCATGCTTCCTTAGTCCTTTGAGGCAAAGGCCCAGTAGAAATAAGTGTAAAAAAGTAAGTAAAAATATACTTACATGTTAAAATTTTAGGAAAGTGGAGTGATAATATGTGCTGACTCCAAAATCTCACCCTAGAAATTGACTTTATAGAAATGCCTCTTAAATCTCTACTAAGAACTATTTTTATTATTTTCGTATCTTAAGGTTTAAGTTCTTCGGGGGGGTGGGGGGGACTGGTGAAAGATTTTTAGTTATCTAGAGTCTAATTGTGCTCTTTTTCTTAACTATATAAGAAATTAATACACAAAGCAACCATTTATAAATGAGAATACCCCCACGTGCCAATTGGCATACAGAGAACTTGTTCTGGTGACTAGGTGATAGTGTATAAAAAATGAATTCACTTTAACTGCAATAAAATGCATTTTCTATTCTTATCAGCCCTAGATTTATGATCTTAGCTCATTAAGCATTCTTAAAGTGGTTGCACATTAAATTCTAATCAAGCTTTTACATAACACAGAGTCAACTGCAACCCAAAACCTAGCTCTCATTTGGAAGATGAGATCTATAGGGGGAAAAAAAAGGCTTAATTAAAAATCAAAGACTTTTTTTATTTGTTGTGCTAAAAATAATTTCCCATTTTATACGTATAGGTTAAAATAATATCCTTTTAAATTTATTTTTTAGAACTAAGTTAAGAACAAGCTTAAATTACTCTGTTACTTTTATTGTTATGAAGAACATATGAGCATTAGTAGAAGGGAGAAAAAAGGAGAGAGAGTTTCTAAGACAGGATGTGAGCATCTCTGCAAAAGCAGATAGATAAGAACATAGATAAGTCTCATCTTTGCCAAAAACCATCATCATTATCAATCTATCTGATTTCCTTTCAACTTTGTAGTGCATTATATCAAAAGGAGAAGATCAGTACAATCAGAGATATTTTCCATTTACCTTTTCTCTTACAATGGCCGAAGATTCTTAAATAAATAAATCTATAGATGAGATCTTTCAGATTTTTATTTATAAAATAATCACATGAACTGAACCACACCAATCAATCTGTCTCAGATGTACATGTTTCTAATACCTGACAAAAGACATGTCATTGTTACTTGCCCCTAAGCCTTCTTCAGTGCTGTTAACATCAGATTTTTAGATGCATAAAAAAGGGGACCCAAGGAAGCATCACTGAAAGTTTTAATGGAACAAAGCCAAAAGGAAAATTTTACGAGTTAAACAGATGTTCTAGTTTTGAGAGCAATTTGAACAAAAATGAGTAAAATCTCCATATAAATCCCAAATATTATTTCCTTAGAACCTACATACACCAAATTATAAACCAAACAGAGTCTAAGTGCTTAGTAAATAACAGTAATAATTATCATTATTGCCATTATTCTTATTTATTGAAGGCTTACTATGTGACAGGAACTGTGCTTAGTACTTTACATTGTCTCCTTTAATCCTAACAACCCTATCAGGTGGATACTGCTGTTACTGTCACTTTATACATCAAGACACTAAGGCTCAAATTAAGTATTAATAAATTAGTCTGAAGTAACACAGCGGAAGAGTGGGGAGCCGGGATTCAAACCCAGGCAGTGTGACTGCAGAGCTAGCACTTTCCTGCTGCACTAGAGTGTAGCACGATACGAGCCTCTAAGTCACGAATGAAAACTTACTTACGTGCAAATTTTAAAATTATCAGGCTATTTTTTCATCTTTGAATCTCAAGCACCCAGGACAGTGTATGACATACAACAGATGCTCAATAAATGTTTTTGATTGAATAAGTCAACGAACACAATTTAGTCATTGGTTTTCAAAAGAGTAGAAATGTTTTTCAAGGAAAACGGCAAATGTGTTCAGCCCAATGATGCCATTATACAAAGCTTTTATTAAATTTCAAAATATTAATTATTGATTAAGAACTGATCTTTTATAAGTAAGTGCTAGTCTTTTTTTCTCTGAAACCAAATATAGGTGAACTATCTATCCTAAGACAATGACAACACCTACAACATACTTCTTTGTGTATAATGGGGACGTGATTTAGTTGCTTTAAACAAAGATAGGTGAACTATAGAAACATTTAACAGTATTTTAAGTTGTCAAAAAGTGATTGTGTTCAACTACAAATTTAAATGAAAATTTAAGTCTAGGGATTAGGTGTGACAGCTTTTAGAAAGTTAAAATATCCATAAATTCATTAAAAAGCACACCCTAGTTAGTAACAGTACTTGCCAAGAGAAAATGTTCCAGTAACTCAAATTTTTATGCTAGGATCACTTCTGGAACTAGAAACTAGCTGTAAAGATAAATTCTCAACTTCGGACCTTCAGTTTCTAGGAGGTCAAGTGAAGAAAGTTAACTGTTTAGCTCTATTAAGTCACAGATTGGCTTTTAGGTTACTGGGTAACAGCATAGAGTTATACCTATTTTTATCAATACTACTGTGAATAAAGAACTAGTCCTCTAGTAAGTTTCTACACATATCCAATAACCTGAAGAAATGATGTGAAAATTATCACTTTTACTTGAAGTTATTTATTCTCCATTCATCACGAGTCTAATCCTCTCTGATAATAGCATTCATTCAAGTTGATAGTTATATCATTTATATGCCTGAATGTTTTATACCATAATAAAATGCACTAGTCTTGTGCAATTCTCTTAATGTTATTGTACTTGTATTTTAAAAAATCTCCATTAATAAATGGTATTTCCCCAGTAATCTATTATTTTATGAGGTCAAATAGATGGCTTTTTTCAGTAACTATCTCTCTGGAATATTTTCATCAGCATCTTAATCTGTCAAATTTCACTATGTATTTAAAAAAAAGGGTGCAGGGGTTAAAAAAAGAAATACCCATATCAGACAACCAAGATTTATTTCTAAATAAATATGGTTGCCATTTTTAACTAACTGCACATGCCAAGTATTATAACATTTGATGATATAATCTGGTAGTTCCAATATTAAATAAATTTTCACACATCTCTTATTTTCTTTCTCGTCAAGAATAGAATAAGATCAGTTAATTACTACTGAAACTAAAGCATACATGGCTCAGCTATATGAAACAAAACAAAAAAGGTTATTTTCAACCTAAAATATTGCAAGCTTCAAAATGACTATACATACCTAATAAGCATTAAAAGCCAGCTCTGATATGGATTTAATGTTAACTCTTCCATAATCCTTTTTTATTAAGAAATTCTAGAAAATCCTTCAAAGATTTTGGCAGAAATTTAGGGATAAATTTACATATTGGCAGAAATTTAGGGATAAATTTCTTTATCATATTGGCAGAATTCAGGAAGCTTGGAAACTATCATTCTTCACCTCTATGAAATCTAAGATGTAATTCCTGCAAAATGTAATTCATCACAGTATTAAATGCATTCACTGATTTTTATAAACATTTAAAAATGAGCTCTCTCCAGCCCTATGACAAGTAGCAGCTTATGTAATTTTAAAAGGATATTTCATCTAGTTAATGTTTTAGTGCAACTGAACCATGAATACGTATTAAAACACAGTTTAAATAAGAATACCCAGAGTCTCTAATTTAATAATTCATCCATATCTTTTTGGAAGCAGGTAGATGCATTAATTATAAACAAATAACATAAAATTAAGCTAATGAAAAAGAGACAGGAAGTTTGTTTTCTTCTTGAGTTTTTGAAAGTAACTTATTACATGAAAAGAATTCCTCACACAAACTACAACACTGATTTTCCTACACGTTTTGGCAATTTGTGAGTAATTTGATAAACTCTTGTTCATAAACTGCAAGTTAATCTCTTCACAATTACTTTTAGCTCCTAATTGTCATAAAATGCAAATAAATCTTAATTTCTTGCTGACAAAAAGTTTTAACCACTTGGGGAGGGGGTACATCAATCACAACCTAAGGCAAGATGATGGTCATACATGCTTGTTAAACAAGGCGGAAAGAATTCTCACCAGTCAAAATGGTACTATTTACTCAATTCAACAAATTATTTTTTCTTTGATTAGGTTATATCTAAATATTTTCCTTCTAACTTTAAACGTGGAAGTTACTAGGTCTTTTCAAACTATGGACCACTCATTAGTCACTGGCAAGAGAAATAGCAAGCAACCTCTCACCTTCTTTCACACACACACACACACACACACACACACACACACACACACACAAGTATGTGAAAAATCTGGCCTCTATGAGTTCATCGGAATATGAATGCATTAATACTGCAGAGTTAATACAGTAAGAAGAAAAAGACAAAAATCTACCAACTAGGCTGCGCTGCCATCCTCTCCATGTAGTCTTTGGCCATGTCTCGGGCTTCAATGTTCTCCGGGTACAGCACACAGAACATTGCCAAGGCACCCAAATTGTTGCCGTAAATTTCGTTCCAGCGGGCACTGTACTCCTTGGGATCCCAGGGCGGGAGGTACTCCAAGGGGCTGGACAGCATGGTGTGCACGGCCTCGGTCAGCCGGGCGGCAATGTGCTCATGTGAGCTGGCAGCCCTGAGCTGGAGCTCCGCCACCTCGACCCGGGAGAAGTACAGCATTGGGTGGCTGTCATAGTTGGCATTGGTGAAGGGAATCATGACTTCTGGGTTCTCGTCGGTGATATAGGCTGACACAAAGCAAAATAAACATATGAAAAACACACTGGGAGCCCCCCGTGTGTGAGTCCTCATCGTGACATCAGATCTCCAAATCTCCAAGGCAGCCAAACCATCTTTGAAAGATCCTACAGGAGGCAAAAACAAAAGAGAAGGATGTGTGAACCAAGGGAATATGGCAAAGCTGAAACATACGGTAGGTAGTGAGTGACCTCACTTACTAGGAAAAGGTCTAAATATTGAAAACAATGAAGCATCTGAATTTAGTTGTGTTTTTTTTTTAATACAACAAAATCTAAACTAGGAAGAAATGTATTGAAACCTAGTAATTTAAAATTAATTAATTAGTCAATTAAGCATGATACGTGAGACATGTATTCACCGTGGAAAACAGAACTTTGGACTTGGGAAAACGGTACACAATATTCGCGTTAAGTAGGGAAGAAAACTCTCCTTGGCATTCTTCTCACATTTTCTCACACAAAAAATGTTTAGGTTTTATGGTATTTTTTAATGTGAAAACCACGAGAACCAAAAGCTGGTGGTGAGATGTCATCTGGGAATGTGAATAAACGTTAGGAAAAAATAGAAAATCCTGTCTTTCTTTTCTTTCATTTTTCTTTTTTTTTTTTTTTTAATGAAAGGCGCAGCTCAGTGGCCCATGCAAGGATCGAACCAGCAACCTTGGTGTTGTCAGCACCTAGCTTTAACCAATTGAGTTAACCGGCCACCCCCAGTCTTTCTTAACACAGCCTCCTTCATTCTAACTTCTCCCCACTTCCAAACATTCTACATTCTGAACCAGGGGTTAGGATCAATCAATCCACCTATAAGCATGTAAGCAGACAACGTATTGTGAGTCAGGCTAACTATCCTCTTTTTGTCAACAGAAGTAGGTGGGGACAGAGAAGACAAAGCAGGGAACACAGCTGCCAGGCCTGTGCACTGCCTGGGCTAACAGAAGCAAGCATGCAGTGAAAGACCAGACACAGGGCTGCTGGCACTAGAAACTGACGCGCCTTCATTCAGAAAATAAAATCCCAGAATCAAAAGGCTAAAATAACACGTGTGCATTTTCCCCTTCTTATTTCAAACTACTGTCTACTTTTTCATTTTGCAAATGGGATTTTGGTGTCATTCAGTAAGTCAGACAGTTAAACCAAGCTCACATATTTTCTTAACTACTTAACTTTCTTAAAAGTCCTTTTTTTTAGTGGCAGCTTTGCTCACAGGTTAAAAGAACGTCTTTCAAATATAGAAACATTAAAAAAAAACAACAAAAAAAAACCCCTCAGCTTAGTCCTAGTCTACGTCTCACATCTGGGATAAAGCAGGCATAAAAATCCCCTAGAGGGAAAGTTAGGGAATTCTTAAAATTCTTCAGAGGGGAAAGGTTATAGAAAGCAGACCAGAAAAAGACAGTTTTATGTAAATAATGAACAGTAGTTTTCAATTATTAAAGGGAGAAACTGGTGAAGAAAAATCAACCTCCCAGCTGCACACAAATTATTTTTCCAAGGAAAAACTGCCTCATGACATTCAGAAGAAAGAAAACTAAGGATTTAACACACACTGAGGCTCAATCCAGATTTTCAACTTGCTATATCTCCGAGAGAGGCAATATGGCATGACTTGTGAATGCTGCCATAAATTCTAGTATTCTTTATATTTCCGAATGTGCTTTAGATTATATATAAGGTATATGGAATCAATGGAAGCAGTTTTGTAAAGCATTTTAGATTTACTTCAGGAGTAGAACTTACAGTGAATAAAAAAAGTTAGTATAGCCATGCTAAATTATATAAGATAGAAATAAATCTTGGACTCTGCCCATATTATGTCTAGCACCCAAAGCTTCAAGGAGGCGGGCTGGATCCTTCAAGGTCAGAGACCTGGCCAAAAGAAATAACATTTTGTGGTTATGTCTGAGGAGGGGTGTGGTCTCTGGCAACACAGAGAGGTGGCTGGGTCTGAAGTAATGCTCAGTTCCTACTGCCTCTCCCCACAGGGCTGTATTTCTTGCTCTTTTCAGAGAACAGTCACGTTAATAATTTGTTTAAAAGCTTGTATATATTAAATCCCCAAAAGTCTAAGATTGGATGTAGCCATCAGTACAATTAATATTGTGGGGGTTCTAGGTAACTAGGGTGAGGATGGGTTGCAAGTTCCTCCTTTAACTGACCGCATACATGCATAGAAATGAAGATTTCTCCACTATTGGTTTTTGACTGTGTAGCTCAAGTCCTGGGTAGTATGGGGTAGCTTGGGTTGTGGGGGGATAGGTAAGAAGCTATGTGGAGACCAGAGATTTTCCATCTCAAATTCTGTACAAAGGTGGTTAAGGCTGATTTGTTTACATTCTTTCTCCTCCCTTATGCATACCATCCCCCTATCCAGGCCCAGAGTCACTGAGATAGTCAGTCCCTCACAATTCAGGACTGGTACTGTGAGCCCACCCACTTCTGCCATACTGCTTCCCGTTATGTAGGACGTGCCTGAGTATATTTAAACATGAAGAGTTGCTCCGGAAGCACAGAACCTCATTAAGATGTTGTTTTGGGAATGATGCCATCTCAATATGCCAACTGTTACTGAAGGTTCCCTAGTTATTACTTCAAATTCATGTGAGGGTGTCAGGGCAGCAAGGCTGTGAGTTACCGCACATGCAAAACATTAATTCTTGTTAGAATACCATGTGGGCCCATGCAGAACCCACAGAAATTCTGCAGAATGATCATCTACGAAGACTGCCTAGGGCGAGAAAAACCACAGCATTTACAGTGGCACAAATTTATGTGTTGCCTCCCTTATATCACATTCAATATAACCAGCTCCGACTGCTTTCCCAGCTATTAAGCCTTTGTTGATCTACCCAAAGACCTCATTTCTCCTGTATCTGGTGCATTCCTGTATTACATTAGACTGCTTCGGCTGTTTACATGCCATGCCTCACAGAAGGCGGGACCATAGCTTCCTCTTCCCATCATGGGGCTTCATGTTGTACCTGACATATAAAAGGCAGCTCATGAATGCCAGCTGAACTGAACTAACTCTTGAGCTCAGGAGCTGCTAGATATCATCACTAAAATGAGCAAGGAGAAACCTTATTCCCCCTTATTTGAAACCAAAGCAAGTTTAGAATTTTTCAGAAAAAAATTCTGCTAGAAAACTAATGGAAAAAAATATAAGGCCTAAAAACTCCTGTAGCCTATAAACTATTCAGTAGTTTTCAAAAAGAAAAAGGAAAAATATTAAACTTAAAGTCTAATCCAAACATGCTTTAGGTTGATATCCTAAAGGGAAACCTAATTCCCATTGATCATCTTAAGTTTTTCTAGAAAATTCTACCAAAAAGCCTCTATTTCCAGTCTAGGTTTCCCCCTTTAACCTCTAACCTCAGCATTCTGTGGACCACTCTGTAAAGAGAACAGCTAAAATCAGATAAAAGGAGCATTTCTCAAGATAATTTTAGGTGGACCACAAACGGACAGATTTTTATGCTAATTTTATGTACTTATTTCAATGTTCATTAGGAAAAATTTTAACACATCAACAGATATATCAAGTACCTGTTTAAAATACATTTAAGTTTAAAAGTTTAACAATAACAAAAAGTAAATGGATAAGGCAAAATTTGTTCAAGAAGGTGGTGCCTGAATGGCTCAACTTTGAAAATGTTGAGTGAAACAATGGCCATTAAAGGCTAATGAGTTTACCAGAATGGCCAACTCAGACTCCCGCTACCACAAGACACACACACACACACACACACACACACACACACACACACACACACACACTTCGGACAAATTATTCTGTCCTGTTCAATGTCCGTGGATGATCCCCTCTAGTTCATCTCTAGTTCACTGTGCTACAGACACAGCACAGCACTGTCAACTCACTTAAACCTTTAAGCTGAAGTGCAACTTCAAGAGCATGGCATTTTCAATATGGCAAAATCACCGCTACCCTCAGCAGTTGCCTCTAATAATACGGTTTACCTGATATAATTCAATTCTCAGGATGTTTCTGAAAGACTCTACTGGGCCTCATTTCCCCTAAAAGTCTTTCCTCTTCTCCACTACGAGTATAATACACTGGCTTTCCTAATCCAGTTTTCTTTCCCCTTCTTTTGTGTCATTCTACACAGCTCAAAGAGCAAAATATTCCCAAATTTTGACCTAATCAATGAATACAATATAGACCTTTAAGAATTAACCTGTCACTACAAGATAATTCAGATAGCAATTTGATCATCTTTCTGCCTGTATGCCCTACATATATCTGCAGCAGTCCTAGTTTGGCATTCTGCTTAGGCCAAGCCAAAGGATATAAAAAGTATTTAACAAGATGTTTGAATTCTAATTATCTTAAGTAGGTCCTCACATAGCAACAATAAGCCAACAATTATTTTGCTTTAATTCTGATTCCAACAATCCACTGCAGCTATTGATTGCTGACACACAGAGAAATTTTGTGTGAAATGCTTTTCAAATATTTGATCTTTGACTTTACAGAGGCAAGACAGTATTAAAAGTCACTGTACACTGTTATTCTAATAGTATCTTAGAGTAAACTTCAGAGGCTGAACTAGAACTCAAATCTCCTAAATCCTAAACCAATGTTCTTTCTTTTGAGCACACTTTTAACAGCATTCAGCATTAAAGGTTCCACTTCTGCCATTGTTACACAAAGCAAGCACAGAAAGACGAAGAGTTGAAAACTAGATTAGTACACATCAAGTTTCCAAAATGAAGTGAGTTTCCAAATAGTCTGGTCTGCTTATAAATGAAACAGATGGTAGTACAAAAATTATTCTAATTCGTCTGGCGTTAGAAAATATTTTTAAAAAAAATAATTTAAAAAACATAGAAAGTATAAGGATGGAAGAGAGAAATCACCCTGCAGAAAGTAAAACATATCCCAAATTAAGATGGATTCAAGACCCTCTTCTGTGCCACGTGTAAGGCGTTAGGCATTGTACTTAACATCGTGTGTGTGTGTGGGGGGGGGGGTGCAGACATGAGGGTAAGCCCAGCTCTGCTGTCTACTAGGTTTGATCAACTGACTACTGCCCTCAAAGTCTCCATCCTCTCATCCATAAAATGGTCCCAACTTCATGGGGCGATTAAATATGCGATGTACTTAGCACAGAATCTGACATGAAGAGCTCAATGAACAGCTATTTTTAATAAAAGGGAAGATGTTTCAGACACGCAAGATTACATTAACTTATCCATAAAATACTTTATTTGAAGAAACTAAATATCATAAGCAAACGAATGAGAACCAGAGATATTAACTGTCTAGGGCAAGGTCATGCCACTTGTTAGCAACAGTTGAAATTAGAAAACAATGCTCCTGACTAACATACCGTGTTTCTAGCCGGGTAATCATCTCTAATGCGTCTTTTGGAGCAAAAATTAATATAAGACCAATACTCGGTCTTATCCCTTCCATAATATGAAGGGATATATCCCTTCCATAATATGAAGTAATATAAGACCAATACTCGGTCTTATATTAATTTTTGCTCCAAAAGACGCATTAGAGATGATTGCCCGGCTAGTTCTTATTTTCGAGGAAACACGGTATCAATCATAGTAAGCTCAACATTCACTAGAAAGGAAAGCACACGACCCTTGAATGTTTTCAAGTATTTGTTGAAGGTTTTGCCCCCAAAGAAAAGAATAACAACTGAATAAACTATTATCTGAGTTTGATTGCTTCCCAAGCCATTGATTCTTGGTGTAAAAAGGGCGACTGCTACTTACGTACATCTTCCATATTCTTTCAAAAGAAAGGCCAAGTGATACAGGGGCTTGGAAATACAATCTCTGGCTGGGGAGCTGTTTTCTAGTAACAAATTCATATTATGGAAGGGATACACGATTACTCAGGGCACATCTGCTGCCATTGCCAGAGTTGATGAGTTAACCTCAGTCCCCAGTCTGGCCTTGGCTCAGTGTCACCAGTATCTCAGTTAAACACCCCAGGAGATGCTGCTCGCTGATATTAAAAAAAAAAACAAAAAACTAAAACTCTCCTCCCCTAACACATATAAAACCAAACTGTTTGCTTTCATTTATAAGAAATACAATGATCAAGCCAATTGGGAAACATTTCTGGCTTTATTGGAAAACTACTATTGATCTAGTAAAATTACTAGATAATTGCGTGATGAACAAGGAATCAAAACAAAGGAGCTGGGAAGGGCTCTGAGCTTGGAGTACCTCAGCTAGTCAAGGTCACCGCCATAATTGCACTTGAAAGGATTGTCAGCATCTGAGATATCATTAAAAATAAAAAATTTAAAACTGAATTGTAATGGTACTTAGTAAAGAGCAAAACGTACATCCTCCATAGCTCTTGCCACCACCCCCACCAAGCTCAGCCCAAGGGTAGGTGTTCCAGTTTTCCCAACCCAATGGATGGGCACAGTAGTTAGTTCTAGTATTAGGACAGTCAAATACCTCCACACTAGGACTAGATATACCATATTCATAAAACGCTAAAACAATCCCGCAGACCAGACAACTGAATGGCCCTGATATCATACCTTTCCCCGGGAAAATGTGTAGACCCGCAGACATTAGCATCTATGACTCTTCCTTGTTCATGCTTCCATTAGTTCCCTCTGTCTTTCGGCCTCCAGTCTCATTTTAGGCAAACTCTGATGGCCTAAGAGCACTAATGCATCCTAAACAAGCTGCACATTTCCTTCTCTGATCTATTTTAGAATTGAACTCTCAAAGAAACCCATTTCCAAGTATTTGAGAAACATCTTGCGTGGTCTCATACATGCTACCCATACTGTTTCCACATATTTTAACTAATGGAATGTATACATTTTTAAAGTTCTCCTTACCTTTCTATTTCAATTTTATTACATGTACTATTAGGATAATTTTTGAAAAATAATTTTTCTTCACTAGCAAAATAAACCTTATATGTTCCTGGTAAATTTTTGTAGTGAAATAAATCTGACATTATTCTTAACGATGTCAAATCCTAAGAAAACATATGGTTTGGGTACTATACAATCATTCCCTAAAATTATACTCCCTGATGTGTAAACTCTGCGGACTCAGCCAAAAAAGCAAATTTTAAAAAACCAAGGGCTCTTAATCAAAATGAAAGTTGCTTTTACTGAAGGCTTATTGTTTCTTTATTTAAGGGTGAAATGAAATATATCTCCCTAAAAAGTCATTTCCAAACAAAAATCCACAATATGAAATTATACCATATGGAACCCCCAGGAATTTACACACACTACTGAGAGTAATTATAACCCTGAACCCACACAGCAAAACCACACTATGTATAATAATGGTGTTCACCAACTCCACACTCAACACTGGAGAAACTTTAGGTTAGGTCTGTGCTTTGTAAAACTCTGAGCAAAGAACAGTTCTGTACTGTCCCCAAGAAAGTTTCTGTGAAGATACCACATTTTCTCATAATCTGAAGCTCACTTCTTTCTTACACCAACAATAATAATTGTAAAATTCCTTAGATGAGAAGAATCCTTAATCTAAGTTATGTTTAAAATGGCCACACATATTTTTCTGGTGTTAAGTCTGAAGGCTCCATCTCCCATTCATCAGAGACTACTTGAATGAGTAATTTAGTGGCTAGTAAACTGAGGCATAATTTAGTAGTAGAGTTTTGCTTGGTGCACATTACTACAAAACTGAGAAACATTACAATCCAGCTTTTGACAGAGTGGTTGTCTTACAGAATGTAGAAAGGAAATGAAATCTGTATCATTTTCATGGAGGCAAAGAGAAGGCAAAGTAGAAATTGGGGGGGAGGGGTCTATAAAGTCACTGAGGCAACTACCGGAGTACTTCATTTTGCTTACAGAAAGGCTAAAAGAAAATGGTTAGACTTTCTAAGATAAGCTATAAGTAAATTCTAGTTTATCTAGCAGTCTAACAATTGGAAATCTTCTGTTTGGTACTTCTTTATTATAATTTGAATTGATTTTCTTAATGATGGTGTTAGAATACAACATCCTAAAGTATTTTCAGAATTTTTTATTCTGATATTATATTCTGAATAATTTAATGTGGAGTATAATTAGTATATTTCTTTTTGGTATTCTGAACCTTTTAAACAGTAGCAATTTATGCATACGTATTAAGTTTTCCAATGCACTGTTTTCCAGAATTGGAATAGCAATTCCCTATCCATGTTGGAAGTAAGAAATTCTTGTAATTATTAATTAACTAATTCAGCTATGTATTGAGCAGCTATTAAATCCACGAACTCTGCTAGGCATGAGGCTACAAAGTAAATAAACAAACAAAAAAACTGTGCTCTCCTCTTAATATAGGATGAAAAAAAATTAAGAAACTGCTGTTTCTGAGGTTTTCAGTGTGTTTTTTTAAACTGCAGTAACTTGTATTACACTGTTAAATAGGAATTTCTCCCTTAGTTCAAAGCAATTTATTTAACCCACTATAACTGGCCCCAAAAGAAAATAATAATTTTTTTTTCCAAAATTTTTCTAAATAGTAAGTAACTAGAGATGTTCTGGAAGGTTCTGAAAAACCACCTTTAACTTTCTCAGCAATAGCTTTAAGCATGAAAACGCTCTTTTCTGGCATTACTGGCTAAAAAAATAATAAAGCATAGAAAAGAAGATGAATAGAGATAATGACACCAATAGCTAAATATAACATCATACAGTTTCAAATAACAGTTACACAAAACCATGAAATGCTAATGAAAACTAAAGTAACATTTTTCTTCCTGCCATAGATTCATGAGGGCAGACTGGTGAGGTGGTTAAAAGGGCTACAAGCTCACCACTGCATGCTAATTATCTAAACCTAGTCCCTCATTTAAAATGAAGATTAAAATGGTATTTGTCTCATAGACTGGTTGGAAGATTAAATGAGATAACACCTACAAAAGCACTTACCACTTTCCAGTAAGTGTTACCCCAAATGCAAATTATGGTCATTCACCTCAGAACGTGATTAGTGGTTGAGGGCACTAGCTAGAGACAGACTTCCAAGGTTTGAAGAGCCACCATATCCTTAGCCATGTCCCTGTTTTCTTCTCTGTAAAATGGATGAAATAATTACACCTCCCTCGCAGGATTTCTGGGATCTTAAATTAGCTGATACGCTTAAAGCAATAAAAGGGTGCGTAGGATTTACAAGACGTTCAGTAAATGCTGGCAGTCGTCATCTCGATGAGAACGCCAAGGTCATTTCCACTGAAAGGAAGTGTGCCATGACATCAGGAGCAAGCGCTCAAAATAACACGTACAATGTATTGTGTATTCATAACCTTGCAGACTCTTCAAGAGCCTAAAAATATCAAATATTTTGACAAATATAAAGTATTTGATGCCAAGAGGTTTCTACTTCTTCCTGCTCTACTGCGTATTTATAACTCTTAGGCTACATATTCCAAGTAACTGAACACATCTGAGGATGAAAGAAGCCTTCAAATCTAATACTACTTCTCCATCAACCAAATTTATGTAGACAGATAAAGCTTACTGATACATCATACTAATGAGTGTTTGTGTGTGCTCTTACACAGGAAAACCTCCCCCCCCTCTCCCCACCACCCCTTCTCTCCTTCCCTTCCCCTATCATCCCCTCTCCGTCCCTCCCTCCCTGAGCTCGGATATCAGTCTTCTGCCTGGGATTGGAATTTACACCATGAGCTTTCCTGGGCTCCACCTTGAAGACAGCAGATCATGGGACTTTTCAGCCTCTGTAATCATATGAGCCAATTATTCTGCCTTACCAGCAACGTCCAGGCCACATTTCCTCTTTTACGCCGCTTCTTGATTTCAATCAATCCCCCATTTCAACTGTTCTTCTAGCCCAGTATCTACAAACTTCTGTGGGATGAGTCATGGCATCAACGACAGATTTTTAGGTGAAGTACCACAAAACACGTTTAACTTTTTGTATGTAATCTACTCTGGTTCACTCATTCATGAGTTTAGCTAAAACTACGTATCTTTGGGGATTGTCCTTATGTAATCTCCTCCAGGATCGGGTCCTATAAGTTTACCCCTAATGATAATGACTCTAAGAAGCACGAATACCATGTTGAAGGTAATACCACGCTTCGCAGGAAAGGGTTAACTCAGCAGGCCTACTGCTCATACACTACACGTCTCCAAGAAAGGCCTGTCTTCAGGACTGGCCCTTGTTTAGCTCGGGGGAGATGAGCTAGGAGCCCTTGTAATTTTCTGCTGGATGGGAGTTTTTTGCATGCATGCCTGAGGCCTTGGGTCATGTGGTACCAGTGTGATCAGATAGTTTATACTAACAGTGTGATTTATGATAAATTCCTATCTTTGTTCTGGAGGGAGGGAGAACTAAAGTCTGAAGAGCTGAAGTAAGTCATGCAAGTGTTGCATGATTACATCACTGAACCCCAATAAAAGCTCTGGACACCAAGGCTGGGGGAGCTTCCCCAGCTGGCAACACTGTACACGGCTGTTGCACACTGTGGCTGGGAGTGCATCTCCAGGAAAGCACACCTAGAAGCCTACGCTTGGTTTCTCCTGGACTTTGCTCTAAGCACCTTTTCCCTTTGCTGATTTTAATCTGTACCCTTTGGCTGAATTAAACCACAACCTTGATTATAACAACTTCTAGTGACTCACTGAGCCCAAAGGTGGTCTTGGAGACCCCAAGCTTTATTGTTAGTCCAATCATCTAAATTCCTGTTAGGATTATGAGAGTCTTGCAATAACTCCTTTTTCCCATTAGAATAGAAAATGTTGTGATGCTTTTCACCAAATCTTTCTCTACTCAACTTCTGTTATTGTTCTCTTGACTCGTATCCAGGAAAAGGATTCTGGATGTTACTACTGAAGCAAAGGACACAGCAGAATATACTGGACTTACAGACTGCTTAAAAGCTTTAGATATTGTCTAACAGATAGAGACTAGGCAAAAAGCTTAAAAGAATTTCTGGGAAAGTAATTTGCTGGCGTTAAAGCTACACTTCCAGTTCATTCAACTTAAAATAAACATTTCATTTATTGGATAAGTATATATGAAGTGCTGCTTTTAGCACTATACATAAAGGGCTTTATTATTCCTTACTTATACACAAGCTTTCTTCCACTTTTTGAATCTTCAAACACGTGCCGATGATAAATTTACTTTTTGCTGCCTTTCACATCCTCAAACAATTTTTTGTATGCACTTTTCTTTGGTCAAAAATTTTTGTCTCACAGATCAGTTCTTTGGCCTCAAAATCCCTGAGTACTTGCTGAATGTTCTCTTATGAATCTTAACCAAAACTCAGGATACCACATATTTGCTTTGTAAAACAATGATAAAAAGATGTAATTAACCCAAAGATACAGGCTCTGCCTTCTCAAGACTTCCCCATTTCAGTTGCTGGCAACCAATCCTACCAGCAATTCAGGCCCAAACTCCTCCACCTTCCCTTCCCTTCCCCTCTCTGTCTCCATATCCAAACTATCAGCAAATTCTGTTGAGTCCATCTCAGAATACATCCAGAATCCAGCCCCTTTCGCCACCCCTGTACCAGCCCACATTACACCATGTCTTGCCTGAATTACTGCTACAGCCTCCAAACTCGCCTTCCTGCTTTCACCCTTACCTCCCGACAGTCACCCTCAACACTGGAGCCAGAGCTGTTCAATCATAAGTCAGATTATGTCCCCACTGCATTAAAAACCCTCCGCTGGCTTCCCACCTCATTCGGAATTAAGAACCAGTGCTGACAATAGTTCTCGAGGCCACGCACAGTCTGGCCTCTCTGCCTTCGTATCCTACAACTCTCCTGTCTCTTTCCCCCTTCTTGAGTTGTGGCCTCCTGTCTATTCTTTTTTTCTTTTTGTAACATTTTTTTTTTAGTTTCAGGTGCACAAAACAATGTAATAGTTAGACATTTATCATTTATATCCCTCACAGTAACAACCCCCTCCCCCAACCACTATCCCTCGGACATCGCACTCAGTCATTCCATTTCCACTGTCTCTATTCCATATGTTGTACTCTGCTTCTTGTAACTATATATGTATATATAATTGTAGTTGACATTCATTATTGTTCAGCTTCAGCTTCAGGTGTACAGTGCAGTGATCAGGCATCCTCATCATCCCTGAGGTGGTCTCCCTAACGAGACATGTGTCCTACAAACACACGGGAGTCCTCCCTCCTCAGCGCCTGTGTGCTTGTTCTTCCTGCCTAGAATGCTTCCCACAGACATCTATGTGGCTTGCTCCCCTACCCCCTTTAAGTGTTTGCTCAAATGTCATTTTCTCAGTCAGGCTGGCTAACTGATCATCCCCATCTTATTTAAATTACATCCTTACCATGTACAATCACCACCATTCCCTAACTCCCTTCAGAGTTTTATTTTCTTCATAGCACTTATACCCTTCTCATCGACTATGTAATTTACTCATTTCTTCTGTGTGCCTGGCTCCCATGTTTAGAATGTAAGCTCCATGAGGGCTCTTTCTTTCTGCTCCCTCCCTAACTCCTAGAAGAGTGTCTAGCACTTAATAAACACTTAGAGATTTATTGAATAGACGAACATGTCAAGACGTAAACCTTTAAAAACTCAGAGATAACTACACATATAATTATAGAGCTGTATAAATATAACTACATAAAAAGAAGCAATAAAAATCTTTGGAGATAAAATGTACTACAACGCTTGAAACTTTCAAGGTTAATCCAGGTGATGATCGCAGAATTTCCAGAGAGCTGCTGTCACACCCAGCCCGCTCCCTCACCGCCCTTAGGCACAGCGCTCTCACCATGTCTCCCCAGGCTGCGGCTGGCTCTCTTGTCTCCCCAAGTCTTGCCACACCCTGTTAACGTGCAGGGGCCACCTCTGATTGGATGCAGTCCACTTCCTCTGAGTTCTTTGTTTCCCACCATTCCATGGATGGTTTTCAAGGGTTTCTCAGAGTCTTTCCTAATGTCGTCTCAAAACTTTTAGCCCATTTTGCATGGGATTAGACATCCTACCACTCGACCTCCTGCTCTCTCAGGCGACAGTAGCCAGGCCTCTCTATCCACCGGATGACCGTTTCAGCGCAAGGACTTGTTGAGGTTGTTCTGTTTTGAAATTTAAAGTAGTTCCCTTTATTACTTAATTGTTTGGCCTAAGGGCTTTATTAGTGCTATTATTTACAAATTTAAGAAAAATCATTCTGAACTGATAACATTTCTCTAGAGAATTCAAAAGAATGAAGATGGTTTCTAATAAAATATTATTTATTTTATACCTTTATCATTTCTATTATTTTGAACTAAAAAACTTATCCCGCTGAGTTTTTATAGATCTGTAAAAAGGAACAATAGTCAGAAAACAATTTCTGAGGAAAAGAAAAGTTTTGCGGGACTGCTGGAGACCACACACACACACATACACACACTATGCAGAACAAAAGAATAATCTCAGAATTGCTTGCCTTAGATCCACAGGCCAAAACACATCCTCCTGCCAGAAATACCCTAACTCAGAGCCTGAAACATGGCCAGATATTTAATGTCTGTCTTTGTGTATGTTTAAGGTCATGGATGTTTAACTCAGTGTCTATATCTTTATCTTGGTCAATCTACTGTCTGTATTTCATTCTGTCTTTCCCATCCTACGCTGGGAGTGTTAGCCCCATTCTTTGCCATCTCTTAATCCAAGCATTTACCTACCATATCCATCCTATTTTACTCCATCTCTGCTGACAGCCAGATTCCACTTAGCTACTTCTTTTGGTCAAACCTAATGAAATTCTCTTCATCTACGCTGGAGAAAACTCCTTCCGCACTAATTTAAAATTTTTAAAATTTTCTTCTCATGTCTTGTCCTAAGTCAATGCGGAGACTAGATGGCCATCTGTCAGGTGATTCCTGAGTTAAATGGGACAGGGGAAAGGACCAGATGCCACTTAAGGTCCTTCCAAATTAAAGATTTTATGAAGTACCTTTGACTCTTTCAGTGACACCTTATCCTCTGTTGTGCTCTCCTGTGAAGACCAAATCTCATTCGCCTTAACACACAAGCAAGATGGAACCAGCCTCTTCATTCCTGGGGCCACCTTAGTTCTTTTAGCGTCTTTCTCAGAGTGACTCTCCTGGCACGTTATTCACTTAAAATCACCATTTCTCTATGTACTCTTTTTAGTCTTCACAGGTAATTTCTATCATTTGGGGATATTTCTAACTTCCTCAGTGATTTAGGAACCTCAAACATATTTGCCCATTCTACTTCAATCCCTATTGTATACCCGAGAAGCAGCAACAGCTATCTTACCTCACAGCTACATATCCACCCCCTTATTCATTTCCAATCAACTCCTCAATAAAATCCTTATCATTGATACTTTAGATGTTTGCCTCTTTCCAAAAACATTCAATTCTTCCTTTATGACCTGTACTCTTGAGACAGTGATTTATCATCCAAATTTATCGAAAAGACTGAAGTTATCCAGTGCAAGTATAATGTTCCTAACCTTATCTTAATATTTGTATTACTCAATCCCAAAAGGAAAGAAGTTACAAAGAATGCCATACTGGAAAGAAGAAAGTCAAAAGATCCTTGCAGGAGACACCAATATCCCAAGGCCCTCTGTGACATGTCCACTGCTGTGGCTATTCAGGAAACGGTTCAGGTCCACGCAAACAGGATAGACGAGCCATGGATAGCTCATTAATTGTTTCTCCTAGAAACCTACAGTCTGCCTCTTTCCTACAATCTTTGTACCACACCACGATCACAGTGTGGTACACTCAAGAGAGCTGACATGGAATCTGTTATGGGTTGAATTGTGTCCTACAAAAATTCACATGCTGGAGTCCTAATCCCTTAGACCTCACAACATGACCTTATTTGGAAACCGGGTCATTGTTGATATAATTAGTGAAGAAGAGGTCACACATTGGAGTAGGATGGGCCCTTGATCCAATAAGACTGGTGATTTTATGAAAAGGGGAAATTTGGAGATAGACAGACATACACACACAGGAAGAAAGCCATGTGAAAATGAAGGTAAAGACTGGGGTGAAACATCAAGAAGCATCTAGGAACTTCATGGAAGACTGACAGAAACCACCAGAAACTAGGAGAGAGGCATGGAAAAGATTCTCTCATGGCCTTAAAAGGGACCAACCCCGCTGACACTTTAATTTGAGACTTCCAGCCTCCAGAACTGTGAGACAATACATTTCTGGTATTTAAACCACCCAGTCTGAGGTACTTTGTTCCCTCTTTCTGCCCCACAGGCAACCTCTTTCCTTTCTCAAAGAATACAGTGTTCCCTGAAGTCATCCCTGGCAACTCCATCCATAAGTGTTCTCCCCTGGGGCCCCATATATGCATTGCTCAATACTCTTTGGGAATTGAGGTATGAGGCCAGTCGAAAAGGTGCTTGTATCATCTTATCAGATGGCAGAAGAAATAATATAGTTACACAAACCACCAAAACAAAAGGAGTACACATGAGAAGGACCGAGTACTACTGAAATTTACAAACGTTAACATTTCTGGCTGGTGGAAAGAAGGAAGGATGCACTGAGAATGTGGGATCTGAACTGGGCTTGAAAGGAGGGGTCAGTAAGACTATATTAATAGCTTTAACTGTCTCTACTAATTTGCATTTAGTACTAGTTACAGGCATACCAAATTATTTGCAGGCATATGTTATCTTCCTTTCTCTCATTTGTTGTTTCAGTCCTCTCTGGACCCAAAAGAGATTTGAGGTCGAGCTCACCTACTCAGGTACAAGCTGCTAGGAGGTATGGGTGAGTCTTGTCTTCCCTAAAATGTCAAGCACCACTGATAACATTCAATACAGACCTTCAAAAAATATTTGTGGGAAACAATGAAAGAATATACGAGGAAGACAAGGAAGAAAGGAAAGAGAATGTCGTAAAAGGAGAGAAGTGAATTTCCATGATTTTTCTAAGAAGTTCTCCTCAGCCTGGCAGCCACTCCACTTTGCTGCTCACTCCTCTTCCTGTGCCTTCACCCTCCATGCAATGCTGCTTTCCCTCCCCTTTTTGGCATAAAATCCTCCGAGACTCAGTTCATTCTCCCCTCCTGCTTGAGTATTCTCTGCCCATGAAATCCTTACAGACCTCCTGCCTGCAACCCTAGTACGTGCATTTGTCTCTGTTCAGCACTTAATTGTTCTCACAAAGTTTCAGTCAGTTATCCTCCATCCAGATTTTACAGCTCCTCCGGGCTGGAAACTATGTCCTATTTATTTTGCGTGCCTCCCCTCTTTGCCTCCATCTAGATGTCCCCTTAAACACAGAAGCACCTGGCACATACTTGCTGAATGACTAAATCCTTTCAGGATGTCTATCGCTCAAGTATAGCATTCTTTCATCTGACTCTCCAGGTTCAAAAGTACACTGGAAAAAGATATATATCAAAGCATTCATTGCCAAGTAACACGGACTTATCTTTTCTAAAACTTGCAATCATTGCACCAAACTTCAGTGGCTTCACCGACAAGAAAAAATGGTGTAAGCACACAAAGAGGGATCTGTTGTTATGTAACCACTCTAACACTGCGAGCTCAATTCAAGTTCTTCAGCACAGGGTTTATCATTTTAAGGCGATTTAGTAGTATAAATACTGCCACACATTTCTTCCCCAAGAAAGACACTGGAAGTGGTCCAACTTACCCTAAAACTTGCAAGATGAAATTTAACAAGTAGAGGTGAAATTGACTTTTTAAAGTTCCTACGGTGGATACTCAAATACCATTTAATTTGAGTTTTATATAGAATTCTATGCAAGTCTAAAAATTTTAATGGTGAAAATCTCATCAACCCTATCATAGCACATGGTTAACAGGATGAATTCAATCGGAACAATACTGGTTTTCTTAGGAAAAAAGGTGAATCCTAGAATTTCACCAGTGTTTAGGAAAGGATAAATTGAACTTCTGCACAAAAGCAACAGATTGATTCTTACTTCACTCTCCACTTCTTTTGGGTTCCCGTTAGAACCAATAGGGTCTAACTTACAGATTTATAGTAAAGATAGAGGAAGAAAAGAAGAAATGAACCTCACATCTCAAGGGGCCAGAAAAAGAAACTCTCACCTAAGGTAACTCTGCAGGCTTTTCAATGCTTCCAAGAATCAATTTCCTTTGAGAAAGGTAACTGTGAAAAGCATTTCAAAATTGCTGTAAAACTAAATTGAAACACTTAATTGCAGCTGCCTAAGATATTGACTTTGCTGGGCTAACTTTTTGGCATCCCCCAAGCCCACTGACCCAATATTGGCTGAGAGTGCATTTTCCAACACCTTTCACTGAATCAAAATGAACCTGCTTTTAAGATAATTACATCTTAAGTATTGCCTAATTTTAAAATTGAGAGAAAAACAGAACCACTGTCCTGAAACTACAGAATTAATTCTACTACAGATTCAATCTCCTAAACAAAAAGGAAACAAAGTTCACACTGTTTCTATAAATACCATTAAATCTTTTAACCGTAATTACTGCTACAAAAAGTTTGGTATGAGAGAAGCTTCCAGACTCTTTCTGACATGGGCAACCTCTATATTTTGCCCAGATGATGGATGAATGCTCTGGGTGTTCATGTAGCCACTGTTGCCAGTCGAATTCTACTATGAAAAATGGAGCAAAAAAACAGAAAAGATTATTACTGAGAATCCAAATGAAACATGACAGTCTGGTGCCAAGACTTTTTTTAAATTAAGATTTTCTAGAAATGTGGAGAAAAGTGACCTGTTTGAGGTGAAAACAGATTAAGCATAGAGGTGTTTTCAGACACTGATGTGTGCCTGAATGAAAAGTTAAAGGAAACTTAGGTATGATCAGTATTTAACCAGTTAGTAAATACTTTGTATTAACAAATAAAAATGCTAAATAGAAACTATAAAGGCAACCTGTATTTCAGGCACTAAAACTGACCATTTCTACATTCACATACAAGTTGATGCTTTAACAACCTGCAGTTAGGGGTGCCGATGTCCCGTGCAGTGAGAATATTTGCATAGAACTTCTGTTTCCAAAACTTAACGACTGATAGCCTACTATTAACTGGAGGTCTTACCAACAACATAGTCAATTAATACATATTTTGTATATTATATGTATTACATAATGTATTCTTACAATAAAGTAAGCTGGAGAAAGAAAGAATGTTAAGAAAATCAAATCATGAGGAAAAAGCACTTGCAGTACTATACACATTTATTCAGGAAAAAAGCTACATATAAGTTGACCTGTGCAACTCAAACCCATGTTGTTCACAGGTCAATGTAATTAAATCATTTTTAATTTCTAAGATTTTCAAATCCAGATGAGTGGAAGTCATAACATTAGAACCCCAGAAGACAAACACTAACATCCCCTCAGGACAATCTCACTTCAACCTTTCAAACCAAAAAAGAATTCAAAGGCCTCCTTTAAAAATCTATTCTGAAGGTTAAAACATTCAGAAAAACTTCCCTGTATTTAGCATAAATCCCTCCTGATGCTTGCTGTAAGTCCATTTCCTCCTCTTTTCCTCCTGTTTTTCTTCAGGAAAGATGGAAAACAGCTGTTCAACACCCCCTTTCAGGCTACTTTTTCTTTCTTGCCAGGCCCATTCCCCCCACGGGAGAAGTGTACACACTGCAGGTGATTCCAAAATCCAGCTGGTCCATGCCAGATTATCTACAGGGCTGGTTAGCCAGGCCCTATTCACGCCTCCTGGAATGACATCACTAAACTGCAAAGGCCCCTAGAAACGTTCTTTACTAGAATTAGTGGAATTCTAGAAATCCAGTGCTTAGAGTCTGTCCTCAGATATACTCAAACAAAAACATCGCAGTTTCAAGGAGATTACAGTCAGATTGCAGAGAAGATAAGGACTGTCCTGCAGCTAGGCCACCTGGGTCTTCACTACTTACTGCTCTATCTCACAGGTCAGGGTGGTGAGCTCACCTTGGCAGGAAGCAGGTTTAAACTACTTAGTGCTTTTTATCATGCAGTTGTAGTTTCTTATCACTGACACAACTTTCTGGAAGTAAACTTACTTGAGAAATGCAGTAAGTCTTTCAATACTTCTACCAATCTAAAGGACTACACGAAATGAGACTGTTAATTTGTAGTCTCTTATTTCTCTAAGTGAGTAATCTCTACTGGAGTCAAAACATCAGCTGCAGAGCACTACACTTCCTACCAAAATTTACATAACCAATCTAATGTTGTTGCCTCCCACTGGAGGAACTCTTAACAAATACCCTCATGTTTTCTTGCAACAGCCATTAGACTCCAACAGTAAAGTCAGTATATTGCCTACTTCATCAATAAAAATATTATAGACCCACAAGCTTGGTGAGCCCATTTCCTTTACAAATCCCTTTTAAGTGTTATGAAATGCTGATTCAGCTTTGTTGTGGTACAACATCTGCATGCATTAAAGGCCTATTGCTTAGTAGCTAAGTTTGTTACACATGAGAAAAATACAAAAGCCTTGATGTAATCAGTACACATTCACAACTATGGCATCTGTGTATGCAACAAATATTTCAAATGGAAAGATTTAAATAGAAGTTTTTTGACTATGAATCTATTCAAATTATACTTTAAAAAGCATGTAAACTAGACACATGGAATTTTACTATCAGTCCTACTATTTTTTACATTAATTGGGGACAAGAGAGGCATTAATTCTATAAACAATACCAAAAAGAATTTTTAGCATGCAGACACATACGCTCAGTTGCAAGCTCACTCTGATCCTGTCTAGGAAAAGAAGATGGTCACAACCTACAATGGATATATCACGTATGTGTAATTGAGAGCTAACTTCCTATTTGTCTTCTGTTATATTTTTAAAAACAAGACTACACTTACCTAATAGTTATAACTATTCCCAAATCTACAATGCCAAAATAAGTCATGCTTATTATCAGTATGTTTACAGCTTCTAGATATTACTGAAGAGACAAATTCTGTTCTTTCAGGTATTGTTTACTAACATTTGATGACAACACTTACCAAGATCTTGTTTATGGAATATCCCACGAGAGTTGAAAAAAAACAGAAAGAAATTCAGTGGTACTTTTTATGCTCATTAAAATTCACAGTGTTGTTCTGAATTAAGAACTGAACAAACTATTGCATTCAAGAAATAAACACATGGCCTCAGCAATCTTTTCTTCTCTTTCCAAATTAAAAGTATTCCCTTTTACTCTTTGTGATCTCCAACCATCTCTCTGAAAACTCTGCCTCCTGCAGGTTTATACTCTTCTGGGCATTTGAAAGAGGACTGGAATTCACACCCTCAACAGGCTGGAGCTTGCCTAGATAAGCAGAAATAAGCAACACTTGGTAAAGCACCCAAAGATATGAGGCCAGCTAATGAGAACTGATCCACGAGCCTAGGGCTCCGCAGAAATTAGAAGAGGCCCCACAATGGAATCCTTCCAAGACATGAGAAGAGATACAGAGGAATGGAAGAGGAGGGAGCTGCTGGAAGTGGCTCTGTAAATAGCCAGTTTACAGAAGCCTGGAAAGCACATAAGCATTCATTCTAGAGCTGGCAGTTCATGGACAGCAGTGAATAGTAAAAGGGATAATAAACTAGATCTGTAGGAAAATAAAATTTAAGAGTCTTTAACAACATGAATTTGGAGTCATAAAGAAGAGTAGAATTAAATGTGCAATGTAGGGTAGTCTCATATTTAAGGTAGGCCACTTATTACTTGTAAGATGATAAATAAATGTTTAAGTTTACAGTATTTCCATTTCCCTACCCCTAAGAAGAGAAGATGCCTGCTCTACATCACTCTCCATTTCCACTAGGCTAAAATGTGAAAATATTCAAATTATTTGAAAAAAAATTAAAAAGACTAGGGATTTGAAAATGTAAGTATTCGTGTAGCTGTATTATCAGGGAGTTTCCCTTTCCCTCACTTGTCTGAAGGCATATGAACTTGTAAGGAAGAATTAATTAATCCTAATGCCCCCTCTTTAAACCCATCCTCAATACTTTACTTTTCCTTTTTTAATTAGTTTCCGGTGTACAAAACAATGCAATAGTTAGACATTTCACCCCTTACAAAGTGGTGAATAGATTTCACCTTCAATCTATTGCCCCTCTGATATAGTATATATTCTTCAGGGCTGGAAGAATAGTCCACTGACTATTCCCTATGCTATATTCCATATCCCGTGACTATATATATATTAAATTATACTTGACATACAATATTATTCAACTTTAGCTTCAGGTGTACAGCGCAGTGGTCAAGCATCTCCACCGTCCACAAAGTGGTCTCCCTCATAAGACATGTGCCCATCTGACACCCTACAAAATCTTTACATTATTGATTATATTCCCCAAACTGTCTTTCATACCCCGTGGCAATATTGTAGTTACCAATTTTTGCTGTCTAATCCCTTCCCCTTCTCCTTCATCCCCACCTGCCTCCTGCATTTCTCTTTTTTAATTTGATTCTTTTCTGCAACACTTCACCATCAGCTAACCAGACTACTCTTCTATCCATAACAAGAAGTAGTAAAACGCTAAATTTAGATGGGTCAGAAATTGGGACTCTACTATGTATTTACTCAAATATATGAAGGTTTTCTTCAAAAAATAATTATTTAAATTAAAATAGTATCCATTTAAAATGCAAAGTTTAATTTTTAAAAAGGAATTCCCTAGTAGAACTAGGCATTAGGGTTGGCAAAGAGTTTTTGAAACTCATCCATTTCTAATTACTGCTATCAGTAAATAGAAGCATGGATCAGTGCCTTGGGAATCTGCAATTTTAATCTCTACTTCCCATTCCGCCAATAATTCTCCATATGAACTTCATGGGAAAATAGTTTCGTTTCTCTGGGTTTATATGGGTACTTGGCTAATTCCCATGTTGGGCACTGACTCTAGGTTTAAAGAATTTTATTGTGTTATCCAAACATCTGCTGGTAATTTGGTGACCCTTCCCCTCAAAGTTTTATTCTACAGATCACTATAGGGGAAGATAATACAATTCCAAGCTGAGAAAAACCCTAAGGCATTAGTAGTAAAAACTGTTCTGTCCTCTGCTTGGACACATTCTTTCACGAGGTTGTTGGTCACGGAATCTCATCAGGTACCTTACCCCCTCTTTCAGAAAAGTACAGATCTAGCTGCTCTCAGTCAATGGAACAATTCCACTATGATGTTCCCTCTACCACAGGTCCCAGATCTCCTCAAAGACCTGCCACATCCACAGGATAACAATATTTCTGTTTTTACTGGGGTGGTGAAAAAGGATGAGTATTTACTATATTTAGGACTCAAACAAGCTAATGGTTAAGAAATATTCAATATATGTTGCAACCACAAAATGCTGGCCTTTTATTACTAATTTCTTTACGCTTTTGGAAACAAAGATTACTGATACATTAAAATCCCAATTAAAATATTTTATCTTCCTTTATACATCTCCAGTCATTTGTTGAAATCATAATTCTGAATGAGAATCATGTAATTTCTTTCATGCAACACGGTGTGATCCAAGACCATAAAAACAGATACCAAAATAACACAAATAACATTAAGAAATGTATATTTTATTGTTTAATTGCAGAATGTATTTTCACCTATGATTTTAAAATAGTTTTTCAGAAATTAAAAAAATCTTTATAAGGCATTGGGAAAGGCAGGACAGCATCTGTGAAGGACTGCACCTCATGAATAATGACCAGGTCCTCTCAAGGCAGTACTGTTGATACCGAAAGGGAAAGACCACAAATCTCACTGCAAACCTTACTAACTTGTGGACTCATTTTATAAGTACTAAAGTAGATGCACACACAAATGTTAGTAGTCCCTATGATGGTCCTGACCTCATGTGGCCAACCTAGCTGACTTCTTACAGGATGTTTTCCCACAACCAGGCTCCTAACCTCACAGGGAGGAACTTTAAACAACCCCTACCCAGCAGGGCTGGGAAGATCCTAATAATACCCTCAGTGGCAAAGGTCTATACTGTGTTCTGTTGTAAATTTCTCTTTATCCAACGTTTTTTTAGTTGTTTTTTTGTTTTGTTTTGTTTTGTTTTGTTTTCTGAGAATCCCTTTTTACTTGGTGACTGTGCTATCAATATTTTTTAACTTGAATGTAAAAATGTACTTTGTAGGCCACTGTTTTTATTTAACTAAAACTTGAAACTTATACTGACATATACTAATCAATGAAAAATGATGCTTTCCAAGCTCAAAGTCTCAGATGTTTATTTAGGTTTTCTCCCTGTCTGTATTAGCAGCTCCAGAAGAGCTAGGGCAGTTTCTCATATACCTCTGCATGGCTCCTAAGTGACCAGCACTGTCTTGTGCTTTTCTGCTGAATTCACACTGATGGGTGACTAGATGATGGAGGTATCAAATTCAATCTTTTCTCCATTTTACCTAGAACACATCTTACCTATGCCCTTCATAAAAGGACTTATATCCATTTGGCGGCCTTATAATAGCACAGAATAGGCGAACAGACAGGTAATCCTGTCGTTTATTTCTTCCATGCATATTATCTTTTCGCGAGCCGATTTTAGTAGTACTGTGTGAGTATTCTACAAAATATTATGTATGACATTTCACTTCAGAGGTTACCATTTATTGAGAAATTAAAAAAACTGTGGAAAAAGTAATTCCTGGAAGATTAAATTCTTTACTGTGAAAAATACTGGGGGGGGGGGAACTGTTTGAAACTATTTCTCAGTGAGAACGTCCATTCTGCAATTGAATGTAACATTAACTAAACCGTAACTTTCTAATCTGTGACTAACGAAAACATTTTTAAAGCACTTTATCACACGAAGATCCGCAGAAACCAAAAGTGTCATTTCCTGACCTAAGGAAGTCTAGGTAAATGAGGTTCACCCCTCCTTTTAGAAGCAATGGATTCGGTTTCAACCTTTCATGCCAGCCGGCCTAAGCAGAGGCTGTTACCTCAATCAAATGAGCGATGAAACTGAGCAAGTTCTCGGGTCACAAACTTAGCTCGGATTCCAGCCGCCACAGATCTCAAGCCCATGTGGCACTGCTCACAGAGCTTCCCAGTCAGTGAGTCAAGCGTCCCGCCGCCGCCGCCACCACCACCACCACCACCACCACGAGGGGCTGCCTCCGAGCGAGGTTTACCAATTTCTCCGAGAGGTGGCGAGCCTAGCGGCGCTGGAATCCAGCGTCTGGGGCAGGCTCAGGACGAGCTTAGTCAGTCGGCCCCCGCAGCCGCAGAGGCAGGCTGCCAGCGCCAGGATCGGCACACACGCCCGACACCAGCCCACTTCGCAGGGGGACGCAGGCAGAGGAGGGCGCGGGGCTGTACCACGCAACCGGACAGGGAAGCCAGAGCGCCCCGCGGGCCGTCCGGGAAATCGCAGCTGTGCGGGCCAGACCCGACGCACCAAAGCGGTCTCCAGGTTCTTGCGGAGCGCCTGGCTCTGCGCCGGGCGTTCAAGGGGTGGGAAAAGACGAAAGGCTGGCGCCGAGCCTGCCCCGCCGCCCTGGAGGCACCCGGCTCCGGCTTCACGCCTCCAGCGCCCTCCAGAAACCCTGCCGCGCCGGGACCCGACGCGCCGCCGGCCGCGCTCCGCACCCGGCGGAGGACGTGGCTCCCCGCCTCCCTCCCGCGACGCGCCCGAGACTCCGGAAGAAACTTGCGCCTCACGGGGCCCCGAGTGGCGCCCGCCGCGCGCCCCTGCCCACCCTCGCGTGCCTCTCCGCTCACCGCTCACCGCCGCGGCTTCGTCCTCTCGGGCTTCGCCTCCCCAGCCTCGGCCCAGGCTCCAGAGCCCCTTCCCGGCCGCCTCACTCCAGGGCGCCCGGCGCCCTCGGAGCCAAGTTCTCAAGGCGCCCGCCGCGCCATCGGTGCCGGTGGGCGCCGCGCCGCGAGATGCGCCGCTGCAGCCTCGGGCGGCGCTACTGCGAGGCGGGCCAGCGCGGGCAGGCGGGGTGTGGGCGAACTGGGAGGAGGGCGGGACGCGGCGGGCGCCCAGGCTCCGCCGGAGGGAGGAGGAAACCGCAACGTCACCAGGGCTCCCGGAGGCGAGAATGGGGAGCGGGACAAGGGCACCCCCTCCCTCTGCCCGACCCCGACCTCCGGCCCGCCGGGCTTTCTCCCCGTCTTCTTCTCCTGGACTCGCAGCTCGCGAGTGGCGCTCGGCCTGCCCCTCCACTCGGGCCCTGACTCCACGCGCCCCTGCCCTACCAGGCCTCTTTGATTCTAACTTGCTGTCGTAGTTTCTAGGGACCCATACGTTTCGGGTTCGACTCCGGAGTCGCCCCCGACCGAAAGATACTTTGAACGCCCAGGGGGAGGAGCTGATGCTTCCGTCCAGCCTGGGTGAAGAAATCGGGGAAAACGTGGAGAACCTTATCACCGGGGCTGTTGGCCCACTCCACTCGCCTTCAACAAAACAGTTACTCTTTTTCTCCGGCATGCTGTTTTACTCTTCTCAGAAGGGAGAAAAATCACCTATGTAGAAGCCGTTCTCGCCTTAATTGTACTAACAAAATACAATAAATCCAAAACCACTGAAGCCTGAAAACTGAATAGATTTTAATCATCAAAGGTAAAGGGCCAGGAACGGAGCATTTGATGTATGCAGCTCACAAAAGGAAATTCCATTTACCTTATCTCCTACGCCTGTGGGGGTGGATGGAGGAGAGGGAGAGGGAAACCCTTCATCCATCTGGGTTCTTCAGGAGGAGGATTTGTAACCTTAGTAGTCACAGCCCCCTTGGAGAAGTTTCTTCCGTTCTCTTAAAGCAGCCACTGCACCAACCTGGTTCCAGGGACGTTTCTGACGTGAACAGGGCCATCACCTCAGTGCTAACTTCGCCTCCCTCAGTGTGAGCGTGTAATTAACCTACCCGAGCTAGAGAGCACAGAAGTGACAGATGTTTATCCAATCCTTAGAACCGGAGACGTTTTACCTGAGAGCAGTGCTTTTTTTCCCCCTGTTTGCTTCACAGTGCTTTGTTTGGGTTCTAAAGGGCCACCTCTATCCATTTCCCCTGTTCTCAGGTTCTCAAGACCTACAGAGGAGTTTCCATTAGGCTACATTAGGAAAAAAAAGTGGATTTCTACTTTTATGGTTCTCTTTATCAGAAATTGCATTGGAAGAGAGATTCTTTACAAACAGGTCAAGCAGAAGTGGTTTTGTTAAATTTTTGTCCTGTTCACTCAGATAAACCACTGATTTGCATAAACTTCCAGATGTTTTATTTAGAGGTGGGCTGTGGAGAGAAACTGGGCTCTTTTATTTAGAACTAGCTTAATCTGATTTAAATCCTTATTTTGCAATTTACTACTAAAGGCCCTGGAAAACTTAACTTCAGAGCCTCAGTTTCCTCATCTGTAATATAGAGATATAATACTTTCATTGAATAGTTATAGAGAGGATACAACAAAAATAGCTAATATTTGAGAGTTACTTCATGCCAGACATGTTAAGAGATTTATATGTATTAATTCAATTATTAGAGATGATTAATTGTAAAAGTACCTAGCTGTAATACGTATTTAACCCATAAGTATTAATTTCCATTTAGCTTCTCAAATTTGGAAGAGACCTTAGAAAAAGCATCTGCTTTGATGTCTTGAACCTCTCCATAAGTAATCATCTAGCTCAGTAATTCTCTCAACCTAGAACATTGTGTCAGCAGAGGTAGATGTAACTGAGTAATTCTACCTCCCAATTTCATGTCTTCTGTAAATTTGGTCTGTAGGCTATGTCATCATTCAAGTTCTCATTCTCAGATGCCTTCCTTGCCAAATGACACTGATAATGCTTTTTAATAGGGGCCCCACACCCGACCAATAAATCAGAATCTCTAGGGATAGAGTTTAAGCAACTGCCATTTTAAACTCTCTTCCCAGATGATTATAATCTGCAACCAGTATTGAGAATTCTTCAAAGGAGACAGTACCCACTGTTATTTGCTCCCACTCACCCCCAGTTTTGCCTTCAATTGACCTAGAAATCTGCTACTGGATAAAAACCCACCTCTTGCAAAGGGTCCCCTATACAGTAGGCCTCAAAGATCTGCAATTCTGCCCTCTGTAGTCTTCCAGGATGCATTTAGCCTTGATTCCACAGGAGAGTGGAATCAAGTTCTCATTCTCATATGCCTTCCTTGCCAACTGACACTGAATTAGCATGCTGTTGATGAATAATCTCATCAATTGAGGAAACGTGTGTTATTGAGTCATATTTTTATTCCTTGTCCCAGAGCATCATCAAATGTGCATGGGTGTATGGCATCTTTGTAGAAATTAGAAGAAAATACACAACCCTTACCCAGGCTGAGGGATTACTAGGAAAAAGCAACCTCTTCCTCCCAGATAGAGCCCTAAACAGCTGTGTGTTGTCCAGTGATGTGTTTACTGGTGTAGCAACATTGTGAAAAAAGGAAATGACTACTTAGTGAATTCTCATTAACTTCTGAATTTCTTCTTCCTTTTCTAAGTACCCAGATATGACTTTAATAATAGGTTTATTAATTTTGCTCAGGATCTGTGAAAAGCACTTTGTCTTGGTTTCAGGAATCAAGCTGTTCTTTTTTGAAAACATTTGTCCATCTCCAGTCTTTTATTATTCAGCTTCCTCTTTGCTGGTTCTAGATGTAAGTCCTTATTTGTGAACTTCTTGCTTAGATATAATTTTTCTGGGCAAAAGAAGTTAAGCTTTAGAGAGCTAAGACATTTTCTCATTTATCTTAGTTTTCAATCAACTCTTGCAAAGTACATTTTATTCTTGCAGTTGGATGGTTATTTTTCACGATAGAGAAGAATTAAAAGGGGAATTAGTTCTGGTTTGTTATCCATTTATCTCAAGAAAGGGCATCCTTTTTATGTTTATTCTTGTCTGAACAAAACAAAACAAAAAAGTATATATTGTTGTTGTGCTTGGTTTACTCTTGGCTCTAGCCTAACAGACCCCAGTCTTACAGGAGTATTAACAAGTACATGCTTTAGTTTATAAATCATTAAATTACACTCAAATTTGCCCTTTACGTTTTACTAACCAGCCAGCTGGTCCATGACTATACAACTGTGTGGATCCTTGAAATGCTTTTTCTCCCCCTGAGGCCAAATTAGTCTCTTTGTAAAAAACTGCCTTACCCCCACACCTAAAAGATCCACCCTGAGTCACTGAAGAGAAATCATCATTTTGGTTTGCTCAAACCCTATTGCCCTATACTTCTACTTATTTACTCAGTGATAATCTCTCTCGGCTTCCCCTTCCATTTTTGGGCCCCTTCCATTCAGCCCTGGCCAGACATCCACCAAGACTTCTCCAACCTCCCTTACTCAGGCCTGTGGCCTCCGTGATTTTCCGAGTGCTGACCTGCTTCTTTCCGTGAGCTAGACTATTCTGCTGCTACTGCTTCATCTCCTGATGACTCAAACTTCCTGAACTTAGGTTTCATTCTTAAAACAAAAGGAGATAATGTGGTTGGAACTTGAAGGTATTATGCTAAGTGAAATACGTCAGATGGAGAAAGACAAGTACCGTATGATTTCACTCTTATGTGGAATATAAAAAGAAAAACAAATAAACATTACAAAAATAAACTCATAGATTCAGACCAGAGAGTTACCAGAGGGGAAGGGGTTGGGGGTAGGGTAAAATGGGTAAAGGGGTCAATTGTCTGGTGACAGATGGAAATTGGACTTTTGGTGGTGAGCACACTACAGTGTTTACAGATGTCAAATTATAATGTTGTACACCTGAGACTCACATAATGTGATAAACCAATGTTATCTCAATTAAAAACAAGCAAAAGGAAACATTTACCTACATTCTTAATATAACTGAGTTGTACCCCCTCCAACCTAGTCATAATTTGAGGCTTTTATACATAATTCTTTATCAGGTACAGATTTCCTGGCCTCACAATTTTCTAATGGATCATTAATTGTTCCAAAAACTTCCATATGTGTTTCATTTTATCCTCACAGGCTCTGAAGTTGGCATTACTATACTCATTTGACTCATGAGGAAACAGGTTCAGAAAGTTGAAGCAAATTTCCCAAGATATACATTGCTCAGACCACATATGATTGAGTTTTCTGATATCAAATCCAGTCTTCTACCACTAAAGCACTCAGTCTATACTAACCTTTTGCATCTAAAGCTCCACTTATAGTTTGAGTGTCCCAGCCTCAGATGAAAGTTTTTCTCCATTCTTGATTGACTCTTGAAATGGATAGTTTTTATATCACCTCTTTATTTATTTTAAACTACTGTGGGGACAGAGCCCCAAGAGCAGTTTCCAGGCTCTCGGCCTCACATAGAAAGGTGCTGGCTCAGGTAGTAAATGGCCATTAACTGTGGCTAGTTGGCTGTCAGCTGTAACCAGTGAGCCATTGGCCACTAATATAACTGCCGTGACTACGCTAGCAGCAAATGGGGGCTAGCACGAAGATGGTGACTGAGCTAGCAAGCGCGGAGTGTGGAGGAGTAAGGATTGCGGATTCTGTGGCTCCTGCTACCTGTGTCTCCAACCCAGCCGCCAGTGAGACTATAGTGTATGGGGTATGGCTATAGAGGTATGGCTCCCCTACCTATGGCTCCGTGGATGTTCCATTTTGGCCTCACCACATCCTGTGTTCTTATGTGGGGAGCGGGACCAGAGACCCCGCATGCCACCCCACGTGACTCCCTGCATGACAACTACCCAAGGTGTTCCATACACCTACCAAGTTAGCACTATTCTCTGACATTACAGAAATGATTATTGACATTTGCTACACGAATGAATGAAATTAAAAGTTTGTTCTTTTCCTTATTGAATGGACCAAAAGGAGTTTAAGCATTATTTTTCTTAAAAATATTAAACATTTAATATTTTCCTAACGTGGTTTTTGAGAACTGTGGACATCAACTGAGGAGTTTAGAAAATGAATGTTTACTGAGGGTTAATTTAATTTGGTGATTCTTTATAATAGGCAGTTGGATAGTATTTAATCCTCCTCTTTTTATCAAACTCTGGCTTTTTCCAGAAGAGTGCAATTAAGGAAGAACTGTGTGAAGAAGTTACTACTCTTCATGGCCAAAAGGGAAACACTGGTGTTTTTAAAAATGCTAACATAACAAAATGTAAAAATTTGACTACAGTCTAACACAAAAACAGCATTCCTTAGAAGCATTTATCATCTGTGTAAAAAAAAGTAAAAGGAAACGTGGACTAATTATATGCCAACCCTTTCATTTTACAAAAAAACAGAAGTTAACATAGGTGGTGGTTGTTACCAGTTCCTGCTACTAATTCCTGGTAGACGTAGGAAGAGAGAACAAACCTCCTGGTTGCTAGCCAAACTTTCTTTTTCCCACTTCTCCATGCTGCATCATTGACCATGAAACTCTAACTTCTCCTTCTGAGATTCCCATATTTTACATGTACTGTGGCAATTTATAGAAAAATGTAAAGATGCATTCTTTTCACTAACAAAATATTAATGCATAAGGAGAAACAAGCTTTGTTTTTGGAGAAAATCAAAGGCCTACTCAAAATGTAAATGAGATGGTATCTTTCTTTTACCATTGTTAAACTTGATGGTGTATATGTTACTTATAATTGTCCACTGACATGTAGGCAAAATAAGCTCATCACCGCATACTTAATAGTTGCTACCTAACCAAGCTCCTGTCCTTATGGTGGAATCTTTAATAGACTTTACCTATCTTGAGTCATTTATCCTCATTATGCCTAGGAATTTTTTAAGGCATTCAAAAGTCTTAACAAATTGTCGTTTTATTGCAGGAATCAATTTTCTAAGTTTCCTGCTGTTACATAAGAAGGATAATGCTAGATAGTAGAGTTTCTGTTCAGAATGGGCAGATTAATATTACCATGTGAAGACCACCCACATATATATATGTATGCATGTGTGTGTGTGTATATATATATATATATATATATATATGTTATATATTATATATATATTAGGTTGGTGCAAAAGAAATTGCAGTTTGAAAGGTCAAAAATAATTGCAAAAACCGCAATTACTTTTGCACCAACCTAATCTATTCATACATATAATATCACTTTCGGATGAGTCATTAAGCATGTTGCAACAAATAACTATTATGCAGCAGACATTGGACATAGAATCAACATTCTTGGAATGTACTATAATGGAAAGTCATTTAAAGTGAATCTGCCTGAGTTAAACAAATTTTAATGTTGTTTGGGGGGAAATGAATGGGTTAATACTGGAAATTGAGAGTGCTGGGTTCTAGGACTAAGTCTTTCACATATCAAGCAGTGTGACCCCAGAAAAATTGTTTCTTTTTTGTCTCCTGTAAACTTGGAAAATTCATCAATAGCATACATGATAACTTGGGCAAATCACTTAACCTCTTTGAGTCTCAGAGTCCTCAGCCATAAATTGGAAAAACTGGCCTTGAATCCTGGTTATACATTAGAATCACCCAGGAAACATAAAAAAGAATGATACTATGCACTACCCCAGACAAATTAAAACAGAAATTCTGGGTGATGTGGCCTGGGCCAGTGGTATTCAAAATGTGGTCCATGGACCACCAGCATCAGAATTACTTGGTGTATTAGTCAGCGCGGGCTGCCACAACAAAATACCACAGTCTGGGTGGCTTAAACAACAGAAATTTATTTCTCAGTTCTGGAGGCTGGGAAGTTTAAGATCAAGGTGCGGGCTGATTTGGTTTTGGTGAGAGCTTTCTTCCTGTCTCTTTGCTGTGTCCTCACATGGCCTTTCCCTAGTGCCTTCACATGTAGAGAGAGGCAGATTTTTCTCTTTCCTTCTCTTTTTATAAGTCCACCAGTCCTTTCAGATTATGATCCCACCCTTATGACCTCATGTGACTTTACCTCCTAAAAGCCCTGTCTCTAAATACAGTCACCTTGGGGATTAGGGCTTCAACATATGAACTGGGGCAGGGGGAGGGGTGTGGATAATTCGGTCCATGGCACTTGGAATTTTGAAAAATCCCAGACCCAACCCCAGAGCTGTTGAATTAGATTCTCTGGGAGTAAGAACCAGGAATCCATTTTTTAACAAACTCTGCTGGCGGTTCCTACACATAGCCAAGTTTGAGGATCACTGGCCGAGGCCATTTGTTCTTACACTGAGCTGCACATTGAATCACCTGAGGAATTTTTAAACCTTTGATGCCTAGGGCCCAATTCCAGAGATTTTGATTTATTGCAGGGTGTTCACTCTAAGCAAATTTTAAAACTCTTTATGTGAATCCAATCTGAGAACCACTGGCATGGAAAATCTCTAAAGGTCTTTTCCGTCCTAAAATAGTATAAATTTTAATGTAATCACATATATATGTAATATAATATATATAATCTAGATATTGTACACTAAAAGGTGATAAGATAGCTCTTTCTATTTTGTAGTTTCAAAAACATTTGTTAGTCCCTTTTCATTAATCACATGATATAATGCATTAAATAGGAATTTTTTTGGGAATTGCTATTTCAGTTGTGCATTTGCTAGATGAATGGTCCTTTACTTTTCATAAAAATCAAAAATTGATTTCATGGTCAGTGTCTTTCAACTGTATGACTAAAGGAGGGTTTCAATAGCCAGATGCTTATGAGATATTTTAAAAGAATCTTACAAATTTAGAGTCCAGGAATATTCTAAAAAGCAAATAAACATAATGCAATTATTTTATAAATCTCAGAAAAGCTCATTCAACTATATAAATAAAGGAGCTATGAGTATTTCTTAGTAATAAAATTTATATTCAGAGTTATGTAATTTTAAAATCTCTTTTGATACCAGGATATAAATGGCTCTAGGATTTTTAGATGCCATTCCCCCAAAACTCACAATAATCATTATAGAAAAATTACATTTAAAAATATCTCAACGGGGTGGCCAGACGGCTCAGTTGGTTAGATTGTGAGCTCTGAACAACAGGTTTGCCGGTTCGATTCCCACATGGGCCAGTAAGCTACACCCTCCACAACTAGATTGAAGGACAATAACTTGGAGCTGATGGCCCTGGAGAAACATACTGTTCCCCGATATTCCCCAATTTAAAAACAAAAAAAAATTTTAATAAAAATAAATCACCAGAGCTCTGACCACTGCATTTAATTGTAAATACTGTCATCAAAAAGTTACCACATAAAAGTAGAAAACACAACCCCTGTTCCCCCTCCCCCATAGTTTTTCTTTTCTCTCCAGGCAAAGGAACCATTTAAAAACGCCATTTAAAAACTTCAATCTCATCAGAGAAGAACAAGTAACTAATGAATCAAAACTAACAACCTTCCTGATAGTCCTGGGGTTTACAACTTTCCTGATAGTCCTGGGGTTTAACAGGAGAGTTTTAAAGAATGGTTGGTGAGCACTTGACTTAATTAGAATTCTATTCTGATAAGGCGAAGGTAACATTTTCAAACATATAGACATGTTAAATCTCCATTCTAATGGTCACAAAGCAACTGGGGCATTAACATGAAACTTATACAGCTACTCCAAAACCTCTGCTCTACTGAAAGGAGGATAATGGTGTCACCTTTTCTACAAGTCCTTCAAAAGTTAGCTTTCAAATATTTTTCTGCATCTTTCAACGGTAAACTTTACCAGGAAATTACAAATGAAGTATTAGAATACATCTCAAGACATGACTTTCTTTCCATATGTAGGTAACAGGGTAACGCTCCTTATCTATAAACAAGTTTATAATTAAATATACATATGGATATAACAAAGTCTCAGAAACCATTGTTTATATTTTTATTTTAGTCTAATTAAAAAAGAAAGACAGATTTTGATCAACTAAATAGATTTCAAGACCCACCAGTGGATTACAACTTGCAGCTTAAAAATATTGCACTGAGGTTATCATGCATGTGTAGAGAGATATTGTTCACGTTTACTTCAAAGTTTAAGAGTATAGACCTCTCAGAAATATGTAACTGAAACAATGGCTTCTGAACTCTTTTGAGCTCCATAAATCTGATGGTTAAAAACATAAGAATATGCCTTGGTGCTTTAGCCAAACAAACAGAGACAACTTTGCTTAAAAAACAAACACCTTGTGGCATTTAGAAGCTCGCTCATACTGGCAGAAGAAGGAAACAGTAGTAAATAGAGCTAAGATTTAGAGCAATACACTACCTTTAATATTTTCCCAATGGCCTCATAGATCTTCTAACAGGGGTATTTATGGGGCACACTAAGAAACGTTACAATTGTCAGAGCTGTAAGGCACCAAAGGTTTCCACAACTGGAAGTCATACTCCCATCAATGAGAAGGTCCACCATCAGTTTCTGCCGCTGCGAAGGACACATCCAAGGATAGCACATTCCCGAACCACGCCCATCATATGCCCTTACTACCTCATCTCATGTTTTCAATACGTGAAGAGTAGTTCTTCCCTTCAACAAAGATAGAGACTTTTAAAAACTCCTCCCACCTCCTCCATTTATAAATAATTGTATGGTAGTGTATATACTAGCATAGGCTGCGATCTGCTATTACAGATGGACGGATACTGTGATCTCTAAACATGTCATCTATTGATTATCACTTTTATTTCTTTTCACAGAGTGGTCACAGAGAATCAGCGGTAGTAATAGAGACTTACAAGTAATGAGGGAAAGGGGGCCATGATCAGAAACTTTTGCTGCATTTGATACAGGGCTTTGGAGCCAGGCAAAGAGAATTTGCCTTCCTTCTTCCAGCAGCAAGGATTCAACTAGACAGTAATGGACTAAAATTAGAAAGCGTTTTGTGACCTAGTCCTAAGAATCCCTAAAACCAGATTTATTTACATATTCTTATTAGCCTAGGGTATTTTAATTTATCGATGACTTGGGTTAATTACTCTATAAATTCTACACTTGACAACTCAGCTTAAACCTAAAGAATCCAGAAGGATATACATCAAAATGCAAAGCCATTAGTCAGATATTTCTCTGTGTCTTCACTGACTTTCATACACACACACACACACACACACACACACACACACACACACACGGTTTTTCATACATTTTGGGACATGTACGTACATGGATCTCAACAGGCCTGGAATCACCCAGGACGGTAGATTCCTGGAATGTGCCACTCAGAGCAGCAAATATTCATGTTGGTGGGGGAAGGGAATCTAGAAATATTTTGGATGTTACCAATAACACTATTTTCTTAATATTCTCAAATAGTTCATTAAAGGATAAGAGAGAAGGAAAAATATTTTTCAGCTTAAAAAAAAGTCTTATATAAGCAAGCCTCTGCTGATGCCATGTAAAAAATAACTTGTTTTTATGGCTAAAGGACAGGACCCAGGGAGTGGCTTACCCATCAGCACTTGATCCTTCTGAAGAGCGAACTAGTACTGGAGAAGAGAGAAGAAAGAATATTGTTTTGTGGATGCCAGAGAAAACCAAGATGTAGTAAACATTGGGGGGAGAAAAACATTAATGAATTTGAAAAGTTCACAGCTCTCAATAAACTCAAAGGGGTTATTTTGGGGGCCAATCTTTGAAAAAATACTAAAAACTCAGTAAAACGACAGCTCTGTGTGGAGTCAAAACTAATAATTAGTGTGAGATGGTGAAAAGGGGAGACATTGACTTAAGGCCCAAATAGTGATGAATTTTGGAAGAACTAACTATGCAGACAGGATCTGATGAGCAGAGACTGCAGCAAGGGCTGCGGGTGGTGAGATTTTCTATGCCCCAGAATAGTAGAAACTCTTAAACACTCAGTGTGGCTACTGCAGCCCAAAACAGGCAGCACAGGAGGGAGAAGCACACACTGGAACAGAATCCATGGATGTGGGATCAGGGACATCTTGGCTCTGTCACCAATTCAGGTGACCTGAATAAGTCATTTCACCCACCTGGGTGCTAGTATCTTCATTTATGAAATGAAAGGGTTAAATCATCTACAAGATTCCTTGAACTTTGGAATTTTATGATTCAAAGTTTCTAAGCTATGGGACAGATGCCTTCTAGATCCAACAGAAATATAATGCAAGCCACATATGTAATTTTAAATGTTAAATAGCTACATTAAATATGTAAAAAGAAACAGGTAAAACAAGGTTTTATAATATTTTTATTTAACCTAATATGTCTAAAATATTGTCACTTCAACATGTCTGAAATCTCGCGTAGCCACACTTCAAGTGTTCAAGCCACTTTTAGCTAATGGCTACCAACAATCACGGTGGAAAGTACAGCTCTGTAGAGTAGTGTAAAGTTCTCGGGATGGCACAGGAGCTACACTTCTCTTTAGTGCTCTGAGCCATAGTTCTAAAGCCTGACTTACTGGATGAACTTAAAAAAATATTTCGGAGCCTACCCCATTCCTTGGGTATGGGCCACATGTTGGAAAATCTCACTAGATAAGTCTGATATACAGGCAGTTCCTACCAGTCTGCAGGGCAGTTCTGCAGGGCAGTGTTTGAAAACCTCTTCATTGACCTAACTGAGCCTTCGTGCTGTTCAGAGGTGAGTGGAATAAGGGAAGCATGGTCATGTGGTCCCTTCCAGAGACTCTCCAGAAAGTTTTCAAGAGGACCATCTTCTGTCTGCTATGTGGACTGGGAGATTTCAACACTAATCCTGACAGCATAAGGTGTTTTCAGTTATTGAATGTGATTTAACTTTTTCAAGTTAAAACGTTTTAAAGAACAATGAGCTGATGTTGCAAAACAAAGGAGACTAGATTTCACTCTGCCAGGATGTGTCCAGCTGGTATTTTGATGGAACTGCAGCTGTAGTTACAGATTGATTTTGGGGCCTGTTTACCATTTGTGTGTAGACTGGTTGCCCTCCATCTAGGACTGATTCTCACTTTCAGATGTCTTCAATTGAATGGTGAGAGTAATTGAGAAAACTTATGAAAGTGAAGGGTCTTATAATACTTCATATTTCTGACATGAAAAAAATGGGTATATGTATTAGAAGTGTGCCTTCTAGACTTCCAAGATTTAAGCAAGGGCAAAGGAAGCTACCTGGGAATTTTCAGGAAAGAGGTAAGTTGAAATTAGGATGGGGAACCCGAGCCAATGTTATGCCAAAGAGCAAGAAAAGGTGTCACAAATGTAGAGGAGGATTTCTGTGGCCTAACTGGAGAAAAGGTTTAAAAGTATCACGTGAAAAATAATCGGTGAGACCCATATGGACGTTGGAGTACCCAGCCTTTGTCCCCCGACAAAGATGAACAATTAGACATCTATGCACAAACAAAAACAGCTCTGGAGAGCTCTGGAATCCACTTAAGAAACTTTAGCAACACAGTGGAACAAAAAACCTGAGAATATCCACACAAGAAGAGAATGAAGATAGCTTCATTTTATCTGCATCATCCTATCCCTCAGCTGGCATTGCCCAGTGACAAGAGGGAACTTCTCAGCTAGTAATATTTCCCTTTGCCTAGAAAGGAAAATCTTACCCAGGCTTTTTGGACACTACACGCAAGTTCCACTTTGGTTTCACCCCACCTAGACCAGCAAAGCTGAGACATACAGACACAGCTAGGAATAAGGGGAAAAGCAGGGGTTACCGATAGCAGGAAGCAATGAAGCAGGAACAATTGCAGTTCACAGGGACCTGATCTGTGGACAAACGCAGCAGTCTGTGCCACAGAGCAAACTAATGACCAACATAGGTAGCTGCCACAGACCCCCTGCAGATTTTACCAGCTTTCACCACATAGGTATTCTCATTCATTGACACCAGCCACCTAGTTCTTCCCCACTCTCGCCCCTGCCCTGGTTTCTAGCCACTGGATGTGGGAGCAGTGCTGAGGACCCTAACAGCCCTTGAAGCCACTGTGTACCCCCGCAATGCGCACCAAGTACCACACTGTTACTGCTGCTGTGGTCCCCAGCAGCATGAGCCAAAGATATATCATGCGCTCCCAAACCTGGTGCTGCCTCACGCCTTCACACTTGATGCTTTGCACCAGTAGATCTGGGGTCAGAGCATGCTCCAGTGTGCCCCCACGCACAGGTGAAAGTTTTCCCTTAACAAAGTCAATCCATAAAATCTGGAAGATGTAACTGCTTCTTCAAATGCAGAGACACCTATGCAAGGCTACAGGGATCATAAAGAATCAGAGAAATATAACTCCACCAAAGAAATACAGTAAACCTCCAGTAACTGGCTCCAAAGAAATGGAGATGCAGGGATTGCTGGACAAACAATTCAGAATAATTGTTCTAAAGATGCTCAGAGAGCGATAAAAGAATACATACAAACAATTTAACAATATCAGTAAAACAATACAAGAACAAAATGAGAGGCTCCACAAAGAGATAGAAAACATTAAAAAGAACCAAACAGAAATTTTAGAGTTGAAGAACACAATGAACAAACTAGGGAACTGAATAGAGAGCGTCAACGTCAGTCAAACTTGACCAAGAAGAAGAGACAATTAGTGGTCTAGAAGATGAATCAATCAAAATCATTCAATCATAGGAGAGAAAAAAAAAAAGGGAATGAAGAAAGCCTATGGGATACGATTGCAAGAAACAGTGTTCTCATCATTAGAGTCCCAGAAGAAGAAAAGAGGGAGTAAGGGGTAGAAAGTTTATTTAAAGAAATAATGGCTGAGAACTTCCTAAACCTGGGGAGAGATTTGGACATCCAAGTTCATGAAGCTAATAGATCACCCCAAAATTTCAATCCAAAATGATTTTGTCCAAGACACATCATAATAAAACTGTCTAAAACCAAAGACAAAGAGAAAATTTAAAAACTGAAAGAGAAAAACATTTTTTTTCTCATATAAGGGAATCCCCATAAGGCTATCAGCAGATTTCTCAGCAGAGATCTTGCAGGTCAGGAGAGGAAGAGGTAATATTCAATATGCTGAAAGAAACTTCCAACCAAGAATATTTACCCTATAAAATTATCCCTCATAAATAAAAGCAAGATGAAAACTTTCCCTAATAAACAAAAGCTGAGGGAGTTCATCACCATTTACAAGAAATGTTGAATTGAGTAGATATACAATATAAAAAGAGGTGAATTGTAACATCAAAAACATAAAAGGGTTCGATTGCTGTATGCAATCGAAGTTAAACAGTTATCAATGTAAAATAGATTGTTATATCTATGAGATGTTTTACTTAAGCCTTATGGTAACCATAAAGCAAAAACTTGTGGTAGATTCACAAAAGATACAGAGAAGAGAATCAAAGTACACAACTATAAAAGTCATTCATTCACAAAGGAAGGTAGCAAGAGAGGAAGAAAGAAACAGGGAATTACGAAACAGTTAATAAGATTGTATTACTAATCCTTACCTAATAGTAAACATTCTAAATGTAAATGGATTGAATTCTCCAATAAAAAGACATATAAAGGCTGTGGGACTAAAAAAAAAAACAAAACAACTATCTGCTGCCTATAAGAGACTCACTTCAGCTTTAAAAACTTACAGAAGCTCAAATTAAGGCATGTAAAAAGTTATTCCAATGTGAAACAAAAGAGCAGTTGTACTTATACTTACATTAGACAAAATAAACTTTAAGCCAAAAATGGTAACAAGAGATAAAGAAGGCCATTATATAATGATAAAAGGGTCAATTCATCAAGAAGATATAATAATCATAATATATATACACCAGAAAAGTGTCATCCTTCCTTGAGGTACAAAGAGAGAGTTTCTTGAGCTTCATCCTGTTCTGACAGAGTTCTAACTGAAATTTGTGTAAGGCTTTATTGTACATCAAGCCCATGAGCTTCTTGGTTCTCCTATTGTTCAAATCTTTCATCCACTCTCTTTTAAAATAACTCACCTCTTTTGAGATATCATGAGGAGGGAAATTCTGTTTCTTACAACAGAAAAGAGCCTGACTTGAGAACAATGGCTGATCCCCAGAGCAGTTACAAGGTCTGTATGAGGTTATGCTGTCTAAGACCCAAACAGCACACAAAAGGCTTTCAATAAATATTACTTACTATTTTCCAACCTCCTTACATTTTTTAGAAAAGGATTTTGATCATTAAATTTATGTAGTCTAGGTCAACATTTACTTAATAATCCCCAATCCTTGCCTCACATCTCAAGGACGAGTACGAGGAAGGAAACTGTTCCTGTATAGCATGCACTAAATAGTATCTTTATTCTCTTTAAGAGAAGAACTATATTTAAGGAAATATTACCTCTAAATACTGCTGCACATTTAGTGTATATTTGGAAACCATCTGAAGTCTAGATTCTAGAAAGTAATTATTATTCTTTAAAAGCAGAAATCCTTATGATTTAGTATCTGAAGGCTGCTTACATCTACTCTAAAACCTTTTCTACGAATCTCGGTACATGGCATATGATTATCTTTAGACTGACACTAAGATTTTCCTAAACTTAAAATAATTATCAAATTATTTTACATTAGCCATTAAAGATCACAAAAAACAAACACCTTTATAGACAAGCTCTTATCAAAGGAGAAAAGCTACCACACCCCGTATTTATCTAACTCCCTTTATGTCACAATGGCAAGTGTCCAATGACTAGAGATAGTCAGATCTATGTTCCAGTAATAGCTACACCATTTATTTGCTCTATAACCTCAGCCAAATTGCTTAGCTTCCCCAAATCTCAGTTTTCTGGGAGATGTTAATGCCCATCTTGTGAAGTTATGAGCATGAAACATAAAGAATGTAAAATGTTGAATACAATGTCACGTGGACTAAATGCTCAAAGGTGGCTGTTACTATTATTGAAGCAAAGTCTATTTAAAGACCTTACTGGTGAACACTTATTAGATTTTCTGGAAATTAAGAAGGGCCTCATGAAGAAACATATTCATTCCCTGTAACTATCCATGACATAAATATATTTATTTGGAATACTATGAAGAAAAAAAATCCCTGAATTTTCCATTCAATATTACCTAAGACTCACACACATGTGCATGATGCTGCCCTACCACCACCCTTAGTACTTTCTTCATTTCTCCAGAGGAAAAGTAGAACACAAAGTTCCTTCTCTAAACCACAAATTAGAGGTCATCATCAGTTCATTTGGGAAAATATCCATCAGTGTTTATACACACCCACCCACACACATATACACTTCCATGTACATACATAGACATAAACACATTTGCTCCTCTGTATATTTGAAGTATAAATCCGTAAAAACCTTGATTTTAGGACTTAGCTAACATAAGTGAATGAGTTTATAGGGAAGCTCAAGCACTTGTGATGACCACAAGACTTCTCGTATGCCTCTGTCATACTTTTAACCATTCCTAAAGGACTTGTCTGACAAGCACATTCCATATTCCCACAAACCACTCTGGTGAAGAAAGGAAGTGGGGGAGGGGAGGAAGGACAAAGGGCAGGGAGAAATAAAAGAGGAAAAGGAAGGAGGAAAGAAAGAAAGACTCCATGTGTGGGGCGTGTGTGTAAGGTGGGTTGGCAAGCCAGGCCAATTTTGGGAAGCCAATTTTTTGCCCACACAGAGTTTGCCCAGACTTGCCCTAAGGCTATGTTACAAAAAAAAGTAGTGATTTTTTTGCCAGGCATATTATTGGAATGAGTGGAATCCCAGACCTGACTAATGCTTTCTTCTTGGCCCTCTTACTTCTTTAGCACAAACATCTGAAGCTGTGGTGGTTTGGAGTGTGCTCCTAAAGGAGCCCAAAGTTCCTGCTTTTTATTTCTTATTTCCTTGATGCTTACTACCTAGTTCAAGAGCTGCTGACCTCTGCCCCACCCAGCACTAACCCTGGAGATTTTAAGTCCTTTAGCTTTTCAGAACCACCATTTCAAGTACAGCTATCTCCACGCAGAGCCTAGAAATTATGATTAATGACCCATGTGAATTCAGCACCATATTGATTCCTCTAAGGCAAGTATTCATCATTCGAGGCAGCCCTATGTCTGGGGAACACTTGTAATTGAAAGAAGAAATGGTTCTGACTGGCCATTTTAGTTAAACTGATCCTTAGACATAGTAACAGGACAAGCTAAGGTCTGAAAGAATTGGTTGTGCCAAGGAAGTTACATGTAGATAGATAACAGTTGATTCACTTAAACATTCAAATCTTATAACATGGCTTCCGTATTTCCATTGTCTGGTTAAAAACATCTTCTTGCATATTTTATTGACCTCCTAAGTGCAGAATGGAGATTCTTCTTTCGTTGGTTACATATTTTTTTATAATAGTATTAGTTCCAAACGTGGGCAACAGGCAATCCGAATCCTCAGTTACCTTTGATTTTCCTTCTCTCCCACCTTGACTCATTTGCTAAATCCTGACAATCCTGATGACAATTTTTTCCTTCCTATTCATTTCTCCTGCTACTTCTCTAGTTCAGGATTTCATTATCTTCTCACACAGATTGATCCTACAGTAATAACTGGTTTTCATAACCCTTTCCTCTTCTCTCTTTAATCTATCCAAAACATAGTAGTCAGGTTAATATTCCTAAAGCATAACTCTGATGATTTCACTCCTTGTTAAAACAACAAAATGATAGTTTCTAATGACTCAAAAAAATAAAATCTGAGTTTCTTAGCAAAACATTCCTTTCTAAAATGTATTTACCACTTTCCTAAACCAACCCCAAATTCCAGTTATTAAAACATTTGTAGACTTTTTTCAATTCAACTGAAATAAAGCATGAAGTTTAAAAAAGAGAAACAAAAAAAAAATGGGGAAAAGGGTTATTACTTGTGGGTGGGTACATGTTTCCTGACAACTTGTAAATGTTCTAAGATTTAACATTATGTAAGTTCTTGGAAGCGTCGAGTGGCCACATCAGCTACAGGAGATGAAAAGTTCAGGACACGTGGTCATGAAATATGGTGAGCAGATGGACAGGGCTGGGGTGAAGGACATCCCACCCTGGACTTTTCAACCAGTTACAGACAAGAAGACAAAGTAATTCATCTACTGAACAGGAGCACGTTACTAGTAAATGGATACAGATGAACAGAGCTTCTAGCACAGGCGCATGAGGTAAATAAAACAAAGATTAGAGCAAACATTTCTGGAATACTCAGTTTTGCTATTTGGAGCCATAGAGGAACTCGTAGTTCCAGATGGGCCTGGGCAAGGAAGTCTGGGCAAGCCCTCAGAGGTCCAGAGACCCTTGACAATAAGAAGTTGAAGAACTGATGAACTGGCATGAAGCTGCTTTTATAAACATGCTGCTGCCTGCACAGTGCTTTGCTGGAAAATGGAAAAGCTTTCTATCACTCTACGGCTTTGTGAATGGAATAAGCTACATGGATTTGGCAAATTAGGTGACAAAAACTCAGCAAATGCTGGTTGGGTGTGGGTCAAATGGTTTAGCTAAGCCTTCTACTCTCTGTACTTATGCCAAAGGTAATCTTTGGTTTAGTCTATGATTATAGTAAATTCTGAATTCACAGGATCCAAATTTAAAATGCTTCACTATGGAAAGATGCACGTCAATTAAAGGTAAACGGAGCCCCAAAAGGAAGGTTAATCAGGACACCAAACAGAGATGTGAGGAATAACAAAACTCTTGTCACATGAAAGAACTGATGAAGTTTATTCTCTGTGGTTACTGTCGTTTCTCCTATCTGACAGAGTCAAGGTACAGGTACCCCCTGCTTTGTGAAAGTTTGCATTATGCCACTTTGCTTTTACAAAATATCTACACTCGTATAGTAATGGGTTTCTTTGTAAAAGCAAAAATCTTCAGATCTCTTTTAGTTAGCAAGAAGGGGTACTAACGTATGTCTTTCTAAAAGTGAAGTAGCATAATGCAAACTTTTGGAAAGCAGGGGATACTCTATGCTTTATTGCCATTTTGTCTTGAGAAGCATTTTATAGGAAGGCTCTACTTGTGGATAGTGGGGAAAACCAGCAGTTGCAAAATTTATGTTGCAGGTTGCTGAACTTCATAGTTATAGCAAATTTCATAATGTCCTCCAAAACTGCCAACGATGTTATTGAATGCAGGAGTAAAAAGTCTATATAAATCAGAGCAGACCTAACTTAAATTTAATGACCTCAGAGCCATTTCTGAAAAAAAAACACCACACACACACACACACAAAAACAATTCACACAGGACATTTTGGCCTACTAATAGTTAAGAAGTATGTAAAACCAATTTACTATGATATATTTGAAATCTCAGACTTCATCAAAACATAATTTTTCTAAATCTTCAGCCTTTATTTGATCTCAAGACTCTCTATAATCATGAGTAATACCAAGCTTTTCAATTTATCCAGATTAATTCTGCAATTAGGGCATTTCTAATTTTAAATGATGAATAATAATACTACTGCAAAATTTAGCTAAAGTAAACCCTGCGCAAAACAACTTATACGATATGTTTTCCTCATATCTATGAGGCACTATAGCTTGGCAGTGTTTCTGGAGTAGGATTATTTAGATTTATATACCAACTCTACCACTTATCAGCTGTGTGATACTGAGCAAATATTTATTGTCTGTGCCTCAGTTTCTCTAATTTGTAAAATAGGGGTAATGATAGTATTTACACCTCAGGGTAAAAGTAAATATGGGCACTATCAGTAAATCACTATCATGAGCTATTCTCATCATAGTCATAAATATTAATATATATGTATCATATAGTCATTAATTTTTTTTGCAACAAAGACTATAAACTTAGCCTAAAATGCATAGTCCAATATTTTGAGCACAATGTAATTACGCTAATATAACCTAATGCTATTTTTTTCTTTAAAACATGCAAGCAAATAGAACAACCCACACGTCACTCAATATAGGTGGCAATATAGTATTAGTTTAAAAATAATGCTTCTTTATTTTTAACACAACTTTTAGAAATTATAACTAAGCTTCACATTCAGCTGAACAAGATCTTGGCCAAAATTAACTCTATCACTTTATTTAGCATCTTGTAAGCTTATATATCATTCTCTCATTCAACAGTTTAGATTCTGTCTAGGTAATCACAAACCTTTTCAACAGGAATGTATCTTCTATTAATATACTGCAAGCTACATATTTTTAGATTTTCTTCTATAAAACAGAGATTTATTTATTAATAAGTATAGCCAAAATAAAATTTTTGCTGGATTCCAAAGGAGTTGACATCTGAATACAAATGTAAAGCAGGGACATTCATATGCCGAACATAATTCTGAAAGAACTATTTATTATTGATTAAGTACATAGAGTAAAGAAGAAAACAATACCCTCAGCAAAGAGAGTCTTACTCTTTGAATAGAGTTGTGGGAATTAAGAGAGCAACAGAAAGTGGAATTGTTTGTGAATCAGTTCAAATGGAAAATTGAAGCAGAGTCCTTTATCTTTCAGAATATAACTTGGCTTTAATTCTGCTGGAATGTAACATAGTCATAGTAGCAGACTGACTAGAAGTGGTGATTGTTCTCATACTTGTTTTATTACTGATCTCAGAGGGAAAGCTTTCCATATTTCTATGGTGCCTGCTATTGATGTTTTATAGATATCTTCTATTAAATTAAAGAAATTCTATTAGTTTGCCAAAAGATGTATTTTAGTCACAAACAAATGCTGACTTTAATCAATTGCTTTTCTTGTAAGTGATCATTTAACTTTTTTCCCTTTATTCTGTTAATGTGGTAAATTCTACGAATTGGCTTTCTAATATTAAACTAACGTTACATAATTGTAACAAACTCAACTTATTTGTGACGTATTATCATTTGTATGCTATTTGGTGAGCTGACATTAAGAATTTTGGTATAGGTGTTCATGACTGAGGTTGCCCAGAAACTTTTTTCCTTATAATTTCCTATTTATGTTCTGATATCAAAGTTATATTGGCCTCATAAAGTAAGCAGGAGAGTGCACCCCGTTTTCTCTTCTGGGAAGGCATAAAGATATTTATTCGTTAAACATTTGCTCGAGTTAAATAGTAAAACTAATTGGACCTGTAGTGGAAGGTTTTAAATTAGAGATTCAAATATTTTCAGTTGTTATGCGATATTCAGAATTTCTGTTTTTTCACATTCAAATTTCAGCAGTCTGAATTTTTGTATTATATTCATCTTAAGCTTATATAAAATAGTTAAGACATGAAACATACATTTATTAGAAATACCATTATTACCAAAATCTACGGTGAATGAGAACTATGTTTAAGGATAGTTCTTTCTATTTCTTGGTTATTAAGAGTTTGGTTATTAAGAGTTATTAAAATGAACTGCCTTTTCAGATAAATTTCAAAAGCATAATTGTGGTACTAAAAAGACTGAGAATGCATCTTATTTGTCTTGAGTTAAAATGAAACGGTGGATGTAAGAGTATACCTAGTATACTTGACACCTGAAAGGGACAATTTTTAACACCTCTTCCTCTATATGACAAAAGCATTTTCGGTAATAATCATGAAATGAAACAAATAACAATTATTATGTCCAGAAAAGAAATGCAAAAAGTGACAATTTGTATTTGCTGAATTTTGCATATACAATGCAAGTAAAATGCAAAAAAAGTAAAGTTTTAATACTTTTTAAGTACATTAATGTGTTTTTAGAAAAAAGGAGGAAAACATTTATACTTACATATTGGTTTGCCACAATGATGAATAATTTCATTGCAGTTTTTGGCTTTGAGCCTTCACTTCTCCAAATTTGTCAATGGCTTTGTCAAATTGACCTTCACATGTTCATGGTCAATAGAATCAGGATAGCCAGATTTGTCAATCTATCTTCACTCATAGTTGATTGAAGGACACTTGATATTTATTTTAATTTCAAGTATTTCTTTCATATGAAGAAACAGATATACAAGTAGTTAGGAAAGCTATCAGAGATTCATAAAAATCTCAGTTAACTGTAAATTCCAGAAATTTCAGTACTGTCCATATCTTTGCTCTTTGCAATCAGTTCTAGTAGCTTTCAAAAGTTTCTGCAATTGAAACTTTTTCACTAAAATACTTCACCAGAAAATTCATCATACATTTCCATAATAGTTGGCAAAATTTTCCAAAGCTTATAATGGTTGTGAATTAGTTGAGCTTGCTTCAGGCAGAGTTCATATCTCTAACCCTTGTGGTACTATGTAATCCTGTGTTTCAACATAGATTCAAAATAAACAATCATAGCACAGTGATTATGAAAATGAAGAAAGAGAACTTGGCTGCTTATTTTTGAAATAAACATGTGTAGCTGAGTCCACGTGCAGGGGAGTCCGAATCACTTCCATGTAGAATACAATGTTTATTAAATAAGTAATAAAAACATGCTAATTTTTAGCTTACACATGGTATGTTATTAAATTTCAGTAACTGCAGCAGTTATTTAGAACTTAGACCAACAAGTGCTTTTTTTTCAGAAAGAAGTAGTATCATTGGCATTGCTTAGAATTGTCAGTGCGTAATAAAAAGCAGACTAGAATTTATTATTTTTTATTTTTTTCCTTTAAAATTTTCTACACATAGAGCACTCCTTTACTGCCGTTCCTAGGGGTGGACCACTCCCACCACTGGTACACCACTGTCTGGATGAGAAAAATAGTGAAGGAAGCTGAAAAGAAACATTCATTTCCTTTTAACAGCAGGCCAAATAATCTTCTGGAATTAACAGATTCCAAATAATTACAAGAATAATGTGTCTCATTGATTTATTTTTGGAAATATCCACAAAAAATACAAATTACATTCCCTTTTGCTCCTTCACTAGACTTGTTTAAATCATTACAATGTGCCTCATTTTTGCTTATCTGCTACTACTGGCAGTGAAGTAATAGCACTTACTCTGATGTAATGGAATGGATAACTAACTGATATAGCAAAATTAAAAATTTGGGTAAGGCAAACAAACCTCTGAAGTACCATCTGAGGTATTTCCTGGCCTTATCTGACACTTTTGGACACCCTGTCATCAACTGAAGGGAGTGAAAGTATTCTGCTCAATATACTATGCACATCCTCCTGGATCTGGAAAGGAAATATCTTAAAAAAAATTAATTAAAGTCTAAGTGAATCATAATGTGCATCTCAATAGACTGCAGCAAATGTGAAGTTTCTAGTTCACAGCTTAAAAAATAACAAGATATGGTAAAGTTTCAACATCCTAAGAATGTAGTATTGCATAAATTGTAGTAAGTAAAATAACTGAAAAAACAGCATTAAATCTTTTTTGCAGAGTTTAAACTAACCAAAATGACTACACCCTATGAGGTGTTTATAAGGTGTTTTCTATGCTTCATCGACAAATTTGGTTGAAGGAACTAAACTACCTCTGTCTTCATAGTCACAAAATAAATAGAAGAAATGCCCATTTGGTGCTTCCTGTTTGGTTCTGTTGATGGACTAATGTTCCCTCCTGCTGTAGCAATTGAGAATGTTTGTATTCTTGACCCCTCCACAGGGAAGCAGGAAAGAATCTGAACTCTGATGACTTGCTGTACTTCTGGCTTTGATGTGCTGTTCTGGCCTCTGTGGTGGAAGTGGGCTGGGCAGAGGAACAGACCTGAACTTGTACTAAAAGCAGGGAAAATGCCAATCAAGAGTCTGACGTTTAGCAGTTGTGCTTCTCAGTTTACTTGTGTAAGGACACAATTTCTATAATAACGCACATAATGGTTTCAACTGCACTCAAAATTAAGTAGATAAAATATATAATAGAAACAAGGGATTTTCTTTAAAAAATACTAAATGGCCAATGAGGTAGAAAGCATATACCAATAATGGGCCCACTGACAACAAATAGAAATATTGACCAGGAGCATTCTGGAGTCAAGTATTATTAGAATGCTGTAAAGTTTTGAACTCCAAATTCCCTGTAATGCCAGTGATTTCTATCCCTGGTGAACACCAGCTGTGTTTCTCCCAGTAAATCGTTTGCCCAAGATCCTGACAAGAAAATCCATTTTCCTCCAACTCTATCTTTTCTGGAACCCCAACTTCATGAGACAGTTCACGGTCAGTTATGAACTCCCAGGTCACATTTGGGAGCTCAAAAATTTATTCTAACCCTCTCCCTTATTTGTTCACCTTGTCATAGAAGAGAAAGAGAAATCAAAGAAAGATTTATTTTAATCTTGTATACAGTGTTTCCCCGAAAATAAGACCTAGCTGGACCATCAGCTCTAATGCGTCTTTTGGAGCAAAATTAATACAAGACCCAGTGTTATGTTATATTATATTATATTATATTATATTATATTATATTATGTTATGTTATGTTATGTTATGTTATGTTATGTTATGTTATGTTATATTATATTATATTACATTATATTACCTGGTCTTATATTATAGTAAAATAAGACCTTCCTTATTAATTTTTGCTCCAAAAGACGCATTAGAGCTGATGATCCGGCGAGGTCTTATTTTTGGGGAACCACGGTATACACATTTTAAGAAAGGAAAAAACTGTATTAAAATTGTAATACTCAACATATACCGATAACAAAAGATGAATACAAGTCATGTGTATACATTTTTTTTGGCACCCCTGTATTTTGGAACCCAGGACAGCTGGGTTCAAGGCTCTGCTTTCTATTATGGAAATAAAGTCTGAGTCACCTCTCTCCGTACCTAAGGGTCAATAGCTTACTCTTTGTGATGTGCTGTGTAACTAAGTAACTGAGAAAAACAGGTCTGTTCTGGGGAAGGATGGGGCTATACCAACTGGCTATACCTTTCTCTGACTTTTCCCTGTTCTTTCCTTTCCTTACTATCTGCACTGTAAACTCCGTCAGAATTCATCACTTTCCATTTAAGGGAAACCCATACACTTTCCCTGGAGTTAGAAGGCCTATGTAGGAGGCCTGCATATTTGAAGATCACACAAATGACCCCAACATCAAAGCTAAAGTTTAGTAAATGTGAAACATCATGAAAATCTAACTGCCTGACTAATCATTTTCAAGAGTCTACTTAGGGTTATATTTCAATCTGTGCTTTCCTCTCTTTACAGACTATTCCACTGGAATGAATTTAGGAAAATATATTTATTTTCACATGTCTCTAGGAATTTTTCTGCTTCATTTTGCTCTTACACACTCTTGGCCCCACTTAGATTTTGAAACATTATACTTTTCTTTCCATTAAGTCTTCACCCTGATTCATGCTCTGTAGTTTGGCAGTAAGTTTCAGAGAGCACCTGATATCTTTACATGTGACAAATGAAAAGAGAACTTAACAGTTTTCTTGGCCAAGCAAAAGAGAGATGGGGTATGACTGTAGTGAGCCAAGATTTGGCCGTTTCAGTACCAGCTGAAAGACACCCACGGAGCCACAGCACTGGATGAAGGTATGTGGCAATGAAGGCAGACGCGTGGTCAAACAGTGTTGTGGTGGCATCATTTAAATATTATCAGCAAGATCTAAACGACGAACTGGCATGATGATCACAGTACCTGCCAAAGATTTTATCAGTCTTGGTACAAGCAGCCCCTAAGATATTTCACACATAAAGATGTTTCTTTTAAAGAAAGATCTAAAGGGAATCCTTGCCTCAGATTTTCCTTTCTTCTCCAGAGAGGCTCTCACTCCTCAGGCTTCCCACCTTCATTTCTTCTTAGCTCTTCCGGGATGAAGGCTCTCTCCCGGTTACAATGGTGATTAGCCAGGAAACTATCTGCATTGTGCTTTAAGTCAGATAGCAAATTATACATGGGTTGTACATTTGAGACAGCAGAATTGTAAAACAGACAGTAGTGATCTTTACGTGGAAGGCAGAAGAAAATCACACGACATGCATCAGAGCATTACAGTGTGACGAACAGAAATTGTATAAATACAGTTGTATAATTGCAGGAGACCATCTACCTACCCCCGTTGCAACACAGGGTGTTAGGTTTTATGAAAAATGATCAAAAGTACAAGAAATTTGGGGATGAAGGCAAGGTAGAAAGTACAAAAAAATTATTTTATACAATTTCTCCAATAAAACAAGGGAAAGTATCCATATGTATACAATTAAGCCTGCCCCTAGAACTGAAGCGCTGATGGGACTTGGAGATGATGGATTACATCACTCCTCATTCAGGAGGATACATCACAACTTATGATGGACATTTTCAAAAACATGTCTGGCCTCACCCCAGCCCTGCAAAAAGAATGTCAGGGAGTGAGGCCTTGGAAATTTGCAAAATTCAGGCAACTAGCAATCTCATGCTTCTGGGATTTCCTTTTGAAAAAAATCCACCTCTTTCCAGTGACTTGTGGGCTTGAGAGCTCTGATGTCTGAAGGATTCCTCTGATGCCACCAAACATGATCGTAGGCTAGCAAACACTGGCCCTAAGCTTTCAGGTGACTGGTCACCTTAGGAGGGTTTTTTCTCACCCTTGGTGGACCACTAAAACTCTGCTGCTTCTAAAACACATAACACTGGAATGTTTGGTGTGTGTCCCTACTTGGTCTCCAATTGTCATGCAAAGGGGTCACAAACATCTATTATTAGTACCTCATGGTACAAATTCAAAATGGGATAAATTGAGAGAAAATTGACAAGGAGACAAGTAGGAGAGTACAATCACCTGAGTCTTCATTACCTACAATTTAGGCCAGGAAGACATAAATTGCATGCACCCTCAGGAGAATGAGACCGTACCTCTGTAACACTCCACCCATTGACAAAAATGGGTTGGGGAAGGGAGTGAACATCTATATAATGGAAGGATGTAGTCAAACTATCAACCTACTCTTTCCTTGAGCTAACTCGGGCTGACTGAGTTACAGATTGGGGAGTGGCATGGGGTGGAGGTGTGTGTGTATAGGGAAAGATAATGGGCCTCTGGAGTTACTTGGATTTGTCTATCATTGATGTCCAACTTAACTAGGCCGTGTCTGTGTACACACACACACACACACACACACACACTGGGGGTGCCAAAAAATGTATACACGTTTTAAGAAAGGAAAATATTGGATTAAAATTGTAATACTCAATATATACCAATAACAAAAGAACAAAAGATGAATACAAGTCATGTGTATACATTTTTTGGCACCCTCGATGTGTGTGTGTGTGTATGTGTGTATACATATATATACATAAATACACATATACATATATATGTATATATGTATACATACATATATACATATATATGTAATACTGCACACAATTCTCAATTCTCAGAACAATTTCATGAAGGTTCCAAAGTTACATAACCTACAACTACCCTGTTCTTCCAAGTCAACCATAGTCAACCATGATTTCCATGCCCTTTTAGCTGATGAAGACCTGAGACTCACAGAGTCAATTCAAACAGCTGTTAGGAAGTGGAGTTGGGATTACAAACTGACCTTGACTCCCAAGCTCATGTTCTTGCCACTAACCCAAACCATCAATTCCCATCAAGTTGCTCGTTCCCAGGTATTAAAGCAGATTAGGGAAAATAGACAAAATATCTTTACTTCCTTGATCATACTGCTGTTGTATGTACCTTGGAGCCAGGCAATAAACTAAGGAAAATATGGCAAAATGATTAAATAAGATATAAATTAAGTCACATGAAAATGATGGTGGAATTAGCAGGAAAGACCAATAGCAGATATGGCTCTTGGACCTCTATTTCCTGTGTATAAGAGTAAAGAAAATCCCGGGTTGGAGGTGAGGAATGGAATGGGTATCTATTAACTACTGAGTTCATATACTAGGGGAATTTTTACTGGACTGCCAGAAAGACAAATGAGTGGATCCTAGATCAAATTAAGCATGAAACATCACTGAAGGCAAAAATGATGAAACTGAAGTTGTCCTACTTTGGGTAAGTACATCATGGGAAAGCAGGGTTCTTTGGAAAAGACACTAATGCTGGTCAAAATAGAAAGCAGCAGGAAAAGAGGAAGACCAAATATAAGATGGGTTGACTCCATAAAAGAAGCCATAGGCATGAGTCTATAGGAGCTGAGCAGAGCTGTTGAGGACAGTTGAGGACAGAACATTGTGGACATCACTCATTCATGGAGTCGCCAGGAGTCAGAGCAGATTCAACGTTAACACAGAAACAGGGACAGTTACCCAGAATATGTGAGGATTAAACTGAGATGTGAAGGTGGAGTAGGATTTATCTATATGGAACGGTGAGGAGTGAACTTCAACTGCAAAGGCCTGTGAACAGAAAAGAGGAGATATTCAAGAAGCTAAGAGTTTGCCAACATATCTGGATTGAAGTAGGTGAAAGGGAATGAATAAAAAAAATTGAGGCTGTGAAGGTGAGTAAACCCCAAATCAGGCAGTGTCTTAAAAATGCTGTATGTACTCTAAGAGCCATAAAAAGGCATGGTAGGATTTTAAATAAAACCTGGATATAATCATATTCACGTTTCCCATTTCCCATTTTCTCTCACGGGTATTTACCCTAATAAATTTCTTGCACACTTAATCCTGACTTGGCCTCTGCTTCTTGAAGAATCCATACTAACACAAACTCACAGAAGCTTTAAGAAAAGTAAACGAGTTAAGGTATCTGGATAGCGTATTAAAAAAAAAAAGAAAGGATGCTCAATCAATTTCACAGAAATCTATTAAAAACCTTCTTTTCAGTCATTAGTTTTAGGATCAGGAAGTCACCTATAGCACAACCAAATACCAACCTTCCTGGGCTAGCTGTAGGCACCATGTTGCATTGCATTGCTGTGGCAATGATTGTCACATGACTTGAAGGGATAATGCTTTGCCAAAAAGTACTTTTTAAAAATCCTACTGATCTAGTAGAGTGGGGTGCATTAACTAAAAGCGGTGAAAGGAACAATTTCCTAAGGTCCAGTTCTAGGGGAGAGTTAGACTGTCCATTTATTGTGAGACACGGATTATCTGAAAGTATAATCTTAAAATTATTAATTACTATTTTAATAAAAACAATTATTTTCTATCAGAACATTATTACTGTTACTTTCATTACTGGGATATTAGATTGGTAATTCCATTTCTTTGCTGGTGCATATTATTGCATTCCTTGTCGATAAGACATACATTCTAGATAATAGAGCATTTAAGCAGATAGTCAAATCACTTAAATGGTTAAACCACTAATTTTAAATCACATAGATTATTGGATCATTATCATCTTATAGTAGAGTCTCTAGTTATGAGTCACAGGCCAATTTTATGTAATTAGAACTAGTTGGAAAGTCTTTATAGAAAGATCCAGGAACTCAACCATGAACCCAATCATAAGCCAGATCACGAACCTAACGCAGCTTTGGTCTTACGGTCTTCTAGTTTTCCTGTTTTCCAGCCTCAATTTGAACTCCTTTCAGGATAAATTTCAAAGATTTATAAAGTTAAGGGATTTACTGAAATAAACTTTAAGCACTGATTTTCCACCTTAGGTATAAATTAAATGCACTTGGGAATTTTAGTACAAAACGTAGTGACTCCAGGCCCACAAAGAGGGAATCAAAATATTTAATGAGGGATAGTGAGAAGCAGCAGTCATCTGTATTTTTTAAAGCACCAGATATAATTCTGATGTGAAACCAGTATTACCAATCATGGCTTCGGAAGCCATCGATTGCCTAATTTAACGCAGTATAACATCATGCTTTAGAGCGTCTGCGTTCTGGAGATAAACAACCAGGGATCAGTTCCCAACTCTGCCCCTTTACTAGCTTCAAAAGCATCAGTAAATTAAGTTAATCTCTCTGTATTTCATTTATTCAACATCCAATGTATATTTGTTGAGCGCCAGACTGAGTTCTAGACACATACCAGTGCACAAAACAAATGGAAATTCCTGCCCTTGTGACATCTATATTCTAGTGCAAGGACACTGACACAATGACAACATAATAAAATAATAAAAATATATATGTATACATGTAATATATACACACACAAAGGTGATATGATAATAAGAGAAAAAGTGGGGTGGGGGTGATTGAGAGAGTATGTGCGTATTGGATCTCCCCCACTCACAGAATGGTGAAGGTTAAACAGAGTTTATATGTAAGGTGTTTAGGACAGTGCCTGGCACATGGTGTTCTCCAAGTGCTATCTGCCATTCTTTTATCTTACCAATGAGGAAACTGATATCCAGAGAGGTGGAGGAACCCAGCCAAGTAACTGTAAGAAAGGAGGCAAATCAGGATCAGGGCTACCCCTACCTGAGCCTCCTGATCTCACTCCTAGGAGAAGTTCAATCTGGGGCTGGAAGACAAAAGCTAAAACAATTGGACCAGCATCTGACTCAACACAGATTCCTGTACCTGAATGTAGCTCTTACTGGTGCCTACATCAGAAGCAAATATTGCTAAATGCAGCTTTTATCTGGCATCCCTGAGGACATGGAAAGATAAAGACTAAAGTAAATCACCTTGCCTGTAGCTCCAACCAACTCTTTAAGCATCTTTATATTAAAATAGTCATATGAGGGGCTATTTACTGGTCTCCATTTACACCATGACTAGGTAAACAATGGCTAAGGAAAATGTAAAAGGGCACTAAAAATGCATTTTGATACAATTTAATATAATAATACTTTAATATAATAATAATTATTATTACTATTAAAATTTCCTTGATATAAAATAGCACTATCTTGTGACTAAGCAAATATGATAATTTCCCAAAATATACTTAGGCCATAGCAGCATTTTAAAGCATTTTTAGTCAGATAGAACTTAGAATACTTCCAGAAGACCAGAAACCAGGAAAGCAATAATTGAAGACATTTTCTTGAGAAAATGTATTGTGATAATAACTTACCTGAGTTAAAGTCCTATGAGATGTCCAAACAACTCTTCTAACCCTTTTCTAGTATGACTAATATTTGTTTGTGTTACAAGATAACTGTGAAGGTTAAGACCCATATGATGTGACGAAACTCAAACTTTTCCCATGACCCTCAAGACTAAAAAAAAATTAAATTTGAGGTTGAGTAAAGGAAAGAGGAGCAATCAATTTAAAGATGTTGCAAAACATTCCATAACCTATGTAAAAAACATAATTTGCTTCGGTAGAATCGTGCCTATGATAACACAGCAAAATTTTCTCTTATCCTTATGGACCGGAAAAGAAAAAGACAAAACAGTAACTCTTGATTTAATATTAGAGATTAAATTGACAGAAAAAAAATGGGGAAAAGGAAATCATTAAGTTAGTGGCTGAGAGTCTTGAAAACAAAGTTAAACAAAGTGAAACTTGATGCAAACAATGAGAAAATTGCTCTGTGCCCAAACAGGCTTAAGTTTATGTATAATTCATTTCTCTAGGAATTTTCTCTGATTCAGAATATGAGTTAGTATAATTTATTCCAACTCTGTTGGCAATCAATTTTTTTAAAAAAACCTTATGTGCAAAGCATTTAAATATGCTCACATTAACAAGTGTGGGCGAGGATGTGGAGAAAAGGGCATCTTCATGCACTGTTGGTAGAATTGTAAATTGGTGCAGCCACTGTGGAAAACAGTATGGAGGGTCCTCATAACTTAAAAGTAGAACTACTATATGACCCAGAAATCCCTCTTCTGGGTATGTATCTGAAGAAATCCAAAACACTAATTTGAAAACATATGTGCACCTCTACGTTCAATGTAGCATTATTTACAATAGCCAAGATATGGAAGCATCCTAAGTGTCCCTTGATAGACGAATGGATAAAGAAGATGTGATACATGTATACAATAGAGTATTACTTGGTCATAAAACAGAATGAAATCTTGCCATCTGTGACAATATGGGTGGACCTAGAGGATCTTATGCTAAGTGAAGTAACTCAGAGAAAGACAAATACTGTATAATTTCACTTATATGTGGAATCTAAAAAGCAAAATAAATGAACAAACAAAAAAGAAACATACTCATAGATGCAGAGAATAAATTGATGGTTGCCTGATGGGAGGGAGGCTTGGGGGCTAGATGAAAAAAGTGAAAAGATTAGAAAGTACAAATTGCCAGTTATAAAAACAGTCACAGGGGTGTAAAGTTTAGCATAGAGTATATAGTCAATAATGTAATAACTATGTATGGTGTCAGGTGGGTATCAGACTTAGCAGGGCGATCACTTCATAAGCTTTATAAATGTCTAATAACTATGTTGTATACCTGAAACTAATATAATATTGTTTGTCAACTGTGATTGGAAAATAAATTAAAATTTTAAAATTCTAAAAATAACATGCTCACATTTACGAGTGTTAGCCAATTTTATGTAATTAGAACTAGTTGGAAAGTCTTTATAGAAAGATCCAGGAACTCAACCATGAACCCAATCATAAGCCAGATCACGAACCTAACGCAGCTTTGGTCTTACGGTCTTCTAGTTTTCCTGTTTTCCAGCCTGTGACTCATAACTAGAGACTCTACTATAAGATGATAATGATCCAATAATCTATGTGATTTAAAATTAGTGGTTTAACCATTTAAGTGATTTGACTATCTGCTTAAATGCTCTATTATCTAGAATGTATGTCTTATCGACAAGGAATGCAATAATATGCACCAGCAAAGAAATGGAATTACCAATCTAATATCCCAGTAATGAAAGTAACAGTAATAATGTTCTGATAGAAAATAATTGTTTTTATTAAAATAGTAATTAATAATTTTAAGATTATACTTTCAGATAATCCGTGTCTCACAATAAATGGACAGTCTAACTCTCCCCTAGAACTGGACCTTAGGAAATTGTTCCTTTCACCGCTTTTAGTTAATGCACCCCACTCTACTAGATCAGTAGGATTTTTAAAAAGCCTCAATTTGAACTCCTTTCAGGATAAATTTCAAAGATTTATAAAGTTAAGGGATTTACTGAAATAAACTTTAAGCACTGATTTTCCACCTTAGGTATAAATTAAATGCACTTGGGAATTTTAGTACAAAACGTAGTGACTCCAGGCCCACAAAGAGGGAATCAAAATATTTAATGAGGGATAGTGAGAAGCAGCAGTCATCTGTATTTTTTAAAGCACCAGATATAATTCTGATGTGAAACCAGTATTACCAATCATGGCTTCGGAAGCCATCGATTGCCTAATTTAACGCAGTATAACATCATGCTTTAGAGCATGTTTGGATAACAGTAACACAATTTTAACATTTAAAAATTAAATTTTAAAAAGTTTTAATGTTGAAATCATTTCAAACTTACATAAAGGTTGCAAGAATAATACAGAGAACTCTTGTATATTCTTTACCCAGATTTACCAATTATTACTATTTTGCACCATTTTCTTTATTTTTCTCTCTATATAACATATATATATTATTTATATAGACATATAGAAATAAACATATATAGATGTGTATGTGTATATATATATATACATGGATACATATATGTATATTACATATATATGTATACACACACACACACACACACACATATATATACACATATATTTTTTCCTGGTTAATTTTGTTACTCCTTAATAGTTCACTATGTATTTTCCAGGAATAAAGACATTCCCTTTTACAGTTACCAAATACAGAAACTTGTAATGCTGATATAGTACTTTTATGTATTCCAATTTTGTCAATTGTCCTAATAATGACCTTCACTATGGCAATTTTTATCTTGTACAGGATTAAATCCAGGATCATGTGTCGCATTTCAGTTTCTTGTCTCTTTAGTGTCCTTTAATCTGGAAAGTTCCTCAACCTTTATTTTTCATGACATCGACATTTTAAAAAAAACACCAAAAAATAATGAGGATTTTTAAAGCAAATGGTATATTAAAAAATACTTTATTATTGAAAAATGACTAAGGTCAGTGAGAGAGATGGATGAATAAGAGAGAGCATAAAATTAGGGGCAGAGAGGAGACTCGGAAGACAGAAACAGCTGAGGTGACGAAGGCCTAACAGGTTGGGAGAGAAAGGTACCCATGTGAGTGATTTAAGAGCATTTAGTGACGATTGTGTGAAAAGTAAAGAAAATGAAAGTTTGATTCCAGCTTGGGCCATTTAATGGATGGTGAAATGATCATTAGGTAAGAAATAGATTTTGCTTTTTGTTTGATTCTAGGTTGAAGGAGGATAACCAGGTTTGCTTTTGAATGTTAAGTGGACCTGTGTATTATATAGTTGGAAATAAGACAGGGAGCTCAGGTGAGGTGTCTAGGACAGAGGATTATCTAAAAAAGGATAAACCCATCTTCCTATACTTCTGTCTCCTGGCTGAGGCCTGAACACAGCAGACGCTTAATAAAGACTGTAGACTGACAATCATACCATAGCAGCCTAAGGAAAAGGCCAGGGGCAGGCATCTTCGGGGAAAATGAGTGCTGGGACGATTCTGGGGATTTCCCAGCAGAATTGAGGAACCCCTGAGTCAGATCACCAGGGCAACTCCTCCTCTGCTGCTGAGAATCAGTCAAACAGGAATTAACGGGGTGCCAGAAGCACATAACGCTTTGTACCAGGTCCACAATCCCTCAGAATTTCCTAATACAAATAATTTTAAAAGTATTTTTAACATCTCATTTGGCAGCAAAACTGACCTAAAATAATCCTGAGACTTTTGATCGTGTTTATTTATCCCACTCATTCTGAATATTCATATATTTCACTGCATAACTATTAATGAGTTTGATAACAAGGGCTGCCCCAGAACTCACTGGGGATGGTAATTAATTCATAGTATATCTACCCTATCTCCTTTCTAAAATCCAAAAAATTCTGAGTTTCAAATTCATGGGACTGTAAAGATTTCTGATAAGGAAATATGGAAATGTATTCAAAAAGTGGGGGAAAATACTTTACAACTTAGACTGTGAATTTTAGGTGAACATCTCACCCATGAAAATGTGAGTGGAGTTCACAGAAGGCTCCCCACACACTGGCATCTTATGTCAGGAACTACTGAGAGGGCCTGTTTTGACTCACTGTTCCTCATTTCCGTATCTTTGGCTCTTTGCTTGATTCTGTCCCTCAGCAACCTTTACAGGCCTGGCTCACCAGTCAGTTCAAAGCCCTCACTCTTCTTCAGGTGATGGTTTTTGCTATCTGATATCTAACCTTCCTGAACCATAACTTCCTCTAAGAAAATGTTATCAGACCCTTCCCCCCACCATGCCTGCTCCACTCTCACTATGCTGTGCCCCATGGGACTTATAACCTGCACCTGTTTCCTACTGTCCTGCCTGGAACTCTGGGAGGTGGGGATGTTTGTGCAAAAAGAAATCAGATCAGCCAGCCATTGAACCATCCAGTTGGTCATTTTTGGATCATTAATTAATTCATTCATTCATTCAGGAAATACATACTGAATAGCTACAATGTACCAGGTGCTGTTTTACATAAAGGACAACAATTAACAGACATATTTGATGTCATCATTGAGTTTACAATCTATCAAGGGAAACAGATATTAAATAATTAAGTACAATTGTAGTAAGCGCTGCAAATGGGGATGCAGAATATGGTGAAAGTGTGTAAGGATGGGGAAGGGGCCTAACTTGGCCTAGTGGCTCAAGGAAATCTTCCCAAAGGAAATGGCTTTTGAGTTGAGATGAGAAAAATAAGTAGAAGATAGCCTGATAACCCAGTGGAAAGGGAGAGGAAGGCGGGGAGAATGAAGGTGGGCAGAATCTCAGGCAAAGCAAACTACATAAAAAGGATCTGACCTAGGGTAGGAAGGAACTTGGCCAAAATGTGGAAGTGAAAGCCACAAATGTGGCTAGTGGACAGAAAGAGAGAGAACTTGGGGTGAGGTAAAAGAAGTTTGGTCTTTATCCTAAGAGATAATCAGCCATTGAGGGGTTTAAGTAAAGATGAGACCTAACCAGATACTACTTTTCAGATCACTCCAGTTGTGAGGTGGAGAAGGAATTGGAAGATCAAGAGTGAATGTCTGAAGAATTAAATAAAACAGTTCTTCCCTTTTAGGACACACAGACCTCCAATAGAAGAGGTAACACAGAAACATGCCAAATGAGCATGACTCCGAGCAGGATTGGACCTCCCGGCTGCTGAAACAGTAGATTACACATCGTAGCTCCTCAGGGTAAGGCCAGGACTTCCAGTAAGGACTTGCCATCTCCAAAAAGGAAAAGAATCAAGACTCCTTCCAGGTGGGTCCTCAGAACCGCCATTCACCTCTGAGGGAGAAGCCTACCCCCAAAAATGTTGCCTGCTCTCTCTCTATGCTCACACATAAACTTACTCCATAACCTTTCAGCTTGACTACCCCTGTCGTCCAACCACCATTCTGCAAAGAATGCTCTCTCTCTTAGGATTTCCCTCCACATTTTTTGTGCTTGAATAGTATCTAAATGAAAATTACAGTTGGGATGATTTCACCTTCAAGTTTGTTGTTCATAAATGCTCATCATTTAAATTCTTAAGATGGCCATGAACTTTGCATTAAGAATCATAATCATATGTTATATATAAATGACTTCACTCAAATAGAGCAGAATTTACTCTGGCGTACTTCCATACTCCAATACTTTTATGCTGCCTGCTGGCATTAAGAACACTGCTGGAATTCATTCTTGAACAGAACTTTTCCTGAACTGAAACTCTATACTAAAAAGCAGTGAAGAAAACTTGTTACCATTCATTTATTTTGGACTTAGATTCAAAGAGTGGGAGGACTGGGGAAGGACAATAGTTCTTTGACACCAGCAATAGTAAGTTAGTATAAAGCCAAAATCCCTTCATTAGACTTAATAGCCTGAGGTGGAATCATCAGGGAAACAATTATGAAAAGTAGATCTTTAGCAGGAGGGGAAAGATAAGATAAATATATGTCATGAGGCATATTAAGCCATTGCCAAATATTATACATGATCTTTCTGAATTCTAACAATTCCCAACTCTTCCCTACTTGTAAAAGTGTATCAATAAGAGTGATACAATTATATATTCAGAAGTTAAAGGAACTTGCACATTTGAAGTTGGGCTTCTTTTCTTTCATTTTTGCATTTGTATGAAAAGAATATTCAAATATAAAAGGAAATGAGTGCTGTACTATTAAGGACTATTTAGTATTCCAAAAATAGTAACAGCCACCTAAAATGTATGACTTGAAACTTACTATTCAAACATGACTCTATTATTTCCAGTTTTTCCTCTAATTGTGACTTTGGATCCCAAAGGATTACAGCAAACTCTGCAAGTACAAATATACTAATTTAGCACTGAATAAAGTCTCTTTCTGGAAGGTGTAAAGGTCTGTCTGCTCTTTACCCTCTTAATACTGTACCCATCTTTCTAATGAAATTTTACATTTTTTTCTGGACTAAGATTTATTAATAAGTGCCATATTTAAAAAACGGTTTGAGTAAAAACATATTATTAGCAGACTGGCAGTTTATTAAAATTTCACAGCTATATTTGCATCTAATGTTCCACATTATCCTTGCCCATAGCCAACCATTGCCAAAACGCTAGCAACTTCAGAAACCAGCAAAGTGTGTTAAGTAACTTTCTTCTAGACTATATTAATTTTACTTTCTCAACTTTAATTCACAGTATGCCATGGAATTATACATCTCAACATTAATAACTGTTAAAAATGTGCTCTGAAATGTTATCTTGGACCCCGTAGGTGAGAAAAAAAAGTTGTGGATATATTTGTTCAAGTTTTGGAGATCCTATTTGGTATAAGTTGAGTGAGAGAAACCTTCCTCATCTCTATGTTTCTATCTCTATCTCTGTCTCTGTCTCTATCTCTGTACATATCTAATCTATATCTATCTAAATCTATATATTTTTGGGTTATGTCCTCTGCTTATCCTGTCTTATGACTTATTTAGGAAAAAGGCAGCAAACCACTCACATTCTAAAGTAACTTACACACATGCTGCTGTGGCTTCTGCATTAGCTAAAGATTTATTAGCACTGGAGAAAAACCCCAAGTAAAAACAATAGCATCCCCAGAAGATTAAATCAGTTTAGGATTTTGTTTCTTCTTCCTAAAAATCCTTGATGGTCCAACCAGTTATACATCAAATATCCATCCAGAATTTGAGTTAACATATATTTGCAACTATACTCAGAACTGTTTACCTCTACCCACCTCTCCACTACCCACAAATGTGACACATATTCCTTTTACTTTTTTTCTTTCTCACTCTGTTTGTCAAGAAAGCCAGGAATTTAAAAATGAGGATGTTCTGAAAGGCAGAATCTACAAAACCGACCTAACTTGGCTTTTACACTCTTAAGAATTTTGGCCCAGGATAGACAAATATATTTTAGTCATAATAATTGTAAGACTTATAAGCTCTAATTCCATGAAACTCAAAATGAAGGAATAATTTTTTTTTATTAATTCAAGCAGCCTTTCAGGATGAGGAAGTTTATCTACATTTCTATTTTACCATGACTTTGGGACATTTTGTCCCCTAATAGCTTTTTAAACTCATAATTATAGATAACTCTTAATTGGCTCAAATTATTCTTAAAACCAGTAGAGGGAGAAACTGTTCAATAGTCAATCCTCACTTCTTCCCCTAGAATTTCAGATGAGCACAAAACCACATTAGCTAGAGGCTAATTTCTCTCTGCTTCCTTCAAACCAAGTTTTGCCATTGGCATGTGAGTGGATAGGACTATGGAATTTTTAGGTCACATTAGAAAACTGCTTGCCTTTACTTCCTCTTCTCCCATATTTATTACTTAAGAATATTTAATAATTATTACCTACTTTATGCAAATTGATACCATCCTGGGAATAGAAAAGCTAGTCAAAAGTGTCTTTATATTCAACTTATTTCCAAATTAAGAAGGATAAGTAAAATAAATTCACAAATAACTCAAAACAAGATAAAACAAAATAAGTGATCATAATAGATGTACAAAAAATGCCTGAGTATTCAGAGGAAAAGATAATAGGCTGAGGTGTCAACAAAATATTTTAATCAGAAGTTAAATAATTGAGAAGGGTGTTAATGAATACAGAGTGGGAGAAGATGCTCTTCTTCCTCTGGCCCACCTTTCAAAATGCTGAAAAAGTCAAATGTTCCTGTGCATCTCGACACTGGAACTGAGTTAGCTAACAGTATTGCATGAACATTAAATGTCATAAAACATGTTAAATGCTTTACATGTTTAGCTTTCTATAGCTGGTGTAGCAAGTGACCACAAAATTAGTAGTTTAAAACAATACAAGTGTAATTCCTTAGAGTTCTGGAGATCAGAAGTCCAAATAGATTTCAGTCCGCTAAACTCAAGGTATCAGATCAGCAGAGCTGCATTTCTTTCTAGACCCTTCAGGGGAACATCCATTTCCTTGCCCTTTCCAGCTTCTAGAGGTTGTCCACATTCCTTGGCTAATGGCCTCTTCCTCCATCTTCCAAAGCAAGCAATGCTGGCAGAGTTCTTTCCATACTGCACCATTCTAACCTCCTCTTCTGCCTCCGTCTTCCACTTTAAAAGTCCCTGTGACTACACTGGGTCACCCAGATAATCCAGGAAAATCTCCCTATCTCAAGGTCACTTGATTAACAGCTTTAATTCCATCTTCATTTGGGTAGATGATATGCTAAGTGGGAAGGATACATATTGCTTTTCTGTTCTCAGAGTGAGCTAGAAATATTTCCAATTTGAACTTCATGTATTTTCTAATAACAAACCTTTGTTTTCAAGACTTCCTCCTCAATATAGTACAGTAAAAACTAATGGTATATTTATTTGCTAGAGCTCTTTTACCCTTGAGTTCATTCATCAGCAAATGAAATCTCTGAACCCCAAGTCTGAAAATCTGGAAATGCTGTTAAGTTAGAAATATCAGCATGAGCAAGAGGTATTGTTTCTTAAATCTGTCCCACTTTAATAAATGCTTCCAATGAGGGCACTCATCTCTTAAAAGCCATGTGGTCTGTTTAGATTAATACATTCAAGTTCCCATGGCTGTAGAAGTTAGCCTTCAGTGTGCAATCAATCAGTGCAGGAACAGTGCACAAGAATCTTCTGGCTGATGGGCAGTGAAGATACAAACCCTGGAAAAAGAAGTTATCAGGACAGAGACAGCAGTCCTTGAGTTCCCCTATTACTGTCAAGGTTTTCAAGAAATCAGAAAAGCAACAGGACATAGTAGAAAGAGCCTTGAAGTCAGGCAAACTGAGTTTATATCCACATTCCATTACTTACTAGCTGAGTAACTTTAGGCAAGTCATTTGACCTCTTTGAGATTTCCTATCTTTACAATATGGCAAATTCTACCTATGTCATAGAGGGGATGAGATAATTTCTATTAATGATCAAACAAATGAATGACGGTCTCATTCCAAATCGACCCTTCACATTTTTAAAACAGGTGCATAGAACAGCTTGCTTACAAACCAAAGAAATTGTAATGCAGTCTTAAAGCCAAAGAATTCACAAGGCAGAGTTCTTAGCTAATGGATGAAGAGTTATGATAGCAAAGTATCAAGTTAGATAACATAGTATGAACTTTTCACATTAAACTAATTTTTATGTGGAAAGTAGTAAATGACTGATGAAATTTGGTTTAAAACAAGAGGACTGCTTTTTATCATGAAAGTCTAGTTGTTCTAAGAAGGTTCTTTGACCTTGGAACTATACTCACACACACAAAAAAGTACTGATATTTTTGTATGATTACATACAAGCTCTGGATTTTAATGAACAGTGAAAACACAAAATTCACAGGAATACTGTTAAAGGGTTTAGCTACTACTCATCTAAACATCATACTATCTAGAAAATGCAAAGAAACATTTGCTCTTGTATGAAATTTCTTAACCTTAGGATGCTGAGATGCTTTCAAATATAAAAATCATGTTTACTGAATGGCTTGACTGTCAATTTTTGGTATTGTATCAAACAAATCACTATGATTCACACTGACTTTTAAAAATTTATGTAATCATTTTCATTGTTTCACATACTTCATTTTAAATTATTTTATCTTACTAAAAATACAGTAGAGGTTTGTCCCAGTAAGCATACATTTCATTGATTATTTAAATGACTAATGTAATTACACAATTTTTCAACTAACACCTGGAACTTGACTCATTTAGTTTCCTCTCTCTGAGGGGTAATGGCTCAGACACATTTGAAAATTATTTTAAATCTATAATTTTTATAGTAAAAAATAACATTTGAATTATTCTTTTGATATTATGTGAGCCAGTAGATAAGTACTTCTAAGATACTTATTCCCAATTATAAACACACACACTTTTTGCTCAAGAAATGCTAACTGAAAACACTAATTTTAATAAGTAAAATTTTCCCTTACTACCTTTATAAATAATGGCCTGCTATCTCTGTGGTATGGCATTTTAGTTCTAGCAAGACCCCTTTTACCCACCACCTGAAGACACTATCATGTCTAGAACAGCATTGTCTCGTAGAACGTTCTGCCATGATGAAATGTATGCTGTCCACAGTAGCCACTAGCCAAATGCTGCAATTGAGCACTTGAAATGTGGTCAGTGTGACTGATGAACTGAAATTTTCATTTCATTTACTTTAGTTTAAATAGCCACATGTGGTTAGTGACTACTATATAGGACAGTGCAGGTCTAGAATGTATGTTAAAATAGCGGGAGCAGTGGACAAGTATGACTGCTACGTCTTCATGCCCCACCCATTTCTCAAGCTATTCAACTCTTAACCCATAGTAGGATACAAGTCAAGGCTCGTTTCTTCCATGAAGCTTTCGCTGACCACTCTAATCCACATGGATGTCTTCCTCTGAACTCCCAAACACTTAACTGTTTTATAATTAAATATAGTGCCTGACTATACCTTGTACAAGTTTAATTTTAATGTATGTTTTAGCATAAAACAATATAAATAATACTATCAGCTTCTACTCATTGAAAGTTTATAGTGCTAAACACTTGACACATATCTTACTTCATCTTCTTAATAGGCCTGTCAAGTACGTATTATAATCTCTATTTTATTATAACTTTGAGGAAATTGTGGCTCGGAGAGATGATGTGACTTGCTCAGGTCAAACAGGTAATAAATGGCATAGCTCAAACTTGAAACCAGGTCTAGACGTCAGTCTACACAGGCAGCAACTTGTCAGACTGTGCAGGGTCATTTGAGATACTTTGGCCTGATTTGATTATTGGAAGCCATCATAACAAACCTAAACCTGTTTGAGAAAACTACTTTGTAAAAATTACAGCATAGTGGGAATAAAAGATTATGATTTAATTTAAATTATACGAGTATTTCATTTATAGTGAAAGACCATTCCAAAGTTCTTCCATCACAGACAAGACATATTACTTTCTTAGATCACTTGCTCCCTCTAGTGAAAATCGATGGGAATACCATACCCACCAAGTATTGGCTTTCATGAGATGGGGTCTGGGATGTTAGATAACATGCAGGAAGTCCTTATCAACAAAAACTTGCCCCACTTCTGAGAGGAAAAACCTACTTTTATTTACCTGAGCTTGGAATTTAACATAATTTTACATATAAAAACACAATATGTTTGCACTCTTTTACTACATAATGAATTTTCCAGGAAAGAAACTATATGAATTTCATCTAATTTAAGACACCATCAGTTGTAAACATAGTATTACTTAAATATTACCAAGAAAAAAGAGGAAATTTCCAATTAAACTATGACACAAGGCATTCTTATACATAATTTTATTTATCTTTATTTAAAGAGCTCTTGTACACTTATTTAGACATAAATCAAATATCACACTTGGACATACTTAAGGGGAAAAAAACAAAAGGAAAATAAATTTTTAAGTATTTCCAAAACTTCTTCATATCCAGAAAATTTTCAGAAACAGTTTTTGACTCAGAGTTGTCAATATCCATGTTTTTTCAAATAGTATATTTCTCTTTGCTATCGAGTATTTTGATGATGCTATATTTCTTAACACAGTGCTCAACTCTTGTGTCTAGAATTTTCTTCAAACCCACTGACACCAATTACATAAGTTTTGATGATGGTACTTTTTGAGACTTTCAAAGACATCAATGGAAAGTTTTCAGACAACAACCGGTAGTTATATCCCTTCTTCAGATGGTCTTTAAACAGTTTTTCCAGAAATGAAATCGGTAACAATAACCCAGATGACATGTGCTCAACAAACATGTCATGACTAACACCTGGCTGACAGTGCTTGAAAGACATTCTGATTTCAGAAATGTGAAAATGAAAATGTATTTCTTTTTTTAAAAAAGATTTTTATTGGGGAAGGGGACCAGGGCTTTATTGGAGAACAGTGTATACTTCCAGGACTTTTTTTCCAAGTCAAGTTGTTGTCTTTTCAGTCTTAGTTGTGGAGGGCGCAGCTCAGCTCCAGGTCCAGTTGCCGTTGCTAGTTGCAGGGGGCGCAGCCCACCATCCCTTGCGGGAGTCGAAACCAGCAACCTTGTGGCTGAGAGGTCGTGCTCCAAACTACTGAGGCATCCGGGAGCTCAGCGGCAGCTCAACTCAAGGTGACATGTTCAATGTTCGTTGCAGGGCGACCTGCCTATCATCCCTTGCAGGAGTCGAGGAGTTGAACTGGCAACCTTGTGGTTGAGAGCCCACTGACCCATGTGGGAATTGAACTGGCAGCCCTCGGAGTTAGGAGCACGGAGCTCCAACCGCCTGAGCCACCAGGCCAGCCCCTATTTCTTTTTTTTTAATTTCTTTTTTTATTTCTTTTTTTAATTTCCTTATTTATTTATTTTTTGTATTAGTTTCAGGTGTACAAAACAATGTAATAGTTAGACATTTATAATTTATATCCCTTACACAGTGATAACCCCCTCCCCCAATCTACTACCCCTCTGACATCGCATACAGCCATTACATTTCCACTGTCTCTATTCCTAATGCTGTACTCCACTTCTTGCAACCATATATATATATATGTATATATGTATATATATATATAGTTATAGTTGACATTCATTATTGTTCAGCTTCAGCTGTACAGTGCAGTGATCAAAGATCTGTACTCAGAAAATTATAAGACACTGAAGAGAGAAATTAAAGAAGATACAAATAGATGGAAACACATACCATGCTCATGGATAGGAATAATTAATATCGTTAAAAAGTCCATACTGTCTAAGGCAATATACAGATTCTACACAATTCCTATCAAACTACCAAGGACATTTTTCACAGAAATAGAACATATAATCCTAAAATTTATCTGGAACCATAAAAGACCCCGAATAGCCTCGGCAATCTTGAGAAATAAGAACAAAGTGGGAGGTATCACGATACCTGACAACAAATTATACTACAGGTCTACAGTAATCAAAACCGCATGGTACTGGCATAAAAACAGACACATAGATTAATGGGACAAAATAGAGAGCCCAGAAATAAATCCATGCCTATATGGTCTTTTAATCTACAATAACGGAAGCAAGAATTTACGGTGGGGTAAAGACAGTTTATTCAATAAATGGTGCTGGGAAACTTGGGCAGACACATGCAAAAAAATGAAGCTGAACCACCTCCTTACACCATATACAAGAATAAATTCAAAATAGATTAAAGATTTAAATGTAAGATCTGAAACCATAAAACTCCTAGAAGAAAATATGGGAAGAAAGTTTACAGACATTATCCGGAATAAGATTTTTACTGATATATCCACGCAGGCAAGGGAAGTAAGAGAAAAAATAAACATGTAGCATTACATCAAACTAGAAAATGTATTTCTTACAAAGGAAGAAATAAAGTCGTGGTAATCGAGAACTTTTCCTTTTTCTTTTCTAAAACTTAACCAAGATTTGGTCACCAATTCAGAAAATCTCATCACTAAGAGTAATGCTAGTCATGGTATCTGAGCCAAAAGTAAAACCTACCTGTCAGTCTCCATCCATGGTGATTATACCAAGGTGTAACTTTCTAACTACTATGTCATTTCTCATAGGGTAGGTATGTTAATGCCCTTACATATTAAAACAGACACTATTATAAATTACTTTTATTTCTCTGTTATATCAGAATCAAGTCATTATATTGATGTTTTTCTATTTATGTGTATAGGTGGTTGTATTGTCTATGAATTTCACTTCAAGAAAGTAAAGACTGTTTTAGAAAATATCTATTATAAAAAGGTGACATTGGGTCTGATAGGGTTTAGAAAATACTGAATTTAGGTATTATGAGTAAATGTTTTTCCTCTAAACAGAAAGCAAATCCTTGGGCACTTTTCCTAACAAATATTAATATGCTTGTGGATAGAATGGGAGAGGTGGCAAAAAAATGTGTATTAATTTAACATTATGTGAGGATAGTTTTATGCTATTTTAAGACAGTGACTTCATTTTGTACAGAGAGCATGAGTTCTTGAGCCAAACTAGTTGGATTTCAAATATGCCATTTTTGTATATCATTTTGAGTAAGTGACTAATTCTTTCTTTGCCTCAGTTCCCTGATGAGTAAAATGAAGGTCATAGTAGCATTAACTCAGAGTTCTCATGAGAACTAAATGATACAATACATGGAACAATTTACAACAGTGACTGGTATATCAGAAGCAGTAAATACGTGAAATCTATCATTAATTATAATCATAAAATATATCTTTCTGCAAAACAAAATTGTCTGAACTTCTGCTAACCTCCTTACTACCTGAGAAATTATTCCTGAAGAACCTATGATTTCTTGACATGGTGGAGAATAACTTCATGGTTTTGTGAATGTTTTCTCATAAAATCATCTTAGAAAAGATTAGACTATTTTTTGGGTAATGAGGTTTATTGCCAATTGCCACAGAAATGCTGTGTAATATACTAATATATCTTTCATTCCAAAGTGCCAAAGGGTAATATATGAAGTATAGCCAAAATATATTCTCCCACCAAGTAAAATGTTATGCCAATAGAGATACACTATTGGTTTTTGTAAGATCATTTAAGACTTTATTTTTTTCAAATCAACAAATATCATTAAGGATCTACCAAAATCTCAGCTCCAGGCTATGCTGAGTAAATACAAAAAAAGAAGCACTGTACTCTTATCTCTTGGGAAGATGCTGGGATGATGACACTGACATATAGGAAAAATCAGAGTCACTAAGAGGAAGACTATAATTAAGCACTAAATTGCATGGCACAGCTCATAAAAGAGTTGTAGGAATTCAGAGGAAGAAGATTAATGAGTTGTAGGGAGGTTAAGGAAAGTTATGCCTAGGAGAAGATTGGGGGAATGTAGCAGCTATTATATGGATGACCTGGTTAATTTCTCAGTGTTACTGTTTCGTCTTTTGAAAAATTTGACATTGTAATGCATGTTAAATGCCAAGCACATTCTAAAGCGATATAGGTTTGTGGTGGGGTCTTAGAGAATGATATCTGCCTAAAAAGAGAATGTTTCAGATAGCAGGATAACCTATGTCATGTGAAAGACACGCATACTCAAGACTTCAGGTTCAGGAAAACGTCCACAAGTAATGGCCCTACTATTACAAGTACAATTTTCTGTGGCAAATTGCAATCATATTTTTGCCCTGCATGGCAAAACAACTCTTTGAGCACATGAGACTTGATGCAGGTTGAAATTCTATCGGGTTCCTTCTTAAAAGCAAAACTTTGTTCTTTAAAAAAAGAAATAGCACAGAAAACACATATCTGCTTTTCCCTCTAAATTCTTGCTTCTTGCTGGCCCTTCTCTTATTTAAAAGTGATCACTTATTCAAAAGTGATCATAACCTAGGCTCTCCATCATCTATAATGAAGAGTTATAATCTACTGTGATTTTCAGATAATGAAAATTGGAAGAAATAAGTTTTCCTCATTTTTCTGTATATATTCAATTAAATTATCTAGTAAGAGAAGGACAAGAGAAAGAAGCATCTCAACACTACCTGGGAAATTACACTCACCAGAGTCCTGATTACATTTATATGTACCATCTATCACTGGAGTCTTTTCTAACATTATCAGCTAGAGCACTAATTATGCTTACAGACATCATGATGGTGACTGTGACAAATAAAGCCACATCTTCTAGGATTGGTCAAAGCCTGGCACTGTCTTCTGCTTAAAAATAGAAGGCATATTAGTGTAATAAAAGTTTCCACTTTAGCCCAAATTAAATTACTCCAGTTCTAAGATTGAGGATAAATTATTTCATGGCAGTTAGAAAGAAGTGGGCCTTAGAAACAATTCCATTATTTATTCTTATCTATATTAAAGTAATTTCAGCCATGCATTACAGGATCAATATCCATTTCTTGCAAAGAGAAATGAAGTAAAGCCTGGATTCATTACCTTGGCTTGTTCAGAAAGGAGAGAAGAATTGGAAATACAGTGTTGGTAGTTTGAGGCTTTACCATGTAAATTCACCTAAATATGTCAGCCTTTCAGAGTTTGTCATATAGTGTGGTCACATAAATGTAAATTATTTGTAAAACAATTTTGTAAAATGTTTTGTACATTTTTGTAAAAATGTACAAAATTTTTCCTGTTTTTTGTTTTTTTGTTTTACGATTTCATTGGCTTTGATGCATATGTAGAAATTCATTTGACTAGGGCTTCCTTCCTGCAGATAGCCAAGCAGTCCCCTGGTTTCCTGGTGGTAGATAGGGAGAAAAGTAGGCTGACAATCTGCGGGCTCCTTACTTCTGCAAGCACCAAGCTGAGGCAGAAGAAACTGCATGCAGTTCACTTGTTCCTTTATTTACCATTTTAATAATCTATGCAACACCGTGCAGGGTAGCATGGTAGGCACTTGGTGAACAGTGGTAAACAAAAACAAGGCCCTGTCCTCCTGGAGTTTGGGGTCTTCTCAAAACCGACTTTTGTGGTGGGTTTTGGCTTTAATTTTATCTGTGTATTGTCTAAGTAGATTTCTGAACTCAATAACCAAAAACAGACTCAAAACATGATAAATCAAGCTGTTGGGCAGGACCTCAGAGGAAGCAATGGGCAAGACTGAAAGGGTGCTGCTAGGAAAAACTTGAGGCACACATAAATGCAACACAAAAGCTCAACCCAAGAAGTATTCATTTCATATTGCTCTGTAACAAGTTACCACAAACTTCATAACTTAAACCTACACAAATTAATTATCCTATGGAGCTGAAGGTTGGGCATCATAAGGTCAAGGTGTTGCCAGGGCTGCATTTCTTTGGAGGCTCTTTGGGAGAATCTACTTCCTTACCTTTCCAGAATGTAGAGGCTGCACTTTTGCCTTGGATCCTGGTTCCTTCCGCCATTATTAAAGGCAGCAGCGTAGCATCTTCAAATCTCTCTCTCTCATCTCTGCTTTGGTGATCATCTCTTTTTAGACTGCCACTCCAGCCTCCTTCTTATAAGGTCAACCCAGATAATCCAGGATAATCTTCCCATCTCATTAGATCTTTAAGCTAATCATAACTACAAAGTCCCTTTTACCATGTAAGATAATATATTCAAGTTTCTGAAGATTAGGAGGTGGACATCTCTGGGGGCCATTATTCAGTCTACCACACAAGGCAAAGCAAATAGAAAAAAAAAGTTTGCCTCGTTTACACTTTAAGTCAACTAACTGCACTTTTGTTTTTTACTTCATGACTATTTGGTTATCCATATTAAGTGGCTTTTCTTTATAAAATGGTGGCAGGTGGCTCCCGCCAACTGGTATTTCTCTGAGGCCCTGTAACTCGCTGTGGGGACAGAACGCCAAAAAGCAGTTTCCAGGCTCTCGGCCTCACATAGAAAGGTGCTGGCTTGGGTAGTAAATGGCCATCAACTGTGATTGGATGGCCATCAGCTGTGGCTAGTTGGTCGTCAGCTGTAACCAGTGAGCCATTGGCCACTAATATAACTACTGTGGCTATGCTAGCAGAGGAGAATGGGGGCTAGTAAGAAGATGGGGGCTAGCAAGAGCGGATTGCAGAGAGGCGGATGCCGCCAGTGAGAATATAGTGATATGACTCCCCTACTTATGGCTCCATGGGTGTTCGTTTTTGGCCTCACCATGTCCTGCGTTCTTATGTGGGGAGCAGGACCAGAGACCCTGCCGGACGCCCTGCACGACAAATGGCGCAGCAAGCAGGGTCCTGTGCACGACACTCGCTAACCCCGCTTTCCTTGCAAGTCAACTGGAGACACTGACATAACTCTTCCATGAACTATGAGCTGATTGCCATGAATACACACTTCATTTACAGCCAACTTTTCCTACCTCCTTGCAGAACTAAGTTTGTTAATAGATCAATAGTTTATGGGGTCGGAAATAAAGCTTTTCTATTTCCCACAGCAAGGGGCTATGGAGCAAAATGTAGCAAATTGATCCTGTATTAATTCCTGCAGACATTATACAGCTCTTCATATACAAGCTCTTCTTTGATACATATTATAAATTTAGTACTAGCAAGGAATAATATTGCCAGAATAATATTTACCACCTCACTTTAGTGGTAAAAAGCCGCTGAGTGGCTTTTTCTCTCAATGACGTTACAGCCTGTAATTGATATTTTCATGTCACTTCTATTTGAGAAAAGGGAAACAATTTGCAATTCATCTTTGTTTAAAAAAAAACAAACAGAGAAGATTTCTGCTCCTGGACGTTATGGAGTAACAGGGAATAGATTTACCTTCCTGCCTAAAAAAATACTGAAAACCAGAAAAAACATGTTTTTATGCAAGTATGCTGTGTAGTACTGTGACGTCTTCAATTATCCCAGTTTATATGCTGGAGGCAGTTTCCAGACGCTTCGCAGTGAGGGTCCTCACTGCCTTCGGACTCTGAGTCCAATCTACATTTATTTACATAAATCAAATTTCCTGTCCCCCCCCAAAAAAATTCATACAAGTAAAACTAACAGAACACTCCGGGAGCGCAGGCAACAGCGGGGCCAATCCCGGCGGCAGCGAAATCTCGCGTTACGGTGAGATTAACGGCGCTGACGTCACCCTCCCGGAGACGCGGCGACTCTAGAGGGTGGGCGGTGCTAGCGACCGGCTTTCGCGGAGCTGGGTTTCTGTGAGGAAAGCGGACATTAACCTACCGTTGGCCTGGCTGCTACCAACATGAGCGGCCTGGATGGGGTCGAAAAGACCCCTCTCCTCCTGACCTGCAGCCCCACTCCTCCCGACCGTGCCCCAGGAGACCCGGACCCACACCCGTGCCTGAAGCCCCGCGAGGAAACCGAGGCGTCACAGGTGATGGCGGACACGGGTGAGGGAAGCTCGGAGACCATCGTGCTCCCACAGCCCCAGCTTCCACACGAGCGGGGCGCCCCCTGCGACCTCCCGGGCGGTGGCCATTCTCCCCAGGTCGGAGATGGTGAGGATTGCGGTGACCGAGCGACCAAAGCGGGGCAAGAAGCAGCTCCGCCTCCCGCCGTGGGCCTGGAAGCCTTGTCTGTGGCCATGGCAACGGTCGGCAGCCTGAACAACGGCTGCCAGCGTGGAGAGCAGGGAGGCCCAGGTGCGGAGAAGGCCCTAGAAACCTGTGGCGCGGAGAGGTTGGAGGCGGAGGTGATGGCGGAGGTGAAGGCCGAGGGAGGGAACGCTGAAGTGAACGCCATCTTCTCAGTGGACGAGGAGGTGGTGAAGGGGAAAGCAGTGAAGGAGGAGGGGGTAGTGGAGGAGCAGATGGAGGTAGAGGAGAAGCCAGGAGGTGAAGAAATAGACAAGGTGAAGGAAAACAGAGTGGTGCCGGAGGTGAAGGAGGCGGCGGGGCGGCGGCCCCTGAATATGGACCTCCGCATGAACCCTCTGGAGGCCATCCAGCTGGAACTGGACACTGTAAATGCCCAGGCTGACAGGGCCTTTCAGCAGCTGGAGCATAAGTTTGGACGGATGCGTCGACACTATCTGGAGCGGAGGAACTACATCATCCAGAACATCCCGGGCTTCTGGGTCACTGCCTTTCGGAACCATCCCCAGTTGTCCCCCATGATTAGGGGCCAAGATGCAGAGATGTTACGATACATAACCAATTTGGAGGTGAAGGAACTCAGACACCCGAGAACTGGCTGCAAGTTCAAGTTCTTCTTTCGAAGAAACCCCTACTTCAGAAACAAGCTGATTGTCAAGGAATATGAGGTCAGAGCCTCTGGCCGAGTGGTATCTCTTTCCACTCCAATCATATGGCGTCGGGGTCACGAACCCCACTCCTTCATTCGCAGGAACCAAGATGTCGTTTGCAGTTTCTTCACCTGGTTTTCAGACCACAGCCTTCCAGAGTCTGACAAGATTGCCGAGATTATTAAAGAGGACCTATGGCCAAATCCACTGCAATATTACCTGTTGCATGAAGGAGTCCGTAGAGCCAGACGTCGCCCAATAAGGGAGCCAGTGGAGATCCCCAGGCCCTTTGGGTTCCAGTCTGGTTAAACTTTGCCCTTGGGCAAGGTCCCTTATCACCTCTTGCTGGACCTGTGCTTGGGCAACAGAAATGGGTATGCCTTCTACCTTTTTTCCCCCTGACATTTCTGCAACCTTTTTCCTCTGGACATTTAGTTCTCTCAACCTCAAGATTGAGACCTTCATGGCCATGCTTCTCCACAGCCTTCAAACTGTTCTGCATTACTCTCACCTGCTGCATGGCCATGATTCACACTACTGCTAAGCCAAGTAAATGACGCTCTCAATTGCACTGCCTTTGTCAGCACTGCTTGGACGCTAGTTGTTCCCGGGGCCTCTGGTCGGGCTCTTACCACCTGTAATTCTAGCTTTGTCTAGGAGCCCATTCTACCCACTTTGCTCTGCAGTGCAGGTAGATAGTCTGTGGATATTTGCGGGGCATTAATATCAAGGGAGAGCAGCAGTGGGTCACTTGGTCTTTGTGATTTCTGTGACTCCATTGCTCTAGTTGCACCTCTGGTCATGTAGTGCTGCATGCTTCTAGCTGTGCCAACCCCTTTGGCTGCTCCCTATTGAATGAAAATCTTCCAGACCATTGTCAGCTCCTCTGTCTGGTTTCTGGTAAATGGAATCTTCAGTACTGGTGGTGTACCAAGTTTCCTGCCAGCACATGTTTCCCTTCCAGCCCTTCCGTTCCTCTACCTGAAAGACTTCTCGATTCCTCACCCCCTCTTCCCTTGAGGACCCCTACTGTCAAGCAAGTGGTTGAGGTGTCACGTTAGACTTGGACCTCATGACGAGTAAGGATGGTGAAAGTCCAGGCTTTCTCAGCCTCAACTAGTGAATTCACACAAAACCTAGGTACCTCTTGGAGCCTCCTTTCCTCATCCTGAACATGATTGTCAGGGTAGCAGTACACTTTCTGTTTATCTCCTGTCTATTAAAAAACAATTAAAAATTGGCTTTTTCCATCATTTCCAGGGACAACAGGTCCTGGAAAGTATACTGCCAGAGCTTTTATTTCCCTCTGCTCTCTCCCCCGCCCCTCCAACACTTAGAGGGCTTAAAGGGAGGCAGACCAAGATGGGATGAAAAGTGATACCTAGTTCATATGGATAGAAGAACTAAAGAGATTGTGAGGAGTGCCCTAAGCTGGGGAAACTGAACAACAGACCATAAGCAAAAATGAGTCAGGTAAAAATTGGGTCTAAAATTAAGAGTGGCTGGCTGAGAACCTTCAAGGAAAGGTTCTTTCTCTGTTGGTGGTGATGGGAGGAGAAATACTTTTTCTCAGGATTTCCATGGGAGAATTAAAGGGGCTTGGAGTGTTAAATACGTTGCCAAGAGAAGAGTTTTTCAAAGAAACATAACACAACTTTGGGTGCTTTCTCTCATTTTCGTTTGACTTAATTTATGCAGAAGATTAATAGTGTCCTTTATTTCACTAGTATTTAGTAAAATCCTGTATTTTCTGTTTCTGCTTACTGGGAAAGTGGAGCTATACAGGCTTTCTTTCCTTTCAATTGGGAACATTTGGAAAAATAACAGTCGTACTTTCCAGTACGATAGAGAGACTTAAATGAATATTCATAATGATTTTCAAGTTTTTCTTGTTTCTGTCAAAACTGTATTCTTAGAAATATGAATAACTTGGTATTGTCAGATTCTGAAGACTTTGGAAATTGTCTTCATGGAAGAATAACCTACAGAAAATATGTGGTGTGATTAACCTACTTGATAATCTGCCCTGGTAACAATTTAGTAATTGATGTTTCTTTTTTCCTAAATAGCATAAATGCTTGTGAGATTGCTCTGTCAAATTGGAAATGTACCATTGGCATATTTGTCTTTCCTTATATGCATGATGGTGAAATAAAAGCATGTTACTCTGTTAGATTTCTTATTTTTCATCCTGCCAACAAACTTGCTTAAAGAAATTATTCAAAATAACAGATTATGGAATTTAGTAAAGTTCTTAAATCGATACAACAAGCACTTTCCCAAAAGTAAAAAAAAAAAAAAAAAAAAATAGGGCACACTACTGTACCTTGCAAGGTAAGGAGGGTTGCCTTTTTTTTTTTTCTTTAAAATGTTAACTGCGATAGCTCACTCAAAAACTCATAATGTCACTTTTTTCCATATAGTTTGTTCAGCACCATCACCCCTTTCACTTCCTTAAAGCTTCCATTTCTATGTATGTAGATACCCTCAAGTTATTCAGGCTCTTTTTAGTCCCTTGTGCACTTAATAAGCTCACATTCAGCGAGTTCCTGTCATAAGTCATGTATTCTTGTATCCTATACCTTCTTAGCTTTAAAAACTTGTTCTGTTCTTCAAGCCTCACCACCATCTCTCTGTGGCAAATCCTTCAAGCCCTGTCATAAATAAATCTTCTGCTTTATTGTTTTTCTCTTCCCCTTAGGGAAGATTAAAAAAAAAAATATGTACTTGGTGTGCTTTGTAAAATTTTCTGTACTTGGTGAACCCCTGTTCTAGAAAATAACACAAAGTAATTTATTACAGTGAATTCCATGAATATGAAGGTATTCTGCCAGGCCCCAGGAAGATAAAAGTATAAGAAGATAAAGTTCATTACATTTATTGTTAAAGAACTGGGGAAAGACTGATAGGCAAACAAATAATTGACACAGAGTGACACAGTAAAATAAAATACAAAGATATTTTCTTAGTTTTTCACTCCAGTTTCAAACGAAGCTTTGTGAAAGCAGGAGATGGGGGATGTTTTTACATTCTTTACTGCATCTAGCTTAATGTTTTGCACATAGTTGTCACCAGATAAATATTTAGTGAAGGACAAAATGAACAATTCAAATGGAGAAAAAGAACAAAATAACCTAGTACCCAGAAAGACTTTTGGTGAGGTAATGAAAAGAAGAAAATGATTTTCAAGGCATTTGTAAAATTGCAAATTTTTTTTTTTAATTTTAAAACATTTGTAAAAAATTTGCAAAAAATTTGCAAAGCCTTTCTTAAATAAAAGCAAATTTCTTGTTTAAGTAATTAGAAAAAGTCCAAACACTACATAACATTTCACCTTTTACTCGCCATGTTAACAGAGCATTAACTTTGGATCAACTTTTATGTGATTTGTTTTTGTACATCTGAAGGTAGTGACTATTACACTGGAGATGGAAGGGGTTTAGACTCTAGACATGTGCTGTCCAATATAGTAACCAACAGCCACCAGTGGCTATTGAGCACTTGAAATGTGACTAGTCCAAATTGAGATCTGCTGTAAGTATAAAATACTAGATTTCAAAGATTTCGTATGGAAAGAAGGATGTAAAATACCTCAATTTTTATATGGATTGCATATTGAAATGATATTTTTGATATATTGGGTTAAATGAAATATATTACTAGAATTAATTTTCCCTATTTATCCATTTTTTTTAATGTGGCTACTGGTAAATTTAAAATTACATAGGACAGCATGGTTCTAGACTTCTTGATTAATATCTCAAAGCACATAAAAATATCTGTAAAATTTAAACATGCTATTATTTTCTCCCCATGACATTTTTTGTGACTTTATGACAAGGGTATCTAGCCAAAATTCACAATGGGTAAAGTACAGCCAGAGGTCAGTGGGTAAAAAGGGTAAAATGAAATGTCTTTAATCAATTTCTTCTCGACTACCTAAGATATACTCAGTACTTTGTAAAACGTACTGTGTAAAACTATGCTTCTGGATGTAAATAAGGTAGATCTGGGGGCCAAAATGGCACTGATAGTTACATTGATTAATAAGTCTCTAGTGACATTTAGGACCTCTAGTTTCATATCTTTCTAGAATAAAATGTGTACTTTTTGGTTTACAGGTATACATAAAGCTAAGAAAATAATTTCAGTCATTAAATACAGAAGGTGCCAAAAATGTATAGGAAAACACTATTAAAATTATGCTGATGTACTATTTAGTATATGTTACATAGGCTACAAATTTTAGCAATTGGCCAGTGACAGAAAACAAAAATCTGAATCTATCACTGCATTAAGTCACTCCAATACCCACCACTTGAAGCATATTTTATTTTTGAAAATTAGTTTAGCAATTGCAACCTTGCAGCATTTATTACTTGTATTGGATACTATATTAAGGATTATATGAGATAGTAAAGATTTTCCTTGCCCTTAAAGAACTGTGTCTCATTGAGGGAGTATCCATTCCTTGATGTTTCTTCTTCTCTAGCATACATACCTAAACCAGTTACACACACAAGAAAATGGGATTTACATGGTCAAGAGGAGGTGTCAGAGATGATCAGGGCCAACTTCTCTCTTAATGTTAATATATAATTGAAGTCCTAGACTGTATAGAAGTAACAGATATAATCTTTATTCTTTAGTATGGGAAGTGTTTCACTTGTGAGCAGTACTTTCCATGTTTGATTGAAGTGCTTTGTTTCAGCTCCAAAGGCTACATTGATCCATTACCTTTGACCTCAGAGGTTCTCAAGACCTACAGAAGTTTCCATCAGGCCACATTAGGAAAACCGAATGTCTGCTTTTTAGATTCATTTTTTTCAGGATTTATATTGAATGTCATTTCCTTGAGAACAGGCCAGGATAAAATGGTCCTATTAAAAATGAAAAGGGTCACTTAAGTAAGCTATTAATAATTTTTATAAATACCCAGATGTCTTCTTAGTGGCCCGAAAAGACAGGGAAGACACATTACCTTTAAATTAGGATTAAATCACAGTTTTGGAATCAACCTCCTAGTGCATTAGCCTAAATAAAGACCTTCTCTGAGCCTCAGTTTTCTTGTCCATAATGCAGAGATGATATAACACCTGTATTATAAGCTAACATTCTCCCAGATTGTATTTGGAGAATGTATTATAAGTTTGTAGAGAGGGTAACAATGATAAAACATCTTTAGGAGTTTACTATGTGCCACTGCTACAAGATTCCAAGTATTAACATAGTTAATAAAGATTAGAGTATAAAATGCCAAACACAATGCCTGGTATGTAATATGTAATCAATATTCCTATTTATCTTCCTCTCAATTTTAATTTCTCATTTAATTTACATTCAGACAAGTAGCAATCCGGCCTAATATTTGTCAAACCTGACTGCCCATTATAAATAGCTGGGAGCTTTGAAAAAATCCTGACGCCTAGGCTCATCCCAAACCAATTAAATTAGACCCTAAGGTGCAGACAGGTTTGAGAATCATACATAAACTTTCCTTGGACGCCTGAAGTGAGGCAATACCCACTCTCCAGTTGTGTTACATTTACTCAGAAACCTACCCCCTTATAAAATCCAGCTATTGCAAAGGGCCAGGGATATAGTAGGCTCGCAGCACACCTGCTCCATAGTTTGACCCCTGTGGTGTTGCAGAATGGAATTAGTCAGTTTATACAAAAGAGCTGTTTAAGTACTTGAAGTTCATCATTATACTCTAACCCTCATCCCCCCACCCCAGACACATCAATATATCAATTCTTTCAATGTTCCTCATCCATTCTGTACGCTAATTAGACAAGATTCATTATGCCAATGTTCTTCCTAAAGTCTGGCACCCAGAACTGAAAAAAAAAATCCAAATAACAGAATATAATGGGATTCTTACTGCCTTTATTATAAATAGTATTTTTCTTTAAATGGATTTTGGGAGAATATTAGCTTTGGGGGCAGCACATTTACCTTTTTTACTCCTAATATGATATAATTTACCAAACCCTTAAGTTTTCAAGTACCCATGTGCTCCTGAGTTAGGCTTCTCCATCTTACACTTTTTGGAGTTTGTGTCCAACACTATATTAATTTTCATTCTGTTAAACTAGGCTAATTCATTTAACCTGTTCACATTTAGAGGCTTATTATTTCTAATGAGAAATTTTATCCCTTAGTTTCATGTCATTTTGCAAATCTTGTCTGTAGCCAGGTCACTGTTGAAGTTCTCACTCTCAGGAACCTTCCTTTTAGAGCGACATAGCTCTTTAGGATATGATCTTCCCATCAACTATGGATTCACGTGTGTGTGTGTGTATTTTTTAACTTTGTCCTAGGGCATTGGGCAAGCACACTTGGCACCTCCTTGGGAATTAGGAAGAGATGCCCCCCTCCCGTCTGAAGGATTAGAAGTGTTGCCAATTCCTCCCAGATGCAATTCATAATAGCAAATTTGTCTTTCAAATTCTCTTGTCAAAAAAGGAAATGAGGGGCCGCCCGGTGGTTCAGGTGGTTAGAGCTACATGCTCCTAACTCCGAAGGCTGCCAGTTCAATTCCCACATGGGCCAGTGGGCTCTCAACCACAAGGTTGCCAGTTCAATTCCTTGAGTCCCACAAGGGATGGTGGGCTCTGCTCCCTGCAACTAAGATTGAACACGACACCTTGAGCTGAGCTGCCTCCCGGATGGCTCAGTTGTTTGGAGCGTGTCCTCTCAACCACAAGGTTGCCGGTTCGACTCCCGCAAGGGATGGTGGGCTGTGTCCCCTGCAACTAGCAATGGCAACTGGACCTGGAGCTGAGTTGCGCCCTCCACAACTAGGACTGAAAGAACAACTTGAAGCTGAACGGCGCCCTCCACAACTAAAATTGAAAGGACAACAACTTGACTTGGAAAAAAGTCCTGGAAGTACACACTGTTCCCCAATAAAGTCCTGTTCCCCCTTCTAAAAAAAAAAAAGGAAATGACTTCTTAGTGATTTTTGTTTACCTCTATTGATCACTCTGCTTTGTTTTTGAAGGCAGTATTAATATTTTAATATTACTATTTCAACTTTTGTGGATTTGAAATTTTTCAAAATAAAAATTTTTCAAAATAAAAAGAAATATTAAAAACAATATATAGCTGTCGTGTAGGGCGTCCGGCAGGGTCTCTGCTCCCGCTCCCCACACAAGAACGCAGGACATGGTGAGGCCGAAAAGGAACACCCACGGAGCCATAGGTAGGGGAGTCATACCACTATATTCTCGCTGGCGGCTGGATTGGAGGAACAGGAAGCAGGAGCCACACTATCCGCAACCTGCTGTCCACTTCTCTATAATCTGCAACCCGCACTCCGCCATGCTAGCTGCAATCCGCTCTTGCTAGCTCAGCCACCATCCTCCTGCCCACCCCCATTTTTTCTGCTAGCGTAGCCACAGCAGTTATATTAGTGGCCAATGGCTCACTGGTTACAGCTCACAGCCAACTAGCCACAGCTGATGGCCATCCAATCACAGTTGATGGTCATTTACTACCTGAGTTAGCACCTTTCTATGTGAGGGCGAGAGCCTGGAAACTGCTTTTTGGGGCTTTGTCCCCACGATAGCATATTTTTATCAGTCATCAAAAATAGAAAAAAAATTAAACTACAAAAGTGCACAGTTAAAGGTCTAATTGACAGCCTTGATCAATTTCTGTCAAGGTAATAGGGATACTCATATTTAAAAGATTGCTCTATAATTGGAGACTATAGGAAGTAAACAGGAAGCACATATTATGAAGAGTTATCAGTGATGGTGGGTTATTCCATACAGCTCTAATAGACCCAACGTTGCCCTAAATTGACCACATATCTAGAAACTTAAATTTATTTGGGGATTCATGTAGTCCTTTACAAAACTATAGAACTATGGGTCTTTTTACCTAGTGCTTGGTTTCAGCACACATTTCTGGAGGCTGAGGTCCACTGACTCAGCAGAGGTTGGCAGTGCAGGATCAGCCACAGCTGAAAGCATTCATACACGTAAGTCTCTAAATGTCTTCCTAGATAGTGACTTCACTTCCAAGTCTTCATTTATTCAAGCTTCAGACTCTGATTCCGGAGTTTAGGGCAGCTTAATATTGGAAAATGACTGCGTTCTCCACTTTCTTTCTAATCAGTATACATATTCAGTTTGAACAATTTGCATTTTCTTGAACACATTAACAGCGGCTAACAATGAGTGCTAAACATTTAATCTGTACCAGCTCACTATTGTTTTTGCCTTAGCCATTCTCTTTTCTCTTTTAAGTGACTGAAGATGTTAATAATATACTTCTTTTGTTTTTGGTATGTGTCATTTTTTTCCTTTATTAAAGTATAATTTACATACAGCGCAAGAGTGTTCATAGCAGGTTTTTACATAATAGCTCTAGAAATATACCAAATGTCCACCAACAGGTGAATGAATAAATACATTATGGTGTATTTATACAAAGAAACACTACTCATCAACAAAAAGGAACAAACTATTGAGCATGCAACTACATCTCACAACATTATATTATGTAAATCTCAAAAACATTATGTTAACTGTAAGATGCTGTTAGGCGAAGTGATTCCTGGTACTTAGCATGACCATCTTATAGCAAGTTGACTGCAAGTTCACCCCAGGAGGGGTGGTCCAGTACCACCTGACACGTTTTTGCATAGGTAAGTTGGCCCATTAAGTTGTTTACTGCTTTGAATTATGCTGCTCTTAATAAGCCCCTGCCATGAGGCTTCAAGCCACCTGTGTTAGCAGTTGCCACCTGGCTATATATCACACCTCCTTCCCCTTTCTGTGAGGAAATTTACTGTCTTTCTGTCATCCCAGAGTCTACTTCTGCTGTAATTTCCCTTAAACTTCTTGTTTAATTTTGGAGTTGTCAGTCTTTTTCTTCTCTTTCGGGCCCTGTCCTCCTTTGGAGGTTGGTTTCATTCAGTACCCTTCGAGAAGTGTTCCCAACAGATGACAGGCAAAAGAGGACAAACAATGTACATTAAGTTCAATAGCACAGGAAACTTATCTGTGGTGAAAGAATCCATAGTGGTTCCCTTAGGGTTGGAGAGGTAACTGGAAAGAAACTTGAGCAAACTTTCAGTGGTGATAGCAATGCTCCGTATCTTGAATTGGGTGATGATAACACAGGTTATTCATTTGTCAAAACTTGTCACATTTGTACACTTAAGATCCATGCATTATAGTGATATAAATTATAACCTCAATAAATAACAGATTTTAAAATACTGTTGGGAATTCAAAAACTGAAACTTCATCTGCTCATCTCCAGTGTTTTGACTTCTTCTGTGCTTAAATAAAAGTTGCTGACTCTACTTGCAAGACCTTATTTGCAAGTTCTTATTGCTGTATTATTTTACTTATAATTCTAATCTTGGAATCACTTAATTTTTCTCCCTCAGTTCCAGGCCAAAGTTGATTTCTCTAGAGTCTCTTAACTTACAAACTAAGAGGTTCTGTCACCCTCTGGTCGCTGAAGAAGTTAAGTCTGCTCAGGACAATATGGCTTGAAGTAGTACTGACATAATCAGTAATAATCTCTCTGGGGCATTCTCAAGAATCTTCCTGAGTTTCCCTTTCCATTCAGATGCCTAAAAGATGCTTCTTTGACCTTCCTTACTCAGGCTCTTCTCTCTGACTCTTCAGTTCCAACCTACTCCTATCTATTACCCTAAATCAGTGGATCAGAAAGGGTGGCACAACTGAGACTTGAAGCCAGATATATTTGATTCTAGTGCTATATGTCTTTATCCAATGTCAGGGTTCTCCAGAGAAAAAGAGCCATTAGGAAGAGCTTTATTGTGAGGAATTAGTTCTCGTGATTATGGAGGCTGAGAAGTCCCAGGATCTGCTGCTTGCAAACTGGAGACTCAGGAAAGCTGGTGATCCAAGGCCTGAGAACCAGGGGAACTGATGGTGTAAATACCAATCTGAGGGCAGGACAAGATATCCCAGCTCAAGTACTCAGGCAGCAAGCAAAAGAGGTAAATTCCTCCTTCTTCCACCTTTTTGTTCTATTCACATCCTCAAGGGATTGGTTGATTCTCACCCACATTGGGGAGGGTAACCTACATTTTTATTCTACTTATTCCAATGCTAATTCTAGAAATACCCTCACAGACATACCCAGAAATAATATTTAATCTGGGCATCATTTGGCCCAGTCAAATTGACACATAAAATTAACTATCACACCAAGCACACAAAGCTATGAGGTCATTCAGGAACCTTGTCTCCGATTTCTTTTATGATTGAGGAAAGCAAGGCTATATGACTTTTTTTTCCAAAATATCATCAGAATTTTTTTAAATTTAAATTTTGTGACAGTGACAGCACAAATATAATAAAGATCATAATTTAATTTTAATAATACATAGAGCATCAAATATATGTTGAAAACTCATGCCATAGTTCTTTTAATGAATGGATGGTCTATAAAATTGCCATAAATATTCTCTTCAGAGCAGTTTAAACTTTAACACCAAAGGCAAACTCAATTCAGATTATCATTCTAAACACCAGTTCCTTAGCAAGATATAGAGATACAGGTTTAATGCAATCCCCATGGTATTTTTTTAAAGAAATAGAACAAAAAATCTGATTTGTATGGAATCACACTTTTGTCAAAAAATCCTTTTAACAAAACTCCTTTTGCCAAAGCAATCCTAAGAAAAAACAACAAGGTTGGAGGTATCATACTCCCTGACTTCAGTTTATACTTCAATGCAACAATTAGCAAAACAGTATGGTAGTGGCAGAAAAACAGATACACAGACCAATGGAATAGAATTGAGAACCCAGAAGTAAACTCCCATATATATGGGCAGATAATTTTCGACAAAAGAGCCAAAAACATACAATGGAGAAAAGAAAATCTCTTCAATAAATGGTGCTGGGAAAATTGGAAAGCCATGTGCAAAAGAATGAAAGCAGACTGCTATCTGTCACCACACACCAAAATTAAATCAAAATGGATCAGACCTAAACATAAGACCCAAAACAATAAATTTCATAGAAGAAAGGACCTTGGGTTCAGAGAGGATTTTACGAATTTGATCTCAAAGGCAAGGGAAGTCAAAGGAAAAAAATAAATGAATGGGACTATATCAAACTAAAAAGCTTCTGCACAGCAAAAGCAACTATCAACAAAACAAAGAGGCAACCAACAAAATAGAAGATATTTGCAAACAACATGTCTGAGAAGGGGCTAATATCCAAAATATATAAGGAAAAGAACTCATACAACTCAACAACAAAAACACAATCCAATTTAAAAATGGGCAGAGGACCTGAACAGACTTCTCCCACGAAGATAAACAAATGGCCAACAGATATATGAAAAAATGCTCAACGTCACTAGCTATTAGGGAAATACAAATCAAAACCACAACGAGATACTACGTCACACCTGTTAGAATGGCAATTATCAACAAGACAAATAATAGTAAGTGTTGCAGAAGCTGTGGAGAAAAAGGAACCCTCACACACTGCTGGGGAGAATGTAAATTGTTACAACCACTATGAAAAACAGTATGGAGGTTCCTCAAAAAAATTAAGAATAGAATTACCATATGACCCAGCAATCCTCTTTTGGGTATCTACCCCCAAAATCTGAAAACATTTATCCATATAGATATATATACCCTTATGTTCATTGCAGCATTATTCACAGTGGCCAAGACATGGAAACAACCAAAATGTCCTTTGATAGACGAATGGATACGGAAGATGTGCTACGTATATATGTACAATGGAATATTATTCAGCCATAAGAAAATATGAAATTGCCATTTGTGACAGTATGGTGGATCTTGAGATTATCATGTTAAATGAAATAAGTCAGACAGAAAAAGTAGAGAACCATATGACTTAGCTCATGTGGGATATAAAACTGAAAGCAACAAACAAACAAGACAGACAAAAACTCATAGACACAGACAACAGTTTAGTGATTACCAGAGGGTAAGAGGAGGGGTGGTAGAAAAGTGTAAAGGGGGTCAAGTATATGGTGATGGAAGGAGAACTGACTGGGTGATGAACACACAATGCAACATATAACGTATTATAGAAATGTATACTTAAAACCTATATAATTTTACTAACCAATGTCACTCCAATAAATGTAATACAAATTTTCAAAAGTGAAAAAAAAGAAAAGAAAAAAGACCACTTCCTCCCTCTAGTGACTAGGAATGGGAATACTATATTCACAAGCATTTAAAAAACTGATTCTCAATGTGTATATGTAACAAGGGGTGTTTCGGAAATTTCCCAGAGTTCTTTTGGCTATTAGAATGAATGTGGATGCAACTGGCATTCATTAGGGACATTAGGGATGCTAGACATCCCGCAATGTGAGGGATGCAAAGTACTTATCCAGGGCTAAACATTCATGTAGATGAAAAAAATCTCTTAATTATTATGTAAGCCTAGAATCTAGCACTATTTTGCATATAAAAACAATTTTTTTCACTGTTTTATACACTGCATTTTTTGAAAACAACTTCATTATTTCATCTACTCTAAAACATTGATAAGATAATGTCATTACCTTAACCTAACACTAAGAATGAAAACAATTTCCAATTAATCTCTCACACAAAGCTTTCCAATACTTAAGAATTTTTATTTTATTAATAATCAACAGTGAAAAGGCAACCCATGGAATGTGAGAAAATATTTGCAAATCATATATCTGAAAAGAGGTTATTGAATCAGATTACCTGGGTTCAGATGTTGGCTCCATCACTGCTGTGTGACATTGGACAAGCAACTCAATTTTTCTTTGCTTCACTTCTTTCTGAGGTAAAGCAAAATGGAAGTTATTATATTATCACCTCATGTGGTTGTTGTGAGGATTAAATGAGATAACACACTTAAATGAGCAAGTGCCTGGTGTATAAAAGACATTACATAAATGTAAGCTATAATGAATATATAACCAGAAAACATATCGTTCTGAAAAAACAAACTTGCTGTTCAAGAGAGTAATAATAGGGAATATTTCACAAAATTTCCAGCATTTACTGTATATTTTAGTAAAGTCATTTCTATTATATTGTATTAATTTGAACTTCTATTAAACTCCTTGTCTCATAGCAAATGAAAATTACCTTTTCGATTGTCATGGCATTTTTATGGATATTTTCTATAGAATCATAAGTTACTAAGGTATCTTTTTCTGTGCAATGAGGTTTATTGCCAATTGCCAACAGACTCTGTTGTGCACAGAAATCCTATATTCTAATATGCAAAAAATGTAAAACATGAGTCATAGCTACAACGTAGACAGAGGGTGCCAAAAAATGTATACACATTTTAAGATAAGAAAAACCTGTGTTAAAATTGTAATACTCAATATATACTGGTAACAAAAGATGAATACAAGTCACGTTTGACTTCTGCAATTACAAGAGGTGCTCAAAGTGGTTACCATCAGCATAATTTTAATACAGTTTTTTCCTTTCTGAAAATGTGTATACATTTTTTGGGGATATATATAGATATCGATGTCTATATCTATCTCCACCCAACTCAAAATGAAATACCAGCATAATCATATTATTCATTTTGGTAAAACCTTTAAAATTTTTCATTTAGATTAAATCTTTAAATTTCATTACAATCTTCTGTGAGATAGTCACTAGGCTGTACTATAGGAGATGCTAAGTAGAAGAAGCCACTATGCATCTATCCTGGTCTAGTTGGGATGAGGAGACTGATCTTCATGAAACAACCAAGAAAATTAAAGATAGAAGATAATACATACTAAATTGGATGTCAAAGCTCATAAGAGCTATAGAAATTTAGAGGACTATTAGGACAGCAAGGTGGTTAAGGAAGGTTATATAGAGATGGGAGGAGGCAATTTGCCAATTAACTTATGTCTCACCATGGGGGAGTTAACTTCTCTGTGTTCTTGGTCCTTATTTATGAAATTAATGCATTTAAAATGCCTAGTGCAATCTACCTGTGTTAGGTTTTGAATGGAGCTTTAAAGCATGGAAAGGCTGTTGTTAGTGGAAAATGATTCTACTGACAAGAACAATCAAAGCTAGGGACAAAGATGTTTCAAGTAGTGGAGATATAAATCTTTTAAAAATTCTGGTCTACACAAGAGAAAAAAGTTCACAGGTAGTAGCTTTATGTAATTTTCTAATTTTCTGTTGCAAATAGCAAACTCTTTTTTTCCTGCATGGCAAAGTAACTTTAATCCAGCATTTCCTTGTTTTCTGCATTTTGGCTCAGGTTATAATCCAAGAGAATTAATCTTTCAACAGTGCAAAGATTCTTTGGGAAAAGAAACAAGGCAAAGTAGTGTCAAAGAATAACTCAAAGTCACAAAGTCACTTAATTAGATTGATTTTCACCCCACAAAAGCAAAAACAAGATTTATTTTTAAAAAAAAAGAGGAGAGAGAAAAATAATTGTACAACTGGAAGAGTGAATCTTCTTTGTACAATTTTTTATTGGATAACTGATTAGCTAGCAGCAGTCACATGGACAGTCTATCCTTGAGTAGCTGACTAGGGGTACAAAAAAAAATCTTAATTTTTTATGAATTTTCTGGAAAATCTTTGTGAGCTAAACTGACTGCATGACAAGCAGTTTCTCTGTAATGTCTGCCAGTGCCTTTCCATTAGCACCACATTCTTAGCTGGACTAGGTAAGCACTACTTCCCTCACTAGAAATTTCAATATACCTGCTGCTTTTCTCTAAGTCCTTTTCCCCTAAGTCCTTTCTTCTTACTGAATCCTCTTCTGAGCCCTTATTTGAAAGTGAGCACAATCTGGGGTGCTCTGTAGTGGAGTTTACATTACAGTTACAATCATAATAATTTTCTAGTATAAACTTAAGACATTAAACAAAAATATGCAAACTTAGTTTTCCTTCCTTCCTGCATTTTTTAAAAGGATAACCAGTATTTTCACACTCCAGCAGGCTAACAGAACAGCAGATAGTACTGACATCACTGTCTAATGAACTGTATGAGCTAACTGACTTGAATAGACAGTAACTTTTTCTTACTTTTTAAGTAAATATTTTGATATTAAAATATCTTAATTAAGACAATAGCTTCAGGGCTTATCACAGAAGCAAATTTTGGCAAATATTTGCTGGTGTCATGCCCACGGGCATTATGAAGCAGGAACGTTTTAAAGATGAAGATTATAACCTGAGGATAAGCAACATATAAAAGGCATAATTTTAGAAATTAAAATCCCCTGAGATTACATTTCTTCCTAAATGCTTAAAGACTAAATTTGCACGCTTGCTCCTGTGTGTCACCTCTAAGTAAGGAAAATACATTTTCCCACTTACATTAGTTAAAAGTGAAGAGGGAATACTGTCCAGCTGCTTTGTAGGTGTTTGCCAAAGCATATAAACTTTAAAATCTGTTTAAAGAGATCATTAAGAAAAATCGAAATGATCTTTTATTATATATCTTGTTAGGATGAGAAAAGTTTCACTTTCAGTTGTTCCTGATTTTTAAATGATCGCACTTGACACAGCAACACTTCACTTTTCTTAAAAACCGAACTCTGTTCATCTCAATTTTTGGTAATAGCCATGAATCTGTGCATTAAAGAAGGAAGGCCTGTGAATTGCTGAATCCACTTTACTGTACATGAGAACCCCACTGAGCTGAATTTAAATAAACACTTAACCTTTCTCACCTTTTAAGCAAATATTTTAACAATAGCTTAGGTGCCTTAGAAATTCATTCAGAGTCTTACAAATCCACATTAACGCAATTCTCACATGCTTGAGTTTGGTCTCACATCCAAGTATGCAAACCAAGCCTTTTCCAGACTGACGAAATTCAAAACATTTCGTAACACAAAGACAAAGGGATACTCTTGACTGACGAGCTTCCTCACCAGGCGCAGTCCTCGCCGGATATTAAGGCTCCGCTGTCCTGACGTCACCGGTTGCCATGGCAGCACGCTCCCAGGGAGGAAAAGGGTGGTGCGAGGGGCGGAGCACGGCTTCTACAGAGGACAGGGATCGCTCTCTCATCCTGCAGGTCTGACTGCTACCAAAATGAGCGGCACGGATGAGGGCCACATGACTCCTGTCGCTAAATCCTGCGGCCTTGCTACTCCTGAGCATGCTGCAGGACATCCGGACCTGAACCTGCGTCAGAGCGAGGAAACCGAGGCGACACAGGTGATGGCGGACACAGGGGAGGGCCGTTTGGAGACTGCCGCGGAGGGAGGCGCATCTCGGGCCCCCTGGGGCTGTGGCCCTGTGCTCCGCATTCGAGTGGCTGCGAGTCGCAGCCGTGCAACGACTAAAATGGGCCAGAAAGAGGCCCCGCCACCTACGGAGGGCCTGGAAGCAGCCTCTGCCTCCGCCTCGGTGGCTACGGACAATAGTCCGGAAAATGGCTGTCAGCGTAGAGAGCCGAGCGGCTCTGCTGGAGAGAAAGCTCTAGAAGCCTGTGGCGCAGGGGATTTAGGATCTCCGATGCTGCCTGGGGCAAAGGCCAAGGAACTGACGTCAAAAAAGTGCGCCATCTCAGCGACAGTGGAAAAGGAGGAGGGAGGAGCAGAGGTGGGGGTGGAAGAAAAGGTGATACAGAAGGAGAAAAAGGCGGTAGGAGGAGTGAAAGGGGAGACGCGCGCCAGGGGCCCGAAGATCAATAACTGCATGGACTCGCTAGAGGCCATCGATCAGGAGCTGTCAAACGTAAATGCCCAGGCAGACAGGGCCTTCCTTCAACTGGAGCGCAAGTTTGGCCGGATGCGAAGGCTCCATATGCAGCGCAGAAGTTTCATTATCCAGAATATCCCAGGTTTCTGGGTCACTGCTTTTCGGAACCATCCCCAGCTGTCACCTATGATCAGTGGCCAAGATGAAGACATGATGAGGTACATGATCAACTTGGAAGTTGAGGAGCTTAAACACCCCAGAGCAGGCTGCAAATTCAGGTTCATCTTTCAGAGCAACCCCTACTTCCGAAATGAGGGGCTTGTCAAGGAATATGAGCGCAGATCCTCTGGCCGGGTGGTGTCTCTTTCTACTCCAATCCGCTGGCACCGGGGCCAAGACCCCCAGGCCCATATCCACAGGAACCGGGAAGGGAACACCATCCCCAGTTTCTTCAACTGGTTCTCAGACCACAGCCTCCTAGAATTCGACAGGATTGCTGAGATTATCAAAGCAGAACTGTGGCCCAACCCCCTACAATATTACCTGATGGGTGAAGGGCCCCGCAGAGGCATTCGAGACCCAGCAAGGCAGCCAGTGGAGAGCCCCAGGTCCTTCAGGTTCCAGTCTGGCTAACTCCTGATCTGTGAGAAGCGCCTGCACAAGTTTCCTTACCACCTCCTCCTGGATTCTATGCTTAGCCAACAGCATGCAATTTTCCATCTGCTTTCTCTTCACACTGGATTCTTCTTTGGTTCTTCTAAATCTTCAATCAGTGTCAAGATTGTTGCTTACATGCTTATGCTCTTTTTCCTCTGGGACTTTCCTCTGGGCTGTTCTGCAAAGTGTTACGTGTTCCAAGTGCATGGCCTTCCACTGCTTCTATGCCAAACACATGATGCCATAGATATGCACTGACTTCCTTTGCATGCCTTGGGCGTTCTCTGTGACTATGGTCTTTTCCCAGTTTTTTGAGTGTTTACCACAAGGAAGCTTAATATACATCTTTGTAAATAACTACCTGGGCTTCATAACGATGCTGGCTCTGCTCCTTATACCCTGTACTCTATGGTGAGCTCTCTAAGTGTCACCACTGTAAGATGAAGCTGATACAGATGATGCCAGCCATCCCCCCAAACTGGACATTCCAAGCTACCACTAACTGGTTCCCAGCTGCTTTCCTGGGCCTGTGCCATCCAGCCTGCTGGTTATTTGACAGAATAAGCAGGTGGCTGATGGGTGGCTACTAGGCATGAATGAGGTAACAGATGAGATGTGTTCTGTTACCATGTTGATTTCTTTAATGCTCTTGGTCACTCTACATTGTGACCAGGTACTGGTGAGTATGAAAGCCTGTGCTGTGGCCCACTCAAACCTATTCTCAGCTTTTTGGATGAGCTTTGCACAATCACCATGGCCTCCCTCCTCAGGAACTATCGTTGGACTTAAGCCCCCAGGCAGCACACAGGAACTACTCCCTTCCCAAATGGTTACCCAGAAACCCAATTGGCTGTTGGGATGGTTGGGCAGTCATTTGTGACAGTGCCCAAAGCAAGGCTGGAATGGGGGTCCCTTCCAACAGTTAGCCTTTCTGAGTCCTAGACAATAAACCACCCAGGGGCACCGAGGAAGATGTATTTTTGGTCTGTCTTCTTCTTCCTTCCCCAGTCTCCTTGCTTTCGTTTCCCCTCTCCCTCCTTCCCCTGCCCTGCTCCCTTCCTCTCTCATTAGCAGTTACTGCTCAGAAACAAACAAAAGGTGGGACAGTAGTGCTGTCAGGGCTGTCTCATGGAAGGGTTTGGTGGTAGTGATGACCCCCTCCCTTCTTTCTCCTTTACTTTTTATTTCTTTTTTTGGTTTTTAAAATAAAATCTTCACTTATAAAACTGAAACACTAAAGCATTAAAATACAGAAAGCTCGTTTAACTCACTTTACAAAAGCATTAACAGATGAGGTATCCCTTCTGTAACTATTTCAAGACAGAGTTAACACTAACACCAATTGTAAATAGAGGGACACTGAACTGCAAGAACTCAGAACACTATACTCAGACAAAGTTGTAATGGCAACTAACAAACCATTGAAGACGCAGAGGCCCAAACACAGCTAAATATGGGTCACAGGACGGGTCACAAGAGTGCCCAGCTACACCTCACAACACAGCAACGTGGACAGGGTAGGGCGAGGAGGCCCGGAGGGGCCACAGACATGTTAACTGTGATGCATAAAACTGAATCTTACGAGGAGGAGGGGTAAGTGCAGAAGGTACAAATCTTCACCCTGGGGGCTTTATCTGTACTGGTAGTTCATGCTGTGGTCTGCGTTCCTGCCGTAGCCGCCTTGTGATGACTGTAGGAGCTGGGAGGGCCGCTATCATTCTGGCCGGACCCCGGGGAGTTGTAGTTGGACTGTGACGAGTAGCCTCCTTGTTTGCCTTGGTAGGAGGAGCTGCCCCCAGAACCTCCTCCGTAGCCCCCGTGTGACCCTGGGTTGTAGGACGACCCGCCTGAGCCCTAGCTGTTCCCACCGCTTCGGCCTCCGCCACCACTGTAGTTGAATTTGCTCTCGTAGCTGTAGTCGGAGCCGCCGCCACCCCCGGGGGCGCTGTAGGAGTTGGAGGAGGAGGAGGAGGTGCCTTGGCCGTGACTCTAGCCTTTCTGCTTGCCCTGCGGGGACCGTCGTTGCTGTACTGGCTCTGGCTGTACGACTGCTGCCGGCCTGGGTGGGACTGGTAGCCGGAGCCATGGGAAGGCTTCTGCTGGCCGCCGTGCGGCTGCCGCTTCCCAGCATGTTTCGGGGGCGCTGGGGAGTTGTCGTTGTCGCCTTGGTGATAGGAGCCGTGGCCGGAGGAGCCCCCACCGGCATTCCCAGAATGCCCCCCATTGCTGGAGAACTGACTGCAGCCCGCTGTTGCCGAGTTGCCTCGGTCCCCGTAGCTGCCATACCCAGCGCCAGCATCCAGGTAGCCCCCGTGGTTGGCACCACCGAATCCGCTCCCTCTCCGCCATCACGGATGTTCCCTCCTCTTCCCCGCCCTCGAAGGTTTGGGGGCGGGGGCACTTCGCTGTGCGTGGGGCCTCCCATGCCAAAGCCGGTGTTATGGGGCTTAGCAGCAAACTTCGGTCCACCTCCCACAGGCACGGGCGCTCTCTTCTTTGTATCGGCTTCGAGGGCGAGAGGGGCGTCGGGGAACAGCTTTTCTAGAGCCGCAAGGGCAGCGCACGCTTTTGCCACCTTTTTGTTTGAGCCAGCGCCTTGAAACTTCTGTCCGTCCACCTCGACCTCCATGACAAAGCGCTGGTCACGGCTGCCACCGGTCTCTGAGATGAGCTCGTACTTGAGGCCACGCCTCTTCTCGTCAGGCTCCAGGACAGGGCTCTTGCCATGCTCGGCCCCTGCTCGGCAGTGGGGTCTGAGGTGAAGGCAGCGCTGGGGGTCGAGGCGGCTTCTACCCCGGGCGGAGGGGCCACGACAGCTGGCTTGGCTTCTGTCTCCTCAGCCGAGTCCTGCCCTTTACTGGAGTCCCTGCCTTCGGCGCCCTAGGCAAGCCCATCTCCTGTAACACCTTAACAGCGACGTGCAGCTTGGCAGTCTTTTGGGACGGTCCAGAGGCCTCGAATGAGCTGCCATCGACCTCCACAGGCATGGTGAAGATGGGGGCGTGGACCGCGCGGCCTGGGAAACCGGTTTATACTGCAGCCCCTGCTTCAGCTGGTTCAGCCTCATCAGGGCATTCATGGCCTGCGGAGGCTCTGCCTTCTCCTCTTTCTTCTGAATCTTCTTCTTTTTGCTCGGAGATTCTTCCTCCCCATCCTCCTCCAGCGGGCGTTTCCCGGGCGTAATGGCATGGGTGGTACTGGGGGGGATTTGAACCGTATAGTCCACTGGGTTTTCATTCTTTGGTTTCTTGGGCATCTTAGAAGGCAGAGGGTCCATACCCAGGACTTTATGCAGCTGGCCAAACGCAGCAAGTCGCAGAGCATGCTGCGCACTCTGTGTGATATCTTCCCGTTGCTGTCTGTCTAGATGCCCAGTAGCATCAGTGGCTTCTTTTTCACAAGGGTCATAAATGCCAGAACCATCTGGCATCACGATGCCTGACGCCAAGCACTCTCCGCAGGGCCTCGCCAGCACCCATGGGTCTGTTGGCTGTGCCGATGGACTTCTCACAGAGAAGCTCGAGGGGCCATCCTCTGAGAGGACCCCAGGTCGGCACACGGGTGCACAGGTCTCTCAGGACCCGGATGACAATGACACATGACTTCAGCCCATTGGCTCTGGCCTGGAACCACTTGGCGTGTCGGAGAGACGCCAAGGCAGCAAGGCATTTCTGCCTGTCCAGGACGTCCGGGGGGTCGTTGACTGATAGCGTTTCTCCAGCTAATACTTTCTCCATTTCTTCTCTCACAACAGGAGATGTCAGGTGGATGGTCAAGGACAATGGAGGTTCTTTTGCTTTTTATCACAATCGCAGCATTATCAACAGATTGGAGTATTTCGTACTTGTCTTCTGTAAAGGCAGTGAGCTGGATGGCCAGGTCGTCAGCCACTTAGTCCAAGAGGGCGGTCATGGGCTTCTCCGTGCATAGCAGCACCAACTCCAGGTCCAAGTCTCCCTTGAGCAGTAGGCCCTTCGCCACAAGGTGAACACGCCTCACACCCTGCAGGGTTGTGGTCATATGCTCTGGCTTCTGCTCCCCTGCCCCTTCTTTGGTCTCGTCCTCCGGGGGCATGTCCAAGTTCTCAGACTCAGCGTGCTCGCTACTGCCTTTCTCCTCGTCGATCCAGTCGGACACAGCTTTGAGAGCCCGCTCTGTGTGGGACACCATGTTCTGGACTGCCTCCAGTTCCTCTTGGGTTGGCTTTGCCATCACATGGCGATCATCATTCACAAAAATTCGCAATGGACGCATTTTTACTTCTGTAGTGTCTGGAAATCAAATTTTGCTTATCTTTTCAAATTATGACAGATTTCCTTGGTGTTATCAATACTTCGGCTATCTTGTTGGCGTCCCCTTCCCGGACCGTAGCCGCCGCTGCCCTCCTACCACAGGCAGCCGGGGTCTCCCCCCAAAAGCCACGCGGTGCGCACCGGGCTGCTGAGTCCAACTGCAATGGCGAGAAGAGGAAGAGGAGGAGCCGGGGCCGAGGGTGAGCGGGCGGTCGGGTCTCTCCTTTACTTTTGAAGGCACTGCCATAAGTTCCCCGAAGGCTTGGGAGGTCTAGATACAAAGCAGTGCGGAGGGTACTCTAGCTGGAGAAACTGCAAACGCAAATACAGAAATGAGCCTGCTGTGGAGCGTGTTTGGAAAGGCAGTCAGGGAAGACGATCCCTGCAGGGTCAGGGGTGAGAGGGGAGGCCCCCGTGCTCTTCCCAGGAGAGGCGAGAGAATCAAAGTAGTTAATGTTTAAAGAGGATGCTTGGAGTAGAGATTTCCTCCAATTTTTCCTATGTCCTTGAATTCACCAGATTTATATACACAAAAATCCAAGTCTAGATGTTTTCTCTTATTCTAGGAATGACCTTGTATGTGGAAAATTAATGGTATATGCTCCTTGTTTCACTGTGAATAATATCCTATTAATTCCTTCATTTTTGCTTGCTGGCAAAATTGACATTTACAGGACTGCTTTTTGCTTGTAATTGAGAATATGTTCAAAAATATCAAACTTGTTTCCTGTGCAGTATGAAGACTTTCATAATATATCAGCTTGTTCTGGTCTCTTCATATGTAGCTCTATTCTCAGAAATATGATTTAAATAATGGGATCTTTGAAGAGTCTGAAATTTTGCAAATTGTCGCTGTCTTGTGAAAGTAATCTCAAGAAGAAAAAAATAACTCTGTCTTACTTGATATTTCTTGCCTTAGTAGTAATGTGGTACTTGGTATTTTATGTTCCTAACCTGTGTAAGTACTTTAGAATTGCTCTGTCAAACTAAACAAGGATTGTTAGTACTTTTGTCTTCTATATGCTCGAAGAAAAAATAAAATCTGTCACTCTGCTGTATTTCTTGTTTTCACTGAAAAATAAAAATTAATCAAGTTCTGTGTTGTCTGGTAATAAAAGGCTGAGAAATCATTAGTTAACAAATGGTACGCATCATCCTGAAGGCAAAAACAAACCAAAAAAAAGGACAACAGCCACCAAATCTAAGTTTTTTTTTTTTTTTTTGGTTGGTTGGAAAATGATAAATAAGAAGCCCATTGCAGCTGCATACACATGAACACAATTTTTCCTCTACAACTAATGCAGTTTTTGGTGGTAATTGAAGCATCATATGTTGATTTGTCACTTAACTGTTTTCCATTGAAAACTCCATGCAGCATCCTTGTTTACTATACTTCTGTAAATCGTATCCCCTCCTTGAGCTCATTTAATGAGCTTAAGATAAGACTTTTGGAAGAATTAACCATTGTGTATTCTGTAAGTGCTACTTAAATTCTTTTCATACAAGAGTGATGCTTTAAAGAGAAAGAACAAAAAACTTATGCCTATACGTATACATAAACTATACATCTAGAAACAAATGGTAACAGACATCACAACTTCAGTTACCAGGAATGTTTTGCTGTTCATCATTTATTACCTGAAGGTTTGGGAGATAAAAACCTCTGACTTCTCTATAGTAGGGAGGGCTATGGATGCTGCAAGATCTGTGAAAGTGAATGACCTAAGTATTTTTAGCCATCTAAACAAAAATTTGACAAATGGCTCAAAATTAATGATTTGAATTAGACTTAATTAAATCTACAGTTAAACAGACTTGTTGACTCTTGGTGCAATTCTTTCTCACAAGTTCTATGTGCTGAAAACTTAAGAGAGCTAAGTTTTCTTTTGCAAGCTCTACACCCATCTTAATCCTAAATTCCCCTTATGAACACTTTACTTTTCCATTCAGTGATTGCTGCATCTTCAACCACCTGTTTCAAGCATCACCTTTCATCCTGTTCTGGCTATAATCAGAAAACGTCATTTTGTTGCCCTTGGTTTAGTATCAGATTCAGTCTAATCAATAGAATTCATTTGTCAGGCTGGTGCCACTCATTTGTTAAGAGATTTGTTTAGTCTAATAAAATTAGTCTCAATTAGGCATTCTCTAGGTTGTACTTACTAACCAATTGGTTCACTCCTATAGGCCTCTTTCATTTCTTTGCATTGCCTTCTTTTCCTTAATTTTAAACACAAATTATTCTTTATGCACACCTCCAAACCAGCTAAGAGGTTCTCTCATGCTCTGGTCACCAAAGAAGTATGTATTATTTTGGTCTGTTCAGGTCATATTGCCCTGGCAATAGTAGTGACGCATTTCTTGATTTCCTTGGTCCCTATGTGACAATGTTACAATTTCTGGGCATTCAGCTCAAGCCAGACACCCACAAAAGGCTTCTCTGACCTTCTGCAAGGTCAGAGTAATGGCCTCAGTAATCAGGCCCTCATCTCTCCTCCCCGTTACTCCTGCTTCTGCTTTATCTCCAGTTGATTCAAGTTTCCTTAAATCAGTTTTCATCATAAAAACAAACCAAAAAAAAAATTACCTGTATTCTTGAGTTCCCTTGCTCCATGGAGTCACAATTTGCACCTTGGATATCTGACTGCTTCAGATACACTTTCCCTGGCTTGAGGCTCTCGAGATTATGTCAGGGACTTCCACGTGTGTTCCCATGTTACTTCATAATCCTGACATAACTTTTTATCTCCATTTAAATAGTTGTAGAAACAGGCTTAGAAAGTTGAAATTGCCTAAGATGCAAGTCACACAGACTGTTACATTTTCTGATTTCAAGCTATGGTACCTTCCATTATATCACAGACGACTGTACTAAATTTGGCGTAAAAAACAACAAAAAAACCCCTATTTATGTGCATATTTAGGCCTCAGATAGTTATTTTTAACCCATTCATGAGTGGTTTTTGAAAAGGGTACTTTTAAAAAAAATCAATGCACATATTTAATCATTCCTGAATTTACATGTCATCTTGATGTTTGCCACATAAGTGGATGAAATTGGCAGTTTGTTCCTTGTATCAATGGGAGTAAATGCACCAAAAGGAATTTAAGTACATTATACTTAGGAAATTTAGGTAGGTCCTAAGAACTGTAAAGAAATGTTGATATCTCAAATTTAGAGAATGAATATTTTTTAATTCAACATGGTGATTGCTTTTAACAGGCACTTTTTAAAGAGACACTCTAATTTATTAAATTTTGTTAAACTTTGGTCTTTACCAAGAAAGTACCAAGAAAGTAAAATTATTTTTTTTAAAATGAGTTTCAGAACAGAAGCCTGGTACAAGAACCTGATTGTCAAGCAGTCTCTGCTGTTGTCATTTTAAGTAATGACCCAACTTCTCTGCAGGCCCAGATATCCCGTCTTCCACTAAGTTTACCTGAACCAGTTTTCATTATTCCTTCTCCATTTTGTTTGCAGCAGAGAGGGGAATGTGCTAAGTATTCAAGATGAACACTTGAACCTGAATATGAAGAAAGAGTAGACCTGCTTATTGATGATTTTAGCATATGTGGCTTCCAAGAAAAGCAGGCATTGTATGTTGTAGAAGTCCTGTGATTCTTGGTTCTCTATTTTACTTTTCCAGGTAAGTTCAATGTTATAGACAGTTAATAGTTTTTATAAAATTTTGAGTTCCTTTAGGACAGAGTCTGTGTCTTCACTTATAATCTCTCACTTGTCCTAGCATGGTGTGATTATTAAATTGAAGTGTGGTTTTAGACTGAAAATTTGCCCCAATCTAGATCTAATATTTGAAGACTTTATGTATCAGTTAGCTAAGAGTATGAATTTTGGTGTCAAACTTGGGCTCATGTACAAACTCTGTTCCTTAGGTAACTGCAAATTTGAACAAGCATATTATGTAACCTCTGTGAATTTCAATTTCCTCTATAAAATTTTAACAATTATGTACTTTTCATATGGTTGCAGTAGGGAGTAAATAAGATTAGGTACATGAAGTAGCCTGATGAGGAATCAACACTCGTCACTATTAAATTTTTACCATTATTTCTGATGATTCTAGAGACAACAAGAATTCACCTTTTTGAATTCACCATATATATAGACTGCACCATACCCAAGGATTTTCAAGGGCAGCAACTGGACCACAGTGAGTGAGTTAATTCCCAACTATATCCCAGTCTTGCACTAATCTGGAAGCCACCTCTTATGATAACCTTGTTATTAAGAGCCTGAGAAGAGGTAAGGGGTAGTGTGACATCACATTAAAAAAAAAAATCTATCCATGTGATTCTAACATTCATTCAGAGTTGTTACATCCAGACAATTTGACATTCCATTTTATGCTTATTTTTTATATAAAATCATTTATTTTTTCAGACATGGTCATTAAAAGTATTCGTACACATATACATACATATGTATCTATATATATCATATATATTATTGTTGGATCTGAATGTTGGTGGTGAAATGATACTTGATTTCGATTTAGAGTTTAAGAAACTCAGAAGTAGATGCTTTCAGATTGTAATTCATGGTTCAATTGAAGTTTCCACTACCTCAATATTCTAAATTCCAAATTCTGACACACCGTTTGACCACTGTGGCCTTCAGATCTTTCCTCTGCTGATGAGATCAATAGTGGCCAACAAAGAAAATCTCCGCTCCCTTGCCAGTTATTCTTAGTTATCTTTTAGATGATGAATGTTTGACTGTCTGCTATATTAAACGTAAGCCTATTTGTACAATTTTCCTGTTTTCTTACTCATGACTTTATTAATGAATATATATCTTTTTTTCTCTAATAGTCTTTTAAATTTTTATAGTGCCATTTTTGGATGATTATTATTAATCTTCATGTCCAATTACAAACACTGGCACTCTTTAAAAATAATGAAATAAAAATGTGAAAGTCTAATTACAGTCCAACAGAAAAACAACATTATTAGCACTATCTCTGTTAAAAAGGTAGAAGGAAACTTGGAAATAAACTCTAACCTCCTTTGACAAGATGGGAGAAATAGGTCAAATTAGGTGGTAACTTGTTCAGATTCTTTAGGTAGGTACTGGTAAAAGTAGGACTAGAATTTCTGATTTGAGTGAATTTTTTTCACTCCTCCATGGCCAGAAAAGTGCAATTAACTTCTTATTTTGGGGTTCTTATTTTTCATATTAACAGTAGCAGTTCTAAGTATTTAAATATGTATTCTTTGCCATTTACAAAATAAATGTGTAAGGAAAAATAACTATTTTTAAAAGAAATCAAATGTGTATTGAAAGTATACATGAGACAGCATCTATCATTTAGCCTTAAGTTTGATGTGTACTTATTATATTCCAATGAGATTTTGGAAATCAATTCCAAATACATTACCATATACTTATTAGTAATTATCAAAGAAAGCTACTGACTTTGAGGAAGTAATTTCAGAAACTGTTTACCTACCCTGAGACACCTTTCCCCACAACATATTTGGGATTATTTGAGCATTTAAAAATTTTAACAAAATATCTTTTTATTGCATGCATCAATATGCTAGTTAAGTTCTCTTGCTATAGTCCAGGTAAAATAATGATAGTGACCAGTGTGTTTCCTGGTAAGGTCCATGATGAACAGAGTGAAATGATAACATAAAGAGGAGCCAGGATTTATATTGATAACATTATCTAGCTCCAAACATTTTGCAACCAATAGCTACTAATATGACTATACATAGAACATAGAACACAGTCGTCCTGGATTGTAGTATACCTATAAAAGCTCTTAAAGCAGTTTTTTCTCAACCTTTTTTATTTCATGATCACCCCCCCATCCTAAGGAGAAAAATTTAACTCAAATTTAATTAATAAATTTTACTTTAAATTATATTTCTCATAATGGGAAAAATTAATACTAAGGAGTAAGATTTTATTGGGTAATGTTTGGCTTTGGAAGGCTATAATCCATTGCATTATGTAGTATTTTTTTTCACCCCAAGAACCAATTTAGTTCCATTGAGAATACATGTTTTAAATTGAATGAAAATGAATTAAATAGCCTTTAACATTCTTAAGGAGGAGGAGGAACCCTAATGGATAACCTTGGAGGTTGAAATAGTTGGTTGGCTTCTGGTATCATCTCTATCCCATATTGGTTGTGTTGTCTTAGAAGAAATCATGCCTCTTTTATTTCCTTGTTTTGAAAACACAAGAATAGCATAAAGCCTGATAGATTGGAAAAATCATTTAATCTCACTGGACTCAGTGTTCTTGGGTATAAATTGAAAAAGCTGGTATAGATCAGTTGTTCTCAATTCTGGCTACATTTTCTGGGGGATATAAAAGATGTCAACACTCACCTATATCCCCAGACCAATTCAACCAGTCTATGGAGGTTATGGTTCAGTCAGTGGTTCTCAAAATTAGTGTGAAGCACTATCATTAAGCAGATTCCGGGGTCCCCTTTCCAGTTTCTCACTCTGTAGGTCTGGGGTGGGGCCTGCAAAAATGCATTTCTATCAAGTTCTCAGGTGATGCTATGCTAGTGGTTTGGGTCCACACTTTCTGAGATCCACTGGTCTAGACACAGGTGTAAGTGTGTGAATGTGTGAGTGTGTGTGTGTGTGTGTGTGTGTACCCAGGTGAATTCTAATCTCAGAACTATTGTTATACAAAATATTAATCAGGTTTGGTTCTTTTCAGGTCTAAGACACTGAGATTTTAATACAATGAGAGTTGTCGGGCACCAAGATGATCTATGTAGAAAGGTGACCTATGGAAAAACATTATCAATTTCTTGGTCAATTTTCATTAAGAATTTGTTCCTATAAAGCACTTTACAGTTTTAAATTAACATTTTTACAGTATATTTGCTGCATATGTGATTCTTCACTTCATTTTTCAGTAAAGAAAGGTTATTTGTTTGTCAGTGTTTCATCATTTGATAAAACCATTGGAGGGTTTGGATAGTAGCCAGCCGTTTTTGAATTGTTTGAAGAGAATCTTGTAAACTTGTAGTCCAGGGGTAATTCTGGGGGAAAAAAAACAAAAACAAAAACAGTTTGATTATTTTGCAGATCCCCCAAGGCCTTTCATAAATATAAACACCAAAATTTGATAGTCACTGATAATAAAACTTTAGAGTTTCACGATTTTAGTATTTCTTTTGTCACCTGGATAGGTTGTACTTAGGATGCAGAGTGTAGATGCCTTTCCCTATAAAATTTAGAATAATATTAAACTCAAATTCCACTTAGAGATATTGTAAATCATCTTCAGAGTTCAAACTAGTGAGTTTAATGTTAATACACTCCACACACAAAAGTTAACATGTAAAATAGGAAAGACCCTCTGATTTCTTTTTTTTAAATTTATAAATCGTTCTTTACTCAAGAGGATCATGTAATTGGTAAATGAGAACTAATAATCTTCATAGCCCTTAGTAATGAGAGAGTTACTAAAAATAATCTTTTAATGCCCAGCTAAATAAGGATTCTAATATGTACAATGTGGCAAATTTCTCCATATGATAAACATTACACACACACACAGCCACAGGGAAATCAGGAAAAAGCACATAAAATCATACTTTATTGATGGTGGGACACTGTGACATCTTCATATAAGTCTCTCAAAAGCTAGTCTTCAGATCTTTTCTCAGATCTCTTCAAGGAAACATTGCCAGAAATATTACAATTAAAATATTATGATATATGTCATGTTATGATTTTCATTACACAGTCACCTTTGTAATGTATATAGCTAATATGTGCAAACTTTTAAAACATCTGTAAAAATAGCTTCTATGCATTTAAATGTCAATGAGATAACTAAGTCTAACAGGATATCCATGAATAAAGAAACATTACATAAATACAAAAAGGTTTTAAGAAGAAAGGGGGGAATATCAGGTTTGTTTTTCACCTATCTCATTTAAAACAAAAATTTTATTCTTTCTCCCAGGTAGCAGAAAAGGTCTACAACCATTAAGAAATCTTGGTATGGAATAGCCAAACAGATCACATGACTGTTCTGTTAAAACAAGCATCTCTAGAGGGCTGATTCAGAGAGAAGAAAGCATTTACCTCTCTGTTATAAGAAAGGGTGATGATTATAGGGTGATGATTATTTGGAAGAAAAGAGAAAGATACACAACCAAATTCCTGTTTACCACAATTTTCTATCAACCCTGTGTACTAAATACACTGTAACAACAACCATATTACATAACAATTAAATGAAGTGAAATAAAATGAAATATATTCTTAAACAATAAGTTCAATGTAAAATAACACAGAACACAACTCTCTTGGGACTTTTTAAATATATTAGTAGGGTAACATTTATCTAAAGATTCTATCTGCAACATGTCTAAAGCCATGGCCATTGCATTATTTTTTTCCCAGCCATTTTTCTTAATGTGGAGGTACATTACACAGCAGTATCCGATTTTATTGAATACCGGGGGGTACCAAAAAAATGTATACAAGTGGATACTTTGGTCAATGTTGCTCCAGCTGTAGTTCACCATAATCAGAAGTGTCTGAACCCTGATGGCAACCACTTTGAGCACCTCTTATGACTGCAAAAGTCAAATGTGACTTATACTCATCTTTTGTTATCGGTATATATTGAGTAGTACAATCTTAATACAGTTTTCGTTTTCTTAAAATGTGTATACATTTTTTTGGCACCCTCTGTATGTTACTGAAATAATCAGTTTGAAGTTGTGTGTGAGATGTAACTCTAAGAGAATGTGATCATAGCAATGAGTGCTAACTTAGAGATTGACTGACAGCTTGCTTTTTAAGGAAGTGTTTTGGACATCAAAATCAACAACTGAAAATGATATACCACTTCTCTCTCATTCTTTCCCCACACACTGTACTTGTTTTTTTAAAAAAATCAGTGCTTATTTAGCTTTGTTTGACTACTGGTAAGCCATATTTAATACTTTCTCCTGAGAGAAGTTAGAAGACAAAGGCCCTGCCAAGTTCTTTTCCAGGGTGCTGTGGAAGAAAGCCTTGGGAAAATGAAAATGGGAGGGTACTGATATTATCTTCTATAAGGAGAGGTGATCACCACAGAAGATAAAGAGGGGGATATTTTCCAATTCTTTGGAGAAGTATTTAAATCTTGCAATAGTGGAGATTTACTTTTCTTTGATTTTCTTACTATTTCACAAATACAGCCTATTGAACAGTTTTTATCCAGGTCCCTTAGAATAATTCAGTGACTTCCATTATCACACTACCCTACTCTCTCACTATAAATACAAATCACTTTGAAAGAAAGGAAGAGTGAAATATAAAAATTAAAAATAAGTTATTTAATTCTGGTCTGGCACCTTCCTCCAAGTTACAAGGTCTATTTCTTTAACAGGAAAGTCGTTTGTAAAAGGAAGACATATATTTAGGTTATTTTTCTTTCATTTTCTGTGTGTAAGCATGGAAGAATGAAAATAATAAACCATTCTTTTGAAACCAATGATAATGAGATATTTCAATGAATAGAATATACTGATACACTAGATTTGTATGCTACCATAGAGGATGGACCTTTGGGAAGGTCTACGTATGTTAGATGTCGTCGTCATCGTCATCATCATACTACCAATAATTCAGATAAATTATAGATAAAAAAATGCTTTATTTTCTCTCACATCCCTCCTAAGAGGGAGGAAATGAAGCCTGGTATTATCATCCTCAGGTTAAAGAAGAAGAATCTTAAGTGTACTTTCATTTCTAAATTGGAACTGAGAAAACTAGCAAAGCTGGATAAAATATAAACATCAGAGTGAAGTCACTGGAGAGCTGAAGAAGAAACCAAGACGTGAAAACACAATTCCTGGGAAGGAGTAACAAACAGAGATGTGAGCTGACATTCTGCCCCAGCTCTTTCCTTTAGGCACTTGAATTGTGGCTTGGGGCAGGGACAGTTACTAGGAGCAGAAAAGTGGTAGAACTTTTGTCAGTCTGGAAGGGCTGTGAAGAAAAATAGAAGGGGTAGGAATGCTCTGTAAAGGAAGGGGTGGAGAAACGGACCCCGCTGGTTTTCTCAAGTTCTTTCCCAAATTCTGAAGGGAACTTCAGGAAACTAAGAAGCAAGCAGAAGCATACATCTCTGTAAAGCAGAGTGGATTTTTCAGCGGTTTCTTGATATTGAGAAAACAGGGAGAGATTAAGTTCTGACTTGAGAGAGGAGCGGGGCCCTGGTGAATATCTCAGACTTTCAATTATACATTTCTGAAAACTTATTATTATGAAGTGATTCTCTTTCATGTTAATGAATTTTTCCCTTAAGATCTACTTTGTTTCACATTAATATAGCGAACTTGAACCTTCTTTTGGTTAATGTTAGCATGGTATCTCTTTCCATCTTCTGATGTTTAAACTTCAGTGTCCTTATGTTTCAGAGATGTCTCTTATGAATAGCCCATAGTTGGGTTTTGTTATTTCACAGGCTTTTAATTAGAATATTTAGCCACCTACATTTAATGTAATCACTCAAGTTTAGATCTATCATTTTATTCAATGCTCTCCATTTGTCTTACTTATTCTTAATATTCTCTTTATTTTCCTTTCTTGTTTTCTTTTAGATTTTAAAGCTATTTTACGTAATTAGCTTAGAATGTATATCATTATAATTCTTTTGATTACAACACGCATTTTTGACTTATCGCTATCATACCATATAACACAAGGATTTAGAACAGTTTAACTTCAGCTGTCTCCCTTTGGGATTTATATGCCATTGTTTTCATTTTTTTAAATTCTGTGTTTAAACTCCATAGGACTTCTTTTTTTTATTGTTTCCGAAAGTAAATATTCATTTTAAATTATTCACATATATATCCTTTTGTTGCTGTATATTCCTTCTTGCATCTCCAATCTTCCAACAGGGATAATTCTTACTTTTGTCTGAAGAACAATACTCTTTAATATTTACTTTAGTGTAGGTCTTCTGGACACACATTTCCTCCATTTTTTTCTTTCTAAAACTCGTTTGACCTATTTTCTGGTGCACTAATTCATTTTTCAACTGTGTCTAAACTGGTGCTAAACCCATCTATTAAATTCTTAATTTTGATTTTTTAATATTTCAATTTTAGACTGTCCATTCTTTTTATGGTTTTTATGTCTCTACCAAATTTCTCATTCCTTTTTTTTCTGTACTTGACTATAGTAAACTTGGCTATTTCTGTTAGAGTAGTCTCATATCCTTGTGTGACTCGCTATTTTTCATTATATGCTGAACCTTATATTGTTTTTAGAAATATTCTGAGTCCTAGAATGTTATAGTCCTCAACAGAATATTCACTGGTTTCTACCAGGTGCCTTGGGGCACTACCAGTGTAGAATCTTCTGAATCCAATTTTAGGGATTCATCTGATTTAAAGCTGAGCGTCAGTCCTACTTCTAATTCATCCTTACTCTAAAGTAAAGTCCTTTGGGGTTTCAACACATTGAGAGAGTCCACCAGGTCCATTCTTCCTTCAGCAGGCTCTACCCTCTGCTTTCTATTCCTGTAGGCTCATGAAGCTACTGAAAGCCCCGCTCCCTTTCTTTGGTGTTCTCTCTCGATTCAGCAAACACTCAGGAGGAAAAGAAGCCCCCGAAGTCAGGTTCATTTTACTTGGCCTCCTTAGCATATTGTCCTGGTAATTTTTCCTTACTTATGACTCCCAGCAGACTTAAAAAAAAAATGTCCAGCTTTTGTAGTTGGCTCCAGGAGATGGACAGGTCATAATTACCTACTGTGTTTCCACGAAAATAAGACTGGGTCTTGCTCCAAAAGACGCATTAGGGCTTATTTTCGGGGAATGTCTTGTACAACAATCTACATTTATTCAAATATAGTCATGTCACCTTCTTCTGGAACATCATCATAACATACTAATTGGGTCCATCTGGCTGATGATCTTAACTGGGGCATTTTTTCGGGGTAAGTCTTATTTTTGGGGAAACACTGTAGGTTGTCAAACCTAGATGTGTTCCAAGAAAATGTGGAAAAATTTTCTTCTTTTAAATGCAAGAATTCTAGTACTTAAAGTCATTGTTGTCTAGTAAGAGGTAAAGCTTTATAAATATTTCCCCCCTTACCTGCTATTGCTTCAATACTTGGAATTGCAATAGTGCTGTAGGTACTGATTCTCTTACAAGACCATGTATAAACCAAGGAGTCTTCTGTGTTTTTCAGTCCCGAAATGGAATCAATGAAAAACGAGCCCCATTTTTTAGATAATGAATTTAGAGGCTTTGCCTTCTGTCCCTGAAACAAGAGAAGAGAATAATGAAAACCTGTGATTAATGTTCAATCTTATAAGTTTTTCCCCCAACTAATAAATAAATAAAAAAATCTGTAGGAATTTCAGTTTACCTTAACCAAACTATATACAATATATAAAGTAAAACAAAGCTTAGAAGTCCTTAAAAGTATCTACCTCTGATTTTTGTTTCGGAACCCCTTCTCATCCCTTGGGATGTGGACGGATCCCATCAGACATTTGCCACACTCACGTTTGATTAGGTCGCCTCCTCCAATTTCCTACATCCCGAGTTTATCACTAATATACTACTTCTCATACAATCTCACAATTATCAGGCTATTTACTTTTTAACCTTGACAGATCATTAACTACATAAGGTTAGGTACTTTCTTATGTATTAGTGTATCCCTAAGGTTTAGTGCCTAGGACAGAGCAGGTACATGAAAATTATAGATTAAATAAAAGACTCATTCAATAAATACTTCTCAGTGTTTTATGGATATGGCATGAATTTCAGAACTAAAAAAAAATCCTATCACATCCATATAATCTGGATTATACAATCTGTCATCCTTTTCTGAGGAATATTTCAATTTAGAGCAGCACAGAGTCCTAAATCTACCTCTAGATCCATAATTCTTTTTGCTGGAACTCACTTTGTGAAGAAAGATGAGGATATATGTTTTTAGATGATGGTGTCTAGAAATCAGCAAGAACTGATTTGGATTTCACCAAAGATATAGAATAGTATAGAATATGAACATTCATGCTCCTGTATGTACATTTAAGGTACAATTATATTTCAATATAATTTCTCAAGGTCTAAAGAGCAATTTTATAGGATAAATTTTCTTTAGTTCCTATCTTTTCTAAAATAATTAGTGAGAAGTGATTCACATTACACATACTATAAGTAGATAATGGTTCTGCACACAAGTGATAGAATCTAGGCTCCTCCCTATTCCTAAGAAAAAAAGAAAACAGACATAGTTACCCTTTCTGATTCAATGTAATATGGATGCTCCTATGATCTAAATGTTATCCCCCCAACATTCATATGTTGTCAAATGCAATGAACTGAAGCTTCAGTGAACAATATTGGTCCCAGTTTATGTTTTTCTAAGTTAACTCATAGAACTGTATCTCAGACTATTTTATTAGTAAGTCGGTTTAAAAATCGAGACTCAGATTTATCAATCTTATTGCTTTAAGGTGGTATTTCAGTATCACCATTGTTTTAATCTTCACTTCATGGATTACTAGTGAGGATGGGTATCTCCTCTCGTACGTAAGCTTTCCTTTTTAGTCAGCTGTCTGATTCTTTTTGTGCAGTTTCCTATTTGAATGTTCTATTTCTTACATGCTAGATATAAATTCACTCTTGGTGTTATTGGGTTGAACCATATAAATGTGCTATGTTCAACTATTTTTGACATACAAAAAATGGCAGTTTCATAAGGTTCCATCTAGAAGGATGCTGCAAGACCCCTTTCCCTGTCTTTTCCTACTAGTTAACAGTATTTCAGGTATCTTGAAAACTATTTAATATTGATGTAAATTCATCAATTTTTCTACTTGTTCTTGTCCCTTTGGGTCATAATTTGAGAAATCCTTCCCTACCTTGAGGTCACAATGTTTTCATAAATTTTCTTCAATTAATTTTACAGATAATTTTTTACTTTCAGGTCCATAACCCATTCAGAATTAGTGAGAAAGGGACTCATCTTATTTTTCTCCATATACTGAGACCATTTACTCAGTGTTATTTACCGAACTGTTTATCCTTTCTTGCTGATTGATAATCTTCTATCATATATCACATTTTCATGGTAACTTGGAATGTGAGACAGGGTCTTATGTCTGTGTTCTTTTCCTTCTGTTCACTGACCTTTTTTATATATTATGTCACTAATATTATAGTTAAAAAAAGTTACTGTAGCTTCCTAATATGGTTAGTATTTGACAGACAGATTTCCTCCCTTCGTTATCCTTTTTTAACAAATTGTCTTAGCTTTTTTGGGGCTTTCAGTTATAATTGACATAAACCATATTAGTTTCAGGTATACCATGAAATTATTGGATATTTGTATATACTATGAAATGATCACTACAATAAAGTTTAGTTAACATCCATCACAACAGTCACAATTTTTTTGTGTGTGTGGTGAGAACTTTAAATATCTACTCTCAGCAACTTTCAAATATACAATGTAGTATTAACTACAGTCACCATGCTGTACATTACATCCCCAGGACTTACTTATTTCACAACTGGAAATTTGTACCTTTTGACCCCCTTCACCCATTCAGAATCTAATAGAGCCTTAAAAATGTCTTCATCAAGATCTTATGTATTTAAGTTAATTCCTAGATAGTGATTCATTTCATTGCTTTTGTAAATGATTTATTTCTCATTACATTTTGTAAGTTGTTACTGGTGGTATAGAGATAAGCTATTAATTTTTGAATGCTGATTTGGATCTAGCATTCTAAGAACTCTCTTATTAATCATAAAAGTTTGTTTATTCCCTATGGTCTTCTATGCTAATGATCATGTAACTCCAAAATAATCACAATTTAGTGTCTTCTAATCCTAATTCCACATTTCTTTTTCTTTTCTTGTGGTGTTGGCCTTTTTCTTTTATTCTATGATATAATTAACAACAGGTATCCTTTGTCTAATTCAGAACCTTTAAAGGACAAGCATCTCCATTAAATATGACTTTACATTAAATATCACATTACAGATTACATTCCCACTGTGTTTTTTGTGGATAGCCTTTCTCTAATTATAGGCTGGCCCTTTCTTGTTTGCTGAGAATTTTCATCATTAAAATGAATTATTTTGGTACCTAAATTTCATAATATGTTATTCTAAAAAAGCCTGAGAATACATTTTTATTTGTTGTAAATTAAAATGAAGAAATAGATGAAAACAGTACTGAAGGAAGCTAAAGAAGAGGCCAACCTTCTTTTCCTATGTAGGAGGTTGGTCTTATAAAATTAAGACTATCCAAGTAATTATGATTAATGAAGTGACTTTTGATTTAATTCTGGAAATAAAAATTAATGGAAACAAGCTATTCTTTCTTAGTCTCCGTAACCAGGCTTATTTGAATCATTACAATGTGCCATTTTTGTTTATTTATCATGCTCCAATATAGTAAAGAAGATAACCTACAGATGTATTAAGATTTTGGAAAAAGTTTCTTGCATAAGCCTTTGAAGTGCAACTTGAGATGTTCTCTGTCCTTATCTTGAGATTCCTGTCACAAATGAAGGGATGTGAAAGTGATCCTTCACATTCCAGGTGGTTTTATCAAGGAAGGAAATTGCTGTAAATATCTGAGAAACTGAATTCAAGTCTGAGTGAAACAAAATGCTGATTTCCATGGAATGTAGTAAATGTAACTGTTCTGATTCATTCCATCAATCCTGAAATGATCTAGTTAATTTGGTTTTTAATTATATTGTTTAAAGTTCACTTAGACTGAATAAAGCAACTAGAAATATGGAATTAAATCCCTTTGCATTCAGGCTTTGTACTCACCAACAGTCTGCACATTACACTTTCTGTGTCTGACATTTGGTTAGAAAAACGAACTCCATTTTTCTGAATAATCAGAAAATAAACAGAAAGAATGCTCACACAATGCTTTCTGTTTAGCTCTCTTTAAAGACAGTTTCCTTCCTGCTGTAGCAATTGAGGACGTTTGTATACTTGTCCCCTCCACGGGGAAGCAGGAAAGAATCTGAATTCTCCTGCCATGCTGGACTTACGCCTGGCTTTGGTGTGCTGACGAAAGTGTGCTGTCCAGTGAAGCAAACCTGAACTTAATAAGAAAGCAATCTGATTTTTAGAAGTTGTGTTTCTAAGTTTGTGTTAGAAGATGAATTTTGAAAAGAAACAATAACACATAATTATCTTTAAATTATGCATAATCTGCCTTTAAATATAAGCAGAAAGATGTATGATAGAGGGTTTTCCTTAAAGCAGATAAAACAACTAAGTTGGCCTGGAATATCTGCTAAGGGTGGGCCCATCAACAAAAATACTGCCTCAAAAACAAACTAGAGACACGAGGGCATTCAGTCTGACCAGGATAATTTTGAACTCAAGTAGTAGGAGGATACTTGGCTTTGGGCCACTGGGAATCCCCAGCAAAACACTTGCTTTAGACCCCAACAGAAGAGGGAACTCCATCCTCCACAATTCCACTTCTGCAACCTTTACAGAATGAAAGATGGAACTAGAGTTCAGGGCTAGTGCTGGAACATTTTTAGGTCTTTATTCTAACTTTGTCACTTGGCCAAATCCTCCTGTTCTTTGTTTCCTTGTCCATTTTTAGTGGAGTAGAGGTGGGTTGGGTTGGGGGGGTGGAGTTTGATGGAGAAGGAACATTATTTCTATTTTATCTTAGGAGCTAAAATGTTCAAGCTGTTGACTCACCATTTCCTGTCTAAGAGCCAAGTAGTTCTTTATTATGTATTTGTAACTAACAAGAGAAAAGGGGGTCTGTGTACATAATGCTGGAGGAAACTTTCCCACTGATTTTCTTATTATTGTCCCCACATTCTCAAATCATTTTGAAGAAACCAAATCTTTCTTTAGTGAAAACTTTTCCCAAAGTCACTCGGGTTAGAAGGCCCACCTTCTGGAAGGTTGTTTTAAAGCTCTTTTTAACCCAAATTGTCCAAAGAACTTCCAATGTCATGTTGAAGACTAAATGCTACTCAATAGAAACCTCAATGGAAACCTGACTCCTTTATTCTAACATCTTCTTGGATCTGCTTATTGTTATTTTTTTTCTTTTAATAATAGACTCTATTTTTTTAGATCAGCTTTAGGTTTACAGGCAAACAGAAAGGACAGGAAATTCTTATATATATGTTCCCCTCCTGCCTCTTACCACTATTTCTCCCATTATTCACATCTCGTATTAATTGGTATGGTACATTTGTTACAACTGATTAACCAAGATAGACACATTATTATTGACAAAAGTTTGTAGTTTCCTTTAGGGTTCACACTTTATGTTGTACTATTCTATGGGTTCTGACAAATGATAATGTCATGTGCTCACCATTACAGTGTCATACAGTACAATTCTACCACCATAAAAATACCCTGTGCTCCATTTATTCATTCCCCTCCCCCGAACCCCTGGATTCACTGGTCTTTTTACTGTTTTTATAGTTTTGCCTTTTCCAAACTGTCATACAGTTGGAATCACATAGTACGTAGCATTTTCAGATTGCCTTCTTTCGCTTAGTAATATGCACTTAAGTCTCTTCCATGTCTTTTTGTGGCTTGATAGCTTATTGCCTTTTATTGGTATTTTTTGAATTATTTGTTTTTTGATTTGAGTTTTTCCTTCTTTACAATTGTTCCCTTGGGATGAGTTTAGAAAAATGCACCTTATTTTCTGATCTTTCTTCTTTTTGCTTCTTTTTGCTTTTAAACACTATTTTACCTTTCTAGATTTACGACATATTTTCCTTTTCTTCACCTCAAGTCTTCACCTAAGTTCATTCTGGGGGCTCAGGAGTTAAGTCTAAAGGAGCTACCAATTTAGTTAAGTTAGATCCATGAAGAGACAGCACAAGAACTTTCGTGGCCAAGCAAAAGAGACAACATGAATATAGTGAGTCAGGGTCTGGCTGCCTCAGCAGCAACCAAATCGTTCCACAGCATTGGATAAAAGCAGAGGGGTGGAATACAGACAGATTGTCGGCATTATCTTGGCATCGTTTAAAAATTATCAACAAGATCAACTTATAGAGTTGAGTTGGCAAGAAGATCACAATTAACTGTCAACAGATTTCATCACTCTTGGCACAAACAAGTACTTTTTAAGATATGTCAAACATAATGGTTTTTCTTTCAATGAAAGCGCTCAAGGGAACCCTTACCTCATATTTCCCTTTCTTCTCTAGAGGCTCTGATTCCTCGGGCTTCCCATTTCTGTCCCCTCTGAGCTCTTCCAGGATGAGGACTGTCTCCCAGTTACTATAATGGCGGGCTGGGAAAATGTCTGAATGCATGCTGTCACCAAAGTAAACAACCTGTAAGTCAGATGTCAAATTCTGTTTGAGGCATGAGAGTTGTGAGACAGAGTGGTGTTCATTTCATGCAAGGCAGAAGAAAATTCCTCAACAGGTATTGGAGTAAGACATATTAAACCTCCTTGAGTAAAGGGTGACTGCTGACTTGCCCCATCTGGTTTGCAGGGTTCCATGTTTGCTTTAAGAAGTTACATAATGTATCCACAGGTAGAAGAAAGATAGAAAATAAGTGATTTTATTCAATTTTTTGAAGAAGTGAAAGAGTCCCTATGTTTACAATTAGACCTGCCCCTAGAATTGAAGAACTGGTGAGATAATAGAGATGACTTGTTATAGTGGGTTAGATTAGAGGAGTGCACATCACAACCACTTTTCCAAAGAGTTTCTGGGCCTCGCCGGACCTGCTGAAACAGAATCTCTGAGAGTGGGGTTGGGCAAGTGGACTTTGAGAAGCTCCCCATGTATTCTGAGGCAAAATCCAACTGATCTAGTCCACACCCCTTTTACAGAAGAGAAAACAAGGGTAAAGGAATATGAACTAGAACCTCCAAGTCAGGATGCTCTGTCCACTAAACCCCTCAGGATTTCCCAGGGGGCTGTGGCAACATGGCAGCCAATGGAGCAGACTCAGCCACCCACTGATCTCTCCTGCTCAAAGGGCTCCTGACAGACATTTTTCAGACGAAAGGTCTTGCTGTTAAAAATGCACCAATGTCAAACATCAACAATGTGACCAGGGTGTCAAAAGCAAGTGTTTCTTTAGTCTGTCATGTAATTTCAGTTATTGCTTATTTTACATCTAAAAATGTTTCTGATCGACTGTTATCAAGATATCATTACTCAGGTATCCCACATACTAATCCGGGGTATCCCCTAGACCTGTAGCTCCTGCTTGGAATCTCTGCTCTTCTCAGTTGCTGATAAAGAGCCCATCTACATCAACAAAGGTTTATTTTAGCAGGAGAGGGAAGAGAAGAGATTGGTAGATAAGCAGAGGCAGATGTTTCCCTACAGATAATTCAGCTGAATGCATTTAGAATCATGGTTTTAGTTTATAATGGCTTATGTCTGCAAGTGGGCATCAAGGACTCTGCATCAATCAGAAAATACCTTGGGTTCAGGTTTGCCGGTCATTTTCTTCAGAAGTTCATACAGGTGGACAGCATTCCCTTGGGAGTACCAGCCAGGTTTATCCAGAGATGGCAGTGCCTCACGCTCTTCGTCATTCTCTGATAATACAGTTTGACAATCATAAACTTTTGAGTCAAGTGAGAGCACCCAGTTGGGCAGACCACACTAGGCATGGCTGCGGGACTTGGGTAAGGAGGAATCATGTGGGGTGCAGGCTGGCATTCAGTGAGCATCTATTATAAGCACTTCACAGATACAGAAATATTATATATGTACATATTTTTAATGAAAATATATACAAAATAAATTCTTTTAAATATTACATATACAATTTTAAAACCTTTTTAAGAGCATTTTAGACTCACAGCAAACTTAGAGGAAGGTACAAAGATTTCCCTGATACCCCCGCCCCTGCACAGCCTCTCCCATTATAGGGGATAATCATATGTCGATTGATGTAGGTTCACCAATAGAAACAAATGCACCACTCTGGTGGGGGGTTTTGAGAGTGGGGGAGGTATATATTATTTGAGGACAACAACCATTTTAATTGGGGAAAATAAGGCTAAGGGAAATTATTTTGCCTAAGGTTTCTAAGCTGGTAAGTGATTTATTATTAACAAAGCTCCATAGTTTATATTAGGAATTCAAATTGGGCCTAGAAGATGAAGTGTAAGACAACAGCCCCAAAGACCATTTCTAAATTTGGATTCTTGGACCTCAATATGGCTCACGTAATCACCACAAACAAGAAACAGCTATAGCACAAAAGAAATTTTTATCTGGCAGCCCTGAGGGCACCCATAACCTATTAGCTCCACAGTGGAGCATACACAACTTCCTGTGACATCTTTATATAAATTCAGTGCTGTTTACTGGCCTTCATACATGCTAAGAACAAACAAGTCATCAGTGGATAAAAAAAAGAAGGTGATCTTTAGAATGCATTTGTCATGCAGAGTGTCATGCAGGGTCTCCACTCGCCACATAAGAACGCAGGACATGGTGAAGCCAAAAAGGAACACCCACGGAGCCATAGATAAAGGAGTCACACCACTGTAGGGTTGGAGTCTGGGTTGGAGACACAGGAAGCAGGAGCCACACTATCTGCAACCTGCTGTCCACTTCTCTGCAATCTGCAACCCGCACTCCTCCGTGCTAACTGCAGTCCGCACTTGCCAGCCACCATCTTCTTGCTAGCCCCCATTTTTGCTAGCGTAGCCACAGCAGTTATATTAGTGGCCACTGGCTCACTGGTTACAGCTGACGGCCAATTAGGCACAGCTGATGGCCATCCAATCACAGTTGATGGCCATTTACTACCTGAGCCAGCACCTTTCTATGTGAGGCTGAGAGCCTGGAAACTGCACTCCTGGCTCTGTCCCCACAGCATTTTTAACTTCATTTTATGAAGTTGATTATCTTTACGTTCTCCCTCAATTTCACTGATGAAACAGGACTACTTTATGTAAATGCAAACCGGTATTATTTTCCTAAAATAAACTCTGTCATAGGTTTAATTTAAAGCATTCTTAAGAGCTGGGTGGAATGCATTAATTTTTTAAAAAAAATCTTCCTATGAAAATCTATATTCAGAACAAATTTCTGTACCAAAATTCTATACGATGTTCAAATTATTCTCAAACCTTTTAACCTAACGACTACTCGATGTAACTATAAATGAGAAAAACTCATAGGAGACCACAGCTCAAACTTGTTTCTGTGACCTGTAAACTGCCCCCAAAACTACCTGAATAAAGTTAGCAAATAATGGGTAGATAAAGAGATGGAGATGCTGCCAATTAAAGCACTTAGCAAATCAAACTAAAACTCTTGAAAACTGTAATTTGCCTCTGGATACAGCTGTGTTTTATAATAATAAAGTAAATCTTTTTTATTTTGTTATTGTAAGAGCATATGGACAAGTAAGAAAAGAAAGTAAAATTTTAGTCAGTTACAAGAGTTACAAAATATGGGAAAATAATATGGTCAAGGCTATGGCAGATAGTCTTGAACAAAGATAAGTTCCATTACTTAGCTCAGATAAGACAACCTTGTCACAGAGAGTGGCAGAACTCCTAAGAAGAGCTGTGTGTGCCTGTGCCTGCCCACTGAGCTCAGCCCACAGCTGCCTGAATGTGGCTCATGTGGCAGCTCGCAGCGGCCTCTCCCAACTCACAAAGTGCTTGGTGTTACCATCATGTTTAAACAATATTTAGGTAATTTTTTTGAATCAGTAATACATTTATATACTTTAAAAAGTCTCATTTTTGATCTCTTATCTGCTATGCACTTACCTCTTCTGCAAATGGTAACTACTAATGCATATAAATCAAACATAAATATATATTCCCTTCCTCCACTTTTTTCTACACATTTGTTAAAGTATAATTGACACACAAAAAACTGCACATCTTTAAAACATACAATTTGATGAGTTTTGGCATATGTATATACCATTATGGCCTGAACTGTGTTCCCCTCAAATTCGTATGTTGAAGCCCAAACCCCCAGTATTTGGAAGCAGGGTTTAAAGAGGTGATTAAGTTAAAGAGGCCATTAGGGTGGGCCCTAATCCAATACGACTGGTGTTCTTATAAAAAGAGATTAGCACATAGATAATCAGGACATTAGGACACAGAAGAAACACCACTTGATGATACAGGGAGAAGACAGCCATCTACAAGCCAAGAAGAGAGACCACAGAAGAAACCAAACCTGCTAACACCTTGATCTTGTAGCCTCTGGAACTGTGGGAAAATAAATTTCTGTTGTTGAAGCCACCCACTCTGTGGAATTTTGTTATAGTAGCCCTGACAACTGACTACAACACCCATGAATTCCTCCCTTTTAAATGCAAATATTAGAATATTCTGTACACTGTTCTGCAAAACTTTATTTTAAAGATAATGCATTGTAATCTGCCTGGTTTTTTAAATAGACCCATGTTCCATGATTTACTTTCAACAGTCCTCTATTGATAGACATGAGATGTCGCCAATTTTTTGTTATTATAAGGAAACAATTACAAACATGTCATTAGTGTATAGCTCATAGTTAAAACCATCTGAATGGTAGAGAGCTGAAGACAGCAGAAGAAAGGAGGGGCAATACAGAATGTTGGAGAACATCAAAATTGGAGAAAAAGGTGAAGGGAAACCAGCAGTGGAAACTGAGATAGAGCACTTAGCGGTAGGTGAAGAATCAGAATTAGCAGCAAAATAAATACCACATAGGACACAAAAAATTAGAGATTCTGTAATGTTAGCAGTATGATCCTCTTACTAGTAATAGTTCTACCAATCTTTCTGTACTCTAAAAATGGGAATACATTATTTTGTGTCAATTCCAAAAACTGTAGGAGTCATTGTATCTTCCACTAAGATACACTGATGCCCAGAAAACTAAAGCTAGGAAGAACTCTAGAGATCTTCTAGTCTAATCATTTTGGATGTGAAAAAAACTGAGGCAAATTTTTCTGTATGTCTCCATGAATAGCATGAAATCCTGTATTCTGAGGTTCCTACATTTTACACTGGTCATTATAGACGATGGCAGTAGGACTTTGGGTCCAGCTTCATCAATCCAGACTTTTCATCTCTGAAACTATGAAAGAGAATGAAAAGCAGTAGACTGCTTTTAAAGTTAAGTTTTTGTGGAACCCAAATGTAAAACAATTTTTTAAAAAATGGCATTTTTATTATCAGCATTGGTATATTATCAGCATGGTACATTATCAGCAAAAATGGTATATTATCAGCATATTTTTTTAGTTAACATTTTATACCATTTTCGTACTGTAAATTCAGTCAAGACGACTATCAAGTCTTTTGACAAATACTCGTATAATATTTGAAACTTTATTCATTATTATGTCTGTTGTGCGGGGCGGCCTGCGGGGCCTCTAGTCCCGCTCCCCACATAAGAACACACGCTATGGTGAGGCCAAAAAGGAACACCCATAGAGCCATAGATAGGGGAATCATATCACTATAGTCTCACTGGAGGCTGGATCCACACGACCTGCTGTCCGCTTCTTTGCCTGCCAACCAGCCGACTCACCAACCAACGCAGCCGCGGCAGTTACATCAGTGGTTAACTGGGTAACTGGTTACAGCTGACAGCCAACTAGCCACAGCTGACAGCCATGTACTATCTGAGTCAGCACCTTTCCACGTGAGGCCGAGAGCCTGGAAACTGCTCTCTGGGACTCTGTCCCCACAACGTCAGCCCTCAAATCCAATTTGTTACTGTGCAACTAAAAGAAAATACTTCACAGAAGTTGTAGGACAGGTACTTCTAAATGGTAATGGTTTTTAAACAGTTCATTCTTCTATGTCTGGATACTCTTCAATAGAGAAATACTGCACAGAATGCAGTAACTTGTCATCTAAGTTAATGCATTTGAAATCTCCAATGTTACAAAATTTGGTATATTTTTAATGTGCTTTGTTTTTATTTTCATTGTTGGGGTGTGTGTGTGAAATTTTAATAAAAATCTTTGTGGAACGGCATAAGTGTAGGTATAGAACAGGTACAGATTTTCTTGGAACAAAATATGAAAACACTGCAGATAAAAATTTACTGAGTACGTAGTTATATATTTAAATATGTTTGTGAATGGGGAAAACATTAAAATAATCTTTTTTTTTGTTTGTTTAAAACAAAGAGTATTATTTGAATCCCTGATAACAGATTGTTTTGTAACATCAAGTATTTATATAAGACGTTAAACTGATACATAAAAATACCATCAATCTCTCCCTTTCTACCAGACCAGGGTTTCTTAACCTTGGCACTACTGTGATTTAGGGCTAGGTAATTCTTTGTTGGTATTAGTGGCGGTGCTGTCCTATGCACTGTAGGCTATTTAACAGCACCCCTGGTCTCTACCCACTAGAGGCCAGTAGCATCCCGCCTCCCAAGCTGTGACGACTGAAAATGTCTCCAGATATGGTCAAGTTTGCCCTGAGGAGCAAAAGTGCCACAGGTGAAAAACCAATATCCTAGACTATTCTCAGCATACAAGGTCTGACAATTAAGTTCACGAACTCATTCTAGAAAAAGTGCTACATACCCACCCCATTGCTGAATATCACCACGGTCACCTTCAAAGTCCTCCCCTTGGGAAGCTATGCACCGACGCCAGAGCCTAATTCACCCTTCACAGCAATTTTAGAACTCTTTTTCTGGAATGGCCATAAGAGCTGCCATCATATTACCCTTGATGTCCTGAATATCATCATAATGTCTTCCTTTCAATATTTCCTTTATCTTCAGGTAAAGAAAGAAGTCATGGGGGGGGGGCAGATCAGATAAGTAGGGAGGATATTCCAATACAGTTATTTGTTTACTGGCTAAAAACTCCCTCACAGACAGTGCCGTGTGAACTGGTATATTGTCGTGCTGCAAGAGCCATGAATTGTTGGCGAAAAGTTCAGGTCGTCTCACTTTTTCATGCAGCCTTTTCAGCACTTCCAAATAGTAAACTTGGTTAACTGTTTGTCGAGTTGGTACACATTCATAATGAATAATTCCTCTGATATCAAAAAAAGGTTAGCAACAGCATTGCAACAAGTTCACGAACTTAATTGTCTACCTCATATATGCATATTCCAGTATCTTCAGTTTAAAAAATAAAATATGCTCTTGTTCCAACACTGTCTCTCAGCAAAACCCTCAATTCTTTGTCTTCACAGCTAAAATTCTAGAGCGTGGTCTATACTCATTGCTTCCATTACTTTCAATCAACTCTTCAAGGCACTGCGATGTGGTCTGTGTCGCTAGCGCTCCTCATCAGGATGCCAGTGATGTCCTCCTGCCCACTCCAATGGACATATTTCTCTTTCCATTTTCAATGGACTTTTCAGTAGCATTTTTCCTAGTTGACCACTCTCTCCTCTCCTCTCTAGCTTCTAAACACTGTACTTTCCTGTTCCCCCTCCTATTAATTTGCTGCTCCTAGAGTGTACTCTTTCTTCTCTATCCTTAATGTTAGAGTGTGTCAAATCTTGGTCTGGGCCTTTTGCCTGTCTACATTCTCTCTATACTTGATCTAACGTAAGTCCATAGCTTTAAGTACCCCTCTATGAGCTGATGACCCAAATTTAGATATACCTGTCCTCTTAGACTCCACGCTCATTTATACGATTTTTTTTATTGATAGCTCCAGTTCCATAACTCGTAGGCATTTCAAATGTAATACACTGAAAAATGTTTAATTAGTTATAAACCCCATCCCACACAAACTTTTCCTCTGTATCCTTTCCTGTGGCTGTAAGCAGTACCACCACGCACCCATCTGCTCAATTCAGAAAAAAGAAAACACAACAGCCTGGAAGTCATTTTTGATTACTCCTTTCTTTTTATCTGCTGCTTCTAAAGCATCCTGGAGTCCTGTGTTTTCCACCTCCATAATGTACCTTAGATATATCCACTTCTCTTCATCTCCAGTACTACTGCCTCAGACCAAACAACTACATTCTCTCACTTGGGGCACTGCAATTGCCTGGTCTTCCTTTCTCTCGATCCCTCCCCACATCCAATCCATTCCCTAACCAGCAGCCAAAGATGTCTCTGTGTCACTCTTCTTCCTGAACTGAATAACTTCATGTTGCTCGTGGAATAAAATGCAATCCCTTTTCCACAGCGTATGAGGCTTCCTGACTCCCTAACTTCACCCCCTCCCTCCCCATGACCATGTGTCAGAATCACAGGCCTCTTCTCTGTCACTGGAACACACCAAAACTACTCCCACACGGGACCTTTGCATCACTTTGTCCCACGGCCAGGAACACTGCCTCTGCTCTCCTCATTACTCACGCCTCAGGTCCCTCCTTGCAAGTCACCTTACTTGACCTTTTCAGACAGGCTTTCCCTGGCCAGCCACTCTAAGGGGGCCTCATCAGAGGTTACTTCCTGCACCACATGACCTCATGGGTTTCCTGACTTGCTTATGTGAGTGTTTATGCGTCTGTCTGCTTCCCGTAGGATCCCTAAGTGCCTGGCACTAAACTGGGCTTGTGTTTCCCTGTTCTGTGAGCTCCTCACTGAGTAGAATACTGAGCTATGTTGACTGTCGTACACTAAATAGGGGTTTTAAATGGCACAAAGAAGTTCAAAGTTGAAAATACTGCATCAACATATTTATAAAAAGTGTGATGCACTTTATCATTCTTTTGAGGTATTTTAAGTTTGATTCCTAAAAGTGCAGTGTGTGGCCATGAGAAAGTAAGAAGAAATGGATATTAAATATCATTCCAACCTGGCCCAGGCTGTTAATATAATGCAAAGTATCTGAATCAAAAGTAAATTAAATTATAAAGCATTTATTACAATGGATGCTTGCATGTATTAGGCACATATATATACATACGAGTGTATATAATGTGTTCACTTTTTATAACATTCTCTTTTAAACACAGCTCTACTATGTCTATAAATTTTGTTAATGTCTTATATTCATTTACATGCATTTGTAACCATTAACTGTGCTTCAACTTCTAATCTTTCCTGGGCTTATTTTATATGATTATCTCCTAAGATAATTTCTGAATGTTCCTCAAATGTTAAATTTATCACTGAGCTAATCTGCCATCAATTTCAATAGAAATAAAATACACAATAGATACCAAAAACTAAACTCATTGCCTTTTATATCCTAAACCTGTAACTTCTTCATTCTTGATCAGGCTATGCTTTTATTCTTTTATATATTTATTCAACAAGCTTTCGGATAGCGCCTATCACAACTGTCTTAGCTATTCTCATTCTTTTTTTTCTAAAAATAAAATTGCATAGAGTACACACACACACACACACACACACACACACACTTGTATACACACACAAAATGAGTACATATATACTGGTGAAATATGAATAAGTTCTGGGTTGTACAAATGTCAATTTCCTGGTTTTGATGTTGAGCTGTTGTTAGTTATACAACACGGTAATGTTGGGGGACTCTGGGTGAAGAGTACATGGGACCTCCTTGTATATTTCTTAGCACATTCCTATGAATCTATAAATATTTCAGAATAAAAGTAAAAAAAAAATTGTGGTGAAAGTAAAAAGGAAAATAAGTTCAAGGAAAAAATATGAGAAAATTTCTGATCATTCTGAACCAGTTGTTCATCAGTCTTTTGAAATGGATAGTGGTGGCTCTCAAATTGCTAGAGAGTTTAAATTCCATTTGTTACATTTAAGGTGATATAACAGCTTTAATTTATTTTATTGTTTTAAATTGAAAAAGTTTTCAATTACTGTTGACATACAATATTATATTAGTTTCAGGTATACAACACATGATTAGACATTTATATAACTCAGGAAATGATTACCCCAATAAATCTAGCACCCATCTGATACCATGCACAGTTATTACAATATTATTGACTGTATTTTCTATGCTGTATTTACATGTGAATTTTTGTAACTGGCAACTTGTACTTCTTAATCTCTTCTCCTTTGGCACCCTTCCCCCTGCTATTCTCATTCTTTTTCATCTGAAAAATTTGTTTACTTTTCATTCCACCTCTCTACCAGCCTCTTCTACATGTGTGACAATTCTAACTACTCTCCCTTGAAGGCTGTGTCTGTTCCCCAGAGAGGACTGCTTTGTTTTCTATGATCCTCATGAATTCTGTAAGTACCTTTGTTCTAGAAAATTACCCATTCTGACTTATTATAATTAATTCATCCCTTAAATATTTATTGAAGCATTTATTTAGGCCCTAAAACCTAAGGTGAAATCCATGCCCTTCATTTTTAAGGTCAGGGAGAGACTGACAAACAAGTGATTATGATACAATGTGGTGGAGTAACCAAACATAGGTTTATTATCTTCTTTCTCCCCCGCATGAGAGGAAAGAAGACATGGGGTCTCTTTTATACCCTTTGTTGCACAGTACTTTGCCCATGGATTAGCCAACAGATCATTTATCGAATAACTAAATGAACAAATCTTACAGAAGAAAAATGCAAAGCGTCACTTACCGAGCGTCCGGAAAGGTCTCTGACTTGGTAAATGGGAGAAGAAACCAGGCTTCAGTGCATTTGTAATCACAATGTCAAAAAGATCTGCAAAATCATTCCTAAAAAGTAATAAATTTTTCAGACATTTATTTTAAGGAATTAGAAATGGTCTATATAAAACAGAACTTAATCTTTGCCTGTCTATTTGGCCACAGCATCATTTCTTATCTTTTGATTAACTTTTTATATGATTTCATACATTTTAAGGTGAGTTTTACCCTGGAAATAGAAAGTGGTTTAGCACTAGTATTCTTGACACCGCCTTGAAGTATAACATAAGAAAAGAAAGAGCACATCAACTCATTAACTCTAGGCTCTCAGCTTTCTCAAGATGGTAACCGTCAAGGTAAGTGCATTCAGTAGTTTCTAATAGCTAGAAATAGTCACAAGCTATGTCTTCATATGTGAGTCTGGAAATGTATCTGGATTTATTAGCTTGAAGAGTTATTAATAATTTTGTGTGTTACATGGATCCTGCGGAAACCTAGCATTACATCAAATCAGGTGACATCTTTCAGAAAGTATTCAAAATGTGAAGAAGATACTTTATTTTGAAAATTAGTGGTCTTATGATATGACAGTTTTTAGATAACAACAATAATTGTTTTGTAGTCTGTATTCAATTCTATATTTAGGATTGTTTGGGATAGCAAAGGAATGGTAGTCCTTGTTCCTGAAGGACTCATGTTGTATTGGGGACACAATACCGGGGATGCGAAAAAAATGTATACACGTGACTTGTATTTATTCATCTTTTGTTAACAGCATCTATTGAGTATTACAATTTTAATACAGTTTTTTTCCTTAAAATGTATATACAATTTTTTGGCACTCTCTGTATTTACCCAACATTCCCAAATACTTTTTTACAAATCAAAACTGTACTAAAGAGAAATTAAGATAGGAAGAAAAACTTAAGTTACTTATGCTAATGGGAAAGAGATTAAGACTCCAGTGTTTATTCTAAAGCCTGGTTCCACTACCAAGAGTGCAAAGGTCTTTAGAAGAGGCACCTTCTAAGGCATCCAGGACTTCAGCTTTAATTCACTTCCAGGATTGTAAGCCCATGCATTATTCAGAAAATACAACTTCCACTCAGAGACTGTAAGTACCACAGATCAATCTAAACCCACATGTGCTGGGGAACACGAAACCAGAGGCTAAAGAGGTCAGCCAGAGGTTAGTTTTGAAGCTAAAACTTGCTTCATACTCATGGCAATTAAGTATTTGCTGAAATCTGAGAAAACATTAAGGAGAGCTAATAGCCCATTTTAGAATCTTGCTCTGACCATGGAGATTCCCTGGTATTGCCCAGAAGAATAACACAAATACCTATTAACACTTACTGAAACTTACCAAATACTCTGCCTGATACTTTACCTGTATTATGCTATTTAAACTTCCATTCATACCTGTAGGGTATTACTGTCCCACTTTTAAGGTGAAGAAATCGAGGCTTAGTGAGGTTCTAGAACCTGTGCCAGGTCACACAGGAAGTTGCAAGGCGGGGCTTGAACCATGTCTGTCTTATATTCAAGTCCGTGCATTTATACTGTCTCGATTTTCATGGATGTTAATCCTCCCCTGGCTGGGCTAAATGGTGAAGTACATGGCTCCACACTGAAAAGGCTAAAGAGGGGCTGTACCCCAGTTACTGTCAGGGAGTATCCTCTCCAACTCCGTGTCCCTCAATAATCACCTGAGCTGAGAAACCAGATTCGTGGAGGCCGGCCTGAAGCATGTGTTCCCTCCACTCTTCACGAAATCTAAAGCCCAGACCATCAGCGAGCTATGAGCATACCAAACCCCCGTAACACTGCTTCGCTAAAATGCACTTGGGGTGTGTTGCTGTCACCAGATGTTGAGGACTGTTATGAGAAACAACCATCGTTAAACTCATTGTTTAACACAATCACAAGATAATGGTGTGGCATTTCCAAACAGCACTGATCTAACCTGCTATCAGTGTATCATAAGATCAAGAAAACGGAATGTCTCATCACTTACCCAAGGATATGTTTGCAGAGCAGTCTACAGTAATCACTGTGAGAACTGGTGATTAACAAAAGAATTTTCCCAGCATTCTTTAGCTGCCAAAGCCACTTTTTTACAGATTCGGGACAACTGTGTAAATACCTGCCTGGATCTCTCTTTATTTCTGGAAAATATATTCCACAGTTTTCTGAAAAATAAAAATGTCAAGATTCTTTTTTTTTCTGATTCTGTATTCTCAAACAAGTTAACCTTTCTCAAAACTATAGATAAAAACAATCTAGCAGTTAGTACTGTTTTTTAAGAACACTTCTGATCCTTTACTTAAAAAACATAATGATGACCGAAAATTTCAGTTGAGAGTATTTGGTGGCTACCTGACAAGAACTGATACTGCATAACATAAGGAACACAATATAATCAGCATTCTCAAATTAGAGAAAACCTGACTGCATTTCAAATATCAATTGACTAATAAATATTCTTTCACTCATTCAGCACATATTTGCTGAATACAGATAACAAACAAATAAATATGCAGAGAATACACTATGAACACGTCTTTAGCATGAAGCAGCAAGAAGGGAGCTGGGTTCCTCCTCAGTCACATTAGTATTGCTTCAGCTAGAACTCAGACTAGAAGAGCCTCTGAGAGATGCTGAGATCACAAATGGACAAACAAGCCAGAACAGGCCAGAGGGCATAGCAGTTGACAATGTACACGGTGTGATCAAAAATTACGGTGAATGCTGGGGCTGAGTGCCATCCAACGGAAAGGCAGGGATCTTCAATTTGTGAAGTGGTGTGTTGAACCTTAGTAACACTGTGTGACAAGTTTCAAGTTGTTTGATGATGCAGTCAGTCGGGTGTGAGCTACAGTTGAGAGAAGGTGTTTTATAGTGTGCCGTAAATCATCCTCCATAATGACAACGCTCCATGTCACACATCGCTTCTGGTATAGGGCAATTTCTGTCAAATAAAAACATTACGGTGTGTCCTCATCCACCTTATTTACTGGATCTGGCACCGTGTGACTTCTGGCTCTTCCTCTAAGTCAAAATGATTCAGGACATTGAGGCAGCCACGACAGTGCAACTAAAGACACTCATGAAAGAGGACTTCCAGAACTGCTTCAGAAAGTGGCAAGAATGATGGGATGTGTGTTCGAAGTCAGGGGGAGTGTTTTGCAGGGGGATTAATGGCAATGTGTGTTTTACTGTAATAATTTTTTAAAATTTAAACATTCATCGTATTTTGTGATCACACCTCGTAAGTCGAAGAACCTGAATCACTGAGCCAGGATTCTTTGGGTGTTTAGGCTGAGCTCCAAGGCAGACATAGTCCTGGTCAGATGCACTTACAGTGCCTGACCCGATGCCTAGAAAGTTGTGGGTACTTAGCAGACAACTGAAGATGTGGTATAAATGCTACTAAATTTATAAAACATTTTAGAGACGCAGTTCTCTGGGGATGACAGCACTACTATGCAGTTAAAGAGAACCCAAGTTCTCACTTTCTTTAACTGCTAGAAAAGAACACTTGCATAAACAAAACAAGGGGTGAACAAGCTTGTCCTGAATGATAAACTCCGCAACAGGTACAGGCTACACCTGCAATTCCGTACAGCGTCAAGCACTTGAAATAACAGAAATGAGTTACATTTCAAGAATAACATGACAGGAAAGAGTCTCTAAGCAAAAAAACGAAAAGAAAATGAAACAAAACCAGAAATAGTAGCAAATACTGTCATCTGCCTGCCCAAATCCACTCCCCCTCTCCTCTATTAGAAAGCACTCTGATTTTGTTTTTGAGGTTTTATCCTCCTCTGAGGGGCTGGGTGCTCGGGATGGGCGTGAGTCTCTATCAGCCTAACATATCATGGCAATTCCTTCCCCTGCCAGTAAGTTGGTTAGGACCCTGCAGGAGACCAAGGCATGGCCAACAGGCTTGAGAACTCTGCTGGGGGTCACTGTGTGCTGCTGATAAATCCACATAAAAGGACACAGCCCTTCTCCCATTCTGGATTTCGCTATCACTACATGTTCTACCTACCTAGAACTGTGGCCGCTATCTTCAACATGAAGTGCAAGTCTGACATACCAGTGATGGCTGAGTGTTAATCTGAAAGGAATCTTTGCCCTGGTGACATCACTGGGTCTCTGATTAAGAAACTGAATTAACCACTGCTGGAAGTACCACCCAAATTCTGGACTTCGTCTGGTCAAGTAAAATAATTTAACAGTAACTTAAATATTAAGGATATCAGTTATTTGCAACATGGAGCATCTCCCTTCAGAAAATAATACATTGTAAGAACAAATCATGACAAGACCAAAAAAATATAACAGAATATGTTATACTATGAGAATAATATTTAGACATCAGGAGACCAAGACAAAAACAATTTGTGCTCTTCTTGTCTTCTGCCTTACAGGGACATTTATGTGTAAATCTCTAGGATCTCTCAATATCCTACAAGCTATTTAATGTATAGCTATGTAATGCAATGCTATGTAATTTTTAAGTTTTTTTTTTTTACCCCCAAAGCTTAAAATATTAAAAAAGATCTTCTGTTTTTCAGGTCAAAAAAGGGTACTAGTAAGATAGGGCAAATTTAAGAAAGAGAATATAATACAGTTGAGTAGCTAAGAATAGAATAGTTTGATGAGTGACTATCAAAGTAGTGGCAGAAGCTGTGTCTCAGAATTTATTGTAACTCAAAGAGTCACATGTGAGATTATTTTGCCCAGAAAAACACAGCTTTTGTAGCAATAGGGATTTTTTGGGCTGGATAACAAAAGATTTATAATCTATAATGCTGAACACATTTATATACTTAAGCTTTTGTATTCAGAAACAACTGCTGAGAAAAAGGCTAAATTTTTTCTCAGCTATACATATGTGCTTAGTGCCACCTAGTGATCAAAATATAAATTACTATTAAAATATTACTGTCCCATTTCCAAACAAAATTTTAAAAAAGCATGTACCTTTAAAAGCTGTATTTAAAAATTCTTGTCTACATTAATTTTTTAGTATCCTTTAATAATCCTAATGCAAAAGAGTACAAGCATAATAGTTGAGGTGGGGAAAATTATTCTCTGAGGTAATAATAGGGGTGTCCTTGTTTTGTTCACAAGTCAGAACTGAAGTGAACAAACTAAAAAAAGACAAACCCTGTACACCTACTCAATAGATTACTGTAAGAGACCACTGACTATTGGGGAAAATATTTTCATCCCTCTTGTAACCTCAAATTATTAAAGGAATAGGAGATGTAATCATACAAATACACACTCATCTTTTTAAAAATTTATATTTATTGAGATACACTTGACATGTAATGTGCAAGTTTAAGCTGTACAACATGTTGATTTGCTACGTTTATATACTGCAATATGATTAGCACTGTAGCTTAGCTAATACCTCTATCACATTACATAATTATCATTTCTATTTTGTAATGGGAACAATTAAGATCTAGTCTCTTAGCAATGTTTAAGTTTGTAATACAGTATTGTCTATAATATACACTCATCTTTTTATTGAAATAAATCAAGCTACTGAATCAACAGAAGAGTTAGGTTAAACAAAGTAACATTGAATTATAATTGTCAATTGAATTATCTCCCCAAAGAGGCTGTAAAGTCCTAAAGGTAGGGAGTACATCTTTCTGCTTGGTGTGGAGTAGGCGTTCAGTGAATGAATACCTAAATAGGTACAGGGGCAGACGCAGAAATATTTGTGTTTATTTATATTCAAAGTAATACTATGATTTGTAACATATAATCTGTGAGTGACAAAAAAATTACCCTATCAAAGTCACCCTATCTTAAGTACCTTCATCTTTTTACCCCTATGGAAAAAAAAATCATGTTTAATTATATTATGATACTGACAGATTAACATTGACTCAACAAGACAGGGAATTTAGACGTAAGGTGGAAAGAAAGGAATGGCCTTGTTTGTTCTCAACTCACAAAGTAGCCTGTGTTTTCACTTAACCTCAAAGGAATTCTATTTCACTGCCACTTTATGTAACTCATTTTCCTGGCCTTTCCACCCTTCTAACATCCTTAGGTGCCAGTAGTTTCTGCGTCTAGATGAGATTAAAAGTAAACTTTCTAAAATGGTAGTTCTAAAGAATAAAAGCTTAGCTTTGCTATATTTTAAAACAACTGGTTAATATAGAGTCATGGGAATAACAGCAAAGTGTTGGAACAGTCTGATGTGCATATAAAATGGCCTGCATATATCAAACAGGATTCAGGATTTAGGGTCCTCTAACGGTAAAAAAAAAAAAAAAAAAAAAAAGGACAAATTGAATATTAAAAATACTTTTTTATTTTAATAGACAATTGAGCAAAATCACTATTTCTATTATCACAGAATAAGTAAGCATTTTTCTTATTAACTGTATCACTACTGTTTGGATGATTTGTGGCTACAGTTTCCAAAGCTGTTGTCCATGGTGATGAGAGGTGAGAGGATCAAAGACTTCCACCAGCAGCCTTCAGTTAAGGGCCGCTGTTGTTTCTACGTCAGAACATAATTCAGGCGAGACTGAGACATTTACAGCCTTTACAAGTTATAGACGAGCATGCTAGTGAACAGCTGAAATGTTTAGCTATGAACTAAATGTACTTGCTGTAAGAAACGATATAATTAATTTTGTGAAACACACACACACACACACACACAATTTTTTTTGGCCAAGAGATACTGAAGCATTTTTTGAAGGATGAAAGGGATGAACAATAGATTCAGTATGTTCTGAATTTCTCTTGCTTATTTATAGAGGGCAAAAGATGAAACTGAAATTTAACATTATATTTCCTATTTATGATCCCTATATGGTTTGTTTCTATCTAATATATTTATAAATAAAGAAATCTAGAACACTAGATCGAGTAAAGTAAAAGAAACTATTATTTGTGGAGATTTGACAAAACAAAGGGTTTCTGCTTAGGATAGCAAATTAAAGAAGTAGCAAATCCGTTTCTACAGCTTTTGCAGCCTTGAATTCCCTCTCTCTGGAGATAAGGATGCCTTCTACTTTTTGGGATAGGGAGGATACCTTCACATGGGAGATTTTTTTCCTGCTTTCCTGGGGACAAAGGAAGATCAGTGTTCTTGCACTGGCTGTTGCTTGTAACTTTAATTCAAAATAATTTGTCAAAGTGCCATATTTTGTGTCAGGCTGCCCTGAACCCATCATCTTCAAAGAATAAGTCAAAGGTTTCTACTGTATGTACATTTATAGAATATATATCTCCACATAAATGTTTTGAACAGTTTAAAGAAAACCAAAATTAACAAGTAGTTAAGGCAAATTCTACATAGTACTTTTGACTTCTCACCTACTTCAAATGTGAGCTACTTAGAAACTGAGACAATAATCAACTGCTGAAATACATGGTGATTACAACGGAAAAAAAAAGAATTTTTTGAAACATTTACCCCCCATTAACCTCAAATTAAAACCTTTTGAGATTCCTTTAAAAAACTGCTCTTCAAAGAAACATGCATTTTAAAGACTGTATTTTATCACAGGGTGCACTGGTTCCTTAAATTACTTTAGTTGCATTATCTTCAGTGTCTTCAGAAATATCTTTTCTTACTGATAAAGCCTAAAGTATTTAGAACATTGATTAACAAAGAGGAAAGCAACATCAGAACACACATAGAGATTAGTCACAAAGGATTACTTATTGAATATCTGGTCTCGGTGTATCATATAAACAGGAAATCTCTATATAGCTATTAGATCTGTGCCATATCACACCTAGGACACACACAACTTAGTGAAGCAGATCTTTTAATGAGGCATTACTCTGTTTCTCACCACACTTTCCCCCCAAATCTGTATTGCATTAGTTATATAAATGTTTTTGTAACACCTGGACAAATTACCCCAAGTTAATTTAAAAAAAAGGGAAAAAAACATACTAAAGCTTTAAATTAGTAAGATTTTAATTCAGATAATTGTTTTGGCAAAGGTGTTAATTTTGTAATATAAAATTTGAAATTATGGACATGATAAAATAGAAAAGTATTAATTTCCCTTTGATATAACAAACATGGATATACAAGATACACATGTAATGCTCTAATAGGAATAATAATGCCCTAAGCCAGAATTCTTTTTTCTTTTTCAATTATAGCTGACATTCAACACTCTTTTATATTATCGTTTCAGGTGGATAGGATAGCAGTTAGACATTTGTAATTTATGAAGTAATCCCCGTGGTAAGTCTAGTACCATTCTGGCACCATACATAGTTATTACAATATTATTAACTGTATTCCGTACACTGTACTTTTATATCCCCATGACTATTTTGTAACTGCCGATTTGTACAAACGTGACATCTTTTAGGAGATGAACTGTCTTTACATTCATATTTACATTCTTGATGTCAGAGAAACAGTAGAGGATTAATAATTGCAGAAGTAAGTGTGTGTGCGGGGTCAGCTACCAGACAAGACTTACCAGGTGATCAGAAAGACCAGAGGTTGGCCCGCAAGCGAAGAAATGTTTTCCATCTTAAATGGTTACATAAGTATCTATAAAGCCTATAACCTTTATAGTCTGGTCCTTTAAGAAAAAGTTTGCTGATTCCTGATATAAACATAGTATTTAATAATTATAGGACAGTAACAATAAATTAACAAGTACTTATAAGTCAGTATTAGAAAGTACCAACAATAATTATTAGTGAAATCATTCGAGAGACTTTGTTTAAAGGTTATGTAGTCTCTCAGCAGAATGAATATCAGAAAATCATTTGTGACAAAACTACCTTCTGGAAGACAATATATAGACTTTCATGTGTTTATATATTAATATCACAGTGGATCCCTAGGCACGAAGTACTTGGTCCCATGTTATTTTCTGGCTGGGGTCTAGCAGTCTATTGTACTGAGCCAGAAGAGGGTTCTCTTCACTCTGTCATCTGTTAAAACAAATCTGAATCTGCGTTTGCCATTGCCTTTATGAATCTGGTACACTTTATTTTTGGTCTCTGAATAAAACATTTTCAGGCTCATTTGGTATGTTTGTTAGTAGAACACTAGCAGGGGCCACGGGAAGACACTGCAAACCCAGGGCTGAAAGCTAACAACTGGTAATATTTTCCCTTGTTAATGTCAGAGGAAGGAGAAAGATCCAAGAAATGCACATTACGATATGATGACATCATCAGAAGGACCTAAAGAGCTTGTAACTTGGGATGAATAAGGCACTGTAAATGCAGAACCAGCTCAAAACGGCCCTATCCTGTTTGATGAGGTAGGTGCTGCATTGCTTTTCAGAGACAACTGACCAAAACCACAAGTCATGCAGCTGAAGCATGTGCAGAGGAGAGTATTCTGACCTTCAGATGCACCCAGAACCACAGTCCTATCCCTGCTCCTCAACCATGGAACCAAAGGACCAGGATGTAACTGGAACGTGAACACCAAAGCCTTTCAGAAACCAAGGGTCCATTGTTCAGGAAGATCTAGTGTTGATGCCCTTTTACCATAAACGCCCAAGTTCCAAGACCTCCATTTGAAACTTGCCCACTCAGCACTTCCACGTACCTGTTTCCCCTAGGCTCTTAAAAACTCTTGGCCTGGTCCAGCCAGCAAAATGGATGTGAGGCACCACTAGGTCTCCCATCGTCTCTGTTGGCACCTTCTCAATCAATAAACCTTTTCTTACTCCAAACCCTGATGTTTTGAGTTTTGGCCTTTCGGAGCATCGGGCACACAGACTTTGGTTGGGTAACAGCACTAATGCCTAAACGCAGCTTTTACAAATTAGCTGCCTAAGAAACAAGACTGTTTTTCTTGGTTCAGCAAATTAAAGATGCCTCCAGGTAAAACCTGGGACAAGTTTTAGGGGCTAGCTTCAAAGAAATAAACTGCAAGTTTCATCTCAAATAGTTTTTACATGTATTTGCCAGGCACAAAACCATCTTGGAAGGTTTTGTTTTCACCAAAGGAAGTAGGCCCACCGATTATCTTGATTTGAAACCTCCCATCTCCTCCAAAAGAAAGAAACTGGAAAAAATTAGGAGAACTAAAATGGGATAGCTTGGGGCAAAACAAGCTCAGTGAGGAGCCAAGGCTTATTCCTTAAAAAAAAAAAAAGTTATAGTTGACTTCTCTAGCTTTGAGGCACACAAGAGATCAGAAACAATAACAGGAACAAAGGAGTCATAAGCTAGACATTAGGGTCCATTTACTATAAATGTCTTAAGGAAACCTGCCTCCCACTGAGGACTCAAGTGCTCAATTATTTAATAATTTCTTTTTTTTTTTTAACAAAAAACCTGGAATAGAACTTTCACTATGTTTCTTCTAACCTGGTTTTTCTTCTGGAGTGCGTAGCCTAATAGAATGCCAAGATAGCATTTGGTATATACATACTATGCTAAATTCAGTTTCCAAATGAACATAAACAACTGAAATTGATCCATTATGGGAACCCAGTCCTCATTCTACAATAATCCATCATGAGCCACAAAGAACGCCTGGGGCACAGTTGTAGGAACGTTAGTGCCTAAATACAGCCTGCATCCTCCATCAGGAGTGGGCAGGGTCTCAGGTAGAAAACAGCAGGAACCTGGGCAGGAAGGGTTCAAAGGTGACTAATGCTGGGAATGGCTGGCTTCCGGAGAATATTCTACTCCAGGAAAGACTTTTAACTTTCTCAGTCTCTATTTTTTCTTCTCTGGCCTGATTCCTTTCTTCCTTTCACCTCTTTTCACTCTTCCTCCTTCCAATTTAACTTAACAAGTTTATATATCTTGGGTATTTTTCTGAACTAACAAACATAGCATACAGTCATATTAAGAGGGCAATCTTATGTATTTTTTTTAAAACACTAAAATATGAAAGACTTTTAAAACCCAAAATCAAAACACAAGTCTGCTGGGTTAACATAAAAAAATCTTAAAAATGATGTTAAAATTTGTCTTTATATATATAATGAAAAGTTTTAAAAGAAAGAGACTTTCTTGCTTTCTCTCTTTAGGGCACATTAAATCTACAATAAAAACCAAAACAAAACATTTACTTCTATAACTATTGGCTCTACTGATGCTAATTGTAAATGTAGGTAGAGAAATATGTTTTCCCACTTGTCCGTAAAACACATGATCTACCCGAGAGACTATTTGGGGCCAGGCATAATGTGGGTTCTGTTACCAAGATGACACGTGGTTCTTACTTGTTAAGAAGGACTCAATGGTGAGGGGACAACGGAAATGAAATGCAGTTTGAAGTATGCTGCAATAGGCAGACAACAAAAGTGCTAGGGCTGCTGGGGGAGAAAATGACTATTTGGTGAAGGAGAGGAAGAGCAGTGCAGCAAGAGAACAGCAGGAGAAAAGGTACAGGGTATGAACTTCAGGAGAGACCTGGGGTTGAGAGTTTGCAAGAACCTTGAATGGGAAGCAAAGGTTGTTCTTATTGCCTAGATAACAGGATGCATTTTTGCCTCCTGCAATGCCTTTGCTTAGATGTTTGCTGTTCATCCTATCCCCTATCAGCCTTGAACCATTCCCTCAAAAACATCCTTCTCTACTTTTCTAAATTCCACCCTGCTTTTAGGGGTCAGCTTAATTTCCACTTTTTCTAGTTTTCTTTCTCCTTTGAATATGCCAACTGCTCTGTTGTAGTTTACACACACACTCCAACTCCTATTCATAGATTTTTCGATACAGTTCATTAATTGTATAATAGATTTTTTTACCTTCTACTTAAGCTTATAAAGCAATTTTCTTTGTGCCATTATAGTGCTTAGCACCATAGTGATTAGATTTTTAGGCACATAGAACACGTTCAATAAATGTAATGTAACTAAAACTTCTCTTAAGAAGGTTAAATATACTCATTTGAAACCTTAGTGAGTATACAGTACTATGTGGTTTAATAAAATAAATATTCATTCTGTAGTCAAACGTAAACTTTATTTCTGCTCAATCTACATGAGGCCTACTAATTATAAATTTTAATTAAATGGAATATCAAGGCTAAAGATCTTAGGAGCCGTAGTGTAAATTTGGTTGGTGTATATTTAGTGTATATCTGAGCTTTCAGAATAAAGCACAACAAATCTGCTAGAAAACAGTTCTAGTTATTAATGCAGAGATCCTACAAGTTCCCAGAGGACCCAAATAAAACAACATGTAATAACCAAACCAAACTATTTACTGATGACAATTATATTCTGACTTTCTTTTGACCTAGGAAAAATTTTGTTAATAAAGCATATGACATAAGTGATCAGACTATTTCTTTTTGAAAGGAAAGGAGCTGTCAACATAAATTCAGAGAACCCAAAAGCCTGGAATTACTCAATAACCAAGAAGGAAACATTTAAAATTCAATTTAAATGAGGCAAATATTTTACTCACAGTGTTTGGCAAATGTTAGCAATAAACACTAAATGAGCTATGTGTACTCAATGAAGAAAAATGTGAATGAAAAGGAAATTGCATTAGACCTCATAGATGACCAATAACAGTCTAACTTAACTGAAAACGATGACAAAGGAAATGTTTTTCCTTCCAGATAAGAACTCCATTTAAAACTTCAAAAGGACTTTAATCTAAATGTCTCATGCCAGCAAATTAAATCATTATAGAGCAGAGTAGGAGGTAAGGAAGAAAGGAATTCATGATTTGCAGATGACTTCATTAAGTAATGGCTGTTGCTATTAAGGAGAGTGGCTATTCCATTCCTACTGAAAAATCTTCAAAGGGCAGAGCAGTTCTGTACAGAGTAGACACACATATGCAAAACATATTACAGGATGTGGTCCTGGGTATTCCTGGGTGGTCCTGTATCCAAATTGGACAGTCCTGATTCAGGACTCAGTTGTGCAATCATTTACTTGGGTAAATGTCTTAGTCATGCAGACATTTTATTGGCTTATCTGTGAAATGATGATAATTACAGAGTCCACCCCATAAGGTTATTGTGTAGGTTAAACGCTGTAATACATGCGAAACACTTAGCACAGTGCTTGCCACCTAGTCAACACTCTATGTCAGCTACTCTGGCTTAAGTACAGGCAATTAATCAACTGTAAACTACTCTAGGCCACAATGCATCATGGAATTGCCCAGCATGAATCCAAAATGCACGGTTTTTCTTATCAAAGTGGTACTTACATTCAAAACACATTGTGAAAAAAACCCCAAAAGTCTACTTGCAGGACGGTGCCTCTTTTTGTTATTTCCAGGGCAAAACACAGGGCTGGATGGCCTATTGCTCCATTATATATCATTTCTCACAGAGAACTGAGCAGAGAACCATGGAGACCACGAAACCCCATCTCCTCACTGTGCAGATTTGAAAACGAGGACTAGAGAGGGTTACCTTGCAGATCCTCACACAATAAGGAAAAAAAACAAGATGGAACAAACATCCTAGCCTCCTGATCCTTTCATTCCTTATTTCTTACAGCCTACTTCTATTTACCTTATTATCTCCTGTATTAAGGTATTTTAAACACTTTTGTAAAGATATGTGAATGGAATTAGTAAAAATAAACATTTAATGCATCCTTTAAACATAAAATCAGAACACAGATGGAAACATAAAAATAGCTGGTTTATTCCTAAAGAAATATGCAGAATCATTGGACAGCTTTTTTTTTTTTTTCAATTTGTTCCACATATTTTTAAGGAACTCCCTTTGGGAAACAATCCAGCAAGCCCATACCCTCTGTATAGCTGTGTGGAAGCTGTGGGGCTCTAGAGGGAGGAGCTCCTTACTCAGTAAATTTCAACCTGCTGGATAACAAAGAAATTATTTTTCCATAGTAAAATACCATTTAAGAAATACCTTGTAATTACCCAAGTACTGTTAGAAAACATTATCCTTTTCCAAATTTGAAGCACTGCAGGAAAGTCTGAAATTTTCTCTACTACTCCCACATTCTGGTCCCTTCCCTTTGTCTACCTTTAGGGGTATCACTGTTGAACCTTTCCAGTAAGTTTTTGTGGACTTACACACATGCACGTATATTTTACAACACAAATTTTCTGCAATTTGCTTTGTTCACTCAAGAACATGATATAGAGGTCTAGCCATGTATTTACCGATGCACTCAACTAGTAATTACTGAGCATTGGTCTAGTTGCTGGAAACACAGGAATGAACAAAAGCAAAATTCCTGCCCTCAGAGAGCTTACATTCTAGAGATGCTTCATTCTTTAGAACTACGGCATAGTAATCCAGTGTATGCATATACCATGAATGGCTATGCCACTCCTTTATTGATAAGTTTTTTCCTTATTACAAATATTGAGGTTAACATCGTTGTATATGATTCCTTGTGCTCACGTGAGTATTTCTCAAGGGTTTATACCTACAAATGAGGCTGCGGGGTCATCGCATATACACATTCCTATTTTTAGTAGCTACACTGCCTTTCCTTCCAGAATGATTACAACATTTTAGCAGCATGTATGTGCATACCTTTCCCCCTCACTCTCACTAGAACATATTTACCAGATTTAATTTTTGCCAACCCACTAGGTGAGAAATGGGCCCTTTGTGATTTTACCTTGCATTTCCGTGACTACTAATAAAAAGAGCATCTTTTGGTATCTTTATTACTCACCATCTTTCATTCCTTTTGCATTTCTATAATATACAAAGTTGGGAATGAAATACTCACCAAAAAAATGTTTACTGAATTCAACTGGGTGAACTGAGGGCTATTTATGTCAAATTATTTTATTATAAAAATTCACCAAACACACTCCGAGAGCACTTGGCAAATCCCAGTATCATTAACTCCTCAAGAATTTCTTACCTCACCAAACTTCAGGCTGACAGCAGTGCATCGTCCTCTCTTACCGTGGATCAAAGTGCAAATCATACCGTGTTTCCCTGAAAATAAGACCTAGCCGGACCATCGGCTCTAATGTGTCTTTTGGAGCAAAAATTAGTATAAGACCTGGTATTATATTATATTATATTAATTATATTATATATTATATAAGACCCAGTCTTATTTTACTATAAGACTTATTTTACTATAAGACTGGGTCTTGTATTAATTTTTGCTCCAAAAGACACATTAGAGCGTAAAGTCCAGCTAGGTCTTATTTTCAGGGTAACACGGTATTGCCCACAGTGAACTGTGTCAAAGGCCACAGAGTCTTCAAGGTGTTTTTTGGATGGGTCTACAGAAAGTTGGAAGCGGGTACATTTGATGATCACTCTGTGTGTGTGTGTGTGTGTGTGTGTGTGTCTGTGTGTGTAGGGGTGTCCGTGGTCTAAAACTATTAAACTAGTCCCTTCTGTTTTTTTCCAAAAGCTAAACTATGATTATGATTACAGATATTAAGTGGTCCCCCTAAAAATCCTAATAATATCAAGTACTGGTGAGGATATTGAAAATACAAACAATCTGGAACTCTCCCACACTGTACAAATACTTTGGAAAATTGTTTGGCAGTATCTACCAAAATTGAACACGAACACACACACACACACATACACACACACACACACTCTTATCCTACAATGTAGCAATTTTACTCCTAGGTATAGATCTAAGAGGAACATATAAATAGGTACACAAAATATGTGTAAATAATGTTCATGAAATATTATTTGTAATAGTTCCCAATTTAAATTTACCTAAATGTCTACCAACTGTAGAATGGATAAATAAATTATGGTATAGCCATATGATGGTATACTGTACAGTAATAAAAATGAGTAAATTACTGTTACGTTAACAATAGGAATGAATTATAGAAACAAAATGTTGAGGAAAAAAGCCAGACATAAGAGCATACATACATACAGCTTAATTTCACTTATATCAAGTTAAAAAGCAGACAAAATTAATCTGTGGTTTTAGATGTTGCTTCAGACAATGGATATTGGCAGGAAGAGAGCATGAGGAGGACTTCTGGGGGACTGGAAATGTTCACTTAGTTGATAGTATATTCATATTAAACAGTATTTAACAACAGTAATTATAAAGAACTGATACAATATTTTCACGACCATATAAATGAATCTATGAAATCTAGTAGAGTCAAGTGTTAAATCAGAAATTAAAGAGAATCTATGTAACACAACATTGTAAGACTGTTCAATTTAGAAAAGCAAGCATTTGGTAATTTGGTTTGTTCAAATTTGCATTAAATAACATTTTATATTAACTTCATTATTTCCTATCTCTGCATAAAAAATGTTTTTCTAATTATCATATTCTGTGGCAGATAGTAGTCTATTAAACCTAACTATAAGCATTTGTATTAAGAAGTCAAAAACCATGTTAGAAAAAAAAAAAAAGCTTCTTATAACACCCCCACTTTTTTGGGGGAGGGCATTTCAATTACTCCTATTAGGATTTGTTACCTTTGTACTTTCCTCACTTTTTGAGATTTTCCAGGAATCGTTAGGTAATAAAGAACTCTAACTCTTTCTAATTTTTTCCATAGAGCTTATGAATTTACTTGTTTAATTTAACAGTAGTAATAAAAACAGCTGTTGTTTTAATATTTTAATGTTTATCTGCAATGCATTATGTCTTTTATAAAAAACACTGGTCCCATTTTCCCAGACTATCATCTCAGAATTCCATTCTTAGCCTAATGGAAACATCGTGTGACTACATTTTTGTCTGGCTCTGTAAATATCACTTGATCCTCATTTAAAGTGTCACTGAACTTTGCAGGCATCAAATAACAGATTTATATCTATAAAAGAAAATAGTCCTTTGTTTTCAGAATTAAAGAAATAAACCTCTTTCCAATAACAATTTTCTAAAGGTTCAGACTTAAAGGTAGAATCAAGGACATATGAGATCACTCTCTACTCATTTTCCCCAAAAAGAGTGTGGTGAATTAAACTCAATTAACTTTATTTTGTAGGGTTGATTTAAGATCTCACAGCTTTAAATTTAAGTAGGTCAACATTCAAAGGGTCTCTGTTCTGCCAATATTTATATATTCCAAATGCCTGAAGCATAAGGAAAAAAAAGTTCTCAAAAAATAGTATTTCTCTAAAAGAATGGCCAAGTGCACACAAGCAATGCTGAGGGCTAATATACAAGAGGAACCTGCATCAGAATGCAGGATTTCTACACTGCATAGACCTGTGCTGTCTAATGTGGTGGTCCTTAGCCACACATGGCTATTTAGAGTTAAATTAACAAAATTAAATAAAGTTTAAAAGTCAGTTCCTGCACCACCCGAGCCACATTCCGAGTGCTCGACAGCCACACATGGCTAGTGGCTACCACACTGGACAGCACAGAAATAGAACATCTCATTGAGAAGTTCTATTAGTCAGCACTCCCCTAGGTTAACTTCAGTCCACGATTCTTAAATTATCAGCTGTACCTGCATAAAGCTACATACGGTGTGGCTTTTGGATCAAAATAACAAGCAAACATGATTTAATCCAGAAATAGAACATTTTAAAAAGAAAGGTAATAATTATAATCACTAAACCATGGCAAGGCTGCAGTAGAGGAAACACGATGCCCAGAATCAGGTGGCTCAGGTTTTACACCTGTGTTCAGCTGTGTGTCCTCATCCTCACCTACTTCATGGGTGGCATGACAAAAAGCCCAAACGATGAGTGTTGGGGAGAGTCGTTAAGCACACACTGTTTATGTTATTATTTTTATGCTAAACAACATTTTTTGTATCATCAGTCAACTTGGCTATAGCAAATTCTCAGCTCACTGAGGTGTTCAGAACTAAAAAGTGTTAGAGGTGATTCCATAAGTTACTGGGCATATTAGGGAAACCTAACTGGTTAATTTCTTATCACTAAGAGACTCCCATCAAGTAAGAGATTATAGAATACTGCTCTCTTTACAACAGAGTGATTCTGAATTCAGTTTCTATAATGTACCAGGTTTAAATACATACTTTTATACAGTGCTATACGCACAGAATTAATACTGTTCACTGCAATAAGAATGGTGGGAAAAACTCCCAATTAAAGTTGATTCTTGAACCATACTGGTTTGAACTGCATGGGTCCACTTATATACAGAGCTTTTCAATAAATACATATAGTACTGTAAATATATTTTTTCTTCCTGATGATATTCTTAACATTTTCTTTTCTCTAGCTTACTTACTGTGAGAATACAGCATATAATACATATAAAATACAAAATACATGTTAATCAACTGTTTATTTTATTGGTAAGGCTTTTGTTCAACAGTAGTTTAATCCTATTGTGTTTCCCTGAAAATAAGACCTAGCCGGACCATCAATTCTAATGTGTCTTTTGGAGCAAAAATTAATATAAGACCTGGTCTTATTTTACTATAAGACCGTATCTAATATAGTATAGTATAGTATGATATGATATATGATATTATATAATAATATAATATAATATAATACCAGGTCTTATATTAATTTTTGCCCCAAGAGATGCATTACAGCTGACTGTCCAGCTAGATCTTATTTTCGGGGAAACATGGTAGTTAAGTTTGGGGTAGTCAAAAGTTATACACAGATTTTTGACTGCATGGGGGGGTCAGCACCGTGTGTTGTTCAAGGGTCAACTGAATACAGTTAAGTATCATGACTAAATCAGAAAGGTGAGAGTGTCATAGAAGAACTAGTTCTAGTTAAAACTTTTTTATCCTAGTTAAAGTTTTTTATCCTTTAATATACTGTCCCTCCCAGGTTTTATATTCTGAAGGATCTCCCCATCTTCTGTTCCTATTCGGCACATGTCCAGTTGCATTACCTGGTGGGCAGGTCTGTGCTTCACTCCACAACTGTAAAGGGGTGCCGCCGCTATAGTACCTCCTTTTTCTCCCACTTCCTCATCCCTCACCCCCCACCCCCCAGAACACAGAAACCAAATAGGGAACCTTTTAGACTTTGGTTAGAGGAACGCACCTATAAGCTGTAAAGGAAGCTGTACTTCTGACTAGGTGGGGGAAGAAGCGAGCACATGTGGATTTTCTCATAAGAGAAAAGAAAACTGGTTTACCACAGGATTTATGCCATCAAGGTGAAGAACTGTTATGTGATACCTTTTGGCCTCTTTGGTTGGAAGGCGAAAACTGCTCCAAACTAGTGAGAGAAGAGATGACGTATGATTGCTCAGGACACTGAATATCACTATGACAATGAAGTTGGGGAGCGACTCCATGAATAAACTTTAGAAACTGAGAAAATCATATATTAGAGATCGATGATATACTCGTATCCTTCTGGATAAAATAACCATTACTTATAAAAGTGCCTTACCTTTATTTAACTATGGTTTTTTAAAAAACTTCTAACTTTAGATTCTCCCCCAATTTCAGATTTACAAAACAATTGCAAAGATAGTACAGAGAATTCCCATATATCTCATATTGTTTATTATTAATATCTTATAGTATTGTATTTGTTGTAATTAATGAACCAGTACCAATACATTATTATCAACTAAAATCCACACTTTATTCATATCTGCTTAGTTTTTACCTAATGTCCTTTTTCTGTTTCAGGATACCTCCAGTATATCATATTACATTTAGTGGTCATGTCTCTTTAGCATGGCTTGGCTATGACAGTTTCTCAGACTTTTCCTGTTTTTGATGGCCTCCCCAGTTTCTGAGAGTCCTGGTCAGTTATTTTGTAGAATGTCCCTCAATTGAGATTTATCGGATATTTTTTTCATGGTGATACTGAATTATGGGTTTTTAGGAGGAAGACTACAGGGGTGAAGTGCCATTCTCAACACATATAGCAAAGGTACAAACTATCAACATGATGTTAACTTTGATCACCTGGCTGAGGCAGGCTTGTCACATTTCTCCCCAGTAAAGTTACTCTTTTTTTCCACTTTCCTTACTGTAATCTTTGGAAGGAAGTCACTATTCACAGCCTGCAATTAAAGAGTGGGAAGTTATGCTCCACCTCCCTGAGGGCAAAGTGTCTGCATAAATTATTTGGAATTCTTTCACCTAGGTAAGTAGTTTCTTCTCCCCATTCATTTATTTGTTAAATCATTTATTTATATTAGTATGACTCATTTATATTTGTTTTATACTTTGGGTTATAATCCAATACTTTATTTATTTTGTTCTCAAATTATTCCAGCTTTGGCCATTGGGAGCTCTATTATTTGATTCCTGTGTCACTTTGATAGAGCTCATTATTGTGTTTTTTGTTTGTTTGTTTTTTCCGAGCATTTCCCTACTTCCTGGATCCAAGGCTACAAAATGCTGCAGACTCATTTTGTATACTGCCTGCCCCAGTGCTCTAGTCCCAGAGTCAGATATTTCTCCAAAAAGCCCTGGTTCATCTCACTGAAGAATGGTATCAGAAACGAAGATCTGGGTACCTTCTTTGCTTTCATATTACACACTTCTCTCATTTCCACAACCTCTTTAGACAGATGGGAAAACTAATGTTCAGAGTAGTTGAAGGATTTGTTCAAGATCAAGGCTAACGATGGCAGTGTTGGGGAAAATTCACTTTTTGGATGATAGTTCACCCAGTGTCCCTTCCACTACCTGATGTGTGCTGGATGAGAACATAGCATCAAAGACCAGATGAACAATTTGTAGGAAAAAGGAAAAAAGAAACAGGCATTTCCAGAAGATAGTCCTTTTGAGAGGTAAAATTTAACAGGGACATCTGACACACTCTCCTATCTACCTAGAAGAAAGAACTGAAAATTTCGTCTTTAATTATAGTAGTGATTTTCAACAGGGTGTAATTTCAGTCCCCCACCTTCCCACTTTTGGGACATTTGACAATGCCTGGAGACATTTTTGTTGGAGAGGGGGTATGCTGCTACTGGCATCTAGTCAATAGGAGCCAAAGATATTGCCAAACATCTTATAGTACACAGAACAGCTTTCACAACAAAGAATTATCTAGTGCAAAATGATAATAGTGCTCATGTTGAGATACCCTATAGCCAAAGGAATTACCGTTAACAAACTTCATCCAATTTCAAGCTCTTTCTATGCTTGCTGAATTATTTTCCTATTGGTGGCTAAGAGGGCCAATCACAGAAAATTTTGTGTGATTCTATGACCTCATGAGTTAGTCTATTAGGAGAAAAAGCCTCTCAATTTTGGTTAAGAAATGTGGCTCATAATCATATAAAAGAGATTCTAGTGGTTCTTATGTGTGGGCCCAGAAGAAGAAGAAGAGATGCTCTTTAAACTGGCTTGCAGGAGTCAAGCAGGGCATGAACAGAGCAACAATTTCCCCCAAGGATGAGCTACCCACGTAAGGAAAGTGGAAATCTGCCACTGGCCACGTAGTCTGCTACCTTCTGATTCAGGAACAAGGTGTGCAGAACAGGAAGGTGGAGTGGAAAATCTGCCAATAAATTGGTGAACCTCACTAAGTAGATGGCTGCTGTCCAGAAACTGCTGTTCACTGTTCAGTGACTGCAATGTGGAGAGGAAGTGAGTGACTGAATCCCTGTTTGTTGATGTAGTCAGTGACCACCCAGCAGTTTGACAGAAGAAAGAACCTTTATGTTTAAAAGGATGTCTTTTGGAAGCTTCAGAAAAAGTTTGCTCAATCCTGGTACTAACAAGTCAATGAAGGACATTTTCTGAGCAAAGCTAAGTTGTCATTACCCTCTATGAAAAAATACAGAGAGCTCAAAGGCGCAGTCCAGTTTGGGGTGACCCTATTTGGGGAGGTCCTGAGGACGTGGGCATGTGTATGTAAAAGTACTCATTGCATTATAATGTCTGGTATATAGTAATTGCTTGTCAATGGTAGCAACAAAAAAGAACAAATATTTACTTAGTGTTTTCTATGTGTCAGACCCTATGTGAAGTGCTTTACATATTACCTCCCTGAATCATAACTAACTTATGAGATAAGTATCATTTCAGGTTTATTTTCATATGTGAAATTTTAGTAATAATTGTATCAATTGGCCAATGCTAAACCATTGGAAAGTAATATAACTGGTACTGGAATCTCTAAGACTCTGACTTCAAATTTCAGTACCTTCATCATTGTGTTATATTGTCCTTTGTCCCCAACACAGCCACTAAAATTACTATAAATCACTACATGTGGCGGTGTGTTTTTAAGACAGAGGTGGCAGGGGTAAAGAGGAAGTGAAGGTAGATAATGTTGACAGTCCTCCTACTGAGTATTTTCCAAGACCTCAATTCGGCTTAGCTTTTCAAATCAGACAAGATGGTAACCAGAGAGCTAGCAGGGACTAAAGGCCTCTTGGTGGGCTTTGTAAAAAGCCAGTAATAAGCCTTATGTGGACCCCACTAAAAGGAATGGTGTCTACAAACTGTGGATTAGGACAAATCTGACATCTGTATCATTAACCAGGCAAAGCAGATCAGTGCCCAGATGCCCCTGAAGGCTCATGCCTATTCAGGCCCGAGGTAGGAAGCAGAAGACAGCGGAGGTGAGGAGGACAACAGGCAGATTAAAAATGGAGAAAGAAGGCAGAGGCAGACAGGAGACCAGAGGATGCCCTGCCTTACAGGAAGTAGAAGAGACCCTGCTTCCCACCTGGCTCTGAGGCTGTGACTCTAACACACACAAACAGCTCCAGGAGAGTGAGGAACCACTAGAGTGCAGGTCTGCCTTTCACAAATTAAAGGAAAAAAAGCTGATCAGGTGCTACCAGACAGGACTCTGGAGAAAACATGGCTACTTTATTTGAAAATACCTCAACACCAGGGTAGGAGATGGAGGGATGAAAAAAGAAGAATGAAGACTGGTGCCTGGCTCATGGCAAGCACTGTGTGAGTGTTTGTTGAAACCAGCATACACACAGCTACACAAGTGGTAGAAGGAGAAGTGGAGACACTGAGCCAGCACTCCTGACACTGCAGAATTAAGAGGCAGTAAACATGTCCTACCCAGAAGGTCAGCAACACTGGTGAAGTCCTTATAAAATGTCATAGCAGACAGGGATGAATAGCATTTTGTTAGGTGTAATAAAGCTACTCCTCCTATTCCCCTGATCTCAAGCTCTTATATATTACAATTTGACAAAGTTTTATATAATTTTTCCAAATTTTTAATTTTATATAATTTGAGAAAATAACATCCAATTACTTTAAATATTTTTCTAGTTGATATTAATTTCTTTGTGCTAGTAAAATAAACACCTAGTTGAAAAGAGAAAACTGTGCTTTCTAAATCAAATAAATTGCCAATCATATCTTGAATTATAGTTCGGGGAAAACATTTAGGAAATATTTAATTACTATTAAGGATAAGAGGCTTTAATTTTGATTAACTGGACTCTTTCTCATTGTTTTGTTGTTATCGTTAGACCAATGCAAAAACATAAAAAAGTTTTGAGTTTGACTTACATTTAGGAAATAACAAATGTGATTTGGAAAATACAAATAATCTATCAATTAAAACTGTAATTCTTAAAAGATGTTGCTGGGTGACTTGAGGTCTAAGCCATCAAGGAAATCTGATGCTTATGGAATATATGATTGGCAAGGCAAGGAAAACTGTCCTTTTGCGATACAACCTGACTTCTGAAGATGGTATGAGGTCAGGAGATCACAGGGATAAACAGATACTGTGTTTCCCCAAAAATAAGACCTAGCTGGACCTTCAGCTCTAATGCATCTTTGGGAGCAAAAATTAATATAAGACCCGGTATTACTTTACTATAATTTAAGAGCTGGTATAATATAATATAATAATATAATAAAATACCGGGTCTTATTATTAATTTTTGCTCCAGAAGACACACTAGAGCTGATTGTCTGGCTAGGCCTTATTTTTGGGGCACAGGGTACCAAGCTTGGCCCCTTAACATCAGCACACTACCGACCACAGTCTTATAGTCAGTGTTCAAACAAATACTGGGTGGGTGAGTAGAAGGATGAATGAAGAAGTGACCAAAAGCTTGTTATCAAATATGGTTAGAGAGTAGGAAATCTCTCCGCATCTCTACCTTCTGCTTTCCAAAATTATGGTTCAAAACAATTCTTGCTGTTTTTCCCCTAAAGTTAGTGCTAGGAAAACGCCTTCTCTTTGGTCTTCGATCCCCATCCATGATGCCAGTCTTCCGTGTATATGTCAAATTTGCTTAATCACTATTAGTTGCTATTGTTGATTTAAATCTACCTATACTTTCAATCTTAGTCAATGAGTACATTGGGTTGATAAACAACAGTCAACTGTTTTCTAAAGAAGTGGCTTCTTCAACTAGAAATGTTGTTCTGGGAGACATTCTGGAAGCCATCTCTCTAACCCATGATTATGTACATTTGGCAACGGAGGCAGGGAAATGTCAAAGCAATTTAAAATGTGGTCTACCTAAAGGCAGGATATTTGGATTATTGTGGGTATTCCTGTAATAAACTATTCTTAAAAATGAATCTTTTAGGAATGATTTGGTCTCAATCTGGCTATGTCCAAGCCGATCTAGTATACTACCACTACCTCTTTAAGAGAAAAAATACGTTAATGTAATACAAATTTAAGGTAAACTTAATATAAATATACTCATAAAGCTTCCAGTATTTTGGACACTCAATAGTCTCCTATTCTGCATAATTTTTACAGTGAAGCCTTGGAATAAAATCTCGGTAGAAGGCAAGCCATTTTCTAAGCAGCAGATATATTATTTCACTTACTAACACACACTTACATCCTGTATTGAGTCTGTATTGTTTTATAGACATTTATTATCTTGACAGTTCAGTGAACAAGATAACTAAGAATGTCTTTTAAAGATATAAAACATAGTGTGATATAGGCTGACCCGAGGCTGGAAAGCAAAACCACTCTGTGCTGCCATGTATAAGAGCAGGACATAGAAAGGCTAGGAGTGGTGAAGAGGAATGACGGGGAACTGAGATGGTTGCAGGCTTGAAGAATCACAGTATATTGTCTAGATTTAAGTTTGGGGTTGAGATATGCCACAGTATCCATCCATGGCTTTTTGCGATTAGTAACTTTTAAAAAATGTTTGAATCAAAATAATACATGTACATGGTAAAAATGTTACTACAAAGCACAGAGTCATGTGTTAACTCCTCTAAAAATTTACATACACAATTCTAAATAATGTAATTATATTTAGAGTTCTCAGTTTGTAAGCTTTAAACACCATCTGACTTCTCTAAGAAACGAGGATTTACTTAACTCACATTATACTTCATTATCCTTCTCCCTCATTTTCATAATTTATAGTTACATTTAGCTGTATTCTTTTACAGATCACTTTTAACTTTAAATAATGCACTTCAAACTCTATTTGTTGTTCCATCAATTTTTAACTCACCACAAGATAAAATAGGCTGCTACTGACTCTCTCTTTCCCACCAATTCTCGACCTTCTCTCTATATCCTAACTTCTGGCTGCCCTCTTATTTTTTTCAAATGATCAATTAACCTTTCTGTCCTTTGTTTATAAGTTGTTTCTAAAAATTAAAGGCAAATAACCTGTGTTTACTGTATGGTAACATATAAATATTATTCATAGCAGAAACAAGTAATGTGTTAGAATTACATTTCTATTTCCAGAGGTCCATTTTTATGAACTGTCATTCAAAAGAATAGCATGTTACAAGAATAAAGGTCAAATCAATTTCTTTTTCTTAGTTATTATAATTGCTCAAAATTATGCCACATGTTTATTGCATTGTGATTGGACCATGACATCACTGTACAACTTTTTATCTAAAGTTTCTAATTGCCTTTACTTTATTGTTCATCAAATCATCAAATTTTTATAGCAAAACTATGTTTGGAATCAACACATAAAAATAAAAAAATAAAATAAACTTTTAAAAATATTATTTTGTTTTTATACTTACAACCTTTTGCTTACATGTCCTTTAACTTAGCACAAAGATGAGATGTATTCCATGTATATTAATGAGCTCCATTTATTTGGTATTTTCAGTTTATAAAATACCTCTTACACATATTCACATGTTATGTTATGCTCTCAATCCATGACGGAGGTAATATCTTCTCCATTTCACAAATACAACAATTTAAGATTAGAGACTGAGAGATTTAGCCAAGATGAGACAGCAAGTTAAGTTGCAAGTTCCAGATTTGAAACCCAGTTTTTGTTTTTCAAAGGCCAGTATTCTTGGCTTCTACCCCAGCTGCCTAACACATGGGCTCTTTCTGCCTTTTGTTTACAGCAAAACATCATATTTTTTTTTTAATTAGAGGTTTTGTTATCAATTACAGCACTCTTATGGAAAGCAACATAGTACTTTCACTCCTTATTAGTCGATGCTTTGGAAAAGGATTTTTGTAAATAAACAATGGAAAAGCTGGCAGAACTAGGAGAAAAATACAAATAAACCAAAAGGCCATTACACAAAGAGCTGCTACAGTAACACACTGAATAGTCAAGGAAGGCCAAAGATTCATATGCACTAGCTTTCTCAAGTAATACCCTAGAGTCTGTAAGGCACTGGGGTTATTATGTACAACTTTAATAATGTAGTGTTCATATAAAAGGGGGGCGTGATTCCAATCATAGTCAGATGAACCAAGTATATCTCACACAAATAGCTTCAAAGGAACAACTCTGGGTATTGACTCTAAAAGGTCAAGGGTAACAAGAGACCATCAGGAGGAGAACCAGGGTCTGGAGAAAAGGCTTTGTTAGGAAACGGGAAATCGAGCATAGAGAAGGCTCGTCTTAACAGTAGTATGAGCACAAAGTAGCAGGTTTCCGCTTAACACCAGGAGGAATTCCTCACAGAGGAGATGTGCCCTCAGAAACAGAAACAAAATACTAGTGTTTGGAATAGGTGGATTCTGGTTAGTTGAGGGTTTATACTCTCAATACAGGTATATAAGGCAAAACTTGAACATTCAATTACAAATTTCTGAATTTCATATTACCTTTTATAGTATACACAAAATAAACATTCCTCAATGTTCTTCCAGATTTGATTTTTGACTTTACATCAAAAGGAAATAGTTCAGGAAAACAAGTTTTGTTTTGCTTTTTTTTTTTTTTTTTTTTTTAAAAACAAGACCCTCCTTAACTTACATATTAACAGAAAGATGAAATCCAATTCCAGTAAGAAATGTCCCTTTCAAGTCTTCCATCTGTATATGCTTAAACACTAGTGCCAATTTTCTCTGTTTAAAATGATGTGTGAAATGAGTATAACTCTTTAAAACAGAAATGCACTTTATAAGAATATTTGATTACATATAAAAAAAGGAATCACTTTTTTATTAGTAATATTATCTGGTATTTACTGAGAGCTCATACATGTAAGGCACTGCGCTTAACACATATACCCACTATCTCACTCACAACGTGACTTTATCCCACTTTTAAGTCTGAGCAAATGAAGATTTACAGGGGTTAACTTGGCAAAGTTGCATACCAGTAGTTAAGTCTAAACTCACATCCATCTCTTAAGTATCACACACTACCTACCTAAGTAAGTGAATTGGAAGTCCACATGACAAATTCTTATCACGATATTAATATGTTAACGATTATCAATTTTTATCTGAGTAATGGGCAAACAGAGGTTAATTAGATGGGTTTTAGAAGCCCAAATGCTCATCCTCATGTTTGTGAATAATTTCTACCTCATCTTTATTCTGTCAAAAGAAAGAAAAACGGCAATTAATGTGGCCCAAAAGGAGCAAAACTGATTTGAATTTATCTGATAATGTTTCCTGCTCCCTTGCTGGTGAGGATACTAATAAACAAGGAGAACCGGGCAACCTGAAGGTTCAGGGAATACAAATATAATATATATATTTATATATATATATAATATTATATATACATATTATATATTATATATATATATATTCTGAGTATCAATGTACACACTTTTAGGAGTAGCATCTCAAAGTTTAGATGTTGATTCTACAAACATATATAACCTACATTATTACACAAAAGATGTTCAGATAATTTTGTACACTATTTTTAGCAATAGGAGGATTTAGATAAACTATTTTCCTGTTGCACTTCATTCCATATACTTGGTGATATTGTGCGCAGTGAATAATGGAGATGTGAATTATTCTTATGTATAATTAATCAAATACATAAAAATCTTTTTTAGTTACACAGTGATTGCTGAAGGCTATTTCATCTTATCAAGGAAGTATAAATCTGTCAGCAAATATTTATGAAGCATGTACTAAGTAGAAATCACTTGCACTTAAATCTTTCTCTTTCCTTTTCTTTCCTTTGATCTCCTCTCACCTTCCCCTTTCACTGAGCAATGGGAGCTATAACTCAGTAAGCACAGCAGGGTTCTTTGTTTACTCATGGTTAACATTTTTTCAAGACCTCAGATGCTCTTACTTGTTTTGTATCTTGAAGCAACTGTTCCTGGAGTCTGGGTCAGAGGTATAAATTCTTCCTAAGCTACAGAAGGAAAGGGAGGAATTGTTTACTTGCACAACATTTCTTTCTGTCTTTTATTTAAGATATTGACTTTCAGAGTTGCATAATGTTAAATGGGTAGAAGCACACATTACATTTTTAAAGAACGGTCTCTTCTTGTTATTAGCATTTCTTCACCCTCAGAACATTTAGCTCAGGAGTTCAGAGACTCAGGACCTGGCCCCAGTTCTAACACTAACTTTGGGGAAGGCACTTCAGACCTCTGGGCCTCTGAAGTGTTGGAATTAGATAATTTCTCAAGTCCCTCCCAGCTCTGGAATTCTAGGATTTCCTTGTATTGATCTTTATAAATAGGGGTAACTACTAATGAGGACCATGCAGAGCCCCACACAGAAGCCATCCCAATGAAACCGTAAGAGCGAGTCTCTGGCACTTTCTCGGATTACTGAAATCCAGCAGACCTGTCACTTACTCCTCAGTAGAACGATTCTTTCCAGCCGTTTTACATACCACATGATTCTGGCAGTTCAGCTGTCAAGAATCCAGAGACCACTACATTTTTGGCAGCTTTGCAGGTCTAAAGTCTTTCCTGTTTGATTTTATTCAAACCCAATAAAGCAGTAACTTGTGCAAAAGTAGAAACTTTCTGCATTGGGTGTTTACCCCTACAACAACTGTCATTTTTATTCCTCTTGACTTAAATTTAGCTGTGTACAAAGAGCAACCAATGGTGGGATGGAGTGTGGGGGGTGGGAGGTTATATGATTTGTTTTCTCAAGATACAATGCCACTAACTCCTTTATCCCACCTTCTGTCTCCCTCACCTCTCAACCTTCATCCAAGTAACTATCCACATTTCCCATCTTTCTACATCCACTGATAAAACAATTTATCTTCTCTTCAAAGTAAGAACCATCAAAATTACTTCCTTGCATCACATGGCAAAACCTCACTTTTCAAGGAAAACCCCAGTATTTCACACAATAAAAGAAAAAAACAATTTAAAAGAATACTGTTTTACCTCAGGGAATGCTGGCTTTCCCTTCTTGAAAATGTGGTGACAGGAAGAGAAGAAAATAAACATATACGGATTAGTTACTACATGCCAGGCACTTCATCTCATTTAACACCCACTATAACCTCTGTGACAGATAATGCTATATCCAGGATACCGCTGACAAAGAGCCCTGAGGTTGACTGAGGCATGACATTCTTTGCCCATATTTAAACAGAGCCTATGCAGTTTCCATTATACCACACTGTTCCCATTACTCTGCCATTATCTGAAAACTACTAAAACAAACATGTATTTCATTTCTTCATTGAAATCAGTCTTAAAATCTTGTTTTAACAAAAGTGCCTCAGCAATTCAACAGGGAAAGGAAAAAAATCTCAAAATTACATACATGCAGCACAGTATACAATAAAATAATTACGTACTTCCTTTGAATGGATGCTAATAGCACTTAACATTTAACTAAATAATTGCTGCCTACCATTACTTCATTTGCCCTGCCTTTTGCATGTGAATGGATTTTTGTATCCATCTCCTATTAAGGATACAGTTCTATTAAAATCATTTTCTTCACCCTCAGAACATTTTACCATAGCCAACTATAAATATTTACTCTCACTTGACAAGCAAGAGCCCTTTTAAAGGAGAGAAAAACAGTCTGCATAGCTGGTTTAAACTTTTGAACTTTATTTCATCCTCAAGAACTATAGAGAACCAGCAGCATAAGTCATAAGCCTAAGTCAATGTCAAGTATGTTCATTCATGTGTTCTCCTTGATGTAAAAAGAACTCTGAATTACTTGTGCAAAATGCTTAGAAATAAGATAGGGAGATATGTAAAGAATAAACATCACAACTGAGAAAATCAGAGTAAAATGTCAATACTGTGAAGACAAGTGCAAACAGATAGCAATACTGGGACTATATGTATGTTACAAATTGGATTCTGAGCTTGCTGGCCCTCAAAATCAGGAAAAAGTATATAGCCTATAGACACAATCAATTACACAATTCTAATGGTCTATGAGAGAAGAAAGTTCTAGTTAACTAATCAAGATAAAGCTTTTACCACAATTTACACCTACAATAAATTTCTCAAGAGTGAAACTAAAAAAGAGAGCAAAATACAAGAAGAAAGGTATTCCTAAACATCCCATTTCAACCAGTTTCAATAAATCTTTGAAAAAATCAGTTGTAATGATGAGCAAATTGAAAGGTGAAGACTTTGATATAATTGAGCATACGCTGGGCTACAAGGTCTAGAATGTATAAGGTCTGTTTTAATACAGTAAACTTCTAATGCATGAATCAATGTTACGTTAATGTTTCATTTATCCATTGTAATTACAAACTTAGACTTCATACTTAAAAATGATGGAGATGCTTAATTAATTTTAAACAAATAAAAACAAAATGAAAAACAAGATATTAGTGATGAAATGGGCCTTATGCCTTTATTTCAGAAATTGCGCACAACTCTTTAAAGAAATTATTGTTAAGAAATGTACATGTACCTAGAAGCACACAAACTATAAATCAATAATACTTCGGTGAAATATCATAAAATAAACATTCATGAGACGACTGTCCAGGTTAAAAAGTAGAACTTTTCTAGGACCCCAAAAGCCTGCCAACACCACTGGTCAAAGGTAACGACTATCCTGATATTTACAGTACTCACATGCTTGCTTTTCTGGTTTACCACTTAATTATGTTCTAGTTTACCACACTCTAAATTTATTATATAAATTGAGTCACGGAGTATATACTTCTTGTGTCAGGCTTTTCCTCTCATTATGCTTTTTAAGATTCATTCATATTGTTGACAGATTGTTTGTTTTCACTGGAAAATAGAACCCCACTGTATGATACGTAACTTATCAACTGCACTATAGATGAACATTTTTGGGTTGTCTCTAATCTAGAGCTATTATGAATGCCAGTAAGAACATTCTGTATGTTACAGACTGTGTCACGGAATGGCTGAGTCATGGAAAATGCTTCAACTTGACAGGATTATATCCAATAATTTTCACAACTAGCTCAACCAATTTACACTCCCACCAGCAGTTTGGAGGGTTCACATTGCTCTCCAACTGTTGATATCTCCAGACTCTAATTCCAGCCATTCCAATGGGCATATAGTTGTATCTCATTGAGATTTTAATTAACATTTTCCTGATTGCTGATGAGAATAAGCACATTTCCTTGTTTGTGAACTGCCTGTCATTTGCTCATTTTCCTACGTTGATATCTTCCTGTTACTGATTTATAGAACTTCTTTATACTTTTGATTATAAATCCTTTACTGGTTATATGTGTTTCAAATATCTTCTATACCATAGCTTGCCTCTTCATTCTCTTAGTGATTTTTTTTTTAATGAACAGAGATATTTACTTTTAATGACTGTCAAACTTACAATTTTTTTTTTTAAAGATTAGTACTATTTGTATCCTATTTAAGAAATCTTTCACTATCTTAAGGCAATGAATATCTTGGTATTTTCTTCTGAAAAGCTTTATTGCTTTTGGTTTGTCTTTTACATTTATGTGTGCAATTCATGTGGAATTAATTTTTGTGTATGATGTGGAGTGGGAATCAAGTAGTATAATTTTCCATATGGATACCCAACTATCATTTATGACAGACAGTCCCTTCCCCGTTGCTCTGCTGTACCTACTTCACCAAGCATTTGTCTATATGTGCGTGAATTTGTTTCTGGGAATCTCTGCTACACTGATCTGTCTGCTCTTGCATCAAAATCATATTGTCTTAATTATTGTAACATTACAATAAGTCTTGATGTTTTGTAGAACAGGCCTTCTTACTTGTTCTTATTCAAGAGTGCCTTGGTTCTTCATGGCACTTTGTATTTCTGTATAAATTTTAGCATCAGCTTTAGATCTATTTAACAAAAAACCTGTTAAAATTTTGATTGAAATGGCACTGAATTTATATGATTCGTTTGAAGAGATGACATCTTTAAAATATTGAGTCTTCTAATCCATGAATATGATATAGCTGTCCAATTATTTAGGTCTTCTTTTATTTTTCTCTCAATAATATTTTATAGTTTTCTGCATAAAGAGCATGCAACAGTTTCTGTGAATTTATCCCTAGGTATTTGATATTTTGTGATGCTACTGCAAATGGTATTTTAAAAACTTTAATTTCTGATTGTGCTGAGATCTTGATATACAATTCATTTTTATATAATATAATGAATAAAAGTGGTGATAGAAAGCCTCCTTTCTTATTCTCAGTCTCAAAGAGAACACTTTCACCAAGACCATGAAGTTTGGGAGATATTCTGTAATGAGATTTAAAGAGTTCTTTTTCTATTCCTGGTTTCCTAGGATTTTTAAAAAATTATGAATGGATGTAGAGTTTTACTAACTGGGTTTTTCTGAGTCTACTGACACTCTGACTATTCTCCTTTAATTTGCTAACGTCATGAATTAAATTATTCTAATGTTAAATCAATCTTGTATTCTGGGGGAGAATAACTTTTATATATTTTTATATACTCTTTTTATATATCCTGAGTTTGCTAATAATTTATAAGATTCTTTTATATCTATACTACATGTTTTTTAAATAGTAATTTAAGTACTTAATAATGTATAAGATTTGCTAATAATTTATAAGATTCTTTTATAGTTTGCTAATAATTTATAAGATTCTTTTATATCTATACTACATGTTTTTTAAATAGTAATTTAAGTACTTAATGTTTATATTTATCTGATATTTCTGGCTATTAATATTTTTAATTATTATGGAAATTTTCAGATATATATAAGTAGAAAGGATGGTATAATAAACTGTTGTACCCAGCACTCAGCTTTTAGTTATCAATCTTTTCATCTATATATCTCTCCTACATAATCTGTTGGATTATCAAAAAGTAAATTCAAGCATTTTAAATTTAGCAATGAAATTCATATGTATTAATAACTAGAAAATGTATGTTATGAAGGAGAAGAAAGCTCATGAATATATTTTTAACTCACTTTCTAATAAAACAGATGGAAGCCATTTATAATATTTAGTGAGTGGTGAGTTTCAATCACAGTCTAGATCGTACAGTGGCGCCTGTCTTTGGATATATTCTATACAGTTTCTCCCTTAAAGTCTATTAGGCCCATGGATGAAAACACAGTTACCGTGTTTCCTCCAAAATAAGCCTAGCCAGATCATCAGCTCTAATGCGTCTTTTGGAGCAAAAATTAATGTAAGACCTGGCCTTATTTTACTATAAGACCCGCTATAACATAACATAACGTAACATAACATAACGTAACGTAACGTAACGTAACATAACATAACAACATAACATAACACCGGGTATAATATAATATAATATAATAAATATAATATAATATAATACCAGGTCTTACATTAATTTTTGCTCCAAAAGACGCATTAGAGCTGACTGTCAAGCTAGGTCTTATTTTCGGGGAAACAGGGTAATTGAAAGTATGTCATGAATGTTATAAACACAAGAGAAACAGCAAAGGAATATAATCTGAGGCTAAACTTAAGTGTTCATATTCAGAACTTGTTGGAAATGAAACCTTCACGTAATAAAAGACTTAACTTTTACAGTCAGGTATGAACTCATTCTATCAGACTGAGACTCTCTACTGAGTATTTATACTGAAACTACTCTGCATACTATAATAAAAACTGCACTATAAATGGGAACTTCAGATTTTAGTTGTAGTACTCTAGACATTTTGTAAGCACACATGGGTCCCAGTATTGAATTCAGTAAGATAAGGAACTGTACCAAACTTATATCTAAAGTTTCCCATTAACTTTCTATGGGGAAAGGAAAAGGTGTTAAAAAAGTTAAATATGAAAAATATAAAATACAAAAAGCAGTTTGTACTGTCTATCAGTTTACTACCCAGTTACTACAGAGAGGTGCATGACCTTTGCTAATACTCAACTCTTTCAATTTTTTGTTTATAAACTTTATTTTTAATATTTCAATATTTCTGAAACAAAATTGAAAACAAATGTGGGGAAAAGGTTTGGTTAAGGTTTTAAATTAAATTGAAAGTATCAGTTGAAGAAAATTTGTATATTACATAAGAAGGTTTCACTATTCTGTTTTTATTTTGTATGTCATTACCTAAAGTGTAAAGCCCTAAAAAGCATTGACAGTTTTATACCATTCAGAGAATCGACCATTTATGAGTTGACAGGGAGAGAAAAAAAAAGTATTAGAACCATTGAAGCAAACCAGAAAGATAACCAATGAAGTCTGACTGGGATTTCTGATTTTTCTCAAGTGTTGTGAATGGCTCATGCACATCTACCATTCCCACCAGCTGTGACACGAATAGTTAATGGGAGTGGGGGAGCTTTATTCTGCACAATATGTGCATTCTCTTATGCAAACACACTTTTAAACATGTCTTATGATATCTTTTTAAAAACAACTTCAGCATACAAATTAAACACACACACACACACACACACACACACACACACACACACACACACGTTAACTATTAAATTACCATTTTTGAGAAACGTTTTGGGGTTTCCATTCTCAGAAAGTAGCAGGTGAAAGATGGAAGTTTATAGACAGAAAGATGGGGTTGGGGTCCCGGTTAAAATGGAAAGAATAAAAAATGCTGAAGATAGGAATAGTTTGAATTAGTCCTTGCCAGAACATAAATTCCAAGGATGAGGTGGTAAAGAGCAGCATCTGATATTCTAACCCCAGATTTTCCAAGCTAAGAAAAAACATGCTGTGTCTCAGTTTACCAAAACCTAGGTAGCTCTTTTCAGTATAGACAATTCCTCTTTGCCCAGAAACTGTGTACATGTTATTTTCTTTGGCTGTTTGTAACCCATGTACTCACATGGCTGCCAATGGTGTCTTCCTTATATTTTAAGCTCTCGTGGGCTTGAATGTCATCATAGATTTTTTTTCTGCATAATAACTGGCATGCCCCAATGTCACAATGCTGATGATGAGGCCATTACATCTTATGTCTCCAAAAGTCATGTCAGGATATGTAATAGGTAAGTCATACAAAGAGTTAAGATCTTGATTACTCTCTACTTCTAAATTAACTGTGGCAATTTCATCCTCATTCTCCATTTCAGTTTCTTTAAATTTCTTTGTCTAAAAGTTTACTATATATGAGAGCTACTATACATTTGCTACTATAACTATTTCTAACAATACCATTCCCAAAGCATATTACTAAACAGCTACAAAAGTTCCCAGTCACAATGTTGGATCCTAAGATCTCAAAAGGATTTTTAGATATCTATACAGAGCAAAATATATCACTAAAATATAAAGGTCAGTATCCTTATTTAAAAAATCAAAATAGCCCCAAAGGTATAATTCTGATTTAAATAACCACTTTAAATCTTTAATAATTCCAGTTCTGTTTTGATTGTATATTTATTTCAAGAAACCAAATTTGAAGCCAAAATATCTAGTTTAGAATGTGTTCTCTTCAAAGTACACCATGTCTTAACTTTGTTATGTGAATTAAATTATGGTTATTATTTCTCTATTAAAACAAATTCTTTCTCCAGAGGAAAGATACCACTTTTCTGTTCTTGTGATTACGTGCATATTTCCAAAAGAAATCCCAAGATTACTACTAAGATGTATAAAAAGCATTATTAAATGCTTGAGAAATTCATTAATAGTATAGTAAACTCATCAGCAAAAGATAAGCTGTATCTTACCATACTTCATCGTGAGAGAACTGGCATTTTTATTATGTTATAACTGCACCAGAATAATGTTTAGTATAGATCTAAGAGGATTCTAACATATATAATTTTCCTATAAGTATTTCTTAAGAAAATATCCAAGGAAGAATAAATATAAAGCTCTAATTCTGTTAACTTCTAAAGCTTAAGAATACAAATGATGACCCCCCCAAAAAAAGTCTCCCTAAAAAAAAAAAAAACTATCTCCAGCATTTTATTTTAGTTAAAAAAAAGTAAGTAAAAACTAAAAATAATAGAACATTATAGAATACAGTATACTATACTAAATTAATTTTCCTATAACATCAGTGATTTTGATGATTAGTTAAAAAAAAGGCAGAAACCATGGGAAAGTTGCAAAAAATAGCACAGATGAGGAGAAAATTCTCTTCTTTCACTAAGCTTTCTGTGCTTAAATCTATAAAATTCTTGATCTTCCTTAAAACACTATAAATTCTGCAAATGCTTATTCATTAGACAGCTCCTACCCATTTTAACAAGAAAAGTAATTGTAGGTTTCACCACAAACACTGAGTAGGTACTTTCTAAGAATTTATATACTCTGCAACTGAGTATCTTTATTTAGTAGAAAAACTTTAGGCAGAATATGGAGTAGCTGAAAAAAATCAATGAGCAAGCTGTGCTTCTGGTCTGGATAAAGAAGGATATGGAAACCTTCACTCCTGCTGAAAGCACAATAAATCCCCAGATAAACCTCAACAACACACATTTCTTTAAAACCATAGAAGAGCTGTGAACACAATGCAATGTGAAAGAATTGAACAGGAAGAGGCCATTTTCATATCTTGGACCAGTCACTGAGCTTGGAGAAACGAGCTCACCAGAGAAGGACAATCTGCCAGGAAAAAGAAAACCAGACAGACTCTGAATTTATCTGCGGGCTCACTTGTTGGATTTAAATCTGGAGGAGCTCCAATGGCAAAGATAATCCTCTCTGCTAAGTCACTGTCCCACATATGGGAATTTCAAGAATCAGCAGAGGTTGGGTATAGGACACGTGAACTAGCTCACTTGTGGCAGATTGGAGGAAAAGGGTGAGGAACAATTGAAGCTGGAAAGATAATGTCGGCTACAATTTTTAAAAGCTACCATAAGCCAAGTGTGGGATAGTGTGCCAGTCTGAAATAGCTGAGCACACTGGACAAAAAAGGGATCTTTGCACTCACTCAAGGTTTTCCCACAGGCCTCTGCCAGGTAAAGTCAGTCCTCACTTAATGTTGTTGATAGGTTCTGCGACTTTAAGCGAAACAACATATAACTAAACCAATTTTACAATAGGTTCATTGATATAAACAAAGAGTTAAGTTCCTATGGCATTTCATCAAGTATATAATGAAACTATGTTGAACAAAACGATGTTACTCGAGGAACTGCTGTACTCATATCAAGGCTAGGATAGTAGGGGACACTTGAGAGAGACCCCATTGGTGGTGCAGGTGACAGAAGGTGACAGTGAAGGAGAGGCAAGAATGCTGAAAAATGTCTAAGATCCAGGTGCACATAGCCTCCCCAAGACTGAAGCTGAGCAAGAACAACAGAGAACCAACCACATGGCACCTCTACCTCCAAACATTACCCTAGCACAATGTGCTAAGCAACAGCAGTCTTCTCCTGGGGAAAGAGTATGAGTGTGGAGATATACTCTCTTTGTGGTGCAGGTATGCAGGGACAGCTGAAAGCTGAGGGTGGAGCAGTAATACTGACAAAACCCCTCCAGCACAGAAGCTCTATATACTGGCTTGTGGTCCACTGGAGGTAGCAATACCCTAATCCAGCTCAGCTCCTGAATAGATTGATTCAATCCCACATACTAATAACCCAATAGAAGAGGGGATCCCATTTTGAGGCACAAACACTATTTATGTTAGTCTCTAATGTTCACATAACATCTAGCATTCAGTCAAAAATGACAAGACTCATACATGGAACAAACAAAAATGCTCCAAGCAAGTACCACTGTTAAGAAACAAAGCAATCAAGAGAACCAGACTCAAAAATGATCCAATGTTGGAACTATCAGATAGAGACTTAAAAATAACTGGGATCAAAGTATTAAAAGGTAAACGACATGAATGAACAGACAGGAAATTTCAGAGGCGAAATGGAAACCATGGAAATGTTAGAAATTAAAAAAACAATATTAGAGCTTTTCACAAAGATGGTGCCAAAAGCAAAGAAGAGAGTCCTTGCCCCTCCCAAAGCTGAAGCAAAGCAAAGGCTTTGAAGGCAAAGAAAGCAGTCCTGAAAGGTATCCACAGCCAAAAAAAAAAAAAGAAGATCCACACGTCACCCAACTTCCAAAGGCCCATGTCACTGTAGCTGCAAAGGCAGCCTAAATATCCTCGGAAGAGCGCCCCCAGGAGAAACAAGCTTGACCATTATGTCACCATCAAGTTCTATGATTACCAGTCAGCTATGAAGAAGACACACGACAACATACACTTGTGTTCATTGTGTCTGTTAAGGCCAACAGGCTGTGAAGAAGCTCTATGACATTGACGTGGCCAAGGTCAACACCCTGATCAAGCCTGAAGGAGAAAAGAAGTCTCCTGACTATAATGTTTTGGATTTTGCCAACACAATTGGGATCATTTAAACTGAGTACAGCTGGCTAATTCTAAATATAAAAATTTTTCATTGTTATAGGTATGTTTCTTTATGTTGATTTCTGGTTGGGCTGGAGGGAGGCCATACTGTTGCATATATACAGTAAATAACAGGGTTTGGGCAAGAAAAATAACGACAGTATCAGAGATGAAAAATTCCATTGGTGGACTCATCAGCTTCTGATACCTCTAAGGAAATATCAATAAACTTGAAGAAAGGTCAATAGAATTTACCCAAACTGAAACACAAAAAGAAAAAAAATACTGTGGAGGAAGAGGGAAGAGAGCATCCAAAAGCTGTAGGAAATTATCAGATGCATTATCTAAATTGCATGTAACTGGAGTCTCAGAAAAAGGAGAGAGAGAAACAATGGTACAGAAGAAATACTTAAAGATGTAATGACCAATAATTTTCAAAAAAAAGGGAAAGATATCAAACACAGACCCAAGAAACTCAGAGAACCCCAAGTGAGATAAATACTCAATATCTAGCACATCACAGTCAAACTGTTAAAAAAAAACAAATATAAAGAGAGGATCATGGAGGCAGCAGAAGAAAAAATATGTAATATAAAATAACTGTTTTTCCACAATTAATCTGTAGGGTCAGAATAGTGACAGAAATAATATCATTGGTTTCCTGGTGTGGGAAGGTGGAGATTGAGAGGATTGATTCCAAAGGAAAATAAAGAAACTTTCTGGAAATGTTCTATATCCTGATTGTGGTGGCAGTTATACAAGTGTATATATGTACAAGAACTCATCAAATTGTACACAAAATATGTACATTTTATTGAGTATAAATTATACCTCAATAGTTAAATTTCTAAAGTCTATAAACTAAACTGATTCATTAATGTTGCAAACAATGAATAGATAATCCTGCTCATGGAAATAATCTATATCCCTTACGATTATGGTGGTCATTCAACAATCTCACCATTGGGAGATCAAAACAGTTTATTGTAAAATATAACTTTTTTAGATGTATCTTTAAAACTACAGCAAACCTATGTTAGTCTAACATGGCCTATGTAGAGAATACAATAATATTAATAATCCAGTTAGACTGAATTAACCATGCCTTATGTTACTAGTAGGTTGCAAAGCAGGTGGTAGAATTGGTGACCAAATCTTTCAAAATGGAGTATAACAAATGCCAAATACAAATCAAAAAAGTTATGGGAGCTAGAAACAGTCCAAAATTTATCTGAATAAAAATTCAAGATGGCTTTCATTAAAAACAAAAAGAAAAGCAAACAAAAAAACTTACTGAAAATCGTGAAGGGAAGAAGCCAGAATTCTCTAGTCTGTATTCTTATACAAGTTAGTTTTCATTACTTTTATTATGAAAGCGAGCAAGAATAGAGACTGCTTTATTCACTTAACATTTATACTCCAAAGTTTAAAATTGGTGGTGAAAAATATATCCAATCTAGTCACGGGCATGATTTGAGTTGAATATTTCATTGTGCTTATCATGCTTTGCCTCAGGAGAGAGGGATAAAATTAACATGAGAAGAGTCCAAAATTATAGTAGGATCAAAGCAGTCTGTCTGTAATGTTTCTTATAGAAAAATTCCAAATAAGTATATTCTTTCCCATTCTAAGCAGGGGAGTTTAATTCCCTTTCCCTAAACTTGAGTGGGGGCTGGCCTCAGTGACTTGCTTTGAAAGAACAAAGTATGAAATGGAGAAAAATAATGACTTTACAGTAGTGAAACCTTGCAAATGCTATGCTGGTTAGGTAATCAAGGTTAACATCACCAGTGATATTACACTGATAGCATGTATCCCTGATGCCTTGTGATGAGAATACTTTTCCCCTCTGGGACAGTCTTCCTCCAAACCCACAACTCCTGTGTAATCACAGGAAAAACATCAGACAAACCCAAATGGAAGGCCACTTTGACAAATACTTGGCTAGTACTCTTTTAAGATTGTCAACGTCATGGGAAATAATGAAAGACTTAGAAAATATCACAGACCAAAGGAGACCAATACTAAGGCATGGTGACTAAATGCAGTGTGGTATCCTGGGTAGAATCCTGTAATAGAAAAAGGATACTGGTGGAATCCAAATCCAGCCTGGAGTTTAGTTCATAGTAATGTATCAATGGTGGTTTCCCAGTTTTGACAAATGTGTCATGGCAATGTAAGATGTTAACACTGAAGAAACTGGATAAAGGGTATACAGGATTATCTCCATATTATGTCTGTTACTTACCTGTAAACCTAGGAATTATTTAACAAAAAATTTATAAATCATAAAACAAAGTAGTATGTCTAGATGTCTAGGAAAAGAGAAGGCCAAGGGGATCCCCTGACCTGTGTCTGGTTGTACGGAGCACACATACCCTCACGCATCGTTCCTGTCACTCTTGCTTGGATGGAACACTCCATGTGAATGAAGCTGACTGTTCGGACTGCCTGTCTGCTCATAACACATCACTAGAATATTCTTTTCTACTGTCCAAAAATCACCCAGGTAGAAGACACTTTCCATGTTTTCATTATTTCACCACATGGCCCAACCAGGTAGGTGCAGGTATTTCAGTTTCAGGTTGTTGAAGCCAAATGTACCAATTTCTTCCTTTTTTTTTTTTTTTGAAGTTTTAATTTTGTAGCCCTTTAAAACAAAATTTTGAGAGCTTCGATGTGTAATTCAAGTGAGGGGTAATGAGCAGCCTCCAACATAATTAACACAGTCAATTTATCATTCAGATGGACACTGTAGGGGCTGTGGTTTTGACACATATAATGTTTTAGTTATTTTTAGTATATATTGTGTTTAATTTATTCAGATGATGAACTACTGAAAAAAGATAGGAAGCATAAGATCACAAATTTTGAACTTTAGCAAATTATAGAAGAATGTAAAAATTACAAATTCTCCAGGTTCATCCCAAAATAATTTTATCTGTGAATTGCATTCATTGGAATAAATGTCTTATATAACAAATCAAGGTATCTCTGGTATTTTGCAAAAAAAATGTTAAAAAAAACAATATAAAGATGATTGTATCCTAACTGGTTATCCACACCTGCAATGAGAGATTGTGCTTGCAAGTAGAATCCTGAAACATTCTTTTTTATGTCATCGTTTAGAAACCAAACAGGAACTAAGAAAGTAGATTTTCCTACAGGGCAAAGTGCAAGAATTCCATACATCGAGATGAAAATAGTTGTTGACTATTTTTGATGCCTTAGCACATAAAGAAATACAAGACAAAACTGTCTCAACAAATAATTTTTCTTATGTAACTGAACAGAATATATGACCTGTTAAATAAAAAATATGGAAATTTTCTGATAAAGTATAAATATTACTAAGGATTATATTAAAATGAGCTTATAGTATAATCTTTAATAATGTATGGATATAATTTTTAACTTTTAACTTTTTAACTTTTAACTTAACTTTTTAAAAAAATGACATCATATACCATACAAAATAATAAAATAATTTGCAAAATTTCTATGAGGGAATCATTGAATTTATGAAAGGGTTCACAAATTTTAAAAAGGTTAGGAAATGCTTAACTAGCTCAACTACCTTGATTTACGGACGGAAAAAATTGAAGCCCAACATTTGTTTAAATTCATACAGGATTTGGGTGAAAGTGACAGTGTTAGGGCAAGAACCTAGTTCTCTTTCTTCCTCACAATCTTTCCAGGACATAACTTCTCCTGTAAGATAGCGTCAGCCTTCATCTGGTTGGCTATCAACAAAATCCTCACCACTAAACAAAGCAAGTCAGAAAACTCTCATCCTTGGATTTCTCTGTATGCAGGAAATGGATTTAAAGGCAGCTCTGGAAGCACATCATCTCATCAAAACACGAGACTTAAAAATTACACGTTCATATGAATTAGTGTCCCAAGGCTGCTCACGGCACCCTAACTGCCTAACACAGCCCTACTGTCCCTACAGTGGGAGGAAAACTAAAAACTTAAGAGTTCTGGAATAATCTTACAACAAAAAGGAGAATAGAAAACAGCAGAGGAAAGCAGAGGGGTACAGAGGATCTGTGAGGGAAAATACAATCAAATCAAATGTAGAATAAACTGTCTTCTTGCTTTTTCTTCCTGTCATGTCGCTTCTCTATTCCAGGTTCCCCCCCAAAAGCTAGTTCTCAAGTTATATATTATGATTTAAAATAGTATTTTGTAAGTACAGGTCTGAAATCTGATTATTATGATAACAATCATCTTTACCACCACTAATGCTTGCACAGCATGACTTGTTTTAGAAAGTATATTCCAAATTTCTGACAACCAAAGTATAAATGACCTTTTGGAACAGTGTCTATTTGTAATTCCTGGTCTCAAACCCATTTCACAAAACAATGTTCTTCCAAGCCAGAGCAAAAAAACACACATTTATTTGATTTTCTGACTTGTATTCTTTGTAAAATAATAATCTTGGCAAGTAATTAACAAACAAATGATTAAAACATTAAAATATGCAAAACCATAACAGTGGTGACAATTATATCAATAGTTCATTCACTCATTTATTAATTTGTTCAGCAATTGCTTACTGAACACCTACTATGGGTCAAGTAATGTGCTGGGGATGAAATAAAAAGATGAATGTTCACCACTTTTAGGGATAAGCCAGTAGAGCGAGATAGATCTGTGAATCAACAAGTCCAAAGAAGAGTGGTAGGGTAATAACAAGCTAAAACGAAGGCACAGAGGATGGAGGGTGGGGGTCAATCAGAATCATGTGTGACGGAAGAGATCTCGGGGAAAAGGCTCAGGGAGGGGCTGACCCTTGAGCTGGAGTGTGAAAGGTAAGTTGGCTTTGGCAGATAATGAGGATGGGATACATGGGGGTGGGGGTGGGAAGCACAAAATCTTCAAGCTGATCCACTGAGGTATGATACACGATGAAGCACACTGGGAAACAGCAAACAAACCATCTGGTAAGGCTGAATTTTGGGAAAGTAAGGTACAGAAACAGTACCTCACTCTTCAGGGCTTAGCTATCGCTGAGAAATACACCTCTATCCACAAACAGCTCTTAATTGTTTCTGAACACAGATGATTTTCAGATTCTAAACATAACTTAAAAACAAACAAACAAAAAACCCAACACGCAAAGTGTACTGACCACTTAGAATGAGTCAGGCACTTTATATACATTTCTCATTTAATATTCTCGACAACCCTAGAAATAGGAATGATTATTTGTTTCTGAACATAGACCCTTTTCAGAATTTAAAGATAACAACAAAATCAATAACTACAGTATATTTATTACTTACTATGAATTAGGTACTACACATACATTTATTTAATTTTGTATTTGCAACAATTGTAGGAAGAGGAATTATTTCTATCAGATAATAGCAGCTAGGCAATTTACTCCCAAGTACACCAATTATGTGGCTTCAAACTCAGTTTAACTGAAGCCCGTCCTCTTGGAACCCGCTTCTGAATTAAAAAAGCACATTTACACACCATTATTTTCTTCTCATTCAGATCACACCCGACTCACGGGTGGGGGTCTGAAATAATCTCTTTTGATTCCAGATCCTCCTCTAACTACCACTCCCTTTCTCTCTCCACTTCACAGCAAAACCAATAAAGAGTTGTTTACACTGGCCATAGTCACTTCCTCACTTCCCATTCTCCTTTCAAACTAGCGTTCTTACCGAAGAGAGGAAGAATTTGTTGTGGACAATGTCAGCTGCGGCCTCCACACTGTTATTCCAATGGCCAACTAATGAACTGTCCACATATTACCTGACAGCTCAAAAGGTTGTTACTTTTTTTTCTTAGCTCCAGGACACCATCCTCCCTTAATTTTATTGTTTTCCTCTTCTCCTTGTCTTACCTGACCTTCTCAACTCCTCCTCTGCCAGAGGAACTCTAAAGTTGAATTGTCCCTCTCTCAGCCGAGGGTTTTTCTTCCCTTCCCTTTTTGGAGTCCAGTACATCTATGTGCTAATAATCAAGAGATTTTTATCTCTAATCCATATTTTTACCTCTAATCTATCTGTACAACATCTCCTCTAGGACACCAAATGGCTATCTCAAACTTAACACAACTTAATAAAACTCATTTCTCATGCTTTGTCCTTTTTAAAAAAATTTCCAATGAAAAAAATAAAACTTAGCACACAGCAGGTGTGCTTCCCCATAGCAAAAGAGGTAATGCATTGCTACATATATTTGATCAATAAGCAGTATGAATAACTCAAAATTCCAAAGGCCTTCTTTAGATATATACTTTCCTACCATATTCTTTCCTATAGTACTTAGGGTGACTATTATAATATTCAGGGTAATTACTTTGCTTATTGTACTTATAAAAGTGGAAATTTAATAAGCAATGGATTATATATATCTTAAACTGGAATTTGGAACATGTTTCTATTTTTAAAATGTTGACGAAATTGATCTCCTGCTGCTGACAGTAGAGGACTATGCAATTTTAACCAAGAGGGTAACTAGAAAAATTGGACAAAATTTTAAATATATAAGCTTAAAAGCACTGGGGAGCCGAAGTCAATGAAAATCTAAGGGGAAAAGATGAGGAAACCCAGAGAGGTGAGCCTGAAATCTGGCTCCTCTTCCTGGAATTAGGAGCAATGTGAATCCAAAAGAGGTAAATGAAACCCTAGGAAACCTCAAACAGCTTGGAGCAGCCCAGTGACTGCCAAGATAGGTTAGAGGCTAACAAAGCCTCTATGATTTATGTGGCCACCTAAAGGGCTACACCAAAGGAGTAAGTGTGAAGCAGACACAACACAGTTCTTAAAGGCTTGAAGCACAACTGCAAATCATTTCCATCTTTGAAAAATGAATTAAAGGTGATCCAGGATTGCTAGTGTCCTAGCTGCTTGCCAGAAGCAAAGGTTAAGTTCTCTCTGTAGGAAGTTATCATCAATTTAGGCCTCAAAATTTTTCTATAACTGTTAAACTAAACAATAGCTGATATTAATAAAAAAAAAAAACTATCAGATACATAAAGAGGCAAAATAACATGAAAACAAAATAAAACCAAAAAACCAGGAGGGAAAAATAGGTGATAGAAACAGATCCACAGGGTCTTCTATGACATGATAAGACAGACTTTAAAAAAAAAACAAAAAACTATGCATAATAAATGCAAGGAGCTACAAAATAAAAATCAAGATTTTGTCAGAGAACTGGAAAATATAAAATGAACTAAATGGAATTCTAGATCTGGATATAGTAACCATAATTAAGAGTTTAAATGAATAGGTTTAAAAGAAGATTAGACACAGCTAAAGAGAGAATTAGAAAAGAGGTCAGAAGTCATATAAGAAAACTGATGGAACACAGAAGAGAAACTATTGAGAGGAGAGTAAGAGATAAGAAAGGATCAGTAAATATGTATTGTAAAATATGTGTAACTGAAATTCCAAAAAGAGAGAAGAAAAAGGGAAGAAACAATATTTTTTAGAGACAATGGCTCAGAGTTTTCCAAAAATCAATCAATGGTATTAAGCCCTGCAAATCCCAAAGGGGATAAAGAAAAAGAAAACTATTCAAAGAAACATCATAATAAAAGGCTGAAAAACCAAAGACAGAAAATTTTCACAGTCGTCTGAACAAAATAGATTACCCTTTATAGAACAATTACAGTGACAACTGACTTCTCAACATAAAACAAGAGAAAACAGAAGATACTGCAGAAAATAACCAATAATCTAGACTTCTGTCTCTACAGAAAATATCCTTCAAGAATGAAGGTAAATATAAACATTATCAGAAAACAAACACCAAATACACAGAGTAATTTTTTAATATTTCTGTTGAGCTAAATAATCGTATCTATTCATCACAACTTGGGGGCTATGCAATGTAATTACTGAATGGCCATATGTATTGTCTTTTCTAAGACACTAAGGACAAACATTGTTTAAAAACAGTCCAAATCAATTTAGAAACTGATGGGAGGCAGAAGGGTTAAGAAGGAAAGAGCAACACTTATCAACTTATAAATGTTTTAATTTAGTTATATAAACTCATTAGAATTAATCTGTCAAAATTATTTATCTTAGAAAAATTTTCTATTTGAACTAATTTATAAATGCTTTAAAAGTAAAAAGTATATCACTTTATATCTGATGCATTTTATTAAATATACAGAAATCATTGGTGATAAAAGCCTAAAAAAGATGATTCTTACTAAAGCAGTTAATTGCATACTCTGAACAGTCTGGGTGTGATTTAATTTTCTGATGACAAGAAATATTTCTTAACCATCTTTATAACTCCTATAGCATGCCTAGCATATAACTCTGCACATAGTAGGCACCCCAAAATGATTTACTTAATAAGCAAAATTCTGAAAGAAAAGAAAGGCAAGATACTGTATCAGCTCAATTCCAAATGAGAATAATTTTTCCTCATTTCAAGGTTGGTAAATGAAATTTTTCTCATTTCAAGCTTAGAACTAATTTTAGTCCTTTCATCTTTAAATAGAAACCACTCTAGGAAATTGACTTCAGGGTATCATTTTCATTTTTTTATATATATTTAAGTAACTATTAGATATAAGATGAAAGGAAGTCTCTCTGAAAATTTAGAAGTTTCTCATGGATTTAGATTATAACCAAATTACTTTCCACATATATTACTGAACTGGTTTTAAGAGTGTTTTCTATTTATCAGCATGTACAAAAGGCCACCAGTGTTGAGTGCACTTTAAGGAGCATAAAGAAAATACTGGCTATAGCTGTGGCACAAAGATCCAGGAACTTGGTAAATTAATTATTTACATGTCAAGAAAATCAGATAGTCATGATGGTGAAAAAGAGCCCCCCCAATAATTAGGACACTCTACAATTCACAGTACATTTTGACTTGGGGGGAAATAAAGGACAAAGGAATGGGTAGAAGAATAAATAATCATATATGTAGTAATTGTCAAATCTGGATAATTAGGAAAAAGCGTGTGAGCCAAAAAAAACAACACAAAATAGGATTGATGAATTGGTAAGAAGTCTCTTTTTTCTCTTTATAGAAAAAGGTTATATTTCTTTTTCAGTAAGAATAAATATCCAACTGAGTCAATTTTAAAAGGAACCAGAGAATAAAAATCAATAAATCTAGAAAAAAAGTCACATATAACTGTATTTTTTCCAATATAGCTTTTCCCAAAAGAATAGCATAAGAAGTTCGTCTTCTGTGTAACTCCCTAACATTGCTGTTTAGGTAGATAGAAAGTATTTTTCCTTCTAAAATGCACCATCATTTAGATTTATGAGTTAAAACTACCAAAGGATTTGTTTTGTGAGCCATCCCAATGCAAGGGTTAGTGCCAAGGTGTCATTCCATTCTTGCATTAACACATGGGATCAAATAAATGGAATTCCCCAATCCCCATCCACGTCTCAAAAAGTCACTGACTGCTGGAAAACAACAGAAATTTATTTTCTTCTGGAAGTGAATCAGAAGGCAGATCATCATTTGGTAGCCAGCATATGATTCAGCAGAGCTTTGTATAAAAAAAATATAAAGTTCAAAAACGACCCCAAAAGGGCTCTGGAAGTAGTAGACTGTCTTTACCCTTCCTGGAATCACTACCGGCAGCATCTATGAACTTCTGACTGTGTGTAAATGAAGAATCCACCAGGATGACAAAGTAGTGACTTTTAAAGAGCAGCCAACAACAAGCACTTAGGGACACTTTCAGCAAATACAGGTAGGAGAAATGCAAACGTATGACAATAGGTTTATACGGCCAATAATGTGATTAAGTGAAACATAGGGCATGAACATGGGTTGTGAATATTTAAACAATTTCTCAGAAGATAATAAAATGTGTTTACAGAAAATGATACTTATTTCTGTGTCTTGTAAGATTGCTATGTTTGTAGCTTTTTGTCTTCACTAAGCAAAGGTTAAATAAAAAGCAAATTATTTAAAAACAATGTATTTTTTTTCTAAATTTAAATAGATGTTGGAATAGGCAATTTAAACAGGAGGAAAGGATCTATGTAGATGCACAGAACTAACATTAAAGTTAGAGTTTGAAATTTCATCTATCTTCAAATGATCATCTTAAAAGTACTCCCAGATCTGCACTCGTTTTTGTAATACTAACCACCTCCCAACAATGAGACATAATCAGTACTGTTAATTACAGTTATTATGTAATTAAACACTAGAGCAATTTGTATTTATTATAGCTATTAAACTAGAAAGTTCTTGGGAGTTTAGAGGAATTGCCTTCTTTTGAGCTCAAGCTGCCAACAGGTGATGCTTTTTTCTCTCTATAAAGAGAGTGTCAAATAGAAGACAGGAAGAAGAAAATACTGGGAGGAAAGGTACGAAAAAATGTAATTGAAATAATGCTTTTCATTTTTCTGAATATTCTTGTAACACTTGTAAGACATTTTGTTTTCATACTTTAAGAATGCGGTACATCTTTTAGTAGCGTAAAAAATGGACAAATCAAGGGCCCCAGGGTTTTCAGGAGCCTTGATGGATAGGTCAGGTCAGCCACGGCTCTTTCTTATCAGTTTATGATTTCCCTCTTAAAACCTCTGAACTGAAGTATGCTTTCTTCTTTCCACCCATCTTTCACTTTCTCACTATTCTAATTGTTTGATTTTTCTGTTTTGTTTTTAAAAAAAAAAATGGGCCCAAATTTGGGGAGGGCAGGGAGATATTCTCTCTTGTGGTTTCATATGTTTTTTTTGTTACGGTCTACTGAAAAAGAGTAACTAAAAAAATGCAATTTCAAATATACTTGATCTCCCTTTGGACTCAGGCCTCTTCAACAATTCATGTTAATAGTTTTCAAATTGAAAAAACTATTTAGTTTTAAGACTTCAACATTGGTTTTTGGCAGACAGCTTTTTCAACATAATTTCAACTCTCTTTGAACCTGTCTCCACAGTTCATTTCCCACTGTCTGAGCTTCCAAGATAGCAGTGGCCAAAGGACTGAAATGAGTGTGAGAGCCCATAAAAGTTATTTGTCTAGGGTTCCACTAAACAGGTTACACTAACTGACTAGTCCCACACAATTTAGCAGTTCTACCTAAGCTTAAGAGCACTGCAATAAATTTAAGAGATGGAGAAGGGCAATCCTCATTCTTAGACTAAATTAATCAAGAAAACTTGAGATTGAGGGAAAAGGGGCAAAATGTATGGAATAGAAAATATCAGGGATACATATAAGTAAAATGTAGTTTTGTTTTCCCCATTCCTACCCCAAACAGTCCAGGTAATTGCAGCCCAAGGTTAATCTCTTCCCTCTCCTGTTTAATTTGATTAAAGGGAAATAATGTTATGGAGTATATTTAGGCAAAGAGAAAAACAAAAACAAAAACAAAAACACAGAATGAACAAGCTGTAATGAGGAAAGATGCAGCAACCCTTCCTTCCAGGGCGTAATGGCTCCTCCATGGACTAAGGCTAGTAGCATACATTTGGCTCTGAGAACAATTGTGGTGAGAGTTGTGATGTGATGAGAATGGGGTGGGGAGAGGATTTAAAACATAAAGTTATTGTCATCTAATCGTTTTTATCTTTATATCCATTTATAGCTTGATAAAATTTTCAAATGTAATTCTCATTTAAGATACATTAAATTGTAAAAGCAAGTGCGATGGAAGTGTAAGAGTATCTTCAGTGTCACTCATCTAACTTCTCCACCATTACTACATAATCAAATTTATCTTCTAGGCAACTCTAAATTTACCACTATTTCCAGGAAGGCTTCCTTATGCCCTCCCCATCCATTCCCAAGAAAAAATCTTGACCACCCCCTCTCTTACTTTATCCGTGTCTTCTTTATGACACATTTTTTTCCTACTTTGTGCTACATATGGCATGGTAATCCTTTAACAGACTACAATAAGCTAATTTTAAAATCTGGGGATTGAAAAGCAGAGACCATACATAATACTTCTTTTCAAACCTTAAAAATCAAAGCTCATTAATTTTGTCAGAAGAACAGGGACTGGGTGGAACACAATGGAGAGCAAAGAGGGGAAATACTACAGAAAGTAAATATTAAATAAAAAACAAGAGGAAAATGGGAAATGCCATTCTTTACTTATTCCTCCCCCAAATGAAGAATGATCGGGAAGAAGTGGCCACTAATTATTTTTTTCAAAGTCAACAAATATTATTGACCTTAACATAACTTCAATATATTTTTTTAAAGGTTTTATTGGGGAAGGGGAACAGGACTTTATTGGGGAACAGTGTGTATGTCCAGGACCTTTTTCCAAGTCAAGTTGTTGTCCTTTCAGTCTTAGTTGTGGAGGGCGCAGCTCAGCTCCAGGTCCAGTTGTCGTGGCTAGTTGTAGGGGGCACTGCCCACCATCCCTTGTGGGACTCAAGGAGTTGAACCAGCAACCTTGTGGTTGAGAGCCCACTGGCCCATGTGGGAATCGAACCGGCAGCCTTCGGAGTTAGGAGCACGGAGCTCCCACCACCTGAGCCACCGGGCCAGCCCCATAACTTCAGTATTTTTATGTGATGGCATAGTCAGTATTGGCCACTATCATATTTCATTGCTAGAGATCATTACTGAACTTGATTTAAGTCAATGTAATTTTTCCTAGTTTATTCCCAACCCTCGATGCCTTTTGGTAGCTGCTTATATTAATTTATCACATATTCTCCCAGTTTGTTTGTGTAAACACTTATCTACCACCATTCCTGTTTTACAAAAGGTAGCACAAAATGTATACAACTCTGTATCCTGCTTTTAAAAAACTTATATATCCTGGAAATATTTCCATTTCAGTAAATGCAGAGCTTCCTTCCATACCCTTTCCTCCCTCCCTCCTTCCTCCCTCTTCTCTCTCTCTCTCTCAAGGTAAAGAGTATTATTTCTTTGCGTGGATGCACTGTAGCTTATTTAACCAGTCCCTTTTAGATGGACATATGCCTTGCTTCCAATCTTTTGCTTTGATGACCAATGTTATAACAGATAACCTCATTTGTGTGTCCTTTCGTTGATGTGAAGAATACTGATAGGTAAATATATTTGTAATTTTTGATAGACTCAAAGTCATTTTAAATTGTTTGCTTTAGCCTTATAAAGGACATGCTCAAAATTCTTAAACTGGATAGATGTATTATATTATTTAATCTCCAAACATGGTCTTAGGCAAATGTTGATTTATCATGGTCCTTTCGATGACATAGCAAGTGGCGCTGATATCCAGAAGAGATGCTTGAGCTGATGAGTGAGAACTCTAAATTAAAAACTACTACTATAAAGGGCTAACCAAATTGGTCATTCATAATAAGAAAGATTGGTACCTTTCTCAGGTTATCCCAGATCTGTTTGGAGAAGCTAGGAAACTCTGTAACGTATAACCATCATTGGTATGTTTTCTACCAATGTCTATTAAGAACTAAAACTATGTTAAATATTTGTACCTTTCATGAATTCAAATGGAGAAATATTTCAATGACATATTGTACTCACTTGGCCACATATAAAGTCTATAAACCTCCTTCAAAATGAAGTTCTATTCTAACAGGCTCATTTCAAATCTGGACAGGGAGTAAAAACAAAACAGATAAAGAACAATGTGGGTGTAGGACATTTTTTTTAATCCACAATGATGTTTTCTATTTTTATCTCGAAAAGAAATATTGTATTTTCTCAAAACAATTCATTATTTTTCTAATGTACAGGGCATTATAGCCAAATCAACAAACATAGTAAGATGTCTCTGCCAAGAAGTATCTCCTAATTATTAATCTGGAGGTACAGTCAAACATTGCTTTTAGTTTGATGAGTGAAATAAAACAGAACAAGTAAGAAATTATTTAATTCCATCATTAAAAACAGCCAAATATTTCTCAGGGAGGACCTCTCCTTTTCGTAATTAAATTAACCTGTAAGTTTACCAAGTAAACACCATGAACAGTGTACTTTCAAACTGTTATAACATTACCTCACTATTCTAGCATTTTTTTTAAAAAAAGCAAATACAAAATTTTGTGTACTTTTAAAAATCAACACTTTGCTGTAAGACTTAAAATAAGGTTGACATAAAAATCCCCAAACACATCGGTAAGATTACCTGCAGCAAGGAGTACAACATGTTTGGGTGAATCTGTTGTCAGAGTTCAGGAAAGTAAACAAGTCATAAGCATACTTCTTCCCCACCTCCCAGAGGAAGCTGATCACTATGGATGGTGTTAGGATACAGGAATAGAAAGAGAGCAAGGCCTCAGTGACAGCAATTTTTAATTTAGCCAATCACTACAGATTTTTGTTTTGCTAAAATATAAAAAGTATTTACCAATTATTTTAAAATTTCATGTATTTTAAACGTTAACATTACCACTAAGTAACCAAAAATAAAATTAGATTATCTTAATGCTATTCCAAAGCAGAAAAATACATTACAAATGTTGATCTGAGACCCATAGTTTAACATCTTTTTGGTCAATCACTTCAACTAGCACATAACCAAAATAGGAGTAAGCCTAAAAATATTCTCTTAAGACATGTATTGTACATCACAGTTTCAAAGATGTACCCTGCTTTTTTGGAGTGCAACAGATACACCTTTACACTGAAATGGTACTTGGAAACTGGCATTTACTAGATAAAATCTATTGTTACCCTGAAGGTTATTTTGCCACACTGCATTTCTGTGCATGTACCTTTCACAAAAACCCATGGACAAGCTAAAGAAACAATTCTCCAAGGTCAAACCTTTAGCTTACCAAGGCTTATCAGCCCCCAAACGACAGGCACTATTCAGGATATCACATGGAATGTAAGACATGAAGATTACTAAAACAATGAAAAAGTTATCAGGTGGAACTATATGCTACTGCTGATATTTGACTATTTTTTGATACAAAAGCGGCAATTTCATGTAGTTCAACTTAATATATGTCTGAAGCCTGGCCCAAAATAGAGGTGCTTATGACCAAGAGTTGACTCAAGGAGATTTAAAAATTGGAAACCAATGTTTCACAGCTTAAAATTTAAATGAAGAAATATATTATCGTTTTCATTTTGAACTCTAGTTGAATAGAGACTCTATAAAACACTGTGTTTAAAGATAAGATGAATGTACCCATCTGACAACAGTTACTAGTTCTCAACAGAGCTAACTTCATACTTAAGGTGTTTGTGGAACTTTGAGAGTTGACATTTGTGGCTATTCTGTGCCAGAACAGGATTTTAAAATGTACGGAACTTTTATATTCTTACCAAAATATAACGTATCTTATAATTAAAGCTAAAACCATACAAGGTTATAATTTTTACAAGCTTTTAAGAAACAATTATTAATTCTAATTAACTTGATTATTCAAAGATTAAGTTATGTATATATATGTATGCATGTATATGTACATATGTATAAATGCATACGAGTATATGTCAGACAAGTTTTTTTAAATGCTACGTATTAGGTAGCCTACTTCAAGCGATTAAGATTTTACTTCTTCTCCAAAAGCAATGTAATTCAGCCATCTAGTGGTAAAGTATAAAGCAATCACTTCTCTACATTTTATTATACTACAAAAATAAGACTAGCAGTATGAAGGGGGCGGTTATAGGTTGTCTAATTTTACTGTTTCTTTTCTGTGGTGAGCTCACAGAGTCTAATCAAGAACTCAGAAGCATTTTCTTAATGCACCTTTAAAACATCATGTTTAAATATTAACATGGCCAAGCATTAATTTTTAAGTTATTTTTATTATGCTTTAATGAGCCATTATAATTAAAAATCCTACCACAAGTTCTATTTAACAAATAGGAAAATTTGGCCCTAAACTTGCCAACACACCTCTTAAGCCTATAGGAGATACAGTCTAGTGGGAATGGTACTATACATGCAAGTCACAGAAAAAAATGTAGTAAGTGCTATCACAGTTCATCACGGGAACACAGATAGAGGAATACTTAAACCTGACTACAGCTTCCTGGACGAGCTGTTACTTAAGCTAAATTTTGAAGGATAAAATTCTTCAAATTCAGATGGGCAGGAGGTATTCTATTCAGACACTTAGCGATGTATGTGAAGACAAGGGAAAAAGAACATGACACATTAAGAGAATGTCAAGTAATTTGCCATGGTAACAACAAAGTTCATGTGTGAAGATGTGGAGAAACAGCCAGAGATGGGGTGGGAAATGTGAGTAAAGTGTTTATGGCAAGCTGCGACATTAGCTCGTCTCTTCACCTTCTGTGCTGTGTTCTCTCCTATGAATTCAATGTCCACCTATAGATGAGTTCCTTTCAAGTCCATTATCCTCAAACCAGATTTCTCTGCAACTCTATAGTCATACAAGAGATACTTCCAACTCTACGTGTTCAAAGATCCTATCATCATCTTTGAAAGTTCTGCTCATTTTCTTGTACTCCAAATCTTAATGAATGGAGCCACAAACCTTCAAGTGACCAAGCATAGAACTTCAGTCATTTGTTCATTCCCACTCACCCAATCAAACAGAATGTAAGATTCTGTAGATTCCACCTCCTTACTATATTTTGTAAGCACCTAGATTCTCTATTCCCTCTGAGACTCTTGAGCTTAGTTGTGTATCATCTTTCATCAGGATGATTATTACAACAGTCTCCTGATTCCTAACTCCCCGTATCTAGTAAGTTTACAATAGAGTGTTGGGAATATAGATCTGGAGAAGAGGCAAGAGACCTTAGGTAGACACCAGACAAGGGAGAAATCAGCATGTAAATAAATGGTGAATGAAGTTATGACAATGAGTGTGACCATCCAGGTAGCCCTTGCAGTGCAAAGAAGAGGACCAAATATCGGACCTTTAGGAGTCCCAACATTAATGTGATGAGCAAAGGAGAAGAAAGAAGTCAAGGAATAAGACAAGAAGTCAGAGTTGATGAGGAGGACAGGAAGAGAAGCAGTAAGGAAGCCAAGAGAGAAGAGAGTTTTGAGAAAGAGTGATTTATAAAGTTAGATATTTAGAAGAATGGTAGTGACTATTGAAAATAGATGACTGGACTGAGCAAGCTGGAGTTTCTGATTGACCTTATAACAACAGAATGGTGCTAAGATTACATTAGATTTGTGAAAGGAAATAGAAAAATGTGTAACAATTATCCAAGAAGTATGACTGTGAAGGGAGAGAGGGAAAGAGAAGAGAAGAAATTATACGGCTGTAGGAAGGCTTCACTTTTTCTTTTAGCATTCAAAGTCTTGAATATGTTAAGGGGTTTATGTAAGGATATAGTGAAGATGGATGGAGAATAAATGTCAGAATACTAGAGGGGGATGAATTCAGAATACAGGAGTTGGACTGCCTTGGAGAAAGAGCAACACACCTCATTCTTTAACATGGTAGTATGGATAACCACCTTCACAGATGAAATTAAAGGTAGAGGCGCAAGAAGCTGAAAAGTTGTTATCTAATGTTTTCTCTTATTTTTGAAACAAGAGACAAAGGCATCTATCTCAGGGTGAAGAAGCTGGGGCCAGGATGAAAGAGCTGGAAGCTAAGTAGTAAAAGAAGTTGAATAGTCAACTGTTGTGTGCTATTTTAAAGTGTTAAAACTCTAATCATTAATAGATGGAAAAGAAGCAAACAGTTAGCTCCTGTGTTTTCTAATCATATATTCCCATTTCATTAAAACATGAATCTACAAACTAGTTTAACATTTGCATTTCAGAAGTCAACTGTACTTAAAGTATAATGAAAATGAAAACAGTGCTTCCTTTTAAAGTGGACTATGAAATACAAACCTCACAAACTCCATCTCCTTCAAAATTTCCATTTCTCTTTCTCCTCTGTAAGGAGTGGTGTACTAGAATCAACTAGGTCACTGTAATCCTGCATCTTAGTCAAAGAAGTCGCTCAGTAAAATAAAATAGGTGTTTTGAATAAAGTTGGCATCAATTACTCTCCTAATAACATGTCCTTATAAAGCTTTAGAATCCAAAAAAAACACGTTGGTACTCCAGAAACAAAAGGATATTTGATGAGACAAAATGATCAGTTTATAAATGTCTCAATAATCAAGAAAAGAGCTGTTATTATTTACAGGCTAGTGTGCAGTATTTTGTTGCTGCTTTTTTCTTTAATTTAAAGCTTTATTTAAACATGGTAATTATTATAGAAAAGCTAAAATGGACAGACTTTATTCCTATAAATGGGAAGTAGGAATAAAAAATAATGGTTTCTAACATACTACCTATAAACCTAACCTTAAATCTAACAACCCAACATCACATTATCTTTTATCTTGGTAACACTGTGAATCTTAAAAGCATACCAAAAGACCACATATAAATTATTTAAATATAACAGCCCTGTATTAGCAAACAAATAAGAAAGAGCAGGCAAATGCTCAATATATTTCAACTGAGTAAATGAATGAATGCATACAATAAAATTTTGCTCTACAAATGCCTTTTAATCACACAAGAATTTGGATGGCGTAAACCCCAAACAGTACAAGTTGAAAACATTTAGAATTTTTCCTCCTGTTATTAGCCAAGAAAAATATGTATAGTAAAAATGTACGTGCATATATGAATGGGATGTAAGATGGCTGAGATACTCATCAGAAGGCACACAATTCTGATAGGAGCATGCTTAATGATGTAGGGGAAGGGGGAGAAAAGAATGATGGTTCAGGCACTAAAGGCAGCTGGGAAGGTGGGCAGGATAATGGTACAGAAGCAAACTAAAGGCTGAGCAAGTGACATAAATTCCAATTAAGAGCTGCAAGTTCTAATCCCTAACAAATTCAGAAATATATGTAAATCCAGAGATGCCAAGATTTCAATTGACAAAAGGCAACAGTTTTAAGTGCCTTATATGTTGTAAATGTCATCTTATTCACTCATTTATCAAAAATCATAAAATCATACAATGTGAAATTGTTTCTACTTATAAAACTTAAATGCCAATCTAAACACCTAAATCAATTTATGTAATATTTAAATATGAACACTGTATACATTAAACGTAATTTTAAATGATACAAATTCACATCGATGTTTACTACACACATGTAAACTCTAAGACTCGGCAACTTCCCTCCATTCAGATATTACATTAAATAACAAGAATAGATGACAGAGAGCAACAATAGCAAGAAACACCAAATAAAAGCTTACCAAATATTGCTATATTAGTGCTCCAAATCTAAAAATTAATAAAGTACTTAAGTGTTACTCTTATCCAGCTACCTTACTCTGTCTACACTACATCATTCTAGTATAAGACACTGTTTTCTCAACTAATCTCCTGTGACCACTGATTCTCCAAAGTTCTGCTTATTACAGCCAGAGTAATACTTTTAAAACACACATCTAATTAGGTCATTCTTCTGTAAAAATCCTTTAAGCCTGGCCTCTCATTGCCTTGTAAAAGACTAGACGAGGGCCTGTATAACTATATAATCTTGCCCCTATACTTTAAGTCTCATCTTTCATGGCCCATAAGCCTTCTTTCGGGTCCTCAACAATAGTTTGGGGGCAATCCTCAAAGAGAGCTATCATAGGGAATAAAGATAAAACATTGTACCAACACATTCAACCATACCTACCTGTGAGGGGAAATACTGGACTTTTGATAAAAAGCCATGAGTCCTAATCCTGATTCTTTGCATAAGTCAATTTTCTTCTCAATTTCCTCATCTTTAAAGGAAGGAGATTGGCAAAAAGATCTCTAAAAATCTTCAAGTTCTCTGATTCTATAATTCTTTCACCACTAATTTTACACGGAGATTTCAGATTCAAGGGTTCTACCCCAATCTCTATACTGATTTGGTGCATCAACATTAAGTTCAACTATTTCCTTTTTAATTGAGTGTTTGCACTAGCAATGGGGCACTTCTGAGAAATAACTATTTCACCAATTTCAAGTCTAGCTACCCTTTTTGACAGCTGTCCTTTGGTTCACCTTTGTTAAAAACAACAGAGCTATATATGTCCCCATTCAAATGCCACTCTGTGGAAAGCTCCATCTCAGACTCAACTTATTTATTCTACTAGAGTAACATTTGAATAGGTCAGTGTTCTGTTAATACTGGCAAGAAAATAATTTAGAAGATTATAATCCTAAAAATGCAGAGTCAGTCTAGTAAAGAAACACCGTCTATTAGATTTCCTGTCATACACAGTGGGAAGAAGCTTAACTTAGTATATAGAAATGGCGTATGCTCTGAAATTTTGCAAAGATGAAAACAGTTACTTAAGTTATTAATTATGAAAAAGTCCTTAATTTAATATTTAGAAGTCACTGAGTAATTTAAATTGTGTTGAATTTGCTAATAATATCATCTACACTTCCAAATTCTGAACCAAGTGTATAATTATACCAAAATGTCCTGCCAGACAAAATATATTTTGAGAACTTTGTTGGTTTACTGTCCACTTGTGTTTATCCATGGATTATGAACCTGACTTATAATTAAGAAAGAAAAATTTTGAAAACATGAAATAGGCTAAAAATCCAAACATCTAGAAAAGTTTGAGCAGCATCATCAATTTCCATCATCTAAATTTTTAGTGTGTTCCAGTGATAAAAACAAAGGATTGGCTCCTTACAATACACTGTAACTTATGTCAGTGTTATATAATATATATATTATTGAAACTCTTTCTTTGGCTGGAGCCTTATTTTCCTTATTATACTTTCATTTTTCTAATTTATAGAAGTTATTGCCTATAAAGTTAACCACTCAAAATGTGGTAAAAAAATGTAAGTCAATACACTTAAGTATATCATAATATTAAACATTATTTTGCTCATTTGTTTCTTTCCCTTTGAGAAAAACAAGAAACATTCTCAAATTTTAGTTAATGATTTTGGTACATAAACCATCCAACTTTTAGCTCTTTCCATAAAAAAACTGATGTACTGAAAAAATACACATAATAAACTCTTTATTATCAACACTTCTATTATTAACATGTCCATATTTTGAGAGTATAATGAAAACCGATATTCACACTGACAGTCCTAAGGCAATGAAAAAGATTCAGTAGTACTAGCAAAATAAAAATATATTAACTAAACTTGAGGATTATAGTTGTCTATCACTGCATTCAGATACTCAGTAAACAATCATCGATGACAGCATGTATAGTAAACTGCAATGAAAACAAATGCCACATTATTGTCTATTTTGCTTTTTGTCTTCTTATGTGAAAGCTATCTTATTTTGGAACAGATTACACTTGTACGTATTACAACATTCAACAAGTAAAGACCGGCATACAGTGAAAAGACAGTCTCCTTCCCACCTCATCCTTCACCCACCCAAATCCCCTTCCAAAAGGCAACCACTCTGACTAGTTTCTTGTCTATCTTACATAAACTGTGAGATTTTCTGTTATACAACAATTATGTGTATTTTACATAAGTGCTGTTTACTATATACTCTATTCTACACACATTTTTTCTACTAAATATATTTGGAGGTCCTTCTATATCAGTCTATAAGGTGCCTCCATCTTTCTAATGACTCCTTAATGTTCTATTGTACACATGTACGAAAATATACCTAATCCTTATTAAGGAATATTTGAGCAGTTTCCTTCTTCTGCTATTATGAAAAATGATGTAAAGAATAACCTCGTATATACATTATCTGCACATATGCAACTGTATCTACAGGATAAATTCTTAGAGATGGAATTCTTGGGTAGAGGCTATATGCATTAAACATTTTTTAAGTCTGTATTAATTTACACTTCCTGCAGTTTCTATCTGCAACTTATTAATATGAATAAGAGTGTAATCTTCACATATGTTTAAAGCCATTTGTGTTTCATTTACTGTTAACTGTTTATCTTCTTTGCCAATTATTCAGCTGGGTGACTCTTTTGTTTTTAGTAAATTTTAAAGAAACTCTTTCATATTAGCACCTTGTCCGTTACATGAACTGTAAATTTTTCTCCCAGTTTGTCACTTGTCTTAAATTTGCTTGTATTTTTCTTTGTATGCAGAATGTTTTTAATGTTGTCAGATTAATACATCTTTTCTTTTACAGTTGCTGGGTTTGGGATCATACTTAGAAAGGCTTTTTGATTCCAGAGTTAAACAAATTTAATTTTGGTGTCAGATGTACAAGCACAACTTTATTTTTTCAAATGACCATCCATGGGGTCAAACACCATTTATTGAGTAATGCATCTTCCACTGATTTGAAATGCTACCTTTATCATATACTAAATTTCCCAGTGCCTTTGAATCTATTTCTGGACTTTCTATTCAGTTTTAATACATGTTTTTTAAATAATATAGATCAGAAAGAATTTATAGTACAATGAAGCTTAAGAAATATGTTACGTGTCATAATTATAGTAAACTATCAGATACAGATAAAAATAAATATTTCTGCTCATCTTAACTCTTACTTGTTAATTAATTTACATTTCCCCTCACCCTTGGCACAAACATACTATCTTTCTTTAAGGAGAAAGTTTCCAAGTGTCCAGCTAAGAATTTTCCTTGTTTTAACCCAAAGCGAGTCTTTCCCCATTTTGAGTGTAGCAACTCCAATTAATTACTTATGCCATGTAGCTTCAGAGAAATTTCTTCTTCCTCCTTTTATTTCACCTTTCCAGGTCAAGGTATGATCAAGTCCATTTAGCAAGCTATTTAGAACCCCAGGTTGATGCCACATACTCACAAAGTACACAGGCAATGTCTTTCTACAGCCTGGATAACTTTTTATTTACTTGATTCCCTTTTAACCATATACTGGACTTGAATCTCAGAATATCTACATTCATTCACTCTGAGAATATTTCAACATCATACTCTATGTGGATTCTTTTCCCTCAGACCAGGTCCTCCCTGCTGGCAACTAGCATATTTTAAAATAAATCCAGTAACTTTCAACAAAGTTGTGCAGAGAACAGTCAATGATGTCAAAGATCTCTTATTTTAAAAAGTTTCGTTTTGAACTAGATGCCAAATAGAAGTCTCATTCTCCTATCATGCACACTTGTGGCTGAGATATGGTGAACTAGCTCAGTCATGAGGGAGAAATCACTGGCTCACCACTCTGGTTTACTTCCTATTATCACACCCAGTCCTCTTAAAGATTATGTTACTGTTGTAAAGTCTAAGAAATAGTCATCCCAGAGTCTGCTGTGGATTACAAATAAACTCTAAAAGTCCATTTATTAGTTTATTAGAAATCAATTTGAATATATCAAATATTTGAGTTCTATATTCAGAATCTTATATTTAAAGTAGTATGAAAAACTAGGCAAAAACAAGTTCAAGAAACATACTTAGCAGCTCAGTGTATGTGAATAGAAGTTGGTGTTAAATTTTAAGTTTACATTTTAATGTTGTAATAAGAATAAACGTTCGTTTTGCATATTTTCAGTTATAGAAAGAATTCCAATTATATAAAGCCCAAGAAAACCAAACATTCAAATGCAGAACGTTCAATACCAGTAGTAAATGAGCTCTGGATATCCTCATTATAAAAAAAAAAATCAAATGACCATATTCATTTGTGTGAAAAATCATAATGAAAAGCTCCTAATCTCTTTTTTTCTCAAGTAGTAAAAAGGCTTAAGATATTCCTGTTAGAGAAAACACATCACAACCTACCACTACTACAAATTCAGCCATGTTTCAGTTAATGACACTTAGTAGTAATCTTTCTTGATTTGATTATAATAAAATGAATTACTATAGTTAATTTTTTTAAGTAAGTGACTTATTTCTAAGCTTATCCATAAAATGAACATATATATATATATATATATATATATATATATACACATGTTTAATAAATACAAATGGCACTGCAAAATGCTGATTAATAGCCACACAAAATGGCACATTCCCATTCATCAACTATGGCTAAAGGATTGTTGTGACTGTTCGCAGTTTTCACAGGGAAAAAAAAACTCTGTAAGTAGAACAAATTTATCTGAACAAAGAAATCAAAAAGGTAGGAAAATGCAGATATACCAGTGACAATTCCTTCAAATATTATCCATGTCAGAGGCAAATCTAACATGGGTAAAGTATCAGACATTTTGGTATTACTTCTAAATATTATTCAAAATAACAAAATGCTATCTAAAGGAATTTCATAGTAATAGCAAAATGGATATGACAGAACCATAACCTTTTCCAAGTAAGATATAAACCAGAATGTCTATGTTTACTATCTACCAACTTTCCCCACCATAAAATATAGATAGAGAATAGTTAATGCAGGTATTTGGGAGCATTTATACTTGATTTCCACATACTCAAACTGACAAATGTGTGAAGAAACTGGGACATGTAGAACAAAGACCTGTAGAACAAGAAAATATCTCTTAGAGCTGGTAAATACAGAAGCTTACATCTTCAGTGGTTTGAAGAAAACAGCAAGAAATGAAAAGACACAAGAAATGCAGTGCCAAATTATATTTTTCAAGGTTGGAAGAACATTATAAATTTATTTCACTGATTCCTTCCTGCTTACCTCTGAACTACTGCCATGAACCTCTCTGAGTTATTATTCTACCAAGATGCCCTGGTCGCTAAAGACATTTCTTCCTATAAGCACAAAACTTAGTTTCATTGCACACTATAAATAAAGGATCTCATTTTCCTCTATGTTTATTTTCAGATTCCAACAAATTTTAACAAAATTATCAGAAGCAAGTTACAAATTCACTTAATATACTTTTTTAATTAAAATGTATTCAGGTGACAATGGTTAGTCAAGTTATATAGATTTCAGGTATACAGTTCTGTAATGCATCATCTATATTTCACATTATGTGTTCACCACCCAGGCAGTTCTCCTCCCATCACCATGTATTTGACCCCCATTTACCCTCTCCTACCACCCTTCTCCCCCCTTACCCTCTAGTAACCACTGAACTATTGTCCGTGTCTATGATTTTTTGTTTATTTGTTTGTCTTATTCCTTTATTGCTTTCAGATTTTTGTATTAGTGAAGTCATATGGTTCTCAACTTTTTCTGTCTGACATATTTCGTTCAGCACAATATGTTTTAAGAGTGAAAAATGAGTTTAAGAGTGGAACTAGCAACGACGATATATAAAATAATTTAATACGAAATCTGAAACTATGCAGGAGATTCTTTTTCAGTAGCCAAATTAGGTTGTATGTGGTTTTGGTTTTTATGTTATTAAAAATATATTTTTTTAACTCTGCAACCTCTACTACTTTCCCCCCGTAAGAATATGCACAGGAAACAATTTATTTTTTGGGTTAAAAAAAGCAAAAATGGTGTTTAATAAAACAGAGTTTGTGGTATTTATGTCTTTTAAAATTAAATTACTAAAATTGATCCCACAAATTCTGAGAAATAAAGTGGAACACTTATGAACTGTACTAATATTAGTTTCGTATTTTAGAAAGGATATCCATTTGGTCCCCACAAAAAGTTTTTTCAATATTAAAGTAATAATAATATCCTGGCATGAATTCAGTTTGTTTTATACATTACAAATAAGCTATGAAATGAAAATAAGAGGTAAAAGATCTTTTTTGGATTTTCATCAAAATAACTTCAAAATTTTCCTGAAAAAAGTAATTCCTATATATTTTCTAGATTAGAAGCATCTCACATTTACAGTGTTTTTTCCCAGAAAAATCACTTACTGAAACAATCAGGACCCTGTACGTGGTTTTTCAGGAAAAGCTGATCACAATCCTCAACTGGAAACATTCTCCTGTTGGGAACTCTAATAAAGAAAATGTGGTGCTAGCTGTTATTCTATAAGAAGAAAATAACTTTTACTTGAATTTAATTGCTGACTATAAATTTCCATTAATGACGATGCGGAAGCTTTGCAAGTAAACTTAGAATTGCAAATTCTGTAAAAAGAACAACCACCTATCCTCATTAGAGAAAGGAAAGTTAAAAAGAAAAATTTAGTAAAATGTTCTGTACCATCATTCAGAGAAGCGCCAGGTCTTTTCTTGAATATACAATTGCTCGGAGTCCCACTGGAAAGTTGGGAAAAGAGTAACATAAATTACTTAATGAGTTATTTTAAAAACTTGAATCTTTCTTGGCTGGAGGATAGCAACAGACAATACATAAGATGCCATATGTCTGCAACACATATAACTAATGAAAATCCATGTGCAAAAGATGTAAGGAGTGCTAAAAAAATCAACAATAACAACAAAAGACAACCCCAAAACAATGCATGAAGATATAAACAGACATGTGAATACAAAAATACATAAAGATACAAATAGGCATTCGAGAGAAAACCATTGGCCATTTAACATATGAAAATATGCTCACCCTCATTAGAAATCAGGAATGTTAATACAAATAAAAATCTAAAGAGATAGCATTTTACAACTGATTGCCAAACCTTAAAATTTAGATGATACCAAGTGATTGTAAATCTTATGCTCTGCTGGTAAACATAAGATGGCTTTAAGCAAACAATTTCGCATTAGCCAGTAAAATAGAAAATATGTATACTCAATATTCTATGCCTAGGTATACTTCCTAGAAAAGTTATTTTGCAGGTAGTCAAGAAACATGTACAGGATCGGCCCTGTGGCTCAGGCGGTTGGAGCTCTATGCTCCAAATGCCGAAGGCTGACAGTTCGATTCCCACATGGGCCAGTGGGCTCTCAACCACAAGGTTGCCGGTTCGACTCCTTGACAAGGGATGGTGGGCTCTGCCCACTGCAACTAAGATTGAATGCGGCACCTTGAGCAGAACTGTGCTGAGCTCTTGGATGGCTCAGTTGATTGGAGTGTGTCCTCTCAACCACAAGGTTGCCGGTTTGACTCCCGCAAGGGATGGTGGGCTGCGCCCCCTGCAACTAACAATGGCAACTGGACCTGGAGCTGAGCTGTGGCCTCCACAACTACAATTGAGGGACAACAACTTGACTTGGAAAAAATCCTAGAAGTACACACTGTTCCCCAATAAAGTCCTGTTCCCCTTCCCCAATAAAATCTTTAAAAACAAACAAAAAAAAGAAACGGATAAAAATGTTTAAAGTAACATCATTTTTACCAGCAAATAAAAATAAGCTAAATATCCATCAGCAAATGAACAAATAAATTCTGGTATACAAATACTATGGAAAACTATATAGCAGTGAAAAATGAATCAATAGCCACACATATCAATATAGGTAAATCTCAAAAATATAATGTTGTATCAAAAAAGCAATTTGCAAAAGCACACACAGTATAATTATTTTTAAATAAAAATTTAAAACATGCAACAGAAAAGGTTATTATGGGATATATATGTGTGTGTTTTGAGGGGCGGGATATGGAAGGGGTATACTTTCTATGAAGACTGAGGGCATAAAACAGACACAAAGTTCGGCTGAGTTACCTATACATGGGGACACTGAGAATGCAGTCACGGAGGTATGCATAGGGGCTTAAAAAGTAGGGGTAATGTAGGTTTCATAATCTGTGTAGCAGATACATATATATTCACGTAAGGTTCTTGCAGGTCAAATAAGAAAATCAAAGTGCCTAACACACAGAAGATGCTCAATAAATGCAAGTCTAATTTGAAGACTACGTTGAATCAGATCTAATTAGAGTGATATCTCAGAATATATTTAAGAAATGACCCAAAGAAAACTCAAGGATCTCACTAGGGCTTCAAAGACAACTTTAACATAAATGGCTTTTACCTCGAAGAAAATGGCTTAATATTTTTAGTGTCTCTTAAGCAAAACAAAGTTAAATTTCTATTTTTCTCTTCTTCCCAGCACAGGAAACATCTGAAGTACCGTAGCTCATAAACACACCTCACATGTGCACTTTTTAATTGAAAAACCAGATACTAAAGTGCTATAAAGTTACATTTGAAAACATGGAAGTGCTCTTTATTGGCATATGAAATGTGTTTTTATATTTTGGTAAATTTATCAACATGGCAAGTCGAGTACATTTTAAAAGCAGTTCAATACTGTTATAGTATGACATACAATATACATTAAAATGTACAAGAATTTTGTTGTGTCAGTGCTGACTGTAAAACAGTCTAAGAATAGATGGTTTTCAAACACAATCATTTCTTAGTATTACTGTAGAATCAGCTTTTAAATGGTATTCAAAATGTAATTGTGTTACCTAAAATCTACGAGTTTAACCAACATTTGTATCAAATAACACAGAATTTTGATCCTTTAAGTTAATAAGCCACAAATTGTTACTAGTAAACTGAAAACTACCCCTTTCCAAAAAAAAGAAAAGAAAAAAAATCAAAACAAAAAACCACATTTGGTAAGGTCAATTGCTTCCCACAGGTTGCAAAAGTTAAAGTTTCCCCATAAATTTTCCTACTAGAATTTTTTACTAAATGATTCTCTTTTCTCATTATATCTATAGTTTTTATAGTTTTGCTATATACTATAAACATACATCTACTTTCTGTAACTGCACTATTTTATATATATGATCAAAACTCCTTTTACTAATTTAATCTTTAAAAGCTCTTCTTGGCTGCAATTAAACAAATCACACTAGTTGCAAAATTAAAAAGCAATTACAAACTACCATTTACCAATGTGAGAAATCAAGGGTCATGGGGGAACTCAAGCCAAAACCTGGAGGCAAAAATGGGAAATATCCAAATACCTATTTTTATTCTTTTAACATTAGAGTTGCAATCACGGGCAATTCCCTGTCATTTTTAACTTGTGCTAAATATAAAATTGTATACAAATATGAAAATCCAAAAATGAAATTCCAAACATATCCTATATGTAAATTGTGCTGCTCTTTGCAAAATCAAGCATACTCGTAGATTCTAATGTTATTCCATCAATTCCACTCAGAAACTTTATCTAAATATGCAACACAAATAATGAAACTGCTATGAACTCAAAATTAAGAAGCAGTGTTATGTCAATTAAACTTTATATTGGAACACAACTTACTATACACACAATACTGAACTTAGCTAAATTTGGAGAGAAAACGATTCTTTGATAAGTATACTAGTACTACTTCAAAACAGGATAATACTAAATTTAAAATGTATTTTAAGGTTTTGGTGCCAATACAATTATATGATACTTGAGTTCTTTATGTTGCATTTGATAATTCAAAAATAATTTTTCCATTTGAAAGGCAGGAGTGAACTAAAGATAGGAATTAGATGAATCATTACCTCAAAGTTGTGTTGTTTTGAACATATTAAATCTAAAGAAATATTAGCATTTGAAGGAGTAGGTCAAAGGGTTACCTAGGATATATTACGTATAAGAGAAATCAAATTACAAATCAATTCATAAAAAGCTGGTGTCTCTTTTAAAAACCATCAAACTCTCTGAAGTTGAATCCCACATTAAGGTTTCCCCATTTAGGTGACCAGAGGCTAAGCAGACAGGGCCCAGTGTTACTTAAACTGAAAACTCTGGGATGTACCTTAATTGTTAATATGAGTAAGTTAACAGCTGCGTGAGCATTAGTCTGGAAGGTGGGTTTCTTGGTACCACAATCCATGTTGCCCCCTGCCAACACTGTGCTTGGTATCTTCTAGGTAGGTGGAGTTGTTCTGAGGTATGATAATAAACGGGAGCAAAGAGATGCAAATAAGAAGTGTCACCCTGTGACTTCCCAATTAACACTTTAACTCCGTATCTAATTTCTCCTTCGAAGTTAGCAGTCAGACTGTGTGTGAAAGCTGAACTTGTAAATATTGTAGGAGCTGTTTAAATGGCCGAGAACCTGTTGGGTGGCCAAGATCCTTCAAGATTTCAGCTTGAGGGGCCAGAAGCTCTACACTTTTAATTGGGCAGGTTACTATGGAAAAACAGTGATGTCATTAAGCGCCTGGGGCACAAAACTATGAGTTCTTTAAGCAATGTAGCAATTTACGTGTAATAGAAAATAGAATATAAAGCTCTTGTTCAAACTTTTAAAATGATTCTCAGTATTTCTTGACCTGGCCTGAAGTTTCAGGGGTTTTCATAAACACCTGTTTTTAAGCATGAATTTCTCCTTTCAAACCCTTAGCAGGTATCTAACCACTAAACCACATTAGACTATTTACACAAATAGATCATTTTTAGCTTCTGGGCTCTGTAATAACACCTACGAATGTTCTTTTAAAACTTTTTCAAGAGGAATGAGGTCCAGCTAGGTGGTGGTGGAAGCTGTGGGTCTCCAAGTGCCCTAATTAAACTTCTGGGCACTTTTCCCATTTCCACTGCTAAAAGACTGAAGGATTAGCGGAACAGGAAAATCAGTATCCTGCTTGCGTAAGGAGACGAACACATTAGCTTAGTCGGTGGTGTTGTCCCTCAATGGGTTCTCTCACCAACAGCTCTTCACTTCAGAAAGTGAACTTGATTAAACATTAGGGAAGGAGACACTCATAACAGAGAAACTAGTTTCCTCAACTGAAGAAAGAAATGATTGATCTAGATGACCTTTAATATCCCTGACAACTCTCGAGTTTGTAAAAGAAAAATAATATTCTGAATCAAAAATGTATGTATCTTACAAGAAAATGTTGCACTTAAAAAAATCACCCTTATAAGCAAACTAAAAAGACAACTGACAGACAAACTAGGGAAAAATATATGTAAACTTCACAGAAAAGAAGTTTGTATTCCTAAGGTATAGAAGACCTATATGAAAAGTGGGCTAGAAATATAGTCTTAACTCTATGAAAAGATGTTCTACCATGTGCTTAGTAAGAAGAACGAAAATTACAGCTAGGCCAAAATTCCGATGTTTACCTCTAAAAAGAGCAAATATCTAAACAACATATCCTACCGGGGAGGCTGTGGGAGAACAAGCACTGTCACACATTAATGGTGGAGTTGCAAAATGATACACCACCTATGGAGGAGAATTTAATGATACATAACAAAATTAGAATGCATTTATCTTTGACCCATGAATCCCAGTTCTAAGAATTTCTCTCAAAGACATTCAGGCAAAATATGTACACACACAACATTATTTGCTATAGAAGTATTTGCATTAGCAAAAGAGAGGAAATAACACAGATGACCATCAATAGAGAAAAAAGCTGAAAAAAACAACAACGGTACAGTCATACAATGGAGTACTATGCAACTGTAAAAAAAGAATGTGGACCATCTTCCATAATGTTATGCAGTGATCTCCAAGATAAACTTTACATAAAAAGAGGTAAAATAAAGTATGTATATTATGATGATATTTATCTAAGAAATTGGAAAGGGATATAAATGAATATCTATTTTTTAAAACTGGATAAACCTAAAAAACATTTTTTAAAAGAGGTTACTTATGAAAGAGGGTGAAACCCAGGGTAGGTAGGTCAGTAACAGAAGCCAGACTTCTCTTGAGTGTTCCCTGTGTTATAAATCTGACTTGGGAAATACGCACTGCGTGCTGGAGCTGCCTTGTACTGTTTCTTGGTAAATGTTCAGGTGCTTTTAGAGCCGGTTGTCTTTACCTTGGTAGCTCAAAATGGGCTATAGTGGGAGTATTTGCACCATGAATATCAGTAAACACATCTCCCCCATCTCCAAGTCAGTTAAACATTTATCAGCACAACAGAGAAGCAGTAAATTGAGTAGGTAGAATTACCACATGGAAATGAGCCATTTTAAATGACTTTAAAGCATGGTAATTTGATTATATAGCTCGAATGGTAATATCAAAAGAATTGCAAAAATAATCCTAAACTGTTTTTAATATTGTGGTGTAAATTTTGGCATTGTTATTCTGAGAAATTGTGAGTATTATGGAATAAAGGAAATGAATAACTTTGTTACTGTAATGGGAACTAGGATTTTTACCATGGGACTAAAGAGCTACAGATACAAGTTTGAGGTCATTACTTACAAACCCAATGGTCCTGAAAGCGAGCTAGATGCATCAGTATGAAGCCATGATGTCTTTCATACTTAACATTACATGAATGACTTTCCTAGCTCTGTCCACAATAACCAAAACCCCCTAGGACTCAGTCACACAGATTGTGGTCTTTAATTTCTATTTCCCACAAAAGGAACCAAGACTCCCTGATCTATAAGTACAAAATACTAAAAGAAGTTATAAAAGACTAGTGAAATCATGTCAAAAGGATTCAGAGGCCAACAATAAGAAGCATCTGCTGACCAACAATGGGGAAAACTGTGAGCAATAGTAAGAATAATAACTGCCATGGATTGAAATACATAAAACATGTTTAAATCCATGAGTTTATAACGATACTTGAACACCTCACTGAAGGCCATCTCTGAAGGATGCTAGGAAACATGTTTATTGTTTTAATCATTGGTAAAGGCATTTATCCTGCTTTTTCTATACTAACTGTACTTCAGGGTAACTAAATAGTTAATGAAGGAGTGTTTTTCTTTATAGAAATATTCTAGCTAATAAACAAAGGAGGAATGATAGAATCAATGTGTAGGTAATAAACATTGCGGGGTAATATCACAAAAAAAGAGACAACCAACAAGGAAGGGCCTCCTGATGGAAATACACCACACTACTGTCTATAGTGTTCTTTCCAGAAAGAGTGTGAATGTGTGAGTGTGAGTGTGTGTGTGTATGTGTGTGTGTGTGTGTCTGTGTGAGAAATCTGAATCAGACTGAACCTCTAGATCTAACTACCAATTTACAGGAACTATAAGATACAGAAAAAGCATTTTAAGTGACAAAAAATCTAAATTATAGAAAATTGTACAGGATAGATGACGCAGTTTTTCAACAAATAAACTGCAAAGGGAAAAAAGAGACATGAAAAAGAAACTTACATTAACATTATTACATTAACATTAATTACATTAACATTAACATCAATTAAGGGCATCAATTACATTAACAATTAATTGATATAAGTAATCGATTAATTGTATCAATTACAACAATCAATTGTAATTAATTGATACAATTAATATCAATTAAGGGTATCAAATACATTGACATTAATATCAATTAAGGGTATCAATTACATTAACATTAGATACATTAACATTAATATCAATTAAGGGTAATTTATGAACCTAATTTGAACAAACAATAACTCAATCCATAAAAATACATAATTATGTATTAAGTGTGTATGTACACATGCATACTACCTATGTGTATAACTCTATATATAATGTGTGTAACTATGTATTTGTGTGTAACTATATGTATAATTATATGTATTTGTGTAACTATATGTAAAATATACTTATATGTTTATATATGTATACTTACATATATATGAATATGTGGGTGTGCACACATAAGGTAATTGGGAAAATTTGAACATGGACTAAAGCATTTGATAATATTAAGAAATAGTTAATTTCTTAGGTATGATGAAGATACTGTTTTAAAGAAAAAGGACTCCTTATCTTCTGGAGAAATACACTGAAATATTCATAGGTGAATTGGTACAATACATGAGATTTGTACAAAATATTGGGGAGGGGTGAATGGAAGGATAGAGTAGCAATAATCGGAGATTATTTTGAGTTGGGTGATAGGTACATATACATTCGTTGTTAACTATCCTCTCTACTTCTGTATAAGAGAAATTTTCTACAGTAAAGTTAGAAACCACAGGAACAAAAACAACCAAAAATTATGTAGCTAATATGAACAAGCTGGTAACAGAACACTGACATCAGACTAAGACATTCCAACTTAGGAATCCATCATGATCACCTGGAAAGCTTTTCAAAACATAGTTTCTAAACCACCACTATCTTAATGAGCCTCAAAGATCGAAGTAATCTGTCATATCCCTCAGGATTGTGGGAGAGGGGGGAAAATGTTGAGAACCACTGTTTATGCACCGTAAGGGTGGGGGCTCTACACTGTTCACCTAGTTTTTATCTCCATGCCTGACACATAAGAGGTACTCAAGAAATGTCCGGGGAATTAATATATGACCCTGGGAAGTGAAAATGAAGGTGAGGTTAACAGCAGTAAATGTTAGATGTGCAAAAAACATTATTCATATTTGATATTTGAAAAATCACTTAGGTTACTGAGTTTAAAGAGCCTGGCTCTCTGTTTTAAGTGGAAAGGGTTTTCATCATAAAGCCACAGACTAGTCACTTCAAACAGCTACAAGTAAACTCCCAGAATAAAAATAGTTTTAAATACACAATTGAGTGGGGTGTGGCTAGCAAATATTCTGATTCTACAATCTGTTTTGGACAAGACAGTGCTTCTTAAGTGACTAACAAAGCAAACAGTAGTCAAATTTCGTGTGCTGAAATAACACTATTTGCAAAAAGGGTTGAATGTCCAAGTCTTATTCAATAAAGATACCACATTTTCCAAAGTTAAAGGGGAATATAGAATGACAAGAGCCCACATATATTTACATGGCCCAAATAGAAGGCATATGACCACCTGGATAAAGATTTTGTCCCTAATAAGTACTAAATGGAGCCAAGCCCACTGTCTGACCAAGGGAAACAACAGAATACCTCAAGCACATGAATAATCTAATTTTAAAGCTGGGAGGAGCTTAAAAACCTAGTTCAACCTTTTCATTGTATTGATGAAAACATAGACAACTAAGAGGTTAAGGTGAAAAGTTCTGAAAATAACTGGAGTAACCACAGATGAACAAACACTTTATGAGGTGTACAATGCTAGGTATGATGAGCTGAGAATTAATCTTCTCAACTTTCACATGAAGGATTTCTAAAGGGTATCAGTCTCAATTATAAACAAATAAGTGTGTGTATGTGTGTGTAACCGTATATACACATGAAAATACTAGAATATGTACTTCCAATAATTCCTTTCAAAACAAAATCTTCAGCCTAGCACTCAAAAGCCTCCACAATGTTACCCCACCTACTTTTCCAAAATCTTGTCCAAATGAGCCATAAGCAGATGGAAGCCAGCCATTTTCTCTCACTTCTCTTTTGTGGTCTCTTACATAGTGGAATACATATTATCATTACAAAAGCTATTCCATAGATAATTTCCAAATGATGGAAGAATGATTAGAATACGAACTTTCCAATTCTGTTAACCTGAAGTGATATAAAAGCCACATTTTATGTGAATCTATGAGTATTATATAGAGACATATATGACAATGTAGATGTTTAATATGACAACCAATAAAAGGTTTAAAAATGAGAGTTAGGAGAAAGGGAGGCAGTGAGATGAGTTATCCATTTACACCTCTACAAGGTACTATACAAAGCTTTGTTTAAAAGACATACACAAAATAGTATGCAGGGAAGGGAAAAAAAAGAATAAACCTTTATTTTGTTCACTGGTCAAATATTCAATCATTTCAATTACTGACCAATCCTGATTCCTTACCATTTTAATTCTAGAGATAAAAAAAAAAAATGTATCTATGCCTGTGTATCAAATGCTCCTTCTCATCTACTTCACCTGTATAGTTGATTTGATTTAGCTCTTAAATGATGAGATTAAATAAGATACAAAGTTTGGCCTCTCAACTTTCTACCTTTATTAGATTGTTTAGGATCTTGAAAACTGATTTTAAGAGCCTCCTAACATTGTTAAAGAGAATACTAACCACTGAAAATGACAATGATAACATTTACTTTCATCCTTGGGGAAACAATGTTTCTAGTTGGGCTGATTCAAGATCACTGAAGGGAATTACAAGGTAAGCCAATGATATTTTTAAAAAGCTGAAAGCAAAGTTTGAAGAATTTTTTTCTTCTGAAGAAAACACAGCAACCTTATTTAAGCAGACATGATATGACATTATATAGTTAAGGGTTTTTGCAATCTCTAAAGTAAAAGCCCAAACTAAGCAATGAAATCTGAAGTCATTTACTGAACATAGTTTAGTGCTGTGAATAAACTCAATCCTTCAGGGTAATTATATTGCTAACTCCGCTATCAACTTCATGGATGTCTTGTCTCTGTCTGGAAAATTGAGAACATTTAAAAAAAATGAACATGAAAAAAAAATGAAATATTTACGTTATCATATTTCACATTTCTTATGAACTTCTGAGAGAGTTCAAATCTAAAATAAAAAACAGCATACCTACACTTTCACCGCTGCATTTCTCTTAAGCCTAAAAATAAGTAAGCTATTTTCATAAAAATTTAGGAACACTTGTGGACACATTGATGGCTTTATGTATTAATTGAAAATTGAGATGCTGGTTTAAATTCACACCCCCCCCTCCAAGACTTCTTCCCCTACTTTTATATACTACCAAATATTTTTAAACAAATAACACAAGAATGTGCTTTTCAAAAATATAAAAGGGGTAGTATCATCCCATCATGAACCAACCTAAACATATGAGTAATAACTTCTAAAATAAAATTACAGAAAAAGATGGTGCATGGTTAAAACTATTAATATATATTTAAGACAAAGAGTTTATTTTTCAATAAGAAAACAAGGAAAAAGACAGCTCAACCTGATTTGGTATGTCTGCCCAATAGAACTTTCCACCATAATTAGTGTTTTCCACTTCTAGGGGAGGAGCTTAACCTCATGTAGTAAGAGGAAAACAGTATAAATACTGCAGGATAGCTCTGGAGAAAGAGTATCTTCTGCTTTGCTCACCTGAGCACAGCAGGGCTCAGGGCTGCCATCTCCAGAACTCCTAGCACTCAGGTAAGTCTATTACTCCATACCCATAAGTGAATTTCCATGTTAGCTTGCTTGGAAACAAGCTTCAATAAATTAACTACTTAGATTTTTGTGATTTAAAACAATGGTTTTCTACTAAAATATACTCAGAAAGTTTAATTTTCATCAGCCTCTATAAAAGTCCTAAAAAAAGCAGATTTGGAAAAATGTGCTCTAATCTGAATTTGAAACTATTGGATACTTTTGTCTATGTCAAAGATCTTGAATTATTTAATACAGACAGCAAACTACAATTTGTTTCTTTTTAAAATCACTTCAGTTTTAACTGATTACTTGAATGTGGTTTCTAAAAACAACTAAGATATATATTCATGTAATTAAAATAATTATAACTTATTACTTTATGGAATATATTTAAAATATGTAGGATAAGATAAAAAAGTAGATAACTATATAAGGAATTTGTGTAATATTAGAAAAACATACCAGGTCAATAACAAAGTTTTGTGAAATTATTCTTTTCTGTTTTTCAGACTCCATCTGAGAACATGTTGCCACAAATAGCCCTTTTGCTGCTAATGTCCTTGAACTTGGTTCATGGAGGGTTTTATGCTGAGAGATACCAAACACCTACAGGCATAAAAGGCCCACTACCCAACACCAAGACACAGTTCTTCATTCCTTATGCCATAAAGAGTAAAGGTAAACTGAACTGTATTATTTTCCTCGGTTAACTGGTAGGTTGTTGCTTTCTACAGTCTTAATGATTTCTTTAACAAAATGTTTTTACCATTTGGTTTTAAATTACTTGCAAACTGCAGAATTAGCCCAAAAGGATTTGTGAAAAAAGCAGGTCTATTCAAGAACATTAATATCCTTTACACAGTAAGTATAGTAGGAAGCTATACCTGAAGAATATGAAAAACTTTTATGCATGGAAATTTTTCCCCTCAAATGATGCTTTTGCATAAGTAACTACTCATAAGCTAGAAATATTAGCTTAATATCCAATCTAAATTAATCCTATTCAAGATAAATTTTCACTAAAAATAATTGCCAGCTGTACAAAAAGAATAGCAAGTTTATATATCTAAATAAACATATTTACTTTTGAATCATACTCTTGTGTACACAAAAATTATAAAATTGAGGCTTAATGATCAGATATGATGCCCTCTGAAGAAACTTATAGGTAAATGAAGTAGCAATTCTTATAACTTTTTACACATTTTTATATAGCTTAATAGTTAAGTGTACAGATTATATGACCTCTAGTAAGTTATTTGTCCTCTCTGTGCCTTAGTTTCCTTATTTGTAAAATAAGGAATAGGTATCACAAAGGGCTGTTAATGAAGTGTGACTGAGTTAATATCTGTAATGTGCTTAATTGTTAGCTATTACTACTACTACAGTTACTACTGTATTTCCTCGAAATTAAGACCTTGCTGGACAATCAGCTCTAATGCTGGACATTAGAAGTTAAGACCTTGCTGGACAATCAGCTCTAATGCGTCTTTTGGAGCAAAAATTAATATAAGACCCGGTCTACATTATATTATGTAAGACCCGGTATCATATATCATATCATATCATATCATATCATATCATATCATATCATATCATATCATATCATATATCATATTCCTAGTCTTATATAAGACCGGGTCTTATATTAATTTTTGCTCCAAAAGACGCATGGAGCTGATTGTCCGGAAAGGTCTTATTTTTGGGGAAACATGGTAGTACTTCTACTCTCCTACTATAGTAATTCTATTACTTCTACTTCTATTATTTCTGTTATTCCCGTTCCCTCCCTCACCCCCCTCCTCCTGTCCTAGCACTAGTGGTGTAGCCTTACGTAAGTTTTACTTTCTTCCTGAATCTACTCTTCATCTGTTCAGCTTTCATGGCTCCTGTTAAGAATACTGAGATAATGTATGTAAGTGTTAACAGATCTTCAAACAGGGCAATGATTAGGGTTCATATTCACTAATTCCACTTAATAACATCTGACTCAAACTGCCTGTAAAGCATCTACTAAATCAAACTGAATAATCTAAGCTAATTGTAGGATTCAAAGTTCCTTTCCATGGTATTTTCTCATTATAGTTATATATTTTATCCTGCAAATAAAGTTAGGGATATTTGCCATTAACTTTAAAACATATGCTTTTGGAGACAACCATTTTGAGCAAATTAAACTTACAGGATTGCCTTTTTAAAGCAGAACGTTGAAATTTAAAATATTTCATGAAAGGTAGCTTAATGTTTAAAATAAATGCACAGGTGCACAACAGATACTCTTCAGTGTCTCAAAATACAAATAAAACAGGAGAAAGATAATTAGGAAAGAATAAAAGTTAAGGAAACCTGCTACTTGAAGCCACAAATGGCAAGCATCCCTGGCTTATATTCTCTATGATCACAAATTCAGACTTTGTATAGTTTACCAAGATCTTAAGAAACAGTCTTAAATTAAAAATAAAATGCATCAGTTTTAGAAGGTTAAAAATATTTCTATCTTCTCATCTTACTGTTCTGCATCATCTTGCCTATTTTTGCAGAATAAATAAAAAAAATGTTAACAAATGAAAAGTTCAGAATCTATATGTTGATCATTATATCTACCTTAGTCTCTACTTCATAATACAAGGTGGAAACTCAAATATAGTATCATTCACTGTCAGGCATTAGTGCACTGAACAAAGACAAAAGCCTACATTTGACACAAGTAAAACATTAAGTTGATAACAGAAATACAAAGATTGCCTATGTAGTTCCTAGGCACATCTGTTCAACACAGGATAAAAGAGAGGTCAGCCAAAACACAGAAAATATGCTATTACGATTCCACAGCTGTGGGAGTGCGGGTACCACATTCTGATACAATCAACCACTATTTCAATTTGTGGGCATTTAAGAAACTTCTCTACTGGGTAATTGTTTTTCCGTGAGGATGGTACAACCCAAATCTTGAATTTGTTCAGATGGCAAGCTACAGAGAGGGGCTGTCCCCCATGGACACAACAGAAATCACATTCTTTCTTGCACTGAGAGGTGCAGGCCCACTAGGGTACATTATTCCACTTATGTGTATATGTTATGTGTACTGTATCACATTCCAAGTGGCAGAGATAAATCTGTCCTTGGAGTTCTAATCTCAAATGGTGTCTAATGTCATCATTTTCAGTAAGACTTGTTTTTTCCTCTCTATTTTAACAGTTAAAATGACTTCCAAAAAGACTAAGAATTATTTTCAGTATAGACACCTTTGTAACATTCTAAAGCAAACCCCAATTTAACATTGTTTGCATTTTAAAAAATGCGCTATTTTATTCCAAACCATTAAGAAGTCCTTTATTTATTCATGTATTCCATTTGCAATGCACTGATAGGCATTTACATATAGAGAGATACCGGATACATACACTAAAGTCAATCATAAGATTTGTATTAATATATTGCAATCTTTTCCGTAAATTTTTCTCATAGTCTCTTTCCTGATAATCCTTTTCTGAAAATTCATGGGTAAATAAAGCTCCATACATTTAAATGTTTGCGAAATTATATGTAACTCTAATTAGTACAAAACATAAAGACACTCAAGTCTAAAACAATTTTCCTTCTTCATTTTACCTATTTTAATGATTTTTTTCTGTACTGCATATTCAGTTTGCCATCAAATATCAGGAATATCTCTACCCAAGAGAATAATATTAGCAGCTACTGTTGGCTGACTTCTTACGTGACAGTTAATTAATATGAAATATTTGAAAAATATAATAATGTACCAGCAACTAATAAAGGGAAATATACTCATAAAATTATGTTTTCAAAGGCATAATTTCAATTAATTTAGTGCTAATTCGAATGTAGTCTTCATTTTGACTTTTAAAGCCATTAAAGATTTAGTTAAATATAGTTTAAGCATACTATGCATTTTGTACAAAACAGACGTCCTCAAAAGTCATAGCTGTAAGTCATTTTCAGGGTTTTGACCAAGCTGCTCGGCTAATATGACATCTACTAAATCTACCATTGTTATGAAACATTTTCTAATAGTATAAGAATCTAAATAGCATATGCACGCATTCTACTTATATTTCTGAAAATTTATCAAACAGAAAATGATTTTAATGTAAATATGCAACCCGATATTTAAAATCACATGTAATTTTATTATCATCTTGGCTAGCTGTTAAAGAATTTCTCTGAGAAAGATTGAATATTTTATGTAGACGCTTATGATGATTCTTGGCCAAAGATTCTTTGACAGAGCAATACTCCCCTAATGGTATATCCTAATGCCAGTAATGCTCCATTATATCTCATCTTTGAACAACAGCAAAACAACCCTTGGACATCTCTTAAAGCACTTATCACGTACACACGTCTTACTCCCTTTGTGACTGAAGCTATTAGAGGATATGCTTTGTGCTTCCCCCACAATTGTGGTCCACTAGCACTTTTCACATCACAAGTACTGAAAAAGTGATTTTTGAGTTTAAATTTATTATATTAGAATAGTTAGCTCAAATGAATCCAGAGAGCTACGAAATCAACAATATTTATTTGCATTTATTGAGGAAAACTTCAGATAAGCACTTTAATATTATTTTACTTACCTCTCCCAGTAATTCTCTAATTTTCTAATTCTTTGTTTCAATTTTAAGTTTATAATGGACAGTGTAAGAGCTGAGGTTGGGAAAAAAAAACAAACCTAAATCTAAACTGTGTTCAGCAGGGCCATGGCTGATGTAAATTAGAATGAAGGGCATTCCTCATTTATGTCCATTTTTAAAAATTTAATTTAATTTTATTATTAGTTTCAGGTGTTCATTTATGTCTTATAGGATAGCTTTTGTGAGGAAAAATTGTTATTGTTCTCAAATATTTTCCCATTTATTCTGCACTTGTCTTTTTGTTCTTTTTTGGGATACCTTTTTCTTTACTTTCTAAGTAGATGATTTTCCCCCCAAAATTAATGTAATAAATTTACCTCTACTGCACTCTTATTCTAGATGAATTCTTCAAACCCAGCTTATTGTCATGGATCATTAGGATGTAATGAAAGTATTATGGTAGCCATAGTCTTTTGAAACCATTTTCTCTAGCAGTGTTTTTTTTTAAAAACAATATAAAATGTATTGTCTAAAACCATTTAAGACTAGTCTGCGAAAATGGATACATTGCAGTGTTCTGTCCTGATTCCTATTTCGAGAAGCAATGACGACCCTTAACATTACCAACCATTCCCCTCCCTGGGTGTGTATATTGGGCATGTCTTTTAGGTATACCAGTACGAGGAGAACAAGGTGTTCCCGGTCCACAAGGCCCTACAGGACCTCGAGGGCACCCAGGTCCATCTGGACCACCAGGAAAACCAGGCTACGGAAGTCCTGGACCCCAAGGAGAGCCAGGGCTGCCAGGACCACCGGGACCATCAGGCACTGGGAAGCCAGGTTTGCCAGGACTGCCAGGAAAACCAGGGGAGAGAGGACCATATGGACCAAAAGGAGATATTGGACCAGCTGGTTTACCAGGACCACGGGGCCCACCAGGACCACCTGGAATCCCTGGCCCAGCTGGAATTTCTGTTTCAGGAAAGCCGGGACAACAGGGATCCCCAGGAGCCCCAGGACCCAGGGGCTTTCCTGGAGAAAAGGGTGTACCAGGAGTCCCTGGAGGGAATGGACAGAAAGGGGAAAATGGATATGGTACGCCTGGCCGTCCAGGTGAGAGGGGCCTTCCAGGCCCTCCGGGTCCCATGGGACCACCTGGTCCTCCTGGAGTGGGAAAAAGAGGCGAAAATGGGTTTCCAGGACAGCCAGGCATCAAAGGTGATCGGGGTTTTCCAGGGGAAAGAGGACCAAATGGCCCACCAGGCCCCCAAGGTCCTCCTGGGGAACGCGGACCAGAAGGTGCTGGAAAGCCAGGAGCTGCTGGAGCCCCAGGCCAGCCAGGGATTCCAGGTACCAAAGGTCACCCTGGGGCTCCAGGAATAGCTGGGCCCCCAGGGGCTCCTGGTTTTGGGAAACCAGGCTTGCCGGGCCTGAAGGGACAAAGAGGACCTGCAGGCCTTCCAGGCGGCCCGGGTGCCAAGGGGGAACAAGGCCCAGCTGGTCATCCTGGGGAGCCAGGTCTGACTGGACCCCCTGGAAATATGGGACCCCAAGGACCAAAGGGCATCCCAGGAAACCCTGGGATCCCAGGCACCAAAGGTGAGACAGGACCAGTTGGGCCTGCAGGACACCCTGGGGTTAAGGGAGAAAGGGGTTCCTCTGGTTTAGATGGAAAACCAGGGTACCCAGGAAAACCAGGTCTTAATGGTCCTAAGGGTCACCCAGGGTTACCAGGCCCAAAAGGTGAGCCTGGAATGGAAGGACGTCCTGGTCTCCCAGGCCCTGCTGGCCCAGCAGGAGCTAAGGGAACACCTGGACATAATGGTGAGGCTGGTCCAAGAGGTGCTCCTGGAATACCAGGTACCAGAGGCCCTGTTGGGCCACCAGGCATTCCAGGATTCCCTGGATCTAAGGGTGATCCAGGAACTCCAGGTCTTCCTGGTCCAGCTGGCATAGCAACTAAAGGCCTCAATGGACCCACTGGGCCGCCAGGGCCTCCGGGTCCGAGAGGCCACGCTGGAGAGCCTGGCCTCCCAGGGCCCCCGGGGCCCCCAGGTCCCCCAGGCCAAGCCGCCCTTCCTGATGGCTCTATAAAAGCAGGCCAAAGGCCCAGTATTTCTGGGATGCCTCTTGTTAGTGCCAACCAGGGTGTAACAGGAATGCCTGTGTCTGCTTTCACTGTTATTCTCTCCAAAGCTTACCCAGCAATAGGTACTCCCATCCCATTTGATAAGATTTTGTATAACAAGCAACAGCATTATGACCCAAGAACTGGAATCTTTACTTGCAGGATACCAGGAATATACTATTTCTCCTACCATGTACATGTGAAAGGGACCCATGTTTGGGTAGGTCTGTATAAGAACGGCACCCCCGTAATGTACACCTATGATGAATACACCAAGGGCTACCTGGATCAGGCTTCAGGGAGCGCCATCATCGACCTCACAGAAAATGACCAGGTGTGGCTCCAGTTGCCCAACGCCGAGTCGAATGGCCTGTATTCCTCTGAGTACGTCCACTCCTCTTTCTCAGGATTCTTAGTGGCTCCAATGTGAGCATACTGCCACCAAGCTAATATAAATCTGCATTCCCCAGATTTGACATTCCCCAACTTCACCCAGTCCCACAAAATGCATATGGAGGTAGGCTGAAAAAAAACCATGACTCATTGTAATTTTCCAAAATACAGATTCGAGCTTTCGGACCAAAGAAATCCACCCCTGAAAAAGTGAGCAGCAATGATAAAAAATATGTGAAGACCCTCTCAAATTTCTAGTGAGCAATCCTAAGACTCTTTAAAACTTTTGGTGAATTCCTTCAGTTTTTAAAAATTTCACCATAAAACTCCTGCTAAGCTAAAATGTAAAATGATTTTTTTTAAAAAAAACAACAACCCTGATCTTGGATGCTAAATTATGTTGTATTTGATTTCAGAAACTCAGTATTTCCTTTTAAAATAAGCCTGTTTCTAACAAATAACAGGAGAACTTCTAGGAAACATTCAGGAGATATCGTAGTTTTATAGAACTTAAATACTTGAATATTCAAATTTAAAAGACACTGTATACCATAGGATCTTTCTGATGGTGCATTACTCAAAGGCTCATATGGCTCCTTGCAATAAGATCGATTCAAATACAGAGGTGCATATAGACTTTTTACAACTTTCATAAAAAAACAAAATGTTACGTTAAAATTAACCTGAAATGCAAGGTGCTTTAGGTACTCCCTTTTCAAACTTTTCTGTGATTGCAGAAAAGCTTTCTATATACCCTTCACAACTTGGAAGCAGGTGTCTGACCTATTGTATTTATTTAACACAAGTGTGATTAATTTGATTTCTCTAATTCCTTTATTGAGTTTTATGTAACATGATTTTGTGGGTTTACAGAACATTAGTAGGTACCTTATGCCTCCCATTCCAGTGAAATTATAACTAATGTCAAAGATTTCAAAATCTGACTAGAAAAAGACATTATTTATTTATGCTCTGTACTGTATTTTTATATTGCTGTTTAAAACTTTTAAGCTGTGCTTCACTTATTAAAGCACAAAATGTTTTACCTACTCCTTATTTACAATGCAATAAAATAACATCAATGGATTTTTATGTGGAATTTATTTGACTGCAGCAATTTGCATTTGTCGACCATTCTTTCAAGGCTTTTCATTTTACAAAGCTTCATACAAAGTAAAACAATAAAATGGTGGACGGCTTTCCAGCTGTCATGGATATGACTCTCTGTTGGAGAGTCACCAGTCACTCAGTGTAGACTGTGAACAGGCGCCCTTAGAACCATATGTGACCCACAAACCAGGGTGAAGGGCTGGTGGCTGGGCACGAATAAGTGAAATAATTACCCCACCACAGTGATTTTCCTCTGGGAGGGAAAGAAGTAGGTGACAGGGAAACATGCAGTTTGAATAAATATTCTGCCGTCCCTATTTGTTGACTTGACATGCTTTTCATCATAATATTTAGGATTATTTTGATGGCTTAAATTACATTAAAAGGAAGGCAGGCAATTTTTATGTCAATCAAAAGGCAACATTTCTCTAAGCTGGAAAATATCGCTCTTAAGCTTCCAACAGCTCATTGGTTGAACCAGGACAGTCTGGTTGAAGTCACAGGGGTCACTTACTAAAAAGGCATTTCTTTATTCCTTAGAAGTAATCTGTGTAACCCAAGCAAACCTGTGAATAGAACCATGAAATCCTAGGCTCGGGTTGGTGATATCTTTGCTTCCATTCTGGGTCAGCCAGCCCTGGTTTTAAGCAACAAGAAGGGAATTTTCACTTTTCCCACTGTCTACAACTACTACACTAATGGTTACAGGTGCCACCAACCATCATTCCCAAACCAAGAAACAGCAAAGCTAGAACTTCAATTCTGGGGAACAGACAATACGACCCTACTGGCAGGTATGCAAAAGACAGCACAGCTTAGAATATAGGCAATTATAGCCATAACACACATAAACAAAAGAATCTCTTAAAATGTAAAGGGTACCCACTTTATAGTGATATTTAGGATCAAATTAAATGCTAATTAAGGAACACAGACTAGGTAACTTCAAAGTAATTCACTAGACACACAGCATTTAACAAACATCTATTACAAAGTCTCTCTTCACATTACTTACCCTTAAAAGCTGACATTCTATAATTGTGTTGTATACCGGCAACTATATCCTTCCAAAAATCAAATGCTTTCTGACCATTGTTCTGCTGGAAAAAAAAAAAAAGTTCCAACTGTAATACACACAAAAATTCTGTTTTTAAGCATAGTAGGAAATACTTGGCAAACTACAATATTGCTGTATTCTAAAATGGGGGCTCATGTTTTAGAATAAATAATAGGTTAATAAGCTTCTCAGTCTTCCAAACGTGATTTTAGAAAGAGAAATCTTCCATGAAAATCCCGCTACAAAGACATATATACATATAACTAAATATTAACATAGCTCACAGTCCATATAAAATAAAAAATTCCAATCGTTATAAAGTATAAAAATTACAGAACATTTTAAAAACATGAGTAAATTTATAATGTTATAGCCTCTGAGATATCAGAATGTGTTACTTTGTGTACTATGGCATCGATGGGGCTAAGGAGCCTGAAACCTTAAAACCCTAAAAGCTGGTTACTTGAGAGTTCAGTGCACATTTACTTGAATTTCAATATAAAACAGCACTAAGTCTCTATAGAAGACATCAAGGAGATTCCAAATCCAGAAATTAAATCATTTTTATTAAGATTTTTTTAAACCAGAAAGCAAAAAAATATTACATTAAAACACATAGATATTTGTACCTAATTATACAAACTCTGAAATATTTAAAGATTGACACATTTGCCTGTAGTCATTATGAAATGAGAAACTGACTCCATCTTATGTTAATAACAACTTCTACAAACACACCAGAACTACTGCTCCACAGAAACTTTCACAAACACACGATTGTAATTCCGGTTAAAAAATAAACTTTCACCTATGTTCCATTATAAACATAATCATTGTTATTTTAAAAGACAACATATGCAAAAAGGAAAGTGATTCTGACATAAAACTGGTTTACGTTCATAGGTCTTAAGTTCGGAGAATAAATTGATATAACCAGGAATCTATTTAATTTTGATACACAGTGCAAAGTCTATGTGCATTAAACTATGCTCAAAGTGATGAATTTAAAAGTTTCACTGCAATTTTCTGGTTTTATTTCACTTAGAATGCTTAAGGACATGTGGCATTTTCTTAATTACCTTTACTTTTTTAAATTTTGTTAACGAAACCAGGAAAATTTTTTCCACATGCAAGTTTTTTTTCTTCTAGACTATTGCACCCCCTGCTGGAAAAAAGGTTTATTATCCCTGGGGAAAAGAAAGGTCGTGGCTATTTAATTTTCCAAAGACATTATAACCAAATTCTCTCTGTTTCTCTCCCTCAGTCATCCCTGAAACCACAAAGAGGAAATTTTATTCAATTTGTAAAATCTCAACTCAAAAGACATATATAATTGATTCCTCTGATTTATGACTAAATACATATATCAGTTTCCCAAAAAAATGAAAAACAAATTTCACCTTTGTTAAAGAGTCCACCACTCTGGCACACAAAAGAGCTCCTGGCAGGTCAAAGTAGTTATCATAAAAATAATATTTTCCTAAAAAAAAAAAAAAAAAAGAACAAAATGTTAAACTGGGAACAAATGAATGCCTCACTTATGTGGCATACACAGAAACCTGGCTGAAGAGACACGAGATCTCAGCATAGTTTAGTTACTTACAGGAGCCTCCATTTCAATTCAAAATGTCTCCATCATTGTCTTTTAAAGAAGGTTTTAAGCTATGAAGATGCTCTAAGAAAGTTAAAATATGATATCCATAAATCAAGTATTCTATTAGAAAATATTTAAGTTATATTTTAAAAATGTAAAAACTAAAAACAGGCTATGCCCCAATTATGAAATGGGTTATGAGAAAGCCACAATTTATGCCATTGTTACTGAATTTCAAAACAATCAACCTAGCACTACAGTACCAGTATCACGAAGTGCTCTGCACAGTAGTGCTTTTCCATGTCTGTGCTGGTTGGCCCACCTAGAGTACCATATTCGATTTTTATGTAATTTCAGGCAAATTTCAGTACAATGTGAGAACAACCAGGGAGATCAGAGGAATAAAAACATCATGTGACGTGTGGACTCAGTGTGCTTATCTTAGAAAAACTAAGGAGCATGCGACAGGCACACACCAGGATCTCACAGAGAAGAGGGATTTGATTTATCCTCTTTGACCTTAGAGTGGAATTAAATGTGAGCCCTTCCTTGGCATAGATGTCACTTTTGAATCTCTGATCCCTAGGCAGAGACCTTTGATGACCGTGTCACATACCTTTGGCCCACGTCTGTTCCCAGCCACAGCTGTGCTGAATAGCATCATTCTACTTAAGCACTCCTGTGTCATACGCTTTCTCTGGAAGCCTCCGGAGCTCATGTGGCCCATGTAGCAAGCCTCATCCAACAGGGTCAGAAGTCAGTGAATGGATGCTCCAGCCTCCCACCCCCTGGATTCACAACTCTGGGAGGTATTCTCTGAGCTTCTCCTTGGAAATCCCAGTGGAAACCAGCACCCCATTATTCTTTCTTTCCATGTCTCACCCCTTCCACTGTCTCACGCCTGCAGATTAGGATCAGGAGCAACCCTTCTGCTTCGGAGAACCCAACCTCACAAGGAACTTGGTACAAAGAAGAATAAAACAAAAACAACAGATGGAGCCAGATTTTAGTTTAAAGTAAGAAGGTCCTTTTCAAATGGTCCTAACTTGCACACAGTATTATAATAGCCTGATTTTGAGTCCCCCTTCCTCCCATTTGTAAGATATGTATGAAGTTATGGAACATAGCTGTATTGTTCTTTAGTGTTCACTAAGCACAATGTCCAGTATATGGTAGGCACTCAAAAAATGTTTGCTGAATGAATGAATGAGTTATCCAATAACAGAATTGATTATTTTGGAACGATGGAGTATAAATTAGGAGAAAATCCTCTGCCATCCCATTAAATGTCACTAATGCCCTCACTTCTTACTGTCAAATTATTATGAATGTATAAAAATAAAGTCAAAGTTCTTCTGTTAATTCACAAAACAGCTGAGTTGGTTTGTGTGTCCTTTCCCACAGTTAAAAATATTTTGGTTGGCATAGTCTCCCTGTTTTTTACTCTTTCAGAGATGAAATTGTTGGGGGAACATCTCAGACTATTTTTCATTTCTAAGAAAGGTTAGGAGTGGCTTTGCCAGGAATCTGGAGGAAAAGGAAGATAATATCCCATGTACATTTCTGTCCATGCTCTGCTATGCTGTAAGACCACAAAATATTGCAGCGTTCTTCAAACCCAAGACAGTGGGCACAGCTTCCCAAGGTTCATTAACCTGCCCTTCACCTTCTCTCGTGCCTTTGACATCAGCGTGACCTGCCTGAACCTGATGGGTAGTTCTCCTGAACACTGTGGGAACAGGAGGGGTCTCATTGCCAGTTTTATACCCTTGCTTTTTCATTCCCCTTTCTCTCCCTGTGTGGGCATTAACAGATGAAATTCAGTTTAAGAGTTGAAATATTGATTATAAGTCTTCATTGGTGTCTAATCAAATAACGCAGGTGTATAATGAGAAGGGCTCATTGACTCCAACCCACAAGGCAAGGGGCTGACGTCACTCAACTGTCAAACATGGCTGACCCCTGTATGGACACAATGATTGTTCAGCCTTGACTAACTGGGCCAGGCTGCTCCCAATGTCTCTTCCAACACTGAAACTGTGAGACTGAACGACATGAAGGCTATGATTGCTCCACCTGCTTACAGAGCAGACAGCTCATTGGGAATGAAGTGATTGGTGAGCTCAGTTCAATAGAGCAAGCTTCTGAAACAAGACCAAGTCCCATAATCACTGAGCTTTGCACACAGAAAAACTGTTCCCCAAGAATCCACTGCCATCACTATTCCCTTTGCAAACTACACAATTTTAGTGAAAATGGAACAAAGGCACATGAATGCACTGGGGTAAAAGAACAATTTATGTTAGCGTTAAGTCCCATTTCTGCAGATGGGTGATATTATCTTATTTACAGCTGAGGAAAGTGATGCTAAGCGTGGCTTAGTAATTGACCAGGCCACTTTATCCAGCAAATAAGAGTCAGTATGATCCAGGACTGGCTCCAAGCCCTTTGTGATTTCCACTAGAACAAGCTGTTTCTGCATCATCTACCAGTTGGGGAGAAAAGATCGAAACTACTTGCTCTCTGGGGAAAAACCATACTTATGCCACATCAACAATCTGAAAAGGGATTATGGAAAACAGTGATTAAAATGTCTACATCCATCAATGTTTTGAATGCTCTAAAGGTAATGGTAGGGAATGCACCCGACAACTCTGTTTAACTCTAAGAATGAATACACTCAATGTAGAAGGAAACAACACAGAAAGAATCCATTGGAGTTCCTGAAAATAAAAGCTTCATTTGGACATATTATTCAAAATTTTAAGCCTGCATATCCTTAGAGCATCTGTACTTCTACGAATTTACCTGGGATATATTTACAAAAGCACAAAATATATATGTGTGAAAATGTCATTGCAGACTTGTTTGTAATGCTAAACAACAGACACAATGTAAATGTCCACCATAAGGGGACTGATAAAAGAAATCATAATACAGGAACTGGACGACAGATCATGCCAGCATTAAAAAGACTGAGGTCTATCAGTGTGTGTGCTAATGTGACAGGATCTCTAAGATGTAAATTACAAAGAGCAAAGTACAGAAAATGTATGATCCCTTTTGCATACTTCTCAAAAATAAGCCTTGGGAAAAGGGAATTTTGGTGGAGAGAAGCTGGATATAATTGCTCTTCATTTTATTCCTTTCTATAATAGTTAAATTTCCTAACTATATGCTTACATTATCATTTTTTAATGTAAAAAAGGTTTCACTGGGTTGTGAAATCACAGACCATTTTTCTTCTTTTATCCATCACTACATTAAAAAATTTTTAAAAGGCATTAGCTTTCCTTATTATTTTGCAGAAACAACAAGCCTCTGTTATGTCATTGCTTGACCATTGGGCACCTGGAAGGGAAACACTCCCCTAACCAACCCAATTAAGAGTAGATAAACTCCAAGACCATCCGCAGAGTGCTCCTGGGTAAATTAAGCACCGGATGGAAGCTGTTGATTCCAGGAGGCAGGGCATCCAGTGGGCAGAGCAGTGAGTCAACAGGTGGGTCAGATTGGGTGAATGTTCTTTTCATAGCTGGGAAACACTTTACTTCTTTAATACGCCCTGTTTCTGAATGGGTGTCAGAGTGAAACACGTAGTTATGTGCCTAGCTTTCCTGGGTTATTTATAACCACCTACATCTGAAGAGACAACAGTTCTCTATCCTCATTTGAGTAAAAGGCTATCCACCCATTTAACTCCCTCTAGTTATTGTGACTTGAGGTGTGTGAAAGCATTCTATATCTAACCCCAATATGAAGTCTCAGTTTTTCCTATCAACTTATTTTATCAAGAGCACTCACACCTCCTGACATTTTCATCTCTCTACAAAAACAAAAAAAACCTCTCAAAAGACAGCAAATATAATATAATACAAACAGAACAGTGATGAGGAGTAACTCCAACTATTTTCAGGTTACTACATTTTCTAAGGGAGAACAAACAGGTACATTTCGAAACTAATGTGGGAGAAAATGGCAAAAAATATTGAAACAAATGAAAAACTAACAACTGACCTTTAATAAAGTCTGTTTGTAGTAATGTTTTAATCATTCCGTATTACTTTATGCACATGTAAGTCTATAAACAATTTTTAAAAAATCTTTTCATGTTAACACATGGTGATGCTCTTTAAAGACTGGGGAAAATGTACAAAATCATTTAAAATAAAGAAAAAGACAAAGGGAGAACATACTAGAACTGGCAGTAAGCAAGAGGATTCTAGAAAACAGGAGAGGTGGGCAATATGAATGTAGGGAGAAAGGAGGGATGGAGAAACAAAAATAAGGACTGAGCATGTAACAAACTGAAAATACAGATGACTAAGGAATGCATTATTCCTAAGTACTATCTTTTATTGCAGAATAAGTGCAAGAAAAAGGAAAAAGGAGTATTAACAAAACCTTAAATAAAACAGAACCAACTGCCAAAGAGAAATCAGACACATGTGGAAAAAATACATCCTATTCTATAAAACCACAGCTGTTTCCTTATGCATCCTGTCCAGCAGGACGCAAGAAGGACGTTTTTCACCTTCTCACAGGGTCAGGGTGCAAAACAAAAGGGGAAGGAACGGCAGTGCTGCCCTACGGAGTCCTACCTGATCGGCAAGCCATTCCAACGTCCGACATGAAGTACTTCCACTCCTTCCTGCCAAACTCCTCGGCCACCTGCTCGGGCGCCATCATCTTGGTGCCGTGGCTTGCCCTGGTTTGGGGAAATGAGGCACACTGCTCATCAATGGCTCCCTTGAACACCCCTTCCGCCAGCCTTACCAGTGTTGAGCCCCCTAAAATTAATCAAGTTTTCTTTGTTTCTGGTTTCAGTTGGATGACTTCCCCATTTAGGATTCTAGAAGGCATTTCCCTTGACAGTTCTAGCTCTTCCTCCATTTCATCCACTAACCAGCGAGTGACCAGGAGCAGCTCACTCAGGGGTCCACACTGTCGTCCTTGCCCTGGACCTCCATGGAGAAACTAGAAACTGTAGTTTCTCTGAAAGAAATATGACACTACCCTTTCCCAAGACGTTGTCACAGAACTCTGAAGATAAGATAAACCTAACTGGAGCAATTAAAAAACGACTGTGTGGACTGGGTCTGGAAGCAGGAGAGAGAGAAGAGCTGAGAGGAGAGTGAGCAGGAGTAATAAGGTGCCTGCACCCAGGGGTGGGTCAGCTCCGAGCACAGGGGGCTGTGGAGATGGGTGGGCAACCTGCCCACTCAAGGACATGACACAGCTAAAAACCACAGAGGAAGACAGCGAGCCGAATGTGACAAAACTCAGAACAGCAAGACAAGAAAGTAGCTGTTTTCTGTGCTCACAATATTGCTTTTGCATCAGTTGGTCCTGGTTATGGACCCTTAGCCTACAGAAAAATAGCTAATATTTTATGTAGTTTATTATGAGAATTTATAATGCTAGAGAGTATCATTATTATTCTCTTGGTGTTATACTGTGGTAGCAAAGCAAAATGAAGGGAAAAAGAAATGAAATAAAAAGGGCAAATGTAGGCAAAGAAAATCACAAATGGGCTCCTTTTTATAAAGAAGCTAACATTTTAGAAAGCGATATGTAAAGATGGAGGATTGAATCTTGAGTGGGAAATACGATCAGACAAGGAACCTACTATATTCAATGAAAGCAGGCATCAAGGAGATAAGCTAGTAAATTCAGGAGAAACTGCAGGTTAACTAGAACCTGAATGGAGAGGGTGAGACCTTGCAGGAGTGGTGTTGGGAGCAGGGGAGACAGACAGACATAACAATGAAAGAAAGAAACAAAACTGAGGAATGCTTTCTATTCTTTTACCCATAATTTAAGGTAGAGAAATACATTGCAACAATATGACAGTAGAGTTAAAGGCTATGGTCAAAGCTGCATTGTGTATGTATTTATACAGATACACATATACTCTATCTTTTGATACACAGGGAAAAACATACAAATGAATAACAAAATAATCAGAAGTGCGGCCATACCAACAGCTCTAGGTAGCTGCACCTCAGCGGGAGGTTGGGGGAAAGCGAGAGTTTGTACTGTGCAAAAAGAATGACGTATCAAAGGGGAGAGTATGTACGAGGGGTAACCTGCACTGAGGATCCTCACCTAGGACTCTGATCGTGTGAGCATAAATAATAAATCGAACAGCTGCGTGGCCAAGTTGGCTTGCCTGTACTATCAACATGGGGAAAAGACAGACGCTCACACCGTGGTGGCCTCTGTAGACTCAGAGCAGTGGCAGCAGCTGCTTCTCAACTGCTTGCCTTACTCTTACCAACCTGAGAGGAGGGAAGGGAAGGGAGTCAGCACTGAGTGCAGGAGAGAGAAACAGATGGATGAGGGTTTGAATAGGCTAGAAAAACTTCCAGAAGGAGCTGGGATACACCATGAGTCCTATATGATGGGGGCAAATTTGGATAAATGGACGAAGAATGAGAGGTGTGCACAGACCACTAACATCTACCCAACATCCCTTCTCTTCTTCTACCTCAATAAAAAGAATTCCAATGTTATTCCAGGCACCTGCATACCCACCTAACACAATGTAATTCCCAGGCTCTTCTGCAGTAGGGGTGGTCAGTGACAAGAAGCAAATTATAAATATTCTACTGTGCTTTTTGCAAATATTGCTGATGAGCTAAGTTTAAAGAAACTAGATGGTTAAGCCTAATGCTTAAGATTTGTATTTAAATGGATCAAATGATTCAAACAATGACATGCAGACACAAAGGAATCTGTCATCTGATTGACTAAAATTATAGTATTATTGAACCATAGCTTAACAATCAAATGCTATATAGTAATATAGTGTCCTGGAAAGAGCCAACTTTTTCACAACTAAATTTTATTACCTGAGGACAGTGCCATCATCTGCAAGTTTAATGAAGTTCCCCTCTTCCAGATCCAACGCCAAGCCCTTGCAACTAGAACAGAAATGTCTGATTACCAATCACTTCACGTATTTACCTAATCCAAGAAATAATAATCTATATTTTCATAAAGTCACAATGTGAAAAAGGGATTCTCCCACCCAGGTGAATGATATGTTAATCAAACTATTAGGACTACCCAAGAATTCTAAAATTAAATATCATCCACAGAGCAAGTATATAAGGAAAACTGTTTTGGGGGCAAACGAAGGACAGCATGTTTACTTTCTAAAATCCTTAAGCTTTTAAAAAGAGGAATACAAAACTTAAAGAGAACAAAAAAATGAACATCGTTGAATGTCTCTGAAAATTTGCAAATGTTTTCTATTAAATAAAACACACACCTTGCATGCACAAGCACGTTTATATTCTGCAAGTTAAGATCTTAGCCAGAGTCTTTCCTTACTCTTTAGATTTTGTCTCAATTTAGGTCAGATTATAAGACTTGCCTCTGGGGCAAGGCAGTTATTGAAAACCACTAAAAGAAAGTCAAATACTAAGTTTTAAGTTCTTCAGTGCAAAAGACTTGTGGGATTTTGGGAGAAAAATGGGTCCAGATTTATTATTATAAATTAAAAAAGCAAGAAGGTTTAATGGCCACCAAATACCAAGAGAATTAACCAAAAATGACAGGGTAGTTTAGAAGCATTATTTACTTTGGTCCACAGTAAAATTTCCAGAGTCAGCAGCTTCACATAGTAAAGTGGTTCTGTTTTTTCTTTTTCCAAAAGGGATAAATCAAAAAGGACTAACCAAACATCGGAGGAATGTATAATAGATGAACATCATTGCTCTGGAATTATTTCTACATGAATTTTTCATGTGTTTTAGGACTACTATTAATTTTCACATTTAAAGTGGTTTAATAGGATTTTTGTTTGGTTTTGTTGTTTAAATGAGGAAGAAAGATAAAGGGAAGTTGAAAATCCTAGAATGCCAACGCAGGACAGGAATGAGCAGTTAAAACTCACAAAGGAATGTCTATCCAAATTGCAGAAAACCAAGGGTCCCAATTCAGACCCTTATTGAAAACACGATGATTTCTCCTCTTTTCCTACAGTTCTGTATTTGAAGGGCAACAAACTAAAACTTTTTAAAAGATACAAATTTTAGAGATAGTCTTAACCTCTGAAACTCTTCATAAGGATGAAACCATGCAAAATCATACAAATTAGTCACATATGCTCATAGCTTGTTTTCATATGTAATTAACGAAGCCTAAACTTAAAGTAGAAAGGACTTCAATTCATTAAACATAAAACTTTTAGTATAGAAGGCATTCTGTCCTTTCACTCAATTTCACATTTCACTTTCTACCTCCATAGAAAAGGAAACATTAAGATTTTATCGGCAACGGATAAAAATCAGAGGGAGTGCGCAGAACTTAAAAGCAAGAACCTACCAGAAATCCCAATGTTCTGGAGTCACAGTGAGCAATTCCTTGTCATATCCTTTCTCCTTGACCAGGAACTGAGCAAAGCTATTATAAATGAGCTATAGACAAGGGGGAAGACAAAAAGATTAAATAGAAAATTCACTCTTCATTCTTAATTTCACAGACTTGAAGACCTAATGAAATCACTCATGGGGTAGGTGGGAAGGAAAGATTTGTAATGGTAAAGCTCTTCAGTTTAAGACCCCTTCACAAGCAATTTAACCATTTCTGCAAGCCCCGGGGAGCGGCAGTGTCTTTTTCACTGCTCCAAAATTATACCACCAGTATATGCTTACAATTATACAACCAAAGACAATCATTCATCTTACTCCTGAGTTCTCATGGTTGGAGATCAGTAAGACTTGCCAAAGCCTTGTAAATGTATTTAATACATCACCAAGACGACAAACATACTGACCACTGTATCATTACATCTATCCTGGTCCATCCTTGCTAGAAAGGCCCCACCTCCGCTGGTAAAGTTATTTCATGCATTGGGGCCCACAAAATGAAAGCTGCGCCAGTGGCCCAACACATGTGACAACTCCAAAGCTAAGTCGACCTGCATTGACGAGAAACACCTGTCAAGGAAACCGAACACACACCAGAATCCTCCAGCTCAGCTTTAGCTAGCTTACCTTACCCTAGAAAATAGGACCTGATAGTCTTACAAAGAGACTATCCCCAACGTCCTAGCTAGTCACGTTCCATTTCCATGTTGCCTCTTCTAATGCTCTGCAAAACTCATTTTTACCCAAAATCCTTCCGGGGGAGTGCTCCACTGCTGGTGAGGAACTGTACACACCCCCCCCCCCCCCGACAATTCATGGATTGATTTTCCTTGAATAAAGGACATCAAACTTGTTAGTGGTTTCAGTTTCGTCATTTGACACAAGGAAGTCTCAAAGAGAACTCCACATGGAGACCAGGCAAGTGATCTAAAGGAGGAATGATGAAGCCTCCGTCGGGTACAAGGAAACATTTCTTTTCCCACCATAAGAAAAACTGGGGAAAAAGGACAGAGGAAGCTAGAAGTGCTCTGCTGATTGTGGACAGATCTGATTTCTCAACAACAAAATACCAGCTTTTTGAGTGAAATATTTGGGGTTTTTTTGTTTGTTGTTTTTAAAGAGCTGGCTCAATTTTTAAAGAACTGTGCATATCAAACAACAGTAGGCAAAAGGTGGATGAAGGGCTACAGCCCCACCCCATTCACCTGCAGAAGAGTGTTTTAGGTTACATCATGTACACCTGAAGCTGAGGCAGAGCAGTAATTTGGGGTCAGACTGAGCGGCGTCCATAGGGACACACGGGGCAACCTGACCCTTCTACAGACGTTAACCCACGAGAGGTTTAGCAGCAAGGGATGGCACAAGGGGGAAGCAAAAGCAGTGGGAGGCGGCCTGAGGTGCTGATGTTTGCACTGACACCTGTAAGATGTAGAACTTAGCTGAGTGACTCCAGAGGGGAGGGGACAACCCAGGTCCAGGGGGGTACATGGCTGACGCTGGGGGCTGGGTTATGAGTGTGGAGAAAGCAAAACCTCCTGGTGAAATACAGCTGTTTCGTCATAAAGCTAATTAAAATCACTAGACATATAATCCCATGAAATACAATGTGACATTGGTCCAGGTCATTTGAAAATATACCCACATTATATCAACACTATGTATCAACAGTTCCCAACACTGTGGTGATTCAGAACCACAGGTGATGGTTCCTGAAACCACCAGAAATTCCAAGCCTACAGGAGAAGTGGAGCCCCTACAGGATTCCTACAGACCAGAGATAGCTGAAAACCACTGATTTGGGTTATGTAGATTTTTATTCAATCATTAAAAATCAATTAAAAAATGTACTGAGTCGCTCTGAGGTACAAAGTCTAGGGACAATAAAAGATACACACAGGATCCTGCCTGCACGAAACCAATAACAGTGTAAAGGGATTAACATGTAAAGATCTTGAAGATGTGCCTGGCATACAAGTAAATCCAACTTAAGTATTGCTATTATTCAGTCATGTTCTGGTTAAAAAAAGGCCCTGACCTGTAGCATTTGCCCATTTCCAGGGTATAAACACTCCCACCTTGGCCAGTTTCAAGCTACCAATGTTACTGCACACTATTAGACTTGCTCTGGTCAAGGTACTTTATTCAGTTTGGGACAATCGAAGTTGCTCACCCCTTGGCATACTAAGATTTGGGCCTGTGATTCCAGTGGGGTCAGATTCCTTTCTGAGAGAAAGGAGCTCTTTCTAGTCGGGCTGCCCACAGGAGCATCCAGAGCTCCTCTTGGTGGAGATGTTACTGTAACAGGAGAGAATGGGGTCAACGTATAAGGAGAAGCAGAGTACAGCGATGCTGAGAAAAGCAGGGATCTGTGCCTTTGGAAACCCTCTTCTAGTTCTGAAGCCTCGGTTCTTAGAGCTTTTCTTTATGTTACATTGATTTACCCCAGAAGCCTCACGGACAGGGCCTCCCTGACCAGCCTCCTTCCCCTCCTAGGCTTAGCTGTCCATTACTCCCTCACAATCTCACCTGACTAATAATGCACACTCCACAGTGGTTGCCAATTGGTGCCCTATGGGCCATACATATGCAGACCACAAACTATGTCTGGTTCCCACCTAAAGTTGCCAGATAAAATATGAAATACCTAACTAAATTTGATTTTCAGGTAAACACATAATTTTTTAATTTAAGTATATCCCATGCAATATTTGGAGCATACGGATACTAAAAATGTTTTTATTTGAAATTCAAATGTAACTGGGTATCCTGTATTTATTTTTCTTTGCTCTGGCAACCTAAGATCCTGCTGTTTGAAAATACGCTAACATTTAAAAATTGTAGACTTCTCATACAAGTCTAGATTTCTAACTTTTCTTAGAATTAAACCTGGCAAGACTGAGCCTCTCCTCCTCATGGCAAATGTTGGCAGGAGTCAAGCATGGCTGCACCTTCAGAGGGGGCACACCTCCTACTGGCTGCCACAGGCCCTGTTCTCCCACTCGCTTGGTTCCATACACTTCTGAGTCTGCAACCTCAAGAGAGCACGGGTGTCATCATTTCTAGGACGCCTTTCCTAAGCCCCCAGGTGAGGTGAAAGGCCAGCTGCACATGTGCACAACACTCTGCACTTATTAAATGACTGAGGCTGAAGTGAGAGGTACTCACAGTGCTCCATGACGCAGTCTCCACTGACTTCTCCAGCATCTCCTGCTACTCCCCACCCACGTCCACGCCCTTGCTCTGGCTGTATTTCCTCTGCCTGAAGTGCTTCTTGCTGCCTCCTCACCTGCCAACTACAGCTCCTGTGTTGAGACTGAGCTCAGGTATCACTCACTCCAAGGCTCTCCTCTGGGCATTGCAGCACACATAAAGCATGGTGGTGGGGGCCAGAAACCCACCAGCCAGACCACCTTGCTGGGTGACCCTGGGTAAGCTACTTATTTGTGTCCTCTTTTTCCTCATCTCTAAATAGCGACTGTGATGATCACATCTACCTCACAGGGCTGTTGTAAGGATCAAACCAGTTCATCGAAACAATGCCTTTAGAATAGTGGCTGTAAGTGCCATATTCACTTATTAAATACCTATTATTTATTCAATCATTGCACAATTATTTACTGAATCCACTATGTGCCAAGCACTCAGCTTGGCACACAGAATAAATTGCCAGTTACCGATGTCAAGGAGTCATGCATAGTTCTAGGCTCTAGGGAGTGATTCCAACAGGTAAACAGGAAAATTTAATACTGTGTGTGCTACAAGAAATTATGGGTTTTATGGAAAACTGGAGGTGAGGTGGGGGAGGAAGGGTAAACTTTAGGGGGCTGGGGAAGGCTTTGCAAAGGAAATGCAATCTCATGAGACCTGACATATGAGAAGTTAGTGTGATGAAGGGTGGAGAGCCCCAGGCATAGGTAACAAAGTATCTGCAGCCAGAGCCAGGCAATACTGCCCTCACCAGAGGACAGGAACTAACTTTTCAGCAACTTAACCAACTCATCACAAGACCACTTGAAGGCCTGTGTGTTTTCTGTGTATCCCCAAGCCTATTATGGTGCTCAGCATATGGTGCTGGTACTTAATAAGAGATTTCTAAACCAAACAGGATCCAAAGCACAGTAGGTTACTATTTTCAACTTTTAAACATCTCTTCTATTTAAGGCTTGTAGTAAAGAATCCTTGTGTTCGAGGATTTTATATTCTGAAATCTTATGCTTACACATGCACAAGATTGACGCTACCATGGCAGAGGTTTTTAAGTTATTTCCTCCAAACGAAGATGACTAGAGGATTGCAAGAAAACGTGAACCAGGAGGGGATATGAAAGGCACAGTGGGAAGGAAGACATGAATCCAAGACCTACAGGAAGTGGCCAAAAGATCAAGTGAAAAAAAAGGCTTCTTAACTCTCAATATCACTAAGGATATACCTGTACAGTGGGAAAGCAGAGAAGCAGGAACTTATTTTTTTTTTTTAAGTGTCTATGCATAGAAAACAGGAGTAATTCAGACACTCTTTACCTTTGACTGGGTAACTTGCCCAAGATCACAGAGCTAGTAACAGAGAAGCTAGTGCTTTAAGCTAGGCAGTCTGGCTACGCAGACCTCGTTTTGACCACTGTGCTCATAAACAGTTTTTTTCTGCTGGGATGCTTATATTTTTGACCAAACGAAATTCTGAATTTTTCATAGTGTTTCCCTGTGAAACCAAAGGAATGAGGGCAATTCATTTGAGGGTACAGATGTGGAGTCACACCTACTCCACTTTTGTCTCCCTCCCAAAGCTCAGTGAGGACCCCAACTTTGCAGGATGTTAGGGTTAGAACTTATTCAAAGTGCATGGAGCACGTAGTACGTGCTTAATGTGTATTTTCTTCTCTCGTTAAAAGGCAAAATTAGTGCTAAGAGCTTAGCTGACTTTTCAGCTAGTGTTCCTTCTAATACACCAATCTCTCTCCCTGACGGCGGTGCTGAAAAACTGACAGGTGGTCGCAGGGACCTGCGAAAGCAAAAATGCAGCCACGGAACATAAGAGCCCCTAACCAGGTGGCTGTGCAGGCGCGGTGCTGGTGCCCAGAGAGACTTGCAGAGAAGTTCCAAGCGGGGGGATCTGCAATGGACATCCCCAGCTCCCCTAGGCCCGCCCTTCCTCTGGCCTACGACCCGTCTCCTCCGCCCGATCTAATACCATTTGTCCCTTCCCCTTTTCTTCCGCAACCTCTCTCAAACTTGGCTAGTGGATGGGCTCAAACAGCCGGTGCCCACGCACGGGCCGGGACCCGGGGAGGCACACCTCCGCCCCGCCGCCTGGGGGGAGGCCGTGTTCTGCGCCCAGGCACGGCGGCTGCAGGCCCCGGCAGCGCTCGCCGCAGCCTTAGACGGGAGGAAACTCCAGCCCCAGCCGCCATGGAGGCTGCACGCCGTGCGCCCCGGACAGCCCGCGCCACTCACCGGGGCGCTCTCGGGCAGATTGTAGCGACACAGAGTGTGGTCCAGGTCGAAGCCGACCACGTCGCAGGCGGCCAGGGAGAAGTGCTGAGCCATTGCTGCGCTGGGAACACCGGCAAGCGCCGCCGCGCGGGGAGGGTGCGTGGAGCGCTCGAGTGGGACGCCGGGGTACAGACCCGCCAGGACGCGACGGGGCTGGGCGGGGCTGGGCGGGGCTGCATCCGCCCCTGGGACGCGGCGCCGCAGCCTCCGGCGCTTCCCGCGCTCGCGAGCGCCGCCCCTGGCCACGCTTCTCCCCGCCCCCCGCGCGTCCGGTCTTCCCGGCGCCCCGCCCCTCCCTTTGCAGCGGTGCGGCCGGCTGACCCTGGCAAGCTGGCTCCTGCTCCGCTCTCCGCCCGCACCGCATTCCCCAAAGTCGGTTGTGAGCAGGAGCAAAGCTACTACTGCAGGAATTGGGGGCTCAGCTAAGCCCCTGTTGGCACGTAGCCCTTGCCACAAAATTAACCAGGGCTTCCCTTCATTTGCAAGGGGCCAGGGAAATGAGATTGTAAAGTTAGACCTGAACCTTCAATCTTGTGTGCGGAATAAGATTATGGAGAAAATTGTATCCACTAATGTCCTTCTAACCACATTAGACTAGAATGTGGAAGATCTTTTCGTCCACGAGGTCTCTGATCACGGGTTGAATAAAAAACTATATTTCAGAGTAAATTCCTAAGTAGTGAAATGGGAGACCCGTGGAGTGCATTAGAAAATAAATGTATTAGAAATTGTGAAAGACCATTTTGCAAAATGACACTGGTTAGGAAAACAATATTGGTTATTTTGTTATTTGAATATCCTATTTTTTATTGTAATGAAGGGTTTTTCTGTGGAAGGACAACAGAAACTTCATGGAACATACTGCGGAGAGAGCACTTAATGCAAACAGGTTTTAAGGTTTATAGAACACAAAATGATTTCAGTGATTTCAATTCTTTCCAGGGCTGCAAATAACTAATATCATTTTAGATGCACAGGAGAAAAGTTATTCATGACATACAAGGGGTGCATGGGGCATTTAATTCTATCTGAGAAACCCTGGATATGAAAGGCTTGGACTTTGAGGTCCTTAAAATCATTTAAAAGAGAAAATACAAATCTCCCCATTAAAAAGAGAAAATATAAATGTATCATCATTGTATTGCTTCTGTTTTAAATTTAAAGGATTACTTTTTCCAATGGGAAAAAACAACAGTGATGATATAATAAAAATATAATTGATTGAGAATTACATTTAACCCTTATGAATACTAACCCTTATCAGGGTATTAATTTAGTGCAATAAATACTTCAGTATGGTTGGACAATCATTATACCTAGTGGACCTATTTGAAAAAAATTGACAAATTGTTTCATTGTAACTCTTAAAAGCCCCAAACAAATATCTTTTGTATAGAAACAGTAAAGAATCCTCAAGAAGATTGACCTGTTCACTGACAAGAGCCCAAAATCCATGTCTTTAACGTCTGTGAATAAAAAGAAAAAGCCGGATTGTTTCATAACTTGTACCTCTTTCCCTTTCATGAATCTGTTAGCCATTCATGTTGATCTTAGCTTTCCTCTTGGTCCTCTGCAGTAGAGTGCCTGCCAAGGTCAAACTTCCAGGTGAACTACACATTGAAGGCCACAATCTCCTTGGAGGATCTCTTGTTTCTTGTGGGAACTGGCACTTTAGGTACTTCCTTTAGTAATGTAAATGTAGAAGTGCACTTATTGCCAAAGGGAAGAGCCAAAAGGATTGTTTTTGATGACTTTGGTGTCCCTGGGATTGGAACTGGCCAATAGACCTAGACATGCTCATCAACAGTCATATCTACTTGCTAAATAACAATTTTTAAATTTCTTATATTCCCTATGTCCTCTCAAAGAGCTACGTGCTAGGGAATCTTCGACATTTATACTTTATGGAAGAATTCAGCAAATAATTTAATCCCATCATCTTGTCTCAAAGGCTTATTTTCAAATAAAGATACTTATTTTTTCCTGTACATTAAACTTTTATCACATTTACTGATGAAATACTACAGCTCTTCTATTATCAACCAGAAGTTCAATGTTCTATTCAGATATCAATTAATTTCTGTTTCTTTGAGTGATATGTTAAATATGGGCACTCATACAATTTAATACTGTAAGAGTAGGTTAGCATAAGAAAGGAAGCCATTTTCTGGACGACCTTAACAGGGTGTGGACCAGATGTCCTGTTTGAAAAGAGCTTATCTTGTTAACTGCCGACTGGGTGGGGTACAAGCTAGCTTATCTTGTCAAACCCCCAGAATGTGGCACAAGCCCATGATATGTATACTCTTTGAAGCTATGGAAAATTACTGGATGCTTTAAAAATGCTATATAAACCCTTGGCTTTGAGTGCTCGGGGTTCTTGTTGAAACCTGCTGCGTCGGGCAGATACTCAGACCCCAGCTAGCTGGAAATAAACCTCGCTGTGTGACTTGCATTATCGCGTGTGTCCTCTGTCCAATTGAGGGGTGGTCGATTCTAGACCTTAACATTACCTCAAATCCCCTAAACAATCTACTTAAAAAATGGGCAGAGGACCTGAATAAGTATTTCTCCAAAGAGGACATACAGATGGCCAACAGACATATGAAAAGATGCTCAATACCACTAATCATAAGAGAATGCAAATTAAAACCACAATGAGATATTACCTTACACCTGACTGAATGGCTATCAATAAATCAACAAATAACAAGCACTGGTGAGGATGTGGAGAAAAGAGATCCCTCGTGCACTGCTGGTAGGATTGCAAATTGTTGCAGCCACTATGGAAAACAGTATGGAGATTCCTCAAAAATTAAAAATAGAGCTGAAATACACCCAGCGATTCTACTTCTGGGAGTTTATCTGAAAAAAAAAAGACAAAAACAACAACACTAATTCAAAAGGATATATGCACCTCTATATGCATTGCAGCATTACTTAAAATAGCCAAGATATGGAAGCATCCTAGGTGTCCAGTGATAGGTGAATGGATAAAAGAGATGTGATATACATATATATATGTGTATATATATATATATATACATATATATGTGTGTGTGTGTATATATATATATATATATATATATGATGGAATATTACTCAACAATAAAAAAGAATGAAATCTTGCCATTTGAGACAACACAGATGGACCTATAGGGCATTATGCTAAGTGAAATGAATCAGACAGAAAGACAAATACTGTGTCAGTTCACTTACATGTGGAATCTAAACCAAAAACAAGTGAATAAACAAAACAAAACAGTAACAGACCCGTAGATGTAGAGAACAAGCTGATGGTTTGTTGCCACACAGCAGCCTACCCGTCTGTCTCCATGTGTCTGCCCCTAAAGAAAGGAGAGTGTGATTCTTTAGGAACTTTGCTTTACCTTGTGCTTGAACCTTATGTCTCCCTGTTTGGCCCCAGAAAGACGGCTGGTCAGCCAATGACGAGTAAGATTCCCCGGGGCGGAGGGGGGGGGCAACTCAAGCCAGGTACAGTCGAGTGGGGACAAACAGGAGAACCCACGGGATTCATAGAGGTGGACACAGCCCCCTACCTTCCTCCAGCTAAGGAAGAAGTACTAAAAGCTAAGGAGAGCCTCTGCCTTGGTGGCTGCATTCCTTCCCACAACCTGCAGGGGCAGTGATTCAATGGTGTGCCTCCATCTATTCGTATGCATAAAGGTTTTGTCCCTTGGGGAAGTACATACATCCTGAGACTTATGGTTCAGCTGCCTGCAGGCAAGGGTGATTGGCTTGAACCAGTTTCCTATTATGATGTGTGGGATTCACAGATCTTGAGATTGACAAGCTTTATCTCCTTTACTTCCTCACCTAACTAATAAAAGCTAATGTGTAGGCCCTATTGAGAGCCCAGCCCAGTCCTTGAGGCTGCAGGTCTCTTGGCCCTGCTTAACCTCTATTCATAGCTACTGTCTTTTCTTAACCCTGCACTGCCCTCCTCGATCCTCGCTCCTCGCTCCCCCCAACCTCGTTCCGCAGGATGCGACTATGGTTGCCAAAGGAGAGCGGGGTGGGAGGTAGGGAAAAATGTCAGTGTTAAGGACTGAATTGTGTTCTCCCAAATTTCATATGTTGAAGCCCTAAGTTCCAAATGTGGCTATATAGAAACAGGGACTTTAAGGAGGTAAGTGTGGTTGAATGAGGTCATAATAGTAGGGCCCAATTCAATAGGACTGAAGTTATTATAAAAAGAGGAAAAGACACCAGAGATGTACATGAATAGAGGACAGGCATGTTAGGACACATGGAGGAGGTACAGTCTGCAAGCCAAGAGGTTTTCCCAGAAACCAACCTCACAGGGCACCTTGATCTTGGACTTCTAGCCTCCAGAACTGTAAGAAAATAATTTTCTGTTGTTTACGCCACCCACGTGGTATTCTGTTAAGGTAGTCCAGGCTGACTAATAGAGTCAGCAAGAAGAGTTCGCTCTAATCAATGTTGTTGTGTCAAATATTTGCTATTCAAAAGATCCCTAAATGACAAACTTTGGCTTAAGCTCTTTGTTGGTTTTTACAACTTTGATACTTTTACATAAGATTGATACCATGTTGTAAAGTTTTAGGATTTTTTTCTTGTACTGAGTTTTTTCTTATAACTAGGAAGTTATGAAATGCTTAAAAATAATAAGTCATGACATTTATTGCTGTTTTTCTAAAATTGAATTTCAATATTATAACTGACCTGCATTTTAATGAATCAAATACTATAATTTAGCTACTTTAAACTTACGTATGCCTTTTACATAATTTGTTATTGACCTAAATAACTTTGTGATCCACTAGCTTAAGTTTTAGATTCTTAAATAACTCATTAAATGATCTTTTGTGGATTCATAATACTGCATGTTAACATCTACATTGTAAATGTTATTTACCAAGCTCTTGTTTTGGAGAGAGGTAAAATGGCCTGTTTATTTTTCAGTAGTTTAAAATATGCTTTTGTGAATACTCCAAAGTAAACACTGTAATGTTCAACCTTTTATATAATCTTAGCTAATCTATACATTTTTTCTGGACCAGATAATTTGTTTGAGGGGTAACAATAAAGTTTATTTAGTAATTTGAAACAAAAAGATGAAATATACAAATGCCTAAAAATCTCTACAGCATTTCAATATTAGCCATTTAGCTAAATAGAATCAAAAGCTGATTTGTAGTTCTGGGCTGTGGCCTTAAGATGGCAGTAGTTCTGCATTAGGAATATTTTCATTTGATTAGTAATCTCAAAATCCTTAAATTTCTTAATAAAAAAATACACCATTTTCTTCTTTCCATTTTTGCTCTTGCTACAACAAGGGAAGCCTACTTACAATGTTCTCTGTGTTTTTTTGTGCATGTTTATTTATTTTTGATGGTGGAGAGGGCAGATGTGATGAGGACGAAGTCTTTTGATAGGGAATTTCTTATTAAAGTTGTGTCTGAATAAAGAACCCAGTGTTTAAAATATGAAATGAGGTCCTCTGAGAGAAAGAGCTAAAGTATGAAATGGCAGAATTGTGACTTAAAAAGATCTCAAATGATGTTGTAATGGATTGAAATTTAGTTAAGACAAATGTTAAGTTTGGGGGTTAGGTCAAACAATCAACATTAACAGGATATGATGGGGAATCTTGATTTAACATCAATGTGGAAATAAAATGTGGATAAATTCAAGGTAACCTCACTAGTCCCAGTTTAAACTCATTATCTCTTTACCATACTTGCATGTGCTTTGTCTGTCCTTTTGGGAATGTGAGGGTTCTAAATTGCAGAAGGGTTAACATGTTGTCAAGGAGTCTGGGAGAAACTAACCAAGGACTTTGGGTGGTTAGTGGCATCCATACAACTGCTTTTCCTCAGCTCGTCATCCCTGTCAGCCTTTGGTTGTCTATAGCCATACCAGCAACACTGTCAGCAGCTATCCCTGCTACATAAACTCTGAAACCCCTCTAGTTACAGTGTCATCAGAAAAATCTTTAGTTTTGACCCAAATCTTGAGACCATTTCAGGTTTCAACCTCTGCATCTCTCTTGAGCAACCTCAGGAAAACTTCATAGCCAACTTTCAGCCACAGAAAAGGAGGGTATGTGTCAGGGTGGGGGACGGCAGGGTGGCTACCTCAGATCCTCTCTCAATCTAGATGTGACCCACCATCACTTTTCTAGTGGTTGTCCCATATTGTCATAGGACGCTCTGCAAAGCTGTCTTCTTTCAGAATTCCAGATGGGAATCAGGACCCGATTCTCTCTGCTTTTGGCTTCCCAACCTCATGTGGAGGGTCAATCATATCCCATGCAGAGGATTTAAACTTGCAATGGGACAGGTTGCAGGGCCCCTTTCTTAGGACCCATACGAATGGCTATCATCTTCTCTATCTTGTTTTTCTGGGACTAACATTGTCAGATAATATACAGAATGCCCAATTAAATCTGAATGTCCCAGATATTCTATGGAACATACGAATACTAAAAAAATAAAAAATAAAAAAATAAAAAAAAATCATTGTTTGTTTAAAATTCAAATTTAAATTGATGTACTGTATTTTTATTTGCTACATCTGGTAACCCTATCCAAGATATATGCTCTGCATCCATTTTGAAACCAAATTTTTTTGGGAAAAAATTTAATTGATTTTTTTTTCCAGAAAACCCAGAACTTGAAAATCAAATGCTCCTTAGCATTTGCTATGGGCTGAATTACATTCCTTCAACATTTGTGTTGAAACTCTAACTCCCAGTATCTCAAAATGTGACTGTATTTGGAGATAGGGCCTTTAAAAGGGCGATTGGGTTAAAATGAGACCTTAGGGTGCCCAATCTGACTGGTATCCTTATAAGAAGAAGAATTTGGACACACAGAGACAGCAGGGTGCATAAGGACAGAGGGAGAAAGACTGTTAAAATACAGTAAGACGGTGACCATCTATAAGCCAAGGAGAGAGACCTCAGAAGAAAACAAACCTGTTGACATCCTATTTTTGGGCTTCTAGCCTCCAGAACTGTGAGAAATAAATTTCTGTTGTTTAAGCCACCCAGCCTGTGGCATTGTTATGGCAGCCCTAGCAAACCAATACAGCTTTCATGATTATTTCCATACTATATGAGTCTAGAGTTCATTCTAGAACACAAACCCAACAAACAGTCTCTCTTTTCTGCTGTAGAAAATCTTCTCTTGAGAAATGGGCTTAGAAAAAAACTACTGGAGTCTGGTTAGTCTGGTTATTTTGAGGGTAATGGTAGCAAATAATATGTGAGCCTAGTAAAATGGTCCTTACATCTGTGGGCCTTCTTTCCTCTTTTACCATGTATGGCTTGATTCCAAAATTTTAAATACTTAGGTGAGTTAAGGTTTTGAGACTTCAAGGGCATACAAATATGAACATATCCCAGGAATCCATTATAAACTGTGGTTCAGTCAATATGGAGTTCCTCAGGGCTCAGGCATGAATCCATAACTTCTTTGCCTCCAGACTTCCTGAGCAGCATGTTTACTTTTATGATTTAAATATATCCCACATATATTTTCATCTTTGATCTTTTATCTCCCTCAATCATGTATTTCTAATGATGTACAAAGAGTTTCATTAAATGAATAACAAGTACCTCTCCTAACTTGATATAGTTTCATTTTTTAATTACTTTGCCCCAGTTCCCTCATCTATAAAATCAGATATTTAAAACTTTTCTTAAAAATGGTATCTGTTTATTATTTGAAAAACATGACATGAAAAATTGAGCGTCTCATTGGTGATCCACCTTTCCCCACCATTGTTTTTTCATATTCTCCTCTTAACAAAATATTCCACACCAACTCTTTTGAACAGCAATATCAGTATCAAGAGTCTTAGAAATGGTTTATATACGTTGACATATTTAATCCAATTCTAGACATCTATTCTACGATTTCTATCCCAGAAAAACCTCAGGCAACAGGATGACTTCTGGGCATTGACTATGTAATGGTTTTATCTTTTCTTGGCAAAGTAGAAGGATTAACAAATTATCGTTATACCTAATATATAGTGTGTACTAACTGTAAGACTCTAAACATTTTATCTCAAAGAAAATATGATTGAAGGAAGGGACCATACTGTGTATTCAGAAATGGTACTAACATGCTTTAACATAATTTGTCCCACTCCTGGGTTTCAGCTAAACATTCCAACCATCATTCCTCTAAAATGGATTCTTGAAAAACATTCAGTTAATACAAAAGAGGGCAGAAAAAGAAAATAAATAAAAGGAATGCTGAACATATAGGAGCAATAGAAAGCAAATAACAATATGGTAGATTTAAATGCAGTGTATTGATAATTATGTAAATGATGTGAGACTTCAATTAAAAGTCAGAGATTATCAGACTTGATCAAATAACAAGACCCCAGTATATGCTATCTACAAGAAATCTATTTTACACATGAAGATGTAAATGCCATTTGAAAAAATTTGAGATGCACTATCAGGTATCCGCTATCATCAAGACTTTAATATAGTGATCTGCTTTATTAATTTTCTCTAACATGATTCCTATTTAAATTGATTTGTTAGAAACACAAAATGATACAAACAAAGGAGGACTATTGCTCAGATTTCTAAATGTCTGTAGCATTGGATCTTTTCATATAAGAAAATCAGTTCACTACTCAAAAGATTTGTGAGACAGGAACCAAAAAGAAAATCATGTATTATTTCCCCTGTCTTTGTTTTTGAGTTGCTTTTAACCTCATTGTTCCTTTATGCTCCTTCATACTTACCTATCCACACAAACTGGTCTGGGGATTTGCGGAAAGCAACAACCACAAACAGATTCTGATTGGCCAAGGTGGGTTTCCACAGAGTAGGTGGTCACTGTCCATGCCACGTCTGCCCCGTTTTCCATCACCACAATTCCCAGTCACAAGTAGCTCACGGTTCTTCAGAAATGTGGCTGAGCGTGTCGGGAGCAGGATGGGCAAAACAAGGAGCAATTCTCTGGTTATTCTGTGGTTGCTGCTTCTTTACCCTTTCAACATTTTCACTGGGATAAAGGAAAGCTCTGTCGATCTTGGTCACCTGAGAGTTCTGTCTCATGTTGGGAGCACTAGTTAGAAATAAGGTTGAGTAACAAGAAATCTTCCCACTTCTGTAAGGTATACATCCTCTGGTACTGTTTAGCCCAGGATTTCATGTACAGTTTGAGAACCAAGGTAATGAGTTTGCACTCAAGAAGAGCTAACTTTATTAAGGGACCAATTGGTGATCCATTTATACATTCTATTGAATGCCAGGTGACCCTGTCTTTGCTTGCTCTATCTGCAATATTAGCTAGATTTGAGAAATTGAACTGTGACAAATACCTAAGAGGGAATCTTGAACTAGGGACTTTAGAAAGCCACCAAATATTTTAGCTGAAAGTGACTTAACACATATTACATACTCTGTGGTGCACAACTACCTGCATGAACATATGTGACAAGATAGAGATATGGGATTATAGAGGTAGAATGTCATGGTAACATTGTGACATCTATTTCCAACTTCCGTGTCCTCAAGAAATCACTAGACACTTTTTTGTTATGGTGAGAGAATGCTCTTAGGTCAAGCTTTCACTTCTTCCAGGTTTAGCTGGTTTTATGGTTCTTGTCCAACACCACTGTGCACTGATGTGGTCAGTTCTCAGGTCTGTCCCCTTGTTACTAGTTGCTAAAATGTATAATTACTCAAGGTTTCTTTAAGTACTACATCTTTCTCAGGGATGAGTTATCGTAAAAGCAGAGCCTGAGACAAAGACTCGGCAGCCGGTTGTTTATTTGGAGGTGATCCCAGAAATCATCAATGAAGTAGTGGAGAGAGTAAAAACCAATAATACAAAAGGATAACATCAAGGTCACTGTTGTATGCAACAGTGGTTCAATTCTGTGGGGATGTTCCATGAAACCCAGAGTATCTCTCCCAGTATCGTCCACCAGAAGAAGGAAAGGCTGAGTGTCTGCTTGCTCCTGGGTTCTCAAACTTGACAGTTACCCACCCACCAACTGTCAGGCTGTGCTTGAACTAGAGCTCTTATGGCCTCGGAGAAGGCCCTCAGGCCTAAAGCAGCAAGACTTTGCAGAGCTGTATTGAAGTGGGACACTGATGAGTGAGCTCACATGAAAATGACCACGTGTGAGTTGTGGCCAACATCAGAAGTAGAATAAGAGGATGTGATATAGGTCACCAATGCTGTCTGCAACAGTGGCTGTTCTTCTGAAAGCTTGTCAGCTTCAGTGGAAATTTAGTCTACTCTATAAAAAGTTATCTGGGTATTGTGTCTCTGTCTGTCATTCTGTCTCCTGTCCACTGTTCATTTTATATCTTCTCTTTTTGTTTCATATGTGATCAACTCTGTGTATTTTCTGCCCTAATGTAAAGTAATAAAACTCAATAAAAACTATCACAGATGTTTTAGCCCAGTTCACAAATTTGTTCACATTATGCTTCATGTAGAAAATGGTAATGTTTATTTAGCAGACTGGGGCAAACAAAAGAAGCTAGCCCTGGAAGGTGGGACAGGCTGGGCTCAGGAGGCTCTACATGTGTGTTGTGGAGCAACAACAAAAGACGCAAAGAGTGTAATAGTTCAGCCACCCACTACCACCTTCTCCATAATCTCCAAAGCAACCATCCCACTCTCTTACAACCTCCTTCTATTTTTCCAGCTCATTTCTTCATGTTTCCAACTCCAACAATCCTTTGAGTTCAGTGACATCCACAATCCAATGATTCCCACCTCCTTTTCACTGTCCTTTACTGCCATGATGTTCTCACTTCTTATTGCGCAGCGGAATATTCATGGAGAATCATTAGAAACACTTAATTGATATATTCTTAAATCCTGTATTCCTATTTTAACCTCCTCAAACTCTTATAAAAACACACAATCCTGGTAGTGCTTTCAGAAACAATCCATAATTCATGTTTTCCCTGTAATATGATTCTGCAACCCCTCTGATAAAAGAGTCTATTTCTCTACTCCTTGAATTTGGTCTAGCCTTGTGACTTGCTTTGATCAACATCGTTTAGTGGAAGACATTTTGCCAGTTCTGGGCCTGAGTCGCAAGAGGCCTTGAGGGATTCTGAACTCTTTTTGGGAACCCTGCTCTGCCATGTGAATAAGGCGCATCTACCCTACTGGATGATGAGATATTAGTTCAATCATTCCTATAGTCATCCCAGCCTATGATCAGTGAACTGCAAGATATGTGAGCAAGGTCATTTGAAACTAGTCAGTCCCCAGTGACCTATGAGGTGACCTCAGACCATGTATGAGCCCAACCATGATCAGCCAAGCCTGGTCCAGATCAACAAGACTACCCAGCTGACAATAGATTCCTGAACATAATAAATATTGTTTTAAACCACTGAGCTTTGGAGTTAATTGTTATGCAGCAGTAGCTAATAGATACACAGGTTAAATTTAACTCTTTTTGTTTTCTGTATTTACACCTGATCATAGCTGAAGAAAATACACACTACCATTATATTTGTATTTCAATGAATACTTAATGTTACTGGGTAGTCATACTTTATTGCCTTGGAACATTCACTCTACGGCTATCCTAGACCATTATCTTGTGGTTTTCCTTTTTTCACACTGCTACAACTTTAACCCTCATCATCACTCTCAAGTGTTGACCAATATTCCAGTTTTCTGGAAAAAATAACCCACTACTGACCAGCATACATACTTAGGTACTCTATCTCACCTACTGTTATTATAGAGTAATGGTTCTTATACTGTGGTCCTCAAGTAGAAATTCTTTAATCCTACCTGACAACTACTGAATCAAAAACTCTGGGGGCAGGGGCTAGCAACTTGTATTTTAAGAAAACCTCTAGGTCAGGGCTGTCGAAACTTTTTTCAACGTTTTTCACCAAGGGCCATATGCGGTAAAATACACAAACGACTGGGCCACTCACTCCAGGTGAAGTATGTATTGCCTCACCTGGTTTTTTTTAAGTAAACTAAATATATTTTTGGAATTTGCTGCAGGTCAATTAACAATGGATCATGGGCCGTAATTGGCCTGCGGGCCGCAGTTTGGACACCCTTGTTCTAGGTGATTCTCATGCACCCTAAAGTTTGAGAATCCATACTTATATGTAAGGCCAACTGCTCACTTTTCACTAGATATCGTCCTCTCAAAAACAGTGCTTTATCCCTTTTCCTGTAACATTTTTCATTTCTATTAAATCATTTTCATCAGCATACAAACATGTTATTTTTCTGTCTTAAGACACAAATCTTTTTTGTTCAGCCACCATGTTCTCTGCTCTCTTTTAAAGAAAACTGATAGAAAAAGTTGTCTATCTCACTGCAATCCTTCCTCTCCCATTCTGTCTTCAGTACACAAAGACAAAATGTTTGCTTCAACACCCCACAAAAACTCTGATTAAGTTCACCAATGATATCCATTTGCTAAATCCAATGTTTAATCTTCAGTCCTCGTTTTGTTATACCCATGATCACCATATGACACAGTCGATGACTCCCTCCTTAGGCAAATACTTTCTGCGCTTGGCTTATAGAAACCCTCATTCCTTCTTCATTGGGCAAAAGATCTGATAGACCTGTCAGAAAAGAGGGTGAATAAACAGAACAGAAATAAATATGTTCAGTATTATTGAAAACCAGAACAATGAAGATTAAAGCCGTAGGAAGATACTATATTTCACCAGATTGGCAAAAGTAGAAGTCTGATAACACAAGTCATGTCAGGGTGTGGAGAAATGGGAACTCTCATGAATTTCTGGTAGAAGTTATCGACTGGCATAACTTCTTTGGTAATATCTAGTGAAGGTGAAGATATCCATAACCTACAATTCAGGAATTTTGCTCCCACAGAGAAACGTGTACACTTGTGTACGGGGGGCATATGCATATAGGTTTATAGTATCATTTAATATGGTCAAACTGGAGAAAACCCAAAAGTTCTACCTCAGCAAACCACTGTGGTTTATCCAAGCAAAGGTACACCATGCAGAAATGAAAATGAATAGATTTCTGATATATGTTACAAAATAGTTACTCTTAATCATATAATGTTAAGCAAAAGAGGCCAGATACAACAGAAAAGTCATTGTATAACTCCAAAATAGGCAAAATTAAGTGATCATTTTAGGGATGTTTAATTAGGTTGTGAAACTAAAGAAATGGAAGGAAGTTGAATTCCATCAAAGTCAGGAAAGTGTTTAGTTTTGGGGTGTGGGTGGGGCTATGCTATAGAAGGGTCTTGCAGAGGTCCTGTCAGTGTGCTAGTAATATTATTTCTTTATCTGAGAAGGGGTTACACGAGTGTTCATTTTACAACAATTTGTTGAGCTGTAAATTTAAGTTTAATGAACTTTTCTATATGTTTGCTCTATTAACACAATAACGTATTTACTTGATAATGGGGTGTTGTAAGGATTAAACTATCTAAGGCAAAGTCTGGCAACATAAAACCTTCTTGACCAACATCAGTAATTAGGAGTCTGTGTGCCCATCTCAAACTCTTTATCTTATCTCTAATAACTGGAGTCCAGGCTGGTTAGAATATTTTTTAGACATTGGTTAAGGGGCCTTAGAAGCAGAATAAGACTGTCCCTATTGAAGTGTTCTATTGTCCTTGACCTTGGAAATAAATAACAATGGTATCTAACAAGTTAAATACCTTGAAAATAGATAACAATCTAACCAAGTTAAATACCTTGGAAATAAATAACAATGTTATCTATCAAGTTAAATACCTCTGTCTAATAAATCCTGGGATGCCATCTTCATAACTGCTGGAAGATATTGCGGGTATTCAGAAGATGTGATACTGTACTCCTGAGTCCAAAAGCCATTTTCTTGCAGTTTTCATTCCCCAGTGTACTGTCTTGTAAGAAATGTCAGTGTTCGTGTAACTGCTGTAAGACTATGAGTTAATCTGACAGGGTTGGAACAAGTAAATGCATCTGGTCACAGGCAGTGTTTACATCAAGATCTATGACCAAACAAAGGTGCTTCCCATTTCTCTGAAAGAATCACAGGCTTTCTCCATTGCCCCATATACAGTCCCTGGCATATAGGAAGTCCAGCAGGTTCCTGTATAACGTGATTTCGTTTAATATCATTTCATCATAACGTTGATGAGAAAAAAAATCGATGTGGAGGGCACTGTTTGTGTGGAGTTTGCATGTTCTCCCCATGTCTATGTGGGTTTTCTCTGGGGACTCTGGTTTCCTCCCCCATCTCAAAGATGTGCACGGAGGTGAAATGGTGAGTCTGCATCAGCCCAGTCTGAGTGAGTGTGGGTGTAAATGGCCCTGAGAGGGAAGGCACTCTGTCCAGGCACCTTGGTTCCCACTTTGTGCCCTGAGGTCCAGGGTAAGCTCCAGCCACTGCGACCCTGAACTGAAATAAGCAGGTAGGAAGAGAATTTCTACTTTTTTAGTGATCTTTCTTCAATGTATGCATAAATCACATTCAGTTAAATGTTTAATATTGGAAGTGTTTTGGGTCTTTATTTAAAAGTTTGGTGATGTTTTCCTGAAACTGAGAACTTAATTGTTATGTATATCAATTAACCTTGGTGATGACCTAAGTTTGGTGAAGTTTTCCAGAAACTGGGAACTTAACTGTTATGTATATCAATTAACCTATGGTAAAATTGGTTTCGTTTTGCTTAAAGTCACAGTTTCTAAGAACCTATCAAAAACATTAAATGAGGACTTAACTGTAGTCAGAGAATGTCTGTTCAATGAGTAAGGGATGTGGAAATGAATACAATGATCAGGAAAGAACTTAAAGGGTATTGCAATTTAAGTAAGAGAAGAGACAGGCCCTAATTTAGAGAAAGATGAAATTGAATTTGCACTGTGAATTTACCCTACAAGGATTAAATTCCAAATTTGATTGAGGTGAGTGAAAAGCCCTGGGATTTAAAGCCCACTTTGCCTGAGGAGCAAGCCCACGCAGGTAAAGCGGCATCTTTGTGAAAGGAAAGGCCGGCAGCCCTGGGTGCTCCAAGCTGGGGAGGATTGGAGTCCTCGGGCATCATTTTCACAGTCACAGAGGAGTCCTGTGGGAAGTGCACCTCCCGCTGCCATGTGAGGAGCCAGGACTTCTGCATCAAACAGATGCCCTGGAAATGAATTCCTGCTTGGCCCATACTAGGTGACCTCAGGTAAGATACTTAAATAAAGCCTCTGAGACTCAGTTTTCTATTTTCTAATAAAGGTAATGACAACACCTACATCACAGGTAAAAACACATTAAATTGAATGCATAATGTACCTCTATTTCTCTAGAATTTATTAATCTAATGTGGTAGGTGCTTAAAACTTTTTAGTTTTCATTCCTTTCAGTTTTTAGATAGTCAATCTGATATATAGATAATTTGGAATTATCTTTGGGTAGCTGAAAATATGTTTTTTAGTTGGGAGGTAAGTTTCTCAAGAGAATGCAGATGCCATGTAATGAAAACACTTTGTAATATTATCCTACTTTCCTTGCTCTGAACAATACCTTTCTTTCTCTCACAGGTTCAGAGTCAAAGTGTTGGCAAAATGAAAGACACTTTGTTGTTGTTGCAATAATAATAATAATAATAATAATAATAATAATACTCTAAATTAAAATAATAACAATAACAATAATGATGATTGTTATTATTTTACTTTAGAGAATCAGTGCACAGAATACTCATGTGATAACAGAAGTTAGCCTGGGTCTGCCAGTCATTTGTACAGCCAGCTCACTGTACCACATTAGTCAGAGAAAAACACATGCGAGTTGATCTGAAATGTGTGACCTTTGAGCAGTGAAGTTCACGTATTAGATTTTATCCTCAGCTTAAATGCAACAAAGGCATGTCAGTGACCAACTAAAGACAATTCAGCACGGTGTTTATGGGTTATTTCATATCCTCTGCTTCTTTATGATTTTCATAGTTGTCGAAAGACTGAAATGGATATAAAACAATAATACATTTTCATTTTTTTAAACTATGATAGCAAAAATCTAATAGTGGAATCATTTTTAAAATCCAGAAAAAGATACAACAGTTGAAAATAAAATATGTGGATACAAAATGAAGGGTGATACAGAATGCTTTAGAATAGAATAGGGCAGATTGCTTGAGAATAATTCAAAGATAAGTAATTTGGACTTTTGCTGTTTAATATTTATAAATTTGCATATATAAATAGGACACACACACACATATATATATATATATATATGCACCCATATATGGCATCCATCATAAAATTGTTCACTGTAAGGATAAAATGAATAATTTTTGAAAAATCTTGTATTATTTGACAAGTCATAAGCTTTCGATGAGAGTATTCATAATGGAAGCAGATATACAACATATTTAGGAGATGAGAATATATAGGTAAAGTGACTCAACTTAATTTAAAATATGAAAAAATGAAGAGCACTGAAAATGATAATGAAATTAAAAAGAAACTAGATTGCAGAAGGAATTTATGGAAAGGAATCAATGCTAAGAGATGTTAAGGAATTAACATTAAGTAAAGAGTTGTTAATGTGTCAAAATTTTATATTTACTATCTCATTACATTTTCCCATTCTAGGGTCTACAGGGCCCTGCGATCTGGCCCCTCTAGTTTTCATTCTCATCTCTTGCTATACTCCTCGCTTTGTTCAATCCAACCACGAAGGCCTTCTTTAAGCATCTAAGAGCATGAAGTTCCTTCCTATGTCACCACTTTACACATGACATTACTTTACCATGAAAACTTTTAAAATTTTGCTCAAATTTAAAATTGCCCCATGTGTGTTCGATTACTTACAAAATAAGACAGCTGATTAAGTTCATCTCATCAGTCATTCTTCTGCCCTCTACCCCGGCTCGTCTTTAAGTCTTCCTCTTCAAGTCTCGCCTTAAACGTCCTTTCTTCAGGAAGCCTCTGACCAGGTTGCATGCAGTCCCTTTTATAGCTTTCATCACAATTGAAATGACTAGATTTGTCTATAATTATTGGTGTAATCTCTTTAATGCTGGGCTGCAAACTCAGTGAGGGCAGAGACTGTGTCTGTCTTGTTCAAGGTTTTATCTCCAGGACCAGGCACTAAAGGTATTATGGGGACAGATCCAGGAGAGCAGTTTCCAGGCTCTCGGACTCATGAGGAAAGGTGCTGGCTCAGGTAGTAAATGGCCATCAACTGTGATTGGATGGCCATCAGCTGTGGCTAGTTGGCCGTCAGCTGTAACCAGTGAACCACTGGCCACTAATATAACGGTGTGGCTACACTAGCAGTGAATGGGGGGCTAGCAAGAAGATGGTGGCTGAGCTAGCAACAGAGGATTGCAGTTAGCAAGTAAGGTTGTTTGGCAGAGAAACGGACGGCGGGTTGCGGATAGTGTGGCTCCTGCTTCCTGTGTCTCCAGCCTAGCTGCCAGCGAGAATATAATAGTATGACTCCCCTATCTATGGCTCCGTGGGTGTTCCTTTTTGGCCTCACCGTGTTCTGCGTGCTTATGTGGAGAGTGGGACCAGAGACCCCGCATGACACCCTGCGTGACAGTATCTACCATATAATACTCAGAAAATATATGTTGATTGATTTATTCAATCACTAACTTTTTGTCACTATTTCATAAATAAAGCTCAAAATTTAAGCCACTTGCCAAGGCCATGTACCTGGCAAAGGGCACAATTATCACTCTGGTATTTTTTCTTCTCTTTATGCCTTAATTTGGGGTTGAGGGACACGCTTTCATAATTAAAGCAGAGCAAAAGACTGAAGTCTCTGTCCCCAGGGAGAGGAGAGCACAAAAGAGCCCTAAATGAAGAGTTAATTTCTCACCTAAATTTCAAAGTAGACTTTTGAGTCTTTACCAGGAACAACAGTCTTAAAAGAAAGATTTTCTATTGTAAGAACCAGCTTATGGGAGAAAGAAAAAGTTATTATTACTTTTTTTGTAATTTAAAGCTTGGACTTAAATAATCACAATAAAATAAAAAAATATTATTAACTAACTTTTACTGAGGGCTTACTTTGTGTCAAAATTTTTGTAAGCCTTTTACATCTATTAACTCATTTAATCTTCACAATAATCCGTATAATGTAGATACTATAATTATTCCTATTTTCACAGATGAGAAACGAGATTAAAATATGGGCATAACTAGATTAAAAATAAAACATGTGCTCATAGTCACATAGATAGTGAATAGCCATAGAAAAGCTGCAACCTGGGGTGCCTAACTGTCTATTTCTTCCACAGTGGAGAAATGAATGGATGATAGTGTAAGAGCCAGTTTCTCTCCCAAAAGGAGAGAAGCGGTCAACAAGCAGGTGGGAAAAGAGTCAAAGGGGCCTTGGTGAGAGCGGAGATCCCCACAGGTGATTGAAATGATCCTGATCTCTCCTCCTCTCTTGGCTGAGCACTCCAGGGAGGAGGGAATGGGGAGATCCCAGAGCAGAGGGTGTTCCTTGCTCCCAGGTTGTAACCAGCAAGATTGGGACTGTAATCTCAAACAGAAAACCTCCTCTAGCATGGCATGACCCAGGGAGGAGCCATGGCAGACAAAACAGGGCAGCTGCTCAGAATTCCTTGTATCCTGGAGAATAGTAGGATGTTTTTCTATGTCCCTGAATAGGGCTCCAAGGTAGAATGGCTGAGGGCCACAGTTGAGAAGAAGCCTTGGAATGGCACAAGGGGAATTTGACCTCTCCAGTATGACTCCTATGCAAGCAAAAAATCTTAAGACAAGTTTTCAATATGGATTTTTATTTATACTGGTAGTTCTCTCCAAATTGAAGGCTTGCATGAAATTTTACTATCTATGAAAATTTGACCATAACTCACTAAAAGGTATATTTAAAAAAATAAATATTAAAAAAAATTTGCTCAAATTTAAATTTGCCCCATGTATGCCTATTTACCTGAAGAAACAAGACAAGTGGTTAAATTCATTTCATCAGTCATATAAAGTAAGGAAGCACCAGCATATTTTATTACTCAGAGAGGTAAACCCACTTGGGTTTGCCTGGGATTTCCCTAGGGTTAACACAAGAAGTTGTTTGTACCAGGAAATCCTCAGTCTTTGGAAGATTGGGACAGTCGGTCATCAGCAGCTACATACAAACCATAAACTCCCTAACATTAAAAGTGTGTAAACAAAGGTGTTAGTCACTAAGAATTCAGATGAGTCAGTTCCAGTATGACTGGTTTTAGCTTTGCAGAATGAAATGATATTCCTTCTTAGGCTCTAAGTAGACTTCTCTCATTTGGATTTACGGAGGACTTTTTGAAGCAGGTCTCTGAATTATGGATTTGAAAATTTTCTTGCTTTCTAAGGAGAAGTGAGACACTTAACTCTACGAAACACCAAGAGCTAGGATAGAAGGGGCATCTACGATAGCTTCACAGACCATGCAGGAGTAATATAGAAGCGGGTGCTTTTGACTTCTTGTGTCACTGTGGGGGACAGGAGTCAAGACAGGACAAGGAAGCTCTGACAGTTTCCTTCACCCTGGCAGCGGCCAGGAGCCAGGATTTTAGGCTCTTTTGTCAGCTCTCTTATTAATTCTCTCAGCAGCCTTTGGCATCACAGCCAACATCACTTTAAGCTCTCAGTCTGTCATCTCTGGATAATTCTTAGCTATCTCACAGTGTTGTTGTGGGAATTGATTAATATTTATGAGCACATTTAAATAAAGAATTGGAGTATAAGTATTATTGCATGAGTTGAAAAATTGTTTCTTACATGTTATTATGCATAAAAGGAAAATAAGCCATGGACTACAGTATCTTCTTGGAACAGTTTTGAAATAATGATCAGTTATCTACTGCTTTCCCTTTCATCTTTAATAAATTTAGTGTTTTTGTTATTTAATGTTTTAGTGATTTCTGCTAAATTTATTTATTATTATTATTATTGTATTGATGCATTTTATTTCCTGTTAAGTTCAATACATCTTTGTTTCCAGTTAGTATTTTCTAAATCATTGACTATGATTTTCCTCCATTAAATTTTGTCTAGTACAGTAGGGACATCTGTTATTACTTAAGAATAACTAAACTGAAACTAATATAATATTGCATGTTAGCTATATTTTCATAAATATCTTAAAAAGAGTAACTATTAAAACCCATTGTTAAGAGACTACATATTTATGTAATTAAAATCATTGCACATCAAATTATGTTACATTAATTCTTGCCCCATTCTAACATTCTTATGTATAAAAATTAAAAGTTTATTTAACTGGAAGGAAATAGGATTTGGAACATAATAAAATTCTGCTTATTTGGTTAAGCTTATGAATCATATAAAATAGAGAAATGATACCTTTCTCATAAAATACATATTAGTTACAATTCTCAAAGTATTAGTAATGGTTCTATTTTACAAATGGTAAACAATAAATGCATTAAATGTTAAAAGATAGTCCAGTTCAGAAAGATTATTTTTAAACATTCTGTCTCATATGTTGTGACAGCAGGAAGGTAGAAGTCATTTTAATAACTTAACTTTTAACAATTTAACTTCTGTATCATGTCTAACTTTAGCTCAAGATTATTATTGTAAATGTTTCTCTCATTTCTCATAACTTCAACCTACATAACTCTGTCCAGCCATAGTTGCTATTTTAGTTAAGACCCTGACAGTGTTGTTCTCTAGCACCAAATGTGTCACAGAAGGCTGACAGCCATTTCAGACTGTGTCAGTACCTTAGAAGCCACACAGATGCCAGGCCTGGTCTCAATAATGCATATTGAGAAACTTTATAAAAGTCAAATTACCCCCAAATGATCAGCCTCATAAAATACATTCTAGTTAATCAAATTCATAGAGAATGTCAAATCATTAATTTCTAAAAACATACTTGGCAAGCTAGAAATATACATCCAGGAATACAAAACAGAGAAAATTGCTTAGTGCACACAGAATCTGAAAAAGGTAAGTGGGTGTTACCAAGCAGATGGTAACTTTAATAGGTCCTAGAGTGTGACCCTTTCTCATTCTGACCAAAATTCTGTAATAATAACTGATAACTAAAATCAGAGTACAATAGAGACACATTGGTTCATTCTATTTCAAGATACTCTTCTCTTTCAATGTTTCTTTTTTAAAATTTATTTTAAAATATTTTCTATTTTTCAATTACAGTTTACATCAAATATTATATTGGTTTCTGGTGTACAACATAGTAATTATACATTTATATAACTTACAAAGTGATCAACTCTGATAAATCTAGTACCTCATCTGTCACATAGATGCAAAAATCCTTCTATGATTACATAACAAACTTCCTCACGACAAACATATTACATTTTCTAGAATCCATTTCAAAAGAATATTTCCTCTTTCAGGGAGCACTCTCAGTCTTTTTCTGAGATTTAGGAAGTGCTCTAATCTTACCAGTAGTTTATTTTATATTCTCCTAGATGCCCTTCAGCCCCATTCCATTACACTTTCCACAGATGTCTAACTTTATCTAGGTTATCAGTCAGTATGGGGTAGGTTAAGTTCCTGCAAGAAACAGCCCTGAAAATCTCTGAGAAATAACCTGTTGTTTTAATAACCCTTAAAATTTGTGAGAACTACAGTCAGTAACCAAAAGATTGCCACAGGGTTAAGAAAGTTAATTTGGGGAATGCAATAAATAATGTTGTAAAGATTTTGTAGGGTATCCTATGGACACTTGTCTCATTAGGGAGACCACCTCAGGAAAGATGTAGATGCCTATCACTGCATTGTACACCTGAAGCTGAAGCTGAACAATAACGAATGTCAACTACAAGTTTATATACGTATATGTATGTGTATATATATGTGTATATATGTATATGTATGTATGTTTACAAGAAGCGGAGTACAGCATTAGTAATAGAGACAGTGGAAATGTAATGGCTGTGTGCGATGTCAGAGGGATAGTGGATGGGGGAGGGGGTTGTCACTGTGAGGGATATAAACGATAAATGTCTAACTATTACATTGTTTTGTGCACCTGAAACTAATAAAAAAATATCTGTGAGAACTAAAACAACAAAAGTTATTTCTCAATCAGATTATATGTCTGGTCCGTGAGGCTTTGCTCCATATTTTGCTCAGCCAGGAAAGCAGGCTAATAGATCACCCCTCATCTGGAACATTGTTGTCATGTAGGAGAAAGAAATACATTTAATTGCACACTAAAAGATTTTTACCTGGAAGTGATACACATCAGTTCCAATATTACATTGGTCAAAGCGAATCATGTGGTCCTGCTTATCTTCAAAGGGATAAGAAAGTACAATTCTACCATGTGCTTGGAAGAGAAGAACTGGAAACGTCCTTGAATAGCAGTAATAAATACCACCTCTAGTCATTTTGATTAATATTTTTATTTTTAAAGAGTGATATTTTCAGATCCTGTTCTCAAATTCAGGGCTCACTCGCTCAGGAGATATTAAGTGTCAATTCTTTTTTCAATGTATTTTTCTCATCTCTGTGGATGATACAAAGACGAAACAAGTATAGTTCTAAACACTCTTGTGCACAATAATCCTTTTACAGCTTTTGGTATTTCTGCTTCATAGCTCTTAGTAAATGGGTATTCATTATTTCTGTAACAATTTGCGTAATGCTATCTCCTTCATTGGTATATAAAGTCTATATAGGATACGGTTGTATCTTTTTTCATGTCTATATTCTCAAGAGCAAGCACCACGCCTGATACTTAAACATGATGTTTGATGATTATGTGTTGAATGAATTATAAAAGAAGAAAACTATTGTGGAAGTCAAGGAGGGACACATTACTTCCAAACAAATTTATACCTTATTTAGATTTGTATCTCCTCTTGCAATGACAATATTTATCTGGTTACATTTTGCTTTGCAATAATGTCCTTACACAGGAGACACTACTATGCTTTTTAAATTTAATTTTATATTCCCAAGCTTGAGCCCAGTGCCTGACACATGGTAGGAGCTCAGTAAATATTTAACTCAATGAAGCAAAGGAAGTAAGCCCCAAGAACTACTGAAATAAATTGTTACTAGACAGGCCATTGTTTAATAATAGTCACTAGAGTGTGCTTCCTTCAACTGGTCCATTAATCACATATGGTTTAATCTTCTAAAGCATGAATGTTACACACAATTGCTTCTAATAGAGTAGCAGATGAGTGTTTTTGTAATTGGACAAAATTCTGATTGCATCTGACACTAACTGGGCTATGGAGTTTTAGCAGATGACTTCCAGTGATAGACTCTCTGCTGGAGACTAAAGTGAAGAATGATAAGAGGGACGTGTGTCACATTCTGTACATTTGGGCCTAGGCTTGTAGAATTGATTTGTAGCATTAATTGTCTATACTCTTTTAAAGTTCAATATTCTGAAATTTCTATTAACTGAGGAGATGTAAAAATGTGCACAGTCAACCATACTGGAATGAATAGATATTTCTAAAGATGAGCATAGTACACAGATTATAGGTTTTTATGCTAAAGTGAAACAAATGCATATGTATTATTCTGTATAGAGAAGACAAGGTGTGACTCTTGGCTTTACTTCAACTGAGGAAAAGCAAACCATCTTCTAATATATATATATATATGTAAATATATTATATTGAGCATATTTACTTTGATGATTCTCCAAAGAACATTAAGTCCCTGAGACTTGGTTACATTTCCAAAATGGTCAACTCTATCTTTCAAGGCCCAGGACACAAGTTACCCGAATTACAAGTCTGTAAATTGCTATGACATCTGCAACTATACATATTGTATGGGTTAACAATAGATTTTAGGTATAAACATTGCTAAAACATCACTATTATGAGCTTAGTTATTAAAATGCCAGGGCCTTAAAAATATTTACCCGTCCTAAGGAGTCTTTTGTTATTTTTGAAAGTTTATTAGAAAAATTTATCTGAAATTAACCAAACTGTTTCTTTAACCTTGACTTTAAGTAGTAGGAATTTATGAGGATAATAGGATTTGTTTTTCTTTTTAATCAAGAAACAAATGAAAAGAAATGCTTAAAAACGTGAGAACAATTAAACAATAACCATTAATGTGAAGAATAGAAACCTGAATGTGGTTACTTAGAGATAGTCCAATATCAAAATAAAGAATGCCAAGTGTACTACTTATTTAATCAAGACAAAAAAAAAAAAAGAAAAAAAAGAGAAAAGCCCTAGCTGGAAAGAAAATTCTTGAAGCTCTGCCCAATTACTTGGCATGGACATTGGAAAATTCTAAATGTGGGAAGTTTAGTATAAGAAATTTTTCTTTATTTCTATATACAATCGTGTGTATAAGCATGGACAAGTACATTTGTTGCTGTTTCTAGTGATTAAAATTTTTACAACTTAGGTAACAGAGATAAACATACTACATACCTCTTTTATTTGGGGAATGCTGATTAGACATGTGGTAATATGTTTTTTTCCCTCTTTTTAAATTTATTTTTTAAGATTGTTTTTTATTGGGGAAGGGGAACAGGACTTTATTATTGGGGAACAGTGTGTACTTCCAGGACTATTTTCCAAGTCAAGTTGTTGTCCTTTCAATCTTAGTTGTGGAAGGTGCCGTTCAGCTTCAAGTTGTTGTCCTTTCAGTCTTAGTTGTGGAGGGCGCAGCTCAGCTCCAGGTCCAGTTGCCGTTACTAGTTGTAGGGGGCACAACCCACCATCCCTTGTGGGAGTCAAACCGGCAACCTTTGTGGTTGAGAGAACATGCTCCAACCAACTGAACATCAGAGCCAGCTCAGCTCAAGGTGTCGTGTTCAATCTTAGTTGCAGGGGGCACGGCCCACCATCCCTTGTGTGACTCGGGGAATTGAACTGGCAACCTTGTGGTTGAGAGCCCACTGGACCATGTGGGAATCGAATTGGCAGCCTTCGGAGTTAGGAGCATGGAGCTCTAACTACCTGAGCCACCGGGCCGGCCCCTTTTTTCCCTCTTGTATTAAGATTTTGTTAATATTTTTGAAATTTTGCAAACGTTAAAAAATTATTAAAAATGCTAAAAAAAATGCTATTGATTTTATTGAATCATAAATGCAGCATTTATAAGAAAGGGAAGCATGTGATTCAGGTTATATGATTTGTGGACAACAGAAAGATACAAAATAAATTGCCTAGACTGAGAATTAGGAGCCTGCAGTCCTACCCCAATTCGAACATAACCAGGTTCTAGGATCTTGTGTAATGACACATCAAAACGACCCTTGGCCACATCGTTTTCTTTTTCCACTCCCTGAGTTTCCCCCCGACTATGCCAATCACAGATTGTATAGAATCCTCTTTTGACTGGATATTTTTTTTGTACAAAGCTCTTTCTTTTAATTTTTTGTTTTCAATTACAGTTGACATTCAATATTATTTTATATTAGTTTCAGGTGTACAGCATAGTGGTTAGATATTTATATGATTTATGAAGTGATCCCCCAATTAGTCTAGAACCCACTTAGTACTATACATAGTTCTTACAATATTATTGATTATATTCCCTGTGCTGTACTTTACATACCCTTGACTATTTCATAAATACCAATTCATACTTCGTAATCCCTTCACCTTTTTCACTTAGCCTCCCCAACCCCATCAGTTTGTTCTCTGTATCTGAGTCTATTTCTCTTTTGTTTGTTTATTTTGCTCTGTAGAGTCCAAATATAAGTGAGATCATATGGTATTTGTCTTTCTCTGACTTATTTCACTTAGCATAATACCCTCTATGCCCATTCGTGTTGATGCAAATGGTAAGATTTCTTTTTTTTTTTTTTTATGGCTGAGTAATATCCCGTTGTATATATGCACCACCTCTTCTTTATCCAATTGTCTACTGGTGGGCACTTAGGTTGCACTAATATCTTGGCTATTGTAAATAATGCTGCATTGAACATAGGGGTGTACCTATGTTTTCAAATTAGTGTTTTGGATTTCTTTGGATAAATATCCAGACGTGAAATTGCTGGGTCATATGTAGTTCTATTTTAAATTTTCTGAGGAAACCCTATACTGTTTCCTATAGTGGTTGCATCAATTTACAATCCCACCAACAGTGCACGAGGTTTCTCTTTTCTCCACATCCTTGCCAATACTTCTTCTTTTTTGATTTATTGATGATAGCCATTCTGATAGGTGTGAGGTGATATCTCAGTGTGGTTTTTATTTGTATTTCTATGATGGTTAGTGATGTTGAGCATCTTTTCATATGTCTATTGGCCATCTGTATTTTGAACTTCTTGAAGAGGAGCAGCTGTATGGTGGAAAGGAAAGACTCCCCTGGTAACAATGCTGAGTATTCCTGACTTTATTATCAATAATAGTTCTGTGACTTGAAGCAAATCCCCTATCATTTCTGGGCTTTTTCCTTTATTCTAAAATGAAGTAATTGGACCAGATGGTCTTTAAAATCTCTTCCAGGGTAAAAAATCGAAGAGACTAGGCAATAACATTACTTTCCAAGGTAAGTGATTGTGAGTTGAGGATATCCAACTTAGAGAGGTAAGCTACGATTTGAGTCACTAACCTCTTGCTAAACAAATTGTAGTCCTCAGATTAGCATTATGGGCATTACATTTGGGACCTTGTTAGAAATGCAGACTAACCCTATGCCTCCCCCACCAGTTTCACCCCAGATTTATCGAATCAGAATCTACATTTTTACATGATGCTCAGATGGTTTACATGCACATTGAAATTTGAGAAGCATTTGGGCTAGATCAAATGTATGAATGCTGATGCCCACCCAGCTGTGCTTTGTGTCGAAAGTGAGAGGTATAGAACTAGCCGCAGCAAGTTTCCCTTGGCCATCTGCAGGCCTGAATCCTTTCTTGTTTTACGTGAGAAATTAAGCAGAGTTGAGCCTGCCTCACACCTGGATAAGACCTCCTGGAAATACTGTTGGCCATTACCGTGTTTCCCCAAAAATAAGACCAGGTCTTATATTAATTTTTGCTACAAAAGACGCATTAGGGCTTATGTTCAGAGGATGTCATCCTAAAGACCCATGCTAGGGCTTATTTTCGGGTTAGGTCTTATTTTCCGGGGAACCGGTAGTTCTTAAAACTCATCAGCTTTTCTATTGTCTCTGTATCTTTACACTTGTTTTCCCTCTACCTGGGACACTTTGTATTTTTCACTTGGGTAACTAATATTCATTCTTCAAGTCTCAGTTTAGATGTCACTTGTTTTTTCTAACCACTCTCTTTTCCCACGTGCCTATCTAGGATAGAGTTCTCCTTCTATATGTTCCAATCTACCTCATCACCAGAGAAGTTGGGGCACACGCACACACACACATGAACACGCACACGTAATGTAAGACTATTTTTAATGAGTCTGTCAACCCACATGACTCCTACAGACCTCTCCCCAGACTTCTCAGAGGCCCCCCCATATTGAAAGCAAGAGTAAGAAAGAGACTCCTCCACCTTGTCCTTGTGGGGAGGGCATACCTGCTGCTTCGGAGCCAATAAGATTCTGGCAAAAGGGAAACTTGCATAGCCTGAGATGCCATGGTTCATAACACTCTTAGAAGGCAGAGATACACTTTTAAAAGCACTTCCCAGTCATTAGAGCTCCTTCTCCTTGCCCTGGCACGGGGTGAGCGCCCCCTACAGGATAGTATCTGACCAACCACATACTGTGGCCTATATGCTATTATATGCTTGCTATTAGATGAACCTATTGCAAGCATCCATTTACGTTGGCATTTAAATGGATATGAATAGAAACACTTTGTTTTCTACAAAATTATTTTATCCTTTTAAATTTTATAATGCACTTTGGTATTTTGGAATCTTTTGACACCAAATTGTAACACAATATGTAAGATTGAAATATAATCTACTGGGGGTGGTGCATGTATAATTTTTATTTTACTTCACACAAACGTAAATTGATACTTTCAATTTATAAGCATTGAAAGGAATATACAAATGAAGGGAGAAGGAGAGATTGGGAGATAGTTGGGGAGGCTGACTAAGAAATGATGGATGGGATGGTAGCCATATGGAAAAAAATTCTGGGGGAAAAGAGATGTTTAAAATGGATTTTTAAAGGATGTTTTCTTGTGCATAGTGCAATGTAACAGTCTTTTATAGATGCTCACAGAAACATAGTTTTAGCTACATATATGGCAGTGCTTTGGTAGTTGGATGTGTAATGTGCATTTTGCTTTTGTTTGGAGGTAGAAAGTGAACTGATAATTAATAATTTCCTATAGCTGGTCTCAGTGGTACAAGGAAAGGACAGGTGTACTCACATATTTTCACAATAGTGGCTAATACTTATTGGGCACTTACCATGCATGTCCTCGACAGTGGCTACATTTTCTTATTTAATTTTCATAATAACTTTCTGAGATACATGTTACTGTCAAGGAATTGTCAACATTTTACAAATGAAGAAACTGAAGCTGAGTAATCAATAATTTATATAAGACCACAAAGACAAAAAATGCCAAGAGAACAGGAATTCTCACCCACAAGCCATGATGCTGTCTTCCTGTGGCAGTGCATAGGAGGCACCAATTAACAAGCACTGCTATTCGGGTCCATCTCTTCAGCTGGCGGTGATAGCATCTAACTTTACTGTTATCTAATGTATATTAAAAGATTTTTTGTTCCCATGGCAATATTGAGCAAGAATTAATCTTTTGAAAAGAGTTGAACCCCAACAGAGGCATGGCTCTGCTAATCTTACTTTGCATATGGAGTTTGGAATTAGCCGAGAAAATTTTTAAGACTAACAGTAAGAAGCTTTAATATTGAAAAATACTTTAATAATATATATGTTGATGCTCATTCTACCACAAATCTTTTTTATCTCAAGCTTGTCAAAATATGAAAAGCTTAAGGAAAAAGAAAACAGAGACTTCTAGGTGCTTTGGTTTTTCTATCATTTTGGAGAATTGTGATGGTTTCTAACAGACTAGAGAGTCTTCTCAGGATTACTAAAATAGTTTTGCTGCTAGATAGAGGAGAATTTTGATTAATGAAGTATCTGTTTAATAGGCAAGGGCAAACCACATGAGTGAACCATGAAAAACTATCTCCATTTCCGAAAAGGCTTATCAGCTGCTTCTAGGAGATTGTACATAGGAGACTGTTCAGTCTTTTTGGAGAGCATGTTCTTTATCTAATCCCCTTTGCAGACATCTCTAGAATATTTTTTTCAGTTGCTTCTGAAATCTAGATATACTGTACCTATTTCATGTCTTTGACAGTGCCAAGGAATGAAACAAAGAGCTTTAAAGAGTTTTGTTTTTTTTTCTTCAAAGCTGAATTCATTTACTTGTTAGCAAGGGAACTTGTATCAGTAAAGAAATTTACTGCATTCACATATTAGTAAAGAAGTTCGCTGAAGAGAGAAGTTAATGGTTTCTGAAGTGTTGGAAACTGTGTTACCTGGTTATACTCTTTAAGTATTGAAATAACATACCTGTGTCAGCAAAAGGGGTTCAAGAGAAAGTAACCTCACAGGGTCATCTGATTATGAATTCCTACCTGGGCACTGGGTAGTCATGCCCCAGGCATATAACTTCTTTAGTTAAAAGGCTTATCTTTTTGCCTTAAGCAAGCCCTGTTTATTGTTTCTGTGCATCCAGGTTAATGCACCTTTGAAAAGCTTCTTTTCAGACCCCTCCTTCTAAAGTGTGACCACCCTGAAGAGAGCACATAATCTTGTTAACTATCCTGTAATCTGATCCCCACCTTGCTTCTTCCCACCTCACATTCCCACTTTCCATCCTTAATTCCAAATGCATTAAAGAAGCTGCAAACTGCCATTCTGTGGAGAATTTGAGATCTTGCTTCCTGGCAATTGTCTTGTTTGGCTCAAGTAAAATCTTAATGAAAATTCTTTACAGGTTTAGATGTTCCTATGTCAATATACACTTTGGGTAGGAGAGAAAGAGTCTAGTGTTCTTCAGTGTTGGCTAATGCTTACCTTTGTCCCTTGTCATTCCTCAGGAGTGCCTCAGTTATGGATCCTCAGTAGGGCTCTGGCTTGCCTGGATGCCTCCAAGTTCATGTCATTGAATAGTTCCAGCAGGTTATAACCAGTTGGGAAACACAGCACTGGGCTGTGATATCTCCTAAGTACTGCTCTAAGGGAAAAATTCCTCCTTTGTAATAGTAATTCTATACGAAAAAAGAAATTGAGGTTAATTTGGCATCATTTATTTTTTTTTTTTGAGTCCATGTTGGCTTCTAATAATCATAGCTTTCTTTTAAGTGTCAAGTATCGGTAAGAAATGTCTGGTCTTTTTCTAGCCTGGAGATTATACTCTTAAGTTGAGAAAACTGGGATATACATTTAGAATTTAGTTGTTACTATTTGCTTCAAATATTAAGCCTATCCCTTCATCATCATCATCGCCATCATCATCATCATTTTCCTCTGTGTATAATTTAAGCTCTCCATAATATATTTCATATTCTTTAGTTCATGCTAACAGATTCTTGTCATTTCTCCTAGTGTCAGGATAGTGTTTGGTCCCACTGGAAATGACTAAATGAGGGACTGATGAAGGCTAAAATGAAACAGATAGAGGATGTCAAGGTACCAGACTATACTGGAGCCAAAGGAAGAATCTGAATTTTGTTGAGAAGATCCTATTTCCCAATAAGGTCATATTCTGAGGTATTGAGGGGTAAGACTTCAACCTATCTTTTTGGGGGAACACAGTTCAAACCTTAACCCTTTTGCCATGATGTTCGTTTATGTCCAAATGAATATATCCAAATTTTTTATACATGAAAACAAAGTCATTTGTATACAAAACAGCTCAAATTGTTATTATTAAATTCATAAAATAGTCAAAATATCAACATTTTGTTTTTTGTGGATTTCTGAGACATTAAAAAAACACATCTTGAACTCAATTAACGCAGAGAAAGAGTTAACACATGTTAAGACAGACGCTATGTTTGGTAGTTTTGTTACACGGAATGGCTAGGGGTAACTTGTTTAAGGCTATATTATGTAGGCTCAGCACAGAAGGATCCCTGTGCATGAAGCTTGGCCAGGAGAATGGGAAGCAAAAGTCGCTGCTCAGAAAAAGGCCTTTGCTGCTGCCTCAGTGAATAGAAATGTGACCACTGCAGCTGGGCGATGGCAACATGTGAGAGGCAGAGGAAGAGAGGTAGACTGGAGATGGGTCAGGAAAGGGGTTTGCAATTTATTTAAAGTGAATGGGAAACTATTGGAAAATAGATCTGATTTATACTTTTAAAGAGTATTTTGACTGCCATTTGGAGAATAGATTTTTTCTCTGCAACAGTGAAAGCAGAGAGATCGCCAATGCATAGAATGGCATTCTAGATTCTCCCTGAGATACAAAGAAATATGAGACATAGATTTGTCTTCAAGGGTAGAAAATTATGGTTGGGGAAAACAACACAATTATACATAAACAGGTATTAAACAGCATAAGATTTTACAAGTGAGGTTTTAGATGGTTAATATTCATTTGTTTTTTGTCAACATATATTTATTTGAGTACCTATTAGGTCAGTATTGGAAACAAAAGAAGGCTAAAAGAAGTGTGTAAAAAGGTTAGAATCAATTGGATGAGACAGATGTGCAACAAATGATAGAAATGGGTATAGGCTATCATCGGGCATGAATGAGGAAGTAGTCATTTCTATTGAATAAAACAGTCAAGAAAGAATTCGTGAAGAGGGAGATACCTTTTCTGACTCTTCAAAGATAAACAAGTAGCCATATTTATCTGGCAAATAAGTTGGAGGCCAATAAGCGTAACAAAAGGGAGAGGAATTGGGGGAAAGCAGTACCAGGCAAAACGGAAGACTTAAACAAAGGTCAACATGTGTGAGGAAGTAAGGCACATTGGGGACTTTAAGACTTGTGTTGGTCTAGAGTAAGAGTTTAGAGGAAGACTAGATGTGGTGGAGATTTTTATTTTTATTTCGTATGGCTTCCTAGGATGTCTCTTCTCTACATGTGGGAAATCTGTCACTGTGTGAGTTGGGGAGACAGAGTCCCATTGTCCGCTATGAAAGCTCTCTTTGAACTTTGGCAGCTGAAGTCTGAGTGAGATCCTCTGGAGGGGACAGTGTCATCTAGTAGCCAGTGGTGGTGAAGCTGGTGGTGGAGCCAGTGCCCAAATGTCTCTTGGTGGTGGTAGTCCATAACTAACCTATTGTTCTTGTGGCAAGATTCTGAGCAGGGTTCTGGCCACCTAGCTTCCCTTTATTTATGCTGTCTTTCCAAGCTTTTTCCTTTAGTTTTCCCTGTTAAGTCTGAGAATCACTTAAAGTATTTCAGTGTATATTTTATTCAGCATAAGTGGGCCAAAATTGGTTTATTAGTTTTCCCAAGAACTCTTACTGGTATACAGTGGAATAGATTGGAGTTAGGCAGGAGTAAGATAATGAAGGGCCTTGCATGACATCTTAAATATGGCCTTTATCCTCAAGGCAATGAGTAGCCATTAAAGATCAACATTCTTTTTTAATTAAGCTTTTAATTTTGGGATAATTGTAGATTTGTATTTGATAGAAATAATTCAGAGACATCTCATGTACCCTTTACCCCGCTTTCCTTGCAAACTAGAGATATTGACATAGAGATAGCCAAGATATTGATATACAGCCAAGATACAGAATATTTCCATCATCACAAGAATTCTTTATCCTTTTATAGTCACACCTACTTCCCTCTCACCTCTACCCCATCCTTAACCTCTGGCAATCTCTAATGGAGTCTCCACTTTGATAATTTTGTCATTTCAAGATATGCTATGTTGTTACATAAATGGAATCATACAATAAGTAACCTTTTGGGATCAACTTTTTTTACTCAACATAATTTCCTGGAGATTATCCAGACTGTTAGGTATATAAATAGTTTGTTCATTTAATTATTGAAAAATATTCCATTTATGTATGTGTTATAGTTTGTTTAACCATTTACCCATTGGAGGACATCTTCATTATTTTCTGTTTGGAGCTGTTATGAATAAAGCTGCTGTAAACATTTGTATATAAGTTTTTGTGTGAACATACATTTTCGTTTCTCAGGGATAATTGCCCAATAGTTGCTTTGTATGATAGTCACATATTTGTTTTTTAAGAAATTGCCAAACGTATCTAGAGTAACTGTTTCATTTTTACATTCCCACCAGCAATATATACGTTATCTGGATTCTCTACATCCTTACCATCCTCATTAGGTGTTGTTATTTTTTTATTTTAGCCGTTCTTATAGGTGTGCAGTGGTATCTCATTATGGTTTTAATTTGCCTTTCCTGATGGCTAATGATGTTGAACATCTTTTCATGTGCTTATTTTCCATCTGTATATCTACTTTAGTGAAATGTCTGTTCATGTCATTTGCCCAATTTCAAATTGGATTGTTTGTTTTATTACTGTTGATTTTGGAAAGTTCTTTGTATATTCCAGCTATTAATCCTTTGTGAGATGTGATTTCCAAATACTTTATATTTTCTCCCAGTCTGTAGCTTGTATTTCCATTTTCTTAACAGGATCTTTCACAAAACAAAATTTTCAATTTTGATGAAGTTCAACTTACAATTTTCATTTTGTGGATAGTGCTTTGGGTGCTACGTCTAAGAAGTCTTTGTTTCACCCTGGATCCTGAAGTTTGTCTTATATATTTTTTAAACGTTTTATAATAGTACATTTACATTCAAGTCCATGATCCATTTTGTGTTAATTTTTGTGTAAGGTATGAGACTTGGTTTAGGTTCTTTTTTTTTTTTTTTGTCTGTGGATGTATAATTGCCCCAGCATTGTTCATTGACAAGGCTATTTTTCCTCAATTGAATTGCTTTTCCACCTTTGTCCAGAATCAGTTGAGCATATTGTGTAGGTCTATTTCTGGCTTGTATATTCTGCTCCATTGATCTACATGTCTATTTCTCTGATAATACTACACAGCCTTAAATACTGTAGTTATATGTTAGATATCAGGTAGACTGATTACTTCCACTATATTCTTTTGATTAAAGCATTTTTCAAAGGGTGCAATATGAACAGGTTTGTACTCTAGTAAGATTACTCTGTCTACAGAGTGGAGGATGGTTGGGGACTATAGGACTGAAGAGAGGGAGATCAACTGTTTGGAAATTGTTAAAGAGTTGGAAACATCCAAAGATGTCCTGAGTTAAGGCAGTATCAGTGGGGTGGAGAGGAAGCAGATAAAGAGAGCAAATATTAAACAGTTGGAATTCAGAGAATTTGTTCACTGATCATCTATAGGAGATAAGGAAGAAAGAGGAGTTTAGGGTGCTTTTTAAGGTTCTTATTTGACATGATTTTGACTGAGGCAGAGAATACTAAAAAAAAATGACAGATTTTGTGAGAATCATAAAGATTTGGATCTATTGAATGTGGAATTGAGGTGTCTGTGGGACATTCTACATAGGTCATGATTGTAGAGGTTGGGATCTCAGCAGATCAGTCTGGGGTGGAGGTGGTGATTTGATAGTTATCAGCAGTTGAAGCCATAGATACAGAGGCCATGGCCATTCAGTGGTGCATGAAGGAAGAAAAGAACCCAGCCAAGGGTTCTAGCAAAGATTCCTAGTTAACATCAGCACTGAGGGATAGGAAGAGGAAGACCAACCTGCAAGATACTGAGAAGGATTGTCAGATAAAAGAGAAAATCAAGAGGACAGCATTGTGGAAGGCTTAGGAAAACGCTTTGTGACTAGTGAAGAGCAGTCCAGTGGAATGCGAATGAGAAAGGAATGATTTGATTTGGCAAATGGCAAGGTATTGGTGACATTAGGTGGACTGCCTTCAGAGATGTGGCATGTGACGAAGCCAGATGGAAGTCTACGAGTGAAAAAGGAAAAGAATGGGTAGGAGGAAGCATTCATTATTTCTCTGAGAAATGTGGCTACATTAAAAAGGAGAGAGACAAGGGTGACATGGGTGGTAACTACAGTGGGATAAAGGATTTAATAGTATTTTTCTTTTTCTCCTTTCCTTTTCTCTTTCTTTTTTCTCCCTTCCTTTCTTTTTAATTCCTGAGAGACAGACCAATGGAATCAAATCCCACAAGGGAATAATATCAAGAGCACAGACATGAGATTTAACCACCTATTCTGTCATTTAAAACATATCAGTTAAGGGGCAGCCAGATGGCTCAGTTGGTTAGAGTGTAAGCTCTTAAAAACAGGGTTACCGGTTCAATTCCCACATGGGCCAGTGAGCTGCACCATCCACAACTACCATGTTTCCCCCAAAATATGACCTAGCCGGACCATCAGTTCCAGTGCATCTTTTGGAGCAAAAATTAATATAAGACCCAGTCTTATATTACATAAGACTGGGTATTACATAAGACTGGGTATTATATTATATTATATTATATTATATTATATTATATTATATTATACCCAGTCTTGTAGTATATTATATAAGACCCGGTCTTATATTAAAATGAGACTGGATCTTATATTAATTTTTGCTCCAAAAGACACATTAGAGCAGATGATCTGGCTAGGTCTTATTTTCAGGGAAACATGGTAGATTGAAGACAATGAACTGCAGCTCAGCTGAGCTACCAGAGGGGTGGTCCAGATGGCTCAGTTGGTTAGAGCGCAAGCTCTCAACAACAAGGTTGCTGGTTCAATTCCCACATGGGATGGTGGGCTGCGCCCCCTGCAACTAAAGATTGAAAACGAAGACTGGACTTTTTGCTGAGCTTCACCCTCCACAACTAGATTGAAGGAGAATGACTTGGAGCTGATGGGCCCTGGAGAGACACACTGTTCTGCAAAACAACAACAAAAAACACGTATCAATTAAAATAAGTCTTAGGTACATATAATAAAAAGTAAAAATAATTATACCTTACATAGATAGAAGATAATTTGTTTTTCATATTGCAAACAACTCTGAAGCAAAAAGCTGGAGAGTACATTTCTCAGCCCTCCTAACAACTAGAAGTGGCCAATAAAAAAGTAAGCAGAAGTCATTGAGTGGGGGTTAAGGAAAGCTCCTTAAAGGAGTCCATCTCAGCTGGGAGGTCTACTCTTTCCCTTCTCTCTTTTATCTTTCCACTTGCTCAGAACTGAGTTGAGATTGCTGGACCTCCAACAGACGTCGTGGACCATATGGTGACCTTAAAAAATATAAAGAGAAACAATAAAAAAGAACTAGTGTCCCAGAAGTACCTACCACTTCTAGCTGTTAGGAGGACTGAGAAATGTAGTCTCTAGCTTTTTGCTTCTGTAAAAGTAAGGTTCTATTAGAAAGGAAGGAGAAACTGGACGCTGGGTAGGCAAGTAGAGTTTGTCCTGGAAGGAAAGTGTAAGGATTTGCAGATGTGGATACATTTTCTGATACAAGAAAAGAAATTGAATTGGTTAATATCAAGTAGATTTGGAATTTCTGTGACAAGGTCATTATCAGAGAATGGGGCTATCCACAGAGACCCTGAGGAGAATGGTGGATGGCTTGAAATAGTGCTATGAGAAAATAAAGAGAATGGCAGCTGACTGGACTGACATATAAAAGAATATGAGCAGTGCTAAAGGTTTAACGAGAGTTGGAGATCATTAATTTGTTCTTATACAAAACTGAATAACAGCTATAGAGTTTTCTGTTGCATTATTCAACAAATCAGACATAGGAGCACGATTCAATTTGTGTAAGGTTGTATGTGTATGCGTTGGATGTGGGGGTGGCAGAAGCTGGAGAATTTCAAGGAAGAGAAAAATTATTTTGGCAGAAATGGACAAGGAAGGCCTAAAGGAGATGTGGATTTTTATTCAGACCTCAAAATTCAGGGAGGAGTCTGTTCGGAGGGAAAGAAACACCGACTAAAAGAATGCAAAGGAGATAGTTTTCAGTTGTAGGAATGGACAAGACCTATTGGGAGACACAGTAAACCAATTTGGCTGAGTGGGAGGGCTAATGGAAGGCAGTAATGGAAGGAGATTGTTGAAAGGGTACATCTGATAAAGATCAGAGAAAGTACAAATTCTTTAGTCTTAAATTCCAAGCCATATCTTTCAGGCAATGAGGATCTGTTGAAAGTTATTGTGCAGGAGAGTGATTTAAGATTAATGTGATGGCAGTTTGATATAAGAATGGTAGGCAGGAAAACAACTTTAGGAGGCTGGCTAAGGAATTCAACATTCAGGAAACAGTAAGACAGGAAAGACAGGACTGAGAGAGGCAACAGATAGAAAGTCACTCCTCTGTGCTCCCAGCACTTTTCACACTATAGAAATTTTGCTTTCAGTTGTGAAATCTTGCATAAGTGTTTATCTCACTCCAATGGCTCCTTTCCTTTCCTTTCCTTTCCTTTCCTTTCCTTTCCTTTCCTTTCCTTTCCTTTCCTTTCCTTTCCTTTCCTTTCCTTTCCTTTCCTTTCCTTTCCTTTCCATCTCTCTCTTCCTCCCTCCCTCCCTTCCTTTTTTCCTTTTTTCCTTCCTTCCTTTTTTTCACAAATACTTACTAATTATTTATTACTTACATACTGGACATTCATTCCTCACTGAAAATTCTGAGAAGGAAATGTCGACACAGGAATATCCAAACCTGAAAAATTTTTGTAAGCATTTGAGCCAAACTGACAACATATGCCAGGCAACAAGAACTCAAATGCTCTGGAGAATGACAATATGAAGTTTCTTTTATGCATTTGGGATTGAGGAGGGTTTACATGAAGATGGGAGAAATTAAGGTAGGGATTGCATACAGAATAGTAACAGATGATGTGCTCCTTTTGGGGGTGGATATGCCTCCAAGGTGTCTGAGAAAGGGGATGACTCAAAGTTATATTAACCTAGATGCACAAGAACAATGGACAGGGCTTGCTTAAGGCAAAGATCAACCTTTTGCCAAGAAAGATTTATGCCTGGGGCATGACTACCCACCAAGACCTGCCTAGTTAGGGATTTAAGATTAGATCATCCTGTGAGGCTACTTTCTGTCACTGGACTTGTCAGTTTCTCTACAGAACCTCCTTTCCATCCACAGAAATTGTATTCTCCTGGGGGAAATCAAACAAGTAAGGGAACGAAGTGGAATTCAACAGGCAAACAAGTAGAAGTGTGTGCCAGATTTTGAGAGTGCACAGAGTAGAGGACCTCTAATCTATTATGGCAGAGAAGGTACCACTTGAACCCAGCCTGGAAAAATCACAAAGAAGTCACTGGAAGATTACAAGGAAGTCATGGAGGGAGCAGGTAGAGGAAGAAGCAAAGGTGCAAAGGAGAGGGCCTGCGGCCTCAGGAGTGGCTGGTTACGTAGTGAACCTGCATCACAGGACATGGGTGTAGGAGTGAAGGGCTGTGAGGTTAGAGACATTAGCAGGGCCTGTGGGTTCTCCTGAAGAGTTTAGGTTTTATTCAAAACATGTTGGAGGTTCCCTGAAGGATTTTACATAAGAGAATGACATTAGCTTTTTTTTCAGAGTCATGGAGACTGAGGATCTGTGGCTCTGGAGTCAGACTGAAACCAGGGTTGTTACATATGGTTCAGCCACTTGGTGGCTGTGTGACTTTGGGCAAGTTACCTAACCTCTCTAAACCCCAGTTTCTTCTTCTCTAAGATTGAAAAAAATACTACCTTCCTCATAAGTATTGTTGTTTTTGTTTTCTGAGAATTAAATGATGTATCATTTGTAACGTTCTTAGCACTATGCCTGGCCCCCCACCCCCCAAACTGATAGCTACTCTTACTCATATTACCTCTGCATTATTACTATTATAAAAACCAAGCAGTGTGCAAAATGAATCAGAGAAAGGGGATAAGCTGGAGAAAGGGAGACTAGGCAGGAGGTCTCTGGGATAATTGAGCGAAGAATACTCTCTCTCTCTATATTTTTTGTCCAGTACCCAGCTCTCATTCAGAAAGAATACAAAAAAAAAAAAAAAGGACTAAATGAAAAGGAAGACTGAGCAGAATTTGGTGATTGATTAGCTCACAGAAACCAGGGAAAGAATAGAAGATGACTGCAAGGCTTCAAGCTTGGGTGACTGCAGAGTTCTGGTACTACCGACACAAGGAAACCCTTTTCTCTCCCCACTCATTGACTCAGCTTTCTCAGGCCACTGCTTGCCTGACACCTTTCAGTGATTGGATGCTTTTTCAATTTTATTCAATAGCTCAGTGAGTGCGCTGTGCAGATCTGCTGCTTTGTCTTTTTCCAGAATGCCTTGTCATAACCATAATGGAGGCGTATTTGAATTCAGAACCTTCATATTTTTGAAGTCTCAAACTCTACTTCCAAATTGGTTTCGAATACATCTCTTTAGTTGCGTCTAAACCTTATTTCATTTCTAGATCACGTAGATGTCTCTGGAAAAACTTGAGCATCTATGCCTCTGTTTAGAGGCATTAATAGAATCTTACACTTTTACAATTAATATTCTCTTTGAAACAAAATCTTATGGCATCGCATTATTATATAATGGCTATTTTCTCCTCTGTTTTACGTATGGAACTATATCTTAGTACCATGTGACAAACAAACAAAGAAACGAAACAAACGAATCTGGCTCCGCTTTTGGCTTTTCTATTCCTGCCAAATTGGTACTTCTTCTCTGACTCTGAAGACAATTGGAGAAACCTGGGAGCGTGACGTGAGATCTTGTTCTAACGAAATGATTTGTTCACCATCAATGTCTGATTTTAGTATTAAGTAATGGCAGATGGGGCCATGGTTCTCTGGTGGTCTTTCTTTCCTTTTCTTTTTTCCTTGAGTTGGATTTTTCTGATTATTAAAAATGCTTGCTGTTTGACAAAGAACAGGAATTTTGAGATTGTTCTGGGGCTAGGTTAGCCAGGTTCAAGGCTCTTGCCAGTGTTTAGAGAGATTGTTTTGAGAGAGAAACTTTTAAATAAATATACAAAAATAAGTGACACATCATAAACAAGTTTGCAGTGCTCTCTGCTAGTGGAAATGGCAGTGCGTTGATCCATCCAAACTCATTGCCCAGGTATTCTTGGGATCCAGGACACACATGTGAGACAGGTGCCCTAAACTAGGGGAAGTAGATCAAGCCCATTGCCTGGGGAGATCGCTGTCCTGGTCTCAGCTTCATTAGGTCCTGAGCTCCTGCCAAAAAAGTTAGTAGGAAGTAGTGTGGAACTGGAAGTCAAGAGTTTAACAGAACAGGCCTCTATAGCAGCACATGCACAGACCTTCCACACTTTCTCTCCACTGGTCACCTCGTCTGTGTTTGCATGTGTGTTTCAGAAATAGTACACGAGACATGGGAAATTAAATGTCTCTGTGGGAAAAGGCAGTGTTTTGGATTCTCAGCGTTTTAGTCAGCTGCTTTCATACTTTCTAGATTGTAAATAGATGTTGAAGCTATTAAAATCTATTCATGGTGATGAAAAAAGCAGGGACTCAATGGTTCCATTGAGTAGGGACTCAATGGTTCTTTTCCAAATTTCCCTTTGTTCAGCGACAAGTACCTACACACTTTAATTTGCCTTTTTGATTTCCCCTAGTGGTGGAAAAACAATCCTCATTTTTAAGGGGTGGTGTGGGGGTACCTCTGCCCTTAATTTCTGAGTTGGGAACATAGCAGGACAGAAAGCTCCCTGGGCTGGCCTGTTTGTCCAGGAGTAGGGATTTTGGCACATGCTTTAAAAGTCTGGCTCCCTGATGAGGGCGCTGTTCTCTCCTGGGTGCGGGAGAAGGGAGAGGTAAAGAGGACAGGAATGTCACTTAGATCACAGACAAAAAGAAACCAGGAAGTAAGGTGAAATTATTACAGCCTGATCATAGCTCAGGATATTAAAGGCAATAGCCTCCACTGATTGGACATTCATTAGCAAAAAGGAAAGAGCAGTGGTGGCCAGGGCTGGTCAAACCATAGAGACAGACCTGAGGCTGGGACAGAGCTCCTGGTAAAGGCAAGAAGCAAAGATCTTACCTGGACTTTCCATCTTTCTCTTGTTAACTTTTCCTTGGGACATAAAGCAAGGTGACTCTTCTCAGTTCTCAGACGTTTGTCTAAATAAAGCCCTCTTAATTTTATTTTTGTTGTGGGATTCCTAAGCAGACAAGAAGAAAAGGCATCTTGCCACAGAGCTGTTGCCCAGCTCCCACTCGGTTTTGCTCTGGGACAGCAGCTCCAGCCACAGAAAGCAAGCCGGTGAGTCTCTGCAAGCAGCCAGGTCTGCTGGACTGTTGTGAAACGGAGCTTTGCCCACTCTTCAAAGCCTGGTGAATTGGTGCTGATTTCAAAGTTGCCTGGTGGGGGAAGAGAAAGTGGATCTGCAGAGACAAACGGGAGAGGGAGAAGCCCTCTCCAACAGAGCAGCATGGGCAATGTTTTCCGGAGGCTCTGGGCATACTTGCAGCCCTGTTTCCCCTGCTTATTCCAGGAGGCAGACAAGCCGGAGGTGATTGAGAACCCAGGGACCTACTGCTCCCCTGATCATGAGCCCAAGAGAAGCCAGGGCCACTACTTTGTGGCCCTATTTGATTACCAGGCTCGGACTGCAGAGGACCTGAGCTTCTGTGTGGGCGACAAGCTCCAAATCCTGGACTCCTCCCACGAAGGCTGGTGGTTTGCCAGGCACTTGGAGAAAAGAGTTGGCTCTGGCCAGCAGCTGCAGGGCTATATTCCTTCTAACTATGTGGCCGAAGACAGGAGCCTACAGGCAGAGCCGTGAGTAGTACAGACTCACACTTTATTTCTCAACTCTTTCAGGGCGCATAATGAGTTTTCCTTCCTACCTACCTATAACCCCCTAATTTCCAAAGAGCTGCCTAGAAAGTATGAGGAAGTACTGGCAAGAACCTTCTAATTGAAACACACCTCCCCTGCTAAGTGAGAGTGAGCCAGGCAGGTTGCTGTTGTTGAAATGATTTCTATTTCAGTATGTGTACCCACAGGCCCTGGGTGTGTGTTTTCATTAACATCAACAAATGCTGCCTTTAATACTCTGCCTTTTCTTTGGCTGTAAAATAAGTCATGCCTCACTTTAACAACAGAACTGCATTTCCTATGCAGGTATATCATAGATCCCCCTTAAACCACACTTTCAGATCTCAAGTCTCTCTCTCTCACTCTGAACATTTAAAGCATCAACTCCAGCTCTAACTCTAATCTCGGATCTCATTCTGTTAGTCACACACAGGTCTAACAAACATGGAAGGTAACATTTAGAAGTTGCTAATTTCTCACTACATTTTCATAACTAGACATTTTTCTTTGACTCCCAGATATAGAGTTATGCTACCCAAATTATGCTATCTTTTGGTTTTTATTATGATTAGTAACTCACCGGCTACAAATATTTAGTACATTTCAACAAGAAAAATAAGTATTTCCCCAGAGGAGGAAATAAAGACTTTGCCCAGATATTTGAATAAATCCTATGAGTTATAGTGGAACCAAAGAGGAAAATTTTATGTACTTATTCACTTCTTTATGTACTTATTCCACCCATCAGTCCATCTGCTCTTCTGTCTGTCCATCTGTCTACCTATGCAAGTGCCAGACAGCAGTGGTGTGGTGAGTGGGGGAGGGGCAGGTTATATTAGTGGTTGTTGAATATAAATTAGATAAAGCACGGTCTTGACAGTGGATACTTGGGATCTGGTGGGTTGAAAAGTAAGTGGGGACTGAACTGTCTTGCCTGTGTCCAATGAAAGCAAAGACTGGCAATGTCTCTCAGGAATCATTTTATAGGATGGGTCCTTAGTAGAGGAACCATTGGGGTTCATTCATTTTCTCATGTGTTTCTTCTTTGTATGTGAGCTGCAGCATCCATTACTGGCCCAGGGAATAAAATGGGAAGGAACAGCCATGGAGCATTGTTGCTGCTTTCCAAACTCAAATCCAAATATGAAAGGGTGTTTGGTGCTTCTTTCCAACATTACGAACCTACAAATGTTAAGAAGGGTCTTGTTTTATGCCTAATTAGAACTGAATTAAAATTAAGACTTTTGACAAGTAGAATCGATAAGTTCTCAAATGAGAAAATCACCTGTGTGAACATTTATTTTCTGTAACAATCTATAGGAAATACTTTTGCTTATTTATTGAGTGCTTACTTATGAACATGTTATGTTTTCACTATGATTTCCATGTGACGTATAGTATTATGTATGTTTTACATTCAGTGTAGCACATATATCCTATTATAATAAATACTATAATAATACTAGTGCCTTGAACTCATAATCTATTCTACTTTTAAATATATTTAATTTATTTTACAGCTTAGGGCCTCTCTTTCCTCATCTGTAAGATCTCTGGAGTTGCCTAGACCTCTAGATTCGCTGATTATCTGGGAACATCAGCTCTCATGTTTCATATGTAGTGGTTCAGCTACATTCATATTTGACATGAAGAAAGCAGATACTGAAACAAGGCAAGCAATTCAAAAATGACAATGTTCTGTGGCTCAAGCACAGTGTCCTTACTTATTTAGATTCTCTTTAACAAACAGAAAATAAAGCAACTAAAATATTTTGGTTATTTTTTGATTCTCAGGGTCTATCTGCAGCCAACAATACTTTTCTCCTTCTGCGCATAACTTAATAAACTTTCTTCTTGGAATTGGTTCTCAGCAGTGTTCCCACATGTCATTACTGTCCTAGATCTCTATAGTGGGCTTTCCTTGGGTCTTCACATCCACTGGAATAAAAACTTGATGCTGATCAGACATTGCTTCTGTGTCTCCTGGTCAGCATGGGCGACTTGTTTCAATTTAAGTGTACAACTGTGAACCCAGGTTACCAATGAGGGCTCTTGCCACCAAATAGCTAAACTGCTTCAGTACTTTTAGTGCAGGTAGCTGTGGTCTCTAGAATTCCACTCCATTTCAGTACCAGTGATTTTAACTCAACAGTCTTCTGAGTGAGGGTGTCCAAGTGGTTCACATCATGTCTTAATACCTGGAAATTGTACAAAAGCATCTTTTTAAAACATCTTTCTTCACTGAGTTTTTCAAACTTATATTTCATTTTTTTCCCTTACGAATACTGTGAAAGTTGATGTAGTTTATTTTATAATGAACTCAGTATATGGCATTAAGTAAAGATTATAGATGAGAAGCAATGGGAGAACAATGAAAGTTGAGTCATCTAATTCCTAATTAGACTAGTTTAATGTAATGAATATTAATATTCATCTGTTTATATCTTTATTCTTAACCTTCATTAATAAGAAAACAATAATACTTCTGGAGTTATTAGTGCCAGGGCAAACAGTTGAAAGTGTTAGTGTTTGGTTTGTTTATTTATTTGCTTTTAATATTAGGAAGTAGAGATGCTAAAAAAAGAACTGGACTATTATTAAAAGATAAACCAATATAATAATTGATTATTATTCCACATATAATTGCTTTGCCTTTTCTGAATATCTTGCATTAAGCAATATAATAAACCTATTCTCCTCTCCCCACCTTCTTTCTTCAGGCTCAGAAAGGTTATTATTTGTTTATTTTCCAGTTTTATTGAGAAATAATTGACATACATCACTGTATATGTTTAAAGCATACCATATGATGGTTTGATTTACATATATTGTGAAATGATTACCAGAATAGGTTCAGTTAACATCCATCTTCTCATATAGTACAATACAAAGAAAATAAAGGAAAACAATTTCTCCTTGTAATGAGAACGCATAGTATTTACTCTCTTAACAACTTTCCTATATATCATACTTGTACAGTACTGTTATCTCTACATCATGTTATACATTTCATCCCTAGTGCTTATTTATTTTGTAACTGAAAGTTTGTACTTTTTCCATCTCTAGTAACACATCTGATCTCTTTTTCTATGAGCTTGGGATTTTCTTTTTTTAAGATTCCATTTCACATATAAGTGAGGTCATACAGTATTTACTTTTCTCTGTCCGACTTATTTCACTTAGCATAATGCCCTTAAGATCCATCCATGTCATAAATGGTAAGATTTCCTCTTTTTAAGGGCCGAATAATATTCTGTTGTATATATATATATACCACAACTTGTTTATTCATTTGTCCATCAATGAATACTTAGGTTGTTTACATGTCCTGGCTATTATTGATATAAACAATGATGCTATGAACATGGGGATACAGATATCTTTCCAAGTTAGTGTTTTTGTTTCCTTTGGATATATTCCCAGAAGGTTGAATTGCTGGATCATATAGTAGGTCTATTTTTAATTCTTTGAGGATCCTCTGTACTGTTTTGCATAAGGACTGTACTCATTTACAATCTCACCAACAGTGCACAAGGATTCTCTTTTCTCTACATCCATGCTAGCATTTGTTATTTCTTGTTGTTTTGATGATGGCCTTTCTAATTGGCATAAGGTGATATCTCATTGTGATTTTAATTTGTATTTCCCTAATGACTAGTGATGTTGAGCATCTTTTCATATACCTGTTAGCCTCTCATATATCTTCTTTGGAGAAATGTGTATTCAAGTCCTTTGTCCATTTTTAAAAAATTGTGCCTTTTTTTTTTTTTTTTTTGCTGCTGAGTAGTATGAGTTCTTTATAGATTTTGGATATTAACCCCTTATCAGATATATGGTTTGCAAATTCTTTTTCTCATTCCATAAGTTGTCTTTTTACTTTCTTGATGGTTTTTCTTGCTGCACAGAAGCTTTTTATTAGGTTGGTTCAAAAGTAATTGCAGCTTAAAGGTTAAAAATAATTGCAAAAACCGCAATTACTTTTGCACCAACCTAATAGTTTGATATAATCCCACTTGTTTATTTTTAATTTTGTTGCTTGTGCTTTAGGTGTGATTTCCAAAAGACATTACCAAGACTCATGTCAAAGAACTTTATTCTTATGTTTTCTTCTAAGAGTTTCATGGTTTCAGGTGTCACATTTAAGTCTTTAATTCATTTTGAGTTAATTCTTGTGAGAATGAGTATAAGATATGGGTTCAGTTTCATTCTTTTAATGTGAATATCCAGTTATCCCAGCACCATTTATTAAAAAGACTCTATTGTCTTCTTGTCATGTATTAGTTGACTGCATACTCTTGGGTTTATTTCTCAGCGCTCGATTCTGTTTCATTGGTCTATTTGTCTGTTTTTGTCTATTTTTCTGCCACTATTATACTGTTTTGATGATTACATCTTTATAGTATAGCATGAAATCAGGAGGTGTTCTTCATTCTCAGGATTTCTTTGACTATTTGTGGCTCCATATAAATTTTAGGAGTGCTTTTTCTACTTTGTTAAAAAATAATGCCATTGGACACAAAATGACATTTCATTTATTTGCATCTTCTTCGATTTTTATTATCAATGCCTTATAGTTTTCAGAGTAGAGGTCTTTTACTTTCTTAATTAAATTTATTGTTTTTGATGCTATTGTAAATGGGATTGATTTCTTTCTTTTTGAAAAAATTCATTGTTAGTGTATAAAAACACTACTGATTTTTGTATGTTAATTTTGCATTCTGCAGCTTTACTGAGTTCATTGATTAGGTCTAACAGGTTTTTGATTGTGTCATTAGGATGTTCTCTATCTAAAATCATGTTATCTGCAACTAGATTCAGTTTTTACTTTTTCCTTTCTAATTTTGACACCTATTATTTTTTTTTCTTGTCTGATTGCTTTAACTACATTTCTAGTACTATGTTGAATAAAAGTGGTGAGAGTGGGCACCCTTGTGTTCTTGATTTTAGAGGGAAACCTTTCATCATTGACAATTCTGTTAGCAGCGGATTTGTCATATATGGCCTTTATTATATTGAGACATGTTCCCTCTATACCTAATTTGTTAAGAGTTTTTATTATAAATGGATATTGTATTTTGTCAAATGCTTTTTCTGCATCTACTGAGATGATCATGTGATTCTTTTCTTTCGTTTTGTGAATGTGGTATATCACATTGATTGATTTGCAAATGTTGAACCAGTGTGGCATCCCAGGGATAAATCCCACTTGATCATGTTTGATGTAGGATTTTTTTAATGTGCTGCTTATTTTGGTTTGCTAACACTCTTTTGAGAATTTTTGCATCTATATTCATCAGGGATATTACCCTGACATGTTCGTGTTTTTTTTTCTTCCTAGTAATATCTTTTTCTGGTTTGGGTATTAGGAGATTGCTGGGCTCATGAAATAATTTTGGAAGTATTTCCTCCTCTTTAATATTTTGGAAAAGTTTGAGAAGGTTTGGTGTCAATTCTTCTTTAAATGTTTGGTAAAATTCAGCACTGAAGCTATCTGGTCATAGGCTTTTATTTGTTGGGAGATTTTTGATTCAATCTCCTTACTAGAAATTGAATAAACCTATTCTTAATGATTTACTTTCTCTCTACAAAGAATGTTGTATTTATTTTATTTTCAATTTGAATTTTTAGATTTATAGAGGAGTGTTTTTCTTCCATATCTTCAACATGGAATCCCTCAAATCCTTACTCTTATTGTCTAATTACTCAGAACACTCTTTTAGTTTTTTATTTACAGTGTTTTTAGAGACAAAGTTCAGCTAGAAAATAATGGTATGGAAATCACATATAAATCTTGGAGCCTAGAACAATGGCTTTAAATTCTATTGTTTTTGTTGTAAAAAAAGTTCAAGTAATGCAATATATTGATAAAAAGGAAAATGATCTATAATTGTATAATTTACTCCTAACATCATTTATATACAAAGAGTTTAAAAAGTTCTTTGCCTAATTGTTTAAGTGTGCTTTCGGTGATGTCCACACACCTTTATTCTAAATTGGACTAGGATCAAAAGTATTTTGTGGAAAACTTTTTCTCCTTCTCTTATTGTTACGTAAAGGTTGATTATTTCCAATTCCTCTCCTATAACCTTTTCATGGGCTGCATTGAAAAAGAAAGAATAATTTATAATTTGTAATTTTCTTGGTAGTTTATGCTATGGAATAAAAGCTTTCAAATTTTATGAAGTATAAATGTAATAGAATTTCTCTCCATCTAGTTTAAGGCATATTTTCCTAATTATACTTTTTAATGTGTCAGACTATAGTTCTGTCAAGATTTTTTATCTAATTTAAGGTCCTTGCCATTATCTGGCTTGAAGAAAGTTGCATGAAGAAATAAAGTGGTATATTCTCAGAAAGAAAATTCTCTTACACCACCATTTCAAAATAGAATTGCATCTTCACTCTTTGGTAATCTGTATATTGCTCAATTTAATAATTATCCAGTTGTACACAGTTTCCTACTTATTTCCAACCTAGGTATCAGTAGATTTCTTTCTCAGGTGGAATAGGAAGCCAGTTTTTGAATCTTAAGTTAGTTAAAGGTAGAGAAACAATGTGCTTTAAAAATCAATTAGAATATTCACAAATTATTCTGATATATCACTTTGTATAGTTTAAATCACTATTAAATGTACATATGTGGAAAATAAAAATAATGCATTTTCAATTTCTCCCCTCCAGGACAAAGTATACTTAAATGCTGTAGTTTTAAAAATTAAGAAAAAAGAGCTTTACATATATAAGTAAAATACATTATTAGAGTACATGTATATGGCTATTTATCAAATTAAATGTTTTGGATAAACATTTATTTACATATCAAATTTATTTACATATCAAACTGAATGAATTTATTTACATATCAAACTGATATGTAAAAGTAGACACAACTTTCTATACAATACAGCAACACTAACTTTTGTTAAGCAACTACTATATCCTGTCTACTATGTCTTGAGGCTACCAAGAAAAAAATAAACAAGACTTTGCCTCAATAAAATCTGTCTGGTTATAAGTTTAGAAAATTCCCTTTGGATTTTCCAATTGCCAAGATCACATTGAGAATCTATATGGTAAATAAAAGTCAGAGCAATCTTTATGTTCTTCTGATAGATATTTTAACTAGGTCCAAATATTAGTGGTAGAGTTTTAATTGAAATATAATGCTGGTCCCCTTTTTGATCTAGCCTGGATGTGTTTAAGGACACAAGCTATGGGTCCAGCTGATCTGGATTTAAATCCGGCTTTGTCAAGACTCAGCTTACCTTGAGCAAATTATTTGACTCCTTTGCCTTCGTTTCTTATCTGTAAAATAGGAATAAAAATGACAACTATTCCATAGGATCTTTATGTGACATAAATGAGATTATTTGTACAGAAAGCATGCACCATAGAGAACCTGACACATAGTGAGGGCTTAATAAATGTTGCTTATTATTTAGTTGGGCAGTTTTTCCTTTGTATCTGTCCAAATGGATCATACTTTGTACACCCCCAGTCCAGCCTCAGCTCACATGTTGAGCATCTTTCAGTCTTTCTTCCATACTTTCCCTCATCTGTGGTCTTGGGCTTCACATGGGTTGGCTGTTCACCTGATTGGCCTGCAAACCAATCCTTTATCTTCTTTTCCTGACCAACTCTCACTCATTCTTCAGGCCTCACCTTGTTTGTTCCTATCTGCCAGGCAGCCTTTCCTGACATTCTAATATATTATATTATATTATATTATATTATATTATATTATATTATATTATATTATATCATATCATATCATATCATATCATATCATATCATATCATATCACATATCATATCATATAATATCATATATCATATCATATCATATTCAGCCTTTAACCTCCTTTGTCATTATTGCTTATTTATTTTCTGCAAGACTATAAGCTCTGCATGTGGGAGGTGGGAAGGGGAGTCATTGCCTTGGGCCCTAGAGCTTAGTGTGGTTCCTATGCATAATGAACACTCATCAATATTGGTTGGGTAAATGAATAATTAAATGAATGATTGCTTATTTACAAATCTCAGGTATTTTAAAGAGCATCTGACAGAGCAACCTCTTTTCTTCAACTGTTCCTCTTGGAGTTGCTTTTTTACCCACTGAGTTTCCTCATTAGAGGCATAGGCCGTTTTGCGTTTTGCGTTCTTTTCTCGGTGAATTCTTCATGACTTAATTTTTGTTTAGACTCATAGTCATAACAGCATAATTTCTAGGCTCCCAGAAATCAGTGGCTGTAATCTACCCCTGGGGAAAAATACTTAAGGGTCACAGACAGATTCAAATATTCTTTGTAATGTAGAATGAATATCAAGCCAGGAACCGATTGTGAATCTCATTGAGATGGTATCTAAAAATCACATTTACACATATTAAACTATATCGTGGTTATATTAAAATAAAGGAATTACTGGTGTAAGCTTTTAAATGCACAGAAAACAAAAAGCCAGTTTGCACAATTAATGTTATGGGGTCAGACTTGTAATTTCAGTTTTTGTGCTCAACATACATAATTTCAAATTATTGTGTATGAAATATTTTTCAGTTTGTGCACGATAATAGTTTGACTATTTTACTGAAGAATATTAATAGATTTTCACTATTACATTCTAAAACATTACCAAACAAAATAATTATATGTTCTTTTCCCTAATTTTCTTACTAATTAATTGTTAATTTCTGTGCAGCGTTCTCTGACTCCCATTTTTAGTGGGGGTTCTTAGCACTTCTTAGCACTGGAGAGATTGGGCTAGTTTTTCTGGGGAAGGTAGTTGTGCAGATGAATAGCAGCTTGAATGACCTCCTTATTGTTCTTTTCTTGAAGTCTGCAAAGTTAGTATTAGTTTATATGGATGTTTCTCTGAAGATTAATGTGACAAGAATTTCACTAAAATGCATAGATACAAATGTAGATCATTTGATCTATATTTCCCATCTTCTTGCTTATTTGGCTAATTCAAATGCTATAAAAGACTATCTATTGTGTAAGATTTTTTTAATCATAGTATCATTTTTTCTACCAAGTTTTTCAGTTATATATTTTTCTATTTAAAATTTGAATTAATTTAGTATCAGATTCTTTAATGTTTTTATTTCTTTTTTAGTCATATGCCGCATTTTGTACAATTTTTAAATTCACTGGATTCAGAGTCCAGAGTGCTAACCATTACACGATGGAACCTACAATTTTTAAATTCAGATTAAATTTCTCAATTAGAGATATTTTTTCTTCAATTCTGTATTTTTTTAAGGGTAAAATGAAAATGCAAGAACTGCTCTTATTAAGAACTTGCAACTCAAGAAATGCTATTACTAAGAACTTTTGAACTTTGTATTAGATATCAAATTTGAAAGGCATTTTGAATCTTATATCAGAATAAATATTTCCATTGACACAAATATTGCATACCACATTGTCAGCATGCTTTGGTTGATTCAGAATAATTATCCCCTATGGTTCCTATGAAAAACTTGTATTTTTGATAGATTTAAAGTCACTCCAATGCTATTCTGATCTCACATACATCTTTTTGCCTTTTCTGAATATTAATCAATTAATATATACCAAGATTCCCATTATAGGAGGTAGGTAAAATCTTCCCATAAGTCCCAGAACTGTGCTGGAGGGTACCTGTGTCATTTCTGTGAAGTAAGACTCAAGATACCTTCTCCAAAATCTTTTCAGTATTTCTAGTCATTGAACAAGATAGAATCTATAGGATTCACATATTCATTTTGGGATATATATGTTTTATTAAAGGCAATGTTTTTATATAATGAAAGATACCAAAATGAATAAGACAGTGCTTCTTCTCTAGAGAATTTTACAATTCTTGGAGGTAAGACTAGTGAACCAAGAATATATGTCAATGCCCTTCAGCTGAAGACCACCAGGAACACACTATAGAGGTTTATTATTCATTGCAGGGAAGGAAGACAATGGGTGGAGCATCTCAGTAAGAACATATTAGAAAGGATGCATTATATGATTTAGGGGGCTTTGCTCTGGATTAATTGCTTTCAGGAAGTAGGGATAATTGTATGACTGGGTATCTTAAATCTTTTTGAGAAGGGAAGAGTAACTTGAGAATAAAGCTATAAATGGTAAAGACACAGCAGTCACTTGTGTTAACCAAGATAGGTGAGTATTTGGTTATTTTTGTGATTAGACAATGTCCATGTTTTTAGTAGTGTTCAAACATGATTAAGAGTGATCTGATCTTGTTTTTTTTCTTGATCCATCATGGTCACAGAGTGGCCTTGTCTGATGTCGATGTTTTGTGAGATTGTTTATGTTCAACAGGAGAACACTGAGGCCTAGTCATAAGTGCCAGGCCAACTCCTGATGTGGCGGCTGCTTTTTCTCTTTCTCAGCTACCATAAAGCAGATGTTGATAAATGCTGTAAGAGTAGCATAAACTGTGTATCATGAAGCATGTACTTAAAAAAAAATTTGTTTAATGTGTGAATGAAGAAACAAATACATGGATGAGTATGTCCAAAGGGAGAATAGATCAGTATTTGTTTGGAGAAAATCACACATTTTTTTTCAGGGTTCAGCTAACATGACCCCCCAAAAGCTTCCAAGAAGCTTTTTCTAACCTTCATAGGAAGAATTCATGCATTGTTTTTCATCATGATTTTGTGTTTGTTGTTAGTAGAGCAACAGGTAATAATGACTGATGTTTATTGGGGGCTTACCCTTGTGCTACTTACCACACAAATAACTTCACTTGCATTACCTTATATATTAATATATAAGTTTTTTCTTATTATTTTTAGGATGCAATATTGAAACTGAAATTTAAATAAATCCAAGAACATTTTTATCTGGTAAATAGTAGAGGCAAAACTACAAATTAGATGTAAGAGAAGAGAAAGAGAGAGGATTAATAAAATATGTGATTTGAGACCAGGTAAAATATTAAAAGAAATACACATTTCATTAAGTAACTTTTATTGGGGAGGGGTATGGTTGAAACAGAAAGAAAATATATTCAGTTTTTTGGTATGTTGAATTTGAAGTACTAGTAAGTTATCTCAATGAACATGTCCAGGAGAAATTTAGAAATACAAAAAGCAGGGCAAAGAGACAAGTCTATTTTGTAAAGATGGATTTTTGAAGGCATTCACACAGAGGTGTTGTACATGTCACAGGAATATAAGAACTGCAGAGTATTGTAGACTTCACAAGGATTATAAGAACTATAGAGTGAGAGTCTCAGAAATAGAAGAAGAGGCCAAAGATCAATTCTTTAGAAATGCCCATAGTTTAGGTAAGTACAACGTATGCTCGAAGATTGTAGTAATGGCCTGGTCTGTTCACACCTTGCATCAGTATTCTTTGGAAATTTCCTCCCCCACATACTCTCAGTTTATCCTTGTGACTTGCTTTGGCTAGTGGGACAATGACAAATGTGATAAAAAAAGAGATTGAAAAGTGCTTGCGCATTGGGGCTAGCTTTGTTACTGCTCTTGAAGTTATACAACTACCATAAAACAAACAAACAAACAAACAAAAAAACAAACAAAAAAAACCCCAAGCAAATTTCCTGGAGGATGAGAGACCATGGGAAGAAAGGCTCTGTTTTTCCCAGTTGACTCATCAGCTGAACAGAGATTCATGATGAAGCCCAGCTAAGACCAGTGGAATCCATCCCAAATTGCTCACCTTTAGATTTATGAGTTAACTAAGCAGTTGTTAAGAAACAAAGCCTAACTAATACAGGAAAGAAGCTCCCCTGAAGGAAACAGTGAGAATAATTCATAAAAGTAGAATAAAAACAAAGAGCATCATTTTCAAAATAAGAAGATAGGCGGTTAAGGAAGAGGTTTTGAGTCAAACACTAAAGAAAGGTCAGAGTAATGAGGAAGAGGTAAAGGCCAACAGATTGCTGGAAGTTTACTGGTAACACTAAAAAGCAGTATCATAAAGTAATTATGGATGATGGCGTGCAGTAAAGAGAGAGAATCGTAATGAGGAACTTCACACTCTGTTGGGACTTTGAATGGGGAGTTTCAGGCTGGATTGAGCCATAGAAAAAGTATTGTATGATAAGGTTCTACATATGGGACTTGGGTTTATCCTGAGAGTCAGAACTGAGGGAAAGCAAAATCAAAAGAGGCCGTGGAACCCTTCATCTCTGAGCAGAGTGGGCAGGGTCCTAAGACTATGTCTGTTTAGTTGGGATTTACGGAAGTTTTCATTCTCTCTAGGGTATCAAAGTTGGTAGCTTTCTAACATTGTCTGGTGGGTTTGGATATTTGGCATTTGGAAATTGTGATGGAGTGAGAATAGGTTGAATGTTCATTTTTAGCACAGTCAGTTTGACCTTCCCAAAATTGTTGGAAAAATTAATGAGTTTTTCTTTTGGGTGCTTCACTCCAAAGTTTTGGGGTTATGGAGGACAATTGAGCTCAATCCGAGGTCTTAAAGTAGAGTCAACAACTACATGTACTTTTAAAGAAGTTTGTCTGTGAAAGAGAGATACACGGCAGTATATTAAGGAGGCATCATGATCACAACTTACTTGGAAAAACTGAGTCACTTTAATGGTTCCTAAAAATATTTCAATACTTAATTATATACATGGCATTTACATTTTTAATGCTTCTTTTCTCTGGTGTAGTAGTACTATTTTACCATATAAAAAGAATGCACTCAGGTCTACCTATTCCAGTAATATTTTTATATACAAAAAGAAATACATGGTTGTTTTTGCATTTCCCTAGAAGACAGAGTGGGAGTGGGTTAGGTAAGCCCAGATTGTCTTCCACGGTATACAGTAGTTATAGGATAATTCTTTGCTTAGCTTCAGGCTACTATAATACAGTAAATATAGTGCTGCTTCAGATAAAAACAGTATAAAATTGACTCAATATCTTGTATCTGTGTTATGTAATAGTTTATAGGAAAACGGACAGATACTGGTTTTAATGCTGAATCCACTTTGAACTCTGTGCTATCTCTTACCAAAAGCCTAATTTATGGAAGTTTATGAAAATGGAAAGTCATACTATTGATTTAGTAGGTCCTGGTAAAATGGTAGAAAACAAAATAGTTGCACAGTCACTAGTAGAAATCAAAGAATACAAACAGTTGATCTTTCACGTATGATAATTTTGATGCAGTGCAACTCCTGATATCTTTTAAAGCATAATTGTCCATTTTCCAAACATTTTAATATTATAAAATATTCTAGTTTATCAATGACTTCTTTTAACTTTATTTTTTTAAACAAATGTGTTTGATAAATACAAAAGAATATCTGCAACTTTAAGGTAAGTTTTAAAGCATGATGATTAAGGAACATCCATATAATCAGCTAGTCCATGACCTAAACTATTTCTAATAAGGGGCCTATAATTTTCTCCCCTACCGAATCCCCAGAGTAAAACCTTTTCCCTAGAAAGTATTGATAGAAACTCAATTTATAATAGCAAAAGATTAGAATCAATCTAAATGTCCATTAATAAGAGAGGGATAAATCGTGGTTTATTTATTCATAGAAATATTATACAATAGTGAAAATGGTGAATTGAGTGGCGTGCAACAGCCTGGGTAAATTTGGAAGCATAATGTTGAATGAAAAGAAAATTTTATATGCTGTGATTCTATTTTATAATGTCTACAAATAAGGAAAATCAAATAATGTTTAGGTATGTATGTTAGTAAAGTATAAAATAAAGTAAGGGAACGATAAACAGAGTTATTTGATTCACTCATTTGAGAATTGTATATTCTACATGTCTGTAGAACAGTTAAAGATATGATTAGAAGTCACTTATGTCATGAAAAATAAATGGTAGCAAATCTACTGGTCAAAAGGTCAAATATACATAGTGTGACTGAATATATGTAGTTCATGACTCTATTTCCTCACAAATGTATTTTCACTGAATATCATCTTCTTAACATAAATAACAAAGACATAAAAAGATACAGCTTTTGCAATATCTGTTCTCATTATCCACTAGGATTTTTAAACTACCCCTCCCCCAAATTCTAATAACAAGGATCCTTAACCTGTAGACCATGAACTCCGAGAGGTTCCAGAGATAGTCTTGAGACAGTCCACAAACCCTGTGAAATTGTGCATAAAATATGTTTGGTGTATGTCTATGCATTGTTTAGGATAAGGAGTTATAGATTTTATGATATTCTAAAAAGAATCATGTTAAAAAAGTGTAAGAAACTGTGTTATAAAATTAGCACAGGCAAAGTTTATTTCTCTTGAAAAATTAACTTACTTCCTTATAACAGTTAATAAAAATTTATTACACATCACTTTTTTTTTTTATTCTTAGCTACCAGGAAGCTCAGAGTCCAGTTAATTAATGCTTCTTCTCAATAACCACAATTTACCTTAAGTCTGGCTTATTTTTGTCCTTTTCTCTCTTTTGTTGTATCCTCCTTTATAATTCCTTCTATAGTATGTATATTAAGTTTTATAGGGGTCTGTTATAGCCTTCTTAATACATACATAATAATTATCAACTTAGGTATGTTTTATGCTTTAGAGCCTTAACTTATAAAGAAAAAAAGATTTATGTCTTAATCTGTGTACTAATTAAAAGAAAACTTTTAAAAAACTGTCTTCTGAGCTTGGTTGAAAAACTTAATTTTAAGCCAAACATGACAGACTGAATACAATTAATGACAATTGGCCAGAAACCTACCTAGCCACTCCCTTATCTTGCTCCCACTTTGCTTTCCTATTTCTAACACTGGTTGGAACTCTCTCCCTGGTTTGTTTCATTTCTTTTCAATTTCAACTGGGCACACATCATTCTCTGCTGGAGAATTTGACACAACCTCCTTGCCCTTTTCTCTTTGTTTCCAGGATTGCAGTCAGTGTGTTCGTGCAGCTGCTTCAGATTCATCCTGGTTATCTCCTGATCTGTAGAGTGAGGCAGGAAAGTACCCTTAATAGGGGCTTCTACCCTGTGTGACACCCATGTGTATAAGAGGGGCAACATACAAGAAGCCGAGAAAACTAGACAAAAGGGAGGAGGAGACACAATGGTTGAAAATGCGATTTTAAAAGGCTGATGAATTTGTAATAAACATCAAAATAAAATGATGTAAGGAATAAACAGAAGATCCCATAAGAAAAAAAAACACCCTAATATTTAAAGAAAACAAATATCGTGAGAATATATTAGAAATTAGAGAGATTAAGAATGGGGATTGATGAGCAGATGGTTAATAGCATGGCTTTGTTTTTTAGTTCCAGCCAGACTAGATAAGGATACTATGCTAAGAATGGAAATAAGTCAGAAAAATGTGGACATGTAGGAAAGTTCATGATTCTTGGCTTATATAATTTTAACTGTATTTAAAAAAATTTCCCTGGAGCTTTTGCATTTGTGTTACACAAGTGTATATTAAGGAGACTATAACCAGATACAATTTTTTAAGTTAGGCTTTCCTGTTGGGTCCACGGTGAAGAAAATAAAATGCTAAGTATTGTTATTGAAAGTGAGTTAAACCCTTTTCTTTCCTCTTTTTCCCTTCTTTCTACCATCTAACTGATATATTACACTTTAGAGTTGATTATGTTTCACAATGTTAAAAGAAAATGACACACAAAAATACACATATGTATTATACAGAGTGAAACCAAGTAAGTGACCTTAGGACCTAAAAATGAATTGATCTCCTATACCGTGGGCAAATTGGGTTAAAGCAACTTAATAGTGATACAAGAAGTGTTTTACATTCGCTAATGGAAATTGACTATATAGGCAAGGTGGTAAAACAAAAGACTTCTGTAGGGGATTAGAGGAATTTAATAGCCTTCCTTGGCTCCCAGTAATTCAGAAAGTGTCATGAAGAAAGTTAATGACACATTCAGGTGTGTCTGACATTCTTTACTAGGGCAAACCTGAAGGATTCGTTATTTGCTGATTTAAAATCAAAGAAACACTGTGTTAGTAAAAATAAAAACAACTTTTATTCTGATGGCATGTTTACATGTAGATTTGAAATCACTTTTTGAGCAGTTAAAAAAATAGCTGAACATATATCAAATAAGGTTTACATAAGCTTCTGCACGGTTACGTTGTTGACTTTTTCTAGGAGGGAGCCCACTTAATTCACTCAATTGTACATTGACATTTGGACTTAAGTAGCCTGATGTTTATAAAGTTATGTCATTTATTCAATGGATGAAATATTTTTTTTTCTTTTCAAAAGCATATTTTCAGTTTATTTGACTTTGAAAGTAACTTAACAGAAGCTAGTCTACAAATGCAAAGGAGGAACATCTCTCAGGAATCTTTGCTCAACACTTCTGGGAAGATAAATATTTCAAAAAGCTTTTTGTTTTAGCATTCTGACTGCATTGTTGCAACTGACAGAGATCACTGAACGCACTTAGTGCTTTAGTTTTGTACAGGGAGTATTATGAGAAAAATGATCCTAACTTATTTTTCAAACCTATGTTTTTATCCATTGGATATATTTAGCAACTTTTGGTTGCTATAATTTTGTGCCACTGTAAAGAAATCAGAGTATAAGTAATAAATGGTTTAGTTCGATTCAGCAGAAAGTCAGTATATTTGCTGAGGGCAATCCAAGTAATTGGCAAGTTTCACTGCATTCCTGGAGTTTGCCTTATCTAGTGGATCTCAGCGCCTGCTGACAGAGAGGAGCAAATGATCCCTATTACTCAAGGATTTGTGTGGAAAGAGGCTTTGTCTAAGCAAAGAAGGAAACTGTCATTTCCTCTTAAATTGTTGATCTATTTTCAGAAACAAAGTATTTGGTCAGACAAACTTACTAAAAAAGAGCAGACAGATTTACTGTGTGCTCTTTTTCTGTTCAGATACTTTCCCTAGAATGGAAAACTGAAATTAAATCATCTTTAATGGAACTTAGAGGTAATGATCATTGAAAGAGAGCCAAATGAAGAGAAAAGAAATAGATGGAATGAGGACAAGACGAAGGAGAATAAGGAGAGGAATAAGGGAAGAGAAAGCAATGCTTAAAGGAAAGTGTCAGTCACTGTGAATGTTCTTCTCCACTGTAAATAGAAACCATAGAAACAGATATTCACCTGCTCACTACTTGTTCCTGGGTAGTTGTTGCAACACAGAAACTTTGTACCTGTTAGCTTAGCCATCAATATTGAAAAAAAATAGTACAGTGGAGAATTACGGAAAGCATTTTATAATTCTATTAAGAGGTCAATGAGTTGGAAAGTTTGATTTTAAGGAGTAGCTACATGAATTATATGACAGTTTCCTTTGCTGCTTCCTTTCTGATTCAGGCATTTGTTACATTTAATCTAAATTTATTAACTATCATGCACAATGCTTTGCTAATCAAATATGTTAACAGAATATAATTTTGAAAGAGAGTTTTCAATTAACGTTATTTGGTAGAAGGTTTCTGAAAATATGTTTTTGAAGGATGCGTAGGAGTGAGTAATGGTTATGTTCATATTGGAAAAAAAATTAGCAAGTTTAGAATATGCCTGTTTCTTAAGCATTCTGTGGGTTGAACTGAAATTGAACATATGGATATTGATTTCTTATAAAAATTCTTGATCTCTCTTAAGTTCATGATTATAATTTAAATTCTACTTATAAATACTTAAATTATTTTCAGAACTAATTTCTTCTTGGAAAGCCATGTAACAGGAAACAAATAAAATCAACATTCTTAACTCTTAAAACAACTCATCTTCCCCTTTGCCTAGTGCATATTATATTGAAAAAGTTACCTGTACTGGGATCCTATTTTATTCTTCTTTCTCTCTCACTCTCTCGTTCTCTCATTTTTTTTTTTTTTACTATGGAAAATTTCAAACATTTACAAAAGTATAGAAACCAGTCCCCCCATGTACCATCACTTAGCTTCAATAATTAATTACCAACACATGGCAATTTCATTTCATCCTTATCCTCTTCCTTCCTATCCCTACCTTCACCCCACCACTAGGTTATTTAGAAGCAAAACGTAGACATTACATAATTTTATCTGTAAATTCTTTTTAAAGTATCTTTAAAAGGCAAAATATTTTTATCAAACAAATAAACAATTATTATGATCACTCCTAAAAAACAAAAGAACCGTAATATTATCAAATATCCAGTCAGCGTGAAACTTCCCATAGTCTTATAATTCTTTCTTTGTGCTTTGCTTGTTTGAATCCAAATTTTTGTGGATTTACTTTGTGATTTGTTTGTGAATCTAAATAAAGTTCATACATTACAAATGGTTGATTTGTCTCTTTTAGTCTTTTTAAACATGGATCCTTCCTCTGTGTTTGTTTCCTTGAAATTTATTTCCTTTGCCTGCAGAATTTTCCACAATCTGGATTTTGTTGACGGGTTCTCTGTTGAACCAACCGCAGTTAGACGTTTACTCTTATGATTCCAGGAAGCTGCTTTTATCAAAGGTCATGAAGGAAACTACACAGTACAAAATCCACTGGTCAGTTCTTAGTCTTCATTTTAGTTATCAACATTATTTAACACACTTGATAATTTTACCATCTTTAATATACTCCCTTTAATCGATCTCCAGGACAGCCATTCACCTGTTTTCCTCCTACTCCACAGGTTGAGATAATTTTTGCTGGTTCCTTCTCTTCTCCCTCATCATTAAATGTTGGAACGCCCAGTCCTCAACCTTGCTCTGCTTTTCTATCTGCCCTCACTATCTTGATCCTCTTGTTCAACTTGAGACATATATATTCATGTATGGTCAATGATATGCTTCATGTCACTATATCCAAATGGAAGTTTCTAAATTCCGGATACTTAAAACACTTCCAAAACCGAGCTCCTACATTCCTCCCACACCTGTCTTGCAAAATCTTTCCCAGCTCTGTCAATGGCAACTCTGCTTCCATTTACTCAGGCCAAGTATCTTGGAATCACTCCGACTCCCATTTTTCTTCCATACCTCACTTTCAGTCATCAGCACATCATTTTGCCTTCACCTTCCACATATATCCACAAATTAACCCTTTCTCAGCAGTCCCTGCCACCATGTGATCCAACCCATCTTGATCATTCAATCTGGTTTAGTGCGATAGTTTCCTAATTGGTCTCTCTGATTTGAATGTTGCCCTAGATATAGTCTATGTTCAATTCAGCAGGCAGAAGGACTTGATTGAAATGCCGAAAAATTAAAATTACTTCTCTGCTCAAAATTCTCCATCAGCTTCTTCTCTCACTTAGAGTTAACTCCCAAGTCTTCTCACCATGATCCCAGCTCTATTATTATCTCTCTGACTTCATTCTTCACTTCTTGCTCTTGGGTTCTACTACTTCTGCCACAGAATTTTTTCGGGGGCAGGGGAAATGTAGGTCTAGCTTAAAATGACTTCGTAAAATTTTGTTTAGAGCCTGAAATTTGAATTATTATTGCTCAATAAATGTGTAAGAAATAGGGAGAAAAATAACTTTCTTGAATAGAATTAAAAAGCTGAAGAACTTTGCAGGTGGTCTAAGAGATATAATACCTTGCTCTTCCCTGAACCATCATCTGCAGGGTGTGGCCAAATTACACCTAAAAGGTTTGTTTTGGTATTAAGGGGGAAAATGTCCTTCTTGGTCCATGTGTGAATATGTACATTCATCCTAAGAAAGTTGGAGCATAGCCACTTTCAGGTCTATTGGTAGTATGGGAAAGACTATTATTTTCACTTAGGCTGTGGAAGTAAAGAGTGGTCTTTTAATCCGCTTGTGCTGATGTTTCATCTGTGTCTGTCATTTCAAACTGATTCTCATTGATAAGTGGCTATCTATGTTCTATTGTGTGGTCTTGAGAAGTCTTTCTTGCCCAAGGATGCTGAGTGCAAGAAGGGAAAATCTGGAGTTGAACAAAACAGTCTCTTGTACTTGTAATAACACCAACAAAAGTCTGTGTTATTAAATAAGCAAGTATCTAGATGTCAGTCTTAAGCATTTCAAAATCCTTGACATTGCATTTGTTTTTTTCTTCAACCTAAAAATATCTCTAAACACACAAAAAATGAGTCAGTTGTATGTTGTCATCATGTAAAATTACCCTTTATATCTCAAATATGTTTCTCCTTCCCCTAAGAAATGAAACACAGAGATGAAATACAAATGAATACGTTTGCTGTAATGCTAATTAACATTTTAGTTGTAATGAACAGGACTTCTAATATTAACCAACATTAACAATATAAAGTGCTTTAACCATGAGGTGTAATAATGCTTAATAGATTAGGTACATTCATCAATATATCTCATGCTTATTAAAGATTTCTTTCTGAATGCTGCATTATTAAACAACTTTATTATGCCTACTACATGAATCTTGAGATTTCTGCTACACATGTTTTGTAGATATTACTCCTTCCTTGGAAATTTTGTGGTGTTGGTGTCTGGTTCCATGGTCTAGGTCGGCAGGGTTGAGAGAAGTACCACTCCAGGGTACGCGGTGGATTGGAGGTGTGGTTCTGGGAAGAGCAGACTGCCTCCTGTTATTGATTTTGGTTATGTTAGCATTTTACTTTTTCAAAATGGACATGGTTTACTTTTTCTCATTATGAGAATTAATAAATGCTCACTACAGAATGTTTCAGACGATACTGAAAAATGTGAAGAAAAATTCCCTCTCGTCTGAACATCCAGAGATAGTAACTGTCCATATTTTTAATGACATCTTTTTTAGAAATTTTTCTCTTGTTCCATATGTCTTCTCAATCTCTCTCTCTCTCTCGCTCTCTCTGTCTCTCTCTCTCTATATATATATATACACACACATATATATAATTCCTATACTATATATGTACATATATATAAATTGCATATATATGTACATATATAGTATAGGAATTATTTATATCATGGAGGAATTATTTATATATGTATATATGTGTTTGTATAGATTTTTTAAAAAAGAAATATGAAATCTATTATATAGTATAATATGTAAACCTTCACTCCATCACCATATACCTGAACCAGGATTTAGGATTATTTTTCCTTTCTACCTTTGCATTTCTATTGGGTGAAAAATAGTATTATCATGCTAATTTGCATTTATAAAAATTAGTAGAATTGAACAGATTTAGTTTGTTAATTGGTCATTTTAAATTTTCCTTTTGTGAATTGGCATTCCAGTTTTGCTCCCTTTTTTTTCTTGGATCTTTTCTTACTCATGTAAGAGAACACTGTAAGAACAGCAACCCTTTTTTTGCTCATGAATGTTACAAATAATGTTGTTTTTTTCAGTTTATAGCTTGCCTGTTGACTTTGATTATGGTATTTTTGCAATATAAAGTTTATAATTTTTACATAATATTATCTATTATTAAAAGTCTTTAATTTTATGATTTTTACCTCTGTTGATTTTCTCCAAAAAATATTTATTGTCTGCTGTGTCTCACTCCTCAGACTCATTGTGGGCAAGTCTGAGGAGTGAGACCTGGTCCCTAAACCCATACACTATAGAATTCAATAAGGCATTCTTTTTAATTCTCCCTCCCCTAACATTCTTTCTATTCTCCTTCCCTAAGGAAGTAAACATATTTTTGGAATTTTCCTGTTAACTTCTCTCATATATATTTTGTTGTAATTCAATTTAGTTATAATTTCAGAATTATAGTGAAGCTCTGTTTAAATGTAATAATGATAAATCACTGTCTGGAAAGAATGGAAATACTGGTAGATTTTAGAGTATTCTATTTACTACTTTGTTAGATTGACATCTTGTACTAAGCAATCTATCAGAAGCCACAGTGAACATCTTTTAGGAATTTATCTCAGAGATTTTGGGACATTTTTTATGTGTATTATCATGACATTTCTTAAAATGAATTTTATTTCCAATCCATTGTGTCAGAATTTGTACATAAATTGGTTAAAGATAATCATGATGTATTTTTGTGGCAGTTTCATCTTCCAAAGATCAAATAGAAAGAAACCTAAACTGAATCTACTACTAGTGGCTCTTAATGTTATTTTGATGATGGAGATAGAGGTCACATGACTTTATGGGGCTGTATGGACCCTAATTCTGATTAGCTTAGTTGTTTATAGATCCACTGAGTGGATTCCTTACTTCTCCAAATTGGGCTGATGTGGAGATTAAAGCATCAATTAAAGGCATTGTTCTGAATATGCTTTTCTTGTTTCTGACCTCAAATTAAGGATCCAGTTTATTTATTTATTTATTTATTTATTTATTTATTTATTTATTTATTTATAGCTTTATGATAAATCTTTTTTATTTTTATTAAATTTATTGGGGAAACATTGGGTAATAAAATGATGTAGGTTTCAAATGTACAATTCTATAATGCACCATCTATGTATTGCATTGTATATTTACCACCCAGAGTCAGTTCTCCTTCCGTCACCATATATTTCACCCTCTTTTGCCTCCTTTACCTCCCTTTACCCCTTTACTCTCTGGTAACCACTAAACGGAAATACTGCTATTTGTGACAACATGCATGGATCTTGAGATTATCATGCTAAGCGAAATAAATCAGACAGAAAAAGTCGAGACCCACATGATTTCACTCACACGTATGTGGGATATAAAACTGAAAGCAACAAAAGAACAAGCCAAACAGACAAACAGAAACTCACTCAGAGTCCAGTTAAAATCCACTTGCTACATTACATCTCTTCTCAACCACTACAGCTAGATGTGATTTTTCCCTTCTCTGAAGTTTTCTTATGTATTTTTGGCACTTAATCATGTTGATATTCTTGCATATTATTTAAAATGTTTCCCAGTGATACACATGTGCAACAAATGTACAAATATAAAAATATCATTTTGGTTTTTGTATGCATATATCTTCTGTATGAAACTAATCAGTGTATACATTTTGCTTTTTTCCTTCTATGCACTTTATGATCCTATCGTCTTTATGTTAATTTTTCTAATTTCCATAATATTCTTGTCAGTGAAGACACCATAATTTATTTAACCTTTCTCTTAATAGTTAGCACTTAAATTTCCCCCCTCACTTTTTATTTTTATAGTGTTTTGAATAGCATAGCAATGAATATCTTCCTACATAAAGATTTTTCCATATTTTGTATGATATCTTTAGGATAGATTCCCAGAATCTGAATTACTGATCCAAAGATAATAAATAGTTTTAAGGCTCTTAATGCTTATTGCCAAATGTTTTTCAGAAGAATTCCACTAATACAGTATAGAATGGTTATATTCTCACAAAACCATTGTCACTAGTGACTACCATCACTTTTCTAAAAAAAAATGACAATTGTTTTTTAAAATTTTTTTCTATACTAACAAATTGTTTCTTTACTAATTATATTTTCCTGTAATAAATTTTCAGTCTTTTGACCATTTAAAAATTGGATTTTTTCCCCTTTAACATTGTGTATAGGCTCTATCAAAAGAAAACACTCATGCAGTGTATTAATTTGCTAGGGCTGCTGTGACAAAATACCACAGAAATTTAAACAACAGAAATTTATTTTCCGACAGTTCTAAAGGCTAGAAGTCTGAGATCAATATCTTGGCAGATTGCTCCATTTCGAGAGTTATAAGAGAGAATGTATCTTCTATGTCTCTCTTTTAGCTTCTGGTAGTTTGGGGCAATCTTTGGTTTGGCTTGTAAATGTACCACCCGGATCTGCCATCATGTTTACGTGGCATTCTCCTGGTATGTGTGTCTGAGTTTCCAATTTCTGATTTTTATAAAAACATTAGTCATATTGGATTAGGGGCCCATTCTAGTCCAGTACGCTCTTTTAACTAATCATATCTGAAATGATCCTATTTGCAAATAAGCTCTCATTCTGAGATACAGACAGTTGGGACTTCAACATACAAAGTTTAGGGGGACATAATTCAACTCATAACATTCTATAATTCACTTATCAATACAGTTTTTGATTATTTATTTAGGCAATGCACACATTTATGTAGTGATTCCTACAATGTTAAGCCTCATGCTAATTATTGGAAGTAGATACAGTTTCTGCTCTCACGAAGCTGGACGTTTAGATGTGGAACTTTCTGTTCTGTTTCACACATTCTGCTCTAGCTGTACTGGTCTCCTTCATGTTCTGGGCACAGTAGGCTTGGTCTTTCCTCAGGGACTCTGTATTTCCTCTTCTGTATGACTGGAATATTCTTCCACTGGATATCTGTTGGGCTAGCTCTTTACCTTCCTTCAATTCTTTGCTCAAATGTAGACAAAGAGATTGAGAAGCAGTTAAGTGTCAGGGCTGGAATGCAACTCCAGATATGTTAGTCACCATTTTTGTTCTCTGGGGATTCTTCCATTTGACATCATTCTAGAAATCAAAATACAATATTACATTCTTAATGTCCTTTTAACCTAATTTTTCTTAGGAAACATTTTTCCCCCCTAATTATTTTGTATTTTTGTTGTTTTCTTTAAGCTAACTTTATTAATTCCAGGTCTTATTTTCTGACAATCTCAAAAAGCATTGTGTAAATTTTTACTCTTAAATTTACTGAATTTTTTTGTAGCCTACCATAATCAGTTTTATTTATGAGCTACAGACCCTTCGTAAAAAGGTATAATTTAGATTTGTGTCGTACGGAGTTGGTTTTCCCTGTCTCATCATAGTACAGACAGTGCAAGATGATAACAAACCAGCCACTCCACAGTTTAGCCACTCTCAGAGAATTTCTCTTAAGTCCAAAGGTGGAGGAGTGGCAGAGGGCGAGAGCATGATCTCTCAGATGTCCCATAAAATGCGATTTCTTTTGGTATGGTGTGCCTGGCCACTCTATGATATTGTTAACTTACTTCCAATGAACCTAGTAACTCAGCCAAAGGTGTTCCCCAGGTGGTACTATTCGTGGATTCTGTTCATTCATAACATCTGTACCATTAAATTTTTTATTTTATTTTATTTTTTTATTTTTATTTTTTATTTTTGTACCATTAAATTTTATTCAAGCAACTTGTGGCTAGAATGGCTTTTTGCCTTAGTCGACCATCTTCTCATGACATGACACTGCACAGTCCCTGCCTTGGACACTTTTTATGGATATTATAAGGATTTCCTATAGATATTGTCTGGCTTCTCCCTTGAGCCCTGAACCTATCTCTGAAAATTCCCTTTTAACCAGCATTCACTAACTATCCTGCCTCATTGCTGTACATTAGCATTTAAAGAAACCTCAAAGTTCTTATTTCATTTTGAAGTTTTCTTCTAATGTCTTTTATTATATTCTTTTAAATCATATTCTTTTTTTAAGCCATTAGCATTTTTAAATTGTATCTGTTAGACCTATAACAGACCTATCTCCTGTTTTCAGTTTTAATTTCAAATAGTTCTTGCTTTATGTTATTTTGATTTTCCCATTTTATATATATTACCATTTTAATTTTTAATTATGACTACTATCAATTATAATGACCTTCTTTATTTTGATGTTTTTTAAAAAACTCTAAACTCTACTTTTAATATTTTTTCTAGATTAAAAAGTCATAGTTACATATTTATTTAATATTCTACTTTTATAATTTCTGTGTCTTTCTCTCTTTGGTGCCCCAAGAAATAAATATACAGTTAGGTTTGGTTTTTTAAACCACTCTTAAGTTCTATGACCTGTTGGGATTTTTAGGCTGATTTATATTCATTTGCTTACATAATATTAATTATAAATATCATTTATCATCCCATTTGGCACTTCAAAAATTCTGTCTCCGTGTCTCTTTTCTATTGAGGGTCTTTATTTGGGTCTGTTTTCTTTTGTTCTATTATATGATGGAAGGAAGTTGTTTTAAAGAGTAGGAGGGTTTGAACACTGCTTGCTGATTTGAATATGTTCTCTAATTAGTCCCTGCAATTATGTGAAATAGTAATTATTATCTTCAATTATTATCTGTTATTTCACATCTAACAGTTTAGGATGGTCCATGGTCAACTCTTTAAGGCCTGATCCTATCGCCATGGGAGCACATTGTTTTTCATAAAGCAAACATGATGACCAGCAACCAATACTTTTTGAAATTTATTATGCTGTCCTTATCATCTCTTCTCTACTCCAGATCTTTATTTCTTGCGCCTTTTTGACACGTCTTACTCCATTTTTCCAGGTCTCAATTAATGGCATCATTCACTTTTATTCTGCATTTCTTTTTTTCTGGTAAATCAATTGTGAGAATAATCTCTTTAATTACTCAACTTTTGATCTCTCAGAACCTTTTTGTTCTTGATTACTCATGTGGGAAGAGCTGACAGCTCTCTCTAACTTGAATCCTGAAGAACTTGACTCCTTGAAGGATGCCTTAGTTACATTTCTAACACTTTTTCACCAGTAAAAACAAACCCAATAGTCTGCCTATCTATCTCTCTGTCTGTTTGTCTGTCTATATCGATCATTTATCATCATCTATCATCTACCAAGTTCTTATGGTAGCCGATGTTTGATCTACTTTGGCCCTTCTATTTGTCCCTGTTATGCTTTGGCCATGGATGTGGAGACAACAACAACAACAGCAACATCAAATTTCTGGGCACTACCCTGTTTCCCCGAAAGTAACACCTAGCTGGACAATTAGCTCTAATGCGTCTTTTGGAGCAAAAATTAATATAAGACCTGGTATTATATTATATATTATATTGTATTGTATTGTATTGTATTGTATTGTATTGTATTGTATTGTATTGTATTATATTATTATACCTGGTCTTATATTATAGTAAAATAAGACTGGGTCTTATATTAATTTTTGCTCCAAAAGATACATTAGAGCTGATTGTCCGGGGAAGTCTTATTTTCTGGGAAACATGGTATCACTCAAGAATTACTGTAGATTCATCTCTTCTTCAGTTACTTAGAATTTCCTTACTAATTAGTATGTCTTGTTCATTGTCTCACTGATTCAAACATTTTAGTGGAAAACTGGTGCACAGGGGTTGTGCTATTCTCCACTGCAATTCAGAACCAGGATATGGTATTGATACAGTCAAGATACAGAAAGTTCTATCACCACAAGTCTCCCTCTTCTTATTTTTTTATAGTTAACTACTGCCCTGCTTCTCACCCCCGCACCCCTGGCTCCTCCAGCTCCTGGCACTGCCCCTGGACAACTACTAATCTCTGTTTCTTTAATTTCTTTTCAAGAGTGTTATATAAATGGAATCATCCATTTTGAGATTGGCTCCCTTTTCCCCCACTTTGTGTAATTCCCTGGCAATTCATTCAGGTTGTTGCATGTGTCAATACAGTTTGTTCCTTTTTATCGCTGAGTGGTATTCCATGAGATGGATGTACACTGTTTAACCATTCACCAATTGAAAGGCATCTGTTATTTCCATTTTTTTGGCTACTACAAATAAAACTTCTATAAATATTCTCATACAGGGTTTATGTAAATGTAAGTTTTCATTTCTCTGGGATGAATGCCCAAGAGTGCAATTTCTGAGCATATGATGGTTTCATTTTTAGTTTTATAAAAATCTGTCAAAATGTTATTTACAGTGACCATTTTATATTCCCACCAGTAATATATGTGTATTCCAGCATTAGCTTATTTATTCCAGCATTTTATTCCAGCATTGTCATTTTTTATTTTAGCCTTTCTGATGAGTGGTAATGATATCTTGTGATTTTAATAAGCATTTCCCTAGTGTCTAATGATGTTGAACACTTTTTTCATGTGTTTATTTACCCTCCATATATCTTCTTCTGTGAAATGTCTCTTTACATCTTTTGCCCATTTTCTTAATAGATTTTTTTCTACTGTTGAGTTTTGAGAGTTTTTTTTATATGTTTGAGATACTAGACCTTTGACAGATACGTGGTTTGCAAATACTTTACATATTTTCCCAGTCTATAGATTGTCTTTTTATCCTCTTAGCAGGATCTTTCACAAAGCAAAAGTTTTTATTTTTGCTGAGGTTCAATTTATCATGTTTTCCTATTATGAATCATACTTTCAGTGAAAAGTTTAATATCTCTTTGCCTAGCCCTATACCCTGAAGATTTTCTCCTTGTTTGTTTTTACATCAGTACATTTTTATTATGGAGTTACTTGCTGTACTCATGTCAACTGAAATCAATATTCTTGATTCCCAAGTTAAAAACTATGTAAATGAGTACTTGGATGAATTAGTCATAATCTATATAGCTGGACTCTTTAAAACATATTTTTGATGGCTCTAGCATTATAAAGAATGCCTCTTCTGTACGTACTGTCATAAAGCAAGGAAGAGTGTGGAAAGACAGAATCCCTGTTCTCTGTGTCTTGCAGAGTTATTGGTAGAATACCAGAATGAGGGCCATCCAGTAGAAATATCAAGGAGGAAATTGAGTCCAGAGGTCATGCAACATGTGAAACACACTCATTTACTGTGAGTGAAGGGCAGACTTTGGAGTCAAGCAGAAACAGAGAAGTTTGTTCTTCTAAGAGTGTTTACCATACTGGATTATGGTATCAATGGTAGATGACTCACATTACTAACAAAGGGTTATAACACTCAGGAGATTTGTAATAGTAAGGACATTGTTGAGAAATAGATTACAACAAAGAAGGACATAAACAGATACCTTTGGTGTTTGGGTTTTCTAGTAAGTTTGGTCTTTTAAAAGTCGAAAATATAAGGGTATGGCTTCAAACTTTATTATTTCTAGAAAGGACTTCCTTACTTTAAAAATATGTTTATGGTTCAGGCATAAATTCATAATGACTTCACCAGTACAGGTAGGAGTATCCTATTATAACTGAAATTTGAAATAATTTTTAATAGTTAAATATAGTGTAGAGTCTATATATATTTTAAGATGAAGTTTATAGTCATTTTTCTAATAAAAGTGAAAGCAAACAATACATTTTTGTTTACTTTCCAGTCTTAATATTTCCTTTCTCAAAAAAAAAGAGGTGACCAAAGTATAATGTTGCATAATATTTTGCAGATTAGATATTTACTTTTTTGACTCCGGGCTGTGCGCCTCAGCTTTTCCTCTGAAAATTGTGCATATGTCTATACTTTTGTAAACAAAGAAGCAGTGGCAGTTGATGTGGTATCATTTGAAAGACGCTCTGGGGTCTCACTAATTCCAGTTTCTCCTATCCTTGGAGTCTGAAATATTTGCTGTCCTTTGAGTTAAAGCTCTTTCCAGAAGATTTTTTAAAAAAGATAGGTATCTTACCAGAGAAGCAGATATTAATATCCTTAAGTGACTCACATTTCCATACCCACCTCTTCGCTGAGAATAGGATCCTAAGGAAGCAGGAACGAGGGCAGTTATATTCACACAGGGCTGTCTAATATGGGGAGGAGTGGGGGAGGAACATTCTGAGGTGCCCATGGCAGCACAGGCACTATCTTTATGAAAGCGGGATTTCTGAGGTCAAACTTTTCAATTGAATCTTTTTCGCAAATGTAATCCAGGTATTTTCAAGTCTGACTAAGGAAATATTTGGGTTATAAAAATGACATAGTATAATTTTTTAAAAATTGTATGAAGTACAGTTTATATACAGTAAAATGCACAAATCTTAAGCTTACATTTCAATGAAATTTGATAAATGCATACACACATATAAACAACAGAACAGTTAAGATGTAGAACATTCCCACCACCTCAGAAAATTTTCTCATAATCCTTTTTAGACACCCATCTTTCCTCTGCCCCTGGACAAACACTTGTGATTTCTATTGCCAGAGCTTGGTTTTGTTTATTCTGGCACTTCATACAAATGCAATAAGAAACAGTTTACTTTTTTGTGTCTTCTTTTGCTCATCATAATGGTTTTGGGACTCAAGCATGTTGTTTGAATTGTAGTGCTGAGTACTAGTTCATAATATGAGTATACCACGTTGATTGTTTCATTCGCCTGTTGATGGACATTAGGACTGTTTCCCAGCATTGCCAATGACAAGTAAAGCTGCTAACAACATTTTTGTGTAAGTCTATTTGAGGACATATGTTTTCATTTTTTAACACCCACAGAATTGCTGTGTCGTAGAGTAAATGTGTGTTTAACTTTATCAAATATTGCCAAATAGTTCTCCAGAGGGCTTGTACTTTTTACACTCTTACAACAAAATATGAGAACTTCATATTTTGCTAATGTTTGCTATTCTCATTCTTTAATTTAGCCATTCTACAAGGTATAAAACATCTCACTGTGGTTTTAATTTGCATTTCCTTAATGACGAATGATGTTGAACACCTTTTCCTATTTGTTGGCTAAGCTACTGTCTCTTGTTGTGAATGTGAAGTGTCTGTCTGTTCAAGTCTTTAATCTGTTTTCAAATACAACATCTGGGCCTACCTGGAGTTAGTTTCTATTGACTGCATTCCCCCCCCCCCCCCCCGCCCCCAAGTATGGATCACACTTTCCTGTTTCTTAGCAATATTGCTAATTTTCAGTTGAATACAGGACGTTGTTGTAACTACTCTAAATTCTGTCACATTCTGAGAATTATTGGCTTTCTGTTTTACTTGTTGGTTAAGTTGCCTGGAATCTAAACTCTGTCTCCTTCAAGGTGTATACTGCTTGTATCTTTGTTCTGTTCTTATTTCACCTTTGAGTATGATGTTAGGGGAAGGTTTTTCTTTGTTGTCCTTTTTCAGATAGAGGAAATTTTCTTCTATTCAAATTTGCTAAGTGTTTTTGCTTTTAATCACCAATAGATGTTGAATTTTTCAAAAGCTTTTTCTGCCTTTATTGGGCTAATTACATAGTTTTTAATTTTAGTCTATTAATGTGATCAATTACATTAATTTTTAAATAGAAATCAGCTTTCTTCCTGGGATAAACCTCACTTTGTTGCGGTATATTTTTTACTTTATAGTTTCTTGGATTTGATTTACTAGTATATTTTCAGGATTTTCACATCCATGCTCATGAGAGATATATATTTGTAGTTTTTATTTCTTGAAATATCTTTGGTTATAATCAGGGTAATTTGACCTCATTAAATAAATTGTAAAATATTCTTTATTTTTGTATTTTTTGAAAGAGTTTGTAAGACTGATATTATTTCTTCCTTAAATTTTGGTAGAATTCACCTCTGAAGCCCTGGGGACATGGAGATTTCTTTGTGAGAAGGTTTTAAATTATAAATACAATTTCTTTAACAATTGTAAGTTATATGGATTTTCTATTTTTCCTTGTGTTAGTTTGGGTAAGATGTATTTAAAGTGACATAATCATCGCTGTAAATTTAATTTCAATTAATTACATACAGTAGGCAGGGAAATTGTAGGCAGCACAAAGATATCATGAGGCATAAAATCCTTATTCTTTACTTGTCAAACCAAACTCCTAAAAATAGCACTTTAATTTGAAGGTGGAAGTATAACTACATATTTCAGGCAATTATATTGATAGGTCTTTTTTCATAGTCTTTGCCTTCTCAGTCATTATATGTGAAATTTTGTCTGCACCATTGACGTATTGACTATACATGTCAATTATGAAGCATTTCCTCATAACCTATTTCTTTTAAAGTATATTTCTCCAATTACCCAACATCAAAATAATGTATAGTTTGTTTAGGTAGCTGACACTTTTTGACTTTTTTTTTCTTTTTATACCGGTGTACATGTGTTTTTCCAATCATGATGTAAACTTGTGAGCAAGCATAGTCTTGTCTTTTTTTTATTATTATTCCTACATCTCATAGCAGACCTCCATAAATGTTGATTTATTTCAACATTTTTCATTTCAGATGTTTCTCAGTTTTTAAAACATTTAAAAATCCATCATTTTTGTTTCTAAAGAACAAGAATAATGTGATTTTAAAAGTTAATCAATCATAAAATATCACTTTTTAAAAACTACCATGAAACCATTGAAATTTTAGTAGTTGTTTTTGTTCACTCGAATTGTCCAAACAAATTTTTGGAAACCATTTGTATTCAGATTAATTAAGTATATGCCACAAGAAATAAGGTTAGAAAAATATTGATAATTATTGAAGTTGGTTGTTGGATAAAAGTGGGTCATTATGCTATTCTCTCCACTTTGGAATATGTTAGAAAATTTCTATAATGCAAACTTTAAAAATGTCTAGTATGAGTGCATGTATGAAGACTCAAGGAGATGGGCAAATTGTATCTTGTCATTGATCATTCCAGTCCAATAAAATATATCTGAAGAATGGTGGATCTATGCTTCTTGGCCTACAGATAATATAGTTTGGAGGTAGAGGTTCTCTTTTTTTTTTTTTTTTTTTTTTGATGGGGGGAAGTTCTTTTTAAGAAAACAAAAAACTGTGAGGACAAAATTTATTAAGAAGGGGAATATTTATCTGCAACAGAAGACAAACACTGCAAATTATTTAAGGAAGCTGACAAATAATAAACATTACAATAGTAGTAAAATATTAATGAGCTTCCTTTTCTGTAAATTGTTCCACTACATTTTTCACTTCATTTTCTTTGATTCTTAATGTGACAGTGATTTTGTAATACCATTTTCTATAGAAAGACTAACTGATAACGTTTTTTACTTTTGAAATGTGCGATTAATTTTTTTTCTAATAGTTTTAAAAAGCTCCTATCAGCTTTATAATTCATTATTTTTATTGTCACCTATAATTTTAGGATAGTTTTACCTATTTAAATATTTATTTAAATCTTATTTGGGTTTCCATTTCAAAATTTGATTCTTATGCAACTGAGCCTACCTCTAAACAACAAACAGGAATTGCTATTTAACTTTATAAGAATGTATTCCGTGGAACAGTTTTAGAACCTGAAGTTTGGCTCTTAATAAGTCATAAATATTCAAAGTGATCAATCCTTTATACTGTACATATTATTTTTTCAGGCAGAATGCCAAAGAGAATAATGGGTAAATCTCTTCATATAATTTTTTTCTTTCTAGAATATCAGTGAAGTTGAAGAGAAATTTAAAAATTGGAAATGAAAATACATGACTTGTTACACTAGTTCAAAGCAATGGTTTACACTGTTTAGCATTCTCTCTGAGAGATATCATAAAAGAGAGATTATCTACTCACAATGAAAGGCATGTGCTCCCAAACATCCTACTTTTTATTAAGGTCACATTGTGGAGCAGTGTGCCATGAATTTAGGTGGAAAATTTTGACACCTATTTATAATATTTTCAACCTGGGGTTCCTCCTTATGCAATGGTTTCTTTATATTTCTGACCTACTCCATGGAGTGGAATTATGATTTGAGAACAAGTCCATATTTCCTACTTAATATTCTACACAATCTTAGAGAAGTCACATGGAATTACTTTGCACATCTGCCAACACATTGGCACTGCTTATTATCTCCATAACTTGAACAAGTCATGCAATTTTTCTCAACTCTAATTTCTTCCTCTACACAATGGGGATATTGAAGTACCTGCTTGCATACCCCACGATTTGCCATGAGAATAAGTGTCATAATGTACGTAAGGACACTGTGAATTATAAAGTGGAATCCAAATGTTACTCTTATGTGATTGCTATTACTGCCACCTTCCTCGTAGGACTGATCATTTAATTGGCTGTGAGGATATTCATGACTGATAAAATCTGACATTCTTTTGCTCTCTGTTCCAAACTTTCAAACAATTCTCTCTGTGTTCTTTTCCTCTTTTTTTGAAGTTAATTTGGTTGGCTTTAACTTTTAACTGTAAGACTCTCACATCTCCAAATAATAATTTATTCATTCATTCATGTATTCATTCAAAGGTATTTACTGAGAATGTAGTTAATACCAGGTGCTGTGCTAGGCTTTGAGAATTGCTGTGATGAGCAAAAAGATAGGGTTTGTTCTCTTGAGTTTACAAGTATAGTGGGGAAGTAGGATTAATCAAATAGTACCAAAAAAAGGAAACTGAGGAAAGAGGTGTGAAAGAAAGGAACATGGTGTTCCAACTTACCTGGTTTGGACAAGGATTTCCTAGCACAGGACCTTTGAATTGCAATCCAGGGACAAGTAGGAGTTAAGTGGGTGGGAAGCTCTCATGTAGTAAATCTACCAACACTCATGCTTGCAAAAACCTGCTCCTCAGGTCCACTTGTAGTCTCAATTTCAAGGCTCTAGAGTGTTCCTGTCCTGTGCTCTCATTCCAACAGCAGGGCTTCTAAAATCTATGAGATTTAAAAGTCTTTTGTGGGGGTCACAACTGACAGGTCAGAGTTTACTGTACTCTGTATATTTTTCTGAGTTCTTTCTTCAGTGAATCCCAGGTGAAAAAGTTAGCAAGGTGTCTTGGTACCTGGAAAAGTTTTTGTATCACCAAAACTATGAAATGAAACCTTATTTAACTGTAATTTGCTAGTTAGTAAAATGGCCATCAGGCAGGGTATATTTCAGTTTCTTAGAACACATACATGTATGCAAATAGTTTACACGCTATTTACAAATAATATTTGCGTTGTGTATCATTAGAGTCTATCCTCTTATGAAGACACTTTGAGAGAACAAAGATTTTAACTTAGTTCAAGAGATTAAAGTTTTAATAAAACTACATTATTTAAAGCATAAATATAACTGGAAGAAACTCTGTTTCTTCACTCTTATCCTCCACGTGGACTTGTACTTGATACCAAATGTAAGCATAATTCTGTTGCTACTCTCTGCTATGGACAATGTATGAGAGCTACTCTACCTAAGGCTTTGATGTGCTAAAGAAAATTCTATTTTCAAAGCTCTGGCTGTTTTTGCTGTTATAAATCAAAACCTGGAGTGGAAGGACCTTTATTGAGCAGAACAATTTCACTTCTGTTGGAGTACACAGAAGGAGGCCAAGAACCGTTGGGAGTGAGGGTAGGGTAGAGAACCAAACTGGCTTGCATACAAAAGCAGGGGAGATTTTGTTGTAAAAGGCTGGTTAGGAGGCAAAAGAGGGAAAAGAGGAGCCCTGGCAGCCTGGCAGGGAGCGCTGGACCTGAGGGAACAGATGGTTTGGAAAATTCCCTCTTTGGGGAAAGTATATTAAATTTCTATGAGCACAGTTTTCTGATATGGGTTTGAACTTGTTTTCTACACTAAATCTTTGCTCTTCATGAATTTTGCACAAAATTTGGACTGAATGGATAAGGTTTTGGATGGGTTGAAAATAAAAGAGCGGGGTTCAGTGTGGACAGAGTGGACCGGGGAGAACAAAGGTTTGGGACGGGTGATAGCAGAGGTGAGAGAAAGTTCCTCCCCTTAAAAAACAGGGCTGTGCTTTTCAAAACAGGGTGCTAGGTTCCCTGCCTCAGATTTCTATGCTGCACTTGGGAACCTGCAGCTTCTGCAGCTCCACCTCAGACCTGGGAGTATTTCCTGGTACACACTCTACTTGGGCAGGTTTAGGCAAACTGGAGTTTGAGAACTGAGGCCTGGAGGAAGTTGTGTGTGTATATGTGTGGGGGTTGGAATTGGGGATGGAGGTAGGAGTGGCAGGGGTGGGGGGAGGGGGAGAGGAACACTTTCCCTACTCTCAGACAACCTTTCCCCATAACAGTTCCAAGTAGTGAGACGGCAGTATACTCACACAACTGCCTTTTCCTCTAATCCTAAGCAAGAACGAGCAGAAAACTAGCTTTCAGGTTTCAGAAAAATTCACCAGAGCTGGCAGAGCCTTCCTTTTGTTTCCTGACAAATAGCTTGTTGACACTGCAAACAAAAGGTGTATTTTCTGGCACTGCTTCTGCCTTTTCTTTTGACAAGAATGAGCTGCTTTATAGAAGCGTTTAGCTTCCACCATTTCCAAGTCCAGTGGGTGGCATTTATGTGGGTTATAAACAACTTTCAGTTATTAATGCTGGAGTGATTACTAGTAATTATTAATGATAGCAATATTTAGTGGGTAGCTGGGTGCACAGGGTCAAGTTATTTTTTAAAAAAAGGAAAAGACAAAGAGAATGGATGTGTCCATTCTGACCTATAGTAGACTCTGTCTCACCCCTTGTTTGCCTGGAGACTCCGCTTCATTCAAGCCCCTAAAAAGGCAGGGACACTAGTACACATATGTGATGGTATCTTCACACACACAGAGCCCAATACATACACATATAGGTGTGTGTCTCTGTGCCATGTATGGATTAAGATTAGACAACAGAGATTTTGTCTTCACTGTGTTTGCCAAATGTGAACAGCAATTTCATTTAAACATTTTGATTTTTACATGGCTTTAAGAGATACCTATGAAGAAATCCTACCTAAATTATTCTATTATAATCAGAAATAGTATTTCTATTGTATGTATAGTTATTTTTCATAAAACAGTATCCTTCCTGTTAAAGAGATTGCTCACTTTTCTTTGGCTAAAGAGCCATATCCCCTACCTTGGAGGATGCTATGTAGCTTCTGTCGTTTTGCATTTTCATAAACATCCGTGATAAAAACCAGTGAAGTTGATGGACATTGTTTATTTTTTAATTAGAAAAAAATGCTAATAAATCTTGGCCAAGCAGTTGAGAAATCTGGATATTGGCTTTAATCCTAGCATGGATTATGATTCTCATTCATGTACTCCTCTCAAAGCTTCTATCCAATTTTTCTCCACAGCTCTATTTATTCTCCTGATTAGTTTGACTTTAGGAGCATATAGGAAAACCCTCTGGAATTCTGCCTGCCACGTGTCATTGCCTGCAAGAGTGATTTTAAAAATGTACTCGCCCCACCTTACTTTGCTTCATTTTTTTTCTCTTTTGCACTTATCACCTTCAAGCAGTGTATACTTATTCATTTATTTTGCTTATTGTCTGTCTTTCCCCATTATTATGTGAACACAAAGGTAGGACATTCACTGCTGTACTTCTGCCAATGAGAACTCTGCCTGGTATGTAGTAGGTCCTCAATAAGTAACTGATGAATGAAAAATGAATGAATGAATTTTATGGTGGTAGGCTGTGGTTACAACTTTGTCACCAGCTGTTGTATGAACCTGGTACAAATACTCAGCCTTATTGAAGGAGATGAGTAGTTTCTGTCACAGGCATTACTGAGAGTTTAATGAAACACCAGATCCTTTTCTCAGAAAAATGCATGTATTCGTTAAAACACATTTACAATAAGTTTCAGAGATTTACTCAGGGACCCTCATAAAAATTTCTCTCCAGCTCCAAAATTCTGTGTTCCTCCTACAGAAGAATTCTTTCTTGCTTTCACCCTCCACACCTTCCCCTCTAAAATGTGTTCATTAAACAATTTTTAAAGAACACGTCAAATTTTCCTGTGATTTTTGCTGATGAGTCCAGAACTTAAAACTCTCTACTTAGTTAAATCTTAAATGGAATTTCTTAACATCCTCCTAAAGTACTTTTCAAATTTTGCCAAAGATCTGCTTCTTCCATGGAGTTAGTAGTTTCCACATAGAATTACCTATAAACATCAAAGAACTATATTTCCTTGCTTCTCCATCTAATGGACCCTCCTCCACACTGTTGCCCACCAAACCAATCTGCTCATAGACACCTGTGGTTCTTCACTGCCCTTGTCCTTGATTTCTTTGTATTTCTCATCATTCCCAAATCCATATTCAAAATGTATTTTTTTTACATTTTGTATTTTACAAAATGTATTTTCAGAGGTTTTTCCATCTCTGACGCACTGCTGGTTGTTCGTTTCTCTGACTGCACACCCTTGCCAGTTAAATGCTCTTTTTGTTTTATCACTCTCTTTTGACTTATTACTCAGTTAATATGGTCTTTTATTCCTCCCTTGGTACTCTAAGATTCTTAAAGGAAAAGAAATATACCCTTCTTTTGCTCTTTGGCTTTTTCATTTTTTTCTCCTTATAGTTAGTATGAAATTGTTGCCTTACAGCTGCCAAACCGTTTGTTCCCCCGCGCTCTTCTCAGGATTTCACAAGGGAGTGCCTCAGCAAACTAAGGCCCGATGGAGAGATATCGAAAAAGCTCCTTTGAGGGGAAGTCTCAGCAAACTGAGACCCAGTGGAATCATATTGGTCACCCCCCTCCAATGGATTCCTTGGAGTTGTGCATGTGTGAAGGCAAAGTAAAAGCTGGAACACAATGGGAACTTGCGGAAAGACAGCCAGCAGGCTACGAAACACAGATTTTGAGATTAATAATCTTTTACCTCCTTAGATGTTAACCAATAAAAGCTATGCTTTGGCCTGATTCTAGGCTCAGTCCTTGAGGCTTGAGTTCCTTGGCCCGCTTGCACCCTATTCTTGACTACTGTCTTTTCTTAGCCCTGAGCCTCCCTTCTCACTTCCCAAAGCTCTTGTCGTGCTGGACATGATATGAAATAAATGTTACTGACATATTTCAGCATAGAAAGCACATGGACAACTATACCAATATTACCCTTTGGCGTAATAAGAAGGTTAAGATAACTTTAAGATGTTAAAAAAAAAAAAAGAAAGATACCTTTAAGATATTTGCTATTCTTTTTTTTACATGGGATAAAGGATTTAATGAAGTGATGACATAGGGCATCATTTAGTGTTAAAGTGATCGGTACCACAACTGAAACATAGACATAAGTACCATGTTTTGCTGATGCTTATTCGATGGTGGATACATGTGTCATTCACAAAGTATTTTGAATATCACCTCTGGTAGAGGCAAAGAACAACAAGCAAACAAATAAACAAATGATAGACGCTCCCTTTTGTTATTTTTATAAGACAAACCTGGATCCGGGAAATGCAGAGTGGGCTGCGTAGTCCAAAGTATGATATTATTAACCCATCTGGAACAGGATGCAGACAGGGACTACTAGCTGACTAGACTTGTGTTCAGACTTGCTTTTCCACGAAGGTAATTCCCAAAGAACAAGTTATTTTGTAGATTTTTAAAAGACTACTCAGTGCCTAAATAAAGTGGGGTGAGATAATATCATTCATGACACTGGGAATTAAAATTCTTTAGAATTAAGTGAATTTAAAAATTGCTTTTATTTTTTTCCTTCTAGGGGTGAGAAAGGAAATAATTCACAAAAAGAGAAAACTATTTTGGGGGGAGTAGGAAAGTAAGTGGGCTGTCACCTCTGAAATTAATGTCCCATATAACTATTAAAAAGACATACTAGTAGTACTCAAAAGCTTATTTATATAAAGAATCAGAATGCACATTTGTGGTATTTTGTGAAGTAAGGTATTTCCCCAGGTTATAATCAGATTCTTTTCACAAATACGCATCATTGTAGTTCATCTTACTTCCTCTCTAAGGAAGTTCCTTCAAAATTCCCCTTTATGATGACTATAAAGGTACATAAAATGAACAGAAAACACTTTATCAAATGACACAAGCAAGGAGCTTGCTGGTTTCTATGTGACTGCAGGTTCTACCTCAGATACTGAATGTGATAGTGTCACTTTATCACACATTCTTTACATGTGTGAAGCTCTGATATGGTTGTTTTTTGGAGGACAGAAAAAAGTCAGCTTCATTTATGATCTTTACATTCATAGCCAAATGTTCTCTTTGGGGGAAGAGAGTGGCCAGATTGGAATCTGTGGTCTGAGGCCAATTGACACTGGAATCTGTGCTGCAACTGGACAAGAGCAGATAAGGCTTTTCCCTTAAGCACTTGACACTCCAAGCTGTGTGGCAAGCACAACTAAACGATTACCAGAAAACACAGGCATTATTTAACGTTCAACATTCAAGTGAAACCAAAAGACTATATGAAATGCCCACTTCGAAGTACAATGTAGTAATTGTTTCATCAACAATTATTTAACTGTTTCAAAAGGCATGGTGTCTTATCAGTCTCTGTCTTTGTGCTGGGAAGTCTGCAGCTTCAAGTGAACACAGGAAATAATCTAAAATTAAAAAAAAAAAAATTAAATGCAGCACTAGTTTTTGTATGCTACATGCCAAACCAGAGGGAATTATGGGTAGGCAAATTTAAGTAATGCCACTAGAAATAGTGGTAAGAGTATGACTTTCGCTGGAGCAGAGAGTTGATGTAGTGAAGGTAATGTTGCAGAAATGGCTAGTGTCCAGATGGTGGAAGGCCTGAAATTATGTTGATTTCTCTGACTTTGATTGGTATCTATATCATTTAAATGTTGATATTCAGTAGCACTGCATAAATTCTGCTTTTGGTTGTTTTTGGTTTTTTTTTAAGACTCATTTTGTCTTTTTTTGTAAAGAACCTCCAGTGAATCCCTCTATACTAGCCTTTTCGGGTTAGTAAAATGGCCTACTGCCACCTGGTGGCAGCAATGGGCGGCAGGACAGAAAAGTCACTTGTGAGGAAACTTTCAATACAAACACAGAGAAATGAGATCATGTGAACACATTCACTCATATTCCATCATGACCTCAAATCCAACGTGTTGAAAACCAAATATATCATTTCTTCCTTAACTTAGTTCTTTTAAAACAGGTGCTATTTATTGAGCCTAAATGTGGCCAGGCATCAAGCATATCACATATTTTATTTTTCCTAATCTCAAAAAATTCTACAGGACAATTATTATTATTCCTACTAACGAATGAGGAAATACATGCATAGAGTGGTTAAATAACTTTGCCAATAAGATGCTGTAGGTTGCCCTTAACCATTATTATACTCTGCCTTCTATTGTGTTGCTGCTTATATTGTTCTTCAGTCATTCAGATTTGATACCCTGGTGTCGTGTTTGATATTCCATCTGTTTCACTGCTCATCCATAATCACCTGTCCCATACTCCCTTGAGATTTTTCTTGTATCTGCCAAAGATTTTTTTTCTAACTGCCAAAGTTTCTAGTCTAGGTCTTTATAATATGTAGATTTTTGTAGCATATTCCTGACTGGCTTCTAAGAATTTGTTTATATTTAAATAAATTATAACATGATATAAAACTACATCTTATTGTAAATATATAGATGATAGAGAAGAATACAGAGTAAAAAGTGAAAGTCCTTTGTCATCATTCAATCATGTCTCACTAACCTGCAGAGAAATAAGCACATATAATTTTTAGTTTGTTGGTTTTTAAAATATAAATAAAATTATAATGTTCCTATTACTCTGTAATTTACCCTTTTTCATCCAACAGTATGTCTTGTAGATCTTTCTATGTCAGTGCCACAGAATTTATGCACAATAGATACTTAATGAATGTTTGCAAAATAAATCAAATCTTAGACTTCAGTCACATACGCCTTGCTCTGTTTTAATCTAATTGAAGCATTTATTTTTCCAAAGTTATAGGTTATTATGAGCCTCCTCTCCTTTTTGGTTATTCTTAGCCAAGATCTCTTTCATGGCAGGTATGACATAGCAATAAAGATTATTTTCATTAAGTATCAACGCAATGTATGTGTGTATGGTGTCATCGTACTGGATAATTTTTCGCGTGTAAGTGCCAAACCTAATTATTCTCAGCAGTCTTGCATACTTGATTTCTAATTTCTTGACTATTTATGTACATCAGTAGTTCTCAAACTTTAGTGTGCATCAGATTCATCTGGGAATTTATTAAAACTCAGATTGCAGGGCCCCAACACCAGAATTTTCAACTCTGTAGGTATGGAGTGAAGCCTCCGACTTTTAATTTCTAACAAGTATCCCATGTGATGCTAATGCTCCTGGTCTAGGGACCACACTTCAAGGATCAGAGATGGACATGACTCTCCCTGATTGCTTTCTACCTGCCAGGATATCCTGATCCCTTCTTGGCACTCACTGTTTACTGCACACGAGAACTACAGGTTAAAGAGAGCGCTGAAAACGACTGTGGTGGTCCACCAGATCTGGGATGTGCATGCCCTTCCTGAATGGGGGCAGCAAGGGCTCTAAAAGGCAGAACTGAGCAGAATAACAGTTCTGCCCGTGGCTCAAACCATAGAGCAGGGATTAGCCCCCAGAGCAGCACCTGCTCTTGTGATTGCAATCTATGGCAGTCATGTCATCTTTGAGTGTAAGGATGGCATTAGAAGGCCACTACATCCAGGAAACAATTTTTTATTAAGAGTCTTCACTTCCTGATGGGAGTTCAGCCAACTTAAATTCAGGGTATTTACCGAGCTAATGCATCTAGTCATATTTACATACATTTTATTGTTACTATGCATTCAGTACTGGTGTGATTTGCCTTGTAAATTCATTGTATCAATCTATTATATAAGAATTCAGAATTGGTGAGTCAGAAAGGATTTTAAAAAAATTACAGTAGAGGTCTTCTTGACAAATGTAGTAAAATTACTATATCTTTAATCATTTGATTTACAAAAACTGCTTGCTTATACAAAAAATTGGGCAGAGAAAATATATCATTTATAGAGTTGATTATCCAAAATACAAATGTATGTGCATAAAACTTATACAATGGAATATTTTTTCTTGAGATTAATGAGATATAGGAGATATAATCATACTTCTATGAATTTAATCTGCTAGATAAGTTGTAATTCTGGTAAAGTTTTACATATTTACATTTTCATCAAACATTTTAATCTTGATGCAAACTCAATGCACTTGGAATCAGGAAAATGCATGGGATTTGTCAATATATTTGATCTCTTTTTCTTCTTTGTTTGAAATATTTGTGTGAAGAAATCTTGCTGTTTCTGGAAACGGAGTCTAAAAAAATGCCTGAGTATTTCATTTAGCTTTCACTAAGCATTCATGCATCCATAAAAATATATGGTATTTTTATGGGTTTGCTTAAACTTGATATAAATTCATTATAATGGTATATATCATTCAACTACATTTTGCCCTTTAACAATTTATTTTTAACTGATGCATAGTATTCCATTTTATATTCATAAATAAGTTTATCTATTATCCTATGATGGATATTTAGGTCATTTTCAATTTTTCAATGCTAAAATTCTTCAGTGATTGTTCTTGTAGCACATCTTCTTTAGCATACAGTCTAAAAGTGAAATTAAGTAGTATACAAAGATTCACCTTACAAGATATTGAGAAATTGCTCTCTCTCGTTATGCCAAATAATATCGCCATTGGTATTGTATTAAGGTTCTTGTTTCACATTTTCCCCAATACTTTAATGAGAGTTTTTAATTTTGAGAATGTGAGGTTTAATTTTGTCCAGACTGAAAAGTGTGAAATTGTATTTTCTTGTTTTTATGTTTAATATACCTAATATTCCTAATTACCCGCACAGATAGAAACAGTGTTTTTCTTTTTTTTTTATTAGTCATTGGGTTTTCCTTTTCTGTGAACTGTCTAATTATGTCTTATGCCAATTTTTCTACCGTGTTGTCTTTTTCTTATTGATTACAGGTCTCTATACAATCTGCATACTAATCCTATTCTTGGCTATATACTTTGCAAATATTTTCTCCAGGTCTGTGGCTTGTATTTTAATTTTATTTCATGGCAATATTATTGTTGCATAAGTTTTTAATTGTGGTGTAATTGTGGTTTGTATGTATTTTCTTTTGTCTTGTCTAAGAAAACTTTTCCAATATCCTCAGAATGTTTTAAAGTTTGCATTTTTCATTAGGTGTTTATGTAGAATTATTGTGTATGCTGTAGGTAGCATCAATTCATTTTTAATATGGATTATTAATAGTACCAGCATCATTTATTGAATAATTTATCCTTTCATCGCTAACTCACATGTTTGAGTCTGTCTAAATATTTTATTATGCTCCAATATTCTATTGACTTATTTTGCTGTGGTAGAAAACTTGCATTTCTATTTTTCTATAAGTTCATTACATGGTTACCTCAGAATGTTTCCATGCCTTTCATAATTTCAGTTGAATAAACAGTAGTCTATGGACATAAGTTTGGCCCGAGGTATTAACCCATGTGGTAGTCATTAGTGTAATCTCCCAAATATTTCTAGTTCTCTGACTTCTAGGAAATGGTGGGATTGTACTCTCTACTGTCTTTGCACTTAGGCATAACCACATGACTTACTTGCCAATGGGTTCATTCCTGAGTAGAGGCTTTAAATAGAAAATAGTAGAGGCTTTAAATAGAAGCAGAGATTTGCCATAGTTTTCAGTCCTGCCTTGGCAATCATGGAAGCATGGAAATGGAAATTCTCTGGTCGACATAGAGATGGATATAGAACAGAAGCCCCAGATGATCTTCAATGGACATGGAGCTGAGCGAAAAACAAATCTTAATTGTCTTAAATCACTGATATTTTTGCAGTTATTCATTCCTCCAACATAACCTGGCATATCCTGACTGATAACAGTTAATATGTAACTGCAGTTAGATGATTGGGGAAATGGTAAACAAACACCTTGCATTTGTTATTAGATGATATTTATATTTAAAGTCTCTTTTTATTTTCAACTCCTTCTCCCTCCTCCTTCCAACTGTGTTACTCATATTCCCCAATGCACATGACCTGCCAAACCAATTGGAACCATTTTTTTCATGGCGTGTATTTCCTCTCCCAGCCTGCAATTCCTAACCCAACTTGCATTTCTTCTCTCAAGCTAGCATTTCTTTTCTTGAAGAGTTTACATTTTTAAAGATGATACTTGAAAAGATCAATGTTTTACCTAAAATCTTTAATGATAAAGATCAACTTTATGACTGGAGAGTGAGGTGTCATTAGTGAAAAGTGGGCTTTCTCATCTTCCCCTTATCCCATTGGTGCCTACTTACTTGATATACATCTTAGACTGGCTCTGACATTAAAATTCATAATCATTTGTTGGGGTTGGTTAATCCCATTCACAAACCTGTTTGTTTACTATTTGATTCTTATGTTTCTGGAATGTTTATTTATTATCTGAAAGAATAAGAGGGTGAAGATAAATAGAGGTGGCACTAAGAAGATACTTCCTTGGCAGAAGTATCTTTTTCACATAATCTTTCCACTGGTGCAAGTTGCCTTTATATTAATAAGTTACCCCCAAGCATGAAAAATAATCCATATTATGGTGGGGTTGGGCAGTGATGGAGGTGGGGAAGAAGGGAATTAATATCCAGAGAAATACATTTTTAATCGTTCACACTTTAATGTGAAATATATGAATCTTTTGATTGTAATATTTGCCTCTTAAGACCTAGGAGGTGTTAGGTGAGGCCGTGGACAGTTAGATGGTTATGACGAGTAATTTTAGAGCATGAAATGTAGCAGCTTTATGTGGTAGACCCACCCTAGAGGCTTTGGATTTGGCGGAAGAAGGACATAGGACTTCTCAGACAGAATACAAGTGTGAGAAGGGATGTGGAGATGGCAGCAGCCACATTTCTGTTCTGTGATTTTTTTTAAGACTTCTCATGGAAGTTACAGACATCCTGAAAAATTATCTTTAGTATCAAATGCTACTATTTATATCTGTAATGATTTCACCAGAGAATATAAAACATTTTTGATGTTAGAATGTTTTCTTGCCAAACTTCCTGCTCCTTAAAAAATGAATGTCGATTGGTTAATTAAAGTTTACATCTCTCTCTTTTTAGGTGGTTCTTTGGCACAATCAAGAGAGCAGATGCAGAAAAACAACTATTATATTCAGAAAATCAGACGGGTGCCTTTCTAATCAGAGAAAGTGAAAGCCAGAAAGGAGAATTCTCCCTTTCAGGTATGGGTATTGTTTTGTGTGATTTACGTACAGATTTGAGAGTCTGTAGTCATGAACCTACTGTATGAATATAGACATGTTAATTTTAAATTTGCCTTATTTCTTATCTTGACAATAGTACCAAAATTGTATCTACTGAGCTACTCCAGAGTAGTATAAAAATTAGCAAGAAATTTCTATCTATGACCAGAAGTCTATAAAAGTTTCAAATACATGCACCCTAGAAATAAAAATAACATATGGGCTGTGTTTTCTCACTTGCATTATCAAGGATCCTGCCCTTGATGGGAAATAATAAACAAGAAGCAAAAGCTACACTGTTGTCAAACTTGATCTTGCCATAATACATGTTCTTTTTTGCATTTCATTTGTCTTTGCCTGGTAAATAGAAAATGAGTTGAAATGCCGAATGCAAATACATTTAATTAACTCCATGACATGTAATGTTTTGTCAAGTGTAGTTTTCCAGCTAAGAGTCAAGTACATATTTACTTTACACTACTCTAGAGAAGAAGCACAGGGGACCTGAGTATTTTCTTTAAGAGGGACTGGGGCATGTATGACTCTATGCTTCTGAGTGTATGATCCAATGCAGCAGAATGTCCTTTCTTAAAGACTCTACTCTAGTCTCTCATGTCAGACTTTCTTCCTGTCCTTCTCTGATCTCTGTATTGTCTAATCATTTATTATTATCCCTTTTTAAGCACATATTTTTTTCCCTGCAACTAGAGGTAAACCTTTTGGGAGAAGAGAGTTTGCCTTCCTTTATTCCTGTTATCCTGCAATAATATTTATTAAACACGATGTCCATGCACCTATTGTATCTGCCTGTTCACTGAGCTGGAAGTGAGGACAGTCTGCATGGCACAATACTAAAACAGGCCCTGAGCCCACATGTACTGGGAACTTTGACCTGACCTGAACTCAGGCCAGATTCTGTGTGTTCACCATGTTTCCTTGAAAATAAGACCTAGCCAGACTATCAGCTTTAACATGTCTTTTGGAGCAAAAATTAATATAAGACCCAGTCTTATATTAATAAGACTGGGTCTTATATGATATAATATAGTTATAATATAATATAATATAATATAATATAATATAATATAATATTAGTTATAATGTAATATAACACAATATAATTCTGGGTATAATACAGGGTATAATATAATAAAATATAATATAATACCAGATAAAATATAATATAATATAACATAATGTAATATAATACCAGGTATAATATAATATAATACCGGGTCTCATATTAATTATTTCTCCAAAGACACATTAGAGCTGATGATCTGGCTAGGTCTTATTTTCAGAGAAACACCGTAGTACCCATTTTTCTTCCTTACACCTGATGGTCTGAGATATCAGGACACATGGATTGGAACTGAAGTGAATGAAGGGTAGTGGTGTTGAGACATGTTTTTCAAAAGGTTTATCCTTCAGTTCCTGCCTATTCTGGAACCACATCAATATGGTATTCCAGAATTGTGTGGTTTCAGCTCCACCCCTACCTAGTTACATATCAAATTAGATAGTCATTATGTAGCCAAAAGTGAGGTTCAATGTTTTAGACTAGCATTAAAATATAGAAGAGTAATATTTCCATGAGGAAAACAAACTAAAAGTAGAATTACCTGAGTCATATCTTTGAATAAAGCCCAGGCTATCGTGACTATTCTGAAAACTCTCTAAGTAGAATATTATGGAACAAAACAGCTTTACAGGCTTAGAAGAAATTTACAAGGATATTGGTTGTTACATGCTGAGAGAATACTCTAGTACTCACTTATGGATTTAGTAAGCTTTGTAGGCCCTACTTGGAGACCAGCATACCATTATAGATCCTTTTACAATGAAGTCAAACAATTTAGAGTCATTCAAACAAATTATCTGATTGCTATGTATTCACTGGGGGACAAAGTAAATGCAGACCATTCAGTTCCACTGAAAGGAAATTTTTCTTATTAGCCAGAAGGAGGGCTATCCAGGAGAAAAATGGAAAGAAAAAGGTTTTCAGTATATCTACATTAAAACAAACAAACAAACACACAACCCAATTGCTGACAGTTGATTACCATTAAGGATCTTCAGATATACCCCTCATGGCTTTATTTCTTAGTGCGATTGTCTCCTTAATCAGTCAGAATTGATGAGCTTCAATTTTGCTGACTGCTGTGCTGCTAAAGAAAGGCAAATAACATCCCTTTTCTATCTCTGTCTTTCCCACATGATTTTTCCTTAGAAGTGTTGTCTTTATTCCTTGGGCGGCAATGGCTTGCAGCTGTCAGAAAAAAAGCTTCATGAGGGAACATGATTTATTGAGGCTGGGAGGAGCGGCTCCAGAAGCAGCAGACCAAAGTTTGGGTGGGTGCTAATTGGCTTGTTGTGATCCTTGCATGGCTGTCCGCTCTTGTGAGGTCTGAGTAGATCTGGAAAGAAAGTTAGGGCCGTGACCCTCTCATAACACAAGACACTAATTAGCTGTGAATTACAGCAGCGCTTTTGGATATTACATATTGTAGGTGGCAGCCACAGAATCTGTCTTCATTAGATGCATGACAGTAGATTTAGTGGCCCTACTGTAATTTGTCATTGGTAGTGAACTGTTTTTCTGATGAAAAATATAAAATTATGACTGCATGTCAACAGGTTTAGCTATTTCTTGACTTCAATTAATTACTTTAAAGGAAATTATTATTGTTGTTACCATTAATATTAATTGTTTGGTGTTCTATAAGCATTTGCATTGTTGCTTAAAGTGCACTTTAAGGAAAAAGTACTCTGAGGACTGGAACTGAGCTGCAGTTGAATTTTTCAGAAGAGATTCTGCATTGCACATTATCAGTTTACTTTAGACAACTCTGCATTTAAAAACCTCCAGAGTAGTAGAGGGAATTCTGGATTCATCCTCAGTGAAACTCTCTCAAGAGAAAGTGATTAATACATTGAAGATAGTTGAAAAATCAGTACACTGAGGACATGAAGCAAAAATGCTCATCAGCAATATTCAGGGTGATACACCTAGGAGTCGACATCATTTATTTATGCTTTTGTTTATTTCTTCAACAAATGGTCAAGGTGCCTACTATGCACGAGGCCTTTGCTAGGTGAGGAGCAGCCAGGTCAGCCAGGCCCAGTCCCTGACCTCAGTTGGCAGGAGGATTATAATCCAGCTGTCTTGCCGTGAGACAGGAGAGGGCAGACGCCAGGTCTCTGAGAGGAAGTCAGGAAGGTTTCACAGAGCAGAGAGCACCTGGGTTCTGTACCAATTTGTGTTACGAGGTAGCAGTGTGGGAATGATTATTTCTGGTAAGGTACGTGCACCGAGCTGTGACAGAGTGGAGGGTAGCGCAGGGCTGTGAAAGTGATCTGGTGTGACCTTTCATAGCAGTGTGGAGAATGAATGAGACATTTGTTTTTGACTTGTTTCTGTTGATTTTGAGCAGAGTATTTACTATGATAAATGACCATTACAGTGAACATGCAGGTCCCATAGAATATGCAGGACTTTTATAATAATACTTTGTGATTGCTATGAAGTCCCTTCTTGAGAACATAAAATATGCCTCTGTAGTAGCATAATTTCATTTTTAAGTAAACATACTAGAATTTTTCAAACCAAATAAATGTTTATCCTTCAAAGTAATAGATTGCCATTGCTCAAAGTAGTACACAAATGGTAGAACTGTCTTTATAGAAAAGATATCACTTTATGTTAAAGGACCTTAGCTGGGGCAATTATGTGTTTATTAAGAGCAGCTTTGATATTTGAGGCTGGAGATAATTCTGGAAAATGGCCAGAATTATCTGAAGCAACTTCTGAATAACCTGGACAATTAACCTGAGCAATATCATGGACTTTATAACTTTATAAATATTTCTGCATGTCTTATGAATTAATTCTGAAAGCAATGAAAAAAGTAGTTTCTGAAAGCAATGAAAAAACTTATTTAGGGAAGTTGTGTGACTGTTCATGTAGACCTTGTGTGAATCCTTCATGTCGAACTTACCTATTCAAAGATTCATTTATATTTATGAGTAACTCTCTCACTATAGGTAAATTGTACTTCTCAAACTAGATTATAAACTCCTTAAGCAGAAGAAACATACTTTTATTGCTTCTGTTTCATGCTTCTTCTCTATCTCCATAGTTTCCAGTATAGTTATAAAGAAAATAGATGCTCAAACACTCATCTCTTTACCCTGTATTCCAGCAGGAGCAAAGATAAGCAAGGCCATCATCACTTTCTTAAACCTCTGAAGTCTGGACCATGCAGTTCTCTGATTTTCTGTGTTTCAGACTTGTTTTAGAAAGAGAATTTCTCACCTTGACAGGTTAGTTGTGTCCAGGTAATAAAACTTTTGTAGAGTAGACAAAATTGGAGAAGGGCGTCACTCGCAGTGTGGCCCTCTATCTGTCTTCTTGGCACAGGGTCCAGACCCAAACTCACTCTCCACCGATGACTGAGATACCATTATTGCCCTCCAGTTTTTTGAGGTCTGTTGACTCATTCTAATCTGATACTGGCCCAATGGCAAAAGGATGTATGTCTCATTATCAGTCCCCTAAGCCATCCATTCATTCTTCATTTTAAACTAATGTGGATATAGTGGCTACAAGAGTGTGTCAGTAGCTCTATTACTGTTAATCACGGGTATAAACACGATTGTATATCCCAAGTAGGGGCAAGTATTGAATGGCTGGAAAAAACTGCTCCTTGAATTTATTAGACAATGAACTTCTGTGGAGTCTGGAAGCATTTTTATGTTGGTTAAAAATATTTTGCTTTTAAAAAAATGCACATGCTGCAGAAAGAAATTTTTATGTTAATAAGTCCAGTATCTCATATAAAATGTATTAAATTTTAAACATGTTGGTGCCATCTTACAAAATGCCTTTTAATTAAAGTCATAATTTAGTTGTGTTCAGCTTAATTGCAAATATCATTGCCTGTGAATTGCAAATATCATTGCAAGTGGCTTTTTTTCATGAGTTACGGTATACACTGCCTTTTCTTAACATAACTACTAATAAATTGTATTTCATACATTTTAAATATCCTATAAAGTTAAATTAACCTTTTATTATATAGTACCTATTTCTGTGTTTGTGTCTGTATTCACACAGATCCACAGGCAAAAAAACCCTTTTTCTTTAGGCACTGGCTCATGGAAAAATCTACTATCTTATTGAAAATCCATGACTAGCATTTCTAGAAGCCATAGTATTCTTTAGGAGGTTGTATTCTAATTTTTGTTTGTTTGTTTATTTTCTCACTTGTCTGTGAACACCACAAATTGACTCATCTAAATTTTCTCTCCTGGTTTTGCTTACCTTGTTTAATTTATTAAATTTTTTTTTCTGTATGAGTATTTTGTGCTATTTGGAGGACAGCGCAACAAATAAATGGTGCATATTATTGCCCTTTGAATGTAGCTTTATAATAATCAATTCCAGATATTAAATAAATAAGTGGGAAGTTGATGAGTCATGTGGAGGTCAGTGAAATCGCTATCTTTTTGGAATTTATGACATATTCCATTCTGTTATTTTTTTCTTTTTCTTTTTATTGGCTGCTGAATTAAATTGATCTTTATTTACTTTTGTCCCATGTTGTCCTTCTAGATGAAAATTGTGCTAAGTAACAATTATGTGAGTTAGCATCTCCCTACTTTCTATTTAAGAACATACATTAGAGATAGAGAACCAGAGTATTTTTTTAGACTCTGGGTAAATATTCCCCTACTTTCAGAGCAAATGTAGGTGAACTGAATAGGACTAAGAGGCTGGAGCTGACTTTGACTTTCATATTAGATCAGAGCTAGTCAGGAAGAAGGTGGGAGGGTGCTTGGACCTGTGACCGGCGCGTGCCCCTGTCCCAGCGAGGCAGAGTATGCAGCTACCAGGAAGCCAGGCAGCCACTGTCTCCTGTGTGGCACTGGCTCAGTGATTTGAGCCTTCCCTAGGCATCCATGTGTAACCCATTCCTTTTCTACATCCATGTGGGACAGCAGCTTGCAGCACAGTACATGTTGTAAGGGTAGAAGATGACAGGTGATGATAGTGTGTTGCAAACTGGGTGAAGTTAACAGTATAGAAAGAAGTAAATAAGAACTTGTGATATGTTTTTCACACATTCTTCTGGTTAAACAAACAATTTAGCATCACTGTCCTTGTCAGTTTGGGTTGCTATGACAAAATACCAAAGGCTGGGTGGCTTAAACTAGCAAACATGTATTTCTCACAGTTCTGGAGGCTGGGAAGTCCAAGATCAAGGTGCCAGCAGATTCGATGTCTGATGAAGGCTTTCTTCCTGGTTTGCAGATGGCTACCTTGTGTTTTTTTTGGGTGGGGGAGGGAAAGGGGGGAGAGAGAGAGAGAGAGAGAGAGAGAGAGAGAGAGAGAGAGAGAGAGAGAAACTGAAGTGTCACTCTGATCTCTTCCTCTTCTTAGACAACGGCACTAATCTCATTGTGAGGATTCCACCCTCATGACCTCACATAAACCTAATAACCTCCCAAAGGCCCACCTTCTAATTCTATCACATTGGGGATTAGGGCTTCAACAAACAAATTTGAAGGAGAAGCAAGCATTCAGTCTATAGCAATTACCAAGGACTGAATTCTTTTTCTTACTGTAAGCAGGCATGCCAGGGGTGTAGGAGATGACCCCCACCTTCCTCCAGCAAAGCCAGGGGTGGGGGCTGAACATTGGCTAGACACTGGCAGTATGTTTAGAGGTTTGGTGTGTCAGCAGCCCTGCGGTGTGTGTGCTAAGAGAGGGTAATGGACACTCATCCAAGTGGATGGAGAGGACAGTGCATATGTTTTTTCCTAGATGCCAAGTTTCTTTTCATTTAATGATGAATATAATGAAAGAAAAATGAGATTCTGGATATTGTAAAACAAAATTGCCTGCCTTATGTTCTATAACATAAATTTTTTGATAAGCCAAAGTGTTTCATAGGACAGAGGTTTCAGGAGTTAAATGTATTTTAAGACCTCACATTACATTCTTTCTACCCTGATTTGACAAAGCACATTAAAAGCTCGGAAGTCCCAGAGCAAAGAAATTTAGCTTTTCAACCCAGAGTTTCCCAAACTGCTTGATCATAGAACCATATTTTCCCTACACAACATGGTTTTGTAGGAAAAAATAAGATGCATACCTAAGGTATCTTTTCAAAATACTTTAATATCAAGGATAAATGAAAAAGTCTGTGAGCATACAGGAAAAAAAAATTACAAAAGAATGAAAAGTGAGGTGGTCTCAGAATTCTTCTCCACATGATTACATACCCAAACTCAATATACACATTTTGAGAATCTTTCTTCTTTTCTCCCCTAACTTTATTGTTAAAATTGAAAAGATAACTATGTACCTTCACATAAATTCACCAATTGTTAACACTTTGTGACATTTACTTTCTCTCTCCATCATTTATATGTTGGAGTTGCACATATATCACTTCACCTTAAAAATTTAGGATGAGTATGTAAGTCCCAGGAATAAGGACCCTCTCCGACATTACCACATGCCGTTATTATATCCAAGAAATCTCACCCTGATACAATACTACTATCTACATAGAGTACCTACTCAAATCTCTCCAAATGTCCTTGCTAACTCTTTATTTATTTGCTTTTTGATATAATAAAGGATTGTACATTGCATTTGGTTATTGTATCTCATTAGTCTCTTATCTAGAAGAGTCAAAGGTCTTTAATAACTTTCCTTTGCAAACCACGTAAATTCTTATCTATCTTGACATTTCAGACCTTCATAGTCCTGCTGAAACTCATTTTCCAGCTTGATCTTTCATTCTCCCTTAAGTCAAACTGTGCTTCCTGCAAGATGAACACCAGCTATTACATGATCATGCCTTGTACATCCCGTCTTCCTAACCAGCATTTTTACTCTCTTTGAGCAAGGTACTCAGAACTTAGCACAGTGTCTGGCATGCAGAATTTTTTTTAAAATAAATATTTGTTTACTGAAGGTGAAATTGTTTTAACAGTATGCTACTGATTTTTTCCCCCTCGCTTCACCTTCTCTGTATATAGAAAGGTGATTTTCAAAAATGTTGGAAGGAATATTTCGAACTATTTTTTAACCATTCATTTATTCACTCTTCACTTATTCACTCATTCACCCATTCATCACAGAGCTTTTATTTGTTGAGGCATAATTGTATGGATAACTAACTAGTTTACACTATGACAAGCATGTAAAGCACATATATGCAAAGTGCTTTAAAAACTCAGAAAGAAAACAACTATTTTCTGGAAGAGATTAATAAGGGAATCATTACAGGAAAATGAGACAACAGTTAACACCATACTTAATATTGAGTAAAAGTAAATGGAAAATAGTGTGCACAAAATTTATTTTTCTGTTCTGATAATGTTTATTCTTAAGAACCTTTCTTACTTTGAAAAAGCAGATGATGCTCCTTAGATTAAAAATGAGGATTTATTTTTCTGTGATGCATGTTGAAACCCTTTAACAAATAAATGGAGATCTGTAAATTGTTCATCTATTGCCACCAATATATTTGAATAACCAAGAAATACATACTATACATACTATAAATATACATACTATAAATATACATACTATAAATATAATAAATTTAATATGGGGTGTATTTTTGGATAGCAATACACTGACAGAGCTGAGATTTGAACCCATGTCTCTCTGTGTCTTGGGCCCAGATAACATATAAGCTTAATAATTTCAAACTGGGAAAAATGGAAAGGATTAAAATAAAAGTGGAGCGGTGGAAGACAGAGGGAGACAAAGAAAGAAAGAAGAACATTTTGAGAAGGCCTGGTGCGAGTTTTGGATTGAACAGAAAATTAAAACATCTTGGCCCTGGAAATGAAAAGTCACTGACCCACAGGCCTTCCAATTCCTCATCCTTTCCACTGGCCTTGAGCAATTTAGTCCAGTTTATACTTCAGGGAAATAATAAGTAAATAAATGTTTGCATCTCAAGGCTGCCTGATTCTTAAATCAAATAATCTAAACAATTTCTTTTTGTTACTCCAAGTGGCAAAAATGTTATTTAAATGTTATTTAAAAATACTGTAAAATTAAGCCTAACCAGTATATTTCATATGGTATTTATATAAACAAGGACATTGTCTGCAACGCTGAATACTATCTGTGTACCTTTATTTTAAAACCAAAACACCATGCTGGTTTTAACTTTCCGCTCCCCTCTCTTTACAACTGCTGGCCACTGGAGGGCTTCAATCAAACATGTGTTCCCTCTTGTGGTTGCTCAGGAAATAACATGCCATTATGGAAACAATACAGGTCTTTGTTTTGTTTTCATGATCAATTTATTCATTTATAGGAAGAGGACGAATATCTGATTTTAGTTGAAAACAAGTTTATGATTTTAAAATAGCTTTAGAAAGTTGTACTATAAATGAAAACACACTCGGCAGTAACTTTATTAATGTCAAAAAATTGACCAGGATTTAAATATTATTAATGATTTAAGTATCTAGTTTCTATGTGGTGTTTGTTACACAAAATGTATTCATGATGTAAAACGTGAATGAAATAAATACATTTCAATTTAATAAATTAGTAGTTCTAATTTTAAACTATGTATTTAAACCGCTATATGCATATTAGCTACTTTATAACTATTTTTCAGCGTCGCATCAATCATGAAGTCATTTCTAATACACTTCAGAAACGTGCTTTGCATTAAATTATTAGACAGTTGGCACAGGAACTACAATCTGAGAAAATATTCTGTTGTTTTAAAAGCCTATGCGTGGCAGGGACTAAATTGATTTTCATATTTGTTTCAGCAAGGCAGGGACTTCTTTAAATTCCCTCTCTCTGCAGAGTTATCTCCTTATCACCTGCAGATACTTTTAAAAGTGTTTTGCTAGAAGTAAAATATAGAGGAGGCAAAAGCATAAAAGAATGAAAAAAGCAAAAATTATATTCTTGTTTTTATGCAATTTTAGTAAGCATCATTTTCTTTATATCTTTTACATGTATAATCCTGAACAAAATGATGACCTAGGCCTTAAAGAACTTCATTCATTCATTAGTAGTATTCATTAGTATTAGTAGTATTCATTCATTCTCAAATACTTATTTAATACCTACCATGTACAGTTAGCATTGAGAGGGCTGGGGTACCTTGGCAAACAAGACTGTTTCTATCCTCATGAAATGCACATTCTAATTGGCAATGGAGGGGAGATGTCCACTAATTATAAAAGACACACTCACATAGGAAACATATCTATTTATTGTATTACTTTAGTTTTTACAAGAGTAAGCAAATAATTGAAATCAATTATTTTTTTTTATATACAGAATAATGATGGGTTAAAGTAGAAACGAGGGTTGCTTTCTTAGGTTGGAATTTGAAAGAAATCTAGAAGTAGAATTTTATGCTAAGATTATCTAGTTTGGGAAGATGAAGTCATCAGAGCTTCAGCTGGATTCTCCCATTAATGGTACTGCAGTTTACAATAATGAACTCTGAAGCCTGGTTGCTGGGGTCTGGGTTCTTCCTTTTACTAGCAGTGTGGTTTTGGATGAATCACTTAGCCTCCACGTGCCTCAGTTTCTCCTTCCACGAAATGAATATTAAAAATAGTGTCTACCTCTTGGTGGTGGTGTTTGGATTAGATACATGAATACATGAAAAGTATAGTGAGTCCTCACTTATCATCGGTAGGTTCTGCGACTTCAAGCGAAACGACATGTAATGAAAACAATTTTACCATAGAGTACTTGATATAAACAAGAGTTAAGTTACTACAGCATCTCATCAATGTTATGATGAAACGACATTTAATGAAACCACATTATTCAAGGGCTTGCTTAACTTAGAACACCGCTGGAAACAAAATAAGCGATTGTCATTAGTATTAAAACCTGAGCAGTAATGAGCCTTTAGAGAGCTTGTCCTATGATCCTAGCTTGGGGTCATGGCATAACGAAGGGACTTTATGAAACTATGGTAATTGCTGTGTGTGATGGAAGAAAGAAGAAACTGGTTTTGTTCTTTTCTCTTTGAAATTTTTGGTGTAGCTTAAGCATTTTGTTTTGCTTGTTTTGGTCATTTAGGTCTCAAAAAAGCAAGGATTAGGTACATTAATGAAGCTGCTATCAGGGATAGGAAGAATGCCCAATGAACAATGTTCATGGAATCCCAAGTGTCAAGCACCTTACTCCACTTATAACCCACCATGTTTGTTTCTCTGGATGTGCCTTTGTGACAGTGATGAGTCTCCACAATTTGCAGCTTTCATCTAAATGTTTGTGTCTTAGTTTTCTCTTTCACAAAGTAGAAATCAGAATTTTTCTCTACTACATTCGAATGTTAGGAATGTCTACTATATTTATTTCTGTAAAGCTCCTTGTTAGAATAGTAGAATTAGAGAATTTGAACTGGAAAGGATTTTCAGATCATCTCATCAAAACACTCATTTTATAATTCTGTGAATTGGAGGCCAGATAAGATTAAGTTACTTATTCACGGTAATGCAATTAGGTGTGAGCATAACTAGCTTCAAAATTGGATCCTTTGACACCTTTCAAATATTAATCAGAAGTCATGCTGCATTCTTTAAAATGTCCTCTATTAGTTTTTGCCCCTAAATCTTAGTGGTATACTCATGTTACCTGAGGGCTGTTAGTTGGTTGTGCTCTGCAGGGATCTATCTGGGATAGCAGGCATCGTTTTATCTCCATGAATCTTCCATTCTAGACTCAAGCCAAAGGAGCAGCCACTGTCCTGGGTATGGCACTCTCATGGTGGACAGCAGAAGATAAGGCCTGGGGGAAGATCAAACTATTTAAAGCTCTGCTAGGATGTACCAAATGTTATGTTCAATCCCATTTCAAAGCAAGTCACATAGCCACGTCCTAAGTCAGTGGGATGGGGAAGGATTTTCCGTCTATTGGAAGCCATGACCGAGGCCAAGAGAAAATGATTTATTGACCTTATGTCTCATATAAATAAATGCAATCAAAGGGCTTACAATCCAGTAGGAGAGGTACAATGTAAATGTATAGGAACAATACTGTGGAATGAATTCAATAGTAGAAGTTGTACAGTGGGATACGAAGGCCCCAGTGAGCTGCTCTGCTTGCTTAGGCCAGGCGGCTTAATGGAAGAGAGATGCTGGAGCTGGGCCTTGAAAATTGAATCTGCAAGTAATACATAAACAGAATGGCATTCTAGTTGAAGTTAACAGTTTGTGCAAATCTCAGAAACAGGAAAAGCATGGTGCAGTCAGGAAACTACAGATACGCCTTGCGTGTAAGCCTTGAGGGTAGGATGCTGCAAAGAATTCTGTTAAGCCATCTGAACTCTAGGCAACGATAAACACTTGAAGAACTTTAAAAAGGAGAATAACAAGTTTAGATTTACATTTTAAGAGACTACTCTGATGGCTCTGGAAGATGGGCATGATGCTAAAGACAGGAATAGCAGCATATGAGTTTAGTGCAATAATCCAGGAGAGAGAAATTGAGGTGGCTGTCCACAGGGGAGAAGAGAGACTACATATATGGTAGGACATAATGCTCAGAGATGAGATGTCAGGAAGAGAGAGTAATTGAGGGTGACCCCCAAATCTCTAGCTTTACTGTCTGGGAATCAGGATGGCAGTGCCATTCACTGAGATAGATAAAAGCTGGGGAGGAAACTTGAGGAATAAGAGAATATGAATTAAAACTTTGATTTGGTCCATTTGAGGTGCCTGCAGGGATGTCGAAGGCAAGAGTGAGGGCCACATTGCAGAGAGAGACTGGGGAGTCATCACACATTCATTACAGTCACTGGAAGCTGAATGTCTGCATACTACCAAAAACAGGTTGTAAGAGGATATGTGATGTCCCAGGTCAGAACCGATATGGAAGAAGCAGATGGAGGTGGAGAACCTGAGAAACAGTAAGAAAAGTAGAGTCATAGTATTAGAAGGATTCAAATGTTTCAAGGAGGGAACACTCAACCTATAGTTTCCCTTTAAAAGGTGTCCGATAAGGAAATAGAACCTTATCTGCCATGTTATCATCATCTTATTATTAAATGGTAGCAATACCTTTTCTTGCTTGCACAGCTGTAACCAGTCAGTGCCTTGTGAGAGCTGCCTAAAAGTACTGGCTGTTTGGCAATAGAGGGAGCCATTTTGAATGGGGACTCAGAATGTGGGATTCAGTGTCTCATTGCCTGGTTTTGAATTATAGCACTAATATTTACCTGCTTTGTATCCAGGGGCAAATGACTTACTTTCTATATATACTTTAGTTTCTCCTCTGTAAAATGATGAAAATAATACCCATATTCCACAGGATTGTTACAAGGATTAAAAAAAATATTACATAAAAAAAGCACTTAGCACAGTGCTCACGTAAGGTAGGTGCTCAATAAAAATCCAATTGTTTTTATTATTATTGCATAAAGAGCACTACCTTTTGCAGAGAAAGATACAGGCGTTGGTCCACCTTGCATTAAAACATGTGTTTTGAATTATTTTTCTGGGAGTAGTGATGGATCAGGCTGAGTATTCGGTTGCTCACCTAGTTCACCCCTGAACTAGTAAGAGACACTAGGAAGATGGTTGGCTAGCCTTTGAAGTGCAGGCTGTGATTAGGAGATGGTTTGTCTTTATTGAAATGTTTACCTGAACATGACCTGAACTATGTTTGCACTGCGCCATGACAAACCAGACTGATTCTAAAGAGACAGAGCCTGCCTTATGTAAGCTTCATCTAATCCTTTTCTGAAATAAAAAGCAGGAACATATCTTATATCATGGGTCCTCGTTCAATATGAAGACATTTCCAAGAATGAGAGACATCTGCTTTTGGAAATGAGAATGAATAATGAGCAAATTACCAATAGTTGTCTTGCATATGTAAAAACAGTGAAGAAATGGAAGGAGACAATATTTAGCTATGACAATAAATTAGCTAATACACGAAAAGTCCATTGTATTTTCACAAGAAAAATTGATCTCACAGTATTTTAATGATCATTCATTATATTTCTCAATGATTTTCTTGTTCGCTCTGCTTAACATGTCTGCTAATTACTGAAACTGGGTAGGGAGAAGGAAAAGAGGAATTCAGGGAGGGCTTCATGTGGGTTTAGGGATTTTTGAGAGGGAGGGGAAAGGTGGTGTTTAGAAAGCTTTGAGATCTAAGACATTCTACTGAGAAATTAGTAAAGAATTACTTTCTTTAAAAAAAGAAAATAAGTGGTTAATGAAACTAGCACTTTATTTCAGACCCCTAGGCTTTGTTTTTCTCATCAATAAAAGAGGGATTTACCACCCAGAGAGAACTGACTGGATGGTGAACACACACTGTGATGTATAGATGATGTATTATAGAATTGTATGCTTGAAACCTATGTAACTTTACTAATTGTTGTCACCCAAATAAACATGAATTAGAGAGAGAGAGAGAGAGAGAGAGAGAGAGAGAGAGAGAGAGAGAGAGAGGAGAGAGAGAGGTTTAGACTAAATTGTCTTTAAAATTACGGATCATTCACATATTATCTTTTCTCTGTCTTTTCATTGATAAAGAGTAGGACTTGCAAAGATTGTTTAGCCCAATAGTGCTCTTTCTGAAGAATCTTTTAAAGTTTGAAGCTCCTAAGAGTAGTGCCATACCTCTGGGGAAGAGAAACCCAAGAGAACCAGCCTGTTCCATTGTTGGGCAGGTCATGTCATCAGAAATCCTTACGTTTAGTAGATGTGTCATTTCACTTGATTATTTATCATTTCATTTGTGATTGTGTTTATTTACTTTTGCAAAATGTTTTTGGTTAGGTTACATTACTGGAACAGTATAAAAGTAAACATAAAAAAGACAAAATCAATGAAAAAGAACAGAGCAATAGATCTTGCTAAGCCTCTAATGGGAGATAATTATCAGTTTAGCAGTCAGTTTAGCTGGGGGTTCCACTTATATCACTTAACACATATGTTTTCTCTTGTTACTACATTATTTTTATGATTATGTTTTTAACTCTCAATTATCAGATTTACTACAATTTAACAGTCATTTAATGCTATGAAAATGCTGCAGTGAACATCCTCATACATATTGCTTTTCCTATTTTGGATGATGACCTATGTTTAGTTTCCCATACAAAAGCTTTCATTGACTTTTATGTTGGAAATGAGCCCACATTAATGGACATTATAAGGACCAGCCCTTTGCAATGTGTTGGTGTGGTTACTTACTAAAAATGTTGATAATACTGCTCGTTGCATTTTCTGTGTTTTCTTTATGAGGACCTATGTGAGAAATTTATTTCTCATGTCAGTAACAGCAATAGTTGTGTGTGTGTGTGTGTGTGTGTGTGTGTGTGTGTGTGTGTTTCTTTTAGTAACAGTTTATTACTATTTTTCTTCAGGGAGTTTGATATCTGATATCTTTCCCTCATGGCTGTAAGCTGCCAGAAATGCAGACAGCCGAATCTTCGGCCCTCATTTAGCAAACATGGATTGGAATCTAAAGAATATCTTACATGAAGCATACCAGCCTGGCTCTGAGAGTCATCATCCTCCCCTTTCCTTTTTGTGCTATTTCCTTCATCCACATATTAAATTTTTTTTTATATTGATAACTTATGCAAGCCTTTGAATCTTTCTGGAACAAAGCAGGCATATAACTAAATAAATGTATGTAAACATTTGGACTATTTCCTTAGGGTAAGTTTTGAAAAGTAGAAGTATTGGCCTTCATAGCACATTAAATCTTAACTCAGTGAAGGATTTTCTGTAGGAAACCGAGATAATATAAGCCAAGTATGTAAATTCCTGGTGATTTATTGCAGATATAATATTGAGTGAGAAGTAAGATTCCTGAGAGGAATGAAGAGTCAAGTTGTTTCCCAGAGACTTTCTATGTAATATCAGATGATACAAATGCTATTTTCATGTGAAACTGTGGTAGATGCTTTCAATTAAATTATCTGATAAAATATTGAATGTTATAATTATGTATTGTTAATTAAAGAGCTACTCATCTTTTTAAGATATCATATGCATAAACAATAAAATTGAAATTCTGTTCTGAAAATTTAAGAATTAGCTTTGATAGGAGTTGGTCTATTTTTGTAAGAAGTTAGACCATGAGGATCTTGAGGATAAGGCCAACATTTTTTTCAAAAATATCATTATTTGGACAGATATATGGTTAAGGCTCGTGATTTCTGTGCTTTATAATGTGAAAGAGATAGTTGCTTTTTGTGTATAAGGGTTTGATTAGTCAGTCTTTCACTATAAAGATATCTCAGCTGGTTTCCTGGATCAGTAACAATCCTGAAGACCTCAGGACAAGAGAACTATCAGATGTTTCCTCAAAGAGCTTTTTTAGTAAGTTTTTTGACTCACCTAATGTAGACATTCTCTTAATGGGTCTTCACTTAACTCGGCCTGCCAGTTTAGTAGTTAGACTTACTGACTGGTGTCCAGAGCACAACGAGTATGCCTGGAAGGGAGGCAGGTGCCCTTAGGGACCCCATATTTGAGTTGTATGCATAAAAAGAGTCCTGTTTGTTCATTTCTGTTTTAGTGGATTATTTTTTTCCCCCAGAAAAGGAGAGAACAACTCTTCTACCTGACACACTTTAAGATTTTAAGATAGATGTACTTTCTTCTTTTAAAACTACTCATATCGGAATCCTACCGTTTGCTTCAGAACAAAATGCAGTGTAAACTGTGTGTGTCTTGAATTCTGGTTTGATGGGGGATAAATATAATAACTCAATTAAGTGTTATTTACTTATTGGTGTAGACCCATCTTAACATGAAACAAAATAAATGAGTTTACAAGTGCAGGAGTTGTTTCACAGAGCATTAAAAAAGCCAGTTCTTCACTTTATATATTTGGTTACCGCTATGTTATGTAGCCATTACTGTTCAAAGAGTGGAGATTTTCACTTTGGAAGTAGCTCTCTTTTGTTGACAATGTTATTTGATAATACTGATATTCTAATATAGTATTCACACATTGCACATTTAGATGTATCTATCATCCTTTGTGAATAATGACACTCAAACTATCCCTGTGGGGGTATATAGATAAGATCATTATTCTCATTCTCTAGATAAGGAAACTGAAATGAAATTCCTTGCCTAAGGTCAAAGAACAAATCACTGGCAGAATAAGATTAGGGAAGTGAGTTCTTGATTTTCAATCCTTTGTTCAATCATCTGAGTCATACTGTTTTACTCAGTATGGGAATAGATTATTATCAGTCAGTAGAAATAAGGCTGTGCCCAAATGATGCCAAAAGACCAGATGAAAAATGAAAATCTGTTCAATCAACCATTTGTTTATCTCTAAAATGCCAAAATCCTTGTTACATTGATATTTTTCACAGAGCGTCATGGGTTGTCTTTGTGTGTCCCAGGCACAGGCAGGCACAAACTCTATGTTTATATTGCATTCAAAAGTTAATTTCTGGAAGTTCTGTCTTTTAAAAACCTAATTTTGGAATAGCTTGGATTTTATAACAACAACTTAACGTTCTGAATAATATGTTAGTCGTGTGGTAGAGTGGAGACAGAACTCTTTGAAATTGTTTTTTGATGAAATCTCATAGCACTCCTTTGTACAGTGGCTGACAAACCCTTTTCTACCAGGAAAGACAACATAAAACGAGATCTTTCAGTTAGGAGAAAGCTGGGTTTCTATATCTGCCATCAACAACTAAAAAAAGCATTTAGGCCTGGCAAATAGGACTGAAATCATAAGACTCCATCGATATCACATAAATTCACTCCAAATCAGTTACTCTGGATGTAGCGGTGTCCAAATAATTAGGAAACTTGTGTTGTGGTTGTTATAGAAGTTTATGGGAAGAAATAGTTGAACAAACCTTTATTGTATTCCTCATACATGCTTACCTATATCTCTGCAGTATATCCTAATTCTTGGACATGTTCTGGTAGATTAATCAGTTGACAGGTGAAACATTGTCCCCTAGGTCAAGCCGTATAAACGATAGTCAAGATGTAAACTCAGGATACCTGGCCTTTTAACTCAATTCATTCAATCATGGTACTACTAAGTTTTATGATGGATGATTTCATTATATTTTATAGTTAGCCTTATATATATTTTTTGCAGTTGAACTACTAAAATGCTTAACTAATTTGAACTCATAATAATTCACAATGAGAATGACATAAGCATTATCATTCATTTACAGTCTATAGAATTTGAAATAGGTTTAGAAAGATTATAGTGAGCCAGAAAAGAAATAGAAAATGTATTTCTCCCTAGTTCTGAGACGTCCTGAATTCAATGTTTATTAGGAATGTCACTGAAAATGTGTGGACTCACAACTAAAAAATTAAAACCACCTTTAGAAAGCAATCATATATTTTCATATATTTTGATTTGATTACTCAGGAATATGATATTAAAAGTACCTTCATCCTGACTATACTGTATTGAATTTCCCTGATGTAGCGTCTGTGGTCTAATTTTTAAATTATGTATATCTTTCAGTCTTGTTGAGATTGAAAACTTGAATGAACCACATATAAATATCCTTGATGTCAGTAAGAGATGGAGTAGTTATTTCTGTGTTATATAGCAAAAATTCAAGAAATTAGATATAAATATGAACGACTGTACTCGAATAGTATTTATATCCTGGGACTAAGTTTGCTTTCCTCCCTTTACAAATAAAATTCCAGGGAAGTCTTATCTTGAAAGTATTTGTAGAATTACCTATTTGATTTTGCAGCAGATATTTCAGAAGCTTATATGGCAGTTCAAGTCCAAGACTTAATGACATCATTCATTCATCTACTGTGTTTCCCCGAAAATAAGACCCAGCCGGACAATCAGTTCTAATGCGTCATTTGAAGCAAAAAGTAATATAAGACCGGGTCTTATTATATTATATAAGACCCGGTATTATATTATATTATATTATACTATTATATTATTTTATTTTATATTGTTATATTAAAGACCGAGTCTTACATTATAGTAAGATAAGACTGGGTCTTATATTAATTTTTGCTCCAAAAGATGCATTAGAGCTGATTGTCTGGCTGGGTCTTATTTTTGGGGAAACACAGGAGCAGATGGTTAAGTTAATTGTTACTCTGTGCCAAGCTCTGTGTAGGTATTGGATTAAGACAGCATAGCCCTTGCCCTTCACAAAGCTACGTCTACTGAGATAAATATTATCACAAGGTATTGTAAATACATAAATACCATTAAATAGGGTGATGTGATACAAAGGAGCTAGGGAGAGGTATATTTCATAGGGTGGGTGGGGAAGGCTGGTTCTGAGGACTTAGATTGAGACCTGAAGGAAGGGATTGGCTACTAGAAGATTTAAGGAAAAGCATTCAAGTGGTGTTGAAGGCTCTGAGGTGAGAATTAAGTTTTGTGAAAAGGACTAAAATAGAAATGAGAACTCAGAGAGAGCAAACAACAGCCATTAGAAATGTTTGAACACTAAGGTGGAAACATTTGGAAATTTGGAGATTTCTTAAAGTCTGCTCTTTTATTTTAATAATGAAGAAACCAAGGCCCAGTGAAATTCACATGTTTTGGTCATATACTAGTTAAATTGTAACCTGGGTCACCCATTTCCCCATCTATAGCCTTTCCAATTAAACAAAATTACTTTTATTGTGCTTGACAACTCTAGATGTATTGTAAAGTATTGATTTTTACAATTGAGAGTTTAAACCTTTATCTACAAATAGTTGGCAAGCATTTATTTAGTATTTCTTTATAATCAATATTAATCATTGTGATTTGCATCCCTTATTAAGAAAAATCAGAAGGAATATTTTAACCCTTCAGTCATCTATTGACTTTAGTCTCTACCTTGAAACTTATTAGGTATTTTGTGGTGCACTAAAAAGGAAATTTTAAATTTATGTTTAATTCCCATGTATCCACTTCAATTTAGAACCAGATACAGTCCATCTTGTTTCAAAAGGGGGAATTTTAAAAATTGCTTTTAATCATTTTCAATTATAGACCTATTGGCTTGCTAGACATTTCAGTTATAATTTATGCACTTTTCTTTTTGATAAATGGCGAGGATTGAATTTTCAGGCCAATAATTTATATAAATTGCAGGTGTACTTTATACTTGTGTTTAGCTACATTCTACTTCCAATATTTTTATTACTTTGTGGAGAAATGAATTGGGGCTAATGTTATTTATAGCTCTCTGATTTTTTTATTAGCCTTTTAATCCATATACAAGAATCTGCTCTGAACTTACCTCTATATCTTAATAAAACCCCTCTACATAGTGATGATTGTATAGGGCAATTAACCTTGCCCCAAATTCATAGTCAATGGGAATGGTAACTTGACAAATCAGAGAGTACAAAGATGTATTCCAGATTCTTAAAAAATTGTAACTTAAGAAAATTACATGGTTTTTGGAGGAGCTAAATGTATTTTAATATGAAGAACTGAAAGCATTTTCCTGTATGCAGAAATCATGATTTTTTCCTGTTTTTTTGAGGTATAATTGACAAATACCATTGTAAGACATTTAAAGTGTACAACATGATTTAATGTATGGATACATTGTGAATTTCCCCTATTGAGTTAATTAACATATCCATCACATCCATTGTATTTATCTTTTTGTTTTGATGAGAATATTTAAGTTCAACTCTTTTAGGAAATTTCAGTTATAAAATACAGTATTATCAACTGTACATCTTATACGTTGGTTCCACAGACCTATTCATCTGATAGCTGCTGATAGCTTGTACCCTTTTACCAACCACTTCCTATTCTCCCCACTCCCCAGCCCCTGGCAATGACTTTTCTACTCACTGTTTGTAGAAGTTCAATGTTTTTTGTTTTTTAAAATAATCTACATATAAATGATACCTTACAGTAGTTGTCTTTCTCTGTCTAGCTGATTTCACTTAGCACAATGCCCTCCTTTTTCATTCATGTTATTTGTTGCAAATGACAGAATTTCCTTCTTTTTTAAGGCTGAGTACCATTTCATTATATAAACATATAACATTTACCTTAATAACTTGCCACACTGAAATAATTAAGCATGCACCATGATGTAGCTCTTTGGACACTTGATCTTCCATTTGTCAATGAATTGGAACAAATAAACTTCCCCTCCCCCCATATTTAAAACAACAACAACTGATTTATGACACACATAATAAAAGTGCATAATTTATAAGAGTTTAGTTTTTTATACACTCATAAAGTGACAAGCATCCAGTCAAGAACTAGAATGTTACCAATGCCCCAGTCTGACTCTTAATATCAATAGTTTTTCTTGTTTCTATGTCTTTGAATAATATGTTCACGAGATTCATTCATGTTATTGTGCGTATAGTTTGGTTATTTATAAATATTTATAGTATTGTATGGGACTGATAAATCTATAACAATTTATTAGTCCATTATACAATTGATGGACATACAGATTTTTTTCCAGGTTTAAGTTCTTTTTTTTTTTTTTACTTTATTGGGGTGACTATTGTTAGTAAAATTACATAGATCTCAGGTGCACAATTCTGTATTACATCACCTATAAATCCCATTGTGTGTTCATCACCCAGAATCAGTTCTCCTTCCATCACCATATATTTGATCCCCCTTACCCTCATCTACCTCCCCCCACTCCCCTTACCCTCTGGTAACCATTAAACTATTGTCTGTGTCTATGAGTTTTTGTTTCTCATTTGTTTGTCTTGTTCTTTTGTTGTTTTTGTTTTATATACCACATATCAGTGAAATCATATGGTTCTCTGCTTTTTCTGTCTGACTTATTTCACTTAACATTATACTCTCAAGATCCATCCATGTTGTCACAAATGTTCCTATATCATCTTTTCTTACCGCCGAATAGTATTCCATCATGTATATATACCACAACTTCTTTATCCATTCATCTATTGGAGGACATTTTGGTTGTTTCCATGTCTTGGCTACCATAAACAAAGCTGCAATGAACATTGGAGCACACTTGTCTTTATGAATAAATGTTTTCAGATTTTTTTGGGTTGATACCCAGGAGAGGGATTGCTGAGTCATATGGTAATTCTATTCCTAATTTTTTGAGGAACCACCACACTGCCTTCCAGTCTGCATTCCAGGCTGCACCAGTCTGCATTCCCACCTACAGTGTCTGAGGATTCCTTTTTCTACACAGCCTCTCCATCACTTGTTACTATTTGTCTTGTTGATGTTAGCCATTCTGACTGGGGTGAGGTGATATCTCATTGTGGTTTTTATTTGCATTTCTCTGATGATTAGTGATGTTGAGCATTTTTTCATATGTCTATTTGCCATTTGTATGTCCTCTTTGGAGAAATGTCTCTTCAGGTCCTCAGACCATTTTTCAATTGGGTTGTTTGTTTTGTTGTTGTTGAGTTTCATGAGTTCCTTGTATATATATTTTGGATATTAGCCCCTTATCGGAGGCACTGTTTGCAAAAATTTTTTCCCATTTAGTTGGTTGCCTCTTTATTTTGTCGATGGTATCTTTTGCTGTGCAGAAGCTTTTAAGTTTCATATAGTCCCATTCGTTTATTTTAGCTTTTACTTCCATTGCCTTTGGAGTCAAATTCATAAAATGCTCTTTGAACCCAAGGTCCATAAGTTTAGTACCTATCTTTTCTTCTATGCAGTTTATTGTGTCAGGTCTTATGCTTAAGTCTTTGATCCATTTTGAATTAATTTTGGTACATGGTGACAGATAGCAGTCCAGTTTCATTCTTTTGCACGTGGCTATCCAATTCTCCCAGCACCATTTATTGAAGAGGCTGTCTTTCCTCCATTGTATGCTTTTTGCTTCTTTGTCAAAAATTATCTGTCCATATTTATGTGGTTTTATTTCTGGGTTATCAATTTTATTCCATTGGTCTTTGTGTCTGTTTTTCTGCCAATACCATGCTGTTTTAATTACTGTAGCCCTGTAGTACAAGCTAAAGTCAGGGAGTGTGATATCTCCAGTATTGTTCTTTTTTCTTAAGATTGCTTTGGCTATTCATGGTCTTTTGTGGTTCCAAACAAATCTGATGATTTTTTGTTCTATTTCTTTAAAAAATGCCATTGGGATTTTGATGGGGATTGCATTAAATCTGTGTGTTGCTTTGAGTCTTATGGCCATTTTAACTATGTTGATTCTTCCAATCCATGAGCATGGAATGCCTTTCCATTTCTTTGTGTCTTCTTCAATTTCTTTCAAAAATGCCTTATAGTTTTCAGCATATAGGTCCTTCACATCCTTGGTTAAGTTTATTCCTAGGTATTTTATTCTTTTTGCTGCAATTGCAAAAGGAATTGTTTTTTGTATTTCTTTTTCTGAGGTTTCATTGTTAGTATACAGGAATGCAATGGACTTTGGTACGTTGATTTTGTAGCCTGCAACTTGACTGTATTCGTTGATTGTTTCTAATAGCTTTTTGGTGGAGTCTTTGGGGTTTTCTATATATAGCATCATGTCATCTGCAAAGAGTGATAATTTAACTTCTTCATTCCCAATTTGGATGCCTTTTATTTCTTTCTCTTGCCTGATTGCTCTGGCAATCAGCCGAGGTGATAGGGGACAGCCCTGTCATGTTCCTGAACGTAGAGCACAGGACTTCAGTTTTTCACCATTAATTATGAGATTAGCTGAGGGCTTGTCATATATGGCCTTTATTATGTTAAGGTATTTTCCTTCTACACCTATTTTATTAAGTGTTTTAATAATAAATGGATGTTGTATCTTGTCAAATGCTTTTTCTGCATCAATTGATATAATCATATGATTTTTGTCCTTTATTTTGTTTATGTGATGTATCACATTGATGGATTTGTGGGTGTTGAACCACCCTTGTGCCCCGGGGATGAACCCCATTTAATCGTGATGAATAATATTTTTAATGCATTGTTGTATTCGATTTGCTAGAATTTTGTTTAGGATTTTTGCATCTGTATTCATCAGAGATATTGGTTCGTAGTTTTCTTTTTATGTGTTGTCCTTACCAGGTTTTGGTATCAGGGTAATGTTGGCCTCATAAAATGAGTTAGGGAGTACTGTCTCTTCTTCAACTTTTTTGGAAGAGTTTGAGCAGGATTGGTATTAGATCCTCTTTGAAGATTTGGTAGAATTCACTAGTGAAGGCGTCTGGTCCCGGACTTTTGCCTTAGGGAAGGTTTAGGATGACTGATTCCATTTCGTTACTGGTGACTGGTCTGTTTAGATTTTCCAGTTCTTCATGGTTCAGCCTTGGAAAGCTATATGTTTCTAAGAACTTGTCCATTTCTTCTAGGTTTTTGAATTTGGTGGCATATAGTCCTTCATAGTATTCTTGGATTATCCTTTGTATTTCTCTGGTGTCTGTGAAAACTTCCCCTTTTTAATTTCTGATTTTGTTAATTAGTGTCTTCTCTCTTTTTGTCTTAGTGAGTCTAGCCAAGGGTTTGTCAATTTTGTTAATCTTTTCAAAGAACCAGCCCTTTGTCACATTAATTTTTTCTATTGTCTTTTTGTTCTCTATTTCATTTGGTTCTGCTCTGAATTTTGTTATTTCCTTTCTTCTGCTGACCTTGGGTTTCACTTGTTCTTCTTTTTCTAGTTCTTTAAGGTGTAACATGAGGTTATTTATTTGGGTTTTTCTTGTTTCTTGAGATAGGACTGTAATGATGTAAATCTCCCTCTTAAAACTGCTTTTGCTGCATCCCAAAAGTTTTGGTAGGATGTATTTTCATTGTCATTTGTTTCTATGTATCTTTTGATCTCTCCTTTAATTTCTTCTTTGACCCAGTCGTTCTTTAAAAGTATGTTGTTTAATCTCCATGTATTTGTGTTTTTCCCTGCTTTCTGTTTGTAGTTGATATCCAATTTCAAAGCCTTGTGATCAGAGAATATGCTTGGTATGATTTCAATGTTCTTAAATTTGCTGAGGCTGCTTTTATGCCCCAATATATGGTCTATCTTTGAGAATGTTCCATGTACACTAGAAAAGAATGTGTAGTCTGATGTTTTAGGATGAAGTGCTTTATATATGTCAATGATGTCCATTTCATCTAATGTGTCATTTAGAGCTGCTATTTCGTTATTTATTTTCTATTTGGATGATCTATCCATAGCTATCAATGATGTATTTAAGTCCCCTAGTGTAATTGTGTTTTGGTCAATTTCTCCCTTTAGTTCTGTTAGCAGTTGGTTGGTATATTTCGGTGCTCCCTGATTGGGGGCATAAATATTGATGTCTGTTATGTCTTCTTGTTGTATAGTCTCCTTTACCATTATGAAGTGTCCATCTTTGTCTCTTGTTATATTTTTTCACCCTAAAGTCTGCTCCATCTGATATCATTATGGCTACACCTGATTTTCTCTGGGTACCATTTGCTTGGAGTGTCAATTTCCACCCTTTCACTTTCAGTCTTATGCTTGTCCTTGTAGCTGAGATGTGTCTCTTGGAGACAGCATATGGTTGGGTTTAATTTTTTGATCCAATCTGCTACCTTGTGCCTTTTTATTGGTGAGTTCAGTCCATTTACAGTTAGGGTGATTATTGACATGTGAGGACTTCCTGTCATTCTATCTTTAGTTTTCTGGTAAGGCTGTGTCTCCATTGTTTCTTTGCCTTTTTGTTGTTGTCTATTATTTCTGTGTGGTGGTATTCTATGATGTTTCCCTCTGTTTCTTCTTTTATTACAGTACATATTTCAGTTCTGGATGATTTTTGAGTGGCTACTTTTAAGTTTATGTAAAAGAAAGTTTGATATTTAGAGTATTCCATTGTCTTCAGCACGCTTACTTTCTCCATTCCGATATTCTGGTTCAGGCCTTTACTCTCCCCCTTTTTATGTTTCGGTTGCCACAAATTGTCCCTTTCGATGGTGGTCGAATAGCCTCCTTTGAATCTATTTGACCAAGTATTTCTTGTAGTGCAGGTCGTGTATTAGAAAATTCCCTCAGCTTCTGGATGTCTGGAAAGATCTTTATTCCTTTTTCATATCTAAAGGATATTTTTGCTGGATACATTATTCTTGGCTCACAATTTCTCTCTTTCAATAGTTTGAATATTTGGTTCCACTCCCTCATGGCTTGTAGAGTTTCTGCTGAAAAATCTGCTGATAATCTAATGGGCTTTCCTTTGTAGGTTACCATCATCTTTTTCCTGGCTGCCTTGAGGATTCTTTCTTTGGTGTTAATTTTAGACAGCTTCAATACAATGTGCGTTAGAGAAGGTCTGTTGGGATTGAGGTAATTAGGTGTTCTATTTTCTTCTTGGATTCGAGGATCCAGTTCTGTCCACAAGTTTGGGAAGTTCTCATCAACAATTTGTTCGAATATATTCTCTGTTCCCTTATCTCTTTCTTCTCCTCCTGGTATGCCCATTTTTCTTATATTGCTCTTTCTGATGGAGTCAGAAAGTTCTTGTAGAGGTCTTTCATTTCTTTTAAGTCTCAAGTCTCTTTCTTCTTCCATCTGTGTAATTTCCAGGTTTCTGTCTTTGATGTCACTGATCCTTCGTGATCCTTCCTCACTGTTTCCTTCGTCTGGTCAACTCTAGTACCTAAGCTGGTTATTTCATTCTTGATTTCTTCTATTCAGTTCTTAATCTCCAGAAATTCTATTTGGTTCTTTTTTAAAATTTCAATCTCTTTCGTAAAATTCTCATGTTGTTCTTTGATTGTGTTTCTGAGTTCATTAAACTGCCTTTCTGTGTTTTCTTGCATCTCGTTGAGTTTTTCAGAACTGCAATCTTGAATTCTCTGTCATTTAAGTCACAAAGTTCCATATCTTTAAGTTTCTTTTCTGGAGAGTTTTTACTTTCTTTCTGAGCTGTCTTGTTGCCTTGGTTATTCATGGCAATTAGTGATTTATTATTTCTCTTCCTAGACATCTACAGGAGTGGCTTCTGCAACAGGTTGATAGGAAGAGGTCTTTCTTTTGTTTTTCAGTACTTGTTGGTAGAATGTTTTATTTTCTCTGCGACTGCAGCCTTTTTTTTCTCTCTCACACAGTAGTGCTATGTTTTCTCCGCACTATTCCAGCTTCTCACACAATGTGGAGAGTCCTTGGGAAATGGGATTCTCCTCTGTTAATAGTTGGTTTGGTTCATAGGACACAGTGTCCGTGTGGGTATGGGGAGAGTTTTTGAAGTTCCAAAGCTCTCCCTGCATCAGATTCAGAGCTCGTATGTTTCAGCAGTTCTGTTTACTCCTGCAGGGATCTGCCCATATAGGTGGGGCCTGGGGTGGGGTGAGTTGTGAGAGGTGGCCCAGAGCAATGAGGGCGCCCACCACCACAGCCAGTCCCGCTTCCACAGCTCCCTCCCCTTTGCCGGAACTAGTTGGTCTGCGAATCTGTGTCTGCGATCCACAGTTTTCAGAATAGCAAATATTCTGTTCTTTTGATCTGACATTGCTACTGTTTTGCTTCTAGCACCGGGCAGGTGGGGGCGGGGCGAGCTCTGGGAGGGTAGGGAGGGGGCGGCTGGTCTCAGTTCCTAAGGCTTCTGTTCTCTGCTTGGCAGTGGGCTTCAACCACTGTTTTCAGCCTTCTTCCCTCAGTCTTTTCTCCGAGGTCTCTGCCGTGAGCGTTGGGTTCAGCCGTGTTATATGCTGCCCCCTCAGCCCTGTGGGCCGTAAGCGGAGCCCTAGCAGTCCGAGTCCTTCCCTCTCCCGCAGCTGCGGAAGATCCGGGAGCAGCGGGCTCCGAGCACTGAGCTAGGTCTGTGTCCTGAGCTACGCATCTCCGTCTCCGCACTTCTCCCTTCCCTCCTCCTCCGCTCGTGCGATTCACCCACCTGGAGGTGAATTCAGTAGTGGGCCTCTTTGTCTTGCCTGTCTGCTGTGCAGGGAGTCCTTTGTGGAGTTATTGTTGTTTGATTCGTTGTAAATTCCAGGGGAGCTTTACAGAGGCTCACCTCATGCCGCCATTTTGATGACGTCTCTCGGTTTAAGTTCTTTCAAACAATGCCACTAAAACCATTTTTTTTACATGTGTTTTGGTGAATATATTGCGCATTTTTGTTGAATTCCACTTTGGACTAGAATTACTTACTATGTTATCGGTCTGATTATGGTTAACTTTAGTAGGTCATGACAAACAGGTTTCCAAAGTGGTTGTAAAAATTATACTTTCATCAACCATGTAGAAAGAGAGAATTCCTGGTACTCCACTTTCTTGCCAATACTCGATATTGTCTTTTTTCTTTATAGCTATTCTGGTGTGTGCCAGTTATTTTTTGAGGAAAATATTGTCGTAGCTATTGTCGTGTCCTTTGTAAACCTCTAGTCTGAGACTGAGATGCCTTCTTCTCAGTCTTCTTACTTTTATGAAGCATTGCTCTGGCTCTACTGATTATTGAAGCATACATTTCTATATTTAGCAAGGAATTCAGAATATCTGTACTCCTGGTAAATTCTGCTCAGTACTTATTCATCATTTTGCAGTGAAGGAGTAGCTATGAAGTGCTTCAGTCAATATTTTGAATACAAACACAGAATAGCTGGTTCAAACTAGTTTAAGGCAAAAAAAAATAAAAACAACAAACAAAAACAAAACATTAATTGACTCTTGTAGCTGACAAGTAAGGCTTGGCTGGCTCCATGGGTTAAGCTTCACTTTTCTTATCAAGAGTCTGCTATTCCTAGAAGCAGTTGTTCTTCTCAATCTCTCTCTTTGCCGAGGGACAAGAATTTTTCAGGGTGGGGAGGAGGGAGTAGGCGGGTTAGCTCCAAACTTCCAGCAGTTAAACACAAATGAAAACAAAACAACGGCAATGACAACAAAATTCTTCCTATTTCTCTAAAGCTCTCTAACAAGTCCTGGAATTCAATCTTCTTGGCTTTGATTGTGCCTTCCTTGGCTCAGGGTTGGTATTAGGTCCTTCTGGTCCACATGCTCTTAGAGAAACATGATTCTTCATATTGAGGTGCCATTACCAGAAGAAGGGACAATGGTTAGTGTGAGGCAAAAGCAACAAAATATCCATTACAAGTCAGGCAACTTAAAAAAGGGTAGGCAGTCTGTTCCTCTAGATGCGATAGGACTTACCTTTGGATTAAGCAAAACTGCTGGAAAATTGTATATACGCAGTGCATCATGTTAGGCCCTGTGGAGTTGTTTTTATTGAACTGTGCTGGAACATTCTGTTATCAGCCTGCATTGAGAGACAGTATAATGAATGGCCCTGAAGAATTTCTTATATTATTGTAGAATAGTACTGAGGACACTGTTTATTCTATTTCAGTGTCAACATTATAGGATTTCATGGGAGAAAATTCTCCTTGGTCTCTGTACCAGGAAGAGTTGAACTGTTTCTAAACAACTTTTGTGATTTCATCTTATGAACACTGTGATTTCTGAAACTGATAATGTTTCCTTCTTTGCATTGATAGAATGGTAGGGTCAATTTTATGGCTTGTATTAGTCAAGTATAGTAGGCTTCAAAGCATAGGTGTTGTTTTCCTTTTTTTTAGTGCTCACCTCACTCCTTTATTTTTATCTTATACTTTCTTTCAAATATGATTTCCCAACACGTTTTTTTTTTTACTCTGCTCTTGTCCTTTTTAAATTTCTGAAGTCTTTTCTGAAACAATGTTGAATGCATGTAAATGCACATATTATTCCATGCGTTGAAAGTATCACCACAAAATAAGTAAATCTGCTTGGTTTTGCAAGAAGTTTAACAGGATTTATCTTGCGTTCCAGTTTTAGATGAAAGGATTGTGAAACACTACAGAATCAGAAGACTGGATGAAGGGGGCTTTTTCCTTGTTCGGAGAAGAACCTTTTCAACACTGAATGAGTTTGTGAGCCACTACACCAAGACAAGTGATGGCCTCTGTGTCAAGCTGGGGAAACCATGCTTAAAGGTGAAATGCTTTCAAGCTGTGTTCATTTATTTTTAAAGTTAGGTTTTCTTCCTTCAGATATCGACGTATTTTTCAAGTGATATGTCAGTTCAGAAAGAAAAAGACAAAGTCATTTGATTACCTAAAGCCTGTATAGGCCCATGAGCCAATGTTGTCTAACACTTATTTTTATAAGTACGTTTTTTTGGAACATAGACATGCTCATTTATTTACAAATTGGCTTTGCTTTTTCACTGTAATAGCAGAGTTTAGTAGTTGCAACAGAGACTGTATGGCTCACAAAGGCTAAAATACTTACTACCTCATTCTTTTCAGAAGAGTGTTTGCCAATCCCTGACCTAAGGCAATCCCTAAAGACAGAAAATGTTCATCCTTTGCACTAAGAAATTAATCTGGTATCCTGCCATTGGAGCACTTAATGATATGGCTGGAGGAAAAATAAGTGCCAGAATACAATTCTTCCTTAGATCTGTATTAAAGAATATTAATACAAAATTACCAGGTTCAGTTCTCTGCATATAGGTATCATTTAACAAATTGTTCTAACAGTTTGATTTTTTGGCCTGGCCTATTTGGTGGGAGAAGATATCATTCATATAATTTATACACATCTGTCATTATTTAGTTATTTGCATGTTTTACCTAAATGTACTTAAAATTATGTAGTAGTTATATACTGTAGTGGGGCAAGCCCTCAGCTCCTCCTCAGAGCTCAGGTTTTATATACTGTCAGTGGGACAGCCAGCCCTGTGGTTTATACCATACCTGGATGATTGGTGAAAGCGTCATGGTGATGCCTGATCAGAAATATATGGACAAATAGAAGCTGAAGAATTTTGTCCAGTATGTGCAGACTTTATTGAGTTAAATCCTGCCAATTTACTAGGCAATTTTGGTATAAGTATATACATCTTAGATGGTGCAGGAATGACCCCACAAGGGTATCTAAGCTCATTCTAAAAAATAGCTTCAAAGATAATAGTTTATATTCAAAGCTTATATACAAAGACACAGCTTACAAAATACATACTGTGTTTAACAAGTATTGTTGAATTCTGGTGAGGAAAAAAGTTTACAAAGAAGCAAAGAACAAAATAAATGAACAAACAAAACAGAAACTAACTCACAAATACAGAGAACAAACTGATGGTTACTACATGGGAGGAGAGTTGGAGGATTTGGTGAGAAAGGTGAAGGGATTAAGAAGTACAAATTGGTAGTTACAAAGTAGTCACGGGGATGTAAAGTACAGTAAGAGGAATATAGTCAATAATATTGTAAAAACTATGTATAGTGTCAGATGGGTACTAGACTTATTGAGGGAAATCACTTCATAAATTATATAAATATCTAACCATGACACTACATCTGAAACTAATATAAAATAATATTGAATGTCAACTATAATAAAAAAATAGTCACAGGGATATAAAGTACAGCATAGGGAATATAGTCAATAATAGTGTAATAACTATGTACAGTGTCAGATGGATAATAGACTTATTGGGTTCTCACTTTGTGATGTATGTAAATGTTTAATCACTGTGTTGTTTTCTACACCTGAAACTAATAAATTAAAAAAAAAAACAAAGGCAGCCTTCTATGCACTCAAGATGCTGATGACTTGGTGGAGGAGATAAGATAAATATCCAATGGTAAATCGTAAACTAGACTATGAGCTCTAGGAGAACAGAGGCCTTGGCCTGTTTTGTTTACAGAATGGAACCTAGTTGGTGCTTGAAAAATATTTATTTATTAAATGGGCAAGTAAATGAATGAATGAACAAATAAATGAATTTCAAAAAATATGGAGAGATTAATTATGCAAAAATATAGGATACATAATGGTAAATGTTATAGGCCAGAGAGCTTGGGAAGTAATTGTGGATGAGGTGGGAACTTCAATTTGGCCTTGAAATTGGGAGGATTTAGCTAGGCAAAGAGGCAGAAAGAAATCACATCAAACCTGTTTATACAAGGAAGGCACTGGGTGTGGGGTGGGACAGACGGACAACAAGGTACCTCAGTTAGCAGGATTTGGGGGAGAGATCAGCTTGAAGAGGTAATGATACAGATTTTGTCACAACTGCTTTCCATTTGAAAGTAATTAGAATAAAATATACAATCTTTTGTTTTTTTAAACAATATCTTTTTAAAGGTATGTAGACTATATTTTTAATAAAACATTGTAATAAAACTTACACGTATTTTTATTATTCTGTGCAACAGATACAAGTACCAGCCCCTTTTGATTTATCTTACAAAACTGTGGACCAGTGGGAGATAGACCGCAACTCTATACAGCTTCTGAAGCGATTAGGATCCGGTCAGTTTGGCGAAGTGTGGGAAGGCCTCTGGAACAATACCACTTCAGTAGCAGTAAAAACGTTAAAACCAGGTACAAAAATGAGACTGTCAAAAGTTAAATGGCATATGTTAATTTTTATCAGTTCAGCGTCCAACTGTACATGTCCAAGAGGTCACAGGACAGCCAACGTGGGAACCAAGCAAATGTAGTCACTCTGTCTGACCCACGTAACCATAACCTGTAGCCAAGGTTTTGGAATGTAAAGGCAAGAGCATGTTCCCTGGATTAGCTAAGTCTTAAACTAAAGCCAACCTAGCAAGGTTGTTATGAAAATTAAATTAGGTCATTAGTGGAAATGCTTTACATTACATCTAAACCATTGTACATGACAAAAACTGTTATTATACTAACCATTATTATTATTAATACAAAATCAGTAAGAGGCAGAGCTGGAATTTGAACTCACGTCTGCTACTATAGCATCACACCCCAAGGAAGTGACATTCTATGAAAGTGTAATGTTACTGAAATAGCTTCATATCTATTTCTAATAACATAGGTAAGAATAATAACCAGAGACTAAAATATAGTTCTCTAGGGAAGGAGGGGCTCCATTATTGACCTCGTCCAGAATTCTTAGAGGTTTATAAAGCCACCTAGTAGCAGCACTTGAACACCTGGGTACTGAGGACTTGCAGGCTAGTGTAATGCCATGGTTCCCAAACCGTATGCCAAGGCACATTGGGGCACCGCAGTGAACTCACAGGGTGTCTCAGTTATTTTGAAGTTTTGAGGTAAACACCTCAAATACTGCACAAACTTCTATACAGTAAGGTAATTGGAAGTTTCAGCATTAGATCATGTTATTGACATCATATCTTTGTGAAGTTGGGTTTTTGGTGGTTACTTGTATTTTGGTGACCAAATACAAGTTCCATCTAAAAATCAGTGTGTAACGGGAATTCTGGGTAGCAGTGTTCTATCTGCTTCCAAGACTTGAGAAATTGTACAATGCCCAGTTAATGCATATATCTCTTTAGTAAGTAAGTGTGATGAAGAATGAAATAAACAATTATTATTTTCTTTCAGTTGATCTGTATTACTTTTCAAAAAGGGGTATTAAGTCATTAGGACACAAGTACTGCTTCAGTTGTTTGGATTTAGCCAAGTAATCAGTAGAACTGTTGGGTATTCATTTTAGCTTAGGGGCATCATGAAAAAAGTTACTGAGACAGTGAGTATGCCATGAACTGACAAAGTTTGGGACTTTCTGGTATAATAGTTAAGAGCATAAAATTTGGTGTAAGGTAAACCTGAGTCCAAACTTGGCTCTGCCCTCTTTGACTTTTTGCACCTTTTGAATCTCTTCATCTGGAAGTGGGAATTATATTAGTTCCTACTTCATAGGGTTTTATAAGGATTCAATGTACATAAAATGTAAATAGTGCGTTCTTTAAAAATGTTAATAAGTTCCTGACAGATGCCCACTGATGTGTAAATTTGCTAGAGCAGGAGCCCAGGGTATTTACATCTGCCACATGAAACAAGGGAGCAACACTTTTAAGTGCCCAGATGCCATGTGAATACTTCAGGTGAGGACAATCTATTCCAACACCTGAGATTTTCAGAGTCACTGTGTGTATGTGATTTTTGAATCCTAATCTTGTTGACAATTGAGACTCAACTTTATTGTCCAACCTAATTATTCTTTTCCAAAAAGAAGCAGCTAGCTATCTATCCTAACATTGCTCTCTAAGGAAGGCCTTCTTGAGGTCAAAAGAGAACAAAAAAAATCAGATTTCTTATATTAAAAAAAGAAATGCCATGATAGTTTTCTCTCCAACAGAAATGATTATTATTGATTTACAGTGTGATAGCAGTAAACAGCTTTGGTGATTGGTTAAATGTCTTCACTTTACTGGGGCCATTAATCAATCTTAGCAGCTATTTATTGCTTAGCAGACTACCATGCAATAAAGATGAGCCTGAAATCAACTCCCACAGTAGCTTTGACAGACAAAAATTAATATTTAATGTTGCATTACAAGCTGAGTTGAGATTGGGTCTCCTCTGCTGTGCAGCTGGTCAGCTATAACCAGCGTAGCCAGCCTTCACTTGCAGAGGCTCCGAACGTACTGTGGTTCCAGCTATTGTGCATAGTCTGATTTGGCAGTGATTTGAGTGTCCTGCATTTCATGAATCTGACGCCCACCCAAAGTATCAACAGAGAACATATTATACATATAAACTGTCTGAATGGTGATTATTATTTCTGCCATCACTGGAAGTTTTATGAGTCAGATTATTTTTTTTTGGGGGGGTGAGGGGTTGGGAGTATCCCAATATATCCATATTTGACCATATGCCAAACTAGTTGTACCAACCAAGTACAAAATCCTTTATTATGGTTTGGGTGCCTTATTTGTATTCAGATCCATTTTGCCACTATGATTCAAGATTTCAATCCTATTTGATTATGTGGAGCAAACCAATCGTAGAGATGAAATTGAGGGAGCTCAGCAAAAAGTGAGGAAAAAGAGACTAGGACATTTCCCTTTATCTTCCCTCTTCAATCATCATCTATTCCCCTCTTCAGCTTGTGAAAAAATACATGCAGTTGATCTATTTGGCTTAGTCCAGAGTACGCATATTAATAATAATACAAATAATGGTCAACAGTCATTGAATATATATGTGTCAGGCATTGTTATTATCCTGATAATGATTTTATGATGTCAGTAAGTTATTAGCCACACTTTGCAGATGGAGAAACTGAAGTACAGAGATGTTTGGTAACTTGCTAAAGATCACACAGTGAGCCAGGGTTTGTTCAGACTCTGGAGTTTGATTGAGCCTAGGTTCTAGACTTCTAGACTGTAAAGGGTATACCAAAGGATAGACTGCCTAAATGTTTTATGTGAAATGATCTGCAGGTAACATATAACTCTTCTTCACATTAGTAAATAAGTCAGAATGTCACCTTAGAATGTCAAAGGTTGACCATGCCTGGGTTCAAATATCAATTGTGAAGTCTTCAACATGAGAACATGATGAATGAAACAAAACACTCTCTTTGGGCATCAATAGAAATATTTGCACTATTCATAGTGAATCCTGAAATATGAAATTACAATAATACCTCTAAAACATCACATCCTAAAAGAAATGAAAGATTTAAAAATTACTGATGAAATGTAAACTCCAGATATCCTTCCTCCTCTTAGATTTGATTTCCTGTTAACCACTTTGCATGGTGAGTCTGAGATGAGCCATTTAAATACAATTTAATTGTAGATGAGTTTTCAGAATAGGTCCCAGTACTGTCTTCCTTATCATTTGGTCAATCTATTAAGACTGACTGCAGAAGTATTAATACAGGAGAAAATGTTGACTATCAATTTCAAGTTAGACACAAAAGACTGGTGGGAAAAACACTAAGTTTTGATTATTTTCTCCTTAGTTTATACTGTATGTCCCTACAGAATTAAGGACATAAATATGGCCGAATGTCATTACTTTAGAATTGTTATCCAGCTGTTACCACAGTGGGTACTAAGGACAGAACAGCTATCAGTCTTCCCTGGATCCTGGACCACAAAGCTCTGGCTGCAGTAATTAAACATTCAGTATCTTCCAGCATTCATGTTAATAGAATGTCTTTTCTTTGTGTTCTTAAGATGCCTGCCTTGTTTTTTCAATTAGACTGTCAGTCTTTCCTTTTTTCTTCATTTTTCATGTGAACCTGAATCAACCTTTCTTCACCTACAGGTCATAACACATAAACTGCACACCGCGATGCCCCAGCACATCAGTTATTAGGTTGCCCTGGCTGAACTGATTCTCCTCTTTGATAAATCTGAAGATTTGCGACATCGATGTTCTCACTTTACTGAGAGGCAGGCAGCGATCTTGGTGATTCCCACCAGGCTGCTGTGAGGATAGGAATGTCTCAATAACATAAAGTGATTTCCCCCTCTTCTTGTTTCAGGTTCAATGGATCCAAATGACTTCCTGAGGGAGGCACAGATAATGAAGAACCTAAGACATCCAAAGCTCATCCAGCTTTATGCTGTTTGCACTTTAGAAGATCCAATTTATATTATTACAGAGTTGATGAGACATGGAAGTCTGCAAGAATATCTCCAAAGTAAGCTAAAGACTTAATAAAAGGGAGAAAAAAAGAGTCATTTAGTTTAGTAAGTCCTATAAATGTCAATTTAGCAAGCTTTCTGTAACCCAAAGGATATTTACTATGTGTATATCTGTGAGAATGAATGTTTTAACATTAAATTGCTTAACTACTCTTTTATAGGCTATATACTGTGTACTCAAAGGGAGGAAAAATATTTATGTAGTGGAAGAACAAATTGTTCACAATGGACATATTGGAGTACTTAAAAGTAATGTGGAAGATTGAAGAATAAATGTTTTGCGTGATGCTTTGTTTCCTACAATAACTAATTGAATCATATCAGTCATGGACCAATATTTTCTATGGCTGAGAATTAGGGGACATAAAATTCTTTTGGGAAAAGAGAGGGAGAGGTACCATCATTTTTTTTCTTTGCCAGTGTTTGACAACATTGTACTTGTTGGTGTTTAAAATACTTCCACTGTTAGGCAATATTAGGATTTTCAGACTAAAAAGAAAAAATGTACTATTGCTTTATTTCTACATCTGCTTACTCTAGTCAGATAAGACTTAAGCGCATTGTAAAATTTTGGTGTTTATTAATAAATAATTTCATAAGCAATGATGTAATAAGCCTTAAAATGAAATGTTAACAGTAGTTGAGATCAAGTACTGAGAAAATACAGTTGTTGACCCTTGAACAGTATGGGGTTAGGGGTGCTCACCCCCCGGGCTGTTGAAAATGTGCATATAACTTTTGACACCCCCCCCAACTTAACTATTGCTGTTGTCCCTTGGTATCAGTGGGGGATTTGTTCTAGGACCCCCTGCAGATATCAAAATCCACGGATGACCAAGTACCTATATAAAATGGCATAGATCAATGTATCTAGTTGGCCCTCTGTATCTGTGGACTGACTCCCAACTGCAGATCAAAAACAGTACAGGTGTTTATTGAAAAAACATCCATGTATAAGTGGACTCGTGCAGTTCATAGCCGTGCTATACAAGGGTCAACTGTAATTCATACTTAAAAAAGAGATTTTTCTATCTTTTCTTGAAATGTCAGAGTGGGAGTGATGTAGTGTATGGAGGTAAAGGTAGGTGAGAATAATATAACAAAGATATCAGAAAGATAAGAGTATTCTCTTATTTCAGGGTAACTTGTGAAACTGGTGATATTAAGTTGTACAATTAGGTTAGAAGAACCAAGAACATAGGTCTGTTAAATGCTTTTAAAAACAGAAAACCCACAAAAATATACCTAGCTCTCTTCCAAAAAGATATGAAATCTAACAGCATCAGAATACGTTATCCATCATAGAAATACCAACCTTAACCATTGACCTCTTGGTCCTTATTCCCAGGGACAAAAGTACAGGAGCCATCTTAGGTCATCTCTAATAAAAGTACTTTGTCAAGGTCACTTATAACATTCACAGTTTTAAAGTCAATAGTCAATTTTTAATTCTCAGACCTATCAGCAGTATTTTATTTGATGGACACTATCTCCTTCTGGTAACAGTTCCTTCATTTAGCTTCCAGGACACTTCACTCATGGCTTTTCCTCCTATCTTTCTCTCTGGTTCTCAATTTATGTTCTCAATTTTATGTGATTTCCCTCATTTCCCAGACCTCTCCCAGACCTTTCAGTATCTTGCAATTTTTCAGGACTCCTTTGCAACATTGCTAGCTCTCTTGCTAATCTCAACCAGTTGCGTTGTTTACTAACATTTATGTATCAACAATTCCCCCAATTTATATCCTTCTATTACTTCAGAATCATATATCCAACTGCCTTCTTAACTTCTCTACTTAAATATTATGCCAGTCTGGATAATGTAGTTATGATGCAGTAAAAAACAGCCTTGAAGTCCCAGAGACTTAACTTAAGTATTTATTTTGCTCATGGTACATGTACAAAAATAGATTGACTGGTGGTTCAGCTCTTTTGATCACCTTGGCAGGGGCACAGGATGTAACTAACCTTATTCTGGCTCTTAAAGTTTCTGACCACAAGTGACAGAGGTGACTTTTGTGCACTTTTCATCCAGCCTAATTAAGTCAAAAGGAGTAGGGGAGCACGATTCTCTAAAGTGCTTGAAAGGAGACAAAAATAAATGTTTGAGAACAGCCCTAATTTCTACTACATATGTCTATTAGACATTTTAAAACAACATGACCCAAACTGATTGATATTCTTGTATTATTTCCAGTAATCTGCTACTCTTGTGGTCCTTCTTTCTTTGACAATGTCAACAATCAGGCCCAATATCTTGGAGTCATTTCTACTTCTCACATCCTATCTCTAAGCCGCCCTCAAATCCCATTATTTTGCTTTCCAAATATATCCTGGAATTTTCCGCTTCTCAACCCTCCCACTCTGGTCCAAGCTATCAATCAACTCTCTCCTGGATTCTGCAATAGCCTCCTAATTGGTCTCCCTCTTTTAGTGCTTGTCTCCTTCAGTCTCTTCTTAATACAGTAGTTAGAGAGATCCTGTTAAAATGTAAATCAGATCTTGTCCCTCCTTAGCTCAAAACTTTTAATGACTCCTATTTGTTCTTCTCTCTGGGGACCCATGCAGTCCCCAGGATCTGCCTCTCCATCTGCCTCTTACAACTGTCCCCTGTTCACTCTGTGTCAACTACACTGCCTTTTTTTTTCTTCTGCTCTTCATATCTTCCAGATGTGCTTGACTTCAGGTGCTCCACACTTGCTGATTTTTAGGTCTGAATTGTTCTCCATTACTTACCCACATAGTCTGCTTCCTCACTTCCTGAAAGTCTTCTGCAAATATCTTCAGACATCCCCATCATGGTGAGTCTTTTGCTGATTGCCCTCTAAGTGTTAAAATTTAATCTCCCTCTGACGCTTCATATTCTTCTTTTCTGGATTTTGTTTTCTCTTTTATCTGTTAATCATCTTATAATGCACGACATTTATGTAGCTTATTTTCAGTATCTTGTAAAGTACAAGTCCACAAGGGCAGAAATTTTTCTTTGTTTTAGTGCTAGAACAGTGTCTGGCACATAGGAGGTGTGAACTAATTATGCGTTGACTGACGGAATGAATAAATTAAAAGAGAGATTAAGTTGGGGCTCTCCTGAACCTAGTAAGATTGGGACTTAGAGTCAAGCTTGTTTTGAGGCTTTTGGGATCAGCTTGAAAAGATCCCTTATTACACTGCAAACTCCTCTGAGGATTTCTGTGGCTTGTTGATGTGTTTTACTCAGAGTCGAGCATGAATCCTGTCATCTGGGTAGGGACATGAAGGTCAATTTACCAAAGCTACCATTTTCCAGGATACTTAGCAGCAAGGAGGAGTAATGAAAATATGCTCACTATAGACAATCCCTTCCCAATCAAGAGGGATTAAATTCAATGAGGTGATCTTATAATGAATCTGCCACCCTTAAACAGCCTATCATGATAAATATTAAGCTGAAAGACTTGAGTAATGGGACATAATTGAAAATATTTTCTTGCTGTAGATGTAAATTGTCACAGGTCTGTGAACAACTTTTATAACAGTTTTGACATCTGGCTATTTTATTAGAAGTATGCTCTGAGGTCGACTTAAGCAGTTCCTAACCTACTGCACTCTTTCAGGGTAAGAAATGTGTTGTTAGTCAATTTCCTTCTCTATTGTGCCTGTCAGTGAAAACCTTTTTATATCCACTGTAATAGGATTAGATATTGTATTTGATAGTTGAAATAACATACATATTTTCCTATAGAACCATCTTTGTAATCTCTAAGCTTGGCTGAATATTTTTTTGCAATATAGTTCTCCAAAATGGGAGAGGCTTGTCAAAAAATGTTCGCATTGAGGGTAATTGATACAGGTAATTCTTACTGAACTTTAAAGAGGATAAATATCTGCTTTTTTATTTTCAGTTTAGTTGGGCTTGTTTTCTTTCCAATAAATACCTATAGAGCATCTGACATATGTCAGGGTATTTCCTTAAAAATATATATATAAATCAAGTTCTAGCATCATTCTCATTGTTCATCATTCTCATTGACAGTTCACTTAAGTGGACTGATGTGGACAGGGATGTTTCCATTGAGATACCCTTTAACTGAATACAACTACATAACGAGTTGCCATTTGTGTGAATGGAAGTCTCCTAATCGTCCCTGACATTAGGGTACTCAGGAGTGATGTGTAAGGTAAGTTGTCAGCAGGCAGTATAGAATAGTTCTTGAGAGAATATGATTTCGATCTAAAACATACCTGGATTTCAATCTCCACTCTACAACATATTACCTGTTCCTCAGAGTAGCAGGAACCCCCGTGAAATGGCAAATAATAACAATAGTTACTTCATATAATTGTTATGAGTTATTAAGTGAGGTGATTTACTAGAATTCCACCACATGGGATAGTGGTGAGAGAGGAGCATACACATTTTAATTTTTTTCTGTAAAAAGTACTATATAGCACTTACTATGTGCCAGATATTTTTCTAAGTCCTCTACAAATATTAATGTAGTTCATTATTCTAACAACCTCATGAATTATTATTATTATCACCCCTAGCTTATAGTTGAAGAAACTAGGGGATGGGGAGAATAAGTAACTTATCCAAGGTGCTTGAGTTAAAATTCAGACCCAGGAAATCTGCCTCATAGTCCAATTTTTAAATGAAATGCATGACTGATGTTATTTTCCTAATACCAACCTGTATTCATTATCTATTACTGCACAACAAATTACTCCAAAACTTGGTGGCTTAAAGCAGCAAACATTTATTTTCTCAGAGTTTCTGTGGTCAGGAATCCACAGGTGGAGTTGAGCTGGGCCTTCCAGCCCAGGGTTTCTCACAAGTCTGCAGTGAAGGCATTGCCAGGTGCTCCAGTAACCTGAAATCTCTACAGGAGGTTGATTTACTTTCAGTTTTATGCATGTGATTATTGGCATGAAGTTGGTTCCTCTGTGGCTGTTGGACTGAAGAACTCATGTCCTTGCTGGTGTTAGCTGGAAGCAGCCTTACGTTCCTTGTTACATGGACCTCTATCACATGGCAGTTGGCTTTATTATGGCAGAGTGAGCAAGCGAGAGAACAAGGGAGATAAAACTTCCAGCAAGATGAAGTCACAGTCTTTTGTAACTTCTCTTGGAAGTGATACCCATCACTTTTGTCATAGACTCTGTGTTAAAAATGAGTTACTTGGTTCAAACCATGCTTAAGAGAAGGGGATTTCACAATGGTGTGAATACCAGGAAGCAGAGAATATTGGATGCTATTTTTGAGGTCGCCTACCACGCAGCCTAGGACTAATCAGCAGCTTATCTTAAACTTTTTAATGTTTATTTTTTTATTGAGTGACTTTGATATCAAAACGCTTAGCTATTTTGTCTAACAGAGCTCAGTGCCACAATGATTTACCCTTATGCTGCATACTAAGTTAGAGTTTGTCTTTTTGCTTATAGTTTGTCATTATAGATGGAATAATTAACGTTATCCGCTATAACATACAACTCAAAAATCTCAGTGACATAATAAAAATAGGCATTGTTGATATACACCAGCCACCTCTTCTGTGTGGCTTTAAATGAGGAGGGCACAGAAATTTAGGCTCCTTTTATCACGTCTCTGTCATTTCAAAATTCATCTCTTTTAGCTACAAAGATGTGGGAGATTTTAAGAATCAGGCCTGTAAACGATGAACATCTCTGCACACACTGCAGTCCACAGAACTCGTGACATGGTCCAATTTAAATGCAAGGGAAAATGGGGACTATAGTTTTCTGTGTGTGTCCAGGAATAAAAGGACAAATGGATCAGTGAGCATTTAGTTAGTTTCACCTCACATCCTACTTAAATATGCTGCTTGCATTAAAATCATAAATATATATTCATATACACACACATATACTGTGCTTAGGTCCTTACCATTTCAAAAATGTCCTTGACTCTATTTATTTCAATTTTTTAAAAATTTAAAAAGATAGCATATTTGTAGAAAGTACATATATCATATAGTATAATTTATTATTAATTATAAAATGAGCAAGTGAACAGCTGTGCAGCCACTGTATAAAGCAAGACTTGAGAACATGACCAGCACTCCAAAAACCGCCTGAGTATGTTGTCAGTGACAAACCTTCACTATCATAAATTTCATAATTGCTTCCCTTGACTTACATTTTCCTCTACCACGCTCCCCCGCCCCCCTTTTTTTGGTCTTCCCTTCTTCACTAGAGTTTTGGGAATTGACATCTCCTCTTACTGTCTCCATGCTTTCAGCTCTTGTCTAGCCTCCAGCCCCTTATATTCCATCTCCAGTGAAACTGCTCTTCCTGCCATCAAGGCGACCAATGAGTACCTACTTATTATATTTAACATATGCCATTTAGCCCTTATCTTGGTGGACTTTTTTGTGCAGTTTGACAATGGTGGTGACTGTCTCTTTCTCAAAAGCTTTAACTATAATGATGTTCTTTTCTGATTCTCCTCTCATCCTTCTCAGTTTTCTTACAGGTTTATCTTCCTTTGCCTTCCCTAAATGTAGGGGTTTTTCATGATTCTATCACTTTGTAGCAACCCCAGACACTTTTAATGTTTAACTCCCACTCATAAACTATCACTATTAAATCAATATTCTAGCTGCATCGTCTCTCCTGAGCTCCAGACCCATATACTTTTTTTCTGTTAGGCATTTCTATTTGGGTAATCCACAGGCATCTCTAGCTTAACAAGTCCTAAACTGGTTAATTTTGATTAGGCAGCAACAATGATAGCAATAACAGGTAGGGTTTACTGAGTTCTTTCTAGGTGCTAGACACTGTCCTAAGTGCTTTACATGTATTGACTCATTTTAATTCTCATTTTAACAATCAATACCATAATTACAATTATTGCTATAGACATGCAGAAACTGTGGCTTAGGAGTGCTTAGAAGCTTGCCCAAAGTCAGGAAAGATATTTGAGGCAGAGAGAGCCCTGATCCAAATTCTGGCACTCTAGTTTCAAATCAGTCTTCCTAACTTCTGTACTATATAGTTGCCTCTCAAGGCAAAAATTGTGCCTAAGACTCTTGACCATGAGTCCAAAACACTTTTTGTAATATTTGGCTTAGTCAGGAATAATGATAGTTTGCATTTATATGAAACCTTTTAAATTCTTTAGACATCTGAAGACAGTGACTGAGAATGTGGTAGCTAAACACTGTCCAGGGATGGCTGACTCCATTTCACAAAGTCATCACAAAATAACTAACCTATCTCCTAATGATCACACTGACCCTACTATGTGAATTTCCTATATTTAGTTATACAGGATGAGCAGTAGGAGAAACTGTGTTTATTAAATGTATGTCCATGACTGCAGAGATGAACAACCTATTCTAAGAACAATAGGCTAAGAATGGGAAATAAAAAAGTGTATCAAGCTTAATGGAGTACAAATATAATATACACATTTTATAACTACTGATTGACTACATTTTTGTTAGTGAGCTAGTTTTGAAGAACAGTACAATGAAATAATGAGAACTTTAATTGGCTCAGCCATGCAAATTAGCATTGTTTTTAATATCAAAGACTAAAAGAAAATTTTAAACGTTTGAAAGAATTCCAGACTTGAGCAAGTAACAATTTTCATGAAGAGATGAGCTTGGTGATGTGTGTTATGGACAAAGGTGATGCCCAACTCTTTCAGATGACTATAGCTGTGTTTGGATCATGTGATACTGTTGCTTCTTTCTCTGTGTAATGCTTATTCAGGGAAGGGCATTGAAATGTGTTTGGATTCTGAAAATCATTGCCTCGTTGACCCTTCAAAGGAAGTGAAATCATTTGTATGTTTACATTGTTTTGCTTAACAGATCAGTGCTATGGCACTTAATCCCACTGATAGCTCATTTATCTAGATTCTCAGAATTCACTTCAATAGGTGAAATATTCCCCAAAGTAAATCTCTCATTTTTTCTTATTGCCTAGATGACGCCGGATCAAAAATCCATCTGACTCAGCAGGTAGACATGGCGGCACAAGTTGCCTCTGGAATGGCCTATTTGGAGTCCCAGAACTATATACATAGAGATCTGGCTGCCAGAAATGTCCTTGTTGGTGAACATAATATCTACAAAGTGGCAGATTTTGGACTTGCAAGAGTTTTTAAGGTGAATTTGTTTGTTTTAATTAGTTTTTGTAATGGGTCAAAATCCTAACATACCAGTAGACTAATAGCTTTACTGTTATTCTTCAAAACAATGTTTCTCCAAGTTCTGTGGCCCATAGAACACTTCAATAGCACAAGGCTTTACAGACAAACTACCTCCCATTTCTGTTTCTTCACTAAGGAGAAAGAAACTGAGAACGTGATGACCAACCAGATGGAAAAGTATGAAATTAAGTTTGTGGTTGAATTAATGATCTACTTTTCAGTACCAGTAGCCTCTGTCTGCCTCTATTTCCTTTACAAAAAGTAGCCATACTTTGTACACATTTACCCTACCAGCATTTGCTCACTTTATGCCAGGCTAACATGCATGCAGCCAGAATTCTTCAGCAATCATGGAATTTTTAATTCCTGCCCCCTCCTGTCCCACCTCCTATTTCATGATATTATGTCAACAGACACTGGTATAGGAGATATAATATTCATTGTTTTTTTTTTCTAAATTTAATTTCTACATTATATCCTAAAATTGTAGATGTGGGGCATGAAACACAACAAATAAATGATTCTCTTTTGAATTTCATGAATTCATCATCTTTTCTTTCTGTAGATTAATTAGAACCCCAGTGATTGATATATTAATATCATTTGGATCCTACTTTTCAGTATTAGAAAGTGGTTACATGATAATTATCAAAGTCAGTGGCTCTTCAATACCAGCAGTAAATCAGAAAACAGACAGGTTTTGCTTTCATTTTTTTTTTTTTTAATTTACTAAAGACCACATCATTTTTAGCACATAGTAGGCTCTCAGATAATGTTTTATTAATGACTTCTCACAGATTTTTCAGTCTTGTATGTCATATTTGGAATTTGCTACTATAACTATCCGTTGAACTGAGCTCACCTTGAATCTTTTTCCTCTAAATGTTAATGTGAAGCACGTAACAGATGAATGAGGGTGGCAAAAAAATACATATACATACATATATATATATATATATATCACTTTAAGTTGCTTTGATTTCTTAATGCATTAGCAGGTAGATAATGAAGACATCTATGAATCTAAACACGAAATAAAGCTGCCAGTGAAGTGGACTGCGCCTGAAGCTATTCGTACTAATAAATTCAGCATTAAGTCCGATGTGTGGTCATTTGGAATCCTTCTTTATGAAATCATTACTTATGGCAAAATGCCTTATAGTGGTGAGTAATTAATTCTGAAGTGGGCTTTTCTGCTGCAGGTCACTTACTTAGGTGTGACTTTAACTGCTTCGCCCAGACTTAGAGGGCAGAGTTATGAGGCTGACCACACCATGTGCCTTTGGGAGCATAAGAAATAAAATTGGATGATGATGATTTGCATTAATGAGGTGGTTTATTGCCTCCTCCTTTGCTCTTGAATTTCAGTCTTATAGACATTACTTGATGCAGGATTTAGTTTAATCTCTGCAGCCTGGGAAAGGGATGGAAGACCTCATAACTTCACCAAGAAAATCAATTTTCTATAGTGTAAGTGTCTCTGGAATTTAATACTCTGTGTTTTTTCTTAACTTGTTTTTTGTTGATTTCATTCTATATTTTTAGGTATGACAGGTGCTCAGGTAATCCAGAAGCTGGGTCAAAACTACAGACTCCCTCAACCATCTAATTGCCCATTGCAGTTCTATAGCATCATGCTGGAATGCTGGAATGCAGAGCCTAAGGAACGGCCAACATTTGAGAGACTGCATTGTAAACTTGAAGACTATTTTGAAACAGACTCTTCATATTCAGATGCAAATAACTTCATAAGATGAACAGTGAAGAAGAGAATCAATGAATGAAATAGAATGAAGTTCAGTAATCAGTCCAGAAATACAACCTTATTAACCAACTGCAAAATCACTTCATCTTGACATATTCAAGTGATAGGGTCAGTTTGGCCAGGTCATTTTAGAAAAATTATGTGTGCATTTTATTGATAGGACTACACTGCAGGACAATCTAAGATGGTCTTTCATTTTCTCATTGCCTGGCAAAATCAACCGCACTAACCAAAGTTATTTTTCTTTTTAAAAGATACTTACAATTCTATTTATTGTTTGAAATGCTCATCAAGAGGATCAACAAATGATAGTCAATTTTTACTCAGTGACTGTTATAGCACTTTCCTGTTTACTGATTAAAGTGGTTATTCATTATTCCTCAGATCGCTGAATTCCATCAGGCTGTTATTATGAAGGAATTTGATTGCTTTGCTGCACAGCAGGACCTGTGCTGTGAGATTCTTTTTTTCTCTTTTAAAATATCCTGCAACTACAATGATAGTAAAGCCATGTTAAATGACTTGATTGTACTTGGAGTAATTGCACATATTTTTTTCCTATGCATAAAAATACGAAGCAGCTGTTGAAAAAAAAGAATTAAAATTTCTCTCATTTTGTGGAAGGAAATGATGGAATTTTTCTCTACCTCAGTATGTGTCATCTGAGAATCATCTACATTAGTTTTAATCTCTTAATGTTAAGAATCAGATTGCAAAGCTGATGAGTTATTATCTGTGGACATATGCAAGAAACATCTAATACCCAGCAAGATCTGAGAAGTAAGTATCAAAATAGTTTAGGAAAATGAGAAGGGAGCAGTTAGGATTGCTATGGCCTACAAATAATTCTGAATAATTAAAAAAATAATGTACCTTTGGCATTATAGGCCAGAGTTTAAAATTGACTACAAAACAGGTCAAGCTGTTTCAGGTCTTGAGGCTGGGAATAATGTTTGACCTTGATTGTGAAACTGTACTTTTTGTCAAGAGGGTTTTTACTCGTTTTAAATTTGCATTAACGTTTGTAAGAATATTATCGTCTTTTTAAGCAGTGGATGTATCAAATTTTGTGCCTCATTAGATGATTAGGGAGAGTTCTCAAAGGTAGTTTCAAAATCAAATACATATTCAAAGATCTTCTGATGTAAAGCAATATGAATGAAACTAGCCACGAGAAAGCAGAACATTTTGAGTATATTCTGTCATTTCTTTTTAAAGGGAAAGAAGAACATATATAAGCAGTTACAGAACCTCATTCAACGTGTATTAAACACTAAGTCAATTTGTAAATTCTCTAACTGGCAGACAGGAGGTAGGAAGGGCTCCAGGCACAATGCCATTAGTAGTTCAATGATGTCAACTAAGATTCAAATCCTTTCTGACCATAGCCTCTGCCACCAGTATTGTCCTCATTCTCGGGGTCACAGATGACTGTCATTAGCAACTGGAGCTCCCTGTTCTCTCCTCTTCATCTGATAAGAAAAAATGGGAAGCCGAGCTCTCTGCATTTTCATCTTGCATAAAAATCATTCTGTTTTTCTGTTTGGACAAATTGGGGTCATATGTCCAGCCCTGTGCCAATAATAGACTTAAAGTGAATATTATGCGCTGATTGACTTCGGGTGAGTTCTGTAGCTGGCAATGTAGTCATCTTTCCTGGAGACAATTTGGGAGGTTGGATTATCTAAATAAAATTAGAAAAGATTAGATGCTGGATAGGTGTCAGTTAAGGAGAAAAATCACCTGAGATGTGGTAGGGGTGTGTGTGTGTGTGTGTGTGTGTGTGTGTGTGTGTGTGTGTGTGTAAAGTAGGTGTATGCACGTTCACTCAAACTTTTCTGAAACTAAAATGGGTTATGTAGAACTAATGATTATAGAGTCCCTTGATTACTTTATGAACAGAAAATATTTGTAAAATAAGGTAAACACTAATCTTTGTAATCAGTTGACTATGTATAAGACTTCCATTATTTAGTTAAAATCATCGAGTCTAATCGTGAAAGTTCAACTTCTATATAATTTATCTTTTTGTAGCAGATAATAATAACACATTTTTAGTAAGATCCGAGTTTTCAAATGCATAAAGATGATCGTTGTTTTTTTTAATACCACCTGAAAACCATTTAACTTTCTATGCTTGATTCTTGGAGATGTTTATGTTCAAGGTTCTGTCAAAGCAATCTATTATTCTTGTTTTTTACCTGATGGATCATGGTGAAAAACAATGGGTTCAGTTATGCGAAGCAGTAATAGATTTTTTTTTAACTGACATGAATTTCTTTCCACGTATAGAATAAAAGGATCCAGAAAAGATAAGTTGAATTTCCCTACAATGAGCCAGCTCTTGTTAAATTTACCACCCATAAATTGTAGCAAAGTACTTTCTGTGTAATGTTTTGTTTATGTAATTCAGTTATTTGGAAGTGGTGGTAAGGGATGTCAGTACATGATTTCAAGTGGTATTTCAAATCTCTTTTGACAAAACCTAAGAATTCAAAGTTCCATTAAGCATCTTTTCAGGTTAGGAAGGAAATAAGTTTACATGATCTAAGATCAAAGGAGGCGCAGGATGGACTTTTAATAGTTGTGGAACCTGAACATTGTGTCATCAGAAACAGGTAAAGTCAAAGTGACCAGCAATCTGCAAACTGCGCTATAGCAATGGGGACACTTAAAGGACACCAAAAAACGTGCCATGGGGAAATATTAAGCTGGGCCCGTTCACACTGTTTACTTACAACATGTGTCTGCATGGTGACTACCTGGATTGACTGAACCAAAAGAGGCCCAAACTCTTTCGATTCTCTGATGGCCTAATGGGATCAATTGTCTTCGAAAGATGACGTACTGTCACCCAGCTGAAGCTTCCTGGAAAAAGCAGAGCCCAGGTGGTGATCCATGGCTTTGCCAAAGATATGCCCTACATGCAAGAATGCTTTTCATGGTCTAAATGAGCGTATGTTTTTTGGACCAAACAGCTTTGTGGGTACTGTGTGTGTGCTGCCTTTTCAGGACTCTGCACATATACATTATATGAACTGGAATGGTGGTGATTTGGGTATTTATTAAAATTGTGTCATTGTGTTCTTCCATACAGAAAAGCCACTCTTAAAAAATGTAGATGAGTTTTGTAAACATGGGTATTGGAATTGCCTGTGGGCTCATCTGGAAATATTTGGTTCTTGTATTTCCTGGCATCATTACGGAGAAATTTTGGTCTATAACCTTAAATATGATCCAAAAATTCAGTGTTGTAGGATAAAAAGGGTGGATAGTTTGGTGAATACTTACAAATCTTTTAAATCTATGACCCCAACAATAATTCAATAATTTAATTTTCACAGTGTCTATTATTGTTATTATTATAATTTTATATTAATTTCAGGTGTACAGCATAGTGGTTAGATATTTATATAATTTAAGAAGTGATCCCCCTGACTAGTCTAGTACCCACCTATACATACTTATTACCATATTATTGACTATATTCCCTATGCTTTACTTTATATCCCAGGACTATTTTGTAACTACCAATTTGTACTTCTTAATCCCCTAAACTTTTTCACCCTGTCCCCCAATCCCTTCCCATCTATCATCCCGATAAATCTAGTACCCATCTGACACCATACATAGTTATTATAATATTATTAACTATGTCCCTTATGCTATACCCTACATCCCCATACTACTTTGTAACAACCAATTTGTACTATTAATTCCTCCCCATTTTTTTTACCAATTCCCAAAACCCCCCCTCCCATCTGGAAGCCATGAAAATGTTCTCTGTATCTATGAGTTTGTTTCTGTTTTGTTAGTTGGTTTATTTCGTTCTTTAGATTCCACATATAAGCAAAGTCACATTGCATCTGTCTTTCTCTGTCTGACATGCTTACTCAGCACAGTACCCTCCAGGTCCATCCATGCTGTCACAGGTGGCAAGAACCCATTCCCTTCCATGGCCAAGCAATATTTCATTGTGTATACGTACCACCTACTCTTTATCCATTTATCCATCAGTGGACACTCAGGCTGCCTCAACATCTTGGCCACTGTAAATAATGTTGCAATGATCATATGGATATACACACCCCTTCAAAGTAGCATTTTGGGTTTCTTCAGATAAGTATTCAGAAGTGGGATTGCTGGGTTCTTCTTTGTCTGTTGTTATAGCCTTTCTTTTAAAGTCTACTTTGCTGGTATAAGTAGTGTTACTACAGATTTTTTTGTTTGTTTCCATTTTCATGAAATATCAATTTCCATCCCTTTACTTTTGGTCTATATGTGTCTTATAATCTTAATTGAGTTTCTTGTATATGTAATTGAGTCTCTTGTATATGTATATGTAGTCTCTTGTATATAGGCAGGATATGTAAAAGTCCATTCATTATCCATTCTTATCCATCCAGGCCATTCTTATTCATTCTTATCTTCCAATGTCTTTTGATAGTAGCATTTAATTCACTTACATTGAAAGTAATTCTTGATAGATACGTAGCTTTTGCTGTTTATTTTTTTCCCATGTTAAAGAAGTCCCTCTAACATGTCATGTAATATAAGGTGGTGATGAATTCCTTTAGCTTTTTCTTGTCTAGTACACACCTATACAAAGGGAAGCTTTTTACCTGCCCTTTGATTTTAAATGATAACCTTGCTGGGTAGAGTACCATTGGTTGTAGGTCCTTGCTTTTCATTATGTTGAATATTTTGTGCCAATTTTTTCTGGCCTGCAAAGTTTCTGATGAGAAATCAGCTGACAATCTTATGGAGGCTCCCTTATAAGTTACTAGTTGACTTTCTCTTGCTGCTTCTTGGATTGTCTCTTTGTCTTTAACCTTTGCCATTTTAATTATAATGTGTCTTAATATGGGTCTGTGTTGGTTCATCTTGTTTGGGACTCTCTGCACTTCCTGGACTTGTGTATCTATTTCCTTCACCAGGTTAGGAAAGTTTTCAGTCGTTATTTCTTCAAATAGGTTCTCAATCCCTTGCTTTCTCTCTCCTCCTTCTGGTACCTCTATAATGTGAATGTGGTTATGCTTGATGTTGTCCCAGGGGTCTTTAAAATTCCCCTCATTTTTTTGGATTCTTTTTATTTTTGCTATTCTGATTGGGTGTTTTATGCTACCTTGTCTTCTAAATCACTGATTTGATCGTCTGCCCCATCTAGTCTGCTGGTGATTCCTTCTAGTGCATTTTTCATTTCAGTTGCTGTATTCTTCACTTCTGACTGGTTATTTTTTTGTGTTTTATTTGTCCTTTTTTATCCTTGCTGTCTCTTGTTGAAGTTCTCACTGAGTTTCTTGAGCATCCTTATAACCATTATTTTGAACAGTGTATCTGGTAGGTTGCTTGCCTCCATTTCATTTAGTTCTTTTTCTGTTTTTTTCCTGTACTTTATTTCCTTATTTTGGTTGTCTCTCTGTATTTATTTCTATGTATTAGGTAGATCTGTTACATTTTCCAGTCGGGGCCACGTGGCCTGTGGAGCCCTGGCACAGTCTCCCTGGTCACCTGCTCTGGGTGCTCCAGGAGAGTCCCTTGTGTGGGTTGTTTGTGCCCTCTTGTTATAGTTGAGCCTTGATTGCTATTGGCACTTCAGTGGGTGGGATTGACCCTCAGGCTGATTGGCTGTGGTGTTTGTCCACATCCATAGCTTATGGGCTGCTGTTCGGGGGCGGGGGTATTACCCCACTGAGTGGGATTTGCCCCAGTGGGATCTGGTGCCTGTTGAGATCGCCCTTTGTGTGTGCAGCTTGTGTAGCTATTTCGGCAGTGCTGTGCTGTGGTCTGAAGCCATCCTCCAAGATGTTGGTTCTGGGGCCTCTTGGGATGTGCTATGGTGCAGGCTAAGGTCACTCCCTGCCTGTGAGTGTTCAGGAACTACCTGGGAGGACCTGCAAAGAGGTCCATGGTTGTTTACTACCTGTGCTAAATCTGGAGGCATGTGGAAGAGTCCATTCTGCAAACCAAGGATGGCTGCCACCAGTCACAGGCCTGAGGTAGCTCCAGAAAAAGCCAGAACATCCTGAGGCCTGCTGCCACCTGCTGGCTCCCATAAGGTTCAGCCACTAATAAAGCCTCATGCAGTACACCGGTTGGATGAGGCAAAGCCTCAGGGACTCACTAGAGTGGGAAGAGTTATGTTTGCCAAGTTAATGCAGATTCTGGTTTTCCAGCCAGTACCTGGATCTACTCAGCAAAAGTGTCAGAGCCCACAGAGGCCAGTTTCTGCCCACCTGAGACCTGCAGACTCTGACTTTTCCAAGAAAGAGTGCAATGCAAGTGGCGTTGGGTGCTCAAGGAAAAAGTGCCTTCGGTGTTGGGAGAGTTGGGTGGGGCAGAGTCCCAGTGAGTCAGCAGGATGGATCAACAGAGCTCACCAGACCAATCAGATTTAGATTTGGTCATTGTGGGGGTGGGATCAACAGAGAAAAGATGGTGCCTGCCTGCAGGCTGCACAGGAGGAGGATATCACACAGGAAAATGCCGGCTGTCCTTCAGTTCTCCCCCGAAGACACATACCTCAATCTGCCCCATCCCTCCATGTCTCCGACACCTCCCGTGTCACTGTCCCTTCACTGTAGCCCAAGGTAAGTGGTTGTGAGCAAGTGAGTCTGTGTGCGGGCCGTTTAAGAGGACGTCTGGGTTTCCTGCAGCTTTTCATTCCACTCAGATGGTTGGAATCTTCACTGTTTTTCACAACCAGATGTCATGGGGCATTCTCTTCCCGGCACCAGTAGTACTCTGGACAGGGGAGACTGGTGGGTGCTGGGGTCCCTCACTCCTCCAGGGGGAACATCCACAGCCAAGATATCCCTCCTGATTCTTAACTATCACACACAGATGTGGACCAGTGTGGACTGGCCTCTCAGCTCCTACTAGTCTCGACATGGCTTCTTCTTTATGTCCTTAGTTATTAAACTTCTGTTTAGCTAGACTTCAGATGCCTGTTCAGGTTGGTTGTTTTATAATTTATTTGTAATTTTAATGTGACCATCGGAGAAGGCATGCAGAGCGTTTACCTACTCTGCTATCTTGGATCCTTCTCCTCACAGTGTCATCTTTTCACTGCCTATGTTGCCCGACTAAACTCCTTCAGATTTTTCCTTGTTTATACTAAACAAGTGATAGTAAACCTCTTATTTATTACATTTATAAATAAACTGGAGGATAAAGGTAGTATGGAAACACTGAAGTTCAGAGCCTTTAACTAGTTCAGCTTCAATCTGCACTCAGAGGGCACTACCTACGTAGGTTTTATAAGATTAGGTTATAAGGAAAGAGAAACCCGCTTGTTTCCAGTTACTCTTCTTGCCTGGGTTTATCCACTGGTCATCTAAAGCAACAGACTTCATTCACCCTTCTTTGTCCTCATCGAAAAATATCTACCCCATGGAAAAGTAATCTACATGTTTTATTTTAGGCCTGGAACTCAGTAGCCATATTAGATAATGAAGAAACCTTATAGATGGAAGTCACGTTTCAGTAGGATCTGGGTCCTTGATGAGAGGGAAACTGCCATGCCTGCCTTGGATGGCTGACCTCAGAAATTGTACTATAGGAGAAAAAAAGCATTATGTTATTTAAGCAACTGTTATTTCCAGGCTCTTACCTCTAAAGATTGGAAAACTCAATTTTTGAATAGTACATATTTCTGAATAGTAAAACATCAATTCCACCAACTACTGAATAATGAATTTCAGTTATTTATGGTATTTTCCCCCGCTAAGTACTAGGTGCTTATGATATGTTAAGGCTTTGGGGAAGGGCAAATTGGCTGGTGTTCTTGGGTCATCACCTGTCCATGTGACCATCCACTGAGATATATTTTCTCCCATCTGGTCTCAGCTTTTTCTCATCTATTTCTGCATTCTGAAAGAAGCATTATCCCCTCTGCCTAGATGCTCCCTTGGCTAAGAGCTGCTCTCCCCTGTACCCTGCCACATGTCAGGAAGTACTCTGAAGCTTTCCTCCTTTCCTGGATCTTGGGAATACTGGGAATACTGCTCTCAGATTCCTCAAACCAGCTAGCAGTCCTCCCATTCTCCTCACATCTCAGAGTGGGGCCCTGCCAACATAAAGTGAATCCCTTTGGTTCCATTCTTCCCTGTCCTTAGAATTGTTAGTCTTTTAGGGTGGTAGGGTAGGTGGGTTAAACCAGAAGACAGATGACTGCATTGCAAAAGCTTTGGATTTTAAAACTCTAAAGACAAGAATATGACTCTTGTTTATTTTAAACTATAATAATCCCCCCCTCCCCTTTAGACAACAGATGCCTCATGATCTAGTAGGCTGATGTAGGAGGACCAAAGCATAATGGAAAATACCTGGGAAAAACATCAATTAATGTCTTAAAATAGTATCCTGCTACACATGGAAATTCAACAAAAATTACACAAATAATAACTATGGTTGTGCTGAGTATTTTGTAAAAGAAATATGTGGTGCTGTGGGAGTGAATAACAAGTACCCATAACCAGGTCCAGGTGGGTGGGAGAAATGGAGAAACTAATGTTTGACTGTGATCTGAAGGATGAGAAGGTGTTCACTATCTCCAGGGAGAAGGTAGACAGAGCAAAGACAAACACTCTGTATAGACAAAGAGCATGGCACAACTGAGGAGCTGAAAGGTATCCAATTTGCCTGAAGTGTGTGGAGTGAGGGGAAAAGGCACAAGTTAGGGCTGGCCAGGTAAGTCCTGTCCCAATCATGGGGAGTGCGTAGTTCAAGTTAGTAATCTTATTCATAATTCTAATAGGTAAACATTTAAAGCTTTTAAATTGACCTGATTTGGATTTTTTGAAACATTATTTCCACTAACCTGTGGAGAATGGATATGGGGAGACAATTTAGAAGGACCTGTTGTCTGAGGGAGAGAAAATAGTGGGTTATATGAGTGGATGGCAGAAGATACAGAACACAATGAACTTGTGAGACTTTTAGAGGCAGAATAAGTAGCATTTGACTATATGGGCAAGGAATAATTAGGTATGTAGTATGATGTCGTGTGTTCTCTAGGAGTAACTAGATATGGAAGGATGATGATCATAGGAGCTAATGAGCTGATCAGTTGTTATGAATCATCCATGATAATTAAGGAGATGAATGTTTGTACCTGGAGCTAAGAAGTGACATACAAAGCCTAATGTAAATTTGGGAGTTGGCATAAGAAAACCACATAAGCAAAGAGGACCAGTGAGGGAGAGAGCCCATAATGTGAACCATTAGTCTGTGAAGAGGTGGGACATTTAAAGTTGGGTGGAGAAGAAGGCAGAAAAGTGGGTGGGAAATCAGGAGAGTGAAAGTTTTCCATTAGCTTTTAGCAACATCGTGGTCCTTAGGAAGTGTATTTTAACTGGAGAAGTGGGATCAAAAGTGAGACTGTAGTGGGCTGGGCACAAGCAAGAGATGAGTGGGGACAACATCTATGTCCCTGACAGCTTTTCCAGTATGTGGTAGTGAATGTAAGAGGAGACAAGCAGCAGCTAACAGTGAATGTGGGATTCACAGGGAATGTGGGAATCAGAGAGACTAGGGTCTTGTTTGAATGCTGTTAGTATGGTCGTTGGAAGTTATTTCAGCAGAAGTGGAGTACATAATATAGGAACATTTTATGACTCAAATAAATCTGAATAACTTCTGTCTTGCTCATTGAATTTGTATGTATTATATAATATGGATATTTAGTTGTTAAACTAAATATCTTTGCCTTAGGGGAACTAAAACCTGGAATGTAGCAAAAACATATTTTGAACTGATACATCTCTTATTCTAGGACCATTTACTTTCTTCATGGTGAAATTTTCTTACCAAGATTGATCTAGTTTGCTATTATTCTATGGGAATAATTCTATGGGAAGATAGGTAGCTTTTCTTTAGAAATGTAAGTTTTACCTAGATTAGGGAAGCAGAAATAAAAAGAAAAAAATCAAATAATTCCAAGTAAAATATCTATTCATTTCCCTAGGATATAGACGTCAGGTCTAATTGTTCAAAATGAAATAATATGGCTCATTGCAGATGAATTATGAAATTCATTTAAGCGCACATTAAAATAGTGTCAAGAAGGTGATAAGAAGCTGGAGTTTTAATATTTCAGGGGGAAGACATTTGAGCCAACCGCAAAATATAATTCTAAGAAAGAATGAAAAGGAAAAAGAAAGAAAAATAAAACATCAAAAACAGACACAGTTATTTTGTGAAAATAGTTTCAAAGTCTGAGGAGGAATGTTTCTTCATTTATCTGGTTAATTGGTTTATGAATAAGGCACAAACATTCTTATTTGGCTTTAACATATCCTTCCTTCAAACCCTAGGTTTTAAGACTTGAGTCAGATGGAAGAGATTTTGCAATAAGATCTATCTTGGGCTTTATCTTCATCAATTTATTTTCATAGAACCACAGAATTTTTGAGCTGGTAGGAACCTTGGAGATCATATAGTCAGTCTCTTAGGAATTGTCCCCCTTCTTTTGGAACAAAACTCAGAAGCAAAAATGATAAATAAAAAGCAAGTGGTCTTTAGTCATTTGAGAGATTTTTTTGTTCCCCAAACAAAACTGTTTCATAGACTCTAAATCCTTGCAGAATTATTTGCAAATCTTTAAGAAAAGACTTAACATAAATAAGGTTGTCTCAAGTTGTCTTTTCCCTGTATTTTAGAGAAATTTATGACACTTAATTGAGAAAATAGCAAAGATGAAACTTAAGATTTGATATTGTGGCTACATATTAAAAATATTTTAAAGCATGCAAGATGTGCGATGTGCAACTAGGAATACCTGCCAACATCAAACACAGTGGTTCCCCCCTTATTCACGGGGGATATGTTGGCTACTAAATGACTAACTGCTAGGAGCACATACAGCGTGGATATGCTGGACGAAGGGATGATTCACGAACTGGGCAGGATGGAGCTGGATGGCTTGAGATTTCATCACATGACTAAGAATGGCATGCAATTTAAAACTTATGAATTATTTATTTCTAGAATTTTCCATTTAATATTGTAGGGCTGAGGTTAGCTGTGGGTAACTGAAACTGCGGAAAGTGAAACCAACAAATAATGGGAGGCTACCACTGTGTTTCCCCCGAAAATAAGACCTAGCTGGACCATCAGCTCTAATGCTTCTTTTGGAGCAAAAATTAATATAAGATCCGGTACTTTATTCTTCTATTCTATTCTATTCTATTCTATTCTATTCTATTCTATTCTATTCTATTTTATTCTATTCAATTCAAGACCCAGTCTTATATTGTGTTGTGTTGTGTTATGTTATGTTATGTTATGTTATATTATCTTATATTATATCTAGTCTTATATTAAAATAAGACCTTATATTAATTTCTGCTCCAAAAAATGCATTAGAGCTGATGGTCTGGGTAGGTCTTGTTTTTGGGGAAACACAGTATAAAATCAAAAATCAAAGCAACAGAATAAATTAATTTCATGAGTTCTCAAGCTGACTAGCTGATGGGGGCCCAGATTGCTGCCAAAGAGCTTATGGTTAAAAGAAAAAAAGGAAAGGACCTTAAAAATAATCTATAATTCTCATATAATATTCAGTTTGTGTAAAAAAAATACTGGGAGTAAGCTCACTTGATCTTAAATGCCTATGTTCAAACCTGTAGTGAAGCATTGATTGTAGATTACAATGCAATGCTCCAGTTTTAGAGAAATGCAAATTTACATAGTTCACTTCCTACTCTACTCTAATTATGAAACTACTTCTGCTCTACTACTTCCAACTCCTCCTTCTAACTCTAATTATGAAAGTAATTTTGAGGGCTCCTCACTGAAGTAGAGTTAATGGCACAGAGCTCTCATGAATGTTCCTTTTTTAATATACAGATTTTAATATTCTAATATTAGCTGTTATTTTCATATGTATTTTTATAATGCACACTGAATATCTTCCTATATGCCCAATTATATTTCAAAAGCATTGAAATACTTTTTATATATCTTTACTGGTTTTCTTTGCTTATTCACTCTTTTAACGAAGAAATATGAGTAGACTTCTGTGTAATTAATTTTTAAAAATTACACATATTTTGATTATTAATAGAAAATGTAAAATATTTTCAATATTAACTCACAAAACTGACAACTAATTGTAGTTCATTTTTTCAATCATAGGAAAGTTAAATTATTATTAAACCAGTGAAAAATTGTGCAATTTTTTTCCTATTGTGTTTTAGAACTTTTAGTTCAGAAAATAATGAAAATGATATGTTGTTTGTGGTATTAATTCGGTTTGGAACCTTAAAATGATTTTATTTTCTTTCATTAAATTTTATGCATTTTCAGCATAAAATTTAAATATATTAATATGTTAAATATTGATTTTGTGTTAACATTTTAAGGCTATCTAAATCACATTGATTCTTTTTGGTGGATCTGAAAACTAGTTGATTTGTACTTTATTATCTTCTCAATATTGTGATTTTAAGTTAATTTGTTGACTAAAGAAGAATTATGACCAGAAGTTTCATTTTATTATGATAATCAGTTTTCTAATATTGCAAAGAAAACTTGGAAAGATTCATGCACTTTTCCTGCATCAATAACAGAATTATATATATTTTTATTTTTGACATTAGTTGGTTACATTCTGTCAGTCTCTTACACAGTGAGAAGGTTTTTAAGAAAGGAAAGCACTAGTTGGTTAATATTGGAAAAACACCAATGGAAGATTGGCTTTACACCTTATTGGTCTTATTGTTTCTGCGGTAAGATGGGTGAGAAGATAATGTTAGAATCCCAGCATGGTTCTGACAACTGCTGTGCTAAGAGAAAATTTGCCTTTGGGCCCATTAAGAGACCACTTTATTTACCTTACAGTTTTCAATAACACTATTATAACTACTAAGTAGTTTTCGGAAAGACAAGGGTAGTAGAAAGGGAAAAGTTGGATGTTCTCTGAGGAATTTAGGAATTTTCTTCTTTATGGACCCCGTAGGAGTTGTCCTATTTTCCCTACTTCATATTCCCTATGTTTGGCAGAGGGTAGAGTGAGATCAAAGAAAAATAGAAAAAGGGAACCAGGAAGAAGAAAAACGTAGTTAGGCTGCAAGATGGTGAGCTAGTGGGAGAAAACAAGTTCTTCCCTCTTGAGACTACATAGTAAGATTTATAGTCTCTATTTCAGTCTTAGCCAGAGATTTACTGACAGATCTTTGCCAAATCAAATCACTTAATTCTATAAGTCTTTTTTTGCTCTTGGTAAAATATTATTGTTAGTATTTATGAATTGCAATGAAGGTTTCATAAACATAAATCCATGAATATTTCATGAAGATCTTGAGATATTTGGATCTAAGTATATGTTATCAAAGACAGCCGACTCTCAAATACCACTTAGTGGATTATGTGTGGAGAACTTAGTTCTGGACTGCTATCCCCTTCCCACATCATATATTTCTGAGCTGTCTCCCTTCACTAGTTAGTTAGAATGTAGTTAAGGAAAGCAATCTAATTTAATTTTAGTCTTGGCAGTAAATCTCCTGCTATGAAGGTTGAGATATAACGCAGTAGGGGAGTTGTAGAGGAAGAACTGCTTTGGGCCTTCACTCAGTCATTCGTCTAACACTTATTCAGTGCCTGCTCCATGTAGGGACCAGGCTAGGGCTTGGGAATAGAATATGAATTATAGAAAAAGCCCTGTGTGGTTACATGGTAAAGCTTTGGAGCTAGACTTACTGGATTTGAATTCTAGATTCTAGTTACTAGTTGTTAGCCATGAGCATATTACTTAATCTCTTTTACTTCTTACCTGTTTTCTTATCTGAAAAACGGGGATCTATATGCACTCAACACATATTAGCTGTGAAGATCCAGGCTTTGTCCTCCAAGGTGGTCACTCGTCTACGGGGAATATATATAAATAACCAATGACTATAACATAGTGTAGCAAGTACTGTGACCAGACATGCATGGGCTTTATGAGGGTTCTGGAGACATACTGAAATAAAATTGGAGGGTCGATCCAATTTGGAAGAGAAGGTTAACACCAGCTTTTGAAAGGAATTGCATGCTAAGCCAAGAAGCTATATTCTAGTCTGAAAAAAATATTGGTATACTCTGTATAAGGTTCTAATCTGAGTTCAAGCTCCAAAGATCTTTGTCCCAGAAACTCTAATTAGTGTTTTCAACCTGTGACCCCTCTCTTAAGACATGAAAGAATTTAGTTTTACATCTTTAGCTTTTAACTCTTTCAGTCTATTAAAGATTTGGTTTAGTTCTTAAGGATCCCTTTATCTCGTCAAAATCTTAAAAAATAGTTTTGTGTTTATTTTTATCTACCTTTATTTGCCATATTTCTCAAATTATTATACTTATTTTCTGATTCTTGTTTAAATTTTTTTATTCCTATTTTAAAATTTTAATCTTTCCAGATTTTTGGAATTTTTTTGACCCTCAAAACATGTTTATTTGCCTCACATTTACTTCAAGGCTGGCAAATAATGTGGCAAAGAAAGTGCTGATTCAGGGAGGCCGGCTCTTGGGCAACAAATGCAGCAGAATGAGGTTTGGTAGAGAGAACTCAATATGTGGAGGAGGAGGAGGCCTGTTCTCTAACTGTTATAAAGCTGACTGATTGATCACCCTAATCACATTTTAACGTTTCCTAAAATGGGGGCATCACAGGGAACAGTGAATATGGAAATGGCCAGCACACAGAAGGTTATGAACAACATTAAGCTGAATCTAGTTCCTGCTCCTGCACAGAACCCCCTTGCAGTTTGCAGCAATTTCCTTGTCCTGGAGGGAGCTAGCCACACATTGCAGGTGGATCAACTTTTAGCATAATACAGGTATAGTAGGCAACCAATACATACTATTTGCATGAATAAATGAAGGAGTGAGACAACTGAAAAAATTTCACAGCTAAAATTACAGCTTCTGGCTTCTCAGCAGATGGCCAGTTAAACATTTCCCCAAGGGAATTCTGAAGGCGGTATAATTTGCTTATACCCTGATCAGTTGGTGTCTGGTGGCCAACTGGTGTAACTTTCTGCCTCAAGACATCATGTATTTAGTACCATAGAGTAAATGTGAAGAATGTAGCCTGAAAACCAAACCAAAAAATAATCTCCACTAGTCATCTACTCACAACTCTGTTTTCTACAAATAATCTGGTGGTATTGAATCTTTCCTTGAAAGCTTTTGACAGGAAAAGACAGGATAGAGTTCCTGACTCATTCATCTGAATATAGGCTTCCACGCACGATAAATAAAAACAAATTGATTAAATTCATTTTTTTTTCAGGGCTGAATATTTCAAGGATTCTTTATCTCCATTCCCTTCTCTCAATGTGAAATCAAAGAAGTTACCTGTTCTTGGAATCAATAGAGACAGAATTTAGTGTGAAGACGGATCGTGCCTCTTATATAAACTAGATAAAAGAAATTTGTTGTCTCAATTTTCATTCATGCTAAGAACAAAAATTAAGTACACATGAAGCCTGCTATTGATATCATCTTGTCAGTTTTGTGATTTAATAATTTAAGGAGACTTAAAAGTCAAGTTAGGAAATACTCTGTCAAATCTTAGACTGAGATGTTTCTACACTGTGGGCTGGTTTTATAAGCAGTGCTTCCTGAACCATAAAGTAAAATTTCAGGTCAAATAAATTTATCATTACAATCTAATTCAGCTACCCTCAGGCTAAATCTTCACTCAAGGTCCCAGGATGATTTACTCTTAGTGCTTCCCAATTTTGGAGACGGATGTTTTAGAGAAACTTAAAGTGATCATTCATTCATTCATTTTTCAATGAGGAACTATTTATTAAGTACTTATTGTGTGCTAGGTGTTTTCTCGGCCCTGAGGATAATAGGGCAAACAAAACAAAGTCTCGGCCCCATATTTCAAAGGTGATTTATACGTTAACCTTACTCTGACCCAGTATTCATGCCTGAATCCTGTACTTTCCATAACCAGAGGGCAATAATGCGAGTATATAAAAGTGAAATGGAGCTAAAATGCTTCTAATTATGTAGTCAGTCTTCTAAGTTCTAAAAGACTCTGTCTACTCACACTGCCGTATGGATGATCTTTTTCTCAAACCAAATTTCAAGGGCTTGATGATTGTTTAAAGTCAGTCTCAACATCCCTATGCCTGGAAAACAGAGACTTGACAATTCCATCTTTTGGTTAAATACAGATTACCAGATTTTTTTTTCTCATCTTAGAAAATTTCTAGAAACATTTAAAAAAGAGCTCATATAAAATGATCTAAATGCTTATGCTTAATAGTTTTGCAAAAAATGTAATGTTTTAAAGTTGAGGTTATCATAGTTTACATTAAGGGAGCTACTAGGGCACTGCTGGCAATTAGGTATTTTTAAAGAGAAACTGAAAATACCAACCCTACTGATGTCTAGTCAAGCTTTTCAGTCAGTTCTATTGGGAGGATCTGAGATTTACCAATTGCAGTATTTCTGTGGCTGTAACAACAACAACAACAACCACAACCAAACTCTGTGATCTTTTAAACATATGATTAGTAGACCAAAGCTGAGAGGGGCCTTATGAGACCTCGTTGCTAAGAAATTTAGAGCCTTTCTTGGATTGTGAATCGCCAACACTTTGTGGACTTCTAATGAACTCTGTGTAAGGATTGTGCTCTAGATAGCAATTGTGCTCTATAGGTATGATTCCCCTAGAATGACTCAGTGTATAGCCTACTCCATTTCAAACTAGGGAAGCTTCTCTTTAAAATCTTCAGGTTGAAAATTGACCTCCCTCTTTTGTATACTAAAACGTTTTTCGTGAGTTTTCACTCTCTTGCTTTTCTGATTTCTCTGATAAAGCAGTATATTTTGATATTTAATTACTTCACTTTTTTCCAAGTTTGCCTTTAAAAGTAGTGAGAGTAATTTGCTTAGCCATATAGTGATTACGAACAAATTTCCCCCTTTTAATTTAATTAATTAATTAATTAATTAATTAATTTAGTTTTTTAACCAATGGACTCAAAGGCAGATCTCTACCTCCTAATAAAGTCAAATGAACAGCATAAGCATCAAAACAGATGCAAAATTTGTCTCAGTTAAAATGTGGGCTAGGAAAGTTGGTTATTGAAAATATTCACTAATAAAATTATAGAACCAGCACATGAAAAATAGCAAGGAAAAAATGGGTTGGTCCTCAGCAAATGTCATGTTTCTTTTTCAAACTCTTTTTTCTTTTCTTTTCCCCTAAAACTTGGCATTTCTTAAGATTTGTTTGTGCATTTTCTGTTCATTTCTAAATACACTTCTGCTAAAGTTCTGGTCCACCATTTTGGCTTGCAATATCATCACTATGTGGATTTCACAACTAGGTATATTCTTTGAATACTGTGCTGGTTAGTCTCTGCCTGCCCTCAGGTTCTTCTCTGCCCTGATTTGTGCCATAGGAGACTGGTTTCCATAAGCTGCATCACCCTGGCTGTTTGCCTTGCTTTGGTTGGGTTTAGACAATGGAAGGATGGGAGGAAAGTGAATTGGGGTAATTATTTCTCTTCTTTCGGCTCTTGTAGGCTGGCTCCTTCTCTACCACCACAGACCCAGGTAACATCATCTCCTCCTCCTGCTCCTTTGCATGTAGAGTTAACTAACAGCAGCTTCCTTCTGTTGCTAGTTTGTGTGACTGTCCTTTTTTTTAAATTGTTATTATTATTTTTTTATTGGGGAATATCGGTGAATAGTGTGCATCTCCAGGGACCATCAGCTCCAAGTCGTTGTCCTTCAATCTAGTTTTGGAGGGCACAGTCCCGCTCCAAGTCCAGCTGCCAGCTTTAATCTTAGTTGCAGGGGGCGCAGCTCACCAACACTTGCGGGAACTGAACCAGCAACCTTGTTGAGAGCTCACATTGTAATGAACTGAGCCATCCGGCAGCCCCTCCGGAAGCTCAGAGGCAGCTCGGTGTCTTCAATGTAGTTGTGGAGAGCGCAGCTTACTGGCCAATGTGGGAATCGAACCAACAATCCCATTGTTTAGAGCTCTCACTCTAACCAACTGAATCATTCAGCCGCCCCAACTCTGTCTCTTTGAGTCCCTTAATCCTGCCTACACTTTGGATCCTGACAGAGGCAACAATTTCTTAGAGTACCAGCAATCATGTTAAGTGTTAGAGATTTAGTGGTGAACAAAACAGATAATGTTTTTGTCTTTGTCTTTGTCTTTGCTTACATCCTAGTGTGTAGGCATAGTCAATAAGCCCGTAAACTAATAGTAAAAGCAACGCCTACCATTTGTGGTGAGATTTATAATAGCAATAGGATGGTATAAAGGACAGACAGATGTGGGGATTGGAGGGTGAACTAATTTAGATATGGATATAGTTTCCTGTGAGGGTAACAAATGAGTTAAGACATCAATGATTAGAAGCAAGCTAGCCATTTGAAGGACAGGAGAAAAAAATCAGCAAATACCAAGGGCCTAAGGCAGGATAGAAGTTGGTGATACTTAAATCTATATCTAAGTAGAAAACCTCATATTTAAATCCTCTTCTTATATCTGAAAGTTTTTATAGATACACATTTATATGTTGAACAAAGACTTAGATTGTACTTGCCGTGTATCAGACACTGTTGTAAATGCTGTACATTATCTCATTTGATTTTCATTAAAATCTTAAAAACAGATGCTATTTTCTCCACTTTATAGAGGAGGAAACTGGAGCAGAGAGAAGCTGTGTCCTGTTGTCATCTCAGATTTGGTGGATCCAGGACCAATTTTATCATTTCTAATTCTATCAGTCTTATTATATCAATAGGATTCTCATAATCTCAACCCCACAGGGTAGAAACTTTGATATTATACTTGATTTTTTTCTCTCTCATTCCCTTTCTCAGGCATGAACCCTTGTCAATTGTCCCTTCAAACCATCTCTTGTATGTGTGACTGCCTTTCTATTCTCACCAGCAATACCCTAATGCAAACTCATTTCTTCCCCCTGGATCACTGGGTTACTTTCCTCCCTGCCTCAGAAGGCGACAGTCTGAAAGAGCTGCCAGATTATTTCTTCCTTAGAAAACCAATTCATCGTGTTAGTACCTTTTTATCAAAATTACTGAAGTCCTCACGATTCCAACAACAACAACAAAAACAAAAACACGTATCATTAGAGTGCTTTGCAATCTAGCTCTGTTCTCTTTATCCTTAATTTCCTATTTTTTCAATGTGGGTCTTCTGTACCTGATTTTCTAATTTCTTTACTATTTTCTGCACATGGAGTAATCAGAGATTCCATGTGTATCATTGCCCTCACCTATGTATTGGATGAACATGTTAGTTGTGTGTGGGGGAACATGTTAATTTATGAATCCATAAGGATTTGGAAAATTCAATTAGTATGTATTACAAAAGGATTATGAACATGTGACCGAGAACAAATTTATATATGAGAATTGACTCTCTCTTCCTACATTTACCATGCTGATTAAATAACAACAAGGGAAGGTGTTTTAACTCTGTGTGTGTGTGTGTGTGTCTGTGTGTGTGTGTGTGATTACCTATCACAATTTCATTTCCTTTAGTCAGCAGCTCTTTTGCTAACTTAAGTGTTGTACTCAACTATGAGGAATATATTGAAGGAAATTAAATCCATTTATTTAATATATATTTATTGAGCTATTATTTTGTGAAAATCCCATTTTAAGAGCTATGGGAATAAAATATAATATGCTTTTTCCCTTCAGGGGACTTAGAGACCATCAGAGTTTAAAATGAAGTTATATACATTCCCCTGGAGGGTTACTAGTGAATAACGGAAGGAGTTGGAGGAGGAACCCAGGCACCTATGTAGGTGAAAACCACCCATTAATTGATTCAGTATTTGGGTTCACTACTTTGAAATGGAGTTTGAATTTCTTTCCCTTTAGCTCAAAGCTGCTCTCTGGCTCAGTCTTTAATCTTTACTTATGATTCTCAGCACTAAGAAACAGCCAATATTTATCTGAAATTAAAGACTGAGGGATCAATGTTTTAAAAAAGTACATAGTAATCAATCTCCTAGGGTATTTACTCATTTTCAGAATCACTTCTATTTCAGTCAATGAAAAAAACCTAGGACTTATTGTTCTTTCTCAATATCTATTTTCCCCCCAAACATAACATGTTCTTATGTCTGCATAATTCAGTCTAGAATAATGCCCTGGGAGTTCCAATAAGACAGTCTAGGGTGGCTTTTGTTACTCTTTGCACGTCAGTCTAGTCGGGATGGGAGGAAAGATCTTGGTATTTCAAATCTTTTAGAACTCATTAGAGTGACCATGTGCTCGCCAGTTTCAGTTCTCCTTTGAGGTCTGTCCATCAATATAAGTTGTGTGTATGTCTCTTAGTTTTCTCATTGTCAAAATAACAGCTACAGGAACACACACACACACACACACACCTCTCCCAAAGACCAACATAAACTTTTATGAACAATACGGCTTAAACTTGCGGATCTCAAATTCAAACGTGTGCTAAGGCCAGCCAGGAAAATCAAGTGAGTGTGGGGGGCACAGTGTCATAGGGAGATACATGTGGATTGTGACAACCTCTGCTTGTTTTCATTTTTGTTACTACATGGGAAGGAGTCTCCAGTGTTGCCATACAATTTGAATTATGCCAAGAGAAGCTAAAAATCCACATTTTAAAAATATAAATAAATACATTTTTGTGATCGTTAATTTTATGTGTCAACTTGACTGGGCCACAGGGTGTCCAGACAGGGTGGTCAAACATTATTCTGGGTGTTCATGTGAGATGTTTATGAATGAGAAAGCATTTGAATCAGTAGACTGAGTAATGCAGACTGCCCTTTCTAGTGTGGGTAGGCCTCATTCAATTGATTAAAGATTTGAATAGAACAAAAGTACTGAATAAGAGGAAATTTTTCCTGCTTGACTAGTTGAGCATTGATTTTTTTCAAGCCTTTGGATTCAAATTGAAAAATTTTTTCAAGGCTTTGGATTCAAATTGAAAATTTGACTCTTCTTGGGTCTCAAGCCTTCTGACTTTCAGAATGGAACTTACACCATCAGCTGTTTCTTAGGCCTTTGAAGTTGGACTGGAGCTACATCATTAGCTCTCTGGGGTCTCTAGCTTTTCTCCATAATCGTGTGAGCAGCCAATTCCCCTCACCTCTTTCTCTATCTGTCTCTATCTCTATCTATCTCTATATCATCTATATCTTTATCATCTAGATAGATATATAGATATATGCTTATATATCTATATATACATATCCTATTGACTCTGTTTCAAAACAAAACAATGACATGAGATCCTTCCCCACATGACTAAAGGCCATCATTTCATACTTTATATTAAATCTATAAGAGAACAAACGTTTTCTTAGCTGCTCCATATTTCATTGTATCTCACAATAAAGATATGATTTCAATTCAATATGTAGAGCAGTGTCAGTGCCTTTTCGTTATCCCCACACAGCTCTAGTGATCATTCTAGCTCTTTCTTGGGCCTTCCAGCAATAAGAACCACTCCATTTCTGGGCCATATGCTTGTCAATCACTGTTCCTTTAGCTTCATAAAATCTATGCGAATGCTTATTGGGTCTAATGAATTCTTAGACCAGAGGCCTTTTCTCCTCAGTCCCCATTATAGGTGGTATTAGGGAAGTTGGGGTGTTAGTTTCAGTATTCCAATTAGGTAAGTAGTGGGACTTTATTTTATTTATTATAATTATTTTTTAGGGGAACAGGCCTTTATTGGGAAACTGTGTGTATTTCCAGGACTTTTTATTGGGGAATGAACAGTAGTGTGTTTTTCGTAGGACTCATCAGCTCCATTCAAGTCAACTTGTCCTTTTAATCTTAGTTGTGGGGTACGTAGCTCAGCTCCAGGTCCAGTCACCATTGTTAGTTGCTAGGAGTGCAGCCCACCATCCCTTGCGGGAGTCAAACCAGCAACCTTGTGGTTGAGAGCCTGCGCTCCACCAACTGAGCTCCAATCAACTGAGCCACCCGGGAGCTCAGCAGCAGCTCATTAACTTCAATCTACTTGTGGAGGGTGTAGCTTGCTGGCCCATGTGGGAATCAAAACAACAGCCCTGTGGCTCAGAGCTCCAGCTCTAATAAACTGAGCCACCCATCTGCCCGAGGGACTTTATTTTTAAACAAACTAAACAATATACGTCAAAAGGGTTGTAGGTAGTCTCCTTTTCAAGGTAGTCTCCTTTAAAAAAGCTATGATTAATTTAATAAAGATACTGTCATTATTCAAAAAATATTTTTTAATCCCTCTTTTCGACTTTCCTTCTAAAACAATTTCACAAGAAAATTTTCTACAATGTAAGTTAGTTACCTTGTTCTTGACTAAAACCATGATTAGCCAAATTAAAATATTCACCTTTTAAAATAACTTTTGGTTAAAAGGTTAATTTAAATATACTCTTCAAGAGAAAGAGATTTGCTACCACTAAAATTACACAGAAGAATGCACCATAGACAGGTTGCTAAAATATTTTGAGCAATGGCCATATCACTGGAACAAATGCATAATATACAAAGATGACTGCTCTGAAGGGGGTCACGTGGAGTTGTTTCGGTGTATTTATTTAGAACTCATTGTGGGGACAAAGCCCCAAAAAGCAGTTTCCAGGCTCTCGGCCTCACATAGAAAGGTGCTGGCTCGGGTAGTAAATGGCCATCAACTGTGATCAGATGGCCATCAGCTGTGGCTAGTTGGCCGTCAGCTGTAACCAGTAAGCCATTGGCTACTAATATAACTAGCATAAAGAGAGAAGATGGGGGCTAGCAAGAAGATGGTGGCTGGCAAGAGTGGATTGCAGAGAGGCGGATGCCGCCGTTGAGAATATATTGGTTTGACTCCCCTACCTATGGCTCCGTGGGTGTTCCTTTTTGGCCTCACCATGTCCTGCATTCTTATGTGGGGAGCAGGAGCTGAGACCCTGCCGGACGTCCCGCATGACAAATGGTGTAGTGAGCAGGGTCCCCTGCACGACATTCATTCTTATTACCTGAAAGAATGGACCACAAACTCATTGAGTGAGTTTGATTGGGAGTAAGACAACAGGAAGTGTGATGAGTGTAAGGAGGAGGCTCTGGCAAGAGCAGGCAGCTGGTAATCTGCAACAGTCAGATGATCGGAAGGTTCTGAGCCCCGTGTTGCCAAACTGCTGATGTTTCAACAACTGTGGAGAATGCAGAGGAGTCTGGTGACTCAGGGGTGACTAATATATTCATTATTTGGTGGTCATTTCTTAAGTCATGTGGTATCCAAACAAGAGGGGAGAAGATAGAAACTCAAAGTGCAGATTGTGTATTTGAGAAATTGACCTGTGGAAGGAAAAAAAATAAATAAATTGGGATGTTAGCAAGATCCAGGGGACTTTCTTGAAGGTGGATATATAAGAGAGAAGGGAAGGCTTCTGAGGGTAGGATATGAGTAATATGAGTGGAGAGGGACCAGAGAAGGTGCTGTGGAGACAACAGGACTAGCTGAGAAGTCTGGGACCAGGAGATCTCATCCTTTGGAAAAGAGATTTATTGTGGTAGAGTGAGAAGATCAATTATTTGCGTAAAAATAGAAAACACACTTATCAAATTTGTGCATACTACCAATCTGTGAGGAGTAGCTAATATGATTGATAATAGAGTTAAGATTCAAGAATTCATTTTGGAATGTGGGAATGATGAATTGAAATAAACTGAATGTTTAGTAGTGATAAATGCAAAATTTTCCCTTTATACTAAAATAAATCATTGAAAGTACAGCATGGAGGGAAAATGACTTAATATCATTTCACGTGGAAAAGATTAGCATCTTTTACTTGATAAAAAGCTAAAATATTAATGATGCCAGAAGGGTAACATGATTGCTTTAAAGTTAATGCAAACCTATGTTTAATGAATTGGGAGAGTATAGGATCCAGCTCAAGAGAGTCTATAATTTGGTATGTGAAATATTTAAAACTGGGCAGAGAGAACAGTCCATAATTGGGGCACTAATTAAGCTATGATGCATTCTCATAATGGGATACTCTGCAGTTATGAAAAAGAATAAGGACACTCTCTATGAACTAATTGGGAAAGCTTTTCAGGATATACAGTTCAGCAAAACAATGAAGGTGCACAACAGTATATACAGCATGCTACCTTTTATCTGTGAAATGGAGAAACGAAGTAAATAACAAATATATAATCATATTTGTTTTCACTTGCATAACAAAATTCCAAAATAGTAAAAAGGAATTTAAAAATCTGATTATTCATAGCAGGCAGAGTAGAAGTGGAGTAGACAGGGACAGGGTAGGAATAAAGTTTCTCAATGTACCCTTTTAAATGTAGTTTTATTTGACCAGGTGAATGTATTACCAAATTAAAAAATGTTTTTAAAAGTGAGACTGGTGAGGTGGATGGTTGAAATTTATAACAGAGAACATAAGATCCAGGGCCACTATCCATAATTATAGTCTTCCTAATGATAGGGTTTGCACTTCATTAGTCTGTTCTTTCCCATTGTATCTGCAATAATAATTGTCATGTAGAAGACTATCAATTAAATGTTTACTGATCAAATGAACAAATGCATGAGTGATATGACATGAAATGATATCTCTCCTCAAATGTACTAATGACTTGTGTTACAGAATTAGTCCTGTTTCAGTTCTATGTGATCAAAGTAGAATGTATGAATGACAATTATGGGAAGAGAAAAAAACAATTAGTTCTTTCAACACACATGTTTGAGAGACTGTTATGTAGCAGGTACTGGGGAAATCAAGTGGAATTAGACACGGCTTAAGCTTTTAAGAGGTTCACAGTTTTGAATCAGGGTGTCCGACCCAGAGATGATCATGGTATAAGGAAATGGGCACAATACTAGAGACAGACGTAGGCAGTTTGGAGAGTGCTGAACAAACACGGGATGAAGGCGTATGTATGAGTGTGTATGCATATTTGAGGTGGTCATAGTTAGCTTCCTGGAGAATGGCATACCTGAGCTTAATTTTAATATAAAGAAGGGAAGGGAAGGAGAAAAAGGGATAATCCAGAGAGAGGGAGGGTAAGACTCAGATCACAGAAGAGTAGGTTGTGTTATGAGGTACATCGAGCAGATTTTCTTGGGAGCATTAAGGTCAGAGCAGGGATGGCAGGATATGTGACAAGAAATGTCCACCCTGAATTCAGTATCAGAAAGATGTTTCCAGCAGACTGCCTGATGAAAGAGGGAATGGGCCTTCATGGAAGTTTTCACGTTCAAGCCCAGAAAGTCTGCATGGCTACTTCACAGTGCTGTGGGAAATAAGAGCAGATACATACTCAGGATATGTATATATAGGAAACAAAAACCAAAAAACATTGACTTTAAAATACAGCAGTCCCTCCCTTATTGGCAACTTCACTTTCCATGGTTTCAATTACCTACAATCAATCACAGACTGAAAATATTAAGTGGAAAATTCCAGAAATAAAACAATTAGTAAGTTTTAAATTGCATGCCATTCTTAGTAAAGTGATGAAATCTCGCGTGGTGCTACTCCAGACATGAAGTGCCCCTTCGTTAGTGTATCACCCTTTAGTCATTTAGTAGCCATCCGGATTATGAGATCTACTGTCATGATACCTCAGTGCTTGTGTTCAAGTAACTCTTATTTTACTTGACAATGACCCCAGAGTGCACAAGTCATGATGCTGGCAGTTCAGATATGCCAGAGAAGTGGTACAGTGCTTTTACACATAACCAGAAGGTCAGCAGTAGCCTCATGCTACATCATAAGGCCTGTGTCATTCACCTCACTTCATCTCATCACTTGCCTCAGTTTTATTATCTCACATGATCACAAGAATAAGGATGAGTACAGTACAATAAGCTATTTTGAGCGAGAGAGATGATATTCACATAATTTTAAAAGTGTATTGTTATAATTGCTCTATCTTATTGTTAGTCATTATTGTTAATCTCTTACTGTGCCTAATTTGTAAATTAAACTTCATCATAGGTACGTATGTAAAAGAAAAACGTAGTATGTGAAGGTTGCGGTACTATCCATAGTTTCAGGCATCCACTCGGGGTCTTGGAATGTATCCCCTGTGGATAAGGGGGAATTACGGTAGAACTTTGTCCTTTACAAGAATTGCATTGCAGGAGAGAAGCAGGGTGAGACCTTTACACCCGTTTCCCAACACATCAAAATTTCAGGTTTTCTTTTACACAAGTGCTAGTTAGAATGACCTTCCCCATTGCCTGATGGTTAGCAGGGGAGGAACAGCGCCATTACACTCAGGAAAAGGATAGGAGACCTCATGATACTAAGCAGCATGGAAGATGGATCCATCTTGAAGTTAGTGAACTTGAAAAACGCTGTTTGCAAAAGGTGTTGATCAGAATTTGAAAAGAGCCTTGTAATTGGTAATGCCTTAAGCACTCTTATTTTGTTGAAGCTTGAGCTTTTTCTAAGAGCTGTTTGTATAGAACTGTCTTATGGGGAGGTGAGGGATTTTTTTTTTTTCTTTAGTAAGAATAGTAAAGAGAAGGAATCTAAGCATACTGTAAAGAGTTAAAATCAGATGGTCATTTGTGATACTTGACAGTCTTCAGTTCAATAATGTGAAAGATGGTTGTTAAAACCTGCCCTAGGACTGTTCTAGCCTCATATCTCCCCAAAGAAAGAATCTCTTTGAGAGGAAGAAGGTTTTTTGTTTGCCTTTTCTCCCCAGAACTTCATACAGAAGCTTATTACCTAGGAGGCATATTAAACAAGTTCTTTTAAAATGTGTTTTGTGAATGAATGAGGTAGAGGATCACCAATAGTCTTTTATATTTGTACCAAGTGATAGTTCTGTGTTAACTAGCTTCTGTGAATCTTCTAATAAAACACACACACACACACACACACACACACATCTTCTACAGATGAAAACGCTGAGGAGCAGCAAAGTTAGGTAAAAAACTTGCCTGAGATCACACAGCTAGTCAATGATGGAACACACAAACCTTTCTGACTCCAAAGCTCATGGTCATAGACTGCTCTACTTAAACATTTATTTGGCTTGTTCTATTATTCATTCTCTTTCTATGTATTTTAGATTTTAAATTATTTTCGAAAGCTACGTAAAGAAAACAAGGTGGTATTTTTTCCCCCTTTAAATTAAGCCACAATATCCTCATGCTCATTAAAGAGGCATCTCAGGGTAGCAGCCTGCCTTTCCCAGGGGAAGCCCATATCTGCTTTAGAGATTTGTCCTGTAATTTGGAGAACTGGTAGAAGCTGACAGTGTAGTGAGCAGGGTACAATCAGCTTCCTGACATGGGAAGAAAGACTGTGAAGAGGTCAACTCCCAGGAGCCCCTAGGCGCCAACTGTGGGACAGAGCTAACAACTTCCAGAGGGACTTGGGGCCAGCCTTTCCTTTCCAGATGGCTCATTGCAGGACGGAGGGTCTCACAGTGGGGGGCTGTGGAAGGGACTGTCCTGGAGGCAAGAAAAAGTCATAACAAAGAGAAACCCTTCAAATACCAACTGGGGCACTCTATCCCTGGAAAGGAAGGTTCCAAAAGACTGTCGCCTCACAGCAGGATGCTGTCTCTCACACTGCTCAGCTGGACTCACCCAAGCACTCTCTTTGATGTCAGTAATTATAAATACACTAAATAAGATCTTGCATATATTTCACTCTTTAGCAAAAGTGATTACACTAATCACTAGCATTCGAGGGTGTGTCATGATAGTCAAACACTTGAGTTGAATTCTTTATAACCTTATAAGAGAAGCAACAGCTTACACATTTGGTACTGTTAGTTACCGAAAATATAATTTAACCAATCTTGGCCTGCAGGAAATGTAACTCTGTAGCCATCATTTCTTGAACTTGTCTCTCAAGCAAACAACAAAAAGCACATATAAAACTCACAAAGTTAGTTTTTCTTCACATAGCTATGATTTTCTATCTTTCTTATGCTAAGAAAACCCAGGAGAAACATATTACTTTGAAGAACTTTTACTTTAGTTTTTTTAGGATTACAATTATGATAACATTCAGTTTTATCTTTCGTTGTATTACTAATCCCAAAGACCTTATACAATTGCTAAGGCATTACATTGAACACATTCAGAAGCCACTGTTTAATTCACCATTTCATTATTGCTAATTTGTCAAATTGCTGTACAAGTATATATTTTTCAAAGAGCTTTTAATACACAAGTTATTTGCTCGTTCAGATAATTTGTCCTACTTTATAGCTAAAATCTTTGCTCAAGGTAGTTGAGTGACTTGCAGGTTGGCAAGTGGTAGATGGAAGACTACCAGCTGGCGTCAGATTTTTAGTCTAGGGCTTCCATTATTGTGTTATCTTGCTTCTGAGGGGAAAAATTTATCTCAGTTACTAGTAACCTTGACACAGTCCACTTTCTATTTATGGCTGCTTCATATACAGTTATTTAAAGCAGGGGGAGAAGAGGAATAGAAGAATCTAGTGGAGGGTGGTGATAGATGAATATCTGAAGGTGTTAGTCCTTGACTGATTTCATCTGCCTCTCGGGACTATTTCTCTGGTCACTGCTGTGCAGCTGGGGGCAACATTTCTCTCAGAGTTGGCTAGTTTGGTTATTCTAGAAGAAATGATAACAATCAGGCGAAGCTGAAAAATCAAACAGCCCACCTCCTAAGTGAAGTGCGGATATGACAAGAAAACTTTACTCAACCCTCTAGAATTTCCTTGGTCTCTTCTCTTCTGCCATCTTCTCTTTTACACTTTCTGTCCTCCCTCTCCTCATTCTTGTTTCCTTTTCTTTCAGTGTTGATATCCATTTCTCTCCTTTGGCAGTTTTGTGAGTCTCTTGGCCTTACTTTAAACAAAGGATCATGGATTTTGTTTAACAAATAAGTTAAGGAACCAAGAACTTAGTGGCCACAACGTCATGACATGCTTGTCTGTGTCAAATAATAATGAACAGTAGTACCTCTTCCTTTTACCAACAGTTTGTTTAGCTAGAGCGGGCAATGTACTCAGGATATATCTCTCTATCTTTATCTCTATTCGCACCTGCATTTCCATCTCTATTTCTATTGCCTCATCTATGTATCTATGTAGCCATCTCTCCCTCCTTTTTTTTTGTCTCTCACTGGTTTGCTTGCTTGATTTCTTCTTTCTCCAACATGAAAAAGAGAAAACTATCAGTTATATTTTAGCTTACACAGCTAAGTAAAAATTATTATTATTTTTTATTTTTCTCAAGGATTTGTAAAACAAGAGTCATCATATAAGCAATATACTGACCTAAAAATGTAACATTTAATAAGAAAATTAGAAAGTGTTATAACTGGGCTGGGAATGGTGAGAGATGTCTAATTCCCATTACGCAAAATCCAGCTGAGGAGATCCTTAATTATAAAGGATCTGGTAGTCACTAAACTTGAAAGTTTACACCTTTTAACAAATTCTATGTTAAAATTTATAGAAAATTTCCACAATACATGGTGATGGTGGTTGTTAAAAATCAATAATAAATTTAGCGGGCAGTCATACGACAGTTTTTCCTATGCTTTTTACTAAGAAAAATATCAAATATTTGCGATAGTTAAGCAATTAGGTGAGACTGGGGACAAAATGCCAAATGAGTGGAATAAACTTCAACAGGAAGTCAACTGGCCATCTGAATGGGGAAAATGACTTTTAGGTTCTTTGTGTGAATGTTTAAGGCAATAATTGGAGGGGAAAAAACAACAACCGAGTACTTAATACTAAAGTTTATACTACGATTTAGGACTCAAGGATAGAGAAGGCTAAGAATAGTTACAACTTTATATTAAAACTATTGTGGCAAAAATTGTTAATTGTCTATCCATTATCCACTGCCCCCCCCCCTTTTTTTTTCACTAAAAGAACCTCTATATCAATGAGTGATTATCAAACTAGCTAACAAAATGTCCCAACTTCCCTTCAGATATAAGAGTCAATGAGTAACAAACAGGAATCTTTAACAACAGGGTTACTCAGTTGCAAGTATCTTTTTGTGACACTCTTTACTTTTATGTGGAATGTAGACATCATGGAGGGAGAATAGTGACTGTCTTGTGACCACAAGGTGGCCCTCTGAATTAGGACTATGAAAATGGCAAGCAGAAAGAGAGAAGAGCCTGGGGTACTGATTACAACATAGACTGCCATACTAGCCCTATACTGACACCTTTGTCTGCATTACATGAGAAAACTATCCCATTTATATATGTGTACATGTATGTATACTGCATTTCACATATCATATACATGTATGGATTGTAATCAATCTTGTTGATTCTCTTAATAGTTCTTCCCCATCCTTCAGCAATCTCAGTCACATTACACTTCTGCCTTGTTTTCCATACAATTATTACTTTTTCACTATTCTATAATTTCTTTTGTGTTATGTTTATTGTCCATCTCTCTTTGCTAAAATATCAGCTCTGATAGAGCAGGGATCACTATCTGTTTTGCTCACTAAATTATCTGGCACATTGTAGGTGCTTAAGAAATATTTATTGAATAAATTGGTGTGCTGCTACATGCAAGAACAATAATGAAATGCTTGGCAACACCTATTAATAAATTGTAAATAGTAGAGAATGTAATCTTCTATGTGTATGTGGGCTATCTGTCCCTGGATTTTATGTGTAACGTTGGCTATTAAAACTCAAGAAAGGATAAGGGACTTGGTTAAGAACTACCAAAGGGCAGTTGAAGAGGGCTGGATGTGAAGGTGAACTTTGAAAAAGCTAAGTTGCTTAGTTTGGTCAGCCAAGCTGAAAAGAGAATTAGCTAAAGGACAAAAAAACATAAAGGACAGAAAGAAGAATTCTTTATCAGATTCCAATCCTTAGTATGAAACGTTATTAATTTTAGCCCGACAGAGATAAGTTTCATGTAAATGTAAGCATATAATGTAAAGATGTCAGTAATACCATAGAGAACTCATTGCCCTGACTAACATATTCATGTCAGCACCAAATCTGAGGAGGCTGGAACTTGGACACGGTAGGGATCTTTTCAGATAGGACTCAGGTGAGGGGACTCAGATAAGACTCCAGTGCCAGGACAGAACTTGGGAGGGGTTGAAGGGAGGAAATGGGAAGCCAGGTAGGGAGCTGAGGAAAGGAGATTCATCCTTGACCTGGGGTACAAGGCAAGTTCATACTGCCACTGGACTATGAGGTCAGCAGGGTGGAGTACCCAAGGATCTGAATATCGACACACAGGAGATCATGTCATTTATGCCATATCATATCATATCATATCATATCATATCATATCATATCATATCATATCATTATGGAATCCAACTAATCCTGGGACTGGAACAGGACTGAACACATAGATATGCTGCATGGCCCCAGCTCTAGTTCTTGCAGTGCTGCATAGCAGCAGGAAAACTAAATATTGGAAATGACGTAGAAAACATAATCTTGAATGATAAAAAAATGGCCTATCTGAATCTGCAAATTCTGAACATTTCTGTTTATGCTTATCAAAGAGAAGAGAAAGCATGAAGTATAAATAACTCCATATCGAGTCTAAATAAGTTAAATAATTTTAGATTCCTAATGAGTACTTTAAGGGAGGCAGGGCTATTTGGAGTATATCAGTGACATTTTTACCCCCCTTTCTTCTGCCTCTCCTCCCACCCCCTTCAAGTCGTTGTTTTTCAGTCTAGTTGTGTAGTACACAGCTCCCTGGCTGATGTTACGAGCCTTGCGCTCCCCTCGGCTGAGGCAGTCTGTCGCTGGTCATCGGTCAGTGTATCACAGCAACTCACGGCAGCTCTCGCTGGCTGCCGGCCACTCATGCTGGCCACCGGCAGCTCCTGGCAGCACACAGCAGCCCATCTCGAGGGAGAGCTGCTGTTCACAATCTTAGCTGTACAGGGCGCAGCTCACTGGCCCGTGTGGGAATTGAACCGGTGACCTCGGCTTAGGAGCATGGCGCTCCAACCACCTGAGCCACCAGGCTGGCCCTGAAGTTGATTTCTATGGAACAATCACAGCTTCCATTAACCTATCTTGGTGTCACTCTCAGAAAAGTGTACTAACACGGAGGAACCATGAATCTAATTCAGTTTATCATTTTTTAAAAAATTAAATGAGCTTGTAAAAAAAAAGAAACTACAAAAATTAAAATGAAAATCTTCCATGTGGAGTGTTAGCATTTAGTATTATAACCATTACTAATCTTCTTACTTGTAATTGGGTTTTGTCCTTTGGCTTACCTTTGATATTTGTATATAGAAAATTTACAGAATTGCCTTGTGCCTTATTGTCCATTTTAATGCCAATGTGGCAAATCATTTACCTACAAAATTATTTCAGCACATGTCTTGAAGTTTGTTTCTATAAATGCCCTGATTTTGCATTTTTATAGACATTATACTAGAGGAAGATATTTTAGCATTAATAAAACTTTTCTTTCAGAAACAATGACATAGTTGCGTTTTTATGTATGTCAATAGAGATGGACCTAGAGACCCATAAATTCACACTCAGAGCACTGTGGTATGTTTACCACAACAAATATGCTATTGCTAAATATGGTGACTTTTTGGAACTTCAGTGCCTACATCCAAAGGAGTGATTCTGGCTTCTAGGGGTGATTATTTGGTGGAGGACATGTTGTCTACCATATGGTCCTTTGCCAATATCCTTCATGATGGTTTTCATGCAAGCAAGGTTGATCCTGCCTATAAGCCAGTTCAGTGAAAAATCATTATTAGAAAAAGGAATGAACCTTTTATCAGCTGAGGAAACCAATACTCTTTATCCTTTGTTTTCCTCTAGTCACAATAAATAAACACATTAATTCACTGTATACAAAGGACATGAAGCTCAATTATTTACTAGAGGCATAAATTAAATGCTGAACATAGGTCAGACAGCAGGGTATCTTTCTTTCTTGAGAAAGTAAAGAGAAAGAGAAAAGCATTTGATGCTTCTAATCCTGCCTGTTCATATTATAGTGAACACGTCATGTTTAATCCATTTCGGTGTTGGGCTTTAAATTTTCATGTTTTCGTCCTGTTTTTTTTAGTGAAAGCCTGTGTGCAGACCAGCCATAGTGCTTGATTGTTTTTATCTGAACAAATGTCTCCATTCTTACCAAAAGGCTTGTGTATTCTTTACCCTTTCTCTTCCAAATGACCTGTCAAAACTCAGAAATGTCATGTTAATGTTTTATGGACAGACTACCCCAGATGCTTCAGGAAATGGCAGCACCACTTCAATAATTCACATGGCGTTTCTGCTCTACTTTTCACAGTATCTGTAGAGTTTCAGCAGTGAAAAACCAGATAGCAATAGGGCTTCTCGGCAGCGTATCAATCTCTAGAGCTTTGTCCAGTTCTAATTCTGTTTTTTTCCCCTCCTTAAATGAAAAAGTCAAACAATTTCCATTTTCCAGTGCTAGTGGGAATCATCAATCCATTCTCACACAAAGGCTGTTTCAAGTTCATTTTGTGGTTCAACTTTCACACTCACTCTTACCTATTGGATTTATTGACCTTGTTTTATAATTAGCAACTTATTTTATATTAACTTGTTCGTTCATGATCCCATCCATAAATATCTTGGTACCTTACCTCAATGAAAATGCCCTTACTGAGCAGGGAATGCCCACTTCTTTTATGTCAGTTTACTATAATCATACACAATCTGGCACCTAAAAGACTCTTTAAGTATTTTTAAAAACTTAAAACTATTATCATGAGCAAAATTTGCCTTTGTTTAAATACAGTGTGGTGGAAAGAAGAAACGGTTGGCAGCCAAGATGCCTTGAACCGAGTCTCAGTTTTGCCCCTGAACTTTTTTGGAATCATAGTCAAGGATCTGTTTTTTCATCTGTGAGGCAGGAATTCTAATACTTGTCTGACATCTCACAGGATCTGTGTGAGGATATAAAGAGATGCCATATGTAAATGTTTCATAAATAGAAGATCTTTAACGGGATTCTCTCAGTCTGTAAATGACTCTCGAATTCTCACGCGTTTTGGTCTCAACCTTTCCAGGTGTTTGTGCTCTGAATCAGCAGAAGTCCAAGTGGCAGTGCCTATTAGAAGCAACTCAACCTCATGGCTTTTAGAAGTGTTAAAATACCTCCCAAACAAGGACACTCAAGCAGAGAGGGTTCAGTTTGGTACAATCTTGTGTCAGAGAGTGTGAAAAAAGATTATGTAAGAGAAAACCATTTCTACTGGTTTCCTTCCAATAAAAGGATGTCCTACATGCAGGTCTAGTCATCTTTTTCTCAACCCTCATTATGAAGCAGTAAAAGGCATAGATTTTTGTTAGTTTGTTTGTTTGTTGTTTTTATTAGTTTCAGGTGTATGCCACTCACAAAGTGATAAACCCCTAGTCTACTATCCCTCTGACATTGTACATAGTTGTTACAATTCCATTGACTATATTCTCTATGCTGTACTCCATCCCATGTGTTGCCAATAAAAATGTACACAAGTGGACAATTTGGTCAACATTGCTCAAGCAGTAGTTCATCATAATCAGAAGTGTCTGGACACTGAGGTAACCACTTTGAGCACCTCTTGTAACTGCGGAAGTCAACCGTGACTTGTGTTCATCTTTTATTTTTGGTATATATTGAGTATTACAATTTTAATAGTTTGTTTTTCTTTCTTAAAGTGTGTATACCTTCTTTTGACACACTCTCTCTCTCTATTTGATTATAGTTGACATTCAATATTCTTCAGCTTCAGCTTCAGGTGTACAGCACAGTGGTCGGGCATCTACACCATCCATGAAGGGTCTTCCTAATAAGACAAGAAAAGGCACTTAGTTTTTTTTTTTTTTTTTTGAACAATGTTAAACTTACAGGGCTTTTGGTAAAAAGTTTTAAAATATAAGGGCATATACTTTTCTTTAGGGATCAATTTCCAAGGCAGATTCACTTCTATGCATAATCTAAAGCCTTGGGGTTTATAAAACAAAAATCTAGCATTCACCAAGTGGAGCATACTTTCCATGCTTAAAGTAGTTATTTGGAATTTTAGTTTACGTATAGATTATTTTTATATATGGCTCTAAGCATAATGGAAATGGTATATAAAAAAGTTGAGTACATTATCTTGTGGTATGTGTACTTGACCTGAATCTAAATGGTTTGTATATAGCAGACTTGCAGAGATTTCCCAAATTTATTTCTTATATTCTATTATCTCCCTTACCAAATGGGATATTGGCTTGATGTGGGGATGGCACATAGTAAGATTTAAAATACATAGCTCTTGTGTTTATAGTCTGCTTATATTATGATTATTTCTGGGCTTATCTCACCTTTATTGCAAGGGACTCAACCATGTTTTCATAACCTACATAATTACTTGAACATATTAGTTGCTCAATAGATACTTTAGGAAGAAATGAATAACTGTACTATGTACTGTCTTGACAGAATGATTTTTCTTAAATGATTTTCATAATATTTTCCTTTCAGCTGTTTATTACAGCATAACTTAAAACTCTTGGGCCTATTCAGTGTGAATCCATGAGGCAATTGATTTCATTGTCTCTGGGTGTTAGTTTCCTTATCTGTAAAATGAAGATGCTGAAATGGGAAGTTTTCAAATTTCCAAAAGCTAAGCCCTAAGTCTTTATCATCATTCAACTCAATGCCACCTCCCTGGTTTGCTGTTACGCCTACCTGGAATCTGTCATGTGCATTAGCTCACATGCACAATCACATGGAATTCGTGACATTTTCACTCTCTTTATGTCTAAATTCCTTAGAATTTCTTTGTACTTTTGAAGTAGAAATTAGATGGATGCAGGAATGTGTGTGTGTGTGTGTGTTCATGTATGTGTGTGTATAGAAATGGAAAAATGTTTGTAAAAATAGACATTTGTTATCTGTGGGTGGACTAATTTTTCTTATTTAACTGAAGAAAAGGAAGTCACATTATTGAACCAGCAAAGGATGATTTGCAGACCTCTGGAAAACTCTCCTGCTATCTTCAAATTAGATATTGAGACATGGGAGACCCACAGCATCTTGGAGAAGAAAGTTACAGAGAATAGAGAACATATGTACAATTTGGGGGAAGATATCCTCCTTCAAAATATGTGCTGCAAATAACATTCTTCATTCCAAGGAAATGACTTTTATTAGCTTAACCTAAATAATATTAGTAACCAGGTGCAAATGGTATAACTTAAGTTTAACATTTTTATAATGGGATATATGACCGTATTTCCCCCCAAATAAGACATAGCCAGACAATCAGCTCTAATGCATCTTTTGGAGCAAAAATTAATATAAGACCTGGTATATTATATTATATTATATTATATTATATTATTATATTATATTATATATTTGGTAAGACCCGGTCTTATAGTAAAATAAGGCTGGATCTTATTAATTTTTGCTCCAAAAGACGCATTAGAGCTGATTGTCCAGGTAGGTCTCATTTTCGGGGAAACACGTGATTATAGACAGTTTATTACTTTTCACTGATGGTTATTTTTCACTCATGTAGTCCATGGTGATGTCTCATAGCACCACCCTCCCGCTCACATTATGGTGGAGAGGGAAGCATCCCTGGCAGTCATCACAAGGATGTTTAGTCTGCAGTGTGTGAGTGCCAAGCCTCTTGTGCTGCAGAGTTCCAACTGTTCACTCTCAATTTTGATCTTGGCTTCAAGAAGGACCACCCCTCGTCTGCCACTTGCAGAAAAAAATGAACTGCTTACCATTGCTTAATGTTGTAAAATAACCTACTATTAATATTTGATTGTCCATGCTGTGATTTATTAAAGAAGCAAGCTAACAAGAGACTTTGCCTTTCCAGAGGAAAGTAAAGTGCATACAGTTACCACTTTGGGTACCTGTTATAATGAAAAAAAAAATTAAACCTAGACGAAGAAATATATTAATGGTCACGGTTACAGGAAATGGGGCATAAATATTAAGTATTGAGGACTTCTTAAATGCTAAAACATGTAATTGTGACATCTCCCTCTTGAAGGAAGCTGGGCACTGAGAAACGTGCTATGCTTTTGGCAGGAAGTCGCTGGCTCAGTCACTGAGTGGTTTGGTCCCAGCTGCAGGCTGATTGATGGCACCACATTGGAGAGCATCTTAGGGGAGCTGTTTACCCCCATCTTCCATCTGGAGCTGCTGGGATAGAGTTCACTGTGATGATGGCTACTGAATGAGTTGCACTGGCAGCACCTTGGAGAGGAGGAAGGATGGTGGCTGGGGAGCCAGCCCAGAATTAAAGGATGTCAGGGAAATGAATGGAGCTAAGCACTAAACAGCCAAATCTTCTCAAATATAATGGCATGGCAATTCAAAAAGAAAGACGGTGCACAGCTTTTAGAACCACGAAACAAGGAAATACTATATTTCTTTGTTCTTTCACTTTAGAGAGGTGACTTTCTAGAGATTTATTTCAGATCAAGGGAACATGCTACTTATGACTGAAATATAATGACTTTGCTGACATCTGCCTATTATTTAAAGTACATTTGACTACATTAGATTATAAACTTCTTTTGGGGAAGGCATCCAGTATTTTTCTGGGCACATTAACACCCAAGCAGGAGATGCATTCTTGATCTAGGAATCTGCAATTATTATGTATTAGGGAAATGACAAGAGGATATATATATATATATATATATATATATATATACATATATACATATATATGTATATATATATATACATATATATGTATATATATATATACACATACATATATGTACATATATATACACACACATATATAATAAAGTTATATATACATGTTTTCTATTTTTTCCTATTTTATGAGAGATAGTACAAAAAGTCCATGTAAGCATACAATCCACCAACCACAGATGTAGCCAGAGTAAATGCTAAGTGTTACAGGGGTGGGAGGCTGCTGTAGAAAGGAGAGCATGTCTGGGAATGAAGCCAGCAGGAGAGTGTCTAGAAAAACTCTGTGGAAGACAGTTGTAAGCAGAGTTTGAAAGGAGGAAGGGATGTTATTTTCTGGGTTTTTTGTTTGTTTCGTTTTTTACTCTGCTGCTTATAACTATGTATTATTATTTTGGCACTTGGGTTTTGCAGTGTTATAATACTTTCATTTTTTATAAACATTTCCCAAACTATGCTGATAGTTACATAGCGTGGCATGTAAATATCCCAGAGATGGAAAACATACAACTTTTAAGAAGATTGACTACTTAGGCTAGATTCTGAGTTGGGTTACAATTGGGGTAGTTTGGTTGGTGGAATAAAATCTCTGAGAGTTACTTGAAATTTGATAGAATTGATGTCATGAAGGGCGGCCTGCGGGGTCTCTGCTCCCGCTCCGCACATAAGAACGCAGGATATGGTGAGGCCAAAAAGGAACACCCACGGAGCCATAGGTAGGGGAGTCATGTTACTGTATTCTCACTGGCAGCTGGGTTGGAGGAACAGGAAGCAGGAGCCATACTGTTCGCAACCTGCTGTCCACTTCTCTGCAATCTGTAACCCGCAGTCCTCCGTGCTAACTGCAATCCGTGCTTGCCAGCCCAGGCACCATCTTCTTGCTAGCCCCCATTTTTTTTGCTAGCGTAGCCATGGCTGGTATATTAGTGCCCAGTGTCTCACTGGTTACAGCTGACGGCCAACTAGCTACAGCTGATGGCCATCCAATCACAGTTGATGGCCATTTACTACCTGAGCCAGCACTTTACTATGTGAGGTCGAGGACCTGGAAACTGCTCTCTGGGGCTCTGTCCCCACAAGAGATCATTGCAGTGGTAAGGTCAAAATGATAGTTGAGGAAGGTGGAGTTAGCTGCATGGCATTCCTTAGGATTTTTTGGGGGGAAGGAGATTTGAAGGAGGTAAAGATGAAGTAGTCAGAACACAGCTGAAGTATCTACACACCTTGATTCTAATGCAAACAAGGAAAGGACCAATCTGAGAATATATTTGTCAGCACATTCTTTTATGACAGTCTTGTTCATTTTGCTATGTGGAGTTTGTGGATTGGTTCCCAATTCTCACTATTCTTGTTATGCCATGTATTATCACTTTACTCCCTATTTTTGCGTAAAGTTAATATAATACTTTTATTGTTTTGCAATAAAATCCATTTCTTAAACTGTGCTATTTAGATAAAAGGCACTTTTTGGAAAGAAATTTGAATTGTGAATTCTTTTGTTTTATAAGCAATATTTTTAAGGCTTGCACGGATAAACACTAAAGTTCTCATTAACTGAAGCAGGTACAAACAAGCTTGAAATAATTAACACTTGAAAATCCGTGGAAGGTACCAGATAGGCACCTAATTTGTGTCCATTGTTTTGTATTTGATTGCTCTTTTTTTTAAATTTATTTATTGGGGTGACAATTGTTAATGAAATTACATAATTTCAGGTGAACAAGTCTGTATTACATCATCTATAAATCCCATTGTGTGTTCACCACCCAGAGTCAGTTCTCCTTCCATCACCATATATTTGATCCCCCTTTCCCTCATCTACCACCCCCCACCTTCCTTACCCTCTGGTAACCACTAAACTATTGTCTGTGTCTATGAGTTTTTGTTTCTCATTTGTTTGTCTTGTTCTTTTGTTGTTTTTGGTTTATATACCACATATCAGTGAAATTTGATTGCTCTTTAATCTCTCTACAGTAATACCCATGATGTAGAAATTAAAATGGGTTGAATAACTTGTCTGAGATTACATAGTTAATGAAAGGATGAGCAGGGATTTGCACTCAACTCTGAGTGGAAGCCCACCTTTTTCTCATTACTCAATTTTACTTGGAGTTTTACTATGCTTGATGATCTAGAGCTTGAGTTTTTCAATTTTTTGACATTCTACCAGTTTCTTCTTAGCTACCTACCCCAGGGAAAATGAAAGAAAGTGGAATATAAAATTTATCAATCTTGTTACTTAGTAAATCTCTTGTAAAATGTTTTTCTGAAGAGGAAATTAAAACAAATACCTAATTAGAGATGGGGTTAATAACTACAATTTTAATTTTTAAAATTGTGATTGAAAAGCAGGAGAGTCACTATGTAAAACCTATGCGTCTAAAGTTAACATTTAAAGGGAATGGTAGTTTTTCATTCTTTCTTATGCTCTCATAAAGTGTGACTGATACCATTTTCTTTCCTATAAATATTGCTAGATATATTAAGCATTACAAAACATTTAGCTCAAGTTGCATTGATTTTTTAAAAAAGAGAGTTTTCTTTTTAAATGAGGTGCTGCTTTAATTTACTATTAACTTCTGAAAATTGATGGTAACTATTTTCTGAAAAAAACTCTGGAAGAGTTTGAATTTGAGGTCTATTTAGTATATTTGAGTCAGATATTGTTATCAATTGCACTGTGTCACCCCAAAATATATGTTCATGTCCTAACTTCTTGTACCCGTGAATGTGAATGTGGCTTACTCGAATATTGGGTTTTTGCACAAGTAATCAAATTAAGATGAGGTCATACTGGATTATGGTAGATCCTAATCCGATGACTGTTGTCCTTGTAAGAGAAAGTTAGACACAGACTCAGAGCTATACACAGTGGAGAATGCCATGTGATGATAGAGGTAGAGATTAGAGTGATGTGTCTATAAGCCAAGGGACACAAAAGATTGCCAGCCATTACCACAATCTAGGATAGAAGTATGGAACAGATTCTCCCTTAGAGACTCCAGGGGAAAACAACCATGTCGATACCTTGATTTCAGATTTCCGACCTCAGAACTATGAGATAATGAATTTCTGTTATTTTATGCCACACAGTTTGTGGTACTTTCTTCCTTAAAGCCTTTGGAGATGAATACAGATCTAAACAGTCAACAACAAAAGGTGTATCTTTCTCCTCTACTGGGTATTTTCTTTTTCCAGTTTGCAGTTTTTCAACATGGATGTAGATGGACTCTGAATAGAAAACCACCAAGCAATATACATATATTTCTTAAACCTTTTTAAAAAAAGGTTTTTAAAAAAATATTTCTAAGTGTAAAAGCATGTCAAACTTCAAGTTCTGAGTCCATCTGGAATGCATTTTTTTTCAGTTCCTTTTTTTGTATGATGAGCTTTTAAGATTTATTCTCTTAGCAAATTTCAACTATGCAATACAGTATTATTAACAACAGTCACCATGCTGCATATTATATTTTTACTTAGGGATGGCAAAGGGAGATTTCCTGGTTCAAAATAAAAGGTTTCAAACCTTTTATGTGGATTTTTGCGTATCAAATAATATCTTCATAGTAAAATGGAGCATATGTGCTACCATTATAAACCAATGTGTGGTCCTGTCTCTGAGAAAACAGAAACATGTTGGGAAAAGGGATGGTAGGCACCCACTAGCAAAGAGACACCCTCATTTTGAAAAGTTTGAGTCCCTGTATTAGCCTTGCTCATATTTTGCCATTTATAACTGGAAAAAAGACTCCTGACTTTAATATCTGTTTGTTGAATAAAAAGCAAGTACAAATAAAATTCAAGATAACTGTTAAAAAGGAAAAAAGTCATAAAAATCATTTAGAAAACAAAACAATAACAGGGTATTATATACGTGGTACTTTAGCATATGTGATCTTGTTAATCCTTCAGTAAACTCCATGAGATATAAAGATCATGGACAATTTCCCTGTTTTTTCAGTCAAAGAAACAGCTCAGAGAAATAAGTCAGACAGAAAAAGCAGAGAACCCTATGATTTCTCTGAAATGTGGTATATAAACCAAAAACAACAAAAGAACAAGACAAACAAATGAGAAACAAAAACTCATAGATACAGACAATAGTTTAGTGGTTACCAGAGGGTAAGGGGGGTGGGGGGTGGGAGATGAGGGTAAGGGGGATCAAATATATGGTGATGGAAGGAGAACTGACTCTGGGTGGTGAACACACAATGGGATTTATAGATGATGTAATACAGAATTGTACACCTGAAATCTATGTAATTTCACTAACAATTTTCACCCTCCCCCTCCCAAAAAAAGAAACAGCTCAGGGCTGTTTAATGACCTGGTTGAGGCTGTACAGCTTGTCCCTTGTGGGATCAGGATCCAAAATTCTAATCCAAGTCTCCTGACTGGAGTGTTAACCAGTTGCTTCTCTTATGCTAACCTGCATTGAGATGACCTCCTGTCCACTAATCTAGAATATAAAATGTGTTATGAAACACATCCGGACTGAAAAAATGCAATAAAAGAGATGCAGAAGTGGTTTCTTACTTGGAGACCAGAAGCTTGACTCTGAAGAGTCAGATCAGGTCTATGTAATTCAGACATTTGTATGTATTAACTTAAGCATTAAGGATCTTTTCTGAATGCCTGAGCCTACAGGCACTAAGGAGAAGCAGAAATAATAAATAGACATAGAAAATGAGCAAACATGCAGTGGGTTCTGATAGCAAAATTCAGTTTTTACTCATGAAGGGATTGCTGATAATGTGTTCCTCATGGCTGAGATTTGTCTGCAGCTGGTCCACAGCTTACCCCGGGGAATTCCACCCGCCAGTTTGGTCTGTATTGCTCCAGGGCATTTTACTAAGTCTCAGTATTGACTTTTGCAATGGACCCCACCACAGAGAATTAAGTACTAGGTCTTGACCAATTGACTCCCACAATGGTGGTATAATGGACTTATTCTTCATCAGGGCCTAAATTGCTTAGGTTCCTGTTCACAAATGTCCTTTAACCCTCTACCCAAGACAGAATGATACACAGACCTTCTCTTCTCAGCTTTTATGTGTGTTCTCTTACCTCCTAACCAAAGAAAAAGCTCACCTAGGATTTTTTTCTCTAGCAACTATGTATTGTCATAAAAAATACCTTCCTTTCTTCTCTTACATTTGTTTCTCATGTAGCCCTTTTGACTCAGTTGTGCTTGTAATAGACTTTTCCTTGCTTTATCTTTGAACATGTCTCTGCAGGAAGGCTGTTTCTGGTCATTGCAGTAAGGCTGTATTGCCAAAACACTCTCTGGGGTCCCTGAGTGGGTCATTACAGCTGAGGAAAACATTCCTTTAGCCATTCTTAAGTCAGTTTACTTTTTTATGTATTGTATATGATCGTAGGTCCATCTTAGAGCTCAATTTCTGTTTTCTTTTTTATTTAGTCTTCCACTGAGAATATATTTACACTTAAAGAATTCTTATTTCTTACAAAATGTGCAAATTTAAAAAATCCCATATGTTACAATTGAAGATAAAGTAGAAACCAAGAGATACTTTTTTCCCCCTGCTCCTCAAAAGGAGAGCATGGAGAGTACCCACTAGAGGGCGTCATTGAGCTATCATGGTGTGATAGGACCTGCTCCCACTGTTTATTGCCTGGTGGTCTTGCCTGTTTGTAACGGATCATGTAGACAGTCTGGTGTGCAAGGGAGGAAGCGGTGATGCTTGATGGATTCCTAAGGTTCTACGTGTCCAAATGGGAAAGAAAAGAGAGAGGTTTTGTATATATTTTTTTTAATTTGATGAACAAACTCAAAAGATAAACCATTTTTCACAAATAAGCACATACATGCACACACACGTTAAAATAAAACTTCACAAAACCCTAAAGATACTTGGCTTTAGTAGAAATATTGTTTTCTCTAGAGTTCAATGAATTTAAGACCCTAAATACTGCTTTGGTCACATGGATGGATGCAATTTTTTTTTTAAACTAGGAAGAATCATGGAATAAAACATTTCCTCAAGCTTTACTGTGTTACTTCTCGTTACCCCTAATTACTATGTTGAACTATAAAAATTGCAATCTAGATTTTGCAGTGTAAAATTAGATCAACACTCACCGGACATCAAGTTGCCACACAAATATTACCATAGGCTCTTTAAACGGTCACATTTAAGATGCTAGTTTGTTATTCTTTGTTTGATCTTTGAGGGCTGTTAAACTTTATAATACTTCAGTGTCAATACGGTTTTGGAGTTGCTAGTCTGAACCCTTTAAAGCATTTTAGCTTGCTTCCTTTCATTAGATTTTCAAATAAAATGAAGCCAATAGTGTTCTTGTTAATGTTGAAAGATTATCATTAAAAAATGATCCAGGTTCTTTTATCTTTGCTTATAGAGGGTATTTTCAAATTCTGTATAAGTTAGATTTTCCAGTGTTCCATTTCCATATTGTCAGTTTCTTGGTTTGGATTGTCATAGCAATGACGGGATCAATTCATACCACAGCCTTTTGATCAGTTACTACACATTTTATTATGAAAAGTTCTTCGAAGTGTTGAACTGGCCTGTAATGTGGCCATTTAGGTCAAGTTATTCAGGTGTAAGTCTTTGCTTGTTCCTGTCTTTACCACATAGATATACCTATTAAAAACCAAGTTTGACCTTAGAGATAATAATGAAATTGACTTCCGTCAATTATCCATTTAGTTGATTTCAGGTATTTATAATTTTTGCATCCACACTTAGCTTTCAAGGAAATCTTTTTAAACTTTCTTACTCTGAAATCCTCTTAAATACAGAGGATGCCAAAACAATGTGTACACATTTTATGAAAACTGTATTAAAATTGTTAATGCTCAATATATACCAATAACAAAAGATGAATACAAGTCACGGTTGACTTCTGCAATTACAAGAGGTGTTTAAAGTGGTTACCATCAGCGTCCAGACACTTCTGATTACAGTAAACTATTGACTGAGCAACGTTGACAAAAGTGTCCACTTGCATACATTTTTTTGGCACTCCCAGTATTACCACTCATAGGGTAGTTATAAGTTTTAATTAATTTGCTGTTGAATATTATTGAAATAATGGTTTCTCTTGTCTATGGCTTCAGTTACTATCTATATACTGCTTAGTCTTAAATGTATATACTGGTACAGTGGTTCTCAGACTTATTTTTCAGTAACTCATTTTTAATTTTAAAATTAAATTTATTGGGATGATATCGGTTGATAAGGTTTCACGTGTACAATGTGTGTTCACCACACAAGGTGAAATCTTCTGTCACCATATATTTGACCCCCTTTACCCTCTTTGACCTTCCCCTTGCCACCTTACCCTTTGGTAACCACTAAACTGTTGTCTGTGTCTGAGTTATTGCTTGTTTGTCTTGTTCATTTGTTGCTTTCAGTGTATAGGTTCTTCCCACATATGAGTGAAATCACGTGGTGCTCAACTTTTTCCGTGTGACTTATTTCACTTAGCATGATGATCTCAAGATCCATCCATGTTGTTGCAAATTGCAACAGTATTTGAAATTGCAAATTCAAATGAAAAGATGAAATTGCAGTATTTCATCTTTTCTTATGGCTGAGTAATATTCTATTGTATATATGTACCACATCTTCTTTACCCAATCATCTATGGAAGGACACTTATGTTGTTTCCATGTCTGAGCCATGGTGAAAACTGCTACAATGAACATAAGAGTACTTATATCTTTATGGATAAATGTTTTCAGATTTTTTGGTAGATACCCAAAAGAGGGATTGCTGGATCATATGATAATTCTAGTCTTAATTTTTTGAGGAAACTCCCTATTGTTTTCCATAGCAGCTGTACCAATTTACATTCCCACCCACAGTGTACAAATATGAGGGTTCCTTTCTCTACACAACTTCTTCAACAGTTGTTAATTGTCTTGTTGATAATAGCCATTCTAACAGGTGTGAGATGGTATCCCATTGGGGTATTGATTTGCATTTCCTTAATAGCTAGTGAAATTGAGCATCTTTTCATATATCTGTTAGCTATTTGTATTTCTTGGGAGAAGTGTCTGTTCAGATCCTCTGCACATTTTTTAATTGGATTTTCTTTTTCTTTTTTTGAGTTGTACGAGTTCTTTATATATTTTGGATATTAGCCCCTAATTAGAGGTGTTGTTTACAAATATCTTCTCCCATTCGGTAGGTTGCCTCTTTGATTTGTTCTCCATTTCTTTTGCTGTGCAGAATCTTTTTAGTTTGATATAGTCCCATTCATTTATTTTTGCTTTGACTTCCCTTGCCTTTGAGGTCAAATTTATAAAATCCTTTCTAAACCCAAGGTACTCTCTCTGTATTTTCTTCTATGCAATTTATTGTTTGAGGTCTTTTGTTTACGTCTGATCCATTTTGAGTTAATTTTTGTGTATGGTGACAGGTAACAGTCTCATCATTTTGTATGTGACTTTCCAATTTTCCCAGCACAATTTATTGAAGAGGCTTTCTTTTCTCCATTGTATATTCTTGGCTCCTTTGTAGAAAATTATTTGCCCATATATACGTGGGTTTACTTCTGGGTTCTCAGTTCTGTTTCACTGATGTGTGTATGTTTTTCTGCCAATACCATGCTGTTTTGATTATTGTCACTTTGTAGTATATCAGGAGTGTGATGCCTCCAGCTTTGTTCTTGTTTCTCAGGATTGCTTTGTCTATTCGGGGTTTTTCGTGATTCCATACAAACCTGATGATTTTTTGTTCCATTTCTTGAAAAAAAGCCATTGAGACTTTGATTGGGATTGCATTAAATCTGTATGTTACTTTGGGTAATATGGCCATTTTAACTATGTTAATTCTTCCAATCCATAAACATGGAATATCTTTCCATTTCTGTGTATCTTCTTAAATGTCTTTTAATAATGTATTATAGTTTTCAGTGTATAGGTTCTTCACAACCTTTACACATGGTGCCAGGCTCTGTGATTCACCTGAGTGATTCACCTTAAGTTTATTCATAGGTCTTTTGTTCTTTTTGTTGCGATTGCAAAAGGAACTTTTCTTCATTTCTTTTTCTGACATTTCATTGTTAGTATAGAGGAATGGAATGAATTTTTGTGTATTGATTTTGTATCCTGCAAAATCTGTATTTACTGTATTTGTTTATTGTTTCTAATCATTTTTTTAGTGGAGGCTTTAAGGTTTTCTATATAAGAATCATGTTGTTTGCCAAAAATGACAATTTGATTTCTTCTTTCCCAATTTGGAGGCCTTTTACTTCTTTTCTTGCTTGATTGCTCTGGTTAGGACTTCCAATACCATGTTGAATAACAGTGGGCATCCTTGTCTTTTTACTGATTTTAGAAGAGAAAAGCTTTCAGTTTTCACCATTGAGTATGACATTACCTGAGGGTTTGTCATATATGGCCTTTATTATGTTCAGGTACTTTCCTTCTATGCCAATTTTATTCAGCATTTTAATCATAAATGGATTTTGTAACTTGACAAATGCTTTTTCTGCATCGATTGATATAATCATGTGATTTTTGTCCTTTATTTTGTTTATGTGGTGTATCACATTGATCAATTTGTGTGTGTTGAACCATCTGTCTGCCCCTGGGATGAACCCCATTTGATTGTGATGTATAATCCTTTTAATGTATTGTTGTATACAATTTGCTAGTATTTTGTTTGGGATTTTTGTGTCTGTATTCATCAGAGATATTGGTCTGTATTTTTCTTTTTTGTGTTGTCCTTACTAGGTTTTGGTATCAGGGTAATATTTGCCTCATAAAGTGAGTTAGGAAGTATTAGCCACCTTGCAGGTGGTACAAGGTGATTGCATAGTGGTCACAAACTCTTAATACCTTTAAAATTATTAAGAACCTAAGAGCTTTTGTTTATATCACTGGTATTTATTGCATTAAATATAGAAATTGAAAAGGTTCTGGTACATTTATTTAAAATAACATTAGTAAATCCGTTACTTATTAACATAAATAGTATATTTTTTATTGAACAATAACTATTTTCAAAAATTTAGTGAGATGAATGGCATTATTTTTGCACTTCTATAAACCTCTTACATTTGGCTAAACAGAAGACAGCTGGGTTCTCGTTTGCTTCTGAATTCAATCTGTTGTGATATTTTATTTTGGTTGAAGTATATGAAGATAATTTGGCCTCCCACACATAAGTGGTAGGGAAAAGGTGGTGTATTTAATAGCCTTTTCATATTACTTCCAAGAAGCAACCACCAAAAATTGATTGATGCTCAAGGACCAATCTGAAGGTAAAAAAGCACAAACTTAAAAAAAAAAAAATCTTACAAATTGATCTAAACCAGGGCCTTCATAACTTTCATACATGTACTCATTACAATTATTCCACTACTACTATACATAAAATAATAAAAGATTAATAATTTAAAAAAGAAACTGTGGCTATTCTTCTTTGATGCTATGCCAATTTTTAACCAGAAGTAGTTTCCAAAGAAGTAGTTGCAAAGTGGAACCCAGAACCATTGTCAAGAACTTACCATGGTCTATTACATTAAAATCCATTAGTTATGATATTATGTAATATTGTAACATCATGCATTGGCTATTTGGAAAGTATTGATTCCCTGAGATATGCACGTTTTCCAAATGTTCACACATTTTGGTATAGAATATTAAAAACCACATTTGTTAATATGACCACTGATCACGTCAGAAAAATGTGTATTTGAAAGCTGCCAAGTTCATAGTATTTTTATAAAATGTTTATAAAATTCTAATTTTTGTTTGAAATCTCAAATTTTATCTTTGATGACAAATAATTTTTCTTAAAATGACAGACTTACTTTGTTTATTTTAGGGAAAATATCTACGAAATATCCACAACTGAGTAACCATATTTTGTCTCTTGGTTGTTCTTTCCAGAAAGAAAAAATATTATTCTGTAAAAAGGGGGCTACGTCAGCTCACAGCTCAATCACACATGTTTGTCCTTTATGCAAGTTGCAGTAGAAGTGCTATATGTGTACTTCCTACTTGTAATTCTAAATATTATAAAGACTTCTACTCTTGGGTCAAAACTTAATAAAATTAAGAATTTTTACTCTGTTAACATTTTTAAGAGAAACTGGTATTTTTAAAAATTCCAGTGCAGCGAAGTATTACTGCTACTACAGTTTTGAGGCCACCACCTATATTATGTGCTAAGGTGCTAATAGTTTCGCCCACCTTTGCTTTTGCACCATCAGTGCAAATACCAATACAATGAAAAAGGCAAGCGTGTTCATGTCTTAGTTCATACATGTACTCATTACAATTATTACACTACTATAATAGTAACTATTTAAATAGTTTCAATCTTGTGAATTTCCTGAAAGTATCTCAGAGAACACCCTGTGTCCACCGACCACGCTTTGAGAAGTTCTGCACTAATTTAAAACCACTTCTCGAACCCTACACCCATATATTCAATGGTCTACTAGTTATCCTATAGACACTGTGAACTCAAGAATTTTAGTTGACTACTGGTCACATTTTCTTCTCTTTCTCCAAACTGCTTTTCTTTCATTTTTTTATTTTTTTATTTCATATTTTTTATTTCAGGTGCTTTCATTTTCCAAGTAATTCATGTCAGAAACCTAAGAATCACTTCTGATTTTTATTTATCTTTAACCTCTTTTGCCTAATGAGTCACGAAATCCAATCTCTCAAATATACTTCCTGTCCAACCCTATCAAGATTGAATTAGTTCAAGGCTTCAGGAAACTCAGACAACTGCCTATAACTAATAACCCCTTTTCCACTCTAAGTCTCTCTTTTCTCTTCACCCTCTGCATACCTTCTAACGCTTTTGAAAAAGCAAATCTAAATAATGCAAAAGTGACCTTGGCTCTCTGTGTTTAAATGTCTTCATTGTAAAACATCATCATAAAACAGTTCTGAAATAAAAACATTTACTGCATTTTGTTGGAAAGACAGGTGAATCACAGAGCCTGGCACATAGTAAATTCTTAAACAAAATGTTTATTATTTTTTGTCAATTCTGCCCACAAAGCCTTCACCATTTTATTGTGTTAGGTGATATGTTAGAGTTATTGTTTTTAACTTATTCTTCATTTTATTCCTGTGTCATAGCACAATGTCTTTAATATACTTGATGCTTAATAGTTATTGATTGAATGAAACACAGTTTAATGTCAATTATCTACAAACGTAGACTTAGGTTTTCAGTGTCACATTTGTTCACATTTTTTCAGTGTCTAAATTCTTGAAGATGCTACTAATTACCAGATGGAAATACACTGTTAATGGGTTAACATATATTACTCAACCTGTGTAAAAGGATAAACCTGTGAATGTATTGTCCTCAAATTGGCAAAATCCCTAGCACATTTTTAATAACACATTTTTTGTAAAGTCCACAAGGAACAAAGTCTTAACCTGCCTCTAGGTGGGCATGATGGGGGATGAGCAAAGTACCCCTAACTCTTGAAATTATTGACAAGGTTTAGTATATGTCACTTGTGCATTTTTGGGTGGCAGGAGTAAGAAGAGGTTTCATTGCTTTTGTCAAAAGAGAGCTGTGACCCAGACAAGTAATAACTACTATTATAAAAAATGGCAGGCAACATAATACCAGGGGTTGCCAGGTTCCATAGCAAACTAGTGGGGTAAAATTTTTAGCAGGGGAAATTTTTGGAACATGTCAAATTACACAAGGAAGGCAATTGTCCTGTACTTAAGACTGAACTTTGAAAATAAATTATCTAAAGTCTATGACCTTGAACTCAAGTACTTGATCCCTAAATAAGAGCCAATAAATAAAATCATTAACTCTCAGTCCTGATTTTATTCATGCTTCCTTAGAGTGTACTTTGGGTTTGTTGCCATTGCTGCTGGGACTTACACAGAGCCTGTCATGATTATAACATTGGGTTTCATTTTTTGGTGTAAGTCTCCTGACTTTTTCTTTCATTCTTTACATGTTCTCAATGTGATGCCTTTTATTTTTTATTTTTAGAACAGAAATCAGAATAGATCTAAAAGCAGAACATTGTGGCTTCCCCCATTTTAAAAAGCCCAAGCAGAGATAAAAGAGCTGTTCTTTGACCTTATGATATCTTTTGAAAACATGTTTGTTACTAGAATTTTTTTATCATGCTTCTTTTGAACTTTGAATTGACTATGTGGATAGTTTAAAACTCAGTAAGATTGGAAGTTTCACTAGGATGAAGTATAGAGTTTAAATGTAAGTTCATAGCCAAATAGGACAAGAATGAGTAAAGAGCCTAGCTACAGTGAGGTGAATGCCAAAACTACCCTGAGTAGAAATTTCAATGAGAACCTTTCCACTGAAACTCCATATGCATTGTTTGTAATGAACAGGCAAGAATGAACAGTCTACTCTCCAGAAGGGGACCATATGTCTCCACTTGCCCAAGACAATCCCAGTTTATACCCATTACCCTGGAATCTTGTTGGTTCCATTTTCACTCTCAAAAGTATTTCAGTTTGGACAGCAAATTATATGGACCTGCTCTCTGCCACTAGCAATGTGATGATTCTACTGACACTTTTAGAATTAGGTAAATATGCAGTACTGATGAGGACCAAAAGAGAAAGAGAGATATTGAGATGGCCTGGCATTATGCTATTTTTGTGGAGGCGTAAACTCATAGCCTAGGGAAAAGGCCATAGATCGTGTTGCCTTGAAGACTTAGCATTACATGGAAGACATGAAGCATGACTGCATAGAGTAACCTGACCTCATCATTCTGTGTGTTCTTGGTAGACAGCCTTTGGCTCAGTGGTCTGTGCAAAGGGATTATGATCAAGATCTTGTCAACAGAAAATGGAAAAATGTCTCAGTGGGTACCACGGTCAGCCTTTCTTCTTGTGATGTATTTCATTACTGCATATGTGCAAGTTTGCTGTATTAACCTGCAAGAACTGAATCTGTGTTGAGGATTTGGGATCACAGGTGACCTCTGGTGCTCCGGGCCGTATAATTGATAAGGAGTGTGGTTTAATCTGAATTCCTGCTTACGCTTTTCCTCCCATTTGTTGCTTTTGTAACTAAAAAGTAGAACCCTTTATTAAAATGTATCAAAATGAAAATATTGCCAAACACTTTAAAAAATAATGCATATCTTGAAATAGGTTAATGAGAACAGCAGGCTTGGTGTAGTTTGGTGCCTTTCTTTCTGACTCTTTGCTGTTAAGATTCCTGGTCCTCTCCTTCTTCTCTATTCATAGCTTCACAGAGAGGTATTTGGGCTTTTTTCTTTCTCAATTGCTCACTTATTAAACTCTGATGGAATATGTGTAGCCCAGGTTTGTGATCGTCCTTGGTTCCACTTCTCACTGTGATTATGCTTGTCCCTCAGCCACTCCTGCCACAGGAGGCAGATATGTGGGTGAGTAAGAAGAATATGGTTCCTTCTTTGCTGGTAACTCTTTCTGAAACTCACTTTATTATTTATTTTCCTGTGAAAGCAGACACAAAATTGATACTACATGTCAGTTGAACTCTACCTAAATCTCAGAATTTTCACTGCAATTTTTCTTTCTTTTTTCCTCTTTTTTGAAAAAAGGAATAGCTCCCACCCTCCATTTTTATTTTTTACTGTCTGGCAGTGGAGTTCATATACATTGAAATTTAAGTTCTTTGCAATAAATCTTAGTCACAGATTCTTTTCAGAAACAAACTACTTTTTTGACACAGTTTCTGTTTATAAAAATTGAATTTTAAAAACAGCTTTTAAAATTGCTTATTTAAATATGGGTTTTGGGCAGATTTCATGCTATTTTATGATACTTTTTTTTTCTTGAGGTATTCGGTCCATACTTCCCATTCTACCAATATATCCCTGTCTTTTCTTTTGCTTTTGCCTCCCTTATTCACCCTGATTAATATGTAATGGCTATAAAACTCGTGTCTTCTCAATGTCCACATATGCAAAAGTGTTTCAGGAGTAGAAGAATATTCAGGAAAAGGATAATAAAATGTGGGAAATATCAAGTGATACAAATTTATGTGTGCTCCTTTAATGAAAGGCTGGCTAATGTACTTTTGGAAACTCAAAGGTGGGGAGACACTGTACAGAATTCCCGAGCATGTTTGCTCATAGGGATGCTGTCCCTGGGCTATTTTTTTGGCTTTGACTATTTCATGGGAACAGTAGCCTGTGGTAGAGATTTTGGAAAATGCTGTGTTTGTCCTATTGAATGAAAACAGATGTTATTGCATGTATGTGAATACCTCTGCATGTATCAGTATGTGGCAGTGTGTGTCCACGCATGCATATAGCTATGGTTAATAAATGTCTGACTGTGAGAGGCACCATTCAGATGGCACCCCATCTGTATGTATGGATTGGTGCCTGCATGAGGGATGTGTCTGTCATTCCATGGGTGAATGTGCAGGTAGGTGTCGATGAATATACTTTATGTGAGTCATTCCTGTGTAAGACAAGGTGAGAATCAGTTTTCAGCATGACTGGTTTCGGGCCAGCCTTAAGATGGTGACTGGCGTTAAGCCAAGATTACTATTTCCTTACTGAATTACATATACAGATCGGCTGGCATAAAAGACTTACATTTAAAAAACTGCAAGAAAGTTAACTGTCAGGTTAGAGTGGAAATTGGAGCTGTGTTGCAGGGAACATATGCAATTGAAGTGCCAGGGGCTCCGGTACCATAATTGTAGCTTCGCTGCTTAATATATGTGAAATGTGTATAGACTAGAACAGAATTATTCCTATTTATGTATTCTCTTTGGTTCATATTGGGCAATGACACAGCAATTATCACTGTTCAGATCACTTAGTGTGGCAATTACTATTCATTCCAAAGTGTGTGCTTTTGATTTCAGTGCCTAGATCAGAGGGTAACTTGGAAAATTATGTTTGGCTAGTGGCTAAGAGTTCTTCCCAATGCGCCCCTTTTGATAACGGTGCTGCCCTCATTGTATGCTTTAGTACATGAATAAAAATACCAAATTGCTTCTAAGGGGAAGCAAGTAAGTTGACACAGGGCTTCCAGTTTCTTATCCCTGGTGAAATCTCAGTGTCTGCCTGTATTTAGAACTCCTTTGGGTCTGTGACAGATTGTATAATCACAACTGAATCCCAAGAGGAATGCTTCCTAGATTATCACCGTTTTAAAAGCAGATCTATGTCACAAAGGAGGCAGAATTAAAGTGACCTGAGTGGAAGCTGACAGGTTGTGAAGGTGAATTAGCCTCTGTGGTGTCAGTGGGTGCAAATCACCACGGGGGGCGGTGACCCAGGGATGGAAAGGTCTCTTCTGGGTTAGCTGCTGGGCCAATTAGGTGCTAATGGCAGCAGAAAACTATTCTTTTGGTGGCCTTAGAGGCCCGCTGAGATCACTGTCAGTAGGATTGCAAAGATGAGCATTTTGACATGATATGGAAGCAATAGATATTTTTTAACCTTCTCATTTACAACATGCTACAAAAGCATACAAGAGCTAGCCCAATGAGAGTTAAGGACCTTTGCCTTCATTACAAACAAAATATTTCACAGTTTCTCTATTTTATATTTGTGTCTTTTCTTTCTTTTTTTTTAACCATTATCCTATTCAGCAGCATGTAATTCCGATATGCCCTTGAAAGACTAAAGACTGGCCTATAGTGAGATTCTAGTTTTGAATTATGTTTTTCCACTAATTCACCCTTAGAATATTGGCTATGAGTTCCTCTAGGAAATAGCCTGTGCTCTAATCATAAACAAATATAAATGTGATTAAAATTTGGCAAATCTATTTTAAAATCACATATTTTAAAAGGCAGATCAATTATTTTATTTTATGAAATTAATGTCTCATGTCATTATTCAAAAGTAACAATTATGATACTATAAATGAATTCTACAATAAAACACAATATTTAAAAGTAAAAATTTGTCATGTGTATCATGCATTAAGATTCCATAATATCAGTTTGGAGTCCTGGGAGATTTGCTTTTAGAGACAGTCTTGGCCAAGAGAGAGAACCTTTTTACCTCTGTTTCTTTCTTTCTTTCTTTAGTGTCTTTTGCTTTTGCACCAGGGTGCTAGTAAATGTCACAAAAAGAATCTGATATGGACATTAATCTGACAAGAAATAATTGAAAGTATGAAATTAAGATTATTTTTAATGTTAGAGGACCAAAAAGAAGACAATGCTTGGGCAAGAGGAATGAATCTACACTCACACGTAATACACTGAAACAGATCCTTTCTTTTTTTAAAAATTTTTGCAATGCAAAACGCACGTTTGTTTCAATTGCACAGGGAAACAGATCCTTTAATGGTGAAGGGGGAATGGCCCTTTCTGCTACCTTTTGTCAATTCCATGAGTACACAACCTAATTGTTCCATGACCTCATTTTGTGCACACTTCTGTAGTATTTTAAAAACAATACTTTTTCATTTTGGAAGCACATAAAATATTGGGTAAATATATTAAATCCTTTAGCTTTCCATCATTCCCCTCTTGGATAGCAGTGCTGCCCTCATTGTATGCTTTTGTACATGAATAAAAATACAGAGTTGCTTCTAAGAGACAGCAATTTATTTGACATAAGGGCTTCTAGTACCTTATCCTTGTTAAAGTTTAGGAAACTGAGGTGAGATGGTTAAAAAAAAAGGCCTAATATTTTGAAAATGCCTATCAACAATCTTTTAATACAACTCAATTGTAGTATTAAAAATTTATTCAAAAATTTCATTATAAAAATAAAAAATTTCATTATAAAAAAATTTATTATAAAAATTATAATTTCAGTGAGAAACAGAGGGAAAGGACTAAGTATTTTGGACCTACACTATTAAAGTTATTGTTTTCTTTCAGACATTTCAATATTGAGGGGCTTTTCAATCATTCTAAGTGTAAAGATCTGAGACCAAAACATCAGGGAGCAAATCTAGCATTTGATCATGTCAATTTCTGCTCAAGAGTAATAGGGAACTTGTACTCACTTTGAATACCTATGTCACTCATGTTGTGAAGAACAAACCCCAAATCATCTCAAATTCAGCAGCCCCCCCTTGCAGCAGAACTCTTTTCCTAGCCCTGGCTCTAGCCAAGTTACATTCAAATCTGTTGTGGTTAGTATAATGCAAAACATCCCTGATTAATCTCTTGTTAGGAAAATTTAAGCTGATAGAGGTCATTTATTTTATTACTATTATTATTATTGGAATGGAGAAACAAGCATTCATGATAGATAACATGTGGTGAGTTGGGTCATTCCAGGAGTTACAGTCAAGACTTGGCAGAGACCATCAAAATAATTCAAGAAACTGCTGATTTGTGTGCCCTGGAAGAGGGGTGGTGACTAGTGTAATTTACCTCTCCATTTAGCTAGAAGTAAGAGAGAGGAGAATAAGCCCCCTTTGTGTCTTCTGTCAAATGTTCCCAGCTTTGTTGGGTTTCTTTTTCACTCTGTGTCTTGTTACCTGTTCACCTTATTAATTTCTGCTCTGCTTTCATCTTTACCTTTGGCTGGAGGGTATGTGACCTTGTCTGAAGCTTGGTGAGGAGCCTCCAGAAAGAGGAAATCAAGAGCAAATGTGGGAGGATGGAGACATTGAGAAGAAAAATAGGGACGGGCAGGGGTCTGGGAAGACGAAAAACTCAGTATTCAGTCCTTATTTCCTTTATGTATTGTGGTGAAGAATTTGGGGGAATTCTTGTGCTTGACGAATCACTTGCTGTGTTTGGAAGCCCATTCCTTTTATGTGCTTTTGACAATTTCATCGTAATCTTCCTGTCTTCTTTGTTGCTGGAGGATGCCTGGCCCCCCCTATGCTGTTCAACATATGATCTGTTGCTATTGTCACTTGCTTGTCATCTTTCTGTGCAGTGCCATGGGCATTCCATCTTGTCAGCCATGCCACTAGTTTGTACCTATCAGCATTACAGTTGTTGCTTTCTTGATAGACACCTTTGGAAATTGGTTAATACTTCACTTCTACCTTAAACCATGTAAGAGTGTCACAACCTTATGGACCAAGTAGAAAGAAGTGAATTAAGAGATTAGGAAACAGGGAAAATGAAGATCACTAGAAATAAAATTTTCCATTAAAATGCGGAACTTGAAGATTACTGAAACCAAACTAGATAAATGAAAAGTGACCCCCAACATACTGGACCCAACTTAAATCTCTGAAAAAATTTTAAATATCTTTCCATAAAAATTACCATCTTGTGTATCTATATTCTACTTCATACAATGAAGTCATATGTTTCAGTCAAATGTATTTGTATTGTCCATTTACGCAGAAGAAAAAAAAAGTTAAGTGTTAACAGTGATTTGCTTCTGGATGGTAAAATACTGGGTAATTTGTTGTTGCTTTTAGAAATGCTTTTTAAATTCTAAAATTTGTGCTCTATAAGCTTTAAAGAATACTACTCTATTATTATAAAAATACTTTTGTAATTGTAAAAGAGAAGACCTCTTTCCTGCCACTCCTGTAATAGTTTTGGACTTATGTCTTATTGGTCCAGCTGAGTCATTCGTCTGTCTATGGCATGAGTGGTCTCTCTCTCTCTCTCTCTCTCTGTCTCTCCAAATCACCAGATTGCTCCTTAGTCAAAGATAGGACTTGTGACTCAAGTTGAGCCAAGCAGTTTGTTTCTCAGGAATCTAAATCATTTTGTGGAAATACACAAAACAATAGTTGGAAATGATTGGGGATGATTGATATTTGGTAATAGTACCCTAAACATGGCCCTTTGGTTCCTGTTTTCTCTAATAACCAAGGGCTATGTGGGTGCAAAAATTTGCTGTTCCCTGAACAATTATATCAAGAGAAAACAGAGCATTTTCAAACTCACTCAGCCAGTAGCCTTCATCTACAACAAAAAAATTTTAATAAATCAAACTATAGTTTTTAAAATAAGACAGAGAAAGAGCCTGTTACCTTTCATTAGACATGCTGATAGTATCTTTTCAAGCCTAATTGTTTTATGACTTGGGACTCAGACACAGTGGCTAGTATTATTTTTCAGGCCTGGATTTAGAACATTTCTATCAAATTCAAACCAATATTTATTTAATTAAAAATGAAATTATTAAAACTTGTGAGAAAAAGCGTTAGATTACCGTATTTTAAACATTTGCTCAGAAGCATAATTTAACCAATTATGTTAAAATTGGATGATAATGGGATGAAGTATAATTCATAGCAATGTATTTATTATTTCTGGATCTGGGTCTCAAAATGATTACAATGAAAGTTTGTTAACATTAACATATAACCAAAGCCATTTGAAGGGTCATTACCAAAAAAAAAAAAAAAAAAAAATTCTACATAGGAGAAAAATAGCCCTGAATGGAGGTTATTATGTCTCTTGTTTCAAAACAGTAGTATTGAAATAATCAGAAAATACTATCATTCTTTACATAAAGTTGTGAGTTATTCATATATAAACAGTTATAGTAGTAGAAAAACTTACCTTATTGGGCTGCTATGACTATTAAATGTTAATGTGTAGAAAGCATGTAGAACGTATCTACCATGTGTTACTATTCCTGATTGGATGTGAATGGCTGGGAGGTCCTTATTGTTGATTTGGTGGATGATGGTACTACCATTTGAAATAGAAGGAGGTGACTTGGGAGAAAAAGCTTATGATTTTAGTTGTATATTTATTGGACTTGTTGTGTGTGAGTTGCTTTCTCAGGTAGAGATGTTTCGTAGATATTTGCATTTACCAGCCTGAAACTCAGAAGAGACTTTTGGGAAGCAGATATTGATCTGGGAGTTGTCAGTACTCATATGTACTCATAGCCATGGGGAGCTATAGATATTGGAGATTGTTCATAGAGAGCATGCAAGGGAGAAGACAGGAGAATGAAGAGTAGGACCTAGGCAAATCAGCAATGAGCTGGAAGAAGAAGAGTTGATTGCAGTACTGAGATAGGGCCAGAGAGATAAGTGTCTCTGCCTGTGTGTAGCCACTGACATGTGATGACTGTTAGATAACATAGATCGTATTTCTGGAAGGGATGAAAAATAAAGGTCAAAAATAGGCATTCTTGTGAATCTGAGCAGAAGTGGCTGATAGAACAAGAAGGTTCTATTTCTGGGAAAGTTCTACCACTGACATGAAGGTGAGCAAAATTCCCTCTTCTTCATGTACCCCATGATTCAGCCTCATATTCATTTTCCATGCTCTGCCTCACTGACTTTCTAGTTTCACGATGCCCTTTTGAGAATGGCAATCACACAACTGAACTAACAAAACTAAACAACTGTTTAGATACAGGTGAACCACAGCTTTATGTAAAGAAAGATAATATTTTCTGATTTTTTTCGACACTAAAGGCTTTGTTGACCTCATTTACTACAAAGGCATATTGTTCTGATTTTGCAAGAATATAGCTTTCTGCAATGACTTATCATTCCTTTACCGGGTTGTAAAAAAAGCTCCCAACTGGTTATTTTATATGCTTCTTGTAGCAAGGGATAGAAAGCACAAACAGCAAACTTCCTCTACCGCCTCTGCAGACAAATTCTTCTATATCCCAAACTGCTCCTCTCTCCTGAGCTTTCCTCCATAGTTTAGGATTATAAACTTGCCTACATACTCGTATTCAAAAAGTCAGAGCAATGGCCACTTTATCTCACCTTTACCTTACGTGACATGTGGATAACTGAGAACCACAAACAGTTTGAATACATACATGAATAAATGAAAGTGCTTTGAGCATGCACTCAATGGTACAAATCATAAATACAACCTATTAGGGGACAGGACATGTTCCTGTAAACACACACCTTCTCTTTACATAGAATTAGAGTTCATTGTGTGATTTGTACCACTAAACTGGATCTTGACTTCAACCTCAAAACTGTTTTAATTAGTATTCACATTGATTCTAACGTTATGAAAGCTGTCTGCTACCTTAGTGAAAAGATCACTTTAATATAAGGTAAATGTCATCTGTGAGCATAAACTGCTCTTCTTCTTCTTTGGGTTTTATTTTTGAGGAAAGAATAAACCACAAAAGGAGAAAATACCTGGGAATAGGTGTAGTACCAGTTGTAGAAAAAAGATTCCTTTTACAATGTAGTAAAAACATTTTTTTCTCTGTGAGAAGTATTGAATCTGTGTAGTTTTCTATGGGTTGTGTATGCTTTCAATCTGTGGTGTAAAACTTGAAACAAGATTGACAGAATCTTCTTCTTGTTTATCTTCACTGAGCAAACTAACACAAATACTACTTGGCATCTCTCAGAGACTAGCGTGTATATTTACAATATAACTATTAAGGATTTAGTTTCTGTGGTTTTTCTACAGTGATGGGTTCATGTTTCTCCACAAGGTAAAGAAATCAGCCTGTAACAAAAGAACAAGGACTGAACAATGTTAAAACTAGCTTTAATTTGCAAAATAACTATCTATAACTTAAGATTCCTGGATGTTAAGAAAAATGTGTATCTCAGACATCTATTTTTTTAAAAAAAATTATTTGTACTTAAATATGCTGCTTATTGCTTAGCAACAGTATTGGTGCTGTCATGTTTCTCCTATGACTGAATAAATAGGCCATGCTGTAAATAAGGATCCTTCAGCCAGTAGTTGATCAAGATGCTAAAATGCTGTGAAAGCTAGGCAAGCAGAAGACTTTGGCTGCATTAACAGCATTTAAAGTCACCATCAATATCAAACATGAGTTCAAACATATCACAAAGTCTCATTAACAACAACTATGGACTTATATATCCAGGTTTCATCGCTACACTATTAACTGCGACGTGTTTCATTTTAATGTTACCATTGCTTACTTTAACTCTAGATGAAAGGTTGTTCTTATTTGAAACTTTCTTTTAACATTACACTTCACCAGTCAGTTTTACTCTCCTAAATCCATTTAAAACGATTATTTCAGAAATGTCCTATTGATTAAGATGACTTCTTTCATGGCTACACACTGTACTTTATAAATGGGTAAGATCTGTGTCAGAAGTTTCCCTCACTTACTAGCCATTCAAATTTATGGCTAAATGTAATGGCAATTTTTAGGGCTATAACTTCCAATTCAGTGTTTTCCTGTCTTTGTACAGTACTTCTATGGCTAGGTGTCATAAAAAGTTACTCAGAAAAGAACAAAAGTTCAGAAGATGTAAAATACGTTTACTAGATTCCTTCATCTGAATAGTTTAGCATTAAGAATGGTTTTCCCAGGTCTGATTCACTGGTAACTGCTCATTAAGTATCGCTAATGAATTGGGTAGTAATTCCACCCCAGGGTCCAGTCCCATCAGCTGTCACAAGTTAAAAAGAATAGAACTGGCCACTCAATAAAGGCCAGCAAACACCCTCAAGGTATTGACTAAAATGCAGTTATTGATTCAGTAGGTGGCTCATCTTTCTACAGTTCAATATCTTTAACTAGCATTCTAGTCTAATAATTTTAGGTAACACATCTTATTTCCCCCCTCAGGGTAAGAAGACAACCTGTTTCCATTATAATGTAATATGGCTGCATTGATACCATCTTGAAACAATTAGATGTAAAAGGAAATATTCTAACAGTCTTGGTATCTGCTGGTGTGTTTGCTTGTTTGATTCCTTTCTTCCCTTTTATTCCCCAATGGTCTGACTGTAACTGGTATGATTTTTTGTTGTTGGTGGTGTTGAGTTGACTATTTGATGGAATTCTGTTTTGACCCTTGGCTGTGCTTGTGATCTGTAACATAAACAGAATCCTAGAGAAGGATAGAAATTTGGAGTTCATTTAGTATGAAACCTCACTCCCTAAGCAAGGATTATCTCTACAACATTTATGAAAATGTTCTTTGGGCTCTATATTGAACACCTCACTCCCTAAGCAAGGATTATCTCTACAACATTTATGAAAATGTTCTTTGGGCTCTATATTGAACACTTTCAGCATGATGGTTCTCATTTATTCAGGAAGCAGCCAATTTTGTATTTATATATTCTTTCTTATTAAGGTCCAAGAAGGTCTGTCTCCTGTAGCTCTCTCCTACCCCCACTCCATTGCTCCCAGTTTGGTGCTCTAACACCTGCAGAATACGTTTACTGCATATCCCATGTGACAGTTATTTCACTTTTTGAAATTAGCTCTATTGAAAATCCTTTTCAGTTAAGACATCAGTAATTATTTCAATCATTTTTTTTCATATTTTTGAATATTTAAGAATCCAGGTTATTTTCTAAATGTTCATAAAGTAGCTATCACAGTCATTAATCTCTTTCATACATAGTTTTAGGACATTTTCTTACTTTAATTCTTAGAGTTCTCATGGACAGTCTCCACGTCTTGTCTTTCTTGAAATTCATTTGATGGTCTAGCATGGCTTATGTCTTTTACACATAGGTAAGTTCAACATAAATACTTGTTTTAAAAAGAAAAGATTACAAGAGTATTACTAAAATGGAATTGTCAACTTTCTAAATCACTGCATTGTTTGAAGCAACTAGTTATTTTCACATCTACTCGGAGGTATCTGCCCAATGTATTCATAGGCTTGGAGAGTTGGAAGGGAACTTGGAAATTTACCTAGCCCAGGTCTGGTGTCACTGAGGCCTGACATTCACTGGAAACCTCGTATAAATGGAGTATAATTGAATCCATATGAGATTAAAGGGATGCTTCTCTTTATTCTTACTTCATTGGGTATATTATTTCAGAGAACAAAGATCAAATTGTATTGAAGTCGTTAGGATTCTGTGTCCTCTTGCTGGATGATTATTATTTTTTTATAACTTGAGGTGATTTATTTACATTATCATACTTAACTCTCCTTTTCCTTTTTTTTCCTGATGTGGAAACTGAAGCAAATACATGGTTAGATAAAGTACCCAAGGTCAAACAGCTATTAAGGGAAAAGATGGGTGACCTGGGATTTACTATCTTTGCATTTCCAGCACATTGTGCTTGTCTCCTAATATATGTTTGTTGTCTCCTATACTAGTCTCTCAGTAACTGTTTATTGAAGCAATATATATATATTGCATTTAAAACTAAATTAAATTAAATCTGCACTTATATCATAGTTATTTATTTACTGAGCCTAAAATGTCAAATAGGTTTATAAGGCTTGTAATGAAAAAGTAGTTAGTTCTCTCATCCATGTTTCCCTCCATGTTTCCCTATACCTAATTATGAGTTTAAGGAACAATTTTCAATATTTTTGTCTGCTGTTTCTGGAATTTATTCCCAATATACTAAAAATGTGCTTATTTTGTATATTTAAATTTTTAGTTTGACTTCTTACTATGGAAGATAAGGACTTAGTTTCTTTTCTCCCTCCACCCCCATGCAGGTATTCACTTTTCCTCTGTCATCCTCCTAGTATTACAACTTTTTATTAAATCATATTCAGTGGTTACTTTATTATAATTATGTGAACATTTTTCTCAGCTGAGCCACATATTAAACTAGGGTTATATTTCCTATCTCACACAAAATTTTTGGTTTTCCAGAAGTTAATAATTTCCTTCCACTTAAAAATGCTCAGTTTTGGTTTAGTATGTATCACCAGTTCATCTCCAAACTCTATGATAGAACATAAGTTCCCTCCAAATACTGTCAGACAGATGAAATGATATATTTTTCTATGAAACATTTTTGTTCAGAGTTTTTAAAATTCTTGCTCATGTCTGGACTGTTTCTTTCTAGATGTGCTACACAGTGTCACCTAGGAATTTCTCTCTACCTTCATTCTGGGGATTCTCCTGTCTTCTCTCTTGTGGAGAATCTCCTGCTTCCTGAATCCCACGTCCTACTTTTTTTTTTAATTAATTAAATTTATTGGGGTGACAATTGTTAGTAAATTTACATAGATTTCAGGTGTACAATTCTGTATTACATCATCTATAAACCCCATTGTGTGTTCACCACCCAGAGTCAGTTCTCCTTCCATCACCATATATTTGATCCCCCTTACCCTCATCTCTCACCCCCCACCCCCTTACCCTCTGGTAACCACTAAACTATTGTCTGTGTCTATGAGTTTTTGTTTCTCATTTGTTTGTCTTGTTCTTTTGTTGTTTTTGGTTTATATACCACATATCAGTGAAATCATAGGGTTCTCTGCTTTTTCTGTCTGACTTATTTCACTTAGCATTATACTCTCAAGATTCATCCATGTTGTCACAAATGTTCCTATATCATCTTTCCCTATTTTTATGAGTTTACACTTTCCTTTTGTCGGAGAAGTTCCTTCAGTAGTTTCCTCAGAAAGAGAGGATGGAAAGTAAATTTTTCAAATTAATTTTTAAAAATATATTTTCATTTCCTTCTTTCCTTTTGATGATAACTTATATATTAGTTATCATCATATCTATATCTATCTATCTATATCTATCTATCTATATATCTCTATATATCTATCTATATCTATATCATCATATCTATATCATCATATATATATATATAAAGTTATATATACATTTTAAACTGGAAGTGATTTTAAAAATTAGAATTTTGAAGAATTGTTTTGTTGCTTTGTAGCTTCTAGAGTTGTTGAGAAATACTATACTTTTTATATAAACTGATTTTTTTCCCCTCTGGAAGTATTTAGGAGCTTATCTTTGTCCCTACTGCTCTGAAAGTGTATGATGATGTTCTTTGCTGTCGTCTTATTCCATCCATCTTGCTGGAAATTTTATAGATCCTTTAAATGCATAGTTCTTGATTCAATACATTTTTTTGATAATTTCCTTTCTTATGTTTTCTTTTGTGTTTCTGGGACTCTTATTAAATGCATGTTGGATTTTATAGCTTAATCCTCTATATTTTTTTTCTTATGTTTAACCTTTCTATTTTTCTTTCTGGGTGATTTCCTTACTCTATCTTCAAAGCGTATTAGTAATTTAAAAACTGTTTTCCATTTCCAAAAGTTCTTTTGTGTTTTCTGAATGTTCCTTTCTTAATATCTTTTTATTCTTATACTAAAATGAAATACCTTTTATTATATCTTAGAGGATTCTTGTAGTTTTAAAAACAGTTTTTTCTCTTCCCTGAAATGTCTCTTATTCTTCAGATTTTTCCTATGAATTTTTAAAAACTTATCCCATTAAAAAAAAAGTTTCCCTAAATTGATGATAAATTTGACTTTTTCTTCCTTTTAAATATTATAGTGCTAAAAAGCTGATTTACACAATTATGTGAGTTGTACTTTTTAGTTGGTAGACTTTACTATAAGATGGGTAATCCAAATAGGACATTTTGTTGCGGTTCCCTAAATGGAATTTGTGTGGCTTTTCCTTTGGATTGTTCCTTTTTCTTACAGAGAAATCCTCTGATCCTCTATGAGGGTGAATGAAGTCTCTCATTGTTTGACTTCTCACTTTCTTTAATCCCCCTGGTTTTAGTAGTGTCTTCAGTACAGCTGAGTCTAGTTAGTCTAGTAATATTCAGCACAAAATCTATCTCCAGAGAGAAACCCAAAGTCTTCAACTGAGGAAGAAAGAGAAGCAGTCATGTAAATATGAAAGATGGAGGATTCTAGGGCTCTAAGAGCTTGTTATTGTAGGCTTCCACCCAATTTAGTGTACAGCCTATTCTAAAGCCACTGTAAGAGTAACTTCTGCATTTCACTTGTCCCATCTGAGGTTCTGTGGTGTGAATCAAGTGGCCAGGTCAGGAATATGTTGGGTGAGGGAAAGGGGGAGGGACATTTAAAGACTGTTCTAAGATCAGAGAATAGCTTGTACAGTATGTCATTAAGTATATATACATGTATCATAGTATTTCATAATTATAAACAATGCTTTAATAAACTTCTTTTTACATATGACTTTGAATATTTTTTAATTTTTTTTCTTCAGGATAAATGTTTAGAAGTGGGAAATCTAGGTCAAAGCCTGTGATAATGAAATGAACAGATTTGGGTTTTTCTTCCTGCTTAGATGCCCTTGGCACTTCTGCTCTTGAACAGTGAACTGATTTTTCAAAGAGAAGGGAGAACATAAAGAGAAGCATATACAATTCAATTTAATATTTTAAAGGGGTCTTTTGGCAAATAAGTTTCTTCCATGTCTTCTTCTAGAGAAGCTCTCAGGCCAGGTAAGAGCCAATTCTACCAAGTGGTATCATCAAAACTAACAGTATTCTATTTTTTGTTGTTGTTGAAAAAGTATTTGTAATCTGAAGTATTTTAAAACTGATTTCTTTTAGGTAATCCAGATGAACTACCACAGAACTTGTTTTTTCTCTAAAAGATAACTTGGTGATTTCAACCAAAAGTAGATGATGATAGTTGTTTATTGACCCAGTTAGTGTTCTCAATCACACTGAATTTTATAAAGTAAAATGTTCTTTGAACAAGTTTAATTTAAAAACCATACGAAACAATTGCCCCTAATTCAAAAAGACTTTGTAGGCCTAGAAGCCTGGGCAGTACTTCAGGCCTTGGCACTCTGTGTGTAGAGGTCTGTTTCTAAGTCTGGGATATACTGCCTACCTGAAACTTTGGCCCAGAGTCAGAAATCACTTGTTTTATTGAGGGAGTATTTAAAAAATTCTGTAGGGTGAAAGGATTTAGATTTAAACTTGTGGTAAAAAAAAAGAATTGTGGCTGTATCAGTAGAAATGGAGGTGTTTCATGTGCATGGAAATATCATAAGTGACTTCCTTAATGGGGTAGAATTCTCAGAGGCCCCTGAAAATTTACACCAAGGAAGATAGTATGTAATAGAAAAAAATACAATTAAATAAAACAAGTGTGGGGTTAGTACATGTTGTATCTTATTAAGAAGTAATGCTGTAGCTGAAGTGAAGCAGTTATCATGGCATTACTTGCTTAGGGTGCACCTGTTAAAAAAAGTGCATGTAAAGAATATGCTGGCATTCATGGTGCATTAATAAATGTTCCTTACAACATCATAATATTCACATATAGAAAAAGGTCTTTTTCAGATGGCTGTCACTGTTGTAGAATATTCCTTTATTTTCTCCCCTTTTTATTTTCAATTGTCTTTGACATTCTGGCTCTCAGGGACAACTCTGGGTAGCTATCAAGAGGACAGATGCCTTCAGTGATAACCAAAACTAAATAGAGACAGAAACAAACCCTTCAATATCCTGATGGATTAATGCTTCTTGGAGATCATTTACTTCAATAATTGATCGTTTGCTGTGGTTTGACCATATGTGTTGGGGACAGTGTGTCTGTTGCCATAACAAACTAATTGAGCAATTCAATTGACATGGCTTCTGCTCCCTGTAGTATGGTGAACTTCAGCCATGATTGCCAAGCATGACTGTGTTCTTAAAACAATGTATCTGGGAGACTTGACACTTTTTCAATTCCCTTCACCTGTGACCCACTTTATGGATTTTAGTCTTGTGTGAATGTAAGCCCAGAAGGGGCAGTTTACTTTGGTACCCTCTCCTATAGGTAAAGGGAGTAGACCATCCATTACCATCTCCCTCTCATTCTTAGGTTAATGACTACATTAAATATTAAACGAGTTTTCATCTCCAGAGTGCCCATGTAAGTAATTTTACATTAGCTCATCCACTTTTGGCACTGTCCTTTCTTTGATTTCTGATAAAGCATGTTGCTCTGTGTAACATAACTCAGAGGAAATCATGATTGATTTGACAACTATTAATGTGATGCTTAATATTAACCTTCATCTTTAGATATGGAGGAGGATGGTGAAGGAGGAGGAGAGGGCAAAGAAAGAGGAGTCAGAGAGAGACATGTGTCAGGCTTTTGAAAGGTGACAGGGATGAGTGATCTCATTAAGATGCCACAAAAATTAACATCACCCTCCCTTTCTCTTTTGTGAGACATCACAGAATCTCTGATTGCTCAGATACTGATTCTAAATCCTTTCTACCACAAATCTGTGGAGCTGTGTTGAGAGGGTAAAGATCATTTGGGGACACAAATACCTTGGGAATAAAATCTGTAGGAATGCTTCAGCTTTTCAAAAAGGTTTAGGGTTTCACCTTTAGCTACTTTGTGATTTAACACTCAGTGAGAATAGGTGATGTGGTGGAGGCTGCCAGGAGAGCAGAATTAAGACATAGACTCTACCCACTGAGATCATCATCAGTGCAGACAGACATCCAAAAAGCAGAGAGTGGAGGTGGGAAATCAAGGAAGGTGGTTACCTGTGGGATTCTAGCTGAGTGAGTCTGAGGCATCTGTCAGCAGCTGTTTTCAGAAGCTTAAACCAGTAAAAGGAAGGCTTCCCTAAGGCTTTTTCTTCTGAGGCAAAGCTTATTTATAAAAGAGAGAGAGAGAGAGAGAGAGAGAGAGAGAGAGAGAGAGAGAGAGAGAGAGAGAGAGAGAGAGAAGGAAGGAAGGAAGGAAGGAAGGAAGGAAGGAAGGAAGGAAAGAAAGAAAGAAAGAAAGAAAGAGAAAGAAAGGAAAAGAAAGTTCTATCTCATTTTTATATTCAAGGGAGTGTAGTTGCCCATGGCTCTTTGGGCTGTTCTTTTAGGAAGGGGACTAGATGTATATATTTTTTCATTCCCTTCAGTAGAGAAGAAAATGCCAACTCTGACTGATATAAAGTAGAACAGACTGGAGTTAGGCAGGAGTGAGGTGATGGAAGAGGAAATCCCCGGGGAATTGCAGAAGTGTATTTTGGAGTTCAGTCTCTGCAATATGGCATATAGTCTCAGCCCAGGATGTCAGAAAGAGAGCAGCAATGATTTGGGTCTGTTTATGACACTCTCATAAGTTTTTTAACAGTCTTAGGAGGATAGAACATAGGTCTAGCAACATTTCATGATTCACTTTCTTTTATTAGGGACTGTGTATTGAATGAAACAGTCTTGCATGGAAACTTTTGCTGCATTTGTATAAATTTTGCTTCCTAAAGAGCCAATATGTAAATATGTTACTTGAGTGTTGAATTATATAATTGAATACAGTTTTACAATAAGACGAGAGTTTTTAACTAGCTCAACTTACTCCTTTAATCTATGAGAAAACCAAGATCTTAACCAAAAAAGTGGTCATTTAAATCCTCACAGCTGGTGGTGTATAGTTTAGGGTGACCTAGCCACAAGCCCCCAGTCTGTGTAATACCCTCCTGGAGATGAAAACAGAGGATTTGATACACAACAGGGAAGCGAAAAGGTGGTTGAGAGCCGACTAGCCAGTTCCCCATTGTGAAAAAAATAGTTACAAATATTCTAGTAGAAATATAGGATCAGATTCCTTTTTTTTAAACGTATTTTATTTAAAAATCTATCATTTGATGCACAGGCTGGCTGGGAAAATCAAATGGTAAGATTTTTTTTTTTAAAATTGTTTAACACAAAACTCCATAGCTGAAAATTCAGTGTTTTGATACTTGTTGGTTCTTTGCGTCCTCAGTATGCATGTCAACAAAACAAAGAAATCTATAGTGAAATCCAAGTTTATGCAAAGCAATTAAAATAAACTGTATATTATTGCAACTGACAACTATGGGCTGGCTCTCCACTATATGCTCACTGTAAACAGCTGTGAAGTCGTAGCTCAAAAGCCCGAGAATTCTTTTTGTGTGTGGGAGGTCTGTCTTGTGCATTTTGTGCATTGTAGGATGTTTGGCATCATTCCTGACCTCTACCCACTAGATGCCCATAGCACTACCTGCCCTCCTCACCCCCAAATTAACAACCATAAATGTCTCCAGATATTGTCCTCTGGAGGTCGCAGAGTGGCAAAATATCCCCTAGTTGAGAGCCACCTCATTAGATGATAAAATCACTTCAGAATCAGCCCACATGATCAGTTTGTTCTAGACCGCAGAAGCCTGCCTTTGTTTTTTTAACACAAGACACAGCACCACAATGTATAGGTGTGTGTGCATGTGTGTGTGAAGGGAAGCAAGCTAATTGGCACTTCGTAAACCAATCAGGTGAAAAGCAGACAGGGAAGTGATAAAGAAGATCCCCGGATCAGTTGGGGTCTAACTTGGAAAATGAACCACAGAGGAATAAATGCAAGGAATGGGTTCCACTGGTGATACGTTGAGCTGAGAGTTACATATAGAACTGCAAGAAAACCCAGAAATGAGCAACAATAACCATTACTGCAGGTTGGAGAGACAAAAGGAGGGGTGTGTGCTATTACCTGGTACTCAGGGATCAGGTTTCCCCCAAAAGAGAGTGGGACCAGGATGGGCCTCCCTAGTGGGAGCTGGAACCATGAAGGAGACATGAAGCTGCCAGAGGCAGAGAAAGGAGGAGAAACACTCTGGCTTATCTTTTCCTTTTTCTCCTTATCTCTTACCAGCTCCTCTCCATTACAAGAGTTAGTTTCGTACTTGCCATGCACAATGTTTTACGAGGTATAGGAGCAAAGTTTGGAAAGGTTATCTATGGGCAAGCAGACTGGGACTTGCGTAGACTACGTTCTAACCTGTTCAAAGCAGCCAATAGCATATCCTATTTCTTGAACTACGACAAAGGGCATAAACTTACCTTGCTTTGTGTCGAAAATGTGACACATCTTCCGCTTCTTCAGTGACTTTATTCTGCCCTCCCAAAGCTAATGAGGTCCAAATACAAGTGCCAGGTAGGTGAGGGTGCCTATCGTGGGGCAATACCTAAGGGATTTTATACTGATATTAAGATTTAAAAAAAAAAAAAAAGAATAGTGAGTAAGTATCTTACTTTTGTGGAACATTTACCATGTGCCAGAATCTATGTTAATTACATACATAATTTAATTCTAACATACATAATTTAATTCTAACATTATGATGCAGGCACTACCATTATCCCATTTCTAGAGATAAGAAAATTAAAGTAGACAGAATTTAAACAAATTGCTCAATGTCACATAACTATTAAGCTCACATAAGGATTATTTATCACTTGAATTCAGGCCTATGATGTTGTCTACCTCAGAATCTTGGCCACTGTGTTACACTGTCATGTTGTGAGACCATGATGATGATAGCTAACATTTGTCAAAAGTTACAGTATGCCTGGCTATGTTTTAAATGCTTTTCTGTTATTAACTCATGGAAATCACACAGTAGCCCATTTTACAGGTGAGGAAACAGGTTCAGAGAGGTTAAATAACTACTTCAAAATCATAGAACTACTACATGGTGAGCTGGGTTTTAAACCAAAGCAGTTTGGCTTCAAACTTGTGCTTTTAACCACTAATGTGATACACAGTATTGTGTGTAACTTATTTATTTATTGTTTCATTTCAACCAGTTCCATTTAATGCAGGCACTTTCCTAGGCCTTGGAGCTATAAAGATGAATAGGACATCATTAAGGAAGTTCTTTAGTGGAGCTTATCATTTAGTGGAATGCTCACAAGTGTGTAAACAAATGACAAAGATTTCATGTGACAGGTACAGCGAGAGAAGTTCACCCTAGGAAATATGGAGGAAGAGAGGAAGATCGGAAAATTTGTCTATGTGCAATGGAAAATGGTAGCTCTGAAAATGAGAGTTTCATAAAAGAGCTAACTCATAAGATGTGTTTGTACTATAGAAATAGTGATACAAGTCACTTGTCACTTGCAAAGGCAATGACAAGAAAGAAAGTGGAAACTAAAAGAATATTCTTTTGTCTAGAGCATGAGGTCATAGAGTGTTGGGCAAGAAGGCCAGAAAAGCAGAGAAGATACAGATGAACAGAAGTCTTACATAATCTAGTGAGGTGCTGAGAGGTTTTCCTTTTGTCATGCTTTTAAAATTCTTTAGGGCACATGCTGCATTTATTTTATATTTCCATCTTCTTCCAGCTATAAAATTACATTTTCTAGTGCCTTTGAGTGCACTGCAAATTTTTGACGAGAACTAATGAAATTGTTTTCTGACTGTACTTTGCTGTGTTTGCTTTGTGAGTGACACATGTGAAAACTTAGAGCTCAGTCTAGCTGGCACTTAGGAGGCTCTGGTGACCTGAATTTGGAACAAGCCTTGACCTACGGCAGTAAAAGCCCTTATGGAGAGATTACTGCGAGGGAGCTGCTGAAATGTCACTCCAGCCTCACTCTCCGCTTTGTTGCTATTCCCCAAATGGCTTTCTTTGGTGATTAACTTCACACTGAGTGTTCAGACCCAACCAACAAAGTAGAAACCTGCAGTATGTGACTGAACCACATCATTGGAGCTTTAGTCTAAAGATGTCACAGCTTTTATTCTTAGAATATATATAACACAGAAGAGCAAATAAATTCCCCCATCATGGATGAGGCCATGCTTGGCTCAATATTTGAAGAGGAGCTGCCCTGGGCAACTTGGCCTTGCCTTGTCCACTGGGCACTTGTGTGACTTCTCCAGTTTTCAAAGCCTTGTTGGGATGTGGATCCATGGGAGAGTGGGGGAGGTGACATCTGTTTAAATGTGTTTTCCACAAGATCCATTGGCTGCTAATGAGCACTTTTACTTCTTTCCCAAACTATAATTCTTTTGTTTCTTGCTTACTGATAATACTATCGTGAATTAGAGGGAATTGTTAATATTAAAACTTAATAGAGAGAAAACACGAGCAGAAGTCAGAAGAACGTGGGTTTGAATGTCAGTTTTCCTGTTTTTGTTGAATAACCATTGGGAAATCACTAAATCTATAAGTTTTAGTTTTATCATCTGTAAAATAATTTCTCTTTATATAGTTGGTATGAGGAATAAATGAATTTATGCATATTACAGTGATTTGTGAACCATGAAATGCTATCGGATTTAACATGTTCCTGTTAATAAATTGACAAGATCAATAGCGTTAGCCTCAAGTATTTTTATAACACTTGAGTTTTAAGTATAAATATAGAGTAGTATCTATTAGCAGAGGGTTCTTTTTCATAAAAAAACTTTTTTCTAAGAGCACATCTTTTTTGTTCTTCATTTTGTAACTATGGTCCAGAGTTGGCAAATCATAGAGAGAGAAAAAAAAAAAAGATTGTTATTGAACCATGATAATCTCATCCTGGCAGACAAATGACATGGGAACACCTTGATCCTTCTGGCTTGAGTCTTCATCTGAAAAAGGGGGATATTAATACCTACAGCAAAGAACAGTTGTCAAGACTACACGAGTTAATTCTTGCAAAGCTCTTAGCATAATGTGTGAAACAGTATTTGAAGAATGTTAGCACCTGTTTTTACTGTCATTATTACAATAGCCACACTCTGCGGACCCTGTGAGGACTGTTTATTCCATTATGGATACAGTGGAGAATTATTGTGAAGTCACTTTTGAGTTATTAGTGCATATCGGGAAAATAACCTTCATTTTGCAATACTCAAGGTAATGTCTGAGTACCATGTTGCAAATAGCTCCTACACCTTGTTTTCTGTAGAAAGTAATGTGACCTTGTGAATCTAGTATAAAAAGCAACTTTAACCAAGATGATAAATATATTAAATAATGAATGGAAGCTGACAATTTAAACGAATCTTATAAGAAATTTTTAGAAGGTCTTCATAAATTTTTTGATGAATAACCCTCTGCTAACTAATTTGAGCATGTTTAGCTTTTTATTGCACAATCGATCCATATTCAATGCAGTAAAATTAGAAAGGAAAACTACCAAAGACAAAGAAATATAACATTTCCGATTACCTCACTACCCAGAGACAATCATTATTAATATTTTGGGATATAACTTATTTTTGGTTCAAATTTTTCAAAACAGCACTTACTTAATTTGACATATGTCTTTAGCCTTGAACTCTGAGAGCATAAAAGGCCTATCATGAGAACTTACCTCAAATTTAAAAGAAATACAATTAAAATGTAAAAATCCTAATCCTACCCAGAATCCTGTTTGTAGCCCTGTTTAAATATGTAATTTACATGAGAAGTATAAAAAGTCTTTTGTGGATTGCTTTCTCCAACTGAAATAATGAAATTTCTTTATATTTTACTTTCTTTGTACCATAAGCAATAAGTAAAAAATTGTCACTTCTGTGCATAGTGCTTTGTAGTTAAATTATCCTGAAATTTCCAAAGGGAGAGCATTCAAAGAATGATTTAAAAGAGGAGAGTATATCTGAGTGAAATACATCTTATAAAATGATTCACAGAACTTGTCTTTTGTGAATTCTTGACTGTCACTCTGAATATTTTGTTTCCATCTTATGTGTTGGTTTTATCCCTGTACTCCTACAAATTGCTGGTGATTAGTATTGACCAGCCTGTTCTCACAACTTACTATTTACTCTTTGTTTGATGCAGTAGACATTGGGCTAGGTAGGATATTCTAATGTAATGGTTGAAAAAATACACGTTAGAAGTATGGACACACTACTTGTTCAAAGGCAGCCACAGATGGTTTTTACTTCCCTTGATTTGTAGATACATGAATAGGCTAAAAAATCACAATGCTATGCTGTCTAGATAGATTAATGGTGCCATTCTCTTCCCTAAACTGTAAAAACCAGTCAAGGGTAAATCAAACTTACTTTAATCAAAACACCTGGATATGAACAATTATTATAGTATCATCATAAGAAATGAATGGATGGTTATATTTACAGCTGAACTCTACTGTGAAAAGTTAGAGAGGGGAAGTGGGAAACAACTAATTCTTTTAAAAGAAATTCCCTTTTATTTAAGACTATTTCTTCAAGTGAATGTAATCCCCAGAAGCAATAAGTAGGACTTCTTTTCTTCCACTTACCTTTTGCACATGACCTGGGATTGTAGAGGTGGGAAACATTAACAACCTGTCATCCCAGTTTAACTCCTATCAAAGGATGACAGAGGATGACACATTGCTACTCGCCTCTCTTAAATGGTCAGCAGCAGTGCACTAGCTTGCTCAGCTTGTCATGTGAAAGAAAAATTGCACCAGACAAGTCAAACAAGCAAGGAAGACTTTATTCAAGACTAGAAAAAAACATAGGAACAAACTGTGTTCCTTGGAAAACAAACAAACACAAACAAACAAAAGACTATTGCAGTAGTGGTCAAGACTGTTGAAATAGGGGAGAGAAATTGAACTCAACTGCACTGAAACAAAAGGCAGAGTTTTTAAACACTGGGTAAGCTAATGGAAAAGTACTAGAGGCTGTTAGGGGAAAGCTTTCAATGTGATTAGGCTATCTGTGCTTGCTGATTGGCATTTATCTATGTTAGGCTCACATCGTCCCACAGAGACTGGGAAACAGGGATTCTATCCTTCATGACAATTACATTTCAAAGGGATGGCTTCAAGGTCCTTGAGAAAGATGTTCCTGGGCTGTAAAACTAGTAAGAGGATGAAGATTTCATCTGAAAGGGGCAGGGAAATAATTTACAATTGCAATTTTCCAAAGTAAATGATCTAAGAAAAGGGAGATCAGGGGTCTACAATCAGGAAGAAACCTATCCAAAGTTTAGTTAAGCTGAGGGGAATGTTGAGCTGTGCTAGTCAGTCATTAGAGTCAAATATTCAAGAAGGCTGCCATGTGGTCAAGAATATTTCTTTACATTCTCTCAGATCTTGATTGATTTTATTAATAGGCATGAGATGAGGTGGGTATGGATTTTCCAGAGGGGATGAATTGTATGTCTGGGATCTGAATACACACATACACACGTACATACATAAAATATACTTATAGATTCCTAATAGTATATATGTGTACCTCTCTATTTTTATCTTTATCTGTCTTTGAGGGGAATATCTGGAGTAAGGAATCTCTCTTAGGAAGAGGCTTTCTACCCTGTTGGAACAACAACTCCTGTGTAAATTAAATGCCAATTCTTATCCGAATCACAGTACTTTAGTGTTGAGAAATTTTATTTAATCTCTTTTGTTTAATTGTGATTATTACAGAATCTGATTTTTTAAACTTTTAGAATAAAGTTCTTGTTATTATCCATAGTAACCACTTTTAACACTAAATTTTATTGAACATAATACTTATTTGGAAAGAAGAAGGTGGTGGTCTGGCATATGGCCTATTTTATTCATCAAATAAAGTGATATAAGGCTTGGAAAGTATGCTTGACAAGAAGAGGAGATGATAAAACATTGTGAGCACGCAGAAGAAAGAATAGCTCATTTTGACTGTGAGGGAAGAGAAAGGCTTCATGGGAGAGGTGCGTTTAGGTGGGTCTTGAGGAATGACAAGACTTTGATACCATGAAAGAGAGAAAGAGGCAACCTAAATCAGGGTATCTATAAACAAGAATAACAGGTGTGAACTGGTATAGGGTGTTCAAGGAGTGGTGAGTAGATGGATTAGGACTGGGCTTGGAATATGTGCCTTTCAAATCATAAGCAGCATTCTGTGCTATGCTGAGGAATTTTGATTTATTTATTTTTTTAGAGAATAAGAAAAAACTAAACATTTTTGAAAATCAAAATGACAGCAAATCTATTTTAAGAAAGTGATGACTAGACTTATGGATTCCTGGAAAATGAGTGGGGAGTTTCGAAGCACTGAGGACAGAGAGGGAGCTATGAGGGTATTCACAGTAAGAGGAGTGGTCTGACCCAGGGCACAGGACAGCACAGATCTCAGAAGATCTGGGCATCGTATTGAGTGATTATTGGCTGAATGCTGGACTGCTTGAAAAATTAAATAGGGTTTAGGAGATAAAGAAAAGGAAGAAAGGGGAAAAATGACTCTGGTGTTTAGCTAGAATTATTGAGAGAATGGTGATACAATCATTATGCAAATTTATCTAAGGGTTTATAATATATTTATGCTATGGGAGCCTGGAGGAAGTAACAACTCTTTCTGCCTGGGGGAATCAAGGAGGATTCAATAGGGAGCTGATTGATTCTGAGTGTGTTGGGCAATGAAGGGGTGAAGACGTGGCCAAGGCCAGTGAACAAGTAGGTGCAGTGGCCTTAAAGCAGAGTGGGAGGTCAGGTGACAGGAACATAGACTTGTGTCAGGCGTGGTCCCAAATAGACAGGAGCCAGAGCTATATTTCTATGCAAAGGAGTTTTGTTTTAATCCTTTAACAAGTTGTTTCCGTTATTATCATATTATTATTTACTATTTATTATTTGTTTAACTGAATCATAAAATGGCATAGTGGTGAGAGAAATTCCCTAAACAGTTGTATTAGCACATAATAATCAACACTGCTATCCACTCTGTTATCCTATAACTCTAGTTGACAATAAGACAATTGCCTTTCTCTAATTTCAGGCATTGCTGTACGTAGTTTTCATTGCAGAATTATATAGTTATCTTTCAATCATTTACAAATCTTTAAAAAGCTGTCCCATTTGACATATGAAAAATACCTTTTACTACTTCAGTTTCCCTAAACTATTTCCTTCTACCCTCAGCCTAGAAATAAATGTCATGACTTGGAAGACATCTTTGTAACATTACTATGATGATGCTATTGCCATATTTCTAGCACTTTCTATGCAAGAAATTAGCAAACTGAAATGACCGATCTCCATATATCCTCTTAACATTGGCCAAGTATCTTACATTATGAACTTAGAAGGCAACTGGGGGGAAGTTTTACCCCAAAAGGGCTCTTATGGGTTGATTTTTGGGGTGTTCAAATGAATAGATACTTTTGTTTTTTCAGGTTGAATTCCTTGAAGGGCAGAATAGTAGGGAATCTAAGCTGTTAAAATTCTTCTACATTAGCCTGTCTTTAAGATAAAACTGATCAAACGGATGGATTTACGTTCTACTATTTCAGAGCTTGACGTGTATCTTTATTAGGGTGTTCTGCCTGTATTCCATTTTTAAGGAAAACGGAGAAATCATCTAAGTTTGGGATTATATTCAACATGTTATTTTGGACTGAGGTGTGTATAAAGTACAAGGACAGAACACACGAGCCATGGGGGACCCTCATGATCGAGTAGCCTGTATCCCATCTGGGCCATGCTTTGGCTCCACGACAGGGTGGTTACAAGAACATGGGCCTCAGTGAAAAAGGTCTCCTATAACTTTCCTTCACATGATGGTTTGCATCTGCAAATTGGTCATAACATAATTTCTTTCAACTTGAGAACATTTTCCCTAATAAACGTTCTTAGATAATCTACTCCTAAATTTAATTTTCAATCCAGGATATATTCATTTGAGTACACTGGGACATTTCTGCCTCTTCAATTGTTCGATAATGCCATATTCTCTCTCGCTTGTCAGTGTGACTACTCCCCATCCCTCCATACATTCACTGCTCTAGTCTTTGATGTCATAGACCTTCAAGATGATCGATGACCTTCACCCCCAACCAATCTCACTCTTTACACCTGTTGGTTTTTATCCTTCTTTGTCATGGATGGATTCCTTATTGAATTCGTTCTTTCATCAGAAGGCCTGGTATATAAAGCCCATAAATTCTGTCCCTAAGAAGACCTGGTCCAGATAAATTAGCTCTGTTCGGCACTGATTTTATTGAAAAAAATCAACAATTATGGAATCATTTAGCCCTGAGTGCCCAAAGGCAAATGATTGGATTTAACTAGACTCTGAGAGCATTCAGGAATGTGCCTCCTAATGACTAAAATACTTTCCTGGAATAGAAGATTTAAAGTCATTGGTTTACTAAAGTTCTAAATTTTAGAGAAGAAATTTTGTTACATCCAAAGCTTCTAGTTGCTTCCATCCTTTACGAAAATCTAGCCTCACAGGAAATAAACATGGGTATGCTTTCCTGATTTTAGATAATGACAGAGGGATAAATTGTAAACTCTGTACCACAGATGATAAGTCTCTCTCCAGATCTTAATCTTGCTTCATAGGGAGGTATATACCCTCACACAGATAGATAGATATCCCCATTCATGAAACACACATGAACACTTTTAAATTAGCTTGGTTTAATTTTTTTTCTTTAACTATTATAGTCGTTTTTCTGAACACTCAGACTTTACAGATTTCCATTGGAGTAAAAGATTTAATTAACCCACCCTTTATTTGACAATATTTTCCTGATAATCTGTTTTCGTCTATTACCATTAGTCTGAGCATTAAAATTGTTCAGTCATTTACATTAGTTAAATAGATTTGGTTTCAGGGTATGTAAGACATGCTTATTCTTAGAGAATATGTGCAGATGGTCTATGCAAAGTATGCATAAGTAACATTATTATCTATAGAGTCTATACTATGACTTTGAGAATTTTGTAATAATTTTTAAAACATTGTCAGAATTCCATATTTGCTCTTTTTACTCATTCCATTAGTTTCCTCAGAGTATTTAACAATAAAATCCTAGAAAAACAGAAAAGATGTATCCTTAGAATTCAGCATGGAAGGCAGGCTTGGAAGACAGTGTCGCCAGGCAGTGTATAAGAGGAGAAAAGAAGTTGATAGTATATTTAGTATGAGTAGCTTTGAAGAGGAAAAGAAAGCGGGTTGCACTTAGGAGCTTGCTGAATGGATAGAGAGGAAAGAACAGGGAGCGAGTGTGGGCACGAGTAATAGAGGCTCTGAGTTGTTCTCCACTCGGACGTTCCATGACAAAAAAACAAGACAGCAAAATTTTTCTGAGCTTTGGGGAGACCCACAGTTCAGAATATAATCATTCAGAAATGGAGTGAAGCAAAGTAACAATCTATGTGCAAATGGGAATTAAATATTTATCCAGGCAAGGAGAGACTGCCATTTGCAGGTGGCAGGGTTTGAGCTTGCATGGGGCGGGACAGCAGACCCTAGGGCAGAATTTGGGTAGAAAGTGCTGAGGAAGGCATTCTTATTACAAGCCAAGTCAAAATCCTCTTAAGTTTTGAGGAAAGTATCCATGACAGGTTCAGAGACACAAGGGATAAAACAGAAGTGAGGATTCACTTCTCAGAGGAGCTTCAGTGATAAGAACTGGCTTGTGAGTGTTACCAGAGAACTAAACTAGCTCTAGGTGGAATTGAAACTGAATTCTAAATTTTTTCACATTTGCATACCACGTGATATTTCTTAGTTTCAAAAACTTGAAAATATCCCTAGGGGCTAATAGTGAATGTAAATTAGAACTTATCGAAGCATAATTTGTCTTGATGGTTGTATGAGTTATTTCTTCAGACTTAGTGATGTGGGTTTTTCTTATCCTGGAATTCTGTATGGAAGTTTTTCCACGTGGAATGTCTTGTCCTCCACCCTCTCCTGCCCATCCCCGCTCTGCCTCTACTTCCACAAGGCTGAATAAGCTCTTTGCTTTTCTCCTTTCTATTTGCATGAGATCTTCTGTCTTATAGAACTTTTGAAAGCTATTTGACCACTTTCCAAAGTGTACTCTGTGAAGCTGGTATAGGTGTCATGCAAAGAAAGCATTTTATCAAATAAGCCTCGAATTTTGAGATTAAATATATTTCCTTACTGTGTGTTGTTTCAAAGCCTGTAATTGGCTATAGTCATTGTGCATCTCTAAGATAAACATGTTGACCATTTTTCCACTCTTTTTCTCAGGCCACGAGCCACACTAATTGGGAGGTGGCATCTCAGAGTCTAGAAAGTGTTCCATAGTCCAGGCATTGATTTTTTTTTCTTTTCCTTACTAGTTTGTATGAGTTTTTTTGAAGACTGGGATTATGTCCTGTTCCTTTTTGCTTTCCTAAGTGTGAGTACAAGTACCTAAATATAGGAGTCAGTATTTTTTTTCCAGTTTTTTAATTACGGTCAGATACACAAACATTAGTTTTACTATTATAACCATTTTTAGTGTACAGTTCAGTGGTATGAAATACATTTATAATGTACTACCATCACCACCATCTATCTCTAGAATTCTTTTCATCTTGTAAAACGGAAACTCTATACCCATTAAACAATAACTCCCTATTTCTCCCTTTCCCCAGCCCCTGGCAATTACATTCCAGTTTCTGTCATTATGGTTTTGACTACTCTAGTTACTTCATATAAGTGGAATCATACAGTATTTTTTATAAGACTTCAACATATATAATATGAAGGCTAACGTACCTTTTTAATGCATACTTCTAAAGCTTACAGACTTCACCTATAATTAAATTTATGTCCAGTTTTTTGTTGTTTGATGAGGGCTTAGATGCCCTTTCCTCAAACACTTAATCCTACCCTTTACTTTCTCCTTTACTCTATTTTATTTTCATTTATCATTTTTTTTCTTTTCTGTACACTATAAACTCACAGTCAAATAGGAAACAAAATAAAGTGTGATACATCTTGTTTACTTTAAAACCTCCCAACCTTTCTGCTTACATCACCCAAAGCAATCATACTTCAAAGTCTGTTGGCTGTATCATCTCGGCACTTTTACTTTAAATGTAGTTACATTTGTATAACAGTTTAGCTGTGAATTTGGCAGGACATTTCTTGAGTTATAGTGTTTGTTTTTTGCAACTGGTTTATTTCACTTAGCAAAATGTGGACTTAATATTTGTTTAGCCAATTATTGAAAAGTAAGTTAAAGTGAAAAAAGCTACCTGAGAGAATCTTTGGGGATCACAAATATTGACATCTTAATTTGAAGAATATATATTTATTTATATATAAAGTGTAATTACTTTTACTTATCTTTTATTTATGAACTCAATAAACATTCATTAAACCACTTATATGTTCCATGTCCCTTGATCAGCCCTGACCTTTAAAGATGAATAAGACAAAGAATCTATCTGTGAGGAATGAACTGAAGGAGATTTCATCATATTTTCAAAAAGGATAACCTTTTGACAAAAATTAGTAACCCATTATTTGTTTAAACATCTTATAACTTTACCAGTTTGTAAGACTTGTTCTTTCAGTCTCATATCTTTCATGAGAAATCAAATATATATATATTTATATGTATAAAATATATAATTATATTAATAATTAATAATATAATTAATTATATTAATTAAATATATATAATATATAATTTCATCTTTTCAATATATAATTTCATCTTTCTGAGATGTCACTTAAGAACAAGGTAAGAATTTTCAGGTATTTATTGATCTGGTATGTACTGCTGATTCCACAGAAAAGAAGTGTCTGTACTCCAAAGCCTATGATCTTGTTATAGAATGAATTATACATTTATTTCAACTCTTTCCTCAATTATTGATAGAATTTGTGTGGATAAGAATGGTCCTCAGTTGTAAGCAGAGTAAAAGATGACTTTGTCTCAGTTTTCACGTTTTAAACACATGGCTAAATAACTTGGTTGCATTTTAGATAAATTGAATTCATGTACTTCTGTCAGAGCAAATTGGAAAAAGAATTAGTTTACTTTGTAATGATATTATTTATGTGTTTATTCAGCAAATATTATCGAGGGACTAGTATTATCAGATACTACATTGTGCAGAAAGATTCACAGTTAAAATAAAAGACATAAACTTCAAGAACTTCACATTCTATTGGGAGAAACCAACCAGTAAAACAAAATGACAATGCTTACCATGCAAAGCAATCAGAGAGGTATGGGTGGGGTATCTAGAAATGCAAAGGAGCAATAATTAAGACTTTGTAAGGAAGAGGAGAGTATTAGTAGAGTGGTCAACATTTGAGTTCTTAAATTATAAGTAGAAATTTTCCAGAAAAAGAAAGAAAAAAAGGGCCTTTCAAGTAGAAGGAATTGAATCTGAATAGAGCCTGGGTTGCATGACAGGGAATGGTGTACTACATATGAGATTAAAGAAACATGTTAAAAGTTCATTGTGAAATACCTTATGTAGCATGATGAAATGTTTGAACAGGATAACAAGAAGTCAAAGAAGGATGATATGCAGGGCATTGACAAGACCATATATATGTTTAGGAAGATCATCAGATGGTTGAATAAGTAACAATAGTGTTGCCGTAGTCCAGAAGAAGGTGATAGGGATCTGTGTCAGTGCTATACAAATGAAAAGGAAGAGATAGAAAAGTTTAAAACAGGACTTGATGGCTGATTCTGTGTCATGGTTGTGGAAGAGATAAAAATAATAATAAAGAAGAACTCTCCAGTATTTCTACGTTAGACAAACATGATAACATTAATCCACAGTGTGAGTGCAGATATGAGAAAGGAGAAGCAGAAATTTTGTTTTTTTTTTTTTTGGTCTCTGTGGTTTCATTGTTAATTGGTTTTGGAGGTGGTGGAGTGAATGAAGTTGGTGTTGGTCAAGTAAAATGTATGAGACAACCCAGAATATGCACGTACATGAAAAAGATCAAAGTGACCAAGGGTAGAAAACTGGTGGACAGCATTTAAGATGTATGAAGATAAGTAGGAAGAACGAAAGAGACCAAACATGAATATTTAGAGAAGTGGGAAGATGGTAGAATAGTTTTCTAGAGGACAAAAAAGAAGAAAGTTTCACAGATGACAGGAGGATAAGAGTAGCAGCAGTTGAATAGACCAAAGCCTGAAAACAGGCCATTGTAGTTCTTAGTCAAGGAATCATTGGGGATATTTGTCCAGCAGATTCACTGAACTGAAGAGAATGAAAGATGAGATGGGTCAGGGAGTAAACAGAATTGAGAAAATAGACACAGTAAAGTAGCCTGCTCCTTCAAGAAGGGTTTTAATAAGTGAAAGAGGAAGATAAGAAAGTAAATTGAGGGAGATATTGGGGAAAGGGGAGAGTTTTATTTATTTTTTCTTATATAGAAAAAATCGACTTTGTTTTTGGACAGAGGAAAAGGATCAGGAAAGAATGTGGAAAGAGTTCAATCTGTTGACTTATCACAGAAAGAAGAACTCAAATCTAAAAATTGATTTGGAAAGCTATCTTCTAGTATTCAAATGGAAAATAATACATAAAACTATTCAAAAATTAATATTTTCAGCAGTGTGGATAAATATCCTATGTGCTCAGCTTTGGAATTCTAAGCAAAAGTCCTTCAGAAAGAAAAAAAAAATAAAAGCCCATTCTTTGGTCTGGACTGCAAGGTAAGTATGATAGGAGCCAGGACACTGAGGTGTGAGTAAGCCTACATCAGAGGGAAAAATGACTTCTCTGTACGTTAGGAAGGGTGCGGAGACTGACAAGAATAAACTAGTTCCCTTATTTATTTATTTTTTAAACAGAATGCCAACCCTTTCATCTGATTGGGATCTAAACCATATGAATCTCTCATAATAGCACATAATTTCTGCCCTTTGGGTAGTTATCTGAATCTTCAATTATGTCAGCTTAGCTCTTGTTGACAGGAGTTTGAGATTGTCAAAAATTCCGAAAAATAAAATAACAAACAAACCAGAAGTAAAACCCATTAATCTCCAAAGCAGTAATTAGAAAAAGTTTGTGTATACACCAAAAGGCAGTTCATGAATCGGGAGCAATCAAACCAAACCATGGGATGAGTTTCCGGGGTGTATTGTCATAAAGTAGCTTATATAGACAGAAAGTAGTGACTGTTTATTCTTCACAGTGATTGGTTTTAATATTACAATTTTCTTAAATGAAAGGGAATTGGTCAGTCGTTACTTCATGTCAACCCTGGGAGACAGTTCAAGTTTTGCTTATGATTTCTATAGGCATAAGCAAGAAATGACCCATATCAAGTTAGTCTTGCAAAATAAGCTAAATTAAGCTTTGCTTGTATGATCAAACTGGTTTTCTCTACTCAGGGAATTTTCAGGGTTGATCGTTGGTTTTGATTTTAACAATACAATAGATATTTGAAGGAGATAGCATTAGAATAGGATTCTCAACTGGTAGTGATTTTTCCCCCACAAGGGAAATTTGGCAATGTTTGGAGATATTTTTGCTTGTCAAAACCGGGGTGGGCACTTGCTACTGGTATCTAGTTGGTAGAGGCCAGAAATGCTGCTAAATATTCCTCAATGCACAAGATGTCTTTTCCCCTCTCCCTTACGCTAACAAAGAATTATTAGGCCCAGAATGTCAGTAGTTCTGAGGCTGAGAAAGTCTTGTATAGAAAGATCATAACCCCCCATTCTTCTAAGTTTTATCCTTATATCAAGTTATATCATGATAAAATAAAGTACTTATTCTGAGTTAGCTTAGCTGTTAATGTTTTATTTAAATTAGTAGATTTTTTTGCGGGGGGCAGTTTTAGGTTTGCAGAAAAATTGAGCAGAAAGTACAGAGTTCCCACATACTTTCTCATATTCTCCCCTCTTGTCACAGTTTCCCCCTTTATAATCATCTTGCATTAGTGTGGTACATTTTCTAGAGTTGATGAGCCAAACCAGTATTAACTAAACTTCACAGTTTATATTAAGGTTCACTCTGTGTTGTATATTCTATGGGTTTTAACAAATGTATAATGACATATACCCACAATTAGTGTCCTACAGAATACTTTCATTACCTTAAAAATCCCCTGTGCATCACCTATTCAACACTTTCTCTTTTTACCTGAACCCCTGACATTTTTCACTGTCTCCACAGTTTTGCTTTTCCAGAATGTCATATAGTTGGAAATATGCACTATGTAGCCTTTCAAAATAGGCACCTTTCACTTTGTGCTATACTTTTAAGATTCCTGCCTGTCTTTTTGTGGCTTGACAGCTCATTTATTTGTGTGGTTGAATAGTATTACATTGTATGGATGTACCAGTTTGTTTATCCATTCACGTATTGAAAGACATCTTGGTTTCTTCCAAGGCTTGGCAGTTATGAATAAAACTGGTGTAAACATTTGTGTGCAGGTTTTTGCGTGGAAATTCTCTGCTCTTTTGGATAAATACCAAACAGTGTGATTGCTGGATCATGTGGTAACAATATGTTTAGTTTTGTAAGAAACTGCCAAACTATCGTCCAAAGTGTCTGTACTATTTTTCATTTCCATCAGGAATGAGAGTTCCTGTTGCTCCACACCCTCATCAGCATTTGGTATTGTCAGTGTTCAGATTTCAGCCATCTATGTGCAGTGGTTTTTCATTGCTCTCTGAATTTTCATTTCCCTAACGACATATCACTTGGAGCATCTCTTTATATGCTTATTTGCCATCTGTATATCTTCTTTAGTGATATTTAGTGTATATCTTCTTTAGATCTTTTACCCATTTTATAGTTGGCTTGTTTGTTTTCTTATTGTTGAGTTTTAAGAATTCTTTGTATGTTTTAGGTACCGGTCTTTTATATGATGTGTTTTCCAAATATTTTCTCTCAGTCTGGGGCTTGTCTTTTCATTTTATTAACAGTGTCTTTGGCAGAGCAGATGTTTTTAACTTTAATGAAGTCCAATGTGTTAACTTTCTTTCAGGAATCATGCTTTTGGCGTTGTAGCTAAGAAGTCATTGCCAAACCCAACATTTTTAAAAAAAATTATTTGTATTTAATTTATTAGTTTCAGGTGTACAAGACAAGGTAATACTTAGACGTTCATCATTTATATCCCTCACACTGTGGACCCTCCTCCCCCATCTACTATCCCTCCGACCTCACACCGAGCCATCACATTATATATATATAAAATTATAGTTGGCATTCATTAATGTTTAGCTTCTGGTGTACAATGCCATAATCAGGCATCCGCAGTATCCCTGAGGTCAAACCCAACATTTTTAATATATTGGATTTTGTTGTCTTTTATGAGAGTCAATATATGAAATGACCATTTGAATCATATTTCTCCAACTTCTGCAGATCAGTGGTTTAAAAAAAATTGTCTTAATAATGTATTCACTTTTCAAAATAAGAGATCACCTTGTAGATTCCTCTTATAATTTAATTCTGGGGAAATATTTGCCTCTAAGATTTACCTGTAGGCTTTCCTTTACTAATTAATGTGATTTATGGTAACCATTATTGAGAAATTCTTACCTGGCTTTTTGTTTTGACTTCCCCAAAAGCTAAATTTTTTCCTCAGTGGCAACAATTATCTCGTTCTTTTTTCATGTATGTCCCTTTCTCCCTTTGTCTATATGGGTTTCTGGCTTCTTTTTCTCCATTATGTTTTAAAGTATCCATCCTACAAGAAATGTCTTTAAATTATTTCAATCATTTTTGGAAGACTAGAACCATAATATAACATACATAAATAGAATGCTATTAATAGCATGATACACATAAACACCCCCCAAAACACCACTAAATATAGAATTTCCCATTTTTCTTTAACTGCATGATAACTTGGAAATTTAACTGCATAAATCAGTTTGATTGTTTTAACCAGAATGCCCAATTTGAAGTCAGAAACAAATGGTCAAACAATGGATTTTAAAACAGTTTAGCTCTTTTTTAATTAATGGCTTATTGCAACTGCCTGACTGGAGGCCCAGGTCACGCCTGCCTGTCAGAGTATGTGATAGATGAGACTGCTGTGATGGAACTGAAGCTGTGAAAATCATGCCCAGTGAAGGTATTAGAAATTCCTTGTGACGGTTCGCTAAAGGAAACAGTTTACAGTATTTATCTGTTGCATAGCCCATGAGTAGAGAGTCTTTTCTAAGATCTTCAAAAAATATATGGGTTGATTATATTTGGGTATACATTTTCATTTCCTTCCTTTGTTCTGACAGCTCTGAAAGGGGAAGACAGCGTCAGACAGAAAACTAAAGAAGGGGTTTTTAATCAACATTCTAAGTTCTATAACAGGGCTTAATAAAGCAGGCTGCATATACTAGCTCTAGGATCTTACTGGTAACTTGAGGTGCATCTATAAAATGATTCAATCCCTGAACTCCAGTATTAGCAATCGACTGAGGAGACAGATAATTATCATAAAATGTGAAAATTACTGTTGTGTAAGGTGAAGAGAGAAGGAGTACTGAAAACCATAAAATAAAAAAGTATCTGTAATTTTATTACAATGTGTTGAAAAGGCAGCATAAGGGCTTTTGCTGAAAGGCAAGAAAAAATGTCCTGTCTTTGAGAGTTGTTAACATTTCATGGGCATGGAGGGAATTTGTTAAACCATCTTGGCTGGAAGGTCTTCTAAAATCAGCGAGATTTTCACGTCTGAGAGGGTAGGTGTGGGCCTGTATGCAAGCCGAGGGATGGATTGGATGACCTCTTAAGAGTCCTGAAGGACCAGAAGTCTCTGATTCTATTAGTGAATTTAAAAGTGGAAGATTCATCTTGTGTCTTGGAAGTTACATTAAAAATGTTAAATCTGTCACAAAGCGATAATCAGTGAATATTTCATGCTCGGCGAGGCAAGAACAACCTTGAGGCTCTTTGTGAGCCTGAAACAGTGGAATGATGACTTACTCCAGTCTGATGTACAGCTCTGGGGTCCTTCAGACTAGTTAGAGGGATAATAGTTTCTGCCTTGGAACCTGAAATTTTGACATTCAAATGGCAATTTGCCATTTGTGCTGTGTTGGGTCATTCATCAACATCAGTGGCATTGCTATTTCTGCAGAATCCACTTGCATGATATAGCATCACTGTGTCTCCCAGAGAATTTTTTGTGTGAATCGTACCTTCCACGTTGTATTTTTGATCTAGAGTCTAACTTTTTAGCCATGTGCTCTATATGTAGTATTTGTTTAGGTCTTTCTGCCACTGCATAGCATGACTTTAAATAGCAAAGAATTTTAAACTTATTTCGTATTATGTTAGCCCATCATAGGATATATGAAGCGATGAATAGCTAAGGCTCTTTAGCAGGGAATAGGGCAAAAACTTGGCCGATTGAGAAAGGTCTGCCAGGAACTTCATTCAAGGAGCCAAAACTTAGACCCTGAAGAAACAGGACTGCCATGTGGCAGCCTCTATAGGCCCACCTGGGGAAGTTTATCCTGGGGGAATCAGTCAAGGCAGGAGAGGTATTAGGCAGGAAGGAAGATAGTTATCTGGTGGAATTCAGACACAGGAGGGCAACTTCCAGGAGACAAGCTACAGAGTGGTGACTTTGAGTCAGCAGCAGGGACCGCTTTCTCTTCAGCAGCCTGGAGTCTAAACTGTTAGTAGTAGGTGAATGGAGGCCAGAAACTGTAAGTGATTGAGGAAGGGAAATGTAGGTTCACCGGGACATTGTAGGATATTGTAGGGCTGTGTGAGTGACCGTTGGAATCAGCAAACCTGGGTAAACATCCAGCTCCATTGTTTGCTGGCTATGTGGCCACGGTCAAATAAGTTAACTCCTGAGACTTTCAGTTTCCACATCTGCAGAATAGGGTGAATACCCAAGTCACTTCATGAGGTGGCTATGATATAACATTAGTATAGTGCACAGCACATTGTAAGTTCTCAGTGAATGTTTGACTACACACCAACACACACACTTTAATGACATAGCAGGAAAGACACAGAAGTAAAGTCAGAGAGTTTGGGGTTGAGAACATTATTTGGCATATCCTATCACCTGGCAAATTATTTTAGAATCTGAATTTCAGTTCCTTTTTATCTTAAAAGGAGGTAATATATGTTAGCTGGCAGAGTTGTCATAAGAATTAGGCCAATATAAATAAAGAGACGGGTGTAGTGTCTGGCATATAGTAGGTGCTCAATAAAATACAACACTGCTTCTATTGTTACTGTTTTTATTATTGTTAAGTGTCTTTGGAATGAGCTGTTTAGACTGTCCACTGAAATAGTGGTGTCAATGACTGAGTGCCAGAGTTGTCATTTCAATGCAGTGTTGTAGAAAAACAACACTAAATCTCAGGTCTGAGGAATCTGGTTTGAAAGATGCTGCCCTGTGAGGCCACAGAAACTGCACATGGGAAAGGGAGAGAATGCTGATGCCAGTTCCCAAAATGTGCAGCTGGGGAAGATTGCAGTGGTCTTTCCAGGCTCATTCTAAAAGTTTTAGTTAAAACATGTTTTTTTTTTCTACTGACAAAAATAAATTTAGCGTATTTGTGAAACAAATGAAAAGTGTAAGGAAATAATGCATAATCTCCAGGTATCCTCCAACAGCTAAAAGAGATCAGTCTCCATTTTGATGCATGTTTTCTCAGTATTTTTCTAATTGTATACATCATAAATATTACAAAAAGTTTCATTTCACATGCCTTTTCATCTCCTAATAGTCATGGATATTTTTCCATTTTAATAATCTTTTATAATTTTTAATAACTGTACAATATTCCATTGTATTCTCCTAACAGAATTTACTTATCCAATTCTTCATGGTTGGAATATCAGAACAATATTTTCTAATTGTTCGCAATTTTCACTTGTATGTGTTTTTCTTTCTTTCTTTCTTTCTCTCTCTCTCTCTCTCTCTCTCTCTCTCTCTCTCTCTCTCTCTCTCTCTCTCCCTTCCTTCCTTCCTTCCTTCCTTCCTTCCTTCCTTCCTTCCTTCCTTCCTTCCTTCCTTCCTTCCTTCCTTTTTTCCTTCCTTTCTTTCTCTCTCTCTCTCTCTTTGTTTCTTTGTTCTCTCTCTCTCTTTGTTTCTTTCTTTCTTTTGATAAAACTTTAATCAATACTGTAGGATATAGAATTATTTCTGAATTGCGTTCTGTTCAATCGTGCAGATAATCACTAGCAAAATAACTTAACTCTCTATTCACACACACACATACACACACACATACACACACACACACAGACACATTGAAGAATATTACACAGTATAAAAGAAAAGTTCTGTAAGCAGAATGCTGTTTGTTGGATGGTCCCTGACCACCATGCTGAGTGAGACAATCTCTCTGGATCACTTTATTGTAGAGACCAGAACACTTCACAGTGTCATAGCGTGACTGCGGCACATTCAAATCCTAAAAATCCAGTAGATTCATTCAAGCACAGGTTTTTATTATTTTTCTCTAGTTGGAATAGATTGCATGTCAGACCTTGCTCCTTGAAACATGACAAGCAGAAGCTGTGGTTAGGGGCTGGCCATTCCCCGAGTTACTTATTGTTGCCTTTGGCAGAAGAGTCAGAGGTTTTCCTATAACAACTGGATCCCCAGAGCCCCAGTTCTGTAAAAACCTTTCTATTAGTTTCCTATTGTTGCTGTTGTAAATTCCCACCAACAGTACCTTAAAACAACCCAGATTTATTATCTCAGCAATTCTGCAGGTTAGAAGACCAAAATCTGTCTCACTGGGCTAAAGCCAAGGTGTCAGTCGGGCTGCCTCCTTCTAGAGGCTCCAGGGGAGAATCTTTATGTCACCTTCCCTGTCTTCAAAGCCAGCAACTTAGCATCATCACAACTTCACTGGCTCTGCTTCTATTGTCACGTCCTCCTTCCTTCTTACAAGGACTCTTGTGATTATGCTGGACCCACCTAGATAATCCAGAGTAATCATAGAATCCTTAACTTAGTCACATCTTAGTTACATGGCAAAACCATGTAACGTTAAGGTGTTTATAGGTTCTGGGGATTTGGACATGGCTGCCGTTGAAGGAATAGTATCATGGTCAGGTGGACATTTATATATATATATATATATATATATATATATATATATATATATATATGAATTTTTTTGAAAGGTGAGAATATCTTGAAGTAAAGACCAAATAGTAATTAAGTAATAAAAGCACAGCTTAAAGTGTGAGTCATTTTACCCTGTACTTCTCAGATAAAACAGAACATGTTCTCATAGCTCTGTGGTCCACTTAGGAAGAATGGTTCTTCTGTCCGTGTTTGAGTGTATCCTTTGACTGACCAAAGGCCAAAGTGATTCTTTTTGTGGGCAAATGAACCCCAACTCAGTAGCTTCCTGTAATCTGAACATAGCAATTCCTGGGGCTCCTCTGGGCAATCAGCTCTTGGATTTGTGGACACTCAGATGTCAATGTCTCTGCTCTATGCTGATGCTGCTTTTAAAACTGTTAACACTTCATGGCACACCAACTATACCAGTATTAATTGACTGGTTTCTTTTTGTTTCTAATCTGAAATTGTCTAAAATCACCCAGCATAACCAAAATGATCGTTGCATTTCTACATTGCTGAAGAATTTTCCAGTCTGAGGCTTACTCACAGATTGAGATACGGTTTTTGCTGAGAGGGTTGCAGTCTCCCACAACGTACTAAGGGTGGCTGTCGACCAAGCCCCTACTCCATGCCACGCAGTTTATATGGCTGTTCCATGATGGGATTTTTGTAACCTCCCTGCAAAGTGCTTTCATTAGACTCGTTTTGCAGATGAGTAAACTGAGGTTCAGCGACATTAAAATAGGCTTGTCACACACACCATGTCAGAGGTGAGTTTGCTCTGATTCCACACCTCATGCTCTTTTCACTAAAACACAACTCCTCTGTTCTTTAGTCCATGCAGATATTTGCCTCCTCCAAACTCCCAGTTACTTCTAGGCTGTACTGCATATTGGCTCTTTGATCTCAGCCATGCCTCTTATCTTGAATTTCACTTTTCCTTCTGTGTTAGACTGTAAACCTATGATAGTCAGGAATATGTTTTCTGCTGCTTTTATATAAACTGTGCTGGATACTGTGCTGGAAATATCGTATGTACTCCATAACCATTTAGTGATCATTGAAACCACAACTTCTGATAAAACTTCAATACTCTATAACAAGTAGGCATTTGCCTGTTCTGACATATACTATAGAGATAGTCCAGCATATGTTAAAACTTCCAAGACCCATTTAGGCCAGCTCACTCTTTTCTCAATGCATGGCTCTACCCACAGAGCAAAGCACATCTTATTCTACCTTCACTTAGCTGTTGTGAGAGAGCAGATGCAGAGAAAGCTGTTGTAAACTGTCAGGCATTCTATTAATTCTGCTGATGATAATAACAATTTACTATTATTGCTAAGTAAGCTTGGAAGAATTAATTAAAAACAACAACAACAACACTGAAGTGCAAATAGGACTGCATTCAAGAGAAGAGATTTTTGGACCAGTCTATCCCATTTCCCAGGGGATTTAAGGCAAGGCATTTAATCTTTCTTACTTTAGTTTTCATTTATAAAAACAGGTATTCTCTCCTTATTGGTCTCAGAGGAGATGAAAATAAGTAAGACTATTTGAAACTATATATATATATGGCTCATACTACACTGAAATTTATAGCACTTTTCTATAAATTTCAGAGTCGTATTGTTATTATTAAAATAAACCCAAAAACTGATATCAAGAAAATGTTAAAATTGATCTTATTTCTGAGAAGGATGTTATTAAGTCTTCTCTAAATTCATAGTGAGTAGCTCAGGGAAGCTGATGATAAGATATAAAAAGACTGAGCTGGGCCCAGAGCCCCAGACCTCCATCAGCTCTGTGAGAATGTCTGTGTCACAAGTAGAGCCATTACTACAGGCTGCCTCCCTTAAAACTTTACAACCTGCCAATTTATAGCTCTGTCAGTGAGGCCCAGGAATATGGAAGGAAAATAATTGGTGCTGTTGTCAGTAGTTGACAGAAAATTTGAACTTGGAGAACAATTCTTTCTTAGGGTGACTAGCAAAGGCTTGCAGTCTTTCTTATATCTCCTGGTTGACTGCTACATTGAAAACTCTAGCATAAAATCTCCTACGTGAATGTGAAATGGTAATTTCAGAGCTTGAGTTCGGTAAACTTTAAAAGCTATCTGATTCTACATCAGATTTCATAGTTCATTGTGCAATTCTGAGCTTAGTATTTGGAAAGCTAGTACAATAATACAAAGGTGTGCTCTTTCCTTACTGGTTTTGTACATAAAGCAGGTCCTCGAATAATGTATCATTCATTCAATGTCATTTCATTATAACTTTGACGAGATGCCATAGGAACTAAACTCTGGTTTGTATCAATTAAGCTATGGTAAAACTGGTTTTGTTACATGTCATTCCACTAAAGTCCCAAGAACTAGCTATACTTACATTGTTGCAACATATGCCAGTTTAATAGTTTTAGTAAAAAAAAACCACACAGATAAACAAACAAGTAAATAAGTATTCCTGGGTTGTCCGTTTGTCAAGAAACATTTAAAAATCCTTTGGTTCTGGTTACAAAGCAATTTTCCCTTTACACTTGAATTTGGGGATCTTATCTTTGATCGTTTCTATTGTGGGGTTAGGCAAACAAATTCCCAAGAGCCCCAGAAAATGAGTAATTGATAGAGAGAGATTTTTGAGACTATTTTTTTTTCTCTTTGCAATGTTCTATTTGCTTAACTTTATTGGTGATAGAAAGCTGGATCAATTGGGCAGTCTGAGATTTTTGTTTTGTTTTGTTTTATTTAGGGGAAAGTGTCAGCTAGGGTTTGAGCAAAGAAGTAGAACCTCTGTGAGTGATATGGAAAAAGGAATCTATCATTTAGACATTATGAAATTGTGTGAGCTAGTGAAGAATTCTATGGAAGGCTATTGTCTCTGCATCTGATATGGCCTAAAGTAGCTGTAGGTCTACAGAACTGGAAGTCAGGTGAAAAAGTTGAACATAAAATGTGGAGAGCACAGGCATGCTGGAAGCCATGAGGAGAATAAGGACAAATTTCCCCCACTTATTTCACACCACCTCAATGAACTTCAATGACAGACGTGATCAGCAGGAAAACCTGGTATCCTTCACTGGATATGCAGAACTCTGAGAAGTTGCTGAGGAGATCTACCCTGTTTCCCCGAAAATAAGACCTAGCTGGACCATTAGCTCTAATGCATCTTTTGGAGCAAAAATTAATATAAGACCCAGTATTATATATCATATCATATCATATCATATCATATCATATCATATCATATCATTATATTATGTTAAAGACCCAGTCTTATATTATAGTAAAATAAGATCGGTCTTATATAATTTTTGCTCCAAAAGATGCATTAGAGCTGATGGTCTGGCTAGGTCTTATTTTCAGGGAAACATGGTAGTAGGAGCTGGAGGAGCTGCCCCATGGTTTCAAGATGAGCCAATCACGACAATGTGAGTGACTTGCACTGGTGCCTTACACTCTCCACAGATTTCAGAACATAATAGCTACTGTTTCATTTCTCCCTTTGACATCTCACGTTTCTCCAGTGGTCAGTGCAAACTCATAACCACATGTAGAGTAGGATTTCAGGAAATATGGTTCCAGCTGATCCAAGTTGACACAGTTAAAGCCACCATGGGAAATTTTCAAGACATTGTGGACTAATGATTTAGATCAACAAATAGTTAGAATGTGTCACATGCCAGACACTATATTATTGGAGAATGGATTGAGTGGGGTAAGAGTTAAAATTTGGTGAACAGTAGTAAGGCAATAGTCATTGCTGGGGAATCATGTCACAAAAGATGATGACGTGGATTAAATTAGTGGCAATGAAAACAGGAAGTAGAAAGTTCTTTGTTATATTTCAGAGTAGGAAACAACTACATTTGCTATTGGAATGGATGTAGAGAATAAAAGGAAAGAAAATTCAAGGATGATTCTCAGGTTTTTATTATGTGGGAAGATCAAAGGAGGACTGGTTTGGGAAGGTGGAATCAAGCATTAAGTTTTAAACATGATCATTAGAGACATTCAATTGGAAATGTCATGTGTGGTTGTCTAAATTCTGGATCTCAGTGAAGAAACTGAGAATAATATAGAGGAGACATAAATTTGGTAGTTACCCTTATCGAGATGGAATTAGAAGTCATGGTAATAAATGATATCTTGTAAGAAGGTAAATATAGAAACAGAAAACAGAGGATCTATCATACAGCTCCAAGTAATTTTATAATTTAGAGAATGAGTAAACAGGGAAAATCCATATATATAAAAGAAGAAAACCAGTGAAGTATAAAGATTGGTCTATTTTATACTTTGAAAGGATATTCTTACCCAAGCGTAATTTTTTTAACATCATTCATTAGTCACTTGGAAAATATTGGTTTACTGAGTTATTACACATTGATCAAACGTTGTCATATTCCATTTTACAATATTAAAAAAATCACATTCTTTAAAAATACCTCTGATGTCATCAGTATTATTATAAGAATAGGCTTTATCTCATAAGTGCCATGAAAACATTTTGGCTAGCCCATGGACCCCTGGACCACATTTTGAGACTGGTTAGACAAAGATAGAAAAGAACTCATTGGATTTGACATGATGCTAATTTGGTGACTTTGGTAAGAGAAGTATTAATGGAATGATGGAGGCAAAACAGAAATTGGAATGAGTTAAATAAAGCAAGGAAGTCTTAATTTCACAGAGTACTCTCCAGAGATACTTATTTGTGAAATGAAGCAGAAAATATGGATAATAGCTGAGGAGGATGGGTAGCTAAAGAAGTTTTTGTTTTGTTTTGCTTTGTTTTGTTTTTAAAACACAACCACTTATTTGCATGTCTCATGAAAACATTTGAAAAGACTAGAAGAGATGGACATTGAATGAATGAAACGTTATTCAAGGATGATGGGAAAATGGGTATAGGCAAGTAACTTGAGGCTATTTGCAAAGGGCTAGTTATGATTATTAATTAATGATGATGACTTGCAAAGAGTTAATTATGATATCACATGATATCATAATTTGATCATATATATGATCTAAACTGACCAATGAGGGAACTGAAGCTAGGAAGAGGTTGATGGAAAGAGTGACAAAGTTCTGGGGTCAATGGATTGATCACTACTGAAGAAGGGCACTGGAAAAAGACCAGATGGAGCAGTGGTCAAAGACTAGGCTTTTTAAAATTTAAATTTCATTGGTATTGCAATTTCAGGTAGTGATGAGTTCTGTGATATGATCGTGAGAAAAATTTTTAAGTAAAAAGAAGATAGAAAGGTTAATGAAGTAAGGTGGTGAAGAAACTGAGAGTCCAGTATTTTTTATATTATCCCTGTAGTTCAATAGTGATGATGGTGTTGAATAGAAAAGAAAACTGAGTAATGCATTGAAACCAAAGAAGGGTTTAGCAAGATTGTACTGGGACATTAGTCAAAGAGGGAAGAAGAGATTCAGAAAGTGAGGCAAGGAGCCAAGACATAGCAGGTCAAGAACCGGAGAGGGCTGACAGAAGATAGGAATGATGAGCTGCCTGACATATGAGTGAAAATGGAGCTACTGAGAACAGCTGGGCAGAGGTGACTCTGATAATAACATTGGAGCTAGTTGAAGCCAAGAAAAATAGCTTGTTTCCTTGCAATAGTTCTTGTCCTGGGATGGCCAGGGACTTGTACACAAAAGGTATCCCCATAAGTGAATCAACTGAACATATCTCATCAACTGGAATTTATGAACTGGAATTGCTTGTCATTCCTCTCTCAGTATTTGAAGCTTCATGTCTTAAATTAAAGGCAAAAACAAACAAAACCAAATCCAACTAGCAAATCACTTCATATTTCTGGCCTACAGTATCCAAATCTTTAAAGAAAAGGTTAGAACAGATGATTTTGAAAGTTTCACTGAACTATAAATTTCTTTGAATTTAGGAGAGAACCACTGAAAACATATAGAATAGAAGAAGGTGAAATAAAAAAAATGAGTTCAATAAACATTCATCCTGCTTACCTATCACATTATAAAGATGTTTAGAAATTGTTAAAAACCCAACCCATCTCTAACAAGCACACAAAGAAACTCTTTAATTTGCCACTGAGAATGGTTTAATGCTTATAGAAATGTGTTAATAGTTACTCAGAACCTTAAATTATCTTTCACTCTGTTATGGAAATTTATGCTAAGGAATAATTTTAAATATGGAAAAAGTGTTATTCAGAAGTGTGTGGGGATATATGGTTTCATACTGAAAATTTGACTAATGTTTATTTCTTATGGAAACTGTCTTTTACCTAGTAAATGAAAAACAATGTTTATGAATAATATTGTTTATTATGATATTGCTCATGGAAAGCAGAAAATTAAAGAAAATAGTTAAGAGACATTAAATGAAAAAGTCAAAATAGAAATTATTTAGGCAGTATAATTTCAACCAGACAAAAAACCAAGACCAACCTATGTATAGAAAATAAAAGACCAGAAAAAAATAGCTCAGAGCGATCATGTTTGATAAGGGAAGTTGCAGATTATTCTTTTGTCCTGTCTACATTTCCAAATTTTCTTAAATAATATGATTACTGGAAAAGCAAACATTAAGTCATATTTAAAACAAAAGAAAACTTTGAATACTGTGAGTGTCTTGTGTTTTGTCAGAGACAGAGACCTAAGGTGGGAAAAGACCCTTATTCTTTGCCAGCGATTGAAGGTGATTCACTCTAGTTGACAGTTGGCAATATGTATTATTTCCCTTCTAGAATTCAGGTAAATATTCCTCCTTCCACAAAACACAACTGATGCAAACTCAATACCTTCTGTGGTAACTAAGCAGATATAATTAATAAATGCAGAAGAGATTGGGAAATTGAAATTTGTGCCCCATATATGGACTTTCAAACACACACACACACACACACACACACACACACACGCACACACACACACACATATTTTTCCCCAGAACACTGAGCTGTTCATATAAAATGCATGTGACCATCAAGTACCTTTTGATTCCCAAGTTTATAGTCACAAGATCTAGAATCTGTTTCTGGCTAGATAAATGCTTCCAGGATATTATATAAAAGGTGAAAACCCTGATATGCAAACATAGTCAGGCTTGCCAATTTCAGAAGGGCACTAAATGCTGCTATTCTTCTGAATTGTAAGGAGAAGAGTTAAGCCCCTCTTTTACTAAGCTCCATGTAATGTCTCTCCAGTGGAATTCAGATCTGATCCACCAGTGGGTCAAATAAAAAGAGCTAGCAATGGGATTCTGATCCAAAATTGTGCTTTATTCAAAAGCAGCGATAGCTTTTATGCTTAGGGAGTTAAATTTGCTTTATTATTTGGAATCAAACCTCTGCTCTGTGCCCCTGGGCTGGATAATTATTCTTTTACAGAGAATTAGTCTTCTGATGACAAATTAAGAGGTTCTTTTAGAAAACAATACATTTTTAACATTGGACTAAGTCCCAGGATATTTGAAATTAGTGTAAGTAATGGTTGGAAAGCCCCCAAATGATGGCTGTAAATGACACTGAGTGGCAGGCTCAATGGAGGCAGGGATTTAATGGGCACAGAAGACAGGCACCCTACAGGTGCAGAATGCCATGCTGAAAGATTAAATGACCAGTGTCTGAGAGACTGGATGCTACCGTTTGAGATTTATTGTGGCTGTTGTAGAATGATTTCCTCAAAAACAATGCTAACATTTCAAATAGTGCTGCCAGGGAGATTGGCTTACAATGAAATTTTAGTCTGATTGAACAAAACATTTTAGGTACGGTGGCTAGAAACACATTCACCTTATCTTATTCTGTGTGTTTGTGTGTGTGTGTGTGTGTGTGTGTGTGTGTGTGTGTGTGTGTGTGTGTGTGATTTCTTTTCTCAGGGGTAGATGCTGTAATGCTAAGCAAATATTATTGCAGGATCTGTGAACACGACTCCCATATTAATGGAGGCCCAGATGGGTTTTGAGAATGTAGATGAGAAAATGTAAAAGGTTTTTTACAAACAATTAAACAATTTTTCTTTTTTTCTACTTTTTTTTTTTTTTTTTAGCATTTTGTATCGAGTGCCATATATTAACCTGTGAGATAGCAATGGATGATGGGGTAAAATTGTTACAAATAATATTGTGGCAAAAATACAAAATTAAAATTGGATCCCCAAAGAATGTAAATAAAATGCAAAATCATTGGATATTACTCTTTCATTCTTAAGTTTGTTAAAAAATTATCCTTTTTTGGATGGTTCTTTTTTTCTTCTCGTTTGCTCTTTGTGAATATTCATTTCTCAAGGGTTTAGCCATAATTCTGTTCTATTTCCTTTTCTGTCTATCCTTTCAGCCAATGCTGAAAGGCTAACTTTCCATTATAAATAAGTAAATGGTCCTAATCTAATGCTCTAAGACCTTGGTGCCATGACCTAGGGGCAAAATGGAGAGGTGATGAATTTTCTGTCAGTTCTAACCTTTGCCCATTTGCTTGTCTTCTTTGGAAGAATCTCCTTGCTCTAATGTGCATACAATACAAGCTAATGCAAAAATATATATTTATGAGCTGTGAAGGGATCTGAAGACATGTATTAGGATATACAGAAAAGACATGAGAGATTGTTGATTCTGGATTCTAGTTGAAGCTCCCACGCTAATCTTGATGATTTTTTGCAATGGTCATCTATTTATCTTTATCTTATAAAATGGTTTTGGTACTGTGATAGAAGTTTAATAAATATATTTTATGTCCAGCAATAATTCAAATAATCTTAGAGAAAGAGTCATATTTTCTACTTCTTTATGTTCTTGGTGCTATATTAGGTATACTGCAGGTTTTAAGAGATGAGGGAAGAACCAGTGAATTAATCCTCCCTGAATACTCTACTAGGGGTTAACTGGGAAGGGTAATATGGAAGGATGACGGGATGACACTGACATTTGTGACCTAGTTTGAGATATTGAAAGTCAAACACTTATTGGTACAAAGTTCCATATATCAATGCAGATGGGATGCAAAATTGAGGAGTCAGTGAGATCTTTTTAAAATGAAAATCTGACCATGTTAGTTCCTTTGTATAAACCAGAGCAGCATGTTCCCATTAATATTAAGAATACCCAAATTCTTTACTTGACTTATGAGTTCCTTTATAACCAGCGATTTCCTTATGAGCCAGTCTAATTTTGTCACTCCATTCTTATGAAACTACTTTTAATTGCTCTCGTGTGGATGGACTAAAAGCTATAGAAGAAATGAAAGTTATTGGTTCAACAGATCACAGGCTTCTTGGTAGTTCCTGTTTATTTAAAGAAAAAGGAAAAACATATGTACGTAATACAGTTACCCAATGAAGGTATGACTTCAGGATTCTGTTGCTAGAAAGTAGATAAGATCACATTTGGTGTTTTAAAATACATTCTTGGCTATAAAAAACAGTTCCAAAAACTATTCAGGATCATAGAATAATGTCATTCTACCCCATCCTAAAGATATATTCTCGTTGAAATAGTGAATAAATTTCTCCTAACCAGGATCTTTGTCTGTGACTGATGCTGCTTAAATTTTCCAGGGTGGTTAGAGACAGCTGAGGCCTGGGGAGGAGATTGAAATTGGGAAAGAGATGTTTGGGAAAGGAGTTTCAAAATGGATTGTAACAGAGGTCTGACCTGAATAGACCAGAGCAATTGCTGGCAAGGACACAGAGAAAACCTAAAATGGGTTAGTCAGCACCAGACAGTGTAGGCTTAAAGTCAGAAATTGAATTCGATTCTAAGAATACTAATATTTTTCCCCCCTGAGCAGTAAATTTTGAAACCACGTAAATACGTTTTGCTACATAATATATAACTGTTTTTTACTTAATGCTCTCTAATAGTGGTAATACTAAGAGCTAACATTTCTGAGTGTTTACTATGTGCCAGGCACTATTCTCCATACATTATATGTGTTAATACAATGCTCACCATAACTCTATGATGTAATTATTATTTCACCTTTAGAATTGAAGAAACCAAAGCTTAGAGAAGTCAAGTAACTTGTCCAAGCACACAGCAGGAAGTGGTGTAGCTGGGGTTTCCAACCCAGACAGTCTGGTCAAAGACTGTATCCAAAAGACTGTATCTACAGCCACAAATCTAAACCACTTTAACGTACCCAGTGATGTCATTCATTCTTTATGTTTTATATTAATTTACAGCTTGAGAATTAAAGTATTTAGAGTGGAAATAAATCCAAGAAAAATTGGATCTGGTTCCTAATTTTACAGAGGAAGCTGAAGCATTGAGAATGCAAGGATGTGTATCTGATAATATGTCAAGCTGGTAGAAGTGAGTTGGAGCATACTACTTTAAGCCCTTGCTGTTTCACTACATCCAAGCACTGTATACAGAACATTGTTTTGTTGGGGCTGGAAAAAATCTCAAAGCCCTGATTCTAGTGTTTCTTTATTTTGTTTTATGTATGTATGTATGTATGTATATATGTATATATACATATGTAGGTATATGGATGTGTGCATATATTTATGTGTGAGTATGAAAACACACATACACATACACACATATATACACGAGTATGCATGCATATAAACATGAATACATTAAAATATGTATACACACATATTAAAAATAGAGGTTTTCTTTTTTGTTTTTTTTTTGTTTTAGGGCATGTTTTTCAAAGGTGGAATTATGTCTTAGCACTTCCTCACCCTTCCATTTGGCCCTTTCCCTAGAAGCAGGTGGAGAGCAATCATGCTGTAATCAGGCTTCAGAGTATTGTTTCCAACCTCGCTGGGACTCTATATTTTTTTCAGCCTCAGGCCCGTACTCTCATCTCTGCTTCTTTGGCGTTGGGTGGAATCAGAAAACTGAAAGATGCGTATTCCCTTTTTATTTCCTTTTAGTCCTTCGTACCCTGCTTTGCTGCTTCGCACATTTCTATTGAAACACATAGGGTCAATAAGTACATAGGGGTTATCTTTCTTTCCTATGTTAAAAGATAAAGTGAATTTGTTCATTTTTTAAATTCTGACACAAGAAAATCTATATTAAATATTTGTGTTATTGGGCAGAATTTTATTATTTCTTTCTCTAGTCTATTGCCAGTATCTATACCTGTAGTATGATATATTTGTACGATATCAGGTCCTCACTTTCCATTGGATCTGGGTCAGATTCTGTGGTATATTTTCGATCCCCTGAGAATCACTTACCTCTCTTGTCTCTTTTTCCTGCTATCAGACTAGTTTAGTCAAATTTTGATCCTGGATAAGTCCAACTATCTGTCTAATCTGCATCCAGGAGACAGAACTACCAATTCTGCTCATTGTTCTCCATCAAAATCATGAATATAAATCTAAAATGGCATTGAACATTTACCTGCATTTGTAGTTTGCTTGACTAACATGCTTTGGCTCTTCCATGCCTCACAAAGACTATATTACACCTCCCTTCAAAGACCTCTTACCCGTATCATGCCCCACTCACAATTTGTAACCTTGCCTCACATATTGACAGACTTGAACTTTCTCATCTGCTCACCATCAGATCTTCTGGCCCACCTACAACTGAACCTGAAATTTCTGCCTTTTCTCTTATTGCAGTACTCCCATCAAAGACCGATCCTTCCATTGTGCTCCAAGGACTTTACTCCTATAATTATCTTGTAGTTCTTGAACATCATAAATTACTGGATCATTCCTCTTAGCTTATAATCATTTAGTATCTCTGCAGAAAACAGATGGCACATTTGAATTTGTTAATCTGAGAAAATATCAATGAAGGTATGGATAGAGTGTAGTAGGGACACCATGAGAGGCTGTGCGGTGTGGGTGAAATAAACCTTCCTCAACTCCCCATATCCAGTTTTTTTTTATCCTGAGGCCTGAAGGGTAAAGGGAAGGAGTCATTACCTGATGGAGTCAGAGAGAGCTGTGTGGATAAATCTACCTGGTAGGACATCTGCCCCCTATTTGAGGGAGGGAGCACAGGCAACCCTCTTTAACCTCATAGGAAGGGATTGGAGTGAGGTGATAAGTCCTCCTTCCTCTCTCTGCTCCTTCCTTCTGGGATCTCCTGCCTAGAACTCACTGGCAGAACTCAAAGCAAGATAGAGGGCAAGAGAGAGAACATTGAGTAGATGGAGGAAATGGAGAGTGAATCTGCAGGTCCAGTCAGTCACAGCAAAAATTTCATTGGCCAAAGTTCAAAAAGCAAGGATGAATTTATTTAAGGCTATTGCAATAGGAGACTAAGGCTAGAACTCAACTCCACTGAAACAAAGTGCAGTAGGGTTTATGAAGGCTGAGTAAGCTAGTGGAAAAGTACTAGGGGATATTAGGAGGAGGTCACAAGCCATCTGTGTTTGCTAATAAACTTCACAAATCTTTCTGACAAGAGGTAGTTTTGCAACTTGGAGCAAGGCCTGCCCCCGCTGAAGTTAGGCTATTGCCTTCCCACAGAATAAGGGATAGGGACACTATCTTTCTTGATTACGATTCAAAAAGATGGTTCCCAGATCCTTGAAAAAGATAGTCTTGTGTTATGAAGCTGACAAGAAGCCTTTAAAAAGATTTCCATGTTAAAGGGTTAGAGAAAGAATTTTTAATTACAAGTTTTCTAAGGATAATGCTCTGAGAAAAGGGAGATCAGGGGCCTATCAGGAAGAAGCATGTCTAAAGTGTAGACAAGGTGAAGAGAACTTTAAATCATCTTGGTCACCAGGTAGCATCAGCATGGTGTATATTAAAAGAAATAAAACAAAATAAAAACTTATTTTTCTGCTGTTCCTGCCCCATTTCTCTGCTTGTCTTCAATGAAAAACTTCTTGAAAGAGTTGTTTATAGTCACTGTCTCTGATAAATCACCTCTTATTCACTCTTCAATCCAGTCTATTACTTCATGTCAGACATTCTCCTGTGACTGATCACCATGTTGCCAAATTCACTGACCATTTTCTCTCTGTGTATCTTACTTGACCTCAGCAGCATTCAGCAGAGTTAACCACTTTCTTTTTTGATACTTCTTCCCTTGGCTTCTGTTTTTTTGTTCACTTCACTGGATGTTCTTTCTCCAACTCCTTTGCTGGCTTCTCTTCCTTCATGTCTGATGTTGGAGTGTCCCAGGACTTGGTCTTAATTCCTTTCTTTTCTTTCTTTTGATTTACACATTCTCTCCAGGTAATATCATCCTGCTTTATTTAAACACTGTCCTTGTGCTGATGATTCCCATGTTAACACCCTCTCCTCATTTTTCCTCAACTCCAGATCAGGTATCCAAATCCCTGCTTTTCAGAGGATGTCTAAAAGACACCCAAACTTGTTCCAAAACAGATTTCCCTTCCCTTAACCCAAACTTGTTTCTCATTTTTCTATCTCAGTAAATAGCAAGTATTAACCCAATTGCTCAAGTCAAAAATCTGTTAGGAGTCTGGACTTCCTCTTTTTCCCTCATTTCCCAAGTCTAAATCATTAGCAAGTAAAACAGATTCTACTTGTAAAACCATATCCCCCCTTCATCCACTACTACATTGTCTATCATTACTCTTCATTACCCTTCCTTACAATACTTATGTCTATTTGCACTTCTGCCTCCCTTTAATTCATTGTCTACAGAGTCAGCAGAGGGAGATTTTTAAAAAAATAGTCATGAGATTATGTAACTTCCCACCTTCATTTAGAACAGACTCCAGTTTCTCCCATGTCCTACAAAGCCCCACAGAAACTGAGCCCTGCCTCTGGATGAGATGTGGATTTCAGTCTTAATACTCTCCCTCTTTCCCAAATCCCGCAGCCACATTGGTCTTGGTCTTTTCGCTGTTCCTGGAATTCTTTTTTCTCCTGATGTTTTCAAGTGTTTTTTTTAGGTTTTAGTTTAAATGTCCTGGGAGTGAACTTCCCTGACCACTCAATTTAAGGTGATCCCTGCCACTCTATTACATTGCTCTGTTTATAGAACATTAATTATTCTTATTTATTTTTATTGCCTCATCCTGCCAGAACCACATGGTCTTTTACTTTATTCACTGCACTTGGAACATGGGCTAGCTCCTAATATATACTACATAAAAATATGTTGAATTATTGTTAGTAGAGGAGTGGAGCCTACATAGCCAAGCAGACTCAAGTTTCCTAAATGTGTCTGGATCTTAAAGCTAAGCTTATATCTATAAACTGGCATCATTGTTCTGTTTTGTTTTGTTTTTGTGTTTTTTTTTTTTTTGGTATTGGCAGTAAATCAGTGCATTTCAATTAAATTAGATAAAATAACCAAGATTAAGTGATTAACCAACAGAAGGAAATGCCAGATTGATGGACTGTTTCACGCATGTGACATAGAGATGCCTACTTAAGTTTTTTAGAAGGTGATGGTCTTTTTCTTAATAGTACATTACATAGGTATGTGTATGTATTAGGGTTAGGCCTTGAGGCTTATATGAATGTGTTAATACATTATCTGTAGCATTTGAATCATAGAAGGAAATAAGAATGAAGTCACTAAATGGTAAGAATCTGTTTTACATGACTAGGATAAAAGAAGATAATGCTTGTAAGATTTAACTAGGAGGAACAAATTCTTTTGAAAATTCTTAAAAGAAGTACCCATGTATTACCTCTTTTGGCATGAGTAAAGATTCTCCTAGAGATTTATTTATCCTTTCTGACTTATGTAATTAATCTTGATTTTCAATAAATAACAGCAATTCACATACTGTCAAATATCAAAGTATTTTATAAATATAAATTGACCATATGAATAAACAGTCTTTACAGAGTAGATGATAGAATTTATAGAAATGGCTAACCAATTGATATAACCACAAACATAATTATTCAGGAGTAAAGTATATTTGAAATACTCAAGTCTGATTAGAGCAAGTTTGCAATAAGTTATGTTGGGTCAGCACACTTGTTTTCCTTGACTTACACAATGTTTTAAAAATTGTTAGCATGCAAATGAAAATCCGAATTTTTTTCTTCACTCAAAAAATGGAATATCTGTCATTCAGTGAGCCCTCATTATTACATGGCAACAATTACTGAGCAGAGTAGTTTCTGGTCCATTCTCCACCACTCCCTACTGTTCAATACTTGCCCAGCTTCTCACTCTACTTGTTTATATTTTTTGTCTGGTCCCTTTACATATTGTTTTGGCAAGTCTGTCAATTGTTCTAGCTGAGAACCAATGAACTAATATCTGATTCATATGGAGAAATATCAAATTGTTTTCCCTGTCTTAATACTACAAAAATATTGTATATTTTTTTCATAAAATGTTTCACAGTTGGTAGAGGAAATCAACTACTAACAAAAACTTTTAGGTACTTAACAATACAATAATGCAAAATAATGTTATTTTTGTATCTTTTTAAAAATTGGCCTATTTTTATGTTAAATGGTTTTAACTTGAAAAATTCTTTTTACCTAAGATTGTCTAGGAAAAATGATCAATGTAAGAGTATTATCAGAATATGTTAGTATACCTCTTCCATATGGTGATTATAAATTTCATTTATTTTCTGATTACAAACACTATACATATTTACAGTAGAAAAAATTTACATGCAGAAAAATTCAGAGAAAAAAATTACTTAATAATCCAACTATATTATGATGGTGGGTATACATGTGCATATGTGTGTATGTATTTGTTTTATGTGGATATATATATATATATATGTAAATATATATATCCATATCTTATCTATCTATCTATCTATCTATCTATCTATCTATCTATCTATCATCTATCTATCTATCATTTATTTCCAGCTACACGTACAATATGTACAAGAACTATACATCTAGCTATTGAGTAAAACATTTTAAAGCAAAACTAAAAGTTAAAATTAAGATTAAAATTAATTTAAAGCAATATTTAATGTTAACATTTTGAATAGTATTTTTTCATTTTCTGACATATTGTCAACAACTTCCTAAATGGTACTAAATTGAGTGTACATTTCTGACAGAGGAAATAGGTTTTGCTTCTTATTTGTAACAGATAACAAATAAGAATTCTTACCTAATTTTAGAAGTAATCTGGTTAGGACCAATTAGTCTTTCTTAGTTCATTTGAAGGGGGAAGATCTATAAAGATAGCAAAGAAGTCACAACAAATAAATAAAGATATGCTTTACTTATATACTTAAGTCTTTGCCAACAAAGAAATAAAGATTTATTATCTCTAATTTTATATTATCTACTAAGTTTCTGATTTGATTTAGCCTCATAATTAAGACCTAGAGATATTTTTACCATATGAAAGGCAAGACGTGCTATTTTTAAGAAAACTGCTACTAACATCTGAAAGATCCTCATTTTTCAGAATTCTATTCTGATAAAAATAGAACAGTAATTTAAAATGAATAATTCAAAGAAATAATGTTATGCTTTGCTGAATGAGGACCCCTTTCTTCTTGTATTTGATTAAGCATAAGAACCAGTCAGTTTGATTTTGGGGAACTTTTAATTACCTTGTGCATGTTTTGAACTAAATATGGACCCATTCATTTTCATAGCACTTAAATTCACAGCTCCGTTTTGCATATTACTAATAATGACGTCAGCTATAAAATTAATGCTTTTTATTTAGTACATGCAATAAAACACATGTAAAATTCTATTTCTACCAGATTTGATAAGATTTTTATTTTTATAATTTCACATTATAGACCAGAAAACATACCCAGAGAAACAAATAACTTGACCTAGTAACATGGGAAGTTAGCAAAAAGGTGAGGATTGCGGTGGTATCTCATTGTGGTTTTTATTTGCATTTCTTTAATGATTAGTGAGGTTGAGCATTTTTTCATATGTCTGTTGGCCATCTGTATGTCCTCTTTAGATAAGTGTCTCTTCATGTCCTCTGCCCATTTTTTAATTGGGTTGTTTGTTTTTTGGGTGTTGAGTTGAATGAATTTTTTAAATAAATTTTGGAAATAAACCCCTTATCAGATGTATCATTGACAAATATCTACTCCCATTTAGTAAGATGCCTTTTTGTTTTATTGATGGTTTCCTCTGCTGTGTAAAAGCTTTTTAGTTTGATTTTATCACAACTATTACATTGTTTTGTACATCTGAAACAAATTAGAAAAAGAAAAAGATAAAAGAACTATATAAAAAGGAATAAAAAAAGATGAGGCTCGGAACTCATTGCCTGATATTTTGCTTAGCCATTGACTCACCAAGTTCCCTGATGCTCCTATTGGCTAGTTTACTAAATTTAAATAATGTTCATGCCATATGTTTGCCAAATAATGTACTATTAAGCTTTCTATTCTATTACACAGTTTCAGCTGGCCATTCATTTTATTATTCCTGGCTCAAGTGCTATGACTTTGACTTGACTGCGTATACCTGTGAAGCATAATATTATCAAATCCAAAGTTTGTGCTTTTCTTGGTAAATTGTACAAAGATAGAGTTATTAAAAACAAAGTTATTTTTATAATGCTTTTTATCAAGAAACACACTTCTACTTTAAAAGTAGAAAGTTAGCTTAGTATAAATGACTTACTATCCTTAGTGCTTTCTTATTTTCTATTTTTAATGCAAATAATAAAAATACTGACTATCACAACCCTAAATGCCTAATTACTGTTTTACTAAAGCTAATAGAACAGAGAGCAAGCAATGGTGATTTCTTTTTGTAAATCAGGGACATATACTTAGGAAAAGCATTGTACTGTGACAAATATACCATTACCATCTCAGATATGGAATAATTTAAGTATACATTTCAGGATGTTAATACCCAAAACAATATTTCAGGTAACACAGATATTTCCTTATTTAAAAAATAGTCATTTACCATGATTCTATCATTCATAATCTGAAATAGTAGTAAAAAATATTTTAATTAATGGATTAAATTGTGGCCATCAGATATTGGTGATTTCCTAGATTTCACTCTTAACTGCCCCTTCTCCCTTCCCCCACCTTTTCTTCCTACTCTTGTCCCCATTTTCAGCAGCTGTATTATTTACTCAGTTATTATGTTTATATCAAGAGTTCAGTGAGCTCAATTGGGCATTAGAAAGTAAATCACAGCTGAGGTCCATAAAGGCTACCTACAAAGCGCAAGGCACCATTTTAACTTTCCCACATCATAGGTTATTTTGTCATTGGTATTACTGTGCTCCCGTAGCCTCAACAACTAAGCTAAAATAACTCTATTTGTTTTAGCCACCTTCTGATTGTTGAACTGTGAAAATATTTTGCTTTTGTTTCTCTCTAACACTTTACAAAATAAAGTTATTTAGGTATAGTTCTGGGATTCTTATTGTCTCTAAAGTTCATCTGCTCTGGTCAGAAAGGTTTCTAGGCAATGAGAAATTGATTTACCCTAGAAAACAGGGAGCCTCGTTTTTAACTCTTCCTAATGGCCTTCACCAGGGAATTAGAACCTCCTCCTCAGAAAAGTTGACATGTTCTGGTATCATAGATGGGGGTCGAGCTGCACTATAAACATGTTAGTGTCTTGACTGTGAATTGCTTGCCACCTAGATGAATGCTCGTCACACTCTCTGGGAGATACTTGTCACAGTCTCACGAAGACCTGCTTATCATTCATGTGGTCACTTCCATTACCTCTGCTCAGACTGTGCTGACCTGCTATTAGTGACTCTAATTTAATTTCCCTCACTAGTGTCATGGGTTATTTCTTCCATTACTTGAAAGATTTAATTTACAGTGTAAACTCCATCACATGAGAGAAGGAATTTTTCATGACAGTAGGAACAAGTACCTTTTGAAGATTAAAATGATGCTGGCTATTTATCTTGGTCATCTCAGTAGCTGGGAGTTGAAACTTCATTGAATGGTAATATATTCCTATATTGATGGTGCCCTTGACAGGAATTAAGCAACGTATGTTTCACTAATTTTATGGAGTCACTTTTTTGGTGCTATTCATTCAGAGAATCTTAAGTAACAGAGACAGCATGATTTCTGGATGGTAGAGAAAAAATAAAGTAACAGTATTTCCCTTTTGTTCCCCTATGGACTTCAGAATCTGGCTTCTCTAGATTTTATTAAGTTATAATATTTCAAACGAATAATAGTGAGAAAAAAAGTCTCAATTGTCTCTCATCAGATTAAAGATTTAAAAAATGCTATTTTCCCCGTTTTTAGATTTGATTTGTATCCCTTTGGCATACAAGTAATGGAGGCAGAACTGATGGCACAGCATTGGAGGCTGAAAAACATAAAGCGTATTTTTATTTTGCTTTTCTATGTTTTATCAATAATTGTCAGAGTGTTTAAATAATTTCGCTCACTTTTTTTCTTATTCTTTAATCTCAGGACCTTGCTTAAATGGTTTATTATTTTCTCTAAGCTCTTGGCTTATAAACACTTAGCAGTCCCTACAGATAATCATTGCTTTTCTTGGTCTGAGTTCTGTTCCCAAGTGGCTGGTGCCTTGTGAACTTTAATGAAGAAAAAAATATCAAACAAACAAACAAACAAACAACTCCATGTCTCTGTGAACTTACATGTTGAGATGGATGTCTATTCCTCTCATTTTTCTCATTTCCATTGTTGGCTTTCTTGTGTAGGCCTTAAACTTGAATTCATCCTCAACTCTTTTCTTTCTTTCATACGCTCGGTCTAATCTTTCAGTATATATCCTGCTTTTATTATTGATCCATAATCTGACTGCTTCTCCTGAATGTGAATTTCCCTGATGGGGGTGCAGGCACCTGCCTCTCTCAGAGAAAAGTGTGCTAGCCACCACTGGATGAGAGTGAGGAGGGAGAAGGGAAAGAGGAGTCAGGGAATTTCAGTCCTAAAGTCTATTTCAAAATTTCAGTCCTAAGAAAGGGAGAAGGAATTTTTTACATCCTCTCCTTTTTCAATTCCTACTCTTCTACTGTCTCCTTCTCTAGAGGATAAGTAATGATGGATTTAAATTACTTATGACAATTTCCATTCGCCTTGGCCAATAATTGTTTTGAGGTGGCCATGTATCTGACCAATGAGGTTCACAGAAACTGTTGAGGTGATTTCATTCCAAAATTACAAGGAGAAAGCCTTTTCACAAGGCTTCCTTCTTGCTTGGAACATTGACATATTATTTGAAGCCAGGAAAACCATAGTGTAGCAAGAGGGGAAAGCATGGGGATTACAAGACAGTACTTGAAAGACAGAAAAAGGCTGGGTCTTTAGTGACATTGCTGAGTGATGGAACCAATCCTCAAAATGCCTTCTACTGGAATTATAGTTAAATAAATAACAAAAGCTGCAAATAGTTTAGTTAACTTTCGTTTGCTATCTGCAACAAAAACTATTTCAAACTGATGTACTTTCATGTAATTTTGCCCTGGACTTTCTGTCATTATGTACCATCCAACATTGAGTGATCACATTCCTTTTACGTGGAACACTGATGCACTCAATTTGCCCAAAACATCATTGGAAAGCACATCCTTGGTTACTATGTCTTGTGCCCTAGACAAGCTTAGATTTCCAGACTTAGTGCTTTTCACTCTCCCTGGGTCACAGGTTAGGGTGTTTAGTGTGTTATGAGGCCAGGTCTTCAGCTGTGTTCTCTCTCCCATTAGCCAACATATACTGTTTTGAGATACCTGAATGTCCTAAGTAGCCATTAGATTTATGGCTATATTTTATTCTTCCTAAATGAGATAATGTATGTGAATACTTTTGTCAATTACTAAGAACATATGTGTGGTACTATTATTGGTGTTATTATCATCAATTTTATCATTATTGTTTATTATCCTCTCCCTTCTTCATGTACATAATGGCCTCTTATGTCCAGGACCAGAATTCTGACCAGTATTTTAGTACTGTTGTCAATGTATGGGGTTTCAATGAGACTCTTTTAAGATGTTAGAAGAAAGATAAGCACAATTGTCTTCTGAGAGTTTAATTGAGACGTTAATGCAGGATAGAGTAGACTATGTAAGCATAAAGAATACCCAAGAATATAAAACTTGATTATAACCTGAATGAATGTATTGACATTTATAAAGAAAAAGAATATCAATTCAAGGGGTGGGGGGTGTTTGATCTTCCTATAAAACATAAATAAAAGAGAGTTACAGAGAGTTACAGCAGTGCTTTTCAACACCACCCCAGGAAGAGGAACTTAACCCATTGATCTCCTGAATATTCTGGTTCTCTCTTGGATTCTGTTATTTCCATTCCTTCCGGGACTCCCCAGCTCATAAAACAGAATTTTCAAGCTACTTTGACAAAGCCAGTTGCTTCCTTCGGAGGTATTCTGAATGAGTTTTATGATCATGCTGACTTTACTTCTTTTTGATGGTTGAATTGTTTTTTGGAGTGTGATTTCTTACCAACTCCCAAAGAAAATACTTTTTAGTTCTTCTCCTTGGGAATAAACATAGTTGACCTGTGGGGTTATAGAGTGAACTCTACCTTGATAGGACTTGATGTGACTCTGACAGTTGGACATGTAGAATCATTGACCTTCAAATTATTGTGACATTTGAGATAAATTGTTGGGCTTCTGAACAACAGCAACAGTAGACAATTTTAATAAATCTATCACTTATCTAAAACTAGGGTTTGTAGTGACAAATGTTTAGTATTATTGCAACATATAATTTTTGCTAATTCTTTTCTATTAATGTGTATACAATATATTATTTAAAATGAATAATTCATTGTGAGCTTGTTTGATTAATTCTTATGTGCACTCCTTTGTCCTTGGAAACCCAGTAAAGTATTTCATCTGCTCCTGTGCCTGTCCAAGAATGAGTGGATCTAAACGCCTAGTTGGGCAGTGATTAATCAGACCGGGCCTGCCTGGGAACAGCTGTGTCCAGGACATCTCCCCTTAGAATTGGTCAGAAGCATAATTTACCTCTAGGGATGGCATATGTCTCAATTTATTTTACAATTTACCCCAGTGATTTTTTTTAAGCTTTCAAATTTAGGTGACATTTTGGTAAAGTATTAATAGAACCAGACTTGTGGTCAAAGATCAAGGTTCTAGGTCTGTCACACCCCGCTGATGAACAGACTGACCTTTGGGAAATCACTTGTTAGCTCTACATTTTACTCTAGGGCACAGTTTAATATTCTCTTCCTTAATTACCTTGCCATGTTATCAGGAAGGGAAAGAGAGAGTGAGAGAGCACTCTGCTTTGAAATAGTTAAAAGGTTTGTGTTTCTAATACATAAAATTTATTGTTATTGTTGTCATATAACTTCTGGGCTACAACTTTCATAACATGTGCTCATGAGCAAAATGATAGAGTTTTTTGTTTTCTTATGTGTGAACTTAATACTATTGTGAGTTCTCATTCTCTTTGACAGAAGAACACTTGATGTATGAACTCCTACGGACATTTCAACATTTTAAAATTTGTCTTAGTAACTTCAAATTTAATTTAGACAATTAAAATTTCTCACTCCTTTTTCTCCTCCATAAAAGCAGCTCTCAACCCTAGTCTTTCTACCATGCAAAGGAGTGATAGTGGGTGAGGCAGGGGCATCTGGTCCATGGGTACCCTTTGACCACTCTGGTCATGCATTGGGATAGTCAATCATCTCATTTTGTCAATGCTGTAAATTTACAGTGCTGTAAATGCTGTAATCAAATTATGAACAAGTAGTGTCGGAATTCTACTGGAGAACCACTAAAATATCAATCTCTTCATAAGATTTCATCATGTCCTTATGCATTTTTAAACTCCATTAACAATATGAAGATATATTCCTGATATTGACAAAATTGAACTTGCTAACACTTTGTAATTGACATTACCCAAGCTTCTTTCAGTTAATTGTCAAGTTGCATGTTATGTTAGCAACATAACCATGAGACATGACTGAGACACAATAATTCTTTAACAATATTATAGTTTATGTGCATATTGTTTCTTATAAGAGAAATTCTGAAAGGAATTACTTTGAAAAACAAACAAAAAAGAAACTACTGTGAATAATTTAGCTGATGTAGCCTGTCTGTCTCTTTTAACCTTTTCCAGTGATTAGTGCGTTACTAAGTCAGAAGTTCATAGGCAATTCAGCCCAGTATAGCCCAGCCTAACCCAGTCTAGCAGGTATTTTATGCAAATATATATTAACTCATTTGTCTCTAGGCATAGTTATCAGTTGCACATTCTGTTTTTCTTGAGCTTCCTCTTAGTATATCCACAACTGGCATCTAGCAACATAACCTGGCGTCTATCCAGGTTCTCTGGGTTGGTCTTCATCAAGCTTCTAACCCTAAACTTGAAACTTAACCTTCCCTGAAGCTGAAGCCGTCCATTTGACCTTAGCATCAGCATGGGTGGCAGCCGTGGTATGGGTTCCTGAATGTCTGTCTTTACGGTAGGGTGAAAGGTGGAAGCAGAAAATTGATAATAAAACTCTGTTTCACCAATACTTTATGCCAATATTTAACAAACCAAAAATTTACCTTGACTCTTCTTAGAATGAAGTTTATCTTTTAGTGCTTACTTCAAACAAGACCTCAAGGACTCTTCACACAGAGCCTTTCTCCTTTGGAAACAGTTCTCTAGAGCGCTTACTTATAAAATAATGATTCAACTCTGTGCCATATGGAGAACAACTTGGAATATTGTGTTCTGGGGCGGCTATAGTATAGCTGTCATAAAACAAAGGGTGTTCTTTAAACAACAAGGAAATCAGGAAGAGAGGCCAACAACAGTGAAGAGTTATTACTATTTTAATAATCTTTTAATTTTAGAATGGTCTCAGAATTACAGAAGAAGGAAAGATAGTAGAAAGAGTTTCCATAACCCCCATATTTGTGTCTCTTATTATTAACTTCTTATGTTATTCTGGAACATTTGTCTTAAGGAATGAACCAATATTGATACATTATTATTAAAGTACATACTTGACTCAGATTTCCTTAGATTTTATTGGAAGTCTTTTTTCTGTTCCAGAAATGTAATGTGGTACTCAGGACACCACGTTAAATTTAGTTGCCATATTTCCTTAGCCTCATTTTGGCTTTGACAGTGACCGAGATGGCCTTAACATTCCCCTCAGCTTAACTAAACTTTAGGCAAGTTTCTTCCTGATAAGCCCTGATAACCCCTTTCTTAGAAAACATACAATTATAAATTATTTCTCTGCCTCTTTGAAATGTATGTAAACCTTCTCTCAGTCTCTTGCCATTTTTACAACCCAATAATGTCTTTCTCAAGGACCTGGGAACCATCTTTTGAAATATAAACATTGAAAGAGATAACACCCCTATCTCCCAGTATCTATAGGAGGGTAGGAAACTAATTTCATTGGTGCGAATTAGCAAACACAGATGGCCTAGTCACATGTGCCAACTCGGGAATACTCAATATACCTGACACATCCTACTGATCAACTTTTTCTTTAATGTCTTCCACTAGTTTTCCACTAGTTCATTCCAGTGTTCAAAAACCCCTCCTGCTTTTTGTTTCAATGGAGTTGAGCTTCGTCTTTCTCTGCTACTGCAATACTCTTGAATAAAGTCTTCCTTGCCTGTTTAACTTTGTTCGCTGCAGTTTTTGCTTTGACAAGTTTCTGAGATTTTTCTTTTTTCTTTTTCCCAGTTTTTTGTGTCCTTGACACTTCTGAGAAGTTTTGGGCAGTTGCCTTGTAGAATGTCCCTCAATTAGAATTTATCTAATGTTTTTCTCATGATTAGACTGGAGTTGTGGGGTTTTGGTAGGCAGAGCATAGAATAAGTACCATTTTCATTATATCACATCAAGGATATGTAATACCAACATGACTTATCACTGGTGAGGTTGACCTTGATCATTTGGCTGAGGTTGCTTTTATCAGGTACCCCTCTCCCCATTTCTGTTCTGTACTTATGTGCGCACACACTTAAGGGGAGTTATGCTCCCCCTCCTTCAGGATAGAGCATATACATAGATTATGAGGAATTCTTTGCATGGGAGATTTTGTCTGTTCTCCATTCATTAGTTTGTTCAATCATTTATGTGTATCAGTGTGGATGTATGGATATTTCTTTTATACTTGGGGTTATAATTCAATGTTTATTTTGTTGCTCAGCCATTGGAAGTAGTTTCAATTGATGCTGATGTCACTTCGACATACCACCAGCTTTCTTTTTTATCATTCATTCATTTTAATACTTCCTTCTTTCTGGCACTACAAAGTGCTCCAGGCTCATCTTGGACTGCATTACATAATGATTACTTTTCTCTTCCTCCTGTTAGAGTTATGAAGTTTCTTTCTTGGATCTTCACTCTGATAACCTGGTGGTGTTCTTGTAGGTGAAACCCAGGACAGTGTAGGGGACCCCACTGAGAGTGTGGCACCCAGGAGTTCAGCTTTCAACAATTCATCAAAATTGTCATTTAAATGTTCCTACCAGCTATGGCTCCTGCGCTTGCTTTGGCGCCATCTGAGCAGATCTCAGATGTGAGTCTCTAGATTCACCATCTCTCCAGATTCTGGTGCGGTAGTTTGCCCTGCAGCCTCAGTTCTGTGAGGCGTCCAAGAAAATTCATAGATTTTTCAGTTTAGCCAATTTTTTCTTGTGTAATAATGGAGATGATGTCTTTCAAGATCTTTACATATTGGACTGGAAGTCCAAGAGTTATTTTTATGTAAATGTCCTGACCAATAAAACTCAGAGTGAAACAGGTAACTAGTTCTCTCAGATGTCTTTTATATCAGTAGCTCCAAAATGTCAGTAAATGCTATCTTACTCCTCTTACAATCACTCTGAGGAAGAGAAGAAAAACACCTAACTGTTCAACAGGGAATATCTCAGAACAGAGGAAGTTCAAATTGCTTCCCAAAGGTGATATAAAAGCATCATAGCAAAAGTAGGTACAGAACTTAACATATAGTCAAGTGCTAGTTTCTTGACCCAATTATGCTCTCTCTCTCTCTCTCTCTCTCTCTCTCTCTCTCTCTCTCTTTCTATATTTCGCTATGGAAGTGAGAGGTGGGTGCTCTCGGTTAAGAGATGTCCCAGTGGCTGTGGTAATTTTCGTATATATAGCACCACTTCTTCTAACACATTGCCTTTGCTCATATTCCAATCCCACATGATCCAGTGCTGCTGCTCCACTATTCCAGAAAAAAGCACAGCAGTGAAATTTCAAGCAGGACATTTATCTAATGGGGATTAGAACATGAGAACAGAGCTTGAAGCTTTAAAATATGTATGCATTGTTATATTCTGTGCATCTCAAATTCTCTAATACCTGGTGTGAGTGCTTAAGTCTCAATTTAGGGAACTAAGTGTGAAAAGTGGGGGACAAGAGTGAAATAGCTTGTCTAAATGGCGGGACACTGAGAGTCAGGAGTTCTGTCCTGCCTCAGAGTCAGAAATAGGTAAGCACAGGACCACTGAAAAGAGACAAGCCTGGATGCTTGCAGCTCCAAGTCACACGCGGTTTCTTAAATCACAGAAAGCTCTCTAGTTAGGGAAGCTCAGCCCACAGGTCCCAAGAGATAAGGAAGACTGGCTTCGATCGCAAAGCTGACCCAGTAGCATGCGAGAGTGCTGACAGCGTACAGCCTTGGAGCCTGGGGCAGAAAAGCAGCTTACTTGACAAGGTTCACAAATCCAAAGTGATGTGCAGGACGTTTCCTGTCTCACCAGCCACCAGCCACAGTTCAGAGTGTCAGCTAAAAGAAAGGCAAATGGATTTCTTTATTTTCTATTGTTATCTTGGAAGACAATAATAACTGGAGTCAACTATTTTTTTTGTATTAATTCTAGTAAACAATTAGTAAAGAATATTGTTATTTGTATTAAAAATCCATTCCCAATTGGCAAACAAAGAGAAACGATAGTGTGACAAGTGACATCTTTGAATAAAGAACGATTGTCTAGGGAGAAGAAGACCTGGACTCATATATATTACAAAATAAGTTTTTTTAAAAAGTTCCTCTCAAGGAAGGCTCAATTATTAAGTAAAGAGCAAATATACATGCAAAGAAAATAACTGATTGGGGAAAAGTAATATAAACTGAAAATTATAGACTGCATTTATATTGGATTCAAGAATAGTCTGTAATATGGTGACTGAAATAAAAATATAGCAAAATTCTGGGGCTAAATAATTTACAGGATAAATAATATATATATTTAGAAAATAAAAACTTATGACCACCATTTGTTTGTTTTTTTTCGCAAGTTCTCTGTGAAAGATGAATGTGAAGGATACATTGCTCTTACAGAAAGAATTATTGAATTATTACTATGAAAAAAGCACTGAGGAAAAGTTTTATGAGTTAGTATAAAACATCCTCTCTATCATAAAAATGATCCTGTCTACTTGGAATGTTATGGATACCAAAATCTGCAAATCAGAAAGCAATTCAAAACTCAAATCTACTGCCAAACAAGCAGTAGTGTCATGCTGTGCAACAGGAAGGAGTAATTCAGTGAGTGGTGTGCTGGGAAATGTTTGAAACCTGGCTCTCTGGGGAGGAGGTGGGAAGAGCCCCCATTTCTAGTGTTTGCTGATTTCTGGGATGTTCAATACTTGTACTGTGGCTGATTTAAAACTGCTAGTGTGAAATTGATCAAAATTCCTGAAAATTTATAATCAGCTATGGCAAATCTATACAGGGTTGCTGCAACACACCACTGGCTTTGAACTCTTATGGCCAAGAGATGCATTTTGAAGAAATTTAAAATTAGGCTGAGTGTTAAAGGATAGGTACTATGTATAAAACTAGGTTTTAGGGTGGGGATGAAGGCCTGTGAATCCAGATAGAAAATTGGTCATGAGCCCAGACCAGAATTGGAAATCCCAGCGACTAAATAGAACAGAATGAGTGGTCTGGAAAAAGGGATCTGATGTAGGCGTATAGAGTTGAGAAAGTAAGATGCCTCCAAAATCCATATAGTACCATCAATGATAGAAGCAAAAGGTAGTGCTTCTGCTATATGTAATGGGAAACTGTTGAAGGTTTTTGTGAGATCAAAAACAAGACTATAAAGTAGTGCATTGTGAAGTTAAAGCTAAAAGAGAGTGAATTGAGGGAGTTAGAGAACTGAAGTGTGGAGAATAGTGTTTGCCCTACCACAGTTGCTCCGGGCAGCATACTTTAAGACAGACATTTGCATCCAGGCCATTTATTGGGGAGAGTTCCCAGAATCAATACCTATTGAGAGAATGAAGGAAACAGGTTTGAACAGGCAGAGCTTTTAACTGCGAACAAAGCCTTCAGTAAATCCTGTGGGGAACACCAGCTGGGATGACCCTTCAAAGATGTCCTCAATTGGGGTGAGAGTTGTGGGTCTTTTTATTGTGACAACATGTTAGTCCATGTAAGCTGCTCCCAGAAGGAGATAATACCTTTGGAGGCATCTTTTTTCAACCAAGTAAAAGTCCCAGAGAGGTGCTAGCTGTCATGTGTAGGCAGCCAAAGTTCAGGCAAGTAGGAGAATGAATGCTGCAGTCCTAGAATGGGTAGCACATCACGGCATCACATACCTTTTCTTAAAATATAGTTATATTAATGAGAAACTAGTCTAATGTGGAAATGGAATAAAAAAGGAAGATGTGAGATGCATTTCAACGGGAGACTTTTGATTGCAAAATTATTTTTCACTTTTACAAGTTCTGTTTGGTTCAAAGTAATTTTTATAATCTCTTCTTGCGTGCTCATTTTGTTATTCTGTTTTTAATTCCTAAAGTTTCCTGAAAATGTTTATTTTTAAAATTATGTTCTTTATCTGATATTTAAAATATCTAAAGTATTTAGTGTACAAATCCATTGTTTGTTATTTCCCCAGAATCTTACTAATGATGGCAAGTCTCATTGTGTGTTTGTTGATGATGAGGCAGTGTTTATTTGATCATAATCAGTGAGAATCCTGGAGCCATAATTTATTTATTTAATTAGTTATTTTTAAATATTTTTATTAAAAATATAGCTAACATATATTATATTAGTTTTAGGGGTACACCATAGTTATTCAACTTTTATATACCTAAAGAAGTGATTACCATGGTAAGTCCAGCAACCATCTAACACCGCAATATACTCACAATATTATTGACTACATCCCCCTTGCTGTACATTATATCCCTATGACTTATTTGTTTTTTACCTGGAAATTTGGACCTCTTATTTCCCTTCACCTTCCCCTCACTTTATAAATTTTTCAATTACAGTTGACATTCAATATTATTTTCATAAATTTCAGGTGTACAGCATAGTAGTTAGACATTTATATAATTTTAGAAGTGATCCCCTTGACTAGTCTACTACCCACCTAGCACTATACATAGTTATTACCATATCATAGACTATATTCCCTATGCTATAATTTATATCCTTATGACTATTTTGTAACTACCAATTTGTACTTCTTAATCCCTTCACCTGTTTCACCCTGTCCCTCAGCCCTCCTGCCATCTATCATCCCAACAAATCTGGTACCCATATGACACTATACATAGTTATTACAACATTAAGCACTATATTCCTTATGCTATACCCTACATCCCCGTAACTATTTAGTAACAACCAATTTGTACTTCATAATCCCTTCCCCTTTTTTCACCCATATCCCCAACCCCCTACCACCTGGCAACCATCAACATATTTTCTGTACCTATGAGTTTGTTTCTGTTTTATTTCTTATTTTGTTCTTATATTCTACATATAAGTAAAATCACATTGCATCTGTCTTTCTCTGTCTGATACTCTGCAATCAGCACAACACCCTCTAAGTTCATCCATGCCACTGCAGATGGCAAGAACCCATTCCCTTCCCTGGCTGAGCAATATTCCATTTTATATATGTACCACCTCTTCTTTATCCATTCAATCATTGACAGACGCTCAGGCCGCCTCCATATCCTGGCTATTGTAAACAATGCTGCAATGAACATATGGATGTACACATCCCCTCAAAGTAGCATTTTGGGTTTCTTCAGATAAATACCCTGAAGTGGGCTTACTGGGTCCTTCTTTGTCTCTTCTGATAGCCTTTGTCTTAAAGTCTATTTTGTCTGGTATGAGTATTGCTACTTCACCTTTTTGTTTGTTTGTTTGTTTCTTTTAATTTTCATGAAATATCATTCTCTATCCCTTTACTTTCTGTCTGTGTGAGTCTTTCAGTCTGAAGTGAGTCTCTTGTATGCAGCATATGTAAGAGTTTTGTTTTCTTACCCATTCAGCCCTCCTATGTCTTTTGATTGAAGCATTTAATCCATTTACATTGACAGTAATTTTTGATAGATAAGTAGCTAATTGACATTTTATTATTCATAATTTTGATTTTATTTTCTGTCTTAAAGAAGTCCTTCTAACATTTCTTGCAATACTCATTTGGTGGTGATGAACTCCTTTAGCTTATTCTTATCTGATAAGCTCTTTATTTGTCCTTTGATTTTAAATGATAGCGTTTCTTGGTTATAGTTCCTTCATTTCATCACGTTGAATACTTTGTGCCATTCCCTTCTGGCCAGTAAAGTTTCTGTTGAGAAATCAGCAGACAGTCTTATGGGAGATCCCTTATAATTTACTAGTTGCCTTTCTTTGCTGCTTTTAGGATTCTCTCTTTGTCTTTAACCTTTGCCATTCCTATTTGTTTTCATCTTGTTTTCATCTCTGTGCTTCCTGGACTTGTATGTCTATTTCATTTGCCAGGTTAGGGGAATTTTCAGTCAGTATTTCTTTAAATAGGTTCTCAATCTCTTGTATTTATTTTCTCTTCTCCTTCTGGTACCCCTATGATGTGAATGTTGTTATGCTTGATATTGTCCCAGAGGTCTCTTAAACTCTCCTCAAAAGAATTTTTTTGGATTCTTTTATCGTTTTTCCATTCTATTGGGTATTTTTTGCTACCTTGTCTTCCAAAGCACTGATTCAATCCTCTGCTTCATCTAGTCTAGTGATTCCTTTTAGTGCATAGATCATTTCAGTTCCTGTATTCTTCACTTCTGACTGGTTCTTTTTTACGGTTTCTATGTCCTTTTTTACGCTTGCTATCTCTTTGTTGAAGTTTTCACTAAGTTCCTTGAACATCCTTATAAACATTGTTTTGAATTTTTGCCTCTGGTAGGTTGCTTGCCGCTATTTCATTTAATTCTTTTTCTGGACCTTTCTCCTGTTCTTTCATTGGGACAGATTTCTTTGTTTACTCATTTTGGCTGCCTCTCTGTGTTTGTTTCTATGTATTATGTAGATCTGCTATGTCTCCCTGTCTTGGTCAGGTGACCTTATGTAGTAGTTGTCCTGTGGGGCCCATTGGCACAGTCTCCCTGGTCACCTGCTCCAGGTGCTCCATGAGTGTTTTTTTTTTGTGTGTGCACATGTGTGTGTGTTTTCCTCCTGTTATACTTGAGCCTTAATTGCTATTGGCATATCAGTGCATGGAATTGACCCTTAGACTGACTGGCTGTGGTGTTTGGCCACATCCTCAGCTTACGGGCTGCTGTGGGGAGGGTGCTTACCCCACTGAGTGGGACTTATCCAAGCCAGCTCTGGTGCCTGTTGAGACCACCTTTTGTGTATGCCCTTTGTGGGACTCTTTGGGTAATGTTCTGAAGCCAACCTCCAAGTATTTTAGTTCTGGGATCTCTTGGGAGGGCCTCTGGTGCAGACCTAGGTCACCCACTGCTTGTGACTGTTCAGGGACTACCTGGTAGGAGCTACGAAGCCATCTGTGGTAGTTTGCTGCCTGTGTTAAACCTGAAGGTGTGCGGGAGAGGCCATGCTTCAAACCGAGGACATCTGCTCCGGTACCAGGCCTAAGGTGGCTCTGCAAAAATTCAGGATACCCTGAGGCCTGCTGCCACCTGTTGGTTCTCTTAAAGTTCAGCTGCTGATAGAGCCTTGTGCTGTAAGCAAGTTGGGTGAGGCAGGATCTCAGGGAGTCACTAGAATGGGAATAATTGTGGTCACTAGGTTAATTTAAATTCTGGTTTGGTGCAAGTGCTGAGCCTGCAGCTTCTCAACAAAAGTCTCAGAGCACCTGGAACCCATTTGCTGCCCCCTGGGGGCCTGCCAGACTCTGATAGTTTTCCAAGAAAGACTACAATGTGGTCAGGTGTGGCTGTTCATGGAGAAAGTGCTTCTGGCATTGGGGGAGTTGGGTAGGGCAGGGTTTCAGTGAGTCAGCATGGCGGAGTAGCAGAGCTCACCAGACCAATCTAATTTAGACTTGACCATGGTGGGGGAGGGTGCAACACAGGAAATATGGCTCCTGCCTGCCAGCTGCACAGGAGAAGAACCTCACACAGGAAAAATGCTGACTGCCCTCCCATCTCCCCACTCCTCGAATCCACACTCCTCAGTTGGCAATCCCCCCTTCCTGTAAGTCTCAGATGCCTCCTGAATCACCTTCCCTACGTTGGAGCCCAAGGTATGTGCCTGTGAGCAAGCCAGTGAGTCTTTGCTCGGGCCATTTAAGAGAACGTCAGGGTTTCTCGCAGCCTTCCGTTCCACACGGATGATCCGAATCCCTACTGTTTTTCACAGCCAGATGTTGTATGGGCTCCTCTTCCTGGCACTAGTACACTCGAGGTTGGAGAGCCTGGTATGGGAGCCAGAGTCCTTTGCTCCTCAGCGGAAACCTCCATGGCCGAGATATCCCTCCTTAATCTCAATTGCCACTCAGAGGCAGTTGAGATTGGGGCCTATTCCATGTCTCCACTCCTTCTATCATTCTTGACATGGCTTCTTTTTTATATTTTTAGTCATAGGACTTCTGTTCAGCTAGACTTCAGATGGTCCTCCAAGTTGATTTTTCCTGAAAGGTTGCAGGCACAGTGTTCATTTACTCTGCCATCTTGGATCTCTCTCCTGGAGGCCATAATTTTGATATGTCTCCAGAGAGGATTTGTAATTGCTCTCATGGCAACCATGTGGTCTACCTACCTGAGTTCCCTTCAGACAGCCTTAGCTCAAGACAGGTGTCTTCAGGTCAGCTACACCTACTTATAGGTTGACATTTATGGCAGTGCCACCATTCTGATTTGTTCATTGGTCATTGATCTCAGCTCTTCATACCTCTGTCTGGTTTCAGTTTATTTATTTTGTTTTGGTTTTGCTTTGTTTTAGTTTTTGAAGCTGATGGTGTTCCCTCACTTTTGAGGGTTCCCTCATTTTTGAGGAGTTCACTGATGCACTGTAGAATGAGTTTTATGGAGGGAGAGAGTACAGATGTTGAAGTATCTAGTCTATTGTACTTTTGGAGGCCAAAGTGACTGGAAACATGGTATGAGAAAGATGAAGTCATGAAACAGGCATTTCAAATTTCTGGATTAGAAAACTGGAATAATGAAGAGAAATATGGAAGTCAGGAGAGAAAGGCTTTTTTTTTTTTTAATGATTTTGAAGAATGGTAGTGTGTTCCAATATATTCCACTATATTCAATGTGTGATATATGAAAGTTTAAATACTTGAGTGTGTTTAATATTTAAACAAATATTAAATGTTTATGAAAAAGTATTTCAAATAAATGCTCTCACAGCTGTCAGGGCTATTTGGTAACCTAAAAATAGTTCAAATATATTTAATTTTAGGTTTTTTTCTTATTTTGGGTGAGAGAGTATTATATTTAGTATGGAACTTGAGAGAAATTTGTGATATTTCAAAAACTGGATGATAAAACTATGATCAACTGTGAATGAAAGTGGCTTAAACTGGTCAACATTAGCTATTTACATGAAGAAATGCTATATCAATATAATTTCAAAACGAGACACATATCAGAAGTATCTTGCATCTTCTATTATTAGGATATACCCAAATAAATCATGTTGACTGAATTTATATGCGGTGAAATTTTAATTTTATAAAGCAATTATTTGCTTAGTTAATATTACACTATTAATTTTAGGAGCTTTATTTTTTAATATTTTAATAGGATAAAGTTTCCTCCTCCCACTTTGCTCATATTTTTCAGATTTTTCTTTTCTTTTCTTTGGCTAACTTTTAAAAAAAAATTACACATAACCTTTAGAATCAGTTTGTTTATTTTTTCCTGAAATTTTATATTTTTGCTGTTATTATGTTAAATTGATGAATAAACTTAGGGTGATTTGTGTCTTTATTGTGTCTTCTTACCAGAGAACATAATATGATTTTTTTTTATTGCTTAAATATTAGTTTTTGTCCTTTAGAAGAGCTTACAATTTTTGTACAATAGGTCTTGTACATTTCTTGTCAGTAAAACGTTAAATTATTGTGGTAATAGTGTGCATTCTACTTTATTCCTGATTTTGTGGGATATGCAACTAGAGTTGTTAGGATGATAACTAGTGTGACTGGGCTGGAATTTTTATTTACATCTGTTTTAATGCAAAGCCTAAGTTCTTTTTTTATAATATACTAACACTCAGTAAATCTTTATTCTTAGGGGTAAATGTACATTTACATGATTTTATAAAAACACATGTATCTGTAAAATGTAAAATAATAATAACTGAATAAAACATAATATATACATGGGGTTTTACAATTATCTTTTTAAATTTTATTGAGTCTGAGGTAAAAGGAATTGCATTTTACAATGGTCTTTATTTCCCAAAATTTACTTAAAATGCCACTTGTCTTTTTTGCCTACAAATATTCTCATGACATTTTTAGATATAGATTTGAAGGTAATCACAGATTGTATTTCCGCGATGGTAGCATTAAAATCTCCCTCTCATGTGCTGTTCTACAATGTGATCTTGCTACTCATTCATCAGCAGACTGCCGATTGACTTCCCCTTGAGTATGTGTGGGCTCATGATTGCGTACTACAGAAGTAGCACTGTGGGACTTCTGAGGCTGCATCTTAAAAGACATTGCAGCTTTTGTCGTATTCATTTGAACACTAGTAGTGCTTGGAGTCCTGAGCCACTGTGTAAGAAGTCTGACTACTCTGAGATGGCCATTTTGTAAGGAAACCAATGCGACATGGAGAGGCTACATAGAGGTGCTCCAGTCCTAGTCCTAGGCCAGGATACCAAACATGCTAAATAAGTAAACAAATCTTAAGGTGATTTCAGTCACCAGCTATCAAGCTACTTCTTGGCTTTGACTCTTTCCACTGAGGGGATCAGAGATTATGGAGCATAGACAAGCCATTCCCCACCTTGTCTTGCCTGAATTCCTGACCCACTGAGTCCATGAGCACTCATAGTATTGAATTTTATCTTAGCCCTGAGTTCCTGGAAGAGAGCAATAATTAATAAATCTCACTCTTTTTGTGCTGGCAAATATTTTTTTTATGGATATTTTGTGGTTTTTGTTTGTTTTCTTTGTTTAGCTTCATTGGCTAGCCTCCTGCTCTGAATAGATGATTAGCTTATGACAAGGCCAGACAAAACCTTCTAAATTCCCATTCTTTGTTTCATAAATGATTAATTAAACTCTTTGTCTTTACTGAGCAATAGGCATAAAATGCCTGTTGACTTGATTTGACCAAACTTTAGTCAAGCTCCTCACCCTTCCCTAGGCCCCAGAACTTTAGCCCACCCGGAGCTTAAGCAAGGAAATTAAGGAAATTGGAACTTAGAGTGACTTCCTCCCTTATTGGCTCTTCCTGAGAATCTACTGACTGTAGAGAAAAACATTTCCTTCTCAACTGTCTGATTATGCCACCTGCTCACCCCATTTCCCCCACCCCACACCCCTCAGTTCTTTCTACTGGGTTGTTTTACCTCTCCCTGTAAGAAATTTTTCCCATTCTGCTTTCACTGAGACACTGGCAGATCCTGTGGTTTAATCCTTCTCTCTATTGCAATGATCCCCTTCCTCTTATTATCGTAAGAGTCCCCCTAACATTGTTGTTCCTTACTAATGTAAGGACTTACAGTTTTTTCTTTGACAGTATAGTAAAATGATTGATTCAACCTGCTAGTTATTCAGTTACTTAATTGACTTTGGTTTTTAATTTCTTTCCCAACTTATTCAAGCCAATTTTACTCAGGGAAACAAAAGTTTTGTCAGTGTTAACTAAAAAATTAACACTGTAGGCAGGATTATTTTACCACAAAATTATCAGAATTTCATTTAGCTATCTCCTGGATAATTATTTGAATAACTTCTTTTAATTTGAAGTATTTATTTGTGTGAGTGGAATTTTTATTATTATACTCTAAACATCTTAATGATTTTCACTGTAGTTGAGTACTATATTGATAAATTTTATTTAGATCCATCCAAAGTGTAATCTATTAGTAGGTATAATGTGATATAAATTGTACACAAAATATGGTATAGAAATTTGATTTTTAAGATTATTGATAACCTTCAGATAGAAAAAAATATACTAATTGATCATCAATTGCATGCTAGGTCTTTCACATTCATGATTGCACTTAACCCATATAACATCCCAGAGAAAAAGTATGTATTTTTTTCATTTTTTAAAAATTAGTTTCAGGTGTACAAAACAATGTAATGGTTAGATATTTATACCCCTCACAAAGTGATAACTTCCCTCCCCCAATCTACTATCCCTCTGACATTGTATATATCTATTACAATTTGACTGACTCTATTCCCTATGCTGTACTCCACATCCCGTGACTATATATATATATATATATATATATATATATATATATCCATAGAGACAATTGGTCCATCATTAATATAAATCCCAAGATTCAAACCTTGACCCATCTGCCTAACCCCATGTGTCATTACCAGCGAGGCTACATAGGCAAGAAGGGTTATTATTAGCAATAGAGTCACAATACAATTTTTGGACCAACAAAACATAGTAGCATTTTTTTATGTATTAATCCTGTAAACCAAAATTAAAAATGAACCTTATGGACTGTTTCAACCAAGGGACATTTTCTAAGCATGGATGTTTTGTAGAGGACCAAATTTCAAGGACAATTTAGTATAGAAAAATGTCTCCATGGACATTTTAAACAGGACAAAATGTCAGCTAATCAATCCTTCACATGATAGAGAAAGAAAATTAATACTATGGAAATGGAAAAACATTCCCTTAATGTTTTCATGGCAAAGATAAGAGATGACTTTATCTTATCTGTCCTCAGTTTTTCTAGGTAACAACTAAAGTTTTAGGAAGAGACAAAGATTGTGGTCCAAACACATGCTTAGTTAGATAAAGGGTCAGTGATAAATATTTCTAATCTGGATTGTACACTCATTAATATGCTGGCCTTTGACAAATTTCCTGTCCTCTGAGTTTCAGTTTGGCTGTGTCTCCTGTATCTAGCTGTAAGACAGAGTTGCTAATTCCTGATTGCATACAATTTCTGACTATTTTATGGTTAAAATTATACACTGCACTAAGTAGTTCTAGGAAACTGCAGTGCTCTACAGAAGCAATGCCTGTAAAACCAGAACATGCTCACATATGTTCTCTCACTTGACATTCACTTCCAAACCATGTTTGCTGACATGGTCCTTCTACCTACAATGTTTCTCAGCTATGAATACAGGAATCTTGCTCTAATTTCAAGATCTCCTTCAAACATCACAACTTAACCCCAGCCATTTCCTTATCCTAATAATTATTCTCTCCATCCTTTTAAAACATTTCTGGGATAATCTGCACTCTTTTTTAAAGATACAGTTTAGCAGTTAGTTTTACTCTTTACAGATCACTTCTTCCAGGCTGCAAGCTTCTGGAAAGGAAGGACTCCTTCTTATTTCCTGAAGCTTCTATAATATTGCCCTGTCCTTTGCAGAGAGTGGGGAAACTCTATACCTATTTTTTTCAATTGAATTCTATAAAACAATCATTTATATTACTGACCTTTCTCTGAGATACTGTTAGAATAGCAACTTTTGACTACACATTTTTAAAAACTGTAGGGTAAATAGTAAAATGAAGGTTAGTGAGGTTCTACATCTGATTTATCACTATTATGAAATAATCTCAATTAATTTGATTACATCTATATTTCTTGACATGTTGTTACAGTTTTTTATGTCCCTGTTAATAAAGTTTTATCTCTGAAAAGTGATAAAAAATATACCCTGTGATCACAGAGTGTATTTTATTAATATTCCTTTTTAAAGAAGGTCTAAATTAAATCGATTCCTTGACATCAGCAGTATATTTTGCTCAATTTCTATTATTGAGTTCCTTCAGGGTTATTCTTATCAAAAAAAGTGGTTAAATTCTCTTTTTTTCTGGAATTGTTCTGATAGTCCTTGGTGCCAAGGTGGGTACTTTGTTGTTTTTTCCAAAGAAAGGTTAACTTGCTCAGCATCCAGAGTGAATTGGGTGAGGGCAACCAGCTTTTTTAATGGGGCTCTTAATTCTTTCTATCCTTTCTCTTCAGATGCAAAACTTGGAAGAAAATGAAATACTTTAAAATGTTAGTTGCTAATTAGCTGCTTAGGTTAATAGAGTCAAATGATTTTTTGGTGGCAGAATCTCTTTCTTCCACAGATGACTGAGTTCTCTTGACCTGTATTTAACTGATTTGTGCAGGATGTGACTTGGTAGCATAATGTATTCCATAAAACTTCTTATGAAACAAATACATCTGTGATTCACCAATCCTGTGATATATTAAAAGTTTTGTAAACTCCTTTGATATGCTATTAGAAATGCTGAGAACAAATTCAATATACAAACTATTTTTCCTAAAAATATTGTATATAGACAGGGAATTAGCTGGTGAAGAAAACAAAAGAGGAGTTGGTTATCTGATGATTCTATATGAGTCCTTCTATGAGAATAAAAGTAGAAGTTACCTTACAATCTGAGGAGGCATGTGAAAACTCAAGAGTATAGTGATACCATGTACTACTATCAGGTAAGAAAATTTAGAATTAGTTTCATTTATCCAACAAGCATATTTTGAATACCCGCCATGCTATGGGTACATGAGGTTTGCTGGGGATCCAGGTCTGGCCAAAACAAATACGGTCCTTGCCTTCATGGGGCTTGCCCTTATAATGTAGTTGGGCATTTATTTATAGAGGCACATGTTTGTTTTGAAATGTAAGATGAAAATAATTACAACTTTTTATCCCTTATGCTAATATATAAGTTCCATGAGGGTAAGGGTCTTTGGTTTTGTTCACTGACTTATCCCAAGTGCCTAAAAGAGTGCCTGGCACATATTAGATTCTCAGTAAACACTTGTGAAATAGTAAATACTTTCAACAAAAACTACCTTTGGTTAAATTGCTCTTTTATACTAGGCATTTTATAAGACCATGTCTTCTAGATGTCACTGGGTAGGGGCTGGGGAGGTTGGCACAATTTTGTCACATGAACAGTAGAAAGCTGTATTTTCCTGATTCCTACTCTTACCTGTATAAGCATACTATCCCAACCCCCTCAAAATTTCACTCCTTTTTTAGAAATTTCTCGTAGTGTGTCCAAATATGAATAAGTCTCACATCTGACCGGTTTTTCCCTTAATGGCCCAAGTCTACTCACTGACATCCTCTGCCAAGGAAGGTGCTGGAGGGCTCTTGTCACTGACATTACTGCTGGCCAGTCAGTCTCTACGATGATAATACTATGATTTGTGGCATGTTCACTGTCTCTTAAGGTTTCTGAAATGCACATTTGTTTCCTCTACTTTTAGTCACATTTCACCAAAGAAACTCCAAAGCAATGCTGCTCATGCTCTGGGTCTCTCAGACGCTCTTTCGGGAAGAATATCTTCAGATTCTGTAAGCAGTGCTCTCCACATAGAGCTTTAACAGAAATTGCTAAGGAAGGTGAGGACACAAGCTGGACCTTGCTGTCACCTCCCATTCCTCTTCGCTCCCTTGTGTAGACTGACCCTCAGATATGGTGGGTGCAGAGTGGCCCAAGCCTGGACCTGCAGAATTAACTGAGAAAAATAGACTCAAAGAGTACATTCCAGAACTTGATGGCAGCAGGGGATAATACTGCTAAAACCATGCAGACAGCAATTTCTGATCTAACTGTCATCACTATGACTGACCATCTCTATAAAAATTGTTTTTTCTAGTTTCAGAAATTTAAGTTCCTGCCCTTAAATAAGCAAACCACCTGGACAGTAGAGAGAAGTTAAACACAAACTCAAATTTGAGGCTTCTGGCTGCATGTCATTTTATTCAAAGTCAGGTTTAATAAAATTAATAATAGTTTATTAGTCATTTACTTGTACCTAGAACTGTTGACTACAAAAGTAGAAGATAAAGATTTTGTGAATTTGGAAATTATTTTTTTAGGGTGGGGAACTCCCAAGTTGCAGGCAGATATTAGTAGAGTGTATAGCTATACTTTTATATGTGGAGTGACTTTTGAGTTTTTAAGAAGATCCCCTGAACCCCACAATACTTCCTAATCCTGTGTGCTTATCCATGAAATTGTATTAGGAGAAATACATTTTCCAATTTCAGTTAGTTCAGTGCAAGCTTGCCACAGAGGAATTAACACATCCAACATTTCCTTAAAGGAGATTTTCATGCAGTTAGGCACACAGAGGCATGGAGCCATTATCAGTGCTCTGGTTTTCTGAAGAGGTGAAGGAGAGGGAGGAGTGAAGTCAAGTTGAAGGCAAGTTGTGGTTACCACACAAATTTAGTAAAAATCGTTTCAATGAGGATTGTGTCTGAACCATACAAATACTGAATTAAGAATCAGTATCATGACATGGTGATCCCATTGAACTAAGATTGAAAAGACCTAGGTTTTAGTTCTGACTTTGGTCTTCATTGGTTATGTGATCTTGGGCAAGTCACTGAAACTCACTGGGCTTTCTGCTTCTAACATGTATAAGGAGGAGGCTGCAGGTGGTGACCTCCCGGTCCAGTTCTAAAATCTTGTGATTCAAATGGCTGAGGTGTACAGATAGACCTGGAGAAAGAGCAGAGTTGGTTGGAACAGAGTGTAGGCTCTGTGGGAAAAGTAAGTGTTGTAGACTGAATGTTTGTATTTCCTCAGCATTCTTGTGTTGGACCCTAATTCCCCATATGATGGCATTTGGGGGTGAGGCTTTTGGGAAGTGATTAGGTCATGAGGGTGGAGCCTTATAAAGGGATCCTAGAGAGCTTCCTTACCCTTTCTACCATATGAGGACACAATGAGAAGATAGCTGTCTGTTAGCCAGGAAGAGGGCTCTCACCAGACATCAAATTTTGCCAGCACCTTGATCTTGGACTTAACCAGTCTCCAGCACTGTGAGAAGAAATTTCTCTTGTTTATAAGTGTGGGGACAAAGCCAGGAGTGCAGTTTCCAGGCTCTCGGCCTCACGTGGAAAGGTGCTCACTCAAGTAGTAAATGGCCATCAACTGTGATTGGCTGGCCATCAGCTGTGGCTAGTTGGCCGTCAGCTGTAACCAGTGAGCCATTGGCCACTAATATAACTGCTGTGGCAATGCTAGCAGAAAATGGGGGCTAGCAAGAAGATGGTGGTTGAGCCTGCAAGCGGTGCAGTGAGGGTTGTGAACAGTGTGGCTCCTGCTTCTTGTTTCTCCAACCCAGCTGCCAGCAAGAATATAGTCGTATGACTCCCCTACCTATGGCTCCATGGGTGTTCTTTTTGGCCGCACCATGTCCTGCATTCTTATGTGGGGAGCGGGAGCTGAAACCCCGTATCATACCCTGCATGACAATAAGCTATCTAGTCTATGATATTGTTATAGCAGTCCAAACAGATTAAGACCATAAGTCTAAAGCTGGACCATCAGCAAATACAGTCACAGAATTCTTCAAATAATTCTGCACCTAATTTCCAATGTGTGTGTTTTGCAGAGGGAGAGGGGTACATCCCCACAGCACCAAGCAATTCTCAGCACCAGCTGGTTCAACTCAACGAAGCAATTTGACTCAATTCTGACACTGTCTACCTAGAGATAGCAAAAAATTCCACAGGTGAAAGGTTCAGTCTTACAAGACTGCCCTTCCACACCTGCACACACTTCAGATGCCAGTTACAAGCCCAGATTGTCACCTGAGCTGCTGACTGACCAGTTATAGATTGGAGGTTTTAACAACTCTCCTTCAACTCAGGATGCCCATTGCATGCCAAGGTTTTTGTCTGTATTTCTGACCAACTGGCTATAAATCAGAGATTTCCACGACCCCCTCCTAGGGTTTAATTAATTTGCTAGAGCAGCTCATAGAACTCAGAGGAACATTTCACTTACTAGATAATTGGTTTATTATTAAAGGATATGAATAAAAGCCAGATGTAAGAGATGCACAAAGCAAAAGTGTGCAGAACTTCTTGGGTGTTCACCAACCCAGAAACTCTCTGAAACGTGTCCTTTTCGGTTTTTATGGAGGCTTTGTTACATAGGCATAATTGATTAAATTATTGGCCATTGGTGATTAAGTGCAATCTCAGGCCCATCTTCCCTCCCGGGAGGTCAGGAAGGACTAGAATTCCAACCCTCTAATCACAGAGTTGACTCCATTGGTCTCAGGCGTGGTCCAAAAGTAACTCAAAAGATACCTTCATAGCTCTTACCACTTAGGAAATCCCAAGGGATTTAGAAGCTATGTGCCAGAAGAGGGGAGGAGACAAAGTCCAAATATATATTCCTTATTATAAATCACAGTAGCACATATAGGTACAAGATTAACGGAGAAACCGAAGGGAAAGGAATTCCAGTAAGAAGGAGTATGGTTGGAACAAAATGCAAATTGTGGATCTCAAGGAAAGCGGTCTGCCTGGCAGGTGAGATTGGCTGTAAAAACATAGTGTACTTCATTATCTAGAATGATCTCTGTGATTCCAAGCACAATTACTCTTCTGCAATTGTCATGAAAAACTAAATTCTTACCTTCTTTCCTATTGCTCATAACATGCCAGCTCTTTAATTCCCTTAAAATGCCCACTTTCACTGCAAATTTGTTTCAGCCACTAATATCTTGATTATTGTTGTTCTGGTTTTAATGACTGAGGTGTCCTTTCTCCTGCACAACATCAAGGAGCCTTCAGGGAGTTTCATTTTTGTACTAGGAAATGTTAATTTGGGGCTGGATTTCAGGTTGCGTAGCATATTCTGTGCATCTGTATTTTTCTACATTTATATACCTAAAGAAGTGATCACCAGGAGAAGTCCCTTAAGCTGAGCTGGAGTTTTCTCATCTCTGCCCTCATAATAACTGGTGTATTTCTCTTTTGTTGCATTTAAATATTTACATACGTGTCTTTCTTTTCACCAAGCTCTGTTTCTCCAGGACAGATTTCTTTTTTTAATTTGTAGGTGCAACATAGTGAGCAACAGATAGCAACAATACACCTGGTTGAGTGACTAAGTTCCCTGCTCTTAAGCGATATGTCCCATGATTTGTAATAGAAAATGCCATGCTGTCAGGAGCTGAAGGATCTTGTGAACCCAAGCATGTTTTAATACAATCTTGCCCTCAATTTTCCCCTTAATATTTTTTAAACTCCAGCTACATCTCTTAGCAAATGAAAAAAATGTGAAGCTCTATTAGTAAAGAGAAAATATTCAGACCTAAAAGACCTCAAATAGAAGATCAGTAGGCTGTAAAGGCAATTATCTAATTCATCTGGGTCACCCTCACCTTTAATGTTAGAAGAACTGGCTTTATTTCAATTCAGTCATAAAACCAGTGGGTTATTAGCAAGAAAACAGGCAAGCAGTTCTTCCACTACAGCTACCGTTAAGAACAATTACGGTATTAAGTTCATGGATACTGAAGAGATTAATAGACTTTTCAATGAGTTTTACGGACAATTATATATGAATGATGACAGAGCTATATGTTAAGGGAAAAGCCCATATATCTGCATTTCCTTAAATGTGAACAAATTTTGGAAAGAAAAGAAACCTTCTTGAATAAAGCTATTTTTCCTACTTAAAACTGCCAAGGTCCTAAAAAAGTCTAGGTAAGGTCAGGATGCAGCCAGCTCAATTATTGCTTTGCATTAAAGGTTTCATTAATCATTTAGAGATTGTATGATAATAAGACTATTTTATCTCAAATGATCCTGGCCTGGATTTTGCTTGACACATGTTTTATTAAGTGCTCTTATCTGCCACCTTAATACTCTAGTGCTGGTATTAATTTAAAAATTTTTGTTAAATCACATTTTTCTATGAAGTTCCTTCATTTGAAGAAGTTAAAAGTGTTTTATGGTTACTTTGTTAATATATGCTGTCTTTCTCTGCTGGAGATATGTAGACAGTATTTCTCTTTCCATCATTCTATTATGTCCTTCCACTGTGTATCACCTCTGATCATTATGTTTCCCCTAAGACAGTGTCTAGTAAAGGAAAAATGAAGAATTTTCGCTACTGAGTTCTCTCTCTCTCTCTCTCTCTCTCCCTCCCTCCCTCTCCCTCTCCTTCCTTCCTTCCTTCTTCCCTTCTTTCCATCCATCCTTCCTTCCTTCTTTCTGAAGATTTTTAAAAATATAGGTAACATACAATATTATGTTAGTTTCACAGGTACACAATAGTTATTCAACATTTATATACCTAAAGAAGTGTTCACCATGAGAAGTCCAGGAACCATCTGACACCATACTGTGTTATCACAATATTATTAACTATATTCCCCATGCTGTATGTTACATTCCCATGACTTGTTTTCTACTAGGAAATTTGGATCTCTTATCTCCCTTTATCTTTTTACCCCTTTTTAAAATGTTTCAATTACATTTGACATTCAATATTATTTTACATTATTTTCAGGTGTACAGCATAGTGGTTAGACATTTATATAATTGAAAAAATGATCCCCCCTGTCTAGTCTAGTACCCACATGGCACTATACATAGTTATTGCCATATCACTGACTATATTCCCTATGTTTTACTTTACATCCCCATGATGTTTTGTAACTACCGATTTGTGCTCTTAATCCTTTCACCTTTTTCATCCTGCCCCCAACCCCCTCCCAGTAATCATCCCAACAAAACTAGTACCCATCTGACAACATAGTTATTAGAATATTATTGACTATATTCCTTATGCTATGTCTGGGTCCCCATAGCTATTTTGTAACAACCAATTTGTCCTTCTTCATCCCTTCCCCTTTATTCACCCACACTTTCAACCCCTCTCCTATCTGGCAACCATTAAAGTGTTTTCTGTATCTGAGTTTGTTTCTGTTTTATTTTTTATTTTGTTCTTTAGATTCCACCTGTAAGTGAAATCACATTGCATCTCTCTCTGTCTTGAACTCCACTCAGCACAATATCCTCCAGGTCCACCCATGACATAACAGATGGCAAGAACTGATTCCCTTTAATTACTAAGCAGTATTTTATTGTATATACATAGCATCTTCTCTTTATCCCTTTTTCCATTGACAGACACCAAAGCTGCTTCCACATCTTGGCCATTGTAAACAATGCTGCAATGAACATATGGATGCACACATCCCCTCAAAGTAGCATTTGGGTTTCTTTGGATAAATACTCAGAAGTGGGATTATTGGGTTGTTCTTTGTCTCTTGTTGTAGCCTTTGTTCTAAAGTCATTTTGTCTGGTATAAGTATTGCTAACCTACCTTTTTTTTACCGTGTAATATCTTTTTTTTCATCCCACTACTTTCCATCTGTGTGTATCTTTCAATCTGAAGTGAGTCTCTTGTAGGCAGCATATGTAAGGGTCTTGTTTTCTTATCCATTCAGCCCTCCTGTGTCTTTTGATTGGAGCGTTTAATTTGTTTACATTGAAAGTAATTGTTGATAGATATATAACTATTGCCATTTTATTATTCATAATTCTGATCTTTTCTTTTTTTTCCATCTTAAATAATTCCCCCTAAGATTCTTTGTAATACTGTTTCGGTGGTAATGAACTCTTTCAGCTTTTTCTTCTCTGAGAAGTTTTTTATCTCCCCTTCGATTTTTAAATAATAGCCTTGCTGGGTAGAGTAGTCTTGGTTGTAGGTCTCTGCTTTTCATCACATTGAATATTTTGCACCAGTCTCTTCTGGCCTGCAAAGTTTCTGTTGAGAAATCAGTGGACAATCTTATGGGAGCTCCCTTATAAGTTACTAGTTGCTTTTCTCTGCTGCTTTTAGGATTCTGTCTTTTTAACCTTTGCCATTCCTATTATAATGTGTCTTGGTGTGGGCCTGTTTGGGTTCATCCTGTTTGAGACTCTCTGTGCTTCCTGGAGTTGTATGTCTACTTCCTTTGGTAGGTTAGGAAAGTTTTCGGTCATTATTTTGTCAAATAGGTTCTCAGTCCCTTGCTTTCTGTCTTCTCCATCTGGTAACCCTATGATGCAAAAGTTGCTATGTTTGATGTTGTCCCAGAGGTCTCTTAAACTCTTCTCATTTTTTTTTTTTTTGGATTCTTTTTTTCTTTTTTCTTTTCTGATTGAGTGTTTTCTGCTACCTTGTCTTCCAAATTGCTGATCACTTCTTTGCTTCATCTAGTCTGCTAGGGATTCTTTCCAGTGCATTCTTCATTTCAGTTACTGTATTCTTTACTTCTGACTGGTTCTTTTTTATGGTTTGTATGTCTTTTCTTACCCTTGCTATCTTTGTTGAAATTCTAACTAAGTTCCTTGAGCATCCTTATAATTAATGTTTGACTCTGTCTTTAGTAGGTTGATTGCTCCCATTTTGTTTAGTTACTTTTTCTGGAGTTTTTTTCTGTTCTTTCATTTGGGATTTTTTTTTTTTTGAGTCCTCATTTTGGCTCTATCTCTGTTTCTTTCTATGTATTAGGTAGATCTGTTATGTCTCCCAGCCATGAATGGGTGGCCTTATGTTGTAGGTTTCCTGTAGGACCCTAGCACAGTCTCCCTGGTCACCTGCTCCAGGTGCTCCCAGAGTATTCCTTGTGTGGATTGTGTGTGCCCTCCTGTTATAGTTGAGCCTTGATTGCTATTGGCATGTGAGTGGGTGTAATTGACTCTCAGGATGATTGACTGTGGGGTTTGGCCACATCCACAGCTTGCAGACTCCTGTGATGTGGGCCTTACCCCATTGAGTAGGGTTTGCCTCAGCTCTTATGCCTGTGAGACTGCTGTTTGATAGTGGGCTTGTAGTGCTAATTGGGCAGTGGTCTGCTGTGGTCTGAAGCCAACCTCTAAGTATGTTGTTTATGGGGCCTTTTGGGACGGGCTCCGGTACAGGTGAAGGTCACCTACTGTCAGCGACCAGCCGGGGACTACCTGGTAGGAGATACAAAACGATCTGTGTTTGTTCGCTGCCTGTGCTAAACCTGGAGACGCGTGGGAGAGGTCATGCAGTGAACTGAGGATGTCTGCCACCAGTACTCAGCATGGGGTACCTCCCCAAAAAGCCAGGAAATCCAGAGTCCTGCTGCCACCTGCCACATGCCAGGTGCCTTAAGGTTTAGCTCCTGTTGAAGGCCAACATGTAGTATGCAAGTTGGGTGAGGCAGGGTCTCAGTGAGTGACTAGAGTTAGAATATTTGTGGTCACCAGGTTCATGTAGACTCTGGTTTGGTGCCAGTGCTGAGCCTGGAGTTACTCAGCAAAAGCCTCAGTGCACAACAAGGCCAGTTGCTGCCCACAAGAGGCCCATGAACTCTTATAGTTTTCCAAAAAAGAGTGCAACAAGGATGAGGCTGGCTTCTTGTGGGGAAAGCCTCACTGGCGTTGAGAGATTTTGGTAGGGTGGGTTTCCAGTGAGTCAGCAGGGCAGAACAGCAGAGCTTATCAGGCCAATCAGAATTAGATATGGCCTGCGGGGCGTGGGCTCAACACAGGAAAGATGGTGCCTGTCTGCTGGCTGCAGGGGAGGAAGCCACCTCAAAGGAAAAATGGTGACTGTCCTCCAGTCCTCCCTGTGATGCTACACACCTCAGTCTGTTCCCCGTATGTCTCTGATACCCCACCTCCCCTGAGTCAGCGTCCCTCTGCCAGAGCCCAAAGTGAGTGTCTGCGAGTGAGTGAGTATGTGTATGGGCCCCTTAAAAGACTTTCTCAGCCTTCCTTTCCACCTGGACAGTCTGAATCCCCACTGTTTTTCACAGCCAGATGTTGTGGGGAATCTTCTTCCTGGCACCAGTACTCTGGGCTTCGGAGCCTGGTGTGGGCCTGGGGTTCCTCACTCTTCTGGGGAGAATCTTCACAGTGGAGATGTCCTGCCTGGTTTTCAACCACCACGTAGAGGTTTTGGGCCAGCTCGTTTTGCATCTCCTGCCAGTCTTTACATGGCTTCTTTATAGCCTTTGCTATAAAACTTCTGTTTAGCTAGACTTCAGATGATTCTCTGGTTTATTGTTCTATAATTTAGTTGTAATTTTAATGTGTTCATGGAAGGACACAGGCACAGTGTTTAGTCCGCCATATTGGATCTCTCAACACTGTTTCTTCATTTAAAGAAAATTAAAGGGGTCATATAATCCACAGAGAGTTGTGTGGAAAAGAAATATATTTTGAATGATTTTAAAGAATGGTAAACATTTTTCACATCTCATAAATTTGTTTTAAAGTATTCAACTGCAAACCGGGCTTTTATTTTGAATGGCACATTTTGTAAGAGGTAAATATAGGAAAGGTATGAATATTGTTTGGTGGGCTGGTTTTGGTGGTTTTTAGGGACTGTACTTAAGAGTTCACCTCCCTACAGGGTAGAATCCTGTACCTTTTAGGGAGTAATTAGGCCCCAAGGAACTGAATCATTTTCCAAATTTAACAGATTGATCTATAAAGTATTGTGTCAACTATTAATTTGTAATATGTTGTATAACTTATTACTGAGCAGAATATGAAATAATGTATAATAAAACACACTGTCTGTAATATTACATGAAATAATGTATATAGAAGCCCTTAGTTAAATCCTTGGCTTTTAAAGAATACATAAAAATGTTAACCATATCTGATGTAGAAAGACACCTGGGAAAAATCTTTAGTAACCAGAGGTTGTATTTGAAATGAGTAGCTATTTTGAGAAATCCATGAAGGGTTTTGCTCTGTTATACTGTACAAGTCTCCACAATATGAAGGATAGTTTAAAACCGTGTTGGTGTACTGACTTTCAGATTACAAAATATATTCATGTATATTAACACTGCTCTGATAAAAATATTGTTAATTATCTCTTTTGGACAGTGTTGTGTAAATATTACAAAATTATTTCTCCCAATTTTCAATATTTTAACATACCAAAAAACATTTCTTCTGTTTTCCTTTTTCCCCCCTTTTTTTCTTATTTTCTTTGAAAGCTTCTGGGTGTTGTTGGACATTTTATTTTCATCAGTAAGTTATTTGCAATGTCAAATAATGTATTTCTTTTGGGAACTTTGCTATTGATGGCTAAGCATAAGTGTGGGTCATGCCTTCTTAGTTGCTTCAGTCATATATGAGAGCCACTTAAATACTTGAGCCCCTTTTCCTTCTCCTGGACTCTTTAGGTTAGGAATAAAAGTTTGCTCTCGGTTCAGAACTCTTTAGTATTCTTCTAACAAACATTTGTTCATTATCTACCTGCCCCCTAACAACCCAAAAGCATCTAAAATGGAACACTCATTCCCTACAGGCACAGCTGTGTCCAATCCCAGAGCTAGACAAAAACAACAGTCTTTGACTTTATATTAGGAGCTCCATCTTCATTAGTCAGGGAGGCAATCCGGAAGAAGACAGTTGTTTCTATGCTGCTATTTCTTGCTCTTCTCTGAAAATAAACAGGATTTCCTTATTTAGTTTCCCTCTCTTACCATATGACAGACTATGAAATAATAGTCTTCTGTCCTGTAGCTATAGCTCAGCTTTCTCATTCCATTTGGATTAGGGCCTCTTTTTGGCTCCCCCTCATCTAGTTCTTTCTATCTTCTTTATTTCCATGTCCAGGAACTGAACATGGAGCTTTCCTGATCCATATCTTGGACACCTACCTAAAACTGAGAACTGCTATTGTGGGGACAGAGTCCCAGAGCGCAGTTTCCAGGCTCTTAGCCTCACGAGGAAAGGTACTGGCTCGGTTATTAGATGGCCATTAGCTGTAATCAGACTGGTTGGCCATCGGCTGTTACCGGTTAGCCATTAGCCACTAATATAGCTGCTGTGGCTACACTGGTAAAGGGGTTGGTTGGTTGGCAGAGAAGCGGATAGCAGATTGTGGATCCTGCTTCTTGTGTCTCCAACCCAGCCGCCAGCAAGAATATAGAGGTATGACTCCCCTATCTATGGCTCCATTGGTGTTCCTTTTTGGACTATGGGGAATTGCCTTCCATCCGCTTGTTCACTTGGACCGCTTGACTGTTTGCTTGGGAACGTGCCACCATGCAGTGGAACTAGCAGATGTTTACTTCCTGTGTCTCACTCTGGTCACCAGCGAGACTGTAGTACAGGAGGATCTTTTGTCGGGGTGCAGGAGGATGTTTGCTTCCTGTGTCTCCAACCCAGATGCCAGCGAGAGTATAGTGGTACGACTCCCCTATCTATGCCTCCATTAGTGTTTCTTTTCAGCCTCACCATATCCTGTGTTTTGGTGTGAGGAGTGGAACCAGAGTCTTCCCTTATCCTAGAAGCTCCACTGTAGTGCCCTAGTTTATATCAGATCCATCACTCATAAATGCCATCCCAAATCAGGCTAAGATTCACCAATACTCTAAATGAACTGCTGTCCTTTCTAAAGAAGTTTCATCCTATTCAATGTTCCTAAATCCTGTCTGATTTGGTTCCAGATAAATGGGGAGCTTTAGATTTTATGTTGCTTGGGGCCCTGGAGAAGCTCTCTTATATACCAGGAAATGCTATCATATCTCTGCTGAGCTAGCACAACAGTACTTGTGGTCTTCAAGAGTTTTTTCTTTCCTTTATGAATGAACTCTCGACCTCGCTTTCACATAGTATCCATGCTATTGATTAATCGGAAGACACCATATTTTCTCCAATGTCATCTTTCTTTTATTAGCTAAATCCTTGGTGATATACTGCAACTCTAATGTGTGGTTTTACTCTAAGAAATAAAGTAGATAAACTTTCAGTTCAATCTAGGATCATGTTTATTGTAGTATTTTAAAAGAGGAACTCTTAGATTTTTTTTTTTTCTTTTTTAACTCTTTCTCTAAGCAAATATGAGAGAGACAGTATCCAAGCAAATATTGTTATAAAATTATGTTTTTTTACAAGTACAAATAAAGTCCTTTCAGATTTCCAAATTCTTTTTGGTCAATCCCATCTAAGACTAAATGGTTCAGGGATACTGCTGCAATTATATCTAAGTCTCAAATTTTAAGGAGAGATTAATTGCTCATTTAATCCAAAGCTTCCAAGTGAAATAAAACCATTGTGTATAATGAGCTAAAGGTACAATTCCAAAAGATCATAAAATTTGGTATGCATAATAATTACCCAGGATGCTTTTTCATAAGCCAAATTCTGTGATCCAGCCCAGACATTCTGAACCAGCAGCTTTGAGGGGGATGCAGGAATTTGCCTATTTCACAAGCACCTTTGAAAATCTGATTCAGGAGGTCCCAGAACCCCACTTACAAAACTATGCCAAAGAATATGTGGATGGCAGAAGAAGACAATCATTACTCTAAGGAAGGGTGTTTGGAAGGGAGGGGGCATTTTTTAAGGTTTCTTTTTCTGCCTAGCTCCCATATTTTTATTCTGAGTCTGAGGGAAAGTGGAAATGAAAGATAAAACAGAAACGGTGGGTTTTACACTCAATATTTGAGGGAAAATTTTCCCTGCAGCTTAAAATTTGGAATAATTGTGAAAGAATATGGCATAATACCACTTGAGGGTGAGGAGGAAATGATTCTCCCTATATCAGCAGGCTGGCTTCCATGCCTTGTGGCACTGGCACATTGTGGCTTCTGCACCAGAAGCATGAAGGATACCGAGAAGTGGCCCTCCTGAGAGCCACGTACTCTTGTTCTGATGATTCTGGGGATTGTTGGAGCAGAAGGAGAAGAATGAGTCCAATACATGTTGATGATATGAAGTATTTAATGACTTTCAGAAGTATTGCAAAGATTTCTTTGATGGGAAAGGGTGGTGCATGAATTTGAGGTCCTGCAACTGGATGAATTAGAGTTGGAAAAATGTTTTCACACCTTAGGATATAGAGCATTGTGTTTCCTGAGACTATACATGTCACTTGCACAAATGCATGATTTTCAACAAATTCAAACTAGGGCAGTGTGCATTTGAAGCTGTGAGAATGTGAGCTTTTTTAACACATTTGTGAGAACAATTTATATATATACAAAGTGATTTTCTCACCTAATTTAGGTGATATCTACTGATATATTATAACAGATTTGATGTAACTGTTAGGAAAATTCAAATCCCTTCATACCCTTACCTAATTCATTCAGATATTTATATGATCGTGGTATTTATTGAGTCTGAAAATACCTATAAAATCTGGCAAATTTGGTTGGAAGTTTGGTTTGTTACAAATAACTGGATCAGGTCTATATGTGGACATGGCTTTATTGCCCTCCCTTGTCATGTTCTGGCCTTTCATCTCTTCTTAGCGCATGATGAGAAAGTTATTTTCATACCACTTCCTTTAATGCGTGCTTCTCACAGTGTACTCTGTGAGGACCACCTCATCACAATCATTTAAAAAGCTTACTAAGCATGTGAGTTCCTGGGCCTTACCCCAAATTGAATGAGAATCTCTGGGAGTAAGTAGGGATATGTATTTTTAACATAGTCCTAATTGACACTGTATGCTAAAGTTGAGAATAAAAATCTCAAATGAAAATAAGGTAAAAATGAAACGATAACAATTCCTAATGCTTATGTAGTCACAGGTTTCACAAAATACTTTCACATATATAAATACACAGTATATGTATATTGGTGAGGTAGGTAATACTATCTCCATTTTACTGATGATGAAATTTAGTTTCATTTTGGTGGACTGCCTACTCCAAAATGGTAAGCAAAATGTATGTCTCACATTTTCTTTGAATCTTAGAGAAGAAATCATTTATTTATTCATTGCCTTGTTATTTATTCCTTCCATCCATCCAGGCATCCACCCACCTACAAACCCTCCTAGCTATTCCTTCAACAACTACTAAAGATGTGCTATGTACCAGGTGATCTGTCAGTTGCTACAGATACAGGGATAAACAAGACTCACATTTCATCCTCAAGACATTTATAGTGTAGAGACTGATGAGGTGAAATGAAAAAGGTAGAGTTGGAAAAAAATAAGAACAAAAATAGGCAAAGTCTATTTTGCTGTCTTTGTTAAGAGTATGTTGCTGGGGGTCATTGTATCGTGTAATGGAGTTAGTTTTTCACCACTCATTCTCACTGTCCCTGTCTCCCACCATGTGTAAATGCTGGGGACTTCCCTTTTCACACTACCATCACTTCTTCAGGTATCTGGGTCACATCCTCCTTCTCAGGGGCCTCAGTCATATATACTGGGCTTTGGTTTTTCAGATGTGCCTAAGCATAGATATGCCTTGTTGTTGTTGGACAATTATCAGGCAACTTACTATTGGCTATCCTTCCTGGAAGTCAATGACAAGGGCAGTAATTATTGCTCCTCAGCACAAATGACATACAGAAACTGTTTAAATGGCTATTAGATGTTCTGCAGGTCCTGAGTCAGCTACTGTATGGCTCTCTGGTGCTGGGAACAGAAAATCCAGCAGAGAATCTAGTCTTCACCAGGCGGAGAATCCGCAGTATCTCAGTAACAACTCTCTTAGCTGGTGAAATTATTACCTCCTCTAGAGGCAGGGAGTCCAGGTCACCTTCTATTGTCCCCAATCTATTAAATATGTTAAAATAGGTTAAGCCATGGAGTCTTGCTGATATTTGAATATAGGTAAGAATGTTGTCTGGTTGATAATTTTTTTTTGATGCATTCTTGAAGTATAAGTAAGCTAGTTGTTTTTAAATTTATAATTTAAATTATTTAGCTAAATTAAGAAGGTACCATTTCTTTTTAATCCTAAAATACATATAGAACAAGTTCCTTCAGATTTTTTTTTGTTCGTTTGTGTTTGTTTTTGTCAAGAAAGGATACATCTTTTCTGAATGTGGCAGAAGGCAGACGTATTAGGCCAAATGATGATGTTGGAAGTAATTTCGAAGAAATTAAGACCACAAGAATTTGTACTGCTTTGTATGGAAGTATGATCTGTCATATTGAGTTAGTTTTGTAACTAAATTTTATGGTGAAGTGCTAAATCACTGAGTGTTATTTTCAGAGTTGTACTTGCTAATGAAGAAATGAAACCTCTCAGATGGAAGTAGCATTTATATATAAAACATAGAGAAATAAGTTGAAAAACAGAAGAAATTCTTGACAGAAAAAAACATTGAATTAAAAAGCCTATACATTCAGATGTTCCGTATGTCACATAAAAGCACTAGTGATTTGTGGGCTTCTTATAAAGTTGTCCTTTGTGTTCAGAAGACTAAGATACTATAAACAGTCACTGAGACATTAGTGAAGATATTTTCTTCAAATGTTGGTAAATCTACAGCAAAGGAGGTAGGTCAAGTACTACTTTCCAATGATGCCTTAGCTTGATACATTCAGGAATTGGCTAACAATATGGAAAACTAACTTATGTAACACAAAGTCAGCAAGTATGTTTGTTGAAACTTGGTCATTGCACAGATATTGCTAACATGGTAATACTTTTACTATATGTTTAATGTAAACATTATAGTGATATGAAGGAAACTTTTTTCTGCTTTTTTGTTGATATACACAACTCTGAAGCATATAAGGCAAAGTTGGATTGCATTGTCAACAATTATATTTTTAAATTTAAGTTTGTGGAGGAATATGTTCTGATGGCATTGCTGAAATGACAAGAGAGCACCCTGGAGTACTTACACTAAGGAGATTTGCTAGAATGTAAATCAGCATCATGTTTCCTTCATTAAGAAAGTCTTGCTTTGAAAAAGAAACTACAACTAAAATAAAGAGCATGCTTAGTGACACAATAAAAATTGTGGATTTATAAAGCCTAGTGGATTAAATATGTTATTTTAGGTGTGATCAAAATATAGGGTGCACATTTAAATTTTTAAAAAATTATTACAGTAAAAGATACATTGCCATGAACCCCCCTCAAAATACTTATCCCATCATTCTTACCACTTTCTGAAGCAGTTCTGAAGTCCTCTTTCATGAGTATCTTAAGTTGTGCTTTCATGGCTGCCTTGGTTTCCTGAATCCATTCAAAATGTTTACCGCTTATAGTAGTCATTTTGACTTTGGGGAAGAGCTAGAAGTCGCACGCTGCCAGATGCAGTGAGTAAGGTGAATGAGGACACACCATAATGTTTTTATTTGACAGAAATTACCACACTAGAAGCGATGTGTGACAAGGAGCCTTTCCATTGTGATCACAAAATACAGTGAATGGTGTTGCCAGGTGCCATCCAAGGGAAAGGCAGAGATCTTCAATATGGGAAGCAGCGCGTCCAACCTTAGTAACAGTGTGTGACAAGTTTCAACTTGTTTAGTGCAGTCAGTTGGGTGTGAGCTATGGAAGAGAACAGGTGTATTTTAAAGTGTGGTGTAAACCATCCTCTATCATGACAACGCTCAATGTCACACATCGCTTCTGGTATATGGCAATTTCCATCAAATAAAAATATTACTGTGTGTCCTTATTCACCTTATTCACCGGATCTGGCACCATCTAATTTCTGTTTTTTCTCCAAAGTCAAAATGATTCAGGACATGAGAAAGCCATGATAGTGCAAGTAAAAGGCACTCACAAAAGAGGACTGCTTCAGAAAGTGGCAAGAACCATGGGATAAAGTGTGTTCGAAGTGAGAGGGAGTGTTTTGAGAGTGATTAATGGCAATGTGTGTTTTACTGTAATAAATTTTTGTTTTAATTTAAACATTCACCATATGGTTTGATCACACCTCTTATTATGTAATCAGACGAAAGCTGGCGAGAGCCAACCACTATTGCCTGCGGAGATACAATGATTATTGAGGGGAAAAGTTATTTGAAATAATGTGTAACTGCAAAATAAACTTCTTGTGAGTCTGTAAAGTATAGGAATAGTTTGGTCTCAACTTTTTAAAGATGTGAATTGGGCATCTGGACTTGCTTATTTGATATATTTAGTATTTTTAATAATCTTAATACTTCCATGCAATGAACGAAGACATTATTTTTTTTTATGGCAGATAAGATTAAAGAGCAAAAATGGAAATGTAAAGGCTTCAAAGAACACAGTTTTTACAGATTGTTATGGCGTATTTCATAACAAACAGCAACTTTCTACAGTATAGATAGTGATCTTGATAGTGCACATTTATGAAAAGTTATAATGGAATCTTACAAATTTGATAGAATAATTTAAATTTTACTTTTCATCAAAAGAAGAGCCACATATAAACATAAATCTGGAATCCAATTCTTTCACTGAAATATAATTCAAATTGAACCATAACTTTGTAGGATAAATTGTTGGACTGGACGCAGATGAATTGGTGATGAATTTTGTAAATACAGCACTTGTTTAAATTGAATAAATGTTAAAAATGAATATCTTAAGTTTTCAGAATTGTTTTAAAACTCTTCTTAACATTTTCATCAATATATCTGTATGATGCTAGTTTCTCTACTGTGAGAGTGTTGAAAACAAATCATAGGAATCATTTAGAAATATACCCTACAATACCACTCATGTTAGTCCTACTTAGGTAAGTTAAACATTTAAGAAGCAAGCCCATTTATCAAACTTTAAAGCTTGATATGCAAAACGTTCATTAAAATTGTGCATGTAGGCAGTTAATATGGGGAATCACTATTTCACACATGGCTTTTTTGTATAGTTATGATTGTGAGGCACACAATTTTCTGAATGAAATCGTGATCCTTTGCATTATTTGCCTATGATTACCTTCAGCCATTGTGTCAATATTGTTTTCCCTATGTTATGTTTGTTCTGATTGTGTTTATTGAAATGTCTGTTGACTTTAATAATAAAAATATATTTGTATTTTTATATCATTTAAATTTTATTTTCTAATAATTAATTTATATTTTATTTTATAAAATTATTGGCATGTGACCTCGTAAGTTAAAAATGATCAAAGTGGGTCCTTCACATCAGATAATTTGAGAAGTACTGATGTAGAATACAAAGAAACCAAACAAAACTACTAACAAAAACGGACAATAGAAAAATTGGCAAAGGTTATAAGTAGGCAATTTAAAGAGGAAATCAAAATTCTAACATGCGTATGAAGAGCTCATCCGATTCATTAATAATCAGATAAATAAAATTAAAATAGTGATGAATATGTTTATTATGTAGGCAAAAGTCAGAAACTAGATCATACAAATTCTTGGCAATAATATGGGGATACAGGAATCTTTATATATGGCTGGTGGGAGTGTAGAATGGTATAGCTGTTCTGGAAAGCAATTTGGCACCACTTAGCAAAATGGAGTATTTACATACTCAGTGACCTGGCAATTCTGTTCCTGGGTAAAAATCCCAGAGAAATGGCCACACTGATTTATAAGGGAATGTATCAGACTCCTCCTATGTTCTGTCTCAGGTCCTCTTGTCTTCATAAGTTATCAGGACCACTGGCCTCTGAGCTGCCCAACAAAGTCCCTGGCACTTGGGATTTGTAGCAATTGTTGTAGTAAATAATTCTGCAGACCTGCTCAATCTAGCCATCAGAAGCCACCGGGATGTCTGAGTCCCTCACTACTGTAGAATTCAGAGTGAGGTCCCTTTCTGATTAACTAATTGAGTGGATTGGTGACCTTTTATACCCAGTGCCTACTCTTTCTTTTTTCCCCATTTTTATACCCAGTGCCCACTATCTCTTTTCCCTATAGGTAGCTTTTCCCATGTGTTTAATATGCGTTTATTATCTGTCTTTATGTTCCTGTATGTGTATTATTTTATATATATAATTATATTATATATATTACATATATAATTCATATATATTATAATTTATATATAATATATAATATGTTATATATATATATATATATATATATATATATATATATATATATATAAAATATTAACTTAATTAGCAAATTAGAAATCCAGGACATCTCAAGGCATTGTCCTGAGTATCAGAAAACTTCTTAGGCTTTGATGGCCTGAGTTTCTCCTTCTTTGACACGGTATCTATCTCTTCTACTTAGCTCCCCAAATTGCTCTCTAATCTGTGGCCTTAACTAAGCAATTTAATTTTTGGTAATTTAATCTTAGTTTTTCCTAATTTGTAAGCATATTCTGTTTCTTAACCTCTCCTTTCATATTGATACTAACTTCTAAAACTGGGTGTTGATTCTACTATTCTCAAAACTACTATTTTCAAGTGTCTTTGTTACATTTGACATGCGTAGCCTTACTACTTTTAATTTTGCCACAGGAATTCAGTATCTTCTTAGCTGTTCCCTGTTCCCATAAAGGTGCTTCTCACCCCTGATCTTTTTATTTTTTCCTGATATTTTCTCAGACTTTGGTGGAATATGGCTCAGAATGCACAAAATGTCCTTTTATGTCCTTTTAATGTCCCTCTCTACCCTAAGATTCCATGAGTTTATGATTTCTATGGATCAGTGAATGACCATTTGAATAAAGTTGGGCTGCAAGAAAAAAAAAACAAAATAATACAGCAGATAAAGAAATCTCTTTCACGCTGGATTGACTATTCTCCGTCACCAGAGACTGTAGCAAATCATTTTGGGATAAAAGATAAAGAGAAAAGACAAGAGAATTGTGCAGTTCAGTTTTCAATAAAAATTATTGTTCCGTTTCTTTCAGTGTTTAGTTACAAAATTAGTGCAGGACCACACATCTGGAAAATTTATTAAAAACCTTGCCTACTTCTTTTTGACATTTCTTTTTAATTCTTTGCTTCAATGTGGATTTTTCTTTTTTATCAAGTGAGTCCATGAAATGGGGTTACTAATTTTTTTGACTCATTATATCTTGATAAAAAATATTTCAATGCTCTGTACTAGTATTTTCCATTACAGAAAAATCACTTGCACTCAGATTAAGTAGTATTTATTGGATGATATACTATTACAGTGGAAGTAAATTCCTTTCTCTCTTGCTTTGTTTCTCTGCCAATGTTCTTTTTCTTTTTGTTTTTATTTTTAAAAAAATGGAACAACTTTCCCCTAAAAGGACCCCAATAACATTTCAGTGTGAAGAAACCATCCATATCCTGGTGATGGAAGGTCTATTTTTATTCCAACCTACTGGGAAATACCCTCTGACCTGTCACTCCTCTCTGTAAAACTGAGACTAATTTAAAGATAAATTGTCCAGAGCTACTGTGAAGCAGAAGCAAAGATAAAGTTAATGGGAATGTGATTCGATTTATAAAAATCTGATTTACACACTTTTCAGTAGCACATTTATAACATCAAACGAGGAACATCTGTAGTAGAGGAAACAACAAATTCCTTGAGCTTTCATTATGAAAAGATATCAAATTGTGAGGAAAGACAAGACATATAGGCCATTATTCAATATCAACATAGCCGACAAGTTCAACTATAGCTGGTTAGAAAAAATAATTAAATTTCCTGAACCATAAGGTCGTTCACTTTTTTATCTCAACTGACTGGGGGGAATAGAATAGTGATTGTATACTAAACAAGGACAGATTTTTTTGTTTCTAGGAACTTCATATCTTTTAGAAGAACTTTGATGTTGAGAGTTACACTTGACTATTTGATATTAGACTCTTGGCAGCAACTTTATTGTTCACTCAGCATCTGTGTACTTTTTCATATTCCCAGCTCCTTTCCAGTTACATGAAACCACGTGACTTTCTAGCCAACAGGATGGGGTGGAAGTGACGGTGTCACTTCTGGGCCGTGGCATCTTTGGACAGGTGTAAGTTCTCTACTTCTCTGCTACTGTGAACACCACAGTGGAATCTTCACCTGCTGAGGTTTCTAGAGTAGTACTCATATATGGAACAGAAGCCTTCACTAACCTCTGGAAGAATCAGAAGTAAACTGTTGTTATATTAAGCCACTTAAATTTGGGGGTTAATTTGTTACTGTGGCATAAATTAGTGTATACTGATTAATATGACTGACTAGATCTTGCTAATTCATATTAATTTTATTGCTCTGTTATCTTTTGAAGTATTTCATTTTACTTTTTAAAAACAAATAGTTTACACAGGTAAAAAGAGTAGAAGACAAACTATCATACTTGTAATTCTTAAATTTACATTCAACTTTATTTTAAAGCTTTTGCTTTTGTTCCAGGAGTTGTATGGGATCATATTTAATATTAAATATCACTAGATATCACTAAATATCACTAGATACAGGTAAAAATGTGAATGCTTCTGCCAGGGTGCTACCTTTACCAGCCATTTCATCATTTGAGTGTTTTATTCCTTTAGGTTGAAGCATCTTTCAATCTAATCAGTCCATATGTTCCAGGGTTGGTATTAAATTTATGAAAGAGATAGAAACAATTTTTTTTAAAAAGATCTGACAGTTTACAAGCATAAGCAGGCACTATGTGTTGATTTTAAGCCAAGTGAGAGAATATGTAGTCCTGCTGAATTTACATTTTAAATGTTCTGGTAACCACATCTACTGTTTAGATGCAAATTTTTATTTTGATGCTAATAGAGCCTAGAAATCAGGGATTGACTTTTAACACAAAATCCAAAGTAAAAGGCAAAACTTTTATACAATAATTTCAAAAGTGGATACAACGTGTGTGTATTTCCTAATGTTAGGTTATAAATTCTGCATTTAATTCATGAATTAGCAAGTATTTGTTGAAATCCTCGAGAGTATTAATTGTTTGAAGTCATCTCATCATCAAATTATTATAAAGCCTGAAGTCAGGGCTTTATGTACAATGATTCTTTAAATTCCACAACAACTCTTTGTAAGATTTACTATCATTATCTCTAATTGCAAGTGAAATACTTGCAATAAACAAAAGGTATAGTAACTTGCCTGAGGTTACATGGGTAGGAAGTAATGTAGTCAGTCAGTGTTTGAATTCAGGATACCCAATTTTGGAGCCCTCTCTCTTAATCCCTACACTTTACTAAATCTATTACTGTTTTTAGGTATTATGCTAAGCAACTCATCGATAATATTTCAATTATTTCCCTGTACTTATGAGATATGTATTAATATCCTAATTTTTATAAGTAAAAAGACTGAGGGAAAAAAATGTTAAGTAACTGGACCCTAATCATACAACAGCAAGTATGGTGCTAGGAGTTGACTCCAAACCATGTTCAAAGAGGAATGACTTTGATTTCCAAATGATGGTGCAAATAAGACCTATGTATTCAAATGTATACACATGACATGGTGCAAAGTCTTGTGCACATGTACAATTTGACAATTTCTTGGTGGCCTTCTAAGATACAACAATATAGTCTTCATTCAGTTTTTTAGTAGGGCTGTCAGATTAGAAAAAAACAACAACAACCAACTCACAGTTAAATTTAATTTTCAAATAAACACTTTTTTTTGTATAACTATGTTTCAAGCAATATTTGAGACATACTTATATTGAAAAATTATTTATCTGAAACTCAAATTTAACTGGGCCTTTCCATTTTATCTGGAAATCCTATTTTCTAGAAGTTCATTCACTTTGAACTTTTGCTTCATGATTATTCACCACATTTAAGTCACAGCTCCCTTTTATTATGTCTTTGGAGTAAAGGTGGTATAACATCCATAGTCCATAGTTGCTATTTATTTACCTAGAACCAGGAGGCAAGATGGCACGGGACAGTTTTTAATCCCTTTTCTTTTTTTAGTGTATGGGGTATATTGAACATGGACATTCATACAAATTGTTTTTTGCATCATTCTCTATTGACAATGTATCAATTCTTCCTCCTTATACTAATAAAATGTAGGCACATATGCCCATAGAGTATAAAATCCACATATTTATTAGGATTTCACATACATGAAAGATAATATGAAACTCCTTGAAGTCAGACATATAAGAACAATAGATATTATTAGACTTTTGGTAGTCTGAGTGTTTTGTTAGCATCATTCAGAATTTTGCTTATAAGTCAGATTCTGAGAACATCTCTTAGTTTGAACATAAATTTACTTGGAAATCTTAATTGCCATTATTGTATGTTCTTTCCTTCATTCCTAACAAATCACAAGGTCCTTTGAATATGAAATCACTTTAGAGCAAAAGTTTGATGAAAAATGGTAAATTCTCATTGTTTTGGCAATTTTTATCATTTAAAAACTTGTCTCTTCTGTATTTAAGATTCCTTTCTTTCCTTGATTTTGGGGCTGATTGCTGTGTCACAAGCAACAAAAGGCCAATATGCCTGTTAAATAACATTAAATAAGATTGAAGAATTGTTTGTTGTTTTGGAAAAAAGTTTCCATGATGTACTTTGCTCCTCTCTGTTAATTATTATAATCAGCTGACTGACCTTGTGACAAGATGACTCATTTCCAATTTTCATTCATTCTGGCTCATCTTCTTTTCTGAAGTTCCTTGTGAATATGTGGAAATAATTTATAATATCTTTCATCTTCAGTGGAATGATTAAACATATTGCTTGGAGTGATGCAAAGTTTGTAAAAAGGATTTCATTGTACTGTGTAAAGTGAATTTTATAAAAATAAAAGTAGCTGAGAAAAAGAGAAAAGAACTTCAAATTATTCATTGTAGACATAAGAGAGGGAAAGACTGAGGCAATCTTTTAATCCCAATGATTTGCTTTATAGTCCTTCCATCATCCTGTCTTCATTCAAGAGGTCTTTGAGTTTGGGAAGACTTATAGTGGAGTTCTTTCGTATCTACATGGTATCAAAAATTCCTAAATTAAAAATCTAGTGATCCTCCCTCCTCCCTGTTCTTTTTTACCTGGAATTTCCTTGACAAGCCATGAAATGGACTGAGCTGAAATCAGAGTCAAGGAAAATTGATTATTTACTTAAGAAAAGGACCTAAAAATGAGAAATATTTTTCTGATAAAGTACAGAATAAAATGTATCCAACTAAATAAATTTTTGTCTAATTTGGATATGACAACATTACATTTTATCTGCACAGTGTGTATATTTCCTTACATTAGTGACTGAATTTGCTAAGAGTCTAATGCTGATGTTTGGCCTGCTTAATTCAAAGGAAAATGTCCCAGAACAGTGTTTGGGAACACTTCTCACCAAAAAGGACAAAACCCCTATTTGACACAATATTTAGTCATCTGCAGTAAGAAAGAGTGACCTAGGTTCTTTTCTTTGCTAATTCTAGGCAAATTGTTCTAGAAGGAGGTGAGATTGCATGGCTGTATATTTTTATCAATATCTTTACCATTCATATCTAGATTTTGCCATACTCAGTACAGGTTTACACAAACGTTTTAAGCTCCAAAAGAATTTTTAACATTAGGAAGTGAGTGCAGTAAGTCATCCTTTACTACTACTACATCCATTACTACTTAGGAGAACACCCTTTCTATTTCTGTGACCCAGTTACTGAGCATCATTGTAGCACACCAGAGAACGACAGAATTCAGGAAATTCACTTCCAAATGCATGGACTCAGAGTAATGTTTTCAAGTCAGAGTACATTGGTACCTGGGGAAACATCACATGAAATCATGTGCACTGGATAGCTTTTATGGAGTTCATTATCAAACGGGAACATTAGGTAGGAATCTGGCAGAGAAAATGTAATCAGGATTTATAATTAAGTGAGCGCAGAATTTATAAACTTGATTATAATTGTAGGGTTTTTAGGACCTTTTCCAAATATCAGCCACATATACTGCAAATATAAAGTAATAATTTGTATACTAAGAATTCTTTATTATGATTTCAGTAACAGTTTTGGAAACTTTGGATGGGTTTAATCTTAAAATGAAAACAAAATGCAATCCTCCTGAAGACAGTTTGGTTAAAAGATAATTCTGGTAGATCCAATCTAGAAGTACTTAAAGTAATTGACATAGGTCAGATAGCTCCTTAAATAAAAATGTACTTCTTTCCTTGGGAATGTTAACACTGCCCCAGAGAGCTGCGCGGCCCAAGGCAGAGCCCTGGGCTAGAGGAACCTGGAAGCCCTTAGCAACAGTCCTGACCTTAGATGTCTGCTGGGAAACCTGGGTCCGCATGTGGAAATCAGACGTCTGGAAGGTCTCGTGGAGAGCCACTTAGCTAAGGACAATAAACCAAATAGGACGTTCATTGTGTAAACCAATAATGTAACTGATCATGAAAATCTAAATAAACTAAGTCTAAATAAACTGAAAATACCTAAGTCCTCTCTACAAAACACAATGCAGATGTATGCATTTTAAAAGATTCTTTACTGCCTAACTTGGAAACCTAATACTAAATAGAATAGATTTTGGAAAACAGTACTGGCTGCTCCTACTGCAGCTGGCAGTGCATAATGACAGGAACCTGTGGGCAGGGCTGGTGGAACTTGATCACAGCAGGAGACGCTGGCAGAGAGGATGCTGTGAGTTCTGCTGTCTGTCACACTTTACTGATGGGATTCTTTTCACCAAACAGAGGAAATTTCATGACATATCTATTTGTTGTTGTTTTGCTTTGTTTGGCTACCAAGAATGTAACGTATATAAAGCATGTTGACTTGTGTCTGTTGTTTTCCTTTCTTATACTTCTAGGGTTGTTGTACTGATCTCTTTCTATCGTAATCGTAATGCACACATACACACATCTGGAGTCCACATATTATGAATAATTTGTCAGGCAGATATGTGACTGTGAGGATGGAGGGAGTAATGAAGAGGAGTCCCTGCAGTTTTGCTTGCTCTGTGTCAGCCTGTGAGGAATCTGTCCTGCGAATTCGTTCAGTCAGGATCTGGGTCTTATTCTATATTCTAATACCTAACACAGCGCTGGACACTTGTCGAGTAGTCAACAATGTAGTAACAATAATGAAAATGCATTTTTATGTTGTAAAGCCTCAATAAACTAATAATAAAATAATAAGTAACATTCATGGAGTGCTTGCTATGGGTGGGCACTGTGTAAAATACATGCACATATTATTGTGTTTAATCTTAAGAAAACCTCTATGGGGTGGGCAGTCTTTTTGACCAAACTTACATGATTAAGTAATTGAAGCACAGAGTAGTTAATTAACTTGTCCATAGAAATATAACCAGGACCTGCCGGAGGAAGATGGGAACTCAGCCAGGTCTACCAGAGAGCCCTGGATTAACCAGGCAAACCCTGCCTCCTTGAATGGATAAAGGGATTCCATCAGTGAACCTGTTGATGCAGTGGAAGGCCTGTTCCTATAGTTGTAACTTCTCCGTTGCAAAAACCAGGAAAGAGTCCAAACATAAAAGGGACAGTTTTTAAGTTTATCACTTATTTTTTTATAAAATAAGGGTACACTGACTGTTACTGAAAGTCAAGTTTTAAAACACTTTGTTTAACATAAGACAAAATACACTACAGTTTATTATGTAGAGTTTTACTTTAATGTGACCTGAAATTTGTGTTATTCATGTTGACACCATTTTTGTCCCCTGTTAATATAGACACACATGTATTTTTGTACGTGTAATATCTATGTGTGTGAGTGGGAGTAAATTTATATGTATAAGTGTATGTGTATTGGTATGAATAGCCTTCCTAAAAAAGATGTAAACCAAGGACTACCCTTTAGGAGGCATCCAATTGAGAGGAACAATGAAATAGCAAAACTGGAGGTAGGAAAATTTGCATAGTATTATGCTTTGGTTGCTAATGTTTTAGTTGAATCTTTAGAAATACAAATAACGACAGCATGATATGCTTGTAATTACTCTTTTCTCTATGGCTTTCTGTGTGAACAAAGGTGAGAAGGTTTATTCTGGACTCGAAACAGAGGAACCAGCAGAAGCTAGTAGGAGGTACATAATTCTTCCATTAGTCAGGTACGTAGTCATAGTATTTTCTCTTCCAGATAGTTTCACAACTATACTTGGCCAAGGCCAGTTCAACAACCCCTTACCCTGCTTGGCACAGTAGCTTGATACTGATGCCAGATTTTCTTTCTCCACTGATTTCAAGTGGTATCTCATTTATATTTTTTATATTCCATGAAAAAATTCTGCTTTGTATTACATATTCTTGAGTATCTTGCTTATTCTTTCTTCCTCCAATTTTATTTGAATATTTTCATTCATTTCTGCTCAGTGACTGGCCAATATTTGGTTACCAATTGGAGGATAAATACTGTTCTGATTTGGATATTAAGAGTACTACATTACCACACACCACTAGATTTTTAACTCTGCAATGAGGATTATATTTGCCTGTAGTTCTAGAGCAGAATATAGACTGTTTGGAGAAAGAGATTCATCAGTTTTTCTTTTTCTGTTGCATCATTGCCATAAGTGTTTAAAAAGAAATTTTCCCTTGCCCACGTCCTCTCTGGTTACTAACCCATTTCCCTTCTTCACTTTACTGAAAAGCTTTAGGACTGCCTGGGTTTCTGACTCTATGTCTTCAGCAATTGAGCTTTTCCTTCTGCTCCACTGATTCTGCTCTGCTTAATGATACCAGTGGTTTTTCACCCGTCTCTCATCCAGTCAATTGCTCTCCTCTTCTTGGACCATTTTCTTCTCTTAGATTTTGGAACAATGCGTTTTCCATGTTTTCTGTTTCATTAGCGCTTTGTCTAAGTTGTCTTTTCTGGCTTGGACTCCTGGGCTTGATATCTGTTGGGTTTCTGCAGGAATCTGTCCTCTACAACCCCTCCCTTTCCTTCTCTATCTAGGCTCTCTCTTTGGGTGGGCTTTGAATCCCATAGCTTTCAATGCTCTCTACATTCTCAAAATCTCTAGTTTCCAGTTAATGCCTCCATCACACCTCAAAATTAAAAAAAAAAAATCTTATTGTGTATTTGACATCTCTGTAACACAGACAACCAGAACTTGTGGTTTTCTTCCAAGACCTGCTTCCCCCTACCCCCATCAGTCTTTTCCATCTCATTTTATAGCACCACGAGGTATCTAATTAGTTCCTCAAGGCACAGACCTAAGAATGATTCTCAATCCTTCTTTTTCTTCCAACCCGACATCAAATTCTCAGTAGGTTTTGTTGTCTTTCTCTCAAAACACATCCTTAATTTTCACCTCATTTCCAACACTACCTCCCTAGTCTAAGCTACCAACATCTCTTGCGAGCTTACTATAATAGCCTCTTAATTACTTTCCTTGCCTCCATTTTCCCTCAGTATCATTCATTAAAGTATTAGGAGTGATCTTTTAAAATGAGTAATAGGCTCATGTCACTTCCCTGTTAAAACATCCCAAAGGCTCTCATCAGTCATAAAATACAATTTAAACTCATTACCTCCCCTGGCTTACAACATTCATATATAAATCTGCTCCCTGCCTACCTGTATACCTCATGCCATATTAATAACCCCCTTACTCCCACCCTTCCCTCTTTGGCCCACTATGCTTTTGCCATGCCGGTCTTCTTTCTGATTCTAAAATATGCCGGTCTCTGCCTGACTTAGGGCCTTGATACCAGCTATTCCTATGCCTGAATGCTATTTCACCTGACTTTTGCTTGTCCAGCTTCTTCTTGTCATTCAGATGTCATCGTATATGTCTTTGGTTTTGAGTAGGCGTCCCTCACCACCGAAAGTACACCCAGTAATTAATGCTTTCTCACGCCACCCTGTTTACATTCTCTATAACACTTAGCACTTCCTAATAGTTCCTTACGTATATTATTTATATGCATATTTGTTTGTTTATTCTTTGTTGTCTCCACTAGAATGTAAACTTCTTGAGAGCATAGAGCTCATCTATCTTGTTCATCACGTTACCCAAAGGCCTGGTACCTTTAATATGTATATTTCAAATGGTAGACTGGAGTCTCGTGCATTGAATTCAAGATGGTTTTGAAATTCATCCTCTGTAACTCTTAGCTGGCTCCAACCCTCTCACCCATGGGTCTTGGTTTATAAACGAATGTATGGAATTGGGTACATTTTCTGACAGGTGCTAATCATTCTACTGAGAAACACCACAGCTTGGGCACTAATAGGGAGTTTGCTTCTGCCAGCTTGAAAGGCCACATATAGCTCTTGACTGATCCACCTGTAATTCTTATCATCTGAAGTGAAGAATGAGACAGTAAGGATAACCAAATTGATATTCAGCAACTCTTATGTACTAGTATCATATACCAGAGAAATTAGACTGATAAATACCCTGATTCAAAATCCTCATAACCTGCTGCTCTAGGAATTTAACCAGGCAAGCAAGCAAACAAACATAAACGTCATTACCAATATACCGATACTGAAGAGTCTTTAGTTTTCTCGTTGAAAGAGTTGTTTAACTAATCATGCCATCTGAATGGCATTCTCAATAAAAGTTGATTAAAATAAAGCTCTATGGTAGGTAGAATTTGAGGCAGCCTTTGCCACCTGCTAGCCGTCCTATGAGTATGTTATCTTGTGTGGCAAAAGGGCTCTTGCAGATGTATAATCATCAGTGGATTTTAAGATTGAAGGATGATTAAAGTGGGTCTAATCTAATCCCATGAACCATTTAATAGCAGGGAGTGGTGGCAGAAGGTGAAGTCAGAGAGATTTAAACTGTGAATAGGACTTTGTGCCCCATTTCAGTGTTTGAAGATGGAGAGTTGTGGGCATGAGAAAAATATGGCTGGCCTCCATAAAGAGAGAGCAGTCCCCAGCTTACAGCCAGCAAGCAAACGGGGGTGTAAGTCCTGTAACTGCCAGGAATTGGCAGCTATAATCACCTCTTCCCCACCAGTCCTTTGGTGATGTAGACCACACTTATTCTTCCCCTTCCAAGCTGATCCTTCCCTGAGTATGTCTCCTGAGTCCTAGGGTACCATACAGAGTTCCCTTATAACTTACTCTTTTATCATAGTTTATCATTCTTTATATTAAACTTCCACTATTTAACCTATTGAATGATTTCTATTCCCTGATGAAAACTGCACTGCTACATTTACCTGCTATGAAATCACTCCTTTTGGGGAATATATACCCCTTGTTCTTGAATACACAATTCAATCAAATCTATATTAAGATTCCTTGAGGTCACTGTCTACTCCCTTATTTTAGGCACCAGAGTTCAAATTATGTAAATTTTATTACAGGGAAAAACTACTTGTGTATTTGTTTTTTTGGTTTTTTTTTAAGCAGGTACTTTATCTCATTTAATAAATGGTTACATTAACTTTATCACCTGTATAGCAAAAATTCTTATGCCTGTGTCTGCAGCGTAAGGCAAATTTTCAGAACTAATACATAAATAATTGCTGATGTTTAGAAAGCAGCTTAGCTTACTTAGTAGGCATAATTTCTAGATTGATTTGTCTTGCAACAAAGTAATCCCTACTTTAGAGTACCAAGTAATTATTGTTTTAAATAGAATGGCTTTTGTTGCATTTTAATTCTTCACATTTTAAAATTTATTTACTCTTATTTTTAACTTAAATTCTTGCTTGACCTCCTTTTTTTTAATGTAACAAGTTCAGAATGGTTGAGTTCAGTCCTTCTTAGGCCAATTTGTGGTCAATATTGAAAATGCTTTGTGTCCATTCAAATGTACATATCTGTTAGTTGGAGCTGAGGTTGTTCAGCCAGCCGGGAGCTTACCTGGATGCAGTGGAATAAGGTGGGGTGAGCCCATTCCATCTTCAGTGAGATGTGTAATGCTCTCAAGGCATGACCCACAGGGGCGTCCCAAATGATGCTCTTGTCAAAAGTGTATATGAAAACAAATGAAATTTCAAAATAAGTCTTCTGTTTGTAATTCATGGTAATGATGAAGAGGACACTTAATGCTCAGGAATCATTTTTATAAACTCCCCTTTCTCCTTTCCCATTCATTGCCCATGCGTACCACTTCTTGTACTCTTAAGCCTTTCACTCCCAACCTCTCCCCGAAAATGTCCCAGCTTTAATCAGTGTCTGCCTCTTGTTTTTTCCTTCACATTTCTTCCTAATTCTCCATTCAAGCAAAGGGGTAACCTTAATGGAAGGTGGGGAAGGAAAAGAGATTTGATGCTGACAAATCAGAATCCTCTTTAGTGGCAGAGGTTTGACTTAAGGCTGGGAGATTCCATTTACTCTTCATGTTTAAGTTCATCACTGATGTTTAGCAACAGTATTGCAATCCAGTGAAAGACAATGGAGAAGTCATTTCCAGAGTATTTCGTCAAAGTTCTAGAGCAGGGAAGCATACTGTATCTACACTAGTTAATCTGTGGTCACCAAGGGTGTTCCCTGGGAAACATTTTGAAATGGACATTAACGAGCGGGACATTTATTAGGGATTGCTATTGGGTTGTGTAAAGGAGCAGAAGGAAGCAGAGTTTGTGAGGGAGAAGTTGAGCTGCAGTCAGTCCCCATAAGTGTGTTAGCTGACCTGATGGGGAGCCCTGGAGCAGGGATGGCCCTGGAGAGCTTTTTTGAGTAGGAATGAGGGAACAGGGTCTTTGTATTCCCACAATGATATGTGAACGTGAGCTTCTCCTGGAAGGAGCTATTACTTGGAGCAAGGTAGTTTTCTGCAACTAAGGCAATCCCCATATAGGGCTAGTGATTAAAAATCATCTTCTGTCAGCATTCTCAAAGCCAGGGGAACAAGTCCATCATTCCTTAAGAGGGATCTAAGGAATGTATTAGTGCATCTCCCGCATACGATCATGTGACGTAATCTGTCTGCTAGGGATATGTTCAAACAGGTCATTAATGACCACTTAGAGGACATCTCCATAGAGCTTTATCATGGGCCCTTCTATAAAATCAGGCTATTTCTAACTGTGAAGGAAAATTATAGAACAGCTTACCTCTGCTGACACAATTATAGGATAAGAGAGGCTACTTCAAGCTTGGAATGAGAAAATTAATAAGATAGGGATGTATATAAACATGGATTGGGGCTGAAATCCATAGGATCAAACCATAGACTCAAAGACCACTGCTTGTGCGGCTGGAAAGGTGACAGAAGACAGAGGACAGTGGTCTTAATTTTGGATAATTTTCTTTCTTTCATGGCTATTCAGGTGACTCCTATGTCTCCCCAGCAATTTCCTACCACAAATAAGCAAGGACTGGTGGTTCAGATGAAAGTGTCTGAAACCCATCACATTAGCTGGAGAAGTGGGGACTCTGGAAAACATGAATAATAGATATACACCTCTCTGCTCCCACCCCACATCTATGAAAGCTCTATTTGGACTTTTGAGTGACTTTCATTTTTGGAAAGTGTGCTCTATAATTCTTTGTGAGAGGTCTAAGTGTTTCTTATAGAGCTATTAGAAGACACATCATAATCAATGGCTCTTATGATGGACTTCCTGATTCAGTTATGAGCTCCATGGAGGCAGAGACCATGCCTCTGTTATTCTCCATCTGTACTGACCAGCATTCCAAGCACAGAGCAGATTCTCATCTCAATGTTTCTTGAGTGATTAAATGAGTAAATGAATGAATAGTTGTTCTATAGTGTTGTTATGGTCTTTCTATTCAGTACTTTTTCCTGAGAATTTTAAATTATTTTACTAACTGGTCCCTAGTCGCCCACACAGCAGATACATCTGTGTTGGAGATTAATACCAAAATATACCAGGAATGGCTATTCTGTATCTAATTTATTTGGGAGCAGAGCATATTTATTTAAAGGTCATCTGCATATTTTAAGAGCAGAGGGAGCTTGTATAGTTGAAGCCTCCAGATTCTAATTCAATTAGTTACTGGGCTGAAGCTGTAGTTGGAATCTAATCAGGCCATCAATAGTGGTAAGAGTCATAATCAGTCAGAGCAGCCACGTCAGCTTGAAGAACAGGAAGTGTCTGTGTTTGACCTTTATTTAACCAAAAGGCAATCATGTTACAGTAACACATGAGGAAAGTAGCTCTGTGTAGCTATTATGGAAAATGAAGAACACAGTAACAATTGCAGATGTGAATGTGAAAACAGAAAGACAAAACTCTGTTGAAAGGATGGACAGTGAGCATAAACTGAGGTTAAAATGAATAACCACATGTGAATGGTATAGGAGGTCCTGAAGTTAGAGTGAATGTAAGGAGGTGGCTCTCTAATGTCTTGAGGGAGGACTGATATCTCTGTACATGATGATACAGACCCATGACCACAGCACAGAGAGACCTTTCCTCTTCTAAGCAGGTGGTCTTTCCTTATATTTTTCCAAGGAAATTAAAATATGTTCAGGGCTTCCTACATCTCACTTTCCCACTTTGTACTGATACAATCCTCTTGATATTTACCTGCATATTCATGCATATATCTAAGTAACATGTTTATATTGTTAATTAACCCCCTGCCCTTTAAAAATGTTTTGGTTCCCATCTACTGGCTTTGGGCTATAAAAGATGAGGATTTAGTTTTCCTTCATTACTTTGTCCCAACATATACATGTGCATAAGTGTGTACAGACATTGCAATTTCAGTTAGCTCAATACACAATGCTGATACTGTTTTGATTACATAACAAGATTCACAATTAATACACTATGATAATTGTTTCTTTCTGGTTTATGTTTTTTCCCACACCCCCTGTCCAGTGCTGACATTTGTCATGATTTTCTTTTATCTGCCAATTTTCTCTGAAACTGTTAAAAATCCCCTCTCAACATTTAGAAACGTAAGTGCCCTATCCATTTCATTTCCTTTAAGATATCTCACCTGAGAGTTGTAACTTACTTCAGACTGGCTGATTGCTTTGTCAGTCTGCTGCACAGAGTCATCTTATCATCTTGCCTGTATTTTGCTTTTTCTTTAGTTTAATCTCCATTTCCCAGACCCCGTGTCTTTCTCTTTGTAGGTTTTCTTCCTCATTTTAATAGTTCACATCTCCATAGCTCTCTGAGTGCGTATGTGGGACATGGATATTTTGTTTGAAATGTCTTTCTTTTACTCCTACCTACCGTTAGTGATTTGACTGGATTTGTATATTGGAAATAATTTTCTTTCAGATTGCCATTGAGGAGTCTGATGATATTCTGATTCCCAGGGAGATACATTGAAATATAACCTTGTGTAAGGTTAAGGTGTACAATGTCTTGATTTGATATACATATATGTTGCAAAATGATTACTACCATAGCATTAGCTAAAATGTCCATCATGTCACATAATTACCATTTCTTTTTTTGTGGTGAGAACATTTAAGATTTACTCTCTTAGCAACTTACAAGTATATAGTATAGTGATATTGAGTGTATTTACCATACTATGCATTAGATCCTCACTGATTCTTGATCCTTTGTATAAAACCTGTTTTATTTTTTCTGAAGTTATCAAATGTCATGTTGATGTAGTTTAGTGTGATTAAAAAGTTCAATTTTTATCCATGGTGTCGGACTCTTCTCAGGCCTCTCCAATATGGCAACTCAGAGTCTCATTTCTGGGATAATTCTTAAAATGGCTATTTGAAGAATTTCTTCCCTTCATTTTCTGTTTTTTCCTTTTGGAGATCTTTTTTATCATATCTCTATTTCCATCTTTTCATCTTTTTGAAAACATATTCTTTATCTTCCAAACATTCTAGTGAGTTTTTTTTTGGTTTTTTGTTTGTTCGTTCTTCCACTTCTGCTATTATATTTTGAATTCCAAGAGCTCCTTTTGTTCTCTAAATATCCTCTTTTTTCCTCCAGATTGCTTTCTTCTGTTCTTTTTTTCTCTCAGTTCCCATCTTTCATATTCGATGTTGCCTCAAACATGTGGTGATCTCTGCCTCATATTTACAGATGGGACCATAATAAGCCCATAGGAGCTCTCTGCATGTGGACAGGGCTCCTTAAATGTGATATTTACTCCTGTCATGATCAGGCTGCTATTACCTTGGATAACTCGGTAACCCTGAATGTCAATTTCTTCAGATGTTTTTCTCTTGACCTGGTCAGATTTTCAAGAGACGATTCCTCCAGTTTCTTGACTCGAGGGTTTATGTCTGCCATAATTCTGGGAGGCTAAAGGTGGAGGAAAGCTGAAGGTCTGAACATCAGTGTGTTTACATTGTAACTGTTTTAAATTGCGGCCCCCTACCCTACCACTAATTGAAGTATGGTTGTGATCAGTGTCCCAGACTTTGCTTTTAGCTCCATCTTCACCCCAACTTTCCAAGGTACCTGGAGCCACCAATTCCTGAGACTTAGTGGATTCTGCAATGTAAATAGTTTTGTGTTTCAACTTTCAATATTTGGGAAATTTTGGCACTGTCCTCGCCACTGCCAGGTAGTACTGGACAAAATACATTCGTCTGCTTATAAAGATCTTATAATTTTTTGAAGAGCTCACATGTGGTCAAGTGAAGATTATAATGGGGATTCAAACCAACAGATAGGAGAGTAACATAGAGAGCCCAGGGAGGAAGGGATATCCAAAATGACACCGACTAGTGACAGGGTCATAGACTAGGAGGTCTTTCCATTCATATCAGAACTCAGCCCAGAGAGAAGTGTTGGTTTATTGATTCTTAATTCCTTCATAAAATTGCTTACTGAACATCTTACAGTGTAACAGGCACTTGGCTAGAGGTTAGTATATTAAAGATAGAGTATTTAGTTATACATACATGCAATAATATAGTTCCTGACCCTGAAGAGTTTGCAGTCTAAGAATAGAAGCAGGTACATAAACAAAGAATTATAGGACAAAAAGTGCTTAAATAGGGATAAAACAGGCTGCACATGAACATTCAGAAATAATGCTTAAACTAAACTTGGGAAGTCAAGGAAGGCTTCCTGGAGGAAAGGTCATTTATGCTGAGACCCGAAAGATGAGGCATTCCTGAGGTAAGGGTGCAAAGTACTGAAGGCAGTTCCTATCCACCCAGGTTAGAAAAGCCACCAAAGTCATAAGGGCATGTAAGTTCCAGCCAGAAAAATGCAGGCATTTATTGTAAAATTCCAATTCTGATGGAGAGTGAAGTCAAAGAACGAAAATTGATGCAATTTTGACTGTCCTCAGGCAAGTTCCCTTTCTTTTCTGTAAAAGTAGAATTACAATAAAACCTACTTCATGGGGTTTTTGTTAGGATCAAAGAAATATGTAAAACACTTAGATCAGTACTTTGCACTTAATAAGTACTTAATACATTTTAGCTATAAATACTAATTATTAGTAGCTTCAGTTGGCTCTAAAACAAGTGGGGTGAGGAGAAGCTGTATCTTAGAAATGATGTGGATGCTCAGTGCTTGTTCCTAGTATGGTGGGTACAAGAGCCAGAGCGAAATAATACTAATTTAGATCTTTTTACTTTACAGGCCAACATTACTCATAATCTTTTTTTCTTAAGGATTGTCTCAGAACAGCAGTGGAGGATTAGTGAATCATATCAGCCATGAAAAACCTTACTGAGTGTGTATGAGTCAGCTTGGATTGTTGTAACAAAATACCATAGATTAGGTGGCTTAAATGATAGATACTCATTTCTCACTGTTCTGAATACCAGGAAGTCCAAGATCAAGGTGCCAGTAGATTCAGTGTCTGGTGAGGGCCCTCCCCCTGGCTTGCACATAGCTGCTTTCTTGCTGTACCCTGACGTGGTGGAGAGGAGATGCTCTGGTATCTCTTCCTCTTATGAGAGCACTAATCTAATTATGGGGTCTCCTCACTCATGACATCATCTGAACCTAACTACCACAAAGATCCCACCTCCTATTACCATCACATTGAGGGTTAGGGCTTCAAAATATAAGTTGGGGTGGGAGGGACAAACATTCAGTTCATCACATAGTGCTATTGTGGGTCAAGTTCCATTTTTGTTGCTGGGATACATTGAAGAAAAGGTTCTCAGAGCTCCCCCAAGGAGCTCAAATTACATTGCCACGTAGGAGCATGAAGCTGATGAAAAACTTATTGACCAATAAACAAATATAAAGATGGTAACATACATACTTCATATACACTTATTGGAGAGGGAGGTGGTCTGGTTAGTGGTAGTGATCTATGACAAGGTTACACATATGCTCAATCCTGAGCAATGAGAACAAAGTGGCCATGAAAAGACCCCGAGGAAGAGCATTGCAGGTAGAAGAAAGAATAGTGATTGCAAAGATCCTGGAATGGCTAGGAGTTACTGATGCTGAGAGGCGTTGAGGAAGACACAGTCCTCAGAAATTTAGTTCTTGTAGTATTATTTACAGGTTGACCAGATGTCCGTTTAACCAAGAAGTTGAATTGAATGGCTGTGCAGACTACCTGTAGAAACCACCCCACATACCCCCCCGCACTAGCCCCATGCCTCAGTGTCCTCTCAGGAATACTTCTTTCTTACCTGCCTATGAAGTTCAATATAATGTCCAAGACTTAACTCAAAAATTTCTTTTTGACAGTTTTTCATATAGACCTATGCTAAAAATCTTAGTGTATTTAAAATACATATAAAAGAAACTTTTGTCTTCAGAAAGCATACAGTCTAGCTAGAGAGACCCAAAACACATACAACTGTTAGAGAACACCAAGAGGGCACACTACTGAGGACAATGGAAATTTAAGCAAGAGGATTCTGAAATTTGTCTCCTCTTCGTAATGGTAACGCATCCATGCTGGTTAATAGAGCCGTCGTAATGTAGTACCATCTTCCTCAATAAAAGGAAACTGATGTTATCCAAGATGTATTTAAGTATACTTTTCAAACTTTCTTAAGCAGAACAAGGGACTTTGTGGGATTCATGGGTAGTAAGTGCAGTGCAAATAAATATATCTGTTATGAGCACCACAGTTTCAAAATATGCATAAAAAGATGAGGTCCAGAAAATGATGATACTGAGTGCAGTTATTATAAATTGTGAAAATTCCAAGTGTTTAAGCAGGCATTTAATGAAATGTTTGGAAAACAGCTACAACAAAGAAAAATGCTATGTAAATGATGTCAGTTGCAAAATCTGTTTGCAAACTATAAAAAGAAATCTGGCCTATAGCATAGTGATGTCAAGGGGGTTGTTTGAGGGACTTTGATAATCCTTGATCTCCCTATATCCATTGATTGCCAAATACACTTACTACAGTAAGTCCTGCGTCAAGCCAAATCCCCATCTTCTGATTAGATAGCTGCCCATAAGCTCTTTTTATATAGAAATCTGAAGCTGCCACTGAGTCTGCAAAGCATACAATTTATGAAAGAATTCATCTCAGCAGGAAGCCGCAGCATTTTCTGATAAAGAGGATTAAAAAACAACAACAACAACAACAAAAAACTTACCTACCAAAGCAGATTTTAGTGGATAAATCTAGTTTTGTTTGGAAACAGATGATCCTAGAAAGTTTGCTTACTGGTTGTATTTATTGCCAATTTATTGTTTTTCTCTTAACTCATATTTTGTGTAAGGCCCTTATCTTGCCAAATAAATTTTGCTGACCATAGTACCTTTTAGCAATACAATTTTCACGATGGAGGGGCAATTTCTAAGTTCCTGGCCTTGTCCAGAGAAGCTTGGGAGATGGGTAGGGCCAGATTTACAAGTACAGAGTAGGGATTTAGAAACGTGTATAATTTATAGGACAGCCAACCCCTAGCCTTCTTCTTTGAGTGTCCCTAAATAGTTCTATCCTTTTTACAATGCATTAGTAAACAATGTAGAATAATTTAAAACGAAGGGCAAACGAAGAAACGAGTTTACCTAGTTCCCAGTACAGCAATGAACTTGAAAAACTTTCTTAGATATTTTGGTTCTCCTGAAGAATCTCTGAGGCTGCATCACTCACTAGGGGTTCTTCTTTTTTCTCAATCACTGGCGACTGCCTCACTTCTACCTGCGCCCCACTGAGTTCAGTACAGTTCTTCCTCTCTCTGTTTTCTTGATTATGGATAGTCTCTTTCTTCTATCCTAGGAAACCCAGGCACAGCCAGGCAGAGTATGCTCTTATCTACCTGAAGGCAGAAAAGCTTCTTTTCCATAAAGCTCTTCTCTTTGCAAAAGAACTGAGTCAAACAAGATGCTAAGATGGCTTTTGAAGAACGGTTGATAAATAAAAGAGGACTGGGAAGAAATGTGGAGAGAGATCGAAACTTTCAGCAGAGAGACAAGCAGTGTGGTTGCAATGCTTACCCGAGGAGAAGATGATATCTTTGTAGAACATCCAGAGCAATAGAGTATCTGGTCGTTAGCAAAAGAGTCCCTGTTTATTTCTCTATCCAAACTTCATACAATCATTTCTGCATGCTTTGCATTTTAACACCATTTTCATGTGAACCTTTGAGCTGAAAGCAGAGTTCCTAAGGAATGGAGTCAGAATTCCTGCATCTCACTCACAGTGATCAGGTTTGTATTCACTTGAGAACATCAGGAGATTGAAGAAAGTGGAGCAGAGAGCAGGAGGGTGCCCAGTTAGGAAGGTGGACTTTATTCCCTTTCCACTTGTGACCTAACCTCTCAGAACCAATAAAGAGAGTGAGCATGTTAAATAACATTTTTTTAAAAATTGGAACGCTTAGTTCATTCGCCTTAAAATATTCTAAATTTGGCGTTTTTCACATGATGTTATTTTTTGATTGTCCTGCTTTGATTATTATTTATTGAATTACTTTTAGCAATTTCAATTTATCTGCTCTCTGTGCTTCTTTTTTTGTGCATTACTTAAATAGCTCTGAAATTATAACATATTGTGCTGAAAGAAAATGGCAATTTGAATTAGCCCGTGCAATGAACATAAATTCCAAGAACAATAAATTGCCAAAATCATTTGAAAAGTCAGGAACGTGAAAATTGAACAAGGACTTTTCTGTGACATAGACGCTTTTATATTATACAGATATTTTAATGCTGACATCAGTTTGGAGATGAGCTACTTGTAAGGGTACTACATTTGCAAGCTTTTACTCTCTTTAAGCATATGACAATTTATAGGCAAAAATAAATAGTTTTGTCAGCTTTAAGGAATGAGTAAGGAAAGAAATGTTAATAAGTACTATGAGTTAGGTTATCTTTATTAGTTTTTGTGTTTGAGAAGGTTCACCTAATGACATCTTAGAATTTAAAATTATTAGAGAACCTTTATCTGACCTTTCTTTTCTCATGTTAGCATTAAGCAGTAGAATGAAGGAAATCAACACAAGCTGGGATTCTGGCAATATTGCCATTTTCCTATTTCATTATCTGTTTTCTCTGAGAATCTTGATCATTACATGTGCCTCGTAATTTCATATAACTTGTGACCTTGAAATCAGTTTTAAGTTTCAGTGCTCAGGGTTCACAGGATACTAGCTAGAATCTATGGAAATGTATTTCTTCATTTCTTCTTCAGTTTCCACGTTTTTCTACTAGAGAAAGTGTGCTTACCTAAGTGTCTACTCTGCTAAACGACAAGCAGTCATTCTCATTTCTGAACATCTGAGGGTGTGAGTTGGTGGAACACCATGAGAGAAGTGGTGACCCAATGATGGCTCAGTGGTGATACATAAAACAAATCCTCGTTACTTTGCATGTTTAACCTTGATAGGATCTTTTTACTCCATGATCCAAGACAATAAAAATAGTATTTCACTTACGTGTTTCGGTAATTTTCACAGAATGGTTAGTGGAAATTTTAATCGACACGAAATTAGCAGACATGGGTTATACTCTCGACAGCATAAATTTCCAGCAGATCACTGAACATAGGAAGCCCAGTTATCACATTTTCAGATTAGAAATAAAACATGCAAACCCTTGCAGAGCTTTAGTAAGATTCTAAGAAAATAATGACCATATAAATATATCTCCTGAGTATTGTGATATACAAAGGTGCTATATATTTGCTGTGTAAACATTTTTATTAGCTAGTATACTTGACTAGAGCAAGTCATTAAATTTTAAAATATAATGACCTATCATTTCTTGAGTGTAGAAAGCACTATACTAGGCATATGGCCTGCATTATTTGTCTTATAAAATTTTCACTATACACGTTACACTTTATAAAGCAATGAAAAGTCACTGAAATGTAAACAGTGATTAGTGAAAGTTCTTTGTTACATAAAGGTTTATAATTGTTCTCTTTTCTTGGTGAATTGAATTATAGAGGGCTTTTTTTGAGGTAAACATTAATATTCTGTGTATAACTGAAATCTTCAGTGTCTAACTTGAAGTTTTACGTGTATACATATACCCAGGTAAAAACCAAAAAGATCACTTTTCAGAGATCTCCCTTAAGCGTATATTCTTTCTTGGTTGATATTCTCACCTCAGTAATATACAATATAGTGACTCCTTTTACCATTGATTAGTTTGATCTTGTCTTGTTCACAAATAAATGGAATCGTGTATGTCCTCTCTGGTTTCTGGCTTTTTATGACTTATCATTATGTCAGTGAAATTTATCTATATTGATGCATTCATCATTAGTTGATTTTTCAAAAATTCTATGTAGTGTCCTATTGTATAAATATACCAGCATTTATTTATCGTCTGTCCTGTTGATGGACATCTAGGTTAATTTCAGGTTTGGGAATAAGTCTTATATAAATATCCTGGTACTCATCTTTTGATGGACATGTGTACTCATGTCTCTGAGATAATTATACTTTTCACTCTAAATATTTTTGGGGGACATTTTTATTTCAAATTCTATTTAATATTGTTACCCTGGGCTGCTTTTCATTCTTTGTTTTTTTTCTTCTGTAACTATTACTACAGTGAGGTTGGAATTTTGTCTTCATTCCCACACCCTTTTTGTTTAATATTATGCTTTTTATTTCCTTTCCATTTACACTGCTTCATGAGAGAATTCCTTGACTGCATTTTTCAGCCCTCTAATTTAATCTTCAACTGTGTAAAACATGCTCTTTAGCATATGTCTCTTTAATTCTTATTTCAGTAATTATGTGTAAATTTTCAACTACTCTACTATTCTTTTTTCTTTGAAGGTTATTCCTTTATTATTTTTAAAATGATTGCACTATCCTCTTGAAGATTCCTGAATCTACTAGTTTTTCTTGTCTTAATATTTTTCTTTCCCATATTAATATTGTGTTACTGATTTTATTTTTTCCAGATTTATTTATCTGTTTCATGTTATTACTCTTTAAATATTTACTGATTATTGGTTATTGCTATTTGTAAATGAGGATCTTGACTGATTAGAATTATTGACCAGAGAGTATTTTCTCTGCCCAAGTTAGAATCTTTTCCCCTGGAAGGAAATGTGAATGTAGTAATGGACAGCAATACCCCCAGATCAGGTGGTTGAATGCATGTGTATGTATGTATGTGTGTGTATTTGCAGGAGGAAGAGGGCGCATGACTAGAGTATGAAACTACCGTGGCTTCTGAGTAGGGACTCCTGTCTTGGTGATAGTTATAGGTACCTGGGGGTACTTTCTTTTTCCTTTTTCCTTTTTTTTTTTTCCTGTTCTATTGCCTCCTCTGCAGATATCCTTCTACTGTCAGATTTTTCAGTTTGGAAGCTACTTGTATGATGATATTCTGAGTAGAACCAGGAGTCCACTGTTCTGGTTTTCAACTAATTACCTGGTGAACTTCCCACTGACCATTCCTTTTCAGAGTTTTTCTGCTTTAGTCATGCATGAAGCCATTCTTGTGTTCTGCTCTCAGGATTTAATTTTTGGTGATGCCTTTATTTCCCTGTGTGGTTTTGCTCTTCCCTTTGCTCTCTTAGATTTTCTTGTCCTGCTGTCATCTTTACATTTTATAGAAACTTGACTATTCTGATCAAATTACTGATATGGCCTCAGACATTTACAATTGCTAGAAATTTATTTTTTTATTTATGTTGTGTCATCTTAATGGAATTTGGGGTTGAGGAGAGATAAATGCTTGAGCCTAGTTAGTCATCTTGAACCAATATCTTTGGTGTGTTATTTTCAGTAGTTCTACCCATCATCTAACCTCAGAAATATTAAACAGCATATCCAAGTTTATGAGGTTGTACAATTAAGTGTGGGAACTCATTCTAGAAAAAGTACAACATACCTCATTGCTGAATATCACTGCAGTCACTTTGGAAGTACTCCCCTTGGGAAGCTGTGCACCGATACCAGTACCTAGTCTACCCTTCAAAGCAATTTTGGAACTCTTTTTCTGGAATGACCATCAGAGCTGTTGTCGTATAACCCTTAATGTCCTGAATGTCGCTAAAATGTCTTCCTTTTAATATTTCCTTTTATCTTCAGGTAAAGAAAGAAGTCATTGGGGGCCAGATAAGGTGAGTAGGGAGGGGGTTCCAATACAGTTATTTGTTTACTGGCTAAAAACTTCTTACAGACAGTGTCATGTGAGCTGGTGCATTGTTGTGATGCAAGAGCCATGAATTGCTGGTGAAAAGTTCAGGTCGTCTATTTCACATAGCCTTTTCAGCACTTCCAAATAGCAAACCTGGTTAATTGTTCAATTGGTACACATTCATAATGAATAATCCCTCTGATACCAAAAAAGGTTAGCAACATTGTTGCAACAATTTCTTGAACTTAATTGTCAGGCCTTTTATATATGTGGTATATGGAGAAGTCTGACTGATTTCAAAATCTAAGTTCTTTTTAGTACCTTTATCTTAAAATAATAGAGAACCAAATTGTCAAAGATCAGGTTAATGTGTTGTTTGTTTAGGATTTTAATATTTCATTTATCTTTTCATTTCAGTAACTGCGTTTAAATCTGGGTTTACAGTTGAATAAAACATAATTGCAGATAATCGATATAACAGCATGAGTGGATTAGTGTGTTCAATAGTGATTTGATCATTAGAGGAAAAATACTAATTTAAAACTTACTCCTTAAGCCCATTTCTCATTATTGTAATAATATAAACAGTTCATTCCCCGTTAAATAGGATTTAAAAATGTATACTTTATATTTGGATAGAAGATGGAGAGGAACAAGGTTATGTATTTATATTTTTTCAGGAGCTTGTTTAAAATTATAAGGTTAGGATATTAGAAATATGGCTCATAATAATGTTTAAGTAGTGAAAGTATATAGAGAGTTGTTTCTGTAGAATAACACTATTTTTGACTAATATTTTTTCTTTTGAAAATTACAGTAATTGGAATGCTAATTGGTAGTTATATTTAAGTTTTAAATATGCCTCACATTTTTCTTTGAGCAGAAGACCTTATAGGTGAAGAACTAATCACATCAAATATGTTTGTTTTATTATAATTATTCAAATAATTAAACTTTAATTACATTTGTTAGAATATTGAAATTATATTAGATATTCATTATCTGGTACACTGATGTCATTTTTTTTAAAAAGCAACATTGGTTAACTTAATTTCACTTGAACAAAGAACAGAGAAGCAAATAGGCTTTTCATTAGTAATGCTGAAATATGCATTTTCGAAGACATGAATTATAAACGAACAATGTCACTGTAGTGTATTGGAGCTTTGTTAAGTCATATTTTTTGTAATGTCAGTTTCTGGAGATCACTGGTGGTGGCCGTAATTATGGTGGGGCCAATATTTGACAATGAGATGTGGAACACTGAGAACGGCACCTTTTTCCTTGTGTTAAACATGGACTCCTAATCAAGTCTTTTATTTTTTCTTTTATTTTTTTGTGTGAATGTAATGTGGTGGTATTATTGAAAGAGACATTTTTCCATGATAATTTGCACAGTTATTAATAAAACTTCTCCTATTACACAATAATTGAATACATTTAATTATAGTTGATGCAATGACAATAATAGATAAAGGCAAGGCTTTCCCCTGATTAGTCAGAAGTGAGTGATGGTAATCAGTCTGGATTGTGCCACAAGGGAAATAATTCCAGGAGATGAGCTTGATGGTCCTTCTTCAGTAACTCTTGGTTTCCTTACAATGAGGTTTTAGGAAATGCTGTTATGCATCCTTCTCTTAATAAATGGTGACAGTAACTCAATATATCATAATCTTTTCCATCATCTGACACATCTTGATGCAGATCAGCAAACCCCTAACTTCCTTTCATGTCTCCATTGGTTGTTCTAGACAAACTCTGAAAACAAACTCTGCATCCCAAACAACCAACTATGAACTCTCTAGTTTTCCGAGATTATTTTCATTCAGAGGTCAAAAAAGTATATCTAGAAACAATTAATGAGTGTACATTATTAAATTATCTGTTCCTAATGATTCTATTAGCTGGAAAATGATTGTGGTAATTATAAGCAGAACAGATAACAATTGTGTGGATTTAAATTTTCACTCATGATCTTTCTCATAAAAAATTCCAAATTATGATGGAGTATGTTTCACTTTCTATATAATTAGCATTTAACAACTGTTTTTGCATAGATTTTGAGGATTCAAAATTGACTCAGAGTTCAGGAAGGTCGAATTCTCCAAAGCGTACAGTGATGACCCATATAATAAATTCTTAGAGATTTGATGTGGACATTGCTACTAACTCTGAAGCAAAGTAGATTAACTTAGAAAAGGAGTAAAATGCTGCATTGGGAAATAGATAAAAAAGTAACTAAACAGTGGACTTTTTTATAAAGATATTTTTTAATACTGCAAAATTGATTCCATTTAATTTTCTTCCTTATTCTTTTCCATCACACACTCACATGACAACTTACACCAACCACTGCAGAACCCCAATGAGTGTAAAAGATGCTAGAGTGTCACACTGTTACTCTTTGTTATATACTCCCAAGGGACATAATTATTTAAATATTAAGAAAGCACCATTTTATGTGACCATGGTTGTGTTCTATTAGTGGGTAAAAAAAAAATCTGACTCCTCTCCTGATTATGCTAGCCAGAAAACAGTTATTGTTTCTGTCATCTCATGGGTCTTGTGAGTTTTTAGGAGGTATGGTCTTTAAAGACGTTAAACAGTACGAACTGGAGAGGAAATGCTTCTAAAACTTTTATGGTTGGTAAGAATATGCTTTGTGCTTTACCTAGCAACATCACACTTTTTCATATGCGCCTGGAAACTTGTGTGACTCAGATCTCAATTATGTTTAACTTTGGCCTGTCACCATAGGCCCTAGCAAAGAGGAGTTTGGTGGTATAGATGTGTGAAGGACAGCATGAATACATTATTATATGTAATGTGTTCGAGTTGTCTTAGTTAAGTTTAGATGGAGACGGTCAGGTATATTATTGTTTCATTATAAACTTAGGAGTATTGATTCCATTTGTTGAACATGAAAAGATACTCTGAAGGTTATTCTGGCTGAATATGAAGACAATTGGACTTAAAAGATCTCCCCTCGTGATCTGACTTTGTCTGTTATTAGCCACTTCTTTTTTAACCAAATTACTGAATGTCTTAGCTTAAGTTTTACCTTTTTAGATATCTCACCTCAAAAATTCGTGTAGAATATTTTTAAAAGTCTTAATGTATACAACATGAAAATAATCATAATAATATTACTTTCATATTTGGAAAACTTACAAAATTTTCAAATTGTTTACTCCAAAAACAAGACCCTGTACTTCAGGGGCTTCTGACATCTTCTATTATCTACTGTCCCACAACCCTCCACATGTTTTGACCCAGTGGGAAGGGTTGGTGTCAGGTTCTGGGCTTTTCTCCTTCCTTCACTGTCTTCTTTTCTAATACTCATATGAGGAATCGTGGACAAATCAAGCCCACCTGAGATAACACCAAACCACGTAGGTGGCACAAAAACTATGACTATTGCAATGGTGGTTTGACTTAAAATCAGAAATTCATTGACTTTTGAAACATAATCAACAAATGTCTGTTTGGTATGGTTCATCATTAAAGCTTCTTGAATCTTTGCCATAGAAATATAGGAATATGGAGAAGTTATGCTGAATAGCCTAGCAGTTTATAAACCTTACAAATATTTTCTATTTTCTAAATCAAAATTAATTCTAGTTCCTTCTCCATATGTCTCTGCAAGATACAGCTTCTAGCCAATACTTCAGTGGGAACAACAATTCAAAGAACACTAAATTCATTGGTCACAGCTCTGTAATGTTTGCTTTCTAGTAGAGAAATGAGATTCCCTATCTTTGATACACTATTAACTCATGCTGATGGCTTGTGACCAATGTAAATTTCTCTTTCTTATATTCTTAGCCAACCACATTTAAGTATAAGTCAGTGTGATTTGATCAGCCAGAGAACTTGGTCAGGGGGATCTTGTAACATAACAGTTTCTAGTGGAAAGAATACAACATCATTGGGAATCTTCAATAACAGATGACCCAGGCCATCAGCTTTCAATATTGTTCTTCTAGGCCTGTAGATAAGCATGTAGTAGAATGCACTTCACTAATCAAGACCCAAGAGCAGCATATGTGCTGTCATAATTAACTGTATAAAGGTGGTAGAGTATTTCAGACATTCACATATGCCCTAAAACATTGGTTCTCGTAGTGTGGTCCTTAAATCAGCAGTATGCATCTCCTTAGAGTTTGTGAGAAATGCAGACCCTCAAGCCCAACCACACATACAGTGAATTAAAATCTACCTTTAACGAGTCCCTAGGTGATTTGTGTGAAGATTAAAGTTTGAAAACCACCATTGTGAATTTGTGGTACAAAATGCCCTAAAATTTGGATGGTTAGCCTTTCCAGGTTGTCATTTTTTTTTCAATTTTCTTCCTTAGCTTGATTTTTTCCACCGTAATTATGAATCCATAGACCTCTAATATTTAGATGTCTTCTTTCATTTGATGTTGAAGCTTGTTGTCTCTTAGAAACCTTCCTTATTAAGGTTTTTATAACATTCCAGTCACACTAGTCCAGACTCTGGACCAGCTGTTCAACAGAGTCCTTGACCTTTAGAAAACCACAGCAATTATCATCCAGCAGCTTGACATCATGGTCCTACTTACCCACTTCAACTTTTGGCCTTGACTTCTGCAGTTTAGACAAATGGGGGCACTGATGTATGTCTTTGCTAAATCCTGCACATTTGAAGAGATGTGAACTAATTGGGATAAATTCCAACCTATGTATTATATTGGCAATTGTAGTTAAGTGATATCTGACCAAACTACACATATCTGCCATGCATACAGCCAGGAGATCAAAAATAATTTCCTAATGTATTTCAGCATAGGTTGTGGTAGGAGAAGGGAGGACGGGAATTTGAAGTATCAACAGTTTTGACTTTGGACATACCCTGATAGTTGAGGAATAAAAGACAGCTAGACAAGAAGCCATGGGACGGTAGAGATGGTATTCTTTCTTCTTGAGCAGAATGTGGGCTGCCTGAAAGGGGGGTAGCACCATACAGAGATGGAGTCCCTGTGACCTGTGGGAAGAATCTAGGAGGATTCAATGATTTAATGCACTAGGACGAATGTTCTTTAGTTAATGGTACTATAGCTCAGTCACTGCTGATTGTGGTGGCTTGAAGAAATTTGGCATAATTGGGAAACATAATTTGGCATATATGTTTCCAAAACCTGAAAAATCGATGATCTAATTCTAAACAGAGCATGATACTCCAAGTTGAGGGTGTCTTTGCCTGCTGGGTAGAAAGCCAGTGACGGTCAGTGTTTTATTTAAGGTGTTTCTATTAGCACGGAAGGAAAAGGAAAAACAAAACTCCATGAGATGAATTTTCCAGTTTGGAAAATTCTGCATATCACTGTGCTCCCACCCCCCATCCAGGGAGCATGCACGATTTGGAGTGCTGGTTTATCTGGATGAGGTAATTGTGTGGTGGCAATTGTGTGTTGGCAAGCCTTTTCAAATCATGAGATATTTTAACTACCTTGAGGAATAAGGTTGAACTTGTCACTGGTTAAATGTCTTTTCTAATACTCTTGGAGGATATGGAACAAAATATCTCTGAACAAATTATGAACACAAGTCCAGAAAAGACTTTATATTTGTTTCCTGTGGCTGCTGTAACAAATAGTGAAAAACTCGGTAGCTTAAAACCACAGAAGTTTCTTCTCTCTCTATTCTGGAGGCCAGAAGTCTGCAGTCAAGGTGTCAGCAGGACCACGTTCCCTCTGAGGCTCTAGGAGAAAATTGGTTCCTTTCCTTTTTAGCTTCTGGTGACTGCCCCGGCATTCCTGGGTTTATGGCCACATTGTTCCAATTTCTGCCACCGTGCTCACATTGCCTCCTGCTCATCTCTGTGTCAAACTTCCCTCTGCCTTTCTCTCATAAGGATACGCGTGATGGTATTTAGAGCCCACCTGGATCATCCAGGATAGACTCTTCCTCTCACGAGGAGTGACTAAGTATCGATTCTTAGAAGGCAATATCCACTCTTAACTATAGAAGGTGGTATTTAAAGACTTCATAGATTAGGACATGGAAAAAAATCTTTTTTGGGGAGACTACTATTTAACCCACTATAGCACCCTACTGTTTCTAACAAACCTTAGATAATTGCAAACATTTTGGAAGATTAATCAGTTACTATGAGTGACGAGTCAAATGTCGGTCTTATATCACCATGTCTCTCACTCTTTAGCTCAAGGATTGTGCCTTGGTGCTAAGATACTTTGTCAGACAAGAAATGGCCAGGATCAACCTCTGTCTCAGAAAGAGAGATGTGACACTGGTTTATGGACCTGGGGAAAGTTATCGTTCAGGGAAACCTGGGATCCACACGAACCTTTCATATACATAGTGCCACCTGGGTGTGTCAGGTGTCACATAGCCTGCGTGTGGAGCTATAGCAGAGTCTTCTGGGGAAAAGAATCTGGCTGTCTGATAGAGCAGCTTGATATCTCACGTATAAACTTAATATGTACCACTGAAATGGTATATCATGCATAAGTTAAAGGACTTTGTTTGGGGACTTCTTTCTTTTTTTTTTTTTTCATAAATTTATTTATTTATTAGTTTCAGGTGTACAAAACAAGGTAATACTTAGACGTTCATCATCCATATCCCTCACACTGTGAACCCCCCTCCCCCCATCCACCATCCCTCCGACCCCACACCGAACCATCACATTATATATATAAAATTATAGTTGGCATTCATTAATGTCCAGCCTCTGGTGTCCAATGCCATGATGAGGTATCCACAGCATCCCTGAGGTGGTCTCCCAAACAGGACGCATGCCCATCGGATACCCAACAAAATCTCCACAACATTATAGAATACCTTCCCCAAATTAATTTTCAAAAAAAAAAAAAAAAAACAAACAAAAAAAAATCCCCGAGGCCATCTTGTGGTCACCAGCTGCCTCCAAATCCCTTCACCTTTCCCCTTATCCCCAACCCCCTCCCACACACCCATCTAACCACTCTCGGTTTTTTCTCTGCGTGGGGACTTCTTTCTAAGTGAGGTCTGATAACCCCTCACAAATGTCTTTGATTCAATTGGATGTTATGGTTACAGTGAGTAGCTTCCTTAGTGGGTTATATTTTCCATATCGATTACAGGTGGGTTAAGTATCAAAGCTGTATGTATGTTGGCTCAGAGGTCTCTACATGTGCACTGACACCGTATCTAATAAAGAAATATAAGCCATAACTAATAAAGAAATATATGGGATAGGAAAAGTGCTACCTATAGAAAAAGAGAAGTAAATTGTTAATTCTGCCTCCTCAAACACATTAGGAAATAATCCCCCAAAAGTATTTAACTTTGCACTAGACATAAAGGAGACTCTGGGTGCTATATTAAGATTATTTTGAGGCAAACAGAGCTGTTATCCCAACTGATTTGGTTATGTTCTGTAATTGAGAAAATGTTCACCAAGTTATACTTTTTAGTGATTTACATGTGCATTTTATAGGGGACATGTTCTGTGTATAGTGAATAAATAACTTTTATAGTATCAAAAAAAAATGAAAAAGAGAGAATGTGGCTCGGGGCTTTGGGCTCTCCCCTGAATTGTCACCGTGGCATTCGTGAGTCATATTCCCTCACTCCCTTTGTTGTTGTCCCTAGATGAGGGGAAGAGAATTGAACGATCCAATACAGAGCACTGTGGGGTGATTCACAGCTGCAGCCACTTGCGGAGGGAGAAAAGAAACCCTGGCAATGGTAAGGATGAAGGTGTTCCCTGACTTCAGGAGAATTCTGCTGTGGAAATGGAGGACTTATCACAAATTAATGGTGAACTGCATGTAGTGTTGATATGGATATAGGTTTTATTGTCTTAGAGAAAATGCTGTGGGTGCTGCTTTAGACCAGGGGCTTTTGAAGAAGGAACAGAGGCCACAGCAAATTAGAATATGTTTTTTCTCTAACTCAAGAAGGTAAAGGAAGTTCAATCAAAATGTATTACCTGTATCTAATACATTCAACCACCTTATTGTTCCTAAAATCCAAAAATGAACATCACTGGTAATAGGCCACTTTACATTTTACATTAGAGAATTTTCCATCCAGACAGAAAGAATCTCTGTGAGCATTGTGGGCAATCTTTTCAGTTATGGAAGACTTATTCAGATCCAGATTTATCAATTTCCTGCTCAGATCTGTTCTAAACAAAGAAGAAGACTGGGGAGTACGTTGCTACAGGAAATTACTTCATTTGACAAAAATAATTATTAAAGGGTCTGAGAGATTCAGCAGAACTGTTAGTTTTGACAGAGAAGTCTAATGATTACCTAATAGAGAACTTAAGTACGTGCTTGTGCTACCAGCAAAACAAAAACACCAACACAATTTTGGATGCCAATTTCATAATTCACATTTGGAAAAAGGTCATAATAATAATGGTAAAACAAGATTAAGTTGAACTTTATTTTGTAATATACTTATCATTTTTCTCTGACTCATAAATGGGTATTCACATAGTCTTTTCAATGTTTAGCTCTTTTTTTTTTATTAATTTTATTGGGGTGACAATTGTTAGTAAATTTACATAGATTTCAGGTGTACAATTCTGTATTACATCGTCTATAAATCCCATTGTGTGTTCACCACCCAGAGTCAGTTCTCCTTCCATCACCATATATTTGATCCCCTTTACCCTCATCACCCACCCCCCACCCCCTTACCCTCTGGTAACCACTAAATTATTGTCTGTGTCTATGAGTTTTTGTTTCTCATTTGTTTGTCTTGTTCTTTTTGGTTTATATACCACATATCAGTGAAATCATAGGGTTCTCTGTTTTTTCTGTCTGACTTATTTCACTTAGCATTATTCTCTCGAGATCCATCCATGTTGTCACAAATGCTCCTATATCATCTTTCCTTAACGCCGAATAGTATTCCATTGTGTATATGTACCACAACTTCTTTATCCATTCATCTATCGAAGGACATTTTGGTTGTTTCCATGTCTTGGCCACCGTAAACAAAGCTGCAATGAACATTGGAGTACACGTGTCTCTATAGAGAAATGCTTTTATATTTTTGGGGTAGATACCCAGGAGAGCGATTGCTGGGTCATATGGTAATTCTATTCGTAATTTCTTGAGGAACCTCCACACTGCCTTCCATAGCGGCTGCACCAGTCTGCATTCCCACCAACAGTGTATGAGAGTTCCTTTTTCTCCACAGCCTCTCCAACACTTGTTACTATTTGTTTTGTTGATGAAAGCCATTTTGACTGGGGTGAGGTGATATCTCATTGTGGTTTTCATTTGCATTTCTCTGATGATTAGCGATGTTGAGCATTTTTTCATATGTCTATTTGCCATTTGTATATCCTCTTTGGAGAAATGTCTCTTCAGGTCCTCTGTCCATTTTTCAATTGGGTTGTTTGTTTTTTTGTTGTTGAGTTTCATGAGTTCCTTGTATATTTTGGATATTAGCCCCTTATCAGAGGAACTGTTTGCGAAAATCTTCTCCCATTCAGTTGGTTGCCTCATTATTTTGTCAATAGTTTCTTTTGCTGTGCAGAAGCTTTTCAGTTTCATATAATCCCATTTGTTTATTTTAGTTTTTACTTCCATTGCCTTTGGAGTCAAATTCATAAAATGCTCTTTGAACCCAAGGTCCATAAGTTTAGTACCTATGTTTTCTTCAATGCAGTTTATTGTGTCAGGTCTTATGCTTAAGTCTTTGATCCATTTTGAATTAATTTTGGTACATGGTGACAGATAGCAGTCCAGTTTCATTCTTTTGCACGTAGCTATCCAATTCTGCCAGCACCATTTATTGAAGAGGCTGTCTTTTCTCCATTGTATGTTTTTAGCTTCTTTGTCAAAAATTATCTGTCCATATTTATGTGGTTTTATTTCTGGGTTCTCAATTCTATTCCATTGGTCTATGTGTCTGTTTTTCCGCCAATACCAAGCTGTTTTGATTATTGTAGCCCTGTAGTACAAGGAAAAATCAGGGAGTGTGATACCTCCAGTATTGTTCTTTTTTTTTAATATTGCTTTGGCTATTCGGGGTCTTTTGTGGTTCCAAACAAATCTGATGATTTTTTGTTCTATTTCTTTAAAAAATGCCATTGGGATTTTAATGGGGATTGCATTAAATCTGTATATGGCTTTGGGTAATATGGCCATTTTAACTATGTTGATTCTTCCAATCCATGAGCACGGAATGTCTTTCCATTTCTTTGTGTCTTCTTCAATTTCTTTCAAAAATGTCTTATAGTTTTCAGCATATAAATCCTTCACATCCTTGGTTAAGTTTATTCCTAGGTATTTTATTCTTTTTGCTGCAATTGCAAAAGGAATTGTTTTTTCTATCTCTTTTTCTGAGATTTCATTGTTGGTATATAGGAAAGCAATGGACTTTTGTACGTTGATTTTGTAGCCAGCAACTTTACTGTATTCATTGATTGTTTCTAATAGCTTTTTGGTGGAGTCTTTAGGGTTTTCTATATATAGCATCATGTCATCTGCAAAGAGTGACAATTTAACTTCTTCATTCCCAATTTGGATGCCTTTTATTTCTTTCTCTTGCCTGACAGCTCTGGCGAGGACTTCCAACACTATGTTGAAAAGCAGAGGTGATAGGGGACAACCTTGTCGTGTTCCTGAACGTAGAGCAAAGGGCTTCAGCTTTTCACCATTAATTATGAGATTAGCTGAGGGCTTGTCGTATATGGCCTTTATTATGTTGAGGTATTTTCCTTCTATACCAATTTTAGTAAGTGTTTTAATCATAAATGGATGTTGTATCTTATCAAATGCTTTTTCTGCATCAATTGATAGAATCATATGATTTCTGTCCTTTATTTTGTTTATGTGATGTATCACATTGATGGATTTGCGAATGTTGAACCATCCTTGTGCCCCGGGGATGAACCCCACTTGGTCGTGATGAATAATCTTTTTAATGCATTGTTGTATTCGATTTGCTAGAATTTTGTTTAGGATTTTAGCATCTGTATTCATCAGAGATATAGGTCTGTAGTTTTCTTTTTTTGTGTTGTCCTTACCAGGTTTTGGTATCAGGGTAATGTTGGCCTCATAAAATGAGTTAGGGAGTACTGACTCTTCTTCAATTTTTTGGAAGAGTTTGAGCAGGATTGGTATTAGATCCTCTTTGAAGGTTTGGTAGAATTCACTGGTGAAGCCATCTGGTCCAGGACTTTTAATTTTGGGAAGGTTTTTGATGACTGATTCAATTTCGTTACTGGTGATCGGCCTGTTAAGATTTTCCAGTTCTTCATGATTCAGCCTTGGAAGGCTATATGTTTCTAAGAACTTGTCCATTTCTTCTAAGTTATTAAATTTGGTGGCATATAGTTCTTCATAGTATTCTTGGATAATCCTTTGTATTTCTGTGGTGTCCGTGATAACTTCCCCTTTTTCATTTCTGATTTTGTTAATTAGTGTCTTCTCTCTTTTTATCTTAGTGAGTCTAGCCAAGGGTTTGTCAATTTTGTTAATCTTTTCAAAGAACCAGCTCTTTGTCACATTAATTTTTTCTATTGTCTTTTTGTTCTCTATTTCATTTAGTTCTGCTCTGATTTTTGTTATTTCCTTTCTTCTGCTGACCTTGGGTTTCGCTTGTTCTTCTTTTTCTAGTTTTTTAAGGTGTAACATGAGGTTATTTATTTGGGATTTTTCTTGTTTCTTGAGATAGGCCTGTAATGATATAAATTTCCCTCTTAAAACTGCTTTCGCGGCATCCCAAAAATTTTGGTAGGATGTATTTTCATTGTCATTTGTTTCTATGTATCTTTTGAGCTCTCCTCTAATTTCTTCTTTGACCCAGTCGTTCTTTAAAAGTATGTTGTTTAATCTCCATGTATTTGTGTTTTTTCCTGCTTTCTTTTTGCAGTTGACATCCAATTTCAAAGCTTTGTGATCAGAGAATATGCTTGGTATGATTTCAATCTTCTTAAATTTGCTGAGGCTGATTTTGTGTCCCAATATATGGTCTATCCTTGAGAATGTTCCATGTACACTAGAAAAGAATGTATAGTCTGATGTTTTAGGATGAAGTGCTCTATATATGTCAATTATGTCCAATTCATCTAATGTGTCATTTAGGGCTGCGATTTCGTTATTTATTTTCTGTTTGGATGATCTATCCATAGCTGTCAATGATGTATTTAAGTCCCCTAGTATAATTGTGTTTTGGTCAATTTCTCCCTTTAGTTCTGTTAGTAGTTGCTTGGTATATTTCGGTGCTCCCTGATTGGGGGCATAAATATTGATGACTGTTATGTCTTCTTGTTGTATAGTCCCCTTTACCATTATGAAATGTCCATCTTTGTCTCTTGTTATCTTTTTCACCCTGAAGTCTGTTTCATTGGAAATCATTATGGCTACACCTGATTTTCTCTGGGTACCATTTGCTTGGAGTGTCAATTTCCACCCTTTCACTTTGAGTCTATGCTTGTCCTTGTAGCTGAGATGTGTCTCTTGTAGGCAGCATATGGTTGGGTTTAGTTTTTTGATCCAATCTGCTACTCTGTGTCTCTTTATTGGTGAGTTCAGTCCATTTACATTTAGGGTGATTATTGATATGTGAGGATTTCCTGTCATTCTGTCTTTAGTTTTCTGGTAAGGCTGTGTCTCCATTGTTTCTTTGCCTTTTTGTTGTTGTCTGTTATTTCTGTGTGGTAGTATTCTATGATGTTTCCCTCTGTTTCTTCTTTTATTACAGTATATATTTCAGATTTGGATGTTTTTTGAGTGGTTACCCTTGAGTTTATGTAAAAGAAAGTTTGATATTTAGAGTATTCCAGTTTCTTCAGTACGCTTACTTTCTCTATTCCCATATTCCAGTTCAGGCCTTTACGCTCCCCCTTTTTATGTTTCGGTTGCCACAAGTTGTCCCTGTTGATGGTGGTCTAATAGCCTCCTTTAGTATTTCTTGTAGTGCAGGTCGTGTATTAGAAAATTCCCTCAGCTTCTGGATGTCTGGAAAGGTCTTTATTCCTCCTTCATATCTAAAGGAGATCTTTGCTGGATATATTATTCTTGGCTCATGATTTCTCTCTTTCAATAGTTTGAATATTTGGTTCCATTCCCTCCTAGCTTGTAGAGTTTCTGCTGAAAAATCTGATGATAATCTAATGGGCTTTCCTTTGTAAGTTACCGTCTTCTTTTCCCTGGCTGCCTTGAGGATTCTTTCTTTGTCATTGATTTTAGACAGCTTCAATACAATGTGCCTTGGTGAAGGCCTGTTGGGATTGAGGTAATTAGGTGTTCTATTTGCTTCTTGGATTCGAGGATCCAGTTCTGTCCACAAGTTTGGGAAGTTCTCATTGACGATTTGTTTGAATATATTCTCTGTTCCCTTCCCTCTTTCTTCTCCTTCTGGTATGCCCATTATTCTTATATTGCTCTTTCTGATGGAGTCAGAAAGTTCTTGTAGAGTTCTTTCATTTCTTTTAAGTCTCAAGTCTCTTTCTTCTTCCCTCTGTGTAAATTCCAGGTTCCTATCTTCGATGTCACTGATTCTTTCCTCCATCTGGTCAACTCTACTACCTAAGCTGGATATTTTATTGTTAATTTCTTCTATTGAGTTCTTAATCTCCAGAAATTCTATTTGGTTCTTTTTCAAGATTTCAATCTCTTTTGTAAAATGCTCATGGTGTTCTTTGATTGTGTTTCTGAGTTCATTAAACTGCCTTTCTGTGTTTTCTTGCATCTCGTTCAGTTTTTTCAGAATTGCGATCTTGAATTCTCTGTCATTTAAATCACAAAGGTCCATATCTCTAAGTTCCTTTTCTGGAGACTTTTCACTTTCTTTCTGAGCTATCTTGTTGCCTTGGTTATTCATGGCAATCACTGATTTACTATTTCTCTTCCTAGACATCTACAGGAGTGTCTTCTGCAACAGGTTGATAGGTATGCGAAGAGCTTTTGGAGTTCCAAAGCTCTTTCTGCACCAGATTCAGAGCCCGTTTGTTTCAGCAGTTCTGTTTACTCCTGCAGGGATCCGCCCAGATAGGTGGGGCCAGGGGCGGGGTGAGTTGTGAGAGGTGTCCCAGAGCAATGGCGGCGACCACCACCACAGCCAGTCCTGCTTCCACAGCTCCCTCCCCTTTGCCGGAACTAGTTGAGCTGCGAATCTGTGTCTGCGGTCCACAGTTCTCAGAGCAGCAAATATTCTGTCCTTTGATCCGACACTGCTAGTTTATCGCTTCTAGCACCGGGCAGTTGGGGGTGGGGCGAGCTCTGGGAGGGTAGGGAGGGGGCGGCTAGTCTCCGTGCCTAGGGCTTCCGTTCTCCGCTCGGCAGTGAGGGCTTAAACCACCGATTTCAGCCCTCTTCCCTCAGTCTTTGCTCCGAGGTCTGCCGTGAGCGAGCCTTGGGTTCAGCGGTTTTGTATGCTGCCCCCTCAGCCCTGTGGGCCGTAAGCGGAGCCCTAGCAGTCCGAGTCCTTCCCTCTCCCGCAGCGGCGGTGGTTCCGGGAGCAGCGGGCTCGAGCACTGAGCTAGGTCTGTGTCCTGCGCCCGCGCGGCTCCGTCTCCGCACTTCTCCTCTCCCTCCTCCCCCGCTCGCACGATTCACCCACCTGGAGGTGAATTCAGTAGTCGGCCTCTTCGTCTTGCCTGTCTGCTGTGCAAGGAGTCCTTTGTGGAGTTATTGTCCGATTCGTTGTAAATTCCAGGGGAGCGTTACAGAGGCTCACCTCACGCCACCATTTTTCTCTTCAGTCTGTACTTAGTCTTTTCAATGTTTAGCTCTTTTAAGTATATAATTATCACATTTTTTCTGGACTCCAGACGTCAAGATACTATTAAGTATGGGCTAATATGTGGCCTTCTGTATCATGAATATAGTACCACTAGAATAACGTTACCACTTCCCCTCCTTGTTTATTGATATTTAAGATGGATCCAAGATACTCATTGGCCAACAGGGGGAGGCCAGAATTGATAGTTTTAATAGTTGTGCAGTCAAAATGAGAACAAACACCCAAGTTACTCAATACCTTTGGATGCTTAGCACAGGTAGTTAGCTCAACCTGACACTGTGTGCCAGCAAAGGCTCTTTACTCCAGTGACAGGCAAGGGACTGCGGCCCAGAGATAGGGTCTTACTGCAAATTTATGGTAGATATAAGCTAGTGGACCATGAAAGGGGTTTCTATCTAGTGTCAAAGTAGTTAAGATCCTTACTAGTTAATCATGTGGGGTGGTTCCCAGAGCTGAAGCTGGGAACCTTCTTACGGTAACATATCCTAACAAATCCTAACAACCATTTATAAATCAGATCACTGGTGGTGAGGTGGTGGTGACGGTGGAGGTCTCTGTGGTTGTGGTAGTCACTCATGGCTGCCTTCTGACAGTAACAGCCATCATTGGGTGAGCTGCCACTCATTCAATGAAGTGGGTTAGGAGTGGATAGTAATCTGCAGACAGGAGAGGGGTCTGACAACACATGAACGCGGAGACCCAATAATTCTCCATTTCTGAAGAGTTTCTAAAATTTCCTTGCTGTCTACTAGCATATTTAGGACTCTTTATTCCATATTTTGATGGTGTACATCTTTATACCTGAGGGTTCTAGACCCTAGATTATCCTATATTGTACGATTGCTGTATCTTCCTTTAACAATTATATAAAGGAATGTTAAGGGACTCTGAACTTCCATCCATGTCACATCCTATGTGCAGTAGAAATTCTATTTTCTATTTAAAATCAGGACAATCACTCTAGAAACCATCACGATCCCTGTCTCTCCCCCACCTTTTTCCCTATTGGTCTCCTAGCCTGTGGAATGTGATTGGCCAATTTGAAGCATCCAGGTAAATGGAACGTCCCCAAAATGTCTGGTTAAAGCATTTTTCTATTTGATACCAAGATTTCTAACGCACCACCTAAGCTTAGCATCACACGCATAGAAAAAAAATTGCGAGGGTCATTCATTATGTAACATTTTAAGAGGGGCTGTTTTTACTTCTTACTGCTAAAAACCATGCATTCTGCTTATGGAAGACACAGCATTTATTAGTCACAGGTTCATTCATTTTCCTATGAGAATCCATTCTAGCCCCATAGGTGCTTCTCGGTGAAGGACCGAAAGAGATAGTATTAACAATAGGGTCTCCTTTTGGAACACATTAATTGGACTAAAACCAAGGTGTTTGTAGGGCTGTCTTCTTTTCTGGCTCTAGGGATGACTCTGTTTCCTTGTCCTTCTGGTTTCTGGAGGCTGCCTTCCTTCCATGGCTAATGATCCTCTGTCTCCATGCGCAAAGTCAGCAAGATCACATCATTCTGACCTTTCTTCCAATATTAAAATTTTCTCACTCTCTAACTTAGCCAGAAAAAGTTCTCTGCTTTTAAGGACTCTTGTGAATCCATTGGGTCTGGAAGGCTATCCTGGATAATCTCCCAATCTGAAGGTTCACATCCTTAATTGTGTCGATTATTTTGCCATGTAAAGTAACAGTCACAGGTTCTTGGGATTAGAGCACAGCTACCTTTGGGGAATGGAACATTATTCTGCCTACAATAGTAACTAATCCTGATAGTAGTGCCTTGAAGAGATAACTTCATACTAGATTCAGATGTCAGATGTCAGAAGCTGCCTGGTTCCTGTTTATTCTGAAAGCTATTGTTCAGTCATTCCTTCAGTTTTATGAATCATCCACCATCCAATAAATTCCTTATTTTATTTTTTTAAAATTATTGGACTTAGTTTTATTTGCCTACCTAAGGAAGTTGTACCAGAAGTTGGGAATGAATGCTGGGCTTAAAGAAAAAACAAAATAAAACAAAACAACAAAATAGCACCTCTCCATTAAGATGAATTGGCAAAGTTTATAATTCAGGCCACAGCAGAGGAGGAGCTGTGATTCTCTATGGAAGGGTGGCATATAATAAACAGAGGGAGACTGAATTAAGCACAGAAGAGTTAATGCCCATTGAATTAGAGGGGTCGGGGTGCAGACAATAATCAGAGACTGAAACAAAGCATGGGGACAGCATATTCAGCTTGGTCCACGTGGAGAATTGAGAATCAAGGGGCATCTCCCACAATAGTAGTTCCCATGGCAGCTTCATGTAAAAATGGAGGTTATACATTTGTTCTATGCAAAATAAGGCTTTTCGAGGAATTGAAAGCCAAGAATGCAAAGCAAGAACTTTAGGTTTATTAAAGCGAACAGAAACCAAGTAAGAAACCTATTTCAGACACCCAGTTACGATACAGGGCTTGGCAATGTTCTGGGCTTGGACTTTAACAGGAGGAGATTGCACAGTGGTGACAGGTAGGCTGCCTGGTTACTCTGCAGATACACACAGAAGTACCAATATAGTCCCTGAAACACAAGACTTCATATTTTGACTGAAAATGTAGATATCATTAAAAAATATACTGATATATGGGGTGAAGGTTATTATTATATTGACCTGATATTTTCTCATGCACCCCAGGAAAGTGTGGTTGGATGGCTTGCAAATAACTAGTGTTATAGAAATAAATTAAAGATAAATGAGATAAGTTTGAGAGCAGGCAAGGACTAGCTTTCTGAAGCCTCACATTCCCCTAGGACTCTGGTAGGTGCTGTTTATCAAAATAGTTAATGAGAATGATATCCATAAGTATTGCTTCATTTTACTAGAATCTTTTACTGTATAGACACATAATTTTTGATGGCAAAGAAATTCATTGTGTACTCATTGAAATGATATGCTGTAGATATTCCTTTTCCTAAGTTGGTGATCCCATCTTGGTTTACTTGCCAGTCTATTCTGGCTCTGCTATAAACCATCTTCTTGACCTGGGTCGTTCCCTTAGGTTTCTTGGATTTAATTTTTCACATTTGCAAACAAAAAAAGGCTGTTAGATGGACTCCATGATTCACCCACTCAATAAATATTTATCAAACATTATGGCTAGGGATGGAAAGATAAAAAAACAAAACAAAACACGTCTCCACCTTTGTGATCCAACAAATAGGAATTTAAAGAGTGTGATTAATTTCTACATAAAGATGTATGAAGGTAGCTAAGGCGATATTGGGGGTGGGTGGAGCTGAGGACTGGCAAGGATGTGGAAAGAGGGGCTGGCCCCAAAAGTTTTCAATTGTGTGGCTCCACATCTGTGAGCTGGGTAAAATTGGCCTCAGATTGGAAAGACTGGGTGTCACCAAGAGCTCGATGCCATCTAGGAAAAGTAAGTGCTCCTACAATGTTGCAGCCTAACTGTAAGAAACCAAGAGTTCCTGCCAAATGAGATGTTGAAAACTAGCTTAGAAAAGCTGCTCAGCTAACCATCCCCCTTCTCCAAAAACACCCAACACAAGGATCTACAAATTCTAACTCTGGAAGGCACCAGAATCCATAAATCTATAGACAGATACTTCCACGGGCCTCATCTCCTTCTGATCTTGTTCAGAGTTTGACTCTTCATGGGGGCCTCCCACCTATTCATTTCATTGAATTATTTCTTTAATATAAAATCTTTCACCCTGCCTTCCTGACCTTACTAATTCCTATTGATCTTCTCAACCTTATTTTTATAGCACTTATCAATTCTAAGAATGTTATATAATTTACTTCTTTATCACATTCATGGTTTATTAAGTATCTCCCCTGTTAAAATGAAAATCTCTAAGGAAAAGACAGGGATTTTGTTTTCTTTCTTCTGATTTGCACTATAGAAATACCTGGCACATAGCAAGTTCTCAATAGATGTTTATTGAATGAACACACTACAGAAAAATTCAAACTCAAAGGTCATGTGGTATTTGATGAATGGACATAAGATAACATTAGGAGCAGAGACCTGGAGGTAGGTGAGAAAACATCACATCTGGGACTATGATTGACCAGAGCAGCATAGAAGAGCAGTGGGAGACTGAAAAGCAAGTTAAGAAATTCGGATTTTACCTAAATCCATGTTGTAATGGGTAAGAAAGAATCAAAACAAAGATTTAAAATCAGGCTTCTGGTAAGAAATTGCAGAACTGTGTGATTAGTCTGAACTCTCAGATATCAATGCTAATGGTAAGGACCTTCCAGAATTCTGAATATATTATAAGCTTCTGTTAGGTCAAAAGAGAAGAGATGTAAATAATAAGAAGAAAATAAGACTCATGTGATACTACAAAACCAAAATAAAGTATTTAGAGAAAAGGAAAAAAAAATCTAGATATACAATAGCCTCTTATAGAAAAGTTAAACGGAAACAATAGCAAAAGAACATAATTAAACAAGGAAGAAAGGTTTTAAGGAATGCAGACTTTGATGGACAGTGTAATAGGAAATGGGAAATCTAGTGAAAAGGTTAGAAGATGTTTGACATTAGCAGTACAACAAAACCTATGAGGCAAATTTGATTAAAAATATTTGAATGCCATTTTTATTCGGTTTTGTCAGTATTTTCCACTATACTTACTGGAAAAAAAGTCACTTTCCTTGTTCTGTATGTTATTGGAATTATAAAGCCCTGGGGTGACAAAACTCATTTCCTTCTCTCTTATTTGTTTGGTACAATGCAAATTCTATGTGGCAACAAGCACAAAAGATCGTCTCCCTAATTATAGATACAACATCAGCTGGAAAGAGCTGGAATGATGATCTATTAGATGGGTTATAGCCTGGAACTTATAAATAGGTCAATGACCTTCTGAAATTTTATGGAACATTTTGTGAGCATCTATGTATATTTTCTGAAGGAAGGGTCCATGCTTTTCATTACAGTTTTGAAAGAATCTATGACACCCAAAAAGTTCGTGATTACCAGAATGACCAACTGTCTCTACTTGCCTTGTCTGAGGGGTTTCCCCGGATGCAAGATGTTCAGTTTTAAAACTGGAAAACATCTGGGAAAACCAGGACAAGTTGATCACCCTAACGCCTACTGTAATCCTTTTATGTGCGTGGAAACTTAAACCCAGAAAAGAGGTATGTGCCATTTCATCCTCTAAACCATCAAATATGAAACAGTTACCATGGGCAAAATATATGTTCTATGTTTCACTATGTACTTTCTCTCTATAAGAACAAACATGTTCCATATGTTCTCTATATAAATACAGAACTACCAGTATTTAGAAGGAAATCTTAGACATGGAAAAATATGGTTTGCAAAGAAAGCTTTAGCAAGGTTCTATCCTGTCTACTTTTTCAAATCCAGCCTACTAAATACTGGTTTCCTGCAAGGCTAATTACAGATACTAGAAAATGTGCCCCCCTCCCCATTTTGCTGCTAAAAGAGAGTTAAATGCCTAGTTTGGATTTCATTGCAGAAACTCATTTTCAACTACAATGCAAGTTTTAGAGTAAGTTTGAGCACTGTGTAATTTATTGCTGTTGATGGACTCATCTACAATGGCATTCTCTAAATCATACTTAATGGGATAGAGTCTATGTTTTTCAACACGTGTGTTTTTTTATTATTATTCATAGAGAGGCTGTATCATGATAAATATTATCTTGGAGTAGTAGTTTGGTTGTTAGGCTGACATACATGTGACAGTACTGAGGTTTCAATTATCCACTTGCATCAATCAATCTTTTAGTTTTCAACACTGTTGCCTGCAGTAATGTCACAGCTTTTCTGTCAGACAGAAGAACTTTTCGGGAAATGTTATTCATTACAGCTGCAAATCTGTCACCGTGCCTGGCATGGCTTGTTAATGACAACATTTATTTCAAAGAGCCATATTTCCCTTTGTTGCAGGAGAGTTGACTTTGTGATCGTAAAATATAATGAAATGCCAAGAAGATGAAGTGAACAAAGTTTTCCAAAAATATACTAAAATGATCCAAATCTGTTTAAAAAAAAGAGTAAATTTGTGTTTATATTTTTAGGCCCTCACTTATATTTGTAGACAAGTATTCTTGGAAACAGGAGAGCTGTGTTTAGGTGGCTGTAAAGAGATCCAAAGATTATTCTTTCCCGTGTGGAGAGAAGATTTCAGGTGGACACAAGTTAATTGGCCCAACTTGAATGAAACATACAAAATGTTTAGTAACATTGCATTTCCTTCTGAAAATCCTTCATGAAATCTGCACAATTGACTAATAGCCGTGCATAATGATTCATGAAAACTAATATTCTTACCAATTTATGTGCGATATTTAAAAAAAATTACGTGATAAAAAGGGATATAGGTTAACAATATGAGTGATAGACAAAATGGAGGGATATAACTCAATTTAAATGAGAAAGTTAATTTCTGATTTTGTCAATAGCTAGACTGACATATACATTGCTCTGAAGTAAAAATAGCACTGCTGGTCATAAAGCTTCTGTTTGGCAGGTAGATTGGGGGAAAAAAAATCTATAGTTCTTTGTGAGCTTTTTTCTCCATCCCTTGAATCTGTACTGGCTTTGTCACTGGTTTTGCCCAATAGAATAGGAGAAGCAAAGTTGAACTGGTTTCAAGTCTGGGCCTCAGAAGCCTTGCACACTTCTACTTGTTCTCTTGAGCCCAGCTGCAAACTGGGGCTGATCTGCTGGAGAGCTCATGTGATTCCAGGGTGAGCCATAGTGTTAGCTGAATGAGCTTAATTAGCCCAGTCTGCCCCCATTCATCCAGGCAGCTGACCACAGAGCCAGAGTGAACCCAGCCTAAGTCAGTAATCAGAGCAGAGGAGCTGCCAACCACAGATTCGTGAGTTAAATAAACTGTAGTTCCTGGAAGCCATTAAGTTTCAGAATGGTTTATTACTCAGTTTCTTTATCTAGAAGATGAGAGTGTTGAAACAGATGGTCTTTCTGTTTCAAGATCTTTTGTGTGTTATGAGAACCAAGGTGAAAGACTGTAAAAGGAGATCAAGGCACGAGGTATGATGTAAAACAATTCATATCTTTGTGAGAAATTAAAAATCTATAGGTGTATAAATGCTATTGTCTAGCACGTCGACCTTTCACTAGATTTCCTTTTTTGTGTATACTTCATATCACCCACTTTCAAAAAAAAATCTTTATTGGTTTCCCTGTATTTGTAGCACAAACTCTAAGCTCGTTAGCAGGTAATTTTTTTTCTTTTAGTTTTATGGAAATATAATTGACACATAACATTGTACAAAAGGCATACAACTTAATAATTTGATATATGTATATATTACAAGGCAGGTGAATGTCTTTGTATCCCCAAAATTTATATGTTAAAACTCCACTCCTCAATGTGATGGTATCAGGACATGGGGCCTTTGGGAAGCAATTATGATTAGATGAGGTCATGAGGGTGTGGCTCTTGAATGAAATTAGTGCCCTTATATGTAAGTTACAAAGAGCTTGCTTCCTCTCTCTGCTCTTCAACATGTGAGGATACAATGAGAAAACGGCCATTTGCAAGCTAGAAAAGGGCTCTCACCAGAACCCAACCACTCAATGGGTTCTATTGGTTCTGATCTTGGCATCCTGATCTTGGACTTCCAGCCTCCAGAACTGTGAGAAAAAGTTTTCTATTGTTTATAAGCCACCCAGTCTATGGTTCTCTCTTATAGCAGCCTGAATGACTACCTCATTAGGACATATAGACCCACTAGGACAGTTACTTGTTCTTATCTGAATATGCCAAGTTTTTTTCATCCCTTCTTGGCTTTGCATATGCTTTTACATTTTCTTTAGGTATATTCTTCTCTATCTTCTTCACCTGATGAACAACTCATTCTTCAAAATTCACTTGAAATGTCATCTCCTCTATGAGGAAGTATCTCTAAGTCTCCCAGTTGGAGATGTTATATTGACATTTTTATTATGGCTTCTACTGCATTTGATTTTTTGTTTATATGATTACTCCTCTGAGATTATGCAATCTTGAGGGACTTCAGATATTAGGGAGAACAAATAGTTACTACCTGCACTGCCCTAGCATAAAGGTACATACCTTAATAATCACATGGAAGAAAAGAGAAGGAACAATTGATTTGTCTTTTATATACTATGCAAGGAGTTTTCTAAGTTCAGTATAAATAAAATTCATTTACCACTTTTTTCAATGATCTCACTGATTTGTCTTAAGATAAACACATTACTGAAGGTAAGTGGTAAGAAAAAAAAATAATAGTATATTAAAAGAGATAGCCATTCAGCATAAGTAGGTTATTCCCTCATATTTCCCAGGTCCTCAACACCGAATATTCTATCAGTAGAAAAACATTAAAGACTAAAGGAAATTTAAGTCAGAAGCCTCATTGGTAGTAGTAACTGTATACCTGCAGAGAATACCTTGAAACCATTTAAAACCAGAAGATTATTGTCAGTCAACATGGCATCTTCCAAGAGCCTGAATTAAGGAAGATCTTGAAACTTCCTTTGCAAAAAAGTGGGCAAGCTGCAAAATAGTTGCTTGCTGATTTTCTTGAAAGAAAAACATGAACTCACTTTGTCTAGACATGTTGATTGTAATCCATCAAGCAATGATTAAAGAGCAATAATCTTCTTCATTATACAGAATGTTAAAGAGACCTTTGAATAACAATTAGAATTATTGAAACACAGACCATGAAGAGTCCCAGCCCATAATATGTTTTTTATAAAAAAAGCCTTTATAGTAATTCATATGCAAAAGAAAAGTGAGGATAATTTTTTTTATTCTTAAGAAAAAGATAATGAAGTAACAATCATGCTGTAAGAACCTGATTCTAAGGAATTTAAAATTAGATATGTAATCCAATAATTTAAATCTAAATATTTTAAGTATAAAATCTTAATATATTTATATGTAATATGATTCAACTCCAAGTGAATTAACTATGCCATTCACTCCAGTACTGCTATTACAGATTTTATACAAATGCACAGATTTTATGTAATTATTATCTCATCTTTGATTCTATTTATATGTCTTTTTCATATGTATTTCTTTGGTCTCCTCTGCTGGGTTTTATCTTTTTAGGGGGCAGAGTTTTTCTTTTTCCTTGGTCTTTTATTGTCACCACAGCTCAGTGAATATCTATTCAATTCTAATCAATTCTTCTTTTATTGATTAAAAGAAGAAATGCTAGAGAATGTAAATTATCAATTTCTATTATTCCTCCCTCATATAATTTATAATTTTATGAAGTTAAACTATCCCCACCAAACTTTGTTCCAATTGCTCCTCTCCCATAAAATTTCTTGTCTGTATCTTGTCAATGTTAATCAACCTCAGGTCCATCAACTCATAACATTAACCCTCTATGAATTTCCTGTGACTCCTAATTTTTTGAACCAAAGACTGTATTGCTATCCTTATTGTATTTTTCTTTACCTGCCATTAATTTTAGAAGTTTTTATTTCTTCTTTCTTTCAATAGAATTGGAACCCCTTGAGAGTAGAGAATGTCTTACGTATGCATTGTTCACAGTACCTTCCTCAATTCTCTTTATGTCCATAAATGATGCTAAAAAAACAACATCTGTTGATTCTAGAAACAAACAGCAATAGCTGACCTATCAATTTTATACTAACATTTTCATAAATACTGACCATGTTTACCTCTGCCAACCCTTTTCTAATTGTTCCTCTTCCCTCAATCTTTGTGGGAGTAGGTTTTATATTACCATTATAGAATAAAAATACTTCTATCCCCCAAGAATGTTACAGTAAAAGCTTGTTTGGGAAGCAAAAAGTCACAGTTACAAATGTAATGATTAAATTGTTAATGGAAAGCTAGATTTAAAAAAAAATATCTAGCATATTTTGGTGAATGATACATTGAAGTAATATATACTCAGTGATAGCAAGAGTAACACCCAGGATAAATGATTTGTTAGGGTTTCCTGTGGATTTATCCAAGAGTCTGTTGGCCAATTCCATTGCTTCATTTTTGAGCATGCCTCACTTTAAGACAGGAGGTGTACTCAGGATTTGACTGAATGACAGTTATCAACTGTCACCAGGCCATTTAAAAGTGAAGTACACTTGCTGCCAACTGTCAGTGCCAGATGCAATGGCAAATCACTTTACAGATTGGTGACAAATTGCATTGATTTAATTTCTGAAGAGACTCAATAATTTATACTAATTAGGAGTGGGCCAGTCTGAAAAGTGAAACATTTGAAGTATGTAGGAAATATTTAGAAGAAATGCAATTTCTTAACTTTTAGGTTTGTAGAATTGCACAAACTTGGTTAAGAAAGGGTTTCAGGAGCGTCTACATTGATGAGCAGATGAATGATTGATGAGCACATTCATTGTGTGTTTATAAACAAATAAATGACGGATAAAATGACCAGAAATTTAAGTGACCCTCAGTGTCCTGAACTATTAGATTAGTACAGTGAAATGAAATTCTTTAGGGATAAATCTGTAGCTCTTTATATGTGTTTTCTGAAAAAAACATTCCTGGACATGTGGAAATTAGGTAAACTATAGCTAGATAGTGGCACTATTAACAGACAAAAAGGAAAAAATCCAAACATAGCAAAAATTCAGAGGTTTTCATTAGTCAGAAGCTTAATATAAAGCAAGAATATTAAATGGCTTCAAAATAAAATGGTGAGTTGTTTTAACAGAACAATATGATCTTCTTCAGAGCAGAAGTAGTAGGTTTAGTTTCAGCGTTGGTGATATCTTCCAGCTATGCTATTGTATCCAGTTTGGAATACCACAAAGTAGAAGAGATATTGGCAGATAAGTGCCAAGTTCAGAGGAAAATGGCTGGACAGTGAGAAGGCAGGAAACCACGATGAACAATATAAAAACAGAAGACATTTATTCTGGGCCAGAAGAAAATTTCGAGTACAACATCATGAATTCTCATAAGGGAGAGTTGATTAGATGTCTTTTCTTTGTCTCCATAGAATAGAACAAATGCAAATGAGTAAAAGTAAATGAGAGACAGATACCAACAAAATATAAATAACTTTCTAACCATCTGATCCATTTGAAATTGGAATACAATGCCTTAGGGGATAGTGAATTGCCAAGAATTGGAGTGATTAAAGCAGGAATGAGGGGGGAATATTACAGAAAATGTTTAACCATGGACTCAGGTCCTTTCCAACCCTGAGAAACAGTTACTGTAATATTCTCATAATTTTTATTTATTAATCAAACATAGTTATCAGGCTCCTCTCCATCATGTTATGTTTATCCTGGCTGTAAAATAGGAACTTCCAGCTTCACCTTCTCACTCTTTCCTCATTTGCCTGCTTGCAGGCTCTCTGAACTTTTCATTCCCCTCTTGCCTGAAGGTGAGCCCCATAAACCTTTTGTATCAGGCCTTACTCTCCAGCACTTCCATTCATGTTTGAGGTCGATTAATTTAGAAAAGAGTAGGAATCTCTTTTCAGACTCCTGTCCCAACCTGTTTTTCAATTCAGCTTACATATGATGTCTTTGTTATTTTATTATTAAGCTACTATTGATTGAGTGGGAAAATAGTATAGTGATTGAGTATCAACTTTGGAGCTAGAATGGAGCTGGTTTAAATTTCTGTGACTTTGAGCAAGTTACTCCAGATCTAGGTACTTCTGTTTTTATTTTTGTTTTTGTTCTTTTCACCTGTAAATAAGGCATAATAGAAGTACTTATCTCAGATTGTGGTGATTATAAAATGACTTAATTTATGTAAATCATATTGAATAGGCCTGTCACATGCTAAGCAGCTATTAATAGCATTATTTTGGACTCAAAAATTAAAATTTGAGTAGGAGAAACAGTTATAAGTAGAAATTAAAGAGTTGAAACTCTGTTTTGGGTGTGGTGTGGGAGGCCAGGGTTACTTCATGGCGAAAGTGATATGTGATCTTAAATTGGGAACAGTAGTTTTTCAGGCAGACAAAGTGGGACTGGGGAATATGTCTTGCATCCAGGTAGGGTGTAAAATATGGTCAAAAACATTGAATGCAAAAGAAGTGGGCAAGTTCAAGGTGAAAGTACAAGGAAGCAGGTAGGTGGCAGCAGGAGATGGTGCTGAAGCACCCTGGAGGGCTTGCTGCACTTTGCCACACTTTGTCTTTTGGGAGGTTGGTCTTCACTGTCCCAGCAGCACAGGAAAAAGCCTTGGAGACCAGAGTTGGCAAACTTTCTCTGTTAAAAGACAGTAATTACTTTAGGCTTTGCAGGCCACTTTATTCTCTGTTGCATATATTTTTTTCAACCATTAAAAATGTAAAAATTATTCTTAGTTCAAAGGCTACACATAAACAGGCAGTGAGTCATATTTGCTGACCTCTGGTCTAGACCTTAGATTCAGCACAATGTCTCTACCATTAATAACTTGGCTGGAGAACAATGTGTGTGTCAAGGAATGTTTTGAGCTGGACCATAGGGCAGGCAATACTGAGGCTGTAAATTCAGAACCACTGAGGGATTTTAGGTAGAGGCATTTCCCAACTTCACTTCTATAGATACTATAGAATATATATTTATATACTATATAGATATAGTATATAGATATAGTATATAAATATATACTATATCTATATACTATCTATACTATAGTATCTATATCTATATCAACAGTATGTTCTTTTTGAGAAAGAACATTCTGACTGCAGCATCAAAGATGGAATAGATTTGAAGGACTAAGTTGGGGCATTGAAGGATTTGGATGATGTCGCCTGTCATCCAGTTAAAGGAAGTCAATACTCCTGGGAACTTGACCAATGGGAAATAGGAGGTGTGAGGAAGTAAGCAGATAATTCCCTTCCTTCTTCTCTCCTGCGTGATATTCTGAGGGTATTTTTTCGGTCGGCCTTCCTGAAGAGTCCTGCTTGCAAACTAAATGCATCTATTGAGAAGACTGCTCTTTTTCTTCATTGCTCAGAGGCTTTCATTTTTTTTTCATCACTTTTCTTTGTCTTGCACCACCCAACTAAACCAATGGCACTTTAAGCCTTGCCTCAGCTCCGTTTTCTAGAGAACCCAGGCTAAGGTACAGGTGGATGTAGAAAGAAGAACTTATAAAGAATTCTGAGAATAAAGTCTGCAAGTAGGAAGAAGTAGAAGGATTTGTATGGGGGAGTCGTAAAGATAATTTCAATGAGGAAGTGATGTCTGGTGACAAATGTTACAGAGAGGTTAGGAGAAGGCCAGACAGTTGGTCAATTGGGAGGCAGTTAGTTGGTGATTTTGCTGCAGCATTTTTTTCTTGGGGAGATGGGGACAGTCACATTGAAGAGGTTTTACTGGAGAATGGGAAGTGAGGAAATGGACAAGAACTGCATATGGATTTGTCTTAATAAAACCTGGCTTTGAAGGAAAATGAGAAATAATGGGTAGGAAGTTTAAGGAAATGGAGTTCAGGAATATATTTTTGTTTGGAATTCTTAACTGCAAAGAGCAAATATGTTTATATGTAAGGAGCAACACTACTAGAGAAATCCAACCACTTTTTAATTTATCAGTGACCATCCAAAAGAGTACCCTCTGTTCTCACCCCACCTGAACTTTGTCATTTCTGGTCACCTTTATCCTGCTTTAACTTCCCAACTTCACTTCTATAGATACTATAGAATCTATATTTATATACTATATCTATATACTATATAAATATATCTATATCTATATACTATCTATACTATAGTATCTATATCTATATCAACACTATGTCTCTCCACTCTCAAATGTAAGCTCCCTTGGGGTAGGAATTTTTGTGTATTGGTTCCTTTTGTTTATCCTCAACACCTAGAAGATTACCTGGCCTATGGGAGGGACACATTATTTTTGTGGAATGAATGAATCTAACATATTTATTATTCTAGTGTTTTTACTGACTTTTGAAAGAGTGAAATACGTTAAAAAGAAGTCAGGTAAATCATCTTTATGTAGAAATAATAGGACAAAATGCTAAAATATTAGATGGCTATAAGATTTATTGAATAAAGCCTGATCCTCAGGGTTACAAATGATGGGGTCCAGTTTGCAAAGAACATTCTTATGTCAGTGACAATAAGTGTCATCTTTTTGTAGTCTGTATAACTTGGCTTATTTGTCGCCCAGGTATGTTTACCCCTGCAATGTCTTTCCCAAAACTCTTTCAAATGCAGAAGTCCATGTGCTTGATTTTTAGAAATTAAAAAATTCCTTGAGAAATTAAGGAATTACTGAGAATGTTGTATAGTTGGGAGAAAGGGAGAGTCTACATCAAAGAGCACATGGACACGTATATATTCTATTTTCAAAATTATTTTGCAGGTTCTGTTTTAAAAGCTCTGTTAAGCACTGGTGAACTCCATTTCAGCTTCAGGTGTTAGGGGACAGTACGGTTATTGTAAAATAAAGGGTTAAGAAACTGAAGGAGGAAAAATAGGTACATAAAATAAATAAACAAATAAACCGATGTATTAGGGTGGTGAAAAAATACTTGTGGTTTAAAAGGTTAAAAAAAAAAAATTGCAAAAACCGCAATTACTTTTGCACCAACCTAATACAATTCCAAACTGCACAACTTCAAATTAAATGAGCAGGCAAACACTATTTAATGGGGAGAGAAAAATCAATGAGGTACAAACAGTCTTCCTCAGAAAGTGAAAGAGGCAAAAATGGACTCTTTCCTGTTTACTGAGTTTTGATGCCGCTGGAATCCTGTTGATCTGTTGATGGTAATTTTATTAGCTTTCAACATCAATTTATCAATCAGCCTCAGTGTTTCTCACACACCGGAGGACAGAGTCCAGTGTGACCTGTGACCCAGGGACAGCAGAATGTGAGACTGCAGTGGCATGAAATAGGAAAAGTCATGCACAGTAGGTAAGGTAGAGCAGCAGGTACCTCTAATCCTCTTAAAACACACATTTATTTACAAATGGAAATTACTTTTTCTCCCTTACTGTACACATATTTATTTGGGGGAAAAAAGGAAAAGTACAAAAAATTGTCTCATTTGTATTCTTTACCGAGAGGTAACTACCGATCATGACTTGGTACTATCTTTATGGACCCTTTGAACACATTCACACCTATGTGCGCACACACACATATCCACTTACACTTACACATTTTCATACTAAAAATACTGTGATGTAAACTCATTTTACTTTCACGTTGGTTAGGAATAAAGAATGTGGGGAAACAGTTTTTTATTGGGAGTTAAAATTGATTGGGAACAAACATACAGTAGGTGAGAAGTATAGATGATTCTAATCAGAGGGAAAAATTTTATTACAATAGAGAGTTATTGATAGAGATTAATATTTTGGCAAGTGCGCTTTCTAGGTGGTTCTGTAGGTGGTCACACGTTAGGAAATACATTATTTTAAATTTTGTATTTTGGTATGCAAAATAGGAAGGGTTAAATTAGTAGGAAAAAATGTGACTTGGTCATAAGAAAAGTATTGACCAAAAGTATATTTTGGTCAACAAGCTATTTGGAAACAGATATGGTAAAGGAGGAAAGAATGGGAGGGCTTGAAATTCTTGAGACTATAAGAGAGGGGAGCTAGAATGGAATGTGGAAAGAGCCTGTGCAGAGGAAAAAGACTGAGTTCCTACTGGAAAAGATTTAGTTCAAAGATGTCTGGTTGGTGACTTTCTGAGCACTGATATGCCTGCTGTTTTCATCTGGCACTTTCACAAGTGGTATAAATAAAGCAAACATTTCCTTACCTGTCCTTCATATTGACCCAACTATCTGGAAAAAATCCAGAAATGGGTGATGATGGAGTGCATGCTACATAGTACTTTATCACATAAATCTTTCTCTGTCATCTTTTCATGTCATAAACTTTTTTCTTTTCAATGGTTGCCAAGAAATTCATCATAAGATTATACTACAGTTTATTAAGTCAAACCATTCTCGATAGTCTTTAAGGTGTGTGGAAGGCAGAATAATGGCCCCCCTCCAAAGATGTCTACATCCTAATCCTGAGAATTTATGAATGTGTTAGGCTACATGACAAAAGGAAACTAAGTTTATCAGCTGATGTTAAAAGATGGGGATTACCTTGGATTATCGTGGTAAACTCAGTGTAATCACAAGCATCACTAAAAGTGGAAGGGGCAGTCTGAAGAGAGTCAGAGAGGTGGCAGCATGAGAAGTACTCGGACAGATGGTCTGAAGTTGCTGGTTTTGAAGATGGAGGAAGGGTGACATAAGCCAAGGAAAGCAGGGAGCCTCTGGAAAATGGGAATAGCAAAAACAGAGATTCTCGCCTAGAGACCCCAGAAAGGAACCCACAGCTTGATCTTGGCCCCATAAAATCTGTGTGGAACGCTGACCTATAGAACTGTAAAATTATAAATCTGTGTTACTTAAGCACCAAGGTTTTGCTGATTTGTCACAGCAGCAATAGAAAACCGATATAAAATCTACTTTTAGCTATCCGGATGCTTCCCAGATTTCAGTCTGCACCCACTCCAGTTCTCAGAGTTGTCTTTTAAAACGTGAATCTTTTCACTTGTCTTCTTAAAATTATCAAGTGCCATTAAATTGCACTTAAGGATAAAATTTAAACTTTTTCAAGAACCTATAAGGCTCTGGATGATCTATCTCTTCTTATGTACTCTCTTTCTTTACTCTCTCATCCCAACCTATCCTTCATTAAATTCCTTAAATAAGCCAAGTTCATGTTCACAGGCATTTGGTGCAGACACTCGAGAACCAAAGTGCCTGAGTTTGAATCTTGGCTCACTGGTTTACCAGCTGTGTGACTTTCAGCAAATCGCTTTACCTCTCTATTTGTCTCTTTCCTCCTTGGTAAATGAGATTAAACATATATATTTTTTTTATATTTAGAGCACATGGAACAGCTTCTGGCACACAGAAAATACTATGAAGTGTTTCATATTATAATGTGTACAAAGGCCTGTTTTGGAGCACTCTTCTTGGTCTTTACATAGATGGCTTTCTCATCCTTCAAGTCTCATCTTAAATTTTGTCATCTAAGAGGGGCCGCCCCTTATAACCCTATATGGTCTGCATCTCCTCCTTAGTTAGTCATGGTCTATTCATTATTGAGTACTCTATTTCCTTTAAGGAACTCAGCATAATTTGAATTATCTCTGCATTTGTTTTATGTATCAATGGTCTTCTCCTTTTACACTGTAATTCCCATGAAGGTGAGAGCCATGTCTGTTTTTTTTTACCTTTTGTGTACCCAGTATTGAGCATATAGTTGGTATGGGGTGTTGTTGGTTTTCTTGATCTTCTTGTATGCAGGACACTTATCTTTACCAGCCCCTTTCACTTGGAAAGAGCCATGTTATAGGCAATGGTGTAAATGGCATTTAATTGACAGTGTGAGACCCTCCTGGGCTCTCTTCCATGGTGTGGAAAATCTTAAAGTAGTGTTTTGTGCTGAAGGTGCCACAAGATGGAAACAGACTGAAATGCTGAGGCACTGCACAGAGGAGCCTCACTGGAGAGTCGCAGAGACTCTGTGTAAGACAGACATAAAATTTTGTTGGAATAACACCCTGTGATGTGGGTGGGTTCATTTGTTATTGCAGCATAACGTAGTGTGTTGGTGGTTGTATTACTTTGCTAGGGCTGTTGTAACAAACTGGTGGGCTTAGACCACAGGCATTTATTTTCTCACACTTGTGGAGGCTAGAAGTGTGAGATCTAAGTGTCATGTTCCCTCTGAGGGCTGTAAGGGAAGGATGTGTTTCAGACCTCTCTCTCTGGCTTGAAGAAGGCCCCCTTCTTCCTATGTGCTTGTCTCTTCACATCATTTTCCCTCTATGCTTGTCTATCTTCAAATTCCCCCTTTCAGAAGGACATCCATCATATTGAATTAGTACTACTCTCCAGTATGATCTTAATTCAATGAATATTATCTGCAACAATCTGGTACCAACATAGGGTCACATTCTGAGGTGCTAGTGGTGAGGACTTCAACATTAGAATTTTGGGAGACACAATTCAACTCATAACAGTGATGATTATATACACATACGGAAGGGTTGAATAGATGAAGGTTTTTTTTGTTTTTTGTTTCCCTACTATCCTTTACCTGATATTCTCCCCCATGACTGAAATTTCCAAGAACAGGAGTATGTCCATTCAGGTGTCAAAAACTTAGGGAAAAAAATAACCATTTATGAATGAATCCTGCCCAAATGACACTACACACCCAGGGTTGCTTGTTTTTGAAGAACTTTGTTCTCAACCATTGTATTTATGCCCTCCTCGTACTGTGGTCAGTGTCTAACTGCCACTTCTTCCTCTAGTCTTAATTCTTGTCAATTTCCTTGTTCTAAGATGAAGACTGATGGTTCCTGGATTGGTCAGTTACTAACTGTACAACTTTAGGCAAGTTATTTATAGTTTTGAATTTCAGGTTTATATAGACAACATGAAGACAGTAATACTTAACATCATAGGATTTCTGTGAAGATGTAAAAAAGATAACAAAGCTAAGGTGGCTAGCACAGAAGTAGGCACATAATGGATACCTGAATGTTAGTTGATTAATAATAATAATGATGATGATGATGATGATAGCAACAACAGTGGTAGTAACAGCAATAATAATAGCTGCTAACATTTATTGAGTATTTCCTATGTGCTAGGAACTGTCCTAAGTGCTTAATAAATACGAGTTGATTTAATCTTCCCAATGAAGCTTAATGATATCGGCTCTGCTACTTCTCCTAATTTTTAGATGAAGCTGAGGCACAGAGTTTGAGTAATCTGCCCATGGACATACAAAGAGTGAGCTGCAGAGCCAGAATTGGAACTCATATAGTCTGGCTCTAAGGCAATAAAAAAAAATCAAGCTTATTATATAGAAAAAATTATATAAAACTCATATGGGAAAAAAAATAGAAACAACAACATTAACAACAAAAACTGAAGAACTCCTGAAACAGCTGCAGAAAACTGGAGATAAAACACTTTTAGACTGCCAAGGTTTTGGTTTCAGAGGAACTTTTTGCTTTAATCCACGTGGAGTTCTATGCTTTTGAAGTTGAGATAATTCGCGCTGTGATGCCAGGGAACATAGTTTTTTTTTTTTCTTTTCTCTACTCTGTGCCTTTTTACTAAACGTTTAAATCCAGTTACCATCATCCAAACAGTTTCAAACAGGGTGAACAAGTGCTGAGTCAGCCAACTGAAATCAGAAGAATTAACTATCTGATGGCAGGGCCAACCTCAGGCAGACCTGGAGGAGCTGGTGCCTTGTGGTGTGTCCTGGGTTCCGGGTTGTCCTGGTTTCTTCTTACAGCCCCAATGTCTGGTCAGCCCATGGTGAGTGGTTTGTGAGCTGATTTTAGCTGAAGTTTGTCTCTGTGACCTCCAGCCAGTTCTGTTGCAGCTGACATTTCTCACCTTCATAAAATTAACCTGGACGCAATCCTTCCTTGTTATTTTTATTTAAGTTCCTGTTGTTGGATAATGCTTGTCACCTTTTAAGAAATAAAAAACATTTTCACAAGGAACTCTAGATCAATGATTCTTAGCAGGGAGAAATTTTGTTCCCCAGGGGACATTTGGCAGTATCTAAAGACACTTTTGGCTGTCACTATTGTGGGTGATTGTGTGCTACACGTTAGGGATGCTGGTTGATATCCTACAAGGGTACAGGATAGGGGTGCTGCTTAATGTCCTAGCAGGTACAGGTTAGGGGTGCTGCTTAATATCATACAAGGCACAGAACTGCCCTCTACACTCCCCGCCTCTAGCAAAGCTAAGAGTTGCATGTTGCATGTCAAAGAATAAGACTGATATTTTGAAGATGGTGAGTTACTGTTGAAAGCATAGCACCATGATGTCCACAGTTTCTTCTTTGTTACATCAGGCTTTGGGCAAGAGGAAGAATATGAGATCCTTTAAGGCCCATGCATTTGATCCACCTGTCAATTGGGAATTCATTTGAGAAACTGACAAATCCTGGAGCGATTGTAACAAAATACGAGACAGTAGCCAAAAGAGTTAAGGATTTAAGCTTTTTAGGCAACATGGTTAGTGTTCACCTTCCTCTCTATTCAACATCTCTGAAATTGTGTGACTTCGGTAAATGTTTAGGTTCTCTGGGCTTCGGTCATTTCATTATTAAAATGAAGATAAGACTTCTACCTCATGTGATAGCAGCAAGGATTAAATGGGCTAACATTCTTTGAAAGGCTTAGCACATTATAAGCACTGAATAAATGCTAACTGTATTAGTAATAATATTAGTAATAATAGTAATGATTGCTATTATTAAAACAGCATTTTATATCAAAAAGAACACAAAATCTACAGTTAGAAAATTTCAGTTTTCTCATCTGTAACATTGGGATGATCAAGTTATAAGGGAGTATAAAAACTAACAATAATGACAGCAATAACGATAACAAGCATAATACATACATAATAATGTTGTTTGTACTAGGTACTGTTTCAGATTCTTTGCAAGTTTTAACTGATTTAATTCTCATAGCAATCCTATGATGTGGATAATACTATTATCATTGTTTTTGTAAAAAAAGGTTAAAGTGCATTGTAAACTATAAATCTCACAAAAATATTGATTGCTATTACTGGTCATATATTTCAAAATTTTCTCCCTACATTATCTCTTTAGCTCCATTTGACATCCCATGACAACCTTAAGTGATATTTGATGTCCTTACTTCAAAGGTATTTACACCAGTCTTGTTTTCCACTAAAAGATGGACAACATACTAATTATTTAATGGAAGCAGAGACATGACTCTACATTTCCCACCATTAACTTTCTCCCAAATGTCAAGACCAGAGCCAGCTCATTGTGGTCTTTCCCCTGGTCCAGGCTCTGGCCCAGACTGATACTTCAGATGCTAAAGGGCCTTCCTGACAGAAAGTACACATCGGCCTAAGGTGTCCTTTGCCATATCTCACTCAAAATAGGTTATAGGGAAAGGATGTAAGGTGCAAGGGATTTTGTGATGTTTTTGTTATTCTGATCAGAAGGGCCAACATCCACCCAAAAAATCTCACCCCAAATCTATTTCCATTCTAATATTTGTGAAGAAGGAGGAGGGGAAAATAAATCTACACGACTATCTTCCCTCATGGCTCCATCATGTGGCTGGTGAATTGATGTGATATGTGATGACTAGAACTTAGATTCCTCTGGTTCTGTGCTGGTGTCACACTCGTATCATACAGCTGCCACACCACAACTTCTGCTTTGATATTTTGTTGCATTGCTTTCTGGGAATTTGATTTGTGGATGATTTCTGATACTTGGCAAGAAATTATCTGCCAGATCTGGGCAAATTTAGCCTAGATTCTGGTGGAAATGAAAGGAGAGTTGTTCCTCCCCCCCCCCCACCAATTTGTATGCTCAAGAGAAATTGTTGTTTACACCTTCTTTATAAGCTGAGAGGATAATTACAGGGATGTTATTCAAAATGTATTGTGAATTAACAGAAAGATGCTTGACCCAAACAAGGAGAAACATTTTATTATGCCAACTTTTAACATTCTTTGGATACTTTAATTTGATAATATTTTTTCTTTCTTTCTTTCTTTCTTTCTTTCTTTCTTTCTTTCTTTCTTTCTTTCTTTCTTTCTTTCTTTCTTTCTTTCTTTCTTTCTTTCTTTCTTAATTTATTGGGGTGACAATTGTAAATAAAATTACATATATTTTAGGTGTACAATTCTGTATTACATCATCTATAAATCCCACTGTGTGTTCACCACCCGGAGTCAGTTCTCCTTCCATCACCATATATTTGATCCCCCTTACCCTCATCTCCCTCCCCCCACCCCCCTTACCCCCTGGTAACCACTAAACTATTGTCTGTGTCTATGAGTTTTTGTTTCTCATTTGTTTGTCTTGTTCTTTTGTTGTTTTGGTTTATATACCACATATCAGTGAAGTCATAGGGTTCTCTGCTTTTTCTGTCTGACTTATTTCGCTTAGAATTATACTCTCAAGATCCATCCATGTTGTCACAAATGTTCCTATATCATCTTTTCTTACTGCCGAATAGTATTCCATTGTGTATATATACCACAACTTCTTTATCCATTCATCTATCGAAGGACATTTTGGTTGTTTCCATGTCTTGGCCAGCGTAAACAAAGCTGCAATGAATATTGGAGCACACTTGTCTTTATGTATAAATGTTTTCAAATTTTTTGGGTAGGTACCCAGGAGAGGGATTGCTGAGTCATATGGTAACTCTATTCGTAATTTTTTGAGGAACATCCACACTGCCTCCACACTGACTGCACCAGACTGCATTCCCACCACAGTGTATGAGGGTTCCTTTTCCTCCACAGCTTCTCCAACACTTGTTACTATTTGTTTTGTTGATGATAGCCATTCTGACTGGGGTGAAGTGATATCTCATTGTGGTTTTTATTTGCATTTCTCTGATAATAGTGATGTTGAGCATTTTTTCATATGTCTATTTCCATTTGTGTGTCCTCTTTGGAGATATGTCTCTTCAAGTCCTCTGCCCATTTTTCAATTGGGTTGTTTGTTTATTTGTTGTTGAGCTACACGAGTTCCTTGTATATTTTGGATATTAGCCCCTTATCGGAGGCACTGTTTGCAAAAATCTTCTCCCATTCAGTCTGTTGTCTCTTTATTTTGTCGATGGTTTCTTTTGCTGTGCAGAAGCTTTCAGGTTTCATATAGTCCCATTCGTTTATTTTAGCTTTTACTTCCATTGCCTTTAAAGTCAAATTCATAAAATGCTCTTTGAACCCAAGGTCCATAAGTTTAGTACCTATGTTTTCTTCTATGCAGTTTATTGTGTCAGGTCTTAAGCTTAAGTCTTTGATCCATTTTGAATTAATTTTGGTACATGGTGACAGATAGCAGTCCAGTTTCATTCTTTTGCACTTGGCTATCCAATTCTCCGAGCCCTATTTATTGAATAGGCTGTCTTTCCTCCATTGTATGTTTTTATCTTCATTGTCAAAAATTATCTGTCCATATTTATGTGATTTTATTTCTGGGTTCTCAATTCTATTCCATTGGTCTATGTGTCTGTTTTTCTGCCAATACCATGCTGTTTTGAGTATTGTATCCCTGTAGTACAAGCTAAAGTCAGCGAGTGTGATACCTCCAGTATTCTTTTTTCTTAATATTGCTTTGGCTATTCGGGCTCTTTTGTGGTTCCAAATAAATCTGATGATTTTTTGTTCTATTTCTTTAAAAAATGCCATTGGGATTTTGATGGGGATTGCATTAAATCCGTATATTGCTTTGGGTAATATGGCCATTTTAACTTTGTTGATTTTTCCAATCCATGAGCATGGAATGTCTTTCCATTTCTTTGTGTCTTCTTCAATTTCTTTCAAAAATGTCTTATACTTTTCAGCATATAGGTCCTTCACATCCTTGGTTAAGTTTATTCCTAGGTATTTTATTCTTTTTGCTGCAATTGCAAAGGGAATTGATTTTTGTATTTCTTTTTCTGAGATTTCATTGTTAGTATATAGGAATGCAATGGACTTTTGTACATTGATTTTGTAGCCAGCAACTTTACTGTATTCGTTGATTGTTTCTAATAGCTTTTTGGTGGAGTCTTTGGGGTTTTCTATATATAGCATCATGTCATCTGCAAAGAGTGATAATTTAACTTCTTCATTCCCAATTTGGATGCCTTTTATTTCTTTCTCTTGCCTGATTGCTCTGGCAAGGACATCCAACACTATGTTGAAAAGCAGAGGTGATAGGGGACAGCCCTGTCGTGTTACTGAACGTAGAGAAAAGGGCTTCAGTTTTTCACCATTAATTATGAGACTAGCTGAAGGCTTGTCACATATGGCCTTTATTATGTTAAGGTATTTTCCTTCTATACCTATTTTATTGTTTTAATCATAAATGGATGTTGTATCTTGTCAAATGCTTTTCCTGCATCAATTGATATAATCATATGATTTTTGTCCTTTATTTTGTTAATGTGATGTATCACATTGATGGATTTGCGGATGTTGAACCATCCTTGTGCCCCAAGGATGAACCCCACTTGGTCGTGATGAATAATCTTTTTAATGCATTGTTGTATTTGATTTGCTAGAATTTTGTTTAGGATTTTTGCATCAGTATTCATCAGATATTGGTCTGTAGTTTTCTTTTTTTGTGCTGTCCTTACCAGGTTTTGGTATCAGGGTAATGATGGCCTCATAAAATGAGTTAGGGAGTACTGTCTCTTCTTCAATTTTTTTGAAGAGTTTGAGCAGGATTGGTATTAGTTCCTCTTTGAAGTTGTGGTAGAATTCACTAGTGAAGTCATCTGGTCGCGGACTTTTGCTTTTGGGAAGGTTTCGGATGACTGATTCAATTTCTTTACTGGTGATTGGTCTGTTTAGATTTTCCAGTTCTTCATGGTTCAGCCTTGGAAGGCTATATGTTTCTAAGAACTTGTCCATTTCTTCTAGGTTATTGAATTTGGTGGCACAAAGTCCTTCATAGTATTATTGCATGATCCTTTGTATTTCTGTGGTGTCCGTGATAACTTCCCCTTTTTCATTTCTGATTTTGTTAATTAGTGTCTTCTCTCTTTTTATCTTAGTGAGTCTAGCCACTAGTCTAGGGTTTGTCGATTTTATTAATCTTTTCAAAGAACCAGCTCTTTGTCACATTAATTTTTTCTATTGTCTTTTTGTTCTCTATTTCATTTAGTTCTGCTCTGATTTTTGTTATTTCCTTTCTTCTGCAGACCTTGGGTTTCACTTGTTCTTCTTTTTCTAGTTCTTTATGGTGTAACATGAGGTTATTTATTTGGGATTTTTCTTGTTTCTTGAGATAGGCCTGTAATGATATAAATTTCCCTCTTAAAACTGCTTTCCCTGCATCCCCCAAATTTTGCTGGATGTATTTTCATTGTGATTTGTTTCTATGTATCTTTTGAGCTCTACTCTGATTTCTTCTTTGACCCAGTCATTCTTTAAAAGTATGTTGTTTAATCTCCATGTATGTGTGTTTTTTCCTGCTTTCTCTTCGCAGTTGATATCCAATTTCAAAGCCTTGTGATCAGAGAATATGCTTGATATGATATCAATCTTCTTAAATTTGCTGAGGCTGATTTTATGTCCCAATATATGGTCTATTTTGAGAATGTTCCATGTACACTAGAAAAAGAATGTATAGTCTGATGTTTTTGGATGAAGTGCTCTATATATGTCAATTATTTCCATTTCATCTAATGTGTCATTTAGGGCTGCTATTTCATTATTTATTTTCTGTTTGGATGATGTATTCATAGCTGTCAATGATGTATTTAAGTCCCCTAGTATAATTGTGTTTTGGTCAATTTCTCCCTTTAGTTCTGTTAGTAGTTGGTTGGTATATTTCGGTGCTCCCTGATTGGGGGCATAAATATTGATGACTGTTATGCCTTCTTGTTGTATAGTCCCCTTTACCATTATGAAATGTCCATCTTTGTCTCTTGTTATCTTTTTCACCCTGAAGTCTGTTTCATCTGATATCATTATGGCGACAGCTGATTTTCTCTGGGTACCATTTGCTTGGAGTATCAATTTCCACCCTTTCACTTTGAATCTATGCTTGTCCTTGTAGCTGAGATGTGTCTCTTGGAGACAGCATATGGTTGGGTTTAGTTTTTTGATACAATCTGCTACTCTGTGCCTTTTTATTGGTGAGTTCAGTCCATTTACATTTAGGGTGATTATTGATACATGATTATTTCCTGTCATTCTATCTTTAGTTTTCTGGTAAGGCTGTATCTCCATTGTTTCTTTGCCTTTTTGTTTTTGTCTATTATTTCTGTGTGGTGGTATTCTATGATGTTTCCCTCTGTTTCTTCTTTTATTACAGTATGTATTTCAGTTCTGGATGTTTTTTGAGTGGTTACCCTTAAGTTTATGTAAAAGAAAGTTTAATATTTAGAGTATTCCATTTTCTTCAGCACACTTACTTTCTCCATTCCCATATTCTGGTTCAGGCCTTTACTCTCTCCCTTTTTATGTTGCCACACATTGTCCATGTTGATGGTGGTCGAGTAGCCTCCTTTAGTATTTCTTGTAGTGCAGGTCGTGTATTAGAAAATTCCCTCAGCTTCTGTATGTCTAGAAAGGTCCCTATTCCTCCTTCATATCTAAAGGATATCTTTGCTGGATATATTATTCTTGGCTCATAATTTCTCTCTTTCAATAGTTTGAAAATTTGGTTCCACTCCCTCCAGGCTTGTAGAGTTTCTGCTGAAAAATCTGATGATAATCTAATGGGCTTTCCTTTGTAGGTTACAGTCTTCTTTTCCCTGGCTTTCTTGAGGATTCTTTTTTTGTCATTGATTTTAGACAGATTCAATAAAATGTGCCTTGGAGAAGGCCTGTTGGGATTGAGGCAATTGGATGTTCTACTTGCTTCTTGGATTCGAGGATCCAGTTCTGTCCACAAGTTTGGGAAGTTCTCATCAACAATTTGTTTGAATATATTCTCTGTTCCCTTCTCTCTTTCTTCTTCTGGTATGCCCATTATTCTTATGTTGCTTTTTCTGATGGAGTCAGAAAGTTCTTGTAGAGTTCTTTCATTTCTTTTAGGTCTCAAATCTTTTTCTTCTTCTATCTGTGTCATTTCCAGGTTTCTATCTTCGATGTCACTGATTCTTTCCTCCATCTGGTCAACTCTACTACCTACGCTTGTTATTTCATTCTTAATTTCTTCTATTGAGATCTTAATCTCCAGAAATTCCATTTGGTTCTTTTTTAAAATTTCAATCTCTTTCGTAAAATGCTCATGTTGCTCTTTGATTGCATTTCTGAGTTCATTAGATTGCTTTTCTGTGTTTTCTTGTATCTCATTGAGGTTTTTCAGAACTGCAATCATGAATTCTCTGTCATTTAAGTCACATACTTCCATATGTTTAAGTTCATTTTCTGGAGACTTTTCACTTTCTTTCTGAGCTGTCTTGTTGCCTTGGTTATTCATGGCAATTACTGATTTATTATTTCTCTTCCTAGACATCTACAGGAGTGGCTTCTGCAACAGATTGATAGGAAGAGGTCTTTCTTTTGTTTTTCAGTACTTGTTGGTAGAATGTTTTATTTTCTCTGCGACTGCCGCCTTTTTTTCCCTCTCTCACACAGTATTGCTATGTTTTCTCTGCACTATTCCAGCTTCTCACACAATGTGGGGATTCCCTGGGAGACGGGCTTCTCCTCTGTTAACAGTTCACCTGGGTAATAGGGAGCCACGTCCCTGTGGAGATGCGGAGAGCTTTTGAAGTTCTGAAGCTCTATCTGCACCAGATTCAGAGCCCGTATGTTTCAGCAGTTCTGTTTACTCCTGAAGGGATCCGCTCAGATAGGTGAGGTCAGGGGCGGGGTGAGTTGTGAGAGGTAGCCCAGAGCAATGGCGGCGACCACCACCCCAGCCGGTCCCTCTTCCACAGCTGCCTCCCCTTTGCCGGAACTAGTTGAGCTGCGAATCTGTGTCTGCGGTCCGCAGTTCTCAGAAAAGCAAATATTTTCTTCTTTTGATCTGACACTGCTACTGTTCTGCTTCTAGCACCAGGCAGGTGGGGACGGGGCGAGCTCTGGGAGTGTAGGGAGGGGGCGGCTAGTCTCAGTGCCTAAGGCTTCCGTTCTCCGCTCGGCAGTGAGGGCTTAAACCACCGTTTTCAGGACTTCTTCCCTCAGTCTTTTCTCCAAGGTCTCTGCCATGAGCGTTGGGTTCAGCCGTGTTATATGCTGCCCCCTCAGCCCTGTGGGTTGTAAGCGAAGCCCTAGCAGTCTGAGCTCTTCTCTCTCCCGCAGCTGCAGTAGTTCCAGGATGCAGTGAGCTCGGAGCACTGAGCTAGGTCTGCGTCCTGTGCCCGCGCGGCTCCGTCTCCGCACTTCTCCCTTATCTCCTCCCCCGCTCGCACGATTTGCCCACCTTTAAGTGAATTCAGTAGTGGGCCTCTTCGTCCTGCCTGTCTGCTGTGCAGGGAGTCCTTTGTGGAGTTATTGTTTTTCGATTAGTTGTAAATTCCAGGGGAGCTTTACAGAGGCTCACCTCATGCCGCCGCCATTTTGATTTGACTGATAATATTTTCTTAATTGCTTAATGTTGCAGTAATGCCTTTCCTCCTGTCATTTTGTTATTCAAGTAGCAGCCATAGATTAGAAAATATTTCTGGGAATCTACCTGCATTGTTATATACTGTCTCTGGTTACAGTTGATATTTTTAGCAAGATTACTATTAGGAAAGGAAATAAATTGAAATGAAAAGAAAATATATAGTTATAACCTCAAATCTAAAAAGGCATGTGTGTTTTATTCTTCTAGTGGTAACACCAACGTCCTTATTCTTCCTCTGACATAGATTATTGCATATTTTTTTGGTTCATGTTTAATGCTAAATCTCTTGTTTTAACTAGAAGGATTCTCTCATTCATAAGTAAGTACTGAAACTGTGCTAAAGAGGCAAGAGTCATATATAGTTTTAAATAAATAATTTTAAAAAGCCACTGTGAGGATTTTCCTTCTTGTTAGTTTTTCTTTAATTCTAGAAACATACTGATTTTCTAAATGTAACATACAATTTTGTATAAATGTTTAAATAAGAGAGCTGATGATTTTTTCCTTTGAATTAATAGTGTCTATTGTCATTTTATGGTCTGTTGGTTTAACAGTGATTTTTCTAAACTTATCTTTGGTGTGTGGATATTGCACAATTTATTTTTTCCTATAATTTGTTCCAGATAATAATCCCTGATATCACACCAGGAAATTTCTGTGTAATGTAAATTTCAATGTTAAATTATTTATTGCATATAAATTTTCTATCAGAAGGGGAACAACACACTGAATCCACTAATGCTGGTCGAATAGCAAGTTAATGGCTTATTTCAACTGATTTTGCAAGAACAAAGAGACATGCTAACCTTGATGACAGCGTGCAATTAGCCAAATGCCTAGGGAATAGGTTTTCTATAGTCCACATTAAGTCTGCAGAACTACAAAGGTAGCAACTACTTTCTAAGCCATATTCTTTATTGGATTATTACCATTAAACACGCAGAGATATAGTGCTGAAATCAGTAATAATACACTTGAGTGGGTAGAGGTCTTCTCTGACAGGTTGTCTACTTAGTGAATGCCTCATAGTAGGGTGCTGTTCAGGCCCAGGAAGTATACGGGATATGACCCCTTAGAGATATCATTGCTTTACTTTTCCAGTTTAAAAATTAGATCTGAGGAGGTAGCATGATGACTAGCAGTGAAGATCCAAATTATTGGCTCTTGAATACAGATTTCAGCAACGACTCCACTTTTTCTTTTAGGTAGATTAGAAAGCAAACAGCTATCCAGCCAGGTTGGATTCGCGGCAGCTTCAACAATATTTTAGCTATGACTCTGGCTTCATGAAAATTAAAAACATCTGCTCTTCAAAAGACACTGTTAAGAGAATGAAAGGTAAATCATAGACTGAAAGGACATTTTTTTTTTGCAAATGATGCATCTGCTAAAGGATTTTTATCTAGAATATATAAAGAATGCTCAAAACTCAATAATAATAATAATAAAAATAATACAAAATAGATAAAAAATTTGGAAGAGACACTTCATCAAAGAAGATTTATAGATAGAAATAAGCATATGAAAATATACTCAACAATTTGATTGTAGGGAAATGCAAATTAAAACCACGAGACACCAGTATATGCCTATCAGAATATATACAATTTAATAAAAGACTGACCTTACCAGGTTTTGTGAGAATGTGGAACAACTGTAACAATCATAAACTATTAGAGGAACTGTAAAATCAGGCAACTAATTTGGTAAACTGTTCTTAAAAATTTGATCATTCATATACTACATATATCATCAGCCATTCTACTCCTGAATTTTTATGCAAGATAAATGAATGCATATGTCCACACAATGACTTATATGTGAATGTGATGGCTGCTTTATTGGTAATAGCTAAAAACTGAAACAGCCTAAGTGGCTATCCATCAATAGGAGAATGGATAAAGAAATTGTGATGTATGAGTATGCATATAATATAATATTACTCAACAATAAAAATCAATGAATGATTAATATACACAAATAACGTTGAATTTAAAAATAATTATATTAAGTGAAAGAAGCCAGACACAAAAGAGTATATACTATATGATTCCATTCATATAATATTCTAGAAAATGCAAATTAATCCAGAGTAACAGAAAGGAAATCAGTGGATGTCTGGAGGCCGGGACTCAGGGAGGAATAGGAGATGGGAATCTATAGGAGCACAAGGACACTTATTTGGAGTGATGGATATCTGGATTGTGGTCATGGTTCCATACGTATACTCCTATGTAGATGTCAAAACTTATTAAATTGTACACTTTAAGCATGTGAAGTTTATTGTATGTCAATTATACCTCAATAACCCTATTACAAAAAATATAAAAGCTCTTAAAGATACTCATGCCCCTTTTTGTAGAAACAATTCAACAATATGTGATTTTGAAGAGAATAAAGCATTCCACTCCATGAATTTTTCCTTTATCTTATCAATTAGACATATAGCCATCTTTCTCTTTTCTTACCTTATCACTCTTCCATTACTTATTATTTTTTATCTTCTATTCTAGTTATTTATAGTCATTTGTTTAGTCATTTGACGAATATTTATTGAGCATGTTCTCTGTGCCAGGTAGTGTTCTATCTTCTGAGGATGCATTAGTGAGCAAAACAGAGTGACCTCCCTGTTGAAGCTGATGTTCTAGAGGAAAACAGATACTGATACATGTCCATACAAATTACTAACACTGTTGCAGAAAGTGCTATATAAAGAGAAGTGAAAGGCCCTAAAAGGGAGATCATAGAGATCTGACCTGGTCTACAGGGTGTTGGAAGTCTTAATTGAGGAAGTGATACTTGATACAAATTCCTTGAGAAAAGATATGGGTTCCCTTATGGACTCAAAGGTTGCCTGTCTCCAGGCAGATGTTCTGTATATGTTTTGGAATTAAGTGAGATATTTCTTTATACTAAGTTTAATATTTTGTTAACAGTTTGTTTCTCCCCTTTTCAAAGTAGCCTCTGAATACCTAAAGCATTATTTAACAAATAAAACAAGTCCTCACGAACAACCTTTGTTTATTGAAGAAAAATTCTTGGGAACTTGGGTGTGGAACTATGGTTTACGCCCTAAAAGGCAATAGCCTTGGATGCTGATGGGATGCTAATAGGAAAGAAATATTACCATGTTTTACATACACCTCTGAGTTAGGAGTCCAGCAGATGGAGCTTAGTAAAGCATGATGGAGACAGGAGGGGCAACTAGCTCAGAGGGATCATCCCATAGTGAGTATGGCAAGTATGAGATTGGAAATGGTATCCATCCTATTTATCTCTTTGTTTTTTGTGTCTTTAAAATCTTGATATACATATCTTTACTTTTTATCCTGCCTTTTTAATTTAATTCACCATAAACCCATGACAAAATTGTACTAATTGAAGAAAGATAAGTGAGGGGGAAATGTTCAGGAACTTATTTTATTAAGGAAGGTGTCTAAATTGCCTGTTCACTTTCCATGGTTGCACTGATTAATTCTTATTTATTTTTTTGAGACTGATTTTTCTTAACATATATTTTCCCCTAGAGTTCATGAAAGATGGGACGGAGAACCAAAGTGCTTATAGTAGCTTGATCTCTTAGGACACCATTATTCTTCCCAAACTCACACTTTAATGACTAGCTGAAATCTCCCTCTAGCCAACAGGCCTGCATTTGGAGGTTTGATAAAGCAAGTCTTATATATGGTTTTTCTCATTATCTGGATCCATGTCAGGTGTTTTTCAAATAAATTTCAACTAATATTTACTCAAGATCAATACTCTACCCAGAATGCACATTGTCTCTCACCTAACACAGACAAGTAAATAAATTTAAGATGCTATCTTTTTGAAATGGCTATTTAAAAATCTGAGCTAAGGCTATTTTAGATATAATGCATGCAGTGATTTATTTTTAAAAGTTGCCTCTAAGATGTTACTTTTTATTTTCTTTTACATACCTAGGTGCTCAATCCCAAGCTTTAACTTACTTGGAAGATCAGGTTATATAGCAAACTTTGCTCTGAAAACTCTGAAATGGGCTTTGGTCAAAGGCGGTATAACAAAACTTGATCTAAAGAAGAGCATCAAGAAAACCAAGTAGCCTTATTTAACACTTTTATGCACCATGGCGTGGAGTGAGGTGAGATGGAATTAGATGTTACTTCCATATTACGAGAAAAATCTTGGAAAAGGTCTATGACCATCAAGGAGGTTGAAGGTGCCAAACATTAGGAGAAATTTTTTAATCAACACATGCTTTCTTTGCTTCTCCCTCCCTGGTGAGATTCTGACATGCTTTCCTAGAGGATGTCTACCTTATCTCCCTCACAAACCTCTCCCTTGCCCCCTTCAACACTTCAGTGAGCCTCTGTTAACTGAAATAAGTGATTTTCCTAGCCCTTAGGTATGTTGGATGGTGGAAAAAAAAAAACAAAAAACAAAGATAAGGGCGTTAACATAGAGGAATCAGAAATGTATAACTCAATGATCTCAGGTCTGCTGCATATCAGGATCACCTGGGGAGCTTTTGAAATGTGGTAGTGCCCCTTCCCACCCCAAAATTCTGATTTAAGTGGTCTGGAGTGGTTCCAAGTATTGGTACTTTTAGAAGTCCCCTTGTAGTTTCTGCTCTGTAGGCAGGGTTGAGAATCAATGTTACAAACTCATCATTATCCTGTTATTCCAATTTTTAAAAAGATTTTATTCACTGTTTTATTTGCTATGTCTTTATTATTACACAACCAGTGTTTTTTCAAAGAAACATTTATTAGTTTTAGGTGTACAAAACAAAATAGTGGTTAGACATTTATATACCTCACAAAGTGATCACCCCAATAAGTCTATTACCCATCTGACACTGTACATAGATATTACAATATTATTGACTATATTCCCTGTGATGAACTTTATATCCCCATGACTATTTTTTTAAAATTATAGTTGACATTCAATATTATTTTATATTAATTTCAGGTATATAGCATAGTGGTTAGACATTTGTATTCTCCACACTGTGCTTTACATCCCTGCGACTATTTTGTAACTACTAATTTGTACTTCTTAATCTCTTCATCTTTCTCACCCAGCCCCAAAACCACCTCCCATCTAGTAACCATCAGTTTGTTCTCTGTATCTATGAGTCTGTCTCTGTGTTGTTTGCTCATTTATTTTGTTCTTTACATTCCACATATAAGTGAGCTTATCTGTTATTCCAAGTTTAAACAGAGGTTTTCATAGTCTTTATGACCAGTTCTAAACAAGACACTTCTAAATGTCTTCCCCTCCTCTCAGTTCTGCTCATTGATCAAATTCATACTAGATCAAAGGAAAGGATTTAGCAAACGGCTTGTTACCTCTGTGGACACTGGCATAGTAACTGGCCTGATAGTAATTGCCGTGAGGCTGAACAAGTGACAAATCAAGGTACCACATCCCCCAGTCACACGATGGAAAGGGCTGTATCTGGAGTAATGACAAGCAGAGTGGCCCAGCCCAAGGTTTTTCTCTAAACGGACAAGTTCTCACAAAGGATCTTTGTTATTGCAGAAAAATTACTTGGGAACTTGGGGGTGAAGCTGTCTATTGTTTATGCTTTATAAGGCAGTAGCCTTGGATGCTGATGAGATACTAACAGGAAAGAAATATTACCATCTTTTACGCACACCTCTGAGATAGGAGTCCAGCAGACTGAGCTTAGTAAAGCATGATGGGGATAGTAGAGGCAACTAGCTCAGAGGGATAGTCCCATAGTGAGTGTGGCAAGTATTAAATTGGAAAAGATAAAACCTGGGTTCTACTCATGGTTCTGGCAGAAATAAACCTTGTTACCTTTAGAAGTTTCTTTGGTTTTGGTGCCTTTTTTTCTTCACCAAAGGGGGCCTGGGATGAGATTTGATATCTAAGACTTTTTATACTTATAATATTGTGTTATCCTCCAAGATCTTTTTATGGATACTTATCGATTGAGAAATATAATGGAGATGTTGGAGGAAACAGACCCTCTTCATTTATTTAAAATGATAATAGAATATTAAAGCCAGAATTTAGTCAGTCACACATTTTGTGAGCACCTCCTGCGAGTAAAGGGCTGTGCGAGGATGGGGAGTTGAGCATCAAAAGAAGCCAGTTATGGTCCCTGCCTTTCCCAAACTGGCACTGCATGGGAAGACAGAGGAAGCCACCCAAGTGGCTGATAGAATGCCAACTCAGATGAATGATCTAACAGAGGGTCAAAGATCAATGGGGAAATCGGGGGGGGGGAACAAAGATTATTTAACTTCATCATGATGATTAAGAATGGCTTTATAAAATCTACTTTCATTCCTTGGAGGTGTTGGAAGACATTTGTTTGTGGTGGTGGACTCTTGGAAAAGGCTCCATGTCCTTCTTATTTGTAAACCCTATGGTGTTAGCTGGGCACCTGTGTTGGCTGGGTGCCCAGTACAGGCTATTCTTGACTGATTGTAGAATAGAAGTTATTGTTGGTATTGTTTTCAAACCTCTTTCATCCAAGAGCAGCATTAGCAGTGGCCTGGCACGTGCTGTATAGATTTGTCATCATATTACAAGGAGCAAAGCCATTTGGCTGTGCCTCACTCCAGGCCTCTCTGCTGCACTGTACTGGATTCTCTTATTAGAAGTACATAATCCAATGGCACTTCCACAAATTGGTCGAGCTGTGGTGAGCTTGTGGTGATTCTCAGCATGGAGTCTGGATGAGCAGCCTCCTGTACCTCACACAGTCCCTCTCTCATCGTGACAGCCACTGGACACTGGTTCAACAAGCACTATCACTGGAATGTAATGACAATGCCCGGAAGGATTATAAACAGAATGTACCCAAAGAAGTTTGTGATGCCTGTGAGTGCCAAGAGGAACAGATGGTACTGCAGAGGATGTTTAGGAAGGCCATTAGGACAACTTAACTTATCAGAAGACTGTGACAGGAGACTCATGATGCACAATAACGATAGGCTTAGGTAGTGGAAACACAGAGAAATGATGTTGGGTACTAAGTCATGGTAAAGATAGCAGAGGCATATAAGGCAATGTCAGATACTCAAAGAAATTATACCTATTGCTTAAAAACTACTTTTATTTGAGGGCAAGAGTGAATATAGACATAATATATCTACATAGGAAGTCCCTACTTTTAGATGGGACCATTTAGGTTCCAGCTAATGGGGGTCCTTGGCCATGGTCTGTAGGAAGGAACATCAAATGCCGGGAAGTGGATATGGAGCACGTTCATTGTAAATAAGGCCCCAGTGTGTGCTCACTCCCCGCTGATTGTTGAGACCCTGAGACCAGAGAAGAGTCCATGATATTAGCTCCAAGAGGCCAGAATCTGGATCTTATTGAGACTATAGACCAGAAAGACACAAATGATTTTGGAAGAATCAGAATCAGTGCTCACACCTCTCAAGGCTTCAGGTCATCTCTTAGCCCTGCTTTTGAGACAACTCCTTCCCCTCCCCACCCCCCAACCTCATGCAGCAGAGGCTGCATGAGCAGATGGTTGCACAACAAAAGACTGATCCAATTCACTGTGTGATCTTTTTTACCGAGATGACAACACTTACAGTGATGCGAGCTTTAAATGAAGGAATGATAGAATGTTAGAGCTCAAGGTTAATCAGACAGACATTTAGTGAACAGCTATTGTGAGCAAAGGTCTGTGTGTGAACTTGGGATTGAGCATATAAGGAGCCAAATTTGGTCCCTTTCTTTCCTGACGGTCACCTTATGGAAGAGCAGAGGTACCCATGCAAATGGCCCATAGACGCCAACCCAGAGGAATGATTTAATAGGGGTACAGAGTTCAGTTGGGAAATGAGGCTGATAAATAAAAGTCTTCTAGATTACATTCTTCAATTAACGGATGAGGAGTGGAAGACCCAGACAGTCACACAGCAAGGTGGTCGCAAAACTAGAACTGGAAACCATTTCCCCTAGGGAAATCTGTGAAGATGTCCATCACCATGTCCTCTGATTCAGCATTGTGTTTCCAAGATTACAACATTCAGCAAATTACATTTTTAGTTTGTATTGTATGCAGTCATTTTAAATGGAAATTTTTTGTTTGTGGTTAAACTCATGTATCCCTTATGGAGTCACCATCTGGAAGGTAAAACGCATGAAACAAAACAAAAGAAGCTATATTTTGTGACATAATCTTATTTCTCTGTCAGTTTGAGGACCACCCTGGCTTGTCCATATCGGAGTCTCCTTTCCTTCCAAAGTGAGGAGGAACCCTATTTGGACAGTTTACTTATCCTGTTTAGTAAGAGCCTTGTTGTTCAGTATCATCCTTGGATCAGAAATATTGGCGTCACCTGATGACTAGTAAAAAATGCAGAAGCTCTGCTCTCCCACAGAACCACTGAATTAGAAGGGGCATTTTAACAAAATCCCTTAATGATTTCTATGCACATTAAAGTTTTAGAAGCTCTGCCTTAGATTTCTCTCTGACTCCAGATTTGTAGTTCCCAATACTGACTTTAATGTCTCCATCTGGCTGAATCAGAGGCAGTTTTTATTGCCCTGCAAATGGAATTTATGATCATTTTTCCAAAGTGTCTCTTTTTATATTTTGAACTCAGTTGAAGGTGTCACTTCCCTACCCAATCCTAAACTAAGCTCCCAACACCAGGGTCATTTCTAGCTCCATCCTTTCTTTGCACCCTCCACATCCAGCAGATCCAAATGGAAATAACCCTACAGCATAAATGGCTCTCTAGGCTGCCTAGACTTCCCGCAGCACCTCTATTTCTTTGGTTAGGAAGGAAGTCTTCCCAGGAACAAAGCCTCCTTTTCTGTGTCTCCACTATTACCCCTACACACCACCACCACCACCATTCAGTTTCCCTTTAAAAAATATTTTCCATTCAGTTTCCCTTTAAAAAATATTTTCCATTCAGTTTCCCTTTAAAAAATATTTTCCATTCAGTTTCCCTTTAAAAAATATTTTCACTTTTCCCCCCAACTATGGGTCATCAGCCAAAACTGCTACAGGTATTTTGTGAGAGCTGTGGTTAACAACTGTGTTTTTTTCCTAGCAGGACACACCTGTACTCTCCAACCCCCTCTAATCTCTCTTTATCTATCTGTCTATCTATCGATCTATCTATCTATCTATCTATCTATCTATCTATCTATCTATCTATCTATCATCTATCATCTATCTACCTACCTACCTATCTGTATATATATACGTATGTATACATACATATATATGTATATATACACACACATATGCGACTTTTCAGAAATTTAAGATCCAAGTTTGTGGAAAAGCAATTGTCCAATCTGTTACACTGAACATTGCAAAGTTGTCTATTTTGTTCTAAAATAGTCAGAATACTTCAGTTATGGCTGTGCGATCATATTATTAGAAATAAGCTTTGTTTACTTCTGAATTTGGCAATTTAATAAAATAGATCATATTTTCTGACCAACAAAAGAACAAACAAACTGTTTTATGTGTCCTCCCTTTGGGAGAGAGGTTGTTATTAAAAATTACTCAGACTTAATAGCATTTTAAAAATTAAGTTATTTTCATACATTTTAGTACGACTATATATGGGGATGATGGGTTATTTCTAAGGACAATATGTTTAGACATTTTTTTTCTGAATAAACTATACCATTTGCTACATTTTATGTCCCTGATTTTAGTTTTTAGTTTAATGTAATTTCTGAAATTATTGGAAGGCAAAATCAAGAGTTCACTGGGAAACCTTGGGGGCTCTCACATGAATTATGCATTTTGTGAGTCACCTGTAGTTTTCAGTTGAATCTTCTATTTGTATGAAACACATACTGGAAGAATTATGTTGATTGCATTACAGGCTTCAGAGGGGAAAAAAAAAAGCAGATACAATGTTCTTTACTTGACATGTCAAGGATTTTATCCCCTCTGACCTTTTCACCTTCTCCCTATAAGTCACATCTCCAGTTCTTAAGTGTAATGACAACATTTGTTTATTTCCTTTGCTATATGAAATCTGATTTAAAATGGTTCTTTTCTTGCTCAAGTTTGGTGCCTATTTATTTATGTAATGAAAAACTACACCCTTTATTGTGACATTCACATATTAATGTTTAATGCAATGAACATGAAAAATATATCAAAGGTATTGCTTGTGATAAAACCTGAATCAGAGCCTGATCTGCTCCATATGGACACTAACGACTCCGGTGGTTTTGCGAGGCCACAGTGCTTGCTCCACAAGATTTTTAGCCCCCAGCTGAAAACCTTGGCCAAATGAATTCAGCACATCCCTTAGGATTTATTATATTAGGCTGGCTGACAATGAGTAAGGGACAGATTTGTTCCAACCCAAAAGGGCACACTGTTCCAGTGCAATGAAAAGTAGCCAACACTTCTGACTTCACATCTCCATTTCCATTCGATAGAGCTTTTTATAAACTTACAACCTAAATGAAATTCCAAGCTGAAGTTATACATTTATCATATTCTAACTGAGAAAATAGTTTTGTGTTCTTTCCCTATAATGATACCTTTTATTTTTACAGCAATTTGCGATCTGCAGTTTTCACTTCCGTTATCCCTTTTAGCCCTCACAATAACCCTGGTAGTTATTCTCTTATTGTTCTCATTTTTATGGATAATGGAGTTGATGCTCTGAGAGCAAAAGTGATTGTCCAAGGTCACACAGGTGGTAATTGAAGTCAGAACTCAAACCCAGGTCTTTTGACTCCAAGTAGAGCTGAAGGCTCTTTTTCTTTTTTTACAATACTCTGGGCTGTCTTGACCTTACAAATTGTAAAAGGTTTTCAGAATTTCTTTGGAAGGAGATTTGAAACACAGAGACATTTATAACGAGTGTTTTTCTTTCAACTAGGACCAACAGTGAGTCATTTCACTGTTTTCCCTCACAGCATTCTCATTTTGCATTCTATACACAAAATGGAGTGTTTGTTGCATTTGACAGTACTTTTAGGAAACTAGTTTTTAATATTAAATATTTCACTGGTGAATATTCAAAGGGGAATAGGCCTGACTCTATGGATAGACTGCTGTGTGACCTCGATAAGGTTACTTAACCTTTTTCATGTCTCTGTAAATGTAGGTGAAATCTTTCTCTTACTTGGCAATTGTAATGCATAATTAATTAGTGCTACTAGAGTGAAATCAAAGGCTTTACCACTGAAAGAAAGGGGAATACAGCACACAATCTTACTCTAGATATAATCACTGAGGCTAACTCTTCTGAGACCATGACTGCTAATTTGAAGCTGAGATCAATTTGCTGTCATTGATGACAGTAGGTAACACAATACAAAATTGGGACTATGTTTTTATTTTTTTTAACCACTATTTACTCTACCCCAACACAACACACAAAAATTCTCAAGGAGTGATTGTAAGATTTTTTTTTGTGTGTGTGTGCTCAGTCCTTCACTCAACCTCATCTGCATAGTTGTATGTCATATATGGTATCCTTTGGAAAAATTTCAGAGTCCTCAGAGGGACCTAATGACAGGTTTTGCTGTTATATCCCCATTTTTCTTATTTTTGGGGTTCAGTTTGCTAATGGCATTATAGTGGAGGTGTTGGTAATACAGTAGTACCTTGGTTTTCGAATGTCTCCATTGATGAACATTTGGTTTATGAATACCGTAACCCCAGAAGTAAATGCTTCAGGTTTTCGAACACGACTCAGAAGTCGAACATATCATTTGGCTTTAGCTGAGTGCAAGATCCTGAGGCCTAGCTGTTGGCTGTTTTCCAACGTTTCAGAATTTGTGAATTACATTAAAAAACCGAGGTATCACTGTATTAGTTGTTGTTAGAAATACCTTAATTAAAGAGTTCCTTGCAGAATTAGTCTATCCCGTTATGGAAACGGTTTGGGGATATCTTCTCTATTTGTGTTGTTCAGTCTGTTCACTGATGGAAAGGAGTTATATTCAGAATCACCAGAAATAGTGGTTCTGAATATAGAGACTGAGACAAAATATGTTATTATCTTTCTTTTAACTGATAAAAACACTGAGGATCTAAGAGGTTAAGGAATATGTTTACAGTTTCAGAGATAAATGTCAGAGTCAGAATTTAAATTAAACTTTGATGTTAAAACCCCCGGAAAAGATACAACAAAACAAAAACAAAGCAAAACAATAAAATATTACAGATACTCTCAGGTTGTATGGAAAGTCAGAGGACAGGCAGCTAACCTATGTAGATTGCTGTTTGATGATCAATGGTGAGTCAGAGGAATCATATTTGAACCTCAGGAAGGGGCGAGCATCTGAGCTGAGTCAGGAATGATGAGCAGGTATTCAGTAGGCCACAGCAGGCAAAAAATATTATTGGCAATAGCAGTAGGAGCAGCAGGAACAAGGGTACAAAAATATGGTAGTACAGACTGCATGCAGCCTTGCTTGACTGAAGAATACATGCCTCTGGGAATCCTAGGTCAAACCTTCATCTTCTATGTGGAGGAATATGACTTTGATCCCTGATACTGCAGGGCTAATGTGGTCATATTTGTGCTCTTTAAGAATCATTCTATGGGTGAAATGAAGAATAAAGAATGAAATTAAATGAAATAATGAAATGGAGATAAATAATTTCCATGGAGGAAGCATCCAGATTGGAGAGAAATTCAGAAGGTAGAATCCTTGAGACCTAGGGAGGTTCAAAGGCACATCAGGAAAATAAAGCCAGTAAGAAGTTACATTGAGGAACACACTCCTGAGCATAGCTTGTTTAACCACTTACTCTATGTCTGTACTTCAGTCCTGAATGTGGATGGAGAAAAAAACAATCCTTTAGACTAGTCCACTTTACATTCTCGAGCTACAGACAGCTACCCTCTGGGCTGCTTGGTGCTTAACACCACTCCTGTTGCATTTCTATGTTCCATTTTCTCTCGTGCTTTTTTAAGTTGCTAGATAATTAAAATGTATATTATAGAATTTTTTTGGTTTGTTTCAGTCATGTGGAATGTAAGAATTTTAGCTTTTTTTCAAAGTGCTTCTTTTCTTTTTTCTTTTAATTAAAGTTTATTGGGGTGACAATGGTTAGTAAAGTTACATAGGTTTCAAGTGTACAATTCTGTAAAACATCATCTATATATCATGTTGTGGGTTTACCATGCAGAGTCAGCTATTCTTCCATCACCATATATTTGATCCCTTTTATCCTTATCTACCACCCCTCTCCCCCATTAACCTCTGGTAACCACAAAACTATTGTCTATGTCTATGAGTTTTTGTTTCTTTATTTGTTTGTGTTGTTCCTTTGTTATTTTCAGTTTTATATCCCACATATCAGTGAAATCATATGGTTCTCTACTTTTTCTTTCTGATTTATTTTGCTTAGCATAATAATCTTAAGATCCATCCATGTTGTCACAAATGGCACTATTTCACCTTTTCTTATGGCAGAATAGTATTGTATTGTGTATATATACCATATCTTCTTTATTCAATCATCTATTGAAGGAAACTTTAGTTGTTTCCATGTGTTGGCCACTGTAAATAAAGCTGCAATGAACATTGGGGTACATACATCTTTATGAATAAATGTGTTCAGATTTTTGGGTATATACCCAGGAGAGGGATTGCATGGTCATGTGGTAATTCTACTCTTAATTTTTTGAGGAACCTCCACACTGCCTTCCATAGTGGCTGCACCAGTGTATATTCCCACCAACCAGTGTGTGAGGATTCCTTTTTCTCCACAGCCTCTCCAACACTCGTTATTATTTGCTTTGTTGATTATAGCCATTCTGACTGGTGTGAGGTGATATCTCATTGAAGTTTGTATTTGCATTTCTCTGATGATTAGTGATGTTGAGCCTCTTTTCACACACGGAACTGGCAATTAAGTTCACAACTCATCCTAGAAAAAATGCTGCATACCCCATTGCTTAATATCACTATAGTCACCTTCGAAGTACTCCTCTTGGAAAGCCATACACTGATGCCAGTGCCTAATCCCCATTCAAAGCAATTTTGCAACTCTTTTTCTGGAAAGGCCATCAGAGCTGTCGTCGTATTACACTTGATGTCCTGAATGTCACCAAAATGTCTTCCTTTCAATATTTCGTTTATTTTTGGGTAAATAAAGAAGTCATTGGGGGCCAGATCAGGTGAGTAGGTAGGGTGTTCCAATCCAGTTATTTGTTTACTGGCTAATAACTCCCTCACAGACAGTACCGTGTGAGCTGGTGCATTGTCGTGATGCAAGAGCCATGAATTGTTGGCGAAAAGTTGAGGTCGTCTAACTTTTTCACACAGCCTTTTCAGCACTTCCAAGTAGTAAACTTGGTTAACTGTTTGTGCAGTTGGTACAAATTCATAATGCATAATTCATCTGATATCAAAAAAAGTTAGGAACATCTTTGCAACAAATTTGCAAACTTAATTGTCTGACCTTCATATATAGGCAATTTTTTATTTCCAAAAACTTTTCTTGAAATGTAGTTTTAAATATTTATTATGTCCCATTGCTTTGTTTTCATTTTTGGGGGGTTACAATTATACATATTTGGAATTCTTCTATCTTTCCAGACTCTAGATAATGGGATATTATAGGGTTCAGGGCTTTGGGTCCTCTTTTATTTTGTTGTCAACACTATTGCCTAGGCATTCTCATCTAGTCGTATGGTTTCAAACGCCACATAAATGCTGTAGCTTTGAAGCCTAGTAAATATTTGTTGAATACATAAAATTGCCTTGTTAAAATGCATATTTTTGATTAAATTTTAAAACATCATTAGAAAAGATACATTTGCCAATCTCATTGTGGTATTCTATGAGCTAGATTCATTTTTATTTGGATTAAGCTAAGCAAAATCACGGAGATCCAATAAAAAACTGCATTCATGTCCTTAAACCAGTTTTTTTCTCTTATCCATATGCCACTTTAGGTTAATGTGAGAATCTGGGTTTGTATCTGAGGAAGCTAATCTTACTACTTAAACCAGAACACCTAGGGTCATTGAGCTCATTCCATTAGCACTGACAAGATTTTCAAAATTGTAGCTTCTTCTGAGAGAATAATATTCATACTATGAGACTGTCAATTTTGCATCTAAGATAACAAGTGAAAATTATTCTTTAGCTCTGTATACTGCAGAAATCTTATGTTCTGGAAATATATTTGATTTTTTATATTCCTCTTCAATAAGATCTCTTAACTCATTATTTCTACTTTAACTTGATGCTCAATAGCTGTTTCTCACGTTTCCTTAATTTGAATTTCTCTTTGATGATCCTACTTCCTGGTTGTCGCTCATCTAGTAAATATAGATGAGAAGTGTTTTGTGTTTTGTGGGAATGCTGATACTAATGCAGGCTGATTGCCATCTGGATCACATAAATGAAAATGCTGCATAAGTTAAAATGCGCTATAAATCAATGTTGTTAAGTTTGTTATGAGTATGATTATTATCATTGTTATCATGGATATGAACTTTTCTCAGTAAACTCAGGAGTTCAACAAATAATAATATTCCTTATTTTAAAAAAATCGATTTAAACTTATGTCAGAGCTCTCTTCTTGCTTAGCTAGCAGGAAATTCAATCTTATCATTGTTACTTACCTCCTCCCCTCAGGCAGAAATACGCAAAATTTTTTCAAGTTTGCCACTGGTCAATGGCAATTAGTCAAACAAACAGTGGTTAATGATGAAACTTCTCAGATTTTTTTCTATTTGGGTTGCTTTGCCGCTTCTTTTGCCATTAATACGGCAGAGGACTCTGGAGAGGCTGGGAGCCCATTGCCTAGAGTGCAACATTCCCATCTCATAAAACATAAGAAGAGTCCTCTCCATCGAAGTCCTGGTATTTTATCAGTTTATCAGAGTTTCTGAGATGGAATTGACTCTAGGCAGTTTAAGCAAAATAGGTACCCTATGTGACAATAAGTAGCTTATATAATTTCCAGAGGGGCCAGGAAAATGAATTTGGATGCTTTGCAGCCAGATAAATGCCCAGCCATATCATGGGACTGTTTTAAAAGAACAGGGAGACACCATTAGGCTACAGATGTCTATATTTTGTTTTACTGTTTCCTGGTGGCACAATAACATTTGGGGACACATACACTGGTTGGCACTAGGGAGCCTTTTCAATAGTTTGTTTACTTTGCATCTATTATATCCATGAACTTTGACCAGGATTGAGGCTCTATTCCTGCTGATTCTCTGGGCACCCTCAGAAGATCGTTTGGTGTATGCCATCAAGGGTAGCTACCTATTTGGGAGGAGGTTTGAAAATTCTTTGAGAAATATAGTCATATTCGGTTTACGTAATAATTTGCCTCAAGTTAAGTCAACTGAAACGGTTAGTGTTGTCTTTTGTGATAGAAACAAAATAACTATTTTATGCAGATGCTCTTTATCACTTGCATGGACAATTCCAAATAACTCCATTTCACGGTTCAATTCCCAGAATCATCTGAGGGAACATTTTGCAGTTAGCTAATCTTGGTTGACCAATCAGCATGAAGTCTGTTCAAAAACAAATGTGCCCTAGTAAGTATATTAAGGCCTTTTAAAGGTTGAAGCCCCTGATTTGTAGCTACTAGCCTCAGGAATTTTTAGGACAAAAATTTTCTGCCTTGTGGAAAACTGTGGCTTTAAAGTAAGTTTTCATAGGTTTAAGCAAGTCCAAAGCTGCTTCCTTAGGAAAGGCTTGGCTTTATCTGTAGATATTCCTGGAGTTTTCATCCTATAATGACAAAGTGGCAAGAGCAGTTTGGGTAGTTAATTTTTCTATGAGAAAATACCAGCTTTTTCTAGTGAGAACTTATTATCAGGACAATATAAATCTCTTTTGAAATAACACAGAATATATATGCTCCAGGCACTTGCCATTCAACCACAGCTATGATTTCTTTTTAATTTTGTTTACTTTCTTTATTGTTCTTTCTGCATAGTGTTTTTTTTTCTTTCGTTTTTTTTTTTTTTTGAATTGAGTTAGTTGCTAACACTCAGGCATTGAGAAATTTTACACAGAAATCTAGACTTGGGTATTTTTCTTGAAAAGTTGGAATGCAGTCGCATTGAGGCCACCTTACCCCTGGCAGCAGAAGGCAGGCACTGAGTAGCTGCTGACAGCTGGTGAACTTAGGTGATGTTCTGTCTGGTTCTCCTCAGGCCTCATGGCTTACCACATTCCTTTCCTCCCAGGCCACTCACTCTTCCTGTCTCTTTGGCAGTAGAGTTTGCAACCTCTGGTCTTTGAAACCTTGGATGTCCCAATATGCATATCTGCATTTTTCTAGGGAGAAGATTAATAGTTTTCATCAAACTTTCATAAAAGCTTAAGAACCATTATTTTGGATGCTCTTAAGTCTCTCTTCCCTCCATATGTCAGTGGTCAAATTATGTATGTATTTCAATGTAAATGTTTTAAGTGGTCTTTAGGAATTAGATATAAAAAATAATGTAATAGAAATAACGCTAATGATAAATACTGAAGAAAAGAATATCAGCTAGAAGCTGGCTTGATCTTAAAGCATGTTCTGGTCTTGTTACATATTTATAAGTTACAAAGGTCTCAGATTTGCCCTGGGACAGTGGTGATAAATTGTAGAACCTGCAATTTAGCAACATCCGTTTTTGTTCATATTGACTGTGGGGGCGGGGGAGGTTCCTCATAGTCTAGTACTCTTCACCTAAGGAAATGTCACCATAACAAATAGTCAGAGACTTGATTTCTAAAGGGAGGAATGCAACAATCTCTTGGGGGAGCCTATCTGTAGCTGACCAGCCAGGCATAAATCAGGGACTTAAAAATAGACAACTGAGGCGGATAACAATAAATACATACTTTCACAGAATACCTAGCAGGGAAAAGCCACAGGGAATCAAAGTCTGGTGGAAAATACCAACACCCATTGTCTCTGACAGCACGTGTGATTTATTTTTCTCCGGTACTTCATCATCTTCCTAAGTTGTGTGTATGTGCTTTTCCTTTTCAAAATATCATAGTAGGCTATATATATATATATATATATATATATATATATATATATATATATATATATATATATATATTTTAGAATTTTTAAGAGGTAAAGAAATTAGAGCATTGTAATATATCACTTATATAAAAATATACAGATCCTTAAAAATACCTCTGGAAAAAGGCATAGGTATATCTAGAGAAAAAAAAATACTATGATTTGCATCCTTCCTCTTTGCTCGTATTAGAAGCCTTAGAGGGACTCATTTTTTTTTCCCACATAAGTGAACACTTGGAGTCCACAGTAAATAATCTGGAATTTTGCTAAATTCATGTTACAAATGTAGCCACAACACACCACTATAGCAGCTTCGAGCATTGTACTTATGAGATGGAAATTCATAGAGTTGTGCCGAGAAAGAATGAACTGCTAAGATGCTCTCTGGAATGTTTCTGAAGAACAGTCACTCTAGAGGAAAGCATTTTGGAAAGTCACTTTAAAAGAACAGAGTGAGAAAAACAAAAATGACGACACATTAAAAAAAATAAATAAGCATGCAAGCTTGATTCTTTTCTTATTTTTTATGTTTTCAGCTTTGTTAAATGCTGTTTTGGTATTTGGCAGATGCTCTGATTCACCGTTATAAATACAGTGATAATTGTGTCTGTAATAAATGCCAGCAAATGGTGTTTCTTCAGTGGTATCTTAAGCCGAAAGGTGAGTCATTCCACTTCAAATTCTCTGGCGCCATGTGAAAAGACATGGCTCTCAGACAATGGGAAATGATTATTTCAATGTGCCTTAAGCAAAAGATTTTGCTTTTCAAAATGGATAAAGAAACTTTGGGCAGGGTAGCAGGGCAAGTGCCCTGGGGGTACAGAAAGGGGGGCTATAGGCTGAGGCAGGGAGTGGGGGCTCCCAGGCTCCCAGCCAGAGTATAGGAGCTGGTGCACTGCCTGGCTCTGGCTTGATATGGATTTGGGTAGAGAGTTCTGTGGTCGCACTTCTTCCCACTTTTTCTGTCACTGCTGCTTTCTTACTTGGCCCCATGCCTAGCACCAAGATGCAGGAGGAAAAGTCCTGTGTCTCACCTGTGAATGCATTCAGCTCCGACCATCAAACTCCAGATTCAATTCTGGGGTATAATGCAGTTCTGGGTTCAAGAGTATTACTGACAGCTCTGAAATTTAGATAAGCATGATTTTTTTTTTTACCATCTTCATATGGTTTTTAAAGAATTAAAATATATCCATATAAGATAGTCTTCTTTTGATTTGTTTTATAATAAGTGGGATGAAAATGTACATATATAATGTAGAGATGAAGAATAGGGGATAAAAAGAAACTAGAAATTAGATCTGTTTTCCAGTCCTACTAACTTACTACACTTAGCTTTCTCAAATATGAGTGTCTACACAGGGGATATTGTTAAAGAGCAGATTCTAAATCAGGAGGACTGGGTTGGGACCTGAGATTTTGTATCTCTAGCAAGCTTCTAGGTGATGCTTCTTCTGGTGGTTCCCAGGTCACAAGTAGAGCTGTATGATCTGAGTCAAATGCTTGACTGATCTCTGTAAGCTGCTACTTCAGTTCCTTCAGGTCACAGGTGAAATGTCACCTCCTCCTCCCAGTGTTCCCTGACCATGCTAGCTAAAATAGCAATTCCCATTGTCACTCTATCCCCATAACTGCCTTCATTTTCTTCATTGCATTTACTCCATAAATACTGACATATATACTTATGTATTTATACTTTGTCTTCCCTGGAGAGTGTAGACTTCATGAGGGAAATGACTTTATTTGTCTATTTATTTATTTTCTTATATAAATATGTAAGTATATAAAGGAGTGCCTGACATGCAGAGGAGCACAATATTGAGTGAATTTTCCTCCCATCATGGATAGGGGACATCTTCCTTGGAGTCTAGGGCCTTTTGAAAGCTTGAACAATCCCACCTTCTGACTAAGTATATCCAAGAGCAGGGTGGGCGATATCTAGATTTAACTTGTCATAGAATTTGATGTAAACTAAAGGGAGTCTGCAGCTCTGACTGGTCTGGCCTATGATATTTTGCAAATTCCATGCCATGGTGATAAAACTACTCAGAGAACAATTTTGCCCAGAGATATGAAACATTTTTTTGGTATTATGATTTAAAAATATTTTTTTTATTTTTCAATTACAATTGACATATAATATTAGTTTCAGGTGATTCATAGTGATTAGACATTTATAAAACTTATGAAGTGATCACCCTAATAAATCTAGTACCCATCTGACACCACACATAGTTATTACAATATGATTGATTCCATGACTATTTTGCAACTACCAGTTTATACTTTTTAATCCTTTCCCTCTTTTTTCCCATCCCGCAAACCCCTTCCATCTGGAAACCATCAAAATATTTTCCATCTGTGAGTTTGTTTCTGTTTTATTTGTTGATATATTTTGTTATTTAGATTCTACATGGAAGTGAAATCATGTTACTTGTCTTTGTCTGATTTATTTCAATTAGCATAACACCCTCTAGACAAGAATGTTGTAGATGGCAAGATTCTATTCTTTTTATGACTGATTATATATATCCACTTCTTTATCCATTCATTTATTGATGGACACTTAGGTTGCTTCCATATGTTAGCTGTTTATTGCAAATAATGCTGCAATGAGCACAGGGATGCCTATGCCTTTTTAAATTAGTGTTTTAGATTTCTTTGGCTAAATACCCAGAAGTGGAATGGCTGATTCCTTATTTGTCTCTTGTTATAGCCTTTGTTTTAAAGTCTGCTTTGTCTGGTGTAAGTATTGGTATCCTAGCTTTTTTTTTTTTTTTCACTGCCATTTTCATGAAATACCTTTTTCTATCACTTTATTTTCAGTTTGTATGTCTTTTGATCTGAAGTGAGTTCTTGTAGACAGCATATGTAGGAGCCTTGTTTTCTTATTCATTCAGCCATCCTATGTGTTTTGATTGGAACAATTAATCCTTTTACGTTTAAGGTAATTATTGATAGATATGTAGTTATTCCTATTTTATTATTCATATTTTTATCCTTCTAATCCTTCTCCTCCTCCTCTTCCTCCTTCTCCTCTTTTTCCTCCTTTTTCTCCTCCTTCTCCCCTTCTTCCTTTCATTTCTTCTTCTCCCTCTTCTTCTCCTTCTTCTCCTTCTTCTTCAACTCCTTTTAACATTTCTTAATACTGCTTTGTTGGTGATGAACCCCTTTACCTTTTTCTTGTCTGGGAAGCTCTTTATCTGTCCTTCGATTCTAAATGATAGCTTTGTTGGGTAGAGTAATCTTGGTTGTAGGTCCTTGTTTTTCATCACTTGAATATTTCCTGCCAATTCCTCTGGCCTGCAAAGTTTCTGTTGAGGAATCAGCTGACAGTCTTATGGGAGAGCCCTTGTAGGTAAGTAACTGCTTTTTTTTGTTGCTGTTTTTAAGATTCTCTCTTTGTCTTTAAGCTTTGGCATTTTAATTATGATGTGTCTTGGTGTTGGCCTCTTTGGGTTTGTCTTATTTGGGACTCTTTGCACTTCTTGGTCTTGTATGTCAATTTACTTCACTAGGTTAGGGAAGTTTTCCACATTTTTTTTCTTCAACTAGGTTTTCAATTCATTGTTCTCTCCTCTTTCCCCTATGATGTGAATCATGGTTTACTTGATATTGTCCCAGAGGCCACTTAAACTATCCTCATTTTTTTGGATTCTTTCTTTCTTTTTGCTGTTCTGATTACATGTTTTCTGCTACCTTATCTTCTAAATCACTGATTACATCCTCTGCTTCATCTAATCTACTTTGATTCCTTCTAATGTATTCTTCATTTTAGTTATTGTAGTCTTCATTCCTGGTGGGTTGTTTTTTATGTTTTCTATCACCATTTTTATGTTTCTTATCTCTTTCTTGAAGTTCTCCTTGAGATCATTGAGGATCCTTATAAAAAGTGTTTGAATTCTGCCTCTGGTAGCTTGTTAATCTCCATTTTATTTTGTTCTTCTTCTGGAGTTTTGTTCTGTTCTTTCATTTGGGACATATTTCTTTGTCTTCTTATTTTGACTGTCTCCCTGTGTTTGTTTCTATGTATTAGGTAGAGGTGCTATATCTCACAGTTTGGGTAAAGTGGCCTTAGGTAGTCGGTGTCCTGTGGGGCCCAGTGGCTCAGTCTCCCTGATTACCAAATCTGGGTGCAATAGGTGTGTCACTTTTGTGGGTTGTGTGTGCCCTCCTGTTGTAGTTGATCCTTGGTTGCTATTGGCATGTCAATGGGAGGGATTGACATTCAGCCTCACTAGTTGTGAGGACTGGCTGTAACTACAGTGGAAGAGCTGTTGTGCAGGGCCTGACCCTACAGAGTACGGTTCACTTTTGTGGGGTTCTGGTGCTGATAAATCTGCCCTTTGGGTGTGTCTTTTGTGGAGTGGTTGAGTGGTGCTCTGGTGTGGTCTGAAGCTGGTCACTGGGTGTGTTGGTTCTGGTGACTCTTTGAGAGGGGCTCTGGTGCAGGTCAAGGTCAGCTGCTGCCTATGCCATGCCTGGGGCCACTTGGTCTGAGCTAGAAACTGAGCTGCAACTGATTGACACTTGTGCTGGGCTTGGGGGTGCCTGAGAGAGATGCTAAACTATGAATTGAGGTCAGTTGCCACTGGTGCCAGGCGTGGGATGCTTATCAAGAGTCATGGAGCATGCTGAGTTCAGGTGCTGCTTTTCTGAGGTTTTGAATCCTTTGAGAGAGTTTAGAAAGGTCTTCAGAATGAGCCAAGAGAGGCCATTTGTATGGAAAAGTCACTGAAAGAGGCTTGGGTGGGCCTTAAAGTTTGGTGGTAGGGGGAGGGTTCAGGGAATCATCAGGGAGAGCCAAATAATGTCAGCTATTGTTGGAGACCCAGGTATGGCACATACCTGCATGTACAGGCTGGGTGGGGTAAGTGCTCAACCAAGGAACAATGGCTTCTGCCATCACTTCTGTCTGGCAGAAAGCTGCCTCTCCAGCCCTTGCTCTGAAGCCAGACATTTCAGTTACTTACTGTCAGAGTATGTCCCTGGAGCCTTTTAAGCTACTGCCCCAGTGCTGAGGCTCAGGTAGAGTGAGTTCATCAGCAAGTAAGTCAATGCTTGGGCCCTTTAAGAGGAGCACCTGGGACTCTGGCAGCTCTCTGTCTCTTAGTCGGCCATGATCTCTGTTGGTTTTCACAGCCAGATGTTATGGGATTTCTTTTCCCAGCCCTGGAACCCCGGGCTGCGGAGCCTAGTTGGGATCCTTTGCTGGGATCCCTTGCTCCTCAGGGGGGAACTCCACAGCTGAGATATCCCTCCTAATTTCTAACTGCCACTTGTGAGTATGGGGTCAGCTCATTCTGCCCCTCTATACCTTCTACCTGTCTTGATTTATTTGACTTTTTCTGTATGTCCTTAATTGTAGGACTTCTGTTGCACTAGACTTCAGGTAGTTTTCAATGATGGTTGTTCTGTAGTTTAGTTGTACTTTTTATGTGTTTGTGGAAGGTGGAGAACACAGCATTTACCTACTCAGCCATCTTGACTGGATGCTGACATCAAGCTTTCTCAATTTGTCTAGATTTTGAAAGACATAATTTTCCAGGATTTTGTGAGTACTTCAAGCTGCTTCAAGAATCTTTCTTCCAAATCATATCAGCTAGTATCAGAAGATAGGAAACTTTCCTGCCATTTATGCATATATTTATCCTGTCTCAACACTGAAGAAATATTGTAGGGACAAACTGAGTTACAGTTCTAAACAAGGAAAGCTCCTGAGGACACAATCATGGTTACAGTTCTCAGGAGTGGAATCCTTATTATGTAGTGGTCAACCAAAATTGTAAGGTGTAATTTGTAAAAGAGCAGAACAGGAAAACAACAATTGTAATTACAAATCAAGGAATTATTGTCTTATTCTGGATAGAAAGCAGTGAGGAAGGCCTATGGGATTCTCTCCAACCATATCATTCTGAACAATAATAACTTTCAGTAAAATGGTCATCCTGAAATTTTATTAACTTATGAAATCATTTGTGTGAACACCTTTTAAAATAAAATTTTCATTATTTTTAGGAAAATATTCCTAAATATTCCCCCAATAAGTGCCCTGTCCTCTGCAGGAAGCATATGGCAGTAGGCAAAAAGTGCATAAGAGCCATAGTTGACTAAGAGAATGGCTTTCTGCAATATTCTAACTCAAAATTTAAAACTAATTATTTTAATTAAATTAATTAAATAATAAACTGCTGGATTGAAAATATGTGGTTTGAATATTAATCTTTGTTCTTGCCCCTTGCAAAGGATGGAAAAGAGAATAAATTACTTTATTTCAGCTAAAATCTATGATTTGGGTAAATTAGTAAAGCAATAATTTTAGCCAAAAGTTTTGTTTCCTTTCTTTAGTTCCATAACAGACCTACTAATTTTCTCTCTGTGGAAAAGCAAATCGTAAGATTTGTGGACAGTTGCTTCTACAACTGAAAGCTCTAAATCATCAATGACAAGAATCTATCTCTCTATAGAGGAAAAACTAATGGTTGCTAGAAGGGAGGGGAGTGGGGATGAAGGAGAAGAGGAAGGGATTAGACAGCATAAATTGGTTACTACAATATTGCCACAGGGATATGAAAGACAGTTTGGGGAATATAATCAATAATGTTGTAAAGATTGTGTAAGGTGTTAGATGGGCACATGTCTTATGAGGGAGGCTACTTCGTGGACGGTGTAGATGCTTGATTTCCGCACTATACAGCTGAAGCTGAATAATGTTGTATGTCAACCATAGTTTAATATATATGTAGTCACAGGATATGGAGTATAGCATAGAAAATAGAGTCAATGGAATTGTAGTAGATATATACAATATCAGAGGGGCAATAGATTGGGGGGGAGGGTTATCACTTTGTGAGGGATGAAAAAAAGAATCTGTCTCTCATTTCTAGGGTTTTTGTTTTTGTTTCTGTTTATTTTTAGATCACTGCAGAGAAGTGAGGAAACCACAATGAGAATGCAAGCTAATGATGGGGCTGCTGGGGGTATTTTCTCTTTTCTGAGCATCTCTTTAAGCCACAGGGACTGGGGAGCTCTACCCAGTAAGCCTTCTGAATTTACTTACTCACACATGGAAGTTTATTCTACATCGCAGATTGTAAAATTCCTACATATAGAGCTTTGTTGCCTACAAACTTGAACTAGAGATAACATGGTATTGACATTTTTTTCTAATATGCATCTGTTGAGAAATGGGAAAAGACATATCATATGCTCATTAAGTGACTACTCCACCAAACAGTCACATTTCATATCTATGAAAAAATATTATTAATGAGAGAAATTAGAGATGTTAAAGATAACAAGGCGATAATTAAATTAATACATTTTTTTCCATTGTGAAAGCTATCAGGATTGTAGACCTGTGTGAAGTGAGTCCCCCCTAATGCATGAGGTTATATAATTATTGCCAAGACAATGTCATTGAAGAAAATAGTGATGTTGGTAAAATGAAATATACATACATATATATAGACATACACATAACGGCATTTTTCATAACTCATAGTAACAAGACATTTTCTTCTATTTGATTCAGTTTTCAGAAAACAATTTTCTTAGGTCCAAAGTATTGTAAAATCACAGCTGTTGGGCTTTACGAGTGGTTGCATATTTAATCATAGAATAAATATTGCATAAAATAAAATAAAGAATTTCCTAAAAATATTTAAAGCCTATTTGTCTTTCTAGATCATTTCATGCAGTTGAAAGAAACCTGACAGGATGGGTGCTTCTCCTGAGATATTTGATTAATAAAGCTTTGCTCCAGTAGTGGTAGTTATACAGTCTTGTTCAAGAAGCATAAATCTTACTATGCCAATCAGGAGTGAATATCTCCAGGGATTTTAGAGGTATGGTGACAGTTGACTACCACATGAGGACTTGTACTCTACTATTGGTGAAATAAATTAGGTCGTAACATTGGAATATCATTAACTAATGGATAACCAGCCATCAGCAATAGTGTAAAAAAGAATTGTGTAATTTATTTCTTACTGTTGACTAAAATGGCTATACTGTTTCATTCAATATTTGGTTCAGGGTCTGACCAGCCTGTTTTCCACAATGGCACCCTCTCAGAGAGGAGCAGAGGTGGTTAAAGTAATATTTTTCAACATGGTGACAAAGGTTTCTGGATGAATATGTTATCTTACATTGAGTATACAGAAAGCCCGCCCAGTATTTGGGGTATACAGAATGGTAAATGAATAAAAATGCCCTTTAACCAAATGAAAGACATCCTATTAGATGCTTTTCATTAAATGGCCAAAAATCAAGTGTCACATCTGGCCTATTGTTCAGTCACTTTCCAGTCAGGGTTCTTAAGTGATTTCATAGTGCCATGAAATGCATGTTGAAAGGGCTCCTTTTCATTCTACTGTGGCCTCTCCTCTTGAATTGACATTACCCAGTGCACATCACTGTCACTGTCACAGCATGAGCTGCATATTTTGGGCAAAACCTCTTTCATATGGATGTCAGATACCCAACCAGCGCTACATGTTCAGAATTCAGATCTTGAATTTTAGAAAGAATTTTTTCCCCATTTAATTGTATTGATTCTTTAAGATTTGCTATTAAACCATCTTCAGTGGGTTCTATAATTGGTGAATTTTTTGAGAAGGTTAATATAATTAATTTTATTTTACAGCAAATAGACAGTGATAGCTTGGCTAAGGTATGTCCATTATTTTAACATCTTAGGATCCAAGACTTTTTACTTGCCATTCATTTATATACTTTGTGTATGTGTATGGTGTGTGTGTGTGTGTGTGTGTGTGTGTGTGTGTATAATATACATATTATCATGCTTATATAGAAAATGAGTTGAAGATATTTGCGTACACACACACACAGAGCACCATTTTCTGTACAAGCATCTTTTGTTCTCCTCTTATACAGCAAATGTCTGTGTTAAGCATATTAACTTCAATAGCCTAGGAAAAATTGAATACCTCATATACGTATAATCAGTTATAATATAACCAGTTAGATGCATTGAAGACAGTTTTTATATTCCTTCTATGTTAAAGGTCAAAGTTCTAACCATTAAGTAATAGAACTCAGATATTTTGGCAAATACATTAACTAGGTCTTTTCTCCAAGACCTGATACTTGAGCAGTCTTAGAGGTAAGAAAAAAAAAAAAAAATCCTGCTTCTGCCATTAACCTTGGAAAAATTATTTGATTTCTTTGATTTTTATTTACCATGTCTATAAAATTTGGGGTTGGGAAGATTAAAGATGATGTTTTGAAAAATAAGCATTAACTATTGTTTAGAATATTTATAAAAGAAGTTCAGGAAAGAAAAGAGTTAAATGGGTTTCTTGTAGCTTTTTAGTCAAACCCAGGGTGGAATTTTCTTCTATGGAGGAGGTGACTAGATCAGACACATTTCCCCCCACCCCTCAATCTGCCATGCAAAGGACTGATTGATAGAGGATGTAACAAACATGAAGGGGTTATGGTCCAGGAAATGCACGCTGGTGTGCTCAGTTTGATGGAACTTGGTATCTTGAAACATAAGTGGAGGGACCAGGGCAAGTACTGGGTATGAAGAATGTCTAGCTTAGTTTAGTAATGGTAGCAGGATTCCTAAGGCAGACAGAGCATCTGGACTCTTAGGTCAGGCCACGGTCTATAATGTAGACAGCCTGACACATGCAATAACAGGGAAGTATCATTAGGTACCAAGGACTAAGGCATGGTAACGTGAAAGATGCTGGACGGGGATGCCTGGACACTACTAGACAGAACTCCAGACTTGAACTTGATGTCACTCCAGGAAGATTATGAATATTATCACGGAGGCAGGAAAATATAAAACTCCTCTTCATGACTTACACAACTTAAAAGGAAGTTTTGTATTGTATTTATAGTAATTAATAGGCTTGTTGCAATTAAGTACTGGTGTTGCTGCATGGCACAAAATAGCTACATGATAAATGTCACTGAAATGAATAAATAAATGAATGTAATTTATAATGTGCTTTTTCTCAACATCAACTTAATCTATAAGTATGCGAAATAATTGCATTACTGGAATCACTGTGGAAAGATGGGACATATAAATTGATAATATTTGAAGAATATACACTTATCTAATTTAGTCGTGGGGTTAATAAGATAGTTAAAATCACTTTGCTCATTCCATCACTTTTAGGCAAAGCTAAAATGTTTATAGTTTCCTCTTAAGAGAGGAGTATACTTTTTTATAATGCAAGTTTTATAAATGATAATTATAAGTTTTGACGAAATGTGTCACTACTGTTATTCCATACAGTATTAGAAGTCCTAGTCAGAGCAACCAGGCAAAAGAAAGAAATAAAAGGCAGCCAGACTGGGAATGAAGTCGTCAACATAGTACTCAGAGTTTTATTTTTGTGGTCTCATAAACAATATTTATATTTATTTTTCATAAAAAATATGTATTTCTCTCATTTGACTGTTGCATTAAACAAAATGTAAACAAAATTTTTTCAGAATATCAAATATGACCTGCCTCTATGGCTCTGATTTTTTAAGATCAAATTCACACCATTCGTCTGAATATGTAAGATGATAATTCTTTTAACAACAATTATTTGTTAAGCATGTACCGAATGTCAGACAATTGGGGTAGGTGCCAGCAATGCGAAGATGATATGCATGGAACATGGTCCAACCTGCATCACAATGAAGCTCACAGAATCATGAAGAGGACTTTTTTTTGCAGATGATTCTTTATATACAATGATTCTTTGTATACCCAATGATTCTTTATATACAAATTTTAAAAGAACTGATGTTCTCCAAAAAATCTGAGTATAAAACAAATTTCTTTTTCTCAAATTATATTTTTAGAGTAATTTCTAATTAAAACTGAAAATTTATTCTCATGTTAAAAATTTGGCTTCTGAATATAATAACATTTATAGGTATAAAAAGGAAAATTCATTAAAAATAGAAAATTTAAGGATAATATTACTAACTTTTTAATGTGATAAGTATAATAATTGTCACAAAGTTCAAATAGTTTATTGAAATTGGAGTAGTAACTACAGTGTTTCCCTGAAAATAAGACCTAGCTGGACTATCAGCTCTAATACATCTTTTGGATCAAAAATTAGTATAAGACTCGGTCTTGTTTTAACATATGACCGGGTTAATATAATATAATATAATATAATATAATATAATATAATATAATATAATATAATATAATATAATATATATAATATAATATAATATAATATAATATAATATAATATAATATAATATAATATAATAAATATAATATAATACTGGGTCTTACATTAATTTTTACTCCAAAAGACACATTAGAGCTGATGGTCCAGCTAGGTCTTATTTTGGGGAAACACGGTACTAAAGACGAAGTCTTTTTCTCAGTTCTGAGTCCTTGGGAGAAGGCAATGCGGTCTACATGTTGCCTCATTCTATCTCGTGTCGCTAACTTTTATCCATAGAATTAAAACTTTTTAATTCTTTCTTCTAATTTCGTTTGTTTATCTTGTATATTTGTTCACAGTTTATTTATAAGCTCTAGTGAGGACTGTTAAGGGTATTTGATTTGTTTGTTTAACATACTTTTGGAAAGAGAAAAGGAAGTGTATTACAACATAGGGTACAGTTACCATTAAAAAAGATGGTTACCACAATATGTTTTTTCTTAAAGTGTGGATTTTCCCCTAGTGATTTTGCTTTTCTATTTTTTGCATATCTATAAACTAGAAAGATGAGTCAATTTTGTTCAGATAATTATATAGAGGTTTCTATTTTTAATGTCTAACACGAATTGAACATACTAGGCACAGGGATTGGAAAGTATGCACTTCTGCCTCTCCTTTTTGTAGTATGGTTACATTAATCTCTTTAACTCATAAATAGTTATATACCAGAGTCAGCTGACTAACAAATATTACTGATTATCTCATACAATATGACAAAGCACTGTACCAGGCGCAGGAGAAGCAGAAGCCAATGCTCTCTGAATCCATGATACTAAGAAAGCCAGAAGATGTTTGCATGGATCTCCTTGGCTTAAGCTAACTCGCTTTTTATTTCATTTATTTTTCATTCCTTTCATTTTATTTTTCTCCCCATATTCAATTTCCTCATCTACAAAAGGTTAAATTTACAATAGAGTTCCAGTTTCTTGCTGGAAATTTCTGTAATTCCATAAATCTGGAATTCCATTCACTTTATTGCCTTTTTAATATTTATATATATAAATACATACATATGTACATATACACATATGTATATGTATATATGTATTATATACATATATATGTGTGTGTATATATGTATATGTGTATATATATATATATATATATATATATATATATATATATATATGTATATATCCAAAGGCTTTACCATTCTTTATTATTTATCCTACCAGTTCATTTTTTCTTATAAAAGTAGGTGTGACACCGACCCATTCAAGGTATCTAGGCCTCAGCTTCCTCAACTAGTCGCTCAACAAACATACACCAAATGTTTACCAGTATGAAACTCTACTCTATCCTGTGAGGGTATGGGAAGCATAGTTCACAATGAAAAGGAACTTACATTCCAGTCCTGTGGACCATCCTTTAAAAAATGAAGATCCTTTCTGTTCCTTTAAAAACGATTGGTGTTTATTGAATACATACCATGTGCCAGGTACATGCATTATCTCCATGCTAAATTCTTAATATGCGTTGTCTCCTGATGTTTTTGACTTGCAATTTTGTTTTTTTAATTGTGGTATGTTCATTTTCTAAAATTATGGTAAACTAGATATAAAATGTACCTTTTAAAACATTTTTCAGTGTACAATTCTGTGGAATTAATTACGTTCACAATGTTGTACAATCATTACTGTCTACCCCAAATTTTCATCAACCCAAACAGAAACTCTATTCTCATTCATTACTTCCCATTAGAATTTATAATCTACTTTGTGTCTCTGTGCATTTGTCTATTCCAGGTATTTCAGATAAGTGCAGTCATAGAACATTTGTCCTTTTGTATCTGATTTATTTCACTTAGCAGAATCTGTTTAAAGTTCATTGATACTGCAGCATACATTGGGACTCCATTCTTTTCCTGTCTGAATGATATTTCAATGCATGTATATACCACATTTTGTTTATCCATTCATCTGCTGATGGACACTGAGTTGTTTCCACTCTCTTCTAATTTGGTCAAGCTTCCAGTTTTGTCATCATATCTTCTTGGTATCCTGGTAGTCTCATCTCTTCCACCGTTAAATGCTGAAATGAAGCCATCCTCCCTCCGTATTTGCCTTCATCTTTATTCTATTCAGAATTAGCTTTTTAAATGCTCCTTTATTCCTCATTTTTGCTTTCTCTTTCTGTTAATCACTATCTTAGCATTTGTGTAACTACTTTTTTTCAGAAGGTATAATTTCAGTGTGCCAGTGTGTTTACATAGGTAACTCAACAGTTAAATAATAAGGATATAGCAAAGCCATGATTAAGATTCATTTGAGTTAAACTTCTTCCAGAATTTATTGCAGTGAAAATATGAGTGTATTTTTTTCTCTCAACTCATTGATGTCGTAGCATTTTCCCCCTAAAATAGTAATGGAAACTATAAGATATTTATATAGTTTACTGAACTACTAGTAGCAACCCTTGAAATAATTACTTAATCTCATTGCTATGTTTATTTTATTATAAATACATTTTTAATGTTTTATGAGATTATTCTAAATAGGATGTATTACTAAATCAAATTAAGACAGAAATGACTAAGGCTGTGCCCACGTGGGAAATTCTTCCGCAGTGTTTGAAGTTCCTATAAACTCTTGTTACCTAACTCATTTAAAGGTTTCTTTACTGATCAGATATTAATAAATTGAGTTTAGAAAATGAGTATCCCATATGCTTTATTCTTAGAACAAAAAATACGGAACATGAAGGAATTAAATTTAATGAGGACGGTTGTGGCAATAATGATGGAGTGTTAAGGTCTCTAAGATGCCGTATGCTAGCTATTTTTCATTCTCTTTAATTTACGCATGAAGGCTTAAAGAGCTGTGGGCAAGCTGCTTCAAAGAAAAGAACATTACTGCTAAAGCAAAGCTAATGCAAAATTATTGAAAACTAGAGAGTCCTTTTAGCACGGAATAATGGAAGAATGCAGAGCTTTTATGTAAGAAAATATAAGCTTTCATTTAAGGATTTTTCCCTCTTTACTGTTCATGTTCATATCAAGTACACTCAATTCATTTTTATTCATTCCATAATTGCTAAGTCTTTGTGGATGATTTGGTCATGTGGGAGTATGGTGAAAAAATAATATTAAAAACAATTCTATGTTAACAAGAACAGGCTGAATTTAGCTTGACATTTCTTATATTTCCATTTATTTTATGTATTGACATGTATGAAAATTTACTCAAATGGTATCTTTAACAATCTTTGGGTAATTCAAATTAAGAAAAAGCAGGAGAGTTTACGCTACTATAAATTATATTTGGAAATCTGATGCCTGAAATTGTCTATACATTTTAGGGGAACCAGCACAAAGAACAATTAGTCCATCCTTTTGATTGTTTTCATAATCAGTACTGATTTCTGTGGCTTTCATTGATCTGGCCACAATTCACACTGAGTATTAGCTTGGAAAAACCCAAAACTTTATGTCAGTTTTTTCTCTCTACCTAACTCCCTTGTACCAAGAAGATGCTCACTAAAATTTTGTGAAGAATAAGATGAAAGAAGGCTGTATTACCTGACGTCATCCCCTCTCCAAAAAAAAAAACAACAATGGCCAAATGGTACTCTACAGTCCAATGCCATTTGGAATATATATTCTTTTGACTTCTTTTTCAAAAAAGGTAAATAAAGCACAAAACAACATCATTATACTTTGGCACTTCTGTGTTAAATAGTCTGTGAATGTTTAAAAAATATCAAAGCAAAAATAGAAATACTGTGTGTTTCTGAGTTAATTCAACTGTATCTATTGTTCATAATAAAATATGTAGAGTGGGGGTTATATCCTGAAGTGCAGGGGCTGCAGGACTGAATGGTGGATGGTGGGGAGAGCTTCAGGGAGTTTGTGAAGACTCTGAAATGATATGCACATTTTGGAGTGTATGTTTCTGTGATGATATAACTTTATAATGATTGAACAGTTCCTGTTTGTTTGGAATTGTCCTAATCATGTTATGTGCTTTTACTCACTTGACAATGCTAGGATGACAACCCTAGGGTGAAGTGTTCCCACTATCCTCGTATTAAAGATTTAAAAAAAAATGATGTACAAACATTTCATACATATTGCCTAGAGTAATATAACTACTACAAGGGTAAAGCCAGCATCTGAGCACAAACGTCTGGCTCTAGGGTCTGTAGTCTTACTCAGCATACCCACTGTGCTGCCTTTTGATAAAGAGTATGTTTTATAACTTCTTTTTTCAGATTTTCAGAGGAGTTTGTGATCAAAAGACAATAAATATCTACTGGAGGAGAGGAGACAACAAGGCCACAGAAATGCTGATTTCATTAGAGATTGCTATTGCTTAAAAGTAGGGGTTTTGCTAAGGAAACTCAGATATGGTCACCTGTGGTTACTTAGATGCTAGGCATTTTTAAGGTCTGCTGATAAATATCTTAACCATTTATTTATTTAGTCTGGCCACCCAGGATGTCATATTACATAGAGCCTACAATAAAATAGATTTTTAAAATGATAAGAATCAAGATTTTGATAATGCAATTAAAGTAAATTGAGCAAAATCTGGGAGAAAGTTGAAATTTAAGTAGAGACCATATAGTAAGTAAAATACATTTACCTAAGTTGAGTCTAGACGTCCTGGTGATCAAAACAAAATGCAAAAATATGATCGGTTATGTGATACACTGTTTCTAAGAAAACCTATCACTTCTTCAGAGGCCACAATACATTATTTGGTTTGAAGTCAGTAATACATTCTCTTTATGAGCATATAGTGAACATTTTTTTTCAGTAGCATCTCTCTAATAAATGTAATAGCTGCTATGATAGACTAATTTGTGTCCCCCCTTCCCCCCCCCAAATTGATAAGTTTAAATCCTAACCCTCAGTACTTCTGAATGTAACTGTGTTTGGAGAAAGGCCTTTAAAGAAGTAATTAAGGTTAAATAAACCTTATGGATGAGCCCTAATGGAATATGACTGGTGTCTTTATAAGACTAGGAGATTAGGACAGGTCCATGTGAGATCACAAGAAGAAGACGGCCATCTGCAAGCCGTGAAGAGAGGCCTCAGAAGAAACCAAACTTGCAGACCCAATCTGTGACTTCTAGCTCTGGAATTGTGAGAAAATAGATGACTGTTGTTTAAGCCACCAGTATGTGGCATTTTGTTATAGCAGCCCGAGATGACTCATACAGGCAGGTTTCTTAAAATACTTGGTACTCTCTACTTCAGCATCCTCTTAGTTCTTACAGTATCTTTCATGGCAGCTGAGCAAGCAGTGCAAGTTAGTCAAGGACCTTCCAGTGACATTCTGAGAACCCCCGAACAATGTAGTCCAAACATAGCGCTTTTCTGGGATAGCTTCATTTGGAGATGAGACTAGACTATTCAGAAGAATGGATGCACTGTGTGTATTGTGTGTGCGTGTGTGTGTGCGCACACATGTATGGCCTTTTGATAAAACATATTGCTGTAGAAAGCACTTAAAACTTCATGATAAAGCATAAAATTAAATACTGTTTCTGTATTGCTAATTAGGGTTAAAAATGGACTATTGGGCAACAGACTTGACCTTCGATGAAAACGGAAAGGCCCTTCCAAGGGGTTGCGTACTTCTATTTCATGGTCACCATTGCTCCAAGTCAGGTGAAAACCTGCTCAGGAAGGAGAATTTTCATTAGAAAGAGTTGTCGCTCAAATCTGACATGCACACAAAAGTTAATGAATGACAATGAAGTTGCACACCATAGGATTATACAGAATATTTTCAAAGCAAAGGTGACCAGATCACTATTAAAAAATATCTCAATGTAGGCAGATAAATACAATTTTAAAAAACAATTAAACTTAATGGTAATTAAATGTATAAAATGACTCAGCATGAAAATCTCACAGTGATTTTTGAATAATATTATTAAAACATTGTACTTTTTTGTACCTCAATTCTAGCATATGTCACCAGGATTGTAATTAGTTTTTGAATTGGTTGTGTCTTCAGCACTGTTACATTTTTAAGAGCATGAATTCCATTTTTTCTATTAGTAATGCTCAATACAAGTTTGTTAAATGATTGAGTGAGTGAAAAAAATAAATAAAAAATGAACACATGAACAACTTAAATTGGTATAGCAACTGGATTCTTAAACTTTTTGTAGATCATTTAATAATGATTAACAAAAAAATTTTGCACACTTTTTTTTCCATAACATGAAATTTTATGCAACTCAATTTAAAAAAAACAACAACAGATCAACACTGTTTGGAAGATCATTTCAAAATGAGGAAATGTTTTCAGTACAGTATTTAGTGAAGAATACAAAATTGTATATAAATATATATATATTATAAATTATATATAAATATATATATATGTAAATATATACAAATGTATATATACATATATAATATATGTATTATATATTATACATATATATTATATATATAATATATATATAGTAATACACACATACACACAGAGAGAAATGAAAGAAAATAAACCAAAATATTAGTTGTGACTTTTGGAATCTTCCTTCACAATCAGATTTATTGAAAAAAAAATTAGAGGGTAAGGGGGGTGGGTGGGTGGGAGATGAGGGTAAGGGGGATCAAATATATGGTGATGGAAGGAGAACTGACTCTGGGTGGTGAACACACAATGGGATTTATAGATGATGTATTACAGAATTGTACACCTGAAACCTATGTAATTTCACTAACAATTGTCACCCCAATAAATTAAAAAAAAAAGCAAAAACATAAAAAAGAAGAAAATAACAGAATTCACCATTTGTGGGACAGAGTTTTGAGTTTTGAGACGAAGGCATAGAGTTCTATGAGTTTTTTGCTGGACATGTAACCACATCAATCCAGATAAAGAACACTTCCATCACCTCCCCAAAACCCTTAAATGTTCCATTGTAATCATTCCTCCTCACTCCCAATACACACAGTTCCTGACAACCACTGATTTCTTATAGCTTTGACTACCACTAGATATCAAATTCTGGAAGTTTACAGTATGTAGTTTTTGGGTCTGGCTTCTTTTATTTAGCACGATGCTTTTGAGATACATACATCTGTGTTGTAACATATAGCAGGGTTTGTTTTTTTTTCATTTTTTTCTAGTTTTGGGATACGTGGGAAATCTCTCTGCCTGCCTCTCAATTTTGTTTTGAAACTGAAACGGCTCTTAAAAACACACACACACACACACACACACACAAAAAAAAAACACCCAAAGAGTAGAAATGCTGAGTGGCATGGTAAATGTATATTTAAGTTTAAAAGAAACTGTCCACATTTTCCAAGTCACTGTACCATATTACTTTCCAAATGGCAGTATTTGTGTGTTGTAGTTCTGCCTCATCAGCAGCACATTAGTGTAGTAAAGTTACTGTTTTAGCCATCATCATAGGTATGTAATAGAATTTTATTTTGGTTTTAACTTGTATTTTTGTATTCCTAATGTCCACTGATACTGAACAACTTTTCATGTGCTTATTTCATTTTTAGTTAAAATAGTGTTCAGATTTATGCTCATTAAAAAATTAGGTTGATTGTTTTCTTATTATTTAGTCTTGATGTGTCACATATCAGACATGTGTTCTTCAAATATTTTATTCTAATATGTGGCTTTGTTGGAGAAGTTCCGGGAAAGGATATGACGTCCAGTTGACCTTCTAGCTGAACAGGGCAATTGGAGGCTCCTCACCCACTCCCCTGTCCTTGGAATGTGTAGTCTAGATTACCTTTAACGGACTGTTGGTAGGAACATAGATGTTAAAGATGATCCTGGTGAGGTATCAGACAGAGATGAAAAACAAGTTATTGGAAATTGGAGGAAAAGTGACCCTTGCATTAAAGTGGCAAATAAGTTGGCTGACTTGTGTTCTCATGTTTTGTAGAAAGTTGAAATTGTAAGTAAAAACTTGGTTATTTATCTGAGGAGATTTCTAAGCAGTGTGGAGGACGCAGCCTGATTTTCTCATAACAGGTTAAGTCACCCTCGTTAGGAGTTGGTCTGAGTTTGGGCTTTGATGTTGCTGGGGTTGCCTTCAGTTTTTATAGTAAATTGAAAGAGGAGAGAGATACACTGAAGGAATTGTTAAGCAAAAAGGAACCGGAACTGAAAGATTTGGAAAACTTTCAGCTCATCCATATTATAAAATGAAGAAAGCTCTGTCTGAAGAGAATATCAAGGATGTGGCCTGACTATCACTTGGTAAAGTGATGGAGGATTACATCAGCAGTAACATTGCTCATTTGGATGAGAGGGGTCAGAGATGGAAGAAAATGAAGGAAGACTATTGGGTTTCTTGGAGTCTACAGGATGGGACAATAAAATTAGTCAGGTGCAAATGGATGTTATTCTTCAGGAAAAGGGAAGAATGATTCCAAAGGCATTTTAGAAGTCACCAGGGCTTTCACTCCCATGACAAGCCCAGAGCACACAGACCCTGGAGGGCAAAGCTGTTTCTTTCTCTGTTTCAGTGGGCCAGGCTGTCACCACCCAAAGCCTCAGAACTGTGAGAAAATAAATTTGTCTTTCTCTTTTTTTAAAATTAAAGTTTATTGGGGTGACAATGGTTAGTAAAGTTCCATAGGTATCAAGTGTACAATTCTGTAATACATCATCTATATATCACATTGTGTGTTACGTAGACTGATTTTTTTCTTTACCATTGGTCTTCAGAGTTTGAAATATATTTTTTACTAGGATTTTTTGGTAGGGATATTTTTCTGCTTAGGAGTCTCTAAGTTTATAAGATCTGTGGTTTGAAGTTTTATATTATGTTTGGAAATTTCTCACCCTTATCTCATTAAATATTTCTTCTGTCACATTCTCTCTCTTTTCCTTTTGAATCTCAAATTGCAATAATGTTATCCCATTTCATGTTGTTTCACAGTTATGTTTTCTTTTTCACTCTTTATTTTCTCTTTGTTTTTAAGTTTGTACAATTTCTATTGACCAATATTTAAAGTTACTGATCTTTCTTTAGCCATATTCAGTCTACTGGTGAACCCGTTGAAGGTATTCTTCATCTGTCAGTGTATTTTTTATTCCTAGCATTTGCATTTGATTCTTTCTTGCAGTTTACATCGTTTTGCTGAAGTGTCTACCTCATCATTCATGTTATCCACCTTACCCATTACAGCCTTATATGTTGTGAGTATAATTTTTTTAAATTCTCTACTTTGTAGTTCCAATAACTGTCAGCTATGAGCCTAGTTCCTCTTAAAAATGTCTTTTTTCCCTTGATATTTTTTGTATCTTTAATTTGTGATTAAATGCTGAAAATCTTGGCTGAAACAGTATAGAATTAGGTAAATAATATATATGCCTATCAATGGCTGAAATCTTCTGCCATATTCTTAATGTAGGTGGTTAAAAACCCTCATCAGGAGCTGGTCTGAGTTTGTGCTTTGATGTTGCTGTGGTTGCCTTTAGGGCACCATTAGCTTCAGATTCTTCTAGTAATATTTTGTGCTTAGTGTATTTCTAGGCCATCCTCAGATTATGGCCTTTCCTGTGTGCCTGCCTTCAGAGGGACCTCTGTCCATTTTCTTGTTGCTCTCTAATAGGATGCTACTATTACTTGTTACTCTTTGAGTGCTGGCCTGTGGTGGGAGACAGTGAGGAAGGAGGGTCTCCTATTTCTCCTATAGTCTCAGTCTTCAGCAGCCTCTGTGTTCTTGGGACTCAGGGATAAGACAATAGCAGTATTCTAGCCAAACTCCATCTGTACTTTGAGTGGCTCTTATGTGACTGTTTCCTGCCGATTTACTGGCAGTAGAAGGGCCTTAATAATATTGACATATGAGTAGAGTCCTGGGCTCAGAATAGTTTCCTGGTCCTTCTCCAAGGATATAGCAAAAAATTGGACCCATTTCCTGCTTCAATGGGTTTTTGTTTGTACCCTGCCCTCTAAGAGACAATGTTTTGTTCTATAAAGAAGAGTCTCCTCAGGACTTTGTTACTTTCCTGGAGCTCCAGCTACTGTTCTCCTTCAGAAGTACACAAGGATGGAAGGCTTTCTCTAGTCTCTTGCTCTATCGCTAACATCTTCATTAGAGACCTGTGGATAAAAGGCAGACAGTGGGTGCAAACTCCTCTTGTATCTGCAAGTTCCATGGGTTCTATAATTTTGTGCTATTTGGACTTTGTAAATTTGTTAACAATTTTAGGTGAGTTATTATTTGCTTCTGTGGTGCCTCACATATTGTACTGTACAAGTGAGCCACAGGTGAGCCAGGGCTCACATCCTATTGTTCTTCTAGCATCTGTCTTTCCTTAGATTTCAGGCTGCTTAGTTTCTCTGGGTCTTCAGTTCCCTGAAGTGTTGAGAAAAGGTTTGCATAAACTCTGTCTATACAAAAATCAATTGGAAAACAATTTGCTTGACCTTGAGCTTCTTATTTTGGAAACAACAACAGACAAACCTCAACTGTTTTATGTATAGATGCTTATGAATTCAGAAGTCATTTATATCAAATGAAATTGAAAGGTTTTTTTTTTGCTTTTGATGTCTTTTAATACATATTCTGACTTACCCTCTTGAATCACATAATGAAGTTTTTTTGTTACTGATTTAAATTTTGAATAACACATAAAAGATTTTTGATGCTACTCTTGCATTTGGAAAGGAAGGTAATCAAACATTTATTAAACACTGCACTATACACCTGAAACTGAAGCTGAGCAATAATGAATGTTAACTTCAAGTTTATATAACTATATATATATGTTAATGTATATATATACACATTATATATATACATATCTATGTATATATAACTATATATATACATATATATAGTTACAAGGAGTGGAATACAGCATTAGGAATAGAGACAGTGGAAATATAATGGTTGTATGCGATGTCAGAGCGGTAGTGGATGGGGGAGGGGGTTTATCACTGTGTGAGGGATATAAATGATAAATGTCTATTACATTGTTTTGTACACCTGAAACTAATAAAAAAGATATTCAACATAATTAGGCATTAGTAAAATTCAAATTGAAACAAGGGGATGTCACTATATGCCTATCAGAATGGCTAAAATAAAAAATAGTGACAATATCAAATACTGGTGAGGATGCTTAGAAACTGATCATTTATGCACTAAAGCTGGATACTCGTTACTGACGGGGAAGTAAATGGCACAGCTACTCTCGGAAACAGTTTGTTATTTTCTTACAAAATTAAACTTGTAATTATTAAAAAAACGTTTATTAAACAAAAATTTTAAATTCATGACATTACTTCAAGAAATGTTATGTACTCTCAGCTAATTAACTAAAAGCTATATATAATTCTCTTCTTTTTTTTTTTTTACCACAGACATTAGGATCTGTAAATTTATTAATGGCAATTTTATTTACTTAGAAAATGGGACTCTGATTTATTTTTTCAAATGTAAAATAGGAAAAGGAAGCTGATCATTGATGGTTTTGTTTCTTGACTAAATGACACAATTCATTATATGATGTTCTGTGGCTTATAACCATACACACTAAACACTATCTTTCTTTTTCTTTTAAATATTCCATTTGAAATAAAACGTCCAAGTATTCAAATACAATTGTCTTTTTACTTGATGTTTCTGGCAACTTTATGGCCCCTAGCAGTGTTAGTGTGATCAGTCATTGCCTCATGATATTAAATGGCAGCCAGTCATGTAGTAAATTCTTAATGTTAAGAAACATGCACCTTTGTTTCTCTTTGTCTTTTTTGGGAGATTCTGGTAAGTATTTTTTTCTTGAATAGTATAATTAAGTAATATTCTTTAAATAAAAACTGCCTAGAATGCCTTAGACTCAGCTACGAATCAAATAAATCAGCAAATCTTCAGATGAATAGTGAAAATAATTGATAATTATATTTTGAAATACTGATTTAAAGCTTTTACATTGTTTAATGCAGATTTCACCATTTAATGCAATTCTGAAATTTTACATATTTGAAAAACACATTTTAGACTGTCATTGGAGGGAACCATTTGAGAGTTGAGAAAATCATCATCAGTTGGCTACTCTTGATTTGGTAACATTGCTCTCTTCTTTATAAATACAGGCTAGTCAACAATCAAGGAACCCCCTTTGTAGTTAATGACCAGTCAACAATCGAGGAACCCCGGCACACTGGACCCTTTGGATGTCCTTTAATAATATCACAGATGGTGTGAAAACAGAGGTATGGGCCAAAAAATTTAAAAAACTCAATTCCAGCATGAAGTTATGTGGAGTCACTTGCAGACAGACATAAGCAATTTGGGTAAGATGAGGACGCTAATTAAGGAAACAGTTAATTAAACGAATATTCACATGTAGTAATTACCTCATACATCACAGGCATACTGTGTTCTCTATGATTTGATATCTGAGCCATATATGTAATTTTGGTGAGTCTCCATGGTGGTTTGTCTGTTAAATTGAAAGTAGGTCTAGGAAGAGCAGTGGACTTTAGGGAGAATGTGGAGATTTGCTTGGGTAACTGGGATGGCTGATAATAAAAGAAGAGAGAAAAAAAGGAGACTGTAAAGGACAGCACTGTGACATTCTCAGCTAGTGGTCACCTCATCCTGGTCTAGCAGTCTGCACCTGTATCAGAGGTCAGAGAGCCACAGATCCTATTGGGGGATCTGTAGATTATCAGGTACATACAAAGGTGCTGTGAGGACTACACCGCATTCTTTAGCCATCACCACACAGAATTCGTAGGATCTAATGTTCTCCCAGGAAGACCCTGCCTGGGAAGTTACCACCCTCAAGGATTCTTCTCAGGCAAGGATGTCAGTGAAACTTGTCATAGCAGAAAAATAGGTAACCAGAAAGACTTCAGTTGAGACACTGTTGGGGTTTCTAGGAATAGCTCAATGAAACCAATGTGTAGTACTGACTAAAGGGTCTCCATCATGGTCTCCATTATATCAATGAGATTACATCAAGTGAAATTCGGGTTATTAGTGTGAATATAACCCTAGTGGGGAAAGTTTTAAAGTTTTATTGTTTATCAGATTTGATCTCAACTGTCACTTCCTCAGGAAAGCCTTCTCAGAATTCCCAGTGTAGGTGGGGTCTCCTATATACATTCTCAATGTCATTTTGTTTCTTGGTACTTATCAGGGTTTGATTAATGTTTCGATTAACATTTTTTGTTAATGTTTGTCTCTCCATTAAACTGTAAACTCTAGATTTCTAGATTTCTAAGAAGGAAATCTAGACTACAGGCTTGGAACATAGTAGGTGCTCAATATTTACTATATAAACTAACAAGCAATGGATGAATGACACTTTTGCATGAGCAGTTCCATGTAAAATTCATTACTTCTTTACTGAATATTAATTAGATTTTCGGAAACCTGTTAGAAACTTCTCTGGGCATTTCTCCTCTGATAGATTTTATGTTGTTTTTTGGAAACATACTCATAATGGAGAGAGAGGTTTCAGTCAGCCCCACACTGAGGAAATATAATAGTAGTCTGACTACAGCATAGCAAAGGAACTGGTAGAAGCAGTGAGGAAATTCAATCAACATATTTATTAAAATAACTGATGCCAGATAGCCAGTTGGTTTGATTTTTTACCCCTCACTGAATTGACTTAATTAACAGTTTGTTTTCATACTTCGTAGCTATCTCTATGTCTATTGACACACAAGATTATCATTACAGTAAGCAAATGGTTCTCCCCTGAGAAATGGAATTTGACTGCCCTATTACTCTATGTGTTTCTGATTATTAGAATTTCTGTTTTTTTTTTTAAATATGCATGACATAATGACTTTGTTCTTGTTGGTGTACACTAAACTTTTATCAGTTTAAATATTCACACATTGAATGTAGAATATCTTGTTTTAATCTTAATATATTATGGTTTACAATAAACATCAGTAATTCTGGATATTGCAAGAATTTATAAGTAAACAGCAATGAGTTGTGAAAGAATTAATTGTCTTAGTTTCTTATGGCCTTACAAAATCTGATGCAATAAGCTACTCTTGTCTATGAAACCAAACTGTGTGATAAAATTATTTTTTCTATGTTACTTTTCTGCGTTTTTTTTACTTCTTTTTTTTCTTTGTTAAAGCTAATATTTGAGAATAATTTCACTAACATGGGTCTTACTTCACAAGAAATTATAATAACAATAGACAGGTCATTTTATTCATCTCATGATACTTTGAATAGTATTTTAGTGCTATTGATTTATTAATATAAGCTTGTGGTGTTTTAAAATAATGCAGGATTCTTTTTGTTGCTTATAAATGAGTATGAGGCAGTATTACAGGGACTAAAATTCTGCAAATTGACACATTTATAGGTCTGGTTAAGGCAGGTAATATAAATGAAGGCAGCCAGCTAGATGTGACAAATAGAACACTTGCCTTTTTAAATGAAACCACTATTACTTTACTCCAGCAGAAATTCAGGATGCAAAGAATTTCAGGTTTTCTGCTTCTGGTTTCTTTTTTTACTTTCAGATAAGAAATGAATCTTATTTTTTTAAAAATTCCTCATACCTTAAAATTCGATAGACTGATGCATAAATCCTGGCTTTGCCATTTAAAGCATTTATCTCAAAGACCATCAGACTCTAAGCGTTCAGTAAATGAGAGCTGTGAATAATAAAACTAGCACAATAGCTATTAATGGTAAAAGTAGAAAAAACTAAGTTGGATTGAGCTCTGATTTCTGCATTGCTCAAGATTTCTTAAAACAAAATGTCTAAATGTATATACTCTGACCTGAGTGTGGACATATATGTGTTCACATATATATTAGAAAATTAAGAAAGAGTTACTAGAATTTCTGGAGAGATATAAATTGAAACTGGGCAAAACCAGAAAGTGTAATGACAAAGATGGATATTTTCTGTTAATTCTGTAAACTTCCTACCTCAAAAATGAAGTACCTGGCTCGTATTACCCCATCAAATGCATTTATTTGCCCATGTTTGGCTCCTACAGGGTCTTTCTGAATGACTGAGACTGATCTGATGAGTTAAGGCTCTAATGGCATGAAATTGCTTAATATTTTATCTCTTTCCGGTAGCTTTTGCATTTTAACACAGGCCTCAATGCCTAACCCAGTGGAGTTTGTAAAAGGATTAGAATGACCAGACACATGGCCTTGCACTTGAAAAAACACAGCAGTCAATGTCTGTGGATAGATGTGACAATTTCAGATACGAGCAAGGCCAGGGCCAAAACATTTTTGAGAAGGTAGACATTTCAATTCCCTTCAAATCTATGTACTGGCACTAGTTAGAGCACTCTATTCTTGGTTGAATGTATTTTATCAAAAGTAATTTGTAATTTAACTTTTTTTGAAAATGTTTTAAATCAGTTGTGTTGGAATTTCATAGGCAGATCTTTAGAAACAAACAAACAAAAAGATTAAGGAGACAATCTCTCTTTTTTAAAATTTATGCTGATACCTTATTTCTCTAACCATATCAGTATGACCTTATAATGAAGATCTCATTAGCCCACTAAGTCATATTTTAACATCATTTTCAATTGCAAGACCTCTGACTTCTATGTGTCCTCCAAGATATTTTGGAGTTCTTAGGAGATGCCACACAAGTGCTCACAAATTCATCTTATATGGCATGGATATTAATCTCTTCTGCTGCAGATTTTTTCTGCTGCTAAGGCCAACATAGTTGTGAAGCTGTGTCTCACTATTTCTCCCAGAGGCCTACATCCCACAGGTAACTATTTTTTAAAATTGTACACTGCGTAGCTTAACTAGGTACTGCAGTCACCTCCATGCACTGTCACTGCCTCCTTTGGGCACAGTATCTTGGACAGGCACTGCTCACATCTTTGATCCTGAGTTGGGACTTCCATGGTTCTGCTGTGTTACCAAGTGTTTGGAATCCTTGGGGCCCGGATTTGGGGTTACATTTGCAACAGAGACAGATAGATCACTTCCTCTCTTTGTTGTTCTACTTTGTGCTCCAAAGATTCATAGAGTTTTTTGTTTTTTTTTTATTTTTTGATTCATAGAGTTTTAGATGAAATAATCCTCTCAATTTTAATCACAGACCCTCTTCTTGAGTCCATACAAGCATAAATTGAGGAATATACTCAAGTGAGGTATTGTCTTGTTTAGAACAATCTTAACGACAAAGGGTTTGTTTGGATCACCTCTGTGTACTTGACTTTCTTTAGGAAATATTCTCTGTTTGGAGACTATGTGTCATAAACAGCTTCCTGGCAGCTACCCTGCCGAGTGTCAGACACAACCATACCCAGGCATGGGCACAATTTGCCGTCCAAGTGGGCGGACGCACATTTTCAATTATGATTTTTCTTGGGTTCAGAATTGGGTCTCTATAGTTAGATTTTCTAATTCGTACTTATTAAGCACAGAGAACTTGTGAGAGTATGACTCGAAAAGAGAGATATTTTTCCTCTACTTACCAATATCCGTAAAAATATTTTCTACTTTTTGCTGCAAATTTTCAGATAAATGCATAGAAAAATAAAACTATCTGTCTAAAATGTATACTGTCCTAGACCAGGCATTGAACTTTAATGGGAAAGATGAAAGATCCAAAGGAGACATTTTTATTTTTTTTCTATCCACGAATCAAAATAGAATCTGAAAGTCATCTAAGATCTTATGTCTTAACTGGTAAAGCAAAACAAAACAGGACACACTGTAATACTGTTTGTGTGATATAGTATTGATTGCCTACATAACAGCTATTCTATCTTCATCCATGTATCAAAACCTCCATCTTTTTCTGTGGTAATAAGAGAACCCCAAGGAATAAATTGCTTTCAGATAATCGTGCCTACTCTATCCCCTTTGGGCAATGATTGGCCTAGGGATAAGCATATGATTCAGTCTGACTAAGGAGATAAAAGGGAAATACAGGGGTCTTCTGAGAAATGTCTTTCCTTTCTTATTAAAAAGGAGTGGCAAATGAGCAAGACTCACCCTCAATACTCTGACAGCATTCTTGCTTTCTCTCTTTAGAAATAAACAATTTAGGATCAAGTATTTAGAGCTATAGCAGCCATTTTAGGATTATGTGATATGGGCCTGGAGTAGCAATCAGACCTAGTGGTCAGACTCCTGGAGCTGCTGCTGACAATACTCCTGAACTTCCCACCTCCAAATTTAATTTTAAGTAAAAGGAAATGTTTTTATGGATTAAGTCCATGGTTTGGAAAATAACAATCTGTAGGCCAAATCCAGTCCACCACCTGTTTTTGTACATAAAGTTTTATTGAAACAAAGTTACTGCATTCATTTATGTATTGTGTATGGCTCCTTTCACTACAATAGCAACTAAATTGTTGTAACAGAGAATATGGATTGCAAAGCTTAAAATATTTACTATCTGCCCCTTTACATAAAATGTATGCCAACCTCTATATTGAGCCAGCATTAGTAGAATTTTCTATTATTGTCATATCAATGGCTCTGAGTGATAAAAATCTTAACTCTAAACATCTACATTTGTTGGATTAACAACCACATTTTACACCTTATATACCTGGTAACCTTGACAAATTCTTTCTAAATGAAAACAGGTATTAAAAAGTAAACATAAAGTATTTAGGAGCTTATCTCTATTTTTTTAATTCATCCCCAAACTCCAGCCAATATTTGGCATTGAGATGAAATCATCATCTTTATTGTAGCCTAGAAAGATTTAAAATAACTTGACTTTTTCTTTCCAAATGAGATGTTTAATGGAAATGCTTTAACGGCCCAAGCTACAGAGTGAAACACTATTGTTACAGCTATCTCAAAATGACATTTATGCAGACAATGTAAAATGTTCAGAGTCACTAAATAATAGCGGATGGCCACCCATTTATCCTTCCTTAATCATGTAACAAAAGACCTAATCATGATCAAATCCCAGTTTCCAAAAAAAAAAAAAAGAAAAATTATATTTTTAGCAGACTGCCCCGAAACTTATATTAGTCAGATAGCTGCACATACTCTTAAAAAGACTTAAAACTATGAACTAAAGAATTGTAAAGTGGAATGAACTTGTGATATTTCCTGGAGGTATTCTTTTATATGAAAATGATTAACTAGAGCGTAATGTTTCCCTCTTGTTTCCTAATGTATATGACACAGAAATATACATTTAAGATGAACAATATTACCTTTAGTCAGACTGCAGAATGGGGACTTACTGATCCTTTCCTCTCATAATTGCAGAAGGGTGGAGTATAGATAGCATAATGGGCCACCTCCCTCCATACACAATTTTCCTTTGCTAATCTCACTTCCACCCTTTAGGATTAAACTGTTTTGAAAGATTTCTTCCATGATTCAGGAAGATTGTTTTTTAATATTTATTTTAATATGAAAAAAGGATATGCTCATTCATCATCAGAAATGTTGTTAAAAACAGTCCTTCTTATCAACCATTGATGATGAATGAGATCTTTTCTCAGTGTGGGAGAGAATATTACACAAATCTTTTTGAGTCTCATCACAAATCTCTCAATAAAATTCAGCTCATCAGTTGGCAGCATAAGAATATGTCTTCAGTCATAAAAGGTACAGTGACAATGGGAGACGTTTCAGAGAAGATCTTTTTTTTTTTTTTAACTGTGCTTTGGCTATGAGTAGATAACCGGCACAAATGAAAGCACATTTGTTTTTAACAGAGAAAAATTCAGGCTGATAAAATGTGTTTTAAGTGGACAGCCTGTCATCTCATCATATCGTCTCTGATAGTTATTCGTTATCAATTTAATGTGTGAATGGTTCGAGATATTGAGAGAAGTTATAATACAATGGAAAAGAAACCAATAAAAAAATTCTGTATGTGTTAAATAATTCTGCATGTGTTAAATAAAAGATAGTGGTATGTCCACTGAAATGACTATATTCATGCAGTCCTTCAGCTTTACTGAGCACCTGCTATATATTGGTCTTTGTAGACCCACAGATACAGCTGTGCAAGGAGCAATACTTTTGCTGTGCTCTACAACTAGTATTTAACTTGTCCCAGAGGTCTTCCATTTGTCACTTGAGGATCTTGCCAATAAATTGAGTTATATTTCCAAACAACCAAAAATTCCTTATAGGTTGGCAAAAATGTGCTTTTTCATTTTTATTAAATGTTCTTCCATTATCTGGAGGAAAAAATGATGAGGAACAAATGTGAATGAGACATTGTAGTCTGAGTAATTTCACTGGTTGCTATGTTATCCTAAAATCAGGATCTAGAAAACTGATCTTGAACCTTCGAAGCATTATTAGTAGGTCATGAACGAGTTCTGTATCAGAATCTTGGAACTTACCAGTACATCAGTCTGCATCATTTACTCAGTTGATCTCCCAGTGCTATTCTTTTGCAGGTCAGATATTCAGCTGGCAGACAAGCATTGCAAAGTTAAGTTAGTGCATGACGCAGATGGAGAGTATACGAAAGCAGTCATCATAGCACTGAGGTACACACCTTCCAGAGTCCCCAACTGTCTTGGGGGAAACTGGAATGAGCTTGTGTCAATTCAGTAATCTCTCCAGAAATCAGGGTCACAGACCAAAACACTCAGACTTTTTTTCTGCCAGCTTAGCAAAAATGCTTGGAAGTATAGGAGGTAGAATACTTGAGTATTGTTGAACTTGCCGATGAAACTTAGGCAGTTTTAATTGTCTTCAGAGTCAACCCATGAGATCCTTTGTGGTGCCTAGGGTCAGCATGAGCTCGGCCTCTTAAGTGTCCATTGAGTCCTCCCTGTATTTCCATGTCCTATGATGCCGTTTGGGTGGATGGAGATGTTGCCTAGAATCTCCACAGGGACAGTATTTTGACTTAAAACCTACCCTGGTAACATGAAAATAATATACATTTAAAATAAAGCTGGTAATAAAACTTTTAGTATGGTAGGAGCCTAATTGGATACACTGTCCTTTTAATGAGGTATATAATCTCTGCAATGGAAAGGAAGAAAAAAAATATGTATTAAATAAAATAATGGAATGAAGAATTATAAAAAGGTATAAAATTAACTGCATTGTCACGATTTATTTTTAAAACCTTTCGAATATTTTTGAGGAGTTTCTATTTATGTGAATAGGCCATATGTGTCTTGTGTTGTAAGTAATAAACAAAAGTCCTTCTGAATTCATATAGAAGAATATGAAAATGTGTGAAGTATTATAAATCAAAGTTAATATTTAGCCATATTTACTACTTAAAAAATTAAATAAATACAGTGGTTAAACAATCCAGGTGTAAATGTTGGTCCACAAAGCAATCTAGTATCCTCAGGGTTTTTTAAACCTAGTAGTTTTTAGATTTGGGCCATGTCATCCTTTGTTGTGAGGGTCTATTCCATGCATTGTAGGATGTTGCTAAACATCCCTGTCCTCAAACACACTAGATACCAATAAAACTGCACCAGGGTTAACAATTAAAAGTATCCCCAGATATTGCCAAATATTCTCAGGGATGAAATATTACCTTTGGTTGAAACTGACTGAGTTAACTAAATCCTTTTTATTCTGCATTAGTATTCACATGCAAGTATAGCAAGGTTGAAAGAGGAAGAGTTGTGAATGGGGTATGATGATTAATCAACTGCTCATGTTTGTAGAAAACAACTGCTATCTGAAATGTGTTAGTAATTTTAAGAATGAGAGTATAACAAACTGTAGCTTAACATTAAAACTAACAAAAGCATAATTAAATCATATTTCTATTACTGGAAAGGCACTTTAGGTGTTTGTAGACTTTGGAAACATTATTAGTAATCTGATTACCATCCTGTAAATTATGTAAGAACACAGTAATAATTGTAGAATTGTGTCCCAAAATATAGAGATAGTAGTTTCACTGTCTACTATACTGATTAGAAAACTATAGGCTATTATGTAGGGTTCTGGAAAATGAATAGAGTTTAGTACACTTATGCAAGTATAGAGATATTTCAGGGGAGGAAAATCAAGTTAAAAGTTCTTAAAAACATGTCTGTGACATCAGATTGGTGAGGGTGGTGAACTAGGAGATGTCTGTTTAGATAAAAATAGATCGAAAGTTAGAATAAAATAATTTTTGTCAATGATTTGAAATTTTCCTGTGGAAGAATGAGTTTACTTATACTACTTTTCTCCAGAAAGTAGACAATTTGATATATGTTGTTTCTATGATGGAAGACAAGTTTATTCTACCCAGCTTGACTGACTCTTCATCCCTCAGGTCGCAGTTTCAATGTCATTTTAAAAAAATGTTCTCCCTTGGTTCTTTATTTCAATTAGCTCCTTTATTATTATCTCTCATAGCACTCAATTTTTTACTTTATAAGGATTATTGTAATGTGAAATTAAATATTTACTTGGGTGATGGTTTAACATTATTGATCCACTTGACTAAGTCTTAAGAAGGTAGTTGTCCTGTCTCATTTTTTTTCACTATTGCAACATCAGCACTTAGTTCAGAATTTGATTCTTACTTAGTATGGGTTCACTAAAGATGTGTTTAGTTAGTAAATGAGTAACATGGACAATGTGTTTAAAACAAGTTCTTTAATAATAACATGCTTGGCACAAGGGTGCTTCGACAATTGTTATGACTTATTTTTTTATCATATTCCCGAGGTGAGATAAAGTTCTGTGTTGAAGAAGGTGCACACGACTCATGAGAGCCAATTGTATGAGTCTCTTCTAGACTAAATTCAGTGATGTCAGGAAGATAGCTTGAAATTAGTTATGGTGAAAGTATTTATATCACAGAAATAAGAAAACACTATAAATCATGGATTCTTTTTTTCTGGAGAGCTGGTTAAACATTTATTAACATATCACCGATGGTGAGGATATTTCTGTACCAGTAAGAAAGTTGAAAAGGGGACTTCTTTTCTTTTTAATTTTTATTAAATTTATTGGGGTGACATTGGTTAGTAAAATTATACTCGTGTAGGTTTCAAGTGTACAATTCTATAAAACATCATCGATATAATACATTGTGTTCATCACCCAGAGTTAATGAGTTCTCCCTCCATCACCATGTATTTGACCCTTTTATCCTCTTCTACCAGTCCCACTTACCCTATGGTAACCACTAAACTGTTGCCTGTGTCTATGCAAAAGGGACTTCTAATCGCTCTTTCTACTCTGAGTCTCTACTTCTACAAAATTGGCAGTATAAATTCAGAAAATGGAAGATTAAGTTGTTTGGAACAACTCTCCTGCTGAATACAATCAGAAAAACTGGAATAATATTTAAGTACTTAAATATTAAAATAAAATGTTTATATTTTAAAGTCAACAGAATGCTACCACAGTAGTGGAAATGTATGGGGACAAGACCACAAAGAGCAGGAAGCCAAGAGAAGTAAACTGACATTTGATGCTTGTTTTCCTCTCAAGGCAATTACCAATTGCAACTTTTCGCTGAGCAGTTCAAAGGCTGAGCAGAGTACTCTAACAGGCAAGACATATGAAAATTGAAGTTAAAGGCCTACCAAAAATAAAGATTCTTGCCTAATGTCAAAATTTTAGTTAATAAATAAGAATAAAGATGAACGTGAAGTAGAACAGCCTTAACAAAAATTGTCTCAATCCTTGATGGGACAAGGGTAATCTGCTCTTAACCTAGTTGTCTGCCTAAAACAAAAGTTAATCTCTTTTGGAACTTCAAATTATTTGTAAGCTTTTTTATATACTATCAGATACTCAAACAAAAAATATCATTCTAAGCTTACAAGACGACATTTAGCTAAAACAAAATAAGAGGGAAAAAGACAAAAGGAATAGACTTCAACGTGTATTAGTTTTCTATGGCTGCTGTAAAAACTGACCATGTATTTAGTGACTTAAAACAACACAAACAAAGTTCTGGAGATCAGAGGTCTGAAATGGATCTTATTGGACTAAAATCAAGGTGTCTGCAGAGTTGTGTTTCTTCTTGAAGTTCTAGGAAAGAATCTATATCCTTTTCTTTTCCAGGTTATAGAGACTGCCTGCATTCCATGGCTAGTGGCCCCATCCATTCTACTTCATAACCAGCAACATTAGGAAGAATCCTTCTCACATGAAAATCTCTGGTTCTCCCTGTTTTGCCTCCCTCTTACGCTTGTGATTATACTGGGTCCAGAATAATCTCTTGATCTCAAGGTCATAATTGTTTCTCCATTTCAAAGTGGAACAATCTTTTCCTCAAAAGGTCAGCTAAATAGAAACCTTCATCTCATCTTCAACCTCAATTTCCCTTTGTTATATATCCTAACATAGTCACAGGTTTGGGTTCTAGGAGGTCAGCTGTAGATGTGTTTGAGGAGCTGTTATTCTGTTTAACCTACAGGGTATCCAGAAAATTAAGTTATACGACACATTTTGAAATGACTGTGTTAAGTGTATTTGAATAATTTAAATATAAGATAAAGAATTTTAGCAGAGAAATGAAAACTATGAAAAATAATAACTAGAAATCATTGAAATAAAAAAATACAATAACTGAAATTAAGACTTCAGTATACGAGTTGGAGAGCAAATTATACAAAGCTAGAGACAAAACTGATTAAGAGGAATATAGCGCAGAAAAAAAAAACGGAATGAAGTATAGAAACACAAAAGGATGAGCAATAGAGAAAAGAGTATAAGTGTCAAATAGGAATTAGTGTAAATGAATAATATATGTGTATTTGGAGTCCCAAAGAAAGAGGAAAGAAATTATAGAACAAAGCAAATACCTGAAAAGATAATGGTCATATAAAATTAAAACATTGACAGCTGACTTCTCATGATAAACAGTGGAAACCAGAAGATAATAGAATAATGTCTTGAAAACTGAATGAAAATTCCTTTCAACTTATGATTCTATGTTCACTAAAAATATCCTTTAGAATATAGAGAAAAATAAAATTATTGTTTTAAAAAAATATTCAGAGAAATTATCTCCATCAGTGCTGCACTAAAGGAAGCACTTAAGAATGTTCTCTAGGCAAAAGGAAAATAATCACAGAAGTTTTGACATGCAGAAAGGAATAAAGGTCAGTAAGAACCATAAATATGTTGGCAAACTTAAATAAATATTCACTATACAAATATAATGATTTCTTTTATGTTTCAATATATTTATAATTAACATGTACAACAAATACAGCATATGAATTACAAGGACAGAGAGAGTTAATATGTTCTAAGGTTCATATGTTGTCTGAGAAATAGTAAAAATATAGGTGACTCTAAGTCCTAGTTTGCTTATGCCTCTTATCTAGGCATAATTAATGGTAGAGTCTTGTTTCACTCTCAAAGTGTCCGGATTTGGATGATAAAATAAATGTTTGCTCTGTAAGACTATTAATTTTAATTAGAGGTTGATAAATCAAGAACTCATGCTATAATTTCATGAATAAACACTTAAAGAATAGTAACATAATTTAAACTCAATTTAATAGAAGGGAAAATAAAATAAAAGTAAGCCCTTTTAAAAAAGGGTAAGAAAGGAAAGAAAAAGAACATAGAACATGTAGTAAAATATAAATCAAATAATAACATGGTAAATTTATCTTGTATGTGGAATCCGAAAACAACAAATAACTAACACAAAACAAGCTCATCAATACGTAGAATAGATTGGTCGTTGCCAGGGACAAGGGGTGGAGTTGGGGGTGAGGAATGAGTGAGGGGAGTCAAAATATTAAAAACAAACCTGACAACTAACTTTGTTAATTTCTCTTAGAATTATTATTGCCTTAACCTTGGCTAACATGGACTTACAGAGTTTTCCAGTTCTTCAGGGATAATGCCTTACTGGACATAGGTAAAGGAATGGCTCACTGAAGGGACAAGGAAATGATAGCAGGAGAATTATTTCACTAACATACGCAAAATCTATATTCATTTGCAAAACATCTCAAATAGACCCTTTTCTTTATGACGGACCTGTTCTCTTTTGAATTTGAAGCTGCCAAGCTCAGCTAGGGTGCCAGACGTCTCACTGTTATTTACTTTTCACTTGGAGTGAATGGGTCAAAACTATTCTAAAATCAAAAGTTAAAGTGAAATACTTGGAGCCTGAATACGGCTATTTCATATTGCCAGTTAAGCTTAGATTCATATGCTTTAAAAACCAGTTTGTGGGAATGTCAAGTAATAATAAATTTTATAAATTCAAATAATATCAAATAAAAGGTTTTAAGTAAAAAAAAAATAATAGAAACAGAGATGCGCATTGCATAGTAATAAAATGTTTTTTTATCACCAAGGAAGATATTATCATTCTAAATTTATATACACTTAATAAAATATAAATATAAAGCAAAATTGAAAAAACAAAAAGAATTATACAAATGCACAATTATAGTAGGAGAAAACAATAGGAAAAACAATAGAAAGGAAAAACAAAAAAGGAAAAACAATAGAAAATATGAACAAAGATAAAAGTTGGCCTTTCAGGAAGATAAATAAATTTGATATACCTGGGTAATAGCGATCATGAAAAGATAAGAGAAGACACAAATAACTAATATGGATAATTAAAAAGGTGGAATAATAATAGATCCTACAGACACCATAAAGATAAATGGAGAGATTACTTCCAAACTTAATTTATAAGGGAACATTATGTATACCCAAAAATGCTGATAAGTATCTTTATAAGAAGAAATTTAAATGCCAGTATCTTTCATGAACATATTCATAAAAACTCTAAATGAAATATAAGAACACCAGATAGAACAATATATAAAAAGGGAAATACAAGAGTTGTGTCTGTTTTAGTAATACAAAATTAGTTTAACATTTAGAAATCAATCAATGTAAATTACCATATCGATAGACTAAAAGAGAGAAAAATAATCATTGAAAAGTCAATTTTAATAGTCAAACACTACAAATAATTTAGATGTTCACTAAGAATAAAGTGGATATATAGATTGTACTATAGTCATACAACGAATATTACAGAGCAATAAAATGAATGGATTGCCTCAACCAAAAAAATCAAAATCAAGCAATCTCAAAAATACATTATCAAGAAAAAGAAACCAGATATTTCTGTATTATTCCATTTATATAAAGTCTAAAACCAGACAATATTAATCTGTTGTATTCAAAATGGTATTGACAGTTAAGGGTTTCCTGTGGTGTTTTCATACTCCATTTCTTTTCTTGGTATGTGCTAATATGTTGTATCATTTTGTGATAATTCATTTGGCTATACATTATAATTTGTACAATTTTCATCTCTAAGTGTTACTCCTTAGTAAAACATTTTAAAACATGACAGCCTCATAGATTGCTTTACTTCTCATATGATTTTGACTGATAAAATTTTTTTTTGAGCCAACTTCTGTTATTGGCTTAATCCAATGAAATCTATGGAAATGATTAAACTGGTAAATGTAGGTAGGCATGGCCTAACGGGTAATATAACGTCTTTTCTAATTTATTAAGCATTTTATAGACATAAAATATCATGGCATTTAGTGGGATATATAGGGCAGATAGGTATAACTTACAGTGTTGCAAATTATCCAATAATTTTAATAAATAATACAATAAATAGCAATTTTAGCAGAAGGCATATGTTATTGTAAAGTACTTATCTGTCCTTACAGAAATTCTGTGTTATTTAAAATAATCCTGGAAGAAAATTTACATAAGTAAATATTTGTGAATTCAGTGTTGATTTCTGATCAAGGAGATCATTATATGCTTCTCAGGAGGTGTCCCAATTTCTGAGATGTGAGCACTGATCCACAAATCACGGTGTGCAAATTTGGAGTTATCATTGGTAGGACTCCAGCTACCATTTTTTGAAAATTATGACATGTTCTTGTAATACCAGCATGCATAGACATCTTTATTCAAAGAACTGTGTGCTAGGAGGTACTTTCCTTTAAAGAGTTTTCTGCTCTGTGTTTTTTCACTCTGGTTTTTGTATTGTCAGGGCTTGGAACTCAATAGGTTGACAGTTAAAAACAGCAGCCGTAAGATAGAGAAGTCAAGTGTTTGTTCTTTCAAGTAATATGGACTAAATCATCCCTCTCCCATGAAAATGACATTTTTTTTTCTTTTTGCTAAAATGCACACTAATATTTTAACAGGGAGCAGCAGGTATTCCTTCAGATTTTCAAACTTCTTTATTGATTGTACCAAAGGACAGTTGTTGAAAGCTGCTCAGCAGATTGAGCTCAGTGCACACCTCCACAATGATAATCAAGACGTCCCTCCAAAGCAATTTCAGTGACATGGCAGCAGCAGACTCTCTCTGCTTACCAAAGAAAAGTCCTTTCTAGGTCACATGCAGGAGACAGGCGTTTATTAGTTTGGGCTTCCGGATAATCTTCCCACTGCTTGAAAATCCCATTAAAGAGTACAGTAGTCATTTCAGCTTCATGACTGAGGCAAAGGTGCACTTGTCTGTGAAGGAGCATGTTTTCCAGACATCCGTTCCCTTGATTTTATGAGAAATGACTACAGGAGGAAAAGAAAACATTCTTCACAGAGGGAGGAAAGCACTTTGAAGTTTTTAAGCAACGGCCTCCTTCAAGCCATCTAGTATAGCTGACAATTATTTCCTGTTTGCCAGAGTACTACAATCATAGTTTATGATATTTTGAAAGCATAAAGCTAGGATTGGAACCTTTGAGGCAGAAATTCCAGCCTCCATCAGCAGGGCACATGCTATAATTTGCGTCATTTTTCACAAAGGTGGTTTTGGAAACTGGCTCCAGAGGAGGCTTTGATACTGGTGATAGAGCTGGCTGACACAATCGAGGCTTCTCCTCCAAGGCTCGCATTCACCTTTTTAGGATCTATAATGTTTTGAATACACAGCCAGCAGCACTTTCATCTAGAGAAATGTACTGCAAGTAAAGAAATTTTCTTTAATGCGAAGATGTTGAGGTCTGAGCTACAGACCAGTATTTTCGTAAATATGTCATTGTTTCATTGTAGTTTGGTGGACTAATCCAGAAATGGACTTGTATCCTTTTCCTCCCACTCAGCGACCTCTTCTGAGAAGTGAATGCCCATGTATCAGGGCTATTGTGATTAAATAAGATCGTATTTGCAAAAATACCTGCCATACAGTAGGTACATAAAAAAAAAAATGACACTTGTTACTTCTGGTAGCTGTTATGATTTTATTAAGCTAGGAAAAGCCATTAGCAATGCATTGTATGCACAGGAACACCTGGAGTTTTACAGCTGGGATTCCAAAATGAGGGAGAGCTACTTCCAAGGTTTTTGTAAAATTTTATAAGAAATCAACGGTAAAGATTATTTTCTAAATATTTCACTGAAACTATGACCTTTATCACAGCAGAAAAGCAGCTGGAAGACTTTACAGAAGAGGAACAGAGAGCCATGCCCTCCAAACTTTGTGTCAGGACATCTGCTCTGGGTTTTCCACACTCCTGCTTAGTAGATGAGCAACATTTGACAAATCAGACAAACCTCTCAGAATCTTCTTTACCTTATCTCTTAAAAGAAGATGAGGACATCTCCTCTGGCTTGTCTGGCTTGTCTCCCACAACAGGGATGTTGTGAAAATAAAAGTGGATAGTATGGGTCTGCATAAATATCATGCTGTTAATGTTTGTAATCTGTAGTGGAAACTCGCACTGTCCCCAGCCTTCTTCCCCTTTCACTGGACTGAACTGCAGGAGTCTCTTCTTTACTCAGATGCACCCTCAGAGGACCAATTTCCTATGTTAAGACAATTTCTCCCCCTGACCCTGTATACACCCCCATCTACCCCCAACCTGGCTTCCAGGTTTGAGGAAGAACAGCTTTGAGAGGGAAATTTCCAGGGCGTGGGGGAGACGTAGAACCACATTTATACCAGTAAGTTCTGCCTTTTACTGGTTACAAGAACCTGTGTCCCACTTTTAAATAGATAGTCTCCCAATCAACTAAAATCTCTTTGTTGGCTTCCCTTAGCATAGCTGAAAAAGACTGACATTTCCAAAAGCACCTTTAATAAACACATTTTTCACAAAGAAATGAAATTCTTATAAAATGCCAGTAAAACCAAACCTTTTTTCCCCCAAAACTTTATAACTACTGTGTTGATTGATCGTTATTCCATATCCTGGAAAATGCCACAGAAAGATCCTAAAGAGAAGCAATGTACCATTTTGAACAACAATATAGCAACCACTTTGTAATAAAATATACATTTAATTATTAAAGTAAGATTTACCCATATACAGTAAGAGGAATGCATTCTCTTATACTCATAAATTTGTTATTTTTTAAAGTTACTACCCATTCATTCCTTCCTTCTCTGCTTGTCGGAAGTCTAGCCCATCTTCACTGACTCCACTTCATCATCGTCCTTTGGTCTTCAATACTTTGACACCTATTTTATTTTTCCAGCAGTTTGCTGATTCCAGTCTCCTTCAGGCTACCTATGAACTACAAGTTACAAAGTCTAACAGTTTCTTCTCCATCCATATGCTTCTTGATATCTCCTTTAGTTAGGATTCTTGGTTATTAGGGGCAGACACCTTACTATACAGAGATTGCACAAGGAGAAAATGGGGGCATTTATTAGAGTGATTCTAGGGAAGTTTGCAAATAAAAAGAAGTCAGGAAAAGTCAGTCTTGGGGGAGTAGGAATGAGGTGAGCAACAGGGCAATCTGAGATTTGAACTCTGTCAGGACTGTCTTCTCCATCTTTCTTTACTTTCTGAATATCCTACTATGGACCAGATTCTCCAAATTGTGGGAGACAAAGCCAATAGTTCCAAGTTCCAAACTCAGATTTTCATAGCTTTATCAACCTTAAGGATGATTCTTCCTCATTTTTCCTCCCAGATAATAGGGGAAGGATTCTATTTGACTAGACTTTGGTTCCACATTTGGATCCGAATAATTGTGAACAGGGGCTGAAGTACTATGTTTGGTCCAGCTTGGGACTCATGACACACCTGTGTCTCAGGAGAGGGTGCGTAGGGTACTAAAACCAATGCCCCAATTAGAGCCATAGATGGTGCTGAGAAGTACAAGTTCTTTTCAACACTAATAGCTTCTGAACGGGGCTCCTTTTTACTAGTCTCTTCCTGCTTCAATCCAACCAGATTACTGATGTCAGAACAATCTGTAAACAGCAGTACCAATCATGCCACTTCTATTGATTAGAGAGAAGGAACTGGAGTAGGATGGTAAATGGGGGTGTAAAGTTGACGGGTGATCAGAGGTAGACTTTTTGAAATGTAACCTTTGGAAATACAAAGAATCAAGCCAAATATACTAATTATTGAGAATTTTGAATTGATATGTGTGTACATGTGGATGGAATGCTAAAAAGTTTGGCTAATGAAGCATCTAAACTGACATTATCACAAACCTAGCTAATGCCATGTAATTCTTCATCTTGAGGGAAAAAATGGTGAAATGCATTCTTCTCGGATTATACCAATCTCATTTAATCAAAACAGAAGGGATTGGTAATTAAGAGCTCAGATTCTAGAGTAACAAGACCCCATTGGAATCTTGGCTCTATAACCTAATAGGTGTGTAACCTTGTAAAATTATTTAATATCTTTGTCTCAGTTACTCTGTAAAATGAAGATTATTGTGTGGATTCATTTATTGAAGAGTTATATTATTGTGTTGATTTATTGTGTGATTTATTATGTGGATAATATCAGATAATGTATATAGAACATAGAGAGCAGTGCCTATGAAGTAATAGTAATAATAATAACTGACATATAATGAGTAATTACTATGTATTAGGTGGTGTCCTAAGCGTATCAGTAGTTCTTAGGGTGTTGTTTAATCTTAAAATGCTATTTTACATAGTGTACCATCATTATTCCTTTTTTTGTACATGAGGAAAATGAAATGCAGAAATGTTAAATAACTTGCCCAGTGTCATACAGCAACATGTGACATGATCATAATTCAAAGTGGTAGTCACACTCAGAGCCTGTGAATTTATACTGTATACTATACTACTTCCCTGCTAATGGTAGCCGTATTATACTTTTCCCATCTCAAGGGCACAATTATTTTGCATCTGCAGAATTGAATGAGATTGGAGGTGGGAATCAGAACCTCTCATTTCATAAATCTTCAATGGTTTCCCATTGTCTGCAGAATAAAATCCACAGTCCTCAAAGTCTTTTGTAATCTAGCTTTATTTTTTTTCAGCTTGATTTCCATCCTGTTCGACAAGCACATTTTTCCCCTACTTTCTTAATTTTGTACCTTGGTTCTGTTGGGAATGCCCCTCAACTCCAATACTCTACAGAAATCCTTCACTTTCCTATGGCACAGCCAAAGTGTCACTCTTTACGAGGAATTCCCTAAACTTTCATTGTGCTTACCAATAGTACCAATTTGCAACATTTAATGCTGTTTATTTTAGTTATAAGGGAATCAAGATTATACATTCATATCATAGTCATTTCTCAGGAGGTAATATGTTTTGAGATCCTGGATAATTACAGAAAAGTTTTGTTTTCTTAATTGTTTTTACAGCTAGATGGACTGACACAAGACAGTGTTCTGGAGAGAAATAATTCTGTCTAAAACATCTGTTCACCTCTTAGAGAGGGTAGTAGACTTAACACCTCAATTTTGAAATATGTTGGAAGGAAACTTAGCATAGAGCTTAAAAGGATTGGCCAGCTGACTAATAGGATAATAATTTGGGGAAATTAGAGAATTTCCCTTTTAAAAGATTGGATAGAATATACTTTGAATTCATCCTGAGGGAACAATACTTGAGGAGTTAATTAGGGTAAATACTTTGGCAGTGATTGGGACCCACCACTTAGGAAAAGATTCAAACATTTCTGGCAAAAACATTCCCTCCTGGGGCCCTACTTCGCTGTGGGCTATTGATCAGATGTTTTAATGCAGCTATGGTTATTGGACTACAGATGGGGAAATCTTGCAGTCTCAACAATGTATAGAAATCATCTTTAGAGCTACATGAATTAGCTGGTTCAATTGCTGATAAAGATGTAGGCTCTGGATTTATCTTATTAAAACAGACACTGTTGACAACAACCTCAGATCTGCGTGGGTCATTGCCACTCATGTAAAACTCAGTCACCCACTGATATGTATTAGTATCTGAGTTTTACTTTTGAAAGAATGAGTTGCTTATAAAAGGATCTCATGTAGAAATGTTCTTCGCTGTTGTCACATATGGGTTTTCACAGAGGATATTGTGTCCCCTTGAAGAAAGACTGGTTGTCCTGAATAAGGCATGTCTGTTTGTATTGTGTGAATACACAGCTTTTGGAAGAACACAGGTGGAGATTCAAGAAAGGGGATTCCTGTAAAGCTAGCCAGGGCAGCTGAATCAGTCTTTGTGACTAATTCACCAAGGAATGAACTAGTTCAGGGATGAGAGGTTGCCTCTGTTTCTGTTCACCTCTGGTGCTCCCATATGATCATCCCTTACAATAGCTAGATAACTTTTTTTTTTCAGGTTCTGTTGGCTCTTTGATAGATAGAGCTAAATAAACTCCTTTCCTTCACTGTCTAGGAGAGACTGTATTTAGATACTATAAATAATATGTTGGTACGTAGAAGGAACATTTTGAGGTAAAAATGAATGAAAATACTATATATGTTATATACTTCAGAAAGTTGCCTGTAGAAAAAGATGAAAAATAACATGAACAGCTCCCCTTATCTCTCCATAATTTCACTATTCTAGATATGTATATGATTGAATACAGGGACAGTAATGTTGGGACAAAGAATACATTTTTGCCAAGCCCTTTTTGAAAATGGAGTTAAGGAAAAATGTTCTGGTAATGAAACACTTTCTACAATTATTTTCTAAATAATCTGCTTTTAGAATAGTGTGGAATTTACTACAGATTATGTACACTGTCTGTGTCTGTGCTTCTGCGTGCCTGTAAGGTCAAATGTGGAGTGGGATTGCTTTTAGAAATCTTTAAACTTTCTTCAAAATATCATAAAAGGTCTATTTGTATTAGCATATTTTGGGATGCCTAGTAAAAATACGGATTACTAAAATCTACCTCAGACATAATCAGAATTTGGGGTGGTGGGTCTGGGAAATCAGCATTTTTATTATAAAAGTCTTATTCTGAATGTTTGAAAACCATTTGCTAAAGGAAATGTAAATGTTTGCCCAGAGTCTTAACTATTACTGATACCCACAAAACAGAACATAATCTTTGATGGAAAACCACCGATTTCTTTGTACTTGAGAAGAGTAGACTGAGAATCTTCATTATGCTTTTGGTAAACCTACCAAATAGGAAATGTGGCTCTCAGAGGAGAAATTATAGGGTGTATTGCCAATATTGGGATGGAGGAGAATTCTTTCATTACGAGGCAGGACTTAGAAAGGAAAGTCCATGGTTTTGAATCGGTAATCATTCTGTTGCCCCTGAATAAACACAACTCTGCGCTAGATACTAGGGATACAAAGATGAATATGACAAAATAACTATCCTCAAGGAATTGACATTAGTTTTGGGAGACTGACTTGAAAACAGATCATAACTAAAACAGATTCAGTCACAAGGACAAAACCAAGGAGGGAAGCATCAGGGATGGATCCATTAAACTAATTCCAGAAGGATGAGTTGGAATTTCCAGGTGGTTGGTAATAGAAGAGTGTAAGTGACAAGATTGAATTTTAGTCCAGGGGATGATATGTGCAAAGGTTTTGACATCTGAAACAACATAATGTATTTGCTGCATTGTAGATAAATTGATGTGGCAGAAATGCCTAGAATTGTGCCTTTGATAGAGTTTAGACCGTAGCTACACAATGCTTGTAATTCAAAGCAAGCTCTGTGAGGACAGTCTCAAGTAAATGAATTTAAGAGAAGGCTTCGATATGTTTTGCCTCTTTGCTGTCAGTAACTGTTTTGACACCTTTTCTTTATCTGCACTTTTCCCCCATGTGATCTTATCCTGCCTTGTGGCTTTAAATGCCAACTCTGCTGAGGTCTTCTGATGGATATTTCCAGCACAAGTTCCAGATGAGTATCTTACTTCCTATGTCACCTCTCCTTATGACATCTTAAGGATAAGATATTCAAGATGGAACTCTTGATTTCACCCTCACACACCTGTGCCTGACTCAGTCCCCTTTATCTCAGACAATCAGTTTCTGGAGCCAAAGTCATGAGCCCTTCTTAATTTCTCTTTTCCTCTCAGTCCCTACACTCACCCATGGGTTTTTAACTGCAAAATATGTTCCAGCATAGTCTCCCCCTCTGTATCGCCACTGCTCTCTGTCACCACAGCCATCGTCAGGTCTGAGCTCTTATTTCTGCTTACTCTCTGATCATCTATTTCCCTCCATCAGAAGTTATTTTTTGACATGTAAATCCGAGATCTCGCTTGGGTCTTAAAACCTTTCTATTCACTTAGAATAAAAACAAGCTACTCCCATGGTCACTAAAATCCTGCTTGATCAAACTTCAGTTTACTTCTTTGATCTTAACCTTATTCCCTCTTTGCAATACTCACTGGGTTCAAGTCTCACAGACCTTTCTTTTTGTCCAACATGCCCATCTAGGTCCTGCCTAGGGCATTTTCCCTTGTTCTTCCCTTCAATCCCGGGAGGAAGGTTCTGAGTAAGAATGACTTTTGCTCATCATTCAGGTCTCAGCTCAAATGTTACCTGGCCAGAAAAGACTCGCGTAATCACTCTATTTAAAATAGTAATTCTAACAACTGGCTAGTTACTATTCATCTCATCGCCTGCCCTGCTGCTTTCCTTTGTTACATCTATTGCTCTTGCTAGTTACCTCCTTACATATTTTTCTCCCTCCCCCCACTAGAATATGAAAGAATCCCTTTCTCTTTTATTCACTGTGGTGTTCCTTCGAGCTGTGACTGTGCCTAGCACGGAATACAAGAGAGGCATCCTCTATAAATATCTGTTGGACAAATGAAAAAAAATGAAGACAGTATTTTCAACTAAAAAATATGGTGAACATAGTCTCTAGAAGTACACTTTCCAACAAACCAGCTGCCAACCATATCTGGCTATTCAAATTCAACTTAAAATGACTTAAACTTGCACAAAATACTAAACTCAGTTCCTCAGTTGCTTTAGCTACATTTCAATTGTTCAATAGCCACTCAGAGATAGAGCATATCATCTTTGTAGAAAGTTCTACTGGACCGCACTCTATACTAGAGAATGAATGTTTAAACCATAATAAAAGAGTAGGTGTTAAAGGAAGAAAATTTCTAACCAAGATGGTTTACATAATTTAAGGACTAAGTGGAAAACCATGATATTTTCTTTTTTAGAGCTCTCTTAAATAGGATAAGTTCTCAGTTCCAGAGAAGGCTTAGCAACCAGATAGCCTGAAGGTGGGCCATTGGACTTTTGTTCTTCCAAGGTCCCTTCAGGATCTACACAAATTATTCTTGAGATTATAATTAAACTTGAATTGTGTCAGCCAAATGCTAAACCTTTCACAGAATCCACAGAAGACATGGTCTTTGATCGCAAGGCATTTTTCAAGACTCTTTTCAAACTGTATTTAAGAACACATCACATTTTGCAAGAGCTTTAATAAAAAGATTCATGATGATTGATGACTCTGAGAAAATGTGAGTGACAGAGCCCAAGATTTCAAAGCATTTACTTGTCCTGTTTAATTTACAAATTAGAAGAAATTGACTTGTCCTATTTAATTTGCAAAACTTCAGAAAATCTTCAGTTTAAACTACTAACAATTGTAGCCATGTTTTATTTGATCTTTACCTAAGGGCTTGTCAGAATTCGTCTAGCAGGCTAGTGTATCTTCCAGCTCATTCCCAGATTGCATTAAGGCTGCCTCCCTTGTTACGGCAACCAGTCAGACCTCTTTGGAATAGTTCCCGAGACAATATTTTAAAAGGGTGTTACTGGGTCTGAATACAAATGTATCCATGGGGCTTGTGTGGTTTCAATTCAAGTGACAAGAGGGGACATTGTTTGTCTGAGAAACTGCAATCATGGTTCAGAGAATTCAACTGTTCCATATGCAGTTAGCATGCTGAGAAGGAAGGAAGCAAGAGGGAGACCAGAAAGGAAAGTCTGGTGTTTGGAAAACCAGGTCTAACTTTACAGAATGGTCAATCTGCACATGGCTCCCACCTGGAGAAAGGCAGCTTACTTGATATTCAGAAGAATGAAATAGCATTAGAAAAAGCTTTTATGAGCTGTTTTCATCGTTGCTGGCTTGCAATGTCATCATGTATTTCTGGCAAATAGAGTTTGCATCAGTTCAGTTGACAAGACTTCATGAATTTTAATATCCTGACTCCATATTCATGTTAGTGTTGATGTATCCGTGCACCTTTCTTCCCCCCGCCCCCATTCATTTTGGAGTAAAAAGCTGGATTTGTGCCAAAAATAGAGAAGATTGTCATGCTGTAAAGTATTTGAAACAATTAATGCAGATTAAGTGAAAAATTGCATACGTTTACAAAATTTATTCCAACAAATTCATAAACTATAATTTAGGTTGTATTTCAATGAGTAAAATGGAAGACACATTTTTATCATTTGGCTCCTAGGCTCTTGGATTTGTTTAAATTTGAACTCCTTCACAAAACTTTTAATCCCTTTCAGTCTTGGGTGTAGACAACTTGAACATTAGTTTGTCATATCACTGCAAGAGAACATTACCATGTCTGCTTGCAGAAAAACTGCTAATGTGTTTTTAAGATTACATCCGCATATAAAAAGAGGAATACGAAACCTTACAGCTACTACTCCGTTATTTGTTGTCCAAGCATCCTGACTTTGACACTTTGGAATGATGTTTTCACAGGAATAGCTATAGTTCTCCTAATTAACATATTCAGAGTTGGTATTTGCTCACCTGCACATTCGGTTACCCAAAGAGGGGACATTCAAATTACAATCTGAGGCACAGAGAAATATAGCACCAAAGGGAAAGGTTAGCCTGATAGGGAAAGATACACAAATTCACAGTTGCATGAAAAAAGCCGTTCAATCAGCATATTTGTTCTCCCATTCTGCAGCATATTACCTTAGGGAAGATAAGATTTGTTTCTTGAATAGGCAAAGCCAGAACAAATTTCTACTCTTGCTACATAATAGATGTTATTTAGAGACACAGAAGTACATAAATAGCTGAAAAGTTGCAGTTCTAGACACAATATTTCAGACTTGAACACAGGTGCATCATTGCTCTGCTGGGTATTAAGTTACATTGTTGTCAAATCAAACTCAAGCCCATCCTAGGAAATCGAGACAGAGTTGTGACCAGCTTTCATTGAATTCAGCTAGTTGTTAGGGTTCTTGTGGATTGCAATGCCTTGAAGGTTAGCTCAGCAATTCAATATTGTTTCCCTAAAATGTGCTGCCTAAATAAGGTTAATAATGAGAATGTAAGGGTTATTGTGACTTCCTAAATTTTTGGTTTAGAAAGAATAAGAATAATTTCCAATTTAGAAGGCAAGAGAATTAGGTTCAACTATTTGACCTTATATTAGAGAATATAGAAACATAAACCCTGACTTCCCTCCAGAAAAACTACATTGGTATATACATTTCTTTAATCTTACGAAATATTATATTTTCAGCAGTGACTCTAAGCATTTTAACCCAATGCTTCTTCCAAAATGATCACCTCAAAATTATTATCTCAACCCAAAGATCAATAAAAAAATAAAATATTTCTATGCTCATGGATAAAATACTTATTTTGAAAAAGGGAAAGCTGAAAAGTTATCTTTCCTTTAATCAGTTATTTCAGAAATGAGAAAGGCATTTACTTGAGGCCATGGTTCTATATTTATGGGAATATAAGGTTATAAAAAGAGAAGGCTAATTACATTGTTGTCAAATCAAACTATTTGAGAGCAAAGACCAGGATGAGCAAAAAAGAGAGCAAGACCAGGATGTTAAATAATAGAATTAGGTTAAATGTAGGCATAACACTTTAAAGCTGAGTGGGGCTTTAAAGATCTTTGTTCTCTTGAATATAAGCCCATGAAGGAAAGGGCTATGACTCTCTTACTTATTGTTCTTCCCCTCCACCCACCAGCCGCTGGCACAGTGTTGGAATGAAGTACGATAGTAATAAGATTTTGCTGAATAAATAAAATCAACCAAGAGAGAGGACTGGCTTTACCAAGTTAAAACAGTGAGTTATATGGTAGATCCAAGAATTAAATCTAAGTCCTTTATAGTTTTCTGACTTCTGCTGTGCTGTTCCTTCATGACTCTGGTACTTTTTTTTTTATTTTTTATTTTTACAAGCAAACGCTTCACAACTTGACCAAAGTCAAATCAAACAGTGATCATTATAAGCAACTTTCTTTTCACTGGGGATAAATGCTTTTCCAGAAATGATGAACTCTTGTTGCAACAAATCTAAACGTTTTTAGGAAAACTTATGAGAAAATAAAGAAAGTCACCATTTAAGATCCAGGCGTGACAGGTCTAAGATCTAGAGTGACTAATTGGTAGCAATTTGTCCAGAACTTTCCCAGTGTCAGCACTGAGCGTTCCATTTTCCCAGGAACCTCCTCACTCCTGGACAAACCAGGATGGCTGATCACCCTACTCAGATCTGAAAGAGGTATGATATGCTGGGGTGGGGGGGGGGCATTCCTAAGAATATTAGAAACCCACAGGGGCACACATGTTATCGGAATATCAATCTCGTTGTGGTATTTTTTAGGGAAATAACACAATTTATATCTTTATAAATAAACACAAGATGTCAAATGAACATGTAACATATACTTTCAAATTTCTGAGGTTCTCTGCTATGTACAAATTATGTGGTTGGAAGAGTATGAGACAGTCTGATACCTTGGTTGAGTTGCAGAGGTTTGGGTAGATGCCGTGACTCCACAAGTGTGTGTAGTTGGAAGGTCTCATATGACTAAAGAAGGCATACTCACATAAGACTTTAATAAAGATAATGTGTATGGTAAAGTAGAAGGAAGAGCACACAGGTATTAGTGAGTGGCCCAAGAGGCAGGGGCAGCTCTCCAGGGATGTCTCAATGAAGCAGGATGGATATGCTTTGTCTTTGGACTATGAACCATCCAAGATATGTGAGGGATTTCTTATTCTCAGGAGAGCCCAGACACTAGTTTACTAAGTGAGTTTTTGTTTGTTTTGGTTTTTTGTACGCTGCTCGTGATAGAGGTAAAGTTAGGATGAGTAACCAATGGACTCAGGTACAAACTGTCAAGCTATACAATACTGACCCTTGCAAACGTGCTAGTATGCGATACTTCCAGGGAAGTTTTGAACTTTAAATAGCCCAATACGCCTAGCACATCTCATCTTTACATTGTTCATTCCCAGAGATAAGCATAGCACTACTCAAATCCTGCTATCCAGCTGCAAGTTAATATTAATCACACACGGTGGCTAGTTATTGGAGGTCACCCCTTAGTATTTTCGTAGCAAGATGAGTTTAGAAGAAAGATATGATTAATGTCTTTAAAATAATGAACCTAATTGGAGATTTACTCTCCGAATACTAAACCTAGGAAATAATTTTTGATACTTGAATGTTAATTTAGAATAAATGAAGAATTACTTTGTGATTCAGGTAGTAAACCGCTGTAACTCAATTTTCTATGGGAAGGTTTGAGAAGGCTAAATCAATATCTTCAAAATAGGTTTAAATAACTCATGTCGACCTAACCTTGATGAGATTTTAAGGAAATGGGATATCCTTGAGCTCTGAGATGGCTATCACAAAGCCTCACATGTCTTCTTCACAATTCTTTAGGTGTCCTGATAGAGAATTAGCATTCTGCTCAACAGATCATACGTAGTATCACTCAGGGTGCCGTTTCTCCTGTTCTTAGCTGAGTTATTTTATCAAGGCTCAGGATTTGAGAGATGGTAGCTAGAAAATCTGATAAGTTAGTGTGCGTTAATGGGTCAATCTCATAATGAAGCCCCACTAAGTTTTTTTGTTTGTTTGTTTGTTTTTTTGTCTGATCCCCTGCTCTACTTTGTTCTCCATTACCTTGCCTGCCTCTACACCTATCCCTGTTAGAGCACACTGGGCTAGTCACCGTTCTCTGATGTTCCAAGCTCTTCCTCACTTCCTTGCCTTTGAAAATGTGGTTCTATCTTCTTGAAAAATTGACAAATAAAGCAGCTGTAGTCTTCCTCTTCAACTCTTACATTTTCCATTACATCTCTTTATGTGGGGGCAAAGTGAGACTGTGGTTGCTCCATTGTAAATGCTCAAAAATGATTGCTAAATAAATGAATAGATATTAATGTATTAATACACACGAGTATGTATATTTCAATGGGAGAATTTCCTTACACACATGAATGGTCTGAACATGTCATTAAATTAGGAAAGATAAAAATGTTTTTAGTCACATGGAGCCTCAAGCTAAGCTTCAAATGACACCTCTGGGAGATGGGCCACACTCAGTTGCCCTACCCATTTCCCACATTGAGGTTTAGGAAAATTTGGCAGTCCTGAGTCACACACGAAGCTCTAGACTGCGCACCATCTAGCATCACCAAAAATGTGAAAAAAGATGAAAACAAAGAGTCCAAGACTTTATAGGCATAATTTAACAATGTACAGTATAGAAGTAAATAATTGTCATTTCTGGGCTATTGTCTTTATTTGTATATATTGTTTTCCTAACTCAGGTTAAAATGTAAATAAAATGACACCATAAAATTATGAATTTGTACTTAAAATGTAAAAAGATACAAATGTGGATTATGAAGTAATAATATTACTTCCATTTTTAATTTGAGAATATTAGTTTTGGTTCTGTATATCATTTTAGTTTTTTTCTTTCACAAAAACTGTTGTATTATAAAAATATATTCATTTTACCATCCATTTAAATAACAATCCAGTTTATTCCTGACCAGCTTTAAGCAAAGAAATAGGACACATTTAATACCAAAAGAAAAAAAAATTGCATTTTCTTCTGTATGTACCTGTATATTAGATTATCATACAGAAACATCGATGCAGCAACTGGTAAAAAGCTTTTTAGCTAGGTGTAGTACACACACTGGATTGAGCATTTAAAAAGATGTAGAGGTTCTTTCCAATTCAGTTCAACTGATTTTCAATATGAATTTGTTCACATATCCTTTCGTCCTTTCCTTTTTGGCAGATAACTTACCTTTAAGCATCAGCTATGTGAACATCCTTTTACAATAAGGTAAGAATTTCAAGAATCTGCACCTCCAACATTTAAAGTTACATATAGTAAAATAATTTCAGCTGGTTTTAGTTTTGTTTCTTATTGATCCTTTTTTTTTTTCAGGAGAAGGTGGGAGACTTTCCATATTTTTTTGGTTATTCTATAGGCCTATTTCCTAACAATAGTGTTATGACCCTTGAAAAATCAGTGATTTTTTTTTTTTTTTTTTATTGCTTGCCCTTTATGGCTAATTCTTGCCAGGAACTGTTTTCAGACACTGCCCCTTGAATTTTAAGCTCTCCCTTGGTCGCACGTCTGCTTATAACTTTCAGTCCCCTTTCCCCCCATGTTATCATAGAGGACAGTTAAGACTTGATCAGGATCAGTTACAATTTGTGGTTTCTATTCTAAGTCACCACAAAGAATGAAATGAATCTTATAAAGCTTTTATCTCTGTGAATTACGGGGAGCAAGGAACTGGTTCTGGGGATTCCTGCAGTCCTCTCAGTATGTTGCTATATTAAACATAAACCTGACAGTGAAGCAAGAAAGATCCTGAATAAGTTAAATTGCTCCAGTGAAAGAAAACAAAAAAAATATTTTTATTTTTTGGAACAGAAAAGTAATACATTATCATTATTGAACACTTAACAAATATAAGAAAATATGTGTTTGTTTTTTCCTGGTACATTTTTAAAACTAATTTGTATTAGATTCAGTGGGGTGACATTGGGTAGTAAAATTACATAGGTTTCAAGTGTATATTTCTATAGTACATTGTTTATATGTTGCATTGTGTGTACGAGAGAATATTAAGAATATAAAATTATCATCATGTTACCACCTGGGAACTATTAGTATTTTTGAAGATTTTAATTTAGTAAAAAAGTGAGAACATGTTATACTTAATTTGTTTTTTTGTGTTATTATAATATCTTCAAAACTTTTCGCATGATTTTAATAGCCGTCTGATGGTCCATTATGTGTGTGGTCCATAATAACCTGGAGTTACTTTGATAGAAAATGTAGGGACCAGTCCCAATCCTAGAATTAAATTTTCTATTTTACCAAATATATGTCAGTTTTTTTTTCCTTTCAGTTATGCTTCCCCCCATGCTCATTGGGTTTCCAGTGCTCAATTAGTGGGCACTGAGCTGTCTAGTGCCATTTAGTTCATAGGATTCTGGTAGAGGCATTGGTCAAGGAGTGTGACAACTCCCTAGAAAAAAGGTTCCAGTTACTTGCCAAAAGTCATGCAGGAGGTCGGAGTTACACTTCTAAATAACAGTTTCTGTTTCTAAAACTTTTACTCTTTGCACTACACAACTTTGTAACTTGAAGAATGAACACCATAGCTCAAAGCATATATTAGGTTTATGCAAAAGTAACTGCCATTTAAAAGGTTAAAAATAATTGCAAAACCTTCAATTACTTTTGCACCAACCTATACAAGCGGTAATTTAAAAAAATGAGAAATGCATAACGGTGGAACTAGTGATTTGATAAGAAAAAGCCCATGGTTTTTACCCCCAACCCCAAATGGAGCATTCAATTGCAGAATCCATTAAGAGAATGGGCTTGAACACAGCCCTTCCTGCCTGCTGGGTCTCAAGTTTCTTTCCTGACTACCAAATTGGCTAGATGTGCTTGTTACTTGAAAATAAATCAATGACTCCATCAAAAGAGGACTTCTCTTGGATACTGAGTATTTAGTGTTTCAAAATGTATTTGAATGATTCTTAGAAATGCCAAGAAGCTTGTTAAAATTCAGATTTTGGGGCTGTACCCCAGACCTTCTAACTTTAACTGTAGGAGTAAGGGCATAATATACTCAATTTTAAAAATCATTCCACAGGTAACTGTGATGATCAGCTTAAAATAAGGATCAAAAAATTCTGCCTCGTTGTGGTAAGGCAAAATGCTTTATTATGATTAAAATTAATATTAGTCATCATTTTTTGAGTACTTTTCTATAAGCCAAATTCTGTATTACTTACGAATTTTCTTGGGCATCAGACATAGAGGCAAAAAAAATACCACATCTTTACAGATGATAACACTAACAATCAGATAATTTAAGTAATATTGAAATAAAAAGAATTGAAATAAAGACAACCCCCAAACACACACACATACACACCCTGACACACATAAACACAATACAAAGAAGGTAGGAAGCAGAGCTAAGATTCTAACTAGAGTCTGGGTAACTTCAACATTCATTACACAATCTTGGCCAGATAAGTCTGGCAGTGTTCTGAAACTGTTTTTTATTTTGACAATAAATTTGCAAGGTTGACCTGCCAAAGATTGTTTTGACTGAAAAATCTTATAAAGATTCTAGAACTGTTAGCTTTCATGAACAAAGCTATATCCCGAGTGACTTAGAGCAAGATGAAAAGGCTATAGAATGGGAAATATGGTAAAGAAATTCAATTCTTTTCTTGTTATTAACCCAAGAATCACATTAGCCTTCTCTGCTGTGCCTTGAAGATAGACCATAAGCACAATTAAAACTTGGCAACCCTTGCCTGCTAAATCTGCCATTATTATCCATACCAAGCATAGTGTCCTTTGTGGATGAATGCAGTGACATTGGTGTACATCATCCTTGGTGTTTCACACATGGCACTTACTTACTGTAAAAGGTATTTCAAGGGTATGTGGAAAATAGGGCTCCACATCAAAAGTGGTAACTAAAGTGAGCTTCAGAGTCTCAGTTTGGTTTGGACTGCTCTTGCACTTTCTGAACAGAGCAGTGTTTTAAAGTCATGGAATCCTCCAGAGGCAAGAAACAATGCATCACAATCTGCATGAAAAGGTAGTTAGATGAGAGCTGAATGTAATTCTTTTGTTGAGGGCAGGGCAAATTATAGTAAGTGCCACTGTAGCAAGTTTCCAAACAAATCCATAAAAAAAAAAGAAAAGAAAAGAAAAGAAACAAAACCTCAGCTGAAGATAACATTACAGCTGAGATTTGGCTAAAGGCTGTATTTTTTGAAGCCCAGGAAAAGCCATATTTTTCTCACCTTCAAACATGGCAGTTAAATTGATGATCTCCCTTTGTTTCTCTCTGTTTTCATTCTCTTTACTCCTACCATTACTTTTATTATATGCCGTAGATGATAAATTGTCAGTGTTTGTGGATTTTCTTATATGATCCAAATTTCATTACTCGACCCACAGCCTAAATCACCTTCAATGAATATAGTCCTTTATTAGATTTTTTTTATACATTCATATTGTTTATTGGCACAACCTTGAAAATGCTTGAACCTTGAAATCCAGAAATTACGCAGGTCCCATTCTTACTTTCATACACAAATTTACTACATCCATACCCACAAACGTAGGCATGTACATTCAAGTTGTTTTAAAAGTTTGTGCTTCTCTCTCAGCTTTCTTTTGTTCTCATGTCATCCATTCCCCTTACTACACTCAACTGTTTTCCATCACATAGAACTATGAGACCCCAAGCCCAGACACAGCAAATCATGTTAGAAACTGCCTAGAGTTGAGGTCCAGAAGAACTAAGACATCAGGCTGAAACCACTATTGACCAGATGCTTAAAATCGGGCAACTTGCATTTTGTTTTTGTAACCTCAGTTTCCTTAAAGAGAAACAATGAATGAATTTATACCTGAAATTCTACATGCAAATGACTTCATAATATAGGTGATTTTCATGACTAAAAAATCCAGAAATAATGTTGTATAAGACAATAGCAAGTTCTAAGAACTTCAGACAAATTAAAAATTGTATATCCAGTATGAATGCATTAAAAATGTGAAGCCTAAAACAAACAAGCAAGCAAGCAAAATAAAACAATACCACACTGTCTGCTGCCTGTACCTGGATTCAGCCTATTGAGGTGATCTCTGTGCAGCCATTGTTAGATTCTCTCGCTCCTTCAGTCTCTCCCTCCTTTTCTCCCTCTGAAATTCTATGACCTTCTAGTGTCAAAATTCTTTACAGAAAGAATTTTTTAACAATAGCCAAAGCTAAGGAGGATATAAAAAAATGGATATTAGATTATATTTAATATCCCTCTATCAAATCTCAAACTCTAGACCTGAAGATACCAAAGAATAAGGAACAGGATTGGGGGCCAGATATAGTTTCCACTCAGGAAGAAATAAACTTTGTTCACACTTTGTTAGGGATAAGGCATGCATCAACTTTTGAAGAAAAACAAACTACATTCAGGATGACTATATGCACACTCTAGAATGAGAATCATATACCAATTATAGTTTAGCAAAACATAAATCATTTACAAAACCTAGCAAATAACATAGACTAAAATTATAACTTCAGTGAAAGTTAGCTAAGTTTAGATAAGGCAGAAATTTCTGATCTACTTCAGTCTTCCTAGCTCCTCCTCAGAATCCAGCTAAACTTCGCTGTCCATAATACTTTTATGTCGTTCCAGCCAAAGAAGACGTTTCCTTCTTTGTATTAATTTTGTATTAGTTTTTGCTTGTGTTGTTTTTAAAAGTTTAGAGTAAATCATGAATCATTTTCATTTTATTGAAAGGAGTCTTTCTTCTCTCTCATAAGCATGGAACATACCAGCTTCCCACTTATTTCCCCTTGAATTAATGTTTAGATCTGAATGTAAGGTGTTCTGAGTCACGGAGCAGCATTCTTTTTCTTGTATTAAATTCCACTCCTTTAGGAAAGAAATTTAACTTTCAGATTGGAGGCTGAACTTCAGTTTAGACATATTTTGTGCCATACACAAAGATAGAAAGATAAATTAAATATAGAAAGAAGAAAGAGAAGATTCTTACTCATAAGAGAGTATATTCACTTGGAGAATACGGGCATACATAATAGATACTTTCAGGATAAGGTGATAAGTACAATAATAGAGGTCTCCAAGGTGTTTCGAAGGCTCAGACTAGAAACAACCCACTCAAAATGCCTCTGAGGGTCAGGAGACAATAACATTCTGGATGTCATGTATTCTGATTGCCTCACGGAGTGACAAGCAATGAACTAGAGATGGAGACATTAAAATACTGAATGTGTTCAGAAAATATCAAGTAATTCTGTATTGCTTTAGTAAAATATATGATGCAGAAAATATTGAAATGAGAGTTTGGCAAGAAAAAGCTGGGTAACAAAGACTTGTACATTATACTAAAAAGTTTAGATTTTAACAAGTAGACAATGGGGAGCCATTAAAAGTTATAATTAAGAAAATGACAACTGATATCATTGATAGATTTGATTGGTATAGTATGGAATTGGGAAAAGAATTAAGAGGTTACTGCAGTATGAAATAGTAAAAGGATAATCTAGGACAAAAGCAGCTGCATGATTAAGATCTATTTGACATTAAATAAGACAACTTACATGATTGATTTAGATGTTCAGGGTAAAATAAAATAAACAATTGAGACTGAATTTCAGGTTTTATTTTTTGACATTGACTTGTAGAAGTGGTATCAAGTAAGATTAGAAAATCACGTGGGGGATACACTTTGGCAAAGAAGAAAATAAAAGAAGCATTAGATTTTGGGACTGTTCAGACGGGGATAAATAAAGGACAACTAGGTAAAGAGTGTAGTGTGAAGGAGAATATGGATTCACAGTTTATGGAAGAACAAAGCCTAGGGATACAGTGTGAAGACCCATTGTCATGGAGATAATAATTAAAACCATGAATACAGATGAGACTCTCCAAGAAGAGCGTAGAGTGAATGACAAGAAATATCCTAAGAAAGAGGGATGGAAAACCATGACAGTAATAGGAAAAGGACAATGCCACAGAGCCCAGTTAACTAGGGAGGTGTGGTATCTGGAAATATAGGAAGAAATGAAATCAAGGGGAAGGGTCGGAGGCATGTATTCCTTGATAAACGGGAAATTTTACATCCTGAGATAGAAGGGAGGTAGGCAGTAATATCACTCTTTTTGTTTATGGGGCTGGATTTGGAAACGTGAAGGAATTAATCACAGCGTGTAGGCTCAGTTCCATGGGTGAAGTAGGAAGGCTTCTGCTGCAACTGGATCTTCCCATGGGTCAAAGATTTGCTTGCAGAATTTTCACATCAGAAACTAACTTAAAATGGGACACCATTACATATCAAACTTCCGTTCCTTGTTGATTTCAATTCTCCTCCAGTTTGTAATATCTCTCCACCTCTCTGCTGAATCTTGACTTAATGAATCTCTTTACTGAGAAAAGAATGTACAAAATAATTCAGGTTATTAAAGAAATATCATGCATAGTATTAAATATTCCTATTAAAAATATATAGAAGTATCAAATAGACTTTTTAAAATTTTTTAAATTTGTAAAATGCATGAAACTCTAAAGACAATTATATTTTAAGGTTTTTAATAAAATGTATACTAAAAACAAGCTTATTTAATTTTTGATAAGATACCTTCACACTTTCCTAGTTTCCTGGCTTCATGAGATACCTGTAACTGGGAAAAGCATACCCCTTTTTTTTTGAGTTTTTAAAATGTTTATTTGTCAAAATTATTTTGTTTTAAAAATTTCTAATTCCTTTAATATTTGTACTTACAGTCTGTTTAAGTGAAATTTAGGCTATCCCATAACATTAAACTGTCAAATTAGGATAGTCTAAAATTGTAAATTCTCAAATTGTAAAAGAAAATGTTGCATAATAAAAATATCACAGTTCAGTCTTCCTAATTTCAAATTCCAGTGTCATAAAGATATTCTCTTAATTAAAAGTTTTAGCCAAAATGCCACATAAAAACACCCATTTTTATTGGTGCTGTAAACAGAAATTAACTGAGATGTGTGGAAACCAAAAATCTAGGGACCCAGATTTTAAAGCTGCAGCTGGTGTAATCAATAACTGAGTGAAATAAGAGTCATTAAAAGAAGTGCTAAAAGGTAATACTTTAAAAACAGCCTCAATGTCACCTTTGTGTAATAGGCATCCATCTTTACAAATTGAGTATCACAGCCATTATGAAAGGAGTAACATCACACTCTGGGAAAATAGATTCAAATGCCGTATTCTCTAACACACAATGGAAAATATACAAAAAACTCAGGATAGAAGTCTACCAGAACAAATTCACATACTTATATTTTAGGTAGGAAAGCAATTGAAAAAAAAAAAATGTGTCAAGTAGGACTGTAAAGCCTGCAAGTCACAGACACACAATCTGGACTAGTTTAAGCTAAAGGATACAATTATTGTAAGCATGCTGATATCTCAGGTAATGTAAGATAAAAGCTAATCAATCAGTATATGGGAAGGTCGGGAATGCATCTAGGCCTTTGGAACTAATAAAACCAGAGTTTGGAGATATGTCACCAGACTCCACTTCTCTTTGTTTCCTTCTGTTTTCTCTTGCGGAAGAACCGGTTTTCCCATGGAAAATATAACCACTATATTTCTTGAAACTTTATATCGCAGTCCTACACAGTAGAAACAGATTGTGTTTTTTCTTGGTTTTATATCCAAAAATTTATAGGAGAGACTCATTGGCTTTGCTTAGATCAAAGCCATTGCAGACAGGTTAGAGGGGGCTCATTGTAACATGGCTGCTCAGAGAACAGCTCTGAAGATGGATTGGAGGACAGGCAAGGGATTCCAACTATGCAGACAGTTCCACAGGTAATGATGCACTGCTTTCTTTTTCCAAGGTAATAGCCGTGAGGCTTTAATGGAAAGCATTCATAGCAAGATACATTTACAGGGTTTAAAGATAGATCTGTAAAACTAGGTATAATTGAACCAATTTAAATTACTTTATTTAATTGCCAGGAATGCACAGGGTTGTTCATTAATTACATAGAGGGAACTTCCCAAGATTTACTTGCGATCTTAGAAAAATAATTTAAGGTATATTTGCTATTTGAAAATGCAAATAAATGATCCTTTTAAAAAAAATTGTGAGTCCTGTTAGAGTTAATGAATTCATTTGGAAGATCTTAGATTTTCTATCTTTAGGCAGGTTGGGTGAGGTTATCTTTTAGTCAAGAGAACAAACAGCTCAGGTTTACTTAGGTCTTCAATAAGAAGAGTTTGTGGGCAGTTAAATGTGGAAAAGGGATAGACACAGATAGATGTACTAAACATTTTCACGTGTGTCCCTGAGTAATTAAAGTTGAGAAGATGCCCCCAAAGAGCAACTAATCTATACAGGGAGGAAGGCACATATACAATTAATTCTATTTCAGAGATGTCTACCCCTTTCTCTTGTTTTTCTTCCTTTCTCTCATCTGTTGTGAGATCCTTTCCAGATGTGTCTTTTAATTGGTTGTTTAAAAAGAGAAGTTATCAACTCATGTAGATCATATGTAGCTTTTATTATTAAATTAAGTCAGATTCTGACTCCAAACTGAAAATGCGCATTAAATTCTCTGGAATTGTCCTAGGAATATGTATTTTTAAAATCTCTCCCAGATATTTCTGATAGGCACACCTAGTTAGAAACGAATGGTATTGATTTTTGAGATTCTGCTTGTGTCCCTATTTTCTTTTTACTCTGCATATTCTGTCTTGATAATTTCATATAATCCCATCTCAACCTGTTGTCCTATGATGAAGAAGTATAAATTTATATTTATATTTTCAGTCCAGACCTGGTATTCAGACAAGTGCATTCAATTGCTAACTAGACAGCTCTACTTTCCAGTTCCACAGTCTCCTCACACTCAATGTGACCAAAATTAAATTCCTCATCTCGACCGAGCTCTCCCAACCAGTTCTTTCCATATTTCCTGCTTTGGTACCATCACCATTCACCTAAAATTTCATGCCAGGAAGCTGGCATGGCCCTTACCTTCTCTCTCTTCTTCACCCATTTTTCTCCATCTCTACTCTATGCCTCAGTTCAGATGCTTGTAAGACCTCTAATAATGCAGCTACCTACTAAATGGCCCTGCCCACAGTTCAATCCAGAATAATGCCAGAGTGACCTTTCTAAATAAAACTAGGCTCACACAACTACCTCACTTAAAACTCCAGTGGCTATCCATATCTTCAGTATAAAATTAAAGTACATGTACATAACACATAGGGCCCTTCTTTATCTTACATATACTTTTATTATTATTATTATTATTATTATTATTAACTAGAATATAGGCGTTTTTTTTTTTTTGTTTGTTTGTTTGTTTGCATCAACTTAGCTTGTCTCTTTGATTTTTATATTCCCTAAGCCTAAAAAGGTCTTGGAATATTGCAAGTGCCAACTATATGTTTGTTAAATGGATGAATGTGTAAATGAAAGAATGAATGAATCTTATTTCTACAAACCATTTCAGCTGTGTCTTTTGCTGTGTTCATACTCAGCTACTGCAATTTTGTTGCATAAAACCCTGTTTCCCAAACTGCTTTTCTTCTTTTGGGAATTCTTTCTATCCTTCCAATTTGTCTTCTCTCTTTCACTCACGCTCCACAATGTAAACTCTCCCTCAATGTCTCCCTCTCCTTCTCCCTCTCAAAGAGCTCCTCCTCCTCCTCTTCCTCTTTTTCCTTCTCCTCCTCCTCCTTCCTCTCTCTCTCTGTCTCTCTGTCTCTCTGTCTCTCTCTCTCTCGTACGTGAAGACGTGTATACTCACATCCACATCCACTTGTTCTCAACTAATTACAGCACTTTCAAGGAGCTCTTATTTATCTGCTTTTATGAGGAAATGTTTTAGAAGACCATCTTTCTCACCACTCCTCCTCCTACTCTCAAAGCCCATCAATCTTATGCTGTAACTGATATTTTTTTTGTTTCTATCCTCTAACAACTATAATATTTGAAGCCTAGAACTGCATCTTCACTTCCTAAATCCTAGAATCTGGCATAATGTTTGACATATCCTTGATGATAAATGCAGATGTATGAATTAGTGAATGAACGAATGAAGTAATAAGGAAATGTAGCAGAATGAGTGACAAATAATATGGGTATGCTATAAAAACAAACTGATGTCAAAGATGAGTGATATTAAAGAATTTATCAAGAAGTGGAAATTTACATTATTTATTCAGAATGACATATAAGCCATCTGTTGAATAATTTAATTATAAATTCTAACCAACTGCATAGATCTGCAACATTGTGAATAAGGTCACACAAGTATTCTCTTGATTTTGAATGGTGCAATGTTGGTTCCTCTTAAGTACATTATAATTTACGCAAAAGATAATCTTGGAAATAATGGAAGAAAGGAAGTTAAGAAATCATATATTTAATAAAAGCATTAGTAAAGTCAATCAATTAAGGATCTTCCCAAAATTAAAAAGAGATATACTAAAGGTATGCAGAGTGAAAGATGAACATCTGAGAATTCTTTACAAGCAACATAAATAAAGAATATTAAGGAGTAAAATGATAAAAGGTGATAATAATTAATAATAATAGCATAATATTAGAAATACTTTGTATTTCTTTAATTAGAGCTTACGATGTGCTTCAAAGTATGCTTAGAAAAGAGTTTTATATATTATTAAAAATCAAGTAAAACTGAATCCAGGAGTTTCTGATACCAGTTGAATTACGTATTATTTACTGAAGCATGGGATTAATAGAATGAATTCCAGAATTGGTCCACATGGTTTAAATTCTGGAGTCTACCGTTCTTTTGGTGGGTGAACGTGAAAAGGTTATTTAATCTCTCCATGCCTCAGTTTGTTTTCTCATTAGAAAATGAAAGGGATATCTACCTCATAAGAGTGTGAGGATTCCGTGAATTAATATATATATTAATATATAATATATATTAATATAATATACATTATATATTAATATATTAACATATTAATATATAATATATATTAATATATTAATAAATATATATTAATATAAATATATATTAATATATTTATATATCTTAATATCTTAATATTATATATATATATATATATATATATATATATATATATATATATATATATATAAAACAATGTGAACAGTGCCTGACAAATAGTTAGCACTCAGTAAGTATGACTACTATTACTACTACTACTACTAGTATTACTGCTATTACTCCCACAATTACTACTATATCTTCTTCTAGCATAGTACATTTTCCCTGGTGATAAGTGTGATCATGCCCTGTAAAATGTCATGGTTGGCTTAGTGGTCAGCTTTTATGACTGCCAGAGAAAAAGGGAGGTTGAGTATCATCAATGCAGAATATTACAAAGATTAGTTCTTTTATATATCAACATTAATAAGATAAAAAAGGGAGAAATTGTGAGCAGGTATCAGACTCTGACAGCTCATTTTGAAACACAAATGCTTTACTTAAAGTAGGTTTTTAAAAATAATACATAAATACTTATTTTTTGAGCGATTCTAAAATTACATATGTTTATTTCGGGAAGCATGAACAATAATTGTTATAAAGAAACGTTACTCAGATCTCACTAACAAGTATTAACCACTATTCAATTATTGTCTATCATATTTTTTGCCTCTAACAATTTACATGTTTATTGACTCTCCCATCAACAATTCCAGTAATTCAGTGAGTCTCAAAACATATGCTTGTGCATTTGTTTGTGTCCATGTGTAGAGAAAGAGGGCTGAGAGAAATGAAGTCCTTAATAGGAGTTAATGCTTCATTCTTAGGTGGTGGTGGCTGGGATAGCTTGAAAAAGCTCCCCAATATTTCAATTTTCAAGGCAATATTCTTCTCCAGGGAGGGAAAAATCTATATTACTATGTATCTTTCCATCTGGGCATATTATCTTATGTAGTTAGGACCAAACTGCATTTTAATTCTGTATGCCTCTTTTTTATTCTAACATTTCCTCATAAGTATTTCCTTCTTTTCAATAAAAAATAAAATTCTTTATGAGCATATCTTTAAATAGCTTCATTAAAAACCATGCTTGGCTTGGAAATTGAACATATAGGCTGTATGAGTCTAAAGCCCATAAACTGAAATCTGATGTGCTCACAAAATCCCATGTGTCTGTGTGTCTCAGTCCTACAAACACCTACCCACTCCCCAGTGGTGAGTATCAGCAGAAGGTGATAAGGAATATATTTAGTGATATCCATTTTATGGCTACCAGGTATAAGGAAATAGACAAAAAGATTATTTTTAAGACACCTTTATCAATATTAAATAAATTCTCAACAAGTGCATCTGGCTTGAAATATTTATGAGGTAGAGTGACTGAGTTGATGTTTTATCTAGCTCTCTGACTTGGTAAGACAGGGATGTGGGTAGTGGGGAACTTGAAGCCTGCTTAACTCATTTTTTTCAGCTATCCTGACATTTTTTTCCTCCCACAACCCAATCCTAACAATCCCAGCACTTGGGTCTCTTCACACCTCCTCATCTTCCTCCTTGGAAATGTGCCCTAATTCTTCTTTCAGAAAATATGGCTCATCAGGAAGAGTACTGTTGTTGCTGTTTATTGAGTCACTAAAGTTGACCTTAGATCTAATGCCCTTTTTTAGATTGAGTTCTAATTGACATATAACATTATATTGGTTTCAGGTGTACAACATGATTCGGTATTTGTATATATTGAGAAATGATCACAGCAGTAAGTCTGGTTAATATCCATCCCCATACATACTTACAAAATTTTTGTGTGTGTATGATGAGGACTTTTAAAAATTTACTCTTTTAGGAATTTTGAAATAAGCAATGCAATATTATTAACTATAGTCACTGCACTGTACATCCTACATCCTCATGACTTTGATTTTATTACTGGAAGTTTGTACCTTCGGAACCCTTTCACCAATTTCATCCCTTACCCCCATCTGCCTCTGGCTTCACTTAGCATAAAAGCAAGATTTCATTCTTTTTTAATGGCTGAATAGTATTACTCTTTATCTATTCATCCATTAATGGATGTTTAGTTTTGTCCATATTTTGACAATTGTAAATAATTCTGCAATGAACAAGGGGGTGCATATATCTTTTTTTTCTTTTTTTTTTTATTAGTTTCAGGTGTACAAGACAAGGTAATACTTAGACGTTCATCATTTATATCCCTTACACTCTGGACCCCCCTCCCTCATCCACTATCCCTCCAATCTTGCACCGAGCCATCACATTATATATATAAAATTATAGTTGACATTCATTATTGTTTAGCTTCTGGTGTACAATGCCATGATCAGGCATCCATAGTATCCCTGAGGTGGTCTCCCAAATGGGACACGTGCAACGTAATCAATATCTTTTCAAGATAGTATTTTTGTTTGTTTCTGAAAAAATACCCAAAAGTAAAATTGCTGGATCATATGGTAGTTCTATTTTTTGCTTTTTGAGGGACCTCCATACTGTTTTCAATAATGGTTGCACCAATTTACATTCCTACCAACAGTGAACTAAGGTTTCATTTTCTCTATAATCTTCCACATACTATCCTGTCATTTAAAAGCTATGAAAACTGGGCAGACTACACAGATACCTTGAAGGATTGGTGGTGATGGTGGAGGGAACAAGAATAACAATAAGAAACAACAAGAACAATTATGAAAAATGGAGCCACAATCCTTTGGAGAGATTTTTTAAATATCCACTGTGTAGCCATAGCATAAATTACCTTTTCAATTTTTTAAAATAGCATAGGATATGTCGGTGGTTTTAAAATTTTCAATATTAAAAATAATGTTACGAATCTTTTAATTTGTAAATCTTTGTCTGAATTATGGGTTATTTCTTTAGGGTGAATAATCAAAAAATATCTTAACATATATTGACAAATGATGTTTGTACCAATTTTCACTCCCCTACCAAATTAAAATTGTGTCTATTTTTATATTCCCCAAAGACATTTGAAAACAAAAAGGTGCAATGCAGTTAAGTAATATATAAATGCCAATGGGATGAAAAGTCATTAAGATAGAAAACTAGTAAACTATTTCACAAAGGAATACCAGAGTAGCTTTACACAAATTGATAGACCTGGCTACAGTATTGATGGATTTGACAACAGAGAAAACAAGAGAAGGTACAGAACTTATTTGGAATATTTACTCAAAAGTACTCCTTCAAATCGACACAAAATTCTAATCTATGATTCAATAATTAACTTGAAGAGAAAAAAATGAATACCTTGGAGGTGAAAGAACCCTGAATTAAATGCAGATGTTGATCAATGGTAAGAGAGATAGGAAAACAAGCAGGAAGGATAAATAATGTTTTGTTTGTTTGTTTAAAGGCATTTTATTTTTGGACAAATTAAATGACATGATTTTTTCTTAATTTTTTAAAAAACAAAACAAAACAAAACAGGAAGAGAATAGGCAAAATGAAACAGACAATTGAGAATACAAAGCTTATCAGTAATTGATAAGGAATGTGCAGAGATTTTGCTGGCATTGATCATGTGAAAGGAACTTTACCTAGGTCAATACTATATAAGTAAACTATTTACGATCAAATGTGATAATGGATGTGAAAACACTCTGAAAAGTATAAAGCATGATGGAAATGTAATATATAATTATTAGGATATGATTCCTATCATTAGATCACAAATTATTTGAGAAATAATCTATTGTATATTTCTCTGACATAATTTATCTTCCATTAAGTCCAGAAAAATAATCATAATGGAAGATGTCATTTTACTAGTGGCTCAGTTTGTGTTATGAGTGCATTTGTCATTAACTATTGAGTTTGCCAAGCAGTTCTGAATGTCAGTTTTCAGTGAGGGACAATTTCTACTATTATTCTTTAGATTAATAAGATCTGGTAAACTTTATCATATGTTAATGAGATTGGACAAAAGCAATATGAAAGAGCTGAGCAGTTAAATAAGCTTCTAAAAATGAGCCCTACTGTAGATGAATTTTATAATATTGTGCCGTCTACTTACTGTAAATATGTGTAGTGCAGGCTTTAAGTTTATGAATAATGGTTTCATTTTGAAGTAATTAGGATTCAATGCCATTAACAGCAGGATGTCTGGATAATTATATTTTAGAATGAAATGTCTAAGAAAAGGCATTTCTGTTCTTATGACAATTATGGGTGTGATTAATGGTATAAATGACAATATCCAATATACATACAGAACAGCAAAAATTAACTGTATCTATCATGAGTGACAGTATGAAAATTAGATGAAATCAATAATCAGAGGTAAAGAATGATTCCTTTAATATTATTGTGTTCTCCAAGGCAGAGAAGGTTGGGGGCAGGGGTCTGGGGAATCGGTAGAGATAATACCTTTGTCAGTCTCTCTAGAATCTCAGTGATGATCAGTCCATAAATATAATTCCAATTGTGTGCACTCTGTAAATAAATGCTTCAAAATCTTAAAGATGCTTGAATGCTAAAGGGACATCTGAGATGCCAGTTTTGAGAATTGCTATGTGCAAACTATTTAGAAAGAACATTCAGTTCTAGGATTTCTCGTATTTTTATCGTGGTGTGCCCCAGGATATTTCCTTGTGAGAGGAGGCAATGGAACGTCCTCAGGCAGGACACACACCCTCAGGCTTCAGTCCTGGGGATCAGGGCATTTTCTTCTCTGCATCAGAAACTGTTTTGCCAGTCTCCAAAACCAATGGCTTGCATTCAATTTTTTTTCTTTTGTTTTGTTGACATGTTTGATTCTTCTTCACCCCCTTCCCACCTTCACCCTCACACAGCCCTGCACATGTACATACACAGGTATCTGAGTTGTTTTTATTTTGTTTTGCTTATCACTTACTTATTATAAAAATTTATGAAGACTTTTATCAACTTTACTTTCATTTTTTAAACCTTATTCCCTTAGAGGTGTCTTGTAGCTATTTATTCTGTGGTGTCAACCTTATGTTTATATTTTACCATCTCTACTCACTAGATACCTGTTAATGTCTTTATACCGAACACTAAACACTTTTCTCTCATTTCTCTGCCATCCTATTAGTGCTGTTTCCAAGAGTCTCCTACCTGTAACTACTTCCATTCTTCCACTGGATTAATTTGATGTCAATCCCAGTCTTCTTATCATTTCACCCATAAATACTGTAGTGTATATCTTTAAAATACAAGAATCATCATTTTAAAATGTAATCATGGTATAATTATCTCACGTACTATGTCAGTTTTCTATCTTATCCTGTGAGTTTTCTATCCTATTTTAAAACAATTATACCAAATTCATCACTCTGTCTTCCTGTAGGTATCATTAAACAAATTAAAAATGTTTTTGCTCCCATTCTACTGTCTTGAAAATAAAATCATCGTCTCTTTTTCTTATTTTCTCCTATTTGACCTAATTAGCTCAGAATCTTCAGTTTTATTTGAGGTACATGCTTTTATTTTGGTCTTGAAGAAAACAATAGGAGATAGTCAGGTAGACAGAAAGGTAAGGGCACTACCGATAATAGAAATGGTATGAAACATTATATAGAAAAGAAACAGAAGCATATAAAGTACATTTTCAGTTAGATTAAGTCCAGCAATTTTCATACTGCCAGAGCCCAGCGAGGCTGGTAGGGATTTACAGAGGATAAAGCTCTAAAAAGCACATCCCAAATCTATGTATCATGTATGCAAGTGTTGGCCCTTTCCACAGAGGTGAACCATCTGCCTGAAGGATTTAGGCAGGAGAGTAACCTGATAAAATTGGGATTTTACTGGGGACACAACTGAGACAGTGTGGAAAATGTATTTGCAAGGAGACATTTCTGGAGGTAAGGACACAAATCAAGAGCCTACTGAAACAAAGTCAAAGATACTAGGGTCGCGCAATAATAATCTAAGGTAATGATGAAGAAGGGCAGATTTAGTCTAGGAGATGACATTGAAATAAATTGATAGCTATAGAAGGGGGAAAATCTTTGAGAAATTTAGATTTTGAGCTTAACTCAAATTTGGGTTAACTGGAGAGACTTTGGTGCTATTAAACATAAGAGACATAAAAGAACAGACGGGTTAGAGCATTGGGAAAGGAGGCAGGGAAAGGTGGCGAGTCTAGCTTGGGAGGAGGATCCTGTGGGGTATTCAAGAAAAAAAAACATGAAATCCACAGTTAAATTAATCCAGAGCTCAGGATTGAGGTCTTTCCTGGGGATTAACGTGGGGAGTTAATACTGTTTGGTCATGAAGGAGGCCTTGAGAACATGTCCACCAGACCACCAGAAGGGCATCAATCACTGAGCTTTGAAGGCCATTACCCAGGCTGAGGCCATGTCCACCACAGCGTCTCCTTGCCAACGACTGAGTGCAGAGAGAACAAGATGGCATACCGACTCCTAGGAGAGCTGGAATTCTTTTGTTGCCCAGCTTTGACTGCAGGATTCCCTAGGGCTTTGTCAAACCTCTCTTAGATGGCATGTCAGTCTAGAAGCTTCCACTTAAACTTTCTCCTAGCTTTCTTTGTCTCCGCATTTCCCACTTCACAAGACCCCACCCGACTCCCCCACCCCATCCAGCATTTCCTTCAATAAAATCCTTCTTGTTTAATTGATCTTGTTGGCATCTGCTTCCCAGAGGGTCCTACCTAACACAGTGGGTGATTAAACTTATGATGATGTGTAGAGTGTAGAAAGAACATCTGAGTACATGTATCTTTACAGATAAATGTTTTCAGATTTTTTGGGGGTCGATAGTAGAGAGATTGCTGGGTCATGTGGTAATTATTTTCTTAATGTTTTGAGGAACCTCCATACTGTTTTCCATTGCGGCTGTATCAATTTACATTCCCACCAACAGTGTATGAGGGTTCCTTTTAACAATTCAGAGATAAGCAGAAGAAGAGCAGCACACAGAGCCTAGGAAAGATCTGAGACTTAACAGGATATCCTTTAGTCCAGACATTCTTTAAGATAGAGACAGAGAAGTGTATCTAGGTTCTCTGTTTGCTAGTCCCACAACAACTCTCATTTCAGTTACCTTTATCCAAATTATCAAAATAAAAGCCCTAAGGGGCGTCTCTTTCTGAAATATTCTTAATCCAATACTGACTACTAGTTCTTCTCTACTGACTAAATGATTTTAGCTGGGCTCTCTAGAACTCTTCCTGTTTAGTAAAAGGATTTATTTAATAACATCTGTTTACAGCAGTTTATTGCATCTCTCTCCAGTAAAGGCATCAAGGACTGAGTTTGGTCCTTAGCAAGACACTCTCTTCCCTGCAAAGTGTCTAGATGAGCACTTTTTACATTTTCCTCTGTGAATTTCCTGCTTCTACACTTTTATTGCTGCTCAAACCTATCTCCTTCCAATTAAAACAAAACTTTCTTTTAACATAATAATATAACGAACGTGCCAACTGCAGCATCCCTGCCCCTTGATATATAGGTAACACTGCTTTTTAAACTTTTATTTATGGAGCTTGTTGGAGTCCATAGCCTTCCCTGAGATTTCTGTACATTTCCAGAAGATTGTTATTCTTTTAGATTCCTCTGCTGTTGCACTCCTGCTTTTCCAAGTGTTTTCTTCTTCATGCATTTATTGAGATGTAATAACCTGTCATTCATAATTTCACACACACATATGCACATTTCTACTTAAAGAGAACATCAATGATTAGGGTAGATATTAATGAAGCATTGGAGGTCTATTGGAGTCTTCACACTGGGAGGTTTGCTACATGCCATTTAGACTCCGTAAGGAAATCTCTGTTAAGCAGCCCTGTCCTCCAGAATTACTTTCAGTCATGCTGTTACTGTGGTTTTCCTTCTAGGTCTTTCTCTCTGAGCACAGCTCACCTCATGTTCTCCTCTTTCTTCCATTTTCTCTTTTGGTTCCTCACCTCTTTCTTTCTAAACTTACCTCCATAGTTTAAATTCTTCTTCCTATATCATGCAGAGGATATAAGCTGTATCCCATTTCCCACACTTGCACTGTTCAGCCTTTTAGGTAGCTTGAGAGACAAAGGGGCCTCTTCATTTACCAGATTTATCTTAAGAAGGCAATTGTATTTTTAAAATAACAATTAAAAATATGCATTTGTTGTAATGTCAAATCTTGAAGAACTGGGAACTTTTTTGTTTTTCCAGCTATTTCATGCCTCTATGCTGCGTTGCTAACCTTTTCAACTTACTTTCAGAGAGGAATATCATATCCATGGTTTTAGTAGACATCTCATTGTCACCTCTATGTATAGCCTAAAATTTGAATCCTGTTATCAAAACCTTAAAAGAATATGATATAAGTGAAAATCAAGGATAAAAATGAATGGAAACTCAATGTAAAATAGATATTTACTTCTTGGCAAATACCACTCAATGTAATATCTCAACATCTGGAAACTTGAACTATATCTATGCATGTGTATTACTATTGGGTCTCTGTGGACAGGAATATTAATCTAATCAGCACAATTGAAAAAATCCTAACTATAGTATGGAGAATTTCAAAGTGAAGAAAACTGTCATCCAAATCAATCAAAAGCTCTTTGAAATTTTAATGTTTCAAGTTTCTTTTTTTCCCTTCCATTTCTAATGATCTGGAAAAACTTTTCAAACAAAATATGCCCAGAGAGTCATATTTAGTTAATTGATTTACAGTTTAATGACTTCTAAAGAGCCACATTGCTTTATTCACATCAACAATTTTACTTTCACTTAATTGAGTAATTTCTTTTCTCAGTCACTAGCTGTTACCAAAGCTCTAAGATTATAATAATAATACTGCATAGAACCATCTATTTAAACACCAGAAAAGTCCTACAAGTTTTAAGAAACCCTAAAGAAATTTTCTTTCTGCAACATAACCTGGGCATGTCAATATTTTAACTCCTATTTGTGTCCTTATTTTCCTGAAGACTTCTTAGTTAAAAGCTATAAAATACTTAGTATTTCAGAATTCTTAGCTCCACTCCTCCTGTAACACTTGCCACCAGAACCCCACCAACTGAAATCAATGGTATTTTTGCCATACTTGACAGCCATAGAGGAATCCAAGACCATAGGTAAGAAGCAATGACGTGGTTCAATTTGAAAATTATCAGAAAATATTTTTTAGCAATTCAGTCTCTTTTGTAATAAATCCACAGGCCATTTCTAGGGTAGGGACTGTGTTATATTTTACTGGCTCAAGTCAGGCTTCCTAGGCTCAAATCCAAGGTTTGCTATTTACAAGCTTTTTAACTTGGGGTAACTAGCAAAATCCTCTGTGTCTTAGCTTTTCTTCTGGAAAAGGGAGATAATTCTGATGCCTACCTCGTAAATTTGTGATGAAGATTAAACGAAGTAAAGTACTTCAAGTGCTTCGTAAAGTGCCCAGCATACAGCAAGCACTGTACTCAGTCATCATTATTTAGTTTTCAATTGATAATGACTAGTACTGTGCTTAGTAATGTTTTGTTGAATGTGTAACTTTTGAAATTACCCATTTAAAGGTTTGCAGTCTCCATGGAACACATCTCAACTCAACAGGAGGAAGTCTATAGTCATAAAATAAACAGCGCAAGGACGCACTCTTATACCTCACTATATTAATAAAAAAATGCCTAAAGGAAATTTATTGATAAATTAGGAATATCTCATTGTGTTTTTCATTATGATAAAAAAATAAGAAGTAATAAGCTTAGGTAATCCTTTAGGAAGGAAACAGTTTAGTAGAACATGCTATTAGCATAGAATTAACCACCAGCATGTACAAATACAAGATGATTTCTTTTTGTATTAAAGAGGTATGAGTCACTTACAGTAAGGGTCACCATATAGTTTATTATCTCAAGTGTGACAATTTTAGAGTGAAGGCATCTATTTCATGATGGACTGCTCAAGGTCATTAACTTTGCTAACCAGCCATCCACAACACTTATTTCCAATATCACTTATAGTAACATGTTGGATACACAGAGAGTCGTAACAGTTCTGTTCACCCAAGTACAGAGAATTACTAGGCATGAGAAGATAATGCATCAGTTACTCTGTTGTGGAATACTACAGATGTTCTGTAACAGAGTTAATGTGTCTCCAAAGACACTTTACTTAGGAAGCATTCCTTAGCCATAAGAATGGTAATCTTATGTAGAACCTAGAATTTACATCTGATATCTCAGAGCTGTGTGGGATAATGGCATCTCAAGCTGTGTAAGGACAAAGTTTGTCCAGAAATCTGTTTCTCAGAGGTGGCTGTGATTGTGGAACCTGTTTCGATCTGTGAATTCGTAGTCAATTTGTCCATAATTGACAGCCCAAAATACTTATCAGGGTAGTTTTGTTGAGGACCGTAGTGATAACAAACCCATGAATTGTGCTACAGACAACTGGGGACTATGTTCGTTTTGATTTATTTCCCAATATAACAAAGCCTGTAGGATAGAAAATATTTTATCATTTTATTTTAATCAATAAACTAAAATGACATATAGAGGCACTAATTCATTCATTCACTTAGAGGTCATTGGGAGAATATAATTTCCTTTCTTTCTGAAATCCTATTATATATATGTATGTATGGTGTATATACGTGTGTGTAATACATATCCATTATTAAAAAATGTATAGTGTATTATTTGTCTATAGTTCCTATCCTTTAACCAGTTATAAAATTCTTGAGGGCAAAGGCTAGATCAATTATGTAAAAACAATCCTTTTGTCTTTAGTATGTTGCTTTCTTTATAGTACATGGTAAATATATATCTGATGGTTAAATGTACAGATTCTATTAGCATTGTTTTAGCAGCATGCCCTTAATGAAATATGCATATTCCTATGAAGCTATCCCGTGCTGTAATTGAATTAACAGTGGCATGATTAGAGAGAAAGCAGTGATGTGGTGCAGACTCCTTTGATCCCAGCTTAGTAATGGTTATGAGGCAAGATGCAATATAGGAAACCTCTGGCACCCTTCCAACATCCAGATTGCCGTGTATCTGAAAAGTTTACATTCTCACTTAATAGATTTCTCCAGGAAGGAAGACTTTTTATTCTGTCCATTTTTGTTTCCTGTCATACTTCACCCTGAGCTCCAAAGTCCCCAGAATATTCCTCTGTGATCCTTAAAATACACCTTCCATATAAGGAGATCTTTCAGAAGGTTTTACACTGACATGGCATTTCTATTGATATATAGAACTATTTTTAAGGTACCTTCTTTCCTGAAAATTTATAAGGTGACACTTCTATGATTAAGATAGAAACACCAGCTTGGAGGTAAACTATTCAGTAAATCCAAACAAATAGTACAACTTTACTGAACACCTGATTCATTGCAGACATTATTTTCTTTAACTGAATAAAGAAACAAATGACATTTATTCAACAAAATACTGACTGAATCATTAGAGGCCAAAAATATCTAGTTTTAAAATGATTGACCTCTGTATTTAAATAATTAAAAGGCATGACCCTCTGATTCAAGCCATAACTGATCCCATACCTTATTTGGTTCAAACTCTTGATAATTATTTGGAATTAAATCTTCCTGGCACACCTCAGCATGTTTTATCACAAGCATCCACTATTTATAGCATTTATTTTAATTCAGCCTCTGCTTGTTCAGTTTCATTATCATACATTACTCTCCAGGATACTTGGGCCGAGTTTGTAAGAGGATTACCAAGTGAGTCAGGGACAAAACATTTTTTTAAAGATTTTTATCGAAATATAGCTAACATATAATATTAGGTTAGTTTCAGGTGTACTCCATTTTATTCTACATTTTTATACCTAAAGAATTGATCATCATGATAAGTGTAATTTAAGAAGTGATCCCCTGATTAGTCTAGTACTCACCTGGCACTATACATAGATATTACCATATTATTTATCGTATTCTCTATGCTTTACTTTACATCCCAAGACTATTTTGGAACTATAAATCTGTACTTATTAACTCCTTCACCTTTTTCATCTGACACCAACCCCCCTTTCATCTATCACCCTAATAAATATAGTACCCATCTGACACCATACGTAGTTATTACAATAATAGACCGTATTCCTTATGCTGTACCTTACATCCCCATAACTACTTTATAACAACCAATTTGTACTTCTTAATCCCTTCCCCCTTTTTACGCATTCCCAACCTTCCTCCCATCTGGCAACCATCAAAATGTTCTCTATATCTATGAGTTTATTTCTGTTTGGTTTGTTTGTTTATTTTGTTCTTTAAATTCCACATAGAATCGAAATCACATTGCATCTGTCTTTCTCTGTCTGACATACTCCACTCAGCATAATGCCCTCCAGGTCCATCTATGCCACTGCAGATGGCAAGAACCCATTCCCTTTCATGGCCTAGCAATATTTCATAGTATATACGTACCTCCTACTCTTCATTGATTTACCCACCAACTGCCTCCACATCTTGGCCATTGTAAATAATGCTTCAATGAACATATGGATGAACAAATTCCTTCCAAGTAGTATTTTGGGTTTCTTCAGATAAATACCCAGAGGTGGGATTACTGGGTTCTTCTTTGTTTTTTGTTATAGACTTTGTTTTAGAGTCAATTTTGTTTGGGATAAGTATTGCCAGCTTTTTTTCTTATTTATTTCATTTTTTATGATATATCATTTTCCATTGCTTTGCTTTCAGTCTGTATGTGTCTTTTGATATGAAGTAAGTCTCTTGTAGGCAGCATATATAAATCGTGTTTTCTTAGCCATTCAGCCACCTGTTTTTTAATTGGATCATTTAATCCATTCATATTTAAAGTAATTGTTGATAGATATGTAGCTATACCATTTTATTATTCATATATATTTTTTTCATCTTAAAGTAGTCCCTCTAAGAGTCCTTGTAATACTGGTTTGGTAGTGATGAACTCCTTTAGATTTTTCTTGTCTGGGACACTTTATGTGTTCTTCGGTCTAAATGATAGCTTTGCAGGGTAGAGTAATCTTTGTGTAGGTCCTTGCTTTTCATCACCTTGAATAAACATTTCCTGCCAATCACTTCTGGCCTGTTGAGAGTTGAAAAATCAGCTGATAGCTTTATGGGAGCTCACTTGTAGGTAACTAACTACTTTCTCTTGCTGGTTTTAAGATTCTCTCTTTTTCTTTAAGCTTTGGAATTTTAATTATGGCGTGTCTTGGTGTTGGCCTCTTTGGTTTATTTTGTTTGAGACTCTGTGCTTCTTGGGCTTGTATATCTATTAATATTTCCTTTGGCAGGTTAGAGAAATTTTCTGTAATTATTTTTTTCAAATAGGTTTTTAATTCTTTGTTCTCTCTCTCTTCTCCTGATACCCCTGTGATGTGAATGTTGCTACACTCTATTTGCCCCAGGGCCCCTTAAAATATTCTTCATTTTTTTTGGATTCTTTTTATTTTTTGCTGTTCTGTTTGGGCATTTTCTCCTGTTATCTTCTAAATCACGATTCGATCCTCTGCTTCATATAATCTATTGTTGAGTCACTCTAATGTATTCTTGAATGTTGGGGAACAGTGTGTTTTTCCAGGGACCATCAGCTCCAAGTCATTGTCCTTCAATTTAGTTGTGGAGGGCGCAGCTCAGCTACAAGTCCAGTCGTCATTTCCAATTTTTAGTTGCAGGAGGCACAGCCTACCATCCCATGCAAGAATTGAACTAGTAACCTTGTTATTAAAAGCTTGTGCTCTAACCAACTCAGCCATCTGGCCCCCTTCCAATGTAGTCTTTATTTTCATTATTGTATTCTTTATTTCTGACTTGTTCCTTTTAATGTTTTTTAGCTCCATTTTTATGTTTCCTATTTCTTTGTTGAAGTTCTCCCTGAGATCATTGAGTATGCTTAAAACCAGTGTTTTGAACTCTGGTTCTGGTATATCGCTTGTTTCCTTTTTATTTTCTTCAGTTTTTTTTTTTTCTTGTTTCTTTTTTTTCCCCTGAGGTTTTCTCCTGTTCTTTCATTTGGGACATGTTTCTTTGCCTCCCCATTTTGGCTTCCTCCCTGTGTTTGTTTCTATGTATTAGGTAGGGCTGCTATGTCTCTTTGTCTTAGTAGAGTGGCCTTATTTAGTAGGTGTCCTATGGTGCAGTCTCCATGGTCACCAGAACAGGGTCTTCCAGGTGTGTCCCTTGTACAAAATTGTGTGTGCCCTCTTTTTGTAGTTGTGCTTTGGTTGCTGTTTGCATGTCAATGGAAGGAATTGATCCTCAGTTGAAATGGTTGTGAGGACTGTCTGTGACTACAGTAGAGGAGCTCTTGTGTAGGGGCTGACCCTATAGAGCAGGATTCATTTTAGTAGGACTCTGGTGACTGCCCAGTCTGTCTTTTGTGTATATTGTCCTTGGAGGTGTTTGATTCATTGGCTTGGTCCAAAGCTTGTCACTGGGCGTGTGAGCCCTAGGGTCTCCTGGGAGGGGACCCACTCCACGCCAAGTTCAGCCACAGCCTGTGCCCTGCTCAGAGCCACCTGACACGAGCCACAAAACACCTATGTTGGGCTTGGAGTTGCCTAAATAGGCCAACTCATTAACTGAGGCTGGCTACCACTAGTGCTGGGCTTAGGGATGCTCAGCCAATGATACAAGACATGCCAAAGCCAGATACTGCTTGTTTGAGTTTTGGGAACCTTTGAGAGATTTTAGGAAAGTCTGCAACATGAGCCCAGACAGGACATTTGTATGCAAAGGCCTCAGGACGCTGCTTGGGTGTGCCCAAAATTTGGGTGGGGTCTCAGGGAATAACCAGGGTGAGGGAATGAGTAGTGTTAGTTAGGTTGATGGAGACTGAGACATGGCAGCTGCCTGTGTCTTCGTTCCGGGAGGTGGTAGGGTTCAACAATGAAACATTGTCTTCTATCAGATCCTCTGTCCAGGAGAAAGCTGCCCTTCGAGTCCTTGCTCTGAAGCAAGACAACTCAGTTTCTACCCCCATGTCCCTAGCACCTTCTGAGCTACTGCCCCAGCTCTGGAGCTCAGAGTGAGTGAGTCTGTCAGTGAGTAAATCCATGAGTAGGCCCTTTAAGAGCAACCTCTGGGACTCCAGCTGCTCTCTGTCTCACGCAACCATATTCTCCACTGGTTTTCCTTGGGTTGGGGAGCCTAGTATGGAGTCAGGACTCCCCAATCCTCCAGGGGTGATCTCTGCAGCTGATATATTCCTCTTGATTGTTAATGGTCACATGTGAGTGTGGGATCAGCCCATTTCCCATCTCTGCCCCTCCTACCCATCTCAACATGGCTTCTTCTGTATGTCCTTAGTTGTAGGGCTTCGATTCAGCTAGGTCAGGCGATACTCAATGATGGTTGTTTTGTAGTTTAGTTGTAATTTTGATGTGGTCATGAGAGAAGGTAAGCACAGCATTTACCTCCTCCACCATCTTGACTGGAAATCAGGATCAAAACATTTAATAGATTCAAATAACTGATATATATATATATATATATATATATATATATATATATATACACACACACATACACACACATACATAAATACATATATGTATATATATACATATATGTATATATGTGTATATATATATAGTATAAACATTTTAAGAAAGGAAAAATCTGTATTAAAATTGTAATACTCAATATATACCAATAATAATAACAAAAGATGTGTATACTTTTTTTTTTGGCACCCCCAGTGTATGCAGTTATGCCACATAATTCAATCCTGGAAGCACCTTTTTAAACATTTTCTAGTAATGTAGCTGTCCTGGAATTTTAGAAATCCATGTTTTATTGTAAAATAATATTAAAAGGAAAAAAATACTTAGTATGGAGAATGACACAATGAAAGACAATTAGTAAAAATATAAATGAAAATAAAGACCTAAAATCTTTAACATAAAGTAATAAATATAAACATGCATATCTAAAGTTCCTTGTCCTTGCAGTATATAATCTAGAGGGAGTAAATGAACCCAGAAGGCCCAGGTAAAGCCACAGAGCAACTGAGTGGTATATTTCTTTCTCTCCCATCTCTATGTCTCTTATAGCCTTTTCTTACCTTATTGCCTAAACTAGAACTTCCAATACTATCTTTAATAGCACTGGTGAGAGTGAAAATTCTTGCCATGTATTCTATACATTTTCCTGAACAGCTTTATTTAAAAGAGGTATATTTATTTTCCATACTTTATTTTCCATATTTTCAAATTGACCATTTGAAGCACACAATTGTCGTGGTTCATTTGGGCTGCTATAACAAAACACCATAGAGTGGGTGGGTTCTAAACAACAGAAATGTATTTCTCACAGCTCTGGAGCCTGGGGGTCAGAGATCACAGTGCCAGTATGGTTGGGTTCTGGTGAAAACCCTCTTCCACGTTGCAGACTGCCAACTTTTCATTGCCTCCTTATATGGTGGAAAGAGAATGAGCTAGCTTTTCAATCTCTTCTTATAAGGGCACTAATCCCAGTACTCAGGGTTTCAAACTCATGAACTCCCAAAGGCCTCACCTTTAAAATGTATCACATTGGGGATTCAATTTCAACATATGAATTTTGCAAGGACACAAACATTCAGTCCAGGTCAACAATTTTATGTATTTTTTAGTATATTTACAGTATATCATAACCATCACCACCATCTAATTTTAGAACATTTTTGTCCTTACCAAAGAAACCCTGTGCCCATTAGCAGTCAGTCTTAAACACTTTTTTCAATATGCATATTTTTATTGGAGGTAGGATGAGAATATCAAAAAGTTTTAACCATAAAATATTTTTTTAAATTGAAGTATAGTTGACATACAATATTATATTAGTTTCAAGTATACTGCATAGTGATTTGACATTTATAAACCTTATGATGTGATCATCATAAGTCTATTAACCATCTATCACTGGGCAAAGTTATGACATTATTGACTATATTCCCTGCAATTTACATTACATCCCTTTTACTTATTTATTTTATAACTGCTAGTTTGTACCTCTTATTCTCTTTTGCTATTTTCACACATCCTCCCCCTACCTCCTGGCCATCATTAATTTCTTCTCTGTATAGAGTCTGTTTTGTCTTGATTTTTTGTTTGTTTTGGGTTTTTTTAGATTCCACCTATAAATGAAATCATATGCTATTTATCTTTCTCTGACTTATTTCACTTAGCATAGTGTTCTCTAGACTTATCCATGTTGTTGCAAATGACAAGGTTTTATTCTTTTTTTCTTGCTGAGTAATATTCCATTGTATCATTTGTGTGTGTACCATACTGCTAACCATAAAATATATTAAGATAGATTTTTGAGGGGGAAGCTGAGTAGCAATATGAATTCAAATGGAAGAAGGAAAGATATTAAATTTTCTAGAAAATGAGCTTTCTTACATTTTAAGTGAATAATGGTAGGCATTAAATGGTTATAATATTAAATTTATGTTATATTTCATTGGATAATGTAATTTTATATTAAAATACAGATTTTTTCAATACACAAAAAATTGCATTCCATGCAACTACATACATTTTTATGTCAATTTAAAATAATATAAACATGTAGTGATATCTTATTCTGGTCTTAGCATTTCTCTAGTGACTAGTGATTTTGGATATACGCTTATGTTCTTACTTGCCATCTATATATACTTTTTGTTGAAATGTCTTTTTCATACTTTTGTTTATTTTCTAATTGGATTCTGTGATTTTTTTAACTATTGAGTTTTGAAAGTTCTTTACACATTCTAGATATCTGTCCTTTGTTGGATAAGTGGTTTACAAATAAATAAGCAAACCTTAAACTAAGTCACACATCTTATAGAAAAAAACACACACAAAAAAAACCCAAAAAAACATGTCAAAATGCATCAGCTTAACATGTAAAACTGTAAGACTTTTAGAAAAAACATAGGAGGAAATCTTCAGGATCTAAGGCTAGGCAACATATTTTTATTCTTAAAACCAAAAGCATAGAATTGTAAAGCGGAAAAATCAATATATTTGACTTCATCAAAATTAAAAACATTTGCTTTCTAACTGATCTTATTAAAAAGATGAAAAGGGAAGCTATATACGTGGGGCAACTAGACACTGATATACGGACATAGAATTACAGAACAGTAAAGTTGTATTTTTTACATACAAGGATTTGTGCATTGATATTAATACCCTCTACATAGTTAACAGGGCCTATGTCTATTTTGTTTATCAATGTATCTTCAAAGCTCATCACATATGAAGGGTTTAATAAGTGTGTGTGTGTTGAGTTTGTTGTCTGAAAAAAAATGGTATAATGTAAGAGAGAAGACTTGGGGGACCTTCATGAGAACAAAAGAACATGGTTTTGGGTTTTCTTGGTGGATGGGAATACTCAGGTTTCTTTTAAAACCTAGTAGGGTTTCAGCCTTGGTGGGTTAAGACAACGATGGACTGTATATGAGAAATTTTATTCTGCATAAATGAGACGAGACTTAGGTTGATGATGGTGGAATTCAGGCTCCCTGGTACACAGCTAAGATGGGCTATGAGAAACATGCACACCCTGGGGCAGGAAGGAAAGTTCCAAGAATTCTTTCCCCCTTACACACACACAGAAGAGTAGAAATTATAGCATGAAGACTTAAATGATAAGATAGTATATACGCCATCTCCTTCTACCTTGATTCTTTCTGTCTCTATTGACTCTGGTAATGTAGACAGAAAATCTGAAACATGCACCTATGGACCCTAGGGAAAGGCATAGATCGTAGCTGAGAAATAAGTACCCTGTTTCTGTCAGGGCCACCTAAGTGCCATGGTCTCAATCCTGTATGTGCATTTAAACCCCAGGCCCCATCGCATACAGAGATTCTGATTTTATTGTGTGGGGTAGAGTTGGAACATCACTTTTAGAAATGCCCCAGGTAATGATAATGTAAAGCTCAGTTTGAAAATTACTGCCCAAAGCTGCTACAATGTAGGTGCAAGACCTACAATTTATAACACCTAGGATTTAGTGGAGTTTGATGGGGGAAGGGTGCAGGCGCAGCTCAGAGGTGGCACCATCAGAGCCTTGAGATGAATGCCTTTGACAGTGCCAAAAATAGACCAGGAGTTGTCTCAGATGTGGCCATGGCAGTGACAGAGGTCAACATGCAGGGGCCAAGCAGCAGGAGGTACCTGGAGGGTCACAAGGACCAGAAGTGTTTTCCCCAATGTCCCAACGTTGAGAGAGTTTCCTTCACATCCATTGCAATCCAGGAGAATGGAGGAATGCAAAATAGAGCATTTATTCTATAGAGGTTGAATTATATCAAGATGTGGTTAGGAAAATTTATAATGGCTTTGAGGGTATATATAATTATAATATATATAATATATAATATATATAATTATAATATATAATTATATATTTAATATATAATATATATAATTATATATTATATATATTACATATATAATATAATATATATGTAATATATAAATATAATATATAATTATAATATATAATATATTGTATATATTATATATTATATATTATATATTATATATTATATATATTATATAATATATATAATATATATAATATATAATATATATTATATATAATATATATTATATATAATATATATTATATATAATATATATAATATAATAATATATATATAATATATATATATATAGCCATAAAAAGTATACACATTTTAAGAAAGGAAAACTATTAAAATTATAATACTGTATACCAATAAGAAAAGATGAATACAAGTCACGTTTGACTTCTGCAATTACAAGAGGTGCTCAAAGTGGTTACCATCAGTGTCCAGATACTTTTTATTATGGCAAATTACTGCTTTAGCAACACTGACCAAAGTGTTCACTTGTATACATTTTTTAGCACCCCTGGTATGTAGATATATATATATATATATATATATATATATATATATATATATATATATATATATATATATCTGTATATGTATATATATGTATGTGTTATATCTGTGTATTTTATCTCTATCTCTATCGATATTGATAGATATGGAGATGTAGATAGAGATAGCTAGATATTTAAATGATGTGTTTACCTAGTTTTAAGGCCCTAGCTGGATGCCAATCATTCCACTTCTTGAGCAGCTTATTAAGACCACACCCAATCACTTCCTTTGCACTCAGGGGCCACTATACACCACTCTAATCACCCTGGGCCTAACCAGGTATGAAGTGACTACTGCCAACCCCTATGTCCTGGAGCTGGTAAAATATTCAAATTAAGCAATCCATAGAAAGCCTGCCAAATGTAGCTAACCCCAACCCATTTACCCATATAGTAGCTGCTTCCTACAGCCCAGCTTGCTGTTACCCTGTCCTAGGTACAAAACTGTGGCCTTATGTGACAGCCTTCTTTATTTTGGAGTTGCGAATAACAGAGTTCTGCCTTTTGTTTATCTGCATGTCAGTGTGTCTTGCCATGAAAATAAAATTTAAATCTTATATAGCATTCCGCTATGTTTAATGGATAAGATTAAGGATCTATCACTTTCTTCTTTTTCCCACCTGCTCCTGATACACGTTCACAGGGAAAACTGAGGTTATGACCAAAGATGAGTTCAGTCACAAAGTTACTTTATGTTTAGGTGTACACTGAGTTTTCTAAACGAAGAAAGATATCATAATATTGGGATGCATGAGACATGGTCTGGCTCTCCATAGTTTAGTGGTGTCTTTTAAATGAATACTTCATTTCTTCATTCATTTGCCAAAGAAGAATCCTTTTGGGCACAGGGTTTCAGAAAGCAGTAGGAAGCAGGAAGAAGAAGACTGTTAGATGGAGTCTGGACAGAATCAAGGCCTGTGTGTTTTCTATAAAACATATATTCCTTCTGTCATCTCTAAGACTGGGAATAAATCTCTTGTATTTGACTGCTGAACACATCCATCCAGCTGTGCTTTTGTGCCCTATTTTCTCTTTGAAGTGTATATGGAAAGTGATGAAGAGGGAAGGGCAGAAAAAAAGTGAGAAGAAAACAGAGGCTAAAGAGAGCATACAATAAAATGTGAAAAAGGGTACTAGAAACCCTAGACTTTTTCTTTCTATACGTCACAATCTTTCATAATGTCTTCAAATATTAAGACACAGTGAAGGCTATTTTCGAAAAGAATGCATTTTTGCTGAAGAAAAAATTATCAATAATAAAGGAAGATAGCAATTCAAACTTCTCAATTATGCTATTAAAGAGACGTGGACCATAGCCAAATATATGGATTCTAAGAAAACATTAGCAATTTTATGTTTAGTATACCTGGCATATTTGTCAAATTTATAAAGTTGTTAGCTTGTATTTTAATAAGCAAGGTGTGTTCTGTATATTTAGTACCTGCAGGCCGTCTGAAGGCACACTACATTATAGATTTCTTAGGATTCCGTGGCTCAGTGGAAAAAATCAGGTGGAATGGGTTTAATAACGACTCCAAGAATAACCAAACGTATCAACGTCTCTGAGTGCGTATCAGTTACGTAATGATGCATAACAAACCGTCCCAAAACTTAGCGACTAAAACAACAACTTGATTATTTCTCTCAATATTGTGGTAACCTGAGCACATCCATAGTGGTTCTTCTGCTGGTCTCACTTGAACAGCTGTAGTCAGTTGGGAATCTTAGCAGAAAATGACCAAGATGCTCTCACTCACAAGCTGGTTGTCAGCTAGAAATCCTGTTTCCCTACCCATGGCCAGAGCAGGTTTCTTATGACATGGCAGCTGGATCTTAAGAGCATAAATAAATGATTCAAGGTTTCTTGAAGCCTCGGCCCAGAAGGCACACTGCAATACTTCCACAATATTCTCTTGGTCAAGACATTCCACAGGGCAGCCAAAAATAAAGAGGAAGTAAAATGCACTTTGTCTCTTGATAGAAGAGGTAGCCGATTGCAAAAGGGCATGTGAGATGGATGGGATTGTTGAGGCTATCTTTAGAAACAATCTACCCATGGGGGTTCAGTTTTCTCACTTGTAAAAGAAAGGTTTGGATCAACTTATTTTAACAATTTAGGAGCGAATATTTTATGACTTAAAAATACTTCTATAATTAAAATGATTATGGTTTTTGCATCATTGCTTGTATTATATATTACATGCTTGATTTGTTTCTAAATTCAATAATTTTGTGCAGAGTGCTTGGTCTGCTATACTACTTTCAGTTATTATTATGCAAGATTATATTCATGATGAGTTTTCCAGGAATAGGTACTAGTAAAAATTGAAGGATTTCTTATATGTAATATGTAATAACCTCTGTGTGCCAGTTAAAATTGGTCATACACCTATATTCAGTCCTTGGAAACGATTCCTCTCTCTGTGTGTGCTCTCCAAATGATATTAAGTCTCACAGCTTCATTTACTATGACTGCTGCTATATTATTCACAAATGTACATCTTTGGGCAGGAGAAATCACTTTACCTTCAATTTGCTTCTCTAGCTCCCTGCTGGATATTTTTGTTTCAATAGTTTAAAAATGTTTAACTTTGAATGCAAACAGAACTAAATTCCAATCTGCTCTCACCTTGTGGAAATCGAGTCTTCCCGTTGACTTTCCGCTTTTTATCAGTGTATCATTTAGCTACTCAATCTTAAAATTCAGGAGGTGTATTTTTTATTCTTCTCTTTAAATCTCCATAAATTAATCTTCCGCAAATTTCCTATTTAGACTTTCCTTTCAATAATTTCCACAGCTATATTTTTACTTCTGTAGTAATCTACCTAATTCACATTATCAGGAACTTCTATTTAAACTTCTGCAATGACTTCTTAACTTAGCTTCCAATCTTTCTCTTCTCCATTTTGTGCTAATACTTATCAACAATAAATCTTCAATGGCTGCCAAACTCCTTAGTTTTATGTTTATAACCCTCCACAGCCTGGCCCTAACCTACGATGCCTATGTTTTCTCCTACTTCCCTGTCATGTGAATCTTTTGCGCTTACCAGGTAGGTCTAATTGAACTTTCTCTTCAAAGGCTTGCGAATGTAGGTTCTGAGCTATATTCATTCATACTATTCATTCTGCCCACAACATCCTCTTCATCTGTCTGCATTCTACTTATCCTTTGATGCTCAGCTTAATGACCAAGTGACTAAAAATCCATTATTTTTATTTATTACCTGAGGGATAAAAGTTTGCCATATATAATGAGTATGGAATATAAAGGAGTTTACATGTGGAGCAAAACAAGAGAGAGCTTATCCTTTAAACTATCCTCAGTGTAGTTGACTATTTGAAATCCCACCAACCTACCAAGAATGAACAAAGACTTGGCATAGCTTCTGACCCAATATTGACCAGCTCAGACTGTACTGATGCTTGGAAGCCTTGGTTGTATATCCATTATCTGATAGTAAGTGTGAATTACACTGTATTACTAGATTACTATCTCTACTGTTTCTGAACTTTGCAATTATAAGAGCACCTCTTGTAATTGCAGAAATCAAACGTGACTTGTATTCAAATTTTCTTATTGGTATATATTGAGTATTACAATTTTAATACAGATTTTTCCTTTCTTAAAGTGTGTATACATTTTTTGGCACCGTGTGTGTGTGTGTGTGTGTGTGTGTGTGTGTGTGTGTTTATATAATACTATTACATATTATATATACTATATAAATATATATATAATACATTTTCTCCTCTGTACCAATCATCAAATTACAAACTTTTTAAAAAAAGTAACAGAACTAAGAAATGAGTAACTTCTAAGAGGTAAAAGTGACATTTCAGCCTAAAAATGACGAAAATTAGTTTTAGTAAAGTCTTCTCCTGAGTTAATGCATGTTTATGTTTTTCATATAGAGGGTGCCAGAGAATGAGTTTGGGTTCCTTTATGTCATTCCCAGAGATCACTTTATTTTCAGCCTTTTTCTGATTTACCAATGTCAGAGGAAGCAGCCCTGGATATCATGTGTGAAACAGGCATTATCATTAACAAATGAATCAAAAGATCAGGAAGACACCTTCCACTGAACTTACTTTAATGAAGTACAAACTTATTTTGCAAGGGCTGTATGGCTATGTGTTCAGTGCAGGGGCACAAAGTTCACATATTGAATTACAAAAGCTCAGTGATCTTGAAATCAGAGCACATAAATGAAAAATGTGGCTTAGTGTAGCATGGAAAATACTTCCATACATAAATATTGGAGAAGATATGTAAGAAACAGATTATGTTTCAGACAGACACTTATAATTGAAGTTTTGAGGAATAATTCAGAGTTACAAAAAATTTAAAGTTGCATGGTCAGGAAAAACAAATTTGAAATTTCAGATCTAATGATGATGACGAGAGTCTACCCCAGGATAATCATAACTCTTCTTCAAAAATTTAAAATAAAAATTTTCTAATATGCAAATGCTTAAACTTCAGTTTCTAAACAGAAGTATAACTCAAAGAATCTAAGGCTATCAACATTTTGGATACATTGTTACAAAATCACTTTCATTATGATTTTTGCTTAATCAACCAGCTTTACTTTACTTACAGGCTTCCACGTATCATTTGCCCTGATGGAATTACTTGAAGATAGATGTTAGCAGCACGTCTGAATTTAGGATGCAATTGGATGTCTTACAAATGGTGAACTTCAAGTGTGTGCAATCTTCTTGATCTTATATCTACAGATCATGAAACATTTTGTTTTCCATCAACTCCACGAATAAAATACTTACACACTTGCCATTTGGTAGACAAAACATTATGGTTGTCAATAAACTCAGTGATTTAGTGCATGGAAATTGTAGACTTCTTATGTTTTCTTGAAGACTGGTTTTCAACAAAATATATTCTAATGCTAAACGCTTTTGAAGAAAGTTACTAGAAATAGCTTCTGAATTTAGTATATTTTTGAAAAAATGTATTCAGTTCATCAGTCCCCTAAATTAATACTAAACGAAATTTAAGAGCAGTTGTTTGTTAAATGCTTTGATTTCACTCATTTTATATATATAAATATACATATATAAATATATATATATATTTACTCATTATATATAAATATGTATTTTATATTTATATATATTATATATAATATATATTTATATGTAATACATTTATATATATATAATGGAAAATTACAATTTATGCAAAGTATACTTTGTTTTCACTTTGTACTTTGACTTGCAAGAAGCTCAAAGTAAAATTTCATATTTGAGTGTAGCATTATGAGTATTTTTATTGTTTGAATGCCTGTGTTTTTCCCTCCTTTTTTCATGAAACTCTACAATTATTTATATATCGTTGGTCACTGACCTTTATTCTTACTTATCTTTTATCACATATATTTTTCTTACTTTTTTATCAGTAACTTTTTGGACCATGTTAGGATATAAGTAAGCTAGCGAGCCAACATTCAAATTGGTCATAGTAAACTCAGGTGCAGAAATTCTTGAAAGTTGAGGCAAGAACAAAGGACCTAGAAAATAAAGGTATGTTTTATATACAGATGTTGAGACCTTATAGCACTATAAACATGCATATTTAATTTACATGTTAATCAAGAGAAAAAGGAGGGGTGTCCCCTAAAGTTCTAGGGACTATTCTAAAGAGTGTGAGATCGCTGGATTCCACACAAAGAAAGGCTTAGGGACCAGACAGTTTGGGAAAGACATTGTAAATCACAAAGTAGCTTCTCATCTGCAAGTAAATTTGGAATTTGAAAATAAACATGTAACTTTGTTGAAATGCAAAAAATAAAAACAAACAGAAATGCAAATAGTGGAAGAGACAAACTCTTTAAATCTGTAAAATTTGAAACTGGAGGTAGCCTATGCATGTGTCACTTGAGAGTGCTACTGTAAAAACATTTGTTGTGATAGCTGGAGTTTCTAGGTCAAAGAAATGTGGGTGTGTACAGAGAAGGATTCTGAGTAGGCTAGCACACAGTGAGTTTATGTGAGTTGGAAGTGGAGAGCAGGCCTAGAGGAGGCCCAAACAGATGGGGTGCTTACAACCATCTGGTCCTGAAGATTGCGGAAATAAGCAATGTCTAAATAATAAGCAACAGGATACTTTTCACATTTTATTTGAAATCATCTCAGCTTCTATAAACAAACCCTGTATTTCCTAGGAAAATTATTCATCTAATTGGTAAATCACAGAATGTTTCCTGTTTTGTTAATAAACTCTCTTATTAGTCAGGATTCTATCAGAGAGGCAGAATATGTATAGAAATATATACATATACATATTTCTATACATATATATTTCTATACATATATACATTTCTATATATATTTCTCTATATAAATAGCATATATTTATATATACACATATTTAAAATTTGTATACAATTGTATACAAATGTGATTTTTGTAGATAGAAATTATACATGTATATATAACTATCACATATATATGATTTATTATAGGGATTTTAACTTACATAATTGTAGGGGCTGATTCAGCAGTCTCTGTATGCTTTTTGTCTTGTGCCTGATGCCTAAGCTCCAAGTCAATTGCAGGCTGGCCATCGCCTGTGCCCACATTGTGAACCATAGATAAGCAACAATGTTTATGAGCTCAAAAATGTGTCATCCAAACCTCCCATGTAGTTCTCCACTATAGTGGCCCACTAGAACCAGAAGCATACATGAAGAGAAGTTACATACAACCTTGTCAAATTGACCGATTATAATGTCACCATACCCTTTATTTTTAAAAAGTTGATTGTGAAAGAGAAAAAAAAAATCTCCCCAAATTCAAATTTAATAACCCCAAAACTTAAAATAAAATTCAAAAAACGCTCTACATTAAATCAAAAAGAAAACACAACCTTAGAACTGAGGCATAATGTTAAGCTGCATAGTTGGTCTGGCTTCCTGGGCATATAACTAAGGCAGTCACATAAGGCCCCTCACTCAGAAGGACCCTATGCTTGGAATTTTTTGCTCTAGAATCTTTTCAAATTCTTAATAATTATATCTTTGAATTTGAATTGTGAATGAATGGGACAAAGGAGTATATACCCAAGGCCTGATTCTCACCGGGATGGGTTCTTTGCCACGTTCCACACCTGTTGGGGGCCAAGTCTGGGATGTCGGGATGATGGAATCACAGTGCGAGGTACTTGGTGCCTGTAAGAGTCTGCAAGTGTCCCCAAGCCTGAGAGTATGTGACATTAGACAAATAAATTAGATGGTTATGTATATTTTTACAAATTATTCTATTGAACTATTTATTTACAGGTAAATAAATAGAAATAAATTATCAGATTAGAAGATATCATGATAGAGAAACTGTAAAAAAAAAATGAAAAGCTTTTTTTCTTGATGTTTTAACAAAGGGCTGTGATTTTCATTTTAAACTGAATACTATAAATTATTTAGACAACCCTGTCTGTTCAAGTACTCTTTTTATGTGAAGACTTTTATATTGAAGGCAACTACCAATTAGCATTTAAATGTTAAGACTACAATTGTGAACATTTTCAAATGTGATCTTGCACATCACACACACTTAATCTTAGTTCAAAGACAAAATTTTTTTTTTTTCGTATACACATGTAAGTAGTTTGCCTAAACTAGGTGTATTATTAGATGATACCAATTAAGTGGTCCTTCTTATTTTTCACTATTTTTTCTTCTGGTGACATATATATATATATATATATATATATATAGATAGATAGATAGATAGATAGATAGATATAGATATAGATATAGATATAGATATCGATATCGATATCGATATAGATACAGATATCGATATAGATATAGATATATCTGTCTATCTATATATAAAACATATGTGTACATATTAGGTTGGTGCAAAAATAATTGCTGTTCAACAGGTTAAAAATAATTGCAAAAGCCACAATTACTTCTGCACCAACCTAATATATATATATGTATATTTCTATTTCTTCTATGTTTCTTAAAAATCATAAAAAGTAATGTAGGTACACACACACACTTTTTCAGGCATAGTTAAAAGACTTCTAATTAGACACCATCCTGTGTACCTGCAAGAAAAGGTGTTTTAACATCTTGGAGAAAACTCAGATGATTATTAAGCCACCTATCTTAGTGGCAGGGTTGTCCTGCTATGTGTTTGACTCCGTGACTGGTAGTGACCAAACTGCTTCATTTACAGTAATAAGTTCTGAGTCTGTATTTGCAATTTACTGGCCCCTCAAATTTTAGTCAGAGTTGTCTGAGGGCTTTGAAAGTCTAGACTGAAGATAAAAAAAATTCTTCTTAAAGAAAAGACTGTTAGAACATTACTTTCATCAAGACAGGATTGGATGAGCACCAAGGAACATAGTTTATGGAGCAATCTTCCAATCTGTGGGAGCTGGCAGAAGATGGCTGAGATGACCTGCTACTCTGGTCATCTAGCAACTTAACTTTTCTGCTATAAGGGTTTGATTTGGATTTAGTACCAGGGCACGAGCCAGGAAAATGAAAAGTCGGCACCTATGGTATGATTAAGACCTTTCATTATCTTCACTGGGAAGCAAAAGACACTGTATGTTATGAAAAAACAAAATGAAATGATGTTTTGAATACTCTTTGTTCCAAGACTTGACTGATTTAATAGTTGAGAGGTCAAGATACAAGACACCATTCAAAACATGGGGAGAAAAAAGACAGACTTCCCATCACTTAGAAGTTTACAGCCTAGTGAAATGAGATTTATAATAGAAGGTGTTCTCTGTACAGATTTTTTTTTTTAAATTCCATTCTATTAGAAGATGAAGGACATGAAATAGAAAAATGAATTATTGAAATATTCTGCTTGATTGCCTCCTGCCTCCCCTCCTCCCTTGGCACAAAGAAGGAAGAAGAAACTACTTTGATTCTCCTCCCATTTACTCCTCTGGTAATGTAGCTGTTGGTAGCCATTGCCTCTCACAGATTTGGGGTTACTTTTATGCTAAGAAAGACAAACATTAAGAAAGGACTGCAAAGAGACGGGCAACAGCTAGTGGTCAGAGATGTAAAAATCAAACAAACTGTGTTTATGTTGATTTTTCTAAAGAAAGTACTATGTTTAAACACATTACTATTAAACTGATATTATGTATGTCACTTGTTAGTAATAAGTATAATATACATTTGAGGTTTAGGAACTGGTCTGTTCTTGAGATAAAAAAAAAAAGAGATTATTTTATCCTGAAACTTTTACTGTATGTCTTTATATTTTTAATTCCTAGATGAAACACTAATAACTTTTAATTTTATTTTGATTTTTATCCCTCATGGTGCTTGGTATATTGCTTAAACATAGTAGTCACTTGGTCTAGTTATGTACATAGTTTAGCAAACCACCCCAAACTAGGTAGCATAAAACAACAATCATTTGATTCTGCTCACATATTGTGCAGCAAGGAATTTGGAGACAGATTCTGTCTACTGCATGTTGTCCAGGGCGTGAGTTAGAAACACACCAATGACTGACTGGAATGGCTGGACACTGACATCATCAGAGGTGATTATGCTCATGTGTCTAACATGTGAGCTGGAATGACTCAAAGTATTGCCTTAGCTATGACTGCAGCCCTGAGCCCTTATTTGGTCTGTCCATGTTCCTTTGGCTTCTCAAAGCATGACAACTGTGAGAGCATCCTGAGAGTGAGTGTTCAAATGATCAAGGTAGGAGCTTATGGCTTTTCCGGACCTATGTTCTAAAGTCATGCAAGTGTCACTGCCACTGAATTCTATTTGTTACAATTGAATCACTGAGGACAGATAATATTTAAAGAGAAGGCAATTAGACCCTTTCAAATGATATTCATGGGGATGTATCTAGGTCACATTGTATAATAGAGGGAGGGATGGAAGATATTGTTGCAATTTTATTTTATGAAAAACTATCATAATATGCAATAAATTGTTGACAAATTTAATTGAATCCTTGAGCAAAGGAGATGATAAATTCTAAGATTCCATGATAATTCATGAAGTAAGGATATATCAGTCTTTGGACTTCTGCTGTTTCTTACTTCTCTCTGGTTGGTGATTGTGATGGTCAGTTTTATGTGTCAATTTGGCTGGGCCACAGTGCCCAGATATGTGACCAAACAGTATTCTAGATGTTTCTTTGAGGGCGTTTTTTGGTTAAACATTTATACTGGTGCACCATATTAATGTGGTGGGTCTATCCAGTCAGTTGAAGGCCTAAGTAGTACAAAACACGATTTTCCCCAAGCACGAGGGAACTCTGCAGCAAGAGCATGGGAACTTTAACTGATCTTCCTGGATCTCTAGCCTGCTGCCCCACCCTGCAGATTTTGGACTTGCCAGCCTCTATAATCATATAAGCTAATTTCTTAAAATAAATCTCTATATACATGTTTTTTATATGTATACCTATACATACGCATTATGTGTGTGTGTGTGTGTGTGTGAGTATGTGTCACACACACACACACACACACACACACACACACACACACACACTTCCTATTGGTTCTGTTTCTCTTGAGAATGTGATGAATATAGTGGTGCTCTCTGGGCTAGGGAGATAGAATTACAGCCTAGAACAGATTGGCCAGGATTTTTCTGGTGTTTCTGACTCAGGACTCTAAAATTTCCCAGGTTAATTATTCTTCTTGCTACTGCTTCCAAAATTGGAGTAATATTTGATCCAAATTACGAATAAACTTTGCTTAGTCACTTTCTGCTTTAAGAATTCAGGAATATAATCTTGTAATTTTATACAATACTGGCAATATTTCCTATCTGGTTGACTTTATAATAGGCCATGATTAAAAGGTAACCTTTAATATTGCCCTCCTTGGAAGAGCAAGCCAATCAAATGTTCTTGGGAAGCTCCCACACCCTTCAATCAGTGCATGCCTATTAAGTAGTTGAAGGCTGACTTTAGTATCAACTGATTAATCATGACACAGACATTTATAACAGGGCAAAGGATTTTTATTTCTGGGGTTTAATCAGAAGGTAAACTCTGAGGTTATCTTGCAATTTTATAAGGAAATCGATTTTCTTACAAGATGTCTTCTGTCTGCTTGTCCTTCTTTCATTTCCATGTGGCCAGTGTTATTAACATACTTTTTGAAATGAATGCATGTGATGTCGTTTTCAATTTGTGTTTATTCTTCTTCTTAGTCTCTGATCCCTGTTATACTTTTCTTTTCACTTTAGTCTGTGAAAATGTATTCTTTTAAAAATATGTAGACAGAAGACTTTCTGCAACAATTCCACCTTCATGCTGCTATCAGACATCCGTAACAAGTCAAGCCTCTTTTGGATGGTGAGGTCTGAGAATCCTGCTCCATGTACTGCTCCAGGGAGCCGTGAAGAGCCAATGACAATTGGCACGGAAGATGAAATCCATTTACCAACTCTGTTATTTGCCTTCAACCCTGAATGACCATCTTTATTAGATTTCTGGACTATGGAACAAATACACATTCGATAGTTACTTTAGATTTGTTAATAGTGATGCAGTTGTTCTTCCAAGAACTAAAATATATAAAAATTGTTTAACTCACATCTGAGATAATTACTATATATAAGCAAAAATGGTGGTGTTACCTCACGGCTTCTTTTCAAGCTCTAAACGTACCCATGAAGATGATCAATTTTTGGTGCTAAGAAGTTTTTTGTTAATTGGCTTACATTATCTTAAAATTTGTAATAGTACTTTTTTTTTCAGTTCTGCATTGAGAAGTATGTGGTTGCAGAAATATGGCCAAAAAAGATTTTCCAAAAATATAAGTGCTCCATAATAATCCAAGAAAATTTTGATATCAGCTATTCTCTATTACTAGAGGTAACAAATGAGAGGTGGCATGCAAACTGTCAAATATTTCAGCTTGTGTATATCAGTTCATGCTTCTCAAAATCCTTTGTATTCTCATTCTGCAGCTTAATCTTTGACATATACAGAAAGGGTTATGAAATTTTCTATAGATGAAAGCAATTATAACCCATTAAGCACAAAAACAAATTAAATAGATAAATTAAAGCCCTGTGGCAGATCCAAACTTCTCTGTGGTTTTACATGTTGTTATGGATCCCCATTAAAAACAAAGGTTTTAGCCGGGGCAGTAGTGCATGAAGGTGAAATGTATTTCACTCTTCTTTGCTGTAATTCTCTTCATTTCTTTTAGGAATGGTGAAAACCACTGCAGAAGTTTTCACACACAGCCTTCCATCTGCCAACAGCTCAAGCTGGCAGGTATAGACAGCTTTTCACGGGTGTGAACGGAATTGATTTATACACACTGCTGGATTTGTTCCAGTGTATTTTCTCAGCCAGGACCAAACGTAGTGTTGCGAATGAGCTGTATGGTAGGCTTTTATCTGATGTTTACTAGGTAACACACACCAAGTGCTCTTAGAAGCACAGGTTAAGCGTGGGTATCACATTAATCAGTTCATGACAGAGGGAAAGAAATGACTGTCACATTATGAAGGATGGAGATTGAGTAATGGTTAGCAAAAATTTAGGAGAAATGCAGCTAAGCGTCATAAGCCCCGCTGAAGGTAAAAACAATAGATGCCATAGCTTCCCAGAGCAGAGTTAGAATTTAGGGAAATGAGAAGTGCAGAGAGAGGAATAGGAGAGGGTGGCTGCAAATAAAACCTGCTCTCTTTTGCCAATACCAAATCTTACTCATGGATTTGTAGGGATAAAAAAAAATAATAAAATGTATATTACCTGTAAGAATATTCTATTTTCTGTACTGTAATGATGTAACCAAGTAGCCTGCTTATTTATTTGACAAATATGGAATACCTAACAACACATTTTCTTGCTTAATTTTCCAACTACAATAGGTTAAATATTAAACTGAACTAATATTATTCAGATCACTAAACTTAATACTTTGAAGTTGTTTTTTCATACATTGAACATCTTGGTCTTGATAGTTGAGAAGGATGACATGTCTTTTAGATATATCTAGCTTCTCATAGGGAATTTGCTCATGCATGTGAAATGATTCTTTTTGTAGAATAATTTACTACTAATCATGAATACACGTTGCATATTGTGAATCATGTTGGAAAAAACCTGAAAGTATGTTCAAGGTTTGATAGGAAAATCATATTTGGAATTTATTCTCAGAAAGAAAAACTCTGTATTTATCAGTTTGCCAATATACTTCAATTATGTTCTGTAAGCATAATAATAATTTTTCTGATGACTCTTTTCATTAAAAAAATTACAGTTGTTGAAAAAGAAACACTTTGAACCATATCTCTATGGAGATACTACAATGCATTTATAATACCATTTTTGAATATTATTTAACATCATTGTTGGAATATATTTTAGATTTTACTTACTGTTGAATCTAATTAAACCATGTAGAGTTATGCTGAATAGTACAATTTCCTATAAAGGCATCGTATCATCTTGTGAACTGAAAAGCAGGTTCTGGCTTACCTACGGCAGAGAGAGAAACGGGTAGGCCTTCCCTGTAAGCATGGCAGCCATCAGGAGTGGAATCAGAGGAGTCAAGATCAGGGCTGAGGCCAAGTTACAGTATTTTATTCCTGTGTCAGAGTGTATGGAAGAAAGAAAATATCTGGACTCCATCAGAACCAGAAACATAGGCTACATCTAAGGCGTTAGTAGCCAGTGGCAGGTGAAACAGAGAAGACAACTGACAGCTTGAGGAGCAAATGTTGGAACCTCAAACCTTGGTTTCTGTAACTAATTAATGAGGTTGTCTACTCTGGAGGGCAAAGCCCAGGAGGCTACTCTCTCCCATTCAAGGTCCTTCATGCCTGGCTGCTGCTCCAAGCCTCTGAGTCACTCTGCCCTCCACTGCTCCAGCTGGGCCGCTATTCAGCTGTGCCTTCTTTCTGCTGGGTACCTGCTTCCCATGCTGGGAATGCTGTTCTTCCTAGTTCTTTCCACTCCCTTATCTACCTTTTAAACATAAGTCTCACTTCCTTTGTAGTCACCTTGGACAGAGTTAGATATCTTTTCCCTAGTGTTTTGTTAACATGCTATTGTATATATTTCTCTACATATTAATTACTTGTTTGTGTATCTGTCTTCCCTTTTAATCTGTGTGCCCCTAGAAAGCAAAGATTTTGTTTCATATACACTCAAATCACTGGTGCCTGGCATATATTATAGATTTAGTAACAGATTATTAAATGGAATCATGTTATTATTGTCCATAACTTTATTCTACTTTAGGAAACAAATTGGAGAGTCTTCACAGGATTTTGAAACTAAAACACACACACACACACACACACACACACACACACACACACACACAAACAAAAAAAAAAAAGAAAGAAAAAAACCCTAAGATAATTCTTACCTTGATATAGTGTTTCTGATCTGCACTTTAAGAAAAAAAGAAAACTAAAAATATCTTTTAGAATACTAACCTATACAGCTGAAACAAAGTAATGATAACAATGCTACCAGTTTAACATTTTTTTCACATCACTTTCTAGAACTTGGCCATATGTATCTATATTTTACATAGCCATTTATGTTGTTAAAACTCTTATTTTCACTTAATAGCATATCATAAACATTTCTTAAGGTATTGACAGTATCCAAAAAGTGTAAAGTGCAATGATTTCATAATGTTACATGTGTTTTTCTAGGTTTGAGTAAGTGGAAGGGGTAAAAAATCTTACCCATTGATCACTAATTCTAAAGGGTGTTTTTCATCTTTTTGTTTTATTTTGCCAAATCACCTTATATAAAACAAAAGTAAACACTATAGGAGAATCAATTTCCATCATAGAAAACCTTAACCTGTAAATCTAAATAAACATTGTTTTGAATTCTCTAAACAGAGATTTAAATATCAACTTTTGACAGCTAAATATAAATAACATATTTTTGACCAGAAGGCTATATAATCGGACACTGGCATAAAAAGTTTGAATATCTTATGAATGTCTTGCCAAATTTAACATCCTCATGTATAGAGATATGAATGTGCTTGCTCTCTATGTACTTGACTTCTTTATATGACCTTGCTCCTTCAAAGATGCACTTGTTACAGAATGTCAGTCACTAATGAGGCCTAAAGTAATTGAGGCTGATTGAGCTGGCAAGACACTGCCTAATTAGAATGATAAATGCAACTGGATGATCAAGAATGGAGGAGTGAATGGCACAGAGGGCATTGAAGAAGGTCACTCTATCAAAGAGGACCACTTATTTGAACCCCCCCTCCAAATAATGACCGTCCTTTGTGCCATATGAACCCAACACTAAATGATGTATGCAGATCATTGTATGTAGAACTTTCTGACTCTGCTTTCTTAGGCAAAGTGGGGTGAGGGTTTAGTGATTCCCTGGCTAAATCATTCAATATAAACACCAAACCATTTACTTTGAGCCATATAATCTCTATTAAGAGCGAGGATTGACAAACACATTAGTTCTCTAACAAGTACAGGATACCTCAAAATTTGCCCCATGAGTCCTATCATGTTAAACTTTCCATATCACAGGGGAAATACATCAAACAACTTCACATTTGGACACAGATACTTTAGTAATACCCTTTTAGAATCAGAATCACATTTAATTAATCTTCTTATTTCTTAAATATATCTATTAAAATCATTTGCACTTTATTATTTTTGCATTTTCCCTTTTAAACAAAACACCAGTTTTATTCTTTAAACTAATGTCGATATAAATGTGTAATGATAGATTCATAAATATTTCAATGGCAATGAAATTTGACTCAGCTTATTTAATCGTGTCTTATTTATTTGCCATCATTTGAGAGTAAATGTTCTGCAAGAAAGTTTCAGCTATTCCTGCTAAGCCACATTTAAGTCATTTTTAATAGAAATTTCTCTGAAATGTATGATACATCTGTCAGAACACCCATTTCCAAATTTTCTGTAACATAGCTGTTGACAGCACATGACAATCTTCTAGGAAGTCTGATACTTGTAACTCTAGGTCTCATTTTAAAGTTTGTATGTCCTAAGATGAGGTCTCTAAGTTCTCAGAACACCTAGCTGATGTTTAGTATAACTGAAATTCTTTGACCTCAGATTTTTACTCTGACTTTGGCAAAAATAATTTGAAATAAAAGACAGATGTAGCCTACTCAAAACAAACCAACTAAAAAACCCCCAGTTTGGGGGTAAATAATGAACAGAAAGTAACACTAAATTGATGTAACATCAAAAGAATTCAGTAAATGGCATTTGCAAATAGTAGTTACCCCATGCTACTAAAATGTCACTTATTAGTATATCTGTCACTTCTTTCAATAGTGAATAAGCAGGGTGTTTTTCTGGCTCAGCTTTCCCAGAGGTTTTTTTCTCCACTCTCCACCTGTGTAGTCTTCCCTAAGGATGAAGTTACAGGTATAATCTTTCAAGATCCACAGGAAGGTACATCATCTCTCTGTCATTCACAGCTGTTGCATGACTCCCTGAGTTACTCTGAAATTCACTGGTTTTAAAAGGCAATGGTTAAGAGTATACCCTTTGTGCTCACTGAGGACCGACGTCCAATCCTGCCCCTGACATTTACTAGTTAGGTGGTTTCGGACAAGTTTCCTGGCCTCCATAAAATGGACATAAGGATATTTACTCTCCTGGCTTGTTTTGAGGATTAAAGGAGATAATGTATCTAAAAAGCTTGGCGTGGGAGGCTGGTACATAGAGTACACAGTAAGTGGTAGAGAACAATGCTGCTTACACACTTAGTGGAGGAAACTAGGAAATAAATAAAAGTTCTTTTCTTTCTGTCTTGCCGGTCGCCCTCCTTCTGCTGCTCCTGTCCCTCAGCCCGAGATTGGCATCTTTCTCTCCTTTACAACATTTTTTTTTCTTTCTGGCAAAGAGTTACTTCCAGTCTCTGTCCTTTTGGCGATTCTCCCTTCTCCATCAATCTGCAGCCCCTACCACCTCTCTGCCCAGCTGTCATATTGCCCCTCCGTACCCCATTGAAAGTCCTCTGTCGTGTTGCCAATTCTTCTCCCACTGACACGAGGCATAACTAAAACTGTCAGTCATCTCCTTCAGGCTCACTTATATCCACTTTATAAATGTATTAGACAGCTCCTGCTTTATGAAACAGAATACATTGAATGGAAGATTTTTTTGATGGCTCAGGGTCATGTCCATGAACACCAATTATTGTTCTGTCCTACACAGTTATAGGAACCATCAAAGTATATAGGTTGCTTGTCCTAGTGCTAAATGGGTTTCTATTAAAATTTATTGTCAAGAAAAATATGGACTCTCCAGACAGAGTTGGATATGTCCGGTTGTTTGACAATGAAACATATCTACATTGTCCATGTGTTATGCAAACATACTCTCTCTATCTCTCTTTCACTTGTACTTCAGTGATTCTCATTTCGTTTGCTTGTTTTTCTGTTTCTTGTCATTGGAAAAAGTAGACAAGGAGCTTATAGTCTAATGTTGGTAGCCAGTGTATTTATATTCAGAATAAAATGTCTCCTAAATGTGATGATCTCCAATCTTCAATCCAACTAAAAAATTTACAATTCTAACTTTTAAATAGACTTTTTATTCAGCAGTTATATATGTGATTTTATTATCAGTTCTTCAAACCTGTTTTGGAATTAATTGAGTCCAACACCATATATATATATATATATATAAATATATATATATATATATATATATATAATATATATATATATATATATATATATATATATATACACATTATATGAAATTGTATTAATTTCCTAAGGATGCCATAACAAATTACAACAAACTGGATGCCTACAAACAACAGAAATTTATTCATTTCAAGTTCTGGAAACTAGAAATCTGAAATCAAGGTGTTGGCAGGACCATGCTCTCTTTGAAGGCTCTAGGAGAGTATCCTTCCTTGGCTTCTGGTGATTGCCAGCAATCCTTAGTGTTTTTTTACTTTTAGACATGTCACTCCAATTTTAGCTTCCATCATAATGTGGTGTTCTCCCTGGGTGTCTCTCTGTGTCTCTGTTTTCTCCTCTTATAAGACACTAATCATTCAATTATGGCCCACTCTGATCAAATACGACCTCTTCTAAATTTGATAAATTACACCTGCAAAGACCCTATTTCCAAATAAAGTCACATTCGGAAGTACTAGGTAGACATGAATTTTAGGAGGACACTATTCAACCCAGTGCAGACACCAAACGTCTCTGATTTTCTGTTTGGTATTTCAGTAAATGCCACCCTGCTATCATTTCTTTCTGGTAATTCTTCCAGCAATATTCTCTTCTATGTCCCAATTTTAAGTCTTTGGAAAAATGATAAATCAGGGCAAAAATAATTAAATTGTTTAAGTCAATTCACCAGTTAACAGTTGTTAACATCTGTTAATACCCTGGATATTATGTTTTTTTTTAAAAGAACACTACACAGGCCAATGGCCTGTGTCTGCATTGTTGTCCTGCCTGGTTGGGATAATGGCAGAAATTTTCACATGATAGCTAGAATCTACAAGCAGTAAAGCATTGGTCTTTAGTGGTCAGCATCTAATAAGCAAGTGATAAAACCCAAAAGAAAGAAAGAACGGCTTACAATCCTCATTAAACACACTTATTTATAAACAACATGCTCAGAAATATCGTTTAGTTTAAGGACTCATTATTAACAACTCCTTCCGAATTCTGTACTCACCAGTTGATAGTTGTTAACATCTGTTAATAAGGGAAACAGCTGTCCATTCATTTGCTCTTACAAGAAACCTCAATGACACCCAGGCCCCTCTCTGTGCTTTACCCTCTGCATGTAGTCAGTTTTCATATCTTGCTAAGTCTATGTTATACTGAAATATTTTATTTCCTGATTTCCATCCCTCTTGTCACTTCCTTGGTTTAGTTACTCCTAGTAAAACTGATCTCCATATTTCTACATCCTATCCATGTCATTACTTCACCCCAATACTGCCGAGATATTCTTCATAAAATAAAATTCTGCTCATACTGCCCGTCTCAGAAAACCCCAATGCCTTTCCATAAACTCGAGGATAAACTTGATAGTCATTAACAGGGCATGAGAGACCTGTAAAGACCTGGATGTCTCCCTCACTCCCAACTTCATTTCCCAGCACTCTCCACTTATATCCTGGACTATAATCCAGAGAAACGGAGAGATTATGTTATTTACTAGATATACCCACCATCTCTGTGATATCTTCTTTGCCCATGTCCTGGGCAGAATCAAACACTGCCCTTTTTGGATCAAATGGTATCTTAAAGTATATACCACTAGTACACTGACTACGTATCACTTTGTGTGTGTGTGTGCGTGTGTGTGTGTGTGTGTGTGTGTGTGTGTGTGTTTTCTACAAATAGAATAAATGCAATAGTGTAATAAAATGGGCTTTGGTGGCCACAGACATGATACGTTGAATCAGGTTCTTTCACTTTCCAGTCACATGCTAAGCCGGAGGGTGAAAAAAGGAGGAAGTGATATTCCAAGGGAGAAAGTGGGTCCTGGGATGGCATCACAGAAGAATAATTGGAGAAACTTTGATTTCCTAATGGGTGAGAGTGAGGATGGCTGACATATACAGAATTAGTGGAGACTAAATAAGCACGATCAAAGAAAACACCTGACATATCCTTTCGTTCAGCAAATATCTTAGTATCTATATGTACCAAGGATGCAATAGTGAGTACAACAAACTAGGTTGTTGCCTTCATAGAGGTTTTAGTTTGCTGTTGTGCAAATAACTATTTTCCTTTGCTGTCTTCATTATCTCCATTGCTTAGCACAGTATCTGTACAACCTAGTTAGTGATTATTCCCTAATTTAAATGAATAAAATATAAAAACCAGAGTTGGTTACTATATGGAATTATGAAACATACATGTAACGCAACAAAGAGTACCAGATAATCAGGATGATCATCTTTCTAAACCAGTACTTTGTAGAATGAATGTTCCTTAAGCAGTTTTTTCTACTAAAATTTTTGTGTGCTGTCAGACTTAAAATGCTGGTCAGGCAGTCCAAGGGAATCAATCAGTATCTACTGATAATAGAAGACATCAAACTCTTCAGCATCTATAACATCTATTATGTGTTCCAATTTTCAAGCTCGTACAACTTTAGCAGAGGAGGACACAATGTGAACAGAATTTACACCTAGTCTCCTAGGTTATAACAATCTAAGTGTATTGAAAAAATGCAGGAACGTCAGGTGTACCATTTAGCCAGATAATGACAGAGAGCAATAAAAATATTAGTCTGCAAGGCCTTAATATTATCATCACTAGCAACAACTAGATTTGGATGAATAGCTGCTCTGTATTCATTATGTACCAAAGTTATATTACTGGTTTCAGAATCAAAGCCAGATTCTTACTCACATAAAGCTTATGGTAGAGGAGATGAGAAGTCCACCCCAGCGGTGCTAACAGAAATACTTTCACATATAAGAGGAAAAAGCTTCCAGTTACAAAATAAGTAAGCCATGGGGATGTAATGTATAGCACAGGGAATATGGTTAATATAATAACTTTGCACGATGACACATGGTTACTCGACTTAGAGTGGTGATCACATCACAGGCACGTTAAGCGTTGGATCACTATGTTGCATACCTGAAACTAATGTAATATTGTATGTCAACTAAAATAAAAAAAGAAAAGAGAAATACTCACACATAAAAGCATAAATTTTTGAGCCATTGTTAAAGTTGAGAAACTGGTCCTTATTAAATGATATATCAGCTAATAACTGGTTGGTGCTTTTCTTGACATGCATGTTCTCATCCTAATGATTTATTTACTTACGTGTGTAAGTTTTCAAGTTTATGCTATAAGTGAAATCAGGGTCACCACATTATCTGCATGTGGACTACCTAAATTTGCTCGGACCCTCAACTTCTGCTAGCTGGCTGCTAGGCAGGAAAGGACAAGCACATCAATGCATCTAAATATTCTCATCACAGCAGCCAAACAAATAACTAAAGCACATACCTTGTTAAAAATAAACCACAAAGATAATTTCTTTTATCTGTTAAAGAGCAAAAAGGGTCGTTTTGATATTTAGCTGTACAGCTCAATGAGTTTATTACTATTATAAAAAAATCCAGGCATTAAGCAAAGAAATGTTTTTTCCGCATTGGTAATATTGTTAAAAATCAAGGAAAATTTATTCCCTGGCCAATGAAAGCAAATATGAACAAAGCATTTGGCAATGTGTTAAGAAGATTGTTCTTTGGGGACAAGATGGACTCACCAACTACTCTTTCTATCATGTGCGTGTGACTTTCTTTCTCAAGTCAGTTTCTCTGGGTAGCGTAGTATTTCAAGTTGATGCATTTTTCACAATCTGGTTGATCCTGGAACCAGGGTAATCACAAATGAAGCACAGTGGCTTTGCTCAGAACCATACTTTTGCCCCCTCTTTCTGCTCCTACATGACCATTTTGTGCTTGTGCAAGATGTGTTAGATGAATGTCAGAAGCAGTAAACTCCTTCCTCTGTTAAATAACTATAGAGCCACTATTGTTTATTCCTTATTGTCATTGGTTAGGAAAATGGACAAGCAGAACTAGATGACAGGAAAACAAAAAGGGGCCAACGGATGAAATCTAGTTCCAGCAGCAATAATAACACAAGATCATTTTTTTCATCGAATTTTGTTTGGAAAGTGCACCTAAGGAAACAGAAGGATTAGGAAAACCTTGGCAGTCACTGCAGGGTGCATGCAGCTAAGGCAGGCTCATTGAAGTTTCAGTTCAAAAATGATAAGGTTTAATAAATCTCTGTGGGTAGATTTATCTCATAATTGCAGATCATATTTAGAGGACTGGACTAATTAGTCTTGATTTGTATATGCTTTAGGCTTAATTAAAAGTCAATTTTTTTTATGTTACTTCAAAAAGTTCTTTGCTGTGTGGACAGAGTGAACCTTTGTATAAGCTAAGTTCTAAAAGATGATGGTGTTTTTCTTCTTTGCTTTTTTGAATTGCATGCAGCTTTGTTGTTATGAAATGTAGTCACTTTTCTAAACAAAGAAAAGATGCTGATTATTTTTGTCTGTGATTCGTGAAACTAAAATATGATATTTAGAGATAAATCTTGAAAAGAATCCAAGAAGATATTTATGCCAAAGCAGATTTATATGTTAATAAAGAAAACAAAAGGATAACAATAAAACATTTTCCGTGCAAACCATCCTTTGTTTAACAAGGCCACTCTTGATGGCTGATTAATTGTTTAGGAAAAAAAGAAAAAGAAAAGAAATGCTAAGCCTAAAATGCTATACCTCATTCTAATAAAAATCATTGTAACTTTGAAGTATTTAAATTAGCATAGATACAAATATGACTAATGTTATATGTTGGCTCCATTATTAGGCCATTATTATTTAAATTTCACATTAATATTCATCCATCCTAGAATTTTGTCTTTGGATTTCCATAATGTTTCTCTTGGTCTTCATTAGGTACCTTCATACATATGCTGCTTATTGTTAATGTGGCAGTGGCATTCTAATTATGGATGACATCCACAGTCATTTAAGTATATTGCCATAGCAATCTTTATGTAATACAGCAAACTTCTTTGTGATTCAGATTGGTTTTGAAATTACAGAGGAGGTCCAAGGACAGGAGGAGAGTTTTGGTATTTTTCGTTGCATTTCTCTTTTGCTGGAATTATTTTCCAAGTATCCTTTCAGGAGCTAAACTTGGAAATAATCATGTGTACAGTTACATGGTAAATTTGGAGGCCATCAGGTTTTTCTCTTACCTCCAAATAATGGTATCCCACTCCCCTTCTCTAATTGTATTCTACCTGAATATCCACCACTAGATTTTTACTTAGGTAAAAGTTACTATCTTTTTAATTAGCAAAAATGAAGTTGGTCAATGCAATCCCAATCAAAATCGCAGTCAGTTATTTCATGGGCATTGACCAACTGATTCTGAAGTTTATAAGGAGAGTCAAAAGACTCTGAATAGTTAACACAATATTAAAGTAGAAGAACAAAGAGAAGTGACACTACCCAACTTGAAGACAATATAAAGCTGCAATAATGAAGACAGTATGACAACAGTAAAATAATGGACAAATTAATCAGTGGAAAAGAATAGAGAACTTTAACAATTGGTGCTGGAACAACTGGATAGCTACTTGCAAAAAATTGATCTAGACACAGACCTTACATTGTTCACAAAAACTAACTTAAAATGAATCATGGACCAAAATGTAAAACACAAAGCAATGAAACTCCCAGATGAAACGCTAGATGCCTTGGGTATGATGGTGACCTTTTAGATACATCACTAAAAGCACAATCCATGAAAGAAATAATTGATAAGCTAGACTTCATTAAAAAGAATAATTTCTGCATTGTGAGAGACAATATCAAGAGAATGAGAAGGCAAACCACAGACTGGGAGAAAATATTTGCAAAAGACATATATCTGTTAAATAACTGTTATTCATAATATATAAAGATTCTTAAAACTCAACTATAAGAAAACAAACCACCCAATAAAAAAAGAGGCCAAAGACCCTAACAGACACCTCACCAAAGGAGATATACAGATGGCAGAGGAGTATATGAAAAGATGCTCCATATCATATGTCATCAGGGAAATGCAAATAAAAACGAACATGAGATACCATTACGCAGCTACCAGAATGGTGCAAATCCAGTACACTGACAACACCAAGTGCTGGTGACAATGTGGAGCAACAGGTCCTCTAATTCGTTGCTGGTGGGAATGCAAAATGGTACAGCACTTTGGAAGACAGTTTGGCAGTTTCTTACAAAACCAATTATACTTTTATCTTATGACTCAGCAATTACGTTTCCTGATATTTACCCAAAGGAGTTGAAATATACGTTTGCATAAAAATCTGAGCAAGGATATTTATAGCAGCTTTACTCATAATTGCCAAAACTTGGACGCAACCAAGATATACTTCAGTAAGTGAATAGATAAATAAACTGTGGTACATCCAGGCAATGTGATATTACTCAGCACTAAAAACAAATGAGCTATTAAGCCATGTAAAGACATGGAGGGAACTTAAACTTATATTACTTTCTAAGTGAAAGAAGCCAAACTGAAAAAATTACACACTACATGATTCCAACTATTTGCCATTCTGGAAAAAGCAAAACTATAGTGGCTGAAAAGATTAGTGATTGCCAAGGAATAGAAGAGGAGGGTGGTATTAATGGACTGAGCAGAGACGATCCTTACGGCAGCCAAACCAATCAGTAGGATAATACATTGTTGGACACGTCATTATACTTTTGTCAAAACCCATATAATGCACAATATAAAGAGTGAACCCCCAATGTAAACTATGGACTTTGGGTGATAATGTTGTATTACTGTAGGCTCAATTGTAACATGTACAATGTGATGACAGATGTTATTAATGGGTAACGTGGTGCATTTGTGGGGTTAGATATATGTGAATTTTCTGTACTTTATACTCAATTTTGCTATGAACCTGGAACTGCTCTAAAAAAATAAAGTTGATTTACAATAAAAGAAAAGAAGGTCTATATTCAACAACAAAAACATAGTGAAGTTATCCCTTACATCCATTAGGTCAAATCAACAATTTTTTTTATATCTCCTTGTCGTTCAAATAAAGTAATTTCTCTTGCAGAAGGCTCAATTACTTATATTAAAGGGGAACTTCAACTTTTCTCCCTTCTATCTACCTTATTGTTTGTCCCAAGACTTTTCAGATGACAAACTTTGGCTACTACTTAAAATTACCAGCTGTCTTGATGAAAGAAGATATTTTATAATCATATATCTAAGGATGAGTATGTTAACAGGTGGGAAGAAAGGGTGTAGAAATATCAGTCTGAAACAAAGTCTAAAAAAGAGAAGGGAGAGCAAGTAGAAAATCAAAGCAATTCTGAGAAATGTCTTAAGAAGGAAAACAGTAGAACGGACCCAGAATGGTAAGTAAGTTTTCAGTCATTTCCATAGTTGGGTTCAGATTCCACAGTGGGATAAAGAAAAGATGAGCCTTGCCTCTCAAGGACGGAATAGGATAGCAGGCTGAGATACCCAGAGGACTGCAGGATGGACTAGAGCATTGACGGGAGGAATCAGAGATGATCTACATCTGACATAACAGTCTGTCCATCACTCAGCACATTTATTGCAATGTGTATAGTGAAGGCCTATCCTCGCGATACTTGGTTTGTAAGTCAGATGTCTCTCAGTGAGTTGAGGTGATTGCCTATTGTGAGATTTTTTTTTAGAACTCTGACAAGATATGTGAGAGGTTTTGTTGAATAAGAAAGAGGTACAGAGTGCTGGATGAAATGGCAGTGGACATTAGAGAGGAGAGAAGTTGACAAAGAACCACTGGATGCTTTATAGCTTGTTCTAAAGGAAGGCTCCCTTCTTGCTGCAGAGAGCATGACTAGTGTGCTATGAACCATGTGGGTGGTAAGAAGAAAACTGTTTATTAAATAAATGATTGAGTGTAAATATTTTTAATAAGTGAAATTAGTTTAAATTAAATTAAAATCTAAGGTATTATTAACTTTAAAAAAATTAAGTCTCTTATTTTTTGAAATTCATAACTGCATCAAAGAAGGGGTGGCTGGGTGAAGAGCAAATAATGGGATGTGTGGAAGGCTAAGGTGGCCTGCTAATGCTTAAAAAATACCATTCTGAAGGGCTTTGTTGATGGGTGAGTGGGAAAGTAGATGCAGCTAATGCAATTTGACACTAATATTCTAATTGACTATTCATTGATTTTTAATATATATTGTTTACAACTGGAAACAGAAGGGAGAAAGCAGTGTAAACATAAGCATGGTATCCTAATCCTAACATTCAAACTAAAGCTAATTTTTTCAAGATAGATTGGCATCTGGAATATTTTCTATACAGATTTTTAAGCTATTTTTTTTAAAAAAATTCTTGTTAGTATATTTTGAGCTTATTAAATAGGTGACAGATGCATGTAACCTGAAATGCATAATGCATGCTTTGCAATAAAATGCAGTATCAAGTTTGAGAAAATACTTCATCATATTGAAAATTTAACAAGTTAGTCTGATGCTTGCATAGTTTGCAGGCCTTGTGAATTCAGATATATGGCCTTGTTTGGAGTCATAAGAATCAAGGACTGGAACTCATTATAAGTGTGATATGCTCTTAATATCCTTATGAGTGTTGATATGATAGGGTTTTATCTAATTCATGACAAGTTATATGCACACATATATACATACACATATATGCACACATAGAGAAAGTGAAGGAGTAACAAACAATCATAGAAGCAAAGAATATATAAGGATCATTTTTTATGAGATTAAGCAAAATAACTAGCATATAATGTAGATCTTAGTGAATGAACAATCGTATCAAAATCATAATAGGTAACTGGTAAATGAATATTGCTTAATATTATTGCTTAAAATTCCTTCATCAGTCATTTCAGGTGGTAAAATGTGGTTATCAAGATAGTACTCTGCCATCTATTTTTCTCATTCAATCATTCATTTAATGAATAAGTGTATAATATTCCAGCTCATAATTTTTTTATGAAAAAGGAGGCAAATTTTGAGATTATGCTAAAGGGAGAGGGGAGGTCAGATGCTTTCCTTGAGAAAGTAAGTTCAGGCTGGCTGAGCTGTGAATTATAAGAGCTGTTACTTTAGTAAAGGTAGGTGAGAAGAGAAAAGCATGATCGGTGAACGACATGAATATGCACAAAGTCCTTGAGGTAAATTAGAATGGGAGAAGCATGTTAACTGTAGAAAGGGGGCTAGTCTTCAAGGTGAGGCTGGGTTAGGAGACAAATTATACAGTGATGTGTAGGCTTTGTTACAAATGTTCATGCTTATCTAACATAAATGTAAATCTTTGGAGGGTTTCACAAGGAGTGATGGGTAGTAGCATTTGCATTTGAAAAGATGTTTTGACACCTGGAGTTACTAGATTGGAGGAGAAAGTCCAAAGGTACAGATTTAGGGGTAAAATTGGTGGAGTTAAGTGTTTTTATTTATTATTCTGAAACACACAGCAAGGAAAAAAGAAGTGTGTGTATGTAATTATCGAATAGTAAGATGACAACAAATTATAAATATTTGCCAAGTAATAATGAAATCTAATCCCAAACAAGAGACCAGGTTGAGAGCTAATACAAACTTGTAAACCACAGGCAGAATATATACATTTTAAAAACATCTGTATTTCTGAAAGGCTTATCCAGCGTTCCCTTAATTAGTTAAACAACAACCAAGAGTTTGGAGGGATTAAAAGGAAACTAGGGAGAGATACTCACACTGCTCATTTCCACATGTTTGAGTTGGGAATGACCAGGGGAGGGAAAAGGAAGAGGACACTTTCCTCATTTAATAACCTCTCCCTCCTAGAGAGAGAGAGTCCTCTAGAAGAAAGATGTTTAAACAATGGGAGGGGAAGAGACATGGGATTAGGAGATTAAAACCCAGAAAGCCTGTGAATAAAGGAGTTTCAAACTTTCACTAAAATCTGAGATTGAATTGCACCCAACGAAAAACAATACAGCATATTTTGGGAGAGTGTATCATATCATCAAGATAAGTCCAACTTGAAATTGTAGATAGACCCAGGAGAATCTCCTGACTCTCACTACATTTCAGACCATGCTGTATGCCAACGGTCACAGTTGAGGAAGAAACAAGTGTAAGACCGGTACAGAGATACTTCAAACAAAACTAAACAACAACAAAAAAATGGAATAAGCAAACAATAGGCAGAAACATATAAACACATGACAATAATAACATACAAAAAACTGTAAAGAAAGGAAGAAAAAAGTAACATCTAACAAATTCAGCTTTGGAATCAGAAGAGGAGGTCCAGAATGAAGTTCTCCACACTTTTGGAGCATTTGTGAAAATGCGTATGTTTGTGTTTGTTTTATGGGTGCTCAACAAAGAGTTTAAAGAAGAGATGCCAGGACAACAAAAAAGAATCAAAGTGAACTGATCTAGCTTAGGAAGAAATGGAAGAATTAAGAAAATCATTGTAGAGTGAAAGGAAAATTTAGAGATAGTAAAAAGTAGAATGAATCTGGCTAAAACCACAGTTATAACCATAAATTAGTTAAGAAAAATCATTAAAAAAGAAAATAAATGACCAGGATAAATAATATTAGAAGAAATAGCATTTTGGGAAGATATACGAAAGATATTAATAGACATATTTTGTGTTCCCAGGAAGAAAATATAGCATGTGGAAAAGATATTTGGATGGAAAATAAAATTGCCTTTCCTATAATTAAAGGTGATTCAGATGCCACCCAATTTGATTCAGAAAAGACAAGACCAAGGAATACATTGTGAGGTTTAGAACTTAAAGATTAATGATAATAATAATAAAAATAAAAAGCACATGAGCAGAAAACATAACATGTTTTCATACTTCATATGATGCCACAAGACAAAATTGGACAATCTAAGAATACCGTGAGTTATTATTTAGGTATATTACTTGATAACAAAATAAAGCCAACCAAGGGATGACTGAATTAGAATTAAAGACATCATGAAGGAATATGATGTGATAAAAGAATAGGCAGAGATTTGACTTATTCAAATAAATATTTAAGACTCACAAATTTTTATATTTTACTTTCTTTGTACTTCTCTGTAATTTATAGTAAATTTATGTCATTTTTCATAAAGCAAATATTTTACATATTAATATTGAGGAACTAGTTAAAAAGCAGTTGTCATAGATCTGGTACGTCGTGCTTAGTCTCAGAATGTGAGAGCAGGGATGGAGAGGTGTGGACAAACTCATGAAAAGCAGGAGGTAAATTGACAGGCTGTGTTAATGAAATGGATATGGTATGTGAGGAAGACAATGGTGACAAGCAGAACTTCTACTTTCCTGTACAACTTGTTGGATGGTTCTCCATTACAGAAGCTCCCAGAAGAAGACCAAAATGTGGAGAATCGGGTTAGATATAACTATTGCAGATATCATTTGACTCTAAGGTAGTGATCAAACTTCAATGTGATCACTCCTTTTGGCTGGCAAACATTTTGAGACTTTTTCTTTCTCCCCTCTGAGTCTACGTAGTAGTATATTTATTATTATTATTATTGTTGTTGTTGTTATTATTATTATTATTATATTGGTAATTACTGCTCCTGAGTGTACAGACTAGAGTATCCTCGAGTTGTTTAGAAAAGAAGATCTTTTTGTAAAGGATCAGATAGTGAATATTTGTGGGCCATAAAGTCTGTTGCAACTACTCAGCTTTGTCATTGTAGCAAGAAAGTAGCCATAAACAATACATATGAGTAAATGCATGAGTGTGACTGTGTCACAATGAAACGCTATTTATGAACACTGGAGTTTGAATTTTGTATGAGTTTCACATTATGAAATGTTATTTTTATTTTGTTCTTAGTATTCTTGTTTTGTTCAATTAAAAATGTAGAAACCATTGTTATCTCAGGGGCTGTTTAAAAACAGGCAGTGAGCTGAGTTTGGCATGCAAATCCTGGCCTAGAATTTTCACCTTCCGGATATCTTTGCAAAAATTGATTCTTCAATATCAGTTGAGATATTTCTGTTACAATGTTTGATAATCATGGATGAAATCACGAAAAATTTTGACAGGAAAAACTGTGCAAGGACATTACGATCCACAAAACCTCAATTGAAAGCATGCAGCACAAATCTGCTAGGGTTTTAAAGTGAGAAAACTTTTAATCCCGTAAACATATCCTCTAAAGGCAGTGAAATTACACTGATGTCTTGTTAAGATGTTTTCTGTTACACTGTTTAGATATCTTTTCTCTTGGTAACTTTTACCCATTGAATAATATACCTATTCCTTGCTCTATGCTGACTTTCTCATATTTGAAGATAACTAATTTTCAAGTCTCTTGTGTATTCTCTAATTCCTGACTTTTAGTTTTCCCCTGGTTAATTTCAGGTAAAAATTTGTATTGTGTTTGGAAATGGGTAAAAGATGTGGGGATAAGGGGATTTTTCTTATCTCATTTAAAAAATTTCACTGATTTTCTTTTTCTCTCTAGGGTCTCACAAATGCTTTTTCTTCCTTAGTTGTTAAGTATAGAATCTTCACATTACTAAAAACTTGAAGATATACCAGATAGGTTGCAATAAATTGGTATTTTTTTCTTAGACTTTATCTGCTTGATGTGTTTATATAAAATATAGTATGATTCAAAATCATAACATACTCAATTTGCTACTTAAAGTGTCAATATTGACCTTCATAACTAAGAAAATATGTTGTTTACCTGATAGTGAAGATTTTACATACAGATAAAATATAATTTTATGTTTTAAAATCCTTTTTGGATATTATAATTCTTTAACAAACAATTGTGTGTGAATCTATAACTAGAGAAAGCTTCAAAAAAAGAAAATGCTTGTGTTCTTAAAACGATTAGTAGTTGAAAAAATATGTATGAAAAGGACATGAATAAAATAATGAGAAAATCATTTAAGCAATGTACTTTCTCTGCAGTTATTCTTTTTTTTTTGGAAAATGGCCAATTATAATAATTTTAAAAATGCAACTCAGTCTTTAAATAAAATATGAAGCTTATTAGGTCATATTAATATTTTTAAATTCTGGTAAAATTAGTTCCAATATCTCTACATGTATGTGTGTTTTTCAATTATAATCATATTGAATACTAAACGTACAATTATATTTTGATTTTTGAAAAAATTAATGGCGGACCTCCAATATCATCAGCTAACATTTAAGTCAAATAAGCTTTAGTTTAAGGTAAAAGATCTGAGCCAGATCGGAAACAATAAATGTGGAAAAGATAAACTGAAACTACTTTCTACCTAACCTTTCTATCATAATTCTGAGTTTAACAGCAATCATTTACTGTCTGGAAAGAAATACACACACACACACACACACACACATTTTATCTTTCTTGCAGCAAAAGGTATATGGGAAAAAAGTTTATTATTGAAGTGTTTTTCCTCTGAAATGTTATTCACCAGACTTACTGTATAACAACAACAAAAAATTCAGTTGACTAATTGAGGCAATGTATCCAAGTAATTCCGTCTGTTGGCATTTTTTTCCTACACAAATTGAAATACTCAAGTCAACCACCTGGGAAAAATATCACAAGATAATATATGTTGGAGTCAGAGATTTGTATAGATCTTTTATTATTTTCTGATTTATAAGAAAAATGCTCACTAAATGCTCCATCATAAAGTGGAGATAAATACAGAGAAGAAAATAAAGATTGATCATAATCTACAACCAAGAAATAACCATCAACTTTCATAGATTTCATCAATACATTTATTGAGTTTCATGATTGTATTGATACTAAGCCTCTAATTATCAACTGTGATATTTGAATTGCTTTATATTACATTGAATTACTTAGACTCTCTAAAGTTAAGACATGAAGTAACACTTTACATTTCCTGAATTTAGGTAATGTTATCATCGCTAGTTGGTAAATTTAGATAAACAGTTCTGTTTGGGCTCTTCCCAATGTTTCCCTTTTTAACATTACACTTTTCTTATTCATAGGATTGTGTGAGTATCCATCTAATTCCCAAAACACCTTTACATACTACTTGCTTTAATGTGTTTTGTCCCCAAATTGCTCCTATCCTGTTTTGCTCTGCTTTCATTTCAGGTTGTGCTTAATAGTGCCATTATTTAAAGATTAGAGTTTATTAAATAATTTAAGCAATTTTCTTTATATGAGTTCATTATTTCTATAGGTATTGATATTGTTTAAGTCACAACATTGCACATAAAATAAAATAGAGACTTTCCCAGTTCTCAATCTTCTTACCTACAACTAGTCTCCTTCTCTGGATTGAACCTTTGATCCTATGGTTTTTAGGAAGTGCCATTGTTCTGAAAGCTCATTTTCAAGCATCAGTTCTATGACCAACATCTTCTAAACAATAGCTTTCCTAGTCTGGCACTCAGAATACTGAAGTTACTCAACTTGAAAGTGTCCTCAAACTTATTCACCATCTATAAGACTCCTTATTCCAAGATCAGTTTAGTCACTTTCTTAGACAATTGCAATGGCCTCCAAACTGTTTTACTTTTTCTAATTATTTCATTCTATTGTTTATTTTATACAGTGGAGAGAAAAAATACTTTTTAAGAAATGTAAAATACATTATGTCATATCCATTTTTAAAAACATTTACTCTTTTTCTAACTTACTTGGAATAAAATTCAAACTTCTTCATTGTTTATAAAGTGATACCTGATTTAGTCACCACCCAGGTCTCCAATCTTATCTTATACCATTTTAATTCCTAACTCAACATACTCCAGCCACAATGACCATGTAAGTATTTCTTGAATGACCCAAGCTCATTATGTACCAGCTACAGTCCCAGCTGGGAATGCCCTTCCTCTGAACTTCACATGACTGCCCCTTCCTTAGTGTTCAGATCTCAGGTTAAATGCCACCCAATAAAGTAGCTATGTAATCTTTTGCTATCTCATTGACTTACTTCATTTTCTTATTTTCAGCTTTTATTGAGGTATAACTGACAAGTAAAATTGTAATATATTTAAAATGTACAACGTGATGATTTTATATATATAGGATTTCTATGATAATGTTAATTAACACATCCATCACCTCATATATTTACCTTTTATTTTTTTTTGGTGAAAGAGATTAACATTTACATGCTAATTTCTTAGCAAATTTCAATTATATAATACAATATTATCAACTAGAGTAACCATGTTATGTATAAGATCCTCAGACCTTATTCATCCTATAACTGGAAGTTTTACCCTTTACCAGCCTTTTCCCATTTCTCTCACATTCCAGTCCCTGGCAACTGTAACTGAATAGAAAGAAAGCTCATGCTCCTGGCTCCTAGCAGGGCCAAACCTTGAACATCAAGAACTGCAGTGTAGAAATTTGAGTAGATTTATTTCAGGGCTCCATGCAAGGAAAATGGGAAGCTGTCGCTTAAAACCTGGACTCCCTGATGGCTAACAATTGGGAAGGGGGGATTATAAAGGCAAACAATCATTAGTAATCATGAGTAAGGGGTTCAGAATCATGGGTTATGTTGGCGGGTCAGTTCTTGTGCGATGCTACAGCAATTGTTTTAGTCCGATTTATTTAGTTCTTGGTGGCATCCTAGCTGGGGTCTTCATAATGTGGCCAGGTGATGTTTCCTGGAAAGAGAGTTCTGTAATACACCTTGTGATTGTGAGTCAGTGATGTTATCTTCAGAACAGAGAAAAAAACACCCAGCTATACGTCCTGTGCTGAATAGGCTCCATTCTTCTATTATTTTAAGCCAAGTACACTGTTATGCTCTTCCCCAAAACTTGCTTTATAGGCAAGCCTCCAAGCCCCGGGACATGACAAAATTCCAGTGCAACTATGACTCTTATGGGAGCCAATTTAATAAGTTTAACTAAAAGCTAAATTCTAGTGTACCTATTCTGGTATGGTTTGCTATTGGTTTCACAATGACCATTCTACTCTATGTTTCTATGAGTTTGCCTTCTTTTTTTTTTCCCTAAAGATTCCGCATGTAAGTGATACCACAAAGTATGTGGTTTTCTCTGTCTGGCTTATTTTACTTAGCATGATGTCTTCCAGGTTCATCCATGTTATCATGAATAATGGCATTTCCCTCTTTTGTAAGATTGAATAATATTCATTATGTACATACACAGATATATAACATTTTCCATTACACATACAACAATTTATCTATTCATTTTATTGATTGACACACTTATGTGGTTTACACACCTTGCTATTGTGAATAATGCTGCAAAGAAGGGGAAGTACAGATATCTCTGCAAGCTAGTAATTTCATTTCCTTTGGATATATACCCAGAAGTGGAATGGTGGATCATATGGTAGATCTATTTTTAGTTTCTTGAGGAAACTCCATACCGTTTTCCATGGTGGCTTTTCCAGTTTACATTTGCACCAACAGTACACAAGCGTTTGCTTTTCTCCACATCCTTGCCAGCATATATTATCTCTTGTCTTCTTGGTGACAACCAGTTTAACAGGTATGAGGTGATATCGCATGACTTTGATTTGCATTTCCCTATTGATTAGTGATGTGAAACACCTTTTCCTGTATCTGTGAGACATTCATATATTCTCTTTGGAAAAAAAAAAAATTCTACGCAGGTCATTTGCCCATTTTTTAATTGGGTTATATGTGGTTGTTGTTGTTGTTGTTTTGGTATTGAGTTCTATGAATTTCTTATATATTTTGAATATTAACTCCTTAGGGGATAAGTGGCTTACAAATGTTTTCTCCCATGCCATAGGTTGTCTTTTCATTTTACTGATGGTTTCCTTTGCTGTGCAGAAACATTTTAGTTTGCTGCAGTCCCACTTACTTATTTTTACTTTAGTTTTCTTTGCTTTCGGTGTCAAATCCCAAAAATCTACTTCTCCATCTCTGGGGATGATTGTAGCCATTCCCCGGTGCCTGCTAAATTTGAAGTCTGGCCCTCGGGCAGCAGCTTTTAAAGTAGGAACATAAATCTCTTTCAGGGAAAGACTGGGAGATGGTTGTTTTTGCCTCCTCTGTACTGAGCCTTGGGTGGATAGCTGATTAAGAACTGCTTCTTTGTTTGCTACAGTCCTATGAGACTTGTGAATGGAAGGCCCATTGGATATCAGCGCCTGGAAATTTGGGGTCCCTTCTTGCAACAGCAGCTGTAAAATCTGGGGTGCGGCTATGTGTATAAGCTCTTTCCAGGAAGATACTGGTAGTTTGGAGTGGGCTGAAGGGAAGAGGCCAGGGAGGTGTTTACCAGGGAGAATCAAAGCCAATCCCCAGTGCCTGCTAAATTGGAAGCCTAGCCCTCAAGCAGTAGCTTTTAAAGTACGCAGATAAATCTCTTTCAGGTAAAATATGAGATATATTTTTGTTTTTGTTTTTGTTTGCATGTGCTGAATACTGGGAAACAGTCACAGCGACCATGCTCCTGGTAAAAACTGCACTTTGCTATAGTCTCGGGTCTCATGAACACAAGCACCTTTGGCTTCCGGAGTTGTTTGGGGGGGCCTGTCCTTCTAGTGAGAGTCTTAAAAGTTGGGCTGCTAAATGTGGGATCCAAATCATGGAGAAACTGGGAGTTGGGGGTTCCCTTTTAATTATATGGTGCTGTGGCAGGGGTGGTATTTACAAAAAACGTGTGCCTCAGTCTTTCTTATATGTTTTCATGTAGGCATTTTCTCATTTGCCTGATGAGAAGGTAACACTCAGCTAGTTTTCCATCTCTTTCAGAGGGAATTGTTCCACATATAGCTGTATATTTGGTGAGTCCCTGAAAGAGGGGAGATCAGGTGCCTCCTAATTCCCTATCTTGGTCTACTTTGATTCTTTCATTGATGATTTTTATCTCCGACCTGCTAGAATATAAATACCAGGGAAGCAGAGACCATGCATACCTTATTCACTGCTGAATCCCACTGCTTGAAATAATACTGGCACACAGTAAACACTTAGTAAGCACTTCTTTACTGATTGAGTTAACCAAACTCAAGGACAAGAAAACATTAGTAATCCAGTATCCTAGTTCACATACATATTTTGTCACTTCAAGAAACTTTGAAACATTAGTAAAATATGTTGCTGCCTCCCTCTAATATGAATATTGGGGCACAGTATTTCTAATCTTGATAGGACACTTTTCTATAAGGCCAATATTATATCATAAAACTTGTTTTTCTAGATTTTGTCATTTTTAAATGCTTATAAGTAATTACATGTATACATATATCTATATCTATATCATCATTTATCTATATCTATCTATCTCTCTCTATATATATACATACTTAATGTACTTAAGAAATATATATATATATATATATATATATATATGGTCCAAGGCAACTGTCATCTCTTAGAACCTTAGGTTTCTAACTGAACTTTTCTTAAGTACATTAAGCATTTTTTAGAGGGGATTCCTTATATTTTTACACAAACCATTCATATTAAATAAATCTAATTTTAACCATTTAAAATTTTCATGTGACAATTTACTTGTATAGTGTTTTAGTCAGGCTGCTGCATCAAAAACCATAGACTGTGTAGCTTCACCAACAGAAATTGATTTTCTCATGATTCTGAAGGCTGGGAAATCCAAGATGAAGGTACCATCATGTTTCATTTCTGGTGAGAATTCTTATGTTGCAGATGGCTGCTTTTTCACTATATCCTTATATGATCTTTCCCCGGTGTGTATACATGGAGAAAGATAAATCTCTCTGCCTCTTTTTTCTTATATAGTCACCGATTCTATAAGATTAAGACCTCCACTTTATGATTTCATTTAATCTTAATTACCCCCTAAAAGCCCTATTTCCAAATGCAGTCACATTGAGGGTTAGGACTTCAGCATATGAATATTGGGAGGACACAGTTCAGTCCATAGCATACAGATAATTGAATAAAAATATGAATGTCTTGTAAAGTAACAGCCCCAGAATTTCTGGCTTTGCTGTGTGAAAGTACAAGCAGACACGACCTACCATCTATCACTCACAGTGTCAAGAGGACAGGTGTGTAACTGATCATCTCTGTGGCGCTATGTACGTGAATTCAGTCCACACAATTGAGAAAGTAAACATTTAAGTCAGGCATTCAGAAATTTGTGAACATCTAGATGGTTGACTCCACTCTTTATTGTTTGGTGGTGTGTATAGAGACAGAACAGATATTCATGAAAGGGTCATGTTCCTTATTGAGAGCTAAGATATTTTTTTCATGCAGACAATGTACTCACTATGTACAAAATTATGGTTCTCAAAAAAACATTTTCTAAATCACTGACTCAGAGCTTTGTATATGTGTGTGACATTGATAAATTTTCAATAAAAATAGAGAAAATACATAGTGAATATGTTGAAGCGCATTCACTGAAAACCACCCACACTCTTGAATATTTGTTTACAGTTATACAACACAAGCATATTAGTTTGTATAAATCATTCAGTAATTTATTCAAAAGATACTTTTTGAATCTTTTCTGTATAATAAGCCATGGGTGAAATTGGGGGGGAGGGACATTTCTTCATATATATGGCACATAGTATTTGAACAAATATATTTTGTGTAAAAAAATTAGTGATTTTCTTGGGGCATTTTTCTTTTTTTGAGACAGATACGAGATCTGAAGGATAATTGTGTTAATTAGCCAAAGTTTATATAAGTTTCTCCATAAGTAAATTAACTCTTTTATCTTATCTTGTAGAGTGAATAAAACACCATACCTGAGTGGCTAAGTATTAATAAACTGCCATAGATCAGATATATTTCATTGCAAACTATTATTCTGCATCATTAGCACAGGAATCATAAAAGAAATATTTTAATAAGGAAAGCTAGGTAGGTCTGTAATCTGGATAGACAAGGCATGCCAGCTAGGTTTCTCCATGTAATAAACAATCATAAAATCTCAGTGGCATACAATAATAAGCATTCATTTCTTGTTCATATATCTGCTACTCATTTGGGTGGATTTGCTTTTAGCTGTGGATATGAGGTCTGACAATTAAGTTCAAGAACTTGCCACCCTGCACTTACATTGCCAGCACTATACAAACAGTTCAATAAGGTTTCATAACCTTGGTATATCAGTTCTCACAACTGTGTCCATGTCGACATGTGGAGGTGTCTTGCTGAGTGGCATTCATTATTGTTGTGTATTTTGTGTGCTGTCACAAGAATGTCTGAGCTTGAATCAGAGCAACAAGCAAAGATTAAATTTCCTGTTAAATTTGGCAAGAATAGAAGTGAAATCAGGGACATGCTAGTCCAAGTTTATGGGGAGAATGCCATGAAGAAAATGGCAGGGTACAAAGGGATTAAACATTTTTCTGAGGGGAAAGAATGTGTCACTGATGAAGAGAGGTCAGGGCGGCCAATAACAAGCAGAACTGATGAAAACTGTAAAAAATTTGTCTAATTGTACGTCAAAATCGTCGGCTGACTGTGAGAAGCATAGCACACCAAGTAAACATCGATAGAGAAACAGTTAGGAAAAATCTTACATGAAAATCTTGGCATGAGAAAGATGTGTGCTAAAATGGTCCCAAAGGAGCTCGTGAATCACTACAGTGTACCAGTTCACATGGTACTGTCTGTGAGGGAGTTTTTAGCCAGTAAACAAATAACTGTATTGGAACTCCCTCCCTACTCACCTGATCTGGCCCCCCAGTGATGTCTTTCTTTATCCAAAGATAAAGAAAATAGTGAAAGAAAGACATTTTGATGATATTCAGGACATCAAGGGTAATACGATGAAAGCTCTGATGACCATTTCAGAAAAAAAGTTCCAAAATTGCTTTGAAGGGTGGATTAAGTGCATAGTTTCCCAAGGGGAGTACTTCAAAGGTGACCATACTGTTATTCAGCAATGAGGTATGCAGCATTTTGTCTAGGATGAGTTTGCAAACTCAGTTGTCAGACCTTTTATGATTCAGCCAGGAGACCTGTGTTTCAGACTGTAGATCCAACTTAACTTGATTACAAATGGGATTCACTTCTCTTCCATGTCTTCATTCTGGGCACCAGACGAAGGAACAACAGACACTCAGAGGAAATTTTTCTCATAGTGATCTCTAGGGTGCAGTCATTGATGCACATGTCATACCTTGCTTTCATCTCATTCATAACATTGGCCAAAGCAATGGTGTATATCTAAGCTAACATCAATTAGGCAAATAAGTACACTCCTTTCATGGTGAGGACAGGAGGAGGAATGAATATATGGTGTAAAGTAATCTAATTTTCAGTGTGCCCTCTTGTCCACAAGTATTCACCTCCTTTTCTCATGAAAAATTACTCACTTTCTCCTTAAGGAAAATATAGCAAAATTTTCATTCAATCATGACATCAAGCTCAAAGTCTAGAATCATAATTTACAATGGGCCTCAATTTTGTTGGACCCATTGAAACTGATAAACTAAGAAACAAAGTCATATGTTCCTTATATACCCAACATAAAATAATGGAACTAGTTTGGGAAAACTACATTAACAATCCCATCCAAAAAGAAGAGCATATAGCATTCACTGATCCATAAAAATCCTAAAATTTGGCTGGTTAAATGTTACCAGGTCTTCCTTCTGTAGTGTTAGGGAAGGCTCCTTGATCAGGCCCCAATTCACATGCCTGCAGTGGCTTTCCATCTAGTTTTCCACAGTTCTTGGATTTACCTCTGGGAGTACTTCAATTTTCATCATTTTCCTTGATCATTTCTAAAGAAAGCATTGGAACATATGTCATTCATTGGCTTTTCAGTCTCTTTCTGCATCTAGAAATTTGGAAGCCAGTCTTCTTTTTATACCTCATATAACCTTAGTTTAATTTAATATGGGTTGCTTGCACTTTTGCCAATGTAGCTCTATGTGTGTGCTCTATGCATTTCTTTCTAATAAAATTTATTTGCTTAAATCTATACCCACAATGCTTTTCTAGACTTGTTCTTCTTTCTAGATTTACTTACAGTAATTTGGATTTTGTCGAACCCTGCCTCAAGCTTTCTAAGAGCTCCATTGTACAACTGAAGGAATCTACTAGAATAACCTTAATTATTTCAGAGGTCTAAAAGTAGTGTTACAAACACACTGTTAATTTTATCTTTGACAGAGAAAGTTTTACTTTTCAACTCTGTAAATCCTGGGCTGTCTCTATTTCCTCTGAAGTGTGCTTGACAATAAATCACTTCCTTTCTGAACATACCTTTTTCTTGTTTTATCTAATTGTATTATTTGAGTTTCTCCAAAGAAATACAACCAATAGGAAATATGTAGGTATAGCAAAGAGATTTATTATAGGAATTCACTCACATCATTATAAAGGCAAAGAAGTGCCACAACCTGCCATCTGCAAGCTGGACAACCAGGAAAGCCTGGTTGCATGATTCAGTCTGTGTTTGAAGACTTGAGAACAGGGGAAGCTGATGGCGTTAAGTCCTCGAATCTAAAAGTATGAGAACCAGGAGCTCTAATGTCCAAGGGCAGGAAAAAAATGGATCTCCCATCTTAGGAAGAGAAAACGCTCTTTCTTCATTCACTCTAGTATTTCATGTCAGGCCCCTAATTGATTGGATCATGCTACTGGAATTGGTGAGGGTGGATCGCTTTACTCAGTCTACTGAACTAAATGCTAATCTCTTCCAGAAACACCTTCAATGACACATCCAGTGATAATGTATTACCAGCTATCTAGGTATCTCTTATTCCAGTCAAGTTGGCACGTAAAATTAACCATCACACTTAACAACAACAAGCTTACACTTTTAAGACACTGCCTAGCTCAACACTGCCAATTCAGTACATATATTTTCTTTTTTCTTTTTTTTTAATTTATTGGGTGACAATTGTTAGTAAAATTACATAGATTTCAGGTATACAATTCTGTATTACGTCATCTATCAATCTCATTGTGTGTCACCACACATAGTCAATTCTCCTTCCATCACCATATATTTGATTCCCCTTACCCTCATCTTCCACACCCCACCTTCCTTACCCTCTGGTAACCACTAGACTATTGTCTGTGTCTATGAGTTTTTTGTTTCTCATTTGTTTGTCTTGTTCTTTTGTTGTTTTTGGTTTATATAACACATATCAGTGAAATCATATGGTTCTCTGCTTTTTCTGTCTGACTTGTTTCGCTTAGCATTATACTCTGAAGATCCATACGTGTCGTCACAAATATTCCTATATCATCTTTTCTTACCGCTGAATAGTATTCCATTGTGTATATATACCACAACTTCTTTATCCATTCATCTATCAAAGGACATTTTGGTTGTTTCCATGTTTTGGCCACCGTAAACAAAGCTGCAATGAACATTGGAGCATATGTGTCTTTATGTATAAATGTTTTCAGATGTTTTGGGTAGATACCCAGGAGAGGGATTGCTGGGCCATATGGTAATTCTATTCATAATTTTTTGAGGAACCTCCACACTGCCTTTTATAACGGCTGCACCAATCTGCATTCCCACCAACAGTGTATGAGGGTTCCTTTTTCTCCACAGCCTCTCCCACACTTGTTACTATTTGTCTTGTTGATGATAGCCATTCTGACTGGGGTGAGGTGATATCTCATGGTGGTTTTTATTTGCATTTCTCTGATGATTAGTGATGTTGAGCATTTTTTCATATGTCTACTTGCTATTTATATGTCCTCTTTGGAGAAATGTCTCTTCAGGTCCTCTGCCCATTTTTCTTTTTCTTTTTTTTTTAAATTTAAATTTATTTATTGGGGTGACAATTGTTAATGAAATTACATAATTTCAGGTGTACAATTCTGTATTACATCAACTGTAAATCCCATTGTGTGTTCACCACCCAGAGTCAGTTCTCCTTCCATCACCATATATTTGATCCTCCTTACCCTCATCTCCCTCCCCCCACCCCCTTTACCCTCTGGTAACCACTAAACTATTGTCTGTGTCTATGAGTTTTTGTTTCTCATTTGTTTGTCTTGTTTTTGGTTTATATACCACATATCAGTGAAATCATAGGGTTCTCTGCTTTTTCTGTCTGACTTATTTCGCTTAGCATTATACTCTCAAGATCCATCCATGTTGTCACAAATGTTCCTATATCATCTTTCCTTAACGCCGAATAGTATTCCATTGTGTATATATACCACAACTTCTTTATCCATTCATCTATCGAAGGACATTTTGGTTGTTTCCATGTCTTGGCCACCGTAAACAAAGCTGCAATGAACATTGGAGTACACGTGTCTCTATAGAGAAATGCTTTCAAATTTTTTGGGTAGATACCCAGGAGAGCGATTGCTGGGTCATATGATAATTCTATTCGTAATTTCTTGAAGAACCTCCACACTGCCTTCCATAGCGGCTGCACCAGACTGCATTCCCACCAACAGTGTATGAGGGTTCCTTTTTCTCCACAGCCTCTCCAACACTTGTTGCTATTTGTCTTGTTGATGATAGCCATTCTGACTGGGGTGAGGTGATATCTCATTGTGGTTTTTATTTGCATTTCTCTGACGATTAGTGATGTTCAGCATTTTTTCATATGTCTATTTGCCATTTGTAAGTCCTCTTTAGAGAAATGTCTCTTCAGGTCCTCTGCCCATTTTTCAATTGGGTTGTTTGTTTTTTTGTTGTTGAGTTTCATGAGTTCCTTGTATATTTTGGATATTAGACCCTTATCAGAGGAACTGTTTGCAAAAATCTTCTCCCATTCAGTCGGTTGCCTCTTTATTTTGTCGATGGTTTCTTTTGCTGTGCAGAAGCTTTCAAGTTTCATATAGTCCCATTCGTTTATTTTAGCTTTTACTTCCATTGCCTTTGGAGTCAAATTCATAAAATGCTCTTTGAATCCAAGGTCCATAAGTTTAATACCTATGTTTTCTTCTATGCAGTTTAATGTGTCAGGTCTTAAGCTTAAGTCTTTGATCCATTTTGAATTAATTTTGGTACATGGTGACAGATAGCAGTCCAGTTTCATTCTTTTGCACGTGGCTATCCAACTCTCCCAGCACCATTTATTGAAGAGGGTGTCTTTCCTCCATTGTATGTTTTTAGCTTCTTTGTCAAAAATTATCTGTCCATATTTATGTGGTTTTATTTTTGGGTTCTCAATTCTATTCCATTGTCTATGTGTCTGTTTTTCTACCAGTACCATGCTGTTTTGATTACTGTAGCCCTGTAGTACAAGCTAAAGTCAGGGATTGTGATACCTCTAGTATTGTTCTTTTTTCTTAAGATTGCTTTGTTTATTCGGGGTCTTTTGTGGTTCCAAACAAATCTGATGCTTTTTGTTCTATTTCTTTAAAAAATGCCATTGGGATTTTGATGGGGATTGCATTAAATCTGTATATTGCTTTGGGTAATATGGCCATTTTAACTATGTTGATTCTTCCAATCCATGAGCATGGAATGCCTTTCCATTTCTTTGTGTCTTCTTCAATTTCTTTCAAAAATGTCTTATACTTTTCAGCATATAGGTCCTTCACATCCTTGGTTAAGTTTATTCCTAGGTATTTTATTCTTTTTGCTGCAATTGCAAAAGAAATTGTTTTTTGTATTTCTTTTTCTGAGATTTTATTGTTATTATATAGGAATGCAATGGACTTTTGTACGTTGATTTTGTAGCCAGCAAATTTACTGTATTCGTTGATTGTTTCTAATAGCTTTTTGGTGGAGTCTTTAGGGTTTTCTATATATAGCATCATGTCATCTGCAAAGAGTTATACTGTAACTTCTTCATCCCCAATTGGATGCCTTTTATTTCTTTCTCTTGCCTGATTGTTCTGGCAAGGACTTGCAACACTATGTTGAAAAGCAGAGGTGATAGGGGACAGCCCTATCGTGTTCCTGAACTTAGAACAAAGGGCTTCAGTTTTTCACCATTAATTATGAGATTAGCTGAGGGCTTGTCATATATGGCCTTTATTATGTTAAGCTATTTTCCTTCCATACCTATTTTATTAAGTGTTTTAATCATAAATGGATTTGTATCTTGTCAAATGCTTTTTCTGCATCAATTGATATAATCATATAATTTTTGTCCTTTATTTTGTTTATATGATGTATCACATTGATGGATTTGCGGATGTTGAACCATCCTTGTGCACCAAGGATGAACCCCACTTGGTCGTGATGAATAATCTTTTTAATGCCTTGTTGCATTCGGTTTGCTAGAATTTTGTTTAGGATTTTAGCATCTGTATTCATCAGAGATATAGGTCTGTAGTTTTCTTTTTTTGTGTTGTCCTTACCAGGTTTTGGTATCAGGGTAATGTTGGCCTCATAAAATGAGGTAGGGAGTACTGTCTCTTCTTCAATTTTTTTGAAGAGTTTGAGCAGGATTGGTATTAGATCCTCTTTGAAGGTTTGGTAGAATTCACTAGTGAAGCCATCTGGTCCCTGACTTTTGCTTTTCGGAAGGTTTTGGATGACTGATTCAATTTCGTTACTGGTGATCGGTCTGTTTAGTCTTTCCAGTTTTTCATGGTTCAGCCTTGGAAGGCTATATGTTTCTAAGAACTTGTCCATTTCTTCTAGGTTATTGAATTTGGTGGCACATAGTCCTTCATAGTATTCTTGCATGATCCTTTGTATTTCTGTGGTGTCTGTGATAACTTCCCCTTTTTCATTTCTGATTTTGTTAATTAGTGTCTTCTCTCTTTTTGTTTAGAGAGTCCATCTAAGGGTTTGTCAATTTTGTTAATCTTTTCAAAGAACCAGCTCTTTGTCACATTAATTTTTTCTATTGTCTTTTTGTTCTCTATTTCATTTAGTTCTGCTCTGATTTTTGTTATTTCCTTTCTTCTGCTGACCTTGGGTTTCACTTGTTCTTCTTTTTCTAGTTCTTTAAGGTGTAACGTGTGGGTCAGAGCAGTTAAATAAAGGTGTGCTTGTGTGTGTGTGTGTCTGTGTGTGTTTAAAAGATACACACAAATTTGGGAATATATCTCAAATACATTTCTGGAAATGGGGAATTTTGAGAGTGAGGCTTAGATAGAAAAGGAAATAAGCAAAACTAGAGCCTGGTACAGATTAATGTTAGTATGTTATTAACTGAAGAATGTTTAATTCGACCCTCTCTTCCTGAGATCTCCTGACTATTTGAGAATATTGAAGTCAGAAGCAAACAGGAATACATGGAGTCAAGGCAGGTTTTGAGACTCACATGCTTAACAGAAGTTAATAAATAAGTGAAAGATTCTGGAAGCCAAGCATTAATACAATGATAAGTAACAAAGGTAAGAGCAAGCACATTTTTAAATCCAGTGAGAGAAATGGAGGACAGAGATTTGAAACTTCTATTGCCAGTGTTCTTCATTGAAAAAGACTATGTCAGCCTAAGGTTCTTACATGCTTCTTTTCTTTTATAAAGTCATCATCAAATGTACTCTAGAAAGTGCTGTGCTCGTAGATATGTGAAGATAATTGGAAAACAATGTTAAACAGTTTTAATTGTTAGAAAACATTTTTATGATAATACTATAGTTATAAAGATGGAAACAAAATATTGTTACCATGGTCAGTCTATGGTGTATAAACATCACTTTATTAGGAACCTTTAAAAATAGCATTTGTTGAAATGGAATTTTATCTATGCTTGTACTTGATGGGGAAGGATTTACTATGTTCTATGTAGTTGTAGTCACCCCACTGGGGAGTTTGTTTGGGACTTACATGATTTTCCATAAAGGTGGAGCCCTGCTGAATAGAAAATGGAATAGAATAAGAGAGTAAAAGTAGGGAAATCAATGTTCCTATGAAATGAATAGCTGATTCTCGCAAGATTTCCAGGAGAAATATGACTACGGCTAAAATGCAATCATATCAGAATTGATTTGCTGGGCCTGACCTCATTGTATACCAATCTACCATAAACTGAATGGGAATTACTTTAAAGAGGAGGTGGGTTCACTATAAAGCAAACTGTCAACCCTGAAAAATATACAATTTTCTCCTGCCAACCTCCTCTGCTCTTCTTATCCTTAAGCCAGCAGCCTTGTATATTTGTTTAATGGTGACCCTGAAATATACTTCTCTATGAACGAGCTCATTGCACCTCAATTGGTAAGAGACTGGTTGTGTTTTTTTTTATAGTAGATCTCAATTATCTTACAGTCTCATACAATGTGCTTGATATCGAATTGATATCGAAGCTACTGTTAAATTATAAAAGGGTAGAAAGAGAAGCAGTGTTTCTTCTATCCTTAAATAAACAAAGAATAGGAGACCAGAGAGATGAAAAGCTCCTTTTTTTGTTGTGATTCTTTTTCTTTACAACTTATACTATATATTTTATCAAAGTTAATTTCTCAGCCCTATTAACTTTCATTATTAAAATCTCTAGATACAAGTAGTAGTGGAGTTACTAATAATACTAATCAAATATTTTCCTTTTGTCATCAAACATAATCTATAAACCATGGGAGTCATGTACAAATATCATTTCTTCTTTCACTCCTAAACATTTGAAATTCTTTATAGTCAACTACAGTGGGGAAAAAAAGAAGAGAGGAAGGCAAAGCCCTATGCTTTAACAATGTGAACCAGTGACAGAATAGAGAGACAATTAGTGCAACGAGAAGTCTTCAGCAAAGAGACATGGTGAGCTTTCAGGATCTGCCTACATTCACCCTATAGAACCTCTGGATGTGTGCAGGAATTTGCAAGCAGAGCCTTGTAAATTTCTTTCTCCTTTCTTATTCTCCTCTGTCTATTTATTCCAATTCCCAGGCTACCTGACAAATTTTAATAAGGGGTATAATGCACTCAGCCAAGGTTTACAATGTAGAGTCAAAAAAAAAAGTGCTTTTCTGAGTTATTATGATTTTTCTCTGTCCCAGTTTACTTTCTCTCCTGCACCTGTGCTGATTGGCTAACATTGTTGAGCACAAATGACTGGTCATCCCTCATGTATAATTCATGCAATCAAAACTTTGCAATTTTGCACAATTTTGAGTCCTATGTTCTGTGTGTCCAAATGGACTCTCTAAGACTCTCTAAGACTTTCTGCAATGTGGCTTGCTCTACTACCATAAAATGAAGCACTAATGACGTTATCTGAATGGTTCTAGAAGGAGCAGTTTAATTAGGCACTGATTCTAACTGGGATTGTCTGACAGGTGGCTCTAAACATTGAGAGACTTCAAAAATGCAAACAAACAAATAAACAAACACACCAACTAACAGCTCTCCTCATATCAAACCAAATGCTCATATGGTTTACTAGGAAATATACCTGAAGATATTTTAATCAGTGACTTTTCATTCCCAGGAATAAAAATTGTACTTCAGAAAATTGTAGGTATTGTTATTTAACAGTGTTTCTAAACCCAACATTATTTTTTTAAAATTTAATTTATTGGTATGAGAATGGTCAATAAAATTACATAGGTTTTAAAGTACAATTCTATGGTACATCATCTATATATCACATTGTGTGCTCACCACCCAGAGTGAGTTCACCTTCCATCACCATATATTGACCCCCTTTACCTTCTTCTATCCCCTCTCCCCCCTTACCCGCTGGTAACCACTAAACTGTTGTCTGTGTCTATGAGTCTTTGTTTCCTTATTTGTTTGTCTTGTTCCTTTGTTGCTTTCAGTTTTATATCCCACATATCAGTGAAGTCATATGGTTCTTGACTTTTTCTGTCTGACAAAACAGCCAACAGATACATTAAAAAAAAATGCTCAACTTCACTAGCTTTAGGAAAATGCAACTCAAAACCACAATGAAATATCATCTTACACCTGTAAGAATAGTTATCATCAACAAGACAAATAACAATAAGTGTTAGAGAGACTGTGGAGAAAAAGCAGCCCTCATATACTCTTGGTGGGAATGCAGATGGGTGCAGTTGCTATGGAAGGCAGTGTGGAGGTTCCTCAGAAAATTAAGGATAGAATCACCGCATAACCCAGCAATCCCTCGCCTGGCTATTTACCAAAAAATCTGAAAACATTTTTCCATAAAGATATATGTACTTCAATGTTCATTGCAGTTCTATTTACAGTGGCCAAGACATGAAAACAACAAAAGTGTCCTTCAATAGATGACTGGATAGAGAAGATGTGGTGTATATACACAATAGAATACTACTCTGCCATAAGAAAAGTTAAAATACTGTCATTTGTGACATCATAGATGGATCTTGAGATTATTATGCTTACCCAGTATTAAATTTAATAATTATGTAATTAGATCTGAATTACTGAAATGAATGTTTCTGAAACAATGGGACTTGCAGAGCATGTTATTTCAAACTGAGTAATGAAAGTAGCCAATGGTAATAGGAAAAAAAAAATGTCTCATTGCCTTTTCTTAGATGCATGTTTTCATGATTTGGTGTTGTACATATAACCATGGGCTAGTTATAGAAGATAAAAAAAATGGAAGCATTATAAAATATTGCATGTTTTCCATGTGCCAAGTAGGACATGCAATTTTGAAATTTTTCACCTTGAGAAATTCCCTGCACTCTTAAGGAACTCTTGTTTCCCCGTGATACATAAAACTTTTATGTCTTCTTGGTTATGTTTCATAATTTACATATTATACCTAAGTTTATTTTGTCCTCAGTATTGGAATTGGGTGATTTATCAAATTCATCTAAAGTATAGCTATAGACAAAGCTATAGTTTATCATGCTATTTGGTATTAAAGCATCTATATCTTAAAATTAAAAGAAAATTAAAAAAAGCTTACTGAGAAAAAATATGCTGAGAAGATACACCTAGAATCAGAGGAAGACATTTATTTAACCAACAAACATATACTGAAAGTTTACTGAGTGTAAAACACTGTGCTATATACCAGAGGTCAATACAATTCAAATACTGTCCTCAAATAGCTTAAAATCTAATGAAGAATAGAAGGGGTTATACAAAAAACTATAGTACGAATCAAGGTACGATAAAGCCCTACAAAAAACTATAGTACGAATCAAGGTACGATAAAGCCCTATAAGGTGTAAAAAAAAACTTTCTAAAATGTTTAAGAACAAGAGAAATTACATCGGTCTTGGCATCAAGACTTCAGATTGTTTCATTTCTTTTCATAACTCCATTCTATTGACTTCACTTTTGAGAGAATGGCTCTTCCCTTGGTTCCAAAATGGTTATAGTAGTCCCACGTTTAATATCACAAAATATCAATATCCAGAGGCAAAAGGACATTTTATAGTGAGTAAGGAAAATTATTCTTAAAAATTCTTTTAGATTTTACATGCATGTTTACATATACTTTTCTTTGGCCAGAATTGGGTTGTCTACCCACTGTTTCCAGAAGAAGCAGAAGAGCTACCATGTGAACTTAGTTAACTAAGATCTACTGCCAGATTTGGGCACAGGGTCATCTTTCTTTGAAAAAGAGCTGGATTTCTTTATGAAATCAGATTTCTATTATAAATGAAAAATAAGGGAAAAGATGCTAGTTAAACAACCAACTTTGTCTGCTATAGTAGAATGAGTAGAGTAAGAGAGGAAGGCCAAGGCTTTCAAAATCACATGAAATTTAGTAACTAATTTTGGTTTTGGGGTTTGCATGGATTAAAGAAGTCAAAGGATAAAGCCTTTATGGAAGTATCCTGCATAGAGTAACTCAATCAAAATAATTTGTTTTAGCAAAGATGAGAGGGTATCATGGGTGATTTTAAAACTTTATGTTGGCTCTCATTATATTTCACACAGAAGAACCTCACTTAAAAATAATCAATTCTACTTTAAACTTTTTTTCCATTTTACTGAAAGAGAGAGAGAAATGGAGAAATAATTTACCACTTCTACTCTAACATTCTTCAAAAGTGACATACTGTAAGCCCTGGTTTACAGTCAAAGTTAGCTATTTTAATTTGCCATATATTAAGAAATCAACCTAATAAGATACTGCAATTTGAAAACTGAAAAATCATTTACATGACATATTTTAAATTACAGTGGAAAATCCAATAATCATGAACTTAGACAAGTAAAGAATTTTTCGTTCCTTATTTGCTTGAAAAATTATAGCTTTGAACAGGTTGAGATGTCATTCAAGCCACTGAAAGATTGTGTGAGAGAGAGAGAGAGAGAGAGAGAGAGAGAGAGAGTGTGTGTGTGTGTGTGTGTGTGTGTGTGTGTGTGTGTGTGTGTAAAATAGATAAGGACCCAGATTGATTAAGTATTTAGAAGTCGTAATTAAAAAATATATATATGGTTTTGGAAAGAGAAGACAGGAAAGAATCTGAGAGCTATTTTTTAATAGGGGCTTTAATGAAGTCAGAATACACTCAGAGGTTCCTAGAAAAGAGCAGAGGCCAATGGGTAAAATGTATAAGAAGGTAAAATTTGACTTAATGAAAGGGAACATATTTTAGCAGTTTAAATGCTCAACAATTGATTAGCTGCTTTTGGTGGAAGCCAGGCTTGATCCCTTGAAGTTCTGGTTGACTCAGGATGTTGTAGGTGAGATACAATCATTTATAGCCAGGACAAAACGGATTCTAGCATTCCTTTTAATCTAATAATATTCAGCTATATGTATGGATGCGGTTAACAAATAGAAAATACAAATCTGATTTGTGTGGGTAACAGCAGAATTTTGAGAATGCTATTAAAATGTTTCTATGCCAATTAGTCTTCACTTTCTGAGCTTGAATCTAGATACCTGGGATTCATTCAAGCTATAAAAACAAGCAAATTATACTACAGCCCTGTGTCTATTTTTCTGCCTGTTCCTCTCTCTGTTGATTGATTGGAAAGCTGTGGTTCTCTCAAATAAATTATTGAGAGTATTTTTATCCTGTGTACTTGAAGAACTAGATCCAGGTTCGATAAAGCAACCTAAGGTTTAGCCATATATATAACTAATCATCCAGGTATTAATAAATATTTGTGAGATGAATCTGATACCACAGGAGAATAATTGTTAGCTTATGAAGTTGATGAAATTTTTTCATGCTCCAAATAGCTTTATATTTATTCCTATTAGTTTATGAATTTTCAAGAAATTGTGATTTTTCAAATTTCCTATTCAAGCAACTCATTTGAAAAAGAGAAGTTCATTATCTTTTGGCAAAGATAAATATGAGAGCAAGTTCACATATTTATAATGGTTAACATATACAATGACTACAAATTCTACAATAGTGGAGGGAGAAGTGTGAGAGAGTATTTATAGTCTCATGAAGGACGATCACATAGTTATTACCATGATCAGTTTTTAGTCTACATTAAAGTGAAACATATATAGTAAGCATCATATATTTTTTTCATTCATTGTAGCATACATTTTAAAAGATTTTTATTAAAATATAACTAATATACAACATTATATTAGTTTCAGGTATACAGCTTAGTTGTTCAACATTTATATACCTAAAGAAGTGATCACCATGACAAGTCCAGCAACCATCTGACACCGTACTATGCTATCACAATATTATTGACTATATTCCATACGCTGGATATTATATCCCCATTACTTATTTGTTTTATAGCTGGAATTTTAATCTCTTATTCCCCTTCAGCTTTTCCCCACACTTTAAAAATTTTTAAATTACAGTTGACATTTAATACTTTTTATATTAATTTCAGGTGTACAGAATAGTGGTTAGACATTTATATAATTTAAGAAATGATCCCCCTGACTAGTCTAGTACCTACCTGGCACCATACATAGATATTACTGCATCATTGATTATATTCCCTATGCTTTACTTTATATCCCCATGACTATTTAGTAACTCCTAATTTGTATTTCTTAATCCCTTCACCTTTTTCACTCTGCCTCCCAAACCCCCTCCCATCAATCACCCTGATAAGTCTAGTATACTTCTCATACTGTACATAGACATTACACTATTATTAACTATATTCCTTATGCTATATCCTACATCCCAATGACTACTATGTAACAGCCAATTTGTATTTTTTAATCCCTTCTCCTTTTTCACCCATACCCCCAACCACCCTCCCATTGGACGACCATCATAATGTTCTCTGTATCTATGAGTTCATTTAAGTTTTGTTTTGTTTTTTCCTTTAGATTCCACATATAAATGAAACCACATTGCATCTGCCTTTCTCTGTCTGACTTATTCCAATCAGCACAATAACGTCTAGATTCATCCATCCATGTTCTTGCACATAGCAAGAACCCATTCCCTTCCATGGCTGAGCAATATATGTGTGTGTGTGTGTATATATATATATATATATGTATATATATATATATATATAACTTACTTTGGACTCCCAGGCTGCTTCCACATCTTGGCTATTGTAAATAATTCTGCAATGAATATATGGATGCACATACCCCCTCTAAGTAGCTTTTGGGTTTTTTTGGATTAATACTGGGAAGTGGGATTACTAGGTCCTTCTTTATCTCTTGCTTGTCTTCTTTGTTTTAAAATCTATTTTATTTAGTATAAATATAGCTATCTGAGTTTTTTGTTTGTTTGTTTGTTTCCATTTTCATGAAATATCTTTAGCCATCTTTTTATTTCCAGTTTGTGTGTGTCTTTTGATCTGAAGTGAGTCTCTCTTGTAGGCAGCATATGTAGGGGACTTGTTTTCTTATCTATTTAGCCACCCTAACTTTTGATTGGAACATCTAATCCATTTCCATTTAAGTAATTGTTGATAGAAATTTAGTTATGCCATTTTATTATTCATATTTTGGATCTCTTTCCTTTTTTCTTCTTATTAAAGAAGTTGCTTTAACATTCCTTATAATACTGGTTTGGTGGTGATGAACCCCTTTAGCTTTTTCTTGTCTGGGAAGCTCTTTATCTGTCCTTTAATTCTAAATGATAGCTTTGCTGGGCAGACTAATCTTGGATGTAGGTCCTTGCTTTTCATCACTTTGAATATTTCATGCCAGTTTCTTCTAGCCTGCAAAATTTCTGTTGAAAAATCAGCAGATCGTCTTATGGGAGCTCCCTTGTAGGTAACTAACTGCTTTTTTCTTGCTGCTTTTAAGATTCTCTCTTTGTTTCTAACTTTTGGCATTTTAATTATGATGTGTCTTGGTGTGGGCCTGTTTGGGTTCATTTTGTTTGGGACTCTCTGCACTTCCTGGGCTTGTATGTCTCTTTCCTTCACCAGGTTAAGAAAAACTTCTGTTATTATTTCTTCAAATAGGTATTTAATACCTTGCTTTCTCTCTTCTCCTTCTGGTACCCCTATGATGTGAATGTTGGCACATTCATATTGTCCAAGAGTCCTGTTAAAGTATCCTCATTTTTTGGATTCTTTATACTTTTTGCTGTTCTGATGGGGTATTTTCTGCTACTATACCTTCTAAATCGTTGATTTCATCTTCTGCTTCATCTAATCTACTGTTGATTCCCTCTATTGTATTCTTCATTTCAGTTATTGTACTCTTCATTTCTGACTGATTCCTTCTTATGTTTCCTATCTCTTTGTTAAAGTTCTCCCTGAGATCATTGAGCATCCTTATAACCAGTGTTTTGAACTCTGCATCTGGTAGATTGCTTATTTCCATTTTGTTTAGTTTTTTGTTGTTGTTGTTGTTGTTGTTTTTTCTGGAGCTTTGTCCTGTTCTTTTATTTTGGACATGTTTCTTTGTCTCCCCATTTTGGCTTCCTTCCTGTGTTTGTTTCTGTGCATTAGAAAGGGCTGCTATGTCTCTCAGTCTCAATAATGTGGCCTTATATAGTAGGTGACCTGTGAGGTCCAGTGGCATAGTCTCCCAGTGGTCACCAGAGCTGGGTGCTGCAAGCTGGGTACACACCTTGTATGGGTTGTGTGTGCCCCCCTATTGTAGTTGATCCTCGGTTGCTGTTTGCATGTCAGTGAGAGGAATTGACCCTCAGGCTGATTGGTTATGAGGAATGGCCATGACTGCACTGGAGGAGCTGATCCTGTGGAGCAGGATTCACTTTAGTAGGGCTCTGGTGCCTTTTGAGTCTGCCCTGGAGTGTGTCATTTACAGAGGCAGCCAGGTGGTGCTCCAGCTTGATCCTAAGCTGGCTACTGGGTGTGCTGGTCTCAGGACATCATGGGGGGGACCCCACCACAGGCCAAGTTCAGCTGAAGCCTGTGTCCTGCCCTGGGCCTCTTAGCATGAGCCACAAAGCAATCCATAGTTGGCTGCCCCGTACACTGGGCTTGGAGTTGCCTCTAGAGTCAAGCCAGAAACAAAGGCCAGCTGCTACTAGTGCCACGCTTCGGGCTGGTCAGCCAGATTATGAGACATGCCAAAGCCAGATGCTGCTTGTTTGGGTTTGTGAACCTTTGAGACTGTGGGACCCAGTGGTGCAATCTCCTGGGTCACTAGAGCCAGGTCCTCCAGGGTGTCCCTTGTGTGGGTTGTATGTGCCCTTTTGTTGTAGTTGAGCCTCAGTTGCTGTTGGCACGTCAATGGGAGAGATTGCCCCTCAGTCTGATTGTGACAACTGACTGTGACTACAGTGGAGGACTTGTGGGTGCAGGAGCTGACCCTATGGGTGGAATTCACTTAAGCAGAGCTCTGATGCCTGCTGAGTTCACCCTTTGGGTATGTCATTCTTAGAGGTGGCTGGATGATGGATGCTCTTGCTCGGTAGGAAGCTGGCTACTGGGTGTGCCAGCCCCAGGCCTCCTGAGATGGTTTCTGCTGCAGGCCATGCTCAGCCAGAGCCTGTGCTCTGCCTAGGGCCACCTGTCATGATCCACAAAGCAATCTACAGATGGCCATTGCCCATACTGGGCTTGGAGGTGCATTGCGAGTCCAAGTCGTGAACTGAGGACAGCTGTCACTAGTGCCCCACTTATGGCTGCTCAGCCAGAGGTATGGGGCACTCCCAAAACCAGATGCTACTTGTTGGGTTTTGTGAACCTTTGAGAGATTTTTGTAAAGTGTTCAGCATGAGCTAGGGCTGGCCATTTGTATGAAAATGACAATGGAAGCTGCTTGGGTGGGCCTGCAAGTTGCCTGGGGCAGGGTTTCAGAATACCAGGTGAGATGAAAGAAAGGTGTTAGCCAAGTTGAATGGAAATTCAGATATGGTGGCTGCCTGCATCTGCACAATGGGAGGGGGGAGGGCTCAACAGAGAAACAATGGCTTTTGCCTGTTCTTCCTTCCAGGAGAAAGTTTCTTGTGCTTAAGCCAGAAACTTTAGTTCTCCCCGTATGTCCCTGGCATCTTTTGAGCTGTTGCCCCAATGCTAGAGCTCAGAACCAGCAAGTCTATCAGTGAATAAGTCTGTGCGCCAATCCTTTAAGAGGAGCTCCTGGCACTGCAGCTTTCCTCAGTCTCACTCAGTCATGATCTCTGCTGATTTTCACAACAAGAAATTTTGCAGATCTCTCCCCCCAGCACTGAAACCCTAAGCTGAGGAGCCTTGTGTGGAGCTGGCACCCCTTGCTTCTCTGGGGGTGACCTCCGCAGCTGAGATATCCCTCCAGATTGTTAATGGTCAAAGGCGTGGGACCATCCTGTTCCACATCTCTGTCCCTTTTACAGGTCTTGAGGTGACTTCGTCTGTATGTCCTTAGTTGTAGGGCTTTGGCTCCAGAGACAAATTTAAGAGAAATATGATTGTTTAATATTTCTAAATATTGCCATGGGAAACTCTTGTGACTACAGTGCTAATTCTGAGTACATTTGGAAGCATGAATTGAAACAGATCTTCACCAAGGAAGAGAATGCTCAGTACATCAGGAAATCTTTTTATTTTATATATGTGAGACAATCTTACATTATGTTATTTGGAAGGAAAGATTTTACAATTCAATTAAGTTTGCTTTGTTCTTAACCTAAATTCATATGCTAGTTAAATGTTCTCCCCACCCAAAGCAATGTCTGTCTTTGCTAACTCTGCCAGCAACATAAAACACAGATGTTAACAGCCTTCAGACATAGTGGACTTGTGTTTTGAAGTCATGGCATAAGATGTGGTATTTTTATGGGACCTGAATGGTGTTTAGGGTTATAGGTTGCTCTGAATCATTGCTGAACACCAGAATTTGAGACTAAAAAGCCCCCTACATGTGCTTTAATTCATGAATTGCTTTTGTGTTTGCTATATGTAGTTTCGTTTACATGTGAGGCTCAGATCTAAAGGCAGTTCTGATCAAACTTCCATTATAATGTAAGCTTCTTGTGAACTAAGACCTTATCACTCTTGTATCCCCAACACCTAGCTTATTACCTTGCACAGAAAAGGTTCTCAAATATTGACTAAATAAATGAATAAATAGTTGAATGAATAAATTAGTAACCTGAAAAACTTAAGACTTACTATTTTAAGGATTTTTGTTAGTGTAGTACTTCTCTCCAGGCTTATGTAACCATGTGCTCTGTTGGCCATCTATATGGCCAGGTACCTAGAAGGTAAACATTCTAGTGTCTTGGAAGCCTCTTCAATAGCTGAAGATTAAAAACACACAAACAAACAAAAAAGACCACTTTCATTTTGTTGGATATCCATTAGAGGGAGCATCTGAGAAAAGACACTTTTACTAATAATTGTCCATAAACCTGAAAAACTATTAAATACTCCTTCTTTTCCTTTCTTTCTCTCTCTCTCTCCCTCCCTCCATCCCTTCCTTCCTCTCTCCATCTCTCCCTCTCTTTTTTCTTTCTTTTCTTCTTCTTTTTTTTTTTTTTTTTGAATGTTCATTGGCTCATAGCTGTACTCATTTAACTAATCTGGATGTTTTCTAAATATGAATGGGGAATATTGATACTCAGATTTTGTGGCTAGATGGTTAGTTGTTCCCTTTTTCCATTGAATCATGAAAATGTTTATACTTAGACATGTGAGAAATCAACAATATGAAAGTAGTGGTATCCATCATGAATCAGGTTTCCTAATCAGAATTCTGATGTGCCAGATTATAATTAAAAGGTGGTTTTCCATTTAAACTCTCTGATTTACCCCTGAGGAATCCAACTTGATCATTTGGACACCCTGTAAATAGTTCAAAGGGTTGGGGTTTTGAAGTTCCAGAGAAAAGTTCCAATGGTGATTCCAGGGAAAAATTCCAATGGTGAAGCTCGATCCCTCTTTTCCTATGCAAAGAATACCAGGGCTTTGATTAGTCTGGTAGAAAGAAATCATAGAGCCAATTTAAGAGATTAATATTTTATAATTTCATTGATTTACCGAAATGATGCTAGGAGAAGTTTGAAACCACAAAATATATAATCTGTGTGATGGTTGGATCATGTCTCTCCAGATACTTAGTCCCCATAAGGAAGAAAGCAAAAGTTTTTAATAATTTTTCTGGTTGAGTGGATTGTGTGAGGTTGAATAGAAGTTCATTGCTATGGTCTTCTACTAGGCTCAAAGAGCAGAATTTCCTTTATAATACTCAGTGACTGTATTTACCTTACTGGAAACATGCTTAGTTAGGGTGAATTTTTGCTCTTGCCATCTCTGAAAGCCCAATCTCTAAAGTTTCCTTAAGTTTTTGATTCACTAACTTCTAGATTTTGCCATTCATTCAGAGACATAGAAACAATGATTATTGTTAGATAACCTTAGGATCCTCATCCTGTTGATTTGGAGCCTTTCTTTTAGGGGAAAAATGTTTATCTTTAGCATGATAGCACCTTATAAATTAGCAGCTTTTGGTGAGTTCTGGGCACACCATTGCTGCAGTGCTAGACTGGGTTGGTTTACCACTGACACGAATAGGAATGATAGTCATAGCTTGAATTGTGAACTTCTGTATATAATTGAGTTTTATTTTCAGAGACTATACAGTGACATCACATTTGAAAAATTTTTCTGCTAAATGTAATAGAGCAGCTTCCCCCCGCCTCCCCAAAAAGAAAATTGTTCATCCTCTTTGGTAACTTATTCTAGAAGACAGCTTCCTTCTAATTGAAGTTCTTTATAAGGATATTTGCATAACATTTCTCCATTAACTAAGTTGATTTGTATTTATTCACTTGTGTTTCAGCAAATTTTTATTGAGCCAATAATATTGCTAGCTATTGGGCTGAACATTATTATATGTTTTGAAAGTGCCCATATAAAGATACTCACAGAGTGAAAGTCACACAGACAAATCAGATACAATAAGAATTGTCAACATCAGGAATTGATGTTTGGACTAATGTTTGAAAATTATGTAGGTATTGGCCAAGTAAACAAGGAGTTATAGAGATATTTAGTAAGAGAAAGAAGCAACAAGTGCCAATGAAGTAAGCAAGAGAAGGTGGCTTCATAAGCAGCTGAGTACAGCTTAAACAGAGGGTGAGAAAAACAGGCAGTGTTATGATTTCACAGGGTTCAGATCATGAAACCAGAAGAGGCACTGAAAAATTTCAGTGTCATAAATGACACAATCTAATTTGGATTTTTCAATGAAAATTCTGGAAGAAAGATGGAAAATAGGTTGGGTAGGTGAAACTTGGGGTAGACAGCATAAGCAGCAATCCAACTGAGAGTGTATGAAGGAATAGGGTGGCAGTAGGTATAGAGAAGAAAGAATAAATAAATGACATTAAAATGGCAGGACAGACAAGTCTTGATTACTGATCAGAGGTGAATGGTTTGGGAGAAGGATACCTTTGGCATGCCTAGATCTTCAGTTTTTAAATAAGTCCTGAGGTGTCCTTGAATGGCACAATGATATCACAGGCTCCCTGCATAATATTTTAAATTTATTGAGAGAAATACAGCAATATTTATAAGACACTGTGAATTACTAACTCAAAGTAGTTCCTAGTAGTTTTAATCTCAGATTCCACTATTTTCCTTTTGATGATGTTATATCTTTGCAGAGCTAGGTTTTTAGTGGTTGTTGTGCTAAAAATAAAATATTGCTTAAAAGAAAAACACCAAACAAACAATGTAGAACAAGAAATGAAGATTTAATTATACAATCTAACTCTAGGGTTTGAGGAGATACATAGTGCCCAGGTACACACAGATCCCATTAGCAAGTAACTGTGACTATTTTAAAATGAAGTGAAAATGTTATCTTTTAACTTTCTTTTTATTATTTTCAAACTATGACTAAGTTGTTAGGATCTAAAAACTTACGTTGTTTGGATCTAATTCCTTACTAAATAGAACTGTTTTGTATTTCATTTGGCTTAGGTTTGCTGTGAAAAAAATACTGACACACTAATGGCATTACAGAACAAGAGTTTGGAAATCTCTGGCCTTGTTGATCGTAGCAGAAAGCCAGAGAGGAAAATGATACATGCAGACTTTGAGGATGAAGGATGTTTCATACAATGGAGTATTTAATATCTGTGATGATTAACATTGGGACTATTTGGAATGGTAGTGAGGAAAGAGAAAACTGATATTAATATGATAATTACTGATCAACAACCAATGTTATATTTTGAATGCCTACTCTATGTCAACTACAATGATGATGAGTTAATAGGCATTATCAACCTCAATCCTTACAGCAATCATGGAAGCTTACTATTATTATCTCCTGACCAAGATGGCTAAGATGATCAATATCACTAATCATCAGGGAAACACAAATCAAAACCAATGAGATATCATCTTACACCTGTTAGGATGGCTACCATCCAAAAAACAAGGAATAACAAGTGTTGCTGAGGATGTGAAGAAATGAGAACCTTTGAATACTACAGTGGGAATGAAAATTGGTATAGTCACTATAGAAAACAATATGGAGGTTCTTCAAAAACTTGAAAATAGAAATATCATATGATGCGATAATACTACTGAAGGAAATGAAAACAGGATCTTGAAGAGATATCTGCACCGCAATGTTCATAGCAGCATTGGCTATTCACAATAGCCAAGATATGGAGACCACCTATCTTGTCTATGGATGAATAGATATAGCAGATGTCATTATATATATATTATATGTATATAATATATATTACACACACATAGGTTTATATATATATGTGTATATATATATATCAAGCTAGGGCTTATTTTCTGGTTAGGTCTTATTTTCGGGAAAACACCGACTTTCCCCGAAAATAAGACCTAACCAGAAAATAAGCCCTAGCTTGATTTTTCAGGATGACATCCCCTGAACATAAGCCCTAATGCGTCTTTTGAAGCAAAAATCAATATAAGACCCAGTCTTGTTTTCATGGAAACACGGTATATATAGATATATATATTATTCAGCCTAATGGCACTAGTCCTGCCATTTGTGACAACATAGATGAAACTTGAGGGCATTATGCTAAGTTAAATAAGTCAGACAGAAGACAAATATTGTGTAATATCACTTACATGTGAATTCTAAAACAAAGCTGAACTCAGAAACAGAGAGTAGAATGGTAGTTTCCAGCGATTGGAGGTGGAGGAAATAAGGAGATGTTAGTAAAAGGTCACACACTTCAAATTATAAGATTAATAAATTTGAGGATCTCATATACAACATTGTTATTGTAGTTAACAATACGTTCTATATACTTGAAAGTTGCTAAGAGAATAGATCTTAAATGTTTTCAGCACAAAAAAGAAATGATAATTATATGAGGTGATGGAGGTGTTAACTACTCCTACTGTGGTAATCATTTTTATATAAGTGTATCAAATTAACACATTGCACACTTTAAAACTTACATAACGTTATATTGCAATTGTATCTCAAGAAGCTGGTAGGGAGGAAATACAGATGGCCTAATTACATTGACCATCCTCTCCCAATGTCCACTAGGACTTTTCTATAAGCTCGCTTCAGGTCTTAAAAGCCCTCCTGTCATTTGTTTCAGAGGAATTCTGTTCAGTCTGTCTCCCTTCTTGGAATAGTTTTGACCTCTATTGAAATAATCTTAAATGTAAGTCTTTACCTATTTAACTCCATTAATGTAATTTTTCTTTGACACTTCAGTTTATAGATGTGGAGCTGCAGTTTAGCATAATTTATACATACATACATACATACATATATGTGTGTGTGTGTGTGTGTGTGTGTGTGTGTGTGTGTGTGTATGGACTCACAAAGCTGCAAATGGAGGAGGGAAGAGTCTTACCCAGGTAATCTGAGTTCTGAGCCTGAGCTCACAGAGAATGGCACAGATTCACATGTTGGGAGAGGCAAAGCATCCGTATACATTTAAATCACTTAGCACATAGCAAGCACTCAAAAACATGTAGATATAAAGAAGTCTGCCTTGTTGCCTATGTTAACAGTCTTTATGAGAAATGTCTTGATTCTTGCTGTAACTGCAGCTTCTCTTTGGTTTAAAGTGATTGTTTAAAGAAGTGTGTTTATACTATAGAATCTATTGTTTTAGACGGAAGGTTTATGTGGCATGGCTTGCACAGTAATGAGTTTGCTTAAACAAAGCTGCGTGACTGCCATCCTTTGGGACCCACAAGAAAATGAGCCTCTTGTGAGTCAATCTCAGCAATGAAAAATTTTACAATAAAATTGGCTTCCACTTTGTGTTCAGTTTATATCCTCTTGTATTAGGTGAGCTGATACAGGATATCAGCATGGGTTCTCTCCAGGGAAGTCCTCTTGAGACTTGTAAACAAAAAAGATCATTTCTGTCAAGCCCAACAGTGTCTATTTTTATTTCACACTGAAATTCTGCTTTGACATTACAATGCTTTCTTATGCAAATTGGAACTATTGGCTTTGCATTGTAGTGATCTATTCCTCCACAGATAATGGTAGTACATTTTATAGAAATGCAGACTTGGGGGAAGCTTCCTAAGTGATCTCTTGCCATTTTGGCAAGTAGAAATCTCTCCCTTCAGTCGTGCTCAAGGGTAACCAAGGTGAAGCAGCAGGAGACAAAATGCAGTCAAATCTGGAAGAAAGAAGGCGGGTGGTGGTGGTGGTGGTGTTGAATTTGTTGCCCTCTCCATTAAATAACAGATCCAAATGTTTAATATGTCTGCAAGGAGTTCTACTGAGTTTGGTGGTGCATGAATATGACCACTGCCTGCTTCAGGTACCCTAAATACCGGAACAGTGCAGTGGGGCTTGGCTCTATTGTAAGGCTGAGTTGAAAGAACCAAACAGATTATTCAGCATTGTTTTTCTTTCTCACCTATATATTTCTGAATTTGAGAAATTAACCCTTGGGAGTAAAACAAGAGATGTAAGCAAAAGTTTGCTATTAACTTCATAATAGCTTAGAATAAATTTAAGATAGATGTACAGTAGTAGGTGACTTGTTTGGGAGGAAAGCAAAACTGTGTTTGTCAAAGTGACTGATTTCCCATGCGGATTATAGTTTTATTTAAAAACAAATTCATAAACACTAACATAATTACCTTTTCAGTTGACAAACCAATCAAACAATAAACAAATAAATAAAATAAAATAGCTGAGCAAGCTTAGTAAGAATTAGAGCTTATGTTTATTTTCCTTATTTTGTGAGGGGAGAAGCGGCTCACTCCTAGCAGGTCTTGTGTTTTAGGTAGGTAGATAGAATTCATTAGACTCTGGCAGAAAATGGAAGTTGTCTTATCCTGAAGTAATGGCTGTCTTTCAGGCCTTTTGTTTTTCAGGTCCTAGGTTTTAAAACAAAAATTCAATCTCCACCAAATCAGTGTCTTCTCTTCTGCATACAATTTTCTGTAGCTAAAACAGGAGGTAACTGATGACTGATCATACTTATATTAATACAGCACATTGCAAATACATGTATATGTGTGATATGGCTAAATTCATTAGAGTTATGTTTAATAATGTGGGATTTATTTTAATATTAGGGAACATTTAAAAAATTTAAAGAGTGTATTATAGTTTGAAATTCATGAGGATGTTGGCTGACATGTCTAATCGGTGTCAGATTTGGCAAGCTCTGCAGTATATACACTTACTTATCTGAGATCTGAACAGTTGGAAGCATCTAAATAGAAGAAAGACATATGACTGCAGCACCACTGAAACAATGAAACTTTCATTAATTCTGAATTGTAAACTTGTGTGTGTTTTCACGGCATAGAATTAAATGGTGAGCGTTAACCCCAGAAGCCTGAATCCCTTCTGAATAACTCTGCTTCATGCTGCCTCATGTTTTATGCAGATTATGTTTTTGTTAGAATTGCCATTGCCAGACTGCATTAAACTTTAATGCAGTTAGAAAAAAATTAGATTATAAAAATTACTGTTAATATCATCATGTCTATGTAAAAATTTAAGAAACTTATTTAAATATTTTAAAAAGAGACATAGGGAGGAGGAGAAAAATGATAGTAAAGGAGAAAATCATTATTTTTAATCTAAATATAGAACTATTTGATGCTTGGTTTTAAAATTTAAGCCAGTCCTTTAGGTCAATCAGTTTCACAGTAATATTCACATTCAAATCGTTCTTTAAAGGGAGCTTAAATGCTAGTCAGTCTCTTTAATTTAGATTCTTCTTCAGAAATTAGTGTCTAATACTTGTGCAACAACACAAATTGTTGAAATTTTCTGACTAAATAAAATGATTATTATAATTGTGCACTAATATATGTTGTATGTTTATAATATAATATAATGTAATTATAAACAGCATATTCTTATGTTCCTTGCACTTTTTTCTTTCTAAATTTGATTTAGGATAGACTGAATCTTAAAGTTAAAAGATTTCTTACAGAGATTTGAAATTTTCCTAGGACTTTCATAAATATAATTTGGGCTTTTTCAATATCTTTGTCTTCAATGTGTACAGGCTATCCTAAAAAATTAATAAAAACACTTTTTTTCATTTTTGCTAATTTCCTATTATATATTACATATGACATTATATCCACTACACTGTGACATTATATACATTATATTACACCACATATATGTACAAATATACATATATTTCATCTTTTGCCATTCAATCAAGGAAGTAAGTAATTAGAACATTCTGGGAGTATTTGAAGAAATTGGTAAAAGTTTATTAACTCAAGTTTCAAGGTTTTCTAAATGATGTGTTGCGCTGGAAAAGATATGGATATAAGGACCAAGGAAGGGGATGTTGGGTACATAGATTTGCTACTTTTCCCTTGTCTTGTTAAACATTTTATAGCTATAGGTTGTCTTTAATATGTATCCACATACCATTTCTGATAATTTAATTGCTTTTTGTAGCTCCGAGTTTCTTATTTGGTATCGTTTGCCTGTATACTGAAAAGCTTCCTTTACATTTCTTCTACTGCAGGTCCACTGGTAATAAATTCTATCAGTTTTTAAAATCTAAGATGCCTGCATTTTTTGAAGGATAATTTTACTGGATATACAATTTAGGGCTATTTTTTTTTCTTTTTTCTTTTAACACCTTAAAGTTGTTAAACCATTGTCTTCATATTGGCATTGTTAATGAGGAGAAATTGGTTTACTTATATTTTGTTGTCTACATAGGCAATCATGGTATGCATAATGTCATTTTATTCTGGATATTTTTAAGATTTTCTGTTTACTTTTATATTAAGGGATTTGTCTCTGATGTTTTAAGGTGTGGTTTTCTTTATTATCCTGCTTTAACAGTTTTTTTTTTGATATGTAGGTTAAACTTTTTCATCACATTTGAGAAATAATAACTCACTGTTTCTTCAAATATATTTTCCACCCCATTTTCTTTCGTGAGCTTCAGTCATGTTATTGCATTTATGAGAAGTTCATTCTTTTTATTGCGGAGTAGTATTCCACTGTATAGTATATAAAATTCCAGTGGATATACACTATCTGTATATCCATTTACCAGTTGATGAGCATTTGTTTTATGTTTTTCCATTTTGGGCTATTGTAAATAAAGTAGGACTATGGGGAGACAGCTGAAACATGTCTTATAATTAAAAAGAAAAAGAAAAAAAGGAATCATTAACTTATAAAGAATGTGACCACCCCTAAATTTCATACAATCCTGTATCAAAATACTTTAACATGGAAATTAGAGTGCCTTTTGTATATATGACTTTGAAAGTGTTTCATTTTGGTGTATTAGATTCACAGTCAAAGGAATGCTTTCTAACTTTTCTTCAACTTCATACACTATCCTAAGAGATATAATTCAATATAAAGTTCAGATTTTCATTAATTCACTAAAAGTTAGCTGTAGTTAAGTACAGTTTGATAATTTTGATCTGTTTTTGTCAGAGAATTGTAATTGTAGAGAACACGATTTTCAGTATTTCTTCCAGAACTTTAAAGGTCCAGAGGTTAAAGAAACTTACTGCTTTTTCTATCTGCAGTGTTTTGTTTTGTTTTTCTCCAAGGACAGAGGTGCTCCTGGTGCCCTCTGTAGCTCCTTGTCACAGCGAGGATGATGAACTTGGCTTTCATAGACCTCCCGGGGGAGCTGATGCTGTAAACACATTTGTAGTCATGCAGTCTGTGGAGTCAGCTTGTAGTTTAGACAAAAAGTAGAAAAATTAATTAGGCTCCTCAGCCTTAGTAGTTGTGAAACCAGCAGTCTTTCTCTAGTTTTAAGTCAAACATTGTAGGATTTTTCATAATATGTGTAATAGCACTGAAACCTTTTAGCTTTATGAAGTAGTTAAATTTATGGTTTGTAGATCAGTTTCTGTTTTTTAAAGTTAAATCACAATAACTTGTATATACACTAGGCCCTCTCTGGATATTTAAAAATACATTCTTGACATTATACAATTAATCTACCCAAAGGAACTAGAAAGAACACACAGGATTTTCTTTTATTTCAAACAAATAATAAATATGTAATGAATTAATAGTTCATCTGTTTGCAATTTTGATATAATTATGATATAAATTTGCTATAAATTATATTAAAATACCTCCTTCCCTCCCTTTCCATTGTCCTCTTATGCCCATCCCTGTGCCATCTTGCATTACTAGTATTAAGAAGGAGAACTTTCATGACCAATGCATCTGCTTGGGGGTCAGATAGCAAATGCACATTGTTGTTACACAAATGATCAAACTAAAAACCAATGATTATAAATGACTTATGCTTTTGTTTATAGTTAGAAATTGATCATCTCTATATGCTACTGCTCTGAAGAGAGTTTTACTGAAAACATGATATACAAAATTATCATCAAATCCAGATATATTTGTAATGCTGTTAATTTGTTAATTATCTTTTCTTAAATATATTTTCATAGGAAGAATTAAGTGAGTGTGTGGATAATAAACGTTTGCAAGACCTTTTGAATTGATCCTGTTTATTGTTAATTGGCAAATGAGCCACATCATTCCATGCATACCACCTTGCTTTGACAGGGAGTAAAATTCATCACATATATTGATGGCTTACTTTGTGTCAATTGAAAATGCAATTTTGCCCTCTCTGTATTCACAGCTGACAATCAAGTAGGAAAGAGATATACAAATAAACAAATGCAATATAGTACAATGAGTGCATAAATAAATGTTTATTCAATTTATATGGCAATAAAGAACAGGAAGTGATTTACTCTTATTTATGATTATCAAAAAAAAAAAGAGGGAGGGTGAGAGATTAAATGACGTTTGACAGAGTTTTGATCGTCTTGAAGAAGATAAAGAAGAGAGAAATTCCAGGCAGAAGGAACAGCATATAGAAAGTTCAAAGGTGGGAAAATGGTATGCTGTGTTTGAGGATATATCATTAAATCTCTGGAGTAGAGTGAGAGGAAGCAAACAGACAGAATGTAGACTGATGGGAGGGACAAACCAGAAAGGCCTACGACCCAGCCAATATGTATGTACTGAACCTAAAGTATTAGTGAATACCATGACCAGGCATGGATTTTAGATCATTTGATCTGAGGATAAAGGAAAAAGCTAAAGGAGAGGCAACTGATTAGCAGGCATTGAAAAAGTCTAGGAATAAGATGACAAGGTCTGGTTTATGGTAGTGGCAATGGTGATGGAGAGAGGGATCAGAGCCAGCAGACATATTTTAGATGATCTATATCATAGTAGGGCTATGGAGTAGATAGGGAAGGCCTAGAATGATCCCCAGAGTTTTGTCTTGGATAAATAAGCAGTATGATAGCATTACATGATATATGGGTAGGGATGGCAGAGTAGCTTCTGAGAAGGAATATAATAATATTGCTCTTTGTACATCTTGTTTATACTACATTGTTTTTGTCTTTGGAGAGAAGCTATGGCAACCATAAGTCTGGATTTCCACAGGACAATTCGAGTTTATTCTTATTGCTTTAGATACTGATTAGTAACTGATGAGGTGTATAGTCAGATTAGCTGTGATAGAACGCTAAACTGAAAAATAAATGATTTTTCCACATTTTATTACTTGGAAAGATCTTCCTTTTGAATTCACCAGCATATTTTCTAAAAGTCCATAGAAGATAGCTTCTAAATTTAGCCATGTTCTCTTCTTATTCCCGTATACCCCAGACAACCCCATCTCTTGATGTCAAACCAATTGATCCTCCTGTTCTTCAGAACCACTGACGGGTACCTCTGTGAGATACCTATCCCATTGTTTGATATTATTATAACATATATAAAATTATTTTCCTATGGATCCACTTTCCCTAGTAGATTGTTACTTCACTGAATATAAGAACTGTATTTTAAAAATTTTCTGACAGCTATAACAGTGCCTGTAACACAGGAAGTGTTCAACATATGTATTTTTTTATCTTAAGTGTTCTATATGTTCTATTTCACAATTGGTTGTGAAGTTTAAGATACATTACTGAGTATGATAAAGTTTTCCTCAAATATTCTTGGCTGCTTCTATTCAAAGAAAGCAATTATAGGCAAAAGGGTTTGGTGAATTTTTAAATTATCTGAAAATATTTCTAGGATTTGAGTGTTATGTTCTAGACTTTTCTCTATTATTAAATAATTATTTTGAAGACTTTAATGTTTGTGACTTTTAATTTTAATATCTGCAAAATGATCTTAGTTTTCCATTAGGGAGATTATTGCAGTCATCACAGCATAACAAACGTTTAGCATGACTAAATTACTGTTTAGTTAAAAATAAACCACGTATACGAAGGTAGTCCATTAAGATTATAATGGAGCTGAAAATTCATATCACCTAGTGACTTCACAGCTGTCCTAATGTTGTAGTGCAATGCATTACTCATGTGTTTGTGGTGATGCTGGTGTAAATATACCTAGACTTATAAAAGTATAGCACACATAATTATGTACAGTACATAACACTTGAAAATGATAATAAATGGCTATTTTAGTGGTTTCTGTATTTACTACAATATAGTTTTTATCGCTATTTTAAGTGTATTCTTTATACTTATATATGAAAAAAGGTTTGCTATATAACCTTATGCCCTGTTACACTAGCAGCATATTCATACATCGCATGTTTACCCCATCTCTTGATTGCATCATTTTATCTTGTGCCTGATTTAATCTTGTATTGTTTTACAGATTTAGGGGCCCTACATGTACAGTGTTTATAAAATCTAAAGTAGTATACAGTCATATCCTAGGCCTTCACATTAAATCACTACTCACTTATTAACTCACCCAGAGCCACTTCCAGTCCTGCAGGCTCCATTCACAGTAAGTACCCCATACAGGTGGACCATTTCTTATCTTTTATATTTTATTTTTACTGTGCCTTTTCTGTATTTAGATATATTTAGATACACATATATTTCTCATTGTTACAATTGCCTATAGTATTCAGTACAGCAACATGATGTACAGATTTGTAGCCTAGGAGAAATAGGTTCAACCATATAGCCTAGGTGTGTAAAGATTATAGCATCTACATTTGTGTAAGTGCACTCTCTAGATGTTTGCACAATAACGAGATCACCTAATGACACATTTCTCAGAATGCATGCTGTGATTAAGTGGTGCATAACTGTATTTGGATCTGTTGACATAATACATTTGCACTTTGCACAATGAAAAAAATATATATGCACATCTTTGTTGGTGTTATTTTATTACAGATTTTAATACTTTACAAGTTTTACAATAATACATTCCTTTTGCAGTGGGAATTTTTCTGAATCATTAAAGTTTTTAATCAGCTTCCTAAATTTAGAGAATGGAAGTATGATTATTAGATGAAGAGGTTAACTGGGGGAAAAAAGAGCAAAATCTTAGTTAAAATTAATAATGCTAATGAATGCAACTATGCACTTGAAAATGAGTCACTTGCTATAACATTGACATAGAAGTACACTTTAATTTCATTAAAGGCCTATGACTTCTAAGTTTCTTATATAGTATCTTCACTAAAAAGAAATGCTTTAAAAATCAGGTGATATGGATACTTTATAGCTATTTTGTTTTAAAAAAGTCAGAAATAAGAATGAAAAAATAAACTTTATCCAGAAAATTGAAAAGAGAAAAGAGAAACAAACTTATTCACCTAGAACTATTGAGTTTAGGTGTCCATAGAGAAGGATGATGGGTATAATTAACCCAAAAGTCAAAGAGGGAAGGATGTGTTGATTTGAATACATTGCGAGTATATTATATGTATTTTCTTCATTGATTAACTCTTCAGAATGCACTTAGCAGAGAGCTGTGAAGTAAATATTTAAAAAACTACCACAGCATGCTGTTCTCAAGAAAATCAATATACTAAAAAAATGACACGAAGGTAAATGTATATATACACATATATTGATATAGCTTAGTGATCTGAGAGTACACATTATTAGTCATGTTATTTTTTCTAATATATATTTATATATTATATTTAAAATGGTATATTTATATGTATTCAAAGTATTATATTATTAGTATTTTATTTGTCCAGCAACTTTCAAATATAATTTTCAAAAAGAATTTATGTCAACTTTTCTTTGTAAAGCATATGTATGTCATACTAGATATATGTACTAGATATGTATATATACTCGATGTATGTATATACTAGATATATATATCATTAATAGATATATACTTATGTGCTAGAGACACATAATATATATAGTTTACAAAGTAAAGTTGACATATGCATATTCATTTTGAATATTATATTTAAAAATTGCTGAATAAATGAAACATATGTACAACACTATTACATTATACCACTTTAAAAACGTAATTCAAAGAAGTGAAAATCCATTTATCTTCTAACTGAATTCAGCCCATTAAACTGGTTATATACATACATACATAGACTCACAAATTAACTTATGTTACTTGAGTTGAAGAGAGAGAAATGTGGATCAAGAGCAAGAATTGGAGTTATGAGAACAAGAAAAAAAGAACAAAATCATCTTCATTAAAAAAACAATAACAGAGCATTAACTTTTGTATGCTATAATAAAGGATAAAAATAAATCTGTATGAACTGAAATATATGTCTATGAGATATGAAGTGGAAAAAAATCAGGTCAAACAAGCCTAACCCCTACATTTGTGTGTACAGTCTTGTGTATATTTTTGTGAGCTAGGAGAATGGTGTACTCATGTGGGAAGGAAATATTTAGCTTTGCCATTGTACACATTTATTTAGTTTTTAAATAAACAACAATTACCTTTAAATTTCAAAAACACCAGAGAAAATTTCAAGTATAGAAGATATTATGTCTTTGTCAACATGCAGCATAGGAATGAATATATTTGTCTCTTAGACATGCTGTAGAATTGAGCAAATGGATAATTAATTTATCTTGTTCTCAGGTACTTAGTTAAGAGCAGATATTTACCAAATTAAATTAAATATGTTTATCTTCTAGTGTTAGATCCAGTGGAAACTGAATTTATTTCTTCTCATTTTGTCCCCTTTTTTATTTTCCTTATGCCACCCTCAAGTCATTCTGTATGTATGCTATGTTAAACTACTGACAAATCTACAAATTTTCTATTATCTCCCTCTTTGTATTCTGTAGGACTCTGATACATACATAATCCAGATCTTTTTCTTTAGAAACTCTGGTTATATGTTCTTCCACTAAGGAGCCTTCTTGAATCCCCAGGACTGAGTTAGTCCCAACTATTTACATACTGTCCTACCCACTGCTTATATCTCAGTCATACTGAATTTTGATTATATCTTAAATTTCTTGTATCCCCATGTAAATTTTGAATCATGGGTTGGACTGTAGTCTTATCTTTAGGGTTTAACTCAATGATTAGCTCCTGATTGATTCTCACTATTTTAATTTAAAAAGTGAATGAATAAATATGTTTTATATTGACCACTATTTCAGAGCATGATATTGGATATTTAAGCATCCAGAATAATTTGGTCCAGTTACTTTACCTTTATTGCAGGTAAATTTGCTGATATCCCTCTTGTTGCCCCCATCTATAATCATATTTTATGCTCTTTCAGATAATAATCATTAATCACTAAGAAAATATATTTAATTGTATTACATATGCCAAATTCACTTAGTTCTATATTAAAGCCAAAAAATGGAGTTAAAATATTATTGAGAGAAAAGACAGAAATGTATAAAATAATTCAAAACTAGTTATGCTAAATTATGTGATATAAACAATAATAGTCATGAATTTTGATCCATTTTTGCACAAGTTGTGAAAGCTTGATGGTAGAAGGTTGTCATATATACAATAAGAACTGGTCTGGTTAGAAGAGAAAGGATAACATTACTTTCCAGTAGAATAACATGAGCAAAGTCTTTGCAATGGTAATTATCATGACTCTTGGGGATGTAATGGACTGGCTACTTAAGTGAATTGTAGCGGATGGGGAGACATGAATAATATAATTGAAGGAGATAAAATAGAGCCACCTTCTGAAACAGTCTGACTGAGGAAAACTCCATGGTTTGAATTATATTCAATAGATCATCGTAGTTGAAAATAGAGACAGAAAACTTGCCTTAAGCTCCATGTGTATTTACTAATTTGCCTTGCATTAAGCTCCTTTTAATATTTATTTGCTAACTCACCTTGGCCAAATGATTTCACAAGCTTTATTAGGGTTAGTGTTAAGAATTTCTACTAATGACAATAAGAATTTCTGGTAATACTAACTAATGGCATGAAAGTGTACTGTTATAGCTTATTTCTTTTTTCACCTCAGAGGAGGCAACAGAAATTCACATAGTTACTTAGCTTGCTGTAAGCAGTACTTTTTACCCTTGATACTATGGCCTTTCTGACATACACAATACCACACCTAGTGTAAGTACTTGAACATCAAAGTGACATGATGAATGTGGTCAGGATGCAGCACTGATCTTGAAGCACTGTTGATATGGAAACTGAATAACTTTCTATAGCTTGCTGCAGAGATAGAAAAATGGTTGGCCCTAAGGCAAGCTGCCTCCTGCAGGAAACCTTCCTTGTTTCCCCCTGCTAGAAGTCATACCTTCCTCCTCTGAGCTCCCACATGTATGCTTTCTCTCTTATGGCATATTTTTACTTACTCTTGTGCATTATAGATACTTACATCTATAAATTTAATTATTTATTATCTTCTCTGTATTTGAAAGGCCACATTAATGTGTAGTGTATTTTAGTGTATGCATGTTTATGGGTCATAGCCCCAAGTAGACTACAAGTTCCTTGAAGCAAGGGATATATCTTTGCATATTTTCACCGTTTATAGCAAATATCAGTTGCATTAGATGTATTGCTGAATTATTAAGGGAAATTAAAAGCAGAGTAACAAGGTGTAATAGGCATTTAGAACAGGAGCTTAGGAATAAGGCAGACTGTTCAAATTCTATTATTTTGTAGCTGTTTGACCTGAGAAAACTTAGTCTCTTAAAACCTTAGTTTCCCCATGTGTAATGTGGTAATGGTAATGTAGACAAGACAGTTGGTGATGATGGATAACATTTGTGGAGTGCTTACTATTTCTGGTTACTCAGCTAAGAGATTTTTTTATAAATAATCTTATTGAACATCCACAAAACCCTATTAGGTATGTGCTATTATTACAAAAATGCTCCTTGGTGGGTGGTTCTGAAAATCAAATGAATAATGCGGAGAAGTTGACATACAGGAGTGTCGTGCAGGGTATCCAGCGCTGCGGCCTGCTGGGTCTCTGCTCCCGCTCCCCACATAAGAACGCAGGACATGGTGAGGCCAAAAAGGAACACCCACGGAGCCATAGGTAAGGGAGTCATACCACTATGGTCTCACTGGAGGCTGGGTTTACACGACGTACGACCTGCTGTCCGCTTTGCTGCCAACCGACCAACTCTCCTCAACTCTCCTTACTCTCCTTCAGTCTCCTCCTTCACTCTCCTCGGCTCCCCTCCGTAGCCGTGGCAGTTATATCAGTGACCAATGGCTTAATGGCTACAGCTGATGGCCAACCAGCCACAGCTGACGGCCATCCACTATCTGAGCCAGCACCTCTCCACATGAGGCCGAGAGCCTGGAAACTGCTTTCTGGGGCTCTGTCCCCACAAGGAGATATCCAATAGTTGGGAATTCTATTAGTTACTCATGACTGTCTGTTTTAGGATTGTGATAGTATCAATAGAGAATAAAGTACAAATTTGAGTTAAATTTCAAAAAAGAATTGTCAAAAACACTTAGTGGTTGGATCTAAAAGATAATAAGTAGGATTTGATGACAATTTTAAAAGACCTAGATGTATATCTAATATTAAAATACTACTTTCAATTGGTCCCCATCAATGCTAAGTTATAATAAGGACTAGTTGGTATCAATTAAGAAAAGAACTTTGATAATGTTGACTTAACAAACAATTTTCAGTGTCCTTACTATGACACAACTCATTTACTATTATCGGCAATAATCATAGCAGTTCAAGGCTGGAGCCCAGGTATACCTTTTATTATCAACACATCAGTTCAAATATCCACCAAGCATTGGCTAAAGAACATTTCTCCTATTAAACATATTGAGCACATTAAAATGATTTTGGCTTAAATAATTTGAAGATTAAAAAAAATGGAAGAAAAAACCCCTTATCTTCTAAACTTTATCTGCAAAGTTTCTTTTCCCCTCGATCAGTAATAATGTTTAAGACCATCACTGCAAGATGCCACATTGCCATCACGTCAAGAGAAGGTCGATGGAGTCATTGTCAGGCCTACACAGCTCCTGGCTGCCTAATAATTCCAAAACAGGTCTGAAATGATTTTGCTCTCAAGAATGACGTATTCCCAAAGACCTGACTGCTGTGTGATTAAAACAAATTAGGTTCAAACATCACCACCAAATTGAAATTTGCTGTTGAAAAAAAGGTTCACCTATAGTTTAGCTGACCCTTAGTGTTCCAAATAAAGCACTGAAGTTTTCTCTTAAATAACTGATAAAGTGCTGGCCATTCTCAGCAGATTTTACTGAAGTGATGTAGCTATAAAACCGTGTTTCCCTGAAAATAAGACCGGGTCTTATATTAATTTTTGCTCCAAAAGACATAGTAGGGCTTATGTTCAGGGGATGTCATCCTGAAAAATCATGCTAGGGCTTATTTTCTGGTTAGGTCTTATTTTCGGGGAAACATGGTATAAAACTGGATTTCTGTAATGTTAAGTAGTAAAATGCCTTAAAATACATACGAAAAAGAAGAAATAAATTTTCAAATGGAAAAATTTAATTGCTGAAAAACTCAAAGTTTAAAATGTATTTCAAAGTTAATATTGTTTGAAATATTTGCTTTTTTAGCAATTAGTATTTCTTCTTAATAGTTGAGATTATATGAAATTCATTAAACATGATTTTACTAGAAGAAAATAATTGAACAATAACTTAATTTTTTAAAAAATTAGAAAATAGATGGGATTAATTTAGGGTATGAGATGGATTAAAACTGGCTTAAAAACAACCAAGGCAATGAACTTGCCACCATCTTAGTTGTAAGATTCATATCTCTCAATATAAATAGATTTAAAAGACATTTTAAAATGTGGAAAAAAATGTAAACTTTTGGCTTTTCCACAAAATATTTTAATTTCCTATTTCTCTAGAGGAGTTCACTATTTCTTGATAGTAAATTGTGTATACTAAAGACCTGAAAGTTATCATTCTTACTGAAAAACACAGTATAAGAGTTATAAATACTAAGTAGTTTGATTTGAAGAATAAAGATATTCTCTTTAAAACTTATGCTTTCTTGGTAGTTCAAAACTATATTTTTTTAATCTAATCAGCTTCCAAAAACTTTGGAGGCCACATTTTTGTTACTGTTTTGGTTTGGTTTATTTTCCACATATGAAGTAAATTTAAATTTTTTTTTTTTTTTTTTTTACAGAAAAAGTACTCAACATGATTTTAAAAGTAATAATGGATTAAAAACAAAGCTTTCTAAATCCAAATTAATTCCATTTTTCTCTAACTGTGGAAGACACTCTCTCGTCTGTTATTCGCAATGTTTTTAAAATACCTGTTGAAATATTGTATCTTAATTTTATGAATGATGAATCTAATTTATTCCTCTGAAAGACATTTCATTAAGTATTGGTTAATTAAAATGTGAATACTGTAATATGTATTCTGATCTTTTCATTGTTAAGACAAAGTGTTTTATGTATGTGACTTGTTGGATAGATAAATAGTTGCCTATTCATCTTGCAAAAGTATTGTGGAATTTTAATTTTAATTCATCTGGAATTTAAAAACAAAAATGAAATGGCATCATTCAGCACCTCCTCCTAAAGGGTCCCTGAGTGTCTTTCTTGCCTCTTAGTCCCTAAGGGTTCTACCTCGGTGAATCTCAGGATTCCTGCTCTATAAACAATGAAGTGTTACCACCACTGACCTCAAGTCAGTCCTCCTGGCCAATTCCACTGTTTGTACCCCCACAATGCTACTTAGAGTCTTTAGAGTTCATTCACACAAACTTCAATGATATTAAAATAGCATAGTGAATGGAGAGAAAGCTAGAGTAATAATAAGAATTGGAGTGTTGATATGACAAACTAGATTGCGCTAGCTATAGTTTCCTATCCACCTTTTTTTGTATCTTTAGTGGATTTATCAATATTGTTACCAGCATCCCATCTTAGAAAATGTCTTCCATTGGACATGTGTCCATTTTACAACTACCACAACAACAAAAAATGGACCTATTTCAGTTCCCAAATTAAGCAAATGTCATTGATTCATTCCAGTAGCATGAACTAAGAGTCTTCCACAAACTTCCCTTCTCTCCAAATTATCTTCATGGATTTACCTTTTGCTTTTGAATTTGCAAAACGTTTATTCACTTATTGTTCTTTGTGTATTAGGAAATCAGTCTTTTGTCTTCTGTTTGTCTTAAAAATATTTTTTGGCTTTTATAACTTGAATTTAGATAATTTTTCCTGATACAAATATTATAAAAATATTTCCTTTAGGCGTTCTGGGTGTCATATCTTGCATACATTAACCATCTTTTTTTTGGTATTTATATATTTAAGAATTACTTTGGTGTAAAATGTGGCACAGCATTTAAAGTATTTTTCCTTTTCTTTTTTACAATTAGAGAGCATGTTATCTCAATAACATTGATTAAATAATTCCTCATTTCCTCACTGCTTTAAAATTCCTTCTTTATCATCTACCAAATTGCGAAGGCACGTTTGACTTTATTCAATTTCACTGAATTGTCCTTCTCTTCCTACAGTTTTACTAAAATTACTCTCGTCTTCCAGTACTTTTTAAAACAATATCTGCTACATTATTTCATTCAGATTATTTCTCTGAAATAATTTTTATGGATTATTTTTGCATGTTGATTTTTTTTCACATGTATTGAAATCAGTTTTTCACATTGCAAATAAAATTTATTGTTATTTTTACTGTAATGAAGTAAATTACATTTACAGATTAATTTGGGAGGAAATGACATACTTACAATGTTGACCCTAAAATTTGGTTTATTTTTTCATTTATTGTCTTCTATGTACTCCAAAACAATTTTAATGTGTAGTTAATTTCTGAACATTTTTCATAAGTTTGTTTTCAAAAAGTCTTTTCTTCCAATATACTTTTTAATTTACTATTTTTAAATATGGAAATGTTACTATTCTATCATTATTGTAATCAACCATTTTAGCAAATTATCTTATTATGTTTAATGACATTTTTGTTGTTTGTTAGAATTTCCATTTACCTATTTATATCGGAAATTCTGCAAGTCATAAAACTTTTTCTTTTTCTTCAGAACTTCCATGACAATATTGTTATATTTAGCATAGTTATGTCTTTTCTGATTTTAGTGAAAATGCTGCTTGTTTTTTTATTAATTATAATGCTATTTTATAAATAGATTTTATTAAATCAAGACTGAATGTTAGTTTCTACATACACATGGAAGACCAATCATTCCATATAATTTCCACATTTATTTCCATAGAGATAAGAAAATTATTCTTACATTGCGTTTTCTTGTAATCTGTCATTATTTGTGTTGTGGACTGAATGTTTGTGTTCCTCCCAAATCATATGTAGAAACCCTATCCCTCAATGTGATGGCTATAGGAGCTGGGATCTTTGAGAGTTAATTAGAATTAGGTGAAGTTATGAGGGTGGAGCCCTCGTGAATGGGATTAGTGCCCTTTTAAGAGTCGAAAGCCAGCTTGATTCCTCTCTCTGCTCTCTACCATGTGAGGATACTCAAAGTCAGCATTCCGCAAGTCAGAGTTCTCACCGGAATCTGACCTTGCTTCCAGCCTCCAGAACTGTAAGAGATTAATTTTACTTGTTTATAATCCATTCTGTTTAGAGTATTTTGTTATGGCAACTCAAGCTAAGACAATTTGCAAATATATCATTCTAACTTTGTGTGGTTCTGTATTCCCTATTTTTTTATTTTTAATTATACTTGCTAGCATTTTAAAATTTTCTAAGGTTTCCTTTTGAAAGAATCTGCTCTTGGATTTGTAGTTTAGTTTTGTTTTTGTTTTCTAAATTATTAATTTCTACTTTTATTTTGGCAAATCCCATTTTTCCAATTGTCTTAGTTATATTAATTTTTTGTTCCTTTTCAAGTTTCTTTATTTGGTAGTTAATTAACTTTTCTTCATTCTTAATCATCTGAACATTTAAGTTTTGGTTTCTTCTGCTGATATATAGTGTTCTTTTAAAATACCTTTTCTAATGGTCTACAGTTTTCATCTTGATTCTTTTTAACTGAAGAATGGTGTATAGGAGAGATACTACTTTTATAGAGTTTGAAACTATAATTAGAGAATATAGCATATATCCTAAAGTTCACAATGTTATTGAAATTTGCTTTGTTTATTACTGTTAATTATACTATCATTTACATATTTCCTAAATAGCAATTATACTGAAGAAATATAATACGATACAGTATTTTTTATCTCCTATGGGGTTATGGAATTTGATATGAATTAAGTCTTCTCAATTTTGGTACTATTGCCATCTTGGATTAGATGATTCTTTACTGGAGGAGATGGGAACTGGCCTGTGCGTTGTAGGATGTTTAGAAGCATCCCTGTGTCCACTGGATCCCAGTACCTGATATTTCAAATTGATTAATGTCAGATGCCCCAGTTGGATGCCCTGTTTTGCTTTGTTCTGCTAACTTGATCTATCTTTGCCAACTAGCTTGTTTCATACTTTTAGATTATATAGATTCATCTTTTGCACGTAGCATATAGTTGTCTCTTTTACAAGTCAAATTGACAATAATTTTAAAAAAATGTGTTAGGTAAAACAATTTAAAGTCATTATGAGAGATCTTTCTGGTCTGATGGAGATGGTCTATTTTGTTAGAGATGTAGGTTGCATAGCCATGTGCAATTTGCAAAATTCATAGAACTTTATATTAAATATATATGCATTTCTGTATGTAGAGTATTGCATTTGAAAAAAAAATCACTATAAGTGATACAGTTTTTGACTGGTCCAAAGTCCCTTAATGCTCGACACATTTGGAGACACATTGGGCTGCTGAACACAAATTGCATTTCTGCAGGCTGCTATTCTCTCTCCTTTGCTGTTTATGGAACAGTGACTATTTTAGCTTAGAGGAAAACATGGTTCTGGTTTATGTTTAAATTTTTACATTCATGTCTGCTTTTCTAGAGCACATTTTTTTCACTGTAATACCTGTTTGCATGAGACTGTGTTATTAAGCCTCTTCTCATGAGTGAAAATTCATTCTTTGTAGAAAAGTTATTACAGTCATAGAAATGTCTGAAAGTGAAAGAAAATGTGTTAGAAACAAGAGAACAACTATTTCTTTTAATAAAAATGTCAATAGCACATCATTAAGGTGGCAGACTTTTAATGAAGAAGAAAAAAAGAGTAAGTACAATTAGCTGTAATCATAAGATAATGTTCAGAGCATTTAATGAATTTTTAAAAAGCTATTGCATTAGCGATATCTGCAATCTATTTTTCTTACTTTTCACTTAAAAAAAAAAATTCCGTGCTTTAATTCTATCAGGTTGTAAAAATGTTTAAAAGGCAAACCTAATAGATGAAACATTTAAAAATGTATAGCAGAACAGCCAAACCCTCCAAAATGTTAGACTGGTCAAACTACAATGTGCAGTTTGTTTCAAGTCCCATTTGACTGAAACTTAGTAATTTTATATCATTAATCCCATAACTTTTTATGGAATTTATTTCAGGTGTGTGCTTGTATTTGAACATTCTAACAAGAAACAGTATTTTTCCTCCATGGTATATTAGTACTTTTAGGAGATCAAGAAATAAATTTTAATGAAAGAAAAACATGGCATAATAGAATAGAATAAGTTATATGTGAATATTTTTATATATTTTTTGGTGTGTGAGATATTGAATGGGATGTAATAATTTGGAGTATTTCTGCCCATGGTTATTTATAATTATTATCTTTTATAAACTTTATTTGGAGATTCTATTTGTCTTTTGTAATCTTTATTGGAAACAGTTATTTTTCCAAATTTTAACAGAAGATATTGGCAACACAAATGAAAGAATGGTGACAATATTCTTGATATATCTGTTGTGGTGTCTGTGGTTTTCTTGAAGCTAAGTATTACAGTTGAAGACTGCAAACACCTAGCAGTGTTTGGAGATCAGCTCTTTAAAAAGGTTAACCTTATGCCTTTAGTAGCTATATAAGCACTGAGAGACTTGCCCAAAACTAGAATCAGTTTTATGAATCACATTTGATGTTGTCTGTACTTATGTAAAAAAAATTAAAAAATACTCTCTATAAAATATATAGTGTTAGAATTCAAGGCATTCTTTCTTTTCATACCAAAAAATTTAATCTTTTTAGAAAAACTTATTTGCATTGTTTCAGTTGTTTCAAATTATTGAAGTGCATTATGCTGCAAATAGGTAGTGTTTTCTGCTAAAGATTGCTATGGGGAAGGCAAACATTCCTAAAGATTAAATGTATACAGTTTACATTGCTCAAGGTGGAGGATGCGGTGCTCCTTCTATTATAATGCATTGATGCATTAACCTAAATGATGAAGTTCCACAAGTAGATATCCTAGAGACTTTGATACTCATACCTGGTTTTTGGTTGGGCAGAATGTACTGGTAATAAAATCATATATGTTGCTGATGCCTAAGACATGGTTAGGGAACATGGAAAATATTCTAATTCGATAACTTTATGATATTAAAATGTCAGGTTTCTGCTCATTAGAAGATGTTAGTAACATAATTCTATGCAAGAAGGTCCTAAACAAAATGACTGCTTTGAAGTTTAGGTGGAGTTAGGAGTGTGTTAGGAAAGTTTCCACGTACATGGTTCCTGCTTAGCCTCATAATTCTGCCTCACTTTTTGAGAATCAATTTAGGCAGGGAAAGTTCTGGAAATATGTAAGCCAAATAAGGATAGTGGTGGTGGAGGGATTTTGAAAAATGAGACACTTTTACTTTATACCTTATATTTTTCTGATACACATTGATGTTACGTGGCTTTCTTCTCCTATTTGTAAATAAAAGTCTACATATTATAGCAGTTATTTTGAAAGGATCTTTTTAGGACATTTATGTCCTTAATTGCAGTACAGCCTTTGCTTAGGAAAGAAAACAAACATGCCATAAACAACGTTGTATTCTCATATCTGCACAGTTCCTAGCATAAAGTTGTACTCCATAAATGTTGATTTATTTTATTCACTTGTGTTTACATGTCGGAAACAAAAAAAACCAAAACTCACACCTCTCTTTTCTTAAAACAACAGATAATCATTGGTAACATCTGGTGTGACCACTGTTGGATAGCATCATTCCTTTACCTGCCCCAAATAGTCTGATCAGGGACACCCTTAACATACTCCTTTTTCTCCTCAAGCTTTTCCTGCCACCCCCTGCCCCCATCCATCCACATAAACTCATGGGCAAGTAATCATGTGGTATCTATTTCTGCCACGTCTGTGTCATTACAAACTCCCTTTCATCCGATTCCTTCTCTGCTCCTCTACAGCTACTGGTGTAGTTCAACACCTCACCATTTTTGAGCACCACACTCTACCTCTCCCCTGGAACACTGTAATAGCCTCCAAACTGGTCTTTCTACCTTTGGAGTCTCATATTCCAATCCACCACGCACAGAGCAAGGCATCATAAATTTAAAAATGGAGTTAGTAATATATCCGCCATGCTTAAAACAAAATATTAGTGGTTCCCTATTTCTTATAAGACAAAATCCAAGCTATGATAAAATAGAGATTCTTAAAATTGGTTAATATTTATGTTTAAAATCCTTACTTTCTGTGGATTACTTGATTCCTGAAACATGTTAGTTGGCTTTCATTTTTAGAGTAAACTGATAGACATCTATTTAAAAAAAACAAACACTAACCTGTTTAGAATTCTTCTTGAGTGTACAGTTATACTGGGTAAACAAACGTTATTTCTCTCCATTATAGTGATTTTTGCCGTTTGTATAATCTAAAATATGAGCTCAAGGATTAATGATATGTCAGGTCTTTTTAAAAATCTATTCTCACTGGCAATACAAACTACAAAAAGAATCCACACTATTTAAGTGGAAATACATCAATCACGGAAATGAGCAGGCTGCAGGTCCAGGTCAATACCTTCCAGCCCATTAAACAGAGGGAAGGAAAGCAAGTTTGCTTACGTTCAATATGCCAGAGAGCAAGGATGAAGAGCAATAATGCACGTCTCTGACTACAGCTTGCCAATATTACCTTAAAAAATTATCAATCATTAATCCATCACAGTCCTAATTATTACTGAACTTCTGCATTAACAGGAAAGGAAATTTAATGAAATAGGTTAAAGAGCTTTAGTTGAAAAAAACCATCTTATTAGATTATATGTAAAGACCCATCCTGATACTAATGAACCTAGATATTTAAAAAGAGTCCTGTGACAAGTTATGAAAGAGAGAATGTCATAGAAGAAATTAGAAATTTTAAGATCTACTCATTTTTTAAACACAGAAACCTTGTTATTCTAACATTTATTCATACATAAGGCGATGTAAGAAATTCCGGAGTGTTTTTATATTATTAAGTATCAATAGTGAAGAAATGGATGTTCATTCTGCTTTCCTCGATCAAGTGAAACCCAATGACAATTGCGGGGAACAAAATTCTCATAATAGATAGTGTGTGGTATTAACATGATCAGAGTTTAGTTGAGTCAGGATGCTTTAATGAGGGTGAAGCTTGAATAGTTCAAACAGGAAGCCAGGGTGTTCAGTTGCAAATGCCTATAATATTTAAACCTGGTCCGTCTGTCATTTCTATCTTTTCTCTTCTCTGGGTAGATATGAGGATGAGGCGGGGCTTCACTCCTTGAAACATATCCATGAAATAAGTGCAGAGTCAGAGATTCGTGAGGGTGCTTCATCATATACTTTCATAGTATGCTTCAAAAGTCTTTAATAATCTTTATCTTATTTTTGGTTTAAATTACTATGAAATCCTTGCAGTGCATTTTATATTTTTAGTACATTGTATTAATATCTATAGAATTGAACCATTTATTATATAGTGGTTTTCATATTACCCGTTTAATATTAGTGATTCTTTCAAATTTTTTTTTTACGAATGTTAGTGTCTCAAACACACACAATTTTACTGCTGTGTTTTTATAATGATAACGTTTAGATAAAAACATAAATAAAGAAGACTCCATTTGGTTTTCCTGATTAGAGAATGACAGTAGCAGGGGGAAAAAATGCTATCCTTCAAGTTGATGAGAGTCAACATCAGTAAAGCAAGTCATGCTTGGAAGTAATATTTAAAGTGGAAAATAGGGTAAAATAATGGTTATTAGCTTCTAGAGCCTAAATATACCCAACACATATGATAAGATCTTACATTTGATAATGCAAATGAAGTATAGTCATCCATTAATATCTAGAGAATCAGGGCCCCATAGCAAGCCCAAGATACACCTGACAATGTCTCCATTACTTTTAGTGGTCAGACACTCTGACACAGTGAATACAAGTATGTCCCGAAATATCTACATGCTGCTCTTTTATCTTGGCTTAGTATGTACACAGTTCTTTTTAAACACATTGTCATCGGTTCTTCATTTTAGCTTAATTTTTACTTTAAAAAACTTATGAATGCAAATGATTTTAAACATCAAATAATTCTGCCAGCTTATGAAGACAGAGCAATTCCTCTCTCCCTGCAATTCCTATTCATCATAGGTTCTTACCTCTTTGAGTCATTTTAGTTTTTAATTCTTTTTTTTTTCTTCTGGTAGTTGTCTCCATATTTCCAAATAACTAACTAAGCTTATAGTAAATGTCTTAATTTTTCAATTTCAGAGTGTTTGTATTTTCATTATAAAAAAATGTAGTTCTATGAAGATTTTGCCATTTTTAGACTTTCATTTACTTGCCCAGTTTTCAATGCAACACTCCCACCTTCAGCAAACTTTGTGTTTCACTTGTACAGTAGTGACCTGCCACACCTCTGTCATGCTGAGGAAGGGGCTCTAAACATCCAACTACTTACTTAGTACACAGACTTCCAGCTAGTCCTTCTGTTTCTAGCCCCACTTCCTGAGCCTTACTGGGTTTCTCTGGTGGTAGCCTAACTTCCCAGTTCAGCCCCTCCAGAACTAAGTTTCAGCTTTCTTCAGTACGCTTAATCAGCCAACACTGGTGTATGTACTTTTGAGTTTCGAGAATTTTGTCACTGTCAGCTTTTATCCTCTTCTCTTTGTTCTTGAGGGAATATACAGGCCTTTATCCTTTTCTTTACATGTGTGAAGTTTTGAGGAGAGCACAGGTCACAAGTTTTCATCCTGCCCTGTCTGTGTCATTGACGTGTTTTCTGTCTGTTATGTATGAACTCATTAGATATAATTCAAATGTAGTATTACACAAACGGGTTTATTTAAGATAGCTCAAATCTGTAGGCTCTTTCTTCTGCCTATAATTATTTTGATCAATTATCTTCATTTCAACAATTTATAAATTGTATATTACTAGTTCATTTCTCTTTCTTAAAACAAGTATTCTTACATGTGCTCAATAACACTGAATTCTATTAACCGCATTAAAAAATAAAATCTCATTTAACATTTTTCAAAATTCTTCATAAATGATTACTCATTAGTCTTCCCTCTGGCCCTGTGGAATAGTTGGCAAGAGGTAACCTTATCTTTACATTCACAGATAGAATGTCTGAGCCACTGAGGGACTGAGAAATTCCTGAGGTCACCCTAAAAATCAGTTGTGGTATTAGAATTAAACTATTTCTGACCTCTATTGTTTTAATATAACCATGAGATATCAATCAGTTCTTCATAGTAAAATTCACCTAATTGCAATGACATACCTTCCAACATAATCAAGGTTCACTATTTCCCAGAAGTATATGAAGAAAAATTAAGAAAATGTATACATCCCAAGTATATACTATACATAGCACAAACATTCACTTGGAGAAGGGCCTACCCACCTGGTATATTTTTTCCTCATCTATATTTGTCAAAGATTCAAAATAATGTAATACTGTCTAGGGCAAACCAGGCACTTGGTTACCGAAGATGTGAAAACGTATATGTGTGCTGTCTTTCCACTCAACCGTATAATGCAGCATTTTGCCATCTTTATTAAAAGTCTGACTTTGTACCACACCATGCATTTTATAATATTTCTATCTAAATGCAGATTTCTACATTCTATGTGTACCATGGAGTCAGGTTTTCCATAAAAATATCAGCAGGAGAGTACATTGAAATTCACTTTGCATATTAAAGAAATCTCTCTCTGAGATTCCTTCTTTTATTTGTTTTATCAACTCAAGCAATAAGCAAGAAAATTAGAGTTTCAGCAATGATGGAAAAGCTATTTATGATTTTATCAGCCTTGCTGCTTTTTTTTCCTTCTTAGACAATTTACAGATTCTTAAGAGGAATCCAGTTTAAAATGTTTCACTGGAAAATGAAATAAGTCTATCTGTATCATTTCACCTGAGTACTGTAGTACTCATTACGGCGACAGCTTCACTTTGAGTAACATGCCCCCTGAATGCTTTTCTTCCCAATATCTACAGCACACATAAAATATGTCCCATAGGGATATGTTCCACTTAAAAACATTATTACAAATGTCATAATATTTTCCAGCATATATCTTACTGGAATGTTTGGGTCAGGAATGCAGTCAGAGTCTAACAGATCAAAAATAATGTCTCTACACTTATTGCAAAATTTTTAACAAAGCAAATTTGAAAAAGACTGTCACTGGAATTATGGCAAATTTCCAGCTAATTTATATGCAGTTTATTGAAGCTTTCCATAGGCTCATAGACAATTAAGTATGTAAAGAATAAACATATACATGGATAATAGAGTACATGTGAATTAAAGAAACAATACTTCTAAACCTATAAATACAAATATTTTAAAAAGTTTCCCATATTTGTTTTTTAAATTTATTTTTAAAAATCCATCTTACCTTTTAAAATATTGTGTTATAAAAAGAAACCAAGATAGGTTATATATACATAATATATATTCACAAACTAATGAGCATTTATATCTGAGGTAAAGCCTGTTATTAAACTGATGGCAATAACTTAGAATGTTTAAACAATTTGAACAAATTTGTCTATCCAGGTTGGTGAATATCTAAATTCAAATTGCTGAAGTGACCTGAAAACTATTATTTTATGTACACTGTTGTTTTGCCTTTGTATAGGTAGCTGACATTTATAGCATAAAAACAAGTAGTTTTCTACTCTATTTTTTGTTGTTCACCCAGATTCTACAACTTTTATGACCAAACTATTTTTAATTAATTTAATTTCTACATATGTGTTTTATATTTAAAAATAACAAATTTTATCTTTTTCATTATTCACTGTATTTGCAACAGTGAGAAACTGCTTAGGAGAGAAATGGAATACTACAGTTTATTTTTCTAAGTCTCAATGGGCCAAATGCATATCATAATAAAATATATAGATATACAACATTATATGTTCACACATTTGAAAAGTAATATTTTAATACATTTTGAATGAGAGTTCACAGCACCTACTTCACTTTTACTTGTTAACATTTTAAAATTGGAATAAAACTGAGAATACTTTAGATGTTACTGATTTTACTAAGAATTATGGTGGTGATTCAAATTCAATCAAATGGACACCATTTGGAGGAATGGGAGGTTTAATCCACACTACTGTGTGACTATGTCATGGTCAAGGTTCAGAGTCGGGTTGAGTTGTCAGTGATCTGGAAAATAGCATGAGGCAAAATTTGACTCTGCATATATTTTCCTCTTAGTGGTACAATGCATACTCTAATTACAGTACATATCAGCTATTACTAGGATGTATTTTTTGTTTTTCAGCACATCACCTATAAAAACCATTTACTGCATTTGTTCTAATCTATATTTCCTTCTCAGCAGAAGACCAATAACTAAAACACATTTGATCTGTCCCTTTAATCCTTGTATCCTAATATTTTATTCTGTTCAACTGGCAAAAACAAAGGAAAAAATGCTCTATGTGGTCTTCTTTGGGAAAACAAGAAAAGGCGTTGTTATGGAGGGAAGAATCATGTATGTCATAGACTTTAAAAAAGATTTAGAATGGAATTCAGCAGAAAGGGAATGATTTTCACTGCTTTAAAGGAAGAAGTTGGGAATAGTAAATCGAAAGAGAGCCTACTGCCAGGCTAAAAAGACAACTATTATTGGCAGCTTTAAATGAAATGAAACACCTCACTTCCAGCAGAAGGTTGCACATTGTCCCTGGTGAAACAAAGAATTAAATACTTGTCACAGGTGATCTATGGCTGACATTCTGAACGATATGGTAGAGGAAGGTTGCAGACCTTTCTGGTAGCTGTTTTCTCCCAGTTGAGCAATGAAAAGCCAAGGACAAAGCTTCAGTTCAATGGTTCTTTTTTTCCTTCAAATTATCCTTTTTAGTTTATCCACAGGAATATTTGAAAGGAACAGCGAGTTTAAACTCAAAGAGGTATGATGGTGTCAACAGTTTATAGTCAAATATTCTTTTGAGATTCTTATACTGCAGCACAATTAAGCCAAGTGTTATGACTCCTAGTGTTTAGTTTTTGAGAGCAGGCACTCATCAGCAGAGTAACATAAAGTAAATAGAATTTTACTGAATATCCCTAGTTGATCTCCAACCCACTTTAAATGGACATATATCTAATTCACGAGAGGCCTTGACACCTGCACTGAATGGCAACTATGTAAATTTATATGAATGAAGAAAAGGATAGTGCGTTAAGTGTTGTCCTTTCATTTTTACCCTTTACTTCATATTTTCCGACCCCTTACTGATGAAGGAAGATATTTAGAAACTCAAGTATATAACTAGGATTTGCATTACTGAAGAGTTGGAAATGTTTGTGATTGCAACATTGCAGAATTATTTCACCACTCTTCATTATACAGAGCTACTTTGCCAAGGGTAGTTTCTATGAGGGAATATCTCTAAAGGTTTCATAAATCAGTGCATGGTTTACACTTGTTATAGTGTTAGTGAGTCTAGAGGAACAAATGTTCCACATATCTCTTGGGCCATTCCTCTAGAATATTCATAGGGTCAATCAAGCTAATGACATTTAGTTTTTTGTCAAAGAATTGACCATGTTGTAGTTTAAGTTCAGAAATAATAGATGGAAACTTCAGTTAACTACAGAGATAGCCAACTGCAACTTGACTCTCAGTTTATAAGGCCAAGAAATTTTATAGCAAATGGATTAAAATACTCAAGGATACACATGCATGAACAAGTATGTCTGTTTGTGAATGGTCTGTGCATGTGCAAGTACATGTACACACACATAACACTTATAGTATTGCAAATGAATTTCAGTCCCCTCAGCATTTCACTGGAAATGCTATTTTCTTTAAAGTGTGTCCTTTGAATACGCTATGATTTCTACGACCCTCTCCAATTTATGGCCCAGAGGAAGCAATGTTAAATGAAATGGAAATGTATTAGATCACAGTTCTTGCACATAAGTGTATGGATTTTATTTTTAGTTCACTTAAGGATTTAGAATTAACAGCTTTACATTACAAAAGAAAATATGACTATATATGTGCAACTAATTCACATGGAAATGCCGTATCTATTGAGATTATTTTCCATTAATACTCTCAATATTTTTTTTTTTTCCTTCTGATTTGGCACGATAACCAATTTACTATCTCTGGCCTCTCAGCTCAATTTGTCTTCAGTCACTTGAAGCTGGTGTGTTTGCCTCCAGGTCTTTGCACAAATGTCATTTCTCAGTGAGGTCTGCTCTAAATACCCTATTTAAAATTTAAGCCCGCCAGACTTCCTGACACTCCTGATCCCTTTTATCCATCTCTAATGCTTTTTCCATAGGACTGTCATCTTCTGGAATAGGATAAAATTGCTATGTATTATATTTACTGTTTGTTGTCTGTTTTCCACATTAAAATACAAACTCCACAAGGCTGGGTTTTTTTCCTTGGGTTTATCACCTAGCTAGGCCCATGACTAGCACAAGGCTAGTCAAGACATACTTGCTGAATGCATTTCTTCTTATAAAGCTGAATGTGAGATCTTGGAAATGTTCTTTGTGAATTGATCTTTCAGGATAAGTGAGATTATTCTGTAGTAAAAGGAACTATCACATTTCAGTGAGTTAAATCAGCGAAGATCTATTTCTTACTCATGCTACCTATTGGTTATGGATCAAATAGGGGCTTTGATCTATGTTTTTATCTGTGAGGTACCCAAGCTGAGGGAAGCTCCATCTGAGTGCTTCCACTATTGTCAAAGCATGAAAGGTAAGCTTGACAATTGATGTGCTGGCTGTAAAGATTCCAGTTGGAGGTGACGCATGGTTCTTCATATTTCATTGGCCAAGGCAAATTGCCTGGTCATATTAACTTCCCACAGCCAAGGAAGTGCCATCCTACCATATGCCCAGATGGAAAATGAAAAAAATATTTGAGTGAGTGCTTAATGACCAAAAACATCACAATAATATTTGATATTTATTCCAAGTCATGGGTTATACGTATGTACATAACATGTCTGAAATGGAATAATATAATTCTGCTAAAATTGAACTATTTTTGTGAAAATTTCACAATTTTATGTATGACATCAATAGTTCTGTAACCTCATTGGACAGAAATCTTCACTACAAGCATCCTACAGGAAAGATCAAATGCAAAGCACTCACTAGAGAGAAACAAATATAGATATGTGAGTTGATATTGCGTGGTTCCTGTTCTGTGTCTCAGAATGCTGAGATACGTTTTTTTCCACAAAGAACTGATCTCTGAGTCAAAAGCAATAAGCTGGCCTCAATGCATCAAAGTTTCGTTCTTTTTATGGCTGAATAGTATCCCATTGTGTGTATATATATATATATATATATATATATATATATATACATATATATATATATATACATATATATATGTATGTATATATATATATATATATATATACATATTTTTGTTTATCTAGTCGTATGTTGATGGACCTTTGTGTTCTTTCTACCTTTTGGCTATTGTGAATAATGCTGTTATGAATATTTGTGTACAAGTATCTGTTTGATTCCTTGCTTTCAATTCTTTTGGGTAAAAACCTAGTGGTGGAATTGCTGATCACATGGTAATTCTATGTTTAACTTTTTGATAAACTGTTTACTCAACGGCTGCACCGTATTACATTCCTACCAGCAATGCACTTGGGTTCTTTTCTTTTCAACAGTTGTTATTTTCCTGTTTTTGTTTTTTTAATTACAGCATTCCTAGCAGGTGTAACGTAGTATCTTATGGTTTTGGTTTGCATTTCCCTTGTGATTAAGGATGTTGGACATCTTTTCATGTACTTAATGGCCATTTGCAATTCTTTGGAGACATGTCTACTCAGTCTTTTGCTCATTTTTGGGGGGATTGTTTGTCTTTTTGTTACTGAGTTCTAAGAGCTCTTTTCATATTCTGGATATTAAACCTTTATCAGATCTATGATTTGCAAATATTTTCTCCCTTTCTGTGGATTATCTTTTCCCAGTCTTGCTAGTGTCCTTTGATATGCACAAAAAATTTCCCACTGCCTAGTGAAGGATACTTAGACAGGGGTATTATTAACAATCTTGTAATTAGCATTAATGATCTTGAAACTATGAATGCTATTCTGAATTTTTCCCTGTAGAAGTAAACTTGATGGATAAAGCCTATTCACTTTTAAAACTTTTGATTCTCTCTTTTGACGTTGCTCATCAGTACTGTATGGAAATACCTAAACTCCCCCCCCCATTGTCACTCACATTCTCCTCCTTTTTTATCCTTTCATCTAATTAAACTTTTTTTTAAACGACTTTATATTCTTCGAGATCCAATTACCCTGTGTGTGTATAGGGGGACTTTTTGGAAACAAATTTTTAAAATAAACTGATATTTCAATGCAATAGCTAAGCTTGTTAACAAAGGAAATCCAGGAAAATACTTGAATAATAAATTTTAAATGAATAATATTTGATTTATTAAACTAATAGTCATTTATAAAGTTAATAAAATTTGTAATTCATCTACTATTTAAATATGAATTTTTAACCTCCTCACTTGAACAAATGAATGTGTAGCTAATAAGTTATTCCTGTGTGTATGAGAAAAGCATTGCAATAGAAAAATATTTACTAACTATTACTCATATGCTAATAAACAGTCGCATGCCACAATTTGTTTCTCACATATTCTAAAGTTTCATGTGGTATATCCTAACACAAATAATTAACACCTTAAGATGTAATTATTGTAGTAAAATAAATATGAATCATTTAAAGCCTGGTAATTACTTATAGTAAATATTTATAAAAACAAAAGTAACTGAAAATATTCAGAGATAAAGTGTCAATGCTTTTTGCATAAAATATACGTGACTTATTTAATTTTCACAAACACAACAGTTCATATTTATCACACTGGCAATAAATATATTTAATCATTTAATCATTATGTTAATCTGAGATTAAGAAATTCTACAGCCAACATGACATGGAAAAAAGCTCATGGAGCTTTCGCTCACACAGTCCTACACTTCAAAGTTGCTTTAGTTATTGCTGTCTTGTGGGAGCTTGGGCAAGTCACACATATTTTCTAGGCTTCATGAATTTTGTCCACAAATAAATATGATAATATCAGTTTCACTGGGTAATTGCGGGATTTCAATGGGATAATGTATGTATCTACCACAAGACCTAGCAAATAATATATGATCAATACATATTAGTTTTGCCTTCAGATAAATATAATAAATGTATATGGTCCATAATACGAAAATGAAAGCTCAAGGTTTTTCCATATGCTACTCTTCCACAAAAATATGGGAATGAAATTGTTTGTATTCTTGTTTAATGTCTATTACGCTTTGATTTTATATAGTTATTTTGTTCTGTTAAAATGCTTAACAGTAGCCTGTGGTATTATTTAAACAATAAACGATTTGTCTCTGAAATTACAAGCATATTTATTTCTAACTCTAAGAATTGTGTTAGTATTAGTGGGAGGTTAACGTGGCTATAATACATAGGGAGGCAATGACAGGAATTCCTGTCTACCGACTAACTAACTGGTTCTCTCAGAAAGGGAATTCCATATGTCCCTCCTGTTGATGCTTTAGTTCAGTACTGCAGGCTGCCTATACTAATTCACGTGTGGGGTTTTATATAGATTCTGGAGTAGACAGTGTTTGTTTTTAGAAAAGAGAGTCACATGAAAAACTAAAGTTGATTTTAATTAGAGTCAAAGATTTATGTAATAAATAAACCTACCCTCCTAAATACTGCATATAACTATTGTTCCTTTTCTGCGAGTTCCAGATTTCAGGGCATGTGAACACAGACATGGCACATAGTAGGCGTTTAATAAATATTTTTCAGAAATATATCAAATAGGTAAACATGGTAAATGTAGAAAGAAGAAAAATTATGGCTTTTGTCCTTCTTTGAGGTTGCTGAATCAGTCATCCGTTCACAAAATAAGTGCAAAGAATGTGTATTTTTTTCCCCAAAAAACCCTGATTTATTAAAAACAAACAAACAAAAAAATCCCCAGGATCTATTACTGCATGAGGATGCCGCGACCTCATGCAGAAGACATGCTTTCTTCTGACCTTACTAATTATTGGCCTGGCTTGTAGTTCTTTTTTCTTTTTAAATTGAAGTTTATTGGGGTGACAATTGTTAGTAAAGTTGCATAGATTTCAGGTGTACAATTCTGTAATACATCATCTATAAATCCCATTGTGTGTTCACCACCCAGAGTCAGTTCTTCCATCACCATATATGTGATCCCATTTGCCCACGTCTGCAACCCCCTTGTCCCCCTACCCTCTGGTAACCACTAAACTATATTCTGTGTCTATGAGTTTTTGTTTCTTCATTTGTTTGTCTTGTTCCATTGTTGTTTTCAGTTTTTGGGCAAGACACAGAAACAACTGTAGTTCTTTTTAACTAACCCTGACACCACCAACTTGCTGAGTCTGATCATTCTCCACTATCAGCTATCACTTTTTAAAGTCTTGATGAAATATAAAAACAAAAGGAAATATTGATAACTTCATTGCTCTCGTTTCATAGTTGCAAATAGAATGTTTGAGAAATAATTGAAACTTAATAGGTTTTAAATGGAAAATCTAATCTCCATTTTTCATTACTATCCCAACTTTATTGATTATTACACTTTTAATTTACTTTGCTGAGTCTGTTTACTTCCCCGTCTCCATTTCCTCTGAGAGCCACTTTCACTACGGACAAGAACTGGGGATTGAGAGAGGTGCAGAAATGGCTGTTTGTGAGAGCAATCTCATTTGGCTCCATTCCTACAGATTCTTATGAGAAAAAGGTCTGAAAGTAGCATCCATGATCCTGAGGTTAAGAAGGTGCCTGCTCAGAGATGCTAAATGCTCTCTGAGCTTATTATTATTATTTTTTTAAGTACCATTTGGGCCTCCAACCAGTCAGTTCTGGGGCTTGCTTTCTTGTTGCTGTCATGTTAAAAAGCTGCTTTATCAAAGCCCTTAGGCCCAGTGGTGATAACTGCTACAGGAAAATACTAGTGATGGACAGAAATATTTTCAATAACCCTTGACTTTTATTATTTCAGCCACTGCTAGAATAAAGGGTAAGTGGACCCTTGATATTTTAAATGTTCCATGTCCCCCTCCATATACTTTCCAGGTCAGCATTCTTTACTGATAAAAAATTCTGGTCTGGAACTTGGTTTGCTGTCATGGAGAGAAGTGTCTGCAATATTATCTACCCCTGAGCTTTGGTTGTTATCCCCAAAAGCCTAAGATCAATAATGGTAGCATGAGCTTTGTAGTGGTTTTGTTATCTTCATTATGTCTGGAAACCAGACGTCAGATTAATAAATTTCTAGGAGGATGCTTGGAGGGTAGAGGTTTCTTGAAATAGGAGAACAATACAACCTTGTGTGCTAAAAATTTAAACATAATCAAGATTTTTTGAATGCCATATAAAATTTCTCAGAAGAACTCTGTAGCTTCAGGTCAATGTTATGGACAAAATTTAAAATTTTTTGTTATCCATAATACTTTTGCTAGCACACAATTTATATCTCTTTCTACATTAAGTGATGCTCTCATGAAATGCATTACATGACAAGAAGTAGTTAGACAAAGATGTATGGAGCTAATGGTATTATTTTTAGCATATTTCAAATTTATTCAAAGATTTTAAACCAATCTCTTTGTGTGTGTGTCCTAGGATACTGGATCCATATGAAGGCTTTCAAATGACCAGTTGATATAGTAGAAAGAATACTAATATGAGAACTAGGGCAGATGAATTCTAGTGATGCCACTGGATGGTGGACAAGTTAGTTCATGCTTCTGGACAATACTCATCTGTAAAATAAAGTAGCTTGATTAGATGGTCTCTGAGGATTCTTTTTTTTAAATTAAAGTTTATTGGGGTGACAATTGTTAGTAAAGTTACATAGATTTCAGGTATATGATTCTGTAATATACCATCTATATATCATATTGTGTGTTCACTACCCAGAGTCAGTTCTTCTTCCATCACCATATATTTGATCCCGTTTACCCTCAGGTAAACCGCCCTCACCCTCTGGTAACCACTAGACTATTGTCTATGTCTATGAGTTTCTTTCAGTTATAAAATTCTGTTTTATTCAGCTATAATTGTTGCAAAACCATTGAGGTCAATTTGAGATAAAATTAGTTGAAAACTTTATTAAAAAGTATTTTTCATTTATATGGATTTCCAGATATATTTTGTCATTTTGGCATTGCTATTATATCATTCATTTTTGTAAAATAATTTTAAATATTACCTTATCTGTTCTATTTCTTAGGTTTGTGATAGAATAAAATTTTAGAAAAAAAGTCAATATTTTATTTTGTGTAGCACCTTATATATTTTATTAAGGGCTTTCTTATATTTTATCTGTTATGCTATACAAAACAAATTCCATGATATGTAGAATGAAAATTATGGTTACCATGTTAGGTTTGAAATAAGTTAGTTTAAATAAATTATTTATTCAACTTTATATAAAAACACAGAAAAAGTTCTATGCAGAGTAAGGTTTATATGAAATCAATCTTCTCTGTATAAATAGGGAAATCTATAAGAGAAACAAATATAAGCACACAAACAAACTGAGAATGAAAACTTATAAATGAAAAGAATAGTAAATTCCATAAACCCAACTAAAAAGAAACCAATGTATACTTTTTAAAAATAAATTTTAAAAAGTATTCGGTGACCTGCTATAGGTACCAATTTGAGAATATCCTTAGATAGCTCTCTTCTTATACAAATGTTGCATTTGTTATTAGTTAAGGCTCAGAGCACATTTGTTTGGCAGTAATCTCAGCTGAAGTGTTTAAAAGTCAACGGTCAGGGTTCTTTGGAATCTCTTTCCATTTAACTTGTACATTATTAACTTGTACATTATTCTTGTCCTCTGGTGAAAGACTTAATAAAGTTTGAAAAACTTGATGAAATAAGTCTGATTTGGAGAAGAATTTGGAAGAAAGATGGTGACAGACTTTAGGAGTGTAAAAGTAGTTAATTTCAATGAACATTAGATTAAAAATGAAAACTAAACTTTCTTAGATTAGATTTTAACGTATTGAAACAGTTTTGAAATTCCAGAATCAATAAGCATGCTTTGATTCAGACTGTCTTACTGATTTATTCAGCTACTGGTGATGGTCTGTTTAAACAAGTCAACTGTATATGTCATTCAGTAGAATCCAATAGTGGAATACCACAGTAATATGTAATCTAAGTAGGCCTATAACTATTAAAGAAATTTCATCAATAATTAATACCCTTCCAAAAAGAAAGCACCAGGACCAGATGTCTTAACTTGTATATTCTATCAATTTTCTAAGAAAGAAATGATAATTATTCCACACAAACTCTCCCCCCAAATAAAGGGAATACTTCATAAATCATTTCAAAAGGACAGCATTATCCTAATACCAAAACTAGACAAAGACATCACAAGAAAAGATAACTGCAGGCCAATATCTCTCCTGAATATAAACAAAAAAGTGAAATCACCTTAATTGTGGTAGTACCCATTTTTGATAATGTCTCCTCAAAATTTTATTTCACATACTGGAATCATAACACAGTTTCCAAATATCTAATTCAATTTTCAATGTCAAGATAAAGTTTGATTAGAGAAATCAGCCCAATAAGATCAAATCAAAGGCTTAGGTACATGTCATATCTCTTTTGCAACTGGATGGCATATTGCTCTCCTGTCACAATCTACCAATCTCCATCCCTATATTACTGTTTTCCACATTATTCAGTAATCTCTTGTATGATTCACCGTCAACTTGAAGTGTGTATTCCTTGAACTGTTTCACACTGTTTCTTGGAGACCATCTAGAATTTATAATCTTCCAAGGCCTTCCTAACAGACTTTCTAATATATCAGAATTTATATAATGAGAACTTTAGCTTAACTATTTTTTTCTCTCCTCCTTAAAATAATAAAGAAAATATGAAACAATCAAACAAACAAACAAAACCACTAAAGTATATTTGAGAATATGTATTCTGAATCCATGTGCCAAATAAGGCACCAGAATGTTGTCAAATAACTTTCAATTATGTTCAACATAACTTTGTGAAGAAAATAATGTTTTACTACAGATTAAAGGGAAAAAAAATCAGAATTCCATATAAAAGTGTAAAGTCAATTGCAAATATAATGGAAACAAAATATGTCTAAAATATTCAAATAAACTGTAAGGAAAATAACAAGGAACAAAATGTGACATTTGTGTCTAAATTGATGGCTTCTTCCTCGTGATTGAGAATAGAATTTGCCTCTGAAGGAGTTTCAGCTAGAACAGCAATTGCTGGGTTCCAAGAAACCAGGGCTTGAAGAGATACCACTCCATGAAATCTGAGGAACAAAACCAATAGTAGAGAGAAGGAACAAATACAGTTTGATTGAAGCAGAGTTGATGAAGTTATTTTAATTGTTTGCAAGACATCATACTTGCTACAGACTTAACAGGGAGGAATCAGTTCAGAGCACAGAAGACAGAAAATCTGAAGATTTCCCATGGCCACTCTGGAAAAGTAGGCTTTAAGGAAGCAAATGAATTTTCCATCTGATGAATCCCTGATGTTTCTAATTTACATATACACTTAGTGACTGGTTGTCACGCAGGGGACCCTGCTCGCTGCACCATGTGTTGCGCAGGGTGTCAGGTGGGGTGTCAGCTCCTGCTCCCCACATAAGAACGCAGGATGTGGCTAGGCCAAAAAGGAACACCCACGGAGCCATAGGTAGGGGAGTCATACCACTATGGTCTCACTGGAGGCTGGGTTTACATGACGTACGACCTGCTGTCCGCTTTGCTGCCAACCGACCAACTCTCCTCGACTCTCCTTCACTCTCCTTCAGTCTCCTCCTTCACTCTCCTCGGCTCCCCTCCATAGCCAAGGCAGTTATATCAGTGACCAATGGCTTAATGGCTACAGCTGATGGCCAACCAGCCACAGCTGACGGGCCATCCACTATCTGAGCCAGCACCTCTCCACATGAGGCCCAGAGCCTGGAAACTGCTTTCTGGGGCTCTGTCCCCACACTGGTACAAACAAATATACTAAGTACTGATTATTTTCACTAGTGAATTTTCTTTTTAAATATTTCAATAAGTAATAATACAAACCTCCCAGGAACTCTTAGAAAATAAAGAAACCCTTATTTTATGAAACCTGCATACTCTGATACAACAACCTCACAAGAGTATTATAAGAGAAAATTAAAGATTCATATATCCCTGTTGAACATCAATGCAAAATAATTTAACAATATATTAGGAAATAAATTGCAAAAATTTTTTTCTAAAGGATAGTACTTAATGCCTAAAGTACTATCTAAAGGATAGTACTTAATTCACATTTGGCTTTAAATTTAAATATTAATCAACATAATTATCACATTACCAGAAAAAAAGTTTAAACCCATGTGACCATATTAATAGATGTAGAAAACCACTTGCAAGCAATTCAACATTCATTCATGTAAAACTAATTTTTGGTGGTAGAATTCAGAACTGTAGTTTGCTATGGTGGTGGAAGTGGTGGCAATGGAAATTGATTGGAAGAGGGCACAGATCAACTTTAGTTGCCAGAAATGTTCTTTATCTCTCTTGTGGTTATATATTGTATACATTTATCAAAATTCATTACTTTATATACGTAAGAGCTTACATTTCACTGTATGTAATTTTTATCTCAAATAATAATTACTGTAAGTGCCTTGTAACCTGAGATTGCCTTTTATAGAAGAATTATATGAAATAGTAGTGATATTAAAATAGTAGAAAACTTATAAATGGATTTTTTTCTAAAAATCTAGGTTTTGATGTGGGTCAAAACGTGTGCGTACTTAGAATTTTAGGAATCATGTATAGGAAAATGAATAACCTAAAATTGTTGATTGAACTTTTGAGAAAAAAATGGCAATCATTAAACTTAAAGGTTCAGGCATTCTTTGAATTCACTTAGGAAATATATCTATGAAGTACCTTGTGATATTATTGGCACCAAGGAATGCAAAATTATTTCCTAATTCCTTATTCCATTTTAAATGAGCATAGATTGAAGAAATTCTTCAGATAATCATGGCAGCCATTCTACTAGGTGTTAAGTGATATTCCATTGTGGTTTTTTTTATTTGCATTTCTCTGGTGATATTGACTACATTTTCATGTACCTTTCAGCCATTTGTAGGTCTTCTTTGGAAATATATCTGTTCAGATCCACAGCCCTTTTTTTAAAAATTGGATCGTTTGTCTTTTTACTATTGAGTTTTATGATTTTTTCATGTATTTTGTATAATAACCCCTTATCAGATACATACTTTTCAAATATTTTTTTCTGATTTAGTAGGTTGCCCTTTATTTTGTTACTTGTTTCCTTTGCTGTGTGGAAGTTTCTTAGTTTGATGTAGTCCCACTAGATTTTTGTTTTCCCCCCCTTTTTTTTTAATGTCAAATCCAAGAATACATTGCCAAAAGTAGTGTTGAGGTGATTACCCCCTATGTTTTCTTCTAACAGTTTTATGGTTTCAGGTCTTAAATGCAAGTCTTAATCTATTTTGAGCTAATTTTTGTGTGTGGTATAAGAGTTTCATTCTTTTGCATGTGTCTCTCCAATTTTCCCAATACTATTTAAGAAACTATCCTTTTTCCATTGTGTACTCTTGGTTCCTTTGTTATAAATTAATTGACTATACATATGTGTCGTGCGTTTCTTTCTGGGGTCTCTATTCTGTTGCTTGCATTGACCTATGTGTCTGTTTATTGCCAATACCATACTGCTTTGATTACTATAGCTTTGTATTATAGCTTGAAATCAGGAAATATGATGCCTCCAGTTTTGTTCTCCTTTTACAAGATTGCTTTGGCTATCCAGGGTCTTTTGTGGTCATACAAATTTTAGGATTGTTTGTTCTACTTCTGTGAAAAACAACATTGTAATTTTGATAGGGATTGCATCAATTTGATCTGCAGATTGCTTTGGGTAGATGAGCATTTTAACAATACCAATTCTTCCAACCCAAGAACAGGACTATCTGTCCATTTATGGATTTGTTTGTTGTTTACATTAATGTACTTTTCAGTGTAGAAATATTTCCCCTTCTGGGTTAAATTTATTCCTAGGTATTTTATTATTTTGATACAATTGTAAATGAGATTATTTACTTAATTTCTCTTTCTGATAGTGTGTTATTAGTGTACACAATCACAATTATTTTTTTTTATTTTGACTTTTTACCCAACAACTATATTAGTTGCAGCAGTTTTTTGATGGAATCTTTAGAATTTTCTATATATAACATTATGCCATCTGAAAAAAGAGAATTTTACTTCTTCCTTTCTGATTTGGATGTTTGTTGTTTCTATTTCTTGTCTCATTGCTCTGGCTAGGACTTCTATATTGAATAAAACTGGCAAAAGTAGACATACTCGTCTTGTTCCTTATCTGAGAGGAAGAGCTGTCAGCTATTTATCACTGAGTATGATGTAAACTGTGGAATTATTTGTTGAATAAGAAAACAGTAGTTCTGTGATTTACCAAAAAGTTTTGGCTATTTTGTCTTACAAAAGTTAAACGTATTTACTAAAGAATGCCTTATAGCATTTACTGTCACAATAGGCATCATGATTCCCAAAAAGGGACAAATTTTCTTCTGGAGAATTAAGGTTAATATTTTTTGGAAGACGCGTTAGGAAATGTGGCTCTGTAGAGTTTTATAAAGTGGGAAGAATCTTTTTTTTTTAAATCTTTTAAAGAGAACACCTTGGTATAAAATCACTGTTGTCTTATTTTTGCTACTTACATAACTTGTTACTTATCCAACGTGCTATTATTTTGGTACCCAGTGATGCAAAAATTTGCACAAAAAAGAGTACAAATTTCTCACTGAAAACAAACAAACAAACAAACAAAAAACAAAAAACAAAAAAACAAAAAAAACCAAGCAGCTGAACTCAGAGCAAAGTTCTCCCAAGAAACGACAGATAGTTCATATCTACAGTCCTAGGATTGTCAGAGATGACAGGGCAAAATGATTTTTAACACTAATTTCAAGCAAATAAATTTTCACTGTAAATTCAAAAGTGTATAACCATAAAAAGGTATGGAATTTTTATTGAATTAAAGATTCCATTGAAGCATGCTTAAGTCAAAAGGAAGGGACTAAGTTTCTGAGCCTTGAGTAGATCAGAGGAGAACAATTGTGACAAAGTAAATCTTTCATACTCATCTATAAGTACTAGAAAATAAATTCTGCTGGCATCAATGTATAATCAGTTTATACATTGTAAGCTAAAGACCTAAATAATTGTAATAATTTTCCTCAGAGAGATATAGTAAGTATGAATTAGATCATGAATACAGAGCTCTTTGTATGTATCTCATCAGTGGTTATGTTCATGTAAACATGAAACATTCAGAAACAGTAAATCATTAGTATTTTTTAAGTGCCAGGCACTATACCGTGGGCTTCAAGATGCATTATCCCACTCTGGCATTCTGATAGAACCTAGGGAAAAAAACTAAGTCATTTATTTTATTTACCATTAGAACTAAGCCCACACCCGATCTGCTTCTGAGTGTTAACCTTCATACAATTTGCCAAAGTCTTAATAACTTCTAAGATGATTTTTTTTTTATTCTAGTACTATTTGACATCTTAAGGTAGAATCCAACTAGTTTTATGACGGCACTTTCTTTTTTACAAAAGAAAGCTGATTTTTTTAAATTGAATTTTCAAAAGGAGCCAACATTATTAACAGCTATTGGTTAACAAGATTTGTCCCAGTTGGCTAGAATCTGACCATTTACATCAGTAAAGATCTTTCTTTAAAAACCTATTGCAATCTACTTGACTCATGTAACATAGAAGGTGTACAGATTTTGCTTATTTTTTATTTGGTATCCTAGACTTTAATCTCAGTGGCTCATAGATCATCTTAAAACTACCAGAAAAAGAAATTATTTATCTAATTTTAAAACTGTGTCTTTGGACTAGGAAATAGTAAATGTTTCTGTTCCTTCATTTATAGCATGTCTTGTAAAATTGTGCACAAATAGTGAAAAAATGGACTATTCAGATTTATTGCCTTTAAAAAAGGGATTAGAATGTGTACATATCAAAATTCTTTAGCTCAAAATATCCTGAAAGTAGCAACCTTTTCAATTATTCTTGCCAATCACCAATAGTAACTGTGTTTTGATTGCATCAGAAACTGCCTTCCTCTCTTGGTATTCTTTTGTAGCTGTTTAAGTAGATTTATTCCATGTAGTAATCCTTATTTTCATCACTGTCAAATGCACTCTACACTTGGATGGATAAAGTTAGATGACAGAATAATATTTCTTTGATTACAGTTTTCACAAAAGGTGTCTTTGGTTGTATGTCCTCCAACCTGACTATTGATTGATTACATCCCAACTCTTCAATCGTCTTCACCTTCATTTTCTCCCAGTGTTTTTCAAAACTCAATTTTAATAAGAAACTTCACTGAAAAAAAATGTTAGTTTTATTCAGTTTATACACATGCCTATAAACTAAGAGACAGAAAGTGCCCACATGCCTTTTGTCAGTAATGAATGACTATACAAATTCCCTGGTTTTGGAAACAGTGATAAAGCCATTGGTTTCTTTCCCCAAATCAATCATTAGACTTTTGTATTTTCCTGATTTCTTAAAGGACAATATCTGTTTGCCATTTTACTTATGGGAAACCCAACTCCCCATTATAGAAATTTTTATAGTACAGTTGATTTGGATTCAAATAATAGTTAAAACAAACACACATTTAACACTTTTTATATGCTAGTTACTATTCTAAGACTTCACCTTTATCACACGTATATCATTAATACTACCCCAAATTCTATGAAGTATGCTCTATATCTTTCTCCATTTTACAAATGATGACAATGAGGCTCAGATCTGTAACTACAATGGTGATTAAGAAAATTTTCCAAAAGGTGAATGGATTTAAAAACAAAACAAAACAAAACAAAAATCAGCTTCCAATGTCACACATCTACAGTCTTAAATAAATTAGTATCTTTGCAATTTGAGTCCAGAGCCTATAGTCTTAACTATTACATTATATAAAGTGTTCAACACACTGCCTAGAGCACAGATCATTATCAGTACAAATGTTTATTCTTACTTTTTTCACCTTTAGAAACCCATGTAATCAATTCTTATAAAGGTTCTTTTATTTATCATTGTTACTATCACATTCTTTAAAATTTCCAACGCAGATGGTCATTCTCCAGGCCTGAACAAAACCGGCCCTGAACCACCCATGAGTTTGCTGCAAAACAGACAAAATCTCAACACACTAGGACTTCTATTTGCAAATCTTCTAGGCCATCAGATATATTAAAATCCTGAACTGGCGGCATATATGGAAGATTTGGTAGGATTTTACCCCAAGGGAAGAGAAAATGGTGACTGGAAGAAAACATTTTGAATCTTTGTTGAGATAAGAGAAATGTAGAAACCTGTGATTTTCAGAACCAAATTTTTCTTACATGCATCTTTTGTGACAAAAGTCAGCGATTTCCAAATAACATTCCAGTTTGGTACATTCTTTCTCAGAAGATTATCATGAAGATGTTAGAATAGGAGAGAACTTGAATTTAGCTGTACAAAATTTAATAAATATTTGACTGCCTCTGATATGCATTATTTTCACTTATTCGTTAAGAAAGAATTTAGGTGCTACCAGGCATTAAAGTAGGTGCAGATATAGAATAACAACTTATTTACTATGACTACTCTTAAAGGATTATCGGATATTGGAAAAGACAAATAAATAAATATAAATAAACAGATAGCATGATTATAATGGACAAAGGCCATAGTAAGTGTATGGTTGTACAAAGGATGGACAGCCATTTATCTTTGAGAAGAGGAAGTAGGAAACAGAGGTGAGAAATGAGTGCTTTAGAGAGAGGGAACATCCTATGCAAAGGCCCTTATTCTAGAAAGCATCTAAAATATATGGTGTGTTTGTTTCTGGATTCTCACTTCTGTTCTATTGGGCGGTGTGTCTGTTTTTCTGCTAAAACCATGCTGTTTTGATTGTTGTGCTGTAGTAATAATTTGCAGTCAGGGAGTGTGACCTTGTTCTTTATTCTCAGGATTGCTTTGGATATTCAGAGTCTTTTATGATTCCATACAAATCTGATAATTTTTTTTGTTCTAATCACTTAAAAAATGTCATTGGGATTTTGATAGGGATTACATTAAATCTGTATATTGCTTTGGGTAATATGGCAATTTTAACTATGTTCATTCTTCCAATCCATGAACATGAAACACCTTTTCATTTCTTTGCATCATCTCCAATTTATTCTAATAATGTCTTGTAGTTTTGTGTGTACAGGGCCTTCTCATCCTTTATTAAGTTTATTCCCAGACATTTTATTATCTTTGTTGTAATTGAAAAAAGGAATTTCTTTTTCTTTTTTTTCCCTGAAATTTATTGTCGATATATAGAAACACAGTAAATAGAAGACTGGAACCAATAAATTGCATAAAAGGAAGCACACGTACTAAACTTATGGAACTTGGGTTTAGAGAGGAGTTTATGAATTTGACCTTAAAGCAAGGGAAGTAAAAGCAAAGATAAATTAATGGGATTATATCAAACTAAAAAAATTCTGCACAGCAAAAGAAATCAGCAATAAAACAAAGAGGCAACCAACCAAATGGGAGAATGTATTTGCAAACAACACCTCTGATAAGGGGCTGATATCCAAAATACATAAAGAACTCATTTAACTCAAACAACAACAAAAAAACACAAATAATCCAATTAAAAAATGAGCAGAAGATCTGAACAGACACTTTTCCCAAGAAAGACATACAAACAGTCAACAGATATATGGAAAGATGCTCAATTTCACTAGCTGTTAGGGAAATGCAAATCCAAACCATAATGCCATACCACCTCACACCTGTTAGAATGGCTATTATCAAAAAGACAAGTAGTAACAAGTATTAGAGAGATTGTGGAGACAAAGAAACCCTCATACAGTGCTGGTGGGAATGTAAATTGGTACAGCCACTATGGAAAATGGTATGGAGGTTCATCAAAAAATTAAGGATAGAATTTGTATACAACCCAGCTATCCCTCTTCTGGGTTTCTATCCAAAACAATCTGAAAACATTTTTCCATAAAGTATGTACCCTATTTTACTGCAACATTATTCACTGTGGCCAAGACTTGGAAACAAATGAAGTGTCTCTCAATAGGTGATTGAATAAAGAAGATGTGGTACATGTATACAATGGAATATTACTCAACCATAAGAAAAGATGAATACTGCCATTTGCGACAACACGGATGGATCTTGAGATTATCATGCTAAGCGAAATAAGTCAGACAGATAAAGTTCAGAACCATATCACTTCATTCATATGTGGGATAAAAAACTGAAAGCCACAAATGAACAAGACAATGAAGAAACAAAAATTCATAGACACAGGCAATAGTTTAGTGGTTACCAGAGGATAGGGGAGAGTGCAGTGGTAGAAGAGGGTTAAGGGGTAAAACATATGGTAATAGAAGGAGAATTGCCTTTGTGTTGTGAACACACAATGCAGTATATAGATAATGTATTATAGTATTGTACACTTGAAACCTATGCAATTTTACTAATAAATGTTACCCCAATAAATTTAATAAAAATATACGTAGCATGTCAATACCTTTAACTTCTGAGTGATGTACTTCAATTTCCTTTTCCAGTTGTTTGAACAATATGTCTCCAGTAAAACTTTCATATTTAGAAAATGACAGATAACTTATTCTCTCTGTACAAGCTCACACCCTTAGAGTAGTCTTTCTCTACCCAGATATTATCCTCAGAATGTCTGTACTTGTTAACACTCAGTATTGCATCACATGCTACCATAATTCTTCTTGTCTATAATTTGGCATCAAGGTTAAAGCCATTATATAATGTGTTAGTATTGTAATTAACTCAAAATGATTGAAGCACATTTTTTAATGTCCTTAAAAAACAGAATGAAGTTTGCCAGGATCACAATTTGACAAAATATGTTGTGATAAAAGAGACATTTGGGTGGTACTTGGAAAATATATTATCTTTCATTTTCTAAGAAATGGTATGAGATAATTCTGTTATTTCTTTAGAACTCAAATGTTTAATACCTTATTAAAGATGGAAAACAGTCTCTTTCCTGATGTAAACTACCATAGAGTTAACACCCGAGTGTGTGTTGAATCAGATGGAATGTTACTACCTGGCATTTGGGCTGCAATACTTGAATCGGTGAAAACTTGGCCATGAGTTCCCTGAAAGTTTAAAAAAAAAGTTTCTGATCACTTTAAAATATTCATAACTTATCTTCCATAATAAAATGTTTGTGATTGACTGTTAAATCAACTGATTTTTAAGAAAGTACATTTTTCCATACACATAACATTCAATTTTTATATGATTTTACTTTCTTTTTCTGAAGTAAATGTTTCTAAAAGAGGTTTGCAATTTGTTTTCAGTAAGACTGACTCAAATCCCTACCACACTAATCTGCTTTCCTCAGTGCTTTTTATATACTCATAGTTTTCTCTTAATAGCATCTTATCTGTTGTTTGGCTTTGTGTTTTGAACCTGCTGTTTGGTTTTAGGCATACCAGTTCTTAGGATATTGCAAAGGAGGAGGTATGACAATGCTAATATAAAAGAGTACTATAATGCTCTTTCAAGAAAAAAATAAAATATCTCCTGGTAATTTAGAGACTTGCTCAACTTAATGAAACAAAACAAATCTTAAACAAGAGATTTTCTTGTTTCCTGGACGTTTTATTAATATTACTTAATGTTAAAGTTTTACCCTATGTTTGGTTGTCCCTGATTCGAACTGTTATCTTCATCTTACACCAGCTTGGATGCTATGTTACTCCTAACTGAGACAGCAGCGTCTTAGCTGGGATTTCTTTTAGGAGCAGCTCCCCGACCCTGGTATGTGCCTACAGAAGGACATGCTCCTTTAACACCACTCTCCCATATTATTCTCTTCTTATTCTCCTTCTGGTAGTGAGGGTAAGATACTTGAACTGAAACAGTGTGTTACAGAGACTACTAGTATCTTGTTATTTATTTTTCTCTTTCTTATTAACAGAACCTTAGTTTAATAGAATGGTGATGATACACGGTACTCAAAAACTATTTTGCACAGCCTCTCTTGCAGTGAGATATGTCAATGGAATGTGAAGGAAAGTCATTGATTGGGGCTTCAGGAAAGTCCATTTATGTCTTTACCCTTCCCATTTGCTGCCTGAAACACCAGCATGATAGATGGGGCTCAAGGAGGAAGATTCTGTATACCTTCGTGGAAGGAAGCAATACACTAAGGGTAGCAGAGGAGAAAATAGAAAGCAACTAGGTCCCTGATGACTTTTCAGAACTTCTACATTAGCTTTGAGCTGTCTAAACTTAGACTTTTTCTAGAATAATACCCTATTTTAATACGTGGTATCAAAATCTCTGTTACTAGCAGTCTAACACAATTTCTAAAGGATACACAGAGCAAATACTTGATTAATGAACAACTTCAATCAGTAAATCAACTGTGCCCATCCACACACTCCAATTCTGTGTCCCTCATCATGTATCATTAAATACAGGAGTCATTGAAATTTATGGCCCGCAGGTTTCTGAAGCAGAAGTAGACAAGAACCATCTCGAGCCACATGATGACATTATTAATGCTATGAAGGTGAAGACTAGAGTAATTGAAATGAAACAAACATTTATTCAGTTATACTACAGACTGGGGACTGTACTGTTAATCTCATTTGATAGAACTACTATGTGAAATAGGTATTATTATATTAATTTTTCCAGAAAAGAAAACAGAATCAGAGAAATTAAGTAACCTCCAAGGCCACAGAGTTCATTACTTCTAGAGCAATATTCAAATCTTGATGACACTCCTCCAAAATTCTTGTTTGTTAGGCTTTAGTAAATAACCAGGCAAAATATTAGGTGGTAAGTTGGTGCAAAAATAATTGTGTTTTTTGCAATTATTTTTAACCTTTTAAACTGCAATTACTTTTGCACTAACCTAGACAAAGTTCATCAGAGCTCAACAAATTGGAAAGGATAGGAAATCCTACCTTTTATTTCTCAGCAATGTGGCAACCTCTACATCTCATCAGGCCTGCTTATAAATCATAACATTCCCACATGAGCTGTAATAAAATTACATGAAGAAGAATCTTACTGAAGTGGAATAACAAGGACACCAGATGTGAATCAACTGGAGAAATGAATGAACATTTTATCCTTATTAGTCACACAACTCTAGATTTGTTAAGACACGAGCTTTTATAAAATCAAGCAGATTCTCCAATGTCTTGCTCCTGTACTCACAGAAAAGTGCTACACTTGCAAAATATGAAAAACAGGTCCTATATTTGTCAGTATTGATAAGAAAAGAAAATAACAAGGTCAGTAAGATATGCTGACTTGTGACTAAAAATATGAGCACATATTAAATTTTGCCACATGTGAGGACATGCTCAGAAATTGGGCAGGCACAGTTTCGTAGTTAATTGTCATTGCATTAATCAGTTCCCCTGCTGTTTCCTTTCATCTTTTTTGAAAGTGGTTTGTATTTAATTTGCCTTAGATGCTATAAAAATGCAAAAAGTATTTAGTGGATGCACATGGGTGGGGTGGGGAACAACTATGAGATCTTAATAATGCTCCTTGCAGTAAGGTTATTGATAAACTCTAAAGGGGAAGGGCTTGGGAGGAGTCACTCCCAGATTTGATTCTGGCTCTAAAAATAACAAGAGTTACTAGGGCCCAGAGATGAAACAAGAATTAACTATAGGAATAAGTTGAAGATTCAAGTTACTTTTTTGTGTTCACAGTAGGGCTCAAACCTCACAAAATTCAGTAATGGAAGGCAGTGTGGAGGTTCCTCAAAAAATTATGAATAGAATTACCATATGACCCAGCAATCCCTCTCCTGGGTATCTACCCAAAAAATTTGAAAACATTTATCGATAAAGACACGTGTGCTCCAATGTTCATTGCAGCTTTGTTTATGGTCGCCAAGACATGGAAACAACCAAAATGTCCTTCGATAGATGAATGGATAAAGAAGTTGTGCTATATATACACAATGGAATACTATTCGGCGGTAAGAAAAGATGATATAGGAACATTTGTGACAACATGGATGGATCTTGAGAGTATAATGCTAAGTGAAATAAGTCAGACAGAAAAAGCAGAGAACCATATGATTTCACTGATATGTGGTATATAAACCAAAAACAACAAAATAACAAGACAAACAAACGAGAAACAAAAACTCATAGACACAGACAATAGTTTAGTGGTTACCAGAGGGTAAGGGGGGTAGAGGGTGGAAGATGAGGGTAAGAGGGATCAAAGATACGGTGATGGAAGGAGAACTTACTCTGGGTGGTGAACACACAATGGGATTTCTAGATGATGTAATACAGAATTATACACCTGAAATCTATGTAATTTTACTAACAAATGTCACTTCAATAAAAACAAAACAAAACAAAAAAACTTTAGATAAAAATGAGATAAAGGTGAGACAGGCTTTTTCTGCATCTATTGAGATGATCATATAATTTTTATTTTTTATTCTGTTAATGTGGTGTTTCTCATTTATTGATTAGAGTTGGTTGGATCACCTTGCATCCCAATGATAAATCCCACTTGTTTATGGTGTATCATCCTTTTAATGAGCTGCTGAATTTGATTTGCTAACCTTTTGTTGAGGATTTTTGCATCTGTGTTCATCACAGATATTGGCCTGTAATTTTCTTTTCTTGTGATTTTCTTCTCTGGCTTTGTTATCAGGGTAATGCTGACCTTTTAAAATGAGTTGGAAGTATTCCTTTCTCTTCAAGTTTTTGGAAGAGTTTGAGAAGGATTGGCACTAATTTTTCTCCAAATTTTTGGTAGAATTCACCAGTAAAGCCATCTGGTTCTGAGATTTTGTTTGTTGGGAGATTTTTGATTACTGATTCAATCTCATTACTAGTTATATGTCTATTCAGATTTTCTATTTCTTCCCGATTCAAACTAAAAACCTGCACAGCACAGGAAACAATCAACAAAATAAAAAAGCAACCTATGGACTGGGAGAAAATATTTGCAAACAATATATTTTTTAAGAGGTTGATATTCAAAATATCTAAAGACATCATACAACTAAATAGCAAGAAAAAAAAATCTGATTGAATAATGGGCAAAGAACCTGAACAGACACTTTTTCAAATAAGACCTACAAATGGACAACAGGTACATGAAATTTTTCAACATCACTAATCATCAGGGAAATGAAAATCAAGCCATAATGTGATATTACCTCACACCTGTTAGACTGGCTGGCAGTCATCAAAAAGTCAAGAGATAATGAGTGTTGGAAAGGATGTGGAGAATAGGGAATCGTTGTGCACTGTTTGTAAGAAGGCAAATTGGTACAGCCATGATGATAAACAGTATGAAAGTTCCTCAAAAAATTTAAACTAGAACTACCATGTGATCCAGCAATCTCATTTCTAGAAATATATCCAAAGGAAATGAACTCACTATCTTGAAGAGATATCTGCTCGCCTATATTCATTGCAGCATTATTCACAATAGCCAACTTACAGAAACAATCTCAGTGTTCATTATCAGATGAATGTATAAAGAAAATGTGGTATATACTATCTATCTATGTATGTAAAAGAATATTATCCAACCATAAAAAAAGGAAATTCTGCCATTGTGACAACACGGATGAACTTGGAGGTCATTACACTCAGTGAAATAAACCAAAGACAATAGTATATAATATCATTTATATGTGGGATATAAAACAAACAAAATGTCAAACCCATAGAAGCAGAAACTACAATGAGAGCTAGGGAGTGATAGGAATGGGGTGATGTTGGTCAAAGAGTATAAACTTTCAGTTATAAGATGAATAAGTTCTAAGAATCTAATGTAGAACATGATGACTTTAGTTAATAACATTATATTGTATACTTGAAATTTGCTAAGAGAGTAAGTACATCTTGAGCATTCTCATCACACATATAAGGAAACTGTGTAAGGTGATAGATGGGCTAATTAACTTGAATTAGGTAAATATTTACAATGTATATGCATGTGAAATCGTTATACTGTACATTTAAATACACAAATTTATTTTTCAATTTTATCTCAATAGAGCTGGAAGAAATAAACAGGGATATATTGCTAAGAAATTTGTAAAAAAAGGAGCTATAATATTAACATGTATTATGTATACATGATACGGTGTTTCTGGCTAATATAGGGAATGAACAGATGGATTAATGAAGCAGGGAAATTTCAGAAATAGAACAAAGTGAATTTGATAAACTATGAAAAACTGATACAGAATATCAGTGAAGATAGTAAGTTAATTTTTTCAATCATTGGATAAGGACAAACAGATTTCCATTCAGAAAAAACAAAAAGACAGAATTGACCTCATATTTTACATTATATAAGAGGATAAGTTCCAGATGGACTGGATATATAAGTCCAAGAAATTAAGTTATACAAGAACTAGAAGAAAGCATGGGTGAATTATTTTATGCCTGGCTATAATGAAACCTTCCTAATAATGATTTAAAATTGGTAAGAAGTTATAAAAAGGAAATAATATATTTTATTAAGTAAACATTAAAACAATGAATGGAAAAAATGTCAAAGACAAATGAGAAACTAGGAATTTGCAATTTATATCACAGAGAATTAATAACTGTAAAATATAAAATGCTTCTAAAATAAGAAGAAAATATAACGTAACAACTTAACAAAAAAATGACATGAATAATTTACGTAAAAATACACAAATACTCATTAAACAAATAGAGGGATGTTTAAATTCACTCATAAAAAGAGAAGAATAAATGAAAACCACTGAGATAACATCTTACCTCTGATATTGAAAAAAATAAAACAAAAGAAAATGTTTCAAAATATACTCTGTTGGTGGGTATCCAGTCAAATACTTACCATTAGACAAAAAGAATGGTGGTTACCAGATGGTAACGGGTGGGGAGGTGGTACACAAGTGTAAAGGGGGTGAAATATATGGTGGTAGAAAGAAATTTGATTTTGGGTGGCGAACACACAATGCAATATACAGATGATGTATTATATAATTGTACATTTGAAATCTATGTAATTTTATTAACAAACACCACCCAACAAATTTAATAAAATTTTTAAAAAGGACAAAACTTGAAGTGCTCAAGCCAACATGGGGCAAGTTGAACAAAAAAAGTACTAACTATATTCAATTAAAACAGTAAAAATCCATTTAAAATAAGTTTATATTTATATATAAAAAACAAATAAAACTTCTTGGACACCATTAAATATTGCTGGAGCACCAACTCAATATAATGAGCATTAATTTACAGGAAAATAATCCAGCATTTATTTTGATATCCAGTATCAACTGCATTGGTGATAACCAAATAGCTTGACTAGATTAGGGAACACAGTACAAATTCCAACTAATAAATTCAAAAGGTGTGATTAAATTGAAATATTACCATTTCACCTCTAATGAAAAAAAAAAATTCATCCAGGCAAGTCATCAATGGATAATAGTAAAACTGTTAGTTCAATAGTTCATTGAGAACTTTAACCTGACTGTGGTCACCTCCCGAATTAACCAATGTTAACATCATTGATACAATGAGAAAATCAGATAATATATGCCTACTTATAAGATGTAATATCAGAAAAGCTGCAGATCTTATGCAGCATTATTGTACATTATTTGTGTTGTTGGTACAATGATGCTACATAAGATCTGCAGCTTTTTTGATATTACATCCTATAAGTAAGCATATACTTATGTGTTCATGTTAAATCAAATCAAACTGAGAGAAAATTCAGAGACTAAAGGGATAAGTTAAATGACATTTCAAGGAAGCAATCAGTCAAATACAAAATGTAGGACATTCACTGGACACTTAATACAGTTTCTAAAAGAACAATATTGTATGCATGAATAACAATAGATTAGCAAACAGAAAAAGAAAAACTGTTCTAGACTGACAGGTACTTAAAATATTGAAAGGAACATAAGAACCAATTGTATAACTTGTATAAATTGTCTAGATCCTGCTTTGATTGAATTGACTATATAAGGGCAATGTTTGCCAATTGGGATAATTTGAAGCAGGCTATTAGACAAGGCACATTATTAATTTTGTTAAGTGTGATAATGGTATTGGATTATTCAGGAAAAATTCTCTGTGTTTTTGAGATGCATATTGAAATACAGAGGGTGCCAAAAAAAATGTGTACACATTTTAAGAAAGGAAAACTGTATCAAAATTGTAATACTCAATATATACTGATAACAAAAGATGAATCCAAGTCACATTTGACTTCTGTAATTATAAGAGATGCTCAAAGTGGTTACCATCCACGTGCGGACACTTTTGATAATAATAACGAACTACCGCTTGAGCAACGTTGACCAAAGTGTCCACTTGTACACATTTTTTAGCACCCCCGGTACTAATGGGTGAGTTGACATGGTACATGGATTTTGCTTTGAAGTATTCCAGTAAAACGTTTTGAAAATATTCCCACAGTGAACCTGTACTAAATAAACTGCTTGTGAAGATAGAAAAAAAAAATATTTTTTAAAACTACGAGTAGAGGATGGATGAAGAATGGAAAAATTTGCCTTTCAGCTAGCTTCAAAATCTATCAACATTTTGCTATACTAGTTTTAGCTGTTCCCTACCACTATTAAAAAAAATGAAAAATTAAGACACACAAAAATGTTACAACTAATATTCAAACGATATTTGTGAGTGTATTTGGATATTTTCTTAATTTTTAATTGCTTTATATACATTCAATAAATGATTTAATTAATTTTGGGATCATTTTGAAGTATTTATTTATAGATCGTCTTTTAAAAATACTAAAATAGGTAGTTCCACAAACAGTTCCAAGACAGTTCCAGAAACATTTTTCTATCAGGTGTGTTCACTAGGCTGAGGAAACCAAGGGAGGCCCCTCAATGACTTTTTCATGAATCATTTAAAATAAGATCACATAAAACATTTGAAATAAAACGTGGAGAAGAAATCACTATGGGCAAAACTGTGTTGTGACGAGCACTGTATAATCTAGCACAAAACATCTATGATTTTATTATGCAGGTAGAAGCTTAGCAAATGTGTCCTGTGTTCTCGCATCACTACACACACTGAAATGCCAGAAGGTTTTCCTCTCAGCATGCAGACTCATGAAAACACAGTCTAGGACTTGGTAAAGTCTCCTGAAAATGCACACCCTGCTCAGGCACCAAATGACCTGAATGATTTAAGAATCATGTTGGAGCTTAGTGACTTAGGAAAACACTCTTTCCCTCTATCTTCTTTATCAAATCTATATCTTATGGGCTGCCAACACATTAAATAGATAAACTTTCACAATTTAATGTTTAAAGATAAAAAATGATGTTAATTATGGATTGCCTTTGGGCATTTTAGCTTGCATTTAACAATTTAACATTTTTACATCGTTTAGGCAACATATCTGGAGGGCTACTATGTTCCATGTTATTGTAACATCATCAGCCTGTTTTAACTTTTGAATCATAGGGTGATTTCCAAGATTATTTTAAGAGAAGCTCACCGATAGCACAAAGCAGCAAGTGGCTTGGGGGAAAAGCATGCATTATTGTATCTTTTATCCTGTACAAGTTTAGGAGTTAAGCTATAGTAGAACTAATAGTTACCGTTTCTTGAACTCTTCCTATTGATCCCACCCTGTTGTGAAATGTTTACACATAGAATTCCATGTAATAATCACAAGTTTTATAAACCAAGTACTAGTATTACCTTTTGCACTTCATATAGCACCTGGAACATCACTGCTGGTTAAAGTTTGTGAATAAATGCATAAATACATTGATGTGTGGGGAAAAAGCATATTCAGAAAGTTTCTGGTAAATATTTAATCTTTTCTAAATAACTTCTTTTCTTTTGGCTGCATTAAAAGCATATGAATCTAGGATGAGAATGTAATGAGGCATTTTGCAGTTGTTTATTTTATGTTTCTATTAAGTCACAATTGTGTTGAGTAACAGATGATCTTTACTATTTGATTGATAACTTGTGAAAAAAATTGATTTGGTGAAATAATCAAATTTGGCTTTGTTTTTGTAATTTCATTCTTAAAATTGAGATATTCTTGTATACATAGGGCTATGGCAAGAATATTTTTCTCCTGTGTTTTCTTTCATACTCTTTCCCTTTCTTTGTGGACCTGGAGTTTTGGATTCAAATTCCAAACTACTCTGCAATTGACAAGCAGAAATCACTGGGGTAGGAACCATAAAGCCTGGATCTGAAATTGAATCTCCCTTGGAATTTTGGAATTTTGTGATAAAATTCCAAAATTGATCCAGTCCAATTAAGTTAGCATGATATATCTTTCTACTATCTGTCTTTGTGGCCTCTACTCAGTTTTAGCATTTCTGCCAATGTTATTCAAACTTGTGTAAATGATTCTTTGTATGACAGATATAAGCTTTAATTTCTTTTCCAAACACTGCTGAAAAAGTGTTAGTATATATGTTACATTACTTTTTTTTCGAGTTACAAAAGTAATATATGCTCACTGTGATAAATTAAAATTGCCAAATGTCATATTACTAAAATTAAAATGCATAGATCTCCTGCCTTTTTGTCTGTTATATGTGATATATATATACACATATATATACATACATATATACCTATATATGGTTATGTATACATATGGTTATATAGAATTATGGTATTAAATAGTTTGGTTATATAATCTAATTAGGTAATCTTAGATACGTACAGTTTTTTTCACCACTTTTCTTCCTTAAATAACACTGATGAACAACCTCATATAATTTCCATGCCTAAAATATTTCTTTATTAGAAGTAATTTTTTGGATTAAATTATAAGAACCACATTCAAGCTTTTGTACAACCACCTTTAAAAGCACAATTTCTCTAATAACAGAGTAAGTACTATTACATACATTTCTTTTTCTTTTCTTTTATTTTTTTATATATTAATTTCAGGTGTACAAAACAACATAATGATTAGACACTGACACCCCTCACAAACTGATAACCCCCCGAATCTACTACCCCTCTGACATTGTATAGAGCTATTACAATACCATTGACTATATTCCCTATGCTGTACTTTACATCCTGTGATTACATACACATATACATGTAGCCAAAAAAAATGTATAAACATTTTAAGAAAGAAAAAACTATTAAAATTGTAATACAGTGAATGACGCCAGCATTCACTTGATTAACACCATCTTTTGAGCGAACGTCATACTACACATGGCTACCGTAATTCAATTCAACTTCGAAAAGTAATACACAGATAACATCTCTTAAAATGTGTACATTTTTTGGCACTACATATATATATATATATATATATATATATATATATATATATATATTCAATATTTATATATATACATATTATATATATTCAATATTTTTCAATAATAATATATTCAAAATGATTCTACTTGAACTTCAGGTGTACAATGCAGTGGTCAGGCATCTACACAGTCTATGAAGTGATGCCCCTGATAACTCCAGTATCCAATATCCATCTGGCACCCTACATAATCTTTACAACATTATTGATTACGTTCACTTCTTTAAACATTTGATGTACATGGACAGCTTTCAATGTTTGGATTTGTGTGTATGTTGACTGCTTGAATTTCACCTTTCCTAAGAGAAATTTTTTGTTGTTGAGTTTCTTATATATTTTTAATTCCATTATTTATAGAGTAATTCTCTCTATTTTCCAGGTTATCTTGTGGCTAGATAAAAATTGCCATTCTTCCATCTTCATTGTTTTGCACCATTTATCTATCAGAACTTGTCTGCTAGGAGACAGGGTGTCTAATACTATCCCAAGCAAATTAACTCTCTATTCAGATTTTTCCTATGATAAAATAAGACCTGAACTTCCTAACGTAAACACCTCTCTGTATTAGTATCCTTTGCTTTGTAGTCAAAATTTAATTTTTTTGTGAGTTTTACAGTTTTCTAGGAAAAACTAGGACTGCATAGCAGGCATCTCTGGTTCTGTAATCTTTATAGTAAACAGTGCTTTTGACAAAACTGCTACAGCTCGACTCCCAGGGCTGCAACTTTTACATACACAGTAACAGTTAACAGCCTGGTTACCAGGCCAAATCTTATGCTTTTGATGCTGCAAAGGCACATTAACTAATTTATATAAACCCATTTTCTTCGGATTATTAATTATTTGATCAACATGCAGTAGGCCAACCAACAAATTTTACAAGATGATTCACAATGATTCAACAGAGTTAGCCAGTGTTTTGCTGAGGTCTCATTATGAGTTGGCTATGAGAGTAAGCATTTTCACAGAGGTTATCTCAAAACATTCTAATCAGTTGTGGCAGACATTACACCCACTTTACTGATGAGAAAACAGATCTCACTGTGATGCATTAACTCCTCAAAGTCACAGTTGGTGAAGGATAGAGTTAAGATTTGCACACAGGTCTTTTAACTCTAAAGTTACCACTTTTTTCATTGCCATGTTCACAAATTGTTTTGTTCATTTGTTACTCATTTTAAAGATATATGTACTGAATATCAACTTATTGCAAGTCCTGTGCTTAGTACTGGGAAATAAAAAGAAGTATAATTAATTAATTAAATTAAATTAAGTAAAGTATCATGGATCTTACTTTCTTGGAATTAAATGTTTAGGGAAGGGAGACAAATAATCAAAATATAACACAAGTATTTCTAAGAGAGAAAGTAAATGAAAAAGGTCAGAAACTCAGATCTACATAAAGAAAAGAATATTGTAGAAGGAATAAGTGAAGGTATAACAAAAGATTTTATTTTTTATTCTTAATTTATCTAACAGTTTTTTTTCAACAAACAACAACAATGTATATACATATGAAGTGAATGACAGCAATGATACAAGAAATGGAAGCAGGGAATTAGGAATATTTTATTCTAAGAAAATTTTATTATCTGTGAAGTGGTAAAGTGCTGTTTGGAAGTGGATTGGGATTTGGAAGTGGATTGGAAGTGGTTGTAAATGTTCATTGAAAACTCTAGGGCAACCACAAAAAAAGTTAAGGAAAAAAAAAGAAGTATAATTTATATGCAACCTATAACCCTATCCTCACAAGTACGTAGTTTTGATAATCTCATGCATTTTCTATGAATCCAGCCTGGGTGCCTGGATTTCTGCCTTAGTGTCTACTTTCTCTGCTTCTAGTGGGTGTGATGGGGCCATGAAGATCTTACCCAGATGCAATAGGTCCATACTACCCAACAACATCTTCATTCAGCTTTACATAAAAAACATGCAAATGATCCTTGGTTGGCCCTATGCATTGTCACTGCTCGTATAATACTGCTCATGACTAGACATAGTCATGGTATAAGTTGAACCTGAATTTGCAAATTCCACTGGATATAGTAAGTTGAAATACTGCCATCCAATCTCTTCCATTTTCTGGAGACTAACTTTTCCCTAATTCCCATCCTACTCATTTTCTTATTTCCCAGTAGGCCATCACTGAACATCTTATGGAATCCATGTCAGGTATGGATAGATTTTGGTATTCACAGGAAAAAAAAAATGAGGTAATAATCAAAATTAAAATCAAATGATTGTTAATATCTCTGAATCTTACTATATGTCAGAGATTTTTCTAAATGTTTTACATGTATTAATTCATTTAATTCTCACTACAACCATATGAACTATCCTAATTTTACAAGTGAGGAAAATAACTGACATATGAAATCGGTTTCTCCTTTTGAGGCTTCCCTTTTCAACTTGTCATACCTTATTCATGTTTAGATAGAAAAGAGTGTTTTTAAAATCAGCATTGTACGTGGATATCCTTTCTGCTTACTGCAATCATGAATTACTCCGTACTTTTAATTTTTCTTAGCACTTTTATCAAATCTTATGTAATTTGTGGCCAACTTTTTCTGCTATTTTGAAATGTTCTTTGAATTTATTTTTTCTAATTATAGCATTTCTTGTTTGTACAGCTTATTTCCTTTTATAATTCAAACTCATCTTTAACTTATTTTGCCTTCACACTAGTTTCTTGAACTTGATTTCCTTTCCTCACAATAAATGTATAATAAAAATTTAGTGCATTCCACCATGTTGAGCCACGTTTCCTTTTTAGAGACTCTTGCTTCAGAATTATTTGTATACTGTGCAAATAGTTTGAGATAAATGTTTGACAATGTCCAGAATTATGTCCTGGCTTTCATTCTGGAAGATTTTAGGTTCTTCTCTCTATCCCGATTGTGTCAATATTTCAATAAGATATAATTAGCTGTAGGTTATTTTTTGTTCATTATACAGGGCTTTAAGTGAGTTCATTCAATCAGGAAATTTCTATCCTTTAGGCTGGGAAAAATTTCCCTTTCTCAATAATACTGTCACCATCTCAATCTCCTTTGCTTTCTGTTTCTGAAATTTATATTAGTCAAATGTTTGCTATCTTGAGTAATTTTATTTCTAATTTTTATGTTTTTCTTTTTCTTGCCTTGACCATACTTCCTGGGACTTGGAAAACCCTCTGGTTTATGTTTTCTTTAAAATATACATCCTGGGGGAGAATTCTCTTGTCTGCTCAGCGTATGAGAGGATACCTGGGGGGGTTAAGTGATTCTTACACAAGTATTCATACATGAGTCCCATTTTCAATCACTCTACCTCTCTTCATATTTCTAGATTTCTTGGATGTTGGATTCTCCAGGGTGATTCAGCTGGAAGCTTATTTGATTCTTTCTTTAGGGACACTGGCATTAGCTTTTCCATTTTGTCTGAGTCAGGGGGGATTATTTAACCTCTTTTCTGACATTACATATTGTGTTATGGATTTACAAATACTATTTCCTCATTTTGAACATGAAGTTAGTGTTCCTCCTTCTTATTTTTCTTGACATTTTAGAGTGACTTTTAAGTCAGGATTGTCAAACATATTGAGATGTACCACTTTCAGCTGACCATTTCTATTTCCCTCTTTCTTATCTCCAGGGCTCGGTATTTGCTAGTCTTTCTTTAGAGAAAAACTTACGTTACACGCATAGCACTCTACTTCTCTATCACAACAATAGTCGTATTTGGTGGTTATTGTCTAAATGTTTGTCTGAATAGAAACTTGTAGACCGCATAAGACCAAACATGCTATGTTTGCTATCGTCTCCACTAGCACAATTTCACTCAATACATGTATGTTCAAAGGATTAATTTTTTATTTTTAATTCTTTTCTTCATCCTAACATGAACCAGTGGAAATGGAGAGGATTCAGGTTGATGGCTCCAGGCAGGATTTCTGTCATGTCTTGGATTCACACTCCAGAAAGACAACATAAGAGCCAATTAGCCATGCCATCTCTGCATATGGCTGTCACCATATGCCTCAGCCTAAAGTCAATAGGCACAAATGTACCATCATTTCTTCCTGGAATTGTGGCAGTGTTCATGCATCTGTTATTGTCTTGGATTTATTATTATTTATTCCTATTTTATAGATTGCCCTAATTAACCCTTTAGGAGAAGATCTTCATACATATTATTTATCTTGGAAATTGTGCCTATATATTTTTTTTCATTTCTCCGCTCCTTCATTATCTTCTTTCACTTGCCAAACCTTTACTGCTGTTTTTTTTAAGCAAGCAAACAAACAAACAAATGAACAACTCTCACTTGCCTCCTCAGAAATTGTTTTTGCCTTACTCACCTTCCTAGAGGATTTCTTCTATCTGAATTCTTTATCCCCTTCAATAAATCAGAGTGTAAAGATGTTTCCTAAATGCTTTCCCTTTTTTATGTAGGCAGGAAGTCAGCCTTCATTTACAGTGTTTGGAATAAGAAATAGCCCCATGCAGGAAGATAAATGTAGTATATCCCCTGGTTTCTAGGAATAGTTCCACCTGTGCTCATATGAGTCTTGCTGACCATGTCTGTCCAGAGGGGATAAGAGGCCATGTGGCAGCAAAGGCATTTTTAAGCCTTTCAGTCTTCCCTTCCCTGCCCCCTTAACCATTCTTAATGTATTGACAATGTATGCCCGTGTACTAAGTATTGTTTTCTTCAATAAATACACTAGTATGCATGGCTTTGCAGATGCGTACCAGCAAATCTGAAAAACTCTCTGTCTCACCTCTAATGGTCCTATTTGGTTGTGCCTACTCACCAGGGGATTCTAGCAGGTCACCTTTTTCTTCTATAAGATAGGACTCTCAAAACTGTAAAAGCATTCACCTTGCTACCTCTCTCGTATGAACTCAAACAGCTTTAAATTATGTGATTTTTTTTTCACCCTTTGAAAGCTGAGTCTGAAAAATAGAAGGATTTACAATGGCCTTCTGTTGCTATTTCTTTGTCCTGTACTATTAAGAATGCGGCTGTAGCTCACAAGGATGCATGGATTTCCCCTTTGGCACATTTATCTACTACAAGTTATCACTGGGTGAGGGTACAGACAGGCACTCTCCTCAACGATTTTCAACCTGCTGTTAGAGGGCTCACTAGTTGGCTTAAATAGACCCCGAGATGATTAAAGATTTATCATTATAGCATTTTTCTCATTTCTCCCAACCAAACTAGAAATGAGTTGACAGAACGAGAAACCTGGATTAGTAAAATAAACAGGTATTGTCTGTGTAGATGCACAGAAGGAAATCACTTTCTTTGCCCCAAATGATCATCTATTTGTTATCTAGAGAATACAGAGAATGTAATTATTATTTTTAAACATTCTACAAACAAGAGAGCCCCAATGAACAAGGAGAACAAAACATGCTCATCTTGCATACCACCTTCCTCCGATCAAGGAAGCTGGCATTTGTCCTTCTCCCTTTGGGGACTTGCCCTTGAAAGCCATTAGCCAAACTGATGCTGATGCATCAAAAGGAAGCAAAGAAGCCCCAAGTGCCACCTTCTTTGCTTTGAGCTAATTGTCAAGTGCTGCAGGGTTACAAAAGGAAAAATATTTTCCTGACCTCTACAAGGTTGAGCTTATTTTCTGAAGCGTGAGATTTGATTACTTTTATTTCTCCAAGTAGAATCACTGACACAGTTTGTCAGAAAAGGAGTTGAGCTCTTTCTTCTGTTTAAAGAGCTAAGCAAGATTTTTAAAGCTGTGGCTTTCACAGAATGATTATTGTCTGGGTGGTGTAGCCCTGGTTTTCTATCGAGTCTGCTTGTGGTTGCCTATGTTGACTGACTTTGCTCTTACAGTATTGATCCACATAATCTTGCTTTTCTAAACACTGTCATGGGGACTAGATTAGAAAATGTTGTGTATGCACCAGAAAGGTGGAACACTATTTTGGACAATCAACTTTCTACTTCTTGTCCTATTTTCAGCTCTATTATATTGGGGGTAGGAGAGATAGGTCTTAAACAGAAATTCTGTTTCTCTCCTCCCGATCCATGGTTTAATATAAAAAGTATGTATATAAATGGCTTTGCAAATCATACAGGACTATACGAATAGTCTGGGCTCATTGGAATAGTTTTGGTACTTATTAAGTGCTAGTGCCTTCAATTGATGTTATAATTAGTGTTAAATGTGTAATTGTCTTTAACTGAGTAATTTGGGATTCTAGCAATGCCTCAAAAGATTGGTAAACTCTTTCACCAGAAAAGGTATTTATAGACCATCCAGTAAATTCTTTCACAGTCACCCTATCCAAGTTTTTATCCAGTTTTCCCGTGAATTATTCTTGAGAAAGGAAGCTGATTACTTTTTTTGAGGCTATCTGTTGCTATTTCAACAACCAATGATGTTATTGACATATTATTAGTCATTATTAGGTTCTTTCATACATGAAGCCAAATCTGCTTCATTTTCACTTCTACACTTGCGTTTAGCCCCATGAAATCATAAGTAATGAGCTTCTCCTTTTTGCACAGTATGTTACTATATGTTCAGTACCTGTTCACCTATTTCTCATATAATATTTGCATGGCATGTTACTACTTATACAATGTACTGACATAAATGATCTCATTTGATCTGCATAAGAATCTTATGAAGGGGATGGTATTATTATACCAGTTTTATAGGAGTGAGTAGATACTGGGCCTTAAAGGGGCAAAGCGATGTGTCCAAAACTGCTCACCTCTCACATAAACAACAGGGGTTCAACCCTAATTCTTCTGACTCCACTACTAAGCTCTATTCAATCTGTAACAGTGAGGAGTTTCTGGACTTTTCACTGGTATTGGTATTGTTTCCTGGGTGATATCTACCACTTCCCAGCTTCTAGTAATGTGGCTTACAAAATTAAACACTTGGTTGTAACCTGTCCAGTGCAGAATTTCGTGAGGTGATCACGGCCCTGCCTGATTGAGAATGGTAGTATTTAGTCAGTCCAAGGTCACATTGCCTTCCTTAGGCTCCCTTCACATTGTTGACTTATGCTGAACATAAAATGAACTTAGAGCTTGTTGTCATGAGATTATTAACAATTCATGACTCCTTTTTGTTGAAATTACACAGTTAATTTTGAAATACAAATTTCCACATACTTTTACATTCTTTTCCCAATAATTCCAGAATTTTTAAAAATTTGGCTCTGTGTATTCAGGTCATGGTACAACTGAAATGACATGCATTTTATTTGACATCTAACAGTCAGAGCATTTTCCAATGGCTTGCAAATTTATCTCCCTTTTCATATTTAATGTTCGTTCTCACCGAAAACTCAGTGAGCAAGAACAAACAATATATTTTCTTTTATGAAGACTTTTCAGTGTGCTAAATAAAAGGCTGGGAAATTCTAAGTGCTGTAAGTAGTTGATGATAGAGATGTATTGGGTTAGCAGCATTCTTCAACTATACTACTCAGACTTCTTTCTATTCTGCTTATATATAGAACCACCTAATAGATGAAAATACATACATGGGACAGCAATGAAAAAATTATAAATTGTAATCACGTTTACATTAAGTAATAATATATAAAAATAAATGCTTTCTACTTAAATGGTTCATTATTGGACTCATGTCTTGAGAGGCAATCAGAATTATTAGAAGGAGCCCTATACTTGGTTTCAAATTTAATAAGTGATATGAGATAGTTATAGTATAAAAAGAAACATTTTTTTTATTAACTGGACGATTTTTATGCTATCTTCATTGTTTAAGTTATGTTTTTTCCTATTTCTTATTGAAATTATTGTTTTTTAATTAAATTATGCCTATTTCTGCTCTGCTAAGGGAAACTGAGCCTAATACTGGACCTGTGGATGAGCACCCTTCCAGTGTCTGGCTAAGGATAGGCTGTGGAAAAGGGAGTGAAACCAAAATAAGGGGAACTGAAGCTCAAGAGAGAATTGAGACCATTTGGGCAATGGCCTATCTCCTCCTGGATAATTTCCTCTTGGAAGATTTCTCTAAAATCTGGTTAGGGTGTGTGGGGATGGGGGTGGGCATGGATTTAGCTTCACAAAGGGAGGATATTTTCCAGGTGAAATGAAACCACAGAGATAATCTTCTAAGGTATTAGCATCACTTATGAATCATAGCCAGTATTAAGAATCTAGTCTGTGCTCATTTTTGACCATTTTATAATTCCTTAAATTGATTGCCTATAGCTGGTGTGGTAGGCTCTTAATAATAATGAATATTGAACCCAAAAGTTTTTCTGAACAATGGTCATTACCTACTACTTTCGTTCAGTGCCAGGGATCGCCTATGTGCGTGAGTCTTCTCCAAGTAGACAGGTAAACTCTAAAGTGCACATATCTCTTCTGTTCTTTTTATGAACCTCTCCTAAAGATCTATATGGATGGCCAGCACACAAGTGAAACAATGTATGCTGTGTAGGTTGTGAATCCTAAATAGCACGGAATTAACCCTAACAAATACTGACTGGGGTTGAGCACAAGTTTTGGTAACACCCAAAGGTTTGTTCATCAATAAGACCCCCTAATGATTTCACTGATTATCAAGGTAGGAAGGCTCTCTGTGCTAGTAGGCGAGCACTGACACTGCTTATGAACTTCAGGATGTTTGTAAACTACATTCACCTAATATTTGGAAAATTTTGCCCCAATGTAGTTTGGATGTAAGCCAATCCTTTCACTTAGCCACTCCAGAGTAGGAGACAGATTCTAGTCCACCTCCAGATACAATGATGGCTCCATTATATTTCTTGCAATACCTGACATCCCGAAGGAAAACTTGTCATATCAACCATATGATGAATCTTCCTAAACCTGAAATGTCAAATCTCTCTAGAAAAGTTAAATACCATGTAATTCTCTACTGGACCATTCATCAATTCTTGGCCGCTGTCATTGAGAGATTAAATTCTAAAGGACAGAAGATATAGTAGCATTTTAAAAATATAAAGTGACTTCTGTATCAGAAACACTATTACCATAAAGGAGATCGTTCAGCTAGAACAGTCAGTTTTTGTTTTTTGTTTTTTTCAAGCTTGTGTCCTGAAACTCATGCAATTGTGAATGTTGGTTTATATACCCAGGTGAGCTATGATAGCTGATAACTTTCTCTATGAATCGGCATCTCTTTTTGTTCAATGATACATTTTGTAGAATTTGCATTCATGCCAACAGCTATTGTTTTCATACAGCTAGTATATATGCATTTCTAAACTAAAGATATTGCAGTTGGAATAAACCATAATTGCAAAAAATGAGCTGGTAAATTTCAGATTAACAATCCATTAGATCAAGCGTGGATTTCAGATATTGTTACCACTAACTCCTTCATTTTCTCAGTAAGTAAATCACCACAAAGTTTTGAAATGACTATTCAGCATTATGGAATCTCTGAATAGCAAAACTAGAACTTAAAACCAAGTTTCCTTAATTATTCAAGTATAGAGTTGAGACTTTATGAAAGGATGTCGGATGTCCTGGTGACATTTATATGGTAATTTAAGGGCACAGGCTGGGCTTTGAAGCCCTTCAGACTTGTTTTTGTATATTGGTCTTGCTGCTTACTAGATATATTATCTGGTAAATTACTTAAACTCTCTAAGCCCTAGTTTCTTCACATCTATATGTTTTGTAGATACAGAAATAAAAATATCCATCCTAGAAAGATGTTTCAAGAAGTAAAGGAGAATGACTCCATAGTACTGAACTTTAGGGTTTTTCTTTCTTCTTCTTTTTTTTTCTATTCCCAGGATACATACATTTAATAAACAACCAAAAAAATAAATTTGCATCCCAAGATAGCAGTCCTTCTCAGAAGTAAGTTTAATATTTATTTATTTACTTCTTTATTCAGCAATTATTTAATTTTCATAAACATTGTAATCTGAAGAGATGTGACCCCTGCTTTTCTAAAATTTATACTCCAGTGGGAGGGGTACTTTTTAGCACCCATTCCTAAAACATCCATTTCTCTCCTCAGGTCCTTTAGTCTACTCTGTATATGTGGTATACACCCCAAGACAGAAAAAAAGAAAAAAAGAAAATTTGTATGTATGCCTACGAGTAATTTTTATGATTAAATTAAGTTTACCTAAGTTCAGTGTCTGATATTGGGAATTAACTTTATGCTATTAACTATAGCATATGTGTTTAAAATTAGAGAAACTTTCAAAATGAAATATATTTACTCATAGTTCAGTCAAAATGCAAAGTTCTCTTATGGCAGCATTGACAAAAATGTTTTCATATTGTCTCTGAGAAAGTTCTGTGTAAGATTTTATAAGCGAGTTTTAATATGGTTTTTTATTAAAGTAACACAAGGATTTTTATGCATGTGAATTTATTTAAGTGCAAGGTATTTTATATGAACAAAACAAGACATTAGCGTAAATTTACTGGCCCCTAGGACATTTACACAGTTGTATTTTGTGGTTGTTGATATTTATGGAGGTCATTAATGTAAACATTGGGGGAGAAAATATTCACTTCAAATAAGGCAACATAATGAGAAACATGATCAATATGTACCACAAAAACATTTGCTTCAGGAAAGTTTTATTGGAGCGAGAAGCTTCGATTATCACAGTTGCCCAATTACAAAACAAGCGGGTATAAAATTCAGGAAATAAAAAGTGTTTTATACACACATTTCCTTTTATTTCACAATATTCTCCTCTCTTTATATTCTCAAGATAGTGACAAAATCACAAGTCATTTAAAAAAATCCCTCTGTCTATAACACAGGAAAGTTTAATCTCAGATTTTAAATGCACCTGTGTTTCACAAGGGAATCAAGGACTTTATTTTTGTGTTTGATTTCTGAAAACCTTTCTATTGTTATTTCTCTAGTAAAAATTTAGAATGTTTCCTTTAAGTGTATTCCACTTAGCCGGGAAGGCTGGGGCAGAAGCTGACAATTTTCCTCTTCATTGTGAAAGCTGGGAGCATGGAAGGCAGGAGCTGTAAAAGCCCTCATGCCAACACAAGGGGAGAACAACCAAGAGCCATGGGGGTGGGGGAGGGAGGCCCAAGTGACAGATGGGAGAGATCTGAGTCCTGGTGAGGTCATTTGGGCACTGAATCAAGCCATACCTGACGCTAGTACTACTTTTGAACACTGGACTTTTTAGTTACATCAGCCATATATTCTGTCTTTGTTTAAGCTAGTTTGAGTGAAGTTTTCTCTCAGGGACCTTGCATCTTGAGTGAAATGACAAAAGAACAACAACAACAAAAAGTCAGCCAGAAAGCATTCATTCCAGTAGCTTCCTGACAAGGTTATGGGTTAGTTCCTGCCCACAGACTCCTAGAACTGTTCTATTACTGTCTGTTTACATCTATTCTTTCACCTGGTTTTTCTTTTCTTTTTTTTCTTTTTTTTTTGCCTCCCTTCAATAATCAGGCTACCTGACAGCCTGTCGATAATTCATTTTCTGCTTTCAAAAAATATATCTATATATCCACATCTATATCATCTATATCTATATCATCTATATCTACATGTATATTCCAATTAAACTACAAAATGATATTTATCATGTCCATCTTAAAAGCATATATATGTATATAAAGTACTTTTTGTCAATAAAAATAATCTCTTTGGAGTTGAAGAGAGTTCCTTTCAAATACCTGCTTGTTTAGGTATTACCTCTGTGACCTTGGGGATATTACTAAATCTCTCTGAGTTTTATTTTCCTTAAATTAAAATGGGCTTTTATTTAATGATATTAAAATGATATTTTATTATGATACTTAAACTATAGAAATATAACTTAAAAACTTAGTGAAGTGCCTTATACGCGTAACAAGGTTAAGTAAATGCCAGTCATGAGATCAGATTTGTTGTCAATAATATATTTAATAGGCCCACAAGTCTATTTATCTACAAAAAAATGTGAGTAAAGGGAAAATCTGAGAATATAATATTCTCAACATGAGTTTCTGGTTTAATTTGGTATTTGGCTAGTGAATTCTGATGAAGTTTGTCATTATCTTCAACTGAGAAATGATCTGTTAACACACAAAAGGAAATGAAAATCCAAGACACCTAAAACTAAGAACTATAATACTATAATTTATGATGATAGAAGTAGAAAAGTATAATTCATTGTTGATGATATCTGTGGGGTTTCATTCAGGTTTGCAATCTGTATCCAATGCATGCATCACCACACTCTTTGCTTGAAAGCTGGAAGTGGAATGCCTCATTCCTTCTCAACTGCCTACCCAGCTTATAGACCCAAAGTCTACACTTATCAAAAAACTGGACAATGTTTCTTCTGCTTAAGTACTAATATTTGAGTCAGCCAGAACACTTGTTTTCACCTATATTTCCCTCCTTTTTATTAATTTTTTCTATGCCACTTTCAATATCAAAATACCTAGAAAATAAAAGACAATGAATGATAGTAGTTACAATTTAGTAAGTTGTGATACTTAGTAAGTTGTGATACTCCAGGATGATGGTTTTCCAACAAACAAGAACAGAAAATTAGTAATTCATGCAAAACTCTCCATATAACCCTCAACTGACTTTTTTTTTGTTTTTATTTTTTTAATTAAATTTATTGGGTTGACAATGGTTAGTGAAATTGCATAGCTTTCAAGTGTAGAATTCTAGGAGTATAATACATCATCTATATATCACATCATGTACTCACCCCCCAAGTCAGCTCTCTTTGCATCACCACATATTTGACCCCCTTTATGCTTTTCTACCATCCCCCCTACCCCTTTACCCTCTGGTAACCACTAAACTGTTGTCTGTGTCTATGAGATTTTGTTTCTTTAATTGTTTGTCTTGTTCCTTTGTTGCTTTCAGTTTTATATTCCACATATGAGTGAAGTCATGTGGTTCTTGACTTTTTCTGTCTTATTTCATTTAGCATAATAATCTCATGATCCATCCATGTTATCACAAATGGCAGTATTTCATCTTATGGCAGACTAATATTCCATCTTCTTTATCCAATCATCTATTGAGAGACACTTTGGTTGTTCCCACGTTTTGGCCACAATAAATAACGCTGCAATGGACATTGGGGTACATACATCTTTATGGATAAATGTTTTCAGATTTTTTAGGTAGATACCCAGAAGAGGGATTGCTGCGTCTTATGGTAATTCTGTTCTTAATTTTTTGAGGAACTTCATAATGTTTTTCATAATGGCTGTCTAATATATATTCCTACTAACACTGTATGAGGGTTCCTTTTTCTCCACAGCCTCTGCAACACTTGTTATTATTAGTCTTGTTGATGATAACCATTCTAACAGGTGTGAGGTGATATCTCAATGTGGTTTTGATTTGCATTTCCCTTACAACTAGTGAAACTGAGCATCTTTTCATATATCTGTTGACTGTTTATATATCTTCTTGGGAGAAGTGTCTGTTCAGGTCCTCTGCCCATTTTTTAATTGGATTACTTGTCTTTTTGTTGTTGAGTTGTATGAGTTCCTTATATATTTTGAATAGTAGTTCCTTAAGGATGGCGTTGTTTGAAAACATCTTTTCCTATTTAGTTGGTTGCCTCTTTGTTTTGTTGATGGTTTCTTTTTCTGTGCAGAAGGTTTTTAGTTTGATATAGTCCTATTCATTTATTTTAATTTTTACTTCTCTTGCATTTGAGGTCAAATTCATAAAATTCTCTTTGAACCCAAGATCCATAATTTCAGTACCTACACTTTCTTTTATGCAGTTTATTATTTTTCAACAAAGGAGCCAAAAACATACAATGTAGAAAAGAATGCCTCTTTAATAAATGGTGCTGGGAAAATTGGGAAGCCATATGCAAAAGAATGAAACTAGATTGCTATCTGTCACCATAGACCAAATTAACTCAAAATGGATCAAAGACCTAAACATAAGACCCAAAACAATCAATTAACATTTTGCTTAAAGTTGCAGTCAAAGTAACAAAACACTAAAGAGAAATGAGGAAAATCACAAGTATTAAAAAGAAGAAAAGTTTAACATTATGGACAGATGATAGGGTTGTGTAATTAGGAAACCCTACTGCAGTACTTTCCAACAGAACTTTCTGCAATGATAGAAGTTCAAATCCAGTCACAAGGCAAGGCCTGAGTTCAACTTGTTTGCCATCCAAAGCATTAGCTATTAACCACATTGGGCTATTAAGCATTTGAAATGTAGCATGTGTGACCAAGGAACTGAATATTTAATTTAACTTAATATTAATTAATTTAAATACCAAATGTGGAGAGAGTCTACTACATTGAACAGCAGTTCTTGAGAATTACTTAAAATTCCTTAGGATTAAAAAGAACATCAATGGAAGTCAATGGAAGATTTAATATCAATATTTATTAAGTGACGTTTCTCATACACTGTCATTAAGCAATTGAAATTATAATTGGAAATTTAAAAAATTCATTATTACATTAAAATATCCAAAACTTAACTATAATAAACTAAATAAAATGAATAATTCTCTTAGAACTAGTAAAAAATATATATATTTAGCTGAGAGTTTTGAAAAAGATTTGAATAAATGAAGAGAAATATGTATTTGGATGAGAAGGCTGAACATTGCAAATATGCCAGTTTCTGCTAAATTAATTTACGGGTTTAAGAAAATTTCAATCAAAAGTGCAATGAGATCATTCTTGGGAGTTAATTAATTTTTTAAAGTTGATTTATTTTACACTTGTACCTTGTATCACATTGTGCCTTTTTCTGCAGGGAGATTATAAAATCCCATACTTTAGAACTCAGACTTTACCTTGAGTCTGGATTTGGACAATGAAATATGGGTACAAAGAGTGTTCTGGAAGTCAGCTATGTTTCTTTTTCCTGAACCCTGAAGTCTGTGATGTTTGAGTGTGAAAACATCCAGAAGAACTGCAGCAAACCCTGTATAGATGTGTGGCATGAGCAAGAAACAGACTTTGACTGTTGTAAGGCTCTGAAATAATTAGAAATATCTATCGTTATTTCATTTGGGTTCAGCACATTATAGTTCATATTAAAATGCATTCTAAAACTACAAACATTATACCAATCTGGCATTGGTATAAGATCCAACAGATTGGTTATAGGAGCAGAATGTAGATCTTAAGTAGACCACAGAATGAATAGAGAAAAGATACTTTAAAAGGTAAATAAAATTTAATAAAAGGAATTTGGAAAAATATGGCAATTTGAACATCAATTCATACAAAGTGAAATTTATTACAGACTAAAAATTGAGTCTCAATAATGAATCTATTAAAAAATAGAAAATGGGATAATTTTTCAAATTATGTTAACTAAAACTGTCTTCAGTATATAAAAATGTGATTAAAAAAATCATGAGAAACATGACATTTTAAGAAAGTGTTACTTATAAATAGTAGTAGGCTAGGCTTGATTTCCTGTGTGTCTAAATAGATAGATGGAGAGATAGATGATTTATCAATAAAATGTATGCATGACAGTAAGAAAACAAGTTTTCGATAAATATGTGCAGATGATATGCGCAAACAATTTATAAAAATTAAGTATATAAAATTTATAATATCTTACTATTAATGAGAATTATTCAAAGATAGATCTCTCTTCTTATTAATATTTCAAATCGGCAAATAATTTGTTTGAAGGTAATATTCAAGGCTGAAGATGTTTTACTGAACCAAGCATTCTCATACAATTATGGTAGAAGTGTAAATTGGTACAGTTTCTAGAGAGCAAATTTTCATTATGTATTAAGAATCATATTATTTGCCTCAGTAATTCCACTTACAGAAATCTGCCTCAAGGAAATACTCAATAATTTGAAAAGAACTTATGTACAGGATTTTCACTACATATTTTGTTTATAGTGAAGAGTAAATAAGAAATAATCTAGATGTACAATAGTGGAGTGTGGGTATGGTATCATCACCATATGAGATACTTCATTCATTAAAATCAGGGTTTTAAAGAACTCTTAATATCTTAGGACATTGTTTGCCATGAAATATAAAATGAGTAAAAAGATTAATAACAATACTATATACAATCTGAATTTTGGGGAAACATACATACATAAAGAAAATCAACTGGTTAAAATATGAAAATAATGTGTGTTTCTGGGTTTTTATTTACCTGGAACTCTTTGCCTTTCTTAATCACAGTTGCTTATCCAAAGTGAAGTTGAATTTATAGGAAGAAATAAGGTATTTAACAGATATTTCAATAATAAGAACTAGCATTGACTTATTTGTTAAAACAGGCAGAATAAATCTTGGGCAAAAACAAAAACAAACAAAAAAAAACTTTCTCCTCAGGACCTGTTGAATTTAAACTTTAATGAGAAAAGTGTAGTGAGTCAAAATATCTTTTACTATAAACGCTTAAGCCTGGTTATTTCTAACATGATTGTTTGAACACTTGATTACGTTAAATAGTATGTTTAAATTTGGTTTGCTTATTATTGTAATGAAACTTGACCTATATATCAGTATATTATGCCTCTTTTGAGATTCTAATTAGAATTGGTGCAACCAACTAGGGACAGTCATTTGCATTTATTCTTCTAGTCCTGAGTTAACTGAGACTGGATCTGTAAAACTCCCATAGGTCTTATATCAAGCATCTCAGGAAATTCTTGAAGTCTAAAAAGGTAGTAAAATTCTTTGTTTTCATGGAAGCGATGGTCTGAAGGATAGCATATTTAAACACAGGAAAAAGAACAGATTTTACACTGTATCGCTTTAATGTTCAGGAATTTAAATGTAGAGCAAGAGAAGTAGAGTGAACATAGACCTAGCTGGGAGCTTCCATTTTGAAACTTTAATTCTGAGCTATTCCCTTAGCACTTCAAGCATTTTGTGAGGAGCCAGGCTGATAGATGCCTGCTGCTCACCATGTGTTGCCTGCCACTACAGAGGGCAGCCATTTTATCTGCATAAGCTATTAGACTTAGAGGACTCTGATCTCCAGATTTTCCAGGTCAGTTATTGTTCAAATGTCAGTAGGTTAACACAGAACATAGAAATTTGGCCGTTGACCCTAGCAGATTTTTGAGCTGGGAGTCAGAGCTGGGTGTTGGGGGAAAGTAGAAGTATACAGTTTTTCTTTGTTTTTTGTCTTTTTAAATAAGGTCTGCCAGCAATTTAACTTTGATTCCTTAGCTTTAAAAGTGAGACATCAACAAGTATTGCTAGATCAGTTTTATTTGATGTCTATTAGGATTTCATCTAAATAATAGCCAATAGTTATATTTTACTGGAAAACAATTTTTTTTCTCCGATTTTCTCAAATAGAACCTATTTTCTCCTGATTTCTCAGTGGTTACACAAAGAATTGTATCCTAACAGATACTTCTGGTAGGCTGGAGAGAGAGGAACTGACCTCAGAAGCATGAGCCCCAGCAATTGGAAAGAAAAAGACAAGGCTGAAAAGGGCAGATTAATTAATTAGCTGTGGTGGCTGGCCTTTGCAGTGGTGGCTAGGAAATCTAGCGCATAATGGCAAACTTAGCTATGGATCCGCTGGTGTCGTTATCTACAAAAATGTAACATGGTGGAGGAAATCAAAATGACATTCAAGACTTCAAATTCAATGGAGTGCATGAATGAGGTTCCAGGCTACTTATCCATTCAAAATAAGAACCGTGATATGCAAAGTAGATAGGATAGAGTTAATGTGGCGTAAGAAACTTGAAGATTTTGTGGTCAACCCCACAGGCTTGCTGTTGTCTGTGGTCCAGCTATACACAGTACTTGAATTTAGTCAACACGTTAATGCTAGATAATAAGAGCGGTGGGCTGAAGATACTGAAGGACTAAGTCATCATAACTTTCAGCTGGGGATGATGGGCCTGAACTTATGTAGATAACCTCAAAAATTCCTGGAGAAAAAGCCTAGACAAATGTTAACAGTCAGAGGAAATAGGAAGGGAAAGACTTAACATTTGGCAAATGAACTATAACTAGGCACTTGAACTGCATTAGTTCATTTAATATTAGTAAATGCGGGGTAAGTGTTATTATTATATTTTCATATTATAATTGATGTGATGAGATTCAAAATATTAGATAGTGGCATAAGTAATATTTGCAGCTCAGTATTTCATGGTTTTGAAATATATAATTTTGGCCCCATACCATGAAGCACCCATATTATATTGAGAGGGGCCAAAGGTGAATGTTCTCAGCATACTTACTCATATATGTCATTTAACTAAAGAGATTGGATGTAAAGTTTATTAGAAAGTCTTTAGTGCTTTATGGAATTATAATGAGTAGATTACTAAACCATTTTGTATGGATAGTCATCTAAATGCAGAGCACAGTAGTTCATGTCACATGCCTTTTGGAGAATTCAGAGACAACTTCTTTGTCATCAAGGTGGGAGGCAAGCTGGATGAATACACAGATTGCTCTATAAACCTGTCCTCTCAAAAGTGCAAGATGTATTCTGCACTATGGAGAACAAGATTAAAACCTGAAGATCCTTGTAAAGGAGCTTAAGAATCTAAGAGTAAAACTATCATGGCTCTTTGAAGGCATGAAGCTGCAGAAGCGTATGCTGATAACATGTGTAAAATGGGGACAACCAGAAAGAAGCACACAGGAGATTAAAATGCCAGTTACAGGAACAAAGAACTTCAAAAGGGATTATATTAAGATATAAAGAGCAGAGGAATTTGTGCTGCTCAGATTGATGTTTCAAGTTATGAGTTTTCTTCACTAATTTGTCAGTCTGAATGTAGTTTAAGCTGTTATGGGCAAATTCGATGCTAATAAGTGCTGTTTGTTTGAGCTTTAGCTCAGATGTTAGTGAATGATTTCTGTATCAGTAAATACCCAGGAAGCTTTCAAATTCTATTCCCTTATTGGTCTGAAAAGAGGCTGGCAATTCGTTAAATTTTCTTTAGTTGCTATAATGTATGCTTAATATTTATACAAAAAATTACCCAAAATATTACCAGATAAAAACTCAAATCAAATTGAGGTGACTGGGCTACAGAATAATAAAAGACAAAGAATCACTCCTTAATGCAATGAATATTAAGGGAGTACTGACTATACGCTAAGCACTGGAGTATTTGCTGGGCAACAATAGTCCATGCCATTGTCGATCTTAGAGTCTAGTTTTATCAAATAACCATATATGGAAATGTAAGACTGCAACTATGGCAGGGACAATGAGGAAGAGGTAGAGAGTTCTTATAAGAACACTTAAAATTGACTTTATCAGGTGAAGGAAAGTGTCCTTGACGAAATGATATTCATTCTTGGATCTTCTGAAAGGTGAGTAGGTATTAACTAGGGAAAAAACAATGGGGAGAGTTCTCCAACCAGGGACATGACGCATGCAATGTGTTTTAGAGGCAGCAGGGAGCAAAGTAGAGAGTTTAGTGTAGAAAGAAGCTAGAGAGTAGGTAGAGACTGGACAATGCAGAGACAATATTTTTGAGTTATGCTGCCCAACGTGATTGCCACTAGCCAATGCGGTTATTTAATTTGGATTTAAAGTGATTAAAAATAAATGAATTAAGAATTTATTTCTGCAGTTGAATTAGCCATGTTTTAAGTGCTCAACTGTCACTTGTGGCTAGTGATTACCATATTGGAAAGCTCAGAGAATATTTCCATTATTGCATAAAGTTCTAGTGGATTGTACCGTGTTAGAGATTTAGCTTTGTCCTGTGAGCAATGGGAAGTCTCAAAAGGATTTTCTTCAACATGGAGGTATGGAGGGATATAATCAGAAGTACCATTTTGAGAAGAACTTGATGCTATAGAATGGAGATGAGTTTGTCTGGGGAAAAGCAGATTATATTTAAGGAAGTCACTGAAAAGTCTATTATAGCCTCTAAGAAAGAGATTATAATAGATGCAAATGAGAGAAGTGGACAGGGTTGTGTGAGTTTAGGATCGAAAATAGACAGGATTTAGTGATAAAGTAAATTTGGGAGTTGAAGGTGAGATTTTTGGCTTTCAGTGTTTCTGGATGGTGGTATCATTGACAGGTGAACCACTGGAATAGGATCAGGTCTGTAGAAGGGAGTACTTTATTTGTGGTAACTAGACAATACAAAATGTCAAGAAGCAGCTGAATATAAACCTTCCTTTCATACTTCTCAGCGACCACACAACTTATTCTTTTTAGCAGACTATTCGTTTTAGAGTAACATTGTGAGATGTATTATATAGTCAGATTTTGGTCACATTCTTTATAAGAACTGGACAGTTAATTCACTGGAAAGTTAGTACACTTAAACTTTGAATGCTAAATGGTACATCCCACAATGTATTTTCATCATTTTCTGAGTATTAAGACCAAGTGCTGAAAAGTTTCCATTATTTGTTAGTTAACAGCAGAGGATGTTTTCATGTTTTTGCATACTATTTTTTCTGCTTACACCATGTTACTTCCCCACGGTGAAAAACGTGAGACTTTTCTGGTCTAAAACTTTCACAGTAAGCACTTGAATGAGAAATATCTATGGAATTGCCTAGCCCAAATACAGGCAGTGTAGAATTCTGCTTTATAAATGAAAGAGAGAAAGATACTCACTAGATGTCTTGGCACAACTTGAAAGACATAATTCTTCAGCATTTCTTGATACCACAGCTGTATATTTTGATGGTATCTGTGAGTTGCTCAGAGAATTTCAAAGCAGTTTTAAATTTCCTTAGCCACAAAAAAACTTGTCAAAGACTGCTGAACAGCTCTGAAAATGTGAAAACAAACACTCCTGGTGAATACAAAAAGCTTACCGATTTGGAACAGGTATCAAAAGACAAAATCCAGCATTTCTTGTTGCGATAATATACTTTTTACTCTTTCATTCTGTTCACTCATTCTCTTGCTTTATTATTTCTATCTGCTTAAAAATACTATAAATTTCCATCAAACCCCCATATTTTGTTAGTGTGAGTGTAAAATAAAATTTACTTACCTGAATAACTAATTCATTACAAATATAATTAAGGCATGTTAATCATATATAATTTTTTTCGATTATTTTTAAGGGGGATGATCTACACTCAATTTAAAGCAAACATTCTTCAATTTAAAATATCTTGGATTTTTTGTTTGTTTTTTGTATTCCATATATTTATAGGAAAGAAAATCTACAGTGCGTATGAAAACAAAATAAAATCTAAACTAATCCTTTCGTTTCATTTATGTAAATACCCAAAGCATTTGGCGTTTGTTCTAAATAATCTGCTTAACTATCTCCTGACATATAAAAACAATGTAATTCCTTTTTAAACACTAAAAAGATAAAATATGGGCAAAGTGAGTTTGTAATATCTGATAAGAAATTAGTTGATAAAAGCTGGGAGAAGAGTTAATGGTTCCTGTTGAATATTAATCGATTAAGCATAACTCTAGAAATGCATGTCATTGCATCAGTAGTATACGGATACATATGTCACTTATGGCGAAATATTATTCCACAGCTGTAGGTATTTTCTGAACATTTGGGATTCCAGACAAAAATGATCAGTGTTAATGTTAACGTGACTGAGATTGATCTCTATGCCTCAGATGTTGACAAACTAGAGTTCATCCCAAACTGTTTTATCTAACAAATATAAAACTAGAATTAATCTTTCTGTTCTAACTGCTACATTAAAAGATAACCTGAAATTTTCAGAAATTAAACTTAGGAAAAATATATATGTTTTTTAATTTATTGGGGTGATAATTGTTAGTGAAATTACATAGATTTCATATGTGGTATATAAACCAAAAACAACAAAAGAACAAGACAAACAAATGAGAAACAAAAACTCATAGACACAGGCAATAGTTTAGTGGTTACCAGAAGGTAAGGGGGTAGGGGGTGAGAGATGAGGGTAAGGGGGATCAACTATATCGTGATGGAAGGAGAACTGACTCTGGGTGTTGAACACACAATGGGGTTTATAGATGATGTAATACAGGAAAAATAATTTTAACCTTATTTAACAAGACATGTAAATTTAGAAATGATTGTTTTTATTTCTAGCTTGAGATCAATTTCATTCTTAGCATGGCAGAGATATTACAGATGACCAAAAAAAAAAAAAAAAAGAGTTCAGTTCTTAGGGTATAGGGTAATAAATACTACGTCCTTTTACTTTCATTATATGTTTTTCAATTTTGACGTAAATGAGAAAAAAAATGTAGTTGTAGAAGTCACTATTATGTCAATTTTATACATACTTTGACTAAAGAAACCTGCTAGAAATGTACCCAGCTATAGTAATAGACATTAGTTATTCACATTAACTCAATTTTCAGCTAAATAATAAATCTTTTCTGATTTTATAGCTAGGAGTTAATCCGGTAGAGTGGTTATCATCAACTCTAAGCCTTTTGGGGTTTTTAATTGTTCTGTTCAAATGGAAAGCTTTATGCCAGCTTTTGTTACCACCCAATTAATTCTCAAAACCAATTATGATAAAATCATACATAATAATCTCCTACTTATTACTAAGTGTATAAAATTTGCCTCCATCACTTAGTTCTTTTGACCCACCATTGACAACTTCTGATTAGTGGAGCTCCAGTACTCTTTGCTTCTTTGCTTATTAGCTTTAACAGACATTTAGAAAAAGACACCCACTTCAGTTTGCTAATTCAAATCGACATTGTACATTCCCTATGGTTTGAATAGCTCTGTAATTATTTGTCTTGGAAGACCTGACTTCACATTATTTGGTTTTTTAACATCACTCTTTCTTGAGAACAACATGATACTTACACAATGTGATGTGATTAACCTGGCTGTTGGCTGGTTATCACTCTCATTTATATAAATCTTCTGAGAATTGAAACCTAAACATTAGAAGAAACCTTTTTATACTCTTATGTTTATAAAATCAAGTGTATAAATTATATTTCTGATTAATTTTGATTTGGGTAATTGACTATTGTATGTCTATTCTGGATAATATTCCACATATTTTTAAACACTGATTCAAGTAATTTTTATTATATAGTATTAGAAAAAAGTTCTAAGTTATATTTGATTATGATGTTCTTTTCATAAACATAATTTAGCATTATATAAATTTAAATTTGCTACATCATTATGAAATATAATGCTAAGATTTTTTGCCATCTTGATTTAAAAATAATTCATCAAGTTTCTGTCAGGAAATTAACAGCATTTAAATGTATTTTTGTGCTTCATCAATATAAATAAATTCAATTAAGTTATTTTACATAAATCTATATTTTGAAGATAAAAATATTAATTAATTTGAGTTTATGAAAAACTGTGGTGTAAGCCATAAATATTATTAGCTCCAAGAAATTAATTTGTCTGCTTAAACATATAAAATGGCAATAAATTAATTCATTTTTACATGCATATTTATAATAGTTCATTAATGAGATATGTCTGAGTTCTTCTTAGATGTGTATGTAAGAGATCCCATGTATCTAGTATACTTTTCCCAATGACAGTAACAATGGTCTAAAACAGTGATTTCCAATCATGATTTTTATAGGGAATGGGGACATTTCTATAATTTTGTGAGTTTGGCTTAAAATGGACTATAGAATTATGAAGTAACATAATCAAAAAATATGTCTTAACTTCAAAATGTCTTCTTTGAAGCTATCACATATTTGTCTCATACTGCATAGATAATATTCTCATAATTTTAATATTATAGTTGTCAATTAAAACATTTTTTGATCACATGTTGATGAAAAACTGCAATTCTTGTTCCAGCCCTGCAATTTAAATCCCACAGGTAAAGTTTGATTACATATCCATGTCTCTGGTGACCAATCATGCAAGGATTAAACTACCAGGAAACAAAATTGGTTGAGAAGTTAGTCAACGGTTGGGAGCAGAGTAAAGTCAACCAGTCTTGGAATTAATAGGACATGCAGTTAAAGAGTAGGTTAAAACAACAAAACTTACAAATGAAAAGTAACCTTGATTTTCTCAAAGAATCAGAAAGTCTTTTGTTTAGAATGAAGAATTTGGTATGATAGAAGAAAATGAGAATGGCAAGGGAGATATTTAAAATATAATTGTGGTTTTTGGACAATCTTACTCTCAGTTAATAAACTTCTTTCTTAATTTTATGCAAACGGTCATATGCATTTTTAAAATGCATATTCTGCTAGACTGATATCATCTCAATTGGATAAATAAATGAGTCAGACTGTTTTTCAATAAAAATGCCAGCTGCCCTCAAACAAAGTCCTGAGTTGATAAGTAGGAAGTTAAACAGCTTAAAAGAAGTTCAGGTATTTTTTCTTAACACAAAGTGAAGATAAATATAAAACAGAATGTCAATGATATCAACAGAAACAACAATCATAAAACAATTTGAGACAGCTGGGAATACATTCTGAAATAGAAATCTGGGGCCCTAAGTTGCTAGGGAACTCAGTCATAACAATGACTTTCATCTATATTTGATTTAACTTTGATCAACTTAGAAGAAGAGGCATCTTTTAAAAGTAAACTGTATCTGTATTTGCAGCCAATTTTCACCTGGAGACATTTCACCTACAAAGACATTAATACATTTTATGAATAATGATTTTGATAAGGAAATGACCCTCGGGGCTTTATTTCCTCTATAAAGTAAGAACACACATGCTTTCTCCACCAGTTGCCATCTTTTAAAGCCTTCTCATTTAGCACTGGGACTGAAGGGATATCTCTTCATAGGGTTTGATATCATAGCTTTGTACTTTATTGATTCCTGTTTACCAAAAGGAGCTAGAGAGTTCAATACTCAAGATAGACACTGAAAAAAAAAAAAAACATCTCTTTGGTAATGCTACTTTATCGGCATTAGAAAATTCTGGCCTTTAAAGTGATAACATATTATTTAATGAATTTCTGACTCTGTGTGTGTTTTAGGTTATTTTCCTGTGCTAAAGGAGAGTTTGAAACTTCAATTTCCCTCTTATACTCAACTGACAGACAATAGTGCCTGAGAAATAAGTGAATGCTTTTGAGAGATTACCAGTAGTGTTTTCAACTCCACACTTTTGGGGAGGTAACTACAGACTCACACATTTATTCAATAAACTTTCACTGAGACTCTACTAAGGCACAGATCTGCTAATCTCTGAGCTGCACAGGAGTAAGGCGCTGTGCTAATTCACTTCTGTGCCTCAGAAATGTAAACAGATCAGGTGACAAGAAATAAACACTGAGACATAGACAAGGCTCTGATATTGAAGGAATAGTTTTGTATGCTGAACTTGGAAGACTGCTCTTTATTCTTTAGAAATTGGGGAATATGAAAAGGTTTTAAGCAGATGTGCTGACATTTACCATGTAAAAGATGCGATGTAATGTGTCATTCCTAAACTAAAGAATGTTAGTTAGGAGACATTGGCATTATCTTTGTAGAGGTAATAATGGTGTGAACAAGAGTAGCCAAAGTGAGAGTGGTGAAGAGAAGACAAATTTGAGAAATATTGGAGAAAAATTTATCAAGATTGGGTAACCATCCTCCTTTACCCACATTTGGAGAATTAGCATTCCTCCAGTCTTGGACTTTGGTTCCTCTTCTTTTTTTTTTAAACATTAGTAACATGCTGATGACTCTAGTTGTATCTCTATCCCAGATCTCCCTTCTGAATCTAAGATTTATAAACACCTTATTTCTTCTCTGCTTGTGTTTTTCAATGGATTGAAATGATTATTTTCTTGTGTCCCTTCTCTTAGAATGTATCCCCATCATCTGACTAGTTTCTCAATCCAGAAATCAGAAGCATCCTTAAAATATTATTCTTTCTTGTCATATCTAATCTATCATGTCTTTACTTTTCTCCTCCCCTCCTGAACACTGCTCTAGTCTAGTACTCCATTACTTTTTGTCTGGATTATTGAATGAATATCTTCATTGGGTTTTTCCACATCTACTCTTAGTTCACTCCCAACACAGTTTCCACAATGTAGTTGCCATGATCTTTTTACAATGCAATTCTAATATGATAAGGGCCTAAAGACTAGAAAATCTATATTTCATCTAGCTTTCGTGTTCTGTATTATATTTGTTTTAAATAGAGGCATGGTTTTCCTTCATGTGAAAGTAGAGATGTGAGCTAAACCACAAAGAAAATGAATTTCAAAATAAATAACAGTTAAATACATAACTGAATCAATGCCACAAGGCAGATACAATTAATGCCGAATGAATTGATCTTATTAAAATTATTATATGAGAGCAAAGGATGGAAAGCCAGCATGAGTGGGGTAGTCATAAACATTTTTACAAAGATCAGTTTGAGCTAGGGCTGGTAAAATTAGTAAATACTGGTCTCTTTTTCAGTAAGGAATTTCCAGCAAGTATTTGCTTATAACTATATTTAATTTGTATCCTGTCTTGCTCCAAAAATATTGGCACAATAACATAAATAAGAGCATGTTTCACAAGTGTGGTGAAAATACACTCTAAAGGAAAATTCTTAATAAGCTGTTACAGAAAAAGTAGAATATAATTTTTCTGGGGTGTCTAATTAACATTGGGTTCTTTAAGCCTCTACATATACTGGATTCCTGGTATGAGGCAGCCTCTCAACCACGCCAGAAGATCTCTGAAGGACATATACAAGAGAAACAAACAAACAAAAACAAAAACAAACAAAAAAAGCACTGTGAATTTTATTGTTAGTAAAACCTGTTAAATTGTATGTTTTGTTTTTGTTTGTTTTTTTGCTCATGTACCCCATCCTAAATCTCAGAAGTGACACTTGCTGGAATCAGAAGATGGAGAGAAACTAGGGTCAGAGCCAGATAAAAAACATTTGCACCACTGTCTGACATTAGCCAGCCCAGCCAAACTGCCTGCTTTCTTAGCCCCATGTGGGAAACTTGAGGAGAAATAAATGTCCCAGGCTAGCCCTAGGTTCTCAGTGCCAGGAGAATCTCCTATAGGGAAGGAGAGAGATGTCTTTTCTCTCTTTGAAAATATCTTCCCAGACACTGATGGTTTGACTGCCTAGCTAATCAGATCTCTAGGTTTTAAGTAGTTTCTGTCATAACTTCTCCTGAGGGGCTATGGGTGAAATTACGAAGAGGGCCTACCCCTATGAAGTATCTTCCCTTAGCAAGAAGACAGGCAGCTGAGTGAAAAAGGTGAAGGGATTAAGAAATACCAATTGGTAGTTACAAAATAGTCATGGGATATAAAATACAGCATAGGGAATATGGTCAATAATATTGTAATAACTATGTACAGTGCCAGGTGGGTACTAGATTTATTTGAGATGATCACTTTATGAGTTACATGAATGTCTAACCCTATGCTGTACACCTGAAATTAATATAATATTGAATGTCAACTGTAATTGAAATAAATAAAAATTAAGGAGGAAAAAAGGCAACAAAATGACAATGGAAATAATCACTCTTATGAGGCCAAGACACACGAACTCAATATTATTTCCTAATTGATATCTAGAAATAGCTTCAACCAAACTCATCTCCAAATCTATACTACTTAGTTCAAATTACACCAGAGAGAATATTTATAGCATATTGTGTTTAGGGAAACCTGAGTTAGAGGCTCCTATCATAGTCAAAAGGGCTAAATAGAAGGGGACCCAGATTACAAACAGCCTGAAGACATTTAGTAATAGATTTTTTTTAAGTTACTTAAAAAAAATGCAATATTTGTAAATCATCTTTTCAAGAAGTTGAAGTACTGAATATGAGCTCAAATTTTCAGTATAAAATGGAGGACATGGTAGAAAATGACATGTTTATGAATTCACTACAAAAAGTCATTATTCCTCTGGCACTAATCTTGCTCCCCTGCCCCAGTGGGCACTATCTTTTTATGAAACTATCAGATCTACCACTAACTAGATAGAAATCATAACACTAACAAAAACAAAGAAAAAACAAACAAACAAAAACCCCTGCTAAATGTTGAAGAGAAAATAATCCTTATGCATTTATGAGAAATTAATTATATTGTCAAAATTGTTAACAGTGGTGAGAAAAAGATGTTACTTTCATTATTTATTCAAAGCTGCCAAAACGATATTAGAGACATTGATAAGACAATAACATTTGCAATTTAAATAACAAAATATTTCTTTTCTGGCTGTTCTGCTTTTATTTCTTGGACAAACGCATTCCTTTTTTCAGCGTGGCTGGGTTGATGGCCTGCCTTCATAATACACTGTTTGGAATGATTGAAATGCACTTCCTTAAAATAGAAAAAAAGATGAATGGAATTTTTTTAAAAGCCCACATACATTGGTATATTTTGACATACAATTCTTTACTTGAATTTATTATAATGTTTTATTTCAAATTGTAAGCTTTAGAATTTGGAAATGTGGAGAAGGGGAGAGAGGGAAGGATTTGACTTACAATATTAAATAGGATGTCTCTCCTATAGAAGTCATCGTGGGTTTCATTATAATTAACCTGCCTTCATTTTTATTGTTGTATTATTCAATTCAATTTTATAGTGCCATTTAGACAGTAAACTTTTCACACATCTGCAGGAACTGATAACAATGAATTTAATTTAAATTAAAACTATCAGTACAATTTAAAGATACCAGTGCTACTAAGAACATTTGCTACAATAGTATATATCAGTGTATCCTTTTCCTTTTTTAAGAAGCCTATAAAAATACGGGAGTTCATGCTGATAATTTTTACCCATTTTTTTATATACCAAACTGTTCACTTATATTAGGATTTGGAGATCTTTAAGATCTTTAAGATTCTAAACTAATCGGATTCCACCCTCTTTATGACTAGACTAATACCCAGTTGTTTAAACAATACTGATTATTTAGAATTGTTAGAGTTTAATTTGCTTTTCATTGAAAAATAGAAATTTTAATTATGTCTTATAAATAGCATTATTTAAATGCTTTCAGCAGTAAATATATAATCAAGTTGGTATTCAGTAAAACAAAGGAAATATATTTTCCAGCAAAATTGAGAGATTAAAATAATAATAATAATAATAATAATAATAATAATAATAATATGAGATGATAAAGTACCTTATGGGAAAAATAATTTTCCGATTGTGGTTCCACCACTTTCAATATTGCTTTACAAATATCTGTGTTTTTAGACCATCCTTAAGTTCCCTAAGATCCTACCTCTGATTATGCAACCATATACCATATTAACATTAAATTTCTCTGAATTTCTTTACCCTTATGATTTCAAGCACATTTTTAATTTGAATATTGTCTTGGGCTTTCTTCAAATCACTTGTATTCCAGTGTAGGCAAGGAATATGCTTTTCACTATTCTTTTTTTATTTTTAAGTTATTAATTCTTTTATTGTGTTTTTTTTTTCAGTCAACTATATTTCACACTTACCATCTTTTTTTATTATTTTTATTTTCCAATTACAGTTGATACTCAATATTATTTTATATTACTTTCAGGTGTATAGCATAGTGTTTGTTCTTGTTCTCACAATGCCTCCATTGGATTTTATAAATTGAAAAAAAGGAAGTAAATAGATTTTAATCCACAAACTTCTTGCTTCTTGTTAACTAAACATTAAAGGACAATATTACAGTATGAGATAACTTACCAGTGATATGTGGAAAATATTAAAATAATCCATAAAATAACACCTCAGTAAATGAGTTAACAAATTTAAAGCCTATGTAATTATAAAACATACACAAATAAAAATATTAGCAATTAAAACACACAAAGTAATACATCACAACATTGTGTTTTGCACAAAATTAGGAATTTTCTAGTATTCATTCATTTACTAAATAAATATTTACTGAGTATCCATTATGTTCTACCACTATTTTTGTTATTAATAGGTATTTTTCTTTGTTTTGGTGTGTGTGTGTGTGTCTGTGTGTATGTATGTGAAAGTACTAGAAAAAAATGAAATAATGTAAGAGCAGAAGACAAGTTGAAGTTTTGCAATTGTAAGAAAACTTTTTGTAAGAACCAAAAACATTTGAGTAGAAATCTGAATAAAATGAAAGAGTGAGCCAAGAGGATATCTGGATATTCAAATAAAGTGTTCATTATGCAATATAGAAGCAATGCAAAAAAATTAGAAATAGAAGAGTACCCTATTAACAGTTTTAGAGGGTTTTAGAAAGTGATAAGTTGCGAATAAATGAAGAGGAAAGGGGACAACTTTCCACGTGGGAGGAATAAACCTAAAGAAATCCAAAGGTTGATGTAATCTTAGTGGGTAGAGCTCCACCAAGATTCATTCAGTGATCAGGTTATTGGTGAACATACACAAGGAAAATTGGAAGACAGGAAATCAAGTGACAGATCCAGAACCCATGGGAAGAGCAAAGGAGGAAGAGTCAGATCTCAGACTTATTTGGTGAGATGGCACAAACAGCCAAGTGGAAAGAATTCAAGGAGACTAGAACAGGTGAGAATTCTGTGGCTCTCCTAAGACAGTTTACTTGTTCTCCTCTCAGTGCTGAGAATTGTTATCCTTACTCCAATATCTTGTCATTTACATCTTTTTGAGATACATACATGATATATCTTGTCATTTAAATCTTTTTGAGATATATATATATCATATATCATATATCATATATATATATCATATATCATATATATATCTCAAAAAGATTTAAATGACAAGATATTGGAGTAAGTATAACAATATCCTTCATATTGATATCATATATATCATATATATACTAATCTCATATATATAGAGAGATTTATCTCATATATAGATATATAGCTCATATATATCTGATATAGATATAGATAAATTTAAGTGTACAACTCAATAAGTTTTTACATACCGTGTTTCCCCGAAAATAAGACCTAACTGGAAAATAAGCCCTAGCATGATGTTTCAGGATGACATCCCCTGAAGATAAGCCCTAATGCATCTTTTGGAGCAAAAATTAACATAAGATCCGATTATTTTCGGAGAAACACAGTATGTAGGCATCCATGCCATTTGCTAAGTTAAATCAAAATATGGAATATTCCCAGCACCCCAAAGGCTTTCTCATGACCCTCCCAACCAATAGTCACCCCCAGAACTAATTGCTTAATATTCCAAACTATAGGTCAGTTTGCCTGTTGTTGAAGTTCATATAAATGGAATCACATAACATATACTCTTCTGAGTCTGGTCCTTCTGTGCAACATAAAGTATGTAAGATTCATCCTGTTTTAATTTTAATTTCATTTGTTCATTGATTACTGTGTGCTGTTCTATGGTGTGAATATAACATGCTCTATTTATTCCAATTATTATTGAAAGACATTTGGATTGTTTCCAGGTTTGGGTTATTATGGATAATACCTGTGATAAACATCCTCATACATTTTTTTTTTTTATAATCTCAGCAGTCATTTCTGTTGGGTATATGCCTAGGTATGGAATTAAGTTAAAAGGTTCGTATATATTTTGTTTTAGTAGATATTGCTAGTTTTCCAAGATCATTGTATAAATATGTATTCTACCACCAACAATATATGACAATTTGAATTGCTCCACGTTCTTTATTGCCCACCTTTTTAATTTTAGCTATTTTGTATTGCTATCTGCTTGTGATTTGAGTTTGCATTTCTTTGATGACAAATGATGTTGATTACCTTTTTATATGCTTATTGGTTATTTGGATATCTTTTGTGAAGTAGCTGCTTGGTTTTAGCCATTCTTTTGCTGTGTTGTATGAATCTTTTTTATAGGAGTGATATTCATACTCTGGGTATGGCTGCTTTGTCAGGACTAATTGAAATTCTTAATTTAAATGAAGTCTAATGTTCAGTCTTTTATGGTTAATATTTTTGTTTTCTGTTTAAGAAAATTTTGTCTACCTAATGCCACAAAGATATTTTCCTAAGTTTCCTTCTAAAAGTTTTCTGGCTTCAGCTTTTACGTTTTGTTGTAATAATCTATTTTGAATTTAATTTTTGTGTCTGGGGTGAGCTAGGATTCAAGGTATATTTAAGATAGATATCAAATTGACTCAACACCATTAACTGAAAAGACCACTTTTTTTTTTAATGAATTGCAGTGATGACATTGCCATAAACTAGGTGATTCTATGTGTGTGTTTGTTTCTTGTCTCTATTTTTTCTCTTATCTCTTTGTCTCTTCTTGTTGTTTTATAGCTAAGTCCTCCAGCTTTTAAGTCCTCCAGCTTTTTTCTTCTTTCATATTGCCTTATCTATTCTAGTTCCTTTAAATTTTCGATATAAATTTCAGATTCAGCCCTTCAATTTCGATAAAAGCAAACACACATGTAAACAAAGACTCTAGTAGGCTTTTTATAGGCAATACAGTTAAATTTATAGATCACTTTGGAGAAGATTGATGTCTTAATGAGATTTAGTGTTCCAATCCATTAACATGCTATATTTCTCCATTTTATTTAAATTCTTTCTTATTTTGCATTAATCTGTCTTTCTTGTTTTTGCTGGTACCAATGATTTCCTTTTCATAAATAATAAAGACAAAAACTTATATAAAAACAAGAAATTACTTAAATATATTTAAGACTTATAATGTATGCTTTAGTAATGAGATTGTCATGAAAATGTATCAATAATTATGTCAGAGATTAATAAACTTTTTATATTATTGCCCTTAAGAGTTGAGATTTTTTGCATATTGTAAATGAGAGTGTGTATAATTAATGATCTCTTAAGGATAAGAAAAAGCAAATTAACAAATGCTCTAGTTCTTTTGACCTGATTGTCTGGAAAGCAGGGGATGGCCCTTGGAAACTTAAAACAACCCTGCCTCACCCTAGAATGTTGAGGAAATTGGATGATTTGGGCAGAAAATTGCATTGAGTGGGACCTCACACCCAGAATTCTATTAAAATTGTGGTAGTGATTTTTCAAAAGCAAAATTGAGGAAAATGCGAATCCACAAAGTGCACTTACACCTGGATTTAGCTTTCAATGAAGCCTCTGCTGAGTGAGAGGGTGAGTTGACACACTACAAGGAAACAATGGAGAAAAACGTTTTGTGACTCAGATTTCCCTTAACCCAGGCCTACATTCCTGAGAGGTGAGGCTTGCCCAAATAAAGTCATGAAGCTGCCATACTTGACTGGGGCATGTGAAAGATCTTTATATTTTGCCTCCATTTTTCCTCTTTTAAGCAACAATTTCCCATACTGAGCAGTTTCTGTAACACTGAGGTCCTGACAACGACCATCTGGAATACTCAGAGACTGCGTGGGAAACGTCCACATAGGGATACTAGTAGTGATTGACCAGCTAGAGTATAATCTGCTGCTCATTTATCTTTAAGAGAAAGGAAGTCATTTAAGGTTAAAAAAAAAAAAAAAAAATCAAAGGTTTCTAACCTAGTGGAAATCCCTCTATTTTCTGGGCCCCTTCTTCAGACAATAGTTTTAACAGACCCATATTCATTGGAGAGAGTTAAAAGGAAGAGAGAAGTATTGGGGATAGACTTGACACTCATTGATATGTTTATATTATGGAAAACTCAGGTAACCATTATTATTTACGTGTGTTTCTGTAAAAATTCTAGGCCCCAAAGAGTTAAAAAAGTTATTACCATTCAAATAAAGGCAGTGACTATCAAATTATCAACTGATTAAGTAATTATAGTGTTTAAAATAACAGTCAGAAATATGATTCTTGACTCCTATCATATCTAATATTCTGTCTATAAAAACAAACTGCCTCATTGCTCATTGTAAAATAATAGAGGTCCTTAGTTGTAAATCCCTTGACCTGGTCAAGCTCATTTCCTACATTGTAAATTCTGCAATCAATAATTACTAATCTCCATAAATCATCTGATCACAGTAAAACTTTACTAATAAACCTATACTAGTAAACTATACTAGTAAAACTTTGATAAAATTGGATGATATGCTTTATCAAATCAGAAAAAATTAGTCACTATAATACTATAATCTTAATAAGAGCAAAGGTAACAATATACTAGTATTTCTCTACAAGTTCTTGATTAGAAAAGATTTCTGTACTTTTCCTACAGTAGTTTTGAGGTAGTCAAATTAGAGTGGAATATTGTTTAAGTGAAAATATGAGTGTGTAAAAACTAGCTTATGATGAGTTTTCTCTAATTTTTATTAGAACAAACAGCTCTACAACATCCAACAGACACATTTTTCATTGTTTACCATAAAATTATCTTGTCTTATCCAAATGTTTTAAAGATATATTTAATGGAATGCACATATGTGTGTTGTGTGAGTGTGTGTTCATGCAAAATACATATATATATATATATACATATATGTATATGTATATATATCAAGAAAATTTAGGAACTATAGCTACATATTTGTCATGTAGATATGTCATATAGTAAATCATTTTCAAGTACAGCTCAATATAATATATCAGTATTTATTTTTAAAATTCAGTTTTATTTTTAAAATTCAATTATAAAAGGTCAAGTCTTCAAATGTTCCCTTTTAATTATTGATCTATGTTTAGGTACCATTTCAAATAGATGAATATAGTTTTCTAAACATAAATTCTGAGAGATTATAAATGCTATATATATATTTTACAATGATGAAAACAGGAAGTAATTCCTTCATTGATATAAGATAGTGTGAAATCTTTTTATAATCTAATTGGAAAATAGTTTATCATTAGATAGTCTAGGTATTTACATATTGTATTCATTTCCTATGGCTGCCATAAAAAAATATGATAAACTGAGTAGCTTAAAACAATGGAAAATCATTGTCTCACAATTATGGAGGCAAGAAAACTGAAATCAAGATGTGATCAGGACCATGCTCTCTCTAAAGTCTTCTGCTGGTGTCAAAAAATAACTGCACTAGACAGTTAAACAGACAAAAACACTTTCTTTCAAGACTATTGCAATAGGTGTCGAGGCTATTGCAATAGAAAAGATAGATTGAACTCAACTCCGCTAAAACAAAAGGCAAGGGAGTGTTTAAGCCCGGGAGTGAACTAATGGAAAATTATGGAATGATATTTGGTGGGGTGGTTGGTCAATATGATTGGGCCATCTGTGTTTGTTAATTGGCACACCATATTAGGCTCTTACTCTCCCACAGGACTGAGAGATATCTCCTTTGATAATTACATTTCAAAGGAATGGCTCCCAGGTGCCTTGAGAAAGACATCCCTAGGTTATGAATGGCTGGAAGATTTACATCTCAAAGGGACAGAGAAAAAATTTTACAGTTTTAAGTTTTGCAAAGTAAATTCTCTAAGAAAAGGGAATTCAGAGGTCTATAGTCAGGAGCAAACCTAAGATTTAGTCAAGTTGAGAGAAATGTCAAGGCTGTCTCGGTCAGTTGTTGCTATGAATCTTTGGGGATTCCTCTTGTAGACAAATTGCTGTCATCTTTGCCTCCATTCTCACATGGCTTTCTCTCCTCTATATCTTTGTGTCTCTCATTTCTCTTTTTATACGGACACTTGTTATTGGATTAGAATTTACCTTATCCAGTATGACCTCATGTTAACTAGTTACATCTGCGATAACTGCACCTCCAAATAAAATCATAGTATGAGTAACTGGAGTAGACTTAAAGTTTGATGGGATACTACTTAACCCAGTACACATGTAATGGTATATGTGGACTTCCAGACTTATGGGATGAATAGAAGAAACTTTACCTTATGCTTAATTGTTGCTTTGCTCCTAATGTTGACATCAATCAGCAAACTATTTCCCTAGGCAATACACACATCCACATATATACATACACAAAATCATTGATATTTAGAATTACATATGCAAAAAGAAATATTCCTTCTATACTTTACTGTGAATAGTGAAACTATTTCCTTTATTTACTTACATTATTCACATAAATCACTAAGAATAAAGTGTCATCTTCAAATAGTAAGACACGATTTTGTATAAGAAAAAGTAAAAGATTTTATAAAAAAGAATAAACGTTCAAGAGTTTCTTCTCTTTCCTCTTATATCACTTATTCTGGTTTTTCATGTAATTTTATAATTTCATACTTTTAGTCTTACCATCTTTAAAAATGTCTTTGCTGTAAAGGTTGCTTCATTTTTTCCTTATAATTAAAAATTTAACTAAAGAAAACTGTCAGATTTAGTAACTTAGCTCAGTTTAGTTTATATGTAAAAATATTTCCTATAAGTATGAACACTCCAAAGTAAAGTTAGTTTTCATCAAGTAAAAGACTTCTGAATAATATAATGTACCACACACTTGTATATATGAAGGAAATCTATAAATCATACTGGGTATAAAGCAAATATGTATATATATATGCACATATGTATATATGTATATATGTATATGTAAATATTTATATATATGTATATATATACATATTTGCTTTATATCCAGTATGATTTATAGCTTTCCCATATATATATATATATATATATATATATATATATATATATATATGGTCACATTCTGAAGAGATTCCTTTGGCTTCTTCAAAAACCTAGGTAGGTTGCTATTGTCATAGTCTGGGCCAAAGCTTGAGATAACTTGGACTAGTACAGTGGCTAGAAAGATGGATAAAAATGAATATTGTGGTAAATTTTGGCTGTAGAAACATGAGAACTTGTTGAAAATGGCGGTAACAATGATGATCCTAAGTTTTGTTCTCGTCACATCAGTCCATGTTATTTCTATTTACTGAGATGGCTAATTATAAGGGTAGGGGAAAGTTAATGGGTGGAGTAATTAAAGGTATACTCCTGGATAGTCTAATTTAAGGTCTTATGATTTTTTCCTATGTAGAGATATGAAATAGGCAGTTAAATATGTTTATCAGCAGTTCAGAGAAGGCCAAATGAAGACTTTTCTAGAGTGATTAAGAAAGGGAAATAAGGCTTTAATGTATATTATAGTTAGATGTATGCAAAGAAGTGGATTTAGCTGTAGTATTCATTATTTATCACTAAATGTCTTATACTGAGAGACAGGAGAGAAAGGGGGGTGTTGATTGAGAGAGGCTTATGGATTTAGTTTATTTACCATCAAAATAAGAAAAAAATTGATAGCAATGGATTATAAAAATCCATTTATCCACACCTTAAAGATTAAAGAGTTCCTGGTAAAATCTGCATGACTTTTAAAGAACACAGTGAATCAGATTGATTTAAATTGAACTCCAATGACAGAGTGATAGGCCTTGTAGATCAAGAGAAGTGCTAGCTACAATGTCACTTGGTTTTAGCCAAGGTTTTGATTCTATAACCTATGGCAAAATTATAAATTAGGTGAGAAGATTTGATACGAAGCAAAAAGCTAAGGGGTGGTTAAGTGACTGAAGCTGAGTCTTCTTGCTTGGAGTCAGAAATCTCAGTATGTTTCTCTGCATCTTTTGATCAAACTAGTCAGCCCTGGCACATCTACATGGTGTTATAATTGAAACAACTAATCCTCATGGATGCTTATAATTACACTGTCATGTAACTTTGGTGTGGCTGATTAGTTGGACTCATGATCAAAATTATTTTCTAATGTATCACCACAGAGAGTCTAGACAGAGCCTGAATTATGTTATGAACACTATACAGCTATTTCCACATATACCCAGGTTCAGGACACAGGCTTTACTAACTCTCATTAGAACTCTGAGTCATTTGTGAGATGGCATGGAACACAATATCTTGGAAGTTCAAAGGCAAAATCTTAGAGGATCCCATAACGACGTTAAAACAGTAAGTATGCTTTTGAGATATTGTAAGTCCTTGCTTAGAATGAAATACTGCAAATGCACATGGGAATCAGATGCATACCCAACTACTTCAAAGATCAATGTTTAAGAAAGTATAGATATTGTTTTTCAGTTTTAACATTCCTACTAGAGACATTAGTCATAGCAGATTAAATTCATAAATTCAAACAGAGACATTCAATCGCCAAATGTTTAAGAACCAGATTAAAAAGATGAACAGGAGCAGCCAGTCAGCTCAGTAGGTTAGAGCGTGTGCTCTTAACAAGGTTGCCAGTTCAATTCCCACATGGGCCAGTGAGCTATGCCCTCCACAACTAGATTGAAGACAATGACTACTTGGAGCTTATGGGCCCTGGAGAAACACACTGTTAACCAATAAAATTAAAAAGAAAAAATGATTAACAATACTGAAGCATTTAGTGCAGTATAGTGTGTGTGTGTGTGTGTGTGTGTGTGTGTGTGTGTGTTTTCATGCATATGTCAATGATGGAAAGCTTCGAGTTTTATTTTCATATTTGTAGCAGGAAAAGGAATTAGGCAATTGTGCAATTAGAAACCTGATTTTCCCTATGATTGCATCTTCAATCCCGTTTCTTAGGTCTAGGTTGCTGTCTTGAAGAAAGTGGAAAGTGCCTATCATTTACCTAGCCAGTATTCTGGTTATGTATCATCTAAGTACAGTCTGTCTATCTGTCTATCTACCTGGCTGTCTGTCAGTCTGTCTATATATGTACCCTGCTGCATTCCAGAAACGATTTAACTTTGTTCTTTGATGCATACTTAGTAAAATAGTGTACAAAATTTAGCTGTCTCTAAATGTGAATTGCATTCAATTTGCCTGTCATAAGAATAGTTGTACCTTAAAGAAGCAATAATTTTTTGGGGGAAAAATTATATTAAATAATATTGAGGAATTAAGAGATTTAGGGGCAATAAATAATACTTTTGATTATATTTATAGAGGAAATATTTAACTAAGAGTGATAACATGATGCTTGGCTATTACAGTGAAATTTCTACACATGCTTCATGGCAATGGGAGCACCATTCATACTGTGTTTCTCTCTAGTATTCTAGCAGAAGATCCATTAAGTCTCCTAATTGCTATTACATGTAAGACAAGGGTTTTCAACTCTCAAACTGTTTGTTTAACAATAACTTACTCAAGAAGTTCATCCATGTGGAGGTCTGTATAACAATGTAAAGTTCTCCCTAGTGTGTAGCAGGTAATTATTTTTCTAAAGTTGAGTTGGACAATCATCTTTGTGTAAACAAGACATTCCTATGCAGTCTGTTGGTGATTGTTCATTAATTTTTGCCCATTGATGTAATGCAAAAATTCATTTAGAAAGTGTAAATTATATGAAATATTAATTACATGCTAGAGGTTTCAGAGCACCACAGAATAACAAAAGTGGGCATTTATAAGCTTTTAATTGCAACCAATTCAATTGAGCTGTTTTGTTTTCATAACCCCTTATTTTTCATTAGTTTCTGTCAGTTTATAATACAGTTGTTAACTGAAGTAAAAACAGAATGTATGGACTTTGTTTTCCCAGTTGCATGCTTGGGTTATACTGGAAGACAAGCATACATGTAGCCATAGGTGTACTGCATTTTCAAGGCTAACAACGCTAACAAGAGGGAACCAAAAAGAGAGGAAACAGGCTAGAGAATATACCGGTCTCAGGGAGCAGCCTTTGCACAGCCCTCCACAAGTAGGGAGAAGCCAGATGATTCAACTGACTACTGAATTCAGAGAAAGCCCAAACAAATAAAATCGTTTTATGTCCATTGGATGTAAAGACATTGAAACAGAAAATGATTCACTGTTTTTGTTCAAGGATAAAATAAAACATGCAAAAGAAAAGAAGCTTTCCCCTGATTTCAAAATTTAACCTTGAAAAAAGCCTTTCTATTAAAACTGCTTTATTATTTTAAAAATACTCATTTGTCCAAGCATTGTGGTACTTACTATCATATATTTTAAATTCTGCAAAAATAATATATGATAATAGAATTAGAAGAAAATTTTTATAGTTTATCAATGCCTTCTCCTAGGCAATAATAATCCATTAAGGATAAATAATACATCCATTTTGCTTAATACGTTATTTTATAGTTAACAATTAGCACACTTTTACTTGTACACAAGGAAAACCAACATTAAATTGATTTTTATCTATCAAAGGCACAAACAGGATTCATATAAAAGGAGGAAAGAAGAGAGAATGAAAGGCTGCAGACATTTTGAAAACACCATTTTTCTTTTTTCAGGCTAAGATGCTGATTATCAGGTAGCTAGCAAAGAAGCCAATCAGGATTCTCTCCCTTAGCCAGATGGTCACCCAAGAGAACAGTTTAGTTTTGGGGGGTTTTGTTTTGTTTTTCATTGTGGTGAAACTGGTATATGAAATTGCACATTTTTAAGGTGAGCAACATTATAATTCGACATTTGTATACACTACGTAGTGTTCAGCACTATAAGTCTAGTTACCATGCATCACCACAGAATTGATCCCCTCACCCCTTTAGTCTTTCCCCCAGACCCTTTACACTCTGGTAACCACTGTTGTCAGTATCTATGAGTTTGTTTTTGTTTTGTTTGTTTGTTTGTTCATTTCTTTAAAAGAGATTTCACATATAAGTGAAATAATACAGTATTTCTCTCCATCTGATTTATTTCACTCAGCATAATTCCCTCAAGGTCCATCTATGTTGTCAGCAATGGCAACATTTCCTTCTTTTTTTTTTTAAGACAGTAGTATTCCATTGTATACAAATGCCACAGGTTCTTTAACCATTCATCCATCAGTGGGCACTTAGGTTGTTTCTGTGGATAAGGCTACTCCTCAACATATCTCCCAAGGCTTTTATACATACCATGCCTTCTGCTTGGTACCCCTGTTTCAGTTCCTGTGCATTGTTATCCTCAACGCCTGGTACATACTAGATGTTTTGCTAATGTGTATGGAATGCTATTTCATCCGGTGACTATGCTCTGCATTTCTGGTGGCTACCTCCTGGGGGTTATGGGACTAGCTGGAGTAGTGTGTCGTGATCGGGACTGTTCATAAATGTTAGCTCTGTTGTTCTAAATGCATGGTAGGACTTCAGTCTTTCATATGCTTGAAACCATCTGCAACTGTGTAACTTGCTTAGACCAAGAAAATGTAAGGAGAAATGATATGTGCTTTAGTTTTTGGGTATAACTTAAGAGCCACTAGCCAGCCACACTCTTCTTTATCATTCCTGTTAACTCCCATCCCCAGCCTTTTGTGACTTTACATGTTTTGCACATGTAAGAAGCAGTCTCTGAATTATTCTTCACCCATGAGGGATCCAATAAAGGTCAGATATCAGGTATCAGTGGCAATGTGTGAAAGACTATCAATTCTAATAAACAGAGTGGATTTCCAAATTTAAAATGACACCTATTAGTCTTCAGGATTTTTACAGCCCGTGTCTACATCAATAATAGTTGGAGGTCAAGTGCTGACCTGAGATGAGTAGTAATGAAATGGAATCCTTTTCCTAAAGTTTAAGTTCACGTTTCCTTTCCTTTCATCCTGAAAAGAAACTAAAAGCATTCCTCAGTGAGAGAACACTTAAAGCAAGCTTAGTTGAAATTCAGCTGTGTAGTTGTGAGAGAAAAGAGACATGTAGAGAACTGTTATGTTTGGAACACAGATGTCATTAAGCAATCTACTCTTTCCTGGTTGTTTTGCTTATATTCAGGGAAACAGACATATTCAAATGCATCTCATGTAGTCTTTAGGCAATAGTAGGTAATATTACAGTGACTGTTTGGGTTTTATTGTTTGAGTTGACTAGTATATTCTAAAAGTCTGTTATTTTGCCTACATTATGCTCATTGCATACAGATATTCTGAGGCAATTTCTCATGTCCTACATGGTGAAATATGTAAGAATTGAAATTGTTAAGTCTACTTTTCTTTTTTGTCATAGACTCCAGTTATCTTTTAAAGATTGCATCTAGATAACTCAGTTGATTACATTCTTCACTTGCTGTTCTTCAAATATGCTGAGAAACTGTGCTGAAGCAGTGCTACCAAAGCTATTACACGTGTTCTTGTCTTTATTCTTTCTGCATACCAGAAATCATAGCCAGTTCGTTTGCTATTCCTTAAAAGAAACAAGAATTATTTTATGAAAACAAGAAAGAAAGAAAGAAAGAAAGAAAGAAAGAAAGAAAGAAAGAAAGAAAGAAAGAAAGAAAGAAAGAAAGAAAGAAAGAAACATTAAGCTTTGTATAAATTAGTATTCTCAGGAGGGATAAAATTAATGCAATATCGAGGGAAATATTATATCCGTACATACATATATTTATAGCTATAAAAATAAAAGATATTTTAAACATTTATGTTCTTAAATTATAACTGTTCATAAGTGGTCAGCTTTCATAATTGTGTCTATATTATTATTTAGGATGTGATGTAATAATTTGCTCATTTAACTTTTCATCCTTAGGATCACAGTAATATCTAAAGTCAGTAATCAGTTTGAAGAACAAAAAGACAAGTAGAAGCATGAAAGATTATTCTTTCTTGTTCAATAAATACAATGCTAATGTAATAATGGTCACTAATGAGGGTTCATACATCAGTTTAATAAACTATTGGCTTGAAAAGAGAATTTTGGGCAAAACATTACCTAAAAATATTCCAAGTTTTAATGGACAACCAGCACTGTACTTTCATATAGAATGAATTTGGGGTGGTGACTAATTTCAGAGTTATTGAAAACAATTAGAAATTAATAAATAGGTCTCTCCTTAAATGTCAAGAAAAAATGGCAGTTGTTTCATTGCTGAAGCTGAATTTACATTTAAAAAATCTTAGGATTTCAAATTTTACATTTTATTTTATAAATCCAATCTCTTTCAATTGTTTTAAAGCACCTTGTTCCTGGTATGACATAATATATAAACATAATTTGTACATAACAAATATATAAATTATTAATAAATCTGCAAATTTAAATTGTTTTTCTGTGCTTTATTACCTATTTGGCCCTTAGAGTATCACTGTAAATGCTGTGGCCATTGAGCTCGGTTAATGTATATTCTTGTTTCATGACTCATCCTTTCTTTGTGATCTATTTTCTCCATCAGGACTTTTCACTTTGCCTGTAAACATGGTCACTTCTCCAACCAATGAAATATCATTTAAACTGCATAATAAGCTTCAAGTTCACATGTCCTTCTCTCTTTTTTAAAAAAAAATTATTATGTGAGCTTTAATTTTATAGTTTTAATTTGAATTTTTATCAATATAACAAACACATTATTTAAATGTCAAATAATAAAGGGTTTATAAGGACAAAAGACAACCTCCTTCCTACCTCATCTTCCTACTCCTAATTTCTTCTCTCTAGGTAGTGACCAATTTCAACTCAATTTAAAGTATTTTTTTTTCCTAAACTTACTGTTATTATTTTAAATAAAGTATGTATATGGACATTTGCTGATTTTTTAACTTTGACATGGTTTGTTGAATTCTTACTTATTGACTATAAAAATGTATACTCAAAAAATACTTCTTGGTTCTCTCAATGAATTTATTTCACAATTTTTATTAAATCTGTATTCATTTCAACTGTACATCAACTTGTAATTCAATCACATATTATATTACATTGTTTTCCTCTATAGCATTTTCTTCTTTCTAAGATTCATGATGGCCTTGATATTTTAGTTGTTGAGGTTTTATTGTAGCTGTTGTGAATCCACAAATTGTCTGACAGAATTGAAGGGCTTTTTCTTTTTCCTTTTTCTTTTTTTTAATTGGGGAATATTGAGGAACAGTGTGTTTTTTCAGGGCCCATAAGCTCCAAGTCAAGTAGTTGTCCTTCGATCTAGTTGTGGAGGACTTCAAGTCCAGTTACCATTGTCAATTTTAGTTGCAGAGGGTGCAGCCCACCATCCCATGAGGGAATTGAACTGGCAACCTTGTTGTTAAGGGCTCAGGCTCTAACCAACTGAGCCATCTAGCCGCCCTGAAGGGCTTTTTCAATGGGGCAAAACACACCAGATCATCTATCAGGTTTACTTTCTGCTCAAACAAACATACATACATACATATATCTATATCTATATCTATATCTATATCTATATCTATATCTATATCTATATCTATATCTATATCTATATCTATATCTATATCTATATCTATCTATATCTATCTATATCTATATCATCATCTATATCATCATCTATATCATCTATATCATCTATATCTATATCTATATCTATGTATAAAATATATAGTGCTCCTGACATTCTGTAGCAATCTGAATTGTCTGAATAGAATCACTTCCCTGGGCCTCTTTTTTTTTTTCTTTTCTTTGTTCTTTTCCAAAGTAAATCCTTTGGTTACTGAGTTTCATTCATTTCTCTTTCTTATTTTATAGTTTCATTTTGGTGAAGTAAATCTTCCCACAGCTTCATGAAAAAAAAATAGATAGTTGTAAAATTCTTTAGTCTTTGCATCTCTGATAATGTCTTTGTTTTTCCCTTGTATGTGTTATGGCTTAGTCCAGGATTAAAATTCCAGTTTAGAAATTATTTTCCTGCAGAATTTATAAGGCATTGTTTCATTTGCTTCAGCTTCGAGTGTTATTAAAAAGTTCGAAGCTGCTATGATACCTAATCATTTGTATATGATCTGTAATTTTTGTCTTTCTGAAAGATTATATGTTTATTTTCCTCTAATCCTGATGAAATACATTTTAATAAGGCTATGCATTGTTGTGAGTGGGGTGGGTCTTTTTTTTCTCTTACTTTACTGAAGTAATATTGTTTATATATGAAGAAACAGACACAGATAGGTCCAGAAATTTGCCCAAAGTTACACAGGTGATAAATAACAAAACGTAGATTAGAAGCCAGGTAATCTAGCTCCATAGTCTTCTCTCTTGACCATTAAACTAGGAAGTAAATAGTTTTTTATAAATTTAGCTTAGGATAAGTCTTTCTCTATTGTTTGATCATATTCTGTTATGTATTGGGGTTCCCATAGAATGAGAATTTTGTGAGTGCTTTTTGGAAAACCACACATTTTTATTAAGAAATCACAATGATTAAATCACATTAATCATTGTTAAGACATATTCTTTTGGAATAAGCTGTTATAGGCATCCTATATGCACATAAATCATCTTTAAAATAACTGGAACAGTCAATCTATATAATAGTTATAATTTTATACTTAACAATCAATAATCACAAAACAGTAATGATAATAATAATAATAATAATTAACATCAATTAATATACATTCAAGTAAAAAACGCATTGGGCTTTTTTTTTAAACTTCATTTTGAAAAATAAAATAAAATAAAGTAAAATAAAAAGCAAGCAGAAACAGCCACATATTGAAAACAAAGAGTAATAAGGGCAGGCTACATTTGAGATATTAAACTGTATAGATCAACAATAATTTAAATAATGCCATACTCATAAATGAAGCATATAGATTAATGGAATAAAGTAGAAATTATATAAATAAGATCAGATATTTCAGGGATGTAATAGGTGAAAAATAAACAAACATACGAGGAAAAAGTGGATTATTCAGTAATTAGTATTGGACTTTTCCACCATCACTGAAAACACAGAAGTTCAGAACAGCTGAGATATACTGCAGTATTAAACAATCCCCAGATATCAGTGACTTAACATAATTCAAAATTTCTTTTGCTTACTATATGTTCACTGTAGGTTAGATGTCATATTCAGGTACCTAGACTGAGTGAAGCTCCTTCTCTATGCTTACACAATTGCCAAAGTAGGGGAAAAAAAGAGGGTGGTATATTATACACATTGGTTCTTCAAGCTTCTGAGTAAAATGACACACATCATCTTGATTTGCATGTTTTTAGCCAAAGTAAATCACATACCACCACCTGATTTCAAGGTGGACAATAAGAAAATATAATTGTAATTGTACACGTGCTTGAAAGAGGAACAATGTAAAGTTTTGGTGAAAAGCACATCAATATTTTCCTCATCCTTCTTCCACAACCACCTTCACTTACACTCCGAGACACTCTAAGAGGCACTACCCAATAGTATCTTCCAGTAATGTCATCAGCTGAAAGTTCAGGAACTCTGGATTATGCCCTCTTATAGATGGAATGTTTGTGCCCCCCCCCCAAATTTATATTTTGATACCCAAACCCCCAAAATGATGTTATTAGGAGGTGGGGGCCATTGAGAAATGATTAGATCACGAGAGTGGAGCACTAGTGAATGGGATTAGTGCCCATATAAAGGGATAAAGAGACTGGAGCTCTTCCCTTTTGCCAGGAGAAGACACAGCAAAAAGGTGGTCATTTATGAACCAGGAAGTAGGTTCTCACGAGACACTGAATCTGTTAGCATCTTGATCTTGAATTTCCCAGATTCCAGAACTATGAGAAATAAACTCTGGTTTTTATAAGCCACTCAATTTATGGCATTCTGTATAGCAGCCTAAACTGGTTAAAACATGCACTGTAATTATTACAGCAGCTCTGGATGTTGTTGGAGTTGCCACTTTAAACCTTACAAGTCCCTGAATTTGTAGACTGTATTCTCTTTCATTGATTGCAAACTGGCCCTTTTTTATTATTTTGATCTCAGCTCACTCTCACAATATTTTGCCAAATGTAGTCAGCAATAAACAAAGCACAATACAACATTTAGTTTATCAATGTCTTCTCCTGGGGCTAAACGTTTATTAAATCTATGATCTGTTTCCAAAATTACCGCAAATAACAATATTACTGTTTCATCAAATCATAACATGGTTCACTATATGTCATGAGCCCCTCGTACACTTTCTGTGGTAGCCACTTCCAAGCCCATGTAAACAGTGCCATGTGCTTTAAATGGTTTTACTTGGGAGTAGGGGTTTGGTGCAGTTCCTACATTTACATACCAATTAATGTATTCAGTGAGGATAGGTTAGGTTATGCTGTGGTAACATGTCACAAAGCTCAATGGCTAAAGGAACAAAAGTTTTTTCTCACTTATGCTACAGGTTCGTTGTTGTTTGGCTGGAGTTCTCTGCTCTGTGGTATACTCACTGCCACTCCAGGCCCCAAGCCATCATAACAGCTACTATTTGTATAAAATGGAAATAATTTTGGTAAAAGAAAAAGAAATCATATTGAATTTCACGTTGACTCTTAAAACTCCTACTTGGAAGTGACGCATGACACTCTTTGCATTTCATTGGACAAAGCCAAGTCATGTGACTACACCCAATTTCAAAGAAGCAGGGAAGTATAATTCTAGCCTATGCTTGTACAGAGAAATCAAAATATGAATAACTAGCACTAAATAATTTCTACAATTCCTATCTCATTGCTAATCAGAAAATACATTTCTAATATTTCTATAACTTAAAGGTAAAAATTATTCTATAGAAATAAGTACAATTTTTTATATAGTCTCAGAGTTGAAAAGGACTTTTATATAGGACATGAAACCAAGGATTCATAGAAAATATATTAATAAATATTACTGCATATTTAAAAAAAATAATAAAATGTAAGAGAAAGCATCATAAACAAATATCAAAAGACAAATGACTGATGGGTAATTTATTTGTAACTCATATTACAGAAAGAGAGAGAATTCCCTTAATGTAGAAAGGGTACTACAAATCAATAAGATAATGCTATGACCCAATAAAAATGTAGGTAAGGCATATAAACACAGAAAAGGATATATAAATGGCTCTTTAACATATTAATAATAATATTCATAATAAGAGAAGTGTAATTAACTACAGGGAGACCCCAGTTTTTGACTTACCAGGTTCACAAAGATACAAATATTTCACACTGCACTAATTTTAAGAGAATGATAATGAGGGAGAAGGACGTTTCACCTAATACTGGTAAGAAGGTATTTAACTACAGCACCTATGAAGAAAAATGTGACATTGTTTATTAAGTTAAACACGTACATTTTGACTCAATCAATCCAATTCTAGATATTTTCATTATAGGTAGGATGTGAGAAAAGACAACTATAAGAGACATATAGGAGAAATTAACTGCAATATTTTATAGAAGTTTAAAAACAACATGAGGACCCATAAATATTGGAAATTGATTAAACAATTCTTAGTACATACATATAGTTGAATAATATGCAATTGTTTCATAAGCACTAGTGTAGACATATCCCCAAGATATTCTGACTCAAAGATAAATATAAATATAAGAAACAAAGGCAAGGTATGATATGATATGCTACTGTGGTAGTATGGTGAAAATAAGAATATAAATAGATCTAAAGAACCTATAAAGTAGTAATAATGTCTGTCTCTAAGAGACAAGTGTGTGACTGGTGACAAAGGAGAGTGAAGATTTTTACAAGATTTTTTTGTACCTTTTGAATTTTATGCCAGATGTATTATTCATTCTGAAATAAATTAACAAAAAATATTCTGAAGAGACTTTGAATTGCTAACTATTTCTCTCTAAAATAATAGTTTAGTGATTCTAATGCCCTCTTTGTTGAGCAAATTACAACTAGCTTTAATGCATATATGTTAGCAATATGGATTTGATATTATTTACAGCAATATTTTGTTTAATTGTCCCACATATTTTAAACTTACATCTACACAAGGCATCTAGTAATGATAATATCCATACAGAAGTTACAGTCACTTAAGCCTATTAAACTAAGGCACTTACATGCAAATTCATTGTTTTTTTCAAATACTTAATATACAAAAGCTCTGTAATTTAAACAAAACCATTTTTTAAAAAAAAATCAAGTATATCAATATACAAGGTTGGATAATTAAGTTCGCCAAAAAATGCTACATACCTCATTACCGAATATCACTTTGGTCACCTTTGAAGTACTCCCCCTTGGGAAAGTATGCACCATTGCCAGTGTCTAGTCCACCTTCAAAACAATTTCAGAACTCTTTCTGGAATGGCCATCAGAGTTGTCATCATATTACCTTAATGTCAATTGTCCTGAATGTCATCAAAATGTCATCCTTTCAATATTTCCTTTATCTTCAGGTAAGGAAAGAAATCACTGGGGGCCAGATCAGGTGAGTAGGGAGGGTGTTCCAATACAGTTATTTGTTTACTGGCTAAAAATTCCCTCACAGACAGTGCTGTGTCAGCTGGTGCATCAACCTTATTCAAGAGCCATGAATCGTTGGTGAAAAGTTCAAGTCATCTAACTTTTTCACTCAGCCTTTCAGCACTTCCAAATAGTAAACTTGGTTAACAAATTCATAATGAATAACAGTTGGTACCAATTCATAATGAATAACCCCTGTGATACCAAAAAAGGTTAGCAACATCATGCAACAAGTTTGCAAACTTAATTGTCAGACCTCGTATCTTTTACCTCTCTTTTACCTGGTTTGTTTTTCTATATTAACTTTAATGTCAACATAATTGCTCCTATCGTTGCTTTTTAGAGTTTATTTAACTTATGTGTGTTCTTTCTAAACACAATTATTCACTTTTTAATTTTCTTGTAATTTAATTTTTGGTTTTTGTAAATTGCTCTGGAAATCACATATTTTGAGACAAACGGTGACATTGCATATTAGTCTTAGGCACTACATATTTTTATTCCTAAACCTGGGTGTGATCAGCGGATTTATATAACAACCAGATATTTAAGTTAGCAATTAGATTAATTTCTCCTAATTTTGTACCTTATAGAAATGAAATAGATGGTGTGTTTGAAAAGTTTATATTCTAATTGTTCTTTACAAAAAGTTTTATAAGCAAAATTAATTAGTCTTAATAGACATATAAAAAGTTTTTCATTATATTTAAAAATCTATAGATAATTTTAGGATTTATTTGTAGAATTTCATATCACATATCAAAAATTTCATCTTTCTTTTCTATTTCTTATGCCTGAAGTAATCTCTCAATCAATCAAGCAATCAATCAAACATCAATCAGTTTTTTTTTTTGGTTTTACTATTTAGCTACTACCTGCATATATTGAGTAGAACCAATAAAAGTAGATATTCTTGTTTTGGTACTTAATTTGAAGAGAATACATTTTACGTGTTAGCGCTAAGAATCACTTTTGCTGTATGTCTTTAGTATTTAGACTTTATGATGATCAGGAAATCCCCTTCTAATCCAAGATTTCTGATTGTTTTCTATCATAAATGGATTTTGAACCTTTTAAAAATTTTTTCTGCAACATTGTAATGATCACATTTTTCCTTAAATCTTATGATATAATAAGTATAGTTTGGTCTTAACTAATTATTTCAAATGCCACTTGTGGATTCACTTCATGTATATTGTGTTCAGTATTTTTGCACATTTTTCCGTAAGTGAAGTTGATTTGTCATTTCCCTTTATAATACTGATTTTGCCTTTTTGTTTGTTTTAAATTTACACCGTTTCCTCGAATTGGCTAGGTATATTTCCCCTCCCTTTTCTGTCAGGAGGACTCTGCCCAAAACTGGAAAATTTTAATAACTGCCTGCTCAAAACTATTTAGGCTGAATATTTTCTTTCTCAGAAAATTTTAAAATAGTGATTAAATTTTTTTTTAGTCAATAGCTACTTCAGACTTTCTGAACATTTTTCATAATATATATATTTTTTATTTTGCCTATAGATACCTACCTATTTCATTCTTAATTTACTTTTTTGTTGTTTTATTTTCTCTTTGATCAATCTCAATAAAAGTTTGCCTATTTTATTAGTCATTTTGAAGAACTTACTTTTGGCTTTTAATATGCCATTTTATAGTCATACATGCAGTTCTAAATTCCAAGTATTTAAAAAAAATTCATTGTGGATTATTTTTATTTTTTTTAAATATTTGAGTTATTTGGAACTCAATTTCCCATTGTATGTTTTTGTCATTTGTATTTATTATTCTGATCTTTGCATATGATATCATTTCTTTTCAACATGTTAAAGTTATTTTATTTCTATTTTTAAATATGATTAAGAAGGAAGGACTAGAACAGTACTTAACACATAGTATGAAATCATTAAATACATCTTAAATAAATAAACAAACATCAATCTGTTGTCTTTTCAATTCATCTGTATTTAACGTTTTTTGGCCTACTTCATCTATAAAAAATTGAAAGCAATATATTAAAAACTCCCACATAGCGTTGCATTTGTAAATGTCTCTCCATATACCTATAGATTTACAAAATGTGATCTGACAGTTTAGGTGATTATAAGTTTAAGTGTGTTTTATCTTCTTGGTAAGTTACGCCTTTTATTATTAGGCAGTAACACTATCGACCCATGGTGTTGCTTTTATCTTAAATTCCATTATTACTCAATATTCATGTAACTACTCTAGCTTTATTTTGGTTAGTTTTTGATTGATATATTTTCCCATCTTTTCATTTGTAACCCTTTATACCCTTATATTTCATGAATAACTTGAAAAAGACTATATCTGGATTAAAAGTACAGTTTGACAATCTCTTCCTTTTAATTAGGAAGCTTAGTTTATTCACACTTGTTATGATTATTAATGCATTAGTCTTCTTTTCGCTATCTTACTTTGTGCTTTTAATGTACCTCACTTTTTCCATACTTCTTTTTATTTTCTCCCCTGATGTTGTTTTTCATGTTTTGAATTTACATGTTTGTTTGCTATTGTCATTTGTCTTGCAAATGTGTAACTTTTGGTTTAGAAGTTACATATTTATAGCTATTCAATTAGTGTTTACCCTTGAAATTTTAATGCACATATTTAATATAGCAAACTATGAATCAACCTTGGCCAATTACTCACACCAACAAATACCATAGGACTTTAGAATACTTTGTCTTAGATCCACCCTTACCACCTTGCATTATTGCAGTTTACTATCATGATTCTGCCCTTATTTTAAACCTCATTAAAAATGATTCTTATTCACAAATGTTTTCTTTTTTGTTTTTCACACTATTACTTACTGGATTTCAGATTTTCCATCTGGGGACATTTTTCTTCATTTGCTGTACCACAGAGTATATGTTAATCCTTTTAATGGACATTGGGGTAAACTATTAATTTTATTTATCTTAAAGTCTTTATTGAATATTTCCTCTTGAAATATAATTTTTGGGATGCACTTTTAGTTAACACTTATTTTTCTTTACAACATTGGTAATATTAATCACGTATCTTATGGCTCCATTTGTTGCTGCTGAGAAGTGAGCTGTTGGTTTAATGGTACTTCATTTGCAGTTAACTGTCTCTTCTTTTTTGATAGATTTCAACATATTCTCCATTATATATCTAGGCATGGATCTCTTTTCATTGGTTGTCTTGAAATCCATTGGGCTTTTTTTCTTCTACCAATCCTCTAAAGTACTTTCTCAAAATTGCTTCTTCTCTATATACTAGTTCCTCCTTCTGATATTCTGATTTTGCATGATTAGGTCTTCTCACATGCACTTCATGGCTTGTAATCTCATTTTCATATTTTTCATCACACTGTCTATCTAGTCTGCATTCTGAGTAAATTCTTCATATACATTCTAGTTTATCAAAGCTTTTAAAGTGTCTTTATAATCTGCTCTTTAATATGCCTATTTAATTGTTAATTATCATATTTTATATCTAGAAGTTCTACTTAAATTTTTAAAAAATCTCTTGGTCAACACACATTTAATATTTTTTAAGCCTTAAGAATAACATGTATTTTGTATATTTTGCTTATAAGACATATTGCTTATTAAATAATTTTACTGTGTTTAGTCTGAGAAGGTCTCATTTTGGTTTCTGGTTTTTCTTATGACTCTTAACATTGCCATTTTTCCTTTTGTGGTGTGTGTGTGTGTGTGTGTGTGTGTGTGTGTGTGTGTGTGTGTACTTATTTCCTTGGAAACTTGTAGAACATATTTGAGTCTTGTGTTTAAAGTCCATAGCTACAGAAAGAATTTGCATTTTCTTTTCCCATGCATAAGGGCATTCGCAATGTCAGACCGCTTTATAATGTGTTGTTGTTGTTGTTGTTGTTTTAATCCCATAGGGTCTAGCTTTGTGGTTAGAAATTTTTAATAGATGTTATTTTTTTTCCTACATACTTATTAACATGGCTAAAATAGGTCAGTCTGCAACTCTCTCTTATAAGGCATTTTTTTGTCCCCAAATTCACCTAGAGATTTTAGAAGTTTGGGGTTTCTGGCTTTATTTCATGAATCCCTGATCTCCTTTTATCTTGTTAAAACCCTAGGCTTTACCACCTGTTCTTTAGATTTGAATGTTGAGGTAAAACTCTGGCTCTATGCTCTAAGCTCTATGTAAACACGGATTGTCAGATCAAATTCTAACTCCAGTGTTCGCTGACCTTATGGATCTGAGTCTCCATAATTCTTGTTTTGAATTGTGTTATTTACTACCATCTTGTTGCCATCCTTTAAATAATATATTTTACAAATATTGTACATCATTTTTGGTGTTCTGAATCAAGAATCAGGAAGAATTTCTCTGAACATCAAATCTAAAATATTATAACAGATAAAAGTTCTCTGTTGAGTTTTTACTTTAGCAGTTAAATTTTTAATTTCTAAATATTCCATTTTGCTCTTTTTTCATAAACATTTGCTCTTGTTTCTTAATTCTGTATACTTGATTTGTACTTATATTCTTTCCTCTATTACTCAGAAATAGAAAACATATTTGTTTTAAAGGTTCTTCTTTATTGCTCTATTATTTTATTATCTAGAGTTCCTTCAGACTGCTGTGATTGGTGAGGGGAGGAAAAAAACGTGATTGGATAGTAGAAATGTGCTTTGTTTTGCAAATGCCTTCAGGGTTCACTGACCTTGAAATATTGAAACAATTTTGGATAGTTAGAAGATAAAATATCTGCATAATATAATCTTGAAATATTCTTAATTATATCTAAAGGGAAATTAATCCTAAGAGATTTCTAAGATAAACCAATGTGGATGGAAAAGAGGCCACGTGTTAAACCTGACCAGCTCGGGAGACTGATAGCAACCACACAGGATGGGGGTGAATATAAAAAATGCCTAACTAATGTGGGCCTGTGACGGGAAGTCACATCCTTGGCCTGTAGCTTCCTTGACAAAGGTCAATCTTTACCTTAAGTGAGGCTATCTGTTCCTTTTTTCCTCTAAGATAACAGAGGGGGCACAACTCACCACACCTGAGCAGGAAACTACAAAATCCCTCATTGTTATCTTGTTCCCCAAATATCATCTCTATGTATTGTGAAATGTTATTAACTATCCTGTACCCACCAATGTAAAAAAAGTGTGTGTCTCTCCATTTTACTTTTTATCCAATCCCAGAGATTTCCCCTCTTTTCTTTCTCCCACCCCCGTAATCTACAACCAATGGATTTCATGTAACCCTCCTCCTTTGTTGCTAATGTATAAAATAAGTTGCAAAACAGTCATTTTCCGGAGCATTTTCTCAATCCGTTGAGATTTTCACGCAATTGTCGTCAGTTTGGCTCAAATAAACTTTTATAAGCTTTTTCTTGGGCTGGATGTTTTTTTGTCGAACACCAACATATCTCGTACTAGTTACATGAAAGAGAAATAAAAATTGAGTTAAACTATCACTTGCTCTTCTTACTTTGTCTACACTGCGTCCATATAGTCCATACATCCTACACTCCATCCTTGTCTGTTTTCTTTATTAGGAGGCTACGTGAACTACTACTGGGAGACCTATATGCAACACCATCCCAGAGCAGTACAATACCCTACCTTTGATTTGGTGAGTTCTCAGTAAGGGAGTACTGGAGAGAAAAAAGTGGGTTGTGCAAGTAGAGAGAAAAGGTGATCTAGCAGCTGGTGCGAAGGAAAGAATTATCATATTAGTTATGTCTCCATACTGCTGGAGTACACAAACCATCAAAAATTAAGATAACGTGGTCAAGGCTCTAACTTCTCCCCTTTGGTGGTCTCTTTCCTTGTCAAGGTATTCTTTGGCAATTATTTTCTGATCATTTTATTTGTGCAAAGATGATTTTGATAGGTAGTGTGTGCATATGTGTGCACGTGTACATGATCTTTCACCCCTCTTAACCCTGTACCTACCTCATATGCACTTTATTAAATACAATGGTTAAGAGACTAGTGTCTTGACTACCTGGTAGCCAGTTGTCCTTTAACATATTTGTTGTTGAGAAAATAATTTAGGGTTTCCAATGTATTGGTCTGCCAGTTTTGTTGTGCTTTATATCTTAGCACGTTCTGTTTCTTTCAAACCTGCACCTATGGAAACATTTATCATTTTTCTTGCTTTTCACACAATAGTTGGACATAATGCTTCCTTTTAGTCACTGACATTTACTGGTATTAGATGGTGGAAATGAACTCTAATTCTGAATAAAGGCTTAGACAAGTATTATAGTTCATGAAAATACCTGGAACTGCTAATCGTCATGATAAATGGCCAACTGTGAGTTAGTGGAAGAAGTACAATGGATTGTCACTAGCTGTCTTTTGAATTACAATTGCTTTTTATAATGTTAACAGTGACCTGACTAAATGCCAAAATGGAGACAATCGGAATGAAGGGGCTGTTATGCCTAGATCTTGCTTTATCTGATTGACATAGAATGCATAAAATATGACAAGATAAATTTATTTTGAAGTTAGCTTAATTTCAAATCATTCTGTGTCTTTTCTTTCTTTGGAAAAAAATGTGCATGAGTATCAATAGCCCATAAAAACATTATAAATAGAAAAGATTTTTTTTTTTTTTTTTTTTTGCAGTCTATACCCCAGTTCACTACTGATGAATAACTCATATAGAGTACCTCAGGGTAGATTTACATTTGACAACGATTGCAGTGGAAAATGTTATTCTCAGGTTATAGATGAGGAAACTGAGGTTAAGAGAGATTTAAATAGTATACCTGAGAACAGTAAAATAACATTTCCTGATACATTGTAAATATACAATATATGTTAATTTCTTTTACTTCTGATCAGCTTATCAGTTTGGAGGTTCTATTTAGTCTATCATGTATTTTCCAGAAGGACTGAATTATGTGGGTGCTCTTTGGGAGACTGTGCCGTAGAATGCATAACCAGATTTTCCTTATGGGTTCCTCATATTCTCTAATTCCAATTTTTCGGATTTATGGATGGGTTTTTACACTCAGAGTTGCTGTCTTATAACCAAATCTATTTGGGTACAAGCAGGAAAACAAAACAAATGTCCACTTTTTAAATTCAGTAAAGTGCATGTATATGAGTCAGAGGAGACCCTTTCAAAATCTTACTTAAAATTGCTTTTAGTTATTTTCCAAACTTGCTGAACATATAAAATGCTGTCATCCAGAGCCCAGACCCCAAACTGCTGGAGGAGAGGCAGGAAAATGTTTAGTGAGCCCAGAGCCCGAGTCAGACAACTCAAGCTTACATTCCAACTCTGATGTAATTTAGTTCTTTAAAGCTTTGATTTCTGCATCTATAAAGGGGTTGATAAATTATAGGAACCCTGTTTGTGATTTAAATGGAATAATACCTATCAACGCCATAGAACTACGCCAGATACATAAAACTCTCTAAACAAACATTAGCTATTGATATTCTTTACATTTAAAAAAATCAGAGCACCAGGATATGAGAGAACCATTGTTCTACCTTACATATAATTCTAATTAGGATTTTAAATTACAGAGTTTCTGCAATGAGACATGGCTGCTGCCAGCAGAAATGCCAACCCATAAGGCAGAGAGAGAATTACTACTACTACTACACACCACACACACACACACACACACACACACACACTCACACACATACTCATGCAAAAGCATATACACCCACAGAAAGAAAGAAGAAAAATGCCAAGTTGACTCTTAGTATTGTCAGCAGTTTTATTAGTAAAATACTCAAGATGAAGATGACAGTAACTGAGTTTATACATATTGAGTTATACTACAGATTGACAGGCAGAACAAGAGCCTCCCTCCATAGGGTGGAACCATGTGGTTTAGGGGAAGATAATTCTTTATTCCTCAGAAGACCTTGAGTGGATTATTCGTCCCTCTCTACATAACACCATTATTCAGGTGATGATTGTTAAATCAATAAGCAAAAGTATGTCTACATATACTTACATTCAGAATTACCTTTACAGTATATTTACATTCAGAATTACCTGTTAAATCTGATAGAACACTCATTAATAGATATTGGAAATATATCTGAAACTTTATTTTTAAATGTTTATTTTAAGTATTTATTAATAAAACCAAAGTATCTAAACTAGCATGCATTGGAAGGGCTAGTGGGCCAAAGATTTGTTGACACTATGGGAGAAAAACACCTATATTTATATGGAAAACTCTCTAATAGGCATTTATCTTTTTCTTTAGGACTGACTATAATTAGATCAAACATTAGGCATTCATAGTTTTTAAAATCTCCAAACACCATCTCTCTTTTTGTTATTTCTTTCTTTATCCTCTAATTAAATTCTTGCATATAATTAATTAAGATTGAATACCTAATTACGGTTTCACAGGTACAGGTCTGTAAAGAACTTGTCACTGAGCATGTCAGAAGCAAGTATAGTCTGAGGTCTTTAAATGTCCTTGCGTATGTACATGATGTACCTGTGAATAGAAGAACTCGGATAGCAGTTGTTTCACCTCCTACACCTTTGCAATCTTGAGTCATGCTTTTCACTTTTATACACCTGACTCTGATGAGACACTGCATATCATTTCTTTGAAGGTGAAATCTCAGGATAAGAAAAAAAAGATATTTTAAGTTACATGAAAGTTCAAATATTTTCCGTGTGAGACAATTATACAAATTAACTTGTCAGTTTTGCACCAAATGATCCCGACAATGCTTCTTTGTAAGTTGGCCACAATTGTCAAAATCCCAATTATTTCTCTGGTCTAACATTCTCCAACTTTAATGGGCATGGGAATTAGAACAAGAGCGTGTTCACAGTAAAGATGTTTGTAGCTTCACCGTCAAATTTTTGTTCAGTAGATTTTCTGTGGAGTAAGGAAATCAGTAGTTTTACCAGTCGTCTCAAGTGATTTTGATGCTCAGGGCTTGTTGTCTTAGAACTACCCCCTGAGAAGCCCAGGTTAGCCCTTTCAGAAGCTATGTGTTGCTTGGGATTTCCAAAGCCACTTACATTAATCTTGAAAAGAAAGAATTTAAGCACCCAAAATACGCTCTCATGTCATCAAGTTAGTTTAGGCAAAGCCTCCATTCTTCCTGAAGAAAAGATGGACATAAATGCATCGCAAACTAAGAAAAGGCAAAAGCCTAAATTAAAGCTTTAAAATGTTTTTTATTCATATTAAGAACACATATATAGGAAATTTACAAGCAATCGGTTTTGGAAGGAAGTTATACAAGCTACACTCTTCAGTAAAATAACTATGCTAGTTTTAACTTTACTCATTCTCAGAAGCTAATTTTAAAGGTATTTAAGTTACATCACACTTTCAGAACCACTGAGTTATACTAAGGAGAAGCAATTGTTTTAGAACTTTATTGATCTTGGACTTCTTAGAGTTATACATTATTTTTTTCAAAATCTCAAGTCATCTTCAGCAATGTCTGTTTTATTTTCCCTAAAATTAAGACCACTGAAGATATAAATATTGCAGATGACACTAGGCTATAACCTGAAATAGGTAAAATAATTTATTTTAGCCACACAAGCTATTTGCAGTCTTTGAATGTTAAGAAGTTTTAAATTCAATGAAACAAAAATATTAGTGGACTTCACCTTGACAGGGTGAAGGGACTCTTGCAGCTCACTGGCAAGTGTGCTGAAGTTTTAGTGGTTGGATTGGAGGAAAAAAGGCAGAAGATGCGAAGATAGACTGGGGATCTGGGAGAAACTAACTTGGCTGCAGCTAGCAACCTCTTGGAGAGCACCAGGGTAATATTTTGCAATATTGGTTGATTATTTCTCATCTTCAATACTTCTTACTGCTCTGTGAATCTTCACATATCAGGCATCAGTTAGTACGGCATTGAGGTTACTGTCTCAAGGAAAGGATGATGTAGCAAAACAAAATATTTAATTGTGGCTGGTATAGCATTAGAATTGTAAGAATAATCAGAGCTAGCTTGTTCTGGTTTTTTGTGTTTTTTTTTTTTTTTTAATTTTTAACCCAGTCCTTCAGCTTTCAGAATACATGTGTATTCAAAGAAATATTAGTGTGATTATCAGAATGGATATGTCTCATGCATCCTAACATGGAGCGAATAGAGTAGAAAGTTTTCTTCTGTAGACTGGCTGAAAGATACCATAGCACAGAGAATGAGCAGGCCAGAAATGTCCTTACAGGTGAGATGAAGAGAACACATGTATGTGCGCTCATGACTGGAGACCAAATAATGTGAAGTACATCTCACTTGATGCCAGTGAGTACAAGTGATCACCAGACCTAAGACCAGATGCATTTACCACTAACACGTGGTTTACCTTTGGCACTTACTAAGCACCTAAGAACAAATACATAACTCAAGGGAGGGCAGAGGTGTGGGAGTCTAATATGATTGAGGTTTAGTTCTTGTCAAAAACTATACTAGAAGCGGAAAAAATTTCAAGTGTAAAAAAAAAAAATGAAAGAAATTATATTTTGTGCATTCTTGGCTTTCTGGTCTGACATTTCCATCTGTTCCATAAAAGGAGAAGCAATTCTTCTCTAGCATGGCATTATGAAATGTCTGGTATTAACCACATTCACGCAACAGGAGGGGTGTCACTCAGTGGTAGCATTTCTATTTTTACCTGGAAGAACTTTAAGAGTCATCTTAAAAGAGGGAGGTGAAGCTTTTAGGGGCAAAATGATGTAAGAACTGAGACTTGGGACCACCAGCATGAATATGACATAGGTATTAGGATTAACAATTAGGCCACTCTGTAAACCAATAATAATTACACTTTTGTTTCAGTTAATTTCTGCAAATCAATTTATTTAAGACAATCATCTAGTTATCAGGACAACAGCTCAGTTATCAAACAACAATTCACTTAAAACTGTTCCCAATTCCAATCAGTTTCCCATCCTGAAAGACTCGCATTAAATCCCTTTATCCCAAACTCCAAAACTGTATGCATACTCTCTGCTGATGTCCCCCTTCTGAGATGTTACCAAGACTCTGCTAAGGTGATGTCATTAATTGCAGTATGTTCTGATAAATTTAGCTTTGTTTTATTAACAGGTTTTCTGGAGACATTTTAGGGAGCTCACGAGAACAATGCTTTCATTTGTTCATTTAATAAGCCTTTATTGAACATTTATTATGCACCAGGTGTCATGCTAAATATTGAGGATTCAGAAATAAAAACATAAGGTAAAAAATAAAAAGTCTTAGTTTATGAATTCAAAGAATCAGTGTCTGTAGGGAGAAAACCAACAAGTGAACAGACAATTTAATACGTAAAGAGTGATTAGATATGAGTGAGGGAGAGCAGAGTTTGCAAACCTAAAATTTTGGGGTTATTGATTATTTTTTGAGGGTATTGATTATTTTAAACTAGTTGTTTTTAAGAAGCTGAAGGGGTTCCGAATGAGTCCCCTGATATACAAATAACCCTGGCGTGCAGATTATTTTCAGCTAAAGACAACTGAAACCAAAAAGAGCTTTTACCTCCCTTTTACCTGCGGAAAAGAATTTAGACTGAAAAACCTGATTGAGGAAAGGAACTGTCACTGTACCATAATATCATGAACTAAGTGTGGCAGACAGGGAGGAACCTAGCAAAGTTTGTTTGTTACACTCCCCTCTGTGTTCCGTTGTTTCTGGGTGGCCTAGCAAGAATTTGTTTACTACATGTTTGCTCTTTCTCATCTACCTGTGAATTGCCTATTTTCCCTTTGGAGTCTGAGACCCCCTACCTCCCTCTCCTTAGTCCAGAATGGCATATAAGATTCAACTGCTCTGGTTCCATATTCTTATGGAACCACCATATCTACATACAAAATTAAACTTGGTTATTTTTTCCCTGTTAATTGTCTCATGTCAAATTTAATTATTAGACCAGCTGAAAGAACTAAGAGGAAATTCCCCCACTCCCACATGAGTAAATTACAGAGTGCTTTGAATGACACAAAACAAGGGTTTCTAACTCAAGTTGGTTTCAGAGAATCAAAAAAGACCTCATTTAGATTTAGCTAACCAGGCTAAAAGGATGGCAAGGAGAAAAAGCCAAAAGCGCAAAAATGGAGGAGCATGGCACATTTGGGGACTTCTAATTAGATCAATTGGGCTTAAGAATTAGAGGAAATTGAGAAGTGTCAAGTATGCAGGAGAAATAAGTTGGGAAGGGGAGATTTCTGAAAAACAAAACAAAAAAAAACCCAAAAATCTGACTACCACCTAAAAAGTTGAAATTTAATTTACAGAGAAGGGAGAAAGTGAACAAATTCAAGCTAGAGAGATCTGCCCTTAAGAAGCATTGTAGGAAAGTAACTCTCTGGAAGAATGGATGGGATGCAGGTGTGAATGAAGGCAGGCAAACTATTTAAGAGGCTGCTCATTTCTACTTTCTCTAGCTGAGAAACAATGAGGGTCTTCACTGAGCTTGTGTGGCAGGGATGTAGGGAAGGGGAAAGGAGTGGAAAATTTTAAGGACAGAAACCCAACAAGAAAAAGTGGCTAAATGTGAAGACTTTACGAGTATGTGAGGGCAGATGAAGGGACAATAAACATATGGGGTCTGATTTCACTTTTCAACATTTCAACTTTTTGTGAAAATATACAACAAAAAGCCCAAGCCAAGTGTTACCAGGAAAATAATGTTGATAACCTCAGTCTTGTCTTCTTGAAAGAAAGACTTCAGTCAAGAGGCACAAATTTGTGCAGCATGAATAGCAGCAGTTTATTAGTTAAATAAATTACACTCAGAGATGTGGAGTAGGCTGACCTAAGGAAGGGAAAACATCTCGTCTTACATTGTGAGAAAGCTTTGATTTCTATGGGTAGAATTGCCTCCCCCTCTTCCTTTTCTTATCTCTCTTTCTCCCCCTAAGGTTCCTAGTCCTCTGCCATTTAGCAATTCATTTCTAGATTTAGGGGCATGAGTCAACATATCCCTTTGATTTAGGGGCATGGATAACCACATCCTCTTGGTCTTGGGAGATGAGTAAACATGTCCCTTAGGGGTGCATGGAAACCTGGAATCCTGTTGGACTAGTAAGATAGTAACAATACTGACAAACAGGATGTGTCCGCCCACCTTCTCTGATTTCTACCCTGTTACTTCTTACAGGTATATGTAAGCCTGGAGTCCTGCTGTGCAGTTGCCAGGGTCCTGACCCAAGTAGGAGCTGCAGCAAGTGACTTTCTAATCAGGGCTAAATTTCTCATTCTCCTGCTCATTTCTATCTATCTACCTACTCTATCACAAGGAAGTAGGACAATGTCATGTTGTGGTGGCTGAAAGGGCATGCAGCATTGATTGTGTGTCCCTATTAAGGGAAGAGGACTACACTCTACAGTGGCCCAATAGTGCCCCGAAAATCCCTGCAAGTGGGGGTGGACCAGATAGAAGTTGTCTCTTTTTTTTTTCTTTTTTATTAGTTTCAGGTGTACAAGACAAGGTAATACTTAGACGTTCATCATTTATATCCCTCACACTGTGAACCCCCCTCCCCCCATCCATTATCCCTCCGACCTCACACCCAGCCATCACATTATATATATAAAATTATAGTTGGCATTCATTAATGTTTAGCTTCTGGTGTACAATGCCATGATCAGGCATCCACATTATCTCTGAGGTGGTCTCCCAAATAGGACGCATGTCCATCAGATACCCAACAAAATCTTTACGACATTATTGAATAAGTTCCCCAAATGTCTCTTGAGTGCAGTTTATCAATTGGATTATTGCTTTCTAGTCCAATATTTATTTTTCTAAATCAAACTGCTGTTTGTTTAACTGAGGTATTACATATATATGTATATACATATATCCAACATAATTTCTTCACAAAAATTTGGAGATATATACAAGGGCATTACAAAAGGAAACTCCATTTCTTGTTTTTAGCTCTGTAGAGGAAGAGGGAAATGATAATTCAGACCAAATTACTGTTTTTAAAGATACAAAATAAAACGACCTCCATACCACTAAAATAACTAGTCTCTCTGTGAAACTAAAAATTTGAAAAGGGATTTTTTTTTTAGCTGCACTTTTGTAGTTTGATTGTCATATTTACAATTTCCTTTCTCCTGTGAAATTCTGAACATATGTTCTGTTATGTTCCATGCCTCCCAGATGAACATGAGGTGTGGCCTGTAGTAAATGCAAATGGAGATTTGTTCTCAAGTTTTTATGTAAATGAAAATAAGAAAAAAAAAATATTCCTAGCCTATGAATCTCTGAAAGTTGTTTAGTAGTTCTTAAAGAAATAATAAATAAATAAATAAATAATATCAAAGAGTTTATGGCCTAGACACTTGCAAACTGCATTATTTAAATATAAAGATGCAGCCCCTTAAAAACTTTGGACACCAAAGCACATCAGAAATTTAATAAATATTACATGCTAAGTCCAACATTTGGAAGTATTGTGAGTGCTAAGATTTGCACATTGAAAAGTGTCTTTATTCTCAAACAAATGAGAAACAAGAACTCATAGACACAGACAATAGTTTAGTGATTACCAGGGGTTAAGGGGGTTGGGGGGAGGGAGATAAGGGTAAAGGGGATCAAATATATGGTGATGGAAGGAGAACTGACTCTGGGTGGTGAACACACAATGGGATTTATAGATGATGTAATACAGAATTGTACACCTGAAATCTATGTAATTTCACTAACAATTGTCACCCCAATAAATTATTAATAGATAAATAAAAAAAAGAAAAGTGTCTTTATTCTATATGAATGTATCTGTCATATTGGTGTTATAAAGGAAACTTTCAATCAGTATGCATTGTACAAACTTATGAATGCAGGTAAAGTGTATGAGATTTTATTTTGCAAATAAGGTAAGATTTTTTTATTTGATCTATATGTTCTGTGAAATTAGAGATGAAACAATAGGTTTTTCATAATGCTTATATATTGCCTTCTCATATTCTTACATATGCTTACATATTTTTATATTCCTTTAAGAAAGAGCAATGAGGTAAATATAGCAAATTGGAAGAATCATGTCAAAAATCAATAATGAACATATTATTCTCAGAACATAGAACCATTATTTATTAATAGAATTGCAGACATCATGGTTTACATGAGCTTAGCACCACACAAATATGTTACTCTTTTATAATTGTCAGTATTTTTAAAATTTCCTGAATACTCTTGAATTACTTTACTATCCCTTAACATTATTTAAAATAAATAGGGGGCTGTTATGACATTAATATTAGGGAACTTAAATAAGTCCACTTTATCTATCATAGTGAAAGATCATCCACATGTCACATAAACAGGGAATATATACTATAATCTCAACCTCTGCAGTTTTGTTGTCTTCTGTTTCTCCAAAATTTCACTTGTTCTCTTCAATGTCTATGTATCTTCTAATATGGCAGACAAAGGTCTGGAGTGGGAGTCATGCAGTCTAAGTTCTAGAGCTATCGGTACCTCTACTCTTGGTCCTGAGTATCTCAGGCAAGACTTTTGACTTCTTAGACTTCATGGTTTGTTGTTGTTGTTGTTGTTGTTGTTGTTGTTGTTGTTTTTCTACAAAGGGAGAACATTGGTTAGATACCAGTAGTTATCTCCTTTCTAATTCTGACCATTAAAGCTTCCATGATCCCAGGATTCTCTTCATAGCCTTTTATTCTGGCTCATTTGAGTTATTATAAGTGGTTACTATCTTTTCATTGCTAATTTAGATTCCATGAAAAACAAACAAACAGGTTTTTTTTATCAATATTTCTCGACATTTTCTATAACAAATTTAATAAATTTGACATTTTTTAAATTTTCTATAACAAATTTAATAAATAAATTTGTGGACAACTGCAGGTTCTGTCAATACATATAAACATAAATGAAACTGTGAAATAATGAGGTCCCATGAAATAAGTGTGCTAGTGTACGCATGCACGTGTGCACTCCAGGGCATTGGAAGAGCCATATGGCTGGCAGACCGTGCAGTGAAAACACTGAAGTCCTGCTGCTTTATGCCCTTCTTTTTAATTTCTCGTCCCTGCCCTCTCAGCAGTACAATGAGCAACAGAAGCTTGAAACACACAAGTAACATTAACACTGTATTCATGCTCTGATCATAGGCTTGCAGAAAGCCAGTAAAGAAGCCAATCAGCCATATTAATTATTACATACCTACTTTCCAGCTGAAATAGGTCACGGTCATCTGGAGCAGAATGGACTGTGGTAAAATTCAGAGTATTAAGCTCCTTTCTTGCTTCTTCTTGGTGGCTGAAGTAAAAAATAACATTAAGTTCCCATATGCCCCTTCTTTTCCTTCTTGCTGCCCTCCCTACACAAACTTTGACCCTCACTGAATTAGCATGTGAATTTGTAAAATGACAGTAAATATGTAAAAATGACAGGAATAATTTAGGAGTGAGAATTGTTTTACAAAAAGGTGCCTAGCTTTAACAAGCCACTTAAAATTTTACACACACAAAAAGACCTCTCATCCATTGCTATCTATAGGCAGATGGCAGTTATGTGTCAAACACATTTTATATTTATTTACAATTGCTTCAGATCATACAAGGGCAACATAAAGATTTTGTGTATGTTCACGTAATTCCAGAGAATAATAATTTGAAAACCTAGAGAGTAATAAGATTAATTCATAAAGTGTGTGTGTGTGTGTGTGTGTGTGTGTGGTGATGCAAAAGTATACAAGCATGGCTCTTCCTCATCCTCTACCCCATCCCAGCTATGTGCTTGATTGAGCAAATCTTGTTCTTCATTCATTTTTTTTCCTTTTCTGAGACAGAAATAAAAACTTAATAAAAACTTGTTTTTTAAATGGACAGTTAACCAATCTTTGATAAACATGTCATATAAAATTTGATTATAGACCAACATATTGCTGAGAAACTTTTTTTTTTGTATAGTCAAGTATAAAGAGTCAGTCACCATTTTTTTAATTAAAGTTTATTGGGGTGACAATTGTTAGTAAAGTTACATAGATACTAGGTATACACTTCTGTATTATATCATCTATAAATCCCATTATGTGTTCACCACCCAGAGTCAGTTCTCCTTCCATCACCATATATTTGATCCTCCTTACCCTCATCTACCACCCCTCTTACTCCTTCCCCTCTGGTAACCACTAAACTATTGTCTGTGTTTATGAGTTATTGTTTCTCATTTGTTTGTCTTGTTCTTTTGTTGTTTTCAGTTTATATACCACATATCAGTGAAATCATGTGGTTCTCTGCTTTTTCTGTCTGACTTATTTCATTTAGCATTATAATCTCAAGATCCATCCATCCTGACACAAATGGTCCTATTTCATCTTTTCTTACTGCCCGAATAGTATTCCATTGTATATATACTACAACTTTTTATCCATTCATCTATTGAAGGACATTTTGGTTGTTTCCATGTCTTGGCCACCATAAATAAAGCTGCAATGAACATTGGAGCACACTTGTCTTTACGTATAAATATTTTCAACTTTTTGGGTAGATACCCAGCAGAGGGATTGCTGGGTCATGTGGTAATTCTATTCGTAATTTTTTGAGGAATCTCCACACTGCCTTCCATAGCAGCTGCACCAATCTGCATTCCCACCAACAGTGTATGAGGGTTCCTTTTTCTCCACAGCCTCTCTAACATTTGTTACTATTTGTCTTGTTGATAATAGCCATTCTGACTGAGGTGAGGTGATATCTCATTGTGGTTTTTATTTGCATTTCTCTGATGATTAGTGATGTTGAGCATTTTTTCATATGTCTATTTGCCACTTGTATGTCCTCTTTGGAGAAATGTTTCTTCAGGTCCTCTGCCCATTTTTCAATTGGGTTGTTTGTTTTTTTGTTGTTGATTTGTGTGAGTTCCTTGTATATTTTGGATATTAGCCCCTTAATGGAAGTGCTGTTTGCAAAAATTTTCTCCCATTCAGTTGGTTGCCTCTTTATTTTGTCAATGTTTTTTTTTGCTCTGCAGAAGGTTTTAAGTTTGATATAATCCCATTCATTTATTTTAGCTTTTACTTCCATTGCCTTTGGAGTCAAATTCATAAAATGCTCTTTGAACCCAAAGTCCATAAGTTTAGTATCTATGTTTTATTCTATACAGTTTATTGTTTCAGGTCTTATGCTTAGGTCTTTGATCCATGTTGAATTAATTTTGGTACATGGTGACAGATAGCAGTCCAGTTTCATTCTTCTGCACGTGGCTTTCCTATTCTCCCAGCACCATTTATTGAAGAGGCTGTCTTTTTCCGATGTATGTTTTTTGCTTCTTTGTTGAAAATTATCTGTCCATATTTATGTGGATTTGTTTCTGGGTTCTCAATTCTATTCCATTGGTCTATGTGTCTGTTTTCCTGCCAATACCATGCAGTTTTGATTATTGTTGCCCTGTAGTACAAGCTAAAGTCAGCGAGTGTGATACCTCCAGCATTGTTCTTTTTTCTTAGGATTCCTTTGGCTATTCAAGGTCTTCGGTGGTTCAATACAAATCTGATGATTTTTTTTTTGTTTTATTTCTTTAAAAAATGCCACTGGGATTTTGATGGGGATTGCATTAAATCTGTATATTGCTTTGGGTAATATGGACATTTAAACTATGTTAATTCTTCCAATCCATGAACACGGAATATCTTTCCATTTCTTTGTGTCTTCCTCAATTTCTTTTAAAAATGTCTTACAGTTTTCAGCATATAGGTCTTTCACATCCGTGGTTAAGTTTATTCCTAGGTATTTTATTATTTTTGTTGCAATTGCAAGAGGAATTTTTTCATATTTCTTTTTTTGAGCTATCATTGTTAGTATATAGGAATGCAATGGACTTTTGTACATTGAATTTTGTAGCCAGCAACTTTACTGTATTTGTTTATTATTTTTAATAGCTTTTTGGTGGAGTCTTTAGGGTTTTCTATATATAGCATCATGCCATCTGCAAGGGGTGACAATTTAATATCTACATTTCCTATTTGGATGCCTTTTATTTCTTTGTCTTACCTGATTGCTCTGGCGAGGACTTCCAACAGTATGTTGAAAAGCAGAGGTAATAGGGGACAATCCTGTCATGTTCCTGAATATAGAGCAAAGGTCTTCAGTTTTTCACCGTTAATTATAATATTAGCTGAGGGTTTGTCATATATGGCCTTTATTATGTTAAGGTATTTTTCTTTTATACCTATTTTATTAAGTTTTTAAATCATAAATGTATGTTGTATCATGTCAAACACTTTTTCTGCAGCAACTGTTATAATCATATTATTTTTGTCTTTTATTTTGTTTATGTTATGTATCACATTGATGGAATTGCATATGTTGAACCATCCTTGGGCTCATCGGATGAACCCCACTTGGTCGTGATGAATAATCTTTTTAATGTGTTGTTGCATTCGATTTGCTAGAATTTTGTTTAAGATTTTTGCATCTGTATTCATCAGAGATATTGGTCTGTAGTTTCTTTTTTTGTGTTATCCTAACCAGGGTTTGGTATCAGGGTGACGTTGGCCTCCTAAAAGGAGTTAGGGAGCATTGTCTCTTCTTCAATTTTTTGGAAGAGTTTGAGTAGGACAGGTATTAGATTCTCATTGAAGGTTTCTCACTAGTAAAGCCATCTGGTCCAGGACTTTTTGCTTTTGGGAAGGTTTCAGTTTCCTTACTGGTGATGGGTCTGTTTAGATTTTCCAATTCTTCCTGATTCAGCCTAGGAAGGCTATATGTTTCTAAGAACTTGTCCATTTCTTCTAGGTTATTGAATTTGGTGGCACATAGTCCTTCATAGTATTCTTGGATGATCCTTTGTGTTTCTGTAGCATCCGTGATAACTTCCCCTCTTTCATTTCTGATTTTGTATATTAATGTCTTTTTTCTTTTTATCTTAGTCTAGTCAAGGGTTTGCCAATTTTATTAATCTTTTCAAGAAACCAGCTCTTTGTCACATTAATTTTTCCTTTTGTCTTTTTGTTCTCTATTTCATTTGGTTCTGCTCTGATTTTTATTATTTCCTTTCTTTTGCTGACCTCGGGTTTCAGTTGCTCTTCTTTTTCTAGTTCTTTAAGGTGTAACGTGAGGTTATTTATTTGGGATTTTTCTTGTTTCTTGATATACGCCTGTAGTGATATAAATTTCCTTCTTAAAACTGCTTTTGCTGCATCCCAAAAATTTTGGTAGGATGTATTTTTATTCTCATTTGTTTCTCTGTATCTTTTGATCTCCCTTCTTATTTCTTCTTTGATCTGGTTGTTCTTTAAAAGTATGTTGTTTAATCTCCATGTATTTAATATTTTCCTGCTTTTTTTTGTAGTTGATATCCAATTTCAAAGCCTTGTGATCAGAGAATATGCTTGGTATGATTTCTATCTTCTGAAATTTGCTGAGGCTGATTTTATGTCCCAATATATGGTCTATCCTTGAGAATGTTCCTTGTACACTAGAAAAAAATGTATAGTCTGATATTTTAGAATGAAGTGCTCTATAATGTCAATTAGGTCCATTTTATTTAATGTGTCATTTAGGGCTGCTATTTCTTTATTTGTTTTCTGTTAAAATGATCTATCCATAGTTGTCAAGGATATATTTAGGTCCCCTACTATAATTGTGTTTTGGTCAATTTCTTACTTTAATTCTGTTTGTATCTGCTTGGTATATGTTAGTGCTCCCTGAGTGGGGGCATAAATATTGATGACTGTTATGTCTTCTTGTTGTATGATCTCTTTTATCATTATGAAATGTCCATCTTTGTCTCTTGTTACTTTTTTATCCTGAAGTCTGTTTCATCTGATATCATTATGGTTACACCTGATTTTCTCTGGATACCATTTGCTTGGAGTGTCAATTTCCACCCTTTTACTTTGAGTTTATGTTTGTCCTTATAGTTGAGATGTGTCTCTTGGAGGCAGCATGTGGTTGGGTTTAGTTTTTTGATCCAATCTGCTACTCTATGCCTTTAAAATTGGTGAGTTCAGTCTATTTCCATTTAGGGTGATTATTGATATGTGAGTCTTTCCTAACATTGTATCTTTAGTTTTCTGGTAAGACTGTGTTTCCGTAGTTGTTTTGCCTTTTCGTTGTTGTCTATTATTTCTGTGTGGTGATATTCTATGATTTTCCCCTCTCTTTCTTCTTTTATTATATTATAAATTTAAGTTCTGGATTTCTTTTTTTGAGTGGTTACCATTAAGTTTATATAAAAGAAATTTTGATACTTAGAGTATTCCATTTTCTTCAGCATACTTACTTTCTCCATTTCCATATTCCAGCTCAGGCCTTTACTCTCCCCCCTTTTGTGTTTTGGTTGGCACAAATTGTCCCTATTGATGCTGGTCGAATAGCCTCCTTCAGTAGTTTTTATAGTGCAGGTTGTGTGTTAAAAAATTCCCTCAGCCTCTGTGTGTCTGGAAAGGTCTTTATTCCTCCTTCATATCTAAAGGATATCCTTGCTGGGTATTTTATTCTTGGCTCGTAATTTCACTCTTTCAATAGTTTGAATATTTGGTTCCAGTCCCTCCTGGCTTGTAGAGTTTCTGCTGAAAAATCTGATGATATTCTAATGGGTTTTTCCATTGTAGGTTACCATCTTCTTTTCCCTAGCTGCCTTGAGGACTCTTTCCTTGTCTTTGATTTTTGACAGCTTCAGTACAATGTGCCTTGGAGAAGACCTGTTGGGGTTGAGGTGATTTGCTTTTTGGATTCAAGGATCCAGTTCTTTCCACAAGTTTGGGAAGTTCTCATCGACTATTTGAATATAGTCTCTGTTCCGTGCTCTCTTTTTTCTTCTTGTATGCCCATTATTCTTATATTGCTCTTTCTGATGGAGTCAGAAAGTTCCTGTAGAGTTCTTTCATTTATTTTAAGTCTCAATTCTCTTTCTTCTTCCATCTTCGATGTCACTGATTCTTTCCTCCATCTGGTCAATTCTACCACCTAAGCTGGCTATTTCATTCTTCACTTCTTTTATTGAGTTCTTAATCTCCAGAAATTCTATTTGGTTCTTTTTTAAAATTTCAATCTCTTTGGTAAAATGTTCATGTTGTTCTTTGATTGTGTTTCTGAGTTCAATAAACTGCCTTTCTGTGTTTTCTTGCATCTTGTTTGTATTTTTCAGAACTGCAATCTTGAATTCTCTGTCATTTACATCACATCTTTCCATATTTTAAAGTTCATTTCCTGGAGACTTTTCACTTTCTTTCTGAGCTGTCTTGTTGCCTTGGTTATTCATGGCAATTAATGATTTATTTCTCTTCCTAGACATCTACAGGAGTAGGTTCTTCAACAGATAGAAAGAGGTCTTTCTTTTGTTTTCCAGTAGGTATTGGTAGAATGTTTTATTTTCTCTCTGACTGCAGCCTTTTATTCTCTTTCACACTGTAGTGTTATTTTTTCTTGGCACTATTCCAGCTTCTCACACAAAGGGGGAATTCCTTGAAAGGCAGTCTTCTCCTCTGTGAACAGTTCACCTGGGTCATATGGCGCTGTCTCTGTGTGGGTATGCAGAGAGCCTCTGAAGTTCCAAAGCTCTTCCTGCACCAGATTCAGAGCTGGTGTTTTTCAACAGCTCTATTTACTCTTGCAGGGATCTGCCCAGCTAGGTGGGGCCAGGGGTGGGGTTGGTTGTGAGAGGTGGCCCAGAGTAATGGCGGTGACCACCACCATAGCCAGTCCTGCTTCCACAGCTCCCTCTTCTTTGCCAGAACCAGTTGGGCTGCAAGTCTGTGTCTGAGAACCACAGTGCTCAGAACTGCAAATATTCTGTTCTTTTGATCTGACACTACTACTCTTCCGCGTCTAGCACTGGGCAGGTGGGGGCGGGGTGAGCTCTGGGAAGGTAGGGAGGGGGCAGTTAGTCTCAGTGCCTAATGGAAGTCTCAGTGCCTTCCATTCTCTGCTCACCAGTGAAGGCTTAAACCACTGTTTTCAGCCTTCTTCCCTCAGTCTTTTCTCCGCAGTCTCTGCCGTGAGCGTTGGGTTGAGCCATGTTATATGCTGTCCCCTCAGCCTTGTGAGCCATAAGTAGAGCCCTAGCAGTCCAAGTTCTTCCCTCTCATCAGCTGCAGTAGTTCCTCAGCTGCAGTAGGGATGCAGTGAGCTCAGAGCACTGGGCTAGGCCTGCATCCTGCACCCATCAGCTCTGTCTCCGCACTTTTCCTTTACCTCCTCCCTGGCTCATGCAATTTGCCCACTTTTAGGTGATTTCAGTAGTTTGCCTCTTTGTCTTGCCTATCTGCTGTGCAGGGAGTCCTTTATGGAGTTATAGTTGTTCAATTTGTTGTAAATTCCTGGAGACATTTCAAGAGGCTCACCTCACACAGTCATTTTGATGACTGCCATTTTGAAAGTCTCCAGTCACCGTTTTAAATAAAATATTCATTCTTTTAATTAAAATGATCACTTCACTCTACACATTCTTTACCTATATGTTTACATGACTATCCAATTGGTCATCAGAAAATCTGCTAAATTGGGGCAGTTCTTTCCATTCTTTTCATACTATACATTGGAGGAAATCCAGCATTCTCATCTTCTGCCCACTAAATGCTAGTCATGTGGCAACCAAAAAATCTCCCACAAATGTCTGAAACACCCTTAAGTGAGTATTGTTTTCTCTATCGAGAACTACTGTTTTAAACTCAGGTTTGGGGGTGTAATTTTCCTAACAAAGAATGAAGATGTACCCCATGGATTCTGAGAAGGAAATACTCTTAGAGACAAGAATGGGACCAAGGTCAGGAAAGTGGGGCCTGGATCTGACTAAGTATTCCAGGAGGATCTTTTGGAAGGATTTGCTCTTTCTATCTGTGTTTTTCTCTTAAATTGCCAGAGATGAGAAGGAGATGGTAAGCAGTTATAGTTAAGGAATGTTAAATTCATCCTTTTATATGGGTAATTTTCTTTAATCAGCTCAAACTTTGAATTAACTACTTATAGCCCTCTGATTTTAATTATCTCCCTCTCCATTAAAGATGGATACATATAAAGAGGGTTCCAAAAATATATATACACATTTAAAGAAAAGAAAAAGCTGTATTAAAATTGTAATACTCAATATACACCATAACATAAGATGAATGTAAGTCATATTTGAATTCTGCAGTTATAAGAGGTGCTCAAAGTGGTTACCATCAGCATAATTTTCATACAGATTTTTCCTTTCTTAAAATGTGTATACATTTTTTGGCACCCTCTGTATATAGGCTTATGTAGAAGTATGTGGTAAAGACAGAGAAGAAAAATAAAAGTGTCTTGCCCCACATACTCAACCTTTCCTGATGCCCAAGAGAAGGTGAGTGTATCTTGTTGAGGGTCAGTATTCCGATATTCTACTCAGTGGCCAGCATGAAATGAGAGGTGACTCATGGGAGGTAGAAACAGTAGGTAGCACATGGTCAGAAAAGGAGCTGTCAGGTGCATGAGTATAGGCACATAAGAGACAAAACTTTTCATCCCAAAGATTCTATATGCTGCTCAATCTATGAATGTTTTTGAGCCCTTAAAATGTGGCTAGTTTAAATTGACATGTTTTTAAGTGTGAAATATAAACAGAATTTCAGAGACGTACTATGAAAATAAAAATGTAAATTATCTCATTAATAATTGATTAGTGCCATTGATTTCATGTTAAAATGGCACTATGCTGATATATTGGGTTAAATACTATATATTATTAAAGTAAATTAATTTCACCTGTTGTTTGATACTTTTTAATTGTGACTACTAGAATAATTAAAGTTACTTATGTGGCTCACATTGGACAATGATGATCTAAATGAAGGAGACTTCTAACGGAAAGTGGGGGAAGTAAATACTGGGTTACAATTCATTCAACAACTATTAACTAAGCTTCTTTGCTATGTCAGACATTGAGACAAGTGTTAGATAAGCAGCAGTAAATGAAATAGACATAGTTCCTGTTCTGATAGTATCAACAGTATCCTCAGGGGACAGAAGCTAAATAAATAATTACAAACTTATAAATAGCGATACATATCTTTAAGTAAAAGTAATGGAGAGAATGTAACAAAAGCTACTAGCTTGGATCAGAAAATCATGGAAGGCCTCTCTGGAAGATGAGAGTGAGATTTAGCCAAGCAAAGTGTTAAAGGCAGAAGAGTATTAGGTACAGAGAGAACAACATGTGCAAAGATACTGAGGCAAGAAAAAAATGAATCAGGCCACTGTACCAAAGTTATACAAAAAAAGGTGACTACAAATGGGGATATGGAGATAGACATGGGCGAGATCACTGCTGACCATGTTAACACTTTGGATTTAAGCAAGAGAGTGAAATTGATTTGCTTTATATTTTTAAAATGTTACTCTGGTGTGATGATGAGCAGTTAGAACACAGCAGCAGAGACACCACTGCAGTTAACCCAGGTTAGAGACAAAGTGTTTGGTCGAGCAGAGCACTTGGTACTGTTACTCTAGCACAGGCTGCTTGCTTTTATTAACTTAGGGCAGATATGTTTTTTTCTTGGGTGGCAATTGCTCCCTGTTCTACTTCTTTCTGTTCATTTTCTATTAGTCTTAGAAAATTCTCCTTTACTTGTCTTCTTTAGATTTTTCCAAAGACGGGATACAACTTTCTGATTCCCTTGACTTATTATACTTGACTGAAGCCTTTGTCTCGTTTGTCAAAAGTGACATGTGAAAACGAAGCGCAATTTTTTTTGTTCTTGTTATGGTTGGATACTATGAATTTTATGGATTCGGAACACTGGTGAACATTATTTCCAATAACTGGTGCTAGCCCAGACAAAATATTGTTTTTACCTATTGAAAATGCTTGGAAATATTTTATTCTCTTAACACTAGATGGTGGAAACTTTTAAAAATATGTATTAAACACATAACCTAACATAGAATGTATTTACTTAGCAGTTTATTAGGTAATATTTTACATGGTTAAAAAATTAAAAATTACAAAAATGTCTCCAGAGAATAATTCTATTTTTCTTCTCATCTCCTGACCCAGCCCCTGAAGAGGTTAACATTGCTATTTATATCTTGTGATCCTCCTAGAAATTATTTTGTACCCAGAAGAAGGCTTGTCTAAAGGAGAAAGCCCCTCTTGTATTCTTCACACATAGGGGCATACCATAAAAATTATCCTGCACAGTTTTGTTGTCTTTACTTTTATTATTTTTGAGGCATAATTTTGAGGCATAATTTCCACATGGTAAAATACATGGATTATAAGTGTACATCTCATTGAGTTTTAGAAATTGTATATACCTGTGTAACCCACAGACCTACCCAATCTTTGGTAAATTACCTCAACTTTACCTTCAAATTCTATCCTGATTTTGACAATGTCTCACCAGCACGAGCTCCACTGTTAACTGGTCTGAGCTTCCATCCTCTCTTTGCGTAGACTGGAAATGACTTCCTAATCTATTTCTAGGCTCTCTCAAAGCAACAACCGCATCTTTTTGAAATGTAAAGCATATTATGCCATCTCCGTATTCTTCTCAAAAACTTGCAGGGAATATCCTTAAAATAATGACCTTTTAAAGTCCTAAATAATCTGTCCCTCCCTTACCTCTCTGCAGGACTGGCTACATAATTTGTGGGGCTCAGCACAAAATGAGAATTCAGGGCCAATTTTTCCTGCATTTCTAAATTCCATTAAAAGTCTTAAAATATGGGATTTTTTTTGTTTGCTTGTTTCTTTTTTTTGTGGTCTCTCTCAACCTGTCAAGTTGTTTTCAAATTGCTATTTAAGATGGCACTCTCTAGGGCAAGAGAAGGCCCTTCCAGGTACCCAGGGGCCTTGACCCACTACTGAGTGTGCTGCTGTGGTGCTCCCTTTCCCTCTTCCCCACCAGCTATGGGCCCCAGAGGCAGTGCCCTCGCTGGGAGCAGGGAAGTCCAACCTGGCATCTACCCTTTCCACAGCTACACTACCCTAACCCACAGCTGAAGGGAAAATGGCCAAGGGTATTGCAAACTCTGTGCCAGCATGCTACATGTACCTAGATCTAGGATGGGTGACAGGCCTCCTCCACTAAGTCACCCCTGGAATGCTCTGGTGCTGCTACACCTAACTGGATGGCAACTGTTATGCTTTGCATGTGCATATCCAAGCTTGACCCTCCTCATCTAGGACCTGCCAGGCCCCCAAGAGGGAAAAAAAGAGGGCTACGGAAGGCAGATCATGCATGCACTATGCCTCCAAACTCTACACTGTCCCATCAGCATAAAACTTACAAAACACAAATTCAAACACAAAATTATTGATAATTTCAAAAAAGTAGCCGTGGAGCATTCAACCCCAAGCTCAGGGCCCTTCTGGGTCAGGGCCCAGTGTTACTGCACTTGTTGCACACTTGTGAACCCAGTCCTGGCAGATTTAACTCAGCCCTGCTCCCATCTCTCTCCCTCTCCTCTAGCTAACTACACTGGCCTCTTGGCTGGTCCTTACACTAAACGTCTGTCTTTTTCAAGTCTGTACTTTAATGTCACTTTGTCAAGGAGACCTTTTATAACGAATAAATTTACATTTAACACACCTGAGTACTGTATTTCACTTATTCCAGTTTTTCAAAGTGTTTATCATCATCTAAAATTATTTAGAAATTATTTATTATGTATATTATTCATCATCTGACTCTCCTACTAGAAGGTAAGTTCGATGAAGACAGGGACACTTTCGGTTTTGTATACTGGTGTAGCCTAAGCATGTATAATATTGCGTGGAATGTGGTAAATGCTTAATAAACTTTAGCTAATTAAAAAATGGGCAAATGAATGAAAGATTTTTATCTGGAAATGAAATGAACAAAGTCATATAATTTTCTCAGGAAAGACGATTGCTTATTTGTGTGTATGTATGTGTGTATGTGGGGAGGGTGGGGTAAATGTAGGGAGAGAGGAGAAGGAATAAGTAACAGTATTTCAAAAAGAATGCATAGTTCGAGGGAGAGAAGCTATTTACAGTTAATCAACAACAACAGGTATTTTCCACTACATTGAAGGGAGCAAGTCTCTGTAAAAATCAATCGATAAATAATAGCTACTTTCCCAAGGTCACAGAAGTAGTAAAAGGCAGAGCCAGGATTCAAGCACAGATACATTTAACACCAAAGCCAGTGCTTAATCTTCTCAGGGGTTATTTGCATTTCAAAAGAGATACTTGTTACTTCATAGTGGATTTCTAGTTGGTGGGCTTCACGAGGGGAACATTTTTAAAATTAAATTTATTGGGGTGACATTGGTTAGTAAAATTTTATGTTTCAAGTGTACATTTCTATAATACATCATCTATATATTGCATTGTGTGATCACCACCCAGAGTCAGTTCTCCTTCCCCATTATTTGATCCCCATTACCCTCTTCTACCACCCCCCCTTACCCTCTGGTAACCAATAAACTGTTGTCTGCGTATATGAATTTTTATTTGTTTGTCTTGTTCCTCTGTTGCTTTCAGTTTTGTATTCCACAAATGAGTATAGTCATGTGGTTCTTGATTTTTCTGTCTGATTTATTTCACTTAGGGTAATAATCTCAAGGTCCATCCACGTTGTCGCAAATGGCAGTATTTCATTTTTTGGCAGACTAATATTCCATTGTGTATACATACCACAGCTTCTTTATCCATTCATCTATTGGAGGTACTTTAGTTGTTTCCATGTCTTGGCCACCGTAAATAAAGCTGCAGTGAACATCAGAGGACATATATCTTTATGGATAAATGTTTTCAGATTTTTTGAGGTAGATACCTGGGAGAGGGATTGCTGAGTCATATGGTAATTCTATTCTTAATTTTTGGTGGAAACTCCACACTGTTTTTCATAGTGGCCATACCAATTTATATCCCCACCAACAATGTATGAGGGTTCATTTTTCTCCACAGCCTCTGCAACACTTGTTATTATTTGTCTGGTTGATGATAGCCATTCTAACAGGTGTGAGGTGGCATCTCATTGTGGTTTTGATTTGCATTTTCCTAATAGCTAGTGAAGTTGAGCATTTTTTCATACATCTGTTGGCCATGTGTATGTCTTCTTTGGAGAAGTGTCTGTTCAGGTCCTCTGCCCATTTTTTAATTGGATTGTTTATTTTTTGTTGTTGTTTGAGTTCTATGAGTTCTTTACATATTTTGGATATTAGCCCCTTATCAGAGGCATTGTTTGCAAATATCTTCTCTCATTCCTTTGGTTGCCTCCTTGTTTTGTTAGACTGTTTCTTTTGCGTGCAGAAGGTTTTTAGTTTGATATAGATCCATTCACTTATTTTTGCTTTTACTTGAGGGAGACATTTTTGACTGGAGGGTCTTACTTATTGTCTAGAGCCTTTGTTTATTTCCACTACGTTCCCGTCTTTCCCCACACTTCTATAGTATGCAGGTAGACAGACACAGAAAGGTTGTTAATCCCTGAGTTCTGTGCACCCCAATGTTTTGCCTGATTTTCAGATTAGTATATATACCTAAAATCATATCATTACTGAGATCAATGGAGACTTTAGATGATATTAATTATCCAAAATAATGGGTAATACGAAAATCATTTGGATATGCTCAGTCTGGAAAATCTCTTTTCCTTTCCTTTACCCTCCCTCTCTCCCTTTCTCACTCCCTTCTTCTTCCTCTCCCTCTCCCTTTCTTTCAATGCCTAATATTATAACTCCTCAAAGTAGATGTTTGCAACACATTTTCAAAGTAATAGCTAAAATGTTTGTTAAATACTAATGGTTCTTTTTAAATATTCAGCTACAAATACTCTTTTTCTAACCATTTTACCCCAAATAATTTCATAATAGGTAAAAAAATACATTTCATCCATAGTATGTATTTTATAGTAAAAATACCCAGTTGATTGTTGATTCAGTATTTATAGCTCCATAATTTCTAATTATTAATGAGGGCTTATGTCAAATAACATTTTCATGAGAGGTTCTAATTACAGATAATTGTAAAATTTTAAATAAAATATGAATAATTAGAGGATGAACAAGTAAGAGAAATGAACAAGTGGCCAACAGGATTGGTGAATCCACGTGTTAATATGCTGCAACTTTAAAATCAAATTCAAATGAATAAATATTTACAGAGCATTTATTATAAACTCAAGGCATTTATAATCTAGTTGAGACATAGATAATATTCTAATATAACCTCTTGAGACAAGGGCAATTTATATTGACTATAAATTTATATTAGTATAAATACTAATATGGGCCACCAATTTTAGTTTTATGCTAAATGCATTCTGAAATATTTTTCATATTCCTTTGTATTTATTACTTTCTCATATTAATGTTCAACCTAATAACCACCATTAAATCCATCTACTTATCTATTTACCATCTCTTGACAAATAACACTGCCCTGATTACCTGCAATTGTGACTGGATTATTACAATAACCTCTCTGTCTCCACTTTAATTTAATCTCAACACAGCAGCTAGAAGATCTTTTCAGACTATAACAGCTCATTTCTCTGTTCTGCTTGTATTCCTCTAAATGCTTCCCATATTACAAAAAAGAAAACCCAAGGTCCTTACAATGGCCTTGAAGGTCTATGTGATTGCCCCTTCCCATTGCTCTTCTGATTGTTTGGCTAGATACCCCTGGTTCACTTCTCTCTACACATAATGCCCGCCTGTTGTCCTCCAAAGTGACAATCATCTGCCATGCCACGGCCTGGCACTCTTTGTCTGTCTGCTTGATCCTCTTTTCCTTGATATATCTCCTATCCTTCATGTATGGACAGTTGCTATTTCTCAGTGAGGCTCGCACTGTTCTCCTTATTAAAAACTGTAACTCCTACCTTCCATTTCAGCATTCCTTTATCCTTTTTCCTAACTTTACTTTTCTCTATAGCACATAGCAACATCTAACATGCTATATGTATGTTTATTGTATGTCTGCATCCCTCTCCATCACCAACAAAAAATAAGTTTTGTGAGGACAGGGATTTTTTTTGTTTTTCACTGTTTTATCCTTTCTGTTTCTCCAACACCTAGGACAGTGCCTTGCACACAATGTGTGTCCAATATACAGGACATCTTTTTTCCTTTGAGCATTTTAGCAGAAGTTCAAAATGACGACAAAATTGGGAATGCTTATTAGAGTTTTCTTAGCTTCTCAGTGAGTTTTGTTTGTAATGAGAATATTGCAATGAATCACTCATTTCTAGGATGTATGAAAGTTCAGGGTGGTTTGAATAATAGTAGCAGGCTAATACATATAAATAGGCAAAACCATGCATAGAATAAATTCACAACGTATTTAAGTGAATTGAAGACAACTAGAAATATATTATTAGTTAATACATAAGTAAATGATATTCTTCCTGCTCTATACTCACTGAGAGAACTTACTCATTTCGATGACTTCAGCTATTATTTCTATACAGACAAATTTTACAACTATGGCTTTACCCTTGACCTCTTTCCTTGGTTTCAGGTTCTTCTGGATGACTCTATATAGAAATCAAACATATGTTTCCAGCCTCAAATAAAACCTTCCACCATAGAATAAAGTTTTGTTTGAACTCTAGAATTTCTTGAAAATCAAGCAGAACACGTTTCTCAGCTTTGGTATTACTTGGAACCTAGATAAACACATATCAAAACAGTTTTAACCAGAATGTGTGAAGGGGAAATTTTTTAGGTTAAGTAATTTCTATTGTCTCTTAGATCCTCTGGCTGCCATGTATTCAACCAGAGTCACCATTGGTGGCCATTTAGACTATTGCCTGTCTTTTTAGAGTACTGTGTTTTCCAGTGTGAAAAAGGCCCCAGATCGTTTTACATTGGCTTTGAAAGCACAGAAATGGTTGAAATATGTACAAGCCACAACTCCTATTGCCTCTGCTATGATTCCTTCACTGTAAAGCAAATTACCTCCAAACTTAGTGGTATGTAAAATATCATTTATTATGATCATGGATTTTGCATGTCAAGAATTTGGATTGGGTACAAGTATGGGTTCTTTCTCTGCTCCAAAGGTCTAGGGTCTTAACTGGAAGACTAAAAGGCAGGGTTGAACTTATCCAAAGTTGCGTGTGTGTGTGTGTGTGTGTGTGTGTGTGTGTGTGTGTGTGTGTGTGTGAGAGAGAGAGAGAGAGAGAGAGAGAGAGAGAGAGAGAGAGAGAGAGAGAGAGAGAGAACTATAGGCAATTGCCATGTAACCTTAAGACTTTGACTCACAGTTCCACAATATCTCTTCTGCCCAATTTTCTTTATCACAAAATAACAAAGAACTGCACAGATCAAGAGAAGGGGAAATATATTCCACCTTATGATAAGGAGAGGCAAGTTCCTGGAAGAGCATGTAGGTCCAAAAATATTGCTGTGGCCCTTTCAGGAAAATAGAACTGTCACATCCTATTTTAAAATAGATCAAAGAAAGACATTTATAATGGATATATGTGTGCACCTCCTTGTATGTGTGTGATGATGTGTGTGAGTGGTTGTGTGAGATGATATCTCACTGTATTAACAATTAGTTTTTTCTAATGTCAGCTGAAGGACAAAGACACATAATTTAGGTGTTCTCTTCTGTAAAGCTGTAGACTCTGATGGCAACTATGTTTATTGCTTTTGTTGAGTAAGATGTGTCTCACAATGTTTTATACTCTAGCTGTGATACTTGGTTGAGTATGTGGTGAATGACTGTGGTCAGAAACACATTTGAGTGTTTTGAGGGCTCTACATTTGCCATTCTGAGAAAAATATTTTCCCACACATACATTGGTGAGCAGAAATTTAACAAGAAAGTCAGTAGAGCTGTTAGCCCTTTGTCTTATGATATATGTGATCACCATCCTCTATCCACAGCACTTTCCAGTCTTTGTCCAATCCTTTCTAGAAAAGAGGAGGATAACAAATAGTAATATTAGTATTCACTATAGACCACTGATTGTGCCAGGCACAGCTTTAGGCATTTTTGAAAGCATTATTATAATGAATTGATTCTTCATAAAAGAATTAGGAGTAGTTGTCACCTCTAACTTCTACTGTAGGAAACTTTATTTTAAAAGCATTTAAATGCTGAAAGGGCTTAGGAAGAGGACTTAAATGCATGAATCCAGCAAAATGAGATATAATGAGTGGTGTTATCTGGACCTTGAGCTGTAGGGACCGTGAGCACTTGAAAGTATTCAAATCAATGGAACTAAGAAACAAATGAAAAACAAGACATGCCAAATATAAAGCTGGTGGGGAAGGATTTGACGCACCAGTTGTTAATATGTAACCCTTAATTCTAAATGGAATTGACACTATTAGTAAGACTGCATGAGGCAGCTCTCTCTCCTGATGTCATCAGAGTGGTGAGAGTCCAAATAGATCAGAGTGGGGCATACTGGAGAGGAGGCTCATTCAGTTCCATTGCTAATTAAGGTCTTAAAGTAGTATTGCAAATCTAGCTTGGGTTAGAGGATTTGAGACTAAAGAAGGCATTTTGGCTGAAGCTGTACATAGTAACCATGCATGGCACACTCACATGTGTTTTACAATACAAGTAAAATGATTTTGAAAAAAAAAAAAGGATAAACTTAACTGTGGGCAAACAGAGAGAGCCCACAGAAGGGAGACTTCTAGAATGAAGGCACCTTTCATTGTAATTACCTATCATTATCTCCCGATTTTAAAGTGAATGTTCACTAAAGCCTCTACTTAGGTGCTATTTGGGAGTAAAGGATCATTATATCTCTCAGCTCATTTTGTACAGCAGAACAAATCCATGGCTTGACTTTATCTAATGATGGAGACCACCTTTTCTCATGGCTTTAATGTTTCCTTCAGCTTGATTAAAGCCTAGGCCCCTGACTTCCCTTTTCTTAGAACATTTTCTTTAGATAACTTATAATGGCAAATACTTTCTTTTCCCATTTGGGATATATGTAAATCTTTTTTTAAAGCTTCTTGCCAGGTTTACAACCCAGTACTACCTTTCTCAAGGACCTGGGAGCTATGCCTTTGAAATGTAATCATCATGGAAGATAGTGTCCTTATTTCCTGCAGAAGGTAGGAACCTAACTTCAGTGGACACCAATTAGCAAACACAGGTGGCCTAATCACAGAGAAAAATATTTGCCAGCTCAGGAAATAACTCAATGTGCTCATCATCTCCCATTGATCAACCTCCCCTAATGTCCTTCAGTACTTTTCACTTGGTCACCCAGCCTTTAAAACTACTCCTAGTGGAGTTGAGTTCAGATTTCATTCTGACCTCTCTCTCCTATTGCAATAGCCTTGAACAAAATCTTCCTTGCCTGTTTCACTCTACTGGTGCAATTTTTTACTTTGACACTTCTCTGGATATACCCTCCTCTGTCTGTATTTCTTGGATTCTGTTGACTCACCAGAGAAATTTGTCTCTTTTTAATTCCTTCTGCATTCTTGCCTCCTTACTTCTTTCTTTCCTTTGTACCCACCCAGGCTCTGTGATTGTTTTCCAAAGCCAATTTTAGTTATAAAAACATCAACATATAATAATAGTGAAGAGCAACTTTTACAGGAAAAAAGGTAAATTTCTCTTTATACATAATTTGTGATAACGACAAGAAGCCATAGGTTAAACACTCCTGGCCAGATAACTTTGCTCTGCTAGTTTGAAAAATATACTGTACTCATCTCAAAAAATTGTTACACTTTTAGAATAATTTCAAATCATAAAAAGTGATAAGATTTATTTATATACAGAAAGTCAACTAGGGTATAGAGATTTTTGAAGCCAACTACTTAGAAGAAGGAGAGAGGACAGCTGTACACAGATTTGCCTTTTCTAGCTTATCCTGAGCCAACTATCCTGGCAGCAAGCACCTGGCCTCAAACAATCCCAGATTCAGCCTTTGCCAACTTGTTTACATCTACCTTTGCCTAGCTCCAGGGTTTTGCCCATGTGCTGCTGGGAGATAAATGTCCCTCCTACTAATTATAGGTCCAGCTCTCTTCCACCCACTTCAAGTGTAAATTACCTCATCATAAATAATTCCCTTTAAAACAGGATATAATTCCCTGTCACCACCAATTGCTTCACCGCACTTCAGGCAAGCCCCAGAATTGTTTGCAAAGTCTTGTATCCCCTAAAGAGAAGAAAGGAAACAAAAGAATGATGGAAAAATGCAACAAGGAATCAAAATAAAACCACAAAAATCCATAGTCTCCTGCCAATATTTTAGAAAAACACTTTTAAGACTTTTGAAACATTGCCATATCTGGGTTTATAGTGAGAGACTCACAGGATTTTTTATTGTCCAGAATAAAATAAAATATACCTTATAGGCAAAAAGAAATGCCTGTGTCCAAATGAAGGTGGCCTAATTGCATTACACTCATTAATTGCATTTTTTAAAGAAAGTTTTCTTATTAGTAAATAGAAATAAAATTTCTATGAGAACTAACATTATGAAGTATCAATTTCCTATTTTGAAAATATATTTTGAAAGCTATACTGAATCAGCCCACCTTTATCAGAGGGTATATTACTGAGTAGAATCAGGTAAAATGCTTTTGAATAGGTTTTCCCAGAATTATATGATTACAAAGCATGTTGTAATACATAATGTATTGATAAAGTATTCACCAGAAATTTGGGGTTCTGGTAGTAACTTGAAATAACTGGAAAGGAAAAAAGAACATCAGACTTATTGTGATAAAATGATTAAAATTTTATTCATAGAATTTTTTGTTTTATAACAAAGAAAAATAAAAAATAATAAAATTAAGACACACACACACACATATCAGGGGGTGCCAAAAAAATGCATACACATTTTAAGAGATAGTCAACGTTGTTCAAGCAGTAGTTTGCCATAATCAGAAGTGTCTGGATGTTGATGGTAACCACTTTGAGCACCTCTTGTAATTGCAGAAGTCAAACATGACTTACATTCATCTTTTGTTATCAGTATATATTGAGTATTATAATTTTAATAGTTTTTTTTTTCCTTTCTTAAAATGTGTATACATTTTTTGGCACCCACTGTATATATGACAATATGACATAGCCTATAGGCCAAAAGCATTAGACAGCTAAGGAATGCTGCTTCTGCAGGAAACTTGGAATTATGAATACTTGAGTCTGGTGATTTTTAAATCCCTGGTTTTCATGGTTGTGGAACATTTTTAAAAGACCATTTCTTGCAATGATAAAGTTATGTCAAACAGAATTTTCATAAATGCCTACTTTAATAGATATTATGGGAAAATATCATTAGATTTGGTTTGGAATCTTTGTTCAATCTCAAATCAATATGGGCCACACTTAGGAAATTCTACACTAAAGCAGAGCTACTAAAAGTATGGTCCCTGGACCAATAGCACCAGCATCACCGGGAACTTAGACATGCAAATTCTTGGGCCCCACCCCAGACTTATGAATCGGTAAGTCTGGAGGTGCTGCTCAGGATCTGAGTTTTAACAAATTCCTATGATTCTCTGAGGCAGGCTAGGGTTTGAAAGCAACTTTTCTAAAGGAGTGCAGCCTTGGGATCAAGTAGAGAAGGGGTTCACAAGCAGAGGCACCTTCTGAGAGCTCCATAATAAAGTGATCGGTAGCATGGATTTGGACAGTGCCAGCAACCAACAATTGGTACTTGTGAAAACGATACAGGTTTACATTTTTAAACTATCTAATATCTGGACAACTTCTCTTACCAAATCCTGAAATCATGCCATTGTTTTCCTCTATTTATCATCACATATTTCAGAACTAGTTATATTTTCTGTTGAGTTTGCAAACCTAATCAATTCATCTGGAGGAAAATTCTGTATTTGAAAACCAAAAGAAGATACCTATTAACTCTGAGTCTATGTAGCTCTGCATTTCCTTTTCCATCCTAAAACATAGTTTATGATAAAAAGAGAAACACGGTTTACTTTCCTGACAGTTGTTCCCCCTGGATACAAGGGATTCATTATACACACAAACTTAAAATTTTAGAGTAAGTGGATGCTGCTGCAGGGGAAAGTCCTCATGTTCTCTTTAGTTTGAAGCAGAAATCTTGCCCATCTGGTTGGTATTTAAATTGTCAGAAAGTTAAATTATCTCGGCATTCATTTCTTCATCTATCCATTTATTTATCCATTCTATATTCATTTGAGCATCTCTGTCTTCTTTGTATTGGCATCTACGGTCTTTTGTTTTTTTCCATTTATTTTGAGATTTTCCCAGTTTTTGACATGATGTGTGATTTTTCTATTGAGACCCAGACATTTTAAGAATTATGTTATGAATCTCTGCATGTTATTTATACCTTCCATTGAGCTGGTTTTGTCTACCACTGTACTGGCCTAGGAAGAAAGAGAGACTGCCTAGTGACTGCCAGGTGGGTGTAGAAACCCAGATTACCATTCAACTTCTGTTGATACCGGAAAGAGGTGAGGACTTCATGCTACTGTTGGATGAAGGTGCAATTTTCAGCTCTCTGTTAGAACTCCATGGATACTTCCTTGGCTGATATCAGGAGTAATTATTACTTCCTAGGTGGCCTTTACTGATATTGTTGAGCCAAGAGGGCAGAAGTCAGCCTCATTTCTGCTTGGTGGTGGTAAAACTTCTGCCTCTTCACTAGATCTCCTTTCCCATCTTTTTAGTGGGTAGAGGCAGCCAGTTACTTCTGAATGAAGATGGAAGTTTCGCTCCCCACGTGGTCTCCACTGACAATGTCCTTTGGGTGAGGCCTACTTATCACCTGTTGGGATTGAAAGTCCTAGTTCAGTCTTTGACACCGTCGTAGTGAGGAAATAGACCTGCCTCCTTGTAGCCTGGTATAGTGGAACCTCAGTGTCCCAAATCAACTAGCATGGACGGAATGGAGCCACAATTTTTCTGTGTTGTTTGACAGCAATATAGCAGTGATTGACCAACAGTTTTTTTTGTCTTGCTAGGCTGCCCTTTCCTAGTCCTATGACTGGAGAGAGCAGATTTTAATTTATCTTTGTGGAGTTTTGTTTGTTTGTCTATTTGTTTGTTTGTACCCATTGGCATTTTTAAGTTATCAACTTTTTTAACTCCAGGTTATGAGGCAAAAAAGAAACAAAACATCCCACTGGATTTACCACCCTGTAGTTACTTGAATTCTGAGTCATCTGGCTAGTTTACTTTATTCTTTCCACTGCTCAGTGTCTTGCTGTGTTTTTTCTACATAAAATGTCCAGGGATTTATTTTGCACTTAGGTGTAAGAATAGGGAAGAGTATGGCTGATCCATCTTCCTAGAAATGAAAGTTTCCACTCCATCATTTGTAAAGGTTGCTGTTTTGAAATATGCAATTAAGCTTAACATTTACTTTAAAAATTGAATTAAGTCTAATTATGAATTAAAGAAAATTCTGCTGCAATTTAAACAATAATATATTTGGCCATAATTATAGGATTTAAATTCAACTAATTATTCTCAGAGTAGAGAATTTTTTAATTTATGTGAAATTAGCAGAAACTCAGAACACTTATTTGCCTGAATGCATTTTTTTTTTTTTTAAGAACAGAAAAAAATAATTGCCTGGTAAATCTCTACTAATTTAGTTGCATTTGTGACACATTAGAGAAAATGCATTAAGTTAATTAAATTTCCAGTAAAAAGTCACTGAAATCCTGATCAGAAAATGCCAGAAATATGTGCATCAGTAAAATATACTTTGGGAAAATACCAAATTTCAGACTTAAGAGGAAATATATGATGAAATAAAACATAGAGACTCTGAGAACACGTATTTACCAAGAGAAAATCTGGGACAGGGGCCAGCATTTTTCAGGGATCTAATTTTAACTATGCCACAAATTCATTTATTTTTCAGATATTCATGAAAAATTTTAAAAAGTTTTCTTATAATTAAGAACATACAAGTTAATAACAGAATTTCAGATAGTTTAAACTCTTTACTCTGCAAAATCTCTAATTCACTATACAATGTGCAGACAATCCCTAATATTTATGCAAATTGTATATTATGGATATTTATATGTGAATCAATTAATACAATCTGTTGAGTAGTTTTTCTCCATTAGATGTATTTTCATGTGAATTTATAAGCTAAGCCATTAATAAAAGATGCATTTTTAAAATAGTTAATAACTTTTTATGTAAATTCTATGTAAAATTAGAATTTTTAAAAATTTACATTTAATGTAAAATTTAGTATCTTAAACACTTTTAAGTGCACAGTTTAGTGATATTAAATACATTCACATTTTTGTGCAACCATCACCACTATCCATCTTCATAACTATTTTAATCTTTTAAATCTGAAACTCTACACTCGTTAAACAGTAACACCCAATTTCCCCCCCTCCACCTCTGGTAGCCACCATTCTCCTTTCTGTCTTTGTGATTTTGACTACTCTAAGTACTTCATGTAAGTGGAATCATACAGTACTTGTCTTTTTGTGACTGGCTTATTCCACTTAATATAATATCCACAAGATTCATCCATGTCTTACTTTTGTAACTCATAAGTTTAATGGATTTGGTTTCATGACTATGAGTCACCCTGGGGACAGGGAGTGAACCTTTCTCATTACTATGTTCCTGTCTGGTTCATGGCACAGTATGTGTATTTAATGAAAGAATACATTAATGAAAAATTACTCATAAAATCATCTAGAAAGAACGATGGTATTATAAAAGCATGCATTTCCTCAAGAACTGAGACAGAAATAAATATCTAATACTCCCTGTTTTCACCAAATATCCCTAATAATAAAGACTAACAATAGTCTCCTGAAAATCAGAAGTCTGGCCAGAAATGATCAATTATGCTGTAAAGTTGCAAAAAATATTATAATTTCATTCTAAAATTTTATGTCAAGTCTTCAATTTTAGTTCATAATATATACATGGTTATTTTAATATAAAATAGCATTATTTGTTCTTCTAAATCTTGGAATGAGGTTAAAATTCCAGGAAGCAGAATGCTGTGTCTTACCTTTGACTCCCAATGTTGCACAGCAAAAGACAATACAGGGATATACATACCATTATTGGCCCAATTGCAATCTTAGCACACAATTAGTGTTGAATTGTATCTTTATCTTTTAAAACTATAAAAAAAAAGGGGGGGGATGGCCGGTTAGCTCAGTTGATTAGAGTGTGGTACTGATAGCACCAAGATTGCTGGTTCTATTCCCACATGGGCCACTGTGTGCTGCATGCTCCTTAAAAGAGAAAAAAAAAAAAATATATATATATATATATATATATATATATATGTATATATATATATATATACATATATATATATATATATATATATATTTATTTATTAACATTTTCCAATTGTGTTAAAACTTAAAAAGAATCTTTAGTATATTTGGTTAAAAATCCAATAATTACTGTCCAGTGATTTGCATTTGCATCTGAGTAATTTTTCAACATATAAGGATGGACTTATTTACCAAAAATCAAATTTCAAATGCTTGAATTATACAATTAACCATAGAATGCAAATTATATTTGCTATAATATATTTTGTTATAAGTATAATTTGTGTACTTTCAAACAATACTTATTTTCATGTTTAAACATATTTCTCTTTTATAAAGTTTCAAATTCTATACACTAGTAACATTTGATTTACATATAAATCCAATATATTACCTGCCAAAATCTGTGACACTATTAAGATAATTTAGGTTTTGTATATCTTTTGAAAACACTATGAAAAATTCTAAAAGACTTTATGACTATATTACATAACACTTTTTCTTCAAAAATTACTAATTAAGATAGTTCTTTGTAATATTTATTTAAGGGCTATGAAAATACTCCCAGATTTTTACAATCACTGTCCTGATTCTGAGTTTTATCAGTTGGGTTATATAACATCTATTATATATAATAATACAATATTTAAAACCATGAGTGATGGATTTGATCTGTTAAAAAGCTCTACTACTGACTTATAGAGCTGATAGTACATAGATCCATAGTAATTTTTTATCATGTATTAAGAAAATTTACTTACTAATACTAGCCGACCTCTCTTAAAGCCACTCTAAATATTATGTTCAATTTGACAGATGTGGAATTTAATGGGAAAAATCATTATAAATCAGCTCCAAAAATACCAGCTAGATAATAAATATTACAGTTTTATTTTTACTTGCAGAGATTAACTATTATTTAGTATATAGTCCTTAATACTTATTTTACTTAGTTTCATTACTAGTTACAATAGTGAAATTTCTCCTGCTTATATAACACTAACAGATTATTTAAAAATATAAAATGGCAAATTTACCAATAAAAAGCCATAAATCAGTAAATTTATAAAAATAGTTTATTTTTATAATAAAATCTTGTGTTTGATTTGTTACCACACACACACACACACACACACACACACACACACACACTAAAAGCAATTGATGGAAATATAACTATTTTCCAGGAAAAGCAAAACGTTTCATTCTACACAGTTAATAAAAATATATCTTTTCTTAATTACCTTATAATTTAATCTTTGCTATCAGGATTTAGTTGCTTGATATTAAGGTAAATTTTTATTATTATTTGAAGGGACTAATGATGTAAATGCTAATAAAACCTCATTTAATTCATATTCCAATTAAGCACAGTTATGTGTTCATATTTTTTCCCTCCAGTTTTTATGTAAAAGGTAGAAATTGAAACAAAGTAAACTGACAGAGGCATATAGTGGCACATAGGACTTTTATGTGTCACTGTTCTTAGTGCTTTAGAGATATTCACTCATTTAATGTGAGTAACAATCCAAAGAGATAGATATTATAATTATCATTTCCAATTAAGAGGTAAGGAAACTGAGGCACAAAAAAGTAACTTGTCTAAGGTCATATAATTTGTAAGTCATGGGGTGAGGTTTCATATTGAAGCAATCTGTCTCTGTAGTCTATGTACTTCACTGCTACACTGAGTTCTTTCTAATTAAAACAATTAAAATAATTTGTTTGGTTATTGATAAGACAGAAACTTTTTTTTTTTATTAATTAATTTATTTATTAGTTTCAGGTGTACAAAACAAGGTAATACTTAGACGTTCATCATTTATATCCCTCATACTGTGAACCCCCCTCCCCCCATCCACTATCCCTCCGACCTCACACTGAACCATCACATTATATATATAAAATTATAGTTGGCATTCATTAATGTTTAGCTTCTGATGTACAATGCCATGATCAGGTATCCACAGTATCCCTGAGGTGGTCTCCCAAATAGGACGCATGTCCATCGGATACCCAACAAAATCTTTACAACATTATAGAATACCTTCCCCAAATTAATTTTCAAAAGAAAAACCCTGAGGCCATCTTGTGGTTACCAGCTGCTTCCAAATCCCTTCACCTTTCCCCTTATCCCCAACCCCCTCCCACACACCCATCTAACCACTCTCGGTTTTTTCTCTGAGTCCCCAAAACTGACTCTGATTAGTTCATTCACATAGTCTTTTCTTTAGATTCCATATATAAGTGAGATCATATGGTACTTGTCTTTCTCTTTCTGACTTATTTCACTTAACATAATGTTCTCTAGATCCATCCATGTTGCTGCAAATGATAAGATTTCTTTCTTCTTTATGGCTGCGTAATACTCCATTGTATAAATGACAGAAACTTTTAAATGGAAGGACCCTTTGATTTGTTGCCTAAATATCAGCATCGTATCTGAATATGATTTTACCTAAAGAGGGACCATAACTTTAGTTTGAATCTTAATAATTTCCCTGAAAAAAAAAATAATAATTTCCCTGAAAGAGACCAAGGTAAGGATTAGACTATGAAACCTTAAAATATTTATTTGTTTTGTTTATTGCATAGCAATTGAGAACTACATTCAGTTCATCTTGAATAGTAAGAAAACTAGTTTTAATAAAAAGGCAAACACCCAAGTGCTTAAAATAGTCGAACTTTTGTAAATAAACACAGTTCATTATTCAAATTTGTCTTGAATAAATAAATATGTGTATTTATATGTGTATATACGCATGTGTCCTTATCATTTATAAAATAAACAGGTTATTCTTATTTGCATATTTTGATAAATTTTCCTTATTTGACTTCCACATTTTAAACAGGTATGGCTTTGAGATAATATTTGTTGGCCAACTGCCCACTTTGATAAATAATACTGTTTTTTTATACTTTCAACCAAAAAAACCCATTTATTTTGTTTATAATCAATTTTCCAACAAAGTTGATGTAAGGCTGCTTACAAAAAAACATTATGATAAAATTATCTACGTGATTTAAGAAGTAAGGATGTAGGAAAATAAGGACCAATGTAAATAAGATGCACCTAGTAGTGATATTAGTAGATAAAATGTATGGCAACTACATACTTTGTTCAAAATGGACTACAAAATACAAGAAGGTACCAACAGCAAAATGATACACAGTGCCCTTAACAACCATAGCTATTCAAAGTATGGAGGCTTAAAAGAAATTCCTCTTCTGGGTACACAGTACTGTGCTGAATTATTGTCCTCAACAACTTCTTTACAGAAATGCCAACAAATATATATAAATGCAAACATATATAAGTATATATATGATTTGTTAAGTAAAAATATTGCTTATTTATGAAAAAAGGTTAAAATAAAAATGCACATTACATTTTTTTGCAAATAATTGGTTTTAAAAATAAATTTGTTAACATATAATATAATGTTATGTAATACAATATTATATAATATTGTCAATGTCTTCCAGCTAAGACCACAGGGGATAAACTTGGGGTTATTACTCATTGTAACAGGGGATAACATACACCATGAGAAACACGAGGTGTATCAATAAAAGGGTGTTAGAAAGGACTTATTGTAGGATTTCAGCAAAGTGATTTTGGGAAGGGTTCACGGAAGCTAGGATTTGCTCTGGACTGGACTCTGTGAGGAAGCAGGTTCATTCTACAATCACGTATCTTGGTTAATGTTATTTCAAAGGAAGGGAAACACTTGTGAGATGAAAGCTATAAAGAAGCCATGGTCACTCAGATTGGCCAGGAGAGGAGGTTGTTTAGTGTTATTGTTTGCACAGTGAACTGTTTGTGTCTGTGCTTAGCCCAAACTAAGAAATGGTATTATTTGTTTGTTTTAACTTACTTCATCACCATCACAGAGTGTTCCGATCTGATGTTTGTGTTCTCTAAGCTTGTCTGTGTTCAACAGGACACAGTATAACACCTTGGCCCACTTTAGAAGCCAGTTTCCAGCCTAACAACACCAAGGAGTTGCTGCTTGTATGAGGCCTGTTTCTGAATGTCAGGGACTGCTCTTCTCCTGCTCTCTCCATATATAATGTTTTTATAATAGTTACAATACACATATTTATATTTGTTTAAAAATAGAATTATGATATGATAAAGAATATAGAGATATAACTTGCTTTTCACTTAACAATATATTACTAAATTATTTCCATATCAACAAATATACTTTCTAAATTCTTATTTTTGATGGAAATCTGGAACCTGATTATGTGGATACACCTTGATTCATTTAACCTATATTTTCAAATCTAATTTGTGAGGTAAACTTTTAAGTGCATTTACCTTTGTTAACTTATCTGATTTTTCCCCTGAGGAAAAATTCCTAGAACTGGAGTTGTGTGGGCCAAAAAGTATTAACATTTTTAAGATTTTTAGTTTGTATAGTAAGTTGTCCAAGTTAAAGCAGTTTATACTTACATCATCAATGTATAAGATGGATATTTTGTTCCTATAACCTCCTCAAAACTAATGGTTATTGTAAGATTGAAAAAAAAACTCTCTAATTAGATATGTAATAAAATATATCACATAGTTGCTTTAATTTGCTCCAGTAATACTAAGTACATAACATTTACTAACTATGTGCTAGGCACTAAGATAAATACTTACAAATCTTAAAAAGAGGGGGACAAAAACACATTTTAGTTGAACAATGAATGACTAGATGCTAAAATCAACAGTCAACCCCAACTGAAACCAAAGTTGACTATCACCAAAGCAGATTAATGCTAAAATTTTATTCAAAGAAACATAACTAATTTTAGAATTTTACTTTATTACTATTTTGTTAATTATTAAAAAATTTAGTAAACAAAATTTACAATTTCTCAAAACTTTCAGCTGCTACATTTTTTCTATGGTCACTAATTACAACAATGACAAGATGTCCATTTTAAACTGAAATATTTAATAATATCACTAACTTCCTATGTAAAGAACAGAATTCATTTTGGAAATCTATTTCATTAGTAACATGTTTTCTAGAAGGAATTTTGTTCTTAAGATTAATAAAAATCCTTCCTGAAAATTGCTGATGGCCTCAAGCAGTTATTTAAAAGTCAAGTTTTTGTTCATATTCTTAGCTACTGTAGTGTAAAACTATAAGGAGTTGTCTTAATGCAGTTTTGTAAAGTCTATGGTTTTAACATTTAACTCATTTAACTAGTAAGCATGAAATATGATTCGAATATTTTGTTTTTCTCTGAAATTTCTTCTTTTCTTCTTACTCTATTGTGTCTGGATGTAGATAATTAATCACGGTTATTGTTGGACACGACATTAGAGTTTTTCATAAAATTTTAAGATGCAGAGTTGGCACCCCTTTTTTAATTCACCTTCAAAAGATGTAAAGAATACCCATATAAGACTTCTTGGAAGATTCGTAACCTAAATGAAATTTAAGAAGTAAAAATTAAGTAAAATTCATAAAGGTTAGTTTTTCAGGTGTTCAGAATGTTCATACACCAATATTATGATAAAATCCAACTTTTTATTATGATGCCTTACAGTGTTATATAAATTTTGTAAGCATTTTTAATGTTCTTTTATAGGCAATCAGGCTAAAAGCACTTTCTCTAATATTTTAAACCTTTTTATGCATTTAAATATGTTTCAAAAATCATTATTTATTGCAACATTTTATTCTTAATAACAATTATATAATTTAAACTTAGGCCAACTTTAGAAATTTAACATAATAAAATTTCTAAAATGCTTACATATACTTGCAAACATCCAAAGACAAACCTTTTTCTAATTACCAATTTTGTTATGCTTATTAAATGAGAGGATAACCAATCATATATGAGGTCACTGATCTTGTTTAAGCTCTGCAATGCCAAAAAATATCATTCAACTAGTTCATACATTATTTGGATATTAAAAGGCCAGCTCTAACTATTGAGGTAGAAGTAGCACTTTAATATTATACTTTCTTGTTTTTAACATTTGGTCTTTAACTAACAACACTCTGAGATAAGCAGCATTGTCTTATTTTATAACAAAATATGGAAAAGGCATAAATACATTAATAAATATGTTTAAGTAGTAGGTGATAGCGTCAGAACTGAGACATGCCCTCTGATCCTGAAATTCACAAACTTTAATAGCATTTACTTGATGATTAATAAATGCAAAGTTTTTTTACACAACCCGTTTTCCATTTATATTTCTTCTTTTAAAATTGCCTATCCATAACGTACAACCATTTGCATACGGACTTATTATTGGTTATTGAATTTCAAGATATATTTATAATTAATAATCTTTAACATACAATATTGTGCAAATGTCTTATTTATTTATGTATTATTATCTCATATTTCATGACAGTTTGGGGTGGTAAGAAGTTTTTAAAACTGACGTAGTAAGAAGAATAAGTATTTTTGTTTATGACTTGCCTTAGGTATATTTAGAATGACCTTTAAACCAAGAAATGTGGGGGAAAAAATGAATGTGGAAAAAAAAATGAATGAAACATGCTTTTTCACTTAAAATATGCTTAAATTTTTTCAATTTTATTATTTAAACATCTAAAGTATTATTTCTAATGACTGCATAGTATCCTATCGTATCTTTTCATTTAATATTTTTTGAGGGCCAACTATGTATAAGCACTGGTCCAAATGCTATTGACAAAGCTGTGAACGAAAACAAAATAAAGCAAAACAAAAAACCTATGCCCACAAGTAGCTCATATTCTAATATTTGTAATGATTTATGTAGGGCAAGTATTCACAAAGTTCTAGGGTATTTTACATTTTTTCCTTAATTTAAAATCTTTCAATGATATATATGTGAAACATATATTTGTATGCTTCCGCAAGTATACAAGAACTGTCTCTAGTAGTGGAGCAATGGCTATCTAAATTTAAAATTTTGAAAGCTATCGCAGTGCTTTCTTTAAAGAGTTTTATCAATTTACACTTGAAGAGAAGTCTTCAGACCTTATTGTCCTGTTCAGCTTTCTATTTCTACTTGAGTCAATTCGATCATTTCTATTTTCCTAGGATAGCATATATTTATGAAGAAACTCAAATCCAATTGTAAACAATTATATAGTCTTACTTAAAAATATCCCAGTGTAACTCTAATCAATGCCCCTTTTTATTATGCATGACATTTTTAACTGATTATTACCTCAATATTTAATGAGTTAGATCATAATGCACATATCAATTCTACCATTTTTTCATGTAATGTCTTTTATTACATTTTTGCTGTTGCTTACTTGTGTTTTATCTTTTTTAAAATTTTTAATTCAGTGATAAGTTATTTTCCTTCTTAACTATTAATGAAGTAACAGCTATGGAGAGCAATTTGTACTATATATGAAAATTACAAATGTATTTACTCTTTGACCTAGCAATCCCAGTGCCACAATTTTTATATAGATACAACTGTAGGCACAGAAATGATTTATGTACAACACTATTTATTGCATTTTTTACTATAGCAAAACAATTAAGAAAAAATATCTCAAAGATCCATCAAGAGAAATCCAGTCAAATAAATTATGATATGTTTCCCTTATAAAATATACTGTACAGGGAGGAGTCACTCTACAAAGTAATACAGAGAAATATCCAGGATATATTAAGAATAAGCATTGAATGCTACTTTTTGTGCATGAATGGAGGAAATTTAAGTATTTCTTTTCTCTAAAAATCTAGTCTCATAACAAAACCAATTCTACTTAGTATAATTTAGAAACGTAACATTTAATTTTTCTTATTTGTTCTCTTTCTACCCAGTTTTACTAGGATAATCTGGAAATCTGTATCTAGTTTAATCTGTTCAAATTATTTTTTATAATACATCTCTTAAGAAATAGTGACACTTATTCTATAACTGCTTATAGCAGTTCTCTAATACAACCCTTTGGCTCTTTTGTTACTTAAATTCTTATTTTTGTTTATTTTCATTTGTTTGTTTTTGCCTGTGCACTATATATATATATTTAATTTCAGCAAGGACAAGAAAAATACAAGTACACACAATTTAGAAATTTGGAGCACAATAATATTCTGAAATGTATAAATATAATAGTTTGGAAATTGTTAACATACAAACAATAATTGAAGTCACGGGGCTGATGACATTAGTCTAGGAATTGTTTTAGAAAGGAGAAAAAAAAAAGAGGTCCTAGAGCTGAATACTGTAAAACAACGTTTGAGAAAAAAAAACGCAGAAGAGGAAAACCTAACATATAGACTAAGGAAGTGTTCTTGCTTTTATGTCATAAATCTTTTTTTTATTCCTTAACCTGTGATTACATGGGCCTAAATATTTTCCCTCAGTCTAAGTAAACTTGAACCAAGATTTTTCTTGACTGTAGGTTCTTTCCTTAGAACATTTGCTTTAGAACACTTGCAATTGTAAATTGTAAAAATTTTTTGCTCCTTTAAGATGTAAATCTTTTTTAAAAACTTTTGCCAGTTTTAGAATCCAGGAATACTGTTCTGGACATGGGGTTCATATTTCTGAAATGTAATCATTAAGCAGAAGAGCACCTCTCTTTCCCTGGTCTCTGTGGGAGGATGAAAACCAAACTTCAGTGAGTGCCTTGCTCTGGGTAGTAAAATTACCTCTTTTCATGAAGATATGAGGAAAAAAAAAATTGGGGGAGTGGGATAAGGCCAATGAACAGATGGCCTCAGATCCCCCAATTCCAGTCCTTAAAACCCCCCCTGCCTTTCGATTCTACAGGAGCTCAGACTGGCCTCTCTACCCTGTTGTAAGTCTTGAACATAAAGTTGGCCTTGCCTGTTTAACATCGTCTGGTACAGTTTTTGTTTTGACATCTGTGTCTGCCATAAGCTTTTCGTTCATTGGAGTTACCTGAGCCATGTTCCTTGATGTCACAGGCATTCTAAATTCTTCTGACTCACAGCAAATCAAAAGACTCAAATGGAGATTTCTTTGTAGGTTTTAAGACCTCATTAGCCTTCATCCCTTCACCCTCTCCTGTGTTTTCTTGGGCTAGTTTTTTCCTACAAGTTCTGATCCTACTTCTGAGAAGTATCCTGTGTGCCAAAATTTTGTTCTCTTTCATCTGATTCCATCAGTATTTAAGCTGCCTTAAAATTCCCCAGAGATCCTGGCTTGTTCTCATCTCAGGCTTCCAATTCAGATGTTATTCTACAAATTGTAAATTTCTAGGTGATTTCTTTCAGCAGTGAAAAAGTGTGAATCAAATGTATCCTCAAGATGCCATCATTTTTTTGGAATTCATCCTGAGAGCCAAGAAAATTACTCAAAAGCAAATAGAAATAATGGATACATTTTGAAGTCATATTTATTTATATAACTTATTGTATGTTTTCTTAAACATCAATTAGTACTCATTTCCTCCACTCTACCCCAGATATAGGGCTCAGTATTTCATAACCTCCTAGTGTCTGTCTGGGAACACTTTGCTACATACATATCTTTCTTGACTGATGTTTGTAAATAATTTTCTATTGTCTTCAAGCTGGTCCTCATTGGCCTGGGATGACAGTGGATGACAGAGCTGAGAATGACTTCCCATTCAGCAACATTATCTTTGTCCACATCTTTGGGCAAACACTTCATGGTTCTATAGGCATGTACTTTTTTGTTTGTTTGTTTTTGTTTTTTTAAAGATTTTATTGGGGAGGAGGAACAGGACTTTATTGGGGAACAGTGTGTACTTCCAGGACTTTTTTACAAGTCAAGTTGTTGTCCCTTCAATCTTAGTTGTGGAGGGTGCCGTTCAGCTTTGTGGATGGTGCAGCTCAGATCCAGGTCCAGTTGCTATTGCTAGTTGCAGGGGGCGCTGCCCACCATCCCTTGCAGGACTCCTTGTGGTTGAGAGCCCACTGGCCTATGTGGGAATCTAACCGGCAGCCTTCGGAGTTAGGAGCATGGAACTCCAATCGCCTGAGCCACCGGGCCGGCCCGGCATGTACTTTTATCATTTATAGAAGCCATGTTTTAGTAGTTCTCATACTTAGCTATGTACATAGATATTCAACCAGCTGTCAAGCCATTTAGAAATCTGAGTGTGGCTATAAGGCCAGTCTAGCGACCTTCTCTTGATATTTCTAGAACTTCTGATTTAGCAGACTGAAAAATTCTTGGAAAAGTAATTCTGAATTTCTCATTAAGCTGTGAACATCTTTGCTAATCTTGGTTAGACAGGAATACTTGCCATTTCACTCTTTTTTTAAATAGACAAATTAACCTCTTTAAGTTCTCTGTTTCTTCACCATTGAAAAGGAGAATCATTATGATTACCCCTTTGTTGTTATGAGGACTTGATGATACAATGCATGAAAGTGATCAATACAGGTTTTGGACCCTACTATGCGGTTGAGAAATAGTAGCTACTATGAATATACGTGTGATCATAATGCTATCCATGATGAAAGGGTAAGAGAAGAGTATTTGCAGAATTTTAAATTCTCCTTTCCCTTTCTATGAAAAAGTTCCTTTCTTTTAATCTTAGAATTGAAGTATTTATAAGGGAATATGTTGTCAGAGGGAAGGGCACATTTTTCTTAAACTATATGTTTATGTACACTCAAGTTTTAAAGACATCTTTCCTCCAAATAAAGTTAACTAGAAAACACTATTATTACTCATGTCTAACTAGAAGAAATACTGCCGTTGCTAATGACAAGTTAATAAGGAAAGTAATAGTTTAGTAGGTATATTTATGTGGTCATTAAGATATATAAATTATTTACGCCCCTTTGTGTGTTAAGCATCATGTTGGATTCAATAAATGCATGAACTAAAACTAAATAGTTTATAGAGTAGATGAGGAGACAAAGTAAACAGTTAAAATATAATAAATACAAAAGCTTAAAAATTACATAAGCATGAAAGAAGAGCGTACTCTCTAAAGGGAATGGAGGCAGTAGGATCACCTTGCATATTTATACTTTACAATGTATCATAGTATGAATTCTCCAATATAAATTCGAATATAAATATCACTAAAAATAACTATGAGGTAGATATACCATTTCTAACTAACAAATTAAACTAAGGGTTGGAGATGTTAATTTGTTTGCAAAAGTTCACATATATGAGAAGTCCTAGAGCTGGATCTCTAATCAAAACTTTCCAACTTTACATATTTCATTGGCTTGACTTCATAACAAATAATCAATACGACTCATTCAGATTCATATAGGAGGCCAATTAACCCACAGCTTTTTGATTTTATAAAATAGTGCTTATACATTAGTTATTTTTTTCTTAATGACCATAAAAGTATCTTATTGATGATTACTGCAGAATAGACTGTTTTTATTATGATTCAAGGGTTCTGTTGATTTTTTTGCAATTCTAACTTGGTCATATCTGAAAACCTATGTTGATAATCACTTACCTTCATGTTTATTCCATTTTGTTTTGCTGCACATTGAAATAGAACACATTCAAGGCGTTAAAATATACCCTATTTCTGTATGATTGTCATTGACAAGGGAACTTTTCTTTCATATGGACTGTGAAAGCAGCAAATGAGGTTTAACTCTATGTAGGCCATGCTCATGAAGATTAATAACAGCCTGAAGACAGAGTCCCTAAATTAGGAGTTGAAGCATCTGGGAAATTTTTACCATGGTAACAAAGAAATCATTTGCTAAACTTTAAAAATCTTTGCAAAGATATATTACTTGGCAAAAGGTAGAAAGAAAACATCATTTGGTATGCTAGGATAAGATTTGATTATTAATTATCTCAATGCAAAGTAAAGAAAATATAAAGAAAAAGGAAACCTAAGAAATTTGACTCAATGATATTTGTTTTTATTTAGCATTCATAAGGAAAAACTATGAGTTATTAATTATGCTAAAGATCATTACACAAATTTGTATTTGACAGCACTTCATTTATATTAACTAGTATGTTATTAATCCATTGAACAAGCAGAGGGCCGTATATTTTACAAAGCCATCTTAAATGCAATAGTTCTTAACCTTTTCAGCCATTGTCTCCTGTGACAACTTAATGAAAGTTCGGAATTCCCTCCCTTGAAAAATAACACACGCATGTAAAATTTTGCCTGTAACTAGAGATGGGACTCATCGAACTATGTGCATCTCTGGTCACGGCACTATTCACGAAACATCTGAGCATGTGCCATGTAATCACCAAAGTCCCTTCTCTAAGTAATTCAGAAACATTTCTGACGGTTGTTTCTGATTGACCCAATGTTATTTTATGACAACTGTTGCACACATGTGAATGCAGCTTGTGGCTGGCTATAAGGCTTTGGGAACTATTGCATTTACTGTTCCTCACTCCAGCCGTGCTTTCTAGAAGTAATGGAGACTAAATTCAAAGGTCACTTCAATGTAAAAACAAAACAAATAAACATACCACACATAATAACTACTAACCCATTTCAATTTGTTTCATGATGTTAGAGTTCATTGCAGCTAACACCAAAAACATTTGTGCCCCCAAATGTTCAGCCCTCTATCCAGAGTAATTCCAAGCTACTTTCTTTCCATGTCGCTCCCCTTAAATAGGCTTTGCCTTTCACTTGTATACAGGCTGTTATGGTTGGGAGGCAGAGGATATCAAAATATAAAATTCCAAGGTATCCTTTTTATAAGCAAATATGCAAATAGCTAGGTCTTAGAAAGGCAAAATATTCCCTCAGCTGACAAAGACTCCTAAAGATAATGTTAGAGATGATTAAATAGCTAAACCAAGGAAATCCAAAGACTAAAAAAATGTGTTAATTGTAAGCAATAATAATCTTGAGACTGGAACAATAGGACTGAAGAGCCTTGGCTAGATAATAAGATAGACAAAGAAAGTAAAGGGTGTCATAAACAAATAGCTTCCTCTTATTTTTTATCCGGTCAGATAGAATGATTGACTTCAGTAATCTCAAGGTATGTATGAAATTTATTGGTTCTAAACCAATAATGTTAACTTATTAACTTTGTGATAACTTATCCATTCATTCAAAATATATTTACTGAGATCCTACCATATGACTAATTAAGATTGATAAAGGAGGTAAAGTAATAAACAATACACAATCTCTGCCTCAAGTAGTCTCAGGCAAGTGAGAAAGACAGGCAGAAATATGGAAAAATTAATACTATGTGACAAGTGCTTCTGATGGAGGAAAGCCCAAGTATTAGAAGTGCTCATAGAAGATGAACTAACTGTTGCAAATCGGAGAGATTAAAATAAGACTTTAAATAACGATAGAAAATGTCTATGGGTATAATAATAAAGGAGGGCAGTGTGTTCGAGAGAGAAGAGCACATGGAAGGAAACCTTTGGAAACAAAAGAAGTATAGGAGGCTTGAAAACCCTGAAGCTTATTATTCAAGATGGGCATATTAATTTTCTAATTATGATTTAACAAATTAGTACACTGTTGCTTAAAACAACACAAATTTATCACCTCACTGTCTGTAGGTCAGAATTCTGACACAAGGTTAAAATCAAGATGTCAGCAGGGCTGACATGTCAATATCAAGTTGTTTTATAGCACCATTTGGTAAAAAGACATTCCTTTCTCTATTGGATTGCTTTGTCAGCCTTATTTAAAATCAAATGACTGTACACATGTGTCACTAATTCTAGGTGCTCTACATTCTTTATTTTGTTCCATTGATATATTTGTTTATTCTTTGCTAATAGTAAAACTTTGTTTACCAAAGCTGTAAAGTCTTGAAGACTGGTAGCACAAGTCCTCAAAATTTTTGTTTCTAAAGATTGCTTAGGAAATTCTAGCCCCTTTACATTTCCACTTGAATATTAAATTTAGTTTGTTATTTTCTTTTAAAAAATCCTGCTAGGATTATAATTGTGAAGCTTTAATTTATATATCAGTTTGTGTAGAATTGCCATCTAAACAATATGTGGAGTTCCAATTTATAAGTAGGGTTTATCTTCCCCTATAAGTCTTCCTTAATTTCTCATGGTAATGTTTTGCAGTTTTCAGTTTTCTTGAACATCTTTTATTAAATTTTTGACATTTCTGAAAATTAGGTATTTTAAAATTTTTATTTGTAGTTGTTTGTTGAAAAAATATAAAAGAAAATTGACCATAGTTTATTAGATTATTGTTCTATAAACTTGCTAAATTCACTCATTAATTATTATTAATTGTAATTCTTATTTCATAAATGCCTTAGATGGTTTACATAAATGATCATGAAATCAACAAATAGAGACTACTTAAGTTTTCCTTTTCAATTTTTCTGGTTTTAATTTCTTTTTCTTCACTTATTATAATTTTTAGAACTCTAAAATAATGTTGAGTCGAAGTGGTAAGAGTGTTTTTATCTTTTTCCTCATCTTATGAGGAAAGTATGCATTATTTTACCACTAAATATGATTTTACGTATAGGGTTTTTGAAGGTGACCTTTGTTATATTAAGAAAATTCCTCAGATTTCTAGTTTGCAAGAATTTATATTTGAATCTAATGAAATGATCATTACTATGCTAAATTACATTGATTTTTTAATATTAAGAAAACTCTGTATCCATGGGATGCATTTTACTTGGTATGAATATATTAACTCTTTTGTATGTTTTATTTTTGCTAATATTTTAATAGTAATTCACAGTCATTTGGGATATTGGTCTCTACTTTCTTATGGAAAAAGTATACATTCATCAGCTTTTGTTATTAGAGTTTAGCAGTTCTCATTAAAAGAGTTGGAAGTGTTTCCTCCTTCATTTTCTGAAAGAGTATGCCTAAATTTGTTTTATTCCTTACTTAAAATTTAGAATTTTTCAGGGAAATTATTTTAGGATGGAGTTGTTTTTACTGAAATGTTTTTTAAATAATGAAATCAATTAACAATGCAGATAGATCCTTGTTATGGTTATTTGCTTTTCCTTTATTTTTAATAATGTTTATTTTGAGGGTTATCAATTTTATTGATTTTCAAAAAAAATCTTTAGTTTTTAATTTCTAATGCTTTTCTGTTGCATATTCATTGACTTCTACTCATTTTTATTAGTTCTTTCCTTCTACTTTCTGTGGGTTTCCTTTGCGTTTCTTATATTGTTTCCAATGATAAAATTTTATGTTACTGATTTTAGACCTCTTATTTTCTAATAAAGCTATGATTTTCCTTTAATCATTGCTTTAGATACATTCAAACTTTTTGATATATCACATTTCATTATTTTTCAGTTCAAAATATCTTCTAATTTCCCTTTCAATTTTTTTTCTTAAACCCATAGATTTTTTTTCAGAATTGTGTTCTTTAGTTACAGATACTTGGGGAATTCCTGTGTATCTCATTAAAATTGATTTTTAAATTAGTTTTTTTCAGTAAACCTGCTTTGTTAGATTTCAGTTCTTTTAAACTCTTTGTTTTACACACCATCATAATGTCTATCTTATTTTTATTTAAACATTCACTGTATCTTTTGATTACACCTCATACTTTATTTTGTAATTATATTTTTATATGCCTGCCTTTTCATTAGACTACATGCTTTGGGAAGACAGGATTAAATCTTATTTGTTTTTAATATTACAAGTGCCAAGTACAATGCCTGGTTCACAGCAAGTTTTAATTGTTGTTTCTGAAAGGACAAACAGAGTACAATTAGTTTATATTCCTAAAATGCCTGCACTCTACTGTGACTTTGAAGGCTTATTTTGTCAAAACAATTTATATCTCATTGTACAGATGTTACAAGACTACTATTAAAACAGTCATTTGACCTTATCTAAAAATTTGGCAGCCAGCTAGAGTATGAACTAACGTCTTCTTTCTAGAAATTAATGTATCATAAATTGCAATTGGTGAAGCAATTAGAAAAATAGATATTGATAAGTAAGAGAAAAATTTCTAATTGGGACCTCCACATTGGCAACACAAAAAACATTCTAACAAATTTCTTTACATTTGATTTTTTTCCTCTTGTAGAAATTGATTGAAAATAATTTATATTAGTTGGGAAAACTAGTCATTTAAGAAAGTTAAACAAAGAAAATATATGCACTAATGCCATATTAAATGTAAATATAACTCATAGCTTGAAACTAATTAAAAACCTTACAACGGTAAGGATTAAAAGTATTTTAACCATAGGTATTAATTCTACATTCTTAAACACATAAATTGTAGGCATTTCAAAGGTGAAGCACTCTGCCAGGTTCTGATTATTTTTAAGTATATGTTTTCATAAATGAAGATTAATATTAAACCAGAGCAATTATTTCAGACACTTTGCTAATGCAACCAAAATCGCACTCAAAGTTTATTAATTCTTTGATAAACTACATCACTCGAAGTCTTTCAAAAACAGTCACACACCCAAAGAGATTAACGATTCTCTTTGCCTGCTTCAAGAGCATAAGAAAACACTGGTGAGCATGCGATACAATTGTACTGTCAGCACTCTGTAGGACTGAAGTTCACTGCAAACATGGAGGTCTATTGTTGGCCAAAAGATTTTTTTTTAGCCTAAAAAAATACATTTGATGATAAATTTCTGACAGTAAACAATGTCTGAGTGTTTACTCTTAGGAAACTTTTGAATTTCAAAATTCTAAGATTATGAGGGAAATAATGTTAAATGAAGTGTGTAGCATATTTTTGGGTTTCTTTGTCATTAAATAAATGGGGAAATAAGAAATGACTTCAAGAGCCAATGAGATGTAATGTCAGCTATGGAAAACACTGTTTTGTTTTGGCTTTGCTGCTTATTATGGTCTGGGCTCTGAAACAAGCATCTCCACTTGTCAATGTTTTGATTTCACCATTTGAAATATGGTTATAGTAAAATTTACTTTTTTTACCCTAATGTTCTAAAAAGAAAGGGCTTTTGACTCATAAACCTAGTTGTGACTCGTAAATCCTAGCTGTTTGCCGTTGCCCCTGTGGCCTTAGGTGAGATAATAACCTCTCCAAAGTTTGTTTCCTCATAGTATAAAACAGCAATAATAGTTCCTACATAATGTGGTCATTTTGAAAATTAAATTAAATAATGGATCTTTAATTGAAATGTTCCTCTTAAACTCTTGAGAGACAAAGAACAGGCTCCTCAAGTTATAAACAATAGAGCCCCCAAACTGTAGCACATGCAATATTGAGCAATTTGGCCTGAGGTCTAGTCTCTGTCTTTTTGTCTACTTAACCCACTCTCTTGATGTTAATGTCTTAGAAACTCCCAAACAGAAACTATAAAAAATTATGCTGTCGTTTTCCATGTCCAATAGGCCAATCTTACGTGTACCTTCTATGAACTTGATGCTTGACCTTGAACTCACCTGCCTCCTTGATGTAGAGAAATTTCCAGTCATACCTCAAGCTCCAGAATGATCTGGCTCAAGGCCGCTCTGCCGCCACAACAGCAGCCTGGCATAGCCCCTTGTAACACAGTCAGAAGAGGTCCCTTTTCAAAGGTGCTGCTGAGCCTGCTGTGGTAGCATGTGTACTACTCCATGCTACATCCAAAGAAGGGAGGTGGGATGGGATCATTACAGTCAGTTTACTGCCTTGGTAACTAGTAGAGCTCGTCCTGGCCTGCATTGTTCCCACAAGGTACAAGGTGGGACCACATCTTTGCCAGTATTTTACTTTGCCAAAGTTAAACCAATGTCAAAATTGAAATGAGTTTCCTAAACTGCAGCTCTTTTAAAAAAATCATTCAACTTTCCTCTTAATCTCTCCTCTTAAACAATTGCTTTCTTTCATAATGATGCATTTGGAAAAGATCTGCTGAGAAACTTCAAGCCATGACTCATCATATTAGTGCTTGTTGCATCTCTTTGCCACATTAAGACCCACTACTCTTGCCAGACACTGGCTTAGAGAGATTAGCTCTACCCATGGGACAGAATTTAGTACCTTTGAATTTGTAAGAAAGAGGGTACCAGTTTAACCTCCCTTTTTTCCCAAGAGGTCCTTAAGTCCTCATATGAATTTGAATATGTCCCAAACAGAAACTATAAAAAATTATTTGGAGACAATAGAGTAAATTTTCTTCACCAAAAAATAAAACCCCAATTATGTTCCATAAACTACAGTTTTATGCAGAAAACTATAGTACATTTTTAATATATAAAATATAATTATTTTAATATCTTAAATGATTTAGGTAATACCCAGATAAGAATGGAAAACACTTGGAAAGTAGATGCACTTTTTTTATTAAAGTTTATTGGGGTGACAAAGGTTAGTTAAATTACATAAGTTTTAAGTGTTTTTAATAGTCAGAGAACTGGTTAGATATGCCCTTTTTCCTTCTGCAATATCTCATATTCAGAAATGTGCAGCGTCCTTGGAATAACATCTATGGCTTTGCAATCCTGAGATGAAGTGAAACCCTTTGAGGTTACGCTTTTCAATAAAATATAAATGTCCCTACACTTATCTTTTAATATCCTTGAATTCTGAATCAAGGATTATCACTGAATAATATCCAGCTACTTAATAATTTGGAACTTTTAATTCTTTTGCAAAGATTTATACTGAGCTAAAATTCAGAGTAAAAGTGAAAAAGAATAAAAAAGGTATGTACAGCATTCCCTTTATAAACCAAACATTTAATTTGACATATTTATTAAAAAATGAATATATTAGCCTTGTTCAAATCAATACAGAAACATTTTTTAAACGTTTGATTCTATTTCCCACCCATTCCACTCTCAAATAACCAAAAACAAAAACAAAGAAAATAAACACTTTGGCATTCATTGTTACCGGTACACATCCACTCACACAGATATACATACGCACGTTATTTTATTAGTATTTAAGGCTATTATTCTGAAAGCATTTTAGAAATAGATATCAGATTAGAAAATGAAAGTATTTTAAAGGAGGTGAATGTAACAACATATTTGTCAGTCCAAAGATATAAACATTTGTTTTAAATAAAAAATTCAATGTGAATTTACAAGTGAGATCTAATTTTCATATAGTGCTGTTGAATATAGTACTTAAACAAACCTTTTTTTAAATACTTGATAGATAATAGAAGAGCACCTCATTTATTTATTAAACAAAGAATTATTCGATGTTGAAATTCCAAAGTAAAATCAAGCATTTACCATCATGTTTCTTAAGGGCATGCCCAGAGTAGTTTCCTGTATACTTCTGAAGACTGCATTTTTCATATGGTTAGTCAACCTGAAATTAACGTGGTCATGAAATAATAGTTAACATTTGTTTTTTTATATTTTTTTCTGAGTAAAATGGTCAAATAAATAAGTTGTTGGAAATTACATCATGATATATCATGATTTCAGGGAGATTTAATTGTTGCTTTGTGTTAATTTAAAATTGGAGAATATTCATATTCTTCCTTTGAAATTTATTTGTTCATTATTTTTTCCTAAAAACAAAGTTTTTGTTTACTGAGTTGCCTCTCTCTATTGTGTTTGAGTGTTAACAATCGTTAACAATTGTTCATTCCTAAATTCTCTTTGATATTTGTGATCCAAAGTTTTGAAATGTTGACTTCTATCAGTAAATATACAAATCTGTGAATGTGATAGTGAATTAAATGAATGATATCTTATTCAAATACATTTTCATTGGAAGAAGGCATATAATGAAATGTACAGTTATATTATGACACCATTTAATATCAATTCTTCCTTGATTACATTATTGTTTGTAATTATTTACTCCTCCTCAGACAGATTATACATCTCTGCCCATTGCCATGTGACTTCCCCTACTCCTGTGAAAAGAATACCCAGCCCTGCCTCATTGCTCTCCGACTTAACTAACTTTGGCTAATGGGGTGAGCCAATGTGACATATGCCATGTCTGAGCAGAAACTTTTAATGGTTTAGCTAAGCCCCTGCTTTTCTCTACTGTGAAAATATGCATGTCCCACAAAGGGACTGCTCCTTCAGGCTGAATGTTGTAATCCAGTGAGACGGGAAGAAGAGGTTATAGCACAACAGATCTGGCTAATGCTAATGCAAATTTTGAGATATAAATCTGACTAATACAAATTAGAAAGAAAAAACAAGGTGCTTACCTGCAAACTGATTATTATAAGTAATTATTCTTTGTAGAGAGCTGAAAGCTATTTATGTAGTTTGCTCTAAACCACTCCCATTCTTTTCCCTGCACATTTGACTGAAGTACACTATGACACAAACATCTAATTTGACTTTTAACGAACAAGTTATTCAAAACTATTTTCAATTGCAAACAGAGACTACAAACAGAGGTGTTATCATAACAGACTCTTCTGTCTTCTTATAACATTATACAAGCTAAAGGGTCTTTAAAATACAGAACAAATTGTTTCAAAATCAAACAAGTTCAGGGATAACTAATGATAGTTTGCATTCCATTGAAAGCAACATAAGATGTCTAAACAAAGCAATATTACTACAGTGCATGGTATTTGTGAAGAATTCTTGCCATATTTTTATACCAAGAAGTTAAAAGTGGTTTTATGAGCTACATTTAGAAACCATAAAGTCCTGCGATGCATAGGAAAGTGGCAATTGGAAAACCCAAATGGGTACTTTAATAACTACTGCTTCTTGATATCCTATATTGGCAATGAGAAACCCTGGCCATGACTAGCTTCTCAGTACAGCCTGATATCTAATTTCAGGATATAAAGATTTGAATGTTGCCTTCATGTTGCTACTTCTCATATATGCCCAGATGTTACCATTTTAGTGTTAAAAAAATGTTGCCAACTTTTTCATTGGCATTCTTTTATGTGATGCAGTATCTAATCTTTAAATTGCAAGACTATACTTTCCCTCCCCCACACCCCATAAAATTGTGAATTTGTCCAGAGAATCATGGCCATATGTAAACAGTCAATGCATATCCCCCCACCCCAGGAATTTTAAATGATTTTAAAAGATAAACACTCTGCCAGCAAATAAAACCCATTTGCTTGTTTGGTCCCTCCAATGAGATAACTTCTAACCTCTGTAATTTGGAAAAGGATAAGGGATACTTGATATTTTCTTATCAGTGCATAAGAACAGACCATCTTCAAATTTCTTTTAGAAGGTGATATATGAGCTCAACGATATTCAGGGAGTTAATCATTACTGAAAAACAATAGCATAGATTGGTAACAATATGAATTAATTATAATCACCAATATACTGGGCCTTTTATATTGTTTGGACACATTTCTATGTCACTCATAGATCTGAATCTCCTTCATCCTACTCAACCTTGCCTCCTACTTCACAGAAAAATGAACACACTCCAATTGTAGCTACTATCACAAATGTCACTAATGATAGCCTGTTATGAAAATCTTGACATTTTTGGTCTACTTTTGCTTGAATTCTTGAAGGGATTCTATACTGTTAATTATACTCTCTTAAAAAGAATGAAAGAAAGAGAGAAAGAGAGAAATAGAGAGAGAAAAAAACAATATCTTCAATACCTCAGAAAATTTTTTATTATTTTTTTATTTACTTTTATTTTTTTTATTTTAACCCTGATCTCTTCCCTACACTTTGGACTTGCAAAACTGAAGTTTCAAAATACTCGGAACTTTTTATGTCTAAAACTGAAATCATGGTCTAACCCATCAAATCTGGTTCTCTTGTGTGAGTAGAGTGAATAAATTCTATCCACCATGTGATTAAACCAGAATCCTTAGAGCCACATTTCATATCTCCTTCTTGTCACCCCATATCTAATGCATCATTAAGCCCCTTTGGTTCTGCTTCCTAAACAGATTCATAATTTTCATATTCCCTTCATATCAAATACTCCATTTCTGTGCTAAGATATCTTTATCTTTCGCCTGGTCATCTATCTGTTCTTCCTAATGCAGTTTTTTCCCATTTGAATCCATTTGTTTCAAAAAAAATTTTTTTTGATTATGTCACTAATTTGATTAAATGTCTTCAATTGCTCCCAATGCTTGTATGACAAAAACCTTTTTCATGGCCCACAGGACCGGTGTGGCCCAGATCACTCCTACCTTTGCAGACTCATTTAATGCCACTCTTCACTGTTCTCTCTGGGCTTTACTCTTTTCCCTTGGGCTTTGTTTTTGGCACAAACACAGATTTCAATTGTTTGTACGGTGTGTGCATACAATTTTTTAGTCTTTTTGCCTGAATTTCTTTTCTTTCCACTGTTTTTTAATATTTGCTATTGAAACAGAAAGGAACCTCAAATGTCATTTCTTCAGGAAAATCTTCCTTGATCCTCCCGTACCCCAATTTTATTCTTAAATGGTTTTTATTATTAGTGTAGTTGCCAAAGTTTGGACTGCTATATTTAGGTTACTAACTTATCAAAATCTCTTACACTAGATTAAAGCACCATGATAAAAAAAAAGAAAAAAAAAAGATCATCTATTTTACTCAGGAATGTATCCTCATTGCTAAGTACCAACAGGTATTTAATAAATATTAGTTGAATAAATTTTAAAGAATGGATGAATCAATGAATGAGGAGTGGTCACTACATTTTTGTCAAGCTCCTCTGTTCTTTGTGACAGATACTAATCTTATTCCTAGGTTGACTTCCAATTTAAAAATATTAGCGCCACACTTACTTTACGACCCAAAATTACTGTATTTCATAGCCATTTTATGAGAACGGCATGTTGTCATGTTGAATTCAGGACTATTAATTGTTTTCATAGTTTCACATGAGAGAAATTATACCTATAGAGATTTGCCTTAAGACAAAGCATTTCAGCAACTTTCTAGAGCAAAGATCCCCAATCAGTGGTTTCCACAACCTTCATGGATGGGTGCACTGGTGGGTAGGAGAGGAGTGGGTACAGGAAAAGAGAGAACACAGAGTTTTCACAAAGTATTTTCTAATTTTCTAAAACCATATCAGAAATATTAATTAGAGTGAGTAACTACGTTTATGTACTCAATTTTTAAATACATAAAGATGCTATTGTGAAAAAAATATATAACTTTTAAAAATTATCATTGGTTTTATAATTTTCATTATAATGCTTTTTTGGTATCAACAGGTAATAAAGCGTCATTACTATTGTGTAAAGATATAGAACAATTTTAATATCACAAAGCATAATACAGCTATGTGCATTAATACAGCTTAGTAAGCTACTCCATGACTCAATGGCTTGAAACATAATAATTCATGTGTTCTCATGTATCAGCAAGTAATCTACTCATTGGTTGATTTATGCTGGGTTTGTCTGGGTTTGGCCTCAATCTATAGCTTAGATCATGTCTACTGCTACCTGTGTTTCTCGTCCTCCTGGGCCAATGGACTAGTTGGGGCGTATCTTCTATTAGCAATGACAGCAAAACAGGACATAGGAAAGCAAATCCTTGATAGCTCTTAACGACAAGGCTCCCACCTGGCACAATCTTAGTTCTGCCCATATTTCATTGGCCAAAGAAGGCTCCATGGCCAAACCCAGTATCACTGGTATAAAGAAATAGCATCTTGTTCTGGCTGAAGAAATTATGGAATAACATGAAAAATGTAAATTCAGAAAGGAACGAAGAATCAAGAAAAGAAAATTCAATCCATCTGCCAAGTATTTCTCAAATTGAGAAATTTGAGATCCATTATTTCAGATGCTCTACATTCTTTCTAAATTAAGCCAGGGCAACAGAAGATGTATTCTTGAATTCCATCACCAATTTATTCATTCATTTATAATGTACTTACAGTAAAATGCACTCTCTTTTTTTTGGTGTAACTTTTGTGGGTTTTGACAGATGTATAGTCATGTAATCTCCACCACAAACAACATAGAGAACAGGTGTAACTACCCCAAATATTTACACAACCTGCCTCATCCCTCTTCCCTGGTAACAACTTATGTCATTGTTTGTTTGTTTTTTTTCCCAGAATGTCATATAAATGGAGTCATAAACATATAACTATTTGAGTCCGGCTTCTTTTACTTAGCATATTACTTTTGAGATTAATTCATGTTGTATATACCAATAATGGGTTTTCTATTTCTTTTTCCAGTTCCGTCAGTTTTTGCTTCATGTGTTTTGCAGCTCTGTTGCATGCATACACATTTAAAATCATTATGGCTGCTTAGTGATTTGACCTTTTTATCACTGTTTAATAACCGCTTTTATCCTTGACTCTTTTCCTCTTCTAAAGTTACTTTTATGATAATACTATAACCAATCCAATTTTTGATTAGTGTTTGCACAGCACATCTTTCCCATTCTTTTCCTTGTACCCTTTTAATTTAATTATAAAGTTTCTTGTATATATAATAACAAAACTTGTGACTTGTTTTGTTCATCAAATCTTATACCCTTTCTTTTTTAGTTGGTCTGTTTGCACCATACTATATTTAAGTCTTCTGTTTTATTATTAGTTTTCTGTTTGTTCCCTCTGCTTAATTTTTCATTTTTTTTTATGCATTGTAATTTTTCTCCTCTATTTCTGGGACTCTAAAGACATGGATGCTAGAACTTTTGATACTGTCACACAGGTCTCTGAGGCTCTTTTCATTTATTTAATAGCTGCGTATTGTTATGTTATGTAGATTGATCATTTCTATCGATCGACTTGCAAGTTCAATGGCTCTTTTGTAATTTTCTTTCTGCTATTGAACCCCTCTGTTGAAGTTTTTATTTCTTTTAATTTATTTTTATTTCTGAAATGTCCATTGTCACATTTATATAGTTACTATTTCTTTGCAGATAAGTTCTATCTTCCCATTCATTTCAAGAGCTTTCAATCTTATTTCATAAACCATGGGTAAAACAGCTACTTTAAAGTGTTTGTCTAATAAATTCAGTCTAGAATATTTGTGGGTATCGTTTCTTTGCCTTTTGGCTAAGATCAAGTGTAGAATATTTGTGGGTGTTTTCTATTGATTATCTTTTCTCTTAAAAATTTTTGACAGTTTTCTTTTTTATGTTGAATAATTTTGTTATATTCTAGAAATCTTGAATATTATGTTATGACTCTTAATATTGTTAAAATCATCTGCGGAATGTGTATTTCCTGTCTTTTGGCAGTTAGCTATAGACCACACAAGTTCAGATTCACCTTCAGTGGTCTGTGGTTCTAATCTCATTTATTATTTCAAAGTCTTGCAGTACTATTCTGGGCCATTTCATGTGTCCAGTTCCCAGGAGTTAAAATGGCACCTGTGTGACCATCTGCACTATATTTTCATTCTGAAAGCCTTTGTTCTGTTTTTTTGGGGGGATCATTTCCTCCCCTATATAGATCAGCAATGAGACCAGGACTTTACATAGAGTTTTAAATGGTCTCTTTATCCGGTCTCCCCTCTCAGTAATTCTCTAACATACTTTAGATCCTGGGAGACTGACGTTGGTGCTCTGGATAGAAAGCTGACGTTTTTGCCTCTTGTGCTGTTGTAAGCTTTATGCAGTTAGGTCTGTTTTGAGGAAAAACAATGAAAGAAAAGAGAGAATAAGTAGGAGTTTGTCGTGCGGGGGATCAGGCGGGGCGGCCTGTGGGGTCTCTGGTCCCGCTCCCCACATAAGAACGCAGGATATGGTGAGGCCAACAAGGAACACCCACGGAGCCATAGATAGGGAAGCCAAACCAATATATTCTCGCTGGCGGCTGGGTTGGAGACACAGGAAGCAGGATCTACATAATCTGCAACCCGCCTTCCTAACAGCCGTCCACGCTTGCCAGCCACCATCTTCTTCTGCTAGTATAGCCACAGCAGTTATATTAGTGGCCAATGGCTTACGGATTACAGCTGACGGCCAACTAGCCACAGCTGATGGCCATCTGATTACAGTTGATGGCCATTTACTACACTAGCCAGCACCTTTCTATGTGAGGCGGAGAGCCTGGAAACTGCTTTTTGGGGCTTTGTCCCCACAGAGTTTCCCTCTATACACTTTCACAACAGCGGCCTCTTTCCTCAGTTTCCCTTGACAAAAATAAGGATTTTCTTTTTTTTAATCAATATTTTAGGAGCCTAGGTGACTGCCATTTCTATTGCCACTGCCATCATCCTTGCTGTTCCCTAATGCCACTGGGGTGCTTCCTCCTAGGGATTTGCTTTGAGGCATTGAGAGTTCAAAGAGAAAGAAAATGACAAGATTTCCTCCCGCTTATGTACACAGGTGATTCTTCCAAGTGTTTCTCTTAGAGATTTATCTATGCACAACCACGACCCATTTCTGTTCAGAGGTTTTAGTTTTAGTTCATGAGACAGTATACTTTCTTTATCTTAATCTGATTCAGAAGTTGGGTTACATCATCTTGATTGCTAAAAGGATTGTTCTTACTACGCTTTCAGCGCACCTGGAAGAACATTACCCAAAAGTGCCTTTAAAACTCCCGTTGCCCTGTTCACTGTGGGAATAGTGTTGAGGCTGTGTTTGTAATACCATGAAGTGTTATTCTCTTGTGAAAACCCACAGGACATTTTCAATAGCTTTAGCATGTGGAATTAGGGTTTCCAGGTGGGAATTCCCGCCCGTTCTCAAATTTTTTTCATTTTCTCGCTCCCGAATCCCGAGATATGAACTGTTTTCTGTTCTCCAGGATGAATCCTTTCCACGAAGTGATGGCCGATACTACCAACCACCTGGGTTCAAGGAGCCGATTTTCCCAATTTCCCGACCAACTTTTCTTGTGGTTCGGGAACGGGAAATTGAAAAAAATTCCTGAGAATGGGCGGAATTCCCGGCTGGAAACCCTATGTGGAATACTGAGGGTACTTTCATGCACCTAGTTTACTTTTTTATTGTAGGTGATATGATTTGTGATTTGACCTTTTCATCTTCTTTGTTTGACTATTGGATTACAGAGAAATATAGTGTCGTGCAGGGTGTCCAGCGGGGTCTCAGCTCCCGCTGCCCACATAAGAACGCAGGACATGGTGAGGTCAAAAAGGAACAACAATGGAGCCATGGATAGGCGGTTCATACCACTATATTCTCGATGGCAGCATCAGCCTCTCTGCAATCTGCTCTTGCTAACCCCCATTTCTCTTCTGCTAGCGTAGCCACAGCAATTATATTAGTGGCTTACGGGTTACAGCTGACGGCCAACTAGCCACAGCTGATGGCCACCTGATCACAGTTGATGGCCATTTACTACCTGAGCCAGCACCTTTCTATGTGAGGCCGAGAGCCTGGAAACTGCTTTCTGGGACTCTGTCCCCACATATAGTTTTCTCCCACATTTAGAAAGTTTAATGACTAAATTTTATACTAAGCTCTCTTTTGACTTTACCATATCTTGCCTCTTTTCATTTGTTTTTGGACCCACTTCATTCATCTGGTTTAAACTTGATTTTAACATATTGTATTATAGGTATCTGTGTAGGCAACCTTAAGTCTTCTCTGGAAAAAGAAAGCATTGTACACAATAAATCAATGTACTATAATTACAATATATGTCATAACTAAGAAGTTAATGTATCTGACTGAACACAAAATACATGATTGTATTAAAATTAAATACTATTTTGAACTGTTTTAATTTAATTTGCATTAATTCATTTGGAGTTTACCTTTGATTTAGAAAACTTTTGATAACAGACTATGGAAATTTAATTCTGAGAAAATACATTCAGATGAATGTAAAAAAGAAATGAATTAAAATTATTTTAAATTCTCCCGAAGCTCATCAGAAGCTACTATTTAAAAATGAATGCCTAATATTACTATGTAACCAATAAATGACTGATACTTAATTGGTCAGGGCTTCTAACAAGCAATACAATTATTTTAATTTAAATTACTACATTTCAGATTTAAAAATTTATTAAAATAAGAAAGAACTTTCCATAAATCAGATCTACCTGCTTCTTATTCCTAGCTCTCTCCAACCCCTCCATGTCTACTTGCATATTGCAGCCTTGGTATAACATTTTGTTGTTGTTGTTGTTGTTTATGTTGACAATGAAGTTACAGGCATAAAACTTGATTTGCTCATTTTAGAAAGAAATTAAAGAACAGAGTTTTCTGGGAAAGGCAGCTTCATAACTTCTCACTAAAACTGTCAAGCATTTTAATTATAAGTGTATTCCTGTGCTTTTTTTCCCCCCTCTTTGTAACCTATTATTTTTATCTCTAACACAGAGGATTGGCCTCTTTTTTTTTTTTCTTAAGAACAGACCTTATTCTTCCTTCTAGACAATCTCCTTCCTTATTTATGTGTGACATTCCCTGCTTCAGGGGCTTAAAATCCAGCTTTAATATTACCTCTTTGATGCTCTTATGGGATAAATAAAAAATTACTTTCCAAAATAAAACACACTGCATATATTTGAGAATTCTGTTGGGTTTTTAAATAACATGAAATGATGTCTTAGCTATAAGCATAAACTGGGAAATATAGTAAAGTGTAACTATGTCATTTTAAAATCACATCTAAAACTGTCCTTTCAAAAAAAATGTATTTCCAAGGTCCTATGCTGGGCAGACTAGGTATCTCATATAGAGCTAATGTGTAGTGCAAGAGTTGGTACATAACAAGAAAAAACATGATTCCAGATATAGATGGCATTCTATAGATGGGATTTGTGAACTAAGCAATCAAGGAAGACCCATCTATGACAAAGAAATAAATAATGAAATAAAATGGCTATTGAGTTGAGGATCAGCAAACAGGATTTTTGTGATTTTCGCTAGAACCTGACTCTAAGCTTTGATATTCTTTGATCTATGAGAGCACAGCAAAATCATTCCAAGAATAGTTATTTTTAGTGAATTGCTATTTCTTTATTAAGTGTATGTATGTGTATATGTGTGTAGGGGAGGGTTTGATACAAGCCTGTGTGATATCCCAGGTCTAGAATAAGGGAAAGAAGATAGAATATGATTATTTACCACATTAACTACAAATGTTCATGCTCTAAGAACCTGGGTGTTGAGGACTTGATTTCATTAACTTTACATTTTATGAAAAAAGTAGAAACCCTTGGCAAGTTTTCATCATCAGATGCTTGCGCTAGGACCCCCAAACATATCAAGTACCAAACCCCATTTCTGCTCTTATGCCATTGGGTGTATGATTCAGTAACTATACATCCTACACTAAAATGAAATTTTGTATGTCTGTATATAGTCTTAGAACTTACTGTTGGTAGAAACTCTCAGTCACCTTTTGAACCTCAGTTTTCAGCTGGGGTCTATTGTCTTTTAAGATACAGAGATAGTCTTGGCTCTGACCCTCATTTCATAATTATAGAAGTGTCAAAGCTTTCCCTAGGTTTCTAAAAATTATTGGTGGAGTGGGAGCATCAAGAATGGATTTAAATGATTATGAAGAGGGAGCTATATGAAGCAGAAATCTAAATGGCCAGGGAACTAAAGATCATTACCAGAACCCCAATGCTTTTCCTTGGGTCTGTCTGCCTGCATACACTAGCCCAAACAAATGCACAAGCTGGTTTTTGCAGTATACAAAGAAAAAAATAGTTTATATTGAATTGGCCAATACAAAGATGGAGCTGTGTCCGAAACAAACCAATTCCCCAGTGGCGTGGAGGTCACAGATTATACAGGGCAAAATCTTAAGACACCATGGGTTAGGGGGTTCGGGATCGTGCTGGAAGCTGACTAGTCATAGGTAAAGTAAGGGTAATACATTATTTCTTCAGGTCTTGAGAGCAGTTCTGAGGTCTTTCCAGTGTCTCCCATCTGATTTCATGAGAAAGTAGCCAGGGGTGCTTCCACGTTAGGGCTCAAGAATTGAAACATAACTTAGGTCAAGATATTATCTTTAGCCTGCCAGTTTCGGACTGTGCGACCCTTAGTCAGGTCTGGGCTACTGTCTTCTGCTCCTTCCGGGGGTTGCTTGTTACTGGGGGGAAGGCTAGTTCTCTGAGGAGTGTGTATATAAAGTACACACTGTGTGATCACAAAATATGGTGAATGTTTAAATTTAAAAAATATATATTACAATAAAAGACACAATGCCATTAATCCCCCTCAAAATACTCCCCTCACTTCGAACACACTTATCTCATCATTCTTGCCACTTTCTGAAGCAGTTCTGGAAGTCCTCTTTCATGTCTTTAATGCATGGTCTATCATGACAATGTTCTGTGTCACACATTGCTTCTGATATGGCAATTTTCATCCAATAAAATCACTACGGTGTGTCCTCATCCACCTTATTCACTGGATCTGGCACCGTGCCACTTCTGGCTCTTCCCAAAGTCAAAATGACCATGAAAGGAAAACATTTTGAATTGTTTCAGAACATCAATGCAACCACGACTGCGCAACTAAAGACGCACATGAAAGAGGACATCCAGAATTGCTTCAGAAAGTGGCAAGAACAATGAAATAAGAGTGTTCAAAGTGAGGGAGGGTATTTTGAGGAGGGTTAATAACAATGTGTCTTTTGCTGTAACAATTTTTTTTTTATTTAAACATTCATCTTATTTTTTGATCATACGTTGTAAGTCCCTACAAAGCTACTATGTTCTAAATGCATCTACAGTGTTACTTTATTCCAAATTGATTAGTCCATGCAAGTCTTATGCCCGTATATTACCTAAATATTATATTTTTAAAATATTTTAATTTCCTTTAGATTTATTTGCATCCTTCCTTTACATAGATTATATACAGTAATTAAAATTATAGCCAAAAAATAATTTTGCATTTATCTTATAAAGTTGATAGGCATAAGATACATCTGGGTTGTGTTTTCCACAGGAAAGGGGCCAATGAAGTGTGAACTCATGCATACAAATCTGTTTCTCTTCCCAGTAGCATATTGCATCTGATGTTTTATGAAAGCAGCTTCAGAAGAGAAATATAATAGTTTGGGGGATTTTTTTTTTTTTTTTTTTTTTTTTTTTGGCTGTGAGGGTAGTATACTTATTTGGAAATATCTTTTTGCAATTTTAAAAGTAAAAATAAACATTGTTATGAAATGCAAGCTTGGCTTAAGTTCTTAATTAGTAGTTATGATAAAAATATGTTACAAAACTTATTTTAATTTGTCTTTGGGAAACTAAAAACAGAAATTGCAATATTATTCTATTTTTTCTTTATTTGTCAGATTATCTCTCAAAGTCAAGCTCAAGCTTTATTTTGTTTTGGTGGCTCTAAAGTAGGAAGTTCTTAATTTCCATTGACTTTCTTAGCAATTGTTGTATCAAACACCTAGATGCATTATTTGGTAATTAATTCTATTTGGCCTTGCCCTTGTGCTAGTATTTTTTTTTTTTCCTTTTTAAAGATTTTTATTGGGAAAGGGAACAGGACTTTATTGGGGAACAGTATGTACTTCCAGGACACTTTTCCAAGTCAAGTTGTTGTCCTTTCGATCTTAGTTGTGGAGGATGCCATTCAGCTTCAAGTGTTGTCCTTTCAGTCGTAGTTATGGAGGGCGCAGCTTCGCTTCATGTCCTGTTGCTATTGCTAGTTGCAGGGGGCAAAGTCCACCATCCCTTGCGGGACTTGAGGAGTTGAACCAGCAACCTTGTGGTTGAGAACTCACCGGCCCATATGGGAATTGAACTGGCAGCCTTCAGAGTTAGGAGCACGGAGCTCCAACAGCCTGAGCCACTGGGTGGGCCCCAGGAATTTTTTTTGGAGATCTACTTTTACATATGAAAAATGCTTAAATAGGCAGTATATCTGTATTTCTTTTCCATGCTCTCCAGTACCTAGTAGTGTCACGTGTACTGTATAGTTCATAAGTACTTATCAAATAAATAGATTAATGAATATAATCAAGTCAGGGCCCAATTCTATCAAACCAATTGGTTACTCTTATTTATTTTAAAAGCTCAAATAATCTATTTATAAAAGTAAAGATCCTGAAGGAATTTAGCAATACAAATATTTAACTAGGGGAAAAAAGAGAGAAAAAGTTAATACAGTGAAGCATCCCACTAGCTCAGGATTTAAAAGCATGCAATCACATTAAACCTGAGAGAAACACAGAAAAGAAATGATGAAACCATTACAATCTACTTGGCACTTTATTTGCTGATAGTAAAGATGCAAAGCTGAACCTGCAGTTCTTTATGAAGTGTCTGGATCATTGCTCTGTTTCATTTTGTCAACTACCTATGTTATTTTTCTGAAGTCTACATTTCATACCCTTTTGTAGTGGTTCCTTAACAGGAAATAGACTATAATTGTATACCTTATCCTTTTATTCTCTTTTCTGGGTGGCACTTGATAAGCTTTCTGTTCTAGTCAGAATTGTTACATAACAATTCCTGTGTTTCAAATTTAACTAGATAATTTTATTTGATTTCCTGGAAATACAATGTTAATGGAATTGCTCCAGATTTTTTAAAATCAATCAAAAATTTTGGGTATAATTTACATATTAAAATGCATGCCTTTTAAGTGCTCAGATGGATGAACATATGCTCATCTAACCACCACCATAATCAAGATATAAAGCATTTTCATTATTTTTCAAAAGATCTATCATACCACTTGGTAGTTACCCCAACTCCACCCCAACCACACAACTACTGCTTTGGTCTTGGTGACAAACATTTACAAACATTGATTAGTGACATACGTCTGATTTTAATGACTCCTTATTAAACTGCTGTGGTGTAATGACTTGTTGACTATTAGTCCTTTTATACATGTGCTTCAAATGGTTTACAAAAAAAACATTTTATAATTACTATGTAACAACATGTAAATATGTAACAATGGACAATATTGAATTTTTTTGAAGTCAATTTTCATTATTTTCTCTTGGAAATGAGTCCTTTTCCTGTTTTATTTTTGTTTTTGGTTTTTGGTTTTGCTTTTCTATTTTTCGTTTGCCAAATAATTTTGGATTGTATCCCAGACTTTGGATATTTTCAGGTATCAAGGTAATAAGAAATATCTCAAAATAGCTAGCCGGCACAAAAACTTATAGCTGATAGATTCTCATTTTAAATTTTGTTCATATTTTTTCCTCAGCGGGAAATATTAAATAAAGAAAGTTCTCATGTATAGTTGCTTTTGAATTAAAATTAGTAAACTAAGTGACACATATATTTTTTTATTGCTTCAGCATCGTATGGACAGCATTAACAGAATCATCATGTGAACAACCTAAATTAAACGTTTATTTTCTTATTATATTGTTTTTTAGTGGTTGCTCAAAGGATCCTATACATGATTAATTATTCCACTACCCACTTCTTGTAAAATGTATAAATCTTGCAGTCACACAGGTCCATTTACCACATCTAGGCCATCTATGCTATAGTTGTCACAGAATTACATCTATATGTTATAAATCCACAATTAGATATTATAACTTTTGCTTTAGTTATATGGATTTCATAAAATTTAACAGAAAACAATAGACTTTTATGTTATATATATATATATATAACAATATATATATTGTATATATATATACAATATATACAAATATATATATGTATATATATATACAATATATACAAATATATACAAATATATATATATATTGTTATATATATGTTATATATATATATATAACAATTATATATATATATATAAAATATATATAGATGTTCAATATATATTGAACATCTGAGTTTCCCTCCAAATTCCTTTTATTCTGAATAACTTTCTGTAGCATTTATTATTGTGTAGGTCTGCTAATGATGACTTTTCTTGGTTTTACTTTATCTGAAATGACTGTTTCACCTCCATTGTTACAGGGTATATTCACTCTGAATGGAATCTGGCTTTACTTTTTCTTGCACTTTCAGCCCTTTAAATATTATTCTTTCTTCTGGCCTCCATTGTTTCTGATGAGAAGTTAGCTGATATTCAAATTGTTGTTTCCCTGTATATAATATGTGATTTTACTCTAACTAGTTACAAGCATTTCTCTTTTTCCTTGGCTTTCAACAATTTGACAATACCATCCCTAATAACGTTTTCTTTGCGTTTACCTCCCTTAGGGTTCACTGAACTTCTGGAAACTGTAAATTTATATCTTTCAACAATTATCAATTTAAAAAAATTTGTTGTTGTTGTTGTTGTTCAAATGCTTTTCCTGTACCGTTCTCCCACTTCTCTCCTTCTGGGATTAAAATTGCATGTATGTTGGTTGTGTTAATATTGTTCCACAGGTTGCTGAGGAACTGTTCGTTTTATATTTGTCATATTGGCAGAAGTGTAGGCACTGTAGTAAGAAAAGGTGATCAATCAGATGGATAGAATGTATATGTAGTCATATATGTACACACATATGTATATATGCATATATAAATATATATATGATAAGATCTTTTACAATAGAAGGAATATTGTATTCTTCAGTAAATAGGGGCATATTAAGTGTTCAGCATTAATCTTTGCTACTGGGAGATTACATATTTCACTGTGGACGTATGTATATTAGTCTTGGTGAGAGGGATCTCCTACTATTGGATATACGTGTGACCTCAGTCCCTCCCTGCCATTATGGTCTCTCCATTCATATGCCCACTGTACAAACACTAAAGTGGTCAGAGAAAATGGCTGGACATTGCCACATACCTTTTCTTCAGATTGGCTTGTTCCTGATATTCTAGGGTCTTTCTAGACTCTAACCATAACTAAGCCATTTATCACTGTCCAGGGACTCATATCTATCTGTACATTAAGCCATTTCTCCTTCCATGTTTCCTATTTCTTGTAAATGTGCTGGGGCCCCAAAGGCATTTAGGAGCTTTTTCTCAAATGAAAAGCAATTATTTCAGAAGCACGCAAGGACCTTAGGGCTCTGCATTGTGACTTTTATATCAGGAACTGACAGAGACTGTCCACAAGTTTACAACAGATAACTGTAGCATTATTGGATCCGTTAGGTGACATATTCTGAAGGGGCATAGGGCACTTATTTTGTAGTCTAACACTGCTACATAATTCTATCTTGTTGTAGGCCAGACTTGAAACTGGTAGTCTTCTAAGTCAGCCAATAGGTGAATTAGAATATCTTTTCATGTATGTTACTTCTCACGTCCAAAGAGGTTCACCAAGCACTGAAGATCTTTCCTAGTGGTAGAGGCATAAGATGCAACTACTTGTCATTTTCCTTAGGCTTTTATGGCATGCTCTATACCACTGGGCCTCTAAAAACACCACAGACATAATTATCTCCAATATTCTCTTGGACATGTCTTAGGTTCCTGCCAAACAGGTTCTTGGTGTCAATACAGGAAAAAATTCAAGGACACATGAAATATGCCAAGCATACAATGAATTTATTAAAAGAAAAGAAGAGAGTACACTCTCAAAATAGTGTGAGAGCAGACAGGCCTGGAGAAGAGCAAGTGCGTTGAAGAACAAAGAGGCTTATGATTTTATTAGAATGAGGACGCAAATATTCAAGAATTAGGGATGGTGCTATAGGCGTTCCCAGGTGGGTCCTAGCTGACTACTCCTCATTGGGAGGTGGGATTCCCTTGTCATTATTTGGCCCTTGTTGAACTCTCAATGCAACAGATGGATGGAGACTTTCCTTGCTCACAACACTAATAGATTACAACCCATTACAATTGGGTGAAGATTACCTTGAGGGGCAAGCTGGCATCCTAGGTTTACTCCTGGGCACCAAAATCTAGTTCTGGTTGGTCTGATAGCTGCACTTTTTCTTAAGAATGATCTCATCTCCTCCCTCCTTTGTTTCTTGTACTTCCTCCTTCCCTTCCCACTCACTTCTCTCTTTCTCCCAACCTTATTCTTTCTAGCTATGGTAACATACCCTACCCTTTGCATCTCTTCCATCTTAATGTTCCTGAATTATATCCTTTTATAATAAACTGGTAATCCAGAAAGTGAAATGTTTCTCTGAGTTCTGTGAGTTTCTCTAGCAAATTAAACAAACCCAAGAAGGAGGGTGTTGGAACCTCCAATCTATAGCCAGTCTTTCAAAAGCATAGGTGATGATGACCTGAGTTTGTAATTCACTTTTGAAGTTGAGTTTTGACGGTCCATCTTATAAAACTGACCTCTTAACCCATGGAATCAGCTGGTATCTCTGGGTAGATAGTGTGAGAATTGAGCCAAATTGTAGGACACTCAGCTGGTGTTGGAGAATTGCTCATTGGTGGGAATACTTCTCTCCTCTCCCAATTGGAATTAGGCCCAGAACATTTACTGCTTTATCTTGGAACAATCTTCTGATAGCTTGTTTAAAAAGGCTTATAAATGATTAATTCTGAGAATCATACACCTAAGGAGGGAAAAGCAAAAATAAAACAAAATAAAACTATTCACTGGCTCATATATCTTACTGGTTAAAAGTTTACCTTACAAAGTCTTCTGACCCCTACTGAACTTCTGGTTTGCACATGAATGGGCATCAAGTAGGGGTGTATGGCATCTGTCTCAACATCCGCAGGGAAGCCCAGGGCTGGAGGTGAAGTGTATGTATACTGTGTACTGTGTCTGCATGAAGTCTCTCAGAGCCTACTACACACAGCTGGCTGACCCAGCAGTGGATTTAAACAGGAGAGAGAAGGCGGAAAGGACTAGAAGCGATGCATCACCATTTCTGATATACACAGTAAGGTATGAATAAGCCTTCTCTTATTGCTAGTGTGTGTACAGCAGTTTGAGTGTCATTATACCAATCTTGCCAACCCCTGATATGAGAGAGATCAAAATATAAAGACTCCTTTGAGCATAGCAGCTTCTCATTTACCCTGATTGAAAAAATCAAAAACAATAAACAAATTTGACTCATTTACATAATTGATCCCGCAGCTTATTGAGTGCTGGGTGTGATGCTGAGCCACTGTAGGGACCCCCACACTATGGTGACAGACGCCAGATTTTTTTGCTGAGGGCAGCCATGCCAACAGGTTCCTCTATGGGAACTTGGTATCTTTCTAAATGTCTACACCAGATATCCTTTTGCCAAATCTTTTGTTTTTGCATAATACACCTTGAATGGCTTCTCATCTCACCTGAATATACTTTCCTTCCCTCTTTCCTAGGTAGTCTCCTAGATAGTCCTCCAGGCAGCATTACCCTCAGCTCTCCCTAAAAGTGCCATCATCTTACTTGGTAACATGGTTCTCTGCCTACGTAATGACTATGACTATTTTCTTTCTCCCCTCAGTTATGGACAAGAGTCTGTTTTCATGTTTTTAATGTAAATTGTACTTACATTCACTCTTAATACTTTTATCATAAGTCAAACAAACATATGATTCTTCATAATCTGACCAAATAAGGACATCCACAGACACAAAATATACTGAGAAAAGGCATGTTAACTTTCTGTCTGCCATTTATCTTGCATGTGGCAATGTATCTGTTGCAAATTGCTCTCCTTTCATTCACTATCTAGAATCCCTTTATTTTTAAATAAAGAATCAATATTTTTAAATGAAGTGCACTACAACACTGCCTTTCTGACCCCCTATCTTCCTTCTTTATACTTTTACTGAAGGGTCCACTTCTCAAAATGCAATTAACTTTAATATTCTCTAATGGAATTAAAAAAAATCCCTAACCTGTTGCATTTCTGAAATCCACATTAATCAACACACTCACAGGTTTTAATAAACTGTGTTCTTATCATGTCACTTATGACAACCTTCTTGGCAACATCTTTTTATATTGCTAGCTCATATTAGACCTTCTCTGTGCCACATTGCTACCCCTTTTCCAGGGCCAGCACTGTGACTTCTCTTCCACATTTTTATAGTTTTTGGCTTAGCATTCCATAATGGAATTAATTTCCTTCCAACTACCATGACAATGTGTGTTTGCGCTAATTAATATTGATGTAGGATATTTTCTTTGTTCCGGGATCATGTCTCCCGAAACCAAAAAATGGAAGCATGGACCAAGGAGAGGCGAGGAGTTGTAAAAGAGGTTAATTTGTTAAAGTAAAGAAGAAAGAGTCGCAGCTCTCAGAACAAGAGGGGTTCCCAACCGGGTTGCCCAGTGACTGAGGCAAAAGTTCTTACTTTTGTACATTCCTTTGCCTGCTTGGGAAAGGGGGCTGGTCAGCCTTCTAATGAAATTCATCTATCAGGTTTGTCCTGTTTGCCCACCCTAAAGGGATGAACGAACCCATCCCTATCTGTCAAATACTAAAGGGATTAACCAACTCATCCCTATCAATCAGATCCTGAAGGGATTAATAAACCCATCCCTGTCTATCAGATCTGCTCCTTTGTCTGGCCAAAAAGGATTTGTGAGATAATATATTAACCTCAAGGCACATTCTCATATCTTTGTCCTGGAGTGAAGGAGACATTCCAGAACCTGGAGTTGTAAGACATGGCTGCATTTGTTTATTCCACCAGGGAACTTCCAGTCTACCTAACAACATGCTAACTAACCTGTCTCAGTATAAGTTAACATTTAATATTGGTCTGGCATTGTTTTAATTATTTTAAGTGTATTAACTTATTTAATCCTCGGTACAACTCTACAGTTTGAGAGCCATATTAAGGCCACATTTTCTGAATGAGAAGATGGCTTGTTTACACAGTTGATAAGTTACAGAGTTAGGATACCAACTTAAGTAGCCTGCCTCCAGGCAGCTCATAATCTCCACAGAATCTAGATCTCTGTAGCCAGTGTAGAAAGGGGTGGAATTAAGCACAGTAACTGTAGCAGAGGATTTAGAACAAGAGACTGGCCAAAGGGTCTTCCGGGGAAGCTTTTGCTAAGTACAAGTCTTGCTCTCACTGACCCGCAGTCTGGTCAAAGTAAAGCTAACCTGAGATAGGGCTGGCATTAGCTGATTAATAAATCCTCTTGTAGCAGGAATCTGTTTTACAAATTTAGCTAAAACAATATTAAAAAAAAGAAATAGCTTGTAATTTATGAAGGTTAAAGGACATCCATAAGGAGAATGTATAGCAAAAAGAAATGAGAATGTTTTCCATACCATATTAATGATTATTGCTGTGACTGAAGAATTGGTGGCAGTGGCTTCTCAAACAGTGGCTTTAAGATTGGAGGACCAGAGATGAACAAAAGCTCAAAGTATAAAGGATAGCAGGTAACAGCAGTGGCTGTGCCAAAGTGGGCCAAGATAAAGACAACTGTGATAGTAAGAAAGAGCCAGTAATGGAGAGGCCTGGATTTGTGGATGGGGAAGAAAGTCTCGTGTTTTTTTAAGTCATCTTATACTGGGGCAACAATATTGTTGATAATGAGGTATGTCATTAAAAATATTCTTATCATAAAAAAGAAGTTGTTTTCAATTTCACTTTATATTTTGCATACTTTTACTAAAAGCTAAATGACCTTCAGTTTTGTTAAGACACTCTTCAAGTATATAACATTCCAAATTGCACAGGACAATAATGTCTGAGTAGTTTCTTCACTCTTATCTCAGAAAAATTCTTTTGAACTTTATTCAATCTCAGCCTCTAGCTTCTCTACACAAAGTAGCATAAGGACATTATTTATTATTGTCCTGCCATAAAATAAAGGCTGCCCTAGAAGGTTTTCAATATAGAACCATGGCTATTTTCAGGAAATTGCAAGTAAAAGATTTAAATGGGTTTTCTAACGATTAAGGCATTCATTATGAGGCTAGCTAAGAGGAAAAAAAAAAAGTCTTCCCTCAACTCTACATACTTCCCAGAAACAAAAATCCTAAATCATTTTTTCATGGTTTGACAGGGAATTCTAATACTATTGCAAAAGGTGAGTTTTCTGGAGTTATTACAAATCCCTTCATGTTAAACAAAAAGCTATTTCCACTGCACTTTTGGAAAGCATGAAAAACAGTAACACTTGCTCAGGCCTAATGGAAATTGATGCTTATAATTGTGTATTGAGATGACTACATCTGCTATGAATGCATTGATCATTGTTCAATGCATGCACACTTTATTGTAAAGTTCTATTTTAGAGGCAGAGACTTCAGCACACCAAGGTTTTATGGCTTGTTTTGATTGATTACTCTATTTCTCATCTAATACATGTTGGTTACTAGCATGCTTTCTATATTTTTATCGAAGTATATGACATACTGAACTTCACTTTCATTGGCCTGATAATTAGAAGTGTACCTGTTTTTCCTGGGCAAAATAATGACAGTAACAATGAAAGTAATGCTTTGGCTCTCTTTAGGGTTATAGAGTTTAATGTGGGAACAGAATGTTTTTTTAATTTGAAACCCGATGATTCTGTGTGGGGCTTCAGCCTGTGTGGAAGTAGTGAATGCTACTTGTTATAATCACTTAGAGAGTCTTTGTAAACCACATATAATGGTTTACTCCTTCCTTATTCCTCTTTAGAGAATTCCCTTCTTAGAGGACCATTATTAATAGATCCCTAGGGGTATTAAATAGGGGGCGAAAGCGTTAACAGCTACTAATCAATATAAAAACAAGAAAGTTACTTCCACCAATTTCCCAAAGACAAAGCAAGTTTTCAGTATTTTTTAATGTAAATGATTAAAAATGATTCTTCACTTAGAACTTGAACCCTTCCTCCTTGCTGAAGAGAATAATAGAATATTCATTGACTTTCCTGAGATGTCCTGTTTAATGAATGATGTGACTGAGCAATAATTTATGTTGGTAAAGTGACAAACTAGCAATGACTGAAGATCTACTCCATCCTTATTATACTTCTGCTCACAGAAAAGTTAGTTTATATTTAAAAAAGAGTTTTATGCATGACCTAAAGACTTACCCTAGTTTTCAACTATAAGAAAACTGAGATATGATTAAATTCTGACCTGTAATTATGGAGATCTCATCTTTAATTATTATTATTATTAATATTACTATTATTATTATTATTATTATTATTATTATGATTATTGCTATAATAATGCTTGACCATCAGCTTGATAGTTTGCTTAAGGAGTTATCACAATATTCTAAGAAATGTTCCATTTGTGATATATTCCTCATCTTTAAGTAGTCACAGCCTAAGAAAACTTATTGACAATATAAGCTACGTATGAAACTTTATTCCAATATTTAGTATCTATTTGTGCCAGATTCTAGCTATATGAAGATTAACATAGGAATGGTGTTATGGGCTGAATGCTTGTGTTCCCCTAAAATTCATATGAAGTTTGAAGCCTTAACTCCCAATATGGTCGTATTTTGAAGTGAGACTTTTGCGAGGTTATTAGGTTTAGTTTTGGTCATGAGGACAGTATCTTTGTGATGGAATCAGTGCCCTTAGATGAAGAGAGACAGGTGAGCTCTCTCTATCTCTCTGTGGGCATGCACCCAGGAAAGGCCCTGAGATCACAAGGGAGATGAATGCCATCTGCAAGCCAGCAGACGGTTCCCCATCAAGAACCAGTTGGGGTATGGTAGTCTCGGTCAAGAATACTTTGTTCTTTAGAACAGAAGAGATGGGAGGGATCTGAAAATCATTTCCTAGAAAACTTAATGGAATGTAATAGGTCTGCAAATATATGTGACTAAGGCGAAAGATGAAGTGCATCAAAAACAGACTCATAGAAACAGATCAAACTGATGGTTGCCAGAGGGGAGGAGATGGGGAATGGGTGAAAAAGCTGAAGTTTAATAGAGACAATAATATTGTGATAAATTTGCACAGTGACAAACGATACTAGATTAGTGAGGTGATCACATTCATTGTAAGGTATATAAATGTCTGTTCACTATACTGTACACCTGAAACTAATAGAATATTGTATACCAACTATACTTAAAGAATTCAGACGGCTCTCACATGGAGCAGAGAAGAGGGTGGTTTTAGTTCATGCTCCAGTGCTAAACTAAGATCAATGAGTGAAAAATTACTGGAAGGTAATTTTAATTTCAGAATCAAAAACAATTTTCCCAAAACTAGAAGCACCCAATGTTGGAAGCTACTGCCAGTAAAATAACTGACTACTGAAAAAACATTTTGAAGGGTATGTGTGCCTTGGATGGGGAAGCTGTGTTACAGTTCTTCTACGTTCTTTTCAAACTCTAAATTGGAAAATTTAATTTTAAGATTTCACATTTTTATTTTAAAGCATGATATCGGACACAAGTCATATTTTATAGAATGAACACCTATGAACTATGGAGTGTGATGCTAAAATAACAAAAGACAATTCTTTATAAAAGAAGTTTAAAATAAAACACATCTCATGCTTTATTTTTTAAATTAAATCATTGGATTGTGTTAGAGGTGATGTGTGTTTATGTTTATATGTGCGTATGTTTAAGTACATTGTTGGTTTTGTTGTTGTTGTTTTGAGCTCATTCATGACAAGACAGAAAACTGATCCTTTATTTGACTAGATGATTATTAACCTGTCAATCTACCTGGACAATGTAACACACCATTCCTCCTGCCAGTGTGTCGCATCTTGGGCGTAGCACTGTCTTTCTGATCTCTTAAGGGTCACATCCAGTCACACACTAAATCCTGACCTCCAACTTTTTTTTTCTTTTTTTTTTTGACATTAAACTTTGTATATATTTCAATTGCCTTTTCCACAACTAGAAATTAGTCAGAATTTAAACCTTGCTTTGGGCTTCCCCTGAATGTATTATTATTATTATTATTATTATTATTATTATTATTATTATTTTCAGGTGTACAAAATGATGTATAGTTAGACATTTATACTCCTCACAAAGTGATAACCCCAATCTACTACCCCTCTGACACTGCATATAGCCGTTACAGTACATTGTTGTTTTATGTACACACATTTGGGGCACAGTTTGCTGATAGAATATAAAAATATGAAAAAGAATTCAACCTCAATTTGAAAAAATATGTGTGTTTCTTTTTTTCTGGAGGGCTTATGTTACTATTGTTATGCTGTATCTGTCTGCAATTTAAAACATGGACTTCACAGAAAGTTTTATTGCTAGTGGCCTGCTTTCAACTTAGACAACACTGGACATATTACACTATTTCGTGTTTTGTATAGGTGAGAACTTCACAAAAGTAATTAACAAAGCTCAGTGAGAGTAATAATCAATGTTAATGACAGTTATATCAATAAAATCATTTGTGTAAACAAAATGCTCTAATTAGTCTGAATTCTTTCTTCATGAAACATAAGAACTCTAGATGATAACCTTTCCAATATCTTTAATTCTCTGGAGCACTTCAAGGACTGATAATAGTCTCCAAGATCAGTCCTATGAAACCATTACTTTCTTTGGGAGATAAACATCTTAATGCTTTCTCTGTATTGGCAATATTAAGCTCCATTTTGGATGATTGCCATTTAACTACTGTAAACTACTGTAATGTAAATATTTGTCAGTGTGTTTTACACAGCTCATTTGTTCAAAAAACATGAAAGCATACTCTATGTATCTACACACTAAAGAAATAGCAGTTTTTTAAAAAAATAGAATTTCTTACCTTCCATGAAACTTATGTGATTATATCGGATCAACTGTCAAAAAACTTCTACCAAGTTGTTTAGTAACAGTAATTTTCCTCATCTATTATTTTGAGTTCTTCCAGCTATCTTCATCATTAGAGTGGTGTATAGGTCATGGAAAACAAACAAACAAATAAAAAATTCTCAAAGTATTTAGGCAAAAATGAATTTAATAGCAGTATATAAATCCTTACAAAATTATTGGCAGAGAAAAGGTTGAAATGTTAATTGCTAAGTAATTGCCAGCACAGTATGTAAAAGGATAGACATATCACAATTAATAAATTATTAATTATTAGGGTATACAGGAAGCTGATAATGCTTACTTCCTCAGACTCCGTTCTAAGAGAATGTCCTCACCAGAGGCCCAGCATCAATGACAACATCGTATTACTTAAATACTTCTGGACATAACAGTTGGACCAGAACTGGACATTTGACCAAAGGTGAACTAACTCATAGGCTGGGCTGAACCAATTATATGTTATTTATTCTTTCAGTAGCTTGAATCATGCAGTATAATATCCTGAGTTATTTCATTAGGGATATTCTTTAGTAGTTCTTTAGAACTACTGCTGTTGACAACTTTGTATACTTCCTGGATTCTGTTTGTTTGTTTGATTGTTCTTTTTACTTTTCTTGTGTTCTAAGATATTTATAATCATATAGGATCCTCTTTCCTAATCCCTCCTGCCTTGAACAAATTTAAATAGATTTCTCTTTCTTGAAATAAAACTTGTCCTAATTAATAAAAAAAAGTCTTAAATTTGCATTTTTTGATTATATGTTTGACCTTCACAAGTGCTAAATGATCACTGATTTTCTATAATTTGATATACACCTGTATGAATATGGATTTATAAAAATAACTTTATATATAGTTTAAGCAACTGTTCAAACTTGTTCAAAATTTCAAAGTAATTTTGACAATAAAACAAATTCTTGTTTGTATGAGACTAAGGTCTTCCTTTGATATATCTATCCATATATGTAGGTAGATTGATAGATATATCAGTATTAATATCTATCAACATGTCTATATCTATCTATCTGTCTGTCTATTTATCTATCTATATCTATCATCTATATCTATGTCTCTATCTTGGTGACAGCGATGGAAATGCCAAAGTAACTGGGTTAAGCAAGACAGAAGTTTATTATTTACACAAAAGAACCAAGGTGAAGGTTATGCTGGGTTTATACAGTGACAAGTGGTCAGAGATGCATCTTTTATCTTGCTGCTTCTCCACTAAAATCACATGACTTATTCCTCTAGATGGCTGCTTCAGTTCAGGGATCACATCTACATTCTAATAAGCAGAAAGAAGAATCAGAAGCACACATTACAGAGATTTCCTGTAGGATAGTACACAGAACATTCACGGATTTCTCATTGGTCAGATCTTTAGTCCCCTGAGCACATCCTGCAACAGACAAGACTAGGAAAGACAGACTTAATTTTAAACAGCTGAAAACACTCAATTTCTGATAAAAGGATAACTGATATTTGTGCAAGTTACTGTCTCGGTCATGTCTTACTTAAACAACCATTCAAAAGTGAGAAAATGTATAGGTGTCCTATCCCAGATGAATGGATTTTGGTGGCCATGTTCAGAAAATATAGAATTAGAGAGCTAGAAGAATGGAGTACAGAGCTACTTACAAGGGATTCTCATAATGCATAAATAAAAAAGATACCTGGGTAAGAACTTTGGAACAGGAAGCTGAGCAATTCTATTTTTACTAATTACATATTTAGATATTACTCTTATAATGATATAATCATAGATCTTCAAAGAACTTCTTAGATATAACCCATTTAAATATCCTCAGAAAATTAAGTTCAAGAATATATGGTTTGTGCAAGAACACACACACACACACACAAAATGGTCAACATTTACTGACTACTTACTATGTGCCAAGAAGCCCTTTACATATGTTATTGCATTTGATCCTCAAAACAACCCTAGGAAATTGATTCTTATATTTTCACCTCTTTTTAGAGATGAGGAAACTGATGAACAGAGAAGTTAAGTAAATTGCTCCTGTGTACAGGGCCATAAGGATGGTGAGATATGTCTTGAATTCTGCAGCAGAATTGAAAGGCCTCATTCCTGACCACTAAACTTGCTCTCTATCATTTGCTAATATGTAACAGCAGACCCAGACTTAAAGCTTAGAGAGGATCATTTTAAATCTGGTTCCTCTTTCTGCCTACTGTGACCTCATCAGGGCTCTTAGAGTTTCCATCTGCTTGTCCCTCTGGGCTTTTCTCTGTTATTCCATCATCACCCTCTGGGAATTCCTAGGGTTATTGTTTTAACTTTTTGGCTTCTCTCTGACTCTCGACTCTTAAGAGTACCCCCAAACTTTTCTGAAACTCTGGCTCTCAGCCTCTCTTTTGCCAACTCCATTACCTGTGTTAAAAACAAGACAATAGACCGAAAATGGAATTGCTTACGCTAAGCCCCACATCAACAAACTGAGACTTAACTTGAGGAGTTTTGGCTCCCCTAATAAATAAAATCCTGAAACACCCAATTAGGCATCACCTGATCAGCACTAGTTAGGTAATCTGCCTGATCAACCCCTACCATCTCCTAATGTAACTTCCTTGTTCCTGCTCCCTTCCACCTATGTCTTTCACTTTGCACAGCTCCTTACAGTTCCCATTTCTATCTGCTAGATTGGATGCTTCCCAATTCTAATCAATTTTTGCTCAAATAAACTCTTAAAAGTTTCAATATGCCTCAGTTTATCTTTTAATACCTGTGGCCTCAAAATTCCATTTTTCTCAAATCTTTTCCCACTCCCTTCCAGACGCTTACACTGTGTTTCAACACCCCATCCTTATCCCCTACGTGGTTTCACCCAGCCAAGGTCATTGGCATCAGCTCTTTCTCTTTTCAACTTTGTGTTAGAGCTGCCCTGGCCTCGGAGGTCCTGAGGTGCAACATGATTCTATCCCACCAAAGCTTTCATACTAATCCCTCTCATGAAATATTCTCTGTTTCTCCCTATTTATCAATGAACTCCAGCCTCGCCGTTAGGTCTTGATGATTTCTTCTTCAATTCTCAGAGATCCTATTCCTAATCCCGTATTCTGTCAGTTTTCTTCTTCTGTGTTCTGCAGCACCCTAACTCCTTGCCCCCTGGTTGCAGCACCCCTGCATCCTATTTTCTCTAAAGAATAAAATAGTGTAATTATTACAGCACCTTATACAGGGCAGAACATTTTATGCTATATTCAGTTTCATACAAAAAATATATGTCTAAACTTTGACATGTATTAAATGACACATTTTAATATTTCACAAAAATACCCAATAGATGTACGTACTATCAGACGACTGCCCTTAAAACATTAAATGGATTCTAGCTAGTACACAAAAGCAGTACATCTTTCAATATCTTTTGTTTGTTGGCTGTGATACTGAAATCAAATATATTTTTAAAATTTTTTGGCAGTAAGAGGTAACACTAGTTTTCTTTCTACCTCTCAAAATGCATTTATAAGGATGAGATTTAAATTGGTGTTTGGGAGGCTGAAGTTCTACTAAAAACACTATAAGAGATTGAAAATTTAGGTTTTCCATGAGTTATAAGGGAAACTACTTGCCCTTAATTGCTACTACCACCAGGAAGCATAAAATTAAACGACAACTATGTCAGATACTGTTAAAAGCATATCTGGTGGACTAAAACAAGATGAATTTTCTCTGTAAGGTTATTGTCGCGGTTGAATCAAAGCCTCTTGAACAGTTTGAAACTCAGGGTTGATAGTTCTTGCATGTTCTCTCCCGCTGGGTGTGATATGGATTTTAAAATGTTCTTCGTCAGTGACACTTCACTATCCAAACAACTTTGATCTAATAATACACTATGCTTGCATGAGCCGATAGTTTGTCTTTGATTTTGTTTTTCTGAGTAAATCGTGGTGATTATCTCTCTCACCTTATACTTAAGTTTCAAATGACTAAGTGGTCCAGTCCCTAAATCACTGCCCTGAAAACTTGATTAGAATTATGTCATTATCTGCTTGACTAAAGAGTCTTTCTCAATTTGTAACAGAAGGCTAGAAGTGAGAAGTTTTCAGTGAAATATGTGAATCTCTCCCTCTCAAGCCTCTGTAGAGTAGACCTCCTTACGCTTACAGAGTTCCTGGTTGAGCAATGATGAAATTGCTTCTTCCTCACGGGAAAATGAAGGGCCAGGAAAGGCCCAGCTTATAAGGGATGTAGGTATCAAGCCTCTAGTTCAGCAACTGCGATCTCAAGGAAAGTAAATGTGAGGTTCTGGGCTCCCCTCTTAACTGGAAACTTTGCTTTTCTTTTAAAAAATAGAATCGGCTATGTCAGCGTGCTTATATCATCTTTATGCAAACGTTTAAGTGGATCATCACAGAATATGTGTTTTGTTTTCATTCATATCTCCCACTTCCAAGAATAACATGGAGCGTGCCTTATAAATATTGGAAGTCAGGGATTTCTGAGCCATTTCGTATTTTGTCTTATGCTACCTTACATCATATTCTCTCAAAAGCAGCCATCCTAATACTGAATTTAGTATCTGCAGCAGCAAAGTGTTATTTATATCCATTATTTAATTCTTTGTTGTTTGAAATACTTAATTTGCCTTGATGTCTTTATAGAAAATTGAATTATTGGTGTGAATTATTTTACTAGATCTGTAGCATCAAGGAATTACCTATAGAAAAAAATTGTGTGTGTATATATATATACATATATACATATATACATATATATGTATATATGTATATATTTACATTAAAGGTATAACTCCCACATTTTAGCAAGCCCACTTCTTTCTTTCATTGTGGCCCTTGATCTGGTTAGTTGTCCTGCTTTGTTTCACCTTTATGGCTTAGAAACTAGAAAAATATAGCTATGCCCACCATCAGACAAATTAATTTCACTGAAGTTAAATGAATATCTTGTTTGACATGTGCTGTTGTGATATAGAGATGATTTTAAAGATCTGTTGAAAGGAGCAGACCATTTAAGGATCCTGGTAGTGGAGTTCCAGCTCATGCTCAACCAATATGGCAAATGCTTCAATGAGTTGAACTCTGCTATTGAAACGCTTCTTTAAAAATGAACGAAAGAAGATCTGCAGTTTATTAGAAAAATAAAGCATTTATTCTTACAAATAGGACACCTAAAAATGCATTGACTTTGGTGGCAATGTTGTGTTCAGGTGTAATAAAATTGATGAGCCCATATAATAAAATTTATAGAACCAGAGTGAATTCAATTTATTTGAATATGCTCAGTTATGTTTTTGTTTATTCCCATAGCAGATGTTTAATTTACAAACCAGGCAATTACGACAGCTCTCCCAAACAAATAAGAGCAGATTAGTCAAACGTTCACATCAATTTTTATGTTTATCATTAGTTTTATGAGGTGTCATGAATATTCAGTGGTAAGAAAAACTGTCATTATGGTACCTGAAAAACCTCAAAATGGTGTTTTGCATCTCTAAATGCTAGTTCCCCTTTTTGATAAAGCTATTAATGTGTGTTGTCTCTTATTATGATCTGGGCTTATGGGCTGCAATGGAAAAAGCACTTATTCTCTCAAGAGATCTTATACATTCTAATCAAGGTGCTGATGGCATTTTTGTGGAAAGTAAGTGAAAATGTATAGGTGATCCTGTTTTGATTTTTACTATGCAGATCAAGACACTTTTGAGTTCTGGAAAATTACCATGCAGATTTTATAAAATTTTAATTTTACGTAAAAATAGCTCACCAACTTTTATTTCTAAATTTAATTTCCTTCCTCTTCCTTGAAACACCTTTTGTTATACTGAGGGGAGGTTTAGTTTTTCCAGACATCAGACCTGTTGTGACTCTTGATGTGAACCTGTAGATAAGCAGGCAAACACAAAGCCATTTATGAGGGAGATTCTCACACAGCAGTTTTATTTTTCTTTTCAGTGTTTAAACTGTCAGAATAAAAAGCCTGCAGCTCCATTATGAATCAGTAAAACTACATGGCATCATCCATAAACAAGGAAGAGATATTTCCAGACTGGCTGGCTTTGAATGGATTGCACTTTGACAAGCTCTGCCCTGAAAGCAGTGAAACATCCTCAATTGCCTAACTGGATTCCCACAATGCATTTCTCTTCAATCCATTGTAATGGCAGGTTTCTTGTCATTAATCAGCATTCAGACTGAAAGGAAAATTAGGAGATCAATGTGTTCAAATAGCTCTAGAGGAAACAACTTCAATAGAAATATTTTCAATGTAGGTTATACCAAACGTTGAGACAGAAACTTGTAGAAAACATGATTTTATTGTTAAAGATGCTTTGAACTGAACTATAATATGATTGTTTTTTCTCACGAGCATATTTTTTTCTGACAACAACCAAAACATCACCTTCTTCATCATTATAGTTAGTTATAGTATAAATCTCCCAAGTGTGTTAACTTTAAAAATAGCATAGCATAGATAGATGATGAGATAGATGATAGATAGATGATAGATAGATAGATAGATAGATAGATAGATAGATAGATAGATAGATAGATGATACATAGATATTCCACATATGATAATTATATGTTTTGAATTTGCATATAGGCCATGTCACATTACCATTTAGTGTATAGTCACCTCTTGGATTCTTACTGAAATTTCTAAAAGTATTAGTCATTTTGAATCAAAACTGAATCCGAATTTGGATTTCATGTTCCTATGCTGTCTATCTGCAAGGTGACTTTTAATACACACACACACACACACACACACACACACACACACACACGTACACACGTGCACACCTTTTGACTTGGATTGTTTTAGTTAGACTATTCCATTCCCATCAATTTGATGGAGGACAATAGACTAAAAATTGATTCATAATCTATTTCTTTTTAATCTTGCTTTTTAGATCCATTAACAACAATGTTATGAAGGAGGTGATGCCTATTTGTGTTTGTAGGACACAATAAGAAACACAAGCCTTTAGCAAGAAAGCAGAAATAGATTGCTTCCAGTTCTAGACCGACTATTCAGCAAAGGTATTGCCATTATAGAGAAGTAATGAAATACTCTTCTGGAGAAGGAAAAGCTAAGACACACAGGCACATAGTCTGAAAGAGACATCAAAAAACAATTACCCACAAGTACATTGCTAGCCAATATTCTCTCGGGATGTGGGCGATCTCCCAGAGATGCAAAAGATGGTTTGCCACTGGTTTTTAGATTACAAAGCTCTTACAGAGTATGAATTACTAGTGGGCTTTTCTTTCTCCTAACAGGAATATGTCATTTCAAACTGAAGGCTGGTAAGATTATCTAATTATCTTCCATACCAGTCTGTTATAAAAAACATAATGGCCTCTATAAATGAAAGAATGATATTCTTCGCAAAATGCAAACCAAAAAGTTCACACTTACAGTTGCTATACTAATAACCCAGTTCAGTAGTGTTTTACTTTGGCCCTCTGAATGGATTTCATTGTTTGCCTCTAACTACTTTAGACCTTTATACTTTATTTCATTATTGTTCTGCAATGGCAAAAATATCGTAAATCTCTTTTCTATAAGACAAAAACTTACGACCACCACGAAAACATACATAGCAAAATGACACATCTTTTAAGTTTTTTCCTAATAATTACATGTCAAAAATATTAGCTGCATGTCAAAAGATATCAATTTAAACTAATAAACACTAAAGTTCTTATAGATAAAGTGAAAGTGAGAAATTTGTTCTTTGTATGCATTGATCACAATATCCAAGTTAGTTAGATTTCCCAATTGTGCGATATTTGATTGTTTCAAACTATTAAAATTATCTAGGTGAAATTCTTTTTTTAATATAGTAAATGTGTTTAAGTTAAATAATCCAAATATAAAAGAATCATTGTATATAAAATCTTTTGCATACTGGTAAATATCAATAGTTTTGTACTGTACCAAAGGAAGAAATATTTTATGGGAAACAGTTGTTGCTTCTTTTTTGTAAAGTAATGTTTTCAGTCCATTATTTTACATGTCACAAGAAACAGATATATCTTTCCATGTATATAATATTAATTCATAAAATTTTATTCGTTAATATATTTTTAAGATTAAAACAAACTTACTTTTTATTTTATTCATTTCTGAAAATGGACAACAGCAATAATCTTAGATATATAAACTAGGACAGTGGAACAAAATACTGGACAGAAAAGTGGATTATCAGTCAAGTTACATAATTTCTTGTTCTTTCATATATTTATTTATTTAACATTGATCGAGTTGATATTTATTCAATTAATTATTTACTTCACAGTTAATATTTTCTAGTTAAGGGAATGTAAATATATATGCTAATACTCCCTTCACTTGATGAGATCAAAGGATAATGTGGGAAATGGACTCACAAAATTGTATTGTGTGAGAAATGGCACACCATAAGAAAATTGGGGAAGCAGGTGCTATGAGCCTTAGTTTCCTCAGCTGTGGAGTGAGAGGCAATACTGTATCTTTAAAACAGCTGATAGTTTTTACTTTCTTTAATTTCTACAATTAACTCCACTTCAGTTATTTTTTGAAAGTTAAAAATAAAATCAAGAGTCTAATGATGAAACACCATACTTAGTATCTATATAAATTTATTATATATACAGAGGTGCCAAAAAATGTATGCATATTTTAAAGAAGGGAAAAAAAATAAAATTGTAATAATATATAATAATAACAAAAGATGAATACAAGTCACGTTTGACTTCTGCAATTATAAGAGGTGCTTAAAGTGGTTAGTATCAGCGTCCAGACACTTCTGATTATGGGGAACTACTGCTTGGGCAACGTGGACCAGTGTCCACTTGTATACATTTTTTTGGCACCCTGTATATATATATATTTAAACCCATTTTGAATGTTATGAAATTCATGTATACTTCTCTCCTAATGATGTCTTCAATGATCAGTAGTTACTTATTTGAATTTATTAGATGTCACAAATAAACATATATTTATTTTCAAATGGTAAAAAATTAAAATTAAAAAAGAAAAGCACACAATATCCAAAATGGGGTAATCAAAATGAGATGCTTATAATTACTCACATATGTTTGTATTCAGTTACTGAATTTCTATAATGTTATTTTGATTACATCTGCTCAGTGGTAGAAAACATTATGGTAAAATTAAAAAAATAGCATGTTTATTGTCAACAGAGTTTTAAAATATGGCTTTCTCCCCTTTTTATACACTTTCATCTTTATGTTTACTTTTTTTATAGAGCCTCTATGAATTAGTTTTCCAAGCTGCCTTACTCTTAACCCTTGCACCAGTTTTTCGTAAATAAATGATGCACATATTTTAAAAGAATTATTTAAACTACTTCATTAAAGTTGCTTTTCTCAACATGACTTTTTAAAGGTCAAATGGCCACATGATATTGAAGTTATAAGGGTGTTCAGAGATCATTTGAAGTCATTATCTTAAAAGTGTCATTGGTAGACAGAAATTTTGTTCTTTTCTGAAATAATTTGGGTGAAAAAGAGTTCAGCCTTTTCACTGCTGGTCGGTTTTAATTTCTAGAAAATATTTCTTTGGCTTTACTAAAGTCTGCTTTGAGTGAGAAAAAGACATTAAATCATGTTCCTCTCCTTCTAAATGCTAAAGTTAATAAGAGCCATACTTCTGCAAACAATAGCAGTGAGAAGAGCCATCTCTAACTGAGGAAGCATGCCATAGGAGCCCCAGGGTAGGAGGGATGGACCCCAAAGAGCTTCACCTAAGGGCATTGAGTATCACACTATAAAGACCTTGAAGAGACTGGGGATGATTTAGAGAAGTGATGAAGGAAAACACTTTCCTGTTAGAGTGAATGAAGGGAATAGGCTTAAAGGAAAGAAATAGGGTGTTTTTGTTTTGTTGTTTGTTTATTTGGTTTTTAAAGAAGTAATGAGAGGGTTTGGCCTTGTGTGAATGAGAGCAGAAGAACACATGTGAGAAGATATAACATTAAAAAGGTAAACTTATGCCACATCATAGATAAACATAAATTCTTTCTAATAATTCTTAGTTTTTACCTTTCTTCCCTCCCTTCCCCCTTAACTTATTATAGTCCCAAACTCCCAAGTTAGTTTACTCTCAAAGACAGTAGCCTTCAACGTTTGTGCACCTTAATTAACTAAAAAATATATCACAACGTGTGATTCCATTTAGAATTTTTATGCATGTATTATGTAACATGGGTCTTTCACTTACTAGCTTGAACAAATTATTTAACCCCTTGGATTGCCAATATTCTCCTATAAAAATTGATTATTATAAAAACAGTAACCCAAAAGGGTTATTGAACATTTTATATATCTATATATCTATATCTATATATCTATATGTATTTATATGTATATAAAAACAGTTTTATTTGAACTGTGACTGATGATGGCAAATACCATTTAAACTTTAGTTATTACTAGAAATAGTAGTATTTGAATAAATTATCATTAAATTTATAAAACAAAATTTAAAATATACATTAAAAGATGATGGAGATAGAACAAAAAATATATATGAATTCTCACCATTCTAGAAACTATAAAAGTCATTAAATATTTTCAGTTGTAGAATAACATGTTTTGTTACATCATCCCCTCCTCTAGTATGTCTTTGTGAATAAAGAACGTCTCATTGCCAAAGCTCATAATTTACAGCAGAAGATTGACTGGCAATGTTACTTACCAACCCAAATATATTTTAGCAGTTTTCAAACCTAACGGAACAGTTTTGGCACTGTTCCGTTTGCTTTCTCAATAATCTGAGTAGGTTTTCTTCTAAGTCACCTTTTAAGATTTAACTCAGCTCAAAAAAAAACTGAGTTACTTTATGAACTGCCTTATGTAAAAGACATGTTCTCTTTTGTATCTGCTGTGAACTGAACATGGAAGTGGCTTACAGGAATTAATTTGCTTTTTGTAGAGAAAAATATCTAATATCAAAGAAGAACATGGGTAAATGAAAAACAAGTTAAGCTGCAGCAATATAATAAACACTTATTAGTTGCATACCCTAGTTCTAAATCCTAACTCCACTCCTAGAAGTGTAAGTTAGGCTCTATTTGCATTTGTCCCGTCATTGGTACCATAAAAACCAAATTATTTCAAGTGGTCCATGCAAAGTGCTAACGACAGTAGCTAATATATGTTGACCAATATTTTCTTGTTATATGGTTAAAACTATATTGATATATTGTAAATACTTCTAATTTCTAAACTCACTTTAGTTGTGATGTAGCTAATTTTTATAATTGGCATATGGGTAGTATGCAGAGAAATGTAGAGAAAATTTTAACAAACATAAAGTACAATCACCCCGTCACAATAGTCTGATGACAGGTACTGAGGCAAAATAGGTAACCTAGGAGATTCACAACCCTCTCTGCGGTATAATGTCAGGTGCCTCACTGGTTACACAAGTAACAAGCGACCGTATCCAGCACCTGCAGCTGGAGAAAAACAAGAACCAGTTTCATCCAGCAAGGTTAATCCTATGACCAGTGACCTGACCTTTAGCAGATTTTAATGTCATTATGTCATTTGCATTTCAGTTATTATAACTCCCATCATGCATCTGACACCATGACAGTTTCAGAGGAACCAAATAAAGAAGAAAAAGCAGAAACTGGAGGGTTCTATCCAGGGGGAGGAGATGAATAAAGCATGTCAATGGGACGTCACTGATTCCCACCCAGGAGAGATAAAAACCCTCATGTGTTTTCTTCAGCCCAACTTGTTTTCTGAGTTCATGCACATTTTCAAGTATGTATTCTCGTTTTCAATAAATTGCTTTCACTTTGCTGCATCTGTCTTGCTCTTGAATTCTTTCTTGCACAGAGACTAGAACCTGGTCACCACTGCTCCTGGTTGAGTCCTCTCTTGGACATCTGGTGACAGTGCTCCTAAACCAACTCAGACCCTCTGGCTTTTGCAGGACACCTTCCTCTTGTATTTACTCTTTTTTTCAATAAGTATTTATTATGCACCTGATATATTCCAGGCATTGTGCGTAAGCTGGGGATATGTAGTGATTCTAGTGGAAATTCCAGTAAGAGATGTCTCTTTGTCCTTTTGGTCCACATCTTAAGAACCCATTGTTACAAGGTCATGAAAGAAAGAGAAAAATATATAAAACTGAGATTTTTAAAAGTTGCTTACATTAACTGCTGCTGTAATAAATCTATTTAAAATAACAAAGGACTTTCTGTTGTCTTTAGCCACTACACATGTCTGTCTTATTCATCCATGCATCCCAGGCATGTAGAACATGGAAGGTACTCAACAAATATTTGTTGAAAGAATTATAAAACACTAAAATAGCTAGTGATGTGCTGGTAATGTTTAACAACCAGTTCTCTGAGGAAGGGGCTGATTTGTAGCATTTACTGGCCAATTTCTGATTTTGGTGGTATGAAATTCACCATGGCCAATATCAAGCTACTAATGTGACATCAATTGACTCACATTTCTGAAAATTTAACATTCAGCTCTTGCAAGCCAGTCTAAACCAACTCTAGCTAAAATATGTTGTAATTTACTCTTGGTTAAATATCAAAAACAGAAGCCATTATATACATACTTTCTCAATTTATAGATGTAGAATTATTTTTCCAGATTATTAGATACCATTTAAGCAGAAAGTCTCAATTTAAAATATCAAAGTTATTCTAAAATTTCAAACTTAATTCTCATATCAACCCTCTGAGAGATGTTTAGTAGTTTTGCCTATTTTACAAATGAGGAAACAGAGGTATAGGGTAGTTAAGTAACTTGTTTTAAAAGGTCCCAGAACTAGTAAATGGATAATCTGGAATTCTTTCCCTAGCAATTTGGCTCCAAAGCCTGAATTTATAATCATGATGTTATCTTGCTTCTTGAATAACGACAATGATAAAATGCATATTTATGTTTCTTCTCAAACTTATACCCAGCAGTAATAGTTTAATGATTAATTGGTCCTGTGTTGCTTTAGTCTCTCTATGTAGTGACCTTTTATTTGTTTTGATGAAGCATCTTAATAGGCAGGAGATAATCAGAAACAGGAGAAAAACCCAAGGTTATGGAATCTTTGGAGATTCAGCTCTGGTACTTTGTAATAGATTTTTCTTTTGGAGAAGCCAGGTAAATATCTATCAGCCTAATGGAATAGTATAAATTGCTTCTATATACTGACAATTCAGTTTTATTACAGGCCAAATATTTCCTCAACTGTGCTTTTCTAGGAACCAGAAGTCTCACACTAATTGGGAAGTCTTTACCTCTGACCTTCAATACCTACAGTGAAAAGAGAATATAAATAAACTTCCGTAATTACTAAGAAATAAATTTTGAATTTCAAAACTCTTTCTGATGCATTTAATGTATTTCACCAATAGTCTAAAATGAATAATTGTTTTTCCATGCAGTCAGTCAATCTTCCCCTGATTTTTCTCTTCTATACCAAATTGATTTTTTTGATCTGTGAACAGTCTATGAGAATTTATTATCCATGTATTTATTGAATGTTCACCAAACAAGAGATTTTGGTACTTTGGGAAATACAGTAACTTATAAAGAAATATATTTTTGGCTTTTCAACTGAATTCCCAAAGTCCCTTCTCTCTCTAACTCTAGAACAGAATACTTACTGCTGGTTAAATATTATTTCATTGCCTCAAATTAATCATTATAGAAACTTTCTTGCACATTCGTAGCAACTTTGGCTATGAAAGTCCTTTACATATGATATCAACATTTTTGAAATTTAATTAAAAAGGTCTGTAGTATTGTCTTTATAGGAGCAACTACAAATTTATAATGAAGTGCTGATATGAGAGGCTTTCTTGAGATCTCAGCTTTAGCCAAAAACAAATCAAATTCTTCGCAGAATAGTTATTTTAAATGCCTCTCTTACATCTTTGCTGTCTGATTCTTCTTCAGAGGTAAGTGAGCAGAAGCTCAGGAATGATGGAAAGACAGGCATAGCCAGGCAGTTTCTAGGTAAAGATCCAAGGCACCTAGAACTCAGATCCTTATAGGTATGTTACTCTGCAGGTAGTCCTGGAGAATGCCATCTGATGACCTTTCAGAGCCAGTGCCTCCCTTTCTGCAGCGTCTGATTCATCTGTTCCCTGCTCAGCAGTCCTGGGTACACACTCACAGCCAGATGCCATAGTCCTGATAACCTATTCACTGGCTGACTCCCCATTACTACCTTCTTGGGTCCTGTCCTTAAGCCAAGTGCTACTCAGTGTCTCCTCTCCCAGCTGTCTCTTAGTTGCTGATTCTCCATTGCTATATATGGCACTATTTTGCTGGCTATCGTTGTATTTATTTAACACCATGTGAGGCATAGAGATTAGATTGTACCCAGATGATCTTTTTATTCTAGTACTCTTGAAACTTAATTGCATATAATTACTGTACTTGGTATTTTTATTTAGATGTGACTCTTTTTGAGCATTGGCTAAGAAAAAGGAGTTTGCTTTTTTATGAGATTTACAGTTCTTTCCCTAGAGAAGAGATACTAAAATAATTTAAAATACAGATTTTCTACAGTTCTGCATAAATCTCTTTTGAATTACATTTTTCAGAGGTCTGCTTTCTGCCCATAATTCCAAATAAGATTGACACAAAGTATATATATATTTGTAGAAGAGGGTGATGTCAAAACTTCACTTTCTTTTCTGGAAATATTGTGAGGATATTAGCAAAACGCTACATCCCCCACCAATCTGGGTCATCACAATGAGAGCTAACACTCATTAGAAACTTAATGTAAGCCCAAACTTGTGTTTAACAATTGACAAGCATTATCTAATTTAATCCTAACAATACCACTTTGGTCGGTACACTTATTCCCATTTTATGATGATAAAATTGACTTGAAAAATTACTTTGCTTACCCAAGGTCACTCAACTGACAAGTATGAAAGGTTAGACTTAAACACAAGTCTTTCTACAAATGAATTATTTGCTCTTATATAATATACTATAGTTGTTCAATATTGCTTTGATACTTTCTATTCTAATGTTTTCTTTTCTTATTTTTCTAGTTTCAGGTGTACCAAACAATGTAATAGATATTTACACCCTTCACAAAATGATAACCCCCTCCCCCAATCTACTACCCCTCTGACATGTTATATAGCTGTTAAAATTCCATTGATTATATTTTCTATGTTTTACGCCACATCCCATGACTTTATAGATAGAGATAGATAGAGATATATAGATATGTAGATATATAGCTATATAGCTATATATATATATATATATATATATATATATATATATATATGATGACATATATATATGACATTCAACATTATTCAACTTCAGCTTCATGTGTATAGCACAGTGGTCAGGCATCTACACAGTCTATGAAATGGTCTCCCTAACAAGTCCAGTGCCCATCTGGCTCCCTACATAATCTTTACGACATTATTGAGTATATTCCCCATATTGTATTTCATATCCCTGTGGCTATATTATGACTATTAATTTGTCTTTTCTAATCCCTTTACCTTCTCCCCCAACCCCACCTGCCTCCATCTAGCAACCATCAGTTTTTCCCCCTATATCTCTGAGTTTATTTCTGTTTTCTTTGTTTATTTATTGTTTTTTAGATTCTACATATAAGTGAAATCATATAGTATTTGTCTTTCTCCATCTGACTTATTTCACTTAGCATAATAATCTCTAGTCCATCCATGTCATTGCAAATGGTAAGACTTTATTCTTCTTCGTGGCCGAGTAATACTCCATTGTATAAATGTACCTCCGTTTCTTTATCTAATTGTCTATCCATGGGCATATCTATTGGTGGGATTGCAGATTGGTGCAACCACTATGGAAAACAGTATGGAAGTACCTCAATAAATTGAAAATGGAACTACCCTATGATCCAGCAATTCCACTCCTGGTATCTATCCAAAGAAATCCAAAACACTAATTTGAAAAAAATATATACACCCCTTGTTTACTATGTTTATTGCAGCTCTATTCACAATAGCCAAGTATGGAAACAATCTAATGTTTTCTTTAAAAAAGTAATTTTTTAATCAGAGAGATCACTGTTTCAAATCACTTCAGTTTAAAATCCAATATAGATATCGGTTTTATAATATCTCTAGAGAGAATTTATTAAAAAGCAATAAATTGAATATTTTTAAACATGTATGTGGGTTTTCCAATAAATTTGGGAAGAGAAATGTTCTTAGTCTTTATTTTTTTTAATTATCTAAAATTGTTCATGTAAGTATTGAATAAAGTTTTTTATTTAATTTTATTTAATTAATGACATATTTATTATTTGTCTCTGTTACATTTGAGAGTAATGGCAATTATGCCAAAGAAAGAAAGAAAGAAAGAAAGAAAGAAAGAAAGAAAGGAAGGAAGGAAGGAAGGAAGGAAGGAAGGAAGGAAGGAAGGAAGGGAGGAAGAAAGAAGACAATAAAGGCATTGATTGTTAAAATAAATTTTTAAACTCTAATTCTAAAACACAGGATACTATAAAACCAAATACCGGTTGTTATTTATAATTTTATTCTAGTTAAAAAAAAAAAGTTAGCCTAATTCTGCTAACCGATCATCTCTGTAGATTTGTTTCTATAATATGCACATTTCAAATACCGTAGTGACATGAAAGAATATTCTTAAATTGATTAATCTTAAAAGGAAAAGAGTTTCTCAGGAACAAAATGAGCATAGAGCTTTATTTTTGTAATGTCTTCACATTGAAATTGCTGATAAATTAAAGGAAAGATTAGGAAAGGTGATATTTCATTAGATAATGCATTGAAAATACATCACGTGACATCTTGTTCATATTAGTACATATTTACTGTTTTTTGTCTTTTTTTCAAATACTAATGAGTAATGAAAATACCTTATACCTGACACTTTTAGTTCCTCTTCCCTATTTTGGTCTAGATTGTCTTGTCCCTTAGCATTTATCACAATATAATGTATTGTATATTTTACTTATATATCTTATTGTCTGCCTCCCTTTAGAATGAGAACGAGGATTTATGATTGATTTATTTACTATTAGATTCTTAGTGCCTAGAACAATGCGTGGCCCATAGTAGGTGGTCAATAAATATAATTAAATGAATAAAATTGTTCAATTTACAAAAAACATATTTTGTTCTTTAAAATCAGAAACATGTTTTAAATATTGTATTTGAATAAGTCAGAAAGAAAGGTATTTTTGTGTAGATGTAGATCTAGTAAAATATGGAACATGAATATGTAGAGATTTATAAATAAAAGAACTTCAGTGACACAAAAGCACTTTTAGACTAATTTGTATATAAAAATTAAGCATTTAGCTGTCAAATATTGAGGGCAGTTCACATAGATATCCTCATGCATCATACACTTCCCCCCTGAATCATGGGAGCCATACAGTGTCACCTGTTTTGTTCAGCAAGTGTGAATTAACAGATCTTTCCTGTAAGGCACATGCAGCTGAGATGCTTTCTTTCTTCATTTAAGAAATCTAAATTTAATCTGCATGAGGTAACATACAGTGGATAGGACAGGAGCCATTTTTAATGTAATCATCATATTTGTTGGCATTGTACGTTTTTCAGAGAAAGGGAGTTTTAAACTTAGTAAATGTCCCCACTCTTAGAAGGAGAATGCAGAAGGAACATTTTGTTCTGCTTTTTTTTTCTCTTGTTACCTCCAATTTCTTATTAGATCATTGTACAAATCTCTAATCTAATGAGCTTTAAATTTATATGGAGTTTAAGAGTGTTGCTTTTGGAGGAAGAAGAAAACTACTGAAATTCCAGCTCTGCCACTTACTTTCATGTAACAGAAGCATCTCTGGTAATTATTCTGTTTGCCCCTTCCCACCCTTCCCTGTGCTCTTGAAGTCTGAGCTCCATGGGCTGCAATACCAGGCTGCCTTGCGCTCCAGATGCCATTTGGTTTTAGCCAATGGGAGGCACAAGATGGACCCTGGGGAATAAAAGAAGCCAAATATTGGGATTTATTTCCCCTGCCTCTGCCCAGACTCACAGCAGCTCTGGTAGTAGCTCTTGTCTTCTCAGTCACAACTCCTGTTGGTGTGGGTATCTCTTCTCAGGTTCTAATGCTCACAGGGTTCAGAAAACACTATTCCTTCCCTTTTCCCTTTTCAATATAGGGTATGATGGCTTCCTGATATTGCACACGCCTGGTGTTTAACCATCCCTTATTAGTTCCCCTAACTCTCCTAACTACTTTGTTAATAGTTCATCATGTAGGGACTGACAGATTAGAGGAATTTTGTGGTGCCTGTGATGGCAGGACTAGTAGTAGTGATGGTTGTTATTGTCTAGCCATTTCAGCAATGATTTTTCGCAGTTTTTGTTGGTATTGAATGTATATCTCAAAGTACAGGGAGGAGGATAAGAATTCAAATGAAAAAGAAAAATCAGTTATAAAAGATAACTGTTCTTAAACTAAAAGTTTCTGGGACAGAACAACAGTCAAAAACAACTTTATTCCTAAGGAGGCTAACTCTATGATCTTATGTCCATAACGCAACAAAGTACTTTTATGATTAAATGATTGTGTCAAGAATTGTGTAGTTAATCTGCTTCTAAAATCTTTTCTTCTGAAACTTTATGTACAGATATCTTATATGCTAAAACTGAAATATTGTGTGGGTCACTGGTATATTTCCAGAAATTCAAAATGATGCCAGGGATTTCAGTTTCATTCTGACCATTGTCTGTTCTCAGCCTGGGGGTCACTGAGATGACTGCTCTTCAATTCAGTATCCCTACCCTGTGGCTAGGGCAGCAAACAAAACAAGCAGCTGTACTGACAGCAATATCTGACAGCAATATTTTCTTCTGTGCTGTCCAAATTCTTCAACTTTTATAATTTGAATTAGGACATTGACATATTTCCTTCAGAATCACTATTAAAACGATGCTCTAAAATTCAGAGCAGTTAGAAACTCTTGGGTCTGTGGACACCAGTAGTAAGAGAAATTATTGAAGAAGATAATTATTAACTTAGTTTTATTTTCAAAATTGGTATATTTTATCAAACCAATACATCAAAATTTGAAAATATTGTTAGGAAAAGAAAATAACTTTTAAAGATCATGTTTATCATGAGCTTGGATTGCAATGACTTAAATAGAAATGGTGTACTCATGAGAATTGATGTATTAAAAAAAACACAATTATAGATACAACATTAATTCAATAGTAAATGGAATAACAAGAAAACAAATGAAATAAAATGTTTAGATAAGTATATTGGTATATAGAAATAGAATTGATTATTATTTCAATCCAGTCTTAATGTACAAAAATGGTGGTTCAGTTTTACAGAAAATCTATGTTGAAAAAGTAGATTCTAAAATTAGTTTTAAAACTCTTCCCTGCACTGATAGAGGGAAGGAACGGTATATTTTCAGAAAATTTGCTTTTCTATGTAAACTATCATTTATGGCCACACTGAACAATAATTTTGTCATAATAATTTAATTTTTTTTCAAAGCTTTTGCCATAAAAAGAGGAAAAAAACTGTCTGGCGTATTAGCTCATTGTAAAAGTTACATCACTTCAGCAGCAATAGTCATTGAGGAAATTTACATTTTCTCATCACATGGTTAATTTTTCTTTTGATTGTTTGTGTTTTCCCCAAGGAAATATGCATAGAGCATATTTTGGCTTTTATTTCTCCTCCTCCTCCTCTTTCTCCTTCCAAAAAGGCATGTTTTGTGGATAACGACAAAAAGAGAGGAGCAAGACTAAATACTTGTCATGTACATAGGCATCCATAACTTGGGGAGTGAGATAACTTTTTTTATTCATAAAGGCAAGCAGCAAGGACATTTAGAATAAAATTTACATAATTTTGTGGAAATATCAAAACTTGAGTTTTTAAAACGAAAATGTCTTAACAGTTGAATCTTTTTTTGGTGAATATTTTCCCTTTTTCTTCTGTTTCATCGGAAATCATTTTAAATATCCCCCACATTTTTATAAATTAAATCTAAGACTTAATTATAGAGAAAATGATGAAATCATATTGGGTGCCCAACATATAGTATGACTTTCTTTTTCTGTAGTATCTTAAAATAAAGTTATGCTAAAGGAAAAGTTTTTAAAGAAATCTGATTCCGAGTCCGTTTAAAACAGTTGTAATTATATTTGCAGTCGTTAGAACTAGGAGTCTTGCTAGGTTAAAGTTGCAGCTTAAATGTTTTCTTTGATTTCACTTTCAATTTACTTGCTGCATCTGTAAAGGAAGAATAGCGGAAATGTTTTGTTTCCTGAAATAAATAAAGTGCAACTAGTTCTTTACTTATTGGTTGTTAAGTGATTATTCAATTAGAAAAAAAATGACTCAAAACCTACATATATGTGTATTTTATTTCACATACAGGTATATTTGAGTTAGGAAGACTGAGCAATCTAATTTCTTTTGCATAGTGGTCAGTGTAATTTGTCAATGAAATTTAAAAAAATGCTTTAAATGTTTTTCAATGCATTTACTTTTACAGTAAATAAGTTAAACAGTATCAAGTATCTACTCAGTAGTAATCATTTATTTCTTCAGGATAGAATTAGATTTTTGCTTTCTACAAAAATTTGAAAGACTTTTTTCTTGGTTCTGTAGAATTTGCAAAGAACAACTGACAGTGAAACAGGAAACAAATCATAAACAACTATGTTACAAAGTTGCATGTGATTTGTCTGCTTCAACAATTTTCTAAAATGAAATCTAAAAATGTTATAAAAATACTTTAGTTATTGTACTAAATCATAAGTCAAAACAAGATATTTCTAATCTTATTCACACAAACTGGCATTCAAAATGCTTTTTTAATTTGAACTTGCAATTGCCAAAAGTGTCCTTAAAAAACTTCTTAATTAAACATTTATTTTACAAACTAATATCAAAAATAAACTTGTGTTGGAGTATAATAATTCACTTAATTAGGAAAATATACAGTACTTGCATTTTTGAAGATTACCAAAATATCTCTCTTTTATTATGCATGTGGCATTTTAAAAACGCCAACAGGGAAATGTCAAATAATTTTTTTTTCTAATCCATTATAATACTGTTTGCTTCTTGAATGAAGTACATGGTTGGAGGCAGGATTGGATGGGCAGTTTTGTCTGAATATGCCTATGTATCTTTTAAAGTTTAAATTACGTGAATATACTATTGATTCAAAAAGTCAAACTAAAATTAGAAAGAAAATGAGAGCATTTATCTCTTTATTTCATTTGTTAGTTATTTGTTTTCATACTCATTCCTTGATTTTGTGAAGAAGCTACTATACCCTTAACTTCAAATTAATAGACAGCGAGAGAATTGACTGATAATTGGAAAGTTCTAACCATATTTCTCTATTTGTATGTGGGCATAGAGAACTGGATAACACTTAATGTCATGTCAGTTGGATAACAGGTGATTGTTTTTCCTTCTCCCTGAGGTGGACAAATGCTAACACAAATTACAAATGCTTAGACCCAATATTTCTTTTGGGAGAAAATAAACTATGTTTGTTCAGATGATAGTAAAAATCTGAGTCCTTGTATTGCTAAATCTAGATTTATTTCATACATTAACCAAACCCATTAACTACTCTCCTGGCTATGTGTTTTGAGCCCTTTACTGTTTGAACTTAGAACACAACCTCATTTGCACATTAGAAGACACTTCCCTGTGATGTTAGATCAAGGCTGAACTGATAAGCATTAGCAAGTTCTCTGAACTTGAGTTTCATACATTGAAGAGTCTTATAGATGGATAGGTATGAACAAAATGCTTTTTCTAAGAAACACAGAATGTTTTACATATTTTGTACATATTTAGTCTTAGCAATGTATCTGTGTGCCAGAGAGGAGATTTCTTTATGGAAAAGAAAAAGAAAAAAGTTCGGTATAGGAGGAATTTACCAGAGAAAGCATACTTTTTGTTTTATGTCTCTGGATGATTTTATTAGTGATGCCATTTTCACTAGGCGTCACAACTAGTACAGTGCTGTGGGAATGGATGTAAGAGCTTGTTAGAGAGAATTAATTATGGAGCTTTTCTGTTATTAATAAGGATGGTGTGTCTCATTTTTCTACACGTAAACAATATGTTTTCCTCTGTGGGCTGCATTCCTCATCTTAGTTCTTAGTAGCCAAAGTGCTTTTGAGGTTTTTCCTTTTTCTTGTTAAATACTGACATTATTTTTTCCTTTGTACCTACTGTTCTTTAAATGTAGTCTGCAAAGACCTGAGGGTCCTTGAAAACCTTTCAAGAATGCTAAAAGCTCAGAACTAGTTTAATAATAATAGCAAAACATCATTTATCTTTTTCACTGTGTTGACTGATGGTACAAAAGCAATGGTGAATAAAAATGCTGACACCGTAGCAGTGGCACACAATTACACAGGTAATCATTGTGTCCTTCCCTGCTGTGCATTGACAAGAAAAACCAAAGCCAGTCACTTTTAAGAAAGTCATTAGTGAAGTGGTTAAAACTTATTAATTTTATTAGATGTCTACCTTTAATTTTACTGTCTCACAGACTAGGGTCTGTTTGACAAAACGGGGGTAAGGAGTGGTACACAAATAGTCCTTCTGTTGCAAGCTTAAGTTCACTGGTTGTCTCTAGAAAAAGCACTTGTGTGACTGTTTGCACTGTAAACTACAGTAGTTGCTTTCCTCTTGGACCACTACTTTTATTTGAAAAAAACAACTGATGAATAATGGCTATTCAGATTAAGGTATTCAGCAGATAATTTCTCAAAAGTGAATGAAGTAGACTGTAATTCTAAGCTGACAATATTTGTTGCCAATGACAATATTTGAGATTTCTAGTAAAAATTATAATTTTGAAAATTGTACCCACTGATGTTATTTTGATAGCTTTTCAATCCATATGGCCTTTTCTGATGAGACAGGTGTAAATATTGATATTAACTAACAAATGTAATTTATATTGTATAATAAAATGTATCAAACCTTAAAAGATTTGCATAAATAAGTGAACCAATATTTTCCAAATGACCAATGAGTTTACGCAATCATGAATGGATGAAAGGTCCTTTCAGAGTGCAAGATAGGTCAGTGGATTTTAGTGTAAAGAGTGTAAAAAGCTTATTAACATGGTTTTAGTTTCCACATAACTTGTCAAGAGTTGGTGTAGTACCAAAGACAAATGTCCACAATTCTAGGACAAACCTATTCTAATAAGGTTCTCCTTATGGAAAAAAGGTTCTCCTTTTCCTAACTACATATAGATATATGTGAGACTGGATTGCCTTTGCATACAAGTAACACAGTATCTCCTAATAGTATGACTGAAAAAGCAGATATGAGACTCGAGTTCTCTTGTATTGATCCAGACATTAGAGTGTTTGAAAAAACATAAATTATGCCTCTCTTCTCACTATTTTTTTGAAAATATGTTATTTTTTATAATGTTATATATTTAAGTTTACATGTAATAGGCTTATTATTTTAAAATTTTAATTTTAAATGAATTAATGAAATATTTCTATCTTATTTTATTTTTTTTGTTTTAATCTCTAATGTGCCAAATATCAATATATAATATATATTTTATAATATATAATTTTCATAACCTAAACTCTTTGGAGTCCTCTATACACTTTAAGCATCTAAAGAGGTGCTGAGAACAAAAGTTTGAGAACTGCTATTATACAAAAACTTCTATTAAATACAATAACAAGATTAATCACACTATTTGAGAATATATATCAAATTGAAATTATCCTAGTAACTCAATTACTGAACATAGACTGATAATGAGATAAATTTCTTTAAAGATCATTTTGCTTAAATAAAAATGGCATGATATACAATTGAAACTTGAACAAGCAGTTAGAGGTGTCGACCCCCACACAGTCAAAAATCCACATATAACTTGACTCCCCCCAAACTTAATTACTAATAGCCTACTGTTGACCAGAAACCTTACTGATGACAGCTGATTAACACATATTTTGTATGTCATATCTATTATGTACTATGTTCTTATAATAAAGGAAACTTGAGAAAAGAAAATATGATTAAGAAAATCATAAGAAAAAAATTAATTTACAGTATTTATTGGAAAAATCAGCATATAAGGGGACCCACGCAGTTCAAACCCGTATTGTTCAAGAGTCAACTGTACTGCTAATCTCATTAAAAGTTAAATAGACAACATAGCTCCAAATTAATCCAAGTTAATTAAAAGAAACTACTTTTCCATATATCCTGAGTGGTTTATCATCCTTGGGTGGTGTTATTTACAGTGTTACATTTCTAAGCTTTGTTGTTGTTTATTCTGGAATGTTAGATGAAAATGAAATGGCTAATTTGCATGTTTGCATATATTTGCATATCATGCCTTAAAACTTTAATCCTCAGTATGTAAACTAAAAAAAAAAAAAAAAAGAATAAATTAGCACAATTTACAGTGATTATATTCATGGTCAATGTTCTGGCTTAAAATATTTAAACTCTTTAAATTAACTTATATGACATAATTTGATATTAAGAATAGCAGACAGTTATACAGATGAATAGCGGAGAACATGTATAAAGAGCTCAATATAAAATATAGATACCTTGTGTAGGGTGAAGATGGGGATAGCAGGTAAATAAACAGTATGTAGAGCGATAACAAGACATTCTTTATCTGCCCTAGCTGTACTTGTACACAATGTATATTGTAAACACTGACACCTCTAAACTACATATACATATATATGTATACATTGTCCATATTTACACATATATATTCTCTATCAATATTTTACCGCTTATTTAACAAATACTTCAAGAGTTTTCATGGTGCTGTTGACACCTAGGCCAGGTTGCCATCTCTGCAATACAGTTTAGGTTGTGTAGTTATTTTAAACATAAAGTATGTTTTACTCTTATTATTTTATTAAATTAATGGGAACTTTTTTAAAAAATCTGTTTTTATTGGTGCAAATACAATTGAGACAAAGGTAGAAATAATTTCTCATGCTAAAAATCAATAGTTAGTGTCAATAAAGCATGTCATTCCATAGATTAAAGTTTAGTGCCAGTGTGAAGAAAGAAGGAAAAACGTATGTTCAGCATGTTATGATACATATATATATATGGGGTGCCAAAAAAATGAATACAAATGGACGCTTTGGTCAGTGTTGCTCAAGCAATAGTTAGCCGTAATCAGAAGTGTCTGGACGCTGATGGTAACTACTGTGAACACCTCTTGTAATTGCAGAAGTCAAACGTGATTTGTATTCATCTTTTGTTATCGGTATGTATTGAGTATTACAATTTTAACAGTTTTATTCTTTCTTAAAATGTGTATACATTTTTTTGGCACCCTCTTTATATACACACAAGCAGAGTACTCGTATAAAATATAGTAATAATACGATATCATATGATATAATTACTATAATGTAATGTAATGTAATATGATATAATATAATAGTATTTAATGGATGACATGATAGGAAGGATTGATAATCAGCCAGGGCATCCATGGAGATATGTGTAAGGATACATCTTGGCTAGACATTCATTTTAAGAAGAAAATTCTAGAAATTATTTTTTTGAGGAGATGAAGTTCGTGAGAACATACTTTCTTCCTTATTCGATTCTCAACACATCAGTCAGTTATCTTTTAAACTGAAAAATGAATCAAAATGGACTCTTCATTGTAATTGCACTCAGGGGATAAAATTTAAAGTTTTTATTATAGTATGTATAAGTCAAATAACTTGTTTTTTCCAACCACTTTGGCCTCATGAATCACTCTCCCCTCTTTTACTACATATTATCATAGTGGGACTTTCTCAGTTCTTTGCACAGGCCATGCTTTTTCCTGTCTCAAAATATTTACCCAATCCCAATTCTTCTGTTGAAACCTCTCTCCTCACCTGGTTAATTTTTACTGATTGATCAATGCTTCCAGTGTCCTTCTCCCCCTTCCCTAGAGCAGCCCCTCTAACCTAAATTACTTTCTTATGCTGTCCTAAATACTTGTGATTTTCATTAATAGTAATTATCACACTATATAAATACACACAACATTTACATATGAAAGTATGGTTTAATATCTTCCTTCACTTTTGGAGAATGTTCAAATTTTTTTTTATAAATATTATTGGGGAATATTGGGGAACAATGTGTTTCTCCAGGGTCCATTAGTTACAACTTGTTGCCATTCAATCTAGTTGTGGAGGCTGCAGCTTAGCTCCAAGTCCAGTCGCCATTTTCAGTCTTTAGTTGCAGGGGGTGCAGCCCATCATCCCACATGGGAAATCTGCAACTTTGTTGTTGAGAGCTTGATCTCTAACCAACTGAGCCATCGGGCCGCCCCTCCGGAAGCTCAGTGGCAGCTCATTGTCTTCAAGTTGTGGAGGGTGCCACTCAGTAGCCCACGTGCGAATCGAACCTGCAACCCTGTTATTCAGAGCTCGTGCTCTAAACAACTGAGCCATCTGGCCGCCTCTCAAATTTTATTCAATATTATATCCTCAGTACATAAAAACTTCCATATAGATAACTCTCAATATTTGTTAAATGAATTTAAAAAGAAGAAAGTCACTATTACCATCTATGCTCAATTTCTTATTCAAAAACCTGAAAATGCCCCCCCTGCTCAGTGCCCTGCATAGTTACCGTCATGCCATGTTGGTCCTGATTATATTCATTGAAATGTAATCTGTCTTTTGAGTTTAATAATAAAGACATTGCCTTATATTTTGTATGTCTGTGCTTAAAGAAATTATTTAGATATAATTATATCATAAGATGTAATCATTTAAAGTGTATAATTACAGGTTTTTAGTATAGTTACAGAGTTCTACAATTATCATCATAATTTAATTTTAGAACATTTTCATCACTGATAGGAAACCCAGAACCCTTTAACAGCCTCTGCCTTTGCCCCCCTCCTGTCATAGGCAAACTACTAACCTACTTTCTGTCATTATCAATTTGTTAAGGAAATTTCACATAAATGGAATAATGCAATATATATGTTTTTTATACTCAAAGTTCCTTTTTTTTTTCAATTGGGGAATACCGGGGAATTCCAGGATGTCAAGTCGTTGTTTTTCAATTTAGTTGTGGGGGTGCAGCTCAGCTCCAAGTCAAGTAAGTCATTGTTTTTCAATTTAGTTGTGGAGGGTGCAGGCTCTGACTGGCCCATGTTGTAGGAATCGAACCGGCGACCTTGGTGTTATGAGTACCACGCTCTAACCACTGAACCACCAGGTTGCCCACTGGTGGCTCAGCTCCAAGCTCAGGCCATTGTTTTCAATCTAGTTGTGGAGGGGGCCCATGTGGGAAGCAAACAGGCAGCCTTGTTGTTAAGAGCTCACGCTCTAACCAACTGAGCCATCCGGACGCCCCCTGCAATGCTGTTAATAATGCAATGGTCTTTTGTGACTGGCTCCTGTTTTTGGTTTTTTGGTTTTTTTCAATTTGATTTTTTAAGTCACTACTATTTATTCAGTCTTACAAAAAAATCGTTTTGTGATTGACTGACAATTTAAAAAGAGGGCCCTTAACCGCAGATAGTTTGGGAAGCTTCATTTTAATAAATGCGTGCATATAGTTGCTAGACAAATGGCTATTGAGGTAATGATTAGAAGTTTTAAATATGTTCATACATATGATTAAAAGCAATCTAACCACTCTTGTACATTTGACTTTCAGATAAGTCTTCAGAAAACTGTGATAGATGAAAGCAGAATTCATCTCCTAGGTGGGTGCAGTCTGGATAGGAGAGTGGCAACTGAGGCAGCTGCTTTGAGATTTTTTTTCCTCCACCAAAGCTCTGATTACTCAAATGTTTATCACACATACAGTGAGGTCACCCTAATTATGCGCATGTACCAAAGCAATACTGTTGTGTGGGTGTTTTTTAAAGTGTATTTTACATGTGATAAAGAAAGATTGCTTTCTTCAAATACTTACATGTATTGTATTATATGTAATTTTTCAAACTGTATTTTCTAAAATATTTGAAGCCTAAGTCTTCATGCAGCAGAGACTAGACTCAGTCTGTTGTAGAGACTTCATAAAAGATGTGTTTGAGTAAAACCTGAAGAGTGATTGTGTTCTCCAGAAAATTCAAGAAGGACTGATTTAGTAGCAGAGTACAGACTTACCTGTCATTAAGGTATGTCAAAAAAGAAAAAAGGATGGAGGTGGTCAATCCGTAGAACCCAAAATTTGCTAGTTTCTTATTTAAGATCATTCTGGTTTGAGATACTAGTGATTTAACAACAACAGGAAAAAAAATAGGGGAAATGTTAGCTCAATATTCCCTATTCTACATTTAATTAAAACTGTGATTTCTATATACCAAGGACTGTTCCATCTGAAATATACTAAACGTTTTCATTTTTACAACAAGCCCATTTCTGTCATTCCAATTAAAAATGGTGTCACACATGTACTAAGTGATAAAGTAGGCTGCAGAACGCATAAATTCTGGTTCCAGAGTTTATGTTCTAGTCATCGTTCCCTATTTTGTTGTTGTTGTTGTTGTTGTTAACACTAGGTTCTACACACACAGACGCACACACACACACACACACACACACACACTTCTGTATATTTAGTTCACTGGAAAAGGAGAAAATGGCACACCTCTTATCCTTGGTTCCAGTATAAAACGCTATCAGCACTTGGCTATTCTATTTAAGGATATGGACCACAATGAATAAATGAGTATAATTAGTGATTCTTCCTACAGCCAGTTGCGTATCCTTAGTCCTCTTCTTAATTTTCTTTTGTTCTCGTTTATTTTCTTCCAAATATAAGCAGAGAGGTGATTAAATTTCAGTTTATCATCCAAATCCCAAGAATGAGCACAGCCGCAGAACCACCCTCTGTCCTGGAAGATACACAACCCACACCTTATTGCATCCCAAATACCACTAGGTAGAAAGCTCTTTGTTAGATTTTTCACCCCCAAAAAGGTCACATAAACAAAAGGCTTACTTTCTATTGGCTTACAAACTCCTGAGAATAGATCATTATAAATGGAGTGTAACACTTATTTGTTCAACTGCTTTTTTTTCCCCTTGATGGGACAAATTTTAATAATTGTAGGTATTACAACACTTCTGTGATTTGGTCAGCACTTGCTGACACCTGCAAGGTTATGGCTTTTGCTTTTGCATTAAAAAAAATCATAACATGTACCATAGATAAATTAACTTTATATTTGCATTGATTTTCCTCCACTACACAAGCAATGGAAACACAGATAGCACTTACAGGGTATTTCCTATACAGTTCTATTGAAACAAATGAATTGTGTAATGAATCTATCCTAAAAATTGTTTCAACTATAACTAGAATGCCTCTAGTGGATACACTATACGAGTATGACCAAACTTCTTCAATTAAACTTATCTTTTTTATGAAGACTCCCATCATGACGAAGATTTTCATTGATAATTTCTGAAATTGACATAAGCATATAATTTGAGGTCGTAAAGAACAAATACTGCAAAAGTCTCATTACTTCTGCCTCATCAAAATTATTCTTTGGATCATATTATTCCTATACTACAATTTAGGCCCATTAAACTGATGTTGAGTAATTTCTTTTTTAAAAATTAAAACCAAATAAAACAAAACCCCAGCAAAAATACCTATAAAAGTAAAAAGTCTTGTTTTGGCTCTGTGAAAATCTTATTCTAATTCTCTTCATATTTTAGATATGAAACATCTTTTCTGGGAATTTAAACAACTGAAATGCTCTACTAATACCCTCATATGTATGCTTCACAAATACCAATCAAAACCTATCAAAGGAAAAATAAAGGAGAGAAGTTCAAGTTGATAAATGTGTTCAACTCACAAGCAGACAAAGGAACACTGAATTTTTCCTACAAGAAAAAAAGCATGGATCTCTTGGGTATATGCAGAAATCAGTAAAAACTGCAGCATTGCAATTTTTATTGATAATTTGCTTTGATCATGCTAGTTAACTATTCTTTGTCTCAGGCTAAACTTTACATAAATTTTTAATTAAGTATAAATTAGTAGGATGAGGTTTTCTTTTCTACCAGTTTGGGATATTTCAGTTATTACCAAAGAGTGGTCCTGAATGAATATCCCCATTATTGTTTAGTTTAATAAGTATATGTTGTAATTATTTTTCAAGATTTTGCAGTTCTTGGCAATACATGTTTCTGAAGTTTACAAGAAAATGGCAGGAGTTGAAATGGTAGCTTCCCTTAGAACAAGCATAGTGCGTTAATTACGTATGCTGTATTGGTTTTGGCACAAAAGCAGCACATGAATAGTACATTCATACATATAAACTCCAATTACTTGATCAATATAACAAGTGGATAAAATGACTGAAATGTATATACACTAAAGGAAAACACTGCTTGTTAAGCTGGAAAAAGGGAATATTTCTTAATAATTTTAAGAAAAATAGAACAAAAATCCATACTCCATTAAATATTTTATGTTATGATTTTTTCTTGTCATTTGTTATTTCTTTGTTAGTCTTTAATTATTTGTCAGAAATATTTCCCAAAAGATATAAAGCTTTGTCTTTAATTCAGCTGCAAATACACAGACAATAGCCCAGTCTAAAATATTCTGCTCCATCCATAAGCTTTTGAAGAACCAGAAAGTTTAGTCTCTTACCTATCATCTATTTTCTATCAACCAGTCTATCTATCATCTATATCTATCTGTCTATCATCATCATCATCAACATCATTAAAAAAAATGGGTAGAGGAATTGAATACATATTTCTTTTTCTAAAGAAGACATATAAATGGCCAACAGTTACAAGAAAATATTCTCACGTCACTAATCATCAGGAAAATACAAATCAAAATCACAATGAGATATCACCTCATACTTGTTAGAATGGTTATTATCAAAAAGACAAGAGATTACAACTGTCAGAAAGAATGCGGAGAAAAAGGAATCCATGTGCATTGTTGAAAGAAATATAAATTGGTGCAGTGACACTGAACAACTATATCAACGTTCCTCAAAAAAAATAAATATCTAACTATCATACTATCCAGCAATCCAACTTCTGGATGTATATATATATCCAAAGGAAATGAAAACAGGATCTCAAAGATACATCTTTACTTCCATGTTCATTGCAACATTATTCATAATAGCCAAGATATGGAAACAACCAAAGAATTATCAACAGATGAATACATAAAGAAGGTTTGAGACCATATATAATATGTATAATGGAATATTATTCATCCATGAGAAATAAGAAAACCCTGCCATTTAGGACAGCATGGATGAACTTTAAGAGCATTATGCCAAGTAAAATAAATCAGACAGGGAAAGAAAATACTGCAGGGTATCAATTATGTTTGGACTCTCAAAAAAAAGTCAAACTCATAGAAACAGAAAGTAGAACCAGAGGCTTAGAGGGGTGGAGAAAACAAAGAAGTTGGTAAAAGGGTACACACATTCAGCTTCAAAAAAAAGTGACCTTGTTTTCTATTTACTTTTTAATAATTCTATGCTATATTTAATCATGTTTTATACTAGTTTTCATGTATTTTTAAAATAATAGAATTCATTAACTACATGTGAATACAATTTTGTATCATAATTTATTAAAAATTAGTTGAAGCAAAAAATTTGAAGATATCCTGGCAAAGCAAAAATAAAAGAAGGAGGAATACTATAGTATTATAGTATGATTATTGGATCAGGAAGATATGTCAAAGATAAATCTTTATAAGTTCTGTTTCTCTACACCCCTCATTCTCTCCAAACCTCAGCTGACATAGTCACTGTTTTCATTTGGCCTTTGCTGACTACTGTGTGTAATATTAGAAATATTCTCCTTCCCACCACACTCATTGCTTAAACTTTTTATGGTAACATTTCATCATCTTATAGTTAAAGGACAATTCTCCATTAGTCTGTCCAACATGTTTCTGCACATCTTTCAAACAGAGAATCTGATTGTTTTTGTTCCACACTGTTTCAAAGATGCTTATGTAGCAGTCTTGCAAGATATAGGACATATCACCCTCAGGAGCCAAGTCAGATAGTCTTACTGCCCCTTATAAAAGATTCAGATTCCCAAAGCTAAGGGTTTCTCTCTGCTAACACAACACTTTGTGTATGTAGGAGTCACCTTCCTTCTTCACTTCTCCCTGTGTGAATTGGGGTCAGGGAACCAGCAAAAGAAAATACTTTGGATATTGCTTTTGCTTTGGGTAATAATAGAATCCTTTGGCCTCTGACCGGGAGTCTCAAGTTTTCTGCCAACATCCATAAGACTGTGGCAGGCTAACTTATTAGTTTTCAAGTGGAGTAATCTCATACATTTCACAGATCTTGACACTGATATAATTACATTTTACTTTCTGATTTCTTATTTTCACCCTCCCCAATGTGGAATGTGAGCTCCATGAGGGTGTGTTGGACTTCTTGGAAGCTGTCCACCATCAAGAAGGGAGTATATTCAATAAGGGGCCATCCTCATGGCTGGGATAAGCAAGAAAGGAACATTCATTGTGATTAACACCCATGTGACATCATCAGAGAGAATGTTAACTATGACACTGGTGTTCTGAAGAGCATGAAGTTTTGGTCTCGTTTTTTTCAGATAAGAAGAAATTAGCTCTATAATAAACAGAATGTTACGTTGTTTAGATTTTATTATAAAATGAAGAAGCAGCATTATTTTATTTTTGCCTATATTTTGCAGTTGGTAAAGACATATTACCTACCTGCAAGTTTTTTTTTTGTTTTGTTTTTGGGTTTTTTTTTTTTTTTTTTTTTTTGGTTTTTTACCAGAGTTTGCTTGTCACATATACAGAACATTTAAGCTGTGCCCCTCCCACAACTTATAGGCATCATATTTTTATCACAATGCATACGTGTCCATTAAATAACGGCTTACAAACAGCCTATTGTTGAATACATTGCTACAGTCATCTGACTTCTTCAGCTAATTTTGTTTTTATAATCTTTCCTATAATTTCTTATATGTGTATAATTTTGCTTGGAGTCCCGTTTCATTTTCCTCAATCCATCCTCTCTTCCCTTTATCACAACTGTACAGAGATAATGCATATATATGCTGGGTTCTAACTCCAGAAGAAAGTATCTTTTAATTTTTTAAAACATTTCCACATAAGAGGAGGAGGTGGTGGTGGTAGAAATGACAGAGATTGCAGGTTAAATCTACATTCATATTCTATTTAGGTGTATCTTTTATTCCTTATGCAAGGAACTGCTACAGAAGTCTATTCCAATCCTGTTAGAGGAAAATTAGCTTTCTGACTTTTCCTCCTTGCAGAACCCTTTTTAATTAGAAGACCGATGATTGTATTTCTGTAGAATTCATTCTCTTCATGGGATCTATTGGGTAGGGACCAGTGAGGCCTGAAAATACCTGTTTTTAAATACTTTTTGAAAAAAATAAATCTTATACGTTCCTATAGAATAAGGAGTCATCTCCCCACATCTCTGTTAATCACTATAGTTTCTAAGTATGCTCAATATTCTATGTTTAGTGCAGAAAATAAGTTGTGTGTAAATGTTTTATTAGAACCTTTCCTTCAGCATAAACATATTTAAATATATATTGTCACCCTTAAATGAAATTTATTTAATATTGGGCTGCTTTTCACTAAAGGAAGAGCCATAACTAAAATTATAACATGCAAAATTTAAAAAATGATCAGCATGGAGATATTTGTTTTTAGAAAATGTCAATTGTGTAAAATATTATTCATCTATGTTGTGAAGAACTTAGTAAGTTCCTTATCTTGTTGAGTTAAAAGGTTTTCCAGTTAAGTAGTGCCAATTACCCTGAAGAGTATGGATTATTTCAACAACTATAGGGACACAAAACAACATATTTTTTCTGCAACTTGAGTAACTATAACTATTCTATGGAAATAATTCAGAACCTTAATAACAAAAATCATATATAGGTAGACCTAAACATATAATTTTTCTTAAATTGCCAAAGTAATTTTCCCTACTGATTTTTTTTATTTTACTGGAGAAAAATACTACCAGCTATGGTATATCATAAAAAAAAAAAAAAAAACAAACAAACAAAAAAACACAAAAAACCTGTCTACTGAAATCACATAGAAATACATTAGCATCTCTGTGCCCAGATTTTATTAGTTTATAAGACTATAATTCTAACTTTGCTTTTAAAAACATAGCATCAGCAAAATATACACAAATTTATGTATTTAATTGAACCACCTGGTTTTACAACAGCAAAACATTTCCACATAATTCACAAGCCCCATCAAGGAAGAACAGATTTGTGAAACCAGGTGTAGAACTCCCACTGTTTCTATCATCTTAATTTAAATATATGACCTAACTGGAATTGTTGGAAGAAGAGGATTGCAGCAGCATCACAACAAGTAAACTTGGGCCCCCAATGATGATTCGATATTTGTTTTATAAAGGCCAAATGTCTAATAAAGTGCCATATAGATGAAGATATTTAGCCTCTGATATCTTTGCTCAATATCTCTACTTCCAGTCATATAACCCATATACTTGGAATATGGCAGGTCTCCAAGTAAAAGATTGTTTCAATAATTCCACTGGCTGTTTGCATATTTTATAAGTATGCTTCCAGATTTTTAAATTGGATTTTTAGATCAGGTTACTTAGGTTATTGGTTATTGCCATAAAACTACTTTTACTGCTCCGTTTTTTGTGCTATTTATGCTAGAATGATTGAAATAAAATTAACTGAAACATGTCATTGTCCTGTGCTGAAACATAATTCCAACAGAGGCTAACAAAGTCATGTCTTAATACACACTCATATGTAAATGGAAATCCTAATCCATTATGTCTTTTGCTAGCTTTTAACTGTAAAAAGCACATAAATATCAGAAATAAAATGTTTATATTTTTATTTATTACCCCAAAATGATGAAATTAACAAGGTATTTGTAATATTGCTCTTTTAAAGCTATACTTTTTTAAAAACAGAAATACCATAGTCAAAAGAAAAAAACAAACAAACATTTTTCCATTCCCCCTTACCTTATTAGATGTAAATCATTTTCTTTAGAAGGAAATAAGAAACGCTGAATTTCACCTTAAAATAAATTCTATTCCTGAAGGTCAGATTCTAAAGATACCCAAAACTTACCCATCTGGCTTCAAAGATGAAATGGATGGTGCAATTTCTGCTTTAAAACTAGAATTAGATCAGAACAAACCTGGGACACATTATTCAGGAAAGAAATCAGGTATGTCTTCCACAATTCTGGCTCAACGTGGTCTTTTCTCAAGAAGAAAAAAAGTGATTATAATCTATCAGTAATGGGTGCATTAAAATGATTCCTTTATGATATTCATTGCACGTTTCATGTATCTTGGAATACATGAAAATGTATCTTGGAATACATATATCTTTCATGTATTTTGGAATACATGAAATACATACTTGGATTTGATGTATCATGGAATTATGTAATAATTCCAAATCTGCAAGATATTTCCTGCTTTAATATAAGCCCAGAATCCTTTCTTGGAACCGCACATCTTACAATTCTCAGTATTATATTTCTATATAATGAAATATAGCTAATCTAGCTAATTCCTTTGAATCTAGCTAATTCCTTAATAATCAGGATGTTTGCTCATTGTTTGCTAGAGACTGAGTTTACAGAATACAAAACTGTTTATCCAATTTACTCAAAAGTTTGATTGGTCCTTGTTTGTAGCAATGAGTAGGAAAAAACATTCTGAAGATTTACTGGCTTTTTGGATTGTATTGACTAAATTTGTTTTGCCCTTATGTGGATAATACCCAATCAGGAGTTCCAGTGTGACAGGTGGCTGTATAGCCTGGGTTCTAAGAGGAGACAGCTTTCCAGTTGAAAGACCCATCATGGGCACCGTCTATCAAGGTCTCAAACCATTTATTCAAAGGAAGCTTGAGTAGCCTTACTACCAGTACCTGTTATTTCCCTCATAGTGTTCATAGCCCAAACTAGAAGATGCAAAAATGAGAATTAAAGCTTCTCAGAAACTTGAGGGGTAACTACCAATTTACTGATGTAATTCACATGAGAATCTTATATGCCTCTTTAAAACAACTATCTGTATCTATATAGAATGGGAATCTAGAGGAAAATAATTATGTACTTTGGGCTGGCTTGAAATAAGAAAATATCTCATTTTATTCCACCACAATCACTTTTAACAACAAACAAGAATATTTAAAAGATTTTACTATTTCATAAAATCATCACATCAAAATGGAATTAACTGTTAAAACATAAGATAATCTGTACTTTCAGTTCTTATCTAATTTATGGCATTTTTATTACACTATTCTAATGTTCTATCAAAATATATAATTTTCTTTTGAAGGATTGAAGGAAATGTTTCACTGTGTTTCCATAATATGTATTGATATACTTTAAAAAAATAGCTCTTCCTCACCCCTCTTTCATTTTGTTTCAGTGGGGAAATTTCTTACACATGCATAAATGGAAATTGAATTAACCTGTAGCCTGCCAAGGTCAGTTTTAAACATCATTATTCACTAAGCCGCACACATCACAAAATGGTTGTTTCATAAAATGTACGGTGCCATAAAACGGAAGAAATAAAGTTGGGATTTATTAATTTTCTCCACTTAGCTTTAAATTTAATTACTTTTGGACAAACACTGGTTATAGTATAAAGTGTAGAAACACTTGTATCCAACAAATCAACTAAGAGACTAAATCTTTCCCATTTACCAAAACCAGAAACATTAGAAATCTCCTAATTCTTCACGTTTTTGTGAGAAATAAAGAATGTAGGTAACTGGAGGAGGGAGAGGGAATCTGAGTTATTTTATGGTTGTAACCTACTCTTTCCATTCAAGAAAGCATTATTTCCTCCTGGAAGGAAGCAAATTTCATGCCTCGGGCTGGACATAAATCAAACAGAAATGCTATAGCATAGACTGTAATTTTATAAACTATCATGTTCTGGAAAATAGAGTTAAGCTGTAATCTATGATGCAGTTACCATCCCTCTAAGGAATAATTGAGTAATGGGCAAGCAGCTCTAAAGAGCTTTGGGTGTTGTGATCTTTTGGCACCTCTAGAAAATGACTAGGCACCTTCAGGTAAATGATTTGGGGGAAGTTTTCATACTGCCTTTTATAATACAAAGGTCACCTATAGTCAGGTTTCAGTAAATGCATGAACATCTCTTTTAGAACATGAACAGATTTTTAAGCTATTTAAAAAACAGCATTTTCTTCCAAATAATATTTACATTAACACCTGAAAAATTGTGAGGCATTTCTTCACAAGAGTTTACATTTAAAAAGAAAAAGAATATTTTCATTACAAGCTTCTAGAAAATAATTAATTTCTAATGAAATAGGATATACTGGTATATGTAAAATGTAGTAGAGTTTCTCAATATCGTATTTTAGAATAATACGTCTGATAGGTCACTGTGACTCAGCTCCCACAATACCGATGAACTGGGACAGTGAGATATTAAATAATGAGCTTTAGCATTTACTTTGCATTTTTCATATTCAAAGAATCATCAGCTCTCAACTGTCCAGTTGCTAATGGCTTATCGCTTTACTATTTGGTCCATTCTCTCTGCTGCCTATCTTCTGGATATTTCAGCAGTCATCAGGCACCTCCACCACAGGCTAGCCAGAGCAAAAGAGGGAGGAGACTTTCAAAACAGTTGATTTCATTTTCCATTCATTCCCAATATTTTTTTTTTAACAGACCAGTGGAGGATACTTTGAAATCATCACTTAAACTCAAATATTACATTAACTTCATCTGTTTCTTATCCACATTGTGTCACTTGAAATTACAAGTATTTTTCACTTTTGACAATTTGAGCACAGAATGTAGAGTCTTGAAGATAGGCTTTCATGTTTTGTGCAAAGCACACTACAATTTAAGAAAGGTTTAGCAAATTCTTGACTGTGTGTCATAATGTCTGTCAGATATTTTAATTACAAAATTAATACTTACGTGTTAAGCAGTCTAAAATAAAAGAACATTTAGGTCACAAAGTTTTTCATGCTTATGAACCACGCCACAATATGTCTGTATCTACCTCTATCTATCTATCTATCTATCTATCTATCCATCTATCTATCTATCTATCTATCTATCTATCTATCTATCTATCTATCTATCTATCATCTATTTATCGACTTATCTATCTCAGATGGGTGAGTGTATTTGCTGGATAAATTCCTAGAGCTGAAATTACTGAGACAAAAGTTATGAATATTTAAAATTCGCATAGATATTGTCAAGTTGTTCTAAACTAATTAACTTTCAAAATGTTACAAAATGTTTTCTGTAGTTGTTTTCTAACAAAACATAATGATGAAAATAAAAGCTAGAAGTGGTGACTATGTAGTAAATAAATGGAAAAATGAATGTTCAAGTAAATGAATTTTCATTTGTATCAGTTCAACTCATTAGAATAAAAGCATGTTGACATTATTAAAGGTTTTTCATACATATTCAAATACTTCTCTGTTCTCTCTCTTTCTCCATGTCTCTGTCTATCTTTTTCCCCCCTCTTGTATCCATATATGTGTCACAATTTAAATATATCACTATTAGTAAAGAATAAGGTTCTGAATGCTCAAAGTTCCAAACTTCATTTGACTCAACTAATATATAAAAATAAATTGTAATTTAATGACATCTACTAGATCATGTTGATTCTGTGGAAATGGACAGTAACAAAACATATTGTTTATATAATTTAGAAAAAAAATGATAAGATGGTGTAAATTTAATACACTGGCTAAGAAAAATGAGTAAATAATCCCTAATTCTAAATGTCATAATTTAATATTACCAATAATAATTAGTTTGTTCAACCATTTATTTGTTCAAACTTTTTTAAGTATCTGTGATGTAAGCATATGTTACATTATGTGAAATAACTCATACCATACTTATCTTCAAGAAGTACACATTTAAGAACATTTATATAAATATCTAAATTATAAAAAAAAATGTAACAGCATTTATTAAAGAATGGCCATAAACATTTGGGAGACTAGAAAGAAGAAGGTCAATGATTACTTTGATTTTTTAAATAAAATAGCTATATTGATTTTCAACATTCCAAACAGACCAAAACTAACGTATATATTAAAATCTCTAAAGATTTTATGTCTTTATTTTTCATTTCTAACTCTTTCTAATATCTCTAAGCTTGATCATTTCTAGCTTTTGATTTAAAGTGAGAGACCTAACATTCTTCCTTTCATTTGAACATTTAGAGGCCACTGAAGGGTTATTGGCCTAATTTCAATATTGTTGTGTCTCAGAGAACAGGGAGGCCCAAGGAGAGGTAGTTAGATGGGGAAGTGGCCCAGAGGCGTAGCAGGCAGAACACACACACTTATGAATTAAAGTCATCATCTGATATGAGCGTAGTTCATGGCTCCCTTCCAATTACAATACTAATACCAAAGGTCACTGATCACACATCACCGTAACAAATATCATAACAATGAAAAATTTGAAATATTGCAAGAATTACCAAAACGTTATACAGAGACAAAAAGTAGCAAATGCTGTTGCAAAAAATGACTCTGATAGACTTGCTCAATGCAGGGTTGCCACAAACTTTGAATTTAGTAAAAATGTAATATCTGTGTAGCACAGTAAAGTGCAATAAAATGATAGACGCCTGTTTATAGGAATATACACTTAGATTTATATATATATATATATATATATATATATATACACAAAAATAATTTGTACATCTAAGATTTGTGCACTTTACTTTGTATATGTTATGTCTAAAAAAAATTGACACCAGCAATATATTGCTTTTTTAAACAGAATCAGTAGGAAGGAGAAAAATCTAAAGAAAAGAGAAAAAGGTTTATTGAAAGTAAAGTACTTATTGAAATACAAACAATTAGCAAAGGCATACTTCTTAATTGTCAACATAATTGTCAAGTCTTGAAATCCACAGATATTTAATGATGAAAAATTATACTACGTTTATTAAATTTCATAATCATGGAAATCACTACATAACCAACTGCTTCCTAGGCAGCTGCTTCATTATGACATATGGTTTTTTTCTTTAAATGTCAAGTTATTTTGTGACTTTCTTTAGTTTGCACTGTTATTTTGTACAGAGCATTATAAATGGCGTAAGTTTCTTTTGTTTTGCTGCAGGTAGAAGCCAAACCTAAATTACACTTGCTTGTGCAGGTGTGGAAAGGAGAAAAGATGTTGTTAACTGGTGGTGTTGAGTTGTGGCAGGCTAGGGCGATAGGAGTAAAATGGTTCCCCTGTGTCACATTACTGGTTATATGAGGCTCCTAGAGCACTTTTATTGGAGCTCCCTAGTTTAACCATTAGCTCCAGTCTAATATAATCTTCAGCATGGGAAAGACTCATTTTTTAATACCAGCTTCAAATACAGTATGAGAGAAAGATAAAATAGCTTCATTCCTAATTTTAACTTGATTTTCTTGACTTCCACTAGTTTACAGCAGGTGTGATTGATAGTATGTAGGCTTCTCAGGATTGTAGACAAATTGAGATATTTCACACTGAAATACCCATTCAATTTTTAGATCTTTAGTTTAATCTTGTCCTAGGGAATAGACGCATACACACACACACACACACACACACACACACACACACACACACATTTTTATCACCATCATATCCTTTTCTGGCCCTTTACTTTGGTGGGCTTTTCCCTGTAAACTTTAAACTGCTTCAGTTTAATCCCCTTCAGTCTCTCATAAAGAACTTGTACTCTTTGAACTAACTTTAGATTCTGACAGGTATTTCCCCTGGTGATTTTTTTTTTTAAATTCAAGGATTGTTATTGGGATAGATATAGAACCTCGTTTTTATACGAGTTATAGTTCTTATGGTGTTAGAAGTAACTAATAGAACAACCCAAAATATATTGATTTCCATTAACATGTCCTTGTCCAGGATTACTGGTGAAATGGGATCTCACAGACAAATGTCATTGTGAATGGAAAGTGCAGTGGGGATGGAATGGAGAAGAATGACTACATTTTGTCCCATTGCTATATGCTGGGGCTTCATGGAGTTGCATGAAATATGAGCCAGATAAAAGGTTACACATTTAACTACAATACGTACACTTGGTTAGCTCCATTTAACTGTAAGAAGTTAAGTGAGTATTCTAGTAAAACCACAACTATAATATAAAACAAAACAAAACACAGTGGCCAGTAAGCTTCTTTCCATTCTCTCTATATATTGCACTGGTTTTCCTTGTGAATCCCTGTTACTTTAAAGCTATTTGAATTTCTCATTCCCAATATACTGTTTATGTCTTTCTGCTCTTCTATTTGCAACTTTTGTTTCTCTGTAATCCCCTCTATTTTCAATGTTTTATCTAGTTCTATTGTACTAATGATTCAAATATATACATTCCTTTCTCCTAAACTTCTGATAGGAATATCCAGATTTTTTCTAGACACATACAATTGAGGTATTTCATAAAAAACACACAAAAATTATATGGTAGTAATTTATTTGTCATTGTGCTAGGCACATATTTTATTTAATTATATATTCATAACAATTTTGTGGCCTATTATTGCCTTTTTTAATGAGAAAACAAGAGCAAATAAGGGAAGTAAATTTTCTTGGCCATAAAGCTAGTAAGTGGCGTATCTAGTCAGTATAACTCCACAAATAATACAGTCTGCAGCACTTTATTATGTCAGCTTCCAGAAAATTGTCCAAGCAGAGCACATCAGTGTCCATTCAAGGTTTGTTCCTGGTTTTGTACACATTAACTCATTAATGGAGTAACCGTCGTCCAAGATGCCAAATAACAAATCCTGATAGTCATTTTATTTTTTAAATTAAATTTATTGGCATGACATTGTTTAATAAAATTATATGAGTTTTAAGTGTACAACTCTATATATTATCTATATATTATCTATATATTACATTGTGTGTTCACCACCCAAAGTCAAATCTTCTTTAATCACCATATATTTGACCCCCTTTACCCTCTTCTAACACACTCTCCCTCTTTATCCTCTGGTAACCATTAAGCTGTTGTCTGTGTCTATGAATTTTTGTTTGTCTTGTAGTTTGTTACATTTAGCTTTCGGTCCCACATATGAGTGAAGTCATGTGGTTCTCAACTTTTTCTGTCTGACTTATTTTGCTTAGCATGATAATCTCAATATCCACACATGTTGTCACAAATGGCAGTATTTCATCTTTTCTTATGGCTGAGTAATATTCCATTGTTTATATATGTACCACATCATCTTTATCCAATCATGTATTGAAGGACACCTCAGTTGTTTCCATGTCTTGGCCACCGTGAATGATGCTGCAATAAAGACAGGGGTATATATAGCTTTATGGATAAATGGTTTCAGATTTTTTGGGATAGATACCCAGAAGAGGGATTGCTGGGTCATATGGTAATTCTATTCTTAATTTTTTGAGGAACCTCCATACTGTTTTCCATAGTGGCTGTACCAGTATACATGCCCACCAGATGTGTATGAGGATTCCTTTTTTCCCACAACCTCTTCAACACTTGTTATTGCATGTCTTGTTAATCATAGCCATTTTAACAGGTATGAGGTGGTATCTCATTGTGGTTTTGATTTGCATTTCCCTAATAGCTAGTGAAGTTGAGCATTTTTTCATATATATATATATATGTATATATATATGTATACATATATATATATACATATATATATATGCCATTTGTATATATGTATATATGTATATATAGGCCACTTCTTGGGAGAAGTGTCTGTTCATGTCCTCTGCCCATTTTTTAATTGGATTGTTTGTATTTTTGTTGTTGAGTTGTATGAATTATATATTTTAGACATTAGCCCCTTATTGGAGGTTTTGTTTGCAAATATCTTCTCCCATTCACTTGGTTGCCTCTTTGTTTTGTTTACGGTTTCTTTTGCTGTGCAGGAGCTTTTTGTTTGATATAGTCCCATTCATTTATTTTTGCTTTTACTTCTCTTGCCTTTGAGGTCATAAAATCCGCTCTGAACCCAAGTCCACAAGTTTAGTACCTATGCTTTCTTCTATGCAATTTATTGTTTCAGGTCTTATAATTATGACTTTGATCTATGTTGAGTTAATTGTGGTGTTGGAGACAGACAGAAGTCTAGTTTCATTCTTTTGCACATAGATTTCCAATTTTCCCAGCACCATTTATTGAAGAAGCTTTCTTTTGTCCATTGTATGTTTTTGGCTCCTTTGCTAAAAATTATTTGCCCATATACATGTGGGTTTATTTCTGTGTTCTCAGTTCTATTCCATTCACCTGTGTATCTGTTTCTCTGCAAATACCATATTGTTTTGATTATTGTTGCTTTGTAGTTTAATTTGAAGTCAGAGAGTGTGATCCCTCCAGCCTTGTTTTTTTCTCTCAGGATTCCTTTGGCTATTTGGGGTCTTTTGTGATTCCATACAAATCTGTTAATTTTTTTTGTTCTATTTCTTTAAATAATGCCATTGGGATTTTGATGGGGATTGCCTTAAAATTGTATATTGCATTGAGTAATATAGTCATTTTAACTATGATGATTATTCCAATACGTGAACACAAAATATCTTTTCATTTCTTTTTTCTTCAATTTCTTTTAATAATGTCTTGTATTTTTCAGTGTAAGGTCTATCACATCTTTTGGTAAGTCTATTCCTATGTATTGTGTTATTGTTGCAATTGCAAAAGGAATTGATTTTTTATTTCTTTATATGAAATTTCATTGTTAATATGTAGAAACACAATTGTACATTGATTTTGTATCCTGAAGCTTTATAATGTTTGTTTATTGTTTCTAATAGTTTTTGGGTTGAGTCTTTAGGGTTTTCTATATAAAGAATCATGTCATCTGCAAAAGGCAAAAATTTGACTTTATTCCCAATTTGAATACCTTTTGTGTCTTTCTCTTGCCTGATTGCTCTGGTTAGGACTTCCAATACCATGTTGAATAACAATGGTGAGAGGGCACATCGTTTTCTTGATCCTGATCTTAGAGGAAAAGCTTTCAGGTTTTCACCACTAAGTATGATAATAGCTGAGGATTTGTCATATATGGCCTTTATTATGTTGAGGTACTTTACTTTTGTACTCATTTTATTAAGTGTTTTAATCATAAGTGGATGTTGTATCTTGTCAAGTGCTTTTTTTTCACCTATTAACATGATCATATGATTTTTATCCTTTATTTTGTTTATGTGTTGCATCACATTGATGGATTTGTGTATGTTGAACCATCCTTGTGCTCCTTGAATGAATCCCACTTGATCGTGATGTGTAAACTTTTTAACGTATTGTATTCGATTTTCTAGTATTCTGCTTAGGATTTTTGCATTTATATTCATCAGAGATATTGGTCTGTAGGTTTTTTGTTTTGTTTTGTTTTATTTTATTTTATTTTTTTTATTTTATTATTATTATCATTATCATTATCATTATTATTATTATTATTATTGTGTGTGTGTGTGTTATTTTTACCAGGTTTTGATTTCAGTGTAATGTTCTCATTATATGAGTTGGGAAGAATTGCCTCTTCTTTAATTTTTTGGAAGAGTTTGGGGACAGGTATTAAATCATCTTTAACTGTTTGGTAGAATTCACTAGTGAAGCCATCCATCTGGTCCTGGACTTTTGCTTTTGGGAACTTTTGGATGATTGTTTCAATTTTCTTGCTGTTGATCTATTTAGATTTTTCAATTCTTTGTGATTCAGTCTAGGAAAATTATATATTTCTAAGAACTTGTCCATTTCTTCTAGGTTATTAAATTTGGTGGCATATACTCTTTCACATTATTTTTTATATAATCCTTTGTATGTCTGTGATATCCATCATAACTTCACTTTCATTTCTGCTTTTGCTTATTTGTGTCTTTTCTCTTGTTTTTTTAGTGAGTCTAGCCAGGGGTTTGTCAATTTTATTAATCTCTTCAAAGAACCAGCTGTTTGTTGCATTAATTTTTTTCTATTGTCTTTCTGTTCTCTATTTCATTTAGTTCTGCTCGATTTTTTTTATTATTTCCTACTTTCTGCTGACTTTGGGTTACATTTGTTCTTTTTCTAGTTCCTTACAATATAAGGTTAGGTTGTTTATTTGTTTTGGGTTTTTTTTTCCTTGTTTCTTAAGATAAGTTTATACTGATACAAAGTTGCCTTCTTATTATTGCTTTTGCAGCACCCCAATAATATTGACATGTTATATTTTCATTCTCATTTGTTTCTATGTATCTTTTCATCTCTCCTTTTGTTTCTCTTTTGACCCAGTTTTTCTTTAGTAGTGTGTTGTTTGATCTCCACATATTAGTTTATTTTCATAGTTGATCTCTAATTTCATAGCACTGTGGTTGAAAAATATGCTTGTTATGATTTCAATCCTTTTAAATTTGTTGAAGCTAGTTTTGTGTCCCAACATATGGTTTATTCTTGAGAATGTCCCATGTGCACTGTAGAAGAATGTGTAATCTGTTGTTCTGGGATGTAATGCTCTGTAAATGTGAATTATGTCTATTTGGTCTAATGTGTCATTTAACGCTATTTCCTTATTGATTTTCTCTTTCAATGATCTATCCATAGTTGTCAATGGAGTATTCAGTTCCCCTACTACAGTTGTGTTTTTGTCAGTTTCTCTCTTTACTTCTATTAGTAGTTGTTTTGAATATTTTGGCTCTCCGATTGGGAGCATGCATGTTGATGTGTTATGTCTTCCTGCAGTATTGTCCCTTGTATCATTATAAAATGTCCATATTTGTCTCTTGTTACCATGTTTATCTTGAAGTCTGTTTCATCAGATGTCAGCATGGCTACACATGCTTTCCTCTGGATCCCATTTGCTTGGAGTATCATTTTCCACCCTTTCACTTTGAGTCTATATTTGTCCTTGTGGCTAAGATGTATCTCTTGAAGGCAGCATATGGTTGGGTTTTGTTTTGTGATACAGTCTGCTCTGTGGCTTTTTATTGGTGAATTCACTCCATTTACATTTAGGATGATTATTGATATATGAGGATTTCCTATAGCTATTTTATCTTTTGTTTTCTGATAGCTCAGTGTCTCCATTGTTTCTTTGCCCTTGTGTTTCCCCCTGTTATTTTAATTGGATGGTATTCTATAATTTTCCCCTTTGTTTGCTTGTTTGTTTATTTATTTATTTATTATTTTTATGTCATGCATCTCAGTTCTATTTTTTTAGTGTTTATCATTAAGTTTATATAAAATAGAGTTTCATATATATATACAGTAGTCCTTTTTCTTCTTCATGCATCTTATGTCCATTCCTCTTTGCAAATTTGAACTTTTACCCCCTTCCCTTTTATGTGTTTGTTGTCACAAATTTTCCTTTTTTATACTGAGTTCAATTCTGAGGTGCAGTAGCAATTGTTTTCTTCTCTCTCTCTTTTTTATATTTTTTATCTTATTTACCCTTTGTGTTATGTTTAACATTATAGTCCTTATTCTGTGTAGGGCTTGCCATTTCTTGCTTCTGTCTGTCTGTTAGTAATTTTACTCACAGTTTTGTATTCTTTTGTCTTTTCTTTTTTTCTTTTTCTTTTTTTTTCAGGTAGAATAACCCCTTCAGTATTTCCTGTTAATGTAGGCCTTGTGATGGAAAATTACCTCAACTTCTGTATGTCTGGAAAAGTCTTTATTACTCCTTCATATCTGAAGGGTAACTTTGTGGAATATATTATTCTTAGCTAGTAATTTTTCTTTCTCAATAGTTTGAGTATTTGACTTTACTACCTCCCAGCTTGTAGAGTTTCTAATGAAAATTTTGATGATAACCTAATGGGCTTTTCATTATAAGTTACCATCTTCTTTTCCCTAGCTACCTTGAAAATTACTTTTTTGTCATTAATTTTTGACAGTTTTAATATAATGTGCCTTGGATAAGGCATTTTTGGATTGAGGTAATTAGGTGTCCTGTTTGCTTTTTGGAAGTTATTATCAATTATTTGTTTGAATAGACTGTCTCTTCCTTTCTACATCTCTTCTCTTTCATATATACCCATTATTCTTATATTGCTTTTTCTGAGGTAATCAGATAGGTCTTATAGAATTCTTTCATTTCTTTCAACTCTCAGGTCTCTCTCTTCTTCCATCTGCATCATTTCCATATTTCTATCTTTGATGTCACTCATTCTTTCCTCCATCTGGTCAGCTCTATTTCTTAAGCTCACTATTTCATTCTTCATCTCTTTTATTGAGTTCTTCAGCTCTAGAATTTCTATTTGGTTCTTTTTTTAAAGTTTTAAACGCTTTGCTAAAGTATTCCTTTTTTTTTCTCATTGATTTCATTTCTGAGTTCATTAAAATGCCTATCTGAGTTTTCTTGCATTTTGTTGAGTTTTTTCAGAACTGCAATCTTGGTTTCTCTATCATTGAAGTTAAAAGTTCCCATTTTTAAGTTTTTAAGTTTATTTTCTGGAGATTTTTCATTTTCTTTCTGAGCTGCCTTGTTACCTCTTTTGTTCATGATATTTGATGGATTTTTTTCTCTGCCTAGGCATTTATGGCAGTGCAATCTACAGCAGGTTGATAAAAAGAGGTCTTTCTTTTGAGTTTTAGTAGGTGGTGCTGGAGAGTTTCATCTTTCTCTTAAACTGTTCCAGCTTCTTGGATCTCTGTTGGGCGGTGGAAAATGCCTTGTATTCCCTGGGGAGGTGGGTGTCTCCTCTGTGACTATGTCACCTTGATCTCAGGGCATGACCCTTGTGGGATAATAAGTTGGGAGATGGGTTCCAAGCCCCTGAAATCCCAGTGATGCCTCTGGAGCCAAATGCAGTGTTATATTGTCTGAGCTATCCCAAGTGCTCCCATGGTATAAGCTGCAAAGGGTTACAGTGGGGTACGCTGGGAGAGTCCTCTGGTACTGTTTGTGACTTTGTTCTTCTCCCAGTAATAGCAACTGCCAGACGTCAGCTGCCTCACCTCTGTGTCTCTCTTGTCACTAGGATTAGCTGCAGTGTGCATATGCCACATAGGAACTATCTATCCAGTTTTCAGGGCTGTAGATGTTCTGCTTTGTAACTCCATACTCACTACAACAGTTTTTGTTGTTGTTGTTGTTGTTGTTGTTGTTGTTGTTTCTGGCCCCCACTGCCTGCTCTGGGAGAGTGAGGGGAGGTGAGCTCTGGGAGGGTAGAGAGAGGGAGCCAGGCTCTGTGGCTTTGTTGTCTGCCTAGCATTGACTGCTAGAACCACAGGTGTCAAACTTTTGTATTCGGTCTCTGCCCCAACTGCTGGGTTTAGCCATATTATATGCTAATTACTTAACAGGAACGGTCAGGGCCACAGAGAGTGCCCTGCAGCCTAAACCCTTTCCTCCTTTGAGACACTCAGTGAGCTCTGGGCTGTGTACATCTCTACTTTTCTCCCTTCTCTCCTCCCCTGTTCACAATAATTCACCCACAGTCAGAAGCTTCAACGCATTGATCTGTCAGATGTGTTTGTATGTTGCTCAGGGAATTCTTGGTTGAATTAGAGCTATTCAAGTTGTTGTAACTTCAAGGGGAGAGATCAAGGGGATGCCTCACACCACCATGTGTCTGATGTTACTCCCTGAAAGTCACTTTAGACTACTTTCTTTTCCTCACTCCTTATATCCAGTCAAGCATCATGTCTTACTATAATAGTTTGTGGTGTGTAGTGTTTTAAAGCTTGTTTTTCTCTCCATTCCCATTTCCCTAAATTAATCCCTCATCATCTTAAGCATAACTAGTGCAGTAACCCTGTAACCATCCTTGACCTCCTCAAATCTTCCAGCAAACAGTCACCAGAATGATCTACATAAAATGCAAAGTGGACCATATATTTGCCTTTAAAAGTATTTTACTAGATCTTACATTATGTATGAGATAAAAACCACGTCCCATACCATGGCATCTTACACTCACCATTACATAGCTTTCCCTATTTTTCTTTACCACCAGGTCTTGTCTCACAATACTGTACACAGTATTTAGTTTCATATAGTACTAACTACATACAGACTGGCATACATTTCTTCATATTTTACTTTTTCTTTCACTCAATAAATACTTTCTGTGCATCTAATATATGGCAGGCACATGTCAGTGCTTGAAATGTATCAGCAATTATAACTGCGGCATGGATGGATAAGTAGAGTATTCCAAGGTATTGCCTTAAGAGAAGGAGAATCTGTTAGTCCAAGAATAAAGGCTGTTTTTGACCTGATAAAATAGATTAAAAGCAAGCCTTGGGAAGATTAAACTTTTTTTCTAAATAACTGCATTTCAGGAATATACCAAAATAATTTTAAGAAAATAATGATGATGATGATGATGATGATGATGATGATGATGATAAATACAAGACCAAATAAACTACATTTCACAATATCTAGCATCCAGTAAAAAATTACCAGGATACAAAGCAGGAATTCTATAACAAAGAGAGAAATCAGTTAATAGAAACAAACCCAGAAATTACACAGATGCTAGAATTAATAGAAAATGATATTAAAGCAGGTATTATAAATACACTCTATGTATTTCAGGAGGTAGGAAAAATCAAGATTATAATAGAGTTGGAGATGTAAAAATTACTCAAGAGGAACTTCTAGAGATAAAACCTAAAATGCTGAATATAAAAATACTCTAGACTAGGATTAACAGCAGATTTATACTGCATAAGAAATGTTAGTAAACTAAAGGCATACACTAGAAACTTTCCAAAATAAAATACAAGGTTAAAAAAAAAAAAAAGTAGAGTTAGTGAGTTTTTCAGCTATGTCAAGTAGACTAATGTAGGTGTAACTAGAGTCTCAGGAAGCAAGAGTCAAGGGGCAACTTCTGAAGATATGTGCCCCCCACATTTCCAATTTGATTAAATTTGAAGCAATTTCCTTTTTGTGATATTTGCTGCCAGTGCAATACCAGGTTGATTTGCTTTTAATTTTTTAAAATATTATTTTAAATTTTTATGGATTTTTGCTTTAAATTTTTGTATAAAAGTTTCATAATTCCAATGTTAAATTTTTGAAGCAAGGAATATTCAGAGAATCTACCTTCTAACCTTGTTACAACAAACTGTTTTTCTCCATCTCCAACTACAGCGTTTTAAGATGTTATAAACTATGGTCATATAAGCAAATATATATGTAGGGGTGTGTGTGTGTGTGTGTGTGTGTGTGTACCTTTGGAGGAATATGGAGATGTATTTGTATCCATTCTTTATAGATAATGCTATATACTTTTTTTCACCTTTGCTTTACGCTTAACAATTTATTTTTGAGAACATTCTGTATTAGTTTAGGGACAAATCCTTAATTTCTTTTTATGGCCACCAAGCGTAGTGTTCTATTGTTTATCACACTGGTCTTCTTATAGATAAGAATGTGGATGACTTCTGTCTTTAGGTATTATAAACAATGTTGTTGCAATGAATAGCCTTACATACATATTTTCATATATTCCTCACCACTTATGTTACTTATTTTCTCCGTTTTATTTTATTTACTTAAAAAATCACATAAATGTCAGTTAAATCAAGTCGATATAGTGAGTACCTACTATATATCCAGATGTATGTGACAGACTTATGACTTGAAATTTACACTATAAATGAAAATTATATAAGCATTTATTCCCACAAAGCTATCAAAACTTTTTATATTATTGTTCCTGGTACATGCTTATTTATTTTTAATCTTCTCTGGTAAGAGGTGATTTACCTGTTGAGAAAACTCAAGAAGTCAATGCTTGCGTTGACTATGTTTTCATTTTGGTAAGCTACTATTGCTCCTCACATGATGAAGTTAATTAAGAAGGAGAGAGAGACAGAAGAATGGAGGGAAAGAAAGATAGAAGAAATGTATATTTGTTCATTATATATACAACTTTAAAAGTTTATGGGATTTTAAAAGTAGTTTCTCTACTATGTATAAACTAATATTTATAAAGTGCTTTATCATACATAAAATACTTTTATATGTTATTAATTGATTTGAATTGTATAAAAATCTTATAATTCAATACATTTGGTACTACTCTCCTAAAATACAAGGAATCTGAGCTCAGGGAGGTTAAGTAATTTAACCAACATGACATACCCATTTAATTTAGTTTCTTGAATCCTGACCTGGTAATGTTCTTCACATATTATAATCAAAGGAGATGACTGTACTCTGGGAAAATTTTTTCTTTTTACTTATCCCAATATCTTTTGGTGTCAAAGTGATGAGTAAAGTGGAGATTTTAAACTTACAAATTTATTTTTATAGTTCATTTACATCCTGCTTTGAAGAATTAATAATGGGAAAACATCATCAGAAATAAAAATCTAAATTTATGGAGATACTTCTTACTTCTATGCTTATGATGAAAACAAAAAAATGGGGAAAAAGTCTAAGTACCATTCAAAATTGTTTATTAAATTATGACATACCAACATGATGTAATATGCATAGATAATAGTGACTGCCTATTTTTCTGCTCCGTTCTACAGGGAAAGGCTTTTAAGCACAGTGCCACACTTGATAGTAAGTACATCAGCTTCAGACGTTTTCTGGTTTTTGTTTTAGGCCGGGGTGCTGTTGGGCAGATAGACAATTTTATGTTTCTAGGATCTGACAATCCACAAACTTGATAATTAAAAAAGAACAGCAATTAAAAAAAAAAAAAAGAAATTTAGAGATGAATGCAGGGAAAAAAAATCTACATTCTGTCTTCATTTCTTCATGTTTCTTCCTTGGACTCCAAATAAAAACTTCCTACAAAATGTCTGCTTTTTCACAGGAGTGCCGGGAAAGGAATGTATGCCCCTTTTTCAACACTCCCTTCCATTCCATTCCTTGGAGAAGAATGACATTGGGAACAGTGCTTGTCTGACATTTATTAAAATGTTCTTTCCTTAAAAGAAACTTAGTGTTGTATCTTAAGCCTATTCTTCAGACTGTGTCTTTTTTTGCCTTTTGGCAAGCTTTGTAATGTTTGATGAACGCCAAAAAGCATGTTGTATTGGATAACAGGAACTAAGGAAAATAGGCCTTTAGAATGACGATTTATGTTGCTAGTAGTTGGCTATATTTAATGTTTATTGTAGCTAGAGGCAAAGGTTTAAAATTCTTCTAGTGTCCTTGTTTATCTCTCTCCTCCCCCCCTTAACTTTAGATCTTCCTTTCTCTGGTACTGCAGCTCAGAAAGAGACTGTACGTTATAGCTCATACAGTCCTGCCGCTGTAGTTCACTGCTGTTATTCTAGAGCTTCCTTAGGATGGAAGTGATGGGAGCATTCTGTAATCTTCCAATTAAGAATTTAAGTTAGCCTATGTATCGGGGCTATGACCTTCATAAGTGTTTCAGACTTTTCCCCATAGGTATAACATTTTCTTCCTGTTGCCTACCCTGGCATCAGCATTCCTGATCAATTGCCTTGAAGCCCTGCCCCCTGTTAACTATTTTCTTCTTCTTAGATGAGGAAAAAAGCCTGCAGGAACTGGAGTGGGAAGGAATTATATTCCTTCTGCTGGATAAGGTTTCTGAATTGTGCTGTAGCAGAGGTCCTTTGTTGAAGATAAGACTAGGACTGATTCACAAAGGGTCCAAAGGGTCATTGATTTTTAATTTGTTGAGCTGTTTCTTACTAAAACAATAGGAGCAATGATTTCTATGGTCGTTATAATGGAAGACACTTAAGCCCCTTCCCACTATTTTTAAGCAGAAGCATTAACTTTACTTAAATTTAAAAACATAAAAATAAAAAATAAAAATAAATAAATAAATAAATAAATAAATAAATAAAAACATAAAAATAGAAGTTGAATTGAGGAATTTATTAGCTTTATTAAGATAAGAAAATATTATGAAAAACATTTTACTATTAGAGTGATTATTATATACAATGTATTCCTTCTTCGTATCATATAATTGACTACTTATTTGAGAAACTTAGGAAAGTAATATTTATAGTTCATCCCAGTTGGCCAATTATTCCCCAATATTTTTGTTGCTTCTTATGTACCTTTCATTTTGACAGTGTTTTCATATATTTTTGTATTCCTTTTCTGATTTCTGCCATTGTGTTATTTATCTCCTTCTGTAGCTTATAATTTCTTCTTTGAGCCTATTTCTGGAAATATCATACCGTTGCCAACTTCTTTGATTCTATGACAAAATAATCATTTACATTTTTCCACAATACCCTTAAGAATTCCTCTTTTGATATATGTTCTTTATATGTCTTTGTTCTTCCTTCTCATCATAGATGAGAAATGGGCTTAGAAATGCCCATTTCTAAGCACAGCTTCTTTTTTTGATTTTTTTCAGATTAGTACTCATCTTTGAAAGGTGCTAGGTACATGTCTGAGAAAAATGGGTGTGGGAAAGAGGGCGATAGAGTAATCTGCAGTATTGATATCAGCTTGATGGCTCTTGCCAAATTTATCATTTTGTTTGCCCAGGGAGAAAGTCTCTTCCAAAGCTTGTGGCATTAAGGGTGTCAGCATGGCTTATAGGTAAGTGCTTTAGTTTAGTTTTGCTGGCATGCTGAGTTCCAGCTGCCTGCTGCTTGAAAAAGTAAAAAATTGAAAGAAAGGTTGGTGGAAGTAAAAGCAGGTTTATTCATAATGTCAATATTCTGGAAGGATTGGTGGGCTCCTGTCTAAAGGACATGTCCTCATTTCTAGAATGGTCAAAAGGTTTTATAGATACACAAGAAGAAGCAGAAGAGGAAGTTAAGAGTTAGTCATGCGACTCATCCTGGAGAACATCTCTTGGGGTCCAGTTTGTTCCATAATGAATGGTTGTCTTGAACCCAGTCTTATGAGTGATTCATATGTCATGTGATGGAGAGTCACTGTCCAGAATTGCAGCTGGAGGGCTAACTCAGTTTCTTGCAACTTAGTGTTCTGCTGATTAGCTAGATTAATAAGGTATGCATGTAGCCTTGGGAAAGCAGAGCAATTAAATCAGGCAGTGAGGGAGAGAAACAAGGAGAAAAGAGCTGACTGGCAAATTATAAGGTGAATTAAGCTATAGGCTAAGTTACTGATTTCTTAAGTTTCTCCCTATAGTTTCTCTTTATTATTTTCACTGCCTGTCTTGCCTTATTCTATGATATTTACTGCTCTCAACTTCCTTTGGCTAAGGAGCTACATTATGGAAAAGTAAATGGCTTGACAGCACAATTTAATTGTTCAACTCCACTTCCATCAGAGTTCTAAATAGTCAAACTAAGTCACTAGAGTGAAGAGTTGCACTTCTGCCTTGGCTCACCCAACCTCAGTTCTCTTCATTCTAATAAAATAATCCATAGAGATATTCTGTCCTAACTGCCAATCATAATATTAAGAAAACTATTTCCAACTGGGGTGAGAGGAAGCTGCTGCAGTTTCCTCCTTTGCTTGGGCAATATTTCCCAGCATCTGGCAGAATATCATTCATAGATTCTGATTGGAGTGATGGCCTCATTATTATTATTGTCATTTTCTTGTTGCTATTTTGATGAGTTAGAGGGAGGAGAGTAGACCAGTGGGCTAAAAGTGTCATTTTCTGACCTCAGAAATAATTTTACTTTACCACTAAAATAACCAGGGAAAAAAACAAGAACACAGAGAATACCATTCCTGTTTTTCTTTATTATACTTAAGAATTTTCTGAATGGGCACCAATAAGAGTTTTGGCTCTGCAGTGGGCTATGAAATGTTTTGGGAAATTTGGGGGTTAATTACATGTGTTTGTGTCAGATTGGAAATTAGCAGCAAGAAACTTTTGGGGATAGGAGTTTCATCTCTAAAAATTGCTCTGTGCAGATCTCAATGAGAGAATCACCCAGAATGGGGAAACAAAGAAACATGTCCCAAATAAAAGAACAGAAGAAACCTCCACAAGTGGAACCAAATGAAATAGAGGTAACCAACCTATCAGAGACAGAGTTCAGAACACTGGTGATAAGAATGTTTAAGGAGCTTAGAGACAACATAAAGAAGGATGTAGAAATCATAATGAACAACCAGTTAGAACTAAAGAACACAATTACAGATATAAAGAACTCACTTGAAGGAATTAACAGCAGGTTAGATGAAGCAGAGGGTCGAATCAGCGACTTAGAAGACAAGTTAGCAGAGATCACCCAAACAGAACAACAGAAAGAAAAAAGAATAAAAAAAACAATGAAGATGGTTTAAGAGATTCTGGGATAACATCAAGCGCAACAACATGCACATCATAGGAATACCAGAAGGCAAAGAGAGGAAGCAAGGGATTGAGAACATATTTGAAGTAATATTGTCCGAAAACTTCCCTAACCTGATGACGGAAACCAACATACAAGCCCAGGAAGTGCAGAGAGTTCCAAACAGGATAAACCCAAACAGGTCCACACCAAGACACATTGTAGTTAAAATGGCAAAGCTTAAAGACAAAGAGAGAATCCTAAAAGCAGCAAGGGAAAGACAGAGGGTTGCATACAAGGGAACTCCTATAAGACTATCAAATGACTTTTCTACAGAAACACTGAAGGCCAGGAGGGAGTGGCAGGAGATGCTCAAAGTGATGGAAAACAAAGGCATACAACCTAGATTGCTTTATCCAGCAAGGCTATCATTTAAAGTTGATGAAGAGATAAAGAGCTTCCCGGAAAAGAATAAGCTAAAGGAATTTATTACCACCAAGCCAGCATTGCAAGAAATACTAAAAGGACTTCTGTAAATAAAAGAAAGATGAAAACAATCTAACTACAAATTTAAAAATGGCAATAACTATGTACTTATCAATAATCACTTTAAATGTAAATGGATTAAATGCTCCAATCAAGAGACATAGGGTGGCTGAGTGGATAAGAAAGCAAGACCCTTGTATATGCTGTATACAAGAGACTCATCTCAGATCAAAAACACACACAGGTTGAAAGTGAAGGGTTGGAGTAAGATATTTCATGCAAATGGAAATGAGGAAAAAGCTGGAGTTTCAATACTTATATCTGACAAAATAGACTTTAAAATGAAGAACATATTAAAAGATAAAGATGGGCACTATATAATAATAAAGAAATTGATCCGACAAGAGGACATAACCCTAGTAAACATCTATGCACCCAACATAGGAGCACCTAAATATATAAAACAAATATTGACTGACATAAAGACAGAGATCAACAGTTACACTATAATAGTAGGGGACTTCAACACACCTCTGACAACAAGGCACAGGTCTTGTAGACAGAAAATCAATATGGAAACAACAGTCTTAAATGATACATTCGACCACTTGGATTTAATTGATATTTTCAGAACATTTCACCCCAGTGCTGCAAAATACATGTTCTTCTCAATTTCACATGGAATATTTTCCAAATTAAACCATATGTTAGGCCACAAAACAAGTCTTGATAAATTTAAGAAAATTGAAATCATACCAATTGTCTTCTCTGACCACAGTGCTATGAAATTAGAAATGAACTACAGGAAAAAAAAACTGGAAGACACACCAATTCATGGAGACTGAATAACATGTTACTAAATAATGAATGGGTCAAGCTGGAGATCAAAGAAGAAATCAAAAGATATCTTGAGACAAACGAAAATGAAGCCACGACGACCCCAAATCTATGGGATGCCGCAAAAGCAGTCCTAAGAGGGAAATTCATAGCATTGCAGGCCTACCTAAAGAAACAAAAAACATTGCTAATCAACAGTTTAACTTCACAATTAAGGGATCTGGAAAAAGAACAGCAAAATCATCCCAAAGGGAAGGAAGATAATAAAGATCAGAGCGGAAATAAATGAAATACAAATCAGAAAAACAATACAAAAGATCAATGAATCCAAGAGTTGGTTCTTAGAGAAGATAAACAAAATTGACAAACCTTTAGCCAGACTCATTAAAAAAAAGAGAGGACCCAAATTAATAATATCAGAAATGAAAGAGGAGAAGTGACAACACACACTGCAGAAATACAAAAATATTTAAGAAATTACTATGAGCAACTATGCCAACAAATTTGACAATCTGGAAGAAATGGACAATTTTCTAGAGGCCTACAACCTTCCAAGGCTAACTCAAAAAGAAACAGAAAATCTGAATAGACTGATTACCACCAGGGAAATTGAATCAGTAATCAACAATCTCCCAACAAACAAAAGCCCTGGACCAGATGGCTTTACAGGTGAATTTTACAAAACGTTCAAAAAAGAATTATCACCTATTCTCCTCAAGCTCCTCCAAAAAATCCAGAAGGATGGAACACTCCCAAACACTTTTTACGAAGCCACTATCACCCTGATTCCAAAATCAGACAAAGACACCACACAAAAAAGAACTACAGGCCGATATCACTAATGAACATAGATGCAAAAATCCTCAACCAAATATTAGCGAACAGAATTCAGCAATACATTAAAAAGATCATACACCATGATCAAGTGGGATTCATCCCTGGTATGCAAGGGTGGTTCAACATCCACAAATCAATTAATGTGATACCATATTAACAAAATAAAACATGAAAATCACATGATCATATCAATAGATACAGAAAAAGCATTTGGTAAAATCCAGCAGCCATTTATGATAAAAACCCATAAGAAAATGGGAATAGAGTGATCATATCTCAACATAATAAAGGTCATATATGATAAACCCACACCTAACATCATACTCAATGGGGAAAAGCTAAAACCATTCCCCCTAAGATCAGGAACAAGGCAAGGTTGCCCACTTTCTCCACTTCTATTCAACATAGTGCTGGAAGTTCTAGCCACAGCAATCAGACTAGAAAAAGAAATAAAAGGCATCCAAATTGGCAAGGAGGAAGTAAAATTTTCATTATATGCAGATGATATGATACTATATATAGAGAACCCTAAAGACTCCACCAAGAAACTATTAGAGCTGATAGATGAATTTAGTAAAGTAGCAGGATACAAAATTAATATTCAGAATCAGTTGCATTTGTATATACCAATAATAAACATCAGAAGGAGAAATTTAAAAAGCAATCCCATTTACAATTGCTCCAAAGACTATAAAATACCTGGGTATAAATTTAACCAGAGAAGTAAAAGATCTGTACTCAGAAAATTATAAGACACTGAAGAAAGAAATGAAAGAAGATACAAATAGATGGAAACACATACCATGTTCATGGATAGGAAGAATTGATATAGTTAAAATGTCCATACTGCCTAAGGCAATATACATATTCAACGCAATTCCTATCAAACTACCAACGACGTTTTTCATAGAAATAGAACATATAATCCTAAAATTTATAGGGACCATAAAAGACCCCGGATAGCCTCAGCAATCTTGAGAAATAAGAACAAAGCGGGAGGTCTCAAAATACCTGACTTCAAATTATACTACAAGGCTACAGTAATCAAAGCAGCATGGTACTGGCATAAAAACAGACACATAGATCAATGGAACAGAATAGAGAGTCCAGAAATAAATCCATGCTTATATGGCCATTTAATCTATGACAATGGAAGCAAGAATGTATGCTGGGGTAAAGACAGTCTATTCAATAAATGGTACTGGGAAACCCGGACAGACACATGCAAAAAAAAATGAAGCTGGACCACCTCCTTACACCATATACAAAAATAAATTCAAAATGTCTTAAATACTTAAAGGTAAGATCTGAAACCATAAAATACCTAGAAGAAAATACAGGAAGAAACTTCACAGACATTACCCGGTGTAAGATTTTTACTGACATATCCCCAATAAACATGTGGGATTACATCAAACTAAAAAGTTTTTTCACAGCAAAGGAAACCATCAATAAAACAACAAGGGATTCTAATGAATGGGAAAAGGTAGTTGCCAATGATATATCTGATAAGGGGTTAATATCACAAATTTATAAAAAACTCACTCAACTCAACTCCAAAAAAACCCAAAAACAACCCAATTAAAATATGGGCAGAGAACATGAAGAGACATTTTTCTAAAAAGGACATACAGATGGCAAACAGACATATGAAGAAATGCTCAACCTCACTAACCATCAGAGAAATGCAAATTAAAACCACAATGAGATACCACCTCTCTCCAGTCAAAATGGCTATCATCAATAAATCAACAAACAACAAGTGCTGGCGCGGATGTAGAGAAAAGGGAATACTTGTGCACTGTTGGTGGGATTGCAGATTGGTGCAGCCACTATGGAAAACAGCATGGAGGTATCTCAAAAATGTGAAAATGGAACTACCTTATAATCCAGCAGTTCCATTCCTAGGTATCTATCCGGAGAAATCCAAAACTCCAATTCAAAAATCTGTATGCACTCCTATGTTTATTGCAGCACTATACACAATAGCCAAGACATGGAAACAATCGAAATGCCCATCGGTAGATGACTGGATTAAGAAACTGTGGTACATTTATGCAATGGAGTATTACACAGCCATAAAGAAGAAAAAAATCTTACCATTTGCAACAACATGGATGGACCTAGAGAACATTATGTTAAGTGAAATAAGTCAGACAGAGAATGACAAATACCATATGATCTCACTTATATGTGGAATCTAAAGAAAAAAATAAGTGAATGAACTAATCAGAAACAGTTTTGGAGACAAAGAGGAAAAACTGAGGGTTGTTAGATGGGCAGGGGGGTGGGGATAAGGGGGAAGATGAGGGGATTAGGAAACAGTCGGTAACCACAAGATGGCCATGGGGTTTTGAAAATTAATTTAGGGAACGTAATCAATAATGTTGTAAAGATTTTGTAGGGTATCTGATGGACACGTGTCCCATTTGGGAGACCACCTCAGGGATGATGTAGATGCCTGATCACTGCACTGTACACCTGAAGCTGAACAATAATGAATATGAACTATAATTTTACATACATACATATATGTATGTATATACTTACAAGAAGCAGAGTATAGCATTAGGAATAGAGACAGTGGAAATATAATGGCTCTGTGCGATGTCAGAGAAATAGTGGATGGGGGCGAGGGGTTCACACAGTGTGAGGGATATAAATGATAAACGTCTAAGTATTACTTTGTCTTGTGCACCTGAAACTAATTAAATAAATAAATAAATAAATAAATAAATACATAAATAAATAAAAATGGTGCTGGCAGAATTGGAAAGCCACGTGCAAAAGAATGAAAATGGACTGCTATCTGTTACCATGTACCAAAATTAATTCAAAATGGATCAAAGACCTAAGCATAAGACCTGAAACAATTAACTGCATAGAAGAAAACATAGGTACTAAACTTATGGACCTTGGGTTCAAAGAGCATTTTATGAATTTGTCTCCAAAGGCAAGGGAAGTAAAAGCTAAAATAAATGAATGGGATTAAATCAAACTTAAAAGCTTTTTCACAGCAAAAGAAACCATCGATGAAATAAAGAGGCAACCAAGTGAATGGGAGAAGATTTTTGCAAATAGTTTCTCTGATAAGGGGCTAATATCCAAAATGTACAAAGAACTCATGCAACTCAACAACAAAAACACAAGCAACCTAATTGGAAAATGGGCAGAGGATCTGAAGAGACATTTCTCCAAAGAGGACTTACAAGTGGCAAATAGATATAGGAAAAAATGCTCAACATCACTAATCATCAGAGAAATGCAAATAAAAACCAAAATGAGATATCACCTCACCCCAGTTAGAATGGCTATCATCAACAAGACAAATAGTAACAAGGGTTGGAGAAGCTGTGGAGAAAAAGGAACCCTCATACACTGTTGGTGGGAATGCAGACTGGTGCAGCCTCTATGGAAGGCAGCGTGGAGGTTCCTCAAAAAATTGCGAATAGAATTAGCATAATACCCAGCAATCCCTCTCCTGTGGTCTACCCCCAAAATCTGAAAACATTTATGCATAAAGACAAGTGTGCTCCAATGTTCATTGCAGCTTTATTTATGGTGGCCAAGACATGGAAACAACCAAAATGTGCTTCGATAGACAAATAGATAAAGAAGTCGTGGTACATATACACAATGGAATACTATTTGGCAGTAAGAAAAGATGAAATAGGAGCATTTGTGACAACATGGATAGATCTTGAGATTATAATGCTAAGTGAAATAAGTCAGAAAAAGCAGAGAACCATCTGATTTCACTGATATGTGGTATATAAACCAAAACAACAAAAGAACAAGACAAACAAATGAGAAACAAAAACTCATAGACACAGACAATAGTTTAGTGGTTACCAGAGAGTAAGGGGGTGGGGGGTGGGTGATGAGGGTAAGGGGGATGAAATATATGGTGATGGAAGGAGAACTTACTCTGGGTGGTGAACACACAAAGGGATTTATAGTTGATGTAATACAGAATTGTACACCTGAAATCTATGTAACTTTACTAACAATTGTCACCCCATGAACATTTTTTTAATTTAATTTTTTTAATTAATTAATTTAATTTATTGACAATTGTTAGTAAAATTACATAGACTTCAGGTGTACAATTTGCATTGCATCTTCTATAAATCACATTGTGTTTTCACAGGAAAAGAGAAAGTAATAACATAAATATAGGCATCAGCAAACTACTTCCCATGGGCCAAATCTGGTCCACTACCTGCCTTTGTAAATTAAATTTTATAGGAACTCAGCCATGCCATTCATTTACACATTGTCTATGCCCGTTTTTGTGCTTCAGTTTCAGAGATGAGTAGTTGCAACAAAGATTGTAAGGCCTACAAAGCTTAAACTATTTGCAATCTGGCAATACCTGTAAATATAATCCACAGAAAAGTTTTGCCAGTCTGTGGTCTATAGTAACAAATATTTATACATAATTCCTTCCTTCAAATAGCTCATAAACTAATAAGGCAAAAAAACGGGGGAGATAAATAAAACTAGTAGTACAAAAGTGCTGTTCAGACAGTCACAAAATGTCACTAGAATGACTAGATAGAGCACACTAATCTCTCATATTCCTTTTCAAGCAGTTGAGTGATGAGAGAGCTTCACAGGGCATGTGTTATTTCTGTTGAAACTTGAAATATAATTATGGGTTTTTCTAAGCAGAGGACAGAAAAGGCATCTGAGGCAGAGAAAATAGTGTGTGAAGAAGGCATGAGGAGGGAAATATATGGATATTTGGGGACAATGGGAAGTGATCATAACAGAAGAAAGTGATGTCTGAAGGTCTTTGCACTGATTATTCCTTTCCCTTGGATCTTTCTAATGTGTCCATCACTTTCTGATATGCTCATTAATACACTTTCTCATTAATACAGTTGCCTCCACCCTTTGTTGAATGAATAAGTGAATGAATGAGTGACCAAATTAATTCATAGAGTGGTCCATTAGGCATGAAAGAATGATGATGATGTCCCAGAGGTCAAACAGCACGACCACCTGTTCACACTGACCCTGTTTTAATGACTTTTTTTTTTTTTTTTTTTTTTTTCCTGGTTGGAAGACTTTTATTAATAATACACAAATGCGTCACGCCGCAGGGCGCCAGTCTGGGCTACACCGTGTAAAACAGTAGAAAAATCCCGTAGTAAAGAAATTCAAGTGAGGCGACTACAAAATGGGGCAAATGGATGGAACACTGGTATTTCCATTTCTGATAAAACTTTTCCCTTTATGAATTAAATACATTGAGAAACACATATGAAAACATATTTACAGTCATTTAAAACGGGCACTGCCAACATATTTAATTAAAAAAAATCTTTCCTGTTTCCTGCCTGCTTCTTTCAAAGAGAATTTTAAATATGACTTTAGTTTTTAAAAAATACAATAAGGAAATTGTTTTAATGACTTTTAACACAATTGCCACACCTATAAACCTCCTCTGAGCCATGCTTGCTTGCTCTACTTCCTCCAGTCTGCAGATCATCATTTTCCTTAAAAAAGATGATAAAAGCAAAAGAGGTGTTGAATAGCCAGCTTCCTCCCTGGAAGTTATGAGCATTATAACTTCTGCTTTTGACCAAAGTATTTCTCCTCCCAGCTACGAATACAGTTAAAAAGTCCTTTTCTGCAGATTTATCTGGAGTGTCTACAGCAGCTTTGGTCACAAGCAGTGAAACCTGCCCCAGCTGCTTGCCCTACCACTTAGATCTCTGTGGTTGATTACCTGTCTTAGGCCATGGCTGACAAGAACAGTTAGGGATCCAATGTGTTCATGGTCTAGGTAACTTTAGTCTGTTCCATATTCATAAATGCTAGCTCTGAGATAATCCTTGGACATGCAGGTCACTCAATGTGAGGGACCAGATCAGAGTCTGGGAACAAACTTGTTATTCATCCATAATCTAATAATGACGATTTTCTGCACAAGCCCAATTATTGATTGAAAGGTAAAAGGAGACATCATTAATTATTGTCACTTTGATACTTACATATGTTTAGCCTAAAACCTAATACCTTATTTCTATCAAAAATTATAGCTAGAAACTTTATGTAATAGATGATTAAGTCACATTAAGTGCTTTTTATGACATTTTAAGGATTAAAATAATTAGAGTAGGAATAATAGTATGTTTATAGATTTTATTTATTACTTCAGTTGTTAAATGTATATTTACCCTTTATTTAATATAACTATAACTTTAAAGTATTATAATATAATTTTACTTTTATCAAGAGGACAATTTTTTTAGTTTCATCTGCTTGCTAATACCTCCTAACAAAATAGTTACCATTTTGTTATGTATTGTCAAGTGATGTTTTTCCATGGAGCATCAACCCTTTCTCGTGTTTCTTAGCCTTTCTGGAAAAAAAAAAAAGTGATAATTTTAAGTTGCGGTAAAGCAATCACACAAATGGGCTGTGATTTTCATTTTCATATAAGATTGTTCCTTCCAAAAATGGAGGAATCAAATTCCATTTCAAATTACATGACTGTCTATATTAGGGCATGGATGATTACCCACCTAGGCAAACATGCACTTTTATGGAGATGAAACAATCCTGGACATAGGATTTTCAAGATTTGTAGAGGTAATCCAATTGTTTAGGAGTTGTTTTTCTTTGAGATTATCCAAAGCATTTAGTGGAGAAGAAATATGATCATAGGGCTTAAAATTTAAAATCCAGGATGAAAATACCTCAAAATAATTCAAGCCTTGTTGGGTCTTAGGGTATTTTTACACTCCTGAGAAAATGAGAGAATTGTAGATATTATTAAGTAAAAATGAGGAGGAAATTACAAGACAAAAAAATTAGGGTGAGTATACATGAATACCTAAACATGCTCACAGATATATCTTATTTTTTAGTGTTTTTTTTCCTCTTTTTTTATTTTAAAATCTACTTTGGATCCAAATTTGTTAGGCTGTTACTAAAAATATTTTCAGAGTTACACAACTTTGCACTAGAAAATATCCTACTCTTACTTTAGGAAAAAATAATTACACATACATATTATATATGTGTATATATGTATTATATATACATACATGTATATATACTATATATATATGTACAATTGCAAATGAGTGTCTTGCTGTATCTTGTATATGATAAACATAAGTGTAACAAAACTCCTACATTACTTATGTCGAACTTTCTTGAGGTTCATAGATTTATTTCTAAAACTTTCTCCTTATTTGAAGTAGATGCTTTGAACTGAATTGAAATACAAAGCAAACTAGTTTCAAAGCCCATATCTCATTTTAACCAGGCCATTCTGAATGATAGACATATTTTTGAAGCTCTTGTTTCTTAAAAATAAGTTTCTTCAGAAAAAGAGCTTTGAAAACAAAGTAGTATTTGTTCCAATGATATTCCAAATTCTTTCCATATATACTTTATTGTAGAATCCATATGGTAAACATCTTTCATACATTTTATACTGCAAAATCCAATGACTGACACAGAACAATCATTTTCCAATGGCTATTGGGATTTCATGGCTTCACTTTCATGAAACGTGAAGCTATGTTTTTGTTTTTGTGTTTTTTTTTTAGAATTTTCACTATAATTAAGTAAAGTTGGTAGAGTATATCACAGATGCAAATATCCAAAACTAAAAACAGTTTTGGCTAAATTATTCACAACTGAACAACAATACATTCATAGGTAGATTATTTGGAAACATGTCAGGGAATTTGCTAGAGGATTCACTCTAAGTTAAGTTTCAGAGATAGGACTTCTAGGACAAGTAAAGTTTTTGCTTTTTTGTTTGTTTGTTTGTTTGTTTGTTTTGTTTTGTTTTAATAAGACACTATCATTCCTGGATCCACTGCATGATGCTAGTTGACCAGAATTTGACATTTAATTGTTAGGGAACTCCATTCTGAAATTTAGTATCTTTGTGATTACTTTTATTTATTTGTTTAAATATACAAAATTAGGTAGAATTTGTTCTGGAAATATGTTTGCTTACGACCACACAGAACAGTCTCTAAGTTCACTGAGGAACTTAGATAAAAAGCACTTTATACATTCAAACTGTTTTCATATACTGTTACAGTGTAAAAGAAAATGAGAACTATTTAGTGAATAAAAACGCTGCAGTCATTTTCTCACATAGTTACAGGGCCCTGTTTGTATCTACACAGCTTCTCAATGGATGGTTTTATTTCTCTGTAGAGTGTGAAGTAATTATGTTGCAGTTTCATTCCTCTGAGATATTTCTAGATGCCATCAAGATGAGAGACCTGAAAGCACATCACTGTAGGCAGCAGAAAAAGGCAAACAGTTAATCAAACTGTGACCATGATTAGCTGGATATGAATGACAGTTTCTAACAGTTCTGCAGCACCTGAATTTCTTCACGATGTAGCTTTGAAGCAAGTATGTTTGGCTCAGTAAATTCCAATATTACAATTAAGATATACTATAAAGCATTTTAGAGAAGATTAACAAAGGCATAACATACAGACTGCAATAAAAACAATATATTTTTAAAAATTGTGTAAACACAGAATTTTGTATATAAAATGGAAAATGTCTATAATAAGCTCAGAAAATCACCTTTAACCTGTGAGGAAGACAAGAATTTGAAAGCCATGGTAATGGTGACAATCCTGTGAAATAAACTGCCTGTAAGAAAAGGAGAGAGGTGGGAAAACCTATAATGCATCTGAAGAATATTAAACGTGGATTAAGGTTGCATTAACATAGGAAAATAAGCACTCAGGCTTGAAAAATGAGTATTACCTTTTCACTGTTTCTAATAATTATGTCATCTAACAGCAGGCAGTTGCATATTTGCATTATACACATCCAACATTGCAATGCTTATTATCTTTATGTCCAAAAGGTGAAAACTAGACTGTAAGAATATTCATTGGAAGATTTTCATAGAACACTTTGAAGGTCTCTAAAGAACTCTTAAGAAATTCAAATTATCAAGGCTTTGATGAAGAATTCAAATAGTGTATTATCTGAATATTATTTTGTGTTATAGAAGACACATTGTGTTATATGGGATATGAGTTTTTAACTTGATATTTAAATTAGAACATTGACCATGGCTGTGGAATAATGTTTTGGTTCTCTACATTTTAGGTGGCCCAAAAACATCTTCTTTATCATTAAACATTAAAATGTATTTAAATTTCAAAAAATACCATGTTTTCCCATTAATATAAATATGTTGAACATCAAAATTACAACTAAACTGAGAGAACAAACATCACTGAGAATCACCTGAAGTCTAGCTAAACAGAAGTCCTACAACTAAGGTTATACTGAAGAAGCCACATCAAGACTGGTAAGAGGGGCAGTGACATGGAACAGGCTGGTCCCACACTCATGTGGTGGTTAAAAATTGGGAGGGATATCTCAGTTGCAAAGGTCTCCCATGAGAAGTGAGGGGTCCCAGTCCTACACCAGGCTCCCCAGCCCAAGCTTTTAATACCAGGAAAAAGAAGGTTCCATAAATTCTGGCTGTGAAAACCAGCAGATATTGTAACTGAGATGGAGGGTTGCTCGAGTCCCAGTCACTCCTTTTGAAGGGCCTGTGCTTAGACTTACTCACTGATATACTCACTTGCTTTGAGCTCCAGTGCTGGGGCAGAAGCTCAAAAGGTGCCAGAGATATATGGGGAGGAACTGACTGGCTCAGAATGAGGGCTGAGGGCAGCTTCTTCACAGACAGAAGTGCTAGCAGAAGCCATTGTTCCTTTGTTGAGACCTCCCCCACACAGAGTGGACATGCAGGTGGGAGCCATATCTGAGTCTCCATTAGCCTAGTTAACATTATTTGTACTTCCCTGGTGATTCCGTGAGACCCTGCCCCACCTAACGTGTGAGCCCACCAAAGCTGCTTCTAATGCCCTTTCCATACAGTCTGTCTTGGCTCATGCTGTGGACTTTCCTAAACTCTCTCAAAGGTTCACAACCCCCAAACCAGCAGCGTCTTTCTTTGGCCTGCCCCATATCTCATACTGCCATATCTCAATGGCATACCCAAGCATGCCATTGGTGGCAGCTGGCCTCTGTTCAAGGCTTGGTCTCTCACAGGCACATCCAAGACAAGCACAAATGGTAACCATCTGAAGATCACTTTATAGCTCAGACCAAGTGGCCTTGAGCAGGGCACAGGCAGCAGCTAATCTTGGCCTGCAACAAAGCCCCTCCCAAGAGGCCCTAGAATGAATGTACAAAGTGGCCAGCTTCAGACCACACCAGGGTTCCACCCAACCACCTGAATAAATAACACACCCAAAGGGCAGACTCAGCAGGCACCAGAGCCCTGCTAAAGCAGTTCCTGCTCTGTAAGGTCGATACCTTCACAACAACAACTCCACTGTAATTATGGCCAGTCCTCATAATCAATAAGCTTGAGGGTCAATCCCTGTCACTGACATGTCAACAACAATCAACTACAACAAGAAGACACCCACACAACTCACACAGAAACACACCTGGAGCACTCAGCTCAGGTAATCAGGTAATTAGGGAGACTGCACCACTGGGTCCCATAGGACACCTTCCACATAAGACCACTCTACTAAGACTGGTAGACATACCAGCTCTTCCTAATACATAGAAATAAACACAGGGAGGCAGCCAAAATTAGTAGACAAAGAAACATGCCCCAAATGAAAGAACAGAACAAAACTCCAGAAAAAGAACTAAACAAAATGGATACAAGCAATCAATGATATAAGTGAAAACTTCAACAATGATATAAGAGACATAAAAATGGAGGTAGAAATCATAAAAAAGAAGCAGTCAGAAATGAAGAACACAGTAACTGAAATGAAGAATACATTAGAAGGAATCAATAGTAGATTAGATGAAGCAGAAGATCCAATCAGTTATTTGGAAGATAAGGTAGCAGGAAAGACCCAAGAAGAACAGCAACTCCTCCCCCCCCGCCAAAAAAAAAAAGGAAGAAAAAAAAAATGATGTTAGTTTAAGAGGACTCTGGGACAACATCAAGCATACCAACATTCACATCATAGTGGTACCAGAAGAAGAGAGAGAGTAAAACATTGAAAACCTATATGAAGAAATAATGATGAATAACTTCCCAAATCTGGTGATGGAAATAGAGTGTGAGCCCAGGGAGCACAGAAAATCCCAAAGAAGATTAACCCAAAGAGGTACACACCAAGTAGCATTATAATTAAAATGTCAAAAATTAAAGACAAAAAGAGAATCTTAGAGCAGCAAAAGAAAAGCAACTAGTTACCTATAAAGGAGCTCCCATGAAACTGTCAGCTGATTTCTCAACAGAAATTTTGCAGGCCAGAAGCAAAGGACACAAAATATTGAAAGTAATGAAAAGCAAGGACTTGCAGCCAAGATTACTCTATCCAGCAAAGCTAATATTTAAAATTGAAGAAAAGATAAACAGACAAGAAAATGCTAAAGAAGTTCACCACCATCAAACAGTATTACAGGAAATAGTAAAGGGACATCTTTAAGCAAAATAAAAAGAAAAAGAAATATAAAAATATGAATAATAAAATGTCAATGACTACCTGTCTATCAACAATTGCTTTAAATGTAAATGGATTAAATGCTTCAATCAAAAGTCAGAGAGTGGCTGAATGGATAAGAATACAAGATCTTTATATATGCTGCCTACAAAATACTCACTTCAAATCAAAAGACACACATAGACTGAAAGTAAAGGGATGGAAAAATATATCTCATTAAATGGAAGTGAAAAAACAGCTGGGGTAGCAATACTTAGACCAGACAAAATAGACTTTGAAACAAACAAGAAGGACCCAGTAATGTCACTTCTGGGTATTTATCCAAATAAACCAAAAATACTAATTTGAAAAGACATATGCATTCACATGTTGATTGCAGCATTATTTACAACAGCTAATATATAGAGGCAACCTTTGTCCATCAACAAATGAATGGATAAAGATCAGGTAGTACATATATACAATGGAATATTATTCAGCCATAAAAAAGAATGAAATCTTGCCATTTGCAACAATATGGATGGATCTAGAGACGGTATTAAGCTTAGTGAAGTAAGTCAGACAGAGAACGACGACTACCATATGATTTAACTTGTATGTGATATCTAAAGAACAAGACAAAGGAACAATCAAAACAGAAACAAACTCATAGATACAGAGGATATTTTGGTGGTTGCCAGATGGGAAAGGGTTTGGTGAGATGGGTGAAAAAATGGAAGTTATTAAAAAGTACAAATTGGTAGTTACAAAATATTCATGAAGATATGAAGTATAGATAAGGAATATAGTCAATAATATTGTAATAACTATGTATGATGTCAGATGAGTACTAGATTTATTGGGGTGATTACTTCATGAATTATATACATGTCTAATCACTATGTTGTATACCTGAAACTAATATAATAGTGTATGCCAACTATAATTTAAAAAATTAAAAATAAATAAATAAATACAAATTTACCTTAAAAAAAAAAAGAAAGAAAAGGTAATTCCCACCTCTCGAGCCCCCGGGAAGGAAAAACAAGAAATATGCTGAGAGATACGTATTGTTTAGTCTACCAGGGTGTACAATCAGGTGGACGATTTAGGAAGTAGTTATCAGCTTAGCCTAGAAAAATATCTGAGTTGTTAAGTGAGTAGATGTTAAATATTTTCACCATCGAAAAGAAATAGTAATTAATATGACATAATAATAGTGTTAGCTAATGCTATAGTGGTAATCATTTTGCAATATACAAATGTATTAAATCAACAGGTTGTACACCTTAAGCTTACACAATGTTGTCTGTCAATTATATGTTAAAGCACAGGAAAAAAATCTGAACAAATATGGTGAATTTCCTAAAATTCATACGTTTCAGATTATTTCAGGAATAGTTTTGAATTTTCTTTTTTCTTACTTCCTTTTTTTTTTTTTAAATTCTCAATTCTTTGAAAACATGCTCAGTGTTAGGTTTGACATTTTGAGAGAAGGGAAAGAAAAGCATGATGTATAGTTCCTAATGACAAAGATCTTATAAACTAGAGGAACAAATACCACAAGCTTGTGATAAAGGATATGCTGTGTTTGTGAGTGAAAACAATCGGTGTTAACAGACTCTAAAATGTATACTAAATGGTGTGTAATACAGATCAGTCAATGTTGCTTGCCTGGTTTAGCTTTGCTCCAAAGAATACTCTCCAAATGAGAGTTTGAACTTCAGAAATGTACTTTGAAAAAACTTTTTAGTTTGATGTAATCCCACATGTTTATTTTTTCTCTTACTTCCCTCGCGCGAGGGGATATATCAGTGAAAATCGTACTCCGGGTAATGTCCATGAAGTTTCTTCCTATATTTTCTTCTAGATATTTTATGGTTTCAGATCTTACATTTAAGTCTTTAAGCCATTTTGAATTTGTTTTTGTATATGGTGTAAGGAGGTGGTCCAGCTTCATTTTCTTGCATGTGTCTGTCCAGGTTTCCCAACACCACTTATTGAACAGACTGTCTTTACCCCATCGTACATTCTTGCTTCCATTGTCGTAGATTAGATGGGCATATAGGCATGGATTTACATCTGGACTCTCTATTCTGTTCCATTGATCTATGTGTCTGTTTTTATGCCAGTACCATGCTGTTTTGATTACTGTAGCCTTGTAGTATAGTTTGAAATCAGGTATCGTTATACCTCCCACTTTGTTCTTATTTCTCAAGATTGCTGAGGCTATCCGGGGTCTTTTATGGTCCCATATAAATTTTAGGATTATCTGTTCTATTTCTGTGAAAAATGTCGTTGGTAGTTTGATAGGAATTGCGTTGAATATGTATATTGCCTTAGGCAGTATGGACATTTTAACTATATTAATTCTTCCTATCCATGAACATGGAATGTGTTTCCATCTATTTATGTCTTCTTTCATTTCTTTCTTCAGTGTTGTATAATTTTCTGAGTACAGATCTTTTACATCTTTGGTTAGATTTATTCCCAGATATTTTATAGTCTTTGGAGCAATTGTAAATGGAATTGCAAAGGAAACCATCAATAAAACAAAAAGGGATCCTACTGTATGGGAAAAGATATTTGCCAATGATATATCTGATAAGGGATTAATATCACAAATCTATAAAAAACTTACTCAACTCAACTCCAAAAAAACAAACAACCCAATTAAAAAATGGGCAGAGGACTTGAGGAGACATTTTTCTAAAAAGGACATACAGAAGGGAAGAAGACATATGAAGAAATGCTCAACCTCACTAACCATCAGAGAAATGCAAATAAAAACCACAATGAGATACCACCTTACTCCAGTCAAAATGGCTATCATCAATAAATCAACAAGCAACAAATGCTGGCGTGGATGTGGAGAAAAGGGAACGCTAGTGCACTGTTGGTGGGATTGCAGATTGGTGCAGCCTCTATGGAAAACAGTATGGAGGTATCTCAGAAATCTGAAAATGGAACTACCCTATGATCCAGTAATTCCACTCCTAGGCATCTATCCAGAGAAATCCAAAACTCCAATTCAAAAATCTGTATGCACTCCTATGTTTATTGCAGCACTTTACACAATAGCCAAGATATGGAAACAACCGAAATGCCCATCGGTAGATGACTGGATTAAGAAGCTGTGGTACATTTATACAATGGAGTATTATGCAGCCATAAAGAAGAAAGAAATCTTATCATTTGCAGCAACATGGATGGATCTAGAGAACATTATGTTAAGTGAAATAAGTCAGAAAGAGAAAGACAAGTACCATATGATCTCACTTATATATGGAATCTAAAGAAAAGACTATGTGAATGAACTAATCAGAAACAGTTTTGGGGACACAAAGAAAAAAACCGAGAGTTGTTAGATGGGTGTGTGGGGGGGGAGGTTGGGGATAAGGGGAAAGGTGAAGGGATTTGGAAGGAGCTGGTAACCACAAGATGGCCTCAGGGTTTTTTTGAAAATTAATTTGGGGAAGGTATTCAATAATGTAAAGATTTTGTTGGGTATCCGCTGGACATGCGTCCCATTTGGGAGACCACCTCAGGGATACTGTGGACGCCTGATCATGGCATTGTACACCAGAAGCTAAACATTAATGAATGCCAACTATAATTTTATATATATAATGTGATGGTTCAATGTGAGGTCGGAGGGATAGTGGATGGGGGGAGGGGGGTTCACAGTGTGAGGGATATAAATGATGAACGTCTAAGTATTACCTTGTCTTGTACACCTGAAACTAATAAATAAAAAAAAAAAAAGAAATGTACTTTGAAGTCATACCAAAGAAGAGGAGACAAATGAAAATTCTCTGGTGGGGCTGATTCAGAGTACAGCACTACTTCTTTCTAATTAACCAGTGTCAAAAATCAGAAGATTGTAGTAGAATAGTAGCTATAATGTGTAATGCCAATGCATTTGTTTTCAATGAGTATTGTCAATCCATTTTTTTCATAAAGCTTGACCTATATATCCTTCTGTTAAAAAGGGATTTCAAACGTAATTTTCAAAATCAGTTCATGTACAGTATAAATCAATTTAATTCAACTCTGGTCACTGTTGGAGGTATCATTTAGTTTTTGAGGTCATTGAAATAAAAAAATGTGGCCATTGCCATCATTGTTTTACCTGAACAGTAAATCTACTTGGAATGAAGTACTTCTTGAATTCCTTTATCTATAGTGATAAGGTTTCCATGATCGTGTGGGATGTTTTATACAACTCAAGTTATGTAGTTGCTCCAAATGCCTATCCAACTCCCTTGTTGTGTACCATTCAGGATAAATCTTCTCTAGTTACTTAAAACTTCTCTAGAAATTTCTTAATCTCTGCCCACAGAACAGTAACCTGAAACCCTTAGGTTCCAGGGAGAAATGAAATCCTCTATATTTACTGAAACTTGGAAATACAGGAAGGAATAAATCAAAAAAATTCAACTTCAGTACAATCTATTTGAAATAATGTGGAAATAACTAAGATACTTCTAGACTTCAGAAAAGTATCTTCTTAGTACCTTAGTATAAGAATATGGACCTAAAGATTCTGACTAGATTTTAGGCTTTACCGTTATGTAATATTGTACAAATTATTTCCTCTCTGGGCCTCACTTTTTCCATTTTTAAATGAAAAGTTACTGAATTTCACAATCTTCAGAGGTCTACCTAGCATTCAGAAATTTTGAAGAGCATCATAGTCTTGCAATAATAGGTCTCTGTTGTTGACATCCAAGAGAGTGCCTAAAAGCCATTTTGGTTAAAAAACAGATACAATACAATGTGAATTGAGCAACACTAGAAATGTATGCACATAGCACAAAGGAAGGGGTGGTTATTTAAGAGTGGTGGTAGGATTAGGGTTGGAGGAACATTCAGAGAGAAGTAGTGCTCCAAGAACTTAAAGGTGTGATCCACGACAGAGAATTTTCAGATTTCTAACTCATAGAGGACGGTCACTGAATTCAACTTGTACATAAATTGATAAAATATTCTGTACAATTAAGTGTTTAAATTTTTATGCAGTGCACTAAAAGTTGCTTAAAATGTATGTTGGAGCCATGGCTCACTGCAATGATTAAAAAGAAATAACATTTTCCTTTTTTCAATGTCTACTTAATGACTAAAAATTACACTCCTAGGAAGCATTTGAAAATGATTATGCCAACAAGTGAAATTCTTGGAATCTTTTACAGTGACAAAGACTATACTTTGTATGTAGCATTTTATTCAGCCAATATTTGATGATCATAAGAAATTTGTCACAAAATTATTTATATATATAGGAATAAAAATATGAGAAATATAGTGATGAATATTTTGAGTCATGACATAATTATAAATTGATATTAACCAAGGTGTTTATATTTGAATGGAAAATATCCTCTATATTAAAGAAAATTTAAAAGAAAATCAGGCAAACAAGTGTGATTCATATATAGACACATCATAATATCACCTGATATTAGAGATTGGTTGATCAGAAACTCCTACCCTTATGTATATATCTTTGCTTTGGAGTTTTGTGTTTCAACCCAAAGTCATTTAACTAGAGTCTAAAATATGACTATGAAATAGTTAAGATGTGAATATAAAATTGTTAAAGAAACATTTATATGGAATGTTCTTTGGCCAGTTCGATCTACCTTGCCAACCCACAATCCCTATTTCTTGGGATTAGATCTTGAAAAGAATGTATGTCTCATCTGCAAAATTGTCAGTTGTTATATTAATAACTACTTTAATTTATTTAAAGACAGAGAATTACATTTTTTCAAATAAAGTATAGTTTAAATTATTTTAACTGGGAATTAAATACATTAAAACGGAAACTCTTTAAGATATAAATTAGATATGCTTTATACTTAGCAAACTCTACATTGAGAATGGTACTATCCTGGAAAATTCACCTCAAAGATAGCGAAAAATATAGAGCACTATTTTGTCTGGGGACAGTTTTGCCCTACATGAGACATTTTTGGCTGTCACTTTTGAGAGAGGGAGCATTATTGGAATCTAGTGAGTGGAGACTAAGGAGTTTGCTAATCATCCCACAATGCACATCTCAGACCTCCTCACAAAAAAGAATTATATGATAAAATAAGTGAATAGTGCCTCTATTAAGAAAACAGGATTGAAATAAATATGTGCATCTTATCATTTCCTTTTTTGTTTTCTACAGCTGGCTATTTATGGCTCTCACTAGACTCTTAGGGTATAACTATCTCAATCCTCTCCCCTCCACACCATTTTTGTCATTGTTTTCTTTATCTAATGAACCTCTTTGATGATGATCCATTCATATGTTGATGGCAAAAAACATCTGGTAATTACAAGTGGGGACTAGAAGTTTGCAAAAAAATATATATAAAAATTTTTTTAAAAATTCATTTGAAAAATTCATAAAAATTAATTTAAAATATATATTTCAGTAATACTACTTTAAAAGATGCTTCAAATTGTCCTAATGATGAATTTAAGGATTCTAAGATGCAGTCATTTAAGAATTTCATGAATGTTGGTCTCAGAGACAGTAAACAAGACAGTAAACAAACCAATGTTAGAGAGTAGACAGGACTTTACTTCTGAATAAATCTTGTACTTTTAAATTGTTTCCCTTCCACTTTCTCAATTAACCTTTGAGCAGAAATCCCTGGATTTTATTCACTCACATACCTTTGTGTTTGCTTCTATCATTTTAACCAAAATTTAAGACTGTATTTTTCATTTTTATTTGTGCTCTGTAAGATTCTTCAGCTGAGTTTAACATATTTTTTCCCTTTTTTTCTGTGGTAAAATACACATAACATAATGTTTACTATTTTAACCATTTGAAGTGTACAGTTCTTAATATAGTAATACTAAGCAAATTCATTTCGTTGTGCAACTATCACCATTATCTATTTTCAGAACTTTTTTCATCTGGCAAAACTGAAACTATGTGCCCATTGAACTATGATAAGTAAATAATATTCATGCAAAATTATAAAATAAACTACAATAAAATAATGCAGTAAGATAATTTTGGTCAATTTTTATGAATTTAATTTACTTATTTAAATTCTACCCATAAATTTTTTCTTTGGACCTAATTGTTGTCTATAGGAAATTTCTCTTAAATTTTACTTCTCATTCATTTACTGCATTAATTAATTGAAGACAGGGGAATAAGAAAATGAGAAAGACTCTCATTACTGAATTAATTGAACTAGGAAGTTGAAATATGAAATAAGGAGAAATGGAATGTATTTCCACAATCAATTGATCATTTTGTACAATAATTATCCTTACACTATCTCATTCTTCTAAACTGGTTTATTTACTTTTACCATGTATTCTTCCATTTTTCTTGTTTGATACAAGCACACAAGATTGAATTTTTCTCTACTGTCCTTCCTCTGTATTCTCACAAAGCAGGCAAAGCTACATTTATCTTTTGTTTCCTGGGCTTTATGACTTTCACACTTCTATTTTACTTATTGGTAAAATGGGTTTTACATATTGGTAAAATATGGGATGTGCAGGAATTGCTTGGTATTCAGAACCCACATTCTGAACAGAGCACCTCGAAAGCAAATGCCTACAAGTGCCAAAAAAGTGACTGAAGTGGCAGGTTAAGTACACAGGTAAATGAAAAGCACTGTGGAGAACAGAGAATGCAAGTCTCCTGTAAAAAAGGGCCAGTTGTTACTCAATTCTCAGTCTTACCAGACATTCAAATTTTTCAAAAGAAGCCAGAAATTTTGTTTTCACATAAAACTTTCATATTTTTAAATGTTTATACAATTTAAAATCTCTGTAGGCCCAGCACAAGTAATCTGCATACAAAATGTATTTTGTAAGCCTCAAGTTTCAACTGATCTAAACAGATATATATATATATATATATTTTACATTACACTGTAGAGTAGAAGCTGTCAAAGTTCTGTTCCTAGTACTTGCAGACCCTTGAAAGAGAGCTTAAATTCTCTGACATCTTCCACTTTTAACTATACTTAATTTGATGTTAACCGAAAAATTGTTTAAGAATACCTATATTTAAATTGGGAAAAGGTAAAGGTTTTCTGTCTCTCTAGCTATCACATTTATCTTTTCCTCTCAATTATTTTTTTCACATATATAGAAGACTGGGAGTACCATATTTCTAACTTTTATTATTTCTCTGTATCATTCATAAAAAACTTTATAAATACTAGCTTTAAAATAGTATTTCATATTTCAACACACATATTATGATGGAACTACTATGTTATAAGTAAATGTACATTATTATCATAGAATACTGTTCAACAAAAATTCTTCATTAATTTCTCATCAATTATGTTTCTCCTACCAACTTCCATATTGAGACTTTATATGTTGGTTTCAGATTCCTAAGCCTGTATATTATATTTTTAATATTTTTTCAGTGCATGGACTCTTTATTTTTATTTCTGCTTCTCTGGTTACTGTTTGTTTATTTCTTTGAAATAACTGTATTTTATTCTGTCAATTTAATTTTCTTTAAGTTTATTTTATTAATGTGGAATGGTATTTTGACTTACAAAATAATTGAGCTCTGCAAAAGTTATCTAATCATTAAAACTCAATGAAGAAACTTGAGATGTAAAGGAATACTATAAAATATTTTATAAAAAATAATGAATCCCTTTTGAATTTATTGTTTAGCTAAAGAATTTTGTAAATGTTAGATTTATTCATAGCAAATATGCATTTCCCTGGCATCTCTCTTTAGACTATAATTTTAGAAAGACATAGAAGTTACCTTATACTACTGTGAATTATTCAGATTTCTATGCCTCTACTGTATATCCTAATATCCAATGTCAATCCCAAAATATCTGAAGTCATGTGTGTGAGTGTGCGCGCACACGTACAGACATACAAACACACACACTTTTTGTGTTCATTTTCAGGAAAGATTTAACAATGTCCAGAAGGATCTATTTCTATTTGCTTATTTCAAGTAATTACTTTAGCTAAGAATTATTTTTGGGGGTGTGTAGAATTCTGTAGTTAGGTTGTGTTAGCAGAGGGCAAAGTTGGTGGTTCTCCTTGAATCTATTCTATTATCAAGATTCAATTTCTTGTCTTAGAAGTGACATTTAATATATGATTGACCTTTACCTCAAATTTTAAAATTGTCAATTTTCCTTCCGATAGCCTCCAGTAAGGAAATTAATCAAAAATTTAGGAAAATAAATTAGTTATTTAACTTTTGTCACTCAGCACTAAAAATAACATGAGAAATTTCTTGGTGCTGCTCATAAAAATTATTCAGTATGTTTCTTTTTATTTTTTTTTCTTTGACTATTTGGTATTCTTTTTTCTCTGGCCTAAATATCTTCATCTTCTCAGGAATACTGACCTCCATACCAGTCAGTTGCAGTCACTCACATCAGTCATGGTATAGATTTCATTATCCTTAGAAACTTTTGTTAGGATGACCTACTCTGAAATCCCACTCACTGATTGTGCCTCCTAATGTTTTATATTTCTCACTTTCAAATTTCTATTTAACTAGACCTTTATCTTTACCGGAATGGAGCTCTCTAGTTGTCCCATATTTTCCTTACCTCTTAATTCTGGGATCACTTGCTTCTCTTGCAAATCAAAACCTTATAACTACCTGTTAAAATTACACTTCTTCAACTGTTCTTTGGCCAGTTTGATCTACGTTGCCAGCCCACAATATTTTATAACTCTAATTGTGGAAATTTATTTGATTTTGCTTCTCTGGGTTTTCTGGAGAACATCATAGAACAATGATGAATGAGCAGATATACCATCAGCTTGTTATTATATTCAAACTCAATTAAAATCATACTTTTGTCTAAGAACCTTGTTACTCAAATTTTGTCATTGATTCTTGGATTAGCAACTATAACACTTTGTAATATCCCCTTAGTCAGACATGGTCTACCTCATCCACAGTCTCTCAACTTCCAAACCAATAATATACTCTCTCCTATTATTTTTTTCTCCTTGACTAAGCCAAATACTCTACTGATCCCTTCTAGTGTATCTATCTGTTAACCCCTTCTTGACTTAAATATAGACTCTAGATAAACCCTGTAATCCTCAGATGCAGTGACTAAACCAAAAAAATTGACTATTGTTAGGGAAGAATTATGTAAATTAGTTTGTTTTACTTTTATTCACGATGAACAACAAAAAACAAAACCGCAAAAGGGTACTCCAAAATTTTCAGCAATCTCTTCTAATTGGCTTGTTAGCTCCACTTTCCAGGAGGAGTATTTCTTAGATTTTCTCTTGATTAGGTGTACTAGGGGACCAGAAAAGCCAAGAAGAGAGAAATGGATTGGCCTTTTTGAATTTCTCCTTCTCAAAAGACAGTACAAAAGACGCGGGTACTTTTGTTTTGTCTTATGTCTTCATGGTGATCCTTGTAGTAGGTCAGTCATTCCAGGTGAATGGTAATTTTACATCTCTATGGCTTTGATATTTATTTGAACATGTGTGCTCTGTTTTCCGTTGTGTTCTATTTTTTTCACCTACCAACTCAAATCTTTTCTTCATGTAAGCAAGGCATAAATTCTAAACTAAAAGCAAGTACTCCTGTGTTAGGCTTCATGATGCACGTCCATATAGGGATCAAAGACACAGGCCTTGTTAGATATGATGTGCACCATAGTGCCATGTGATTCAGAAAATCATTTGTAACTGCATGAGGTTAACTCACATTTGCAACAGGGAAAAATAGGCTGAAGTTTAAAACCAGAGTACATTTTACATTTTTCAACGTAAGCTTCCAACTATCTTTTCCCATTTAATAATTGGTACTGTAGGAAGGCTAGATTCTTTTCTGTGCCTGCCTGCCTGATCAAATATAGAATTCCTGATAGTACAGCCGCAGTGACTGAGCAGATAATTCACAGGATATTCAGAAAACTCTCAAAAAAGATCTCATTGGTGTTTCTAAGCTCTGAACTTGATTTGCAAGTTAGATATAAATATGTATGCTGAGGAAGCCTTGTAAAGTCAGCCTCTGTTTGAGACTAATTTCCCAGGATAAATGTGTAACACAATCTTGAATTTTACTTGACATTTTTAATCAAAAGAAGTCTTTTAATGGTATTTCTTTATTCCTGTGTTTATTCTCACAACTTACAATCCCAAATTCTACATTTCCTCTGCTGTCCCCAGAAGATATTTATGCTTTAATAAGTGTGTACTGTTTTTTTTAAAAAGCAAACAAACAAAAACAACGATAGCCTCTCTTATCAGTTTTAAAACTGTTTCTGTATCTTCAAAGAAATAGATCCAGCTGCTAAGTTGATTCTTGGAATATGACCACTGGCATGCTCAAGAGCTGTGTCAATATCTAATACTGCCTTATGGATAGATACATAGGTATTATCATTTTATTATTCATAATTTTGATCTTTTTTTCCATCTTAAAAAAGTCTCTCTTACATTCCTTGTAATACTGATTTGGTGGTGATGAACTCCTTTATCTTTTTCTAGTTTGGGAAGCTCTTTATCTGTCCTTTGGCCTTGCTGGTTAAAGTACCCTTGGTTGTAGGTCTTTGCTTTTCATCATTTTGAAAATTTTGTGCCAATCTGTTATGGCCTGCAAAGTTTCTGTTGAGAAATCAGCTGACAATTTTATGGGAGCTCCCTTTCTCTGCTGTTTTTAGGATTCCCTCTTTGTCTTTAGCTTTCGCCATTTTACATATAATGTGCCTTGATGTGGCCTGTTTGGGTTCATCTTGCTTGGGACTCTCTGCACTTCCTGGTCTTATATATCTATTTCTTTCATCAGGATAGGAAAGTTTTCAATCATTATTTCTTCAAGTAGGTTCTCAATCCCTTGCTTTCTCTCTTTTTCTTCTGGTACCTCTATGAGTTGAATGTTGTTACACTTGATGTTATCCCAGAGGTTTTTTAAACTAATCTCATTTTTTTTGGATTCTTTTTTCTTTGTCCTGTTCTGATTGGGTGTTTTCTGCTATCTTGTCTTTCAAATCACGGATTCAGTACTCAGCTTCATCTAGTCCGCTGTTTATTCCTTCTACTGCATTTTTCATTTCAGTTATTATATTCTTTACTTCTGACTGGCTCTTTTTAATGGTGTCTATGACCTTTTTTATGCTTGCTATCTGTTTGTTGAGTTCCTTGAATATCCTTATAACCATTGTTTAGAACTCTGTCTCTGGTAGGTTGCTTGCCTTCATTTTGTTTAGTTCTTTCTCTGGAGTTTTCTCCTGTTCTTTCACTTGGGACGTAGTTCTTTGTTTCCTCACTTTGGCTACCTTTCTGTGTTTGTTTCTATGTATTATTCAGAAGTGCTGTCTCCCCATCTTGTCTGGTGGCCTTCTGCAGTAGATACCTTGTGGAACCCAGTGGCACAGTCTCCCTGGTCACCTGCTCTGGGTTCTCCAGGACAGTCCCTTTTGTGGGTTGTGTGAGCCTCTTGTTATAGTTGAGCTTTGATTGCTATTGGCACATCAGTGGGTGGGATTGGCTCTCTGGCTGATTGGCTATGGGGTTTGGTGACATCCACAGCTTACGGGCTGCTATGCAGGAGACTTACCCCATTGAGTGGGATTCATCCCAGTGGGCTCTGGTGCCTATTGAGATCGTCCTTTGTGTGTGCCACTTTGGGGGATAACTGGGTGGTGTTCTTCTGTGGTCTGTAGCCAACCTCCAAGTATGTTGATTATGGGGCCTCTTGGGAGGGACTTGGTGCAGGTCAAGGTCACCCATTGTTATCAGTCAGGGACTACCTGGTAGGAGATACAAAGTGATCTGAGGTTGTTTGCTGCCTGTACTAAACCTGGAGGCTTATGGAAGAGGACACACTGCAAACCAAGGATGGGTAATACCAGTACCCAGCCTTGGGTGTAGGTCCACGAAAAGCCAGAACACCCTGAGGTCTGTTGCCACCTCCAGCTTTCTAAAAGTTCAGCTATGATAAAGCCTCATGCAGTACATGAGTTTGGTGAGGCAGTGTCTTAGGGAATCATGAGAATGGGAAAAGTTGTGGTCACCAGGTTAATGTAGACTCTGGTTTGGTGCCAGTGCTGAGCCTGGAGCTTCCCAACTAAAGTGCCAGCATATCGAGGCCAGTTGCAACTCGTCCTGCCTCTTTCCAAGAAAGAGTGCAATGTGCAAAGGACTTGCTGTTCACAGAGAAAGTGCCTCTGGCATTGGGGGAGTTGAGTGTGGTGGAGTCCAAGTGAGTCAGCAGGGTGGAGCAGTGGAGCTTACCAGGCCAATCCAATTCAGATTTGGCAATATGGAGGCCAAATCAGGAAATGTGGCACCTGCCTGCCGGCTGCAAGGGAAAAAGACCCCTCACAGAGAAAGTAGTGACTGTTCTCCAGCCCTCGCCCCTGAGCCACACACTTCAGTCTATCCCAGTACGCCTCGGATGCCCACCGAGTCACTGTCCTTTTGCTGGAGCCCAGGGTGAGTGCCTGCAATTGAGTGAATCTATGCATGGTCCATTTAAGAGGATATCTGGGTTTCCCACAGCATTCCATCCCACCCAGATGATCAGAATACCTACTGTTTTGCACAGGCATATAGAGTAGGGACTCCTCTTCCCGGCACCAGTACTCTGGGCTGGGAATGTCTTGTGAGGCTGGGTCTCTCACTCTTCCAGAGGAACTTCCATGGCTGAGCTATCTCATCTGATTCTCAACTGCCACATGGAGGTTTGGAGCTAGCCCGTTTCTTGTCTCTGCCCTTTCTACCAGTCTCGATGTAGCTTTTTCTTTATATCCTCAGTTATAGAACTTCTATTCAGCTAAACTTCAAATGATTCTCCAAGTTGATTGTTCTATAATTTAGTTGTAATTTTAGCATGTTCACAGAAGGACATAGGCACAGTTTTTATCTACTCTGCATCTTGGATCTCCCCTTGCCTCAGTTCTTTAATTCATCCTTTCCTTGAAACAATCTATGAAATTCTCCCAAGCCACATTTGATTGTATAAATCTTACTCATGTTTTAAAATTTAGCATAGGTACCAACGACCCTAGGAGACCTTCTCTGAAACCATGGTTCTACAAAAATTCTCTCTTCATATCTCTCTCCTATACTTACTTCTCTGTGTTGTAAATATAACTGTCTCACTGAGCAGGTTGAATTCATTGCTGTTATCAGCATAAAATTGTTTTAATTTTTCTAATATGTGTTCCTTGTTGTGCTGTATTAAACTCTTCTTTCTCACTCCCTCTGAGTTGTAAATTCTATTTATGAAATCATGTTCTCAATATGCTTTCAAAAAACAATTAACTCAAAGATTCAAGTAATGCCCCCATTCCCCAACACAGAGTAATTGAGCATATTTCCAACCAGAAAATGGGATATTATTTTCCCATTCTAAAGGCCTCCCTAAACTTTACAAGTGATGTCCTGAGAACACCCTCTCTTACCTTAAATACAGGGAACTAGCTGAGCCCCTGACCATCACTGATAAGAGAAGGGCAATAGGATAGCCTGTCTTCTAGAATGACATATTTACATAAAAGAGAGCTCAGGCTCCCTTCTCATTTATATGCTTCTCCAGGTGCACACCTCCAAACTAGCACACGACTCTTGCCCCTTTTCTCTTAAAGACTCTCTTGCCTAGAATGAGTCCTTCTTCAAACTTAGTCCTTGAATCAAACTTAGTATAATTCAAGGGAAGACTATCTCCAGTCTAATTCTTTGACTATTTTTTAGAAAGGAAAACCTAAAATCTCCAGGACAAGTAGATTTTAATCAATATCTCATACCACTGTTAACCTATTAGAGAATTATGTTCTTTGTCATGGTGCCCTCCCTAGAGTATAAGACCAGTGAAGCTATAGGGACCGTGGTCTTTTCATTATTATATCTCCAGGTAACTTGCAATGCTATAAAAAGTGCTTCTTGACTCAATTACTGAGTAAATTTGATTCTCTGTTGAATGAACAATCTCTTGAGAAATGTTTCAATAATAACCTATCAGTGTCTACCATAGAAGATATTATACTAAGTGCTTTATAGTTATTATCTTGAGACTTTAAACTACTCTGCAAAGAAGTTATGGTTATCATTAATTTGTCATCAAGTTGAGGCTCAGAGAAAAATAAGTCTTCCAAGGTTTCACCTTTAGTGGCAGAGCCAGTATTCACAGTTGGGCACAATTGATTCCCCCAATTTATACCATGTCTACTATAACATAAGGCCTTCAATGAAGTGCCCAGACAACATTTCTTTTCAGTCAACTGTCCAATGGCATGATATGTGCATATGCACACATTCACCAAGTGCACACATAGACAGTTATGTTACACATATATTATGCTCATAATATTCATATGTGCATATGTGATTGTATATGATAAACATAAATTATAGCTATATCATATCAATATAATTGTGATATGTTATACATATACATATAATATATAAATTATACTTTCTTCTGTTTTATGTTCTTATATAAGGATTTTAGAGCAATGAAACAAAATTGTCTATAAATGACCGTAGGGGCTCATTTTAGGTTGCCTAGATGTTGGGCTATCTGGGACTCTCTCCTTCTCTCAGTGAGAGGTGATGTACTCGGACTGAGCTCCTCAAGAAGCTGGAATTATCTCCTGGCAGGGATAACCACGTCCTTTGGACTAAAATGTCTATGAATGCTGGGCAACTGATATTCCCATAAATCTCATGTAAAAAGCTGACACCACACATCCCAGCTTTCTGGAAGCATGTTTATTCTTCTACTTACAGGGATGATTTCTTATACTTTTCCTGTAAGATGGGAAACTCATGGGAATTACGGTATGTTCACTGAAATATCTTATCTAACAGATGCCCTATTGTGTGTCACCATAGAATAATAAGAAGCTGGGAGTGCATGCATCTCTATCCTGTTTACCCTGGCTTTCAAAGAATCCCCATCCCAAGATACCACCTATAGCTTAATTCATGTTATATACTGTTATAGGTGTTATCATGAACCCTGGTGTGTGACCTGGTGAAAAATAGTGAAATGATTTCAATAAGGAAACAAGTTTAAACAATAGAGAAACAATTGCAAAGGCAGATTTAACCCAGATTTTAACATGCTAGAACCAAAAAAAAGTTTCTAACCTTCCTGTCCTTTGTAAAATTAATCTTGCCTTTCAAAGAAAGACTGAAATCCTGGCTTACGTTCCTATAAATTTTCCATCATCCTTGAAAAGTTGAAGTTATAAGGAGGAGGAGAAGGAAGGGGAGGGGAAAAGGAGAAGAGAAGGAAAAAAAAATAACTGAAGTAACTACTGGAATTTCAACAAACATGGTTCACTACTGCTGTCAGTGAGAATTCGATGGCCAGTAATGTTACCATTCCAAAAAAAAAAAAAAAAATTACCCTCACTTTATCTATCAAATCAATATATACACAGAAGAGGGAAAGTATCATAGATCATAATCAACAAGAAGCTCAATAACTTGTCTGAGGTTCCCAAACCACATTAATCAGATCCTTGTTTTAACTGGTACTAATGCAACATATTCACAAATTTTATTGAATATTCATCTCTGTTATTTCAGGGATATTTTTGAAACATACCCATTATAAAATTATGGTTTATAATTATATAAAGGTGAGGAACAGAGGTGGGGAGATAATATTTACATTTTCCTAAGTAATATTTAAAGTTTATGTAAAATTTTATAATTCATAAATTGAATAAATATAGTAATGCTGAGGGAAAAAGTGATTGATATTGCCTTCATGAAAATGATGCAGCATGGTTGTGTCATATTGGATAAATCATTTTTCTTCCTTACTAATTCTAGTTCTGTTATTGACTGTCAATATGCATTTCCTGTATCTCAGTCATTGAATGACTTTAGAGATTTAAAAGAAAAATCTTACTTTATTTACTCATTTTCTTCATTTATGTTATCATTATTTTTCTGGAATAGTATGGGTAAAGGCTTCAATGGTTATTAATTAAACAATCTGGGCATCCTGCTTGGTGAGGTACAGTAATTTAAAGCCACTCCCTTCCACAATACCTTCAAGTACAAAGTATGGATTTTCCTGAAGTGGAATGTCGTTGCTCACATAATGTCTTTCCTGAGTGCATTCTGATCTCAGCCGGACCCTCTTTGCTAAGGGCTAGTTGTATTTCTGCTGAGTATGGGTATAGATATAAAAAGAGCTAGTAAGGCATAATTTGCCTTCTGGAAATCTTTCATTAATCTGAACAAGGAGATGAGAAATAAACACTAAAATGCTGAATGGACTTTCACAAGATATGAGGGGTTTGCAAGAGAAAGTGGCTTTGTAGACAAGGTTAGAGTATGATTATTTTAGAGTTATGTGGGTCATTCTTTAATAGTTGCTTTGGTGTTCAGGGATGAAAAATATTCTCTCCAAAGATTCTGTGAGCTAAGCTCTCTTGGTTCTTCTCAGTTACCCCAGAATCCTAGTGGTCTAGACCACTGACAAACATCAATTGGCAATAACTTACAGTGGGAAATCAAAGAGATAGTTACCTGTAGGGAGGGGGATAGATAAAAAGGAGAAGGGGAATATAGTCAATAATATAGTCAATAAGCTTGCAGAGTGACAGATGATTACTAGAATTAGTGAGGTGATCACATTGTAAGGCATAAAAATGCTGAATCACTATATTGTACACCTGAAACTAATATAACCAGTATGAGATTGTATACCAACTATACTTAAATTAAATAAAAAATAAAGAAAATAAAATTAAAAAATAAAACAATAACAACAACAACAACAAAAAACAACCTTATGGTGGGAATCATGTACTGGGCCAGGTGAAAGAGTAAGAAGATGTTGTCTTTTCCCTCATGTTAGCTTAGTGTGTTTTTATTATTATGAAAAGAAAATAATAATAAACACTAAGTAATTAAAATCTCATCTATTCCTGTTTCTGAAGAATTTTTTTTTTTTTTATGCTGAGCCTAGTGGTTGGGAAAGTGATCATTGGCATCAGATGTTGATTATATTTTATTTTTCTCTTATTGTTTATAACATTAGAGTATGCTGAGATCGGCCTTGAGATTGGAATAGGATGGTCCAAGAAGGTCCAGTACATCTGGTTACATAAAACACATGAAGAACTAGAGAAGGGAAAATAGAAATGTAATAAAAGCTTAATGCATCCTTCATTCCATGGCAACCAGAGAAGATGTCTTGAAAAAATGAAGCTTAAAAGGATGCCTCTTTTGTAAATAAGAATTAGCTAAGCAAAGTAATATGCCAGTGATGGGTGGTTTCACTCAGATGTGTGAAGGTCCAGGAATGAGAGTTTTAGATGAATGAAAGCTTTAGATGCATGTGGTTTAATTTCCAATATATGAGTATTTTCCAATATATGAGTATGTAACAGATACATTTTTTGTTATTAATTTCTAGTTTGATTCATTGTGGTTTGAAACCATAGTTTGTATAATTTTAATCATTTAAAATTTTTAAGGTTTGCCTTGTAACTTACATCATACCTTTGTGAATATTCCGTGTACACTTGAAATGAATGTGTAATCTCCTATTGTTGGGTATAGTGCTACAGATCAATTAGATAAATTATTTTGATGGTATTATTCAGCTCTTCTATACTCTTGTTTATTTTTTGTATTTAACGATTGATTATGAAGAGGAGAATGTTGAAGACTCCATGTTTGATAGTATATATATTTACTTTTTAATTTCAGAATTTGAAGTAAACAAAATGATTTTGAAGGTTTTATGAGAGATCAAAGTGGTTATCTCTGGTTAGGAATATGAATATGGATCTCAGTGTCTCTCATTGGTGTCAATTTGGGATTCAAATATAAGTAGATGATAATGTAATCCATAGAAGGGACTGAGAATACCTAATCAGTGAGTGTAGAGTGTAAAAACAAGAGAGAAGAATCTTGGCACCAGCAACATTTTAGTGACATTTGAAGAAAGGGAAGCATACAATACAGATTGAAGAGGATGAGAGATATATATGTGTTACAAGCAAATTATAGAGTATGGATTCTCAAAACCTATAATGCTGAATGTCACAAAAGCTAAGAAAAAATGTTTTGAAAAGAAAAAAATGTTAAAAATTTGGAATTCTACCCAGAGATCAAGAAGGGTCACATCTGAAAAGCATCCATTTGACTTAAGAACACGGATATCATTGGTGACTTTGGCAAGAAGAGTTTATATAAAGTCATTAGGGCCAAATGATAGTAATTTGGTGAGTGGGAGTTGAAGTAGACACCTCAAGTTTAGACAACGCTGAAAGGAATTTGCTGTGAAAGGGAGGACTTACGTCAGTAGCTAAAGAAAGAAGTTTCTGGTAGATTTTCAAGACTTCTTTTTAAGTTTTATTTTAGCATTTTTTTTTCCTAAACTGGAAATGGCTTTAGTACTTTAAAATGCTAATTGGAAGGAACCAATAAATAAAGGCGAACAACAAAAAGAAATGAAATCCCTGAGATGGTGGTAGGAAAAGAGACCCTGAGCACAGGTGGAGGCAGCAGTTAAGAATGAACAAAAAAAAAACTTCTTCAGAATAATAGTGAAACATTTCCTCTGGAGCTCCCAGGGAAATTTCTTGTCTTATTTCCTTTCCCACCTTCTTACTGGTTTTTCCTGGGAGCCCTAGGCTAATGAATTAACAGCGTATAAATTCTTATGCCAGAGTTGGCTTCTGGGGAAGCTTAACATAATTCTAAATGTATTAGTCTAGCCCTAATTCCCAATTCTTCACAGAATTCCAAACTCATGTATCCAAATGTCTATTTTATATCTCTACTTTTGGAGATAATATGTATCTGAAGCTTTACATGGTTAAAGCAGAGCTTCTGATTTTTTTTTTTCCTAATGCTGTTCTTCTTTCAGTCTTCCTTCCATTAGTAAATAAGAATATCTATGCTCTCAAGAAAAATAATCACCTTTATCTGTTCCCCTTAACCTACATCCAAATAACCAGCAAGTAGATTACATTTTTAAAAGTTCCAGAATTTGTTAAATTCTGTCCATGTACTTCCATCAGTACTGCCACCACTCTTGCTAAGCTCCCATATTAATCTTCTACCTGAATTACCACAATCATCACCTGATTTCTCTAATTTGTGCATTCCTGCAATCTAATTAATGAAATATTAGCCAAAGAGATCTTTGTAAATGTACTTCATATTATGTCCTATACTGCTCAGGAAACCTTCAGTGGTTTCTTGTTGAACTTAGACATTTCTGCTTATTACCATGTCTTTGTACAGGGGATTTGAAATAAATATTTAACAACAGGTGTGGAATGAGTGTTCACCAGTCAAAAGATACACTGGTCACAAAGTGTAATGCTGTCTCTAAGGGTTCAGTACCTGCCTTACCTACAAGGTGCTACATGCCCACTCTCTCCCTTACTCATTCTTCCCACACACACTGCCTTTCTTCCAAAGATTCCTTTTGTCTAGAATTTTCCCTTTGGGTGGCTTTCCTTTGCCTTTCACTTAGATATTACATTCTCTTTGAGGCCCTGTCTTGACAATTAATATCCAGTTCTTATCTTGCCCTGCTTAGTCACAGTCATACTTATTTGTTTCATTTCCTTCATGGGACTGAAAACTATGTGAAATTATTTTGTACATTTACTTATTTTTTGTAGTCATTGTTCTCCTCCACTAGAATTTAAGTTTATCGAGAGCATGGATCTTATACTGTATTTTCACCACTATAGCCCCAGAATCATGGATAGAGCCTGGCATATGGTAGACATTTAATGTTTACTCATTAAATGCTTGAATATGTAAGTAAATAATGTGAGAATGGATGCATAGAAGAAAGTAGTTATAAAAACTATATGATAAAATAAATTATAACTTTATTTTCTATCTCTTCTATTTCTAGCCTACCCATGAGTTTCAGATCTATACATCCAAATTACTACTGGAATGCTCACAACCAAATAAATCTCAATATGAATTAATTCCTTTACCTTGAAATATTCCTTTTATTCTCGGTAATGATATATAAAGTACATTCATCTTATCGCAATTTGCAATACAGTATAAAAAGTAGGCTTAAATTGAATGGGTCCCAAGTTTTTTTTTTTTCATTTATCTATGGCAAAGTTAAAAGTCTCTTTGACTCAATATCCTCCTCTATAAAATGATGATAATAAAAACACTTGTTTTATAAATTTTCAGGGAGTATTATATGAATAAATTAATTCATGTAATCCCTTGAGACTATGGCTGGCAAAGAATAAGGAATCTTTATACGATAGGTATTAGTATTTGCCAAGCAACAAAAATGAAAATAATCATAGATTGCTTCAGTTGTCTTACCTTCCCATCTGGTTAGAACACAGAATCTTCAAATTTTGCCATCCTACGTCTTCCCAATCTAACTTCCCTAAAAAAACACTAATCGCCATTCATATCTGCATTTTGTCTTGGTATTTGCTACAAGAACAGCTCAACTACTTTCTCTTTCTCTCTTTCCTGCTTTCTTGTTCATTCTTTTTTATCAGAATGATCTTCCTAAAATAGAAACTGATATATTATTTTCCTACCTTTCATCTCTCAATCACTTTGTATTGACTTCAAGATAAAACCTAAACCCAGCATGACAAGGCTAACCTGTCATTTCTCATCACTTTCTCTTGGAAAACCTATTCTCCAGCCAAACTGAAGTGTTCCCAATTGCCTCAGTGCACCAGCTTCTCTCACACCTCTAAACCTTTCCTTACACAGCTCACTGCTTGGAAGGGCAGCTGTCTCTTGTCATTTTCTTTCTCCTTCTCCTCTTCCCAATGCGTTCTTTACTTAACAAATGATGAATGGTCTCTAAAGTTTATGCAAGTTGTCATCACGTCTTTAATGAATGAATTAATGAACAAAGCTATACCAAAACACTTGTGGTTAGTGTTGCCTCAATTATCAATATTCTCTGAGAAAAATTGCTTATTCTAGGCATTCTTTTATTTCTCTGAGACAAGGCTACATTTGACTTGAGATTTAAGTTTGTAGCCTTTTCATGGCTACGAAAACCCCACAATTCCAAGTGATTTTTCATTTTCCTAACAGTTTTGATTTAATTGAATTTCCTTACAGTTCCTCCTCCTAGTACCCGGGTCTATCGTTGAAAGGGCTTTTTGCTAACCTCCAAATATTTTCAATTTCCTATGTGTCTACACATCAATGTGAATATTAAACTTAGAATAGAATATCATTAATTTTTGATAGGTTACATACCGTAAAAGTTTATTCAGTTGTTCAGCCTTCAATTTAATGAATAAGAAAATTATTATAGTTTCATTATTAAGGCGAAAACATTATTTTGTTATTATTGCTAAATGGGACACAGGTAATGATAATAATTTAAATATGATTAGTCACATTCAGACTAATTGTGTAGATTTTCAGGATATTCCTTAAAAAAAAAAAAGCTAATGAAAGTAAGTTTGGTATCATGACAACTCTCTTAAGATAGTTGGTTCAGTTTCAAATACTATTTGTAACAGTTTAGGTACATCAAACTCCAAACTACAGGCACCACAAGACTAGTGGTAAAAGAACTCCCTGGTGATTAAAAAAATGCATGGCTCTTAGCACCTTCTCATCAATAAACCAAAATGAGACCAGTTGAAGACCACAATCTTTATGTATTTTAGAAGCCTCTTAAAACACTATCAATGTAAAGGTGGTTATTGGAGTGTGAGAATTTTCTATTATATTATAAATCGTGAATTAATTTTCAGTGAACATTTCATAATCAAAATATACAACTTAAAAAAATGTAAATGTGTTTAGAATGATTTGGAAGCAGTGTAACTACTTCACAAGCATCCGTATAATGGAAAGTTGTGCACAGATACCAACGCTCTGTCATTATTTAACAAACATTTCACAATATATGCATAATCCTTAAAGTAACTAGAGTGGTTACTGGTTTGTTATAATTGTTCTTTGCTGTAAATACTGCATAAATAATTTGTAAGCTCTTTATGCAGTGCGACATTCTCTCTCCTATATATCTTACAGCTACTTTTTAAATACAAAACTCTTTTTGCTAACTGGGAGTGTTACCACTTCGGAGTACTCATACAGCATTTTGGGGAATGAGTGTCTTGAGCTTTTGGAAATAACATTAGAAATTACGCATTAGTGCTAGAGATTTAAATGTATACTTCTGGATCATGACTAACGTAAGATTCAAATAATAAAGAACATCATGTTTGAATTTTATGAAAAGAAGTAACTATCAATAAATTATTTGTGTATGTATGATATGCATCCCAAAAAGTCATCAAAAATTTGAAAGTAATAAATAATATATGACTTCTGCACTTAAGAAACTTAAATTTTGTTTGAGGCAAAAGGTATTAAACATGAAATAATAAGATAGAAATGATGTATTTAACTGATTGCCCCATTTCTAATATGTCACTGTTGTGAGATGATAGGCACAATCAATAATGGGGTCTACCATGAATTCATGCTACCTGGAATTAATAGGCTCTCAATTCTCTTTGCCAAATATTTAATGCGTCTCTTTCATATCAGATTCCCTGTAAGAATGCTTTCAATAGCCTCTGCTTGTTAATAGCTTTGAAAGCTACCCCTAAAACCTTTACTATTTGGAGACAAAATCATCTGTGGTGCATGACAGGGGAAAAAAAAATCACGGCCACTCAAATAATGTTCCAATTCACTCCTTAAAGTCCAAACAAATAAACCAAATGCTCCATTTTTTCTTGTTTATTTGCTTCTTCCCTGGAGGAAGGATGGGCCAAGTCTTTGTTGAGGTAAATACTTTATACACAACTGACACATACTATTTTCCCTCTTCTAAGACTTTGATTTATCATATTTTCTCCTGTCACTTACATCCTTCAGGGTCCTTCTTCCAGCTGTGTCCTACCTTTTTAGCTATACAAAATGTGCACAAACATAAAGGAGTAAACACTAACATAATAAACACATAAAATATTTCCTCCTAAAACAATGGCTCCTTTTCCGGTTACAACCACAGTTCTTGAAAAATAATCTACCTGTCGACCCCTTTATCATCATTCACTCTCACTTTGTACTTTAGGTTCTTCCTTACCATACTGAAAATCTTTTCTTGAATGTTATCAAGGTCTTACTAATAATTCTACTGGAATTGTATTAAAGATCATAGGTGAAAGCTAAAAACTATGATGATTTTATTTTGAGAGTATCTGCTTTAAGCTATATAATCAAGTTATAAAAATGAGCAGGACTTGACACATTAGCCTTTAAAAAATATGTGCTGAATTGAATGAAATAAAATTATGTAGTCTATGAAATCTAAGAACATCACAAAATAATCAAATCAGTGATCCTAGCTGAGTTTTCTGTCACCTCAACTTTAGTATAGCATTTGCTACTGTTGAACCATAACCTTCTCCTTTGAATCTTTTCTTCTATTGACTTTCTTAAAATTCTATTGGTCAAAATGGGATTTGGCAAAATGCGCTCATTTAAGAATCAATGGGCAAAACTGAGCATTTTGAAAGAGGTGAGAGATGACCAGTGTGGTGGGTACAAGCTTTGCAGACAGATCCAAAATCAGGAGGGCTTGTGCATAGTAGAGAGAAAGTTAAGCAGTGGATGAAAGTTATCAGGTGGATATTATAGATGCAGTCCATCAGCAGTTGACTATCCCAACATGCATAGTCAGAATAGTCAATGTTGCTCAAGGAACAAGCAGATGGTTGAGATTCAAGTCAGAGATTCACACCTGGCATCAGAGAGTAAAACATCAGGAAGTCTCCTCTCCGGGCACAGACCTGGTTTTAGAGAAAGTGAGATGACGTCTTGGGATCACAGGATATATTATCAACAGAAGGACTCAGATTCAGAACTGTACTCAGTTTTTCAATCAGATATAGAGTCAAAAAGCACAATTAGCATCTTGATTTGTAAAAAATATCTGTTTACTGAGCTCTTAAGACTGGGCCTAGGATGAGGCAAGCAAGGCACCTGTTTTGGGGCAAAAAAATTAAGGGGATGTCTAAATACTAAGTAATCATGATAAATAATGTTTTAATTAAATATTTAAAATAGAACTAATGCAAAAATTTATGATGAACAAAATATTAAAATTATAAACTGTTAATCTCTTTCAACTGAAGTAACAACATAACAGATATCATAAAGCCTTAGGCACGTAACTACCAAACAACTGGTATAAACAATAAATACTCTAAATGAATAAAAATAAAATAAAATTATGGACTTGTAAGAACTGGAAAGATTTTAGAAGTAGGAACTGACCTGGATTTTGAAGTAAAGGCAGAACGAGGCAGTATTAAAAGCAGTAAATACAGCAATGTTTCATAGTTACCACATCTGTAAAAATGATGGAGTCAATTTTATCCATCAGATTTTTCTCTTGGAGACAGCATTGCATGTGTTTAGAAGAAATATTTTGATTAACATCATAGGGTAAGTATTACATTTTAAGAACATTTTTGAGTAAAAGACATGTTTCATCAATGGATTTGTGTAAGGTATGTAATGGATAGTCTTTTTTAAAAATAGTGATTAAAAAAAAAAACCATAAAATTACTGTCCCGACAATTTCCAAGTGCAATAATGTCAACCACATTGTGGAGATTGTTGTGTAACAGATCCCCAGAATGTCCCCATCCTATATGACTGAAAGTCTATACCCACTGAACAAACAACTTCCAGCTCCTAACTAAAAGACTTTTTTTGAACATTGAAGACAGTCTGAAATATCATTTTGATATTTGAAGATAGAAGCTGGGTAGATCTGAATCTTCTCTCTGTGATAGAAGAAAATGGCATCAGAGAGCAAGATAACTGAAAGAAATGAATCTAGGGACTGTGTTATCTAAGGGCAGAGTGGGGACTCCTGGTTTTTGGATTGCACAGTGATATGGGTTTTGATGAAGTAATTAAATGATGGAACCCCAATTGTTTTGCTATTTGATATATACTATAACATGTTTCTCATATATCCCTAACGTGTCATCAGCATTGTTTACTAATATTTTTGTGGAAATCAATAATGCATGGGAAATCCTGAAGAAGATGATGAGGAAACAGTAGATATGTAGATTACACATGAAATGACATAAATTGTCTTTCATTGCTTGTTTGTTGGGTACTTTTAGCAACTTGTAAAAAAGGGTACAGGAAGTCTTCTGGAGCTAATAAGGCTATAGACTAAATGATTCTGATATGTCTCCTTCCGATTTTCCCATAAAATTGGTGAAAAATGACATTTACATTGAGAACTAAAGAGGAAGACATTGGCCATTGTTTGGGAGACTTATTCTACTGCCACTGTGGATGGTGGAAATTGTGACACACTTCCCCACACTATGGCCTTGTGCTCCATCCTTTAAAGCAGAGCAAGACACTTACCCTTAATGGAAATGGGCACAGATATTAACTCTTCCCTACTCTTTGTCACTACCTCAGAACATATTAATACACTGAACAGAAAAAGTTTCACACTTGCCTCTTACTATGTTGAAAATGTTTTATGAACCAGAAAAAAAAAAGCTTTCTCTTCTTCCAAGAATTGAACTTTAAGGACATAACACAGACAAAAGAGAAAGAAAATGAGCAAAGACATACTAAAACCAAGATGTTTAGTTGGGGAGGGAGGATTGAAAACAAAGAAGGAGGCATAAAAAGTTTTGGGAACAATACAGATGGAGTATAGTCTTTTATGCATTAAGTTTACTCCAAAACATCAGTACCTTTAATATAGCATATCTAATCACATGCTTCAGAGAAGATTATTCCTTTATCCAGCAGCCTTGAAGAAGATCATTGATGCTTATATTTTGCAAGTGAGCTGTACACAGTACTCTAAAGCATTTTATACTGCAAAACATAAAAAAAAAAAATTGAGAAAGAATAAGGTCATTCCACCACTCCATATGTAGCAAGCATGGTATCTAGAATAGCTCTTTTCAATTCAAGGTTAAAAACAAAACTGGATAGATAGTGACACAGGAGCCTTGAAAGATACTGGTGCATAAATAAAAAGTATTTGATGAAAAGAGAAATACATTTCTGAAACTAAATTTCAATAATACAAACAAGATAAACATACTTTAAAAAATGTGTTCAAAAAGAGTCTACAGCTTTTTAATGGTAAATACCTCACACAACATGAAGAGCCAGTAGACAATGGAATAACATCTATTGAGAGGAAAATGTTGTGACCCATGAATTTTATATCAAACCAAATTGTCAGATATGTATAAAAAGGACAGAAAAACATGACTCAGATTATATAAAACTCTTGTGTAATTTTTTGAAATTGTACTCTAAGGTAAACAAAAATTAAAAAAAATCAAGGTCAGGAACTCAAGAATAGAAGCATATTATTTCACTGTACAGGTAGGTATTGCTTAGGTAATGAGTCTCATATTTCAGAAATTAACAAAATTAAATTACATTTGCAATTGTTGAGGAGCATCTGTTGTATCATTAGTTAAAGCTTCAACTCTGACACAGGACTGTCTAGATTCAAATTGGGTATGAACCAACAAACCGAGCTTTATGACTCAGTTTCCAAATGTGACAAACAGGAATATTAATAGTATCTATGTCCTTGGGTTGTCAAATTTATACATGTAAAATTATATGTATGGCACATAGTAAGTTCTTGATAAATGATATTATTGCTAGATCTTTAGATGTTCTAATTTATTTCATTATAATAAATAATATTTGATTCATTTTGGTATATTTCTTTATATGGATGCTATTATTCCCATTGGACAAATTCCTAGAAGTAAAATTTCTGGGTCAAACTATGAGCACATTTCAAAGGTTTTTAATACTAACTCTCACCAGCAGACTATGAGAATATATATAAAAATTTCCCCTTCTTCCCTTTGAAGATGATTCCTTTAAAAGCATAAATTTTAAATTACTAGACAATATTGATATGCTATTACTTAAACATGGAATTTGTAACTGTGAAACTGACATTTTTGTGCAATTGTTAGCAATTTATTTTCGTTTTTGAATTGTCTGTTTCTGCAAGATGTGTGCATTTCTATTGGGGTATTGGTGTCTTGCTTGTTGATGAATAAACCAAAAGTTATTGTTCAAAAAAAGAGAATGAGATCACTAAAGTAATAATTATGTAGTAATAAATTGAGTATTTTATGGTAGATTGAATGAACAAAGCCTGAAAAATATTGAGTACACTTATAAAGAGATCTTAAATTAGATGGCGAAGTACTAATAAACCAATAAAAAGGCCATGAACTGACAATTCCCACAATGTTCAACCTCATTTGTAATAAAAGAGATTAAAAACAAATCTTTTAATTTCCCTGAATGACGTTCTCTCTAATGATGTTCAATAAAACTTTTGGGAGTTTTAATTAAACTACATTTCTAAGCAATTTATAAATACCTACTCACATTTCAGATCAAGGTGTTAAGATATAATTTGGGCATAATAACCTCTCTCAGATTATTAACTAGGATTCTGCAACTCTGGATATTGACATCTCAAAATCCTCTAAACTGTGGTCAGCGTTTTCCCCAGGTGTGTAGGAGGAAAATAATTCAGGAAAGACGAGCCTAGTAATGGGTAACTTTCAGTGGACTTGAGTGGAAGACTTCACTGGGAGCCTCTCTCTTTTTTATTTAGGTAGTTTTAATTTCAGGTGTGACTGTAAGAATTTAAAAGTGAGATTTTCTGGGAATCTCCACGTTGATGAGACCCAGTCACCAGTTCTTCCCACCGCTGTGTGGTAAGTGTTCCCATACATGTGGCACTCTTAGTATTTTTCATCATTTCCTGTGGGATATTTCCTCAGGGTCTCCACTGAGACCCACTATCATACTGCACGCTCTGTTTATTGCAGAACTAAATGAAGCATGCCGGGCAGCATCTGAAAACAATTAAAACTAATTGAAATGAGATGTGGACTCTACTAGTCTCATTAAGTTTTATATTTCATCCTCCGTACATTGGGGGATTTAGATCTGAATCTCCTATCCCTCGGGCCTCCTGCAGGCAAAAGGGATCCCTTTTCCAGCGTAAAGGGCCCGTCAATTTAGTATGCTCTGGCCGCGATGTACGACCAGGCAGGGAAAAGGCCCGATTGCTGCCAAGAGGCTTCTGTGGGAGGAGATGATGTCTCTCTCCATGAACTGCCTTTTAGCAGCTGCCTTATGAATTAATAAACACCACTATGAATATGCACACATCCCTTATTAAGGATTCACAAGCACATTAATCAAGTAGCTCACATGCAACTCAGGATATTGAAGTTAGCTTTTCTGTTGCCTTTCTTTGAGAGAGAGAGAAAGAGAGAGAGGGACAGAGAAAGACAGAACCGGGAAAGGGAGGAAAGGAAAATATTTTAAATACTTATTTATATAAGGCATGGAGATGATAAAGAAATTTGAAAAGAATTCCTGAGATGAGACCATATTTCCAAAGTCCACATTATGGTAATTTGGACACAAGTAACTGAAATACTTCAAATGTACACTGGAGCCCACATGAGGGTTTACTTATGTGAAAATAATACGTATACTCTTATGCAGAATATAAAAATGTCTATCCTAGAAGACACTGTTTTTGAGTGGATAAAGCCATTCCCTTTTTGTACCCAGAAAGGCCAAAGAAATTTAACTGTGAGGTAATTATTCTTAGTGAGATATTTAACGTGATTCAGTGACAGGTATGAGGAAATAAGATTAGCTCTTACCATGAAGGATGTGAGCTTGGAATAACGTGTGTATAAGAAAGATAAAAGGAAGTGTTTTATTAAAGTGATAGCACTTGTGAAGATTGTTCCAGCACCATGGATTTACATGTTTGACAAAAAAAGAACACCAGGAAGCTTCAAAGTACAATTGCCCTTTTAATTTTCTCCATTTCGGAAAGATCTGATTACCGATATGGTCATCTTAATATGGTCTTCCCATCAACTGTAGAACCCTGATATAACAGTTTATTCTGATGATCATGCTGATGAAGCTTGGAGAGTTATAATCACTAGTTTCTTTTTAAGTTTCTATGAGTAAATTAACCACAAGAGAAACTCCAGCATTTCAGATAGAGGACCCCTTTCCCATAATGTTGTAAAATTGTGCTTATTCTCATCCGTGCTATATTAGAGAATAACACTCTCCTTTCTGACTCATCTAAGAAAAAAAAGAACAAGAACTTTCCACTTCTTCCTCCTTACAAGATATGTTCTTTATGATAATAATAGCTAGCGATTATTGCACCAACCACTATTCTCAATGCGTTACATGAAGTCTCTCATAACAGGCAGTAGACCTATGAGGGAAGAATACTATTATTGCCTCCGTTTTTGCACAGAAGAAAGGTGCAGTTGAAAGGGGAGAAGTAGCTTATTTCTGTAACATTTAAAGGCAGAGTGAGGACACAGACCCTGACGTTCTGGCGCTTGCATCCAAGTTCTTAACCATCACACTTACTACCTTTATGGATTGTATCCATTCTCCACTGGTCTGATTTAGACATAAAGCCTAGAAGAGAAGAGAGAATAAGGCATCTTTGAGGAACTGAAAGAAGTTCAACAAATCTGGAATGGAGGAAGCATAGATTATGAGGGAGCTAGTAGTGCGTGGTATGAAATGAAGCTGAAGAGTAAAGCAGGGTCTGGAAGGCTATGATCTCATAAGCTGTATTAAGGAGCATGGATCTCTCCCTGAAGCACTATGAGGATTGTGGAGAGTTTTAGTCATTGCAGTTGAATGATCAGGCTTGCCTTTCCAAGCCAATAGTGACAGAAAGCTTATTAGGAAAATCAGAGATTGGAGTACCGTGTTTCCCCTAAAATAAGACCTAGCCAGACCATCAATTCTAATGCATATTTTGGAGCAAAAATTAATATAAGACCCGGTCTTATTTTACTATAATATAAGACCGGGTTTTATATTATGTTATGTTAGATAAGATCCGGTCTTATTGTAAAATAAGACCAGGTCTTATATTAATTTTTGCTCCAAAAAAAGCGTTAGTGCTGATGGTCCAGCTAGGTCTTATTTTCGGGGAAACATGGTAAGAGGCCATTTCTGTGGGCCATGCAGAGATGCAGCTGCATTTTTTGCCCTGAGCATGCTGGGAGAGTGTCTTATATGTAGTTAAACAATGTTTAGATAGATAGAATCATAAGAAATAGTCTGTGAAAACTTGTGTACGAATTATAGTAGGCCCTAAACACATTTCAATTTTTTCACCTTTTTCTTTCATAGAACTAAATGGATAAATTTCCTTAAATCCTTCTCATACTTAATGTATTGTATAGATACTCAGGTAGTAAGTACAGACCAGGAAAATATTATTTGCTATAGAAGATTGGATTTGAAATTTTATTAACACATTTAATAGTTCTCAGTGTAACTGTTTCTAGTTGGGTCTTTCTAGAACTTTGGCCAACACTAATTTCCATGACTATATGAAATTGCAAGCCTTTATTTGAGATGATTATGGGTCTATTACTATGTTTCTTGCATCACAAACTTCAGATTTAAACTGTTAAGACAGTTTAAAGGAAATATAGCAATCAAAACTAGATCAAAATAATATAAAACACAAAATTATCTATGTCCCTAGAAACCTTTTATTCTTTATCACTTTTCTTCTACTATTAAGGAGTAAAGAAATCTTATCTATACGTTACAGTCCCTTCCTGAAATTATAATATGAGGAAGTGACTTATGTTATCATCAGCAAGAAAAGGGGAACTAAAAGTTGAGAACATAACACAAAATAAAGAAACAGGACTAGAGGTTATTTTTATGAAATGGTTTTAGTGGGGGTAAAAAAAATCTTTAAAGCCTGGAAATCATCTGGGGGAAGAAAGTGAAAAATAACTGTGAATGAAATAACTGACAGTTTATGCATTGGAAGGAAGTAATCTTGGACAAAATTAAGCTATAATTGCAAATATCAATATAAAATGCAACTATGAGAGACAGATGAAAGGTACAGATACAGAAAAAAATATATTTATATATAAAAAATATATGTATATGCATGTGTATATATAACTGTTCTGGATTTATATCTTTATCTCTATAATATATATGTAGCTATACATATGTGTGTGTATATGTATACATATGCACAGTCATGCACCACACGATGACATTTTTGTCGATAATGGACTACAAATATGATGACAGTCCCATAGCATAATGAGGGAGCTGAAAAATCCCTATCTCCTAGTGATGGTGTAGCCATCTTCATCTCATAGTACAATGCATTACCCAAGTTTGTGGTGATGCTGGTGTAAACAACCTACTTACTGCACTGCCAGTTGTATAAAAATATAGCACATATAATTAGATACAATACTTAATACTTGATAATGATAATAAACAACTATGTTTCTGGTTTATTATTTACTATACTATTCTTTTTATAGTTAGTTTAGAGTTTACTTTTTCTACTTATAAAAAACAAAACAGTGTGCCTTATTATGCTGGCTGTCGCCTCGTACAGCTCATGTTTACCGTCTCTATTGATTACCTTATTTTCTCTCGTGCTTGATTTAATCTCGTGTTGTTTGGTGGAGTAACATGCTATACAGGCTTGTAGCCTAGGAGTAGGTAATAAGCTATACCATATAGCCTGAGTGTGTAGTATGCTATACCATCTAGGTTTCTGTAAGTTCATTCTATGATGTTTGCACAACAATACATTTTTTAGAGCATATCTCTATTCTTAAGCTGAGCGTGACTGTTTATATATCTATATCTAAGGTATATCTATATCTATAACTATACACACACACACACACACACACACACACACAGAGGATGCCAAAAAATGTATATACATTTTAAGAAAGGAAAAAATTGCATTAAAATTGTAATATCAATATATTAATATACTGATAACAAAAGATGAATACAAGTCACGTTTGACTTCTGCAATTACAAGAGGTGCTCAAAGTAATTACCATCAGTGTAATTTTAATAGTATTTTCCTTTCTTAAAATGTGTATACATTTTTTGCAATAATTAATGCAATCATTCAGAAAAATAGAGCACCTTATCTGCCAGTCTCAGTGTGAAAACAAGAGTCTAACTTCAAAAAGATAAGCAGCTATTAATAAACACAGATATAGACTAATCATATTCACCAAACCTGTCCCACATCCTTCTGTACTTGCCCACTAGCTCACACCAGGGCTTAAAAAGTCCTCTGCCTTTTATTTCATTGGAGTTGAGCTCAGTATCTCATATATATATATATATATATATATATATATATATATATATATATATATATATATATAAACACATACACACACACACACACACACACACACACCGGGGGTGCCAAAAAATGTATACAAGTGGACACTTGGGTCAACATTACTCAAGCAGTAGTTCACTGTAATCAGAAGTGTCTGGACGCTGATGGTAACCACTTTGAGCACCTCTTATAATTGCAGAAGTCAAATGTGACTTGTATTCATCTTTTATTATGGGTATATATTGAGTATTACAATCTTAATAGTTTTTACCTTTCTTAAAATATGTATACTTTTTTTGGCACCCTCTATATATAATATGTATATGTATATGTATATATACATATTTTTTCTAGGATATTACCAGAACCTGGGATGAAGGAGAGATATTAAAAATGATTAAAAAGAAGTAATCTAAACATAAAATACTCAAGTTTAACACATCTTAGATATGTGCAACAGTCTATGGAAACGAGAGGCAATGACATTCAATTATTTCATCAAGAACATTTGAATAAAGGATTATACACAGAGGAAATGTCATTCAGGCTTCATTTTAGCTATAATTTGATTTGTTTCGATTATCAATTTAGAACTAACAAGGAGTGGAAGTATGGATGATAGATATTATGCTACCAAGTTTCTCACAAGAAGGGAAAGTGAATTGAAAACAATTGCACATTTTTATTTACAATATTAAAATGTCATCAAGATTATCTTTACTTGAGATGCTATCTTTTAAATAAATTATAAAAATACTTGTAAGGCTTGTTTATGACTTCATTCACACAAACCCTTTGTTTCCTATTAAGGTTGAGTTACTTAGTGGGAAAGCTTTTTTCCATAATGATAAACATATGTGAATTTCTTCTCTTTAAATAGTCTTTAAAGGGGTTCAATAGTCCAGGAAACATCTTGTAGTATTATTATGTTGTCTTTTTAAAATTACACGTTTATAAGCATGTGTGTTTAACTTGTTTTACTTGTCACAGAATACATACTTATTCTATGGAGAAATTTACTTTCTGATTTTGATTTGATCTGAACTATGCTAATTTTGACTGCATCATTTTTCCTCATATTGTGCATGTCCACATTCACCTGAAATACACATATGCTCCCAAATTAACAGATGAATTATACAAAAATACACACATGAGTTCGATTTAACAGCACATATTGTTACTGATCAATTTGGCCGTATTGTTTCCTTTAGCTTGACTAAACTTTAGACAGATTTCTTCCTGACTATAGACCCCTATTCTTCCTTTTCTTAGAGCATTTACTCTAGAAAACTTGCAACTGTAAATTCTTTCTCTCCCTGCCTCATTGTGACAAATTTTCTACCAGACTCTGGCAGTTTCACAACCCAAGAACATCTTTCTCAAGGACCTGTGAGCCACCCCTTTGAAATGCAATCATTAAGAAAAATAGAGCACCTATCTACCAGTCTCAGTGTGAAGATAAGAGTGTAACATCAAAAATAAGCAGCTATTAGTAAACTCTGATATAGACTAATCATATTCACCACACCTCTCCCTCATCCTCGTGTACTTGCCCACTAGCTCTCCCCAGTGCTTAAAAAGTCCTCTTACTTTTATTTCATTGGAGTTGAGTTCAATATCTCTCCTCTATTGCAATAGTCTTCACTCCTATTCAAATTATGTTAAATACAATCTTCCTTGCCTGGAACAGCTTTCTTGGATATTACCAAATTACCTTCCTTGTCTGGAACAGCTTTCTTGGATATTACCAAATTTTACATTTTCTTTTGCAATATTTTATAGATAAAATCAGGGACTTTTTCCAAAGAATACTTGATTATAACATCAATACTTAATAGAAAAAAATAAAATTAAGAATTTTATGTGTCTATTAAAATGATTTTATAGATTTAATAACAGAAAAAGTCATTAAATTAAAAACAATTTTAAGTGAGTTTGATATGGATCCAGTTTTATGAGAAAAGAGTATTAATAATATACCGGGGGTGGCAAAAAAAGTATACACATGACTTGTATTCATCTTTTGTTATTGGTATTGCATATTACAATTTTAATACAGTTTTTTTCTTTTTTAAAATGTGTAATACATTTTTTTGGCACCCTCTGTATGTGTATGTGTACGTAAATACAGAAAAAGATATAGTAACCATCATTAGAAAGATATTATTATATAATTTAAAATTTGTTTTCCTGAATATTATCAAAAATTTTAAAGTTAGGCACTAATGTTTAAAATAATTAAATGCTAACATTTAACTCTTTAACTTTTAATATTTCTGTCATGATGAGACAGATTAGTTAGCATGTTGTTAGGCAGACAGGAAAGTCCCTGGTAAAATAAACAAAAGACAGCCATATCCTGAAACTTCAAGTTCTGAAGTAACTCATTTACTCCAAGACAAAATGTAACAGCACCTTGAGGTTAATAAATTATCACGTAAAATTCCTTTTGCCGGACAAATGGAACAGATCCTATAGATAGTAATGGGTTATTTTGCTAATCCCTTCAGGATGGACAAACAAAAAAACCTGATAGATGACAGGCACCAGCTCCCCTTCCCCAAACAGGCACGGGAAGGTACAAAAGTAAGAGTTTTGCCTCAGTCACTAGGCACCCCCATTCAGGATCCCCTCCCACTCGGGAGCTGCATTTCTTTGTTTTTTAATAAACGATTGTCTTTTACAACTCCTCGCCTCTCCTTGGTCTGTGTTTCCATTTTTCGGTTTCACGAGACAGATCCCGGCACTCACACAGAAATATTCCTACATCATTTGGGGACACAGAGAAATTATCCTACATCAATGATAGATTCTACTGTCAGCAACTACTTAGGGTATGCCCAGGACTTCTGCTTGATGACTTTCTTCCCCATAAAAGTGATACAGAGAAACCTCAGCAGTCTCTGCAGAAACAAATTAAAATGACTTAATTTTCTCTGTTTTCAAAGTCAATATGGAAACTGTTTATGGAAAATTCATAACTTCCTTTGGAAGTTTCTACTAAGCTAATATTGAAGGAATAGAGAGAATTCCTGAGCTGCAAGGTATAGAAAATAAATATGCCCTACAACCTCAGGAGTTAGTCTCTGTCAATTAAACATAAAAAATACCCTACAAAAATTTCACGTCTCCATCCTCAAACCTCATTTGTATATTGGTCAAACTAAAGTCTTCTTTCCAGGAAGAGTAATTTACCACTTGAATGACTTTCATTCTTATTGTATATATGGACTTGGGAAAGAAGCAGCCAGGAAGGCAAAACTGCAGAGTGCAGTTTCTGAATTGTCAAGGTGCCAGAGAGACTCTATCATTTTTGCGCATGGGTAAGTGTTCCTGTTGTCAGGAAGCCTTTCTCCCATTTTCTTCAAATTTCTTCTCTTTTCTTTGTCTGGTTGAAATGTTTCATTACAATATGTCTGTGCTAAAGCCATAAGCCTTGCAGGTGATTATCAGAGGTTCACATGGCTGCCAAAATAGAATGCTCCCAGTTTTGTAATAGCGCTCATGCATTTAGGGAAGAAAAGTAATGATACTAAGGGGAAAAAAGCAGTTTGCATCATTGTATTATTATCTGTATTTTTTCTTTCTTGACGGAAAGGAGTTAAAGAAAGATTGAAGAAATGAGCCAGTGTGTTAAAAAAAAAAAATGTAGATGAATTATAAACATGTTGCATTGAGAAATTTAAATGTATAAGAAGATAAATGGAAGATTATTTACATAATAAAAAAATTAACATCACAAAAGAATTTTAAGAAAGACTTTAAAAATAGGTATTTTTCATTTTGAATTTCAACTACATTTTGATAACCAAAAATTAGCTTTATGTAAATGTTTTTAAAATATCCATCCATTTATAAGCTTAGTAATTTAAAAAAAATACTTTTTCCTAAAAATAGAGACAAATTTCATAAAAATTAATAACTGCCAACAAATAATAGTGACAATTTTTTATTCCTTTCTATTTGTTGATAGGCAACACTGATCACAGATAATTTTCTCTATCTACTTTTAAATCTTTTATCTAAATGAAAATAATTGATATTAAACATGTCTAAAGTATAATACTTTTGCAAACATACATCCTCTCTGATCCAATATTTCCTTTATTAGTGAAGGATTGTAATACGATTCCACAATAGTTTTTGCCTTGTGAAATAGATGGAAACTCATTTTCCTGTCTTAAACAGCCGTACATGGTTCAATAGCTATCTTCCGCCAAAATCACTGATACGGATGATCGTGTTGTGGTTTTTTTTTTTGACTTCTAACCTCTGTTTAATAGAGATTAAGTACTAGCTGAATGGAGTCAATGTTGTCTGGTATTGTAACTCTAATAACTGCATTAGAATCTGTGGGGAAAGGTGGAGCAAAGTGGTGGGGAACTGTTAGATAAAGGGAGGGAGGAATTAACACAACTGGCTTTCCTGCCTCTTATCTCCTTTATTAAATTCTAGATTAAGTAGAATATAACACGTTTGTTCTTATTGCCTATCTAACTATTGGGTGCTACTGTGTTTACTGGGTTTTATTGGTTGACCTGCTCTTGCTTGCTAAGTCCTTTGAGATGTTGAACAGAAACTGAATGTGAGACCACAGTAAAGAAATCTCTATGCTTTCTTGTGCAGGTAAAGAGGCTGGCCAGATATATGTACTCAATTCCGTTGCAACTCTATAAAGAATTACCTTCTTTTGTTTATAGCACATTTGCAAAGTGTATATTTATAACACATATATTTGGAACTTCATTTGCTCCTATTGTTAGAGAACATTACAAAAATTAATTTTATACTATTAAAAGCCAAAACACCAATGAAAACGATTTTAAAATTTGGTAGATCAATGGCCTGCAAAATAAAAGTGGGAATCAGAGAGAGGGAAAATATGCTTCAACTTTATCTGATATTCATAGGTTGCCTTGAAAATTTTAGACTTTTAAAAATAAAATTATTTTATTGGAGAGTAAATAGAAGATTGTCTTTTTATAAGTATCTAATTATGTAAGGAAGCATGCCTAATTTTCTCTTTATGTATAGAGAGCTCCAATAATATGAGACTTATTTGAAAGATCCAGTCATTCTGCCCTTATCTTTGTGCCAATAGTAATAACATCTATGATCTACATTTTCTTCATCCTCTCTTTGAGAAGCCAAACTGTTTAACTGAGTAACAACAACCTACCCCATAACAGGTACTTATGGAGAGGACAGTCCTTTCAGAAAACTGAAAATGTAAAACAAAGAGACAACAAGGTAACCTAAAACATGGAAAGTAGAATCAGCATGGGTAACCTTCCCAGGGCAGGTTTCCAGAGCATGATATGGAGGGAAGAGGAGCCATAAGAAAAAACATGAGATGAGAATACATAACAAAACAGAACTGGATGCTTTTTGTTGTTGTTGTTTTTATCCAACAGTAATTAGGAAGTTATGGGTATCATTCAGATGTCATTAGGGATAAAAAGAGAGATTTTTTCAGAGCATGATTAAGGGCAATTTTAGAAAAAATAAAACTTTCCTATCTCTACCCTCCATGTTGATTCAGTGCAATAAATCTAAGAAAATTCCAATTTAAATGTGAGAGAAAAAAGAAACAAAAAGGAATTTGCTATTTTTGACTGTTCTTGTTCTAATCTATTTCAGCAAATGACAATTTTTTTTTAATTTATTAGTTTCAGGTGTACAAGACAAGGTAATACTTAGACGTTCATCATTTATATCCCTCACACTGTGAACCCCACTCTCCCCATCCACTATCCCTCCGACCTCGCACCGAGCCATCACATTATATATATAAAATTATAGTTGGCATTCATTAATGTTTAGCTTCTGGTATACAATGCCATGATCAGGCATCCACAGTATCCCTGAGGTGGTCTCCTAAATAGGACACATGTCCATTGGATACCCAACAAAATCTTTACAACATTATTGAATACGTTCCCCAAATTAATTTTCAAAAAACCCTGAGGCCATCTTGTGGTTACCAGCTGCTTCCTAATCCCTTCACCTTTCCCCTTGTCCCCCCTCACCCCCCCCCCCGCCATCTAATAACTCTCGTTTTTTTCTTTTTGTCCCCAAAACTGTTTCTGATTAGTTCATTCACTTATTCTTTTCTTTAGATTCCACATATAAGTGAGATCATATGGTACTTGTCTTTCTCTTTCTGACTTATGTCACTTAACATAATGTTCTCTAGATCCATCCATGTTGTTGCAAATGATTAGATTTCTTTCTTCTTTATGGCTGCATAATACTCCATTGTATAAATGTAACACAGCTTCTTAATCCAGTCATCTACTGATGGGCATTTTAGTTGTTTCCATGTCTTGGCTATTGTGTATAGTGCTGCAATAAACATAGGAGTGCATACTGATTTTTGAATTGGAGTTTTATTTATTTATTTATTTATTTATTTATTTATTTATTTATTTATTAGTTTCAGGTGTACAAGACAAGGTAATACTTAGACATTCATCATTTATATCCCTCACACTGTGAACCCCCTCCCCCCATCCACTATCCCTCCGACCTCACACTGAACCATCACATTATATATATAAAATTATAGTTGGCATTCATTAATGTTTAGCTTCTGGTGTACAATGCCATGATCAGGTATCCACAGTATCCCTGAGGTGGTCTCCCAAATAGGACGCATGTCCATCGGATACCCAACAAAATCTTTACAAGTGAAATAAGTCAGAAAGAGAAAGACAAGTACCATATGATCTCACTTATATATGGAATCTAAAGAAAAGACTATGTGAATGAACTAATCAGAAACAGTTTTGGGGACACAAAGAAAAAACCGAGAGTTGTTAGATGGGTGTGTGGGGGGGGTTGGGGATAAGGGGAAAGGTGAAGGGATTTGGAAGCAGCTGAATTGGAGTTTTGGATTTCTCCGGGTAGATGCCTAGGAGTGGAATTACTGGATCATAGGGTAGTTCCATTTTCAGATTCGTGAGATACCTCCATACTGTTTTCCATAGTGGCTGCACTAATCTGCAATCCCACCAACAGTGGACTAGCGTTCCCTTTTCTCTACATCCACTCCAGCATTTGTTGTTTGTTGATTTATTGATGATAGCCATTTTGACTGGGGTGAGGTTGTATCTCATTGTGGTTTTTATTTGCATTTCTCTGATGGTTAGTGAGGTTGAGCATTTCTTCATATGTCTTCTTGCCTTTTGTATGTCCTTTTTAGAAAAATGTCTCCTCCAGTCCTCTGCCCATTTTTTCATTTGGTTGTTTGTTTTTTTGGAGTTGAGTTGAGTAAGTTTTTTATAGATTTGTGATATCAGTCCCTTATCAGATATATCATTGGCAAATATCTTTACCCTTTCAGTAGAATACCTTTTTGTTTTATTGATGGTTTTCTTTGCTGTGAAAAAACTTTTTAGTTTGATGTAATCCCACATGTTTATTTTTTCTCTTACTTCCCTTGCGCAAGGGGATATATCAGTGAAAATCTTACTCTGGTAAATGTCCATGAAGCAAATAACAAATTTGACATCTCATTTTATCACAACAGAAAGCAGCTACTATGTGCCACACCGTACCTGTTCCCAGAATCATACTAAACAAATCCTTAAATCTGGTTTAAGCTGAGACATCTAGTTGCTTTAGTTGTGTTAAAAACAAAAGAAGCAAAAGATAAATGAATTATATTTCTGTTTGCTTAAAGAAGTCCAATTTGTAGAATTGAACTGATTTGAATATAAATCTATTTTAGGAAAGGCCTATAATTTCCAGATTTGAGCATCAGGAAGTAATCTGTTATAACTGAAGGAACATGGGCTTTGGGAAAAAAAAATAAATCTGGGCTCTAATTACTCTTCCAAAACTCATTTTTATGAGACTTTAAACAAGACTATTCTAAGCCTTTGTTTATTTAGGGGTAAGCAATATTGTTACGTGGTGAAGAATGAGACTAATTCGAAAAGCAGTCTTCTAGCACAATATTGATATTATACAAAAATAATAAACAAAAAGAAATATATTTTAATAAAAATTGTGTGATACGGTAGAACTAAACAATAACATTTATTTGGCACTTATTATAAAGAAAAAGTAAAACTAAATAGGGAATTAGAAAGTCAAAGAGAAAATAATTATAAATTTGATAAATAAAATGATAGGTTTTGAGAGTGAGTACAGGATGTATTATAATTTTCGGGGAATGCAGAAATTCTTAGAAGGACTTCATAGAGTCTTATATGTCCTACAATAACAATGGATGCAAGAGTCAGTAAAAAATGTGTTTTATCTAACATTAAAAGATTATGCAAATCCCCATAATCTAAAATGAGACTTCTTTTTTTTTTTGATGCTAGTCTTTCTGTTCTGTGCATTCCTATCCGATCCCCTTTATAATTTAGATTCTGAGTGGAAATTTTGAATGATTCTGTTTTTCACACAGTCTCTCTTGTATTACTGATACTCAGTTTATGTTAAGTATCATGCATTTTTTAATGAAATTTCTTTCTTTTCAGTGCAAATGTTTTTATGAAACATACTGCAATTAAGTACTTTGATGAGGTTAAAAACAACTCTGAACCATGTGAAAAGTATGTTTTTCACACAATTTGTTTAAAAATTATTTTTATGACAATAGTATGTAAGATTCTTGTGAACACATGTGCACGTATATTTTTACTAAAATTAATTATAGTAGGGATTAGAATTTCTCAAATGGATAACCAATTCTATGACATGAATACACCGAACCTAAGTTTTAAAGTTTTCATGTATGGTATATTGATTCAGTTATTAATGAGCGGGTAAATTTCATGGATACCTACTGATATATTTTATGTTAATCACTTTCTAAATAATACTTTTGATTTTCCTCTGTTCCCTCTTAGCCACTACTGCTGATATTAAATTTTTATAATGCTCCTCCAATCTTTTATCTCATATGTATATTTTATTCAAGGAATTTTTAAGTAATGTGTAACATACATATAAAGTATGAAACATGGCATACACATTTATTATCTTATAATTTTATTTTTAGTCATTCATTTTCTTATTTAATGAACAAGAAGTGATTAAATGGTTTTTCAAAATTCTTGCTTTTAAAAATTGTTTTTATCACTGTTTTACACGTTTTTCTATTCCTTTTGACTCAGGCAAGTTCCCATTATTCATCAAGATTTAGTTGAACTGTGTTATTTTCAACATAGCATTCTCAGACTCTCTCAGATGAAGTTAATTGCTATCTTTTTATTGGTCTCATGTGTCTTTATTGCTTATTGAGGGACCTGAGGGCAGGACGTAGAACCTGAAAACACCTCTCTCCACATGCTCTGATTTTACAAAAAGAATTTTTTTCCTATTTCCTCCACGACTTTTGCCCTACATCTTATACCTCTCCATGGAGATGCAATTAATTAGCAGTTCCTAAGTGACAGTCAATAATATATTCCAGGTTTTACAAAGTTAGACATCATGAGGTTATTCTACATTTAAGTTAAATAAATATGAACAATTAGTTGTAATGCAAAATTTTGTTGCATGATTAGTAATCAGCAGATTCCTCTAAAACTGTTATAGGCAATTAGGTAGGAGATGGAATAATCTGTTAACTGTGGAGTTTCTTTTCCAGGCCCACCAAAGAAAAATTGAGTATTGTTTTCTGACAAAGGTAATTTCAAATATTAGAGAATGATGTTCAGTTGCTACATTAGAGAAGAAAAGTGGTCTCAGAATTTCCGAGTCACCTTCAAATGGAGGCTGAGACATTTCTAAGGAGTAGACATCTATATGAGCAAAAAAAAAAAAAAAGAAAAGAAATGATTTCTTCAATTTCAACTGAATTATATCATTAACTATTAACTCTAAAAACTTTGAAGAAGTAATTAAAAAGATAAATTAGTGTTATGAATCAAGACACTGGAACATTAAGAAACTATAAAATAACAGTATTTTATTAGTTGCAGCCCAGAGGAAAGTACAAATCTCATCTCAAAAAATTGAAAAAACAAACTAACTCTCTTGTCTGCATGTCCTAGTTCAGAGTTTGAAGGACCATGTTATATCTACAGTAGAAAGAGAGGGAATATGCTCTGAGTATTGCAAGATAATATGTTTAATGTGTATATTGAAAGTCAAACTTAAGGATAAGGACAATAATTGCTCATTAGGAGCAATAGAATAGACAGAATAGACAGAATAGAATGAATCTTAGTTCATGAACCTTAGTTCATGAATCTTAGCTTAGAAAGGTACCTAAGTTATTAAGGGCACCAACAGCACAATTCAAATACAAATAAATTATTTTCAACATAATATATTCCTCTAATGTTTCATTGCTCTCATCTTCTCATCTGTACAATAGAAACTGTGAGAGAACATGATACCTGTGTTACAAGAGATACAGAAAAATGAACACAATTTGCCAAATCTCATTATTTTATTCTTCTTTTACCATTTTACAAAATGGGAACGCCAATCAAATTTCAGATATTATGGTCAGATTCAAGTTAACATCGAGTTCTGAAAAATACAAGAATTGAAAAGATGTAGTTCCATTTTCCCGTTGTCCACAAAGAAATTTCATTTAGGCGAGATTTCTTGACCCTTATACTATGTCATTTTCTGAACCTGAAATAAATCAGAGGGAGTAGGAATTTAAGGAAAATAATGTCATCTATTATTTTATATTTGGTATGAAATATAACATCATTTTTCAGGTTACATTTCTGAATGTATAAATGACTGAGCTTTCAGCACCTAGAACATGTTCACAATGCCTATTTTTTTTTTCTAAATTCCTTTTATTTATTTATTTTTTTACTGAAGAATTGTATTCCGTAATTTAAAAATAGTATAGCAGGAGGAAAATTCAATATGATCAATATACTCTGTAAAAGTCTTAATGAAATATTTTAGAACAAACAAAGAAAATATTTTTTTCTTATAATCTTTTTCTACTCTTCAAATAGGTATTTCATTTTATCGATTCTTTGTCACTGTTAATAAATTCCTCAAGCCTAATAAGTGGTTAAATTTGAGTGTTTCTGTTTTTCTTTAGCATGTATTTTTACTTATTTTCCTCTTTCTCTTCCTGCACTAGACATTCTTTCTGCTCTGCATGTGATTACTTATGTGAAAGAAAAGCTTCTGAAAGGTAATATATCATGAAAAAAGTAGATCAAGTGCTGTATCCTCCCTGAGGGATAACAGACTTGCTTTGCATTATGCTGCAAATGGCCTTACATTTTCTCAAGCAGAGAATGGTTCATTTCATCATGTGCAATTATTATTTAACTTCAAGTTGCCTTGGTACTTTTGTTAGCTTTTAGATTTTCTTCAATCTAGTTTTGATTATTTTCCATTTATTTATTTTACTGAGATATTTTATTATGTAAAAGCAATATATAAATCTAGCATTCAACAAACTATTTTTTTAAGTAGTCATTTAGTAAATATGTGTTCAACAGAATGTATTGAATTCAGTATACGCTAGGCACTTTGAAAATATAAATGGAATAATGTAGAATCTGAGATTACAGTTTTTGATGATAACATAAAGAATAGTCTAACTGTTAGATCTAAAGAGATTCTGGTTTGGGAAATGCAGAATTACCCCTATCTCAAGTACGCAAAGGAACATGCCTGACCACTAGGTAGGGATGTAGAAGAGGCATTCAATTATATAGATGGTTGACTCATATATCCTTCTTATAATTCTAGAAGAAAAGCCATTAAATTGTCTTTAAAATTGTCCAATGACTCCTCACTGTCATATACTTAAACTTTAATATATATATATTAACTTTCTTAATCTGTATTTAACCACATTTTCTTTTAAGATTTATGCCATACTAATTGCTTAAATATAGTCTAAACATACAGCAAGCTAAATAAAGTACAGGAAACTGGCCTTTAATTTTTTCTATACTAATACATTTGACACACTAGCATAGATTTGATTCAATACCGTAAACCTCTTCAGGAAGACTAAGATGGAAGATAGCAATGCTGAATTTCTAGAGGTATCTGCGTGACTAAAGTAAGTCAGGAGAATTTGTGTAGAAAATTTAACACAAGCAGTTTCTTGTTTGTGGGAATTGAGGGCTAAACATATTCAAATTAACCTAAAATACAAATGGTTATTTAATGGACTTTAAAAAAAAATACTGGAGATTATATATAAAGTCCATGCTTTGTAGATTAAAAAAAAAAAAAAGGTTTAGGATAAATTTTAAAGATTCATTCCATTCACTGATGTTTTAACATTTAGCCAATGTAGAATTTGTAAATAATATATGAGGACTGAAATCCCAACAGCCAAAAAGTAAGTAGTATTATTTCCTATTCTCTAAAATTCTTTTTGGATCAAGTCCCCCAAAATTGTGACAGTGAAAATATAAAATGATTTATATTTTTTATCTTTTTGGAATATGGATATCAACTCTGACAAAACATGGAAGGTAAAACTTCAATTTAGAGCCTAAAGAACATCAAGAATTGCTGAGAGAACCATAAATGATTGAATGGCACCTATAAAGAATTTACTAGAAATATGGAAATGTTACGCGCTAGGAAAGACTTTCCTGCTGAGCTGGGTTAATGGGTTCAGATAAGCCAGTGGCCTAAGTAGGTTCTTCACTGCTTAGCTTTTTCCTTCAAGGACCCTCCAGGTGTTTCTGCTGTGACAGCAGATTTAGGACTTTAACAACACAGTGCCTTTTGATCTCATTGCAGCTGCTGTGATTAAACAGACACACATCACTTGCTGTGCCATGGTGAAAGAAGCTTGTGGTTCACCTTTGCTGAATTAGTACCCACTGAGCACTGCAAATATTTAAAATGTCAATCTATTTGATAATGTCAAAGAGGCCTGCAAATACCGCAAAATGGCACCAAGGAAGCATTCAACACAGACAAAAGAACATTTAACATCTCTCTCCTTCAAGATAAAATGAGAATAACTGGATAGAGTATACCTCTGATGAAGCTACTAAGGTCAGCGAATTTAATAACCCTAAGTGGGACATGGGCTTACAACTTACTGTTTTAGTATGTTCTCTCACAAAATGTGTTCTGCTACTGATCTTAAACCCAGGGCTTTTGCAGGAGAATTAATTTATATTGATACTACATTACAGAGTTCTTACCACAAAATCCATCTGGTGTCATTCTTAGGCAACCTGCAGGTACTTGCCCCAAGAGCCCAGCTCAAAGTGAAGACTTCAAATTTTATTTCAGTTTTAATTATTTAATTCCAAAAGGCAACAAAGGAAGACACCATGCTGGTGAATTTGGAAATGTCAGCAAAATACAGGCAACCCCACAAATCTCATGATCTTTTCATAACATGCTAGTAGTCAACTCATGCTCACATGTAATTATGCTTTTACGGTATTTTTGTTTTGTTCAGATTGTAACTATTGTAACTATTGATATGCAATAAATCAGATTTCAAAAACTTTCTACTTTCTACTTACTTATATGTACTTGTATTAGGGTAAATTACTCTATCAAAATACCCAGGCCATTCCTCAATCATGGAACATTAGGAAGTAAGTGTTCAATGTCAGTGGGCAGCTCTGATAGATGGGGTAATTTAGGGTCCTGGAGGGCAGCTCTGCCATGTTCATAGAGCACTCACAAGGCCATCTAAGTCACTATCATTCTTGCCTGTGGGAAAGGGAAAGATCCTTTTAAATGTGAGGTGGAAGTTACACATATCCCTTTCCTTTCTCTTACATTGCACTGGTGTGACTGTCACATAACACACTTAGATACAAGTGTGAGAAATATAGTCTAGTTCCAAGAAGAAGAAAAAGAAATTTATTTCTCTCCATGATATAGTTGTTCATCTATGTGTTTCACAGTGATTCTGTTCTATCATCATGCAGGGAAATGAATGAGACTTTGAATTGAACCTGGCAGAGAGAAAAATAATATTTAAACACAAATGTCAAGAATATTCAAACGTAAAAAAAAGTTTAAAAGATGGAATAAAACTTAATATATACATATAGTTTATATTTATAATAGCCAGAACTTTGAAAATTATAGAAACTCATTCTTGAAAGTAAAATATTATGAATAGGACTATATTTCTAATATTTTTATTTTATTTGTTTTCTGAGTTTTCCTCATTCAAACACTACTTCAGTATGGCTATGTCTTTAAATTTCTGCATAATTGATGTTATGAGCATTTACTTATCTTATAAAAAAAACAATATTTTGAAAAGGAATGTTATGCTTAATTAAAAATTTCCCAAGCCTAATTTTATTCTATTAATCCTAAAACTAATCCTTCTATCCAACCATTTCTATGCTCAGTTGGAATTTGTATGCTTCCAATAATTGTAGATGATTATTATGTTGCCTTTAAACTACTTCTGAGCCATGCTTTCAAAATATAATTACTTTATTGGAAAAGAACAATCTAATTTGATGGAATATATCACAATCACAATAGTAAGAGTGGAGACTTACAACGCAGAAAAGAAGCACCGTCAAAGTCTATGTAGAATGCTGTTTCAAATTCGATGCTGAGCTGATCAGTATTATCCTTTCCACATGAAAGGATGCCTTTAACTCATTAATCATTTTCACTGTCTTTCTTGGAAGCTCCTCCACTTTGTCTTCATCACCTACCATTTTCCTAACATGTTATACCTAAATGATACTATTATTTTAGATTTAGTCTTAACAAAATCAAATAGTGATACACTATCACACTTTTAGAGTTGGTAATTGTTCTTAATTTTAACTTGAATTTCTGTCAGGTTAACAGGTATAATGAAGATTACTTCTGAGTATCAGAATTTCTGTTCTCCTAAGTATAATACCCATGATTCATTCATGCATTTTGTCATCTAGTGAATACTTCTTAAGAACACATTTCTACTAGGATTCCTAGTATTTCTACATACTGGGGCTTCTGTGATGAGTACAAAGAGACACAGAACCTATTCACATGGAGTTTATAGTATAGTAAGGAAGAAAGATGTTGATGAAAAAGTCAAATATTTAAATTTGAAACTTCGGATATAATAAGCATTTTGAATAAGAGTTTCTAAATAGTCTCCAAACTTACAATAAAGAAAATTGAACTAGTCAGTGAGAACAGGGAAAGCGAGGCTATCTGAAGATGATCTAGCTAAGCTATGACCCAGGTAAATGCTTCAAATAAGCAAAAGGTTAAGAAAAGTAGAAGAGATAACAGTTTGTGTCATAATGTATTATAGGTGCATTCTGGAAAATTACATATAAGCTAGCCTTGCAAAAAGCCTGTTATGAAGTTAAGTCTAGGGAGGAAGAAATGGGCTTACAAAGCTAAGCCATATCAAATATTTGGTTATTTATTTGATTCTTAGAATTCTTTTAAGCATATGTATGCTATGACCAGCCTTATGTTTTTGAAATGTCACTCTGCCTGGCTCTGGAGATCTCAGTGAGGGTCGCAGGAGATGATCCAGAGAGTGAAGTTAGGGGGCTACGGCTGCTGTCTTTTGTATGGGAAATAATTTTAGTTTGGACCATAGTTATGGTAATGGTGACACAGACAGGAAGATACACTAAGAGCTACGTAGAAGGTGAAATCAATAGGACTTTGTGCAATACACATACAAGAAAAGGGAGAGAGGGGTATTGAGAATGAATCCTTGATGGGGGATAGTGCCCCTAGCAGAGGGGGAAATATAAAGTTCAACTCTGAAAATTTTGATTTGAATTATTCTAGTGATAGCCAGTAGAACTGTCATGTAGACAGTACAATACATGGGTCTGATGCACAGAGGAGAGGTATAATCTGGATATAAATCATTGTTTCATAAAGCGGAAAGTTTATGCCATAGGTACAAATGCAATTACTGAGGTATAACACATAAAGTAAATATAGAAGAAATACAAGAAAAATACTTGAAAAACTTCAATTTTAAGGGCTTGGTAGAAGATGAATCCACAGAAGAAAGAGAAAAGGGTCCCATAAAAAAATACAAGAAATGTTAAGAGTGTGTTATATAAAGTAAGCCAAGGTAATACAGTGTTTAGAAATAAAGGCCAAACATGGATGGACCTAGAGAACATTATGTTAAGTGAAATAAGTCAGACAGAGAAAGACAAATACCATATGATCTCACTTACATGTGGAATCTAAAGAAAAGAATAAGTAAATGAACTAATCAGAAACAGTTTCAGAGACATAGAGGAAAAACTGAAGGTTGCTAGATGGGAGGGGGGGTGGGGATAAAGAGGAAGGTGACGGGATTAGAAAATACAGTCAGTAACCACAAGATTGCCATGGGGTTACGAAAGTTAATTTGGGGAATGTAATCAATAATGTTGTAAAGATTTTGTAGGGTATCCAATGGACACTTGTCTCATTAGGGAGACCACATCAGGGATAATGTAGATGCCTGACACTGCACTGTACACCTGAAGCTGAAGCTGAACAATAATGAATGTCAACTACAAGTTTATACATATATATATATATATATATATATATATATATATATATATATATATATATTTTTTTTTTTTTTTTTTTACAAGAAGCGGAGTACAGCATTAGGAAAAGAGACAGTGGAAATGTAATGGCTGTGTGCGATGTCAGAGCGGTAGTAGATGGGGGAGAGGGGTTGACACAGTGTGAGGGATATAAATGATAAACGTCTAAGTATTACTTTGTTTTGTGCACCTGAAACTAATAAAAAGAAAATTAAAAAAAAAAAAGAAAAAGAAACAAAGGCCAAGGCCAACAATGTCAATTGTTTTTGAAAGTTAACATAAGATTGATAATAAAAAACGTTTGTTAGACCTAATGCATGCTGATCACAGATCATTTTAGGATGGAGTGACATGTGTAAATCAAACTTGAAAGGTTGAAGATTTGGTAATAGGTGACAAAATGGAGTAAGTAAATACAGATCTCTCTTACAAAAGCTTGACTAAATATGTAGGATGAGATCAAGTAGCAATTGCGAGGACAGCTGTAGTCATTGATTTTACTAATCCTTCTGTTATCTTTAAAAATGCTCAAATGAGAACTACTAGATTATATTTAAAGATTAATGAAAAGAAATAAAGAAGTTGATATCCATGTGAGAGAAAGGATAATCAATAGTGGAGAGAAAAGGTGTGAGGGCTCGGGTTGCAAAACACAGACCTGAAAGAGTTGCCTTTATTTCATGAGCAGAGGAGAAAATGGTGGGTAAGATCTTTATAGCAGCTTTGTATGTTCAGTAGAGGTATTATTAGGCATTTAGCCTTCTGATGGCTTTAACGTTCTCTATAAAATAGGGGCTTCTCTGTGAGAAATTTGAGGAGAGGCGAAGATTTGAAGAAGTTCCTGCAAAAAAAAAAAAAGGTCTTGCAAAAAAGAAAGAAGGAGAAGGAGAAGGAGGAGGAAGAGAAGGAGGAAGAGGAGGAGGAGGAGGAGGAGGAGGAGGAGGAGGAGGAGGAGGAGGAGGAGGAGAAGGAGTAAAAGAAGAAGAATGAAGTCTTGCATGTTAAGGAAGCAATTGGAGGCAGTTTTTGATACCTCTCTTATTAGGAGTATCTCCCTTGGTAAATCCTAGTTTTATTGGGATTATTAAATTAATAGAAAGAAAAATAAATGAGTGTCTCTTTTCAGTATTCATTTGTATATGAATGATACTAAGGTTTACAAAAAAAAATAGTAAGAGGCCAAAGAATCTTTTAAGTTTCTTATGAAATTTGAGTTGAAAGCAATTTGACATTTAGAGAGACTGCCTTGTGTCAAATATGTTTCTTTCCATTTGACTAGCATACTATTTCAACTATCTTCAAATGTGTTTGGTACAACAAATATTTTTTCAAGAGCTTTTAAATGTAATTGCTAAAAGCATGGCTTTTAGAAAGCTACTGCAGTTTGTAAATGATAAGGACTGGATATACTGCATCAGAGAGTTCCAGATCATTTACTTGGGTGCCATATCTTCAAAATATTTAGAATAAAGTCTCACATTCAAAAAGAAGAAAAGCAAAAGTAAAAATTTTGATAAAAACAGTTTAAAACTATACTTTGCTGTTGCAAAATTTGAAACATTTTGAGGTGAGAATAAAATTCAAAATTTGTTAACTTTTATTGAACATTGTTCATGTTAGTGTTATCATCACAAGCTCAAAGTACACCAGGGACAATAAACAAAAGGATTAGACGGCTTCTCTATCTTTATACTTATAGACTCTAACAAAAACTCCCACTCCTTCCCCCAAAAATATGAGTTATCACTTTCACAACATTTCTCTCTCTCTTTAATTTTATTACCATTTAACTTTCTATAGAACAAGTAAATATCAGAAAGTGATAGAGGTTTTATACTGGCTTCCAAGCGATATAGTAACAACAAACCACTGATGGATACTATGTTCTTCTCTCACTCAACCCGAAGGGCTTTTTGAAACCACTAAATTCTGAGTAGATAAATCAATACATTTATTTCTGCAAAAGTAAAAGATTCCTACCTTTTCAAAGATAGATTGTAAAATTACAGGTTCAATGGTGTTTCCCAAGCTTCTTTGTAATGCATGGCACAATTGAGGGACTCACAAAATTTGATAAATAATTGTATTTTAGGGCAGTACTTCTTGAAAGGGGTGGTAAGCTGGATAGATAGATGATAGATAGATGATAGATAGATAGATAGATAGATAGATAGATAGATAGATAGATAGATAGATAGATATATAGATAGATAGATAGATAGTTTGGTGGCTTATAAGAATGGAAAAGATATATGTGGTCCATGGAGACAAGACTAGCAGTTTTTAAAAATGCTCATCTACTTATCAGAATAAATTCTCAAGGGGGCATAACCCTGAAACTACCATTGAAAATCATCAGTTGACTATGTTTGTCTCTGAGGTCGAAATCTGGCTCATTTACTGGATATAGGAGAGAGACAGAAACAGAGACCCAGCTGTCAGTCTCCCCAATGAGATTTTAGTTGTTAGAGGATCAACACTGTACTTCGATTAAAAAAAAAAAATGTAACAACAGCCCAAATGTCCTTCAGTAAATGGATAAACAAACTGTGTACAAAGGCATACCTGAAGATTTTGTGGGTTAGGTTCCAGACCATGTCAATAATGTGAATATCACAGTAAAGCTAATTTTTTGGCTTCTCTGTACACATACAAGTTATGTTTACACTATACTGTAGTCTATTAAAGTGTGTAATAGCATTATGTCTAAAAATAATATATACCATAATTAAAAAATACTTTCTTGCTAAAAACTGCTAACCATTACCTGACTTCAATGAGTCATATTATTTTTGCTGGTAGATAGTTTTTGCCCTAATGTTGATGAAAATGTAATATTTGCAAAGCAAAATAATATATTGTTATATACAGAAGCAACTACAGCTATGAGTATATACATGGTTTGGTACACACACACACACACACACACACACACACACACACACACATATCCTTGTTCTGTCATTTGAGAAATTCTTTTCAGGTCTAATACATATGTTAATAGATATCCCAGAAATAGTGAAAACAGGATAGGAAAAATATGTGAAAGAACAAAGGCCAAAATTATGAAACAATGATAAATATTAATTTTCAAATCCACAAACTGTAAACAAGATAAATTCACAGTAAACAATACCTAGGGCTATCACAAGTCTGACTACTGGTAAAATTGAACTCTGTAACTATAATGTTTCAAATCTTTGTGACAAGAAGGGGGAAAAAGCAATGTCATTTCCTGGGAAAGAAGAAATTAACATAAGCTCCACAAGTCTTTTAGAGAAAGTCATTTTGAGCCAATTTAGGAAAAATGCATTAACCAGGTAGCTCCAGAGTCTAAATCCTCTACCAGCAAAAGCAACCTGTTACTAGAGGGTCTTTGGTGCTAGAAGGAAAAGGATGCAGTTGGGTAGGCCACGTGGGGTTGTTTCCTTAGTCAAGGATTATATATTAAAGCAAAAAGCTGACTGTGTCCTCTGTGCACCATAGTTAAAGTGCTGAAAAGATAAGGAAATAATACTGAAACAATATTCAAAATAACCAGAGAAAAAGAAACATATTTCTTAGAGTAAACAATGATTAAAATTACTGTGATTTCTCATTATAAACAATTGTAACAAGATTACAAAGGAATGAAAAATATAAAATGTACAACGGAAAAATGTCTATAACATTCTATATACAATGAGAATACTCTACACAATGAGAGTAAAATGAAAACATTTTTAGAGAAAAAAGTAGAAAGGTAGAAATTAAAAGGCAAATTGTTTGGAAACAACTATATAATGTCTACCAGAGAAACACCTTATAAATAACGTCATAAATACATTAGAAATGAAAGTATGAAAAATATTTACCTATACAACAGAAAGCAAACTTATATGGTTACACTGAGATTTTTAAAAGTATATTTTAGGGCAAAAGATAAAGAGAGAAATTCCTTAGTGATAAAAAGAGCAGTTCGTAAGAAACACATACCAACCTAATATATACATACACTTAGTAACAAAGTTTCAGATTTCATGAAGAAAAAGTTAAGAGCAAAAGAAAATAATAAGAAACTTCATAGTGGTGGCTGTAGTAGATATTTTACTTGCTATAGACTGAATGAATGTTTGTGCTCCCCCAAAATCCATACAGTGGAATATTATTTGTTCATAAAGGGAATGAACTGATACATGGTACAACAGGAACAAACTTTGTAAACAGTAGCCTAAGTGAAAGAAGACCATCACAAAAAGATGCATATACCCTGATTCCATTTATATGAAACTCCATAATAAAGAAATCTGTAGAGACAGAAAGTAGATTAGTGGTTTCTTGGGAGTGGGGAGGGGAACATTATATGGATAGGGAATGACAGCTAAGGCATACACAGGTTCTTTTTGAGATGATAAAAATGTTCCAAAATTTACTGCAGTGATGCTGCAAATGTCTGTGATATTCTAGCAATTATTGACTCGTATACAGTTGGCTCTGCATATCTGTGGATTCCACATTTGTGTATTCTGGGATGAAAAATAGTAGAAAAAAATGTTACATTGTTGCTGCTGTGTACTGTATGATTGTGTTTGTAGTAAATGCTACAGACTTTTTCCTTTGTTATTATTTCCTAAACAATGCAGCATAACAACTATTTACATAATATTTACATTGTACTTGGTATTATAAGCAATGCAGAGATAATTTAAAGTATAGGAAAGAATATGCACAGGTTATATGCAAATACTATGCCTTTTTTTTTAATGTAATGGACTTGCTCACCCTTAGTTTTTGGTATGGGAGAAGTCCTAGAACCAATCCCCCATGGATGCTGAGGGAAGACTGTACTTTAAATGAGTGAATTGTATGGTATATTAATTATATCTCAATAAAGCAGATAAATTATTTTAAAATGCATTGCTATATAAATCAGTAATCCAGCTTCTAGGTATTTACCCAAAACAAAGATAAAACTATTATATATTAGAGTATAATATCAGAACAGCAACTTTAGAAAAGGTCCCCATACTAGAAAAGAGCCAACTATCCATGAACAGGTGAAAAGGGGGCAAATTTTTATATATTCTTATGATGAGATATGCAAATTAAGGAATGAACTACTGATACAATAATGTGGATTAGTTTAGAAGACCTTATTTTGAATGAAAAGAGTATGTATTGTATTGCTCCATTCATGGCAAGTTCTAAAATGGTAAATCTAATCTATACTAATAGAAATCAGATCAGTGTTTTTCTGAGATCGGGGGCCATTTCCTACAAAGGGGCAAGAGAGAATTTTCTAATGTGATGGTGTTCTGTATCTTGGAATAGAAGAAAATTACTTTGAGGTATACATTTGTAAAAAATAATCAGCTATACAATTAAATGTATGCATCTTATTGTATTATACCTCAATAAAGATAATTAAAGTATACCCTTTTGATTTTATAAAACCAAATCTTCCTATTCAGTAACAAAGTATATTTCTTATTGATTCACATTTTTATGTTTTTCAGTCATGTTTTATTGTCCAATAGCTTTTTATAAATTTATTAGTATTTTATAATATTTGTCACTATTTTCAATGGGGTATTATATTTCCTTTTCCATTTCTAACTGATTATTGAAAATATGGAGAAACCTATTGATTTTTAATCTGGTATACAGCCAATTTTCCAATTGTCTTATTCATTTTAGTAGAGTTTTAATAAATTATCTTTCATTTTCTAGTAATGCAATTATATTATCCACATTGGAAGAGGGATTTTGTAAGTTTTTCTTAATTTATCTTGATTTTATTCTATTCTTGTCTCATTATACTACCTGAATCTTCAGGGGGTAAAAAAGTTGATTGATTTTGCTGACTGTGACTTCTATTTTCCTGATCATTACTTGAATTTCAACCTTAAAATATTATTTGCTTTTGAGTGTTGGTCATTTTTATATCCTTTATACAATTTCCTTTTATTTTACTTAATACATTTTATGAGTAATAGCTGCTGAATTGATCAAATTATTTTTTATCATTTGTTAGTTTAGATGCTTTTTCACCATTAAATTCTTTTTTTTTTTTTTTAATTAATTTTATTGGGGTGACAATTGTTAGTAAATTTACATAGATTTCAGGTGTACAATTCTGTATTACATCGTCCATAAATCCCATTGTGTGTTCACCACCCAGAGTCAGTTCTCCTTCCATCACCATATATTTGATCCCCTTTACCCTCATCACCCACCCCCCACCCCCTTACCCTCTGGTAACCACTGAATTATTGTCTGTGTCTATGAGATTTTGTTTCTCATTTGTTTGTCTTGTTCTTTTTGGTTTATATACCACATATCAGTGAAATCATAGGGTTCTCTGCTTTTTCTGTCTGACTTGTTTCACTTAGCATTATTCTCTCGAGATCCATCCATGTTGTCACAAATGTTCCTATATCATCTTTCCTTAACGCCGAATAGTATTCCATTGTGTATATGTACCACAACTTCTTTATCCATTCATCTATCGAAGGACATTTTGGTTGTTTCCATGTCTTGGCCACCGTAAACAAAGCTGCAATGAACATTGGCGTACACGTGTCTCTATAGAGAAATGCTTTTATATTTTTGGGGTAGATACCCAGGAGAGCGATTGCTGGGTCATATGGTAATTCTATTCGTAATTTCTTGAGGAACCTCCACACTGCCTTCCATAGCGGCTGCACCAGTCTGCATTCCCACCAACAGTGTATGAGAGTTCCTTTTTCTCCACAGCCTCTCCAACACTTGTTACTATTTGTTTTGTTGATAAAGCCATTCTGACTGGGGTGAGGTGATATCTCATTGTGGTTTTCATTTGCATTTCTCTGATGATTAGCGATGTTGAGCATTTTTTCATATGTCTATTTGCCATTTGTATATCCTCTTTGGAGAAATGTCTCTTCAGGTCCTCTGTCCATTTTTCAATTGGGTTGTTTGTTTTTTTGTTGTTGAGTTTCATGAGTTCCTTGTATATTTTGGATATTAGCCCCTTATCAGAGGAACTGTTTGCGAAAATCTTCTCCCATTCAGTTGGTTGCCTCATTATTTTGTCAATAGTTTCTTTTGCTGTGCAGAAGCTTTTCAGTTTCATATAATCCCATTTGTTTATTTTAGTTTTTACTTCCATTGCCTTTGGAGTCAAATTCATAAAATGCTCTTTGAACCCAAGGTCCATAAGTTTAGTACCTATGTTTTCTTCAATGCAGTTTATTGTGTCAGGTCTTATGCTTAAGTCTTTGATCCATTTTGAATTAATTTTGGTACATGGTGACAGATAGCAGTCCAGTTTCATTCTTTTGCACGTAGCTGTCCAATTCTGCCAACACCATTTATTGAAGAGGCTGTCTTTCCTCCATCGTATGTTTTTAGCTTCTTTGTCAAAAATTATCTGTCCATATTTATATGGTTTTATTTCTGGGTTCTCAATTCTATTCCATTGGTCTATGTGTCTGTTTTTCCGCCAATACCAAGCTGTTTTGATTATTGTAGCCCTGTAGTACAAGGAAAAATCAGGGAGTGTGATACCTCCAGTATTGTTCTTTTTTTTTAATATTGCTTTGGCTATTCGGGGTCTTTTGTGGTTCCAAACAAATCTGATGATTTTTTGTTCTATTTCTTTAAAAAATGCCATTGGGATTTTAATGGGGATTGCATTAAATCTGTATATGGCTTTGGGTAATATGGCCATTTTAACTATGTTGATTCTTCCAATCCATGAGCACGGAATGTCTTTCCATTTCTTTGTGTCTTCTTCAATTTCTTTCAAAAATGTCTTATAGTTTTCAGCGTATAAATCCTTCACATCCTTGGTTAAGTTTATTCCTAGGTATTTTATTCTTTTTGCTGCAATTGCAAAGGGAATTGTTTTTTCTATCTCTTTTTCTGAGATTTCATTGTTGGTATATAGAAAAGCAATGGACTTTTGTACGTTGATTTTGTAGCCAGCAACTTTACTATATTCATTGATTGTTTCTAATAGCTTTTTGGTGGAGTCTTTAGGGTTTTCTATGTATAGTATCATGTCATCTGCAAAGAGTGACAATTTAACTTCTTCATTCCCAATTTGGATGCCTTTTATTTCTTTCTCTTGCCTGATAGCTCTGGCGAGGACTTCCAACACTATGTTGAAAAGCAGAGGTGATAGGGGACAACCTTGTCGTGTTCCTGAACGTAGAGCAAAGGGCTTCAGCTTTTCACCATTAATTATGAGGTTAGCTGAGGGCTTGTCGTGTATGGCCTTTATTATGTTGAGGTATTTTCCTTCTATACCAATTTTAGTCAGTGTTTTAATCATAAATGGATGTTGTATCTTATCAAATGCTTTTTCTGCATCAATTGATAGAATCATATGATTTTTGTCGTTTATTTTGTTTATGTGATGTATCACATTGATGGATTTGCGAATGTTGAACCATCCTTGTGCCCCGGGGATGAACCCCACTTGGTCGTGATGAATAATCTTTTTAATGCATTGTTGTATTCGATTTGCTAGAATTTTGTTTAGGATTTTAGCATCTGTATTCATCAGAGATATAGGTCTGTAGTTTTCTTTTTTTGTGTTGTCCTTACCAGGTTTTGGTATCAGGGTAATGTTGGCCTCATAAAATGAGTTAGGGAGTACTGACTCGTCTTCAATTTTTTGGAAGAGTTTGAGCAGGATTGGTATTAGATCCTCTTTGAAGGTTTGGTAGAATTTACTGGTGAAGCCATCTGGTCCAGGACTTTTGATTTTGGGAAGGTTTTTGATGACTGATTCAATTTCCTTACTGGTGATCGGCCTGTTAAGATTTTTCAGTTCTTCATGATTCAGCCTTGGAAGGCTATATGTTTCTAAGAACTTGTCCATTTCTTCTAAGTTATTAAATTTGGTGGCATATAGTCCTTCATAGTATTCTTGGATAATCCTTTGTATTTCTGTGGTGTCTGTGATAACTTCCCCTTTTTCATTTCTGATTTTGTTAATTAGTGTCTTCTCTCTTTTTATCTTAGTGAGTCTAGCCAAGGGTTTGTCGATTTTGTTAATCTTTTCAAAGAACCAGCTTTTTGTCACATTAATTTTTTCTATTGTCTTTTTGTTCTCTATTTCATTTAGTTCTGCTCTGATTTTTGTTATTTCCTTTCTTCTGCTGACCTTGGGTTTCGCTTGTTCTTCTTTTTCTAGTTTTTTAAGGTGTAACATGAGGTTATTTATTTGGGATTTTTCTTGTTTCTTGAGATAGGCCTGTAATGATATAAATTTCCCTCTTAAAACTGCTTTCGCGGCATCCCAAAAATTTTGGTAGGATGTATTTTCATTGTCATTTGTTTCTATGTATCTTTTGAGCTCTCCTCTAATTTCTTCTTTGACCCAGTCGTTCTTTAAAAGTATGTTGTTTAATCTCCATGTATTTGTGTTTTTTCCTGCTTTCTTTTTGCAGTTGATATCCAATTTCAAAGCTTTGTGATCAGAGAATATGCTTGGTATGATTTCAATCTTCTTAAATTTGCTGAGGCTGATTTTGTGTCCCAATATATGGTCTATCCTTGAGAATGTTCCATGTACACTAGAAAAGAATGTATAGTCTGATGTTTTAGGATGAAGTGCTCTATATATGTCAATTATGTCCAATTCATCTAATGTGTCATTTAGGGCTGCGATTTCGTTATTTATCTTCTGTTTGGATGATCTATCCATAGCTGTCAATGATGTATTTAAGTCCCCTAGTATAATTGTGTTTTGGTCAATTTCTCCCTTTAGTTCTGTTAGTAGTTGCTTGGTATATTTCGGTGCTCCCTGATTGGGGGCATAAATATTGATGACTGTTATGTCTTCTTGTTGTATAGTCCCCTTTACCATTATGAAATGTCCATCTTTGTCTCTTGTTATCTTTTTCACCCTGAAGTCTGTTTCATCGGAAATCATTATGGCTACACCTGATTTTTTCTGGGTACCATTTGCTTGAAGTGTCAATTTCCACCCTTTCACTTTGAGTCTATGCTTGTCCTTGTAGCTGAGATGTGTCTCTTGTAGGCAGCATATGGTTGGGTTTAGTTTTTTGATCCAATCTGCTACTCTGTGTCTCTTTATTGGTGAGTTCAGTCCATTTACATTTAGGGTGATTATTGATATGTGAGGATTTCCTGTCATTCTGTCTTTAGTTTTCTGGTAAGGCTGTGTCTCCATTGTTTCTTTGCCTTTTTGTTGTTGTCTGTTATTTCTGTGTGGTAGTATTCTATGATGTTTCCCTCTGTTTCTTCTTTTATTACAGTATATATTTCAGATTTGGATGTTTTTTGAGTGGTTACCCTTGAGTTTATGTAAAAGAAAGTTTGATATTTAGAGTATTCTAGTTTCTTCAGTCCGCTTACTTTCTCTATTCCCATATTCCAGTTCAGGCCTTTACGCTCCCCCTTTTTATGTTTTGGTTGCCACAAGTTGTCCCTGTTGATGGTGGTCTAATAGCCTCCTTTAGTATTTCTTGTAGTGCAGGTCGTGTATTAGAAAATTCCCTCAGCTTCTGGATGTCTGGAAAGGTCTTTATTCCTCCTTCATATCTAAAGGAGATCTTTGCTGGATATATTATTCTTGGCTCATGATTTCTCTCTTTCAATAGTTTGAATATTTGGTTCCATTCCCTCCTAGCTTGTAGAGTTTCTGCTGAAAAATCTGATGATAATCTAATGGGCTTTCCTTTGTAAGTTACCGTCTTCTTTTCCCTGGCTGCCTTGAGGATTCTTTCTTTATCATTGATTTTAGACAGCTTCAATACAATGTGCCTTGGTGAAGGCCTGTTGGGATTGAGGTAATTAGGTGTTCTATTTGCTTCTTGGATTCGAGGATCCAGTTCTGTCCACAAGTTTGGGAAGTTTTCATCGACGATTTGTTTGAATATATTCTCTGTTCCCTTCCCTCTTTCTTCTCCTTCTGGTATGCCCATTATTCTTATATTGCTCTTTCTGATGGAGTCAGAAAGTTCTTGTAGAGTTCTTTCATTTCTTTTAAGTCTCAAGTCTCTTTCTTCTTCCCTCTGTGTAAATTCCAGGTTCCTATCTTCGATGTCACTGATTCTTTCCTCCATCTGGTCAACTCTACTACCTAAGCTGGATATTTTATTGTTAATTTCTTCTATTGAGTTCTTAATCTCCAGAAATTCTATTTGGTTCTTTTTCAAGATTTCAATCTCTTTTGTAAAATGCTCATGGTGTTCTTTGATTGTGTTTCCGAGTTCATTAAACTGCCTTTCTGTGTTTTCTTGCATCTCGTTCAGTTTTTTCAGAATTGCGATCTTGAATTCTCTGTCATTTAAATCACAAAGGTCCATATCTCTAAGTTCCTTTTCTGGAGACTTTTCACTTTCTTTCTGAGCTATCTTGTTGCCTTGGTTATTCATGGCAATCACTGATTTACTATTTCTCTTCCTAGACATCTACAGGAGTGTCTTCTGCAACAGGTTGATAGGTATGCGAAGAGCTTTTGGAGTTCCAAAGCTCTTTCTGCACCAGATTCAGAGCCCGTTTGTTTCAGCAGTTCTGTTTACTCCTGCAGGGATCCGCCCAGATAGGTGGGGCCAGGGGCGGGGTGAGTTGTGAGAGGTGGCCCAGAGCAATGGCGGCGACCACCACCACAGCCAGTCCTGCTTCCACAGCTCCCTTCCCCTTTGCCGGAACTAGTTGTGCTGCGAATCTGTGTCTGCGGTCCACAGTTCTCAGAGCAGCAAATATTCTGTCCTTTGATCCGACACTGCTACTTTATCGCTTCTAGCACCGGGCATGTGGGGGCGGGGCGAGCTCTGGGAGGGTAGGGAGGGTGCGGCTAGTCTCCCTGCCTGAGGCTTCAGCTCTCAGCTCGGCAGTGAGGGCTTAAACCACCGATTTCAGCCCTCTTCCCTCAGTCTTTGCTCCGAGGTCTGCCGTGAGCGAGCGTTGGGTTCAGCGGTTTTGTATGCTGCCCCCTCAGTAAGCGGAGCCCTAGCAGTCCCAGTCCTTCCCTCTCCCGCAGCGGCGGCGGTAGTTCCGGGAGCAGCGGGCTCCGAGCACTGAGCTAGGTCTGTGTCCTGCGCCCGCGCGGCTCCGTCTCCGCACTTCTCCTCTCCCTCCTCCCCTGCTCGCGCGATTCACCCACCTGGAGGTGAATTCAGTAGTCGGCCTCTTCGTCTTGCCTGTCTGCTGTGCAAGGAGTCCTTTGTGGAGTTATTGTTGTCCGATTCGTTGTAAATTCCAGGGGAGCGTTACAGAGGCTCACCTCACGCCGCCATTTTTTTTCTCCTTACCATTAAATTCTTGATGTAATTTTTCATTTCATCAGTAAATATTTATTGAGCTCTCATTACATTCCAGACAATTTTCTAGGCTCTGGGATGACTATAGTAAAGGAATCTAGTGTAGTAGAAATTTACAAATTCATAAGTACAGGAAGTATATGTGATAATACGTGATTAGATGATATGTACATATATACATGTATATGTATATGCATGTACATGTGTTGTATATATATGTGCATGTAATTAAAAGTCATATTATAAAAAGCGTTGGATGAATACCATACATTTGTTTGTTACTGGGATGCAAATGGAAAATGACTATTTTGTGAAGTTAATGATTACTGGGTATTCCAGCAGGCAAAGTTTCTAATGCAAAAACTTCAAGGTAGGAAGAAGGTTCCATACGTATTTAATAAACTGAAAAGTGCTCAATGTAATTAGATTATAGTGGGTGAGGGAGACATAATTAAAGATGTGGGCGGAGTGACAGGGAAGGATCAGATCACACAATGCTTTCTAAATTGGAGTAATGTATAATTAATTATGTTGATATACTGAACACTATTGAACAACCTTATATTCCTGTAACAAATTTTTATTGCTGTGGTAAATTATTCAGTTAATAATCTCCTAAATCCATTGGCTAATATTTATTTATGCAATTTTATCCATATTAATAAATTATATTGACATATGGGGGATACTGATATTTTTTTATGTTACCTTTATCAGTTCTTGGCATTAGAGTTCTTTAGTTTAAAATGAATTGGTGAGGTTGATGATGAGAACTCATATTGTCTTGAAGGCAGATGATCTAAAATGAATTGGTAAGAATTTCATCATTTTCATGGTTTTTCTCACAGGTTTTTTTCAAAAGTTAAACTTCAACTAGAAATCTCTCAGGACTTGCCAATAGATCTGCGTCTTTTTAACATAGACAACAAAATTAAGCATATAATTGCTTCTTCCTTATTTTGTTCAGTTATTTTATTGGTTTTTTTTCAAGGACGGTTAATATTTGCTAAGAGGTATACCAGTATATATAGATTTTTTAAAAAAAATTATATCTGATAATCTTTCACATTAACTTTAATCTCTTTTATGACTGATTATATTTAATTTCTCATTGTTAATAAGTTATTGATATATGTATCTCTATTTTTTAAATTCTTTTTTATTTCACTTTTTTAAAGACTTTTTTAAAAAGTCTTCAACTTTTTAAGAAAGTCTACTAGAAGTAATTCTCTTACTGATAGTTGGACTTTAGAAAGTGCAGTCAATGTATTTTTAAATCCTTTTTACTGTGCTTTGTTTTTAAAGTAATTTGTTTTAGGTTTACTTTCAACTTCTTATTTTACTATAAATTATTTTTTCTAATTGATTAATATGAGACTACTTACTTCTGTCTTTTAAAATATACACAAATTTAAGTTATATTTTTTGGTTTGAGTACAGTTTGATTGCAGCCCATAGGTTTTCTTATGGAGTGCTCTTTATTTTACTAAATTCATAATGATTTGTTATTTCATTTTTGAATGCCTCTTTTACACAAGGGTATTTTATCAGTATATTTCTTAATATCAAAAAAGCTTTTGTTTATCGCCATTTTATGCTTACAAGCATTTTATGCTAGAAAATTATATGTCTCCCTTTTGACTTTATGCAGAAGTTTCTGGCAACGCTGATTTCTGCTCGTGGGTAGAAGGGCCTCTATTAAATCAAACTTCTTAGATTTATGATACATAAAATCTGTATGAATCATTTTATTACTAAATTCTGAAATTATACTTTAACATATGTTAATTCGGGTGATGATTTAGTGTCTAATAAAACAATGCAAACCTAAATGTAAATATGCAACCAGAAGGATAAAACTAGTGTGACAAATAGAAGTGGAATGAAAAGAAACTAAGAAATGTAGAGAAAATGGGAACTATTTTTTACATGTCTATTTGACTACCATAATATCTGAATTCTCTTCTAGAAGACGTTTGAAATTTTAGATCTTAAGAACAATTACTAACTTATCTATGTTGAATAGAAATGTATTAAGATTAGGGACTGTAAGGAAATGATTAAATACTTAATATTAAGTCCTACTTTAACTGTCATTTTTGGAAAATGGGCAAAAAAACCCAGACATTTAATACCCATAATGAATAAAATTGCTTAATTATTTTATTGATGTACTTTTAAGACTTAAAATTACTAGCTAAAGAGCCTCAAACACAAAACCCTGCCTCAATTTTTAAGTGAAATAACAAGTGTTTGAGTTTGATGGTCTGATACTAGGGTCTTGGTACCTTTTGAAGAGTGGAATTAAACAGTGGAGATGAAAAATCCATCAGAACTGTTCTTTCTCACCTTTCTTATTTTGTGTACATAATCTATTCTGTCTCTATGTCTGTCTTTCTCTAGTCATTGGACTAAAAGTGTATAAACTACTTCTTCCAAGTTTACATGGCCTGCATTGGTCATAAGCAACCACATACTGTAATTTCTGAACCTTGCAATTCTGACAACTTGCAAGCAAAAATCTATTTGGCTCAGCTTGATTTCGCTGTCTAACTTTGGTCCAATAAGTTATGAGTAGAAAGAAGAGATCACATATTACAAATTTTTGGGAGGGTGTAATCCTTCCTTATAGATACAGAGGACAGAAAAGCTCTTCCCAAAAAAGAGTCACTCTGAGACATGACAAATCAACACAAAACAAATAAACAAAAATAACTACCACTGAGGCAACAGTAAGAATCAGGAAAACTAAGAATGGACCATTAGCTGGCATAGCAGCATTATTTGTCCCATGGCAGTCTCTTTCTAGACAGCATGTTCCTTCAAATTATAAACTGTGTCTTATTCATCTTTGTGTTTCCATGTATAAGGGCACTGCCTGATATAAGAAGCTGATTTAAAATGATTTGGAAGTGAATTGAATGACATACTAATTATTATTTTCCCCATGCCATGTCTATAATTTGTTAAGTATTCTTCCAAGGGGTGAATTTGTCAGAGAAAATGGCTCCAGATAGATAAATAATTATTTTCTTTTTTTCTATAAGTGAATTAGCTGAATATTTTCTTACTCACATTAATTAGGAGGCAGATAAAGAAATAATAGGAAGTAATTTGTTCCTAAGAAATAGACTTTGAGAAAGCCAGAAACTCTGAATTAATATGGTGCAAACCTCATCCCATTCATCAAAGAGCCCAGAAGCACAATGAAAAATTCAATGATTTCCCACAAGTCACGAGGGCACTAAAGGGCAAGAAAGGGTCCAACATCAGGCCATTCTTTAAAAGAACTCAGAAATAAGTAGAAATTAAGCTTAATTTAGATAAATGACAGAGGTTTACCCAAGCACTTTCGGGCTGTAGTTAAAACCATTATGTTAAAAATATATATATATGGAATAGAAGGCAAAAATGTATAAATTCTGAGGAAAAAAACAGGCATTTTCAATGATATTTTGTTCTATGAAGGGCTGTGGCCCTCAGTTTTCCTGAGTGCACTAGTTTATCCTTTCATGCCAAACTAGCTCTTCATTTTGGATCATAAATAGTTCTTGAATTTGATAAAGGTTGTTCCTCAAAATATTAATATAATCATAAAAAAATTTACATACAATTTTAGGATGTCCAGACTCATCCCTGTATTCTCTACCAGTCATTGCACTTTAAAATAAGAGGACTTGTTGGGTTAGAGTACACGAGTAGAAAACAGGAAAGGTCAAGAGTGAGAGGAAAAAGTGAGTTCAACCATTGTTAATCATTAGCATTTTATAGTTTTACAACTCTTTTCTATTTAGTGGTTGACTAAGTTACATATGCAGGATAGGAAAATTTGACTAGATACACAGTTCTTAAAAAATTATCTAAAAATACTAGAGAAATTAGAAGGAACTAAGGATGTAGTCAAGAACAAAGGGCTTGCTATAATTAGCAACTTTTACCAATATTTTATTGATCTTGTCTCTAAGAATAATATCATTTTAAATGGATAGCAGTAGTGCATTCTCTAACCAGTAAAGAAAATTTGACCTAAACAATTTTAAGAGTGATTTAAAATAATATTTAAAAGCTTCAGTCTTATCATTCAAATTATGTATGTAATTTGTTGTCGTGTGTGTGTGTGTGTGTGTGTGTGTGTGAGAGAGAGACAGAGAGAGAGACACAGAGAGAGACAGAGAGAGAGACAGAGAGAGACAGAGAGACAGACAGAGAGACAGAGAGAGACAGGAACAGAGACAGAGGGAAATAAGGAGAGACAAAAATACAAACTTATAGCCACTAGTCTAAATAGAGAACTGAATAATTTTGAAATTTATGATAACTATGTTTATGAAATATATTTACTTAAAAGTTTTCTTAAAATCTTAGATGTTAAGACTATTGTTAGAAACAAAATTTGAAAAAAGTTAGTGATGAATTTCGACACCATTACCAGTTATTTCTGACTATGTAATTTTGACTTAGAAGTATGAATGAATAATTACTTATAGGTTAAAATGTTTGGCTGTATCAATAATCAATGTCCTGAAAAAACTTCCTTAAAAATATGTCAGTGTCAGAATCCATAAAACTGATTTGTGGAAAACATCTTACCACTTTCTCCCTGTTGAAGGCACACAACTCTCTCGTCAATATGTGATTCCAAAATTGAAAATTTTAATTTAAAAAATGAATTAACATTTTCTGGGAATAATAGTACCACTCAGTTCATTACATTAGACTAAAGGATAATTAATGAGATCAAATAACTGAATCAAATACATATTGTAAACTCTTTAAAGTTATACATTTTATTTTCAGCATAAATAATTTTCGGTTAAGTGTATTTCAACATAGGTGAATAAATTCTTATGTGCCTAACATTTTCTTATAACATCACTGAGAAGTATTCTGATAATTTTGTTATACGGCAAATCTTTTTATTGTTGTACTACAAAATAATAATCTACTGATTAATATTTTCTGATTATTGTGATTTGTAATAAGAATTTTAATGTATCACACTATGAAATTTATGATGATCCAGCAAGAAAAGATTATATTAAAGCATATAAAATAATAAATCTTTAAAATGGAATTTTTATTTCTTTCATAAGAATTTATCAGTTTAGCAAAATATTCTTTTTTTAACACAACTCACTAAGACAATGTAATAGAAAGAAATTACTTAATTATAATTATACGTGATTATTCTGGTAATGAACTCTAAATTATTTTGTGAGGTGTATACGGAAATAGGCAGCATTAGCTATGAAAGCTTCTTGCCTATATGCATGCCTTCTTGTTTCAAATCTGTCCTTTTTTTTTGTTGTCAAAATATGTTTTTTGTATTACTTCTTATCTGTCTTACTTCCCTGCTCAACTAGCCATGCTGATTTCCAATTGTCTACTGTATCGAATTCAAACTATCTGTATTGTTTTCATAATTCTTCATATCTGGACTTGCTCTGTCTTTTCAATTTTATTTTTCCACTGTCCCTAATAATCACCTTTGCCTGCAGTTCAGGACAACTCCAGCCACACAACTAAATGATTTATCCAGTCATTCACTCACAGGTTCAATGTTTTGTCTTTAAGAACATATTTATTCAGTCTGTATTTATCATGCCACATACCAAATAGGATTGAAAATAAGTCTTAAACCCTTATTACAATAATATCATTTATTAAACATTAGTTTCCTGGCAGACAGTATTCAACGTGCTTTTTATATATCATCTTATCTACGATTTAATACAATCTTTTAACATAGGAGTTATTATCATTCACATTTTATAGATGAAGAAATTGAGGCTTAGGAAATTTATGTAGATTCCCCAACATCAGACCTTGGAGGTGATAGAGCTGGGATTAGAACCCAGGCTTTTAGGTTCTTGGCATAAAAAAGGTCTAATATGATCTTCCCAATTGCTCTATGAAGTAGACTGAGTAGAACATGTCACTTATCAATTTATGGAATAGAGGGAAAAACTGTAAGAAATTAAATGACGCGTTCATCATTAGGTGGCAAGCCAGAGTTAGAATGCAGCTTTCAGTCCCATATTAATTTCTTTACCTATACCACATTCTACAAAGTTAGCATTAAGCTCTATATCAAAGCATTATTTTACCTTTTTGGGGGGCTTGCTGGATAGAATTAGTACAGAAATTGACACCTAACACTAGATTTTAAATGGATTGTAATTATATTTCTTAGACAAGAAATGGAAAAAGAGAATCCAAAGGAAATAGATAGGAATTTCTGGGAGGAATTTTTATTTGAGTGAGGGCAAGTCTTCCTGTTTGAGAGAGACACAGTGCAATGTGATTATTTCTTATCTATGAGTATGAGCTGGAACAAGATTATGGAGTGCCTTAAAATGGGGGATGCATTAGATCACAAGAAGAAAGGCACTAAATACCGTCTAGTCCAGAATCTGGGATTTGGGATGATTTATTTGAGAATGATGTGTAGGATACAGTGCAGCAGTAGTGTATAATCACCCGTATGCATGCTCTTGAATTAGACTCACCTAGAAAGACTGCATGAAGCACACTATCTCTTGAGCATCAAACGAGGTAGGTTTCGCATTGTCCTTGGCACTTGTGCCATTTCTATGAGCAGCCGTATTTGGGTTTAGATTAGAAGATAGAAAAATGGACTAGGAATATTGAAATTAGATTAGGCTCAGTTAGATGTTGTAGTAATTAACGTGAGAAGAAAATTTGATCTTGGATACTTTCAGAAAGAAAGGGAGAGAAATGGCAAATGTGTACTATAAAAGAATCCATATATATTTGCAAGACGCTAAGTTTGAATGAGGAAGAAATCACAGATATTCTAAGGCACTGAGGTGGTGAAGCTTTGAGATTATGTAATTTGAAGAATTCGTAAAAGCATGAATCAAGATAGAGGGCAAGAAAGAAAGGGGAGTCTGTGAGATTATCAGGGATTTTAGTTTGAATATGAAGCAGAGATGATTATGATTACCTCTCTACTTATAATATCTTCTAAAGCAGGAATCTCACCTAACCTTTAGCTCCTACTAAAGAGGTGACTCTAGGTGGCCTTGGTTATATCAAGTGACACCATCTCCTTGGTCACAGCTTTTAAGGTCAGTGGTGGTATCAAGTTCTACCTGTACTAGAGTCTTGAAGAATGTGTCTAGTGACTCTGCTTACAACGTGAGGGATTAGTCACAGCTTTGAGGCTTCACTTCATATTCATCAGTAAGAAAATTTGTATTCCATATTCTGGTTATCTCGCTGTTCATATGATGATCTATATAACTATATATCATTTAATCCAGATGTCAGCTGTCACCTCATTCTCTTCTTTGAGCTCCTTCTGAAGGAAAAATATTGATTCACAGATACTTATATGTTAGTGAATAATATAGCTTTTGCTAAATATTTTATACAGGAAATGGAGGAGAGAGTACAGGTTTCATGCCACACAGCAATCAATTTAATAAGATCCCCAACAAACATGAAGCAGTAGGATGTAGTTGTGTAGGAGTACAGGACACAAAGGCTCCCATTGAGGCTATGAATGGGAATCAAGATCTAGGTCAAGTTCCACTGAGCCAACTGAGTCCTTGGTAGAAGACTGCATCAGTTTAGACCAGTAAAAGAGCTTTCTGAGAGAGCTGCCTTCTGAAAATCATCCTCTTGAAGGGGTGATATTTTGTAATTCATACAACAGTGTCATATACTGACAGCCCTAATTAAATATCTCAGTTTACCCTAAAGCCCCTCTTTGGCCATGCTACCACTAAGAGGTCCTCTTACTCTCTCTGTCCCCCATCTTTTCCCCATTCAACATTTAATCTTGTCCATCATTCTTTTGACACCAGTCGTTCTAGAAAGATTCAATCATCACCAGAAAACGCAGCCAAGTGTATAAGGTGGAGCAGAAAAGGCAATACAGTTGTCCCCATTATCTGTGATTTTGCTTTCAGTGGCTTGTTACCCACTGTCAACCACAATCCAAAAAGTTAAGTGAAAAATTCCAAAAATAAATAATTCAATAGTTTAAATTGCACGCTGTATACCCTACCTGCCCCACCTGGTCATCACTTAATAGTGTCCTGTTTATCAGATTGACTTGTAGTATCCAATGTTTGTGTTCAAGAAAAACCCTTTTTAAAAATTTTTGCCCCAAAGCAAGAGTAGTCATGCTGTCAACTTGGACATGCCAAAGATTTGCCATAAAGTACTTTCTTTAAGTGAAAAGATAAAAGTTATCAACTTAAGGAAAGAAAAAAATATATGCATATGTTTTATAGGTATATTTAGGCATATATATATGTGTGTGTGTGTATATATATATATATATATATATATATATATATTTGTGTATATAGATATATATAGATATCTGTGCTAATTTTGCTGTTGCACCTCAAACTACAAAATGTATTGCCACAGTGCATGACAGTGTTTAGTTAAGATGGGAAAGGCATTAGATTTGTGGATGGAAGACATGAATGGAAAATGTGCTCCGACTGATGGCAACATGTTGTGCCAGAAAACACTGAGCCTGTTATTAGTTTTTGTTTTTAATCCTATCCTGTGCCTAATTTATAAATTAAACTTTATCATAAGTTTTATGTATAGGAAAAAACATAGTATGTATAAGGTTCAATACTATTCAGTTTCAGACATCCACTGGTTGTCTTAGAACATATTCCCTATGAGTGGGGGGACTATTGTACTCTCTTCTCCTACTATGGGAATCTCCTGTCAGTGCCTCCTATCATCTGACAACAATAGGAAGCCAGAAAGCAAGGGAGCCTGGATAAAGCAACCCCTAGATATCCACCTCCTAATGAACAGAGCAGGGTGGAGAATGGATTGGAGTAGAAAAGGACTAGTAAAGTCACTATCAATCCAGCCACTGCAGTCTGAACACATTCAAGTTTAGTTATTTTCAGTTGTAAAATGATGGCTTTCACACCATATATTTTTCTGACACTCAGGATTTCAAAAGTACTAATTTGAACTTCATGATTAATTTGTGTTTGTTCATATTATCCTCATTTATCCAAATATAAGTTTTAAATCATGGAAAATATTGATTATAAAACCTTTAAGAGTTTGAAAATTCAAAGGTACATGTTATAGTTGATTTAAGAAAATATAACAATAAATTTAATATTTTAAATACCTTTTAAAGTATAAATATCTCTTTTTTCTATCAGCTTATTTTAAATTTTTTTGTTAAATTTATTGGGGTGATGTTGGTTAGTAAAATTATATAGGTTTCAACTTGAAACCTATATATCTTTTTTTTTTTTAACAGAACAATGCTACAGGATCCCTCAAAGTATATTTTGTTGTTATCTGAAAGAAAAGTGTGCTAAATGTGGCAGCAGATCATTTCCAGATTCAATTCATTTAGACACTTTTCGGCAGAAGAATCATGCATTGGACAGCACAAGTCCCCTGGGGACACCCAAGGATACTCACTGTGTTTAGCCTACTCAGCCATTTTGAGTAAATTGAAAAGACTCGATCTTACATACAATGATAGAGGGTAAAGTGACTGTGAAAAAAAGTCAAGATTCAATTTAGTGTAGATAAGAGTTCTGCTTTTAGTTGGCAATTGAAAATGCCTTCCAACTTCATTGAGATGAGAATTCAAGTATTTTCTCTTTGTTGGCACTCTTAAATAAGAAATGTATTGTCAAAAGGAAAGAAACTAAAGTTTTTTGAAAAGTGAAGATACACAAATAAATAATTCCCAATCAAAATTTTATAAAATATGATAACTGTAATATATTAGTATAATAAGCAATACAGAAAATATTAGAATGATGATGAAAAAACACTGGGTTCAGGAAAAGTTGATAAAGGAAGGTGCAAAATTTCTGAGAAATTTCAAAAAAAGTTTTCCTATAATCTATTTTTAATTCAGGTTCCTCTGTCACAAGGGAATGATCAATGATAGCCAAACAAAAGAGTGGATCAATGAGACAATTATGTGATGTAAAGTCATCTTTACATATATATATATATATATATATAAATGTGTAACTAGTACTGTATAACCACTCAAGTTTAGGTTGAATGGAGGTAAATTAAATAAGGTGAAATTAAATAAAATAAACTGAAATTAGAAGATTACTTTGTACTACAGAAGGAAAAATTCAGAAGGATTCAATATTAAGATATAGTGAATGCTGCCAACATGCACAATTAATGGTGTGGTTCCGTTAAATCAGTTAAATCAGATTTAACTTCATAACTCTGATACTTTTGCTCACTGTAGTACATATTCAAACAAAAAGAAAAAGAGAAAAGAAAAAAGGAGAAATTTATTCTAAGATCCTGCTCAAATGGGTATGGAAATGGAAAACACTTGACAATCTTTACCAAGATTAGCCTGAAAGAGAAAGTTCTAGTATGGGGGATGGGCAAATACAGAAAGTAGCATATAGTCTTAGCTCTTTATCAAAGGTAACAGGAAGTGGTCAATTATTATCTGAGCCATGTTTCAAAGGGATGGACTAAGAGTTGATACTAATGACTGCCTTTTACTATGGTGTCATGCATGGTCTCTGGTCCTACTTCCCACACCAGAACGCAAGATATGGTGAGGCCAAAAAGGAACAGCAATGGAGCCATGGATAGGGGGTTCATACCATACCACTATATTCTCGATGGTGGCTGGTCGAGACACAAAAGCAAACATCCACCAGTACCCCAACAAAGGGTCTTCCTGCACCAACCTCACTGGCAGCCGGGTGAGACACAAGAAGTAGGAACCACACCATCTGCACTCCACCATACATGTTTGCTAACCCCACTTGCTAGCCGCAATCCACAGTCGCTTCTCCACCAGCTAGCCAGCCAACCCCCTTGCTAACTGCAATCTGCCCTTGCTAGCTCAGCCATGGCAGTTATATCAGATGGCCATATACTACCTGAAACAGCACCTTTCCACATGAGGTCAAGAGCCTGGAAACTGCACTCCTGGCTCTGTCCCCACACTCCATCCCTACAGGGTCTCACCTCACAATCTACGTGACAAGCATCTTCCATGAGAGGTCCTGTGTCAGTAACCCAGCTCATGAGAAAAAGTTTCAGTCCAGTTCATGTAATGTCCCAGGGGGTGTCCCTCAATGTCCACTTACTTTCTGGGCACAGCTAGCGTTTCTCAGGGCACCACCAGTCTTTCTGGGCATAGCCAGATTTCCTGGGCACAGCCAGGTTTCCCACATATTCTCGACGGCAGCCAGTCAAGACACAGGAAGCAAACATCCACCTGTACCCCAACAAGGGGTCTTCCTGCACCAATCTCGCTGGCGGCAGGGCAAGACACAGGAAGTAAACATCTGCCAGTTCCACTACATGGTGGTATGTTCCCAAACAAACAGTCAAGCAGTCCATCACATCAGGGATGGAAGGAAATTCCCCATAATCCACTGTCATTCTCCATGGCTCTGAGTGTACCCTCTCAGCAGGGCCAAGGGCTCCAAGTCCTCCCCAACCTGGGGGTGAGTGATGACCTTGACCTCACCCACATCCTCCATCGAGGACTCAGAAAACGTTTCTTCCTGGGACTACAAGTCCCACATGTGGGCTGCCTCAGCAAGCACTTCCCAGCCCACATGGCCACAACGACCTTTGCGTTCTCCGGCCTATACTGATTGGAGAACCATCCTCATTTTTCCATCCCTCCATGGGCCTCCAATTCCTGAGAACAAGGGCTACGAGGCACCACACACTGTGTGGGGTCCACATGTCCTCCTGCCCAGGGTCAGACATCATTCTTACCTGGCAGGAATCCTGCTCACCATGCCAGATGTCCGATTGGGTGGAGTCCTCGGTGTAAAATGTTCACAACTCTAGGAGCCCACAGCAGCAGCAGACCACCAAAAGGAAGATGACACTTGCTTTGACCAACAGGGTGGCATGCCATCCGGAGGCTTGAGAGGACCACCAATTCACCGAGGGGTTACGTTTCTCCCAGGCAGATCGCATTTCCTGCTCCTGGCACCACTCCTCACTGGCCTCCTGAGACTGAGTGTTCCTACACACAAACTGTACCCCAACTGTACCCCAAGGGGATGTGGAAGGGAGAAAAACAAGGTCATTTCCAGTGAGGTGTACACATATGTGTTTGTATGTGTACTCACTTTTCTTTTCTTGAACATTTATTCAGTTGGAGCAAACAGCAACTCCTTCTTTGGGCAGCAAGCCGTGTCCTAACTGCATTAAAGTCTGTGGTCTATAGAAGAGCTAAGCAGTATCCAGTTGCACTGATTTTGCTCACTGCAGGAGGTAATGAGTCCAGCAGAGCTGTGTAATGCCACACACTGGGATTTTTTCACTGGAACAAGACATGCCCACTGGAAATAGGTGATGGGGAGAAAACCTGAGAAACAATGGGCATAGGAACCTGTGGGTCAGACAAGGATAAAGAATGAAGAGATTTAATTACTGGAGAAGAGGTGTGGAAAAAAAGGTAATCATGTGACAGAAGGACACAAATAAGGACAGACAAGGAGACAGGAATAAAATAGGCATAGGCAGAGACTCCACATAATCCACAACTAAGAAAGACAAACTTAAAGAAAAAAAATCACCTTCTTTTTATTATAGCTATTAAGCTGTATCTGTTTTCAATCACACAAGGATTCCCATTTCCTTAGAATTTTAATTTCATAAACAACAAACTATTCAATTTATTTCCTGCTTCCCTTTTAATTGCATATTGAAACTTTCCCAAAAGTAGTATAAGCTATATATAGTTCTCCATTCTTGCTACTGAAATTCTATATTCATATTTCTATAAAGCATCTTTTCCTCCAATTATCTAACTTCCTTTATTGCAGACTCACATTTTCTCCTCCCCCTAAAGCCAATTAGTGTCATATTTGAATTTTCCTCTAACCTCATATTTTAAATACAGATACCATTGAACAAGATATACTTAAAATGCTTCAAAAGCATTGTTGTACATTCTCAGAAATTGTTTTTTAAAAACGAGTTTCTTGTCTTCCCTTTTTAGTATTTGAATGTTGTGTTTTGTTTCAGTCATGGTTCTTGGTTGCAAGCAACAGAAATCAACTGACTAAAGCAGAAAATAAGGTGTTGAAATGATATTTCAAAGTTCACAATCTTGAAAGGAAGACTAAAGCCTCAGGCTTGCATAACAGGACCAAGAAGGTTAGTCATTTGAGAACTCATCCAAAGTTATGCCCAAGAATTATTTTGTTTGATACAGTATTGATGACAGCAAAATCAGACACTCTATGGCATCCACTGTCCCACTACTGGGCTATTGCCATGGCTATCACCTTAGGGATAATATCTCGAATGGCCTTGTGTCTGTTGCTCATTCCTTTAAGATTTAAAGCCCCAAATAGAAGCATAGAAACATGATTTATGTGCTTGTATCCTATCTCCCAGGAGTCATCTAAGAGAAATATTCAGTGTCTTGGGCTTCCAATCATGAGAAATTCTGCCTCTGACCACATCTTACACAATGAGGGATGCCCTTAAATTCAGAATGGTGTTTGGATATGAAACTAAAAATGGAACACTTGTTCACATATCACCGTTAAAGTCACTTTTCTCTTCACATAAATCACAGAGTTTTCTATAGTTTACCATGCTTTCTTTATATACTTAAGACCTTCCCACTAATGTTCAAACCATGATTTTCTTACTTTACCCCAAATATCAGAAATCACCTCCCTCTGTAGTCAATAACCTTATCAGTCTTCTTTAAACTCTTTGAATATAAGGTCTTTCTGTTTCAATATTGTTTTTGACTCACTTGGTGTGGAAAATAGCAATTAAAATTTATGAAGTGGCTGCATATATTTTTAAAAATCATGTTGACATTTTATCCTCTTAAAATAATAGAAAATAAAATATAAAAGCTGTGCATTGTTAGAAGGAAAATATTTAAGAGAAAACCTGGGACTTTTGATATTATATGCTATTCAGGAAACATATATTCTGGAAACAGGTAGGTCCTGAGAATTAAGAGACAAAAATGATAGGTGAGATCCCTGTTCTCATGGAGTTTGGGTTGTCATGTACTGTATATTTATAATTTCTTCATTCAGTTATCAATTTATATCGGTTAGGGATCAGGGATTTTATTCTTCTTTATTGCTAAACCTACGAAAAGGACACAAAATACAAATGAGCAAATATAAATTGTGAATTTCAATTAAATTTTGGCTACTACATCATTATTATTTTATGGAAGTTTTTTTTTTCTTTTTATATCTAATTTGTCTTTTATGTTGAGAGGGGAACTTGTAGCTAATTCAATATCATACAGTCAAATTTTGCAAATTTGATAATGATACTAAGGTATGATCTTGAACTAGAATTTTTTTCTGGTTGTTAATTAATTTAGAGGAATATATGCTCAGGACGAGAATATAAAACTGCAAAATTATATACAATTAAAAGTATGTTTCTGATCAAAATTCTAGCAAGTTATTTTGTGGACATCAACAAACTAACTCTAGATTTTACATAGAACTGCAAAAGTCAGAGTACTGCAAAAGCCAACATAATACTGAAAGAATGGGGAAAAGGGAATGTGATCACTCATTTACTTTGGAAATAATTTGAGTCTATAAGACTAAATGCAAAAATAAGTATGCATGAGAACTGAACTGTACTTGATAAAGTTGTTTGCCATGAAGGTATAGATAAATAATACTGAGTCTTAAATACATGTATATTTGAATTGAATAGTTAGGGAAACAAATGGCAGATGATTGGAATAAGATTTCTCATTGTTGGAGTGGGAAGCAAGGGGAAATAAGGGGAGGAAAATAGAATGATCTATGTTGTAATGAATTAAAGTTGGAGACATCTGTAAGAATCCATATTTAGCTTAATATAGATTCAGATGCTTACACATAGAAAAATTTATAGCTGTGTGTATGTATATTGATTAGTATACATACATATATTTTTTGTTGTGTCTGCTAAGAGTTCCTAGACACAAAACCATCCTAGTGGTAAGGGTCAATTATTCAAATATTGGTTTTAACACCATTTTCCAGTAAAAGGAATCAAGAATCTTTAGAGAAATAACTTTCTACTGGGGTAGAAAATGCATAAGATTAGCCTACAGCACCTTGTAGAGCCAGAAAGTACGCAAGAGCTCAAAAAAACAAAATTAATGAGCAAACAAACAAACGAAAAACCCACCACCACCACCAACAATAAAACCGCTTTCACTAGGGCATGTTAATGTGGCACAGGAACCAACTAAAAACGTTCCCAGTGGCCAAAACTAAAATAACTTGAGCAGTAAACAAGTTAAATAGTAGTAAATTATAATCCACAGTATAAATATCCATGAGTCTATACAGATATAAATAAATGACTGAATAAACAAATGACTGGAGGAGATTAGACAAACCTTCTGTGCATAAGCATTCCAAATCATTTATACATTCACTTCACTCTCAAGGAAGTGGACCATAACTCTCCATTCCTTACATGTAGGCTGAACATAATAGTGACTTATTTCCAAAAGCCTCAGTATGTAGGGGCAGGGGATAATAAATATACACTGAAGAAACTGAAGAAACATGACAAACACTATGTCCACCAAGTGATCAAGGTTAATATCAACAGTGACAGTCATGTTGATAGCATGTACACTTGACGTGATATGATGTGATGGCAGTAGAAATATACATCTCTCTCCCCAAAATCCCAAATCCCAGTCTAATCATAGGAAACCCATCAGACAAGCTCCAATAGAGGAGCATCTTACAATATACAAGACCAGTATCTCTCAAAACTGTCGAGGTCAAGGAAAGCCTAAGAAATTGCCACAGTCAAAAGGAGCCTAAGGAGGCATGACAACTAAATATGTTGTGTTGTCTTGAATGTGATGTTGGAACAGAAAAAGAACCTCCTTAGGGAAAAGCAAAAGAAATTTGAATAAAGTATGGACTTTAGTTAATAATAATGTATCAATATTGGTTCATTAATTTTGAAAAATGTACTATATCAATGAAAGATGTTAATAATAAAAATACTGATTGTGAGATGTATGAAAGTTCTCTGTATTATTTTTGCAATTTTTCAGTAAAAAAAGCAATTTTAAAATAAAAAGTTTATATTCAAAAAGGTATATCTCTGTCTTAGGCAGGGTCTAATTCTGCAATTCTCTTCTCAGAGGTAAGCATCAATTTCTTTGTTGACTTTCAAAGTCTTCATTTTTATGGCAAGATATATAATACTTTATATATAATACATTTAAAAATATATATGGAAATAAATATAATGTATTACATATGTGCATATAATATATGTATATATAAGGGTGGGTAGGTATAGATAGACACATGGTCAATATTTATATTTGTAACACTATTTACTTTATATATTTAAAAGCATATATATTTATAAACATATTTTTGTTTATATAAATTTCATGATTTTTCATATACACTATTGTGAATATTTATTTATGCTGATACATATGGATCCACTTCATTCATTTTCCCCTGGCTAGAGACATAGCATTGAATAAATATTTCTTAATGAAATTAATGAATTTTTTGTTAATGATAAAGTATGTTGGTTTTGCATATATGTGATTATATGATTCTATAAGTAAAGTTGTTGTTTTAAAAAGTACGTGCATATAAATTGTTTAATAGATAATATGAAATTGCTCTCCAATGAGTTGCACCATTTTACTCTCCATCAGCTATGTATATTATCCCTCACAAATAGCAATATCATCTATTACCAAAATTTTACATAAAGGTATATTCTATTGTTGTTTTTGCATACTTTAAAAAATATTATCAAGGTGTACATCAATTTACTATTTGAAAGCTCTTCATACCACAAATCAGCAATGGCAAATATGAACTTATTACTCAGCAGTTAAACAAATGAGTAGCCATTTAGAAAAGGATTAAAATTGGATTCATGTCTCATGCCAAATCACAAGTATAAACCACAAAATTATCAATAGTTTAAACATTTGAAAAAATGAAACTTTAAAGTAATTGAAGAAACTGGAGGCAGAGGGTGGTAGCGAGAGATTATTTTATGACTTTGAAATTAGAAGCCCCTTTCTATCCATGCCTCAGGAGCTACTAATAATTTTCCAGGAGCCATACAAGAAAAATTAGAGTCTTTAACTACATAGAAATTGAAATTGTCTGCAAGACCAAGAAAAAAAACAAGCAAAACAAACAAAACAAATATCAATCTATTCACATACACACAAAAAAAAAGACAAGAAAATGCTACTGAAACACATAGAAGATATTCAATCTCATTTATATTAAGAAGAATTATACTGATAAATCTATCCAGACTGTACAAAAGCTAAATGTTTGACAAAAGCTAAACGTTTGACAACATTCAATTTGCAAGGCTTTGAGAAAAGTGGTATTTTCAAAGATTTCTGGCAGGAGTGTGAAATAGTTTAACCTCTAATGAAGGGAAATTTGAGAGTATATTTCAAAATTGCAATTACATTTACTCTTTGATTCAGCAATTCCACTTTGGTAAATATATCTACAGATATATCAATAAACATAGAAAATGATCTGGGTACATCATTCTTCACAACATTCCTGTTCATAATAGCAAAATATTGAGCATAAGCAAAGGGCCATCTATATGGGAGCTAAATGAACCACAACCATATAGTGGAATATGTATAGCTCTCTAAAGAATGACGTGCTTTCTGTGTAAAAAAAGGAAAAACTCCACGTTGTATTTTTATATTTAAAAAAAGAAAGTGTGGTGCAAGAAACTGGATATTATATGGTATATTTTGTATAAGATGAAGAGGAAAAAACTATACATTTTAATTTCTATGTCTACTGAATAAACATTGAACAGATACATTTTAAAGACTTATAAAAGTTGTACCCACCAGGGACTAGTGGTATGGTATGGATGTGGGCACAGGGATAAGAATAACTTTTCAATGTTCATCATTATGTATCTTTGTATTTGGGATCCCTGGGAATATTATTTATTGAAAATAAATAATAAATTAAAGGCTGCAAACTTCTTCTGTATGCTCTTTGTCCATTTTTATATTGCACTATAGATTCATTTCTTACCGAATACAAGAATGCTTAACAGAATAGAGATTGATCCTTTGTAATATATTTTGTAAATATTTTTTTTTCATATTTGAAATCTGTTTTTTTGGCTTTGTTTGTGATATTTTCCCTCTTGGAAAAATGTAATCAAATTCATCAATCAAAATTTTATAGCTTTTTTAAGTAGGTTAACTTAAAGTGATTTTTGCAGCCTCACAGTTATAAAAAAAATTCACACCCCATTATTTTATCTAATTCTATATTATTTCTCTATGTTTAATATTAGTTTTTGATCTACCTGTTAATTCATTTGGTGTTCTTTTTTAAAAAAAAAAACTATGTAGAGATTTGCTTTACCTTGAAGAGTTCTAGCCAATTATTGTAATATTTACTAATGCATAGTTCCTTCACTAATGCACATTTAGTAATGCACATTTCCTTTCTATACACTCTATTATCTTTCTTTATAATTTTATTTCTAATCATTTCACCTGTTTTCTGCTGTTATAAATACAACATTTTTCCCGTTATATTTTCCCTAACATTTTTGTTTATGGAATATCGATCATTTTTGTTCATTTAATTATTTAATCAATTGCTTACTAAATATTTTATATGCCTTAGAGTTTTATAGTTAATTTCTTGGATTATACAATTATAAAACAATATCACTCAAAAAAATTAATTCACTGCATAAACTTAGAGTCATAACGTGTGCTTTAATTAGTGTAAACTTGTCTAAATTAAATCACTTGTTGGTAATCCATACACAATGGGAACATATTAAAGTTGCCTGTGTCGTCTATGGGTGCTTTATGGTAATAATTTGTTTTTCCTCCAGCACCCAGTACTGGTGAAAATGGACAAAAGACAAGTGGGTAAACACTGCAGACCATTTTTTTCTGGTTCCTCTATTTTGTGTAGGTAGGATTTGAAATTATTTTTCACAATCAGCCACAAATATAATATTCAACTTTACAGTGATGACAGCTCAAGGTTCTGAAGAGACCGCATTGCCTCTAGAAGAAGAATGTAAATAATGATGGAGGTCATTAAATCAGCTATATAAACTGATTGCTTGGTAATGTATAGCCTTATTTTCATCTTGGAATATTATATCCATAATTCTCAGTTAGTATTTTTCTCTAGAATAATCAATATTCAATACAATGTAATAATGTTAGCTAACGCTGCAAAGGGTTTCCACAAATGTTCTGCAAAAGTATATATAACAGATTGTCCCTTTTGTCACTTGCATTAGCTTGCTTCAATTTATATTTACTTTCTTCAGTTTCTCCTTGTTTCTTAGTGAAATTAATAGCCATCAGAATTCAGTTGCTTTATAACTTGAATATTATCATTGTGTTCTGTTTTACTGTTTCTTTTTAGAATATGTTAAATCCTTTTTATTACCTTTTCAATTTTCAAAGCTGAAAATGGTGACAAATACCAGGTTCAATCATTTATATATCAACATTTACAGATACGTGCCCTACATTTTAAAGATTATATGATATCATGCCATATCTGTTACAATAAAAGCTATTTCATTATCCTATTACTAAGGCTTTATTGGGGACACTTTACTTTAGAGAAAATTTACATCCTGTGTACTTTAGAGAAAATTTACATCCTCTGCTCCCCTTAAGAGCTGAAGCATATTTTCATGTACTCACATAGACAGTTGGGAACTTTCTATTATTCCCTTCCTTTGTTTGTGGATAAATTTAATTCAAAGAGCAATATGGTTTCATAAGTGTAAATGAAGATAATTGGTAAGTATAGTGATTCTGGGAAGTTTTAAATATAACTCACAAGTATATAAATTAAGTTTTCGCTAAAAGATTAATTCACTTAAATAGTACATCACCAAGATTTATTTATATAAATGCAAAAGTGTGTGTTTCAAAATATAGTGTGTGCCAGTAGTGCTCCTAACATGGAATGGAGAGGCTTGAGAACTTTGCCAGAGAATAATCAGAAAATTATGGTTTTGAGAACTTGTATACTTAGGAATTTCTACATTTGTGCATCTTTTTTAGTTGCAATTACAAAGTACGTCAGTCGTTTAAGAAGCTACAAAGACAAAACAATTACATTGAAAAGAGTAAGACGTGAATGAGAACTTTTTATTATAACAAAAACAATTTGTAGGGATGATAGTAGATTATGGAACTTCCTGTAGTAATTAGAATGCCTGAATATAGAGCACTGTAATTCCATTAAAAGTGACATATTGTTAGATTTGAGTTTTATTTTTGGAGGATAGATTTTATATTTTGAGATTTTTAATAATGAACATTGAAATTCCTTTTTAAAAGAATGTCTACTGATAATTTATTCTTTTATCAGTTATAATTTTCTTAAAGGTTTTTCAAGGTTTATTTTTTGAAACACATTTTAAGTATCATTTTATATGTTTGATAGTTTTTTGTCTTAATGCTTATTTGGACTTATTTCTTCAAACTGAATTCTGAGAATTTAGTATTTACTTATTTAAAATATTTTTTCTGTAGAAAAATATGTAAAATATACTTATGCATGTATGTAGTATTTATGTAATTTTTCAAAAAATTGCATAAATAATTAGAAACAGTAGAATTTCAAGACAGGGTTGGGAAATGCTTGAGACGTGTCTATACCAGAACATAATTACTTAGATTCAGCTGGCTGTCACCTGGAGAAAGCTTTTTATAGTGGTAGCAAGTCTCTTCTTAGTTAAATTAGAGACAAGCTCCTTGTGATTTCTACCCATTGATTTAAATTTTGATTGCTGGGAAAACAAAAATGTTCTGTATTTATTCTACACCATTTTTTAAACAATTACAAAAGCTATTCTGTTTCTTGCATACCCAATATCTAATTTTCATCATCTTAAGTGCATTAATCTTAAATGTCATTCTTGATACTTTAATCTTAGAAATTTTGAAGCATTCTATGCTAAATAAGTAATAAGTTTGAGGACTTACGAAGGGTTAAGTCTTGGGCCTGGCAATGTTTTAGATTATCTTATTTAATAATTATAGGAACTGTGCAACATAATAAATAATTCTCCAATCTCGATGACTTGACAGTCTAAAAACTTTTGTCTGCTCATGTCATAATTCATTGAGGTCAGCAGAGGGGGGAGGTGGCAAATTACATGTGGGAGACTTATATGGGTAAGGCCTAGAGATGATAATGCAACTTCCATTCAAGTCTCAATGGCTTAAGCTCAGTCACATGGCCCAAACTTAACTACAAAAGAGCTAAAATATGTGGTTTGGCTGTGTAACCAGGATGAAAATGAAATCACTTTGCTAAACACATAACAGTATTACTGCGACAATCCATTCTTCTCATTAATAAATGTCTGTCCCTTTCATTCTTCTACATGAAGAAAACATTTTCTTCTGAGTGAGTCTAGGGGCCAGTTAATACCTCCAACTCTAAGACAAGAGTTTCTAGTTGATACACAGTCTTCTATTTTTCTGGATGTGGTTCTTTGATTTCATCAGTCTATGAGCTAATAAAATAGAGACAACACTTATTCTTTACTGGAATGGGGAAAAAAAATAAGAGTCACAATAAGCATATGATTTGCCGTCTAGTTTTCACGGTGATAGTTTTAGTACAGGGGTTACTATTATACTACATGGATAGTTAGCTATCTACACTGTTTTTCTTTTCCTTTTTAGTCTTCCCCTAAACCACTAAGCCATTTACACGTAAGCCACTTTATCCCCATTTCCAGTTCCAGTTTCCTAACTAATAGTTTCTGTTTTAGGCAAGATAGGCTAACTACATAACCAACCACCAAATATCACGTTGCTTATTACAATTATAGAAGAATTATGTATATTGTTTTATTACTATTATTGTAGGCACGTGTCCCTGAAGTTGTAACTTCATCTCCTTCTATGTACCAAAGCATATTCATCAATTATTAAACTTGCTATATTCTTTTCTTTTGGAAAAAAAAGAACTCTAACTTTTATTTAATGATGGCAGTATAAAGTCTTATCAGAAAAACTCTGTCTCCCAGATATCTAAAGAAATAAGAAAAAAACAAACAAAAAACAAAACAAAACAAAAAACAAGAAAAGGGCACTACTACTAGAAACATAAAAAAAAAAAAAAGTGCTCATAAAGAAAAGAACCCAAAAAAACTGCAGCTGTGCTGCACAACTCCAGACCCCTCTCCCTTCCCTTTTCAAAGTCATAGAGGTGAGTGGGAAAAATCCAGAGAACTTTTCCGATACCCTTAAGTAGAGAGATTCAAGATGATTCTTATCTTTTCCATCTTAGAACTGAAGAGAAAATAAAGATGTCACTGAGAACCTTCAGGTAAAAGAGATGAGAATGACTAGAATTGTCTGAAGGCAGTGGAGCACTAAGATTTCCCTCAATGATGTAAAATTGGAGAATTCCCTTCAAAAATACAAATATATCACCTGAAAAAATGGAGTACATCTTTATAGAGACATTTCCTAGTTGTGTTACCTTAGGCAAAACATTCAACCTCTCTGTGTTTCAGGTTCATTATTGTAAAATAGAGGTTATACATCATTGAGTTATAATTATGATTAAATGAGAAAAGCCAGAGGTGCTTAGAACCATGCCTGACAATAAGTGCTCAATAAATATTGGCTATTATTATTATTTTAATTTATGGTAACTTGTAGCTAATTTCACCTGTTTTCCTATCTTCTTCTGTTTTGGAATCATTTCACCATTTGCAGCAGCAGGCCCACTGGATCTTAGCTCCGCATCCACACATAGACTCAAAAGGACAGCTTTGAAAAACTTAAAACAGAGGACATCCTTATGTCTGACCATCTATATTACTTTTCTGTTTTACAGGCCACAAGGAAGTGTATGAAGCAGCTTTTGCACAGAGTTCCAAATGAGCAGTTGAGAAACCTCCTCTCTTCTCTCAATGCTATCCTTAGTTCTTTAAACCACTTCTTTAATTGCTGGAATCAGGAAACATGATTCTCTCTCTCTCCCTTCCCTCGCCATCTGGGGAAGATGTGGCTGTAGAGGCATCCAGCTTTTAGAAGAGAGGGATGGAGACTGTGCAGCCCAGGACGGCAACAACTATGATGGCATTGGTGTCCATAGCTACAGTGATTAGCAGACCCAGCAAATGTGATTTAAGCATTATTTCTATTCCATGTAGGCGTGACCATCTGACTTTCTTAATTGGTTAACTCTTTAATGTTCTTGAATACTTTTTTTTTTCAAAACTACTTTAAGAAGTTTCTGCTACTTATATCTGAGATCACTGACTGACACAGGGCAAGTCAATGGAAGCGTCCTAAGTCTTTAAGTGATAAACTTTACTATTGAGTATATCTTGAATAATACTCACAAGAACAATTCAGAGATTTTTATTTTGTTAGGAAAAAGCAAACCAAACTATTTTGAATTGTTAAATTTAGCTTTTCAGATATTAGCATTTGACGAGCCCTAGAATCACTCCTAAGAGGACATCATTTCACATGCTGGTAATTACTTTAATATGATAGTTAAAGTCAATAACTTTTAACCCACAACTATGTATATAATAGGTATCATGTTCAGCATTAGAACTATAATGATAAATAAGCAGAATCTCTGTCTCCAAAGGACCTATAATCCAGTGAGAACATGTTTTTAACACAACGGCTTTCATTCTTTCTCATAGGGTTCTTAAATTAGATATTCATATAGCTAACATCAATAATTCACTTTTTTAAATTATGAAATTTTGTAGCTTTCTGATAAATAGTACAGACAAAACGTTTAAATATTTATATTCAGGAATATAAACTTATTAATTACTGGATCTGATCTTATGTATATTTAAAGGGAAAATATTTTCAAAATGATAGTATGAGTATAAGGTGCTAAGAGAGTTTTTGGAGATTAACAAGGAAAAATTATCTGCTTTATAATCTTACCTTTCAACATGCATCTTAAGACTCATGGATTAAAAGTAAAGAGGACTAAAAAAACTAAGTGGACAATAATCACAGTAAAATAAACTAAGGTAAGTACAGCTAGTATAATCTAATAAATTGGAGATTAGTGGTCAATTTTACAGGTTCTATTGTTTCTATGTAATGTATGATTTCTATCTCTAGATTTTATTGCTCCTAAACTTACTGTGAAAACTTCCACATAAAGTTGTGCTAATAAGTGAATTTGATGAGATACTTTTCTCTATGATTTAAACAATTATTTCTGAAGAGATGATGGATCATGGGCAAGCGGGATTTTCCTAAGCCTGGTTTCTTATACTTCTTATCTGGAGAACTTGCCAAAGCTACCTCCTAAATAGTTGCATATTATATTGATGGCCCTGAAAAAAATGTTCAAAGCAACTAAAGAACCACATGCACATTAGCATAAAAGTTGGTATTTCAAATAACAATTATTTTATTTGTTTCAACTTATTTTACCTCCAGCAGAGATAAGATAAAGTAGGAATAGTTAATTTTGCTTATTTATACTGAAAACTATTGTATCTAAGGAGGCTGCCAAATTTACTCATGTAACTCAGCTTATAAGGTGACTCCTAGACAGCATTTCCAAAACTCTACTTTCTGCTACAAGTCTCTCCATTATATTTTACTACATCTCACATTGACCATGCAATCATAAACAATATTAGTAACTTACAACTTCTCGAAAATACATTGTATCCCACATTTGATGCAAAGTGCTCTAGATATGTTGTTTCATTTAATCCACACAGAAACCTTAACTTCATTGTATAGATGAAGAAATCAAACCTTACACAGATTAAAAAACATGAACAGAACTTAAACTTTCTGGCTCCAAAGATACCATAGATATGCTATCATAGATAACAAGTTATGTCTCCAGGAACCTGGCGCAAAAGAGGGGGACTTTCACGGGGTTTCAATGTAGAACACATGGTTTCAGGTGTTCTTTCTGAGGCTGTCGAGCCATATGATGACCAGATATTCTCTCAAATTCAGAGTCTAGGTGTTTTGTATTGGTGCTGGTGTTGGAGGTTTGTTATTCATTTGTTTATTTCTTGTTTGTTTTACTTGAAACTTTAAATATGGATAAAAAATAAATATCACTATTTATTTTTGTGGTTGTAAGGTCACCATGAAACATGTATTTGTCATCTATAGAGACTGACACAACCATGATAAGTACAGTGACTACTATTTTATACAAGTTTAGTCTTCTATAATACCTCCAGAAAAATCACTTTGTGGAATGGGATGGACTGTAAAGGTGTTGATATTGGAAGCAAAGTCCAGTTTCTAAAAAAGATTAAATGAATATGCTTCTCTGTCAACCAGGTCCAAGGAAGAAAAGGGTTTATAAAGTTTTAAGTCATAGATTAAATGACCATATAGGTGTGGATTTATTTCTGGCCCTCTATTCTGTTCTATTGATCCATGTGTCTGTTTTTATGCCAGTACCATGCTGGTTTGATTACTATAGAAGCTTTGTAGTATGATTTGATGTCAGATAAAGTGATACCTCGACTTTGTTCTCCTTATTTCTCAAAATTGCCATCATTATTTGGGTTCTTTTATTGTTCCACACAAGTTTTAGGATTAAATGTTGTAGTTCTGTGAAAAGTGTCATTGGTAATTTGATAGGGATTGTGTTGAATCTATATATTGCTTTAGGTAGTATGAACATTTTAACTATATTAATTTTTCCTATCCATGAGCATGGTATATGTTTCCATTTATTTGTATCATTTTTCATTTCTCTCTTCAGTGTCTTATAATTTTATGAGCACAGGTGTTTTAGTTCTTTGGTTAAATTTATTCCTAAGTATTTTATTGTTTTTGAAGCAATTGTAAATGGGATTGTTTCTTAATTTCTCCTTCTGATAGTTTGTTATTGGTATATACAAATGCAACTGATTTCTGAATATTAATTTTGTATCCTGCTTCTTTACTAAATTCATTTATTAGTTCTAATAGTTTTTTGGTGGAGTCTTTGGAGTTCTCTATATGTAGTATCATGTCATCTGAATATAATGACAATTTTACTTCCTCCTTTCCAATTTGGATGTCTTTTATTTCTTTTGCTTGTCTGATTGCTGTGGTTAGAACTTCCAGAACTATGTTGACTAAAAGTGGTGAAAGTGGGCAACCTTGTCTTGTTCCTGATCTTAAGAGGAATAGTTTTAGTTTTCCCCATTGAGTATGATGTTAGCTGTGGGTTTATGATATATCGCCTTTATTATGTTGAGATATGATCCCTCTATTACCAATTTGTTGAGTTATTATCATAAAAACCTGCTAGATTTTGTCAAATGCTTTTTCTGCATCTATTGATATGATCTTTAAAATCATATGATTTTAAAATCATATGATTTTTTAAATGATTTTTAAAATGATATAATTTTTGTTTTTTATTTTGTTAATGTGGTGGATCATGTTAATTGATTTGCAGGTATTGAACCAAAGCTTGCAGACCAGGAATGAATCCCACTTGATCGTGATGTATGATCTTTTTAATGTATTGCTGAATTTGGTTTGCTAATATTTTGTTGAAGATTTTTAAGTCAATGTGCTATGCCAATTATAGTTCATGTTTCTCAATCCAAAATATGAAATTATTATATAGCCAGAATACATCTCAATAGATTCTATAAATGTGAATTTATGGGTTTGATAAATTTGGAATTTCTCCTAAACTCTATTCAACTAAAATAAAAGTACCATATTAAATTTTAATTCAGGGCCGGCCGGGTGGCGCAGGCGGTTGGAGCTCCGTGCTCCTAACTCCGAAGGCTGCCGGTTTGATTCCCACATGGGCCAGTGGGCTCTCAACCAAAAAAAAAAAAAAAATTTTAATTCATTCATTCACTCTAATTATCATCAAGACTCTCCTTTCAGAAACAGATTTATGTAAACACAAGATTCAAAAAGGAAGGGTATGCATGCAGTAGAAATATCCTTTGTATATTTAAAATATATTTTGTCATGCACCCTTATGCCAAGGAGGGTTAAAGCAGAGTGACTCTCACTGTTCCTTATTTACAGTGACACTTGTGACCATGTAGTAAAATACTTGCTGGCTGGGATTCCAGCTCTATAATTCCATTTTTCTCCAGGAGCACAGTGCCACAACTCATTTTAGCTCACTATCATTAAGGTACAGATTGCCTTTCTACTCCATGTACTAGGAATCAAAAAACAGACAACTCTGATGCTTTAAGGGGTAGAGCATGTCACTCTGTTAAGCCAAGGCAGTTGGTTTTGCTTTGGTCTTATTATACAGATATAAGTGAACGTTATTGCCATGAAAATGTAGGGAGCTGACACCGGGGCATGGAGTTCAAAGATGAGGATTTAAGGTTTTGTCCCATCATTTATATTCTGTTTGACACTGAAAAAATTGAAAAAATTCCCCACTTCATCTATTAAATGGGGTTAATAGTAACCTTTACTAGATGTCATTATGATTCTGCAAAGATTATAGACTGAAAAACATGTTGTATTGTATTTGGTTGTATCTGGTTAAATTGTGGATCCTAAGCCAGATAGCCATAGCTGTTGCTGATGTCACATTTAGGCAAATCTTAACTGGAAAATAAGGAAATACTGATTCTTTCCATCACTTCTTGTATTGTTTTTTGGTACTGAATAAATCAAGATCCACTTTGTAAGCTATATTTGTTTCTTTTTTAAGTTTGGGGACAATGACAAAAACCAGTCACTTGTGCTTCAAATAATTTATAAATTCTAATATTTTATTTGCTTTAAAATTCTAAATTGAAAACAACAATCTAGCCATTCCTTTGACATATCACTATTAAAAAAAATAACATAAGGCAGGCAGCTTGCTTATTTTTCTTCCCAATTGTGGTGTAAAATGTCTACTCATGAATATATGTGCTTGTGTTAAGTACAAAATCTGTATGTTAACTCTTCTAGCACTAGTTTATCTTTTACTATACTCAGACATCTGGTGGATGCCAGTGACCTAAACACAATTAATTTACTTCCAAGTACTATTCCGTGTACATAGTTGCAAAAGAGAAAACTTGGGACCTGAAATTAGAATTTTAGAGGGAGAGAATGTAGAGACTTTCCAATCCAATCTCTTCTTTGTGGAGGTGAGAAAGCTGAAGTCCAGTGATTTGACATGAACTGCATAAAGTCACATTTCTAGATATTAAAAAAGTCAGACCTACGTTGGTGCTATTCCCATGAAACAACATAGTTTCCATCTCTGTTTTTTTAGTATTTTCAGTTGGAATTTCTCCTACTCTGAAATAGTTCTACTATCTTTCCTTGAAAATAAGACCGGATCTTATATTAATTTTTGCTCCAAAAGATGCAATAGGGTTTTTGTTCAAAGGCTGTTATCCTGAAAAATCATGCTAGGGCTTATTTTCCAGTTAAGTCTTATTTTCAGGGAAACATAGTATTGCCTGTCCGTGGACCACAGGTTTCTAGGAGAACTTCAGGGTTGCTTTTTAAAAATACATCTTAGATATTCGTGATTCTGTAGTATCTACTGACTTATCTGATTTGTTATGTTTCACACGATGGTGCTTGCATTAAGATATCACCCCAAGTATCAGACATGTTTGTGAAAGACAACATTCAGACGAAAATAAAGGCCTCAAAACAGTGATGCAGCTGTATAGAAAGACAGCTTGTATCTGATAAATTATTTAAAAACAAAGTTTTTTAAACGAAAGAGAAAGTAAGAAAAGAAACAAAGAAAACTCTGGACATTCCACATCCTAAGAATAAATCCCATGTTTTCAGAGCAAGGATTAGGAACCAAGTTCCTTAATTGAGTACAGTATGGTTCTAACTATAAACTTCTACTGTTGTCTACATGCATGTCACAAATCAGTGAAAAGAAGAAAGAATATTGAACTGTTTCTTTTTTCTCTGTTTGTCTCTAAATCTGAATACTAAAGATTTTTAAACGAAATTACCTGTATGTTACTTTGCAGTTATAACTTTTGTAATTTTCAAGGCATTTAACCCATTACCTTCACTCTTTGTAATTCCTTTATTGACTAATCAACACAAACATAAACTTCCATTACCCAGAAAGTTAAAAACTTTCAGCACTTCATTCACATTTTGTAAATACCCATTTACAAAAATTTTAGCACCACATTCTTAAAAATTTCAGCACCTCATTCATATTTTATAAATAATCATTGATCAGAACCATGCCATGTTCTTTGAACCAGACCGTCTTTGAATGGATTATAAATGTAAAGTTGGAACAAAGTGAAGGATGAGGGCTCTGAGAATTTATATTTTGCATTTCTAATTTAAGCATTTACTCTAAATAACACATAAGAAAATACTGTTCGTGTGACGCAGTTGTCCAGGCAATCACAGCATTTCAGTAATGTATACCAAGGCATTATTCAATTAATAAATGGAAGGGACACTATTACAGTGGTGACTGCTTGTTAGTTTATTTCTTGAATGAAATGTTGGTCTCTACACATTCTATTTATGACTATTTTTAACATATCATCTTGAAAGCATATAGGTAACTGTTTCTAATCTACTGAATATTGTGTAAACTTTTCTTTCCCACAAAGGAAAGAGGTGATGGGAGAAAAAATAAAGTGAGCTATTTTTCACCTAAAGGGAGAAAAAGAAAGTGTAAAAATATTGCTCAGTGACAGTTATCTGTGACATTGTGCTGATTATCTTGGATGACCAAAATCAACAATCACTTTTCAGACTGCATCAGCTTCTATCAAACCCTTTAACCACAGATGTTGTCAAGAATAGATTTATTATGAATATTAGCTCAATTCTCTGGTCTGAGTGGAGATGTCAGTGAGCATTGCCCCTAAGAAAAGAGCAGCCACGGAGGAGCCTGCCTGTGGAATCCTCATTATAGAGCAGCTCCCCTCAAATGAGGTTGGAATAAATAATTTAAAAGAATTCAACTTGATCCTTCCTCTCAAGATGCCAGAAGCCCATTTCTACCCAATGTTGTGTCAGAAATAAGTGTTTAAATGTGGGATCTGTTACTATTTTTTTTGTCATTTTTTGCTGAAAGCATACATATTGACTCAAATATCTCTTCTCCTAAATTGTATATTGTGTATATTGTGGCGTAATGTACAGTGTTGTGATTGTAGTTAGTACTGTCCCATGTATTTGAAATTTGCTGAGAGAATACATCTTAAAATTCTTAATCACAAGAAAAAATGTAACTGTATGGTAACAGATGTTAACTAGACTTATTGTAGTGATCATTTTGCAATATCTACAAACATTGAATCATATTGTACACCTGAATTTAATGGACTGTCAATTATATCTCAATTAAAAAAAAGACAAAAAAAAGTAAGTGAAGGGGAGGAGGAAAGTTATAACAGAAATAACTGGAATGCTGGAGGTCTGCTTTCCACTTCATCATCTTTGTGACACCCCATTTTAAGGCCTCACATCTGTATAAAAAGGGGTTTAGAATAAATAACTGCAGAAATACTAAGTTTAAGTCTAAACATCATTTCTGGGTTTGTCTTTGGGTTACGTTTTTCTTTGCCTTTCTCTTTCGCCCACTTCCATTTACAATGAATCCTCCCCTCTTTATGTCACTTTTTTTAAGACTCTGATCCTGTACCACTCAATCAGAATCAGAACAACAGCAACAAAAAACCACTGTGAATTGTCTCCCTAAATTTCCTTTTCACATATTTCTTTTCTCTACTGATCTCTTTTTGGCAATGGTATTATTATAAAAGTTCAAAAGAAATTTTTTAGTCTTTTTATCCTCACTGTTAATGAGCTGTCCTCACTCTACCACTCACTTTCCACGCCCTCCCTTTCCCTAAAATCAGCAGTTTCATTTCTGCCTCCCAAGGCCTTTGGAATCAACTGTATTACAGTGACTATGGAAATGGGCCTAGAATGCAGAGTGAAAGGACCGATGTAGCAACATTCTTCTGTTTTATTGTTAACATTTGGTGTTTCTAGAAATAATACAGCATACATGTGTTCTCTGAATTTCTCTTTTCTTTGGAAATATCAGATTGAGGCAACAGAAAGGGCAAAAGTTTTAGCATTTCAAGTCATACGGAACTTGGATTCAAATGTAGAATCCATCACTTTCCAACTGTGTGACCTTGGGTAAGTTGTTTAACGGAAACCTCGGTAGCTCATCCATAAATTGGGCATATGGACTGGACTGACTCTCAAAGAATTGTGAGGATCAAATAATATAATATGTGAAAGTATGTAGTAGCGCAACGAATGTTTGGCACATAGAAACACTCCATACATGGTACTATTATCTTTAGTATGGTTATATTATACATTATATGATGTAATTCATTATTTTAAAGTTTTTTTTAAAGTTTATTTTAAAGTTTTTCTTTTTCATATTTATTCATGCATATCTATGAAGGAAGGGAAGTAAAATGATGAAAATAAACGTAGTGCACATACACATGGAAAAGGCTGGAAGTTCACAATATGATTTATATTGTTTTATTATTTAATTTCACTAGAGGTTTATTTTTATAGTATTCTGCAAAAGTATCAGTCCACTATGGATGGAGCAGGTGGCCTGGGGGAAACACTGGTCTTTTACCATAAAAAGCTATAGAAGCCATGAATAGGGAACTGTTTTACCTTAATATCACCTGGGCTGGAGTGCAGCTGAGATTCTGCATTTCTAACAAACTTCCAGGTGAAGTTGATACTGTTCAGAGGAACACACTCTGAGTGGTAAAATATTAGAGGACTCAGAGTAACCTGAAGATCGTCTGACCCATTTATAGTTCACAGACAACCACACTGGTCACCATAAATAATTCTATTGGTTACCTTAAATCGGCTGAGTGTACTGATGAAGTATGTGTCCAGCTCAATTAGGAGATGTGAAAATGTTTCAGTTATCTAAATTGCATTATTATATATCAGTATATTTGGAAACATTTAGAATGCAAACATAACAGAATGCCTTTACTCTGAATATGGACAGGATCTTGGCTTCTCGTCAAACATAAAAGTGTCCTTTCATGAGGCAAGGTAAAGGGCTTTGGTATTCTAATTTCTCCTGGGCAAGGGTTCAACTGGTACACCTAGAGTATTTGTGAAGCCCACTCATGAATATGGAGATTGGGACACCTGCCTCCTATATATTGGAGAAGAGGAGAAATTTTCAATGAACTCTTAGATTTGGTTGAAAATGCCTGTCTCAAATTCTACCTAGAGACAAAAATTAATTGGTGACTGAAGATGAATCCTAGAAGAGACCCTTGAGCTAACAATGTAATAATGAACAGAAAAATACTTCTAGCTAATTTCTAGTCTTTCCCATTTACCTCTCTTCAAACTGCCACTATTCAATAATGAGATTCTAAGGTTTTTTTACCTAAACATTGCTGACCCAAATACCTTCCTCCTCCACACATCTCTACCTTCACCATCTAGCTGACAGTCATTGCCTTTAAAAATGAACAATCAATCCCTACTTAAAAAGTATTTTAAAATTTCTGTGAGCCAGATATTAATATGCCAATTCTCTTATCTAGAATACCCTCCTCCACCAAAGATCATTTTTCCCTCTATCAAATCTCTGCTGAAAAATAAAACTATTATATGAAGATTTCTTTGTCCTATCATGTGAAACTCTAATAAATTCTATGAAACTTCTTCCTACATACCTGAATCCTCAGGATTTTGTGGAGATGTCAGTAAAATTATGGTTTCTTATGTACTGGTCATGTGTTCATATTTTTATTTCACCAATTTGAGTGACAAGAAAATCAAAAAAACTTCAGAGGCAGTCTATGATCTTTCAATTTACTGAAATCTCTCATAGCATTTAATTTGTCATGTACTGAATGAATATTATTGATTATTTGATTTATACTTCTGCTTCTGGAGGTAACAAATATTTTCTAGACTTTTGTTTTGTTTTCCTTTTGGTGAACATCTAACATAATAAAAGCAATAGTTGGAAAGCAGAAAAAAATAGAAAAGAAGGATGTTTCTTCTGAGCTTTGTATTATAATTAACAGCATTCAATGAAATTTATTTTATTTAAATCTTTACAACATATCTATAGTTTTTCTGCTTTCTATTAATTGTAACCCAGAATAATCAATTAATGAATTACTTAAAAATTGTTAGCCATTGCCTGTTATGTGCTAGGCATTGTATGAAATATTGAACGAGGACATACCTTGTGAAGCCCATAGTTTGCAGGGAAAGATGCAGTTGTAATTAACAATGTTATGTTTTAAGTACTACTAAAGGTACAAAATATTTCTGGAGTGTGGATTCAAGCATCAAGGAAGTTTCTACAAAGGAAAACATAGGAGTTTTGTAGCATTAAATAGCAGTGTATTCTCTAGAGTCAAATAGACCGGAATCGAGTCCCTATTCTGTCATTGATTAGCTGTGGAATCTTGGATAAATTTAACCTTTCTAGGCTTTCATTTGCTCATCTGTAAAATGGGTGTTGTTAGGCTTGTTGTAAAGTCTAAGCTAAAACACAGGGAATGAAAGTGAGAGAGTATAAACTGCAAGGAGGCTCATTTCCCTAATCATCCTGGCCTTGCTGAGGAGTTTAGATTTTGTTCTCTTTGTTCAAAGGGAAAGATGTAAACCAGGAAGTAACAAGATGTAATTTACTTTTTAAAAAAATCATTCTGGTTGTAGTAGTGAAGGCAAGATTAGTGTAGAGGAAAATGGAACTGTGGAGTGTTGAAGCACGAGGGGCCAGGTGACAAATGATGATGTCTATAGACCTAGAGTGAGACTGAAAATGAAGATAAGGGGTGGTGGTGGGGGGGGTGTCCTGTGGCTGCGCAGGCGACCATGTCCTGCATATCTGAGGCCACTGCCACCCCTGTCCAGATTTGCCCTGGCCCAGTTTTAAAAGCCCCTTATTTATAACTTTTGTACTTTGTCCACGCCCTGGCGCTGCTTCCCTCCTCTCCAGGTCTCACGGCGCTGGGGCTGTTTTTAACATGTTCGCTTGCACTGATGGATGAATGAATCAATAAACACAATCATTTGTTTAAAAAAAGAAAAAAAGAAAATGAAGACAAGTCAGGAGATTACTAAAGTAGATAAGGAAGCAGGGTATGAACTGGGTCAGAAACAAGTGGAATAGATTAAAAAAACATGATTTGAGAGATTCTGTAGCGATAGATATATAAAAATAAAAATTCCTATATGGAGAGATGCAATGGGGCAGCGTTCACATGGCAAAGAAGTTCAGTGAATCTAAAAAACAGATATCAATCTGATCGAAGAAGAATAAGTATAGGCTATGAAGTGAAAATTTTTCATAATATTTTTCAGAGAGAAAATAACATTTTTAAGGATTTATATATTACTGGGAATATTTTCTCTAAATACTCAAAATCAGGAGTGATAATTTTAAATTAATTGTATATAGGAAACAACATATTTACTTAAACATGAAACTATTAGTTGTTTTCTCAATATAAAATACTTTAGCATACTGAAATAAAATCTGTACCCTCTGACCAATGATTAAATTGAAGGGCTTTTGGCACATCTCTCAGAAAGAGCTTTTCTTAACAAACAAGATATCACACGCCTGGTCTGAAAATTCTGATAGAACAATATTTCTTAAACCACTTATAATTTTTGGTGAAATAGTGCCTGAGGATTGGCAAACAATATTTGACTTGATTCTTCAGTAAGCTTGGGCTTATTCTTATTACAGTAACTTATTTTCTGTGTTAGATGTATTCTCACATTGGGAAAAATATGTATTTTTAAAAAACATGAACTCTAAAATGTCTGGCAAAGTTTCATGAGAATTAACCAGTTAACTGCCACTTGGCGGTCTGTATTGTTCCTGCATATACCTGTGGGCAGATTCCAAAGTGGGCATCATTTATTGAGCACCTGCTACGAGCTAATGTCAAGACACAAACAGCAAGAAACAAACAAGTAAGAAACAGCAAGAAACAAACCTTCACTGACCTTAAATAGTAGATCATTTATTCATGAAAACGGCATTTATTGAGTACCTACGATGTGTCAGAAACTGTGCTGGATACTGTAGATACATCATTTAACACATTAGGCAAAAATTCTTGCCTTCATGGAACTTACAACCTAGTGAGGAAAAAATTATTTACTAACATGAAGTAATAATACCTTTGCATATACATTGCACATATGTAAATTATATAAATTATTGGAATTATGTTACCTTAATTTTCAATTAATAGAGATTATTATATTAATCAACTTTAATCCATATGTATGAATTGATGGCTTCAAATTATTATATTGTACACTCCTGAATCTATTACTTTGCTCATTGTTACACCTGAAGACGGAGAGTGACGATCAGACTTTCTAAATTACATTGAAGAGTACTTCTCTCATATGTAATTATCACAAATATTAGGAGATACCTGTGGTTTGTTTGTTGGTCATTTTACCATGTTTTGATTCTCTTTCATACACACATCAGGAAGTACTTCAAAATGATTGTTAATGGATTTTAAACTTATGGTTGAAGTGAATCTGTATGAAACAAAATGCTTTAACTACGATCTCCAACACCCAGAATGAGTTCCTTCAGAAAATCATCTGGAAAGTACATATTTTTCTTGGTTATTTGAAGAGAAATGTCTTAAATATTTTTTACTGTGCTCTAATGCACGTATGACCAAATGAAATAAGAGCCCTGGATAACAATGTACATTTAAGCAGCGATTCATTGGGTGCTTTAAAACAGTACTCTGTAGAATCTCATAAAGCAAACATTGAAATGGGTAGCAATCAGCTAAAAGCCTCATTAAGCAAGCAGCATTTGAGCAAACACTTCAAACACTCCAGATTGACTCCTGAAGTTTCTAAGGACAAAAGTGGCCTTCTTTTTATCACAAACAATAGGCCCATGGAGATAGCACAAACAACAAATGCAAAAGCGGAACTTTTGGTATAACTGAAAAGCAAGATTGAGTCACAATTCCAGCAATCTGAGCAATGAAGTGCAGGATTTAGAAGTTGCACTTCTGGCTCAGAGGTCACCAGTGCCTATAAAGTGTTATATGTGCACTTTAGGACTGTACTGAGCCAGTGAGGTAGGAATAGATGCCCAGATATACCAAGAAATTAGAAAGTGAACTCTCCTTTTATTGGATCATTAGCTTTGAGAAACAATGAACAGTAGTGCCCCATTATCCTCAGTGGGATACATTCCAAGACTACCAGTGGCTGCCTGAAAACAGATGCCAACACCTATATGAGGTCTGACGTTTAAGTTTGCGAACTCATCCTACAAAAAGTGCTACATATCTCATTGCTGAATATCACTATGGTCACCTTCAAAGTATTCCCCTTGGGAAGCTATGCACTGATGCCAGTGCCTAGTTCACTCTTCAAAGCAATTTGGAACTCTTTTTCTGGAATGGCCATCAGAGCTGTCGTCGTATTACCCTTGATGTCCTGAATATCACCAAAATGTCTTCTTTTCAATATTTCCTTTATCTTTGTGTAAAGAAAGAAGTCATGGGGGGCCAAATCAGGTGAGTAGGGAGGGTGTTCCAATACAATTATTTGTTTACTGGCTAAAAACTTCCTCAGAGACAATGTCATGTGAGCTGGTGCATTGTCGTGATGCAGGAGCCATGAATTGTTGGTAAAAAATTCAGGCAGTTTTTGTCTAACTTTTTCATGCAGCCTTTTCAGCACCTCCAAATAGTAAACTTGGTTAACTATTTGTCCAGTTGGTACAAATTCATAATGAATAATCCCTATGATATCAAAAAAGTTTTGCAACATTGTTGCAACAAGTTTGTGAACTTAATTGTCAGACCTTGTATATGCTATGTTTTCTGTACATAGTATATGTTTTCTGTACACTCTACGTCTTCTCTTTGACATGTCCAAATTGCCAGCAGCACTACTGTTGCACTTTGGGACCATTATTAAGTAATATAAGGGTTACTTGAACGCAAGCTCTATGATACCATAACAGTCAATCTGATAACCCAGATAGTGACTAAGTCACTAAGAGGCAGGTAGCATATACAAACAACATGGTTACACTGGAGAAAAGGATGATTCACCTTCCCAAGCTGGGTGGATGGGGAGGGCGTGAGATTTCATCACACTACTTACAACAGCATGCAATTTAAAACATTGTTTATTTCTGGAATTTTCTACTTAATGTTTTTGTGCCAATATTGACCTTGAGTAACTGAAAATGAAGAAAGCAAAACTATGGATAAGGGGAATCTACTGTATCAGCTAAAGAATTAGGTGTTTGGGATTTGGGGAGATGTATTCCTGAGTAAAAAACAATAAAATAGATATCTTATTATATCATTAACTGCAGAAGTTAATAAATTTTTCTTACTCTACCACAATCAGAAACACACACACCCCACACACCACACACATACACACATACACATGAGAGAGAGACAGAGAGAGAGAGACAGAGAGAGAGAGTCTTATGTCCCTTTTGTGTCCATTTAGTGTTGTGTTTTACAGGTATAATTTAAATTGTTTCAGTATATTTCCATAAATAGGTTAAATTACTTGAAGTAGTTGTTATTAACTGGTGAAAAAGAGACTAGGTATCACCTCTCCAAAAGCAGTAGAGTAACTATCTCACAGGCATCATATTAACAAACGGTTTGGTAGAATCTTCATTAATTATAATCAGCACAGACATCTCAACTACAACAATAATAGTTAATATTTAGTTTTCCATGTGCTAGGATTGTGCTAAAGGCTTTGGAATCAAATAACTCAATTATTTTAAGAGCTTCGTTGGCCACTGGTGTTTTACAGATGTTAAACTAATTGTCCAACATCACAGAGCTAGAAAGGGGCAGTTTCTGAATATAAATTTAGGCACTGATTAGAGAATCTCTAATGCCTTTTCCTGCACATGTAATTTTAATATTTTTAATCATAGTGTTTACATATAGTATCAAATTCTTCTTCTTTTTCCCCTCCTTTTCATGTCCTCTTCAAGCCAAGTTAAAAAGAAAATAATTTATATTTTTTGTTGATGCTGATGAATTACTTTTTCACATTCAAAATAAACGTTTTAGGTGGGACATTATGGGAATCATTCAAAAACCAATTGTTCATTATTATCAGAAATGTTAGTGTGTTGTTTCTAGAAGAAGGCTTTAGATGGAGGAACACATAGGAATGTTTAAAAGTATCCATTCTATCCCTTCTCCTTCTTGGAATATAATGTGTGATAAGCATATTTCCTTGATATTGGTCGTTGTATAGCTTACATGGGGAATTATTTTTTTCCAAAAATGAGGGTTAAAATTCTTATCAGCTGAAATTTCCAGATGGTGTATAAATAGGAAGCCAAAGACAGGCTGGCTCCAGAGTCTAACCTTGAAGTAACTGCATGAAAATAGAATTGCTTAAAAATGGTACTGTCATCATTAATGCTAAACAAAATGTGTCTGAACCCATGAGACCTATAATATAAACAGGAAAGCTAAGAATAATAGGTTCAGTCATCTGATCAGGTATTTCCAGAGCATTGACGCAGAATAATTTGCAAATATACAAAATTGCATGTTAAGTTTGAGAATCCTTAAATCCAAATAAATTAAACAAAAATAAATCAATGTAACTTCCTCCAATAACCTTCATCTGTGGATCTTGCCTGAATCAATTATTACTGATATTCTAACATTTGTCTTCTATTTTCCTCCTCCCTTCTGCATTCATGAAGTTGAATTATACAAAAAGGAAGAGCTGTTTCTTCTCCCTAATTTATTTATTCATTACTGATACCAGTATGACTCAAGATATTCAGTTTATTATACAAAATAACGTTTTATATAATAAATATAATAATTGGGAAAAATACTGTGGTTATTTCCTTAGTTGTTCTAATGGTTTTAGCTTTGCCAATGGAAGTTCTTTTAGATCTTCTCCTGTATCTCTTTAACATGTTTTTATATTTTTGTTTTTGAGCACTTCCTTACTAATGTTATAAGATATTCTAGAATCATCTAGTAATTTGCCTTCTCCAGCTCTAGAATCATTCATTTCTCCAAGAAACTCATTTCTTTAATTGGACAATGATTTTTAGAAACAAAGATCTGGACAGTAGATATAGTCATTGCTACTGCATTGTCACTCTTTCTGGACCATCATAGTGAACATAGCTAGAAAAGTTTTATATACATATACACACACACACATAAATATTGCTGTTTCTGTTTTTGTGTGTATGTATGTGTGCATATTCAAGCATGCATGCATGCATAAGCATCAATGTAATTTCTAAGTCTGTCTCTGTGTGGGTATTTATATATATACATACATAGATTTTTACTTTTTTTTTGTTTTCTTTTCCATGTTTATTTATTTATTCTTTTAATTTCTTTCCCCCTTTAACTTGGGAAACTTTTCTTAAACACTGTTTTGGAAATGTTAGTTTCTGCTATGTACCAATTAATTTAATGGAGGTATATTTTGTTCTCTGAATGTTTTATGTATAAAACACATGTATGTTTTCTTGTTTCATAGATGCAATGTATTTTCTTGCTTTTCTGAATTATTGGTTAAATTTTTTTTTCAGCTCCTTTCATTACTTATTTTCACAATTGTTTTGGTTTGTTTTCTTCTTTGTCTTTTTTTGTTCTTTTCTCCCCAAATGTTTAACAATCCTTTGCTCTCAGTTCATATTTAAGAGTGAGGTGCTGAAAAGTAGATTGGGACTCAATATGCATTGATGGCACTTGGAAATTAGTGAGCCTCACTGATGAGTAGTTAGGAGAGAGTCAGACATTTTTGGGGGAGTCTTTTCTCTTGTAACCAGTCACTTTCATCTGAAAGAAATTCTTCAATTGCAAGTTGGGATTCGACAAGGTTAAGCATTGCTGCTAGAATTCTGGGAAGTGAGAAGAGAGATTTGGAGGGTGATTCTCACCTCTCAGTAAGTAGACTTGTGTCACATCTACTCTCAAAGTGTTCCTGATGTGCCCAAGTCCAGAGTCATTCTGTCTGTTTCAGGTTCGCCCTCAAGGAATCTCCAGCTTTCTGTTGAGGCTCCGAAGAGAAGGTCTCATGGCTATTTGGGATAAGGAAGGGATGGATGGATTTAAATGCTCTTTTTAGATATTTATAATCATTTTCCCTGTTTTCAATTCATCCTACACTTATATTTCCCGAGCTACCAGTTCCCTTCAATATCTGAGTTACCATGAGAGCAATCATTTTGTTTGCTGTGAGCTTTATGGATATACTGGCCCAAGTTTTTTCTTTCTCTGGTCTGCTGGGTCAGTTATCACCTACTCACCAGTTCCAAATGTTGTTGACATAAATCACCCTTTCTTCCCATCTCTGTTTTTGTGGGTTTTGCTTTTTTATTTATTTACCATCTTTCAGTAGTTTTTGAGAGAAAATGGAGATAAATGCATACAAATAAGTCCATTTTGGCAGTAATGAAACCACACTTCTCAGATGCCCTACTGTAGAGAGAAAGTATCTTAAATAGAGTACCTTGTTGCAAGCCATCAATATTTGGTAATGTGAGTCCCGAAAATTCTTTTTCTTTGTCTCAATTGTTCTATTTTAATTCCTTGTTTTTACATACAAATTTTAGAATAAGCTTGTTTATTACTCCAGAAAAACAAAACAAAACAAAACAAAAACCAACCTGCTGTAATTTCCATTGGGATTGTATTGAATCTATAGATGAAACTGAAATGAATTGACATCTTAAACAACGCTGAGTCTTTCAATCCAGAAACACGGTATCCAGGAACACGGTGTATTTTTATTTATTTATTTAGGTCTTTCTATTTACTTTTTATCCCAGTATTTTGTAATAGTCAGCCTTCAGATACTGCACTTTTTTAAAGATTTTTTTTTTTTTTTTAGTTTCAAATTTGCAGTCTTCATATTTATTATTAATCTTGTATCCAACTAGGAGAGGAGTGTTTATGTCTCCAACTATAATTGTGGATTTATCTATTTCTCTTTTTAGGTCTATTAGTTTTCACTTCATTTATTTTTAAACTCAAATGTTACCTATGTACACATCTAAGATTGCTATGTCTCTTTGGAAAATTGCCCCTTGGTCATTATGTAATGACCTTTGTTATGCTTAGTAATTTCCATTGTTCTGATGTCTACTTTCTCTGATAATATACAAACTATCCAGCTTTCTTTTGGTTAATGTTTGCCTGGTGTGTTGGATCCACAAGACATCCTTCAGGCTCTATGATTTACTAGAAGGACCCATAGGACTCATGAGTTTTTGTTATCATAGTTATGACATTACTGAATGGATGCAGAATAACATCAGAGAAAGGGAAGTGAAGTGAAGGTGAAATCCAGAGATCAGGTACAAGTTTCCAAGTGACCCTTCCCAGTGGATCCACATGGGACACCTTTCATTCTTCCAGCAATCATGTCTAACAACATGGGCAAAGAGGTACCAACCAGGAAAACTAATTTCAACCAAGTTTTCCAAGATTTTATCAGACATCTGTCACATGGGTATCCAGCGTCTATGTGACTGACCTTAGTTCCTCAAGATCCCGAACTCCAGAGCACCAGTAGATGCTCACCATAAATCACATTGCTAGCATAAACGATCTGAATAAACTAATTTAGGCCTAATGTTTTAGGCCTGCAAAAATATCCTTTGCAGACAATTCCAAGAGCTCAGGACCCAGGAGCCAGCCAAATTCCAGTCAAGAAAATAAGCCTTTCTTTGTAATGTGCAGATTTGAACAAACAAGACCTGCTGAGTTAACCCTTTCCCATATGTATGGTATAACTTTTTCCATTCTTTTCAATTTAACTTTTCTCTATCTTGATTTTTAAAATGGGTTTCCTTTAGATGGCATATAATTAGATATTGCATTTTATCCAATATGTATTGGATACATATTTTAACTGTTGTGGTTAGACTATTTGTACTTAATATGATGATTGATATAGTTGGACTAAAATTTATCATTTTAAGCAAGACTTTTTACCAGAGATATAAGGACACTCGGTGATCTAAGAGCGAACTTCAGGGGCCTCTGTAAAACTATAGAAATTGTATGTAAAATTTTGTCTACATGTGTTTCAGTACAATTTTTGTGAGAGGAAACAAGAATTTATCAGACTCTCATATGGATCTGTAACACATTTCTACCACATACAAAAAAATGTGTTTACAAGAAGAGAGGAACAGGAACGTATTAATAACTACCATTTTCTGAGCATGTTTATATAAGCCAACACCATTGTAAGAGAATTGCATTTATTAACTCACACCTAATCTTCCTAACAATACTCTGACAAATTTACTATTATTAACCTCGTTTTATGGATGAGCTATCTGAGGAGGTTGAACAACTTGCATTGGTGCACAGGTGCTAAGTGGTTAAGTGAAATCCAGGCTAGAGAGGACCCTCAACTTTATATACTGCACTACAATCATAAAGCTCTCATAGACCCTAAGATTGTAAGTCTGTCCATGTCAACACCAGCAGCAAAACATCATCATCCATACATACCAATTTTTATTAGTAAATAACTGCAGAAAACAATTAAAAATTTCTACACTTTGGTAAACAGTGGTTCAATAATTAATAAAGAAATAGAAAACAATCCAAAGGAGCTAGTGTGTGCTTTTAGAAGCTGGAAGACATTGTCTCAAATGTGAGAAACACAAATCCAGTTAGTAATACCAAGTTAATATGGATTTTCCTTACACTTGGTTTATTTTATACACAACATATTTGGCTATTTGAGTCCTTTCTTCATTATCATTTACAACTTTCTGTAGTGCAATTTTAGGGCCTGAATAATATCTAACCTAATCAACATTCAAGCAAGCATATTATTGTTGTAAGACTATAAAAATATAAGGAAACTTTCTGTTTCATTTTGTAGATAAAGAGGATGTATTGTCTAAAAGCTATAAGACCTAAGTACTACATCAGAAGAAATTTCCTGCAATATCTAGAAAAAGAGCATTCCACACCAACACAGAAGACAACAAAACAATACTAAGACGGTGCATGTTTGGTAAGATCCAAGAATAGTACAGGGTTCATTGTAGCTGGGAGTTGAATGAGTGATTAATTTATTAGGATATGATTCAAGCGCTGAAATTGATCCTGTAAAATCCTTGTAATGGCTAAGAGTTTTGTTCTGCATAAAATAGATTAGTCTCATAGCTAAGTCTGTTCGGGAAAAGGGGTGGAAACAGGAAGGCCAGTTAGGGGTATTTTGCAACAATCAGACAGGAGAAGATGCTGGCCACCAGCATGACAGCAGTAGAGGTGATGACAGATGTTTAAAACCTAGAAATATTTTGAAGGTAGAGTCAGTAGCATTTACTTTTAGAAGGGATATATGGTATGAGAGAAGAAAGGAATCAAGGATGAGTCTAGAGTTTTTTTATCTAAGCAACTGGAAGAATAGCTTGACTTTACTCAGACTGGGAAGATGTGAGTAGAATAAATTTCACAGGGAAGATTAAGAGTTCAGTTTGACGCATGTTGAGTTTGAAGTGTCAATTATATGCCCAATAGGAAATGTTGAGAAGTGATAAGTGAATAAATGAATAATATTCTTATACGAGATGAGGCAAAGAATGTATAAAGTTCTTGTAGAAAAGTAAACTATTTTTGTCAATTTCAACTTAATATGCCTATTATGTGTCAGACACTTTTCTAGGTTCTGGGAATACATTAGCGAAGAAAACAGACATAAAAGATTGTTTTCATGAAGAATTACATTCTAGTAGGGAGAGAAAAAAATTAAAAATTAAATAAATAACCAAATATGTATAATAGGTTAGAATGTAGTGTATGCATGAAATGGTAGGAGATATTGGAAATACCAGCAAGGCAGGATGGGTACTGTTATTAAAATGATTACTGTATGCTTCACAAACAATAGTGGTCCAGAATATTTAGGCAGTTGTACGATACTCTGGGAAGCTTTCAGAAGTTTCCTCATTTGTAGGGTGCTTGAGGAGATGACTATGATATCACCTACAATCTTCAGTTCAATCTAGGAAGATATTTTAAACGGAAGGACTCTACAAACATATCTGACACCACACATAACATTAAGACATATGAAGTTTGCTCGTATTTATTTAATTCCATCATTCATACTTAAAACAGTTCAGCTTCCACATGTGGCCTGATGACGTAAGGAAGTGCTGTTTTTCAGGAAAAGATGGAAAGAAGATGAGAGGAAAAATAAAAGCTTTGGGGATGCAAGAGGCAGGATGGTAGAAAACTGAGTGAAAGACTCATATATTCTAAAGAACTATTGAAGGCATAGGCTGAAATAATCTGAAAATGGTAATAATTAACTGTATTGAGTATTTACAATTGGACAGAAATTATTCTAAGTGCTGCACGTTTATTAACTCATTTAATCTTTATAGCTACTTTAAGAAATAGCTACGATATTTATCCCCATTTTACAGATGCAGAAACTGGGGCATGTACTATTTATATAGCTTGTCAAATTCACACAGGTAGTAAGTGATGGAGCTGTGGTAATCTCACGTCTCATCACATGGTCTTACCTGCTAGGCAATACAGCCTGCCTTACTTCCAGGTGAGGATAGCCTGTCCTACTTCCACATAAGAATTGTTGTACATTCCTTTTAGTAATCTTTTTGCATTCACCAAAATACACTACAGAATTGGAGTAAACAAGGTTCAAGGCAAAATGCCACATTAAAGAAATTTTGCTTTTGGAGGTATTTTTTTCCTATCAGAGACTGTTAGCAATGTAAGTTGAATATGGTAAATTCAACTATGTATAATGAATATATTTATATACTCACACATATACAACTAGTCGGTAGTATTAAATTTGTAATCACTAGTCTGTAAAAATTATTACATTATTTGAATGTTCACAAATTAGGATTGAATATACATTCCATTAGTTTCCTTCCTTTCTACTGATGCACTAACTTTAGTTTGAACCATTTATAAGAGATGACAATAATAACAGTTGTGTGTTTTTTTTTTTCAATTTGCAGGCAATATTCCCTGTCATATTTACCCCAACTCAATGAAGCCTGAATTGTCCCCCTTTTGGAAGACAAGAGTTTTATAAACTTAGATATTGTTACTCAGCTACATTATACCAGGGCTGGATCAAAGCCAGTTCACTAGGTTTTGTGCTCCTGTGTGTTCTGCTCTACCTTCAAATGCAAATAGACTAATTGCAAACACTCATCAACAATGGAAAGTGGCTTATTATTCCTAAAATTTTTCTCTCTGCCACTTAATCACCAGAATGACTTAGTGTCAACTCTCATAAACAATCTAATTAATGTAATTAGAGTGGAGAAGAGGAGAAAAAAAAGAAAGGGAAACAGAAAACGAAGAAACTTGGGGGAATAAAGGAAAGAAATAGAAGCCTGTTTTTTAAAGGACTGAAAACAGTTTGGTTACAGGATTGATCATAGGCAGAAAAGCAGTGATGAATATTATTATAACAAATATTAAAGATAGTACTTGACCTTGGAATTTAGTCCTATTGTATAAATGGAACCAAACTCTCTTCATGTTCTAGTGTGACCACAGTTTGAATTTTTTCTATGTCTTTTTGATAATAGACATATTGATGGGGGGAAATTAAATATTTTCTCTTTATTTAAATAAAGTAGCATTCATGCTTTAAGCCTAGAGAAAACGACAGTCATCATAGTTGATCCCTGATTTAATCATTGACATTTTTAAAAGCCAGTACACTTAATAGGGAAACCCCAAAGGGCGCACCTTCAAATTGTGAATAATGACCTGTAAAGCCCATCAATGCATTGTATTGAGGATTTATAGTTAAGAGTTTGGAAAGGAGATATCACCAGGAATGAAACTGTGAGCATTTCCTACAATGTTCTATGAGATTCCATGGCCTGGCTTTTGTGTTTTGGAATAAAAATATAGTTCTTGAGCTTGATTTTATGGCTCCTATGAGGATTTTAATTAACCATTATCTTAAATTATAAGGCCTGTAAAAGATAAATTTAAAATGTCATTTATTAAATGAACACGGAGCATTATTAAAACTCAGGTAAATACAATAAAAAGAAAAAGTCCAAAGACATAAGAATGATGCAAGTTAGAAAGTGATGTCTTTAAAAACTTCATTGAATTCTTATTCATTTTAGAATGTCTCATCCTTCCAGTGTTTGTCATTACTGGTTGTTCCAAATAGAATCTAGTTTAGTCTCCCTTGAACATTAGATATGATGGGTTTCATTAAAATGGCATAACTTGTGAAATTCCCTGGGAAATCATACAGACACCTGAATGAATAAGCAATCTATTAAATTATAAATATGCAGCTTTGATGATAAGTTCACTTTCACAAACTCTAGTTCTTTTGTCCCATGGTACAAAAACTCAGCTTACGGCACTTGAAGTTAACATAGTGGAAAAATAATGGAATTCGTATACTGTAGTGATAGATTATAGTTGACTGTGCATTTGAGGGTTGTGGGGTGGGGGGAGGGGGTCCTTTTATAGGGAAGCATAAGCATGTTCCATTTCACTGAGTAACAAAGAAGAGGAAAAATGTCAGATATATGAGAGGGCAATGTGTCAAGACAAAAAATAAGTTCAGGAAAAGAAGAGAAGCCCAGAAAACAGTGGCATAAACAGTTTTGTCATAATCAGAATTGTCAGGTGACAGTGATAACATAAGACTCCTGAGTGGCACTATGACAGGCAGAACATTTAACAGAAGATAACGGCAATCTCTTAAATCATTAACAATGTGCTTTTAGAATTTAGCCAGCAATCAGGTAGAGGAAGAGTAAGGTTATGTTCCCACAGAGAGGTGCTGCTGACATCTTTATTTCTACTTTTCTGTACAATTACACAAACAAAGGGTAAATATGGATTATTTATAATATGGATTATAAATATATCCTCTTTCAACTCCACGCCTCATCATCTTGATGGCACTATCAATAGTGACAATGAGATGGAGGGTGGATTTCCCTTTTTAATTCCTTTTTCAGCTTTCTCTCTCTCTCTCTCTCTCTCTCTCTCTCTCTCTCTCTCTCTCTCTCTCTCTCTCTCTCTCAAACAATGACTTTTGGATTTATTCTCAAAATAGCATTTTCTAAAAGGAGTTGAACCTGTAACCTCATTTTCTCATCTCTAACACTTAGCTTATCAAATTATGTAAAGCTTTACATTAAATTGCCAGAGAGAAGCCTTTAGGATATAGAGGGAAGAATTGCTTCTGAGAAACAGTCAATAAAACAAGGCACTTTTGGATGAATATTGTCTCTTCATTGTTCAACTAAACATAGCTAAAGGGAAAGGATGTAGTTTTTTTTTTTTTTAATGAAATACTATTGCTCTTTGGACTCCTGTTTGAAAATAAGCATATTATCTATAAAGCAATTTATAAAAATATAGTTAGAACACTGCACCCAACAATGACAGAATTCACATTCCTTTCAAAGACTCACAAAATCCTTAACAAAATTAGTCATATGCTAGATCAGCGTACAAGTCTCAATAATTTTTAAAAATTGAAAGATGTCACAGTATACTCAATGGAATTAATCTGAACATCAATTAATATTTCATTAACAAGTCCAAACTGCTGGAATATTAAAAACATATTTTTAGAAAACATATTGAACAAAAAACAAATCATAACAGGAATGGGATTAGAAAATATTTTAAACAAAATAATAATAATAATAATAATAATAATAATAATAAGCAACTTATTAAAGTGGATGGAATGTAGCTAAAACAGGGCTTAGAGGGAAATGCAGTTTTTAAAAGACGCATTTAATCAGAAGTTTAAAAATCAATGTACAACATTGCTTGTCAAGAAACTACAGCAAAACTAACCCAAATGAAGTAGATAGATTGAAATAACAAAAATAAGATCAGGAAAAGAAAAACATACAGTAAAGAAAGTATAAAGACAAAAATTCAAGACTAAAGAAGAAAGAGAAAGAGAGAAACATTACCAATATCAGACTTATAAAAGGTCCTACAAACATCAAAAGCATCAATTCAGCAATTTATACAAAATAGACAAATTTCTTAGAGACACATATATTAAAACTGATATAAGAAAAAAATTACATACTCCTGTAATTTGTTACAAATTGAATTTATCATTAAAATTAAAAAATGTAATGATCATCTCAATAGATGTAGATAAAGCACTTGATATAATGCTACAAATATTATTGTAAACAATTAACAAAATCTAAATAAACATATGTATCATACATAGCATTAGTTATTTGAAAACTTAAAGTTGTAAATAAGTCAATCCCCCAAATTGATCTACAGATTTACTGAAATCTAAGTCAGAATCTCAGAGTATTTTTTATAGATATTGACAAGCTGATTGTAAAATTTATAAATTAGCCAATCATGAAGAAGACACAGTTGGAGGATTTAAACCACCAAATATGAAGACTGTAACACTATAGTAATAAGGACAGTGTAATATTGGCAGATAGGTAGATAAATCAATGGAAAGCTCCATAGTCTAAAAGTAGCCCACACCTCTAAGCTCACCTAAATTAAGACAGTGTTGTGTGGGAAGGATGATCAATTAAAAATCATATGAAAAAAATGTAAATTTGTATTCTTACTTTACACTATACAAAACTAATGCAATTGTAGATGAATTGGAGATCTAAATGTGAAAGATGATATAAAGACCAAATGTGATTTAGTCATCAAAATCCCAAATGTTCAAATTAGGTCTAAAAATAAGTTAATGGTTAAATAAATTATTACTATTTTATTTAGTTTTGAAAAAATGTTTAAAGGCATAAAAATGTAATAAATTAAAACATAGATGTTAACAGTATGTAAGCAATATACAAAACAGTATATCAAAATCACAACAAAATTGTATATAGAACATGATTCTAACTTACATACGTGTCACACAGATGTAAAATCTGGAATGAATAAACCAAAAAAAAAAAAAAAAGTGGTTATCTTTGTATGGCAGAAATCTTGGTAACTTTTTGCTTGCTTTATCCTGCTTTGTGTTTCTAAATTTTCTAGTGTGTATATATTCCCTTTCTTTCCCGTAACAAAAGTTTTTGTTTTTTTTAATTGCCCCAATTACTTCATAATTCATGTAATGTTTTTCATTTTATGTATATAATATGCACACACACACACACACACACACATATATTTAAAGTCATTTATGGCATTTGACCATGACAAACTGAACTTCCCAAATGATACGACCCTTCTGACATTTGATTTTCTAAACACAAGATAAAAATGGTTTTAAAATGTATAGATTTAAATATGAAAACTCAGTCTTTGTCCTAAAACTCAGCAATGAAGAAAGCAAACGGATCCAATTAGATCATGAACAAAAGACAAAAAAGTAAAAATAAAAAATAACCAGAGAGATATACAGATGGAAAAATAACCCACGAAAAGATGTTCAATATCATTAGCCATTAAGGAGTTGTAAACTACAACCACAATGACATACCACTATAAATCTAGCAGCATGGCTAAAATGAAAAACAGTGGCTATACCAAATGATGATAAGGATGCAGATAAACTGTGTTACTCATACAAAGCTGGCAGGAATATAGAATGGTATAGTCACTGTGGAAAACAGTTTGGCAGTTCCCTTAAAAAGCAACACATTGAAAGACCAGTTACTGCACTCCTAAGAATTTATCTAAGAGTAATGAAGGCTTTTGTTCACACAACAACTTGTAGTTGCATGTCTCTAATAGCTGTATTTGTAATTAACCAAAAGTATCAACAACCCTGGTATCCTATAGTTATTGAATAGTTAGACAAACTATGGTATTCCCACATGACAGAATACTATTCAACAATGAAAAATGAATGAACTGCTAATACACACAATAACTTGGTGAATAACGTGATGAATCTCTAGGAAATTATACTGACTTATACTAAATTATACTGAATTAAAAATGCCAATTCCAAAGTTTACATTTATAATCTGACTCCATATATAACATTCTTGAATATTCCTCATCTTGACTGTATCAGTGCTAATGTCCTGATCGTGATGTTGTACAATAGTTTCGTGAGATGTTACTAGGGGGGCAAACTGGGTAAAAAATACATGGATTGTTCCCGTATTATTTGTTATAATTGCATGTGACTCTGTAATTATCTCAAAATAAACAAACAAACAAAAACTAATAATTAGAAAATGTAAGGTATAATTATAGGCCTCCATATATATTCAGTTAAAAAATAGCAAAAAATAAATCAGAGTAGGTGATCACTAATGAAAGAACAGAACCATTTCATGAAATCAGTTAATCAGTTTTCCTGCTATTACCAGTATATAGTCACGGTTTCAGTGTAACTTCATATCCACATGAGAGAGAACCATTGTTATATGTTTCTTTCTACTGCTGATTTACATACTGCTATGTATGATGCAGCAGTGAGCCTTATGTACTGTCACCTTCATCACCTTTAGTGAAAAATGTAATGATGCCAATTACTTACATACAGGAAGCTTGCACAACTAGATAGCAACACATTAATGAGTTTGCAGAGCTAGAGCAAGACTTAATTGGGAAACACATAATTAAGAATATTATAGCATTCTGTGGGAAAAAAAAAGATTAATATTTGAACATGTCAAGTAACCTTAAGGGAAGCAGTTCTTTACATAATTGAAAAGAAATGCATTACACATACCTTAGAAAAATAATTATTTATCATTGCTAACAATGAGAGTATCCTTTAATTGCATCTGATGACCTAACAAAATGCAACAAACACTTAAATGGTCATTTAATGTTAATTCATTACAGTATTAAGGACAATTTATCTTTGAGTTTCATGATTTAGAACTGAAGTGTTCAAGCGCTCTTGTCAGGAAACAACAAAAAAGTTAATAACTGTCATGAGATTTATACATCAGATCCAGAAAGTGATGATAATGCTTTAGAATTATTTTTATCTATTCAACAGTTTCTGAAGGTGTTGACTCTCTTATGAAGAATGAAAATGAGAAGTTGGAAAAGTTTCATTAAGTACATCATTGTCATGGAACTTAGAAAACTTGCTTAATGGCATAGTTTCCTCATCTCCACTCTACTTGTTTTGTTTTTAACAAATATTACCATATGCAGGGTCCATATAAATGTTTGGAATGCTGAAAGTTCTCTTATTCTCAGTACAGTGTTTTTCTTTATATTTTAGACTTAAAAAATAATCCTTTTAAAAAACCATTGCACATTTTTTAATGTGTAGTCTTCTAACAACCATAGCATTGTCTTGGGGTTATCCCATTCTATTCCTTCACGGTCAAGAAGGAAATGAGACAGAAGCAATAAAGGTCTGATAAACCCAGATCTCCAGATTGTAAATATCTTTCACCCATCACTACAATTTATAACTGTAAGTTTGCTCACTGTCCCTGCATGGAGTTTGAAACGAGCATCTCCAAATTCTTTCTTCCCCAGGAGATAAACAGCATTGCCCCTCTTGACCAACATTTCCTCACTGCCACTTCAAATCTAGTTGAAAAATTTGAATTCAATATACTTCACCATCACTGCTACTGCCTGACTCAAGGCAACATCACAGCTCTTACTGTTTTTGATGTGTAGTGATGTTGAGCCTCTAAAATTAGTGTCTGACACTCAGGTCTTCAAATTTGACTCAGACTACAGGCAGATCTAATGAGGACACAGGACAGAATCAGGTAAGGATCATAATGTCTGGATTCTTTCTGGAAGGATCCAACGCCTTCCTCGGCCAAACATTACCTATAATAGCAATGGAGGTAACAACTGAGGAGATTCCCTAACCACTCAGCTAGCTTAAAGTTTTCAAGTGATTTGAAGAATTAATTAAAAGTTTGTCTGAATTATTGGACTTTAGATAATAAACTCAATAGTTGCACTCAGAATCAAATTACTAACTGGACTTTAGAAAATGGACTTTAAAGTAGAAGCCCAGAACAGGTTTGGTCTAGTTAACCACACACCAACAATTTACATGTTTATGGGAACTTGTGAAAATCCTTGGGAAAGAAGTAATAATTTTATCTATTTCTAATATTGTAAGCTAACCTTCTTACAAGATGCAAAATGAATTGGATAATTACTTTAGTCTGAATCTAGTTGCTCTGCTTTATGGGCAGCTGCATTTTAACAGATTAAAGAAATGCAAGTGGCAGCACTAATCAGTGAATTAATATGAAAAAATTGGAAAACACAGTATCTATAAATCCAAGGATGAAAGTATTTTCCCATGTGACTTATTTATTGTATCTTTAACTTTTTTCTAGCCGTACTTCTATTTTCACAATACATACATTTTTTTACATATAAAACCACATTTTAAATATATTGGTGAAGTGATTTTTTTTTTAAGTAACCTAGAAGTGAGTTTTAGAAAACAGAGATAGTGGGCAATGGCAAAAATTGCTCATAATGGTTAGTTTTTAATAAACTTGTGTATCTGTAATACATCCCGATAATCTCACAACAGCTAAGATTTTACTTTCCAGAGAATTTTAGATATAAAAAGCCACATTATCCAGGCTCCCACTTCCTATTAGAACAACTACAACAATCAATGTTAGCTTTATGGGTACCTAAGGTAGTGCCTAGGTATTATTACATAAGACATGATAAGAGTTGCTTGAGCAAAATGTTCCCCAAGCCAATACTATGCCTGAATTTCTCTGGAAGAGTCACTGTTTTCGATCAAGCTACAAACACCCTCCTTTCAAATGTCTTTTGCTTTAATTTAAGTTAGTTTATCAATTAACCTGAAATTCCTTAGCAAGTACCTTGAAAAAACGGACATAATTAAAAGATTTAGGGGAAGGACTGAATAAAGCATAAGGAGCACAAAGCTCCTGCAGAGCTTTTTAATTGGAGAAGGCCTTAAGCCAAGGAATCAGGCAGCCTCTGCAACATGAGAACAACCCCTGGCCCACATCCAACAAGGAAACAAGCATCTCAGTCCTACAGCTGCATAAGAAACTGATGTCTGTACAACATCACATTTGAGCCTGGAAGCAGATTCTATCCTAGAGCATCCAGATGAACGCCAGGCTGCTCAATACCTGGGAGGGGGCCTGTATTTAATTTGTCTATTGCTGCTATAACAAATTTCACAGCTTAAAAAAATAAAAAAGGCCCATTACCAGGGCTTAGTGGGAAGGAAGGAATAAATGGGCAGAGCATAGAGGAGTTTTAGGGCAGTGAAATTACTCAGTGTGATACTATAATGGTGGCTATATGTCATTATAAATTTGTTCAAACCAGTAGACTGTACAACACCAAGAGTGAACCTGTATGTAAATTTTGGACTTTGGGTGATGATGATGTGTCAATGTAGGTTCGTCATTTGAAACAAATGTACCTGGTGGGGGAATGTTGATAATGGGGGAGGCTGTGCATGTATGGAGAAAGGGGTATATGAGAAATCTCCGTACCTCCCACTCAATTTGCTGTGAACCTAAAACTGCTAGAAAAAATAAAGTATATACATTTCTTAAATACCCATTTATTATTCATAGTTCTGTAGACCAGAGTCTGAATAAGTATGACATGTTTAAGATTTTACAATGCTAAATTCAAGTCGCCTAGATTTTATCTGGATGCTTTGGGATAGAATCTGCTTCCAGGCTCAAACATGATGTACCGACATCAGTTTCTTGTGCAGCTGCAGGACTAAGATGCTTGTTTCCTTGTTGGATGTGGACCAGGGATTGTTCTCATGTTGCAGAGGCCACCTGCATTCCTTGACTTATGGCCTCCTCCATTGAAAAGCCAGCAAAACTGTATAGACACCCTGCTCTTTTCTGATTTGAATCAATCTTTGCCTTCCCTTTGCCACACTCTTTTATTCTTAAAGGACTCATGTGATTATTTTGGGTCACCCCAGACAACCCAGAAAAATCTCCTTATTTTAAAGTCAACTGATTAGTAACCTTACTTAATAGTATATTAATACAGGCCCCAATCCCAAATATAATAGGATATCTTTAAAGTCCCTTCCCAGCAGTACCTAGACTAGTGTTTGAATAACTAGGAGTTGGGAATCTTTGGGAGAAAACCAATTACATCAACATGATTTATGGGAATAACCATAATTCCAAAAATATATATTTTTTAATTATCACGTTTTAGGAAATGAGCTTTATTTATAGTTGTTTCCTTTTTGTTTTTTTTTTTGTTCTTTTCCTTTTTGTTTTTAATGTTATATTTATTATGTAATTTAAAGTTCCTTTTTGTGTTTAATGTGAGATTTACTATGTAATTTAAAGTGAATCTGATAACTATAAAACATTTGGGAAAAAATGAAAATTTAAAATAAGTCTCACATAGTCTCACCAAAGATAACATTAACAATTCATGTGCTTCTTTTCACATGCCTTAGAAACAGTTGTGTGTGTGTGCTTAATAATTTCTTATGCTTCAGCATAATTGTAATTACATTCATTTAGATTTCTGATGGTGTAAACTATCTGTGGGGAGTTTATTCCTAGAGAATTTTATGAGGGATGCAACAATAGGATAATTCATGCCCATCATAATTGGTAATGAGTCACTGGATTTCTTATTTAAGGTTTTATCAATGAACAAAGTAGACAACTACTCATTCTTATTATAACTTGAATCAAATGGCCAGCTCAAATAGATGTGGTTTAGTAAAATGGTGACTTCTATAAATTTTACAGAGTGGGTTAGTGATGTGTTTGTTATGTGTAAAACTCTATTCAGCTTTTATCCCCAAATAAGTCTTGAATTGTTATTTGGAGTTTCCACAATCAACTGGAATGTGATTCTAAATAGCTTTTTCAAGAAGTTTGCAAAAGTATTGTGTCTGAAGCTTTGTATAAGAGGGCTGACAATTAAGTTCATGAATGTGTTGCAACAATGTTGCTAACATTTTTTTTTTATAACAGAGGGATTATTCATTATGAATTTGTATCAGCTGGACAAACAGTTAACCAAGTTTACTGTTTGGAGGTTCTGAAAAGGCTGTGTAAAAAAGTTACACCTGAACTTGTCACCAACAATTCATGGCTCTTGTATCACGACAATGCGCCAGCTCACACAGCCCTGTCTTTGAGGGAGTTTTTAGACAGTAAACAAATAACTGTATTGGAATACCCTCCCTACTCACCTGATCTGGCCTCCAATGACTTCTTCCTTTACCTGAAAATAAAGGAAATATTGAAAGGAAGACATTGACATTCAGGACATCAAGGGTAATATGACACCAGCTCTTTTGGCCAGTCCAAAAAAAAGAGTTCCAAAATTGCTTTGAAGAGTGAACTAGGCACTGGCATCGATGCATAGGTTCCCAAGGAGAGTAGTTCGAAGGTGACCTTAGTGATATTCAGCAATGAGGTATGTAGCACATTTTCTAGGATGAGTTCGCAAGCTTAATTGTCTGACCTCATAAATGAAAAGATTTTACTATTGCCTTCACATTTAAAATATAGCTCAGCTGGATATAAAAATATTGAAATACCAACTTTTCTCTGACAAAACTCAAAGTCTTTCTGTATCCAATTTTTATATAGTTGTAAGAGGGAAAACAAATTCAAGATGATTTGTTTCTGGATATAAGCAGAATTTCCTACTTGACTGCATAGAAGACTTGCTTTTCTTTATGATTAAAATTGAAATTGTTTCAAGGATTTTCTCGATGTAGATCTCTTTTCATTTTTCTTTTTTTCTTATACCAACATTATTTTTATCTGTATTCTGAGTTCTCTAATGGATCAGAAATAAATCAATTTTATATTATTTCTATGATTATTTTGGCATTATATCCAGGGACTCTAAGAAATCTTAGATTAAATCTTTGTTTTCTGACTCCATTATGTGTCATATTCTCTGCAATTGTTTTCATCTTGTTTTCCTCTGAATATTCTGGAAAAGTGACTTTGCAAGACTGACTCATATATTTTGTTCTGCATCATTGGTACAATTTGACAGTGTTCATTCTGCTATTGCATTTTTAGTTTCCTTGAAAATATTTTGATGTTACTCTCTCTCTTTTTATAAAATTCTGTGGGCTTTATGTCTTTACCTGTTCCTTCCATGTGATTTCTGTTTCTTTTATGTAGAAGTCATACTTTCCTATTTCCTATTAAAGATATCAAACATGGTTTTATTATTTTTTTCTGGTTCTTAGAGAATATCATTTTTAGGAGTTACTGAGTCTTCAAGATGTTCTCTTACTATTGTTCTACAATATAAATCCATAGTTCTATGTTTGTTTGTATGGCTCTTTCAAAGGTCGGAGCTATATGGAAATCCTGTGTTTGTCAACAGATGATGTATATGAATGCTCTTCATTTCATTATTTGTTAATTTCCGTGGTAGTCTACTCTCTCAGATGGCTAACTGAAAAAGAAAAAAAAGAAAGAGGTGTTAGATTTTATAATGAATGTACTTTTTAAAAAATACTTTCATGAAGGCTGTTCATTCAGATTTCAAGTGTTCTCCTCCTCCCTTTAGCTTTATGCTTCTCTGAGTAGATAGGGCACTTATATTACCAAAATTTTTGTTATGCATTGATGACAAAGCTAATCTTGACTGCTTTAACTACAATTAGCCTGGCCTAATGAGAATTCGGAAAGACCTAGGTTTGAATCTCTACCCTATCACTCTCTAGTTTTATGGCTTTTAGAAAGTTTCCCAACCTCGGTGAATCAGTTTTCTAATCACTTACTTCTCAGATAGGTGTGTGAACTATATGAAAAAAAGACATGTAAAGCTCCCAACGCTGGGCATACCATATAGATAAAAAATTAAATGGTAAGTTTAATTATTATTACATTCCCAGGATGTAATGAGTCATCATTAATTACTTTTCCTTCCTGTCCAGATTTTCTCCTCTGAAGGTCTCCCATTAGATTTTGACTAAATATGAAAAGCAAATTTACACTGAGGAATGAGAGAGGAAAGGGTTGAGGTCAGCACTTTGCCTCAATAAGTGGCATACTCTCAGGAGAGAGACAGTCGACTGCTTTTTCTGTTGATACAGATCTTGAATGTAGGAGCCAAAAGGCACGATGTGTGTTCTAAGTTTTTGCAGGCAGTGGCTATATAAACTATCAATTTCATTTTTCAATTCCATTTCCTCAGTCTCTTTAGTTAGACATAATCCCTCACCATTTGTTACAATATGTTGACAGACATCCCTATTGTTAACATGAGTTTGTATGTGTATACACATTCCTTAGTAAGTATTTTAGTGGTCTCCTTCAAAGGCTGCTACTGGGTACCATTTGCAACAAAAAGCTGATTAATAAAATTGTCCTCTTTAACTCAAAATTCTTGAGTTAACTCAAATTCTTGAACTTGACTAATTTATGGTACTTATGTGATAAATTAGTCAAATCATTTGAAAAACAACAGATTGGGAAAAATAAATAGGTTTTTGTTTTTTTGTGGGTTTTTTTTTTTTTTTTGCATTACTGCTTAACACCTGTAATATGCTATCGGGCATCACTGATCTCAGAAAGCATACACGGTTTCTCACATTACTGTGACCGTGAAAAGTTTTTGGGTAGTGAACAGATGTAGTGGACATTCTTGACGCACCACCTGGAAAACCCCATGTTCTTTACTGGCACTGCGCCCCTTCTTCTAGCTTCTGCTTCTTTTGCTGTTAAAATGCCTCACTTGAAAAAAGATCTTCTAGGTTCATACTCAGACATTGGAACTGCTTTGCCAGTTGGAAGAACTGGAAATGTATGGAAGTTTATATCCCCTTTGATTCCTGTTCCTGCCTGTGACTCATAGCCAATGACTGACTCGTGTGGGGATACACAGGCCCAAGTCCTTTGCCGGAAACCGCAGGTGTACTCCAGAACTCTCCTTGGATTAGGCTGAGTCTGGAACTTCACCTGAACTTCCATTCTACTTGGAGGTACCTTCCTCTTCTACTTATCCACTACCACACTTCCCAATGGCTTCTCATGGGAGCATATTCTTAATAAATCACTTACACTCAAATCCTTGATGCAGTGTTTCTTTCTAAAAGAACACCACCTAAAGCAGTAGAGTCTTTGGGACCTATGACTTGAGAAACAAAAACTAGAAACACTGCTTTATAGCAGTATAATTTCATTCAAAATATCTGGAAGGGAGTTTCAGAATCTGTGTTTTAACAAACAGCTCAAGTAATTTGTGAAATTTGATATTTAAGAATAAAGTAACAAGAAGTATATGTTAATGCATATTAAATATGTCTTAATGAAGAAGGTCTTCCACTGTTGTTTACTGGTTCCATGACCTATCCCTGCATGTTTCAGACAGAGATTACTGTACTTTCTTTTAGAAACTTTTATCCTCTACTTTCTCAATTATTTCAAGCAATCACGTCAAGAAAGTTTCACAACCCAGAGTGAAATTTGTATTAGCCTACTTGAATTACAAATAATAGTCTTTCAAAGTCAGGAGAGACTTTAATGATCATCTATTTCAACCCTGTCATTTTATTTTATTTTTATTTTATTTTCTTAATTAAAGTTTATTAGGATGACAATTGTTGGTAAAGTTACATAGGTTTCAGGTATACAACTCTGTGATACATCATCTATATGTCATATTGTGTGTTCACCACCAGAGTCAGTTCTCCTTCCATCACCATATATTTGATACCTTTTACTCTCATACCCCTGTCATTTTAAAGCTGAGGAAACTTAAGTTTAGAGAGTAAAAGTTAGGGCCCATGGTCACACAGAACCATCCCAAGTTTTTGGAATCCTATTCAGATATTTGATCTTTACACAAGAGTGCCTTTCTAATTCTACAGATAATGACTGAGCAGGAATGCATTGTATTTCTGGCATGCTCATTTTAACTATATTTTTATTCATAAAAATATGATCAGTTCTCTATGTAGAGCTCTTATTTAACATTCTAAACTCCACAAATTAAAAACTGATTTTTCAATTTATCTTGATTGTGAGGAAGAAGAATATATTTAAAAATTTATGTATTCAACAAAAAGCTATGAAAATTAGTAATACTTCCCATTTCACTTTTAAATTTTTAGCTCTTATAAAAATCTTAATAATAGTATTCATCCCAAAATAGAAAGGACATTATTTAAACATCAGTTGTTTAAACACCAAAGAAGGAATGAATTTCAAAACTTCTCTGTAGCTTATGTTACAATAAAAATTTTAGCTCAAGCAAGGGCAGTTTTGAGAATGAAAAAAGGTGCTATTAGGAAGTATGCTGGATCTGTCCCAGCAAATTGGGATGTGTGGCCATTATTCCCATGAATGTAGTAGTAGATTCTCTGCAAATCCTACTTCCCCAAAAAGAGTTCCTCATCCATCCTCTCACAGACAACCTTTTTCCTCAATAACATCCATAGCCCTAGGGCATTTCTTTCTTCTATATGCTAAATTCCTTGGTTATTCCTCTCTCTCTCTCTCTCTCTCTCTCTCTCTCTCTCTCTCTCTCTCCCCTCTCTTCTCTCTCTGTCTATCCTATATGCTTCTAAGTGGCAAGAATAGTGCATTTCTAATCACGGGTGACTAATAAATGATTCAATTTAATGACTTAAAAGTCAATTATATGGCCGGCCCGGTGGCTCAGGTGGTTGGAGCTCCGTGCTCCTAACTCCGAAGGCTGCTGGTTCGATTCCCACATGGGCCAGTGGGTTCTCAATCACAAGATTGCGGGTTCAACTCCTCTGAGTCCCGAAAGGGATGGTGGGCTCCACCCCCTGAAACTAACATTAAATACATCACCTTGAGCTGAGCTGCCTCCCAGATGGCTCAGTTGGTTGGAGCATGGGCTCTCAATCACAAGGTTGCCAGTTGGATTCCTTGAGTCCCTCAAGGGATGGTGGGCAGCGCCCCCTACAATTAAGATTGAACACCGCACCTTGACCTGAGCTGCAGCTGAGCTCCCGGATGGCTCAGTTGGTTAGAGTGCGTCCTCTCAACCACAAGGTTGACAGTTTGACTCCCACAAGGGATGGTGGGCTGCGCCCCCTGCAACTAGCAACTGGCAACTGGACCTGGAGCTGAGCTGCGTCCTCCACAACTAAGACTGAAAGGACAACAACTCGACTTGGAAAAAAAGACCTGGAAGTACACACTGTTCCCCAATAAACTCCTGTTCCCCTTCCCCAATAAAATCTTTTAAAAAAGAAAGAAAAAGTCAATCATATATAGAGACTACTAGACTTGAATATGAAAATACATCCAGTCAAGCCAAGATCAAAAGCCTGTTTTCTGTATTATGTTACCAAATATAGAGATATTTAACATGCAAAGAAGTGATAACTAATGTTCATTTGATATTCACATATTAAAGACCTTTAAAAAATTTTGCTGAAAAGGATAAAATATATGTGTAAGTGCCTTAATTATTTCTTACTTAGATTTTATATTTTATAAAGAATTCAAAGACTTAAATGTTCGGTGGCAAGTCAAATCATTCATTAGTTTTCTATTCTTTTCTTGCAAACCAAGCTAATTCTCCTAATAGCTAGTGATTTTTCTAATTATATTACAAGCTCTGTGAATATTGATCTTGTGGGGACAGAGCCCCAGAGAGCAGTTTCCAGGCTCTCGGCCTCATGTGGAGAGGTGCTGGCTCGGGTAGTAGATAGCTGTCAGCTGTGGCTAGTTGACCGTTAGCTGTAACCATTGAGCCATTGGCTACTAATATAACTGCCGTGACTACGGAGGAGAGTGGAGGAGAGTGGGTCGGTTGGCAGCAAAGCGGACAGCAGGTCGCATGTCATGTGAACCCAGCCTCCAGTGAGACTATAGTGGTATGGTCCCCTACCTATAGCTCTGTGGGTGTTCCTTTCTGGCCTCACCACATCCTGTGTTCTTATGTGGGGAGCGGGAGCAGAGACCCCGCAGGCTGCCCTGCACAACAAATGGCACAGTGAGCAGGGTGTGGTGCCAGCCGAAGCTCTCTGAAGGGGGGTGGAACAGTTTGTGCGTATGAACACTCAGTATCAAGAAGACCAAGAGGAGCCACTGCTGGAGAGCTCGAGCCCTGTAGAGAGGAGGGAAGATGTGGATGGTTCCCCAACCAGCGTATGCCGGTTGAAAGCAAAGGTTATTGTGGCCCTGTGGGCTGGGAAGTGCTTGCTAAGGCAGCCCGGATGCAGGACTTGTAGTCCCAGGAGAAAATGCTTGCTGAGTTCTCCGTGGGAGATGAGGGTGAGGTTGAGGTCGTCCTTCACCCCCAGGACAGCCCTGGTGAATGACTATGGACTATGGACAATTGCCTTCCATCCCTAATTTAATGGACCGCTTGACTGTTTGCTTGGGAACATGCCACCATGTAGTGGAACTGGTGGATGTTTGCTTTTGTGTTTTGACTAGCTGCCATTGAGAATATGTAAGCACCTTGACTGTGAGTAGCTGTTGTTCCCGCACGGTACCCTGAGAACCCTGGCTGAGTCCAGGAAGTCTGGCTGAGCCCAGAGAGAGTGGCAGTGCCCTAAGAGGCCCTGGCTGTGTCCAGGAAGTCTGGCTGAGCCAAGAGAGAGTGGCAGTGCCCTGAGAGGCCCTGGCTGTGTCCAGAGAGAATGGTGGTGCCCTGAGAAACCCTGCCTGTGTCCAGGATATTGCATTTACCTCCAGGCTCCTCGCACAGGGCCCCTCGCGGAAGATGCTTGTCGCATAGATTGTGAGGCGAGACCCTGTAATGGTGGAGTGTGGGGACAGAACCAGGAGTGCAGTTTCCAGGTTCTCGGCCTCACGTGGAAAGGTGCTGGCTCAGGTAGTAAATGGCCATCAACTGTGATTGCATGGCCATCAGCTGTGGCTAGTTGGCCGTCAGCTGTAACCAGTGAGCCATTGACCACTAATGTTAACTGCTGTGGCAATGCAAGCAGAAAATGGGGGCTAGCAAGAAGATGGTGTCTGAGCTAGCAAGAGCGGATTGCAGAGAGGCGGATGCCGCCAGCGAGAATATAGTGGTATTACTCCCCCATCTATGTCTCCGGGGGTGTTCCTTTTTGGCCTCACCATATCCTGCGTTCTTATGTGGGGAGCAGGACCAGAGACCCCGCTGGACTCCTTGCCCAATACATGGCGGAGTGAGCAGGGTACCCCGCATGACAGATCTCTATGTAAATATTGAGGAAAAAAAGAAATGAATATAAGCAAAAGAAAAAAGTAATGCAAATTATCCTCTTCATGATCTCCTTGCATGCAATGTAATGCTTTTTGTTACTTATAGTAATCAGCATCTCTGTCTCCCTTGCTCTATTATAACAAGACTGATTAAAATGTCAGTCCATAGTAATAAAATCAACTTGTACAATTATTGGCAATGAGGCATTAATATCACAAGACCACTTTACATTCTTCCCTCATGGAGTTTGAAAGAGTGGCAACTGTTATTTCAGCTATGTTAGGGGCCAGTTTCTTTCCCACAAACTTCAGAAAATTCTGCAGGTTAGGTGGTCACATTTCCTGATGTTTCCAAATATCAGGAACGTAATTCGGAATTGATTGGCCTTGCAAGTACTTATTCCATATTACAGAAAAGCTGAAAATGGCTCCAAGGTATACAAGAATTGTCAAGCTCATCGATCGATTTTGTTAACTACTCTTGTCCCTAATTAGGCTAATTTGATAATTCATAATGCCTGCCAGTAGACAATTTTTACAAATATTTGCAATGAAAAGTGACATCAAAGAGATTTAATAAAGAATGAGCAGATTTTGTTTTAGGCATTTTCATGCACTCTCTCATTTTATCTTCCAAATAACTCTGGCAGACAGATACTATGATTTCTGTTTCTGATACAAGAAAACCTGACTGACAGAGATGACCAGATTTGCTCAATATCTACCAGTCTACCAAGTGACAGATCTACGGTTTGAATATAGGTTATTTTCCAACTCCAAGTATGCTTTCTAATATAACAGAGGCCTATGAATCCTACTTGGAGGTAAACCATATTTCAAAATAACTTTTATTTCACTTCCTTTTATCAATATCAAATTTATTATCAGTTTACTCATGATGAGAGGACAGTGTCAGGGTAGTTGAGATAGCAAAAGATTAACCTTGGAAGTTGAAGTTTGTGCAATTGGGAACAAATGACTTATTGTCATGATCAAATACTCTCATTGTTAATATAAAATTAAGACATTTGTTTCTCAGAGTTGTGAAGATTAAATCTACCTGTCATAGCACTTTATTAATTAATTATAAGCTACTGTTCACATATGAGATATTTATTGTTTAGACTGGATTGAATATTTACTACAAATTCTCAGATAGGGAACTTTGTTTTCACAAAGTAGCTATGAAGTCTGTGTTTATATATCATCACATATTGTATATTGTTATGTTCTACGTGTCAAATCTCATAATTCCAATTGTGCACCTGAAATCCTAAATTCTTAAGAGGAGTGAAGGTATCAGAAATCCAAAATAAGGTGTCATGGATAATTTTTGTCTAAACACCTTCTATATGTGGATTATATATGTTTATTTAACAAGTTAGTCTTGTCAGGGTGAGTAGCTCTCTGAAGACCATGCACATTAAGTTGTAACTTATAATGTCTATCAACTGTGAACATGTGTAAGATTAGGTAGTTGTCACTTAATGATTTTGTGAGAAGTGGGACGTTATCAATTGAAAAGTATCCATTCGTGATCATTGACTTAAAACTTGAAAGAGTATAAACCATTTATTCACCCCTACTACTATCTTCTTCCTATGCAGAACTTAAAAATTTGCACTTGACAAAGCATCTAGATGGATGAGCCAGAAAAATTAAGCACTTTGAATAGCAGGCAGGGTTCAGAAAAGCCGAGGTGATATTTTTTTCGCACATTTCATTACAAATTGGCTCCATCCTAACAATGGCAACTTTAAGTATAAGGAGAAAAGATAGTGGTCAGTAGCAATAAAAATGCATTGAACATATTTCTGCTCTTCTGAAACAGTTGGTGAAGAAAATATACCATATTTTAAACCATTGGTTAATTTCTGTCTTTAGGAGTATATAACATTTTCCTTATAATTGTGAGGACCGAGGCAAATCATGTTGTGAGCTGATTCCCATCTGACATATTTTGTACATCCTGTTAGCACCTCTGCACATATTTGTAAAAACATTCTTTAACCCTGAAGTATTTTATAGTTAAGTTGCAAAATAGTCACACAAATATTTAACATACATTAAGTCATTGGATTGCTTTCTACACAGTAACTGAGACCATTGTCAGTACACTAAAGTGAGTATGAGGCTTGTGTTCTGTAGAGACTTCTTTGCTTGCATACTGGTCTTCATCCTATGACCATTTTCCCATTTTTATTACCTGTAATCTCTAACTGATCTATGTGAATTATATCACCTGGATCTGGTCAAGTCTGTGTTGCTTTATAGTCACAGCTTCTGTGGAGCAGTGCCTTTTCCACAGCTTCAGCTCTTGTCCTTTCTGGGTTAAAGTTGCGGTGGTTTTCCTGTCATTCTTCTTTCATGTTCACTGCTTAGTAAATCGTCCTTTCATTAAATTCTTTTCAGTAATTCCTTTAGAATGAGGCAACTATTTCGCATAACCCTTATTGATATAGCTTGTTAACATATTACTTAGATCTCAAATCCATTTGAGTGTGATATGAGTGTTTCTTGAACAAGTTTAATGAAATCTTTTTAAAGAATTCCTTTGTATCCCCACTGTCACTTAAACATAGTAAAACATTAAATGAGGTATAAATAACTAAAAAAGACAAAATGATTAACAAATTAAACACAACTAACAACTAAACAATTAAATTCATTACACTATTTTGGTATGGCAAATGTTTTATTGAAATTAAAGAGCTATTTTAGTTAAATATGATGCCATGAATATGCTAATAAAATGATGCAATTTTCTGGTCCTTTCTTCTTTCAGAATTTTATGTAAAAGACATCACCAGCTATGCAGGACAGCCAGATGAAACACCTGGGTGCCATCTTGAATCCTTCTTATCTACTCACCCCCAGCATTCAATTGAGCCATTTATTTCTATCTTTAATGCCACAATAACATTACAAATTAGCATTTTCTCTATACTAGATTATTGAATCTATGAAATCTTTTTCCATCTAATATCGTTCCACTCCAATCTACCCTGCATTCTGAATCCTTTCTCATTTTTATAACATGCAACACAGTTCGTGTCACTTCCCTTCTTACCCTCTATGGCCCTTTATAGCTCCTTTGATGAAGTCAACACCCTTTGTACAGTTTATAAGGCCTCATATGATCTGGCCCCTGTTTGGGACTCCACTTCAATAATACGCACTCACCCATCACACTCAGTATCTGAGTCATTTTATACATCTTAATATTCCTCCAAAGTAAATTCTTTAGTGTTTGGGCCTCCACCCTTGAAGTTATCTCTGTAATACATGCTTTTCTTTCCACATTTTTGTCTGGCATATTGCTTCAATCCATCCTTAGAATCTCTTCCTCTAGAACTTCTTCCCTTCATCTTACTTGCATCTGGTTTAAGTGACCCCGTTCTTTCCTCCACAATGTTACAGTTTTCAGTTTACATGTCTGTATGCCTCTCTAAGAATCTGCCTGAACATAAAATATATCTATCTTGTTTACAGGTTCATTTCCAGTTTGGCATATTGTAGGGATGTTAATAATATTTGTTTAATAAATGAAACATTGCATTTAAGCCCATTACCATGTTTCTTATGATTATTTTCATTACATTTTTCATTTTTGATTTTTCTATTTTATCTCAAAATACTCAAATATTAAACTCTTAAAGATTCACTACTATTTCAAATTTCTTGTAGTTGTATCTTCAAATAGCACATGGGGGAAAAAAAAGAGTTTTTGTTATTTCCTGTTAACATTTCAGATACTGGTAGAGTCTAAAAAAACAAAAGACCTGGAAACTAATAAAAACCAATAGGCAAATTCAAAGAAATATTCTCTGACCTATTACCTATTAAAGAAGTATGCTGGTGTCTTATTTTACTACCTAGTAAAAACCACATGCTGCTATTTTATATTCTGTGTAATAGTATAGATAGCACCAAATCAAATAAATTTAGATTCTTTATAAAGAATTCAGAATAGTGACAAAAGTAATACTAGTTTTATGTGTTCAACAAAATGGGTCACAGTGAAAAATCTGCTGTATTGGATTATAATATGCTATTCAAAATGTAATATCTATACATAACTGTTTTAAAAATCTTTGAGAATTCTATTTTAATAAGATGTCTCCAATATGATGCTAACTAAAATTGTAAGACAATATGTATACTATACCTACATTTTTGGTTTAAAATATGAAAAATTTCATTGAAAGTAATCTGGATGTACAAAGAAATATTTAACAGGTATATCTTTATCTGGCAAGATAACAAATATTTTTTTCTTTTTAGTTATCTATAAATACTAATTTTCTAGAATAAGTATAAATTACTCATTTAAGAGCAGCTTAAAATATTTCAAATAATAATAAAAAAAAGTCACTTCTATGTCGCACAACTTCATACAGTTCTATGAATTAAAACAAAGGTATTGAAATAATGAATAGATAGGTGGAAACAGTAAACAATACCTTTTTTTCTTAATTAGGTTGATTCTTACAAATGTAAAAAGATAAAACTTATGCCACAATGAGTGTGTCTGTTCTTTTTCTATTATATAGCACCACAAAAGTAAATTCACTATCATCTTGAACACTAGTTTAGGCCTTTTTAACCATCGTGATATGATTATGGTGTGAATTGATTACTATTAATACATGTGGAGATGTTTTAAGTCCTGGTAAGTAAACATGCAGCTCTTCCTGTACATAAATGAGTGTATTTGCTTTTATTTCTTTGAATGTTTAAGTGGGCTGATGATATTGTCTTCTCTAAGGTAAATCTATTCTTACTTATTTTTACTTAGGCTTCTACATACCTTTGCGAATGACTACTGTGAAAGAAAATTTATTACTGTTATCATTATTATTGATTATTAATTGAAGCTATATCTTTTCCAAGCTTTCATGCTCTCATCATTGATCTTTCACAATAAATTATGTCAATGAAGTCAATATTTTATGTAACTATGTCTAATATGCAGTTATAATGACATATGGGTTTGCCAAGTTCTTTTATTTTATAATTATAGTAAATACATACAAATATTACCCCGGTTTTCTTATTAAATTGATTTGTAGATAATTTATAAATTGCTGCTAACTTGTAAAGCCTGAATAAAGCATTATGGACTTAAAATTAAATGCTTTGAGTTGACAATAACAATTTATTTCTCAAACAATCTCAATATTAATCCCACTAATAAAATTGAAAACAAAGGGAGCTCTTTGTAACTTAATGGCATATATAAAAACTGTTGAAGGATGATACTAAATTATCAAGTACTAAATAAGTCCCTCTTAGAAATAAGAATGCATCATTCAAAGACGCTTACTCAGCTTGTAAGATTCCTGAGAAAAACAGAATATTCCATTTCCAAAGATATTTCTCAAATCATATCTTATTTTCAATCCTAAATTTGCAATAAAACCAAAGCCTTTTCAAGGCTGTCATACTAAGAATCCAGATCATATAGATCAAAAATGAAGGGAAGCTGGCAAGAATATATAGGAGTCAACAAACTGGATTAGTAATGCTGCAGACTCTGACCCACAAGAAGCCTCACCGCATCTCTGGGCTGGAATATTGAAGTTGTGATTACACAGATCTTTTGCTGCTTTCTTAGAAGTCCCTGCAACCCTACCTGCGTAATAGACAAATGCAGAAAGCACATGTGAGTCCATGCATGTTAATATTTTACCTTTAGTCCTACTCAAATTTACCTCCATGAATTTTAAAACACAATTACAGGCAGCACTAAAGAGAAATCTTGATGTGTGAAAAGCTTATATTGGTGATGTATTAAGAAACAGATACATTCCTCGAAAATCTCAGGTCCCTGTACATATAAATAACACTGCTAGTCTTAGACTCTGCCGTTAGTGTAGCGTGTGGTAGCAGGCCAAGCTTGGAGCGCTAATGGGTTGCTTGGAGTGCTAAAGAAAGTGATCTGAAAATCTAAAAGGGCTGATGGATCAAAGATCAGAAACATTAATGGCTTCCCCTACCTGCTCCACATACTCCTTGGCATTTTCAGAGTCAACACTAATGGTCACCAGAGGGATACATGCTCCAAACTGGTACAGTACTGAACACAGTACAGAAGCAGACCATTTGTGAATATCTTTATGATTAAAACATTCAAATTCTATATTTCGTTGAGCCAGATACAGAATATTATCATGAAAAAGCAGCACACCCCAGGGACCTGTGGAATTGTCTCCCTGAACTGGTTACCTTCTAGTAACCAGAGAAAGGCCACTATTGGACTCCACAAAGAGAAAAGTCTTCAAGTTTATTTTTTTCCAACCATTATACTCAGTGATTTCTCCTTTGATACAAATTCAATGCAATAAATTTATTCTTTCCTCCAAGACCTTTGAGCTAAAATGAAACTTGGATACTCTGAAAATGCTGAGAAAAGGATTATTCATAATTGTATCTGACAAAAAAAAATGAGCACACTGGGCAAAACTCAGAGATAACTCTAGTTCTTGGTAACTTCAATTTATTTGTACAAAGCAGAGACATGAAGACATATCTCCAAAGCAAATCAGTGATTCCATATGCATATTCGCAAAAATGGAGACAATTGTTCAAAAGAGAGAACAACCAAATATTTAATAGAGAAGTAGGTAACATTGAGTCAGAAGAAAAGGAAAGGTGAAAGAAACATTAAGTATTTGTTGCTCTAAATAGCAATCTTCACACCGATAAGTCAAATAAGACTTAACGGTTTACTTTCCCCAGGCACAAGCCATGGAAAGATCATAGGGATCAAATTTCAACCGCCTACATTTTACATATGGATAGATTTAGGTAGTAGATAGATGGAGGCTGGGCTTTCAGGGGTCCACCGAAATGTAAGTGGACATTAACTGCAGGATCTGCCTGCTTCAACCACCTCTTTTGTTACCCACAACAATAACAGAGAACATGACACAGCATCTTGTGACAAGGAGGTCAAGAAAAGGAAAAAAAAAACACAAAAAACCCCATGCCTCAATTCAGCTTAGGCAAGCTACCCAACAATGGAAGATAAGCAGGTCAGAGAAATTTTCGGCCACCCGCACATATCTTCCGTTAAAAACATGTACCCAGTCAAGCTTACCCCAAAACTGGATATCCTGTTGCTGCAGCAAAGATAAGCAGAACATCCCCTTAAGGAAACCTACCCCTGAGAACATCCCCTTAAGGAAATCTACCCCTGAGAACATCCCCTTAAGGAAATCTACCCCTGAGAACATCCCCTTAAGGAAATCTACCCCTGAGAACATCCCCTTAAAAAACAGCACCCCTTTTTGTCTCCAAGTCACACCAATCAGAAAAAGGACAAGTAACAGGAAAGAGAAAAAGAATAAAAAGGGACGGGAAACAGTGCTCGGGACTCTCACTCACTGCTGGGTCAGTGGAGGCTTGAGCCCAGATTCGGATCTGTACTAAAGAGTGTTAATTTGTCCAATTCGGCTCCGTGGTCATTTCCTGGGGACCTCGCTCCGTAACATTTGGAGGCCCCAGCGAGATCGCCACCGGGACGCCCTGGAGCCCCCTCCTCAAGGTTGGAGGGAGCCCAGAGGCTCCCCTGTAACCTCCTAAATTCCTGAATCAATCACCAGCGGAGACTCCCTCTGTCGGGACCAACTAGCTGCGCAGGTAAGTCAGGTCTCTGTCATTCCTGTCTTGTTTTATTTCTGGTTTGGTACGTACCCTGAGTGGTGGACGTTCGGAAGGCGGGACGCCGCGGAACTTCCAGTTCACGGCCAAGACGGTGACGACCATCGAGGTCCTGGTTTCAGCAGAGTGGGGCTCCAGCCGCCCCAGTCTCCGATCTCAATTCTGTCAACTCTCGTGTTTGTGGACAGCTTTGTTTATAGGATGCTGGATCTGTTTTGGTGTTCTGTGTTGTCTGCGTGTCTATCGTCTTGGCGCGCAAGCGAACATGGGTCAGGGAAATTCGCAAGCCGGGGAATCGAGTCCCCTCGACTGTGTTATTAAGAACTTTCAGGATTTCAGGAGGAGGGCAGACGGCTACGGGGTGCCCGTGGACGCCTGCTCTCTCCGGAAATTCTGTGAACTAGAGTGGCCCACTTTTGGGGTCGGGTGGCCTTCTACGGGGACCTTCGATCTAGATTTCTGTTACAAGGTTCGGCAGATCACTTATGGGAAGATCGGCCACCCCGAACAAATTCCCTACATAGATATCTGGATTGATATTGTCACTGACAATCCAGGTTACCTGAAGGCCTGTGATTGCCCTCCCCAGAAATTGGGAAAGAAACAAAAACGATCAATTCTTTTAGCTAAGTTCCCGGGCCAGACAGAGAAACCCAAAACTAAACAGCCTCTTTCTGCCCCGCCGGTTCTCTCAGCCCCAGAGGAAGATCCTGTCCCCCACCGGCGGCCACCCCCATATGCCCCTCCGGGGGCGGCAGCGCCTGTCCAGGGAGCTGTGAGAGAACGGGGAAAGGCGGGATCCGCCCAGGTTCCTCCCGGCCCGCTTTACCCGTCTCTGGCTGGCCTCAATGGGGAACAAGAATCCCAAGGCACAGGTCGAAGGAACCAGATTTCGACTCACCCGGCTGGGGAATCGTGTTCACCTGATTCTTCCACTGGGGAAGGGAGGCTTCTGAGCCCCTGTAATCCTTTTAGTCCCTTGCACACCCGTTTGGGGGCACTTTTTGGAGAGGCTCAGGCAGTTCCTATTTTACCCCTCCGGGAGGTGGGAGAAACTGGCCCGGGAGGGGTCCCGCTATGGACTTATGTTCCCTTCACCACTTCTGACTTACACAATTGGAAAAATCAGAATCCTCCTTTTTCCCAGAACCCCAGGGTCTTATTACTCTCCTTGAATCGGTATTTTTCACCCGCAAACCCACGTGGGATGATTGTCAGCAGCTGCTGAGCACTCTGTTCACCACAGAGGAAAGGGAAAGAATTAAGACCGAAGGGAGAAAGCAAGTTCTTGATGCCCACGGGGAACCTTCCACTCACCCTGATCATATAGAGACCGTTTTTCCCAACACCAGTCCTGACTGGAGCTATAATTCACTAGTTGGAAGGGAGGCTTTAAGCCATTACTGCCAGGTTCTTTTGAGGGGTGTCCAAGCTGCGGCTAGGAAACCCACCAATCTATCTAAGGTGACCGAGGTAAGGCAGGGGCCAACTGAAAGCCCGTCGGCGTACCTCGAGAGGCTATGTGAAGCTTACCGGACTTACATGCCTATGGACACTGACGCCCTGGCCAATCAGGTGGCCCTTGCAGTCCAGTTTGTAGCCCAGTCAGCCCCAGATATTAGATGCAAACTACAGAAGTTAGAAGGCTTCGAAGGGAAGTCTCTGTCTGAGTTGCTGGCCGTGGCCCAGAAAGTTTTTGAAAATAGAGAAGACCCATCCCAGGTCTTAAACCAAAAAATGGCTAAAGTCCTACTTGCAATACCGGAAGATAGAGGAAAGGGGCGAGGGAGAGACAAGACGCCTGGCCAGGAACAAAGGAAGGAGTGGAAACAACTGGGGAAGAACCAGTGTGCATACTGCAAAAAGATCAGCCATTGGAAGAGAGAGTGCCCTGAGAGACCCCAGAATGGGAGGGACAGAACCGCCCCCATCCTGGTAGAAGAAACAGACTAGGAGGGTCAGGGCTCCCCTACCCCCCAGAAGCCCCGGGTAACGCTGAATGTGGGGGGAAAGCCCATTGACTTTCTGGTGGATACGGGGGCAACCCACTCTGTTTTACTGAAACCTGAAGGACCCCTCTCGAAAGGAAGGGTGCTCATCCGAGGGGCCACTGGGAAGTCCAAATCATATCTGTGGTCCCGAGCCCGGGTCTCCAACCTCGGGGAGAAGACGGTTACCCACTCCTTCTTAATTATCCCCGAGTGTCCCGAGCCCATACTCGGGAGGGACCTTCTCTAAAAACTTAGAGCCACCATTTCATTTGCTGACAATGAGCCTCGGGTAATGACAGGGGAAGGAAAAATATTGACTGTCACTTTCCCTGTGGAGGAGGAATATAGGCTCCTGGAAGAATGGATCCCTGAAACAGAAACAGCCCTCCTGGCGAAATGGCAGACTGAAATTCCAGGGGTCTCGGCTGAAAGAAATCCCCCAGGGTTGGCCGAACACCAACCATCCATTATTGTCCAACTCACAAGTTCAGCCACCCCAGTCCGAGTCCGGCAGTACCCGATGAGCCATCAGGCCAAAGTTGGCATAGCCAAACACATCAAGAGACTTCGAGAGGCGGGCATCCTGGTCTCTTGCCAATCTTCCTGGAATATCCCACTTTTGCCTGTTCAGAAGCTAGGGACCGAAGACTTTAGGCCAGTCCGGGACCTAAGAGAGGTTAACAAGCGGGTAGAGACCATCCACCCTATGGTCCCTAACCCCTACACCCTCCTTAGTCTGTTAAAACCTGACCATCGGTTTTATACCGTCCTGGATCTGAAAGATGCTTTTTTCTGTCTGCCCTTGGCACACCAGAGCCAGCATATATTTGCCTTTGAATGGGTAGACCCGGAGAAAGAGGAGTGGGGACAGTTAACTTGGACTCGACTCTCCCAGGGGTTCAAAAACTCCCCAACCCTCTTTGATGAAGCCCTAAGTCAAGACTTGAGGGATTTCCGAGCTCAACACCCAGAGACCACCTTGCTCCAATATGTGGACGACCTCCTCCTCACTACCAGAACCCAGGAGGAGTGTGAAGAAGCCGCTCGGGACCTTCTCCAAACCCTGGGTTCGTTGGGGTATCGTGTCTCTGGCAAACAGGCCCAGCTCTACAGGATGAAGGTCACCTATCTGGGCTATCTTATCCAAGAGGGGAAGTGCACTTTATCCCAGAGCCAGATCCAGGCGATTCTCCAAATCCCCACGCCACGGACTAAGAGGCAAGTACGGGAATTCCTTGGGGCCGTGGGCTATTGCAGACTCTGGATCCTCGGGTTTGCTGAGATCGCCAAGCCTCCATACTCAGCAACCAGGGGAAAGGAAACAGACTCAAGTGGACAGAAAACGAAAAGAAAGCCTTCACTGCACTCAAGACAGCCCTGGTGAGTGCCCCTGCCCTAGCTCTCCCTGACCTGGAGAAGCCCTTCCAACAATTTGTGGCCGAGTCTAAGGGGATCGCAAAAGGACTTTTGACCCAGACCTTGGGGCCCTGGAAACGCCCCGTGGCTTACTTATCTAAGCGACTGGATCCCGTGGCTGCCGGCTGGCCTGGGTGCCTCCAGGCAACCGCTGCCACTGCCATCTTGGTAAAAGAAGCCTCGAAGCTGCCGTTCGGGCAGAACCTCCAGGTCACTGCTCCTCATGGTATTGAGGGCTTACTGCGGTCTCCACCAGAGAGGTGGCTGTCAATAGCCAGAGTGACCCAATACCAGGTCCTCCTGTTAGACCCACCGCGAATCAGTTTTCACCAAACCACGGCTCTCAACCCAGCTACCCTCTTGCCTGAGTCGGGAGATGGGCCCTCGTCCCATAATTGCACAGAGATACTCACATCATTGACCTCCTTAAGGGCAGACCTCACTGATACTCCCCTCTCTGATGCGGATGAAACCCTCTTCACAGATGGGAGCAGCTTCATAGAAGAAGGCACCCGCTATGCAGGAGCAGCAGTAGTGACTCTTACCTCTGTAGTCCGGGTGCAGGCTCTAGGACCCGGGACATCTGCCCAGAAGGCCGAGCTAATCGCCCTCACTCAGGCGCTATGGTGGGGAAAGGGAAAGCGGATAAATGTCTACACAGACAGTAGATATGCCTTCGCCACCGTCCACGTCCATGGGGCCCTTAACCAAGAGAGAGGCCTCCTTACAGCAGGAGGGAAGGACATTAAGAAATCCCAGGAAATCCTGACCCTACTGGCCTCCGTCTGGGGTCCTACTGCAATAGCAGTCATCCATTGCCGGGGGCACCAAAAGGAGGAATCAACAGTGTCACGGGGAAACAGGTTTGCCGACCGGACAGCCCAAGACGTCGCCAAAAGACCAGTAGGGCCCCTACAAGTCCTGAGCCTCCATGAGGTCACCCTCCCTGCAGGCCCGTATTACACACCAGAAGAAAGGGAATTAGGACATAAACTGGGAGAAACAGAAACAGAAAAAGGATGGATTTCAGCTCCCAGATAAAAGGACCTTACTTTCTCAAAGCTTGGGCAGACAAATCACCGAACAGACCCACAAAAGTATGCATCTAAGTGGTACCAAGCTCGCAGAGCTCTTGAGCTAAAAATTTTCTCATAAAAGGACTCTATAAGATAACCCAGGACATCGCAAGGAGATGTCAGACTTGTGCTCAAGTGAACCCCAACCCTACTCCCGTCAAGGAACCTGGAGTCCGGTTTAGGGGAGGGGCCCCAGGTGAACATTGGGAGTTAGACTTCACTGAGTTGCCACCAGCCAAAGGAGGGTACAAGTACCTCCTCGTCATGGTAGATACTTTCTCAGGATGGCCAGAGGCCTATGCAACCAGACAAGAGAAAGCCCAGGTAGTAGTTAAACAATTGGTTTCTGAAATTCTCCCTCGGTTTGGCCTACCGCTATACTTGGGATCTGACAATGGCCCGGCGTTCACCGTCCAGGTGACCCAGTTATTGGCTTCCACCTTAAAAATTAAGTGGAAACTCCACTGCATATATAGACCACAGATTCTGGCCAGGTAGAAAGGATGAATCGGACTCTTAAGGAAACCCTAACAAAATTAAAGCTGGAAACTGGCGGTGATTGGGTAAGTCTCCTTCCTTTCGCCCTCCTGAGGGCCCGATATACTCCGTATACCCAGGGTTTTACTCCTTATGAAATAATGTTTGGGCATCCTCCTCTACTCCTACCCCGGTTGAGGGAAGAGCAGCTGGGGGCCATCAAAAACCACAATCTTCTTAAATCTTTACAGGCTCTCCAGGTAGCACTGAACGCAGCTCAGAATGCGGTGCGTGGAGAGAGAGACCCGGAGACTTCCCGCCCAGTGAGGACTCCTGTTATTGAACCTGGTGAATTAGTCTGGGTCAAGAAGCTTAACCCAGGCCAGCTTGAACCCAGATGGACTGGCCCATTCACGGTGATCCTGAACACCCCGACTGCGGTTAAGGTAGCCGGGAAACAGTACTGGATTCATCACACTAGACTAAAGAGGGCGGCAGATCGAGAAGGGGAATGGCGGGCCCAACCAACCACCAACCCCCTCAAGGTCAAGCTGACCCGGCGATCATCCTCCACCTCATTTTCCTCCTCCTAGCAGGGACGGTCCCGACAGCCGGCTCACAACATCGACCAGCCGCCTATAGGTAGGAAGTTACCCGGACCTTGGATGGCACCCTAGTTAGTAACCTCACCACCCTAGGCCAGCCCACTCTTAGATTTGATCTATGTGATCTCTTCAGGCGGGAATGGAACAAGCCTCACCCCACCACTGGGGGGAGGGGGGCAGGCGTAAGGTCGCACGGATGCGGTAATCCTGATCTGGAACGGGGAATATGGCACTTTCAGCTTTACTTTTGTCCTCGCGAAGGGCCTAGCGAATGTGGGGGAGAAAACGACTTCTACTGTGCTGCCTGGGGCTGTGTCACCTTATCCCCTTGGACCACGACAGACCAGCACCTAAGGTTCCGGAGGGTCGCTCGCTCAGGGCCTCCAGAGGCACCGGGGACCTGTAGGTCGGGAACTGTAACCCTGTGGAAGTTGAAATTCTGACCTGGGGGTCACACTATTGGCAGGGAGGAAAGACCTGGGGTCTCCGACTCTATGTCACCGGCCTAGACCCCGGGATCCTTTTCACCATCCAAAAGAGATCTATCCCCCACATGGTCAACCCCATAGGTCCACTCCGACCTGTCCTCTACCCTGAGCCCGCCAGGCCTTCTCCTCCTCCCCACACGCCATGGACAAGCATCCCTGATCCAAACACCTCCCAGCAGACCCTGGTGGAGGCGGCCCCACCTGTCAAACCAACCACTGCCCACCCAACTCTCCTGGGCACCCTGGATGCCATGTTCCAGTTTCTCAACCACACTTCCCCCAGTTTAACCCAGGATTGCTGGCTTTGCTGAAACCCTGAACCCCCTTACTATATAGGAATTGCCCTCAACCGCACTGTAGGAACGGGTTCCACTAACATCAGAAATCTCTCCCTAAGCCAGAGCCCCTCTCCAGGGGCTCTCCTAGAACACTTCTGACCGTGGGGAGCCCACCCAAAACTACCTCTTGACGACCTGCAAGGAGAAGGCACATGCCTTTTCCCAGCCAACTTTCGCATAGAGGATTCTCCTTATTCATCCTCCTGTGTTCAGACCATCATCCTTCCAGAGACAGAGACCAACGGGGAGAACGTCCTTCTCATCTACCCTGAAGGGACTTGGTGGGCCTGCACGGACGGTATCACCCCTTGCGCTTACCCCCCTGCTATCATGAACAACAACTCTCCAGGCCTCTGTATCCTTACCCGTATTCTTCCTCAGGTCTATTACTATTCTGGTGAAGGGGGTAGAGAACATCTAGGGTTAGAGCCCCATAGGGCCAGGAGGGCCCCAGTCCTAATCCCACTCTTGATCGCATTGGGTGTCGCCGGTTCCACTGCAGTAGGTACTGCCTCCCTCGTTAAACAAGACCAAGATTACCGAGAGTTAACTAGACAAGTGGACTTAGACCTCAGTACCCTTCAGGGAACGGTTACAAAACTTAAAAGCTCTCTGAGCTCCCTTGCTGAGGTTGTTCTCCAGAATAGAAGAGGCCTCCACCTCCTTTTCCTTAAACAAGGAGGACTATGCCTCACCCTCAGGGGAAGCCTGTTGTTTCTATACTAACCATTCTGGGGTCGTAAAAGAAAGTCTTAGCCAGCTTAGACGGAGACTCAAAGAGAGAGAGGAAGAGCGAGCGAGGCAAGGAAACTGGTATGTGAACCTATTTTCCTGGTCCCCATGGCTCACTGCTCTCCTTAGTGCGGCCACTGGGCCCCTAGTTCTCCTCATCTTAATAGTCACTATCAGACCCTGCATATTTCGATCTCTGGTCAACCTAGTTCACTCTAGGGTCCAAGCTGTCAAGGTCCTCATGGTTCGTACTCACTATCAAAATTTAGCCCTAGATAACGCTAACTTCCCAGAAGAAGATCGAGAATCAACGATTTGATTCTTGGGTAAGACCAGTAGGGAATGTGACAAGGAGGTCAAGAAAAGGAAAAACAAAGAAACAAACAAACAAAAAAAAAAACCATGCCTCAGTTCAGCTTAGGCAAGCTACCTAACAATGGAAGATAAACAGGTCAGAGCAAAGTGCCGTGGGAAATTTTCAGCCACCTGCACATATCTTCCATTAAAAACATGTACCCAGTCAAGCCTACCCCAAAACTGGATATCCTGTTGCTGCAGCAAAGATAAGCAGAACATCCCCTTAAGGAAACCTACCCCTGAGAACATCCCCTTAAGGAAATATACCCCTGAGAACATCCCCTTAAAAAACAGCACCCCTTTTTTGTCTCTAAGGCACACCAATCAGAAAAAGGACAAGTAACAGGAAAGAAAAAAAGAATAAAAAGGGACGGGAAACAGTGCTCGGGGCTCTCGCTCACTGCTGTGTCAGTGGAGGCTTGAGCCCAGATTCAGATCTGTACTAAAGAGTGTTAATTTGTCCAATTCGGCTCCATGGTCATTTCCTGGGGAACTCGCTCCGTAACACATCTCACAACACATTAGACATAAATTGAAATCAAACTCAGGATGGGCCATATGGATTAAGGGAGCATATAAACAGTGAGATCAAGTCCATTAACTTCTGTGTGCTTGGGGAACAGAGCAAGCTGAACTGCAGAGAGAAAATTGCAAAGCAGATGAATAGAGAAGGACATGGATTAGGTACGGGTAAGTGCCCAGGTTCTTGATTTTTTTCCAGCATCAGTCATCCAGTGGCCTGCCTACTTTCTTGTGTTGGAGAAAACATATATTCCTACCTTGTAACATCAGTGCCCTGAGTTAAGATCACTTTAGGAAATATAATTTTTATGCATTCATTAGCTTCTAGTCGTATCCTTATAACTACATCAGTAACAGAGTGAATCATGGCAGATTCTACTTTGATTAGTGTATTAGTTTTCTCAAAAGAGACAGAAACAATAGGATATCTCTCTGTCAGAGAGAGAGAGAGAGAGAGAGAGAGAGAGAGAGAGAGAGAGAGAGAGAGAGAGAGAGAGAGAGAGAAGAAAGAGACAGACAGGGACAGAGAGAGGAAATTTAGGAGATTTATTATAGGAATTGTCTCATGCAATTGTGAAGGCTGAGAAGTCCCTTGATCGGCCCTCTGAAAGCTAAAAAACCAGGAAAGTAAGTGGTGTAACTCAATTCCACTCCAAAGGCCCAAGAATTGGAGGAGCTAACGGTATAATTCCTAGTCCAAGTCCAAAGTGCCAATGTCGGAGGCAGGACAAAATGGATGTCCCAGCTCCAGCAAAGACGACATTCACCTTTCCTCCACCTTTTTGTTCAGTTGGAGGCCTCAGTGAACTGGATGATACCCACCCACATTGGTGAGGGTGATCTTCTTTACTCAGTTTACGAATTCATACCCTAACCTCTTCCAGAAACACTCTCACAGACATACTCAGGAATAATGTTTTACCAGCTATCTAGGCATCTCAGCCCAGTCGAGTTGACACATAAAATTACCATCAAAATTAGTATTCTGATTTTAGGGTTTTGGTTTTTGGGAAGAGACTTGCTAAAGAATATCCACATGCTACTCTGTCAACTGAATTGTGCTCAGCATATATCTAAGAAAAGCTTGCTTTGGGGGAATGAGATCATAAGTGATTTATATTTCCTCTCTTTTTAAAAATTTTTCTGAATTTTCACAAATTTTAGAAGAATATACTACACAAGTCATCAGAGAAAAACAATGCAAAGTAAGTTATCACAGTCCTGCCTTTCCAAATGAAAACATGGACTTAAATCAAACAAGTACTGGACATATTTAAAAAGAAAAAAAAGCTGAATTTAGTGCACATACCTGGTTACCCTAAAAAGTTAGGGTTGTTTAGTAAGCTTTATGACATAAGAAATATTTATATCAGTGTATTTATTATATAAATAAATGCATTTATAACCATAACATGCCAAAGAGGAAGAAGAAGATGAAAATTATAACTGAAGTAGGATAAATAATGGCCCCCAAGGATATCTAGTTTCTAATTCCTGGAAAGTATGACATTACCTTACATGGTGAAAAGGAACTTTGGAAATGTTATTAAATTGAGTATTTGGGAACTGGAAGATTATCCTAGATTACCTGGTGGATCCTAAATGTGATCACTTATAAGGGAGGCAGAGAAATATTTGAAACAGACAATAGGCAGAGGAGAAGCAATGGACCACAGAACAGAGAGTGTAGTGATGTGGCCATAAGCGGAGGAATGCCAGCAGTAATAAGAAGCTGGAAGAGTCAAAGAACAGATTTTACCCCAGAACAGAACCTCTGGAGCTCTGGAACACAGCCTTGCTGACACCTTGATCTCAGCCCAGCAGAACTGATTTTGGACGTCTGGCCTCCAGAAGTGTGAGAGAATAAATTTGTGTTGTTATAAGACAACTGGTTTATGGTAGTTTGTAACCACAGACCTAGGAAACTAATCTAACAACCAGTATTAACTAATTATTCTCTTTCAATTATCCAGGAGTTATTGAGCAGCTGTTGGGCCCTGGGTATTATGCTATGCCCAGGGCTATAATGTTGTACCAAACAAACCACTCCTTCCTTGCCAGAGCTTGCATTCCAGTGAGAATCAGTAACGAAGGTAGGGTAGAATCCTGTGTCTTATTCATGCCAAACATGAACTACATCACTTAACAGGAACTAAGTGTGATACGCTCATTCGATGGCTGGCTTCTTACATACCTAATGCAATAATATACATTTCTTATCTTTTTGATTGATATCACCCTTTAGAGCCACCTGATGAGTTGTTCTTCATGGACATTCTATATTACTCAATTTTTTCTGGAAACATATTTGTAAACTGTCTGAGTAATGAAAGTACAATAATTATTACAATTCTTGCTTAGGTTAGTAATCAAGTATCAACTTGAACAATTAAGTCTTCTAATTTATATTTTTCCTCACAAAAGATATATTTTTGGACATTCTACCTACTTACATTTCATTTTAAAGCGCTCTACCTCATCTTCTAAAAATGTAGTGCTATAATAAATATTTTAAAAAGCAATATATGTGTTGCTAACTTATGATAGGAACAATTGTGAATGAAAGATAATCTCAGTTTCAAGACTGCTGTGAAATAGAAGGCATAAAAATTAGTAGGTACATGGGAGAAATAGACGAGTATCGTTAATTGACTCATTTCCAGTAAAGAAGTTCACCTCAATTCTCCATTGTAATATAATCATCCATAACATTTGGAGGAGAAAAGAATCTTTATATTATACATTGCGTTTGATGACTTTTTTTTTGTCTCCAACATGTTTTAGCATTCCCCAAAAAATCTCAGTTTCATTTAACGTTGATAAAACTTTAAAGTAATTCACTGTAATTTTTCTGATTTTTTGTGGCGAGCCAGCCGCCACAAGTCGAATAGTACTTAAAGGGGGGAGTGGGAATGAAAAAAGAAACACACACACAAATGATGATGCGGCCGGTCTTCAGTGATGCTGAAGCCTGAAGCGCCTGATTTAATCACCTTCACCAATATATACCCTATGGGTACGTGCAGTTTAACAATAACATGGGTGTATTACCTCAAACAAAATAAATTTTTAACTTTTACACAGAAACTACAGAATCATCACAAAGTTCCCCAGACATAATTATCATATGAAAGAGACTACCAAATGTCCTGATAGCCACCAGTTATCTGTGTCCGGGAAACCGGCCAGTCCCACCTCATTCCTCAGCAACTTGCAAACACTCTCAAGGGTTTTTGCAGAGATAATGCCTTAGGAGCCGAAACAAGTTAACTACATACTAGCCAGCTCACAAGATTCCTAAGAAACAAAAAATCATGGCTCCCCACATCTCCCCCTTTTCTACTTTATAGAAGCAAAAAATCCATACAGCAAAAAAGCAGGGTGACGGCGCCTGGCTTAGGCGTCTCAGGATAACCTTATCAACTTGCCTGTCATCGGTGCCCGTATTGTGCAATACAAGCCCTGTTTTAGGTGTTGAAAGGCTCCTTAAGACTTACCCGTCTTTGGCTAACCCGTCCCATTAAGCACAGGGGGGAGAAGGAATCAAGGCCTTGTCTTAAGTTCCAGCTGATAAATGTCAGTTCGCAACGCTAGCATTTGATTAATGAAATGCTTAATGAGGATGGGAAGTAGGCACAGAATCACACAGACACAGATGCCCAACGTAAGAAAAATCAAAATAGAATGAGTGAGATTTGGCATAGAAGGCATAACATTCTTAAGAACATCAATAAATTCTGAAGCAGCCTGGGCAGCATCAAATTTCAATGGCTCAGCTTCTTTTATGTTTTTAATCTCATTATGAAGCTGAAGCATATCTAGAGACACATTAGCATCATGCCAAATTCCTTGAAGATGTAAACGAACCCGATTCCAATTATATTGACTTTGATTATACTTTTTAGAAGTGACACATATCCAATGATATTCTGAATGACTCTCCAAATGAGATCTAACTTTTAAACTCTGGATCACATCTCCCATATATTGAACTGTATCATAAAGGGCATTTACCTTTTGTTGTAATTTTACATCAACATCTTCTTGAATCCCTAAAGCCAAAGTAACATTCTTTGTAAGAGTATTAACATAATGAGCATTTTGAATAGTTTGAGAAAGAGCTACAGCTGCTGTAGCAGCAGTTGCAACAATAGTAACCAAAGCCATAATTCCTGCAACTAAAAATCCTATAAACCGTTTTTGTCTGCTTAAGGCATACTCAATTTCTTTAAAAATCTGCAAGCTTCTTTCTGCATACCAAGGACCAGAGATATTAACAGGAAGCATAACAAATGAAGGTTGCTTAAGTACCATAACTTGAGTTCCCAGCGGTACCCATGAAATACAATTTGCAAGAGAACAATTATTGCAAGATACATGAAACTGATTTTCTATAAAATTTGCATTAACATTTCCAATCAATAATGCATAAGGAGAAGGAACACAAGCAGATACATTAACAATTTTAGTAATAGTAGACCAGTCTCTAGTTTTATCTTTTAAAACAGTCACAGGAGTACAAGGAGAACCTGATTTACAAAACTCAACCATTTGAACAACCTCATCCATTACTCCCATCAATTTTCACAAAGCGCTTTGTTGATACTGCGCATCAGAAATCCAAAGTCCAGCAATCAAGTCCCGAGCCCATCCTGGCTGATTACTCCTTGACCAGTTAATAATATATCTGTCCATTTTAGGAATGTCATAACGAAAAGAAGCATTGCCAGGACAGTCTTTTCCATGGAACAGTCTCTGTGTTCAATCTCAGTCTCTTATTACAAGATGGACGCGACGGGGGGACGGGCAGAATGACCTGGCGTCCTCCAGACCAGTCTCCTAGTACATTGAGATGAATAGTCCATCCCACTAAAGAATTATTAAGGTGCATATTAACCGGAGAACTACGCAGGCACCCAGATGTTGATTTATTTTTGGCAATACAAACAGGCAAACCTATTCCTTTACCAATATAAGAGAAATTCTTTTCCAAATGCAATTTCATGTGTCCATCAGAAGGCAGCCCTAAGGCATTAGTATCATTAACATAAACTGGAATTTCAGGACCGTCCCACACAGCAGGGTGGAGGAGAGGTGGATCAGGTACATAGGCCCAATACGTCTGGTGGTCTGTTGCATTGCTGAGGGTCATCAGCATCATCAGTAGGTAGAGGGTCCACATGTCGCACCAATCTTTCTGGCAGCCACCGAGGGCTGTCTGCATCCTGTGGAAAAACACATACATGTCCTCGGCCCCATGTGAGGACCGGGTCTGGGCCTTGCCACGAACCCGTAAGTGGGTCCTTTCATTTAACCAAGGCCTGGGGGCCGGCAGAAGGATGCCAAAAGCGATCTGCTGCACTCTTACCATAGGCATCCAAAGTCAAAAAATTTTGAATAAAAAGAGAATGAGACAGGTAATTATGAGGCGTCAGGGGATATAACTCCCCTTTTTTTATTTTTTGCAAATTGATCTTTAATGTGCCATGAGTGCGTCCAACAATTCCTTGGCCTTGGGGATTGTAAGGAATGCCAGTAACATGATTAATAGAAAATTGTTGGCAAAATAAAGCAAATTTTTTGCTGGTATAACCAGAGCCATTATCTGTTTTAAGTTTTCTAGGAGTTCCAATCATAGCAAATGCATAGCAAATCCATACACGGGATTCCTCAAGAGGCGGTGCAGTGAAATTATTTACAGGGGGATCCCTACCCCCTGGATTTTATGGTTTGGTATAATCAATCAGGGGAGGTCTGATGTTTTCCCCAGTATAAGGCACTCGGGGGGGTCCGAGGCAATCTTCTCCCTCTCTAGCAACCTTAAGTCTTACTAGCTGTCCCTGAAGAATCTTCATTTGCTGAGAAAGTGTATAAATTGGATCAGTGAGCTGTCTACTTTCTTGAGCTGCAGCCACTACAGGGGGATATTTCTCCCTATCATACTCAGCTGCAGTTTCTTCCAAACCTTCTTGATCCTTTAGATCTAAATCTTCCCACAACTCATCCAACAATTCTTGATTAGCAGGTTCTTTATTGTATATCGGAGCTCCCTCCCCCTCCTCTCCTTCCTCCGGAGCAGAGGCAGAAACGGGAAGCTCCACATTCCCTGCCTGCTTTACCTTCTCCAGCCTACAGCCCTCATGTCTAAGATCTAAGCAGTCTCTAATCAAAGTCCATAGCCCGAATGTCTCTACCGGGACCCGTTGAGGTCCGTGGGCAGTGTAATAATCCTGCACTCCTTCTTCAACTTTTTCCCAGGTTTCCAGGCTGACGGTACCTTCGTCTGGAAATCACAGGCAAACTTCTTTTACAAATTCTAAAAATTTTTCTAACTGTTCTCTGCTCACCCTGCTGCCACGGGCGGCGAGTAATTTCTTAAGTCCTCTAACATAAAGGTCCTTGCTGCTAGTGTGACCCATCTCTTCCCTAACCTCGGCCTTTCTTTCACACAATGAAAACAAGCAGATGCTCGGCTGGTCGTGCCTCTCGCGAGACTAAATCTGTCTTAGCAAAGGCGTTTCGGTATAATTCCCCGAACAGGCAGACCGAAGTCTGATCGCTGTTATGCCATATGACAGAACCGGAACCTCAGTATCGAGCCCAAGCAAGATCTGTAACACGAAGTCGTGGAGCTATCACTCACTCACACACTCATTCGACCGAGGGGGCTGTGCCTCACTCACCGTGCATCCAATGAAATAAGCTCCTCTTTGTGAGCCGGATCCTAGCCACATGGTGTTCCTCACTGTTACCCCCGTATTCAGGTCCCTGTTCAGGCGCCAAGTGTGGCGAGCCAGCCGCCACGAGTCGAACAGTACCTAAAGCGGGGAGTGGGAATGAAAAAAGAGACACACACACAAATGATGAGGCGGCCGGTCTTCAGTGATGCTGAAGCCTGAAGCGCCTGATTTAATCACCTTCACCAATATATACCCTATGGGTACGTGCAGTTTAACAATAACATGGGTGCATTACCTCAAACAAAATACATTTTTAACTTTTACACAGAAACTACAGAATCATCACAAAGTTCCCCAGACATAATTATCATATGAAAGAGACTACCAAATGTCCTGATAGCCACCAGTTATCTGTGTCCGGGAAACCGGCCAGTCCCACCTCATTCCTCAGCAACTTGCAAACACTCTCAAGGTTTTTTGCAGAGATAATGCCTTAGGAGCTGACACAAGTTAACTATATACTAGCCAGCTCACAAAATTCCTGAGAAACAAGAAATCATGGCTCTCCACAATTTTTCCTTGTCAAATAACAAATCCTCTAACAACTTTACAATAATGAAATAGGTAATAATTTCCATTTTCACTTTCTAAATATTCTCTCCCAGATTGCTCTATACTCCACCACACCTCTCCAAATAACTCTTAGAGAGGGGGAAAAAGAAAAAAGAAAAAAGAAAAAGAAAAGACACATGGAGTTTATTGTTCATTTAGATGCCTAGCAAAATGCCAAATGAATTTCTTTGTTCTGATATTATTTCGCTGCCAGTTGTTTGTATATCAAGCAAGTTTACAAGCATAACATTACATTTTAGCTCTCATTTTGCTCCATAACTGATCTTATCTTCATCTAATGAAATCATACCCTAACCCCCAAAACCATCAGTCCAACATTAACAAGCATTGATGTCTACTTCAGTCTTCAAAATATCTCCATGCATGTGGCCCAATTATGGTTCAAAAGCTCAGATTTTGGATTCTCAGATTGTATTTAAACAGTAAAAAAGGTATTTAAAAGAGCGCTGTCGTCTTGTTTGTTCTTACTTTTGATTTGCCTTAAAATTGCTATAATTGAATGAGAAACTGTTAGATGAATAGTGACCCTCCTATCTTTTTGCAGTTTATGAGGAAGAGACAAAAATAGTGTGAAAATCACTTCCATCCTAGAAAGTACTGAATGTTTAACCTATTCTTTGTCAAACTAAGAAATTATTTGTATACTGAAAACTGCTGTCCTGCATCTTTCTGAGACAGTTAATTATCAAATCATTTTATTTCAGTTATGTAGCTACTCTAGTGTTCACATATTACTGATAGGATTACTTTCTGGAAAAAACACAATTCACAAATTTACAGGCAAGAATAATCAGATTTATAACCCTGTCTCCCTTATTAGTCACTTATTCTATTCAGAAGAATTGGCTTTACCTCTCATATTTAAAAAATAATAATAATAATGTTAAATTACGCAAAATGCAGAGATTAATTACGAAAAACCATGAATTCAAACCTGAATTTCATGCATTCTTAGGAGGGAGGAAAAGACACTAAATAAAAATCAGCTAAAATCAATAAAACCTGATTATGTAGAAATGGAGAAGAAAAGGAGAGGAAGGGAGAGGAGAAGACAGGAGATAGGAGAAGGAGGATGGGAGAGAAAAAAGTTGGAAAAGTTAGAGAAATCAGAGAAGTGAATAATCAGGGAGAAACCTGCAGGGTGTGCTTCTTCTTTAAGCCAGACATAGCTGCCCGGAGTTAGTCAAAAATCAAAAATCTCACATCTTCAACCTTAGTGCAACTAAGACAGGAAGTTCAAACAAACAAGAAACATTAACTCAGCCACATTCTGTGCTTTATGATCTAAGTGGCCAGCCCAAAGTAGGGGCTTGGTAATTAAATTTGATTCATTCAAACTATTATCTAATTTCCTTAGCTATTCTTTAAGTATGAACTTTTGAGATACAGTCTCTGAAGCCTTTTCCAACCCCCCACTGAAACCAACAATGGTGGTGAGCTTAATACTTAGCAAAGACTCTGCTGCATAAAGCAATACACAGAGGATGTTCTGAAGGACTTGCAGATAAGCTAGTCCTATTGGTCTGCATTGGTTTGGCCCCCATTAGTTGATGTTACTACTTATGTTTATTAAACATTTAATACCAGTGTAATAATATTAAACACGAAGGAAGTTTATAAGAAACATCCCTAGACAACTCAATGTATAAAGAGACATTGTTGAAAAAGCAATTTCAATATCTTAATATAAACTTTTCATCATAACCCATGGGAAAAGTGTTCTTTGATATTGGTACCAGGAATAGTTGTACTTTTTCTACGTAAGAACTTTGTACGATTTCATCTTTTCAATTCTGAGCATCATATAACTCTTTGTATTTCTCAATTTATTTTGTGTAATACAAACACTGAACCCAATTTGTATCCTACAAATAATGTATGCATAAGACAAAACGGCATGTATTTTGGGTAATAATTGCTCTACTGGCTTCAATAATTTAATATAGAGTTAATTTTTGTGGTTACAAATCTGTTATATAACTCAGTGGAATGTAAATTGGAGGAAATGAAGGCATTGATTGAAGAAAGCAAAAATGAAGGTAAGAAAGAGGCATTTTAAATAATTCTGGCCTAATTGTGTTCTCAGTTTTTCAACCGTGTCTTTATCCTGATCCATTTTAAGCTGATTGTAGAGAATTAAAACATACTTTTATATAAATTAGAAATGCGCAGGTCTGAAAGAAACAAAATCTTATATAAACATGGACTTTCAAAAACAAGCAATTTCTTTTTCTTTTTCAATATCATGTCCAGGTTTGGGTAACCCAATCTGATATAACTACTTCAGGAAGTCTCAATTTCACAAATTCATTTGTCTTCCTGATTGGCAATTTTTGCATGGTCTCAGAATGACTGCTTGATTCAGGTATGAAATCTATTTTTCAGACAGATGAAAACAAAAAAAGATAAAAAAGGACACCTTCTATGGGGACTTCTTTTTGTACGTCATTGACCAGAACTGTGTCAGTATGCCTAACTGCAAAGAAAGCTGAAAAATAATGCATTTTATATAATGTAATCTCTTAAATGAAGACAAAGAAGGAGGATAGACGGGGTATTGAAGAAATCACAAAAATATATGCCATATATTATTATAAATGTATTATCATAATATACTTATTATTTTGGTGATTATTGACATGTAATTTTTTGAGTCTTATATTTTTCCTTATCTGTAAAAAAGTAGTAACTCCCACTTCAAACAATTCTTGTGACCATTAAATGAAATATAATATTCAAACATGTCTGGCATATAATAGATGCTCAATAAGTGTGGTTTTTTTCCCCACTATTAAGTATTCAAACAGGAGCCTTGAAAGTATTCATTTAAAGTTGTCAATTTTAAAGAATTTCAAAAGCAAAGAAACATGGGGCCGGGGGGAAAAAAAAAAACTAGTCTAAAATGTCAGCAACATTCTATGGTAGGTACCAATCTAAGTATTCTCCACATTCCATATGTTGTCTATAATTTAAGAATTTAATATATGACAGTGTGATTTTCTGAGTAGTGTGACTAATGCATAATAAACTGAAATTTGCTTACTTCTCAGCCTTTAAATATCAAGAAAAACACAAATGCCTATTTTAGATTCTATGTTAAAATGTAAGGGATTGAATATAGCAATGGCACACTTTTTGTTTTTTTCCATTGTTATATTGTCTTTTCAGTTGTTGAAAGCTGTGCCATATCCCTCTGGGAAGAGAAGAAATTCTAAATAGCACATCATGACAAAGCGTTTCAGAAAAGAAAAATCGGTTCCTGAAAATATATCATGAAATCAATATATTTCCACAACTGACCAGCTTAATCACCCAACCCTCCAGTCAAAAGAATTCTAATTGAAATGCTGTACTGCCTCTCTGTCTTCAAAATTCAGAGTCTGCTCAACAATACATTGACCATTTTATAGAAGTAAGTAGATCTGGAGAGCTAAGTATTGACTTGAAAGGACAGCATTGCAAGTCTAGCCAGAAGGCTGCAATGCCTGCATTTAGAAGTAATCAATAATAAAAAAAAAAGTATTCATAGTTCTATTTATTTCTGTCAGATGTATTATGATGATCCTTTGTATCCTAAGAGTGGCATAAACATAGCAAAAATACGTTTTCTACTAGTTAGTGGTGTTATCTGGCTTTGCAAAAAACAAAAACAAAAAAAACAAAAAAAAACCCTCTAAAGTATTAATTTAGTATTCTGTCAAAAATAAAAAAGAAATATTTTTCTACTACAATAAGTGCCAAAAAACACCATGAATTTTAGTGGAAGATACTATGTGTAAGACATATTTTAAGTTCTGTTTCAAATACCTATTACTTAAGATTTCTTTCATTATATTCTAAGAAATATTTATTAGAAACAACAAACACCATTTTCTCATTTCTTTTTTTCAGAGAAAAAGGTGAAATAATGACAAGAATAACTTAGCCAAAAGTAAATTATCACAATTTGGCTATTCACTTGGTAAAACATGCTTGGTAAAAACATGCTTGGTAAAACTGCTTAAGTGTCATTTTTCTCTATGAGGGACACATTCCTACCTTTTCCATGTGACAAAGGAACTGTTCTCAGTTCTGAAATTGGTCCAGAACTACCATATAGCTCTTTTTGGTGGAAGACTTCTCTAGAAGAGTGATGTGTGGCCCACAGTATCCTTCATTTGGAGCTTCTGTTCTGATAAAAAATGATTGAGACAATAACTCTTTATTGTTTCCCTATCAGAGTTGTTCCTCTGCACACTGTTAAATACTTTTGTGCTATCATGTAGTGCCTACCTAACAAAATGTATTATTCTATCTATTTTAAGTTAAGCCACAAGGTTTGTGGGCCTCTATGCAGAATACTAAACCCAAACAATTATTTCAGTAATTCCTTGCATTGCATTTGGTTTATATTCAGTTTGTACATTTCACTGGGGATTAAGCTGTTCACTTCAAATCTTTAACATTTTTACACAAAATGAATGTGGGCAAGTACTTCAGCAATAACAGTGTATACTAGTTTTATTACAAATATCAGCTCTGACATGCTCCCAGCTTCTGACCTTAAGCAAGCTACCTACCTTTTCTAAGTATGTCTTAGTCTCTTCAATAGTAAAATGGAGATAATACTAGAATTGGCTTTATATGAGATGATATTCAAATATCATTATATTTGAAACATTATATTATAGTTCTTATTAGGAGATCAAAGTCTTTAAAATGTATAATCTTGTCATCAGAAAGCAAAAGAGCAGGGGTTCTCCTGAAGAAAAGAGAGCAATTACATCGAGAGAAGAGACACTTTGTATATCAGACTAAAATTTGCATCCAGCTTTGATAGAGAGAGAGTTATAAAGGAGATCAGAGTAACTTAAGACCCCAGAGACCTTTGAGGATGAAATGGTGGTGATCTTAAAAAAGTTTGGATTTTAACTTGTGTCGACCAATAGATTTAAGTATAGATCCATAAGATAATTTTTATTTTGGTAAAAGTTGTCTTCATGTATAAGGTGAAGTAGAAGCGCACAAAACTGGAGACAGAGACCAAAACACTTAAACCATTGCAATACTGCAGACAAAAGATAATTAAATTGTTTGGTAAAGTACAGAGAACGAGGTTGGGGATGAGTGGGAGGAGACATTTTCAGAAAACAGAGTTTACAGAGCTATGTGGCTGGTTTGATGTGTGACATGAGGGAGGCAAAGGAGCATCAGGATGTATGTGCCTATGACCAGGGAAAAGTTGGTGCTGAAATTTCAGATTTGTGAAACGGATCTGGATTGGATCATGTGAGCTGCTGAGATCTGCCAGAGAGAGTATATAGAGGCAGACAAGAAAGCCAAATGACGGTGCTCAGAGAACAGAAACATTTTAACACTGTCTTTATTGCTAGCTATTTGTCTTGTAATTCAAGGGTAAGAGAACAAAATGAATTGGGATAAATGATAAATAAAAATTAAACAATAAATAGTTTGACGTATTTTGTTGACAAGGTCAAGGGAAAACTCCTGTATGAGATATTGACAGGACTGTCTGCTTAACTCTTTCCTTCTTGTTGAGACTTTCTCTCACTTCCTAACCATGGGAAGCTGCTGTTCCTTTTATTACAAATGACTGGTCCAGAGAGGTAACCTGACTTGAAGCATTTACCTCAGTGCCAGGCACATTTTAAATGTTCAATTTATTACTCTATAAGAATTCAGGAAATTAACAAAAAATGCAATTATTGGTAACCAAAGATAGTGTCAAGGACAGTTATTAAAAGTAGAAATTATAAGGAAATAGGGACTTGGCCAGAGAACATGCCATTTGTAGATTTGGGACTTTAAAAGGCATCTTGGAGGAAGACAGGAATAAAGAAATTGAATACAACTGCTAAGATCTCTTTACCCAGAAGAGTAGGAAGGAGTTGAGGAAAAATCTAGATAAAGTATGAGAATCTCAGAAAAACTGGTGTGGTGCAAGTTTTGAAACACAGCACAGGGAACCTGCCTCGTCAAGAAATAATGGAAATTATTTCTGTTTTAGGATGCAAAATTATCAAGCAATGGGAAATTAACAAACAAACAAAAAAAACAAGTAAACCACCATAGAGCCCACTTCAGAAAGCAAAGGAAAACTTGAAATACTGGAAAATAATTGAAAAGATGATTTGAGCTAAGAGAAATCAAGTCAAACAAAGTAAGAATTTTATTATAATTGTCATATATGCACGTGCAGATATGTATACATCTTTGATATAGTTGTCATTACATACTAAGAATATTTAAGATTTATTAAAATAGCCAACAAAGGGTATTTTCGACAAACATATTTGAAGACCCCTATAGGGAGCTTATAAGTTGATTTTTTTTAAATTAGGGGTTATTTGGTGTTGTCAAGTTCTAAAATTATTTTTTCTGCTCTTCTCCCATTAGTTATGCTATCCTTCTATTTTTGATGTTTAGAAATATTGTGTTGAACTTGATTATACAAAACACCTCAAATGTAAGGAAATAAAATAAAATGTTGGTTTTGAATTTGTGAAACATTCCAAAGGAAAATACAAAGCTATTTCATAAAATAATAATAATAATAATAATAATAATAATAATAATGAAATTCTACTCAGTCTTACAGTAAATAGATACTCTTTTCTAGACATCAGATGTAGAAGCTGTAAGCTTTTGTTCATAATTCTTCATGGGAGGAGAACTTAATATTTGCAGCATGAGTACTCCCAAAATCCTCCATGTTAGTTTAGTATCCAGTATACATGTCATCAAGAGAAATGGGAACAAAGCAAATTCAGTGTGTTGCACTTCCGTATTTACTCTTTGTATCGGTATGGAGAGACTGCACCCTTGTATGGGTCTTAGAAATTATATTTACCAGAAAAAGTTCTGAATAGTAAATGAATACCATCCATCTGTTTCATTTGTCTTATTGTGGGCAAGTGTAGCATATATAGGAAAATAATTTACCGAAGGCAGTTGAGAATGCATGGAATGCTAGATGGAGGCCAAAAAAGAGGAAACCAATGACAGTGGTAAACCATATAATAATGTGTGTCCTAAAGACTAACACTGTATGGGCTATTCAAAGGAGATGGGGTGGAGGGGATGATGTAAAAGGTCAAATGATATTTATTCCATACATTTTTATGTCTGATGCTTGGCAAATAATTGCCTCAATGAAATATAAGTTGAAAGAGGAAAATAAATAAATGTTATGATATTATGCCCTATACACTCTATAGTAAAATCAGATCTAATAAATAATTTTCAAGTAAATTGAAACATCATCTTCTATTAAAAAACAAACAGGAATGCAAAATACTCCTATGGGGGTTATATATAAGTCTACTGCACGAGTGAGCATTCATATAGATTACAATGTTAATGGTGTCCCTAGAAGTTGGCAACAACTGGGTGGCCCTGAAAACACTGTTATTTTCATTATTATTCCAGAATACTCAGCACCTTTTATTTTATATTACAGTGATGAAAGGTCACTTGGAAATAGATGGAAACCATCACCTTGGGTTATAAATACTCTGCAGGTATACTTTTGTAAGAATAAAATTTAACATACATGCTGAACATGTCATAATTTTACTTGTTCAGGGTCTAAAAATAACAAGTCCTCTCAATTATATGACTTAGAATTTCAAGACTGTGCTTTCTATTTCAATGATACCAGAATACTTTGTTTACAAGTTAGAAATACAATGTGGATAGTTCTTTAAACAATAACATTGCTCTCTCTATAAAATAATCCATCTCTATTGATCTTTTACCTTAATATTCTCTAAATCCAATTTCCAAACCTACTAAAGCACGACTTTCATATTATAAGGTACTTAGAACTTTACTAAATTTAAGATATTTTTTCTCTTATTTACACACACACATACACACACACACACAAAATTTAGACACTTATTATCATTCTTATCGTTTGTCTTCCCCAGAATTTTCAATACATAAAAATTGCAGTGACCACCAACTTGAATGATTTAAGTACTTTTATTAGTAATTCGTGGCTATTTAATGAAATTATTGTAGCAATATATAAAGAAAGCAAAGCTGCCAGTGTATATACATTATTCTAATATGGCACCAGTGTAAAAAAAAAAAAAAAAAGATGGGTTAGCTTGTTTTGTCTTGGGAAGTTAAAAGGGTAGGTTAATTTATGCTGACAAAGAAAAATCAATAGCACATTGTGCACAAAAAAAGAATCAATCATCATTTCTATCTTCCATATTCATTATGACATGAATTTATTGAGGAAAACATTGCATTCAAATATGAATTGAGTTTGCCTCAGAAGTTGCTAAGCTCATCGGGGGCACAATCAAAGTCCTTGCATCAGAATTTCTGAGTGACCCCCAACATTTAACATAGCAACCTGCAAACAGTGAATATATATCTCTGGTTGGCTTCAACAGCATTTTGAGAATCATAAACCTTATATTTCAAATGCCACAATAATAAACATTTCCACCCACTGTATCTTTATGCATTAATTTTAATTTTATCAATGATTCCCTGTAAACTACCTCTAGTATACCAGGCTCTCAAGATTGCTTTTGCTACTTGCAAAGAAATATATATACTGTCATGTATGCCTATTCTCCATTTTTGTTTTGTTTTGATTTTCAGTCATCCTTTCTCTGAAATTATTTCCCACCAATATGTTAGCACTTACCATTCAGAAATGTTTCATTTTCTTAAAAGCACATCTTAAATATTTTTATTTATAAAGCAAGTAACATATTCATTAATAAATAAAAGGAAGTGGTATAATGTATATTCCTGAAATGAAAAAAGTGTTTTCATAATTAAATATATCCAGAATGAAAGATTTTTGAAGGGAAAAAAAAATGTCTTCTATGTGCTTTTTATATCTTCTGTGTAACCTTTATTTCCTGGGTCATACATAAAAGTGGAGAAATCAATATTTCAGTTTAAGTCCGTGATCTCTTAGCTCAAATTGAAGCTTATAGTTCCTGGTCCTAGCAAGTTCACCTGAATCTTCATGGACTTAATATCCATTTGAATGTCAAATAAGCTTATAAGAAACCCCAACAAGCCTTTTGTTTTTTTTTCTTTTTTTTTTTTTCATCCTATGATAACAAATTAAACTGAGCTACATAGCCACTCATACTGCAGGAAGGACAATGACTTTCGGAACCTGTTTTGTCCTAACGAAGCCAATGTGGCTTAGGAGGGTTCTATCAACCCACCATCACTTCCCAGTCCTCTGGCTCTCTGCTATCAACACAATCACAATTGCACCACCAATTTGGTTTCCATCAAAGTTACTGAAGTTACATTTTCCATGAACTTGAAGAATGCTGTGCTCCCATGTGGGGAACTGTCTTGATTTCAAGATGAGTCTCTTCACCCAAATAGTTTTATAAAACATTGTTTTCTTGGCAACAGCAGTTTACAAAGAAATTGTAGAGTGAGCCCTCAATTTAGAGGAGAGCATGCATAATTGACCATGCATACACACATATCCACCATGGTTATTATGAAGCAGAGAGTACACTTTTAGTTAATTGCGAGAAACAGAAATCCCAGCACAGGTGATGTAGAAGCAGATCAACTTGAGACACAAAAGGAAAGCCAGGCTGGAACCACACATCTCCTTAGCTATAGGGTTAAAGACCAGCCCTTAGGATGAATTGGATACCTCAACATGGGTAACTGTACCTAATGATTGCGTTTTCAATTCTGGTCCCCAGAATAGGCAAAATAAGAAAAGGATTTTCCTTTATATCTGCAGTTCTCCAGATGTGGCACAAGAAAGAAGATTCCTTCTGACATCAAAATATTCTGCTTATGTTAACGCAGACTATTTAGTGGATAACTAAGAGCATCTTACTCATTTTCCTTGTTAAGTTTTATTTTTTTAATTAAGTCTTTATAATTTTGATTTTTTTTCTGTTTATTTTGTAGTTTTGCCAATATTCAGGTTTTGGCATCCCCTCTCCCCTCCATTACATATCTTGTTGTTAATTCCTGGAATACCCCAGAGATAACTCATGATCCTCCAATGTATTGTTTACTCTTTCATTCAGCATCTATGTGGAAACATTTGATAAGCACATAATTTATCTCTTCATTAAAATCACTAATTACCATGTTCAGGTCAAAATAGAAAGTACAATACATAGAAGGATAAGACACAGTATCTGATAATTCCCCCAGCACCTCTCAGGACCCAAAACACTTGCAACATTCATTCTTCTTAAGAATGTAAGCATAGCTTATTTACAGAGGTTAATGGAAGGGTCCAAATGCACATTTGTTTAATCATGTTCATAAATTTTGGCAAGGCTTGACAAAGGTTATTATTCTGTAAGTGGAGTTAAGAGAGATTGATATGAAAATTTTGAGAGTATACCCTGGTACCAAAAGATTTAAAAATGAAATAACAATACTTAATATACTCTGGTATGATACATTGAAATTAGAAGACTAAAACATGCCCCTTGCTCATTAGAGTCACTGGAAATGCCAGCATTAGAGTCACTGGAAATGCCAGCAAAGGAGAATGGAAACAGAAAGAAAAAAACTTCAATTCATGGAATTTCAGAACTGCAAATCACCTTCCAGAAACCAGTTACATCATTTTACAGATGAGAGAAGTGATGAAATACCTTACTCAATGTTGCATAGCTATATAGTGGCAGAATTAATACTAGAATCCAGGTTGTTTGACTCTCAGTCAATATGTTTTTTACTACACTAGCTGGTCAAACAAATCTTAAAGGGTCTATGACAGTTAAGCAAATCAATGATACATCTAAATTAACAACCAAGGTTTTATTTGCTAATGTTTGATGGTGCCCTGATATATGTTTTACCTACATTCACTTATAAAGTAATTTCACTTAATTTTTCATCTTAGAGATACCCAGAATCATAATAGAAAATTTTGTATGCTATTACATTTTCAAATACTGTAACGATAAGCTATGATCAAGATAAGAACAATCAGCTTAATCCTTCAGGTGAATAATATGTAAATACCTACCTTCTTGACTTGCTTTACAAACAGATGCAATTTAGCATGTGTTTTTGGAAAGCTTCTTTGCAGTAAAATTCACAAATACTTTTGTGTGAGAACACATGTATGGTATAGCATTGAAATATAAATCAATTATTTTCGACCTAACACTAGCCAGAAGCTGTAATGCTAATTAATAAACTGAACTCCAGGATCCCTTTGCTGCTGCTCATTAAAGAATTCATCACAATGTTAAAAACATTTCAGGATAAGCAACTCTAGAGCACTGCTATTTAGAGAGGAAGACAGATGTCCATCTGGTTGAGATTATTAAAAATTCAAGTATGAAATAAATGAAGAAAATATTCCTGGGGAGATACATTATCACCTGCATTCACAGAAGGGCTGCACTGATATTTAGCAGAAGGATATCTCAGTGTCATAAAATAAGCTACTGCAATAATCTCATGGTCACTTAGGCAGAGCAGATATGATTCCCCAAATACATAACAAAGTGATTCAACTGTGAATGCAGCTAGATATCTTAACACACACACAAGTTTATTAGCTAAAGTAAAATCCAGTCTTCTTCTAATGCCTTGGACGACATTCCCTAGTATGTTAAATTTAAGCTAACTATCTCCAATTTTTCAGAGAAGATTGTGCAGCCATTTTGTTTTAAACAGCCAAATTGAAAACAAGTAAATAAACAACCAAGAAACAAAAACAAACAAACAAAAAACCTTCATAATCTGTAAAGGTAAAATAGCTAGGCTGTTGCTCCTAAAAATGAGTCATTCTAGTCTTTTTGATAGTAGGTTTATTGGGCAACTGAGAGGTAGTTTTGGATTATCCTCAAAGCCAAGTATGCATTCACAGATGCACTGCAGGTCTTCTAAGGAACGAGTCACATTAACAACTGATATGAGGTGTAAGTTCTGCCTAACATAGGTGAAGACATGAACCAAATCGGCCTAGAAAAATAAGAGCCGCATAGTTCAGTTCACTAGAAGTGGGGAGTGGGAGAGGTGGTCACTGGCTTCCTCTAGTTCTTGCAAATTCACTTTCTCATCGCTTTACCCACAAATATAACTCAGAAGTATTTCTCATTGAAACATTTTGAGCTGACTTAGAATCTATTCTGTTTAAGCCATTTTTTTTCAGACAAATATACTATCAGCTCAAATTAATATCACAGAAATCAATTTAGAGAAGTGAATACACAAGGTGAAAAATTGTATGTATTTTTACAATACATGAAAACAAACTGAAAACCTAAAAATCATATACAATCTTATTTTAAAAGTTAAAATTAAATAGGAGCCAAGCTTTTCTTACACATTCTAATTCCATTTTGCGAATGTAGAGTTGGCATTCTAGTCAAGAATTCTGAAAATGGATTCCTATCAAATTCCTTTGGCAAAGCAACTCCAGGTTATTCAAGCACACCATATGTGTGAGCTTGACACAGCTTGGAAAAATTATGGAAGATATCAGTAGACATTTCCCAGCTTTTCATTCAAGGTGAAAATGAACATGTCAACTATAGAAATATAATAATTTTAAAATGTCCAACTTACAGGTAGGTCCAAATACTAGAGCTTTAATTGTAACTTTTGACAACATCTCGTGGCGCCACATCTATTTTCCACCAGAAGCAAACGAACGAAAAATATTTTTTTCTGTCTAGCATAATCACATCTCAATTTTGTTGTTTCAAGCTACATGCAATACTGAACTAGATACTTATTGTCACCCCAATTTAAACATGTATCTCCAAAGATACATGTCTTTCAACAAAAGCAAAAATTGTCAAATTAAGTACATAGTGGCTTGCCCAGTGCTGCAGTGAGAAGGCACGTTTATGGATTGGTTAAGTGCACTCCCACTCAGCAATCTAATATTGCATCTTATCATTAAGCAAAAGAAGTCTTTAATACACTAACAACATTCAGTCTAAAGTGCCTCACAGAGAAAATGCTATAGAACACTGCAATTATCCTAAACCTGAATGTAACACTATTAGAGGCTGAGTATTTTTAAATGTAAATCTGTTACGTCTGTCTTCATTGGGGACTGTTACAATAAATATGACAAAAGCACTACAGTTTAGAGAGCTATAATTGATTGATCATAATTTTTTCAATACCCTAAAAACTATCCAATGGAATGTGAGCCATTTCTATCCTTTTTGATCTGGAAAGTCTCCAAAATTCTGTATTATGGAAAAAGTATTTAATGGCTCTCCTTTGAAAGATGGGTCTCTAAGTTTCTCATTTGTCCTTTTCCAATATAAAAGTAAATTTCCTAAATAATGTTTTAGAGAGGATGATCAGATTTCTTTTCCCCAAACTTGGAGATTCTGCTTCTAATATTCTTTTAATTAGATGTCTACACTCGGTATCTCTCTGCCTCACCATTCGTTCACTCAGTTACTCCATGTTTTGCTCCAACCTGACTACCCTGCTACTACCACCACCAGAGGTTTGTCAGAAAACTAGTAATCTGAAAAAATAAGTATGTAATTATATATATATATATATATATATATATGTATATATATATATATATATACACACATATACATATATGTGTATATGTATATGTATATACATATGTATATGTATAAAATCACATTTTCTTTAAACATTTATCCACTGACAAACACTTAGATTGTATCCATACCTTGGTTACTGTGAATAATGCCGCTATAAACATAGGCGTACAGGAATCTCTTCAAGATAATGATTTTGTTTCCTTTCGATATATACCCAGAAGTGAGATAGCTGGTAGCTCTATTTTTAATTTGTTTGAGGAATCTCTAGACTATTTCCCAAATAGCTGCACCAGTTTTCATTACCAGCAGTAGTGCATGAGACTTCTCTTTTCCCCATAGGCTCACCAGCACTTGTTATTTCTTGTCTTTTGTGATAATAGACAACCTACCAGGTGTGAGGTTATCTCACTGTGCTTTTGATTTGCATTTCCCTGATGCTGAGCACCTTTTCATATACATACCTATTGGACATTTGTATATCTTCTTTTCAAAAAATATCTATTCAAGTCCTTTCTCCATTTTTTTAATTGGGTTATTTGTTTTTTGTTTGTTTGTTGTTTGAGTTGTATGAGTTCCTTGAATATTTGGATATTAACATCTTATTAAATATGGTTTGCAAATATTTTCTCCCACTCCATAGATTGTTTTTCATTTTTTTGATGTTTTGTTTGTTTGTTTTTGTTTGTTTTGCTGTGCAGAAGCTCTTTAGTTTGATGTAGTCTTATATATTTATTTTTTTCCTTTTGTTGCCATTGATTTTTGGTGTCAAATCCTCCCAAAAAACTTTGCTAAGACTGATGGCAAGGGGCATACCCCTTATGTTTTTTTTGAGGAGTTTTATGGTTTCAAGTCTTACATTCAAGTCTTTAATCCACTTTGGGTTGATTTTTGCTTACATTGTAATATAAAGGTCCATTTTCATTCTTTCCACTTGTGACTGTCCAGTCTTTCCAACACCATTTATTAAAGATAGTATCTTTTCCCCATTATATGTTGTGTTTTATCCACCAAGTCACATACCCATGAGGTAAACCAAAGTGTCTGGCTTTTTATTGTTGTAGGGTGCCTGGCACATAGTTACTTGAGAAATATGCTTGAAATGAATCTATAGTGTATACATTTAAGCACTGTTTAGTAAAAAGAGTATATTATTCACTCATTTAAATAAACCTAATTATTTTAAACAATAATTTTGTATTCTTTATAACAATATTAATAATAATAAACATTTTGTGCATGTCTAAGTAATGATGGATCCAACATTCACAATCACAATCCTGAAAATCAAATTGAGAATTGCATAGAATCACCCTCTTCAGAATGCTGCCTGCCTGAGGTTATTAATGCGTGTTTGTTTAGTAGCCCTTTATTAGTAAATAGTAGGTACTCAGTAAGTATTTGTTTGATCCATTAAGGGCAATAATTATCAGAACAGATTCCTCAAGTCATCCCTAACCTTTTTTTTTTTTTCACAGTCCTGTTTATTGTTCCCAGAATCTGTCCTGCTCTCTGAATACAGAAGCTTCATTCCTGGCAAGCCTGCAGTCTCTAGTTAGGTTCTAATTTGAACTCAAGAAAATTACTGATTTTATATGCAAATATTTTAGGGAGGCCCAACATTGCAATTGACACATGTCAGTTCAGGGTTAAAGAGCTGAAGCAAAAAAAAGCACAAGGGAGTCTAAGAGCATGGTAGTTTGAATAAGTCTGTCCTGGACACCTCAACTCCTAACTCTTATCTCTTTCTCCTCAGTCATTATCACTGTCTGCTAACAGTAGCAGGCAGGCAAGACCAACGGGATACAACTGAGCCCCCAGCTCCATGGAATCCTAACTGACAAAAAGATGGTAGAGGAATTTCTCCCCAGGGAGTCAGACAAGAACTCTTTTGGAGAAAGTTTGGATCTTAGAGAACTATGGACCTCCCCATATAGTGAAAGAGCAGTGTTAGTCCTCTTACCAGTGTTTTGCTTCCTTGTTCCTCAAAGAGCTGAGGAGAAGTTAAAAAAGTTGGCTTAAACATTCTCTACTTCTGAGCCTGGGAGAGAGTGAAGAGACCAGAATTAGAGAGGCTTCTACATAACAAATCCCTAGGAAATTAATAGGCTCTTTTTGCTAGAAGAATGACCAGAGCTCAGCCACCACTAGCTGTTGAGATGGTATATCTCAGAAGCGAGATGTGAGATGCCATGAGCTGACAAATTAAAAATTATGTGCCAAATTGGGGTAGACATCAGAGAGAAAAAGAAGCAGTGCACTCAGAGTTAGCTCGAAGATACAGAAGTTCAGAGAAAACAGTCAGGAACAGAATGAAGCAAGGCAATAATAAAGTAATAGAGGGGAGAAAAAAATGTTCCTGAGGTGTGAAAAACCTGGGAGTACAGATAGGCTCAAGACATTCTAGGCAGGATTGATGAGAAAAGGCACACACCAAGGAATATCCTAGTAAAGACAAGGAGAAACAGCTTATAAGCTCCCAAGCCAAGAAAAGTGCACTTAAAATAGAGGGAGAGAGAGAGAGAGAGAGAGAGAGAGAGAGAGAGAGAGAGAGAGAGAGAGAGAGAGAGAGAGAGAGAGAGAGAGGAGAGAGAGAGAGAGAAAGAGAGACTGCCATTGGACTTATCTATAGCACAGAAACTTACAAGATGGTGGAATACTATAAGTAGACCACTGAGAAAAAAATAAGTAAAATAATTTAAACCAAGAATAGTATACCCATCCAAGGTAATATTTATCTGTCAGATAAATGTGGATATACAAAGATGTAAAGACTATATCTCTCACAGTTCCTTCTGTGTGTATACACATCCACACACAGAGGGCATAAAGGCACAAAAGTCTGAGAGAGCATGGACATAAAATACAAGGAGATCGGGGTCATTGGTGCCATGCAGATGATCAAAAATGATGACGTGGGGATTGACAACAGATGTACATATCTCTCTGCTTCTCTTACCTTTGGTTAGGTTGATAGGATTCAGTTCTACAAAATCACTGCTTATGGAATCAGAGCCACACTAGCAAAACTATTAGCTTACAAATCTGAGTCATATATTTTAAATAGCCACATAGTATCGAAAGGTGAAAACCTTACAAAAAGAAAATTTTGACAGTTTTACTATGCCACATTATAATTTTTTTAGGCTTATAGGTTCAAACTCTGTTCATTCTTAACATACCACATTAACATGAAATAAAGTATTAACTGATTTGTATTCTAATGTACTTCTGGCAGAAGAAACTATATTTCAAGTAGCCAAAAAGAAAAAAATTGTTAAGTATAGAAACTGGAGATTATCAAGATGCAAAGATTTCCAGTAATGTTAATACAACCATGTTAAACATATGGTACATTTTAAATTTCTCACTTAATACTACTTAATGTCTATATTGAGAAGTTCCTGTAGAAATGGCTGTAAAAATTTGGGAAATAAAGATACTTAAGTTTCCAAAGAAAGAAATACATTTCTAATAGACTACATAGGTACATTAATAAGCTTCTCATTTTTAAGAGAAGAAAAAAATGGCAATATTTTGAAGAATGAAAGAGAACTAAGAATAATAAAATTTAAAAGGATTCTCATTCTTAATAGAATACCTCATCAGAATTTGTAATTTTCCTAACCACAAAGTCATAAACAGATGCTAGGAAGATATGTTTTCCTCAGTAGTCATTGATTTCCAAATTCAAAATGTGATCCGTTAAATTTCCTCAATAACACCTGTTTCTTAGAGACTGAACAGAATTTTAAATTGCAATTGTAATTAATTTTGCTATTATGTATTAATTTAAGCTAAAATGTATTAGTTTTTATTGTTAAATGTCAGAAAAAAAAATTCCCTGGCATTTCTGTTATCTTTAAAGTAATAGAGGGGAGAAACAAAGTATTGTAATACTTTGAGCTAGGCACCTTTGTTATTTCCATTAACTTTTTCAAAAAAACTTTCATAAAGAGAACACTGCAGAACAATTTGGCACTGGCTCGCCCTCCCCAAAAACAATAATTTATGTATCAACAAGAGACTTTCTTCTCTTCTTTTTCACCATTGACTCATTACGACAAACATCATAGGAGGATTTTTTCTTCACATAAAAATAAAGTGAAATTGTGAGAAAATGTTAAAAGTTGATTCTTTCAAAATGATACCATGTTGATTCTGAGAGGAAACATTTTCTTAAGATCTTTTTAGATAATATGTTTATTTCTTTCCTTATTAAAATTTACAAATAAGTATATAATATGTAAAAACTTGTAGGGGAAAAGAGAAACAAAATTGTAACCACTCAGAGATGCTCTTAATCAATGTTTGCCTTTAAAAATTTAGCCATTTGACAGATGGAAAGTATCTTACAATACCTAACTAACCCAATATTTCTCACAAAAACCTTAAGAGAGAGAGAACATTGTCTTCCACACATTAAAAAGAATACTAATAAAAGACATACAAAATAGAAAATAAGTAAAAGTCTCTATTCAGAGATGACATGATGCTATATATAGAAAATCCCTCAAAAATCTACACACGCACAGAGAGAGAGAGAGAGAGAAAGAGAGAGAGAGAGAGAGAGAGAGAGAAAATAAACATACTAAAGCTAATAAAATAATTTAGCAAAGTTGTAGGGTAAAAGATAAACACAAAAACATCAGTTATGTTTCTATACACCAGCAAAGGAGAATCCATAAAATAATTTAAAACAAAATTATTTACAATAGCATCTAAGAGAATAAAATACGTAGGAATAAATTCAACCAAGGAGGTAAAAAAAACAAAACAAACAAACAAAAAAAACTCTATTTCGAAAACTACAGAGCATTGCTGGAAGAAATTAAATAATCCCTAAGTAAATGGAAAAGACATCCCATGCGCATGGATTAGAGGCTTAATATTGTTATAACAACAAAGAAAGCTACACATTCATTATAATCTCTATCAAAACTCCAATGACCATTTTATGGAAATGGCAAAGATGTTTCTCAGATTCACATGGAATTGCATGAGGCGTTAACTATCCAAAACAATCCTGAGAAATAAGAAAAAAAGTGGAAATTTAGTCAACTCAAGCTGCCCTAACAAAACACCATTGATTGGGTGGCTTAATAAATTTACTTCATGGTTCTGGAGGTTGGAAGTCTGAGATCAGGGTGCCAATATGGTTTGGTTCTGATGATGGCATCTTTGCAGAGGGCTGTCTTCTCTCTGTGTCCTCACAGGAGAAGGAGGAAGGGAGGGAGGGATTGAGGGAGGGAGAGAGAGAGAGAGAGAGAGAGAGAGAGAGAGAGAGAGAGAGAGAAAGCTTTCTGGTATTTCTTCTTACGAGGACACTAATTCCACCATGAGGTTTCTACCTTCATGAATTCATCTCAATCTATTAATAATTACATCCCTAAAGCTCTATCTCAAAACACCATCATGTAGGGAGATTAGGGCTTTAACATAAATTTTGGGAGATACAATTCATTCCATAGCATTAGATGATTCACACTTTTCAATTTCAGATCTTACTACAATGCTACAATAATGAAAACAGTGTGGTACTGAAGTAAGGACAAATATACAGACCAGTGGAATATAATTGAATCTAGAAATAAACCCATGCATATATGGCCAATAGATTTTTAACAACGGTGACAAGAGTGTTCAATGGGGCTAAATAAGAGTATTTTGAACAGATGGTGCTGGGACAATGGATATCTGCTTGAAAAAAGAGTGAAGTTGGACCTGTACTCAGACAATATACTACAAAAATTGATTCCAAATGGATCAATATGTGAGATAAAACATAAGGAGAAGAAACATAAGGATAAATCTCCATGATCTTGGTTTTGCCAATGAATTCTTAGATGTGAAACCAAAAGCATAAGTAACAAAAGACAAAACAGAATATTGGACTTCATCAAAAAATAAAACTTTTATTTATCAAATGACATTATCAAGAGGTGAAAAGACAACCCACAGAAGGGGAGAAGTTTTGCAAATCATACGTCAAATATGGGGATAATATTTAGAATATATAAAGAATTACCAAACCTCAACAACAAAAACATATATAACTCAATTCAAAAATGGTCACAGGATTTGAATGGATATTTCTCCAGAGAAATATATAAATGGTCTATAAGTACAATAAAAGATGCTTCTTTTTTTTATTTTTTTTATTTAAGGAGGGCATCGCTCAGAGTGGCCTATGCAGGGATTGAACCAGCAACCTTGGTGTTATACACACCATGCTCTAACCAACTGAGCTAACCGGTCATCCCCAAAAAGATGCTTACTGTCTTTATTTATTAGGGGAATACAAAGCAAAACCACAATGAGATACCACTTCATACCCACTGAAATAACTATACAAACAAGTGTTGTCAAGCAAATGGGGAAATTGGAACGTTCATGCATTCCTGGTGGAAACATAAAATGGTCCAGCCATTATGAAAAAACAGTTTGGCAATTCCTCAAACAGTTAAACATAGAATTACTACTATATGATCTATTAATTCTACTTCTAGGTATACACTCAAAAGAATTTAAAAGAGGTACTCCACAAACATATGTCCACATATGTTCATAGCCATACCATTCATAGCAACCAAAAGGTGAAAACAATCCAAATATCCATCAATGGGTAAATAGTAAAACAAATTGTAGTATATACATACAATGAAATATTATTCAGTCATATAAACTCATGAAGTACTGATACATGCTACAATATGGATGAATCTGGAAAGCATTATGCCTGAGTAAAAGGAGGCAGACACAAAAGGTCACATATTATATGATTCTATTTATATGAAATATCCAGACTAGGTAGAGACAGAAAGCAGACTGCGAGTTACTAGGAGTTGGGGTAAGACGTCCTGGAGGTTAATTGTTTAAAGGGTGCAGGACTTTCTTTTGGGTAATGAAAATGTTTTTGCAACTAGATAGAGGTGACGGTAGCACAACATTGTGAATGTGCTAAATGCCACTTAATTGTTCACTTTTAATGTTTAATTTTATACGTTATATGAATTTCACCTCAATTGAAAAATAAAAGGTGAAAGAGAAGACACTGTGCTTTGAGAGGTAATGTTTTTTATCCAAAAGTACGAAAGAGGTAAGGGAGGAATTTGAGTTCCATACTCAAGCAGTTTGACAGAGATTCTGTGGTATTTTTCTTTTTGCTGTACTGCCTCCTTCCGTGTCTCTGTTTTTTGTTGAAAGTAATGTTTTTTATATATCCATAGAATATTGGTGTTTTTATATAAACACCTGTTTGTATTATTGACCCATTTTTAATCAGATTGTTTTCCTTTTCTTTTTGATATCTAAGACTATAAACTAAAGTAAAAATCATTTATGTGTTAAATATTGTGCCAATATATTTATATATATATGTATACATATGTGTATATATATGTATATACATATATATACACACACATGTGTATATATATATATATATATATTACTTTAGTTCATCATGGTTTGATATAAGGATGTTTGCTCTGAAATCTATAATCATTGCCTTTAGCATTTTGCCTTTTTACAAGACAAAGAAAAAGACACTGTTATCAAGGGACTCAAGACAGGATTCTCTGCTGAAAGACTGAATTCTTTCAGCCCCTAGATACTTATTCCATCAACTTCTAAAGCTCAAGACTAAAACTTTAAGAGATTTTTGAAAAATAAATTTAAAATCCTAGTTGTTAAAAAGCAAATAAGAGTTACTTTAGAAAAATTGACCTCAACTAACTTAGAAAGTCTTGACATTTTCTTTCAGGGGAACTTGCATTTACAGTGCCCAGTCAATTACCAAGATTTGAAATCAAGTCTCAGTTCCTACAGGAAGTAACCAGTAAACAATTTAAACTGAATCCATTTATTTCCTTCCTTATACTCCATTTCAGGTAGTTTAAAGTTCCCAAACTCAAGGTTGGTTCCAGGGCAACTTGAATTTTCAATCCAAGACCATTTCTTTGGAAATCTTAGATATTTATTTGGATCAAGGTACAGAGAAAAGAGAAAGTGTATATCATTAAGTTATGGGAAAGAAAACTGAGGAAGGATAGTCAGGAACTATAAAGTATATGGACCAGGATCACAGGGCTGGAAAAGAAAAGTTTGGAATCCATCTGCAATAAGTAGCTCTAATCGCTACTTAAGGATTATGGAGACAATCCAGAGATACTCACAGAATGAGAGAAGAAAAGAAGGAAAGATCAAACACTATGGAGTATTAGCATTTTAGGGCAGGAATGTGACACCATAAGTGCTATATTAATCCATGAAAAATACAGGGGAAGAAATAGAGAATTTTGCCACAGGCATAAGGAAATAAAGTAAATCTCAGAGACAAATAGTTCATGCTGTCACAGAGGGATCAAGTAAGACATGAAATAAAAATAATACATTGAATTTGACATTTATAGATTAATTAAGGCCCTAGAGAACATATTTTTAGGCAGAAACTTGATAGAAAGTAGAGATGGGTAAGATTCTGAAGGGAAGGAGGTAGGAGTGTCCTACAGAGGGAAGACATTTGCTGAAAGATTATAAAGATGAGACACCTGATTGTGTGTATATTCTGATGTAAAAATAGCAATGAAGTTGTGGCTGAAGAAGATACTTGATAAAGAAGAGATAACTGATAAAGGTAGTATTAAATATGAGAGTATAAAACTTAGAAGATAGGAAGAATTTAGCCATTGAGATAAGAGAGCAATAACTACTTTTTATCTTGAGTGAAAAAAAAAAAGTGTATGAGAATAAGTCTGAGAGATTGCCTCTCCGACATATGTGTTTAATCCATCTATTTTCTATTCATCTTCCTAAATTAAGCAGCCTCAATCTCTCTTCTAGACTCTGGCAATGCAACCATAATTGATCCATAGGATTCATTCTCCACAGGGAAGCCAGCATGATTTGTTAATATGCAAATTGGATTATGTTACTTCTGGTTTAACACTAGGGCAGCTTCCCATTACATTTAAAATCATATCAGATATCTACCGGTACCTTCAGTTCTCTGTGAGAACAGACCTATATTTCCATCACACATCATCATTGCTCCCTCTACTTAGCATGATCCAGTCAACTTGGTTTTCCCTCAGTTTCTTGAACACAACTACTTTTTTTTCTGTAGGTAAGGCCTTTGCTGATGCTGTTCCCTGTACCTGAAATAATCTTCTTGACAATTCACACATAGCTGGCTTTTTGTCATTTTTCAAGTCTTAACACAAGAATCACTCCTACAGAGAGAATTTCAGTGACAAATCAGTATAGGCTTCCCTCCTCTCAAAGCACCTTTCCTAATATTTATGACAAAAGCTTTGCTTATTTATTATTTGTTTTCTCAACCAAACAATAAACTGTTGTGAAGAAAATATCATAGTATACACAGACAGTACACTCAAACAGTATTTATTGTATAAATAGTAAATAGGAGAGATACACAGATAATAGATGATAGATAGATAGACAGACAGACAGACAGATAGATAGACCAAAAGAAGTAGAATTGATGTGTCAATAGCTAAGATACTGAATTTCTCTGTGAATTAAAAGTTAAATTCCATTACTTTTGCTAGAGACTCTTAAAAAGATGTGTGAGTTCTGTTATTGGCCAAACTAATTGTATCCTAAAGGCTTTTCAGAGGAAACTAAGATCTGAAGGATAAATAAGATTTAGCTACATGAAGTTGATGGGAGAGGGTATTTACAAACATAGAAAAACGTTGACCAGAGAGACTGAAAAGTGTTCAAAAATCTGTTGGTCCCACGCACAGTAGTGTTTACTTCTTGGTGGGAGAGTTGCTCTGTTATTTTATTTTTATTGTTACTGTTGTTGTATTTGTTTGATTTCCTTTAGGATTCTGAGTCAGACACAAGAAGAAACAATATGAAAGGGGCAGCATGTCTTTGTACTTTGTTTTACTAAAACAAAAATAAATAAACTATTGTACAGAAGAACTAAGTTTACATCAACAATTTGCTACCTATCCCATTACTCCCCAAAAACAACCACTTGAAAAAACAAAAACCAAAAAAATTGTTTTTAGACTTTCTGATCATCATCCATTACTTTAATATGATTTGACCCCTGTTTCTTGATCTACTAACATGAAAAGTTATCTCTTGACTTCTTCAAGCAAAATTACAACACTCTTCTAATTTCTCTACTGACATGTTCACCCAAAAATGACACATTTAAATCTTCATTACTTGTCTCATTAAACACAGGAAGAATCTTTTGAACCCAACTTTATAAAAGCAGACATTAATCTGCATCATTCCTGCCTCCTTTTGTAAATCCATCTCTAGCCACTGTGATTGTGTCTTTACACAGCGATAATAACATTTACATTCTGTCCAGTAATCATAATAAAGGTTTCCTTACCTTGTCAATAGCTTGGCCTTAAAAATTGAAAATTAATGTAATGGAGATGTATTTTATAAGTAACTCACTAGCTGTTGTACCTTTTCAATAATCTCATGCTCCCCCGCCTACTCCCACTGGGACGGAGAGAAGGGCAAATTTCACCTAAAGAAGAGGAAGAAATGACAGTTGGGAAGATACCATCAAGAAAGAAAATAAAATACAAATTCCTTCCAGGTTATGAGAAAAAGACAGTGAGCATGAGAAATATTCAGGTAATCCACAGGATCTGAGTTATTACCCCTTACACTCTCCCTTCACCCACACTTCTCCAGGTATCAAACTTCCAGGTTCAGAAGTGTATAAAAACAAACAGGTTTAATAGCGACATTTTTTTTTCTTCCTAAAATGTACATTGGCAACCATGTTCTTTTTTGTTTCCATGTGCATACTTCATGAATATTTCTCATTTCCAAAACACAGCTGAGACAATTTCAAGCCCCTTAGAGAAGTACTATTTTCCACATGATACTGCACATGCCATTTGTAGACATGGCAAATAATGTACCTGAGCAGGAAGTCTAAAGGGAGGCCCAGAGAGCTCTGCCCTCCTTCTTCTTAGACTCAGGTAGGGAAGATAGTATTTTTGTTCATTAAATGTATACTAGGAACTCACGTAGTATAAGATGATAGAGAGATGAACAAAAGAGCATTATCAGAGTGATAGATGGAAAGAAATGAAGACATAGAAATCATTGCTGATATATTTAACAAGTTAAATTGAAAGATTTGTACTGTAACTTTTGTTTCCTATATAAAGTAAATGTAGTTTCTTGGTAAGTGTCCATTGATAGCTAATTTTATTTTTAAAAATCAGTGGTCAGATAATACATAAAGCATAAAGCATCAATAAACACACAAAAAATCAATTTTGCAGGCCACATTATTTGAATGAAATGAATTAAAGCTAGAAGTTGATGATAAACCTTTATGTTTTTAATGCTTAATGATAAGGGGAAATATACTCTCCTAAACCACTCCCTGGTCTACAAAGAAATCAAAATTGACATTTACAAAGATTATTTTAAAAAAATAATTTTTAAAACACTAGTCATCATTATCCACTGGATATAGCCAAAGAAAATTATAGTTTTAAATATTTTAATTAATAGAGAAGAACAAAAAATAAATCAATCAAACATTAACTTAAACTAGATAAAAACAATGAAACAAATACAAATAAAAGCAGAAATAATTAGGAGCTAAAATCAGAAATCAATAAATTAAAATTTATTTTGTCAATAATTAAATTCAAGACCAGGTTCTATAAAATTACAGAATATACCAATATTTTGCCAATCCAATTAACAAAATAGAGAGAAAACCAAAAAAATTATATTCAGAATGTATAAATTACTATATAAATAAACATGGTAAATATTTTCAAAAGTATGAGAATACTATACATAACTATGCAAAAACTTTGAAAAATCTCTGTGAAATGGATAAGCATGAGAGAAAATACAAAAACAATCCAAATTGACTCAAGAAATGATAGAAAATTATTGTAGAGCAATGAACATGTAAAATTTTAGAAAACATTTTTAAAGATTTACCTTCAAAAATGACATCTGGCCCTGAATTATTTCTATAATCTAAAAGGATAGTAATAAGTAATTGTTTTGCTATTAATATTGTTCCAAGGCATAGAAAACCCATGTTTTCAAAACTAGCTCAAATTCAACTCAAAAGCTTGACAAAGTTAATGAACACACAGATTAACTATGACACAATCTCAAGTATATTAGGTTGAACTCTATGACATTTCTGATACATATTTTTTACTTACAGTTATGGCAAATTAGTAAGATTCGACCTGGTTAAACACAAATTCAAAAATCCTATTTAGAGCACTCCACTCAGCCTCTGCCTTTGCTAAGTGGCCTTGAGTACCTGGCCGTGGAAATGCTGGGAGGTGTCAGGTAAAGATGGTGATCACTGGGCCTCAGGTAACCATGGAGAAATAGCTTTGGAGCACCATTCTTTTTAATGCATACAAAAAGGAAGAATTTACCACCAACAATGTCTATAACTCCAGAGGAGACTTCAGAACAATTGGAAGATTCAGAGCTTAAAAGATAAAATTATATATGAATAGTTAATTGGGGTGAAATTGTAGATGGCAGCTGGGCCAAGGGAAAATATTACTGTAGCTGAGTTTGAAGTCTTGAAGAAATACCTGGATAGTGGTGGAGATATCCTTATGAGGCTAGGAAAGTGTGGGAAATACAAATTTGACATCAATATTAACTTTCTCCTAGAAGAATATGGAATCATGGTTAATAATGATGCTGTTGTAGGAAACATGTATTATAAATATTTCTATCACAAAGAAGCTCTAGTTTCCAATGGAGTCTTCAATAGGCAAATTAGCTGAGCTGCAGAGAAAGCTGTGCCTGGAATCATTGATGAGGAGAGCAGTAGAAACAACATCCAGGCTCTTACCTTTGACTATCCTTTTGGTGTCACATCCAGTGTCATGAAACCAGCAGTGGCTGTTCTGTCCACAGGCTCTGTCTGTTTCCCACTTAACAGACCCATTCAGGTGTTCTATCACTCGAAGAACCAAGGTGGCAGTTCTTGGCTTATGTCACATGTTCAGTGACTGACATTGAGATAAAGAAGAAATGAGCAAAATCACGGATGTTGCTTTCGAGTGGCTTATAGCAGAAAACATCCACCTAAACCAGATTGATTCTAGATTGTTTGGACAACTAGAGATGTCCAAACACGATACTGCCTGAAACAGCCACCTGTCAGAATGGCTTCAGGTGTGTCTTCAGGAGGGGAATGAGAACCTATGGGACTTTACCACCCTCTTTGACCTCTCTGTTTACCTTCCTCCCCAAGGTCATCAAGGCTCATGAATAGCTAAACATGAAACATGAACCACTCCAGCTCATCCAGCCTCAGCCAGTGGTTTTCCCTCCCTGTTTCAGGGAATTGCCATCTCCTCCACTGGAGCTGTTTGACTTAAATAAGACATTGTCCTCTGATAAGGCACGGCTTGCTTAGATTACCAATAAGTATACTGAAGACCTGGAATTTTATGTCAGGAAGTGTGGTAACATTCTTGGAGTAACCAGTAAACTACCAAAGGTCCAACAAGATGACGAACATATCCTCGAGCACATCTTCTTCCAAGTGATGGAATTCAAGAAATTGAACCAAGAACATGATGTTGATATAAGTGAAAGTGCATTTCAGAAGTATTTTCTTTCTCCTGATTTTTTTTGTAAACTTTTTAAATTGTTCCTCAATTCCTTTATCAAAATTGTCTGTACACTCTTTCTTCTTTGAGCTTTGGAATGTTTGTGTATCTTTTGTAGTGCCCAGATAGGCATAACATCTCTAACTTAGAAGGTCCTTATGTAAGACATGTTCCTTTTTTTAATTAAATCCAATTGAATCTGTACTTTTATAATTTATGAAATATGCTTTCATTGAAATCTTTTCTTTCAACTCTTCCGCCCCACATATATATATATATATATATATATATATATATATATATATATATATATATATATATATATATATCCTTATTAAATTTCAGCAAATAAATCCAGGAGCATATTCAAAGAATAATACCTGGTACTCCTTTGTTAATAGAAATACATTCAAATATTTAAATAAACATTAAGTATATCCTGAATATTAAAGAATTTAATTTTGCTTTGACAACCAATCTTTTTCTTTTTAGAGGTACATTTAACACATTAGTTTACTAAAGTGATAGAAATGTCTTGCTTTAATTCTATCATATTGTACATGATCTTTCAAATTATAGTCTGTATTTTTTCACTTTGTTTCATTCTTCACTTTTTTTCATTTTGGTATTCCTTATGAAAATTTTATAGTGTTAACTTTTTATTTTAATGCCTAACATTATAACTATAACATCATATAAAGCACAATCCTTTAATTATTGAGAGTATTTATTGAATTCTTACTGTTAGCAATGATGAGATTAAAACATTTCAACTTCCAACTTTGCATAATTTTTACTGTCCTACCCATTTTTTTCATTAATCTCTATGAATATTTAAATATTCTTATATTTCTATACCATATTTTAAATTTAAATTATATCTTTTAAACCCCAGCCATAAAAGCTAAAATCAGCATATTTGCATATCTCCCACAACTTATTCCTCTTTTTTACTCCTAAGTATAAATACATATATACATAATATATTTATGATGCATGTATTATATATAAACACATCGATATTGTCAAGCTGTGTAACACATAGTCTAGTCCAAAGCCGAATTTATCAGATTTATTTTAGTTTTAATAATTAAATAGGTTCATTGTGTACCATTAGTCCTTTGGTCATAGTTTTTGTTTCATTTTAAGTCATCTCCTATTTAGTTATATTTCATTCCCTCACAGTTTTATCAAGAAAAAAAATAAAATGTTATTCAACATTTGTGTTACTTCTTACATTACAAAAGCAAAAACCAGATTATATCTTCACATATTACACTAAAATGAATTTTAGGCTATTATACTAGAGATAAATATAAAAACAAAAAGTTTTAAATCTTAAAAATATATATATTTATTGGACCTGTGGTTCCATAGATTTTATAAAATCGATAACAATATCACAATGGTAAAACTTGAAAGATATTATTATATAAAATTAAAAATAGTTTCCCTGTCAAAACCCCTTAAACAATTTCAAAATAATACAGACAATTAAAATATTTACAAAAATATAGCATATTTAAACTAATATTCTTACAAATAATTAATTCTTATGGAAATTATTGTTGAGGTTTTCATTTAAAAGGTCATTTGCCCAAGGTATTAAAGACTTTACACAGGCAAAGAAATATAATTCAGGCATTACAGATGAAAGGAAAAGTTTGAAAAAAGAAAACTATAGCTGGAGTATTTAGAATAATTTGGAAGGAGATAAAAGATTGCCATTAAAAATGTGATGATTTAGAAGTAAATATGAATATATTAATCAACTGATTAAAGGATCATTAGAATAAGGGACCTGATCCTGCCTAACTTTCACAAATTACCTAGTTATCTAATATTTTTATTTTCCCATACTCAAGTTTGATTATTGCTTTGTAAACCTGTCTGAATTCCAAAACCATGCTTACACAGTTTCTTATCGATCATTTTCTTGGAGCCATCTAAAATACTGAATAATATTCTCATTTACTAAACATCTAAACCCAAATTAAATACATGTTAGGAGATTCTCCCTGCAATAGTCTTTCTTGTATAGGTACTGGAAGAGAGCAATATCCAAATAATTATTTTGATGAGATAAATAATAATGATATTGATTTTCATCCATTCTATTAAGAAAGAGCAAGGCCCTTTTTGGCTCAGAATCCACTGCCCAACCAAAGACACAGGCAATTTTAGACCCACCCAAGTGAAAGAAAAGTGGGAAAAGAAACAGAGCTTGAAATGTTACATTACACAGATGCTGATTGCACGGAAGCGCCCAGGGTCAACAGAACCTACTGGCCTGCAACAACTGAAGACAGAGTGGTTTAATTTGTGGAAAACCATTACTTTGTCCACATTGCAAAGGCAAAAGCTACTGCCAACATTAGGAAAATTCTGCAGGCCACAGCCCTAGCTACTGTTCAGAATACAGGCTATCACCTAATCAATGTGTATGACTCCAGGTCACCCATCCATCTTCCTAACCAGGCAAGCAGTCACACTATGAAAAGTAACATCTTAAAAATAAACATGGGTGACATATTTTACCTGTAGGCAGAAGTTGGCACCAAATATCTAACTTTACACCTCTAACATCTCCATCTAACATCTACAAAGGGCTTTCTCCCCACTCTGACTTCCCATGTTATAATAATAGAATATTACCTCAAAAATGCAAAAATTTTTAAAGCTTTTCTCATTCTGGGAAGCAATCACTCTTATTTTCTCACAATGAATTTAACATTCATAATAAAGAATATTTAATTATAGCAGCAGTAACCCATTTGGAATAGAAGTTTGATATCTGCTGTTATTTTTATAACAAGCTAGAGCTTTTTGAAGATTTTTTTTTTCCAGAAGATTCAAGCAATTCATTAAATGAGTTTGAATCTTCAATTAGGAACAAGGCACTTATAGAGGCTTGGGGAAAAAGGTACTTATATAGTGGCTTCAGTTTTACTTTGCCAGATAATGACTTAAACTACAACATGTCAGAGAGGCTAATGAGCTTCTAGAGCTTTCACCAAAACTTCATGAGCTTAAATCACATCTCACTGTCTCTCTAACCCATATCTGAACACTCCACTGGATGTGTAAAGAAGTGCTTAAAGACAAAGATATTGTTTTGAGGCTTTAAAATCCTTATAATACAGACACATATCATACAAATTTTGATAATCATCCATGGATATCAAAGATAAGCTGTCATGGAATACATAGATCCCATAGAAACAGGCTCCAATTATCAATTTTACCACTAATATATCTAGCTTAGGAAAATATATTAACCCAATTCTGTGTATAGCAGTTTATTTTTTCCTCCTCCCACAACTGGAAGTTTCTCATGAAAAGCAAAGTAATCATTTTCTACAGCACTTTGTAAAAAATATCTAAAGTGATTTTTAGCAATCTCAAGTGATGCTTTTTCTTCACTCATTTTTTTCAACAAGATCAACAATATGTTAATTACATTAACTTCCAAAACAGTTTTGTAGCAAAGTAAACAAAAGAAAATAAACCAGAAGACAGCAAAACCAATCAAATACGCACATAAAAAAATGGCAAGAGAGATCACTAAGTTATCACTGTTACACATTTTCAGTATCAAATTTTACGTTTTAACTATCACTCTGATCAATCAGCTGAAAAAGCACTAACACTGAGATACTATATTTTAGTTATTGTGAAATGTGGGTTTTTATTTCCAATGCTCTTACACTTCAAAATTAGAAATCAAAGAGAATGAAGCGTACTTTTAAAAAGTGCTCTGCTTTAAGAAAAACAAAGTAACTCAAAAGTCAATCATCCTCAGGAAAGGGTACTATCTGCACCCACCTTCTAGGAATTAAAACAATTTTGTATAGCAGAATAAGATACTTCTAAAATGTCAATAGACAGCAGGTAGAGATCCCCAAAGACAGTTTTAGAGGACATAGCTTGGAATATCTAGAATCTCCGATAAGAGCATCAGATCCCAGGGTGAACCCTTTCATTGGGGAGAACTTACTTAACAAATAAGAATGTTAAAATAGTATGTGCTTAGCCAGGGGTAGCAACATAATTTGCTGGCCTCCATGCATATAACAATGTGAGGGCCCTTGTTCAAACATCAGGGGGAAGGAACAAAAAGCTTTTTTCCCTTTTTTCTACCATGTCTCTCTCTCTCTTTCATCTTGTCTAGGTTTTTTAATTTGCCATTTGATATTGCACTGTCTCCACCATGAGAATACACACAGGTAAGTGCAGCCCTTCACAGGAGCACAGGACTTTGGTGGTGAGTTACCACCACCACCAATCTGTGACCAATCACCACCCTCTTCTCCAGCCTCCTCCATGGGTGGAGCGTGTCGGCAGGGGCAGTAAGCAGGTGGCTGAGAACCTGTCTTAGGGTCAGGGGCAAATAATGGGAAGCTGGGCCCTGCATAAACTGAGAGTCCAAGTCTCCAGCACCATGTTCCATTGTCCCCTGAGACTTCATGTACAAAGCACAACTCCAAAAGTAAAATTATCAAAAATTTTGATTCATTAATCACAGACATGAAACCCTAAGCCCTTTCTGAGTGTGTGGCCCTATGTGACTTCCCAGCTTCTAGTCCCAAGGAATCAGCCCTACGTCCAGACTTAGACCAGAGTTTCCCAACCTCAGGACTATTGGCATTTGGAGGCAGATAATTCTCCTTTTGGGGGGTGGTGGCGTAGGGTGGAGGGGTGTCCTGTGTACTGCAGGATACTTAGTTGCTGCATTCCTGGTGTCTGCCCACCAGGCACTTACCCAGTCTGGCAATCGATAATGTCTCCAAACATTGTCAAATAGCCCCTGGGGAACACAATTTTCCCCAGTTGAGAACCAAAGCCTTAGATTAATATCTACAAAAACTAAAGATACCCATACACTTCTAACATTTCCCTAGTGATACTCAGAGAAGGTAGAGATTCCAAGACCTCCATTTACCTTATGATAATGATTTAGCAGTTACCAGGTAAAGAAATAGAAGCATCAAAAGATGAGTTTTATGACAGTTTTTGGGTGCTCAGGGCTAACTCCGTACCAGGCCATCTCCGGCCTGGGACAAAGAGCTGGTCACTCAGCTTTGAAGGAGTGCTTAGGAGGGAGATATGCTCAAAGGACACACTGAATGTTTTCTAAACAGAAGGCACGGAGTCCAGTTACTACTTACGTATTTCTTATTTCCTCTGAGACAAAGACATCAAGCAGTTTTCCCCGAAGATATAAGATCTGTTCAGAATTCTCGTTTGGATTGTGAAGGCCTTGTAGAGTTAGAAGCAGTAAAGAAAGATCAGGTGGCTTTAGGAGGTTTTTAACACCACTGGTGTCATTGTCTGGGACACACAGAGTCAGAAAGAAAATGTTTTCCCTTATCAACTTCTGTGGTTGACATACTAATTTTTAGTAGGTTATATCCTTATATGTTTATTTTCCTTGCATCTTCCTCATTTAAGTACCAAAATTCCAGTACATTATTTGGCTTAATATGATGGATCAGCAGCTTCTTTATCATTTTGACTCTTTCTCCAACACCTTCCTAATTCCCCCTCCTTTTCTCCCTGCCTTCCTCTATGCCCTCTGTGCCCCTACCAGAGACCCTCTTTACTTCTCAGCTTCAGCTACTCTTCCTCCTTCAGGGTCAAATCAGGATCTGTTCCTTGATGAAGGGCTGGGTATTCAGGGACAAGTACAATAAGGTCTGCTAAGCTCTCATTCCAGAATTACATCCTGTTTCTCTGTACAAGCGCATGGGGCTGCCCAGGATGTACTCAGTCCGGCATATTTTGCACTGCTTTGTCTTTCTTCATGATGTGCCCATGCCGACTGCTTACCAATACACCTGTTAAACTTCCCTTATTTGTCCTGCTCTCGATCAAATGTAGCTTCCCTTATGAACCTTGTCTCAGCATTGCATTCCACACTAATACAGGCTTTCTCAATTACATGAATATGCCTTGGTTGCACAGCATATGGGACATACTGCCTGGCACATAGGAGTCAGTCAGTGACCATCTATGAGGGGGGGAAAAATCTCACATTTTAAGTTACTGTTATATGTTGCAATGTTATTATTTCTGTTATTCTTTCCAACTATATTATAACTCTTAAGAGCAGAAGCTATCCTCCCATGGCTAAATTAAGCCTGAATAAATGAATGCATAATTACCACTTTAATTCTATTTCTTAGTTTGTTCCCTTCTCAAACTGAAGCAGTCATTACCAGAGAGGTTTTACTCTCTATTCTTATAATCTGGATTGGTCCCCAAGTTCAGCTTTTCCCAAGCTCTCCAGTCAAAGAAGAAACTGAGAACATTGACATTTTCTCTCTGCTTCTTGCCAAATGATCGACAACCTAACCAGCTCTTGGATTTTGTATTATTGGCTAAATAATTATCCCACTGGGGGCTATTTTTTCTGTTTTATAGTCCAAATAGTACAGAGTGGGCACAAAATAATGTAATTATTATTGTAACAAGAGGAGTACAGTCCATTATACTTTTAAAACAAAATTAATAAGCATAAGAGAAGTACTTGTGTCTAGCTAGAAGGAAACTGAGAATATTTTGTTACAGGTATTCAGGTAAATCCGAATTGCATAAATGATCTTACAACAGCATGAATAAATTGGATATCATTTGTGGTCTGATGGAATCAATTGTCTCTTTACACTGAGAAAAGAACAGCAGTATAAGATTAATAAACTGAACTTGTAAAAAATAAAATAATGAGTGAACACACAAAACATAATGAACAGTTGTGGTATAAGACTAGCAAAATAATTTATGAGGGAGCAGTCAACCTATGTGGTGCTAATTAAAACCTATATTTTTTGGAGATCTGCAAATCAAATAATAATTTACCTATGTATCAAGGGAAATATTCAACAGATATAATCAACTTGGCCAGAAGGAGGAGGACGTTACAGCAGTTAATATAGACCAGTTTTAATTATGAGTATATTTTGATTCCTAGAACACTTGTTGACCTACCTTTCATCACTGCAGAAGAATTATAAGATATGTAAGACATACAATGATAAAATACATAAAATACATGTTGTGATTCTGCCTTTTACAGTTTTGTCTGACTGTTCCAGGGATTGATATTAGACTATCATCCAGTCTCTTAGAATTAAGACTAAATGTTCAAAAAAGTTTAAGTAAAATGATTTTATGGAATGAGATCTACTAAGTATGACCCTAAAAACTAAGGGGAAAGAATTTGTTATTCTAGTTTATTTTTCTTTTAACAGGAAGAACTCATTTCGAATAGAATCTGGGTTTTAAAAAAAATTTGAACATATAATTAAATACTCTTAAGTAGTATGCATATATCAATTAAGAAAAATTAGAGGAAAGGGGAAATGATGCAGCGAAAGTGACCAGATAGCAGGAATTTTTATGTGTCAATGAATGGCAGGAAGATGGGCTGGAGGAAGAGCGGTCATGACATATTCCATCCAGAACAGATGGCCCAGGGAGAGTCCACCTGCACCAGCAGCTTCAGAGGAAGCTGCTACCCTAGTAGATTGTGAAGGTAGTGTGTTTTATGCTTCCAAGCTCATAGTCACTCAGCAAGAGACAATTGCCATCAATTTATTCCAATTAGTGTCACATTTTTTTAGCACGACTGAATTCTGCTCAACACAGAGATCCACAATTTGTAAATAAACTGTTTCAAGATTCTATGGGGGTAACATGCAGTGTGAGGACAAGGAAAGTGTTGGAAACTCCTTGAACAAGTAGATTGGGTTTGCAAAAGTTAAGTATCATACAGAAGTATCAGAGAAGAGAGCACATTTTCAATCCTAAAATAGATTTTCTCCTTCTTTCTCTGTCTTCCATGTTCAAGAAAGAATGCACTTAAAGGTGCTTGTCAAAGTTTAGACTTTAATGAATGCAGGGCAGCCAGGCTTGAAAATGACTTTCTGGATGTGTTCGTGGAAGCTTAGTGTGTTGTTCTAATCATATGAGTGGCAGCCAGAAATTTTGGGTTTATCTTCTCCTTTGACAAGAACTCACCAATATGCATGACCTTTTTGCCATCCGGCTTTCATTTCTACCTGTAAAAATAATACAATAGACATTATTAGCATAAAAATTACCATTATGCATAATGAATGCATCAGAAAACATCCAAGTAACTAGAAAAAAATTACTTTTTGGACGGCAAATGTTTCTATCATATCTTGGGAACAAATTACAAATGCAAAGATGTGACCTCTTATGTGATGCGTAGTCTTTCCTCCTTCAGCCAGCCATGGGAACTGCACTCAGAGTGACTCAGGTAAGTGGCATTAATTCACTCACCCAAACATGATCTTTGACAAAAGCCAGACTTAATTTTATTTCAACACTGGAAAAAATTGGACAAGTGCTTAATATGATTGATAGAAAATTCATTCTCCCCCTCTCTGTTTTTCAGTAATCAGCAATTTCCATATTATATAAAATCAGAATCAGCCATTGCTAAGGTGAATAAATATTTACCTATTTCTTAAAATTGCATATTCAGAAAAAATGTTCTTTATATAATTTTCTTCTCTGTAGTTCACTAAAATAGTTCCGTATTCTTAAACATTGGTGTATTACTATCATCGATCATTAACTTAATGCCCATATTATTCTATTGCTGTTATTACGTTCTTTTAAAATAAACAGCTTATTTTAGATTAATATAGAAAACCTATTATTGATTTGTTTTTATTAAAGTAAGTTAAAACATAATGTCCTGTAGAGAAAATAAATGAGAGGGAGAGAGAGAGATACAAAAAGCACTTCTACGTCATCATGTGGAATAAGATAGTTTGCCTTTTAGAACTTCCAAAAAGTGTATCCTACCAAAGTTAACTCAGATGTTCTAAAAAGGGAATCTCTGATTGCCTGCACCTTGAGGGACGTGAATGATCCCCAGTCAGGCTAGGTTCCCAGTGTCCCACTCGCAACCTTTCAATAACTTCTCTCTTAGAGAGAATAACTCTGAAAAAAAGCATGTTCTATAAATACCATTGATACCAGATTATACAGGCTATACTAGGACAAATGAAACCTGTTGCCAAGTATTATTACCACTTCATCACCTAAAACAACTGACAAAGAAGACTCAGGCATTGCCAGATTTTGGTTCCTGAGTGGTGAAAAATATACACAATCACCATCACAATCACAGGAAGCCAGGCTCATAAACAATTAGAGTTCAAATGGAAAACTTTGCTTAAAATATTAATAAGTACTCTAATTTCATGTATGAATATTTGACAAATGAAATAATATTTTAGATTACAAATAAATACAGGTATAAAATAAATGTATACTCACTTTCTATAATTATGGCCCTAGCGGTCAGTAGATATAAATCCTCCTTTCTTTATGTGAGTGTTTCCAGGTTACAAGAGTTAGGGTCTAATGCTCAGAGTTGGGGTTAACAGTAGGCTCCGTGCTGTCTGCCTCTCTTGGATGATGTCTCACCCAAAATGAGTCAGAGAGAGCAACTGATGGAGGCAGAGACTGTGGATCAGACTGCATCACAAATGCAGACAGCTTTTATTTCAAACATCAGACTGTGTGTGTGTGTGTGTATATACATATATATATATGATATATATATATATGATATATATATATGATATATATATATATCATATATATATATATATATATATATATATATATATATATATATATATATATATATATATTTTAAGCTAAGATGCAAACAGAGTCCGAAATGGAGCAGTCAGGTAGTCAGGTACCTTAGGTACCTCATTGGTACCATAGGTACCATAAACTCATTGACTCATTCAGAGCATACACTATTTTTCTGTTTGTGAATGCTAAAGCCTCAATGAGTCCAAATTCTCTTAAAATAAAAAAGGAGTTTGAGATAGGCTAGATACAGTTAATTCTGAAACTGGAGGCTACTGTCAATTTATATTCTTTAATTTCTCTGTTTATTCATAAATTTCACATAATCGTTATGTTTACTACGGGGACAGGGGGCTCTGTATACATTTAGTCAACCTCTCAGAAGTGAATATCTGAGTTACTTTCTCAAATTAGTAGCTGTTCGGCCATTGAACTGCTACACCTATGCAGGAGCACCTGTACTAGATCTGACACTTAGGTTCACAAACTTGTTGCAACGATGTTGCTAACCTTTTTTGACGTCAGAGGGATTATTCATTATGAATTTATACCAAGTGGACAAACAGTTAACCAAGTTTACTATTTGGAAGTGCTGAAAAGGCTGCGTGAAAAAGTTAGAAAACCTGAACTTGTCATCAACAATTAATGGCTCTTGTATCACAAAAATGGCTCTGTCTGTGAGGGAGTTTTTAGCCAGTAAACAAATAACTGTATTGGAACACCCTCCCTGCTCACCTGATCTGGCCCCCAATGACTTCTTCCTTTACCTGAAGATAAAGCAAACATTGAAAGGAAGACATTTTTATGACATTCAGGACATTAAGGGTAATACGATGCCAGTTCTGATGGCCAGTTCAGAAAAAAAGTTCTAAAATTGCTTTGAAGGGTGGACTAGGTGTTGGCATCGGTACATAGCTTCCCAATGGGCATATTTAGAAAGTGGCTGTAGTGATATTCAGCAATGAGTTATGTAGTGCTTTTTCTAGGATGAATTCGTGAATTTAAGTGTCAGACCTCGGTATATCAAGATTTCCCAAGTTATAAATGGTTAAGCTGTTGTTTAAGCATCAATTTATTTAATCTATGTAAATGGTAGTTGTGTAAGAGTTAATAGTCTCAATCGGTTACCCATGACCATTATATTAATTTAATGAAGCTATCTGTACTCTTGAAACCAAGGGTAAGTGGTTCTATCCTTTGGTGACCTGAATAAAGAAGCTTAAGAACACTTTGATTCTATGATTGACAATTTGGTATTACCTGAGGATGCAGAGGGAATCTATAGACACTGCCGCTATTGTGAGATCAGACTTGAGATATGTGCAGAAAATGGAGGCTCTAATTTGAACAAACTACATTTTTTAAATTGTTGGATCTATTCATTCAATAGATTCATTCATTCAATAGCATGTAGATCCAAACACCCTAAAGCCATTCAGTTTTTAGTTTATATGCTAGAACCCACAGGAATTACTCACAGAGTCTACGTACTTCCACATCCTTCTGTTCTTGAGTTGTTTCCCCAGCATTGTTCAAGTTAAACCTTGAGAATTGTAGACTTACAGACTCCTAAATGGTAGAAGAAGAAATTCAAAATAAATTCCCCATCCAAGATTAAGATTTTATTTGGCTATGGATGGGATGTGAGCTGTCTTAAGATCCTTCACAATAAAAGAGAGTTACACAGAATTCTACTGTGTAAGGAGATATCCAGAAAAATCACATTTTCTCATCTCAATGACAGTGCATTAAAGAGTTACTGATTAATAAAATAATTATCAAGTCATCAACTTCTGTCACATCGTAGTGGTGTGTAAGAAACCAGGAAAAAATAGGGGAGGGCTGGTTGGTGCAGTACTCATAACACCAAGATCATCTCTTCGAGTCCCACATGGGCCAGTGAGCTGCGCCCTCCACAATTAGACTGAAAAACAACAACTTGACTTGGAGCTAATGGGTCCTGGAAAAACACGCTGCTCCCCAATATTCCCCAATAAAAAGAAGAAGAAGAAGAAGAGGAAGAGGAAGAGGAAGAGGAAGAGGAAGAGGAAGAAGAAGAAGAAGAAGAAGAAGAAGAAGAAGAAGAAGAAGAAGAAGAAGAAGAAGAAGAAGAAGAAGAAGAAATTAGGAAATATACATGTTGGCTCGTTTCACTTTGAATAACTGCCATAAAATAGATCAGTACACTGTACACCAAATTCAGGACAATTAAACCATTTACTAGAGAACAAGTGTGTTTACTATTAGACTTGAGTAAGTGTTATTATCTTTTACTGATGAAAATTAAATACTTGGGAAAGGTAAGTTTCAAGCAATTATTTGATAAGAATAGAATATACTAAATTTCCTTAAAGAATGTCAGGCACATACAAGTAAGCACCAACTCTAAAAATATCAGCTAGCACCAATTATAAATGATAAACATTACTGTAAGTTAAAATTTTTTCAAGATTAAATATTCATTTCAGAAGTCACCATGTTAATGATTCAAGATCACCATGTTAATACAAGGACACCACAAGCAAACAAAGAAAGTCTTAGGACAACATCATGACTGATTTTGTGGATAAGAGTTTATCTGAGGGTCATCCTAAAATTTATAAATACTAGTAATTTTTAGGATGTATATTAGTTGTTTTTATTTTTTTTTAAGTGTAACTGATAATTGTCTTACATCTGTGTTGATCAGCTGTGCTCTAAATGTATTGGGACAGTGATAACAGTCCAAGTAGCTGCTATGATTTCTTGTACACACATGTGGTTCATTAAAGGTACATGCAAGGGCTCTTTGGATTTCTCAGGAGGTAGGATATATATTTTTAGGGAAACATTGCCAAGAGTGTTTCAGCAGTAAACTATGTGCACAATAGAGTTATTTGTAACAAGGAAGGAGATAAAGCAATGGAGGAGGTTGTAAAAAACTGACCTCAAGTGAGGACACGGATTACAAAAAGAAGAAAAAATAGAAGAAAAAAAGTAGGTAGGAGAAGGATCAGGACTTTTGAACTTTCTCCAAGGAACCAAGGAAAATGAAAATGTTGCTGCTGGAAAGTAATGAATTTACCAATAGTGAAGAACAAACTAATAAACCAAGAGCTGATTCTTTGCAGAGAAATTTCATGCAAGGTAAGTCATTAGATACCTATTCAAAAAATAAAAATAAATGCTGAAAACCAATATATATAGGTTAAAATGTGGACAAATCCAAAGACAGGGAATTAAAATGATTATGGGGTTACTTTCTTTTTATGTATACAAAAAAAAAAATCTGAGTAAAATAGTTCTCTTTTTTACTTTTTCTGTGAAAATGTAAGAATGCTCATTCCCTTAATAAAATTCTCAATGGACTATTATCTCCAAATGTACATCAAGCGATTGTACATATTAAGTCTTTCAAATGCCTGTGGAAAGAAAGAAGGAAATCTCTTTTTTTGTTTTACTTGTGAAATTCCTGGATTTGAAACCCATCTTCAACTAGCTTTACTAATGTTATTTAACCTCTCTGTGCCTCCATTTTATAATTTCAAAAATGAGGATTCTAATAGTATTTCCTTCATAAGTCTATCATGAGTACTAATAAATTATTAATTACAAAGCATTTAGAACAGCGCCTTGTGCATAGTGCTATTTAAGTTTTGGTTAAATAAAAAAATATCTAACAACTACAATTGTTTAAAACCACAGATAAATCTTATTTACAAATACTAATGTAAATATTAGAAACATTAGCAAAACTGTTTCATCAAAGCAGTAAATTAAAATACACAATGAAAAGAGATCATATACCGAGAATACCATGATAATAGTCTAGAAATACAATTTACTAAATTTAAGTACTAAATCATATAACCATGTCCATGGATGTTGGAAAAGCAGTTAATAAAAGTTTCATGTTTATTTCAGATGAAAACTTCTAATAAAATATGAAGAACAGATATAATTAAAATATATATATTATAAATGATATATAATATATGCCACATCATATATCATATGTTATATATATATATATATATATATATATATATATATATATATATATATATATATAAATCTAGTATCACTTTTAAGGATCAAACAATAAGATTAGGAAAAAAAGACATTGTCTTATATAGTATTACTCTAGAGATGCTAGTTGATGGACTTAGAATTGAGGAAAAACAATAAATATGTAAAACTTTAATATAGACATACATAATTATGATTATTTGAAAATGATATAATTGTATAAAAAATACCCAATAGAATCCCTTAGAGAAATATTACCAAAAACAGCAAACAGTCCACAAACATAAAAGAGAAAAAAAAACATGTAATTGTCTTAATTTTTTAAGCTATTGATGGAAGGATAGCTAGAATGGGCAGTATGGGTAACTGTAGTAAAGTGATCCTACTGATGTCTCTTCTGTTTATTTCCAAAGCCACATTCTGCTGGTGACCTTTTCTAAAACTCCTGACCAGTGCAAATAGGAAGCAAAAAATAATGGAGCAGGAAATCTAATCTCTCATTCCAACTTTACAAACTAGTTACTTGACCATAGTGAAGTTAAAAATTGAACTTCTCCAGGATTCGATATCCTCATCTGAATATAAGGAAGTAAAGGCCTGATGCTATCAGTTCTCACATTTCATTTCATATAGACACAGGAGAGAGATTTCAAAATTTAGCAAATCTTTCGGGACAACAGTAGATATCTATTGTGAGAATAATCTTCATAATGTCTTCATTGAGTGGAGAAGATGTGAGGATGAAACAAGTTTAATAAAATTTTGATAGCTGTTGAAGTTAGGTGATAGCTAAATGGAAGTTCACTATACTCTTTTCATCATTTTTGTTTATGTTTGAAATGTTTTATCAAATCTTATAAGTGCTCTTATCACAAGATAATAATAATAATAATAACAGTAATAATGAAAGAGGTTGGTGATGATTTCACAGACTTATCTCAAAACTCATCTGCTTGTATACATTAAATATGTATAGCTTTTTGTATGTCTATCAAACCTCAAAAATGGTTTAACATTTTTATTTTATATAAAAAATGTTAATTAAAATTATGTCAAAAAATGTTTCACTCTATGATTACCACTTATATAGTGGAAGTAGATTTAAACACTTTGAAAAGAAACAAGTGACAATAGAAAATACTGTATTTGGTTCTTTTTCCCTAAAAAATACTACTACAAGCAACCAGTACTTTTAAAGACATTCTAAAAACGACTCGGGAGAAATAGAAATTTTTTACAGCAGAACTCACTTTGAACTAAGAAAAACTAATCTATGTAGAATTAATCCTTTAAAAAAATCAAATTGTTTGACATTTTGAAGTGCCCAGAGCAAATTGAAGTAATAATATATTCCTTATGTTTCCTTTATGTTAATAACCATAGTTTTACGAAAAGTGAGACCATAAAAGTTATTTTGGTTCAGTCATAATCAAGACAAAATCTAACATTGTGAATTTCATGCCTGCAAATAGAGTTTTTGTTACCCTGAATTATTTTCCAATTGTAGAACTGAGTCTGAAACTATAAGATAAATTTTGAATGGGCATTGAATTTTCATGTTTTTTTTTTTTTAAAAGACTATGTATACAAGAAAAAGATAGAATTTTTTTCTTTTTCTCTCCTACATTTTTAGGTATTTTTTTACATAAAGTATGTCAAAAGCTTTCTTCAATCTCATATTCAAAAGAAATAAGAATTTATTGAGTATCTGCTATATTTTCCAAATTATGTAAGGATCTATGGAAACTAAAAAGAATAAGAAATGGTTTCTCTCTCTGAGAAACTTATGATTCATTGGAGGGAACAACACAACTACAGCTGAAACAATTTGAGAAAAGTTCTGTGCTAGAACATGTGTCACTTATGGTAAAGACAATACGGATTTAGAGAAGAGAAATGATGAGAGAATGGTAAAAAGGGTCATATGGAGGTTATGAGACTTGAGGTAGGCATGGAACTATAGAAGGATTTCAGAAGGTAAGAGGGAAAGGAGTGAGGGGCATGATATTAAGATACAAGGCAATGAGTCTGATTTTTATAGCGTACTATGGAAATTTGTGGTATCTGGAGTCTAGAATGTTTTAATGTGAAATGAAATTTTATACCAAGATGCAGTTCATACTACATGTTAGTCTTTATAATTTAGAAGAAGATATGGGCAAAATTAGAAATTAGCACGGGTCTCAGTGTATTGCAGGAGCTTCAGGAAACTTCTGTAAGCTCTTGAGCAGTGAAGTAATATGAGAAAAGATAATTCTTTTGTGCGTTTTTTTTTTTTTTTAAGATTTTATTGGGGAAGGGGAACAAGACTTTATTGGGGAACAGTGTGTACTTCCAGGACTTTTTTCCAAGTCAAGTTGTTGTCCCTTCAGCTTGTGGAGGGTGCCGTTCAGCTTTAAGTTGTTGTCCTTTCAGTCTTAGTTGTGGAGGGCGCAGCTCAGCTCCAGGTCCAATTGCCATTGTTAGTTGCAGGGGGCACAGCCCACCACCCCTTGCGGGAGTTGAACCGGCAACCTTGTGGTTGAGAGGACGCGCTCCAACCAACTGAGCCATGCAGGAGGCCACTCAGTTCAAGGTGCCATGTTCAATCTTAGTTGCAGGGGGTGGAGCCCACCATCCCTTGCGGGACTTCAGGAGTCCAAATGGCAACCTTGTAGTTGAAAGCCCACTGGCTCATGTGGGAATCCAACTGGCAGCCTTCGGAGTTAGGAGCATGGAGCTCCAACCGCCTGAGCCACCGGGCCGGCCCAAGGAAAGATAATTCTTAGATCATTTGGTTGTTCTCCACCAAATGGACTTAAAGAAGGAAAATCTTAGGGTCAGAAAGATCTACCAGGAATCTCTTGTAATATTCCATATATTAGAGGATATAGCGGTTTTGAAATGTGCCCACAAATTCTTTAATACCCTTCTCACCCAGAGGTGGAGCCTAATTCTCCTCTCTGTGACTCAGCTAGCCTTAATGACTCTCTGAATGTAATCTAACCAATAGAATAAAGTAAAAGTGATAGCATGTCACTTCTGAGACTACATCATAAAAAGATATTGTGGATTCCTCCTTGCTAGCTGGTTGTTGGCTGGAAACCCTAATTCCTTTCCACATGAGCCCCTCCACAGGGCTGCTCTGTGACATGACAGTTAAAACCACTCAGAGAGAAACCTCTACAAAACAGCCACATGAGTGAGCCTTTTTGAAGCATACTCTCCAGCCCGAGTCAAGCCTGCAGATGACTACAGCTCTCACCAATATCCTGAATACAGCCTCCTGGATGACTCTGAACCAGAACCAACTAGCTAAACCACTCCCAGGTTCCTAAATCTTGAAATTGAGTGAGATAATAAATGTTCTTTTAAACAACTAAGTTTTGGGGTAATTTGTTATACCATAATAGAAACTGGTAACAGAATAAGGGTCCAAAAGAGCTAACAACAAATTTGTTGGTTTTCTATTGTTCTTTTATTTATTTTCTAATTTCTCTCTCTTGTATTATTATTTATGTATGTATGTATTTATTTATTCTTAGGGAAAAAGAGAAATGTGTGTACTATATGACAGGTTTTCTGTTTTGAGTAAAAAAAAATCTCAAATGACTGCTGTAATAGTGTAACTGGGCTCAGCCAGTGTTCTCAGGGCACTGCCACTCTCTCTGGGCACAGCCAGACTTCCTGGGCTCAGCCAGGGCTCTCAAAGCACTGCCACTCTCTCTGGGCCTCTCAGGGTACCGTGCTGGAACAACAGTGACTCAGTCAAGGCGCTTACATATTCTCAATGGCAGCTGGTCAAGCCACAAAAGCAAATATCCGCCAGTTCCACTACATATAAATTCCAAGCAAACAGTCAAACGGTCCATTAAATTAGGGATGGAAGGCAATTCTCCATAGTCCATAGTAATTTGCCAGGGCTGTCCTGGGGGAGAGAGACGACCTTGACCTCATCCTCATCTCCCACGGAGGACTCAGCAAGCCTTTCCTCCTGGGACAAGTCCGGCATTCGGGCTGCCTCAGCAAGAACTTCCCAGACCACAGGGCCGCAAAGACCTTCGCTTTCTCTGTCTTATGCTGGAACCGTCCACGTCTTCTCACCCCTCCACGGGGGTCTAGCTCTCCGGCAGCTGCTCCTCCTGGTCTTCCTGAGACTGAGTGTTCATACACACAAACTGCTCCACTGCCCTTCGGAAAGCTTTGGCCGGCCCTGTACCCTGCTCGCTGAGCCATGTGTCATGCAGGGAGTCACACAGGGTCTCAGCTCCCACTCCCCACATAAGAACGCATGATATGGTAAGGCCAAAAAGGAACACCCACGGAGCCATAGGTAGGGGAGTCATACCACTATATTCTCGCTGGCGGCTGGGTTGGAGACACAGGAAACAGGAGTCACACTGTTTGCAACCCTCACTGCTCTGTTTGCAGGCTCAGCCTCCATCTTCTTGCTAGCCCCCATTTTTTTCTACTAGCGTAGCCACAGCAGTTATATTAGTGGCCAATGGCTCACTGGTTACAGCTGACGGCCAACTAGCCACAGCTGATGGCCAGCCAATCACAGTTGATGGCCATTTACTACCTGAGCCAGCACCCCTCCACATGAGGCCAAGAGCCTGGAAACTGCTCTCTGGGGCTCTGTCCCCACAGTCACTGTTTGGAATCTGGTCATAGTTTTGACATTTCAAGACACAAAGAGATCAGGTCCTGAGAAAACAACATCAATATAAGTTGCAAGAAAACAACAACAACAACATCAACAGAAACGAACTCCAGCTACAATGGAAGAAACACTACAAAGAAAATATGTAAACTTGTCCTTGATCTGAGGTGCTAGTCCAAAATTCCAGTACATGGGAAATCAATTAATAATCAATGTGAACTTGGCAAAGTTATGACTAAAACAAACATCTGATCTAAGTGGTGATAGAAACTAAACTTGAAAATCAAGTCATGCTTCACGTGATTCCTTTCTGTTTATTAGCTAAAGTCTCTCTGCCTTAGGCAGTGTTGAATAAATACTTATAATTATGTGTGCAAGTTTCTTAGTTGACATACCCTCCAGTATACAACTCATTTGTATTGATTATCTTTTATGTTGGTTGCTTCTTGATGATATAGCATATGCCTTCATCCTATTAGTAAGTAGTCTCAAAAACTAATAATAGGTAAATTTATCCCTAGAATTAGCACCATGCACTGAGTAGTACATTTCTTATTCTGCCCCTATTAAAAGAAAAGTATGCTTTTGTATATCTTTTGTGTGTGTGTGTGTATTCTAAAAAATAGATTCTATGGAATTGGGAAATATAGTCAATGGACAGAGTTTGATTGTAAGATCTAGTCTTTCTGCCTTATTATCTACAATAACATAAAAATTCTACCTTAAGGAAATGCAAGAATGGTGATATTACTGATAGAAATAAAATAGTTGGTATTATAGCCAATCTTAAAGGGAAGAAAAAGTTAGGCTAAATTTGTGCTCCCCAAAGGATGTTTCTCTGTATAGTAGTTCAGCAAATTAATAGGAGTTGTTCATAAATAATTTCTGTATTTAAAATATTTGGGTAGAAAAACCTGGTAAACACATTTGGTATGTCATAGACTTGATGATCTCAATGTTAATTTTCATTGTTTGAAATCTATGATAAATTCAGTTTGACTCATGTAGATGGAAATAGCAAAAGAAGAGTACCTATTGAATCATGAATCTCTAATAATAGTTTAAACAATGCCACAATGCTGTGAAAAGTTGTAATTATTTTTACTGCACTGATTTAAAATGAGTAAAAAAATCCAAGACACTTCATGAAAATCAATCCATATGTCTCTCCCTACATTCCCCTAAAAAAATTGAATTCCAAAATGAAAACAGCAAAAAGGCATTATCTTATTATTAATCCAATAATGTGCAAACAGCTTCTCCTGTCTAGACAAATACAACCGTTTTTCCCTGAAAATAACACCTAGCTGGACAATCAGCTCTAATGCGTCTTTTGGAGCAAAAACTAAATGAGACCCTGCATTATGTATATTATATTATATTATATTATATTATATCATATCATATCATATCATATCATATCATATCATATCATATCATATTATATATTATTACATTACATTACATTACATTACATTACATTACATTACATTACATTACATTGTATTACATTATATTATACCCAGTCTTATATTATAGTAAAATAAGACTGGGTCTTATGTTAATTTTTGCTCCAAAAGATGCATTAGAGCTGATAATCCTGCTCTGTCTTATTTTCGGGGAAACATGGGCATTGTCTGGATTCTGATTTTTTAACGATTCAATAAGTAGGTATAAGTTAGAGGGTTAATAGATTCAGTAGGTGAATGTGAATCTTGTCATAATACTCATTTATCAATATCCCAAAGATACAATAAGAATGACAATTTTTATATCTTTCATGGTAAATAATCCTACTAATTATCAAAGCAATATGCATCATTGCATGCAATGAACTAAAAAAGGAAAAGATGAGATGTTTGCAATTATAGCAAATGATTTTAAAAAGCTTCAGGATGAGAAGTATGATCCCTGGTGATGTATATAATTGAATAATGTGTGTATAAAATTTTCTACTCATTAAATGTCCAACCATCTGCATTCTATTTAAAGTAAATTCAAAATAGTATTCAAAAAGCACTCTAGAAGATCTGAAAGTGGGGTTGAAGTTATACTTTCTATCATTGGTGCAGGCCATGTAAGAGTAAAGAATGAGTTTCATTTAAAACTTTACTCTGATCTGTGCTCGCTTCGGCAGCACATATACTAAAACTTTACTCTGATCCCATGATGTTCTTATACGTTTTAGTCATTGTAGAAATAGACATTTGAAAATTCACAGTATGGTATTTCCTTTGTGAATTTGAAAATTCTCTTACAAACACCAAAAATTTCTCTTTCTCAAAAAATTATGACAAGGGAAAGCTCTTAAAACTATTTGTAGAACAAAGATTTAGTAAGCTCCATGCCAATACAGAACTTTTTACACTGTTTGTAAGCTCATTTCAATAATAGGTAGGGTTTTCAGCTAAAATATGTACTACCCAGATAAATTGAATTTCAGATCAAGAAAAAAAATATTGTTTTGAGTATAAGTATGTGCCAAATATTTCGTAGAACATAATTACAAAAAAAATTTTGTTGCTTATCAAAAATTTGAATTTAATGTGTTCTCATGTATTTTTATTTGATAAATATGGTAACACTAACAACAAGCAATTGCCTTTATAAATTAATTGAAAAATAGGAAGTGTAATTAGGAATAATATTAGATTAAGCAAAGAGATGATTAATAGACTACCAGAAAATTACTTTCCTTGAATTTTAATAGACAATAAAATAGACTCCCTCAAAAAGTAAAAATTTATATGATTGTGAAGTAAACCTTAAAATTTGTTGTGCAATTTCCATTTAGATAATTATAAACTCATTTTCTATGAGGTGCGTTTCAAATAGGCAGCTCTGTTACTTTTTTATAACAACCTTATTCAGTATAATTTATATACCATAAAATTCAACATATTACGGTATACAATTTAGAGGGTTTTAGTATATTTACAGAATTGTGCAATCATCACTGCAATAAATTTTAGAACATTTTCATCACCCCAAAAAGAAAAGGTATGCCCATAAGCAGTCACTGCCCATTCTCTGTACCTGCTCCAAAACCTTAGACAATCAACAATCTTCCTTCTGCCTCTATAGATTGCCCATTTATATTTCATATAAATGGAATCATATAATATATGGCCCTCTGTGACTGGTTTCTTTCATTAGCATAATATTTTAAGGGTTATTCATGTAGAATGTACCATATTTTTTTCTATTATTAAATAATATTCCCTTGTATGAATATACCATTTTATTCATTTTATTAATCCATTGATCAGTTCATGGATATTAGGTTACCACTGTTTAGCTATTGTTAATAATGCTGCTGTAAAAATTTTTGCACATGTGTTTGTGTACACCAATGTTTTTATTTCTCTTCGGTGGACACCTAAGAATGGAACTGCTGGGTCATATAATAACTCTATGACAGTTCTTTTGAGGAACTGCCAAGTCGTTTTCCAAAGTGGCTATATGATTTTACATTCCCAACAGTAATATACAACTGTTCCAGTTATTCCACATCCTCTCCAACATTTTTCTATTATATTATCTGTCTTTTGGTTTATAACCATCCTAGTGAGTATGAAGTGGTATCTTATTGAGATTTTGATTTAATGATTTTGATAATTAGTGATGCTGAATATCTTTTCATGTGCTTACTAGCCATTTGGATATTTTTGTTTGAAAAATATCTATTCAAATTTTTTGTCCATTTATTAATTGAGCCATTTTATCTTTCTTATTATTGAGCTATGTGTGTAAGGAAACAGATTTTCTTTTAGAGCCTCCAGAAAGAACACATATCTGCCCACCTATTTTAGATCTTTGTATGAAGACAGAGGCTTGGTCCTGCAACTTCATGAATTTACTTATTAGTTTTGTTGTTGTTGTTGTTGAGTCTTTAGAGTTTTATACATAAATTATGTCATCTGAAAAGAGATAGTTTTCTTCTTTTTCTTTCCTGAGTTGGATGCCTTTTATTTCCTTTTCTTGTGTAATTACTTTGGCTAGGATCATATGTACTATGTTAAATAGAAGTAGAGAGAGTAGCATCCTTGCTTCATATCAGATCTTAGAGGAAAAGCTTTAATTTTTGCCCCTGAATATGATGTTAGCTTTTGGTTTTTCATATATAGCTGTACCAGCTGTCAAAATAATTCTGTGAAAGAAATAGCTAAGAAATTAGAATGATACACCAGAAAATATCTAATACAGAAGTAATGGAGAAATGGAGGAAAAAAGACACAAAAATAGAGGAAACAAATAGCAAAATGGCAAATAAAAATAATACTTTATCAGTGATTACATTTAAATGAACTAAACACTCCAATCATAAGACAGAATTTGGTACATTTCACACACAAAAAAATAATCCACCTACCTGTTGCTTACAAGAGATACACTTTAGATTAAAATACAAAATAGATTAAAAGAAAAGGAAAAGGATATACTATGCAAACAATGCCAAGAAGACAGCTATATAAGGTCTATGCCTAGATTCTTTTTTTTTTTTTTTTGGTAAGGTGATGTTTAGTAATTCCAGCACCATTTATTTATTTATTTATTTTTGAAAAGACTGTCTTTGCTCCATTGCATTTATTGCCTTTGCTTCTTTGCCTGAGACTAGTTCACTATATTTATGTGGGTCTATCCCTAGACTCAATTCTGTTCCATTTGTCTATTTGCTTATTCTTATACCAATGCCATACTGTCTTCATTTTTGTAGCTTTACAGTAAGTTATAAAATCAGGTAATGTCAGTCTTTTTATTCTTCTCCTTTAAATTTTTTCTTTTAAATTTTCTTTTAAATTTTTTCTCTTAAATTTTATTCTTCTCCTTTGATACTGTGTGGGCTATTCTGAGTCTTTTGACTCTCCACATAAACTTTAGAATCAGTTTGTCAATGTCCACAAAATAATTTTCTGGGATTTTGATTTGTAATCTTCAGATTAAGTTGGGAACAACTGACATCTTGACAATATTGTGTCTTCCTATCCATGAACATGGAATATCTGTTCATTTATTTATTTTTCTTTGAATATGTTAATCAGATTTCTGTAGTTTTCCTCATAAAGTTCTTGTAAATGCTTTGTTAAATGTTTACCTATTTCATTTTTTGTGTGCTAATATAAATTTTATTGTGTTTTTCAGTACATTCCTTATAGGAATAAAAATAACTTTTTAATATTAACCTTGTATCCTGCAGCCTTGCTATGGTTTCTTATTACTTTCAGGACTTATTTTGTCAATTATTTTAAATTTTCTACATAAATGAACATGTCATCTGCAAATAAAGACAGTTTTGTTTCTTCCTTCCCAATATGTATACAATTTTTTTCCTTTTCATTTTTATTACATTATTTGCAACTTCAATTATGATGTTAAAATGGACTGGTTAGAGGAACATTCTTGTCTTATAATGGATTTTAGTGGGAAAATGTGAGTTTCTCACCGTTAGGTACAATGTTAGCTGTTTTCTGGAGATATTCTTTATCAAGTTGAGGAAATTTCCTATTTTTCCTAATTGACTGTGAGTTTTGTCATGAATTGGTGCTGGATTTTGTCAAATGCTTTTTCTGCATCTTTTTCAGCCTGCTGATCTTGTGGATCACATTAATTGATTTTTGAATGTTGAACCAAACTTGCATGACTGGGATAAATCCCACCTGATGCCAGTATATAATTCTTTCTGTGCATTGTTGGATATAATTTACTAATAATTTGTTAAGGTTTTTTTTTTGTATTTATGTTAATGAGATATGATGGTTTGTAGATTTATTTTTGTAATGTTTTTTTCTGGTTTTGGTATTAGGAAATGTTGGCCTCATAGAATGAGTTCGGATAATCTCTGCTTCTATTGTCCTAAAGCGATTGTAGAGAATTGGTATAATTTCTTCCTTAAAGGTTTGATAGAACATTTCACTGGTGAGTGAATTCATTTGGGCCTGGTGTTTTCTGTTTTAGAAGATTATTAATTATTGATTTATTTTTTTAATTCTTTTAAAAGATATAGGCCTATTCAGATTGTCTATTTCTTCTTGTGTGAGTTTTGGTATATTGTGTCTTTAAGGAATTGGTCCATTTCTTCTAAGTTATCAAATTTGTGAGCATGGAGTTATTCGTAGTATTCCTTTACTTTTTTATGCTTCTAATGTCCATAGGATCTGTAATGATGACCCCTCTTTCACTTCTGATATTAATGATTATATCTCTTAGTTAGCTCGACTAGAGGCTTATCAATGTTATTGATCTCTTCAAAGAGCCAGCTTTGTATTTTTTTTTTTGGATAATTTCTATTGATTTCCTGTTTTCAATTTCATTGATTTCTGCTCTATTTTTTAATATAAATTAAGATATAATTGACATAACATTATATTAGTTCAGGTATACAACGTAATTATTCAATGTATGTGTATATTGTAAGTGATCACCATAATTAGTCTCTTTAACATCTATCACTGCATAGTTACAATTTTTTTCTTGTGATGAAAACTTAAAATGTACTCTCTTGAGAACTTTCTAATATACAATACAGTATTATTAACTATAGTCACTCTGCTATACATTATATCTCTAGGAGTTATAAATTTTTTTTTCTTTTATTTATTTATTTATTTATTTATTTATTTATTTTTATTTTATTTTATTTTTTATTTATTTATTAGTTTCAGGTGTACAAGACAAGGTAATACGTAGACGTTCATCATTTACATCCCTCACACTGTGAACCCACCTCCCCCCATCCACTATCCCTCCGACCTCACACTGAACCATCACATTATATATATAAAATTATAGTTGGCATTCATTAATGTTTAGCTTCTGGTGTACAATGCCATGATCAGGTATCCACAGTATCCCTGAGGTGGTCTCCCAAATAGGACGCATGTCCATCGGATACCCAACAAAATCTTTACAACATTATTGAATACCTTCCCCAAATTAATTTTCAAAAAACCCCTGAGGCCATCTTGTGGTTACCAGCTGCTTCCAAATCCCTTCACCTTTCCCCTTATCCCCAACCCCCCCCCCACACCCATCTAACAACTCTCGGTTTTTCCTTTGTGTCCCCAAAACTGTTTCTGATTAGTTTATTCACATAGTCTTTTCTTTAGATTCCATATATAAGTGAGATCATATGGTACTTGTCTTTCTCTTTCTGACTTATTTCACTTAACATAATGTTCTCTAGATCCATCCATGTTGCTGCAAATGATAAGATTTCTTTCTTCTTTATGGCTGCGTAATACTCCATTGTATAAATGTACCACAGCTTCTTAATCCAGTCATCTACCGATGGGCATTTCGGTTGTTTCCATATCTTGGCTATTGTGTAAAGTGCTGCAATAAACATAGGAGTGCATACAGATTTTTGAATTGGAGTTTTGGATTTCTCCGGGTAGATGCCTAGGAGTGGAATTACTGGATCATAGGGTAGTTCCATTTTCAGATTCCTGAGATACCTCCATACTGTTTTCCATAGTGGCTGCACTAATCTGCAATCCCACCAACAGTGCACTAGCGTTCCCTTTTCTCCACATCCACGCCAGCATTTGTTGTTTGTTGATTTATTGATGATAGCCATTTTGACTGGAGTGAGGTGGTATCTCATTGTGGTTTTTATTTGCATTTCTCTGATGGTTAGTGAGGTTGAGCATTTCTTCATATGTCTTCTTGCCTTCTGTATGTCCTTTTTAGAAAAATGTCTCCTCAAGTCCTCTGCCCATTTTTTAATTGGGTTGTTTGTTTTTTTGGAGTTGAGTTGAGTAAGTTTTTTATAGATTTGTGATATTAATCCCTTATCAGATATATCATTGGCAAATATCTTTTCCCATACAGTAGGATCCCTTTTTGTTTTATTGATGGTTTCCTTTGCTGTGAAAAAACTTTTTAGTTTGATGTAATCCCACATGTTTATTTTTTCTCTTACTTCCCTCGCACAAGGGGATATGTCAGTGAAAATCTTACTCTGGGTAATGTCCATGAAGTTTCTTCCTATATTTTCTTCTAGATATTTTATGGTTTCAGATCTTACATTTAAGTCTTTAAGCCATTTTGAATTTGTTTTTGTATATGGTGTAAGGAGGTGGTCCAGCTTCATTTTCTTGCATGTGTCTGTCCAGGTTTCCCAACACCACTTATTGAACAGACTGTCTTTACCCCATCGTACATTCTTGCTTCCATTGTCATAGATTAGATGGGCATATAGGCATGGATTTACGTCTGGACTCTCTATTCTGTTCCATTGATCTATGTGTCTATTTTTATGCCAGTACCATGCTGTTTTGATTACTGTAGCCTTGTAGTATAATTTGAAATCAGGTATCATTATACCTCCCACTTTGTTCTTATTTTTCAAGATTGCTGAGGCTATCCGGGGTCTTTTATGGTCCCATATAAATTTTAGGATTATATGTTCTATTTCTGTGAAAAACGTCGTTGGTAGTTTGATAGGAATTGCGTTGAATATGTATATTGCCTTAGGCAGTATGGACATTTTAACTATATTAATTCTTCCTATCCATGAACATGAAATGTGTTTCCATCTATTTATGTCTTCTTTCATTTCTTTCTTCAGTGTTGTATAATTTTCTGAGTACAGATCTTTTACATCTTTGGTTAGATTTATTCCCAGATATTTTATAGTCTTTGGAGCAATTGTAAATGGAATTGTTTTTTTAATTTCTCCTTCTGCTATTTTATCATTGGTATATACAAATGCAACTGATTTCCGAATATTAATTTTATATCCTGCTACTTTACTGAATTCATCTATCAGTTCTAATAGTTTCTTGGTGGAGTCTTTAGGGTTCTCTATATATAGTATCATATCATCTGCATATAATGATAATTTTACTTCCTCCTTACCAATTTGGATGCCTTTTATTTCTTTCTCTTGTCTGATTGCTGTGGCTAGAACTTCCAGCACTATGTTGAATAGAAGTGGAGAAAGTGGGCAACCTTGTCTTGTTCCTGATCTTAGGGGGAATGGTTTTAGCTTTTCCCCATTGAGTATGATGTTAGCTGTGGGTTTGTCATATATGGCCTTTATTATGTTAAGATATGATCCCTCTATTCCCACTTTCTTAAGGGTTTTTATCATAAAAGGTTGCTGTATTTTATCAAATGCTTTTTCTGCATCTATTGATATGATCATGTGATTTTTATTTTTCATTTTGTTAATGTGGTGTATCACATTAATTGATTTGCGGATGTTGAACCACCCCTGCATACCAGGGATGAATCCCACTTGATCATGGTGTATGATCTTTTTGATGTATTGCTGAATTCTGTTCGCTAATATTTTGTTGAGAATTTTTGCATCTATGTTCATTAGAGATATCGGCCTGTAGTTTTCTTTTTTTGTGGTGTCTTTGTCTGCTTTTGGGATCAGGGTGATAGTGGCTTCGTAAAAAGTGTTTGGGAGTCTTCCTTCCTTCTGGATTTTTTGGAAGAGCTTGAGGAGAATAGGTGATAATTCTTTTTTGAATGTTTTGAAAAATTCACCTGTAAAGCCATCTGGTCCAGGGCTTTTGTTTGTTGGGAGATTATTGATTACTGATTCAATTTCCCTGGTGGTAATCAGACTGTTCAGGCTTTCTGTTTCTTCTTGAGTTAGCCTTGGAAGGTTGTGAGCCTCTAGGAAATTGTCCATTTCTTCCAGATTGTCAAATTTGTTGGCATATAGTTGCTCATAGTAATTTCTTAAAACTTTTTGTATTTCTGTGGTGTCTGTTGTCACTTCTCCTCTTTCATTTCTGATTTTATTAATTTGGGTCCTCTCTCTCCTTTTTTTAATGAGTCTGGCTAAAGGTTTGTCAATTTTGTTTATCTTCTCAAAGAACCAGCTCTTGGATTCATTGATCTTTTGTATTGTTTTTCTGTTTTCTATTTCATTTATTTCTGCTCTGATCCTTATTATCTCCTTCCTTGTGGTCCCTTTGGGTTTATTTTGCTGTTCTTTTTCCAGATCCCTTAAGTGTGAAGATAAACTGTCAATTAGTGATGTTTCTTGTTTCTTTAGGTAGGCCTGCAGTGCTATGAACTTCCCTCTTAGGACTGCTTTCGCAGCATCCCATAGATTTTGGGTTGTTGTGTTCTCATTCTCATTTGTCTCAAGATATCTTTTGATTTCTTCTTTGATCTGCTGCTTGACCCATTCATTATTTAGCAACATGTTATTCAGCCTCCATGAATTGGTGTATCTTCCCGGTTTTTTTCCCCTGTAGTTCATTTCTAATTTCATAGCACTGTGGTCAGAGAAGACAATTGGTATGATTTCAATTTTCTTAAATTTATCAAGGCTTGTTTTGTGTCCTAACATATGATCTATCTTAGAAAATGTTCCATGTGCACTTGAGAAGAACGTGTATTCTGCAGCATTGGGGTGAAATGCTCTGAAAATATCAATTAAATCCAACTGCTCCAAAGTATCATTTAAGGCTGTTGTTTCCATATTGATTTTCTGTCTGGAGGACCTGTCCCTTGTTGTCAGAGGTGTGTTGAAGTCCCCTACTATGATAGTGTTGCTGTTGATCTCTGTCTTTATGTCCATCAGTACCTGTTTTATATATTTAGGTGCTCCTATGTTAGGTGCATAGATGTTTACTAGGGTTATGTCCTCTTGTCGGATTGATCCCTTTATTATTATATAGTGCCCATCTTTGTCTTTTAATATGTTCTTCATTTTAAAGTCTATTTTGTCAGATATAAGTATTGCAACTCCAGCTTTTTTTTTGCTTCCATTTGCATGAAATATGTTACTCCAACCCTTCACTTTCAGCCTGTGTGTGTCTTTTGATCTGAAATGAGTCTCTTGTATACAGCATATACAAGGGTCTTGCTTCCTTATCCACTCAGCCACCCTATGTCTCTTGACTGGAGCGTTTAATCCATTTACATTTAAAGTGATTATTGATAGGTACATAGTTATTGCCATTTTTAAATTTGTAGTAAATTGTTTTCATCTTTCTTCTATTTACAGAAGTCCTTTTAGTATTTCTTGCAATGCTGGCTTGGTTGTAATAAATTCTTTCAGTTTGTTCTTTTCTGGGAAGCTCTTTATCTCTCCATCAACTTTAAATGATAGCCTTGCTGGATAAAGCAATCTAGGTTGTAGGCCTTTGTGTTCCATCACTTTGAGTATCTCCTGCCACTCCCTCCTGGCCTTCAATGTTTCTGTAGAAAAGTCATTTGATAGTCTTATGGGAGTTCCCTTGTATGTCACCTTCTGCCTTTCTCTTGCTGCTTTCAAGATTCTCTCTTTGTCTTTAAGCTTTGCCATTTTAACTATAATGTGTCTTGGTGTGGGCCTGTTTGGGTTTATCCTGGTTGGAACTCTCTGCACTTCCTGGGCTTGTATGTTGGTTTCCTTCATCAGGTTAGGGAAGTTTTCGGACATTATTACCTCAAATATGTTCTCAATCCCTTGCTTCTTCTCTTCGCCTTCTGGTATTCCTATGATGCGCATGTTGTTGCGCTTGATGTTATCCCAGAGGTCTCTTAACCCATCTTCGTTGTTTTTTATTCTTTTTTCTTTCTGTTGTTCAGTTTGAGTGATCTCTGCTAACTTGTCTTCTAAGTCGCTGATTCGATCCTCTGCTTCATCTAACCTGCTGGTCATTCCTTCAAGTGAGTTCTTAATTTCGGTAATTGTGTTCTTTAGTTCTAGCTGGTTGTTCGTTAAGATTTCTACATCCTTTTTTAGTTCTAACTGGTTGTTCTTTATGATTTCTATATCCTTCTTTATGTCTTCTCTAAGCTCCTTAAACATTCTTATCACCAGTGTTCTGAACTCTGTCTCTGACATGTTGGTTACCTCTGTTTCATTTGGTTCCAGTTGTGGAGGTTTCTTCTGTTCTTTTATTTGGGACATGTTTCTTTGTCTCCCCATTCTGACTGACTCTCTGTGCTTGCTTTGATATAGTAGGAAGATCCCCTAGAGCTCTTAGTTCTTGCTGGGTTATCTTATGTATTATGTGTCCTTTATATTTGACTTGGACTACTTCGTTCTTCTCTGCATGTGCTCCACAGGTGGTTCGTGTGTTTAGTATATCGTCCTGTTCAAGAAGAACTTTAATTGCTTTTTGCTTGTGAGTAGGTGGGTTTAACTCCTAGGCCGTCTAGTTGTGAAACTTGGCTCTGCCCACCGCAGGGTGTTCTGCTGGGTGAGGGTTGGCCACTTAAATGAGGTTTGGCCTCTATGGGCTCTTATGCCTTCAGAGAATTCCCTCTGGGTGTGTGACTTGTAGGTCAAACCCGGTAGTACTCTGGTTTGGTCCAGAGTTGGCTTCTGGATATGTTGAATCTTGTGCCTCTTAAGCTGGGCCCTGTTAGGGCAGTTTCAGCACAAATCAAGTTACCAAGTACAACAACAACAACAACAACCAGGAAAACAAATCAAGTACATTCACATGTAAAATACAACCGACAATCCCCACTCAACATAGGCAAAGATATCAAAGAAATAAAGACAGAACAAAGCAAATCACAACAAGCAGAAAGAAAAAAAGAAGAAAAAAAGAAAGAAAAAAAAGAAAAAGAAAAGAAAAAAAGAGAAAAAAAGAGAAAAAAAGAAAAGAAAAGAAAAGAAAAGAAAACAAAACAAAAAAAACAAAAACCACCAAGCAAAACAAAACAGAAAGCAGCACCAGTCTTGGCTTAAGCCCACCAAGTAGTCTCCAGGTTGTCCTCCGCTATGCCAAAGAGTTCCCTGCCTAGTGCGCAGGCAGCGCTAGTCACCTGGTGCCCAGAGTGAATTTGGGAGTGTAGATTTAAATGCGAGGGGCTGAGGGGTCTGGATGACAGTTTTCAGAGAGACCGTGCAGTTTCTGTCCTTTCCTGCACAAATGCACGCTGAGAGTAGCTCCACCAGCCCTGTGCCCAGTACTCCTGAGTCTTAGGGCCCTCCTTCCGTGGGTGTGTGGGAGGGGGCGGGCGGGCGATCTCTAAACTGCTGAAAGCCGGGAGCTGCGTCTGCCGCTTACTGCTGAACTCAGGGAGTGCTTCCGCGGTTGCCTTTGCCCCGCCCCAGGCCAGCCAGAAAGGGTGGGGGCTGGGGATGGAGGGGTCTTCTCCCTCCCAGGCCAGCCACGTCACACTCCTCCCGCAGGCCTGAAAAGGTGGTGGCTGGAGGTGTGGGAGTCTCCTCTCTCCTCGTCCAGTGAAAATCCCCTCCTCCCAGCCTCTTCCGAAGGTCAGAGCTGGCTGCCAATCTTCCCAGCGCCTGAGCACAAACGCCCCTCTGTAATCTGACACTACTCTTCAGTTCATGGGTCAGTTTAAGTCTCTGGAAGGGCGGGGGGAGGATTCGAAAAGCACGGTGAGGGGCCCAGGTGTGGCATCTGAGTTCTTTGTCTGCCCTAGGGCCCACGAGCCGCCCGCCCCGGCGGGAGCGATCAGCTGTGGGACGCAGGGAAAGAGCCCACTTCCTGGACTTCACGCTCTCTGCTGCACCCTGGGCTCCCTTGGGACTCTAGAGCCCCAGGTGCTGCCTGCCGCTGTTCCTATGGGCACGCTCCTCTTGCCCTCCTCGCTCCTCCCCCACTCGCCCAACTAGCGCACCTCAAAGCAAACCTTCCGCGAGTCTCCGCTCAGTCCTGGGAGCAGCGCAGCGCAGCGGTTGCTGTACGGCCTGGGCTCCGCTATGGGGGGGGTTAGTGTTTTCACTTCGCGCCCCTCTCTCCTCCCCCGCTTGCCTAACTAGCGCACTCCAAAGCAAACCTTCCACGAGTCTGCGCTCCGTAGTCCTTGGCACCTTGGCGGCGGTTGCCGCTGGCCTCGGCTCCGCGGGGTGGGGGTGGGGTGGTGCGCTTCCACTTCGCTGTCCTGCCTCCTCCCCTGCTTGCAATCCGCGCTCACCTTCAGGTAATTCCTCCACGAGTCTCCCCGCTGTTCTGTGTGTTCTATATCTCCCTGTGTCTTTAGAGCTGCGGTTTACCGCCGCTGCCGCTGCCGCAGCCGCTGCCGCAGCCGCCGCCGCAGCCACCGCCGCCGGCCTGATTCCACCACGAGACCGCGCGTTTCCACTCCGCTCCCTTCCTTCTTCCCCTGCTCGCCCAATTTGCGCACCTTCAAGTAATCCTTCCACGAGTCTCTTAGGAGTCTCTTAGCTGTTCTGCCTGATGAGCAAAGAGTTGTTTGATGGGTTATATGTCCCGTTTGTAATAAGATCCGGAGGAGAACTCAGAAAATGTGCCCTGCTGCCGCCATTCCTATGACGTCACCTCTAGGAGTTATAAATTTTATATACGGAAGTTTGGCCTTATTCTTCTTATTATTATTATTAATTATTATTTTTTTGCTGACTTTGGATTTGTTTCTTTTTTGCTTCTTTTTTGCTTGTTTTTCTAGTTTCCTAAGGTGGAAACTTTGATTATTGATTTTAGGTCCTCAATTACTTTTTCAATATTAAGTAATAAATCCTAAAATAAAATTTTAATCTTTATGTGCTAGTTGGAACTGGCAAGTATTATGGGTCTCCTTTAAATCGTAAATAAACAGGAATAACAAACTAAAGACTTATGTGACATACACCAGTATTTTGAGTAACGTGGGTAAATTAGCTCTAAATACCTAAACATTCAGATACTTATTTTTATTTTGGCATCTTCAGAATTTTTCTCAGAATTTGCACTGGTGAAATCTCAGTGGAAATGAGATCTGTCTCAATAATAAACTGCAAAATATTTTTGGAGGAAATCCTAGTTTACTATTTCAGATTATTATTGCCCTTTCATCATGACAGTGGGCAGTACTGATGTACCAGCACATATTAACAGGAAACAATGACAATAATTTTATAATGTGCAACAACTAAAGAAAAACAGTCACTTTTCCAAGTTTTTCAAAAACAGTTTTCAAAACCTTTACCCTGTGAAAATTGAAGAACTACTATAGCATGCAATACTTTGTGTTCCCTTTACTCTTCGTAATATGTTTAGTCTGCTATAACTTGAGGCAGTATATTTTTAAACAGGTTAAATTGTGAAGAAATACATAAATACAGCAATAAACATGGCACTGTACCTTGAAAAATACCTGAAGTTTATTTATAGCAGTGAGCATAAGACGGTTTTCAACTTGTCAGTTATTGTGAATGGTGGAAGTAAAATTATTTGAATTAAGAGGGAAACTTGTAACTTCTGATATGAATGAATGTCTCATAGACATGTGGAAATGGATAGATATTTGAGATGTGCATATGTGTGCTTGGTGTATTCCTTCAAAGTTCCATTCAGCTGAATACACTTTTCTGCATTGCCTACTGTTTCTTGTCTACAAAATTACACATAGTTGAATGCAGAATTTGTGTTATACTCCCATTATTTCTTAATATATTAATTGTTTTGGAACAAATTTGAGTTTTGAAAACAAACATCATAGCAGACCTATCTGTATCTTAAAACTTCTATATTAAAAAAAAGGTTCACAAATATAATGCAATTTTCCTATATACTGATAAACAATCTTTTTTTATATTAAGATAAAAACATATGGCTATTTTTAAAAATTTTCTTGGGGAATAATTGAAGAAAAGATTATTTTATTTCATGCCACTAGCCTATTATACTAGTTAATATCTTTCTCTGTATGTAAGTTACATAAAAATAGAATCAAAACTTTAAGACTATCCTACTTCAGAATGGTTGTGATGCTTTCATTTGCATAGTTTCATACTCTTGAAGATTTTATTTACAGAAGGAAATGCAAGAGACAGTACAAGATTGATTGGAGAAGGTTACAATTTTTTTTAATTCTTTTTTTTTCCTTTTTTCATAAATATATATTTTTAAGGCTTTGGCATAACATAATTTATATGCTTCTTTGTGTCTGTGCTATCTTATGTACAGTTCTGTGTTTTATTAAGTCATATCTTACTTCCGTATTTTTTTCATTTTTTTTGTAATTGGTATTTTGATTAAACTATTTTCAAATCATACTGAAACCTAAGTTTTGAATATTTGATAATTTAAATGAGATTTAAATATTAAATATTTAATTTAAATATTAAATAAAATATTTTCTATGTTTCATTTATATATACATTATGTATACTTTACTATATATTATAAATATATTACAATTTATAAATTCATAATATATTTAATTATTTGTGATATATATATACATATATATATGTATAAAAAATGTATACTCGTGGCCACTTTGGTTAACGTTGCTCAAGCAGTAGTTCGCCATAATCAGAAGTGTCTGGACACTGATGGTAACCACTTTGAGCATCGCTTGTAATTGCAGAAGTCAAACGTAACTTGCATTCATCTTTTGTTATCGGTATATATTGGGTATTACAATTTTAATAGTTATTTTTCCTTTCTTAAAATGTGTAGACTTTTTTTGGCCATATATATACATATATATGTATATATGTATGTATATGTATATATGTGTATATATATGTATGTGTGTATATATATATATATATATATATATGAGATATATATATAAATTCAGAAAAGGTTAGCCACAGATATTTTTTGTTTTTTTTATAGTGACTGTTTTATAATTAAATACATAAAAAGCAAAACTTCAGGGACTAAAGCACGATCATGTTATTCATGAAGACAGGAAGAATGTTTTCCAAAATTTTTATGTTTAGATTTTAAGTTTCTAATCAAGAATGATGCTATTTTACCCCTTGGTTCCTTGAAATTTGGAGTGAAGAGAGTAATTTCAGAGTAGTAAGTGACAGAAACTGCCAGATGTACTTGCCATTCAGTCTTTCTTTTCTTCAATAAAATTCAAGCAAAGGGAATTATCAAAACTCTATTCTCTAATCGTTACCAGGAAATTCCAGCCCACGTATAAGCCTTGTAGGCAAAATTGCAGGTGCAGGCATTCTTTGGGTGTTTTGTTCCCTTCTGTAGCCTATAATTATAGCTAGCCTTGGACTGTACTGCCTCATATTAAAATAAATTATATTATCAAATAGCCTAACAATAAACTCATAGCTCTAGCATAATAGCACTATAGCTCTTCACACATCCTGAGTTTAAACTGAATTTCCAACAGAAGTTTCCTTCTTAAAAACATAATTTTATCTTGTCAGCTTTTTAAGCGTTTTGGGTGTTTTTGTTTTTTTTTTTCATTCATATCTTATCTACTAATCTTAGGATTTCTTTCTCAAAATTTTTGTTCTTATACTATCTCCCTTTCCTACTTTGGTAAAATTCAAATGTTTTGGCCTAAAGAATTTCAAAGGTATTTTTGTCTATAATTTTAGAATTTTTAGATAAATTCAGAACTTCAGATTTTCACAATATTAATCCTCTTGGCTTACAGTGAACCATGTTATTTTACCTAAAATTGTTATTTACAGGCAATTAACTCAAAGATTCACACAGTGCTATACCTATCATCTTAGGTTGAATGCAAAGATCTCAGTTAGAAACACTCAAATTCACGATTTCTACTTTAAGAGTTTTATTTACATAACAAACTTATGTGATATATGAAATAACATTCAAATAAATTACCGAAAGAAATTAACTCTATCATAATACATTTTGTATCATCAATCTGATTAATTCTTTCCATTAAAAAATAATTAAACAATAAAACTTGGTATGACACTAGTAACCCCAAAAAGAAATCACTCTAAAATTCCAACACTGACAACATCAAAGTGTTCAATGACACTTTCAATAACTTATTGAGCAAATTTTAACACCGCATCACACTGATAGAAAATTTTATCTGAAACTAATTACTAATTTCAGAGCAAAACATTGCATGTAACTATTTCTTAGAAACTGCATACCCACAGGTATTATAAATTTTTCTGAAATAAAACTTAATGTGCTTAAGTATGGTTTCATTTTTTTTCTAGTATTTTGACAAAAAGTAAAAACTAAAGATTTTTTTTCTAAACCTTATCTTTCAACATGCATTACTCATGTAGTTTATCTACTAAACTTCAGATTTGATTATGGTTTTCCTGCGGCATTATTGTTATTATTTCATGGTTCTTTATGTCAAATATATATGATGATTCATTACACTGAACAGTCAATAAAGCTTGGCCCCCTAAGCATCACCTTCCTCTCTTCCTAAATCATATTTGCCATCTCAAGTTCTAGGTTACTGCCTATTCTATGCAGTGATTCATTGTTATTTATTTGTTTATTTAAACAAACATTTACTTAATCTTTACTATGTATCAAATAATATTGTAGGTTTGAAAGATTGGCAACATTGGGTCACTAATTTCAAGATGCTCAGTGAAGAACGGGGAGAGAGAAACAAGTAAGAAGATAAATATACTTACGATACATGTTAAAATATGCATAACCAGAAGAAACTATGAATTGTCTGGTGTAAATTACACTGGGCTGAGTCCTGTAGTATTAATAGGAGTTAACCATTAATGGAAAGTAAAGGGGGATGTGGGGAACAATGACAAGAATTAAAAAGACTATCATAAGCAAAGGTTTTGGAGTACAGGACAGATTATTTGCAGGCTGATGATCATGGGTGAAATAGGTAGTATAGGAAGATGAAAGAAGGGGAGTGATAAGCAAGGAGGCTGGAAAGATGCAGACATATAACCAAAGCTAGGAGTCACTGAGGATTACATGACAAAAAATGTCTCCATTAAAATTTCATTTTAGAAAGAGGTAAAAGCATGAAAAACAAGCTGAAGAATGACACTAGAAAATTGGGGATAAAATTATTAGGCTGTTGCAAATTATCCAGAACTAAAACATGTGAAGCTAAACTAAGAGGGTGAAGGTGGAAAAGGGATAACAAGTAAACTTCAGCAAAAGAAAAAAAAAAGGAGGTAATTTGTAGTTTACTTGCCACTCATTTAGAAGTAGGAGTGGGGTAGAGAGCCATGTTTGGCTTTCAAGATGCTACTTTTAGCATTAGAAGCAAAAGAGACATAAATGGAAAGGAGCAAGCTTAGACAGGAAGAAAATCAGTGCAGTTTATATGTTCAGTTTTTAGATGCCTATCTTATATATATTTAGAAATGTTCTTTTCAGAGATGGACATGCTGATTTGAAACTAACAGATAACTGGATTAGTGATAAAGATTTGGGAGTAATTAGCACATCAATGAAACTTCAGATTTAGGAAGAGATAACCAGGAAAGTCAAGATTCAAAGGTTGCCAGGTAGGTTTCTTTTGAGTTAGTAGGGTGTTTATTAAATGATTGTATCTGAACATTCTTTTATGGGTCAGGCCCTCTCTAAGTTGTCCCAGCCCTCACCATGAGTCACAATACTAGTAAACATAGCCTGCTCCACTCCCATCTGTTACCAGCCTGGCCCCTAAAGCAATTAATTGCAAAACCCAGAAGGAGATAAAGGTTGATCTCTGAAAAACAACATTTAAGTAGTGGAAAGAGGAAGGCAATCAGATGAATGATACTGGAAAAGGGATCTACATACTGTGAAAAGGAGATTCAGAATAAACCTGCTTGTATTGGGATTTTTCAGTTGATTTGCCCCTGACTGTTGTTCCTCTTTCTCATATATATTTAATTGATTAAACAAAGAAAATATATTTTATTCTCTTTACTTAGTAGTATAAATATCCCACCACAGTTTTTCACACTAAAGGTCCAAAGTTATTTAGTGAAATCAAACAATAAAAACATGTGAGATACCAAGAGTTTAGGGCACTTTTCCTTCATTTTGTTTGTTCCTCTCTTCCTTTTATCATTTGGAGAATATCTATTACTAAGGTACCTGATGTACAGAAGTTCCTAAAAACATGTTTATTCTTTTCTTCATATAACATAATTTCTTTTTGCACAAAGTTGGAAATGCAAACAAGTGTAATAACACCCTCTTACTTATTAACAGCAAATTTTTGTAAAATGAAGGAAAGTGTAAAAAAGGAAGGGCTGGAATAGAGAAAATGCTTTGTTTATTCTTGAAAGTCAGTTTAAATTGAATGGGTTTTTTTTACTAGACAAGAAAAATCTATGGCAGAATAGTAATAAGGGAGAACTAGCCCCATCTGATATTAAAATGTATTGTGAAATAGCAGTAATAAAAACTATTTGTACTAGAGAAGGAATAGATGTAAATTGACAGAACAAAATAAAGGTCCAGAAATGTATAAAATTTGATAAATCATTACTTTTTTTCAGTGGGAAGAAGAGTACGTAATCAATCCATAAATGCCATTGAAATCAATACATATCTATTTGGAAATTTCAACACTAACTCACATAAAAATAAAGATTGACAAACATAATTACATAAACATTTAAAAACTGGAATAAAGTCACCATTTACATGGTGAAAATGTAAGTAAAATATTGGGGGAGATAATTTTCAGTGTTAGTTTTTAGAAGAAACATGGAATTAGTTAACCACGATAAATAGTTTATATGAATAAATGAGAAATGACAAAAGAAGATAGGCAAGAAAAACATAGACAAGTCATAGAATGAGAAAGAATATTGAAAGTATGCTCAATCTCACTAACATTTAAAGAAATATAATCTCAAATAATGAACTATATTTTTCTGTTAAACACCTGGTCAAAATGGAAAAAAACTGGTTACATTTATCAATCATTCATCTTGAAGAAATGGCTATTCTTATACTGTATTGGTGGTAGGTAAATTAGTTCAGCTTTTTTAAGATCATTTCAACAATATTTATTATAATTGTCAATTTTCACAGAGTTAGATTCAATTTTCACTTCTATGTACCTATCCTAAAGAAAGAGTTGCACAATAAATACGGATAGTGGCATATATTAAAGAAACAGAAACAAAAACAAAATGCAACTGCAACATAGTTTGTAATACTGAAAACAAACCTCCATCACAATGGATACAGATAAAGGGTACCAGTGATGGGGAAACTGACCTAAAATGGTGGCCCCAGCGGAGAGAGAGGTCCCCAGCCTAAGCCTTAGCCCAGTTCTGCCTAACCCCCTCCAAGTCACACCTTGAGCTAATCGCCTACCCCTTCCTCAATTCAAGGAAGTCCCCAACCCATAAAAACCTGCTCAAAACTTTGCTAGGCGCTCAGTCTTTTGGGAAGGATCCCTCTGAGTCCGCCGGTGTAATAAAGCTGACTCTCCTAACTCTCTGAGTGCCGCTTGGGTTCTTTCAGATCTTGGATTCTGCAACACCAGCAAACTATGGAATATTATCTGGCAATTAAACAAGTGTAGAGCTACAAGCACTGACCCTGGAATTCTCCAGGACGTGTGAAGAAGGAAAAGAAGTAGTGAGATTGAACTAAGGATTGGGTAAATTGTGGGTACTGGGATGTTTCTGTTTACATCAATGTTTCTTAATTGGGGGGCCACAAACAAACTAGATAAAATTACATGGGATCTAGGGTAGGACCTGGGAATCTGCATTTTGACAAACATATTTTTCCCTTTTTTCAACTTTATGGAGGCATATTTTACGCATCGTATAATGCATCCATTTCAAAAGCACAATTAAATGATTTTTACAAATATTAAGCAACTTGTGCTACTGTCACCATGAATCAATTTTGAAGCACTTTCATCGCCCCACGTCCTTTTTCTGTTAATCTGTATTCCCACCCCTTACCCCAGATGATCATTATTTTACTATCTGCCTCTATCAGTTTGCCTTTTCTGGACATTTCATATAAATGGAACCACACAATATGTTGCAAACTTTAACATGCATAGGAATCACCTGGAATCTTGTTAAATGCAAATTTTAACAACTCTGGCATGAGATCTTAAAATCAGTAGTTCTAACAAGTTCTCAGGTGAAGCTGATGCTGCTGGACCACGGACCACATTTCCTGGGGCAGGGCCCTAGGATACTTCTGAGCCTTACGCACAGCAAATTTTGAGGAATGCTGTTACATAGCTGTCTGTACTTTCAATTTTTAACAATGAACATTTGTTCCTGTCTTACAGCTATCATTTTTTAAGAAGAAAGTCAGGTGATCGGAAGTTTTAGCACAATAATAATAATAGCAAGAATTTTAGTCCTACACCAATAACTGAAAACTTTATTAGGTTCCTGAAACCTTTGCTAATTTCCTGTTCGTAAGTGCAATATTTGTAGTGTCTTTTATTTTTTAGAGAAAGATTAGTCATAAAATATGAGGATTGTCTGGGGCAACAGGAAAATGGATAGCTAGCCTCATGGAATCTCAGGAAGTAGAGAAGGAAAATATTTGAAAGGAAAAGAACACCAAATCAACTCCTGGGCCTATGGAAAAAGTGCACAGGTGGCTGACCAAGGAAGGATGGAGGTAAGACTCCGGCTGTTCCCAACTCTTTAAACAACAAATAAGTGATTTGCATCCTCTCTTGACAAGTCTAGTTTTAGTAACTGCCCTCAAATTGTTTTTCCAACCCTATTATCATTTGGACCAATTTATTTGTGTTTCCAGATTGATACTTTCTATGTGTTGTATAACAAACTACTAAGACAGCACTTTTCTAATATTATGTACATCCTTTTGAGGCCTGAAAAATGCATCACTAGTTATATTAGCATTTAGTTTCTCCTGGAGCAATATCCTGTTGTGAATACAGATAAAAAGAGAACAATAATAGGTGTCCAGGACACTGTTATCTTTATTGCAAATTCTTGGTTGAGTAAATCTAAAGCATGTATTGTTTTAATCCAAGCCAATCAATTTTATTAAAAATGTACTTACCACATTCCATTGTTCGTCTCCCTCTTCTTTTCAATATTACCAACTATTAAGTTTTTATGTGAAGAAAAGCTGTAGTTTGAGTAATCCAAAGCAATAGTTAAATGGTTTTTAAATGCTTTATAAAATTCTGTTGTTTTTATTTGCTTCAATTTCCAAACCCTAGAAGTTAAGTTCCAAACAGAGGGATGCTGGGGCTGTAAGATGTATTGGAGAAATACCAGAAAGACAGAAATATAATATGTATTTCTATTTTTTCATTGATTTTTGTATCCTCAACAGAACATGTCTTTTCTCATACCAATCATTACCCATGTTATAAAACAATATACCATCTTCTAACCTAAATTTTACAATACAAGGAATTTGTCATTTCTCTCCCTAATGACATGAACAGGTAAACTGAAGTTTGTTTGTTTTCCCTCTTGAAAAATGTTTATATCTTTGACCAATCAAATATATAGAATATTACCACTTCTACAAAATAATCTTGAAAGTAGAAAAATTTTACATTTGAAGATGCTCATCACATTATTATTTATAAAATACTGAAAATAACCTAAGTGCTGGATAATGTCGAAATGGTTATATAATTGTGATATATTTGCTTTCTTAAATAAGCTAAAACTTAAAAATGTTTTTTATGGTGAATTTCAGTATACATTGTCTACAATAACTTTTTTAATTAATTAATTCACATATTTAAAAAATTTCTTTAGTATATGCTAGGCACTATATAATTAAAAAGGTATTTATATAAAAATAAGTTTTAAAAAGCAGCATGCAAAATTATAAATTATATAGTATTGAAAATGCTTTAGTACCACAACAACAATAATTATGAAAATAAAAAGATCAGAAGAAAAGCTAGTAATTGAGCAATGAATGTTTACCCTCAAATTTTCAGTATTTTTATAACTTACATACTGATTTTTACAAAGGCTATTTTAAAAATTTAGGAAATAGGTAGAACTTGAAAACTGACTTGTAAAAAATAGTGACTAAAGTATTAAAATTCACTTTGTAGTCATATATATATATATATATATATATATATATATAGTCATTTTCAATTCTCTATTCTCTTTATTCATAACAGAGCTTGTCTATTGTAGTTATTTTCTATTTCAATATCAATGTTAACCAGGCCAGAGGGTTCCCAGTCTTTGAAAAAGGAACGTATAACAGATTAGTTATATGGCATCAGTAAATTGGATCTAAACCCGAGGCATTTCTCACAATGCCTCTCAATGTTGTTTTTCAGATTTCTGCTTGTAACTTCAGTAGCAGCAAAAGTAGAAAGCTAAGTTAGCCTACAGAAGAAAACTTTTTTAACTGACATTAATTTTTATGTATAAAGTACAAAGTTTCAGAAGTTGACTCACTGGCTGGCTGCATTAATTTCAAACCAAGTCAAGGTCCTATATAGTTACATACAGAAATTTCTCTCAGCAGCATTCCTACACCTTTTGCAGAACATATTTGTATATCTGAATTTTTTGACCACAAGGCAATGATAGGAAAGACAGCACTGAGTAGCAACTGATTGAATCAAAACGGTGTATTTTCTGCTAGATATTTTTCTATTTTGAAGCTTTAAAGACCATTTGTGATGGTTAATTTTACCTGCCAACTTGACTAGGTTACAGCACCCAATATTCAGTTAGACAACATTCTACATATTTCTGTGAAGGGATTTTGGGGGTGGAAATAACATTTAAATGAGTAAACTTTGAGTAAAGCAGATTGCCCTCCATAATGTGAGTGGGTCTTGTGCAGTCAGATGAAGGACTTGAGAAAAAGACTCATCTCCCTTGAGAGAGAGATTTCTGCCATCAGACTCCTTTGGACTCAAACTGCCACTCTTTCCTGCTGGTAGGCTATCCTACACATTCTCTACAATCATGTGAGTCAATTCTCTCTCTCTCTCTCTCTCTCTCTCTCTCTCTCTCTCTCTCTCTCTCTCTCTCTCTCCTCCCCCCCCCCGTATAAATGTACACACAAACACATATACACATGTGTGCCCGTGAACACACATGCACTCAGGGTCACACATGCTCTGGAGAACCCTGACCAATATGTTATCTTAAGTTATCTCTTCATCACATTGACTATTCTCAATACCAAGTATACTGGCCTCCGTCTCTAAGTATCTAATTACACAGAGTTGCTTGTGGAATATAAAACAGTTAGTCATATTATAAATTTATAAGAAAGTCTGTTGTAATTCAGCTAGTGAACCAGGTCCTAGCCCAGGTTTCTTCCCCACCCACCCATTTCAGATATATTGGCCAATAAGAGGACATTTTGGACACTAAGGCAAGGAATGATTGTTATATCAATAAAACTATAAATAAGCTAGGTTTTACCAGATAATTTTTAAGCAAATAAGCCATTACACTTGGAAGTTTAATTATAGTCTTGGCATATCATAGAAATGGATGTTTATGTTATTTTATTGACAATATTTACAAGGTGAAGGGTGTATCTTTTGGTGTCCTTGGTTATGATAAATAGATGAATCTAAATAGTTTTACAGAACTTTTGCTCAGATTGAATACCATGCAGATCTTTTGCAAGCTTTGTATTTGTTGGAACTAATTTTGAGGACTCCCCATCTGTCAGGACAAAGGCTTCTGAGCTATCTGGAAAGCTGACACAATATTGTTTTTTACAGGGTTTTGTCTGATAGCAATGATGGCATCTTATATAATTTTAAAGAAAAGGAGAAAAAAAAAAGAACTTGAAAGAGCAAAATTGCTCCAATCTTAGAAAAAAAAAATTATTTTTCTACCAAAGTCTTCATTTATAACTCTTACCTGCAGCACAAAAACACTTCAAAATGAAGGAACCAAATCAAAATCAATATGTCCATCTAACATACTAAAATGAGATCAAAACTAAACTTCATATTTAGTTTTCATTGATTTGAGCAGATAGTAGACATATCTGTTATTGATTTAGAAGGAATATTAAATCGATAGTGTTTCTCATTTCTTTCTCAGTTCTTTTGCTTTTACTTGCAGCCACAGTTCACTATGATGAAGATTTAATGCACAACATTAAAAAAGATTTCTGATATACTGACTATACTGTAGAGCTTATTCACAGATATGTGGTGATGGAACTATCTGCACAGCTCTTTTATGAACTTCATTTCATAAGTTTGTACACAAGGCCACCATAAGCTACCAGAAAGAAGAATACACAGAAAACTTTGGGGTGAATATTTGTACCCTAGCTGCAGGGATTAAGATAGTCAAATAAAGAGGAGGAGAAATATATGTGAGTTTGATGAATAGAGGTAGACAGCAACCTCATATGGAAGAGTGTGGCATACCTGGTCAGGGGCACGTCAGCTAAAGTAAACAGTGTTCTGATGTATAAAAAAGGAAAGTCATTCGATATCTTCAGTCCTAACTCTAAAATACTTTACAGAAGTAACCTTTGGAAAGTTAGATAAATTATCCAAGTTCAAGTGTATCTATAACAGTAAAATGAGCAGAAGTCAAGAATCTGCTAATAACTAAAGCAGCAAACAAATTAAGAACAGAAACATGGTTTAAACAACCAGAAGCAATGTCTATGGCCAACCACGTGAGAATATGAACCACGTAGCAGTAGTGAAAAAAGAAACTGCTAGCATTCCCAATAGCACACAGGAAAATTGCACAGCACTCAAAACTAGTATAGCTATTCAAATCCAGATTGTTCTTCAAGGGAGTTTGGAACCAAAGGACATTGAGCTCAGGTACATGTATTTAATTCATCTTATTTTTTAACTACCAAAATGATGCATAACATTAGAATATTGGTTTAAAATATTTTACAGTTGACATATTTATAATTGATCAGTAAAGAAGATTGGTAACATTCTTATTTCCCTGAGAAAATACAGTCAACAATAACCTTGATTTGAAAGAGTAATTCTAAATGTAGCTGTAGCGTCAACCATAAATGTCAGTTTGCTCATAAAAGACAATACATTCTAAAACGTAAAACAAAATAATAAGTATAAAATCTTTTCTCTTGACTTTTCCAGATATCCTCTAGTCTTGAGCTTACTTCCTTCTCAATTGCTGTGGAAAACTTCTCATTTATTCAGATTATTTTAATAAGCTGGCTTCTCAGCGTCGAGTATTAGGCTCTCTTCTCACTACACATTCTGTCCCTTGATTTTCTTGTCAACTCATGCCTTCAATATCAATTAGCACTGATGGCCAATGACTCCCATATCTCTAGTCCAATCACACTGCTTATTTCACACAAACACACATACACATATATATTAGAAGGTATGAGTAATTTGGCATCTCAGCTGTCAGATGGCTCTTGAGAATTTCAAATATCTGATTATTCAAACATTTGAGAACAAATTATTAATCTTCTGTAATTTTGCCTCTTCCTATTCATTGTTGTATCAAGAAAGGGCATTTCCCTCTCCATCATTCTCTGTGTTCAGTTCATTACCAAATCCTCTTGACTTCCAAAATACATATCAAATATATGTGATTCTTCCTATTTTCAGTCTCCACCCTAACTCCATCCATCATCATTCCTTACCTGGATCACCACAAATGACTCCTAATAGGTCTCCCTGCTTCCCGTTTATTGTCACTTTAATTCTTTCACACATATACGAAGGGCAGACAATTAAGTTCACGAACTCATCCTAGAAAAAGTGCTACATACCTCACTGCTGAATATCACTTTGGTCACATTTGAAATACTTCCTTTGGGAAGCTATGCACTGACACCAGTGTCTAGTCCACCCTTCAAAGCCATTTTGAAACTCTTTTTCTGGAATGGCCATCAGAGCTGTCGTCCTATTACCCTTGATGTCCTGAATGTCTTCAAAATGTCTTCCTTTCAATATTTACTTTATGTTCATGTAAAGAAAGAAGTCATTGGGGGCCAGATCAGGTGAGCAGGGAGGGTGTTCCAATATAGTTATTTGTTTACTGGCTAAAAACTCCCTCCCAGACAGTCCTGTGTGAGCTGGTGCATTGTTGTGATGCAAGAGCCATGAATTGTTGGTGAAAAGTTCAGGTCGGCTAACTTTTTCACGCAGCCTTTTCAGCACTTCCAAATAGTAAACTTGGTTAACTGCTTGTTGCATACATACATACATACATACATACATACATACATACATATGTAACTGTTTGTTACATACATACATACCATACAAATGGTACAAATGGATTATTCATAATGAATAATCCCTCTGATATCAAAAAGGTTAGCAACATCATTGCAATGAGTTCGCAAACTTAATTGTCAGACATTGCACACCAATGTGACCTTCCCCAAACATAATCTGGAGCATGTCACTCTCTAGAACAAAATCCTCCAGGCCCCATAGTATTGTGATTAATATCTAAAAATCCTTCACAAGACCTAAGAGACCTTTTCAGTTTCATCCGATGCCACAGTTCTTCCATCTTCACCTCCACTGCATCCCTTAATCACTCAACTTCCAACCCATAAGGTACCTCAGTTCCTCAAGTATGTCAAAGTCTTTTCTCTGTGAAGCTTCCAAAGTTGCTGTTTTCTCTAATTGAATTATTCTTCCTTCCTCCCAGTTTGCCTTTCCATGATTTACATGGATAAATGTTCAATATCTGTACATACCCACTTCCTCTGAGAAGACTTCCTTAAGTACTTAACCAAAGTTAGAATCTCTGTTATACTCTTACTGTATGTATATAGTGCTTCTCTGTAACACATTTATGTTATATAATTATATATTGGAGTGATTATGTGCTGATGTTTTCCTTTCCCCTCAACTCAGGAGAATGAGGTCATATTAGTTTTAAGTATTATATACTCTGTCTGCCATCAATAAATAGCTCATGTTAAATAAAATAAAGTTTTTATTTTGTTCAATATCAACATTAAATATTCACAACACTGATACACGTTGTTCCCCTCAAAATGCCTTTTGTTTCATTTATAAAGAGTGACATGATTTATGAATAAACAGTTATTAAATTTTTTATGAATAATCTTTCTTGTTTCATGAAGGACTACTTGAGTAATCGCAGTCATAGAACCTAAGAGTACTTGCTCACAGGTTGCTTAGAAGCCACTTTATTTGTTACTTTAGATAATTTGTTTTCCCTTAATTTGAGTGTAAAATCTTTGAGGAGTCCCCTCCCCCTATAATAAACTATATTGTATATTTTCAAGCAGGCAGACCATTTCTACCACAAGATTTTTTTTTTTATCCATAATGATATGGACTTGGCATGTGCTATGACATTAAATTTGTAGTTATTTGTATTTTCCAAAGTTCTGTTGGCATGTAGCTCATAAGGGCTGCAGAAGATAGTATTCTGATTAATATCTAAAAATCCTTCACAAGACCTAAGAGACCTTTTCAGTTTCATCTGATGCCACAGTTTTTCCATCTTCACCTCCACTGCATCCCTTAATCAATCAACTTGAGGAAAAGAAAAAAAATTACAAAGAAAAAAATAACGGTGGTATTGGCATAGCCACCTCAAAAACTAAAGTGAAGTAATTTCATTTTAGTAAGATATTACTTTCAAGAAGTTCATGTAATTGTGATCCATGTTGTTTTCCTTTTATTGTTATCAATGGTGGTGTAATTTTGCTCTCTCAAGGTAGGTTTTCTATTAAAAGTCTGGAACTGTACATCACTTCCTTTGACCAGTAACTTGCTCCCTCTGGTGGTCTTGTGAAGCTCAAACTGTTGACCAAATATACATATTTAATTTATAATATAGAATTGTTTTTCTTAATGTTTTCAAAGATTGACATCTCAATACTGTATTTTTAGGGTGGTATGGGCTATGGCTGAACTTATTGTTAAGAAATGCTGTCTATTGATTTAGTGGAATCATCCTAGTGATACCTCTATTTCAAAAATTTCTCATTATTATAGTCCCTATATCAAACTATTTTTATATGCCTGTATAAGTGTTAGTATTAAAAAGCATGGTGACAGGATAATAATTAAATGCTTATCATAAGGAACTCCTACTCAGGTGGACTGATATCTAGGAATGGGGAGGGAAAGGCAAAGATTTCCTGTTTGGAAAAAAAATCTTCAATCTTTACACTATAACATTGTTTTCCATTTCACTGAACATTATTACAATGTAAGGAGTTGCTTTTGAAGTCACTAAATGTTTCTGACATAAAAGAGGTACAGATTGAAAAGAAATTGGATTAAGGGCAGTAGCACTTACTTGAATCCAGTTTTCCGAAATAAGGTAGAACATTAAAAATAAATGGCCACATTTCTAATGATCATTAAAAATAAATGATCTTTTCTAATTTGGCCTCACATAAGCACTTCAAATGTTTAATGGTGGTAGAGTACAAGCTAAATTCTGAGTCAAATGCTAAAACAGTATATTTGTGTCAAAATGTCATACTGGCTTCCAACTTAAGAAGCCTTTGGTGAAATGCTCACAGAGCAAAGGAGAGACAGGGAAGCTGTCTTCAGCTGAATATATGTATGCTCCCAAGCCGTGCTTGAAATGTTTTACTCTGGGCTCTTCATGCTGGAGAAGGCATTCAGAAGGAAATCTACAATATATTTTCCTCAGATACCTTACAGTGAAGACTTTGCATTTTTTAAGCCTCCCTATCTGTCAGAGCCCAGTGAAAAGATGGATTCACTCCAGTAACTTTTGAAAAAGCTACTGGCTATTAAGAATAATGCATAAAAAGAGAAAACAGAAAAAGAGGGGAGAACTAGGGAGGAATGTGAGTTGAGCATTTACATCTGAAATATAAAGACCTTCAGAATGTTGTTAGCCTAACAATATTGTTTACATAACAAATACTTAAGAAGATTTGGAATTCCTTGGAATCATAAGGATTAGGTGATTTTAAAGACTTTTCATTCAACCACTATTCAACTCAGGTTTATGTTAATGCTACTGATTTATCCCTTCCACGTTAGTTGCTATGTGCTAGTAGGTACTGTAACTGTGCAGAAATAATAACTAGTAACTGCAGCGTAGTAAGCTTCCTCCGGATAAATAATTTTTGACGTCCTTTTCTGAGATCAGAGCATATATAAAGCTTTTCTGTATTGATTTTGAGATATTGGAGAGTCTGGAAGGGGGTTAAACCTTTTCCATTTATGGTAGCCCTAATCTTAACAGAAAGCCACCTGGTCCCTGCAAAGCCCTCTGTTACATTCAGCATTAGGCTCTAGCTGGGCACAGTTCTCTTGAGCCACTTAAAACTTGACATTTTGTACCTCCTGTAATTACAATGCAAATGAAGGGATGTATTTTGTTTTCAAAAACAGATTACACAGGTTAATTAAGATGAAAACTTACCTATACCCAGGCTAACAGATAAGTAGTGTTTTCAAAGAGCCGACTAACATGGTAGAATGTGAATCCTGAATTTGTGTTCTACACAATGGAAAGATCCATTATCTACATGTCAGAGTAAGACAGGGAAGTCCCAGAGACTGAAAAATATAATTATTAGGTATACTCTTTAAAGTAATGGTAAGGAGAAAGCAATTCACCAGTTTCTGTTTGATATTAACTTTTCTATGTTTCCATTTTTGCTTCAGACTTAGAAAATGCTAGCTTTAAAAAGCACACAGCCTTCACATGATATGGATAATAAAAATTGCCACAATGGATGCATTTGTGAAAACCGTCATCTTCTGTGCATTTACTCTATTTTTATCTGTCTACCTGAATAATTAAAAGGGGAACTTCTGGACACACTAGAGACATTTGGGTCACAATTCAAGCACACAACCTTCCTCCCTAAGAGGAAAGGTGAAAAAAGCTAAGAAAAGCAAACACTTCAGAAATGACCTTGCATTATTCTTGGTGCTACTGCAAGAAGATGCAATTCTAAGGGTGATGATGGAAAGGAATAAAATGCAACATTTATTTTCCACACTGAAAAGCCAAATAATGCTTTGTTAGTGGTTTTTCTAAAGGAGCATTTTCTATCTCTACCACTTAATCATAGCTGAACTCCTTGAACATACAAAACACAATGTCATATTTAATTTTTAGCCATTAGAAAGATAGATACTGTGTAGAGGTTAAAAGCAGCAAAAATAAAGGAACAATTACATGATATTTACGGCACAAAAAATAACATATTTTTAGATATCACAGATCAAACACAATAATTATTTTAGTAAAGGAAAGATATGACACCAAATTAAAAATTTGGGTCATGGAATAATTAACATAGGTTAAGAAAAGTCATCATAGTTACCTTGAAACTAAAATTATTGTTGCCACAATATAAATTAGGCTGTTAGAAATTGAATGTGGGAGTTGAACCAGCCTCCACACATGATATAGCACCCTGGAACATCTCATTAAATACTTCAAATTGATGAAGAGCTTTCACATCCCTATGTTTTTATTTACTAATTTAAATTCAGTCCTACAAAACAGAAAGTGAGATAGAGTATAGCCTTAAGCCTAAAAGAGAATTAGGAGAGAGGAGGCGTTTTTACCAAATTTTTCAGAATTTATTTGTTTTTTATGCAAGTCGCTTCAGTGCTCTTTCAGGGCATGGCTTTTCTCAAGAAAAAAATCAGACTGTAGATTTTTCTCTCATTTAGATACATACCCCTTCATTCTCTTATGCTTTTTTTAAGTACTGAATCTCTGATTTCTTGTACCTTTATTCTGCAATGTGGACATAACCAGATTGAACCCGTCTAATAAAAATCTATAAACTCTTTGCTTTTAAATAACAATGAATTTTCCAAAGATATTGCTTATCATTTTCATCATATACTCAATATGCCAGTCATTCTTTAGTGTTTGTATTGTTACACACACGCACGCACACTCGCATGCACACACATACCTTTTTTAATGTTTTACTTTCTGGAAAAGGTTTCTCCTGAGCCTTATAAATATTTATAAGCATCCCAAGAGTCTTTACTCTTAAGTATGTAGTTAGTGGCGCTCTGTCTTTGTAAGACTTTTTCAATTCTTTTTTTGAATCTTTAGTTCACCTTTTTTTCCCCTGAATTTTTTAATTATGTGGTTCCAGAAGGCTTTTGCTGCGGGGCATCAGTTTTGGCGAAATATGGGGCCTCTGTATGGCAAACTAATGGAGCCTGGTTATTTAGATAATGCAGCCCTTTCATCTACTCTGAAGACATAACAGGGATACAAGCCCAATTCAAAGCACTCTTAGATTGCAGAAAGTCAACGATTGTGCCCATGGGACTAGCTCACTCCCTTTTCTCCCCAGCTGCTGGTCAAGTCCTTTAAAAAAGGCAATGGGCAGCAACACATAAGAATTGCCAGGGGAAATTCCACCAGCTCTGGAAAAAAGCAAACTGTCCCTTTGGGATAAGTAGAGACTGTTGTCACAGACCCAGCCTGGCTTCTCCCTCATTTACTCTTCTGTGACTGCTGCATAGCCTGCTCTCAGAAACAGTTGGTTTCTCTTTCTGAGTTTCTTTCCATCTACCCCAGGGGAGGGTCTCTGTTTACATTTTGCTCCAGCCTTAGGGAAGGCTACTTTCCTTAGTTACCAGCTACCATTTCAATAGGGAATCAGGAATCAATGCCAGGGATTATTACTCTGAGAACCAGTTTAGAGTTCATTGGCTCTTTCCAAAGGAGTTTTCCCATCCAATAGAAACTGCTACAATTTCCCAAAAAGGCATATTATCTTCGAACTGAATTGTCTTCCTTCTCTCACCTTAGACAGGAAATTCATACATCAGGAAGGGTGTCAGTATTCTGCTAGTCCCAGCTCTGCCCTGGTCCCAGACCTTGCACTTCAAAATGATTCACTCCTCTGTCTCACAGACAAAGCTTGCCTCCATTCACATCATACCATTTGCTCTACAATCCAGAGTCATGCAACAGCCTCTGAGTCATTTCTTCATATTTATCAAAGGATTCAGCACAATGCTTGTGGCCTTTCCCTCCATCCAATGGAGGGAATATTCTTGCCAATATTCTTGCCAATATTCTGGGTTAACTCAATGCCCATCCTTGAATTCAGCCCAATTCTTTGCTTTATAGTTTCTTAAGCATTTCAACTTTAGTGACTTTTATATCCACCTTGCCCCAGACCTGCAAACCCCAAACTCCACCTTGGGCCTATAATGACCTGAAACTACTACATCTCTGAGGCTTTCAGTTATAGAGTCCCGTTTGTACTAACACCTATCATTCCATTTTCTCACTTACTTACTCCAATACGACTATAATTGAAGCCCATAGAAACTCTAGTTTCTTATCTCCCTACCTTTCCTCAGTCTATGCATAAACACCATTTGCCATCTTATCCAATCTAGAATCACCAATATGAATGTATTTCTTCTTGACAACATCAACTTTCTTTTCCATTTAGCCTTCTGCCAAACTGCTCTGGTGGGATTTGGAACATCCCACCAACTCTACTCCTATACCACAGCTGCTGAAATGAGATTGGAGATAATGATAACACTGTGCCCATTGGGTCACAATACATTCTAAGTCTCCAACCTTAGCTTGGCACCATACAATGCTTGGCACTCATTCCAGTTAGCTTCCTTGAACAGTCACAAGTGCTGGTTCCTACACATATTCTCAAACCTTGTGTCATGCCACATAAGTTTTAAAATTAATTTTTTATTAAAGCATAACATGACACAATAAAAAGTTCACATAAGTTTACAGCTTGAAAGGTTTTCAAAAATGTAATGTGCCTGTGTAAGCCAGTATCCTAACCAGGAAACAAACATTATCAGTAACTCAGAAGCCTTCATGTAATCCCTAGCTAGCCCTCCATTCACCTGACTTCAAACAGTACAAGTTAGTCTGCCTTTTTTTTTTCATTCTTTCCTTTTTCTCTCTTCTTTTCTTCTTCTATTATTATTATTATTATTATTATTATTATTATTATTATTATTATTTCATACAGTCTGTACCCTTTTATCTACGGCTTCTTTAGTTCAACATTATGCTCTTGAGATTCATCAATGTTATAGTGTGTAGCTTTGTCATTTTCAATGCTATGTAGTGTTTTTATGAATATACCATGTATATCCATTATACTATAGACAGACACTTGATATGCTTCTAGTTTGGGGCTATTAAAAATAGAGCTGTTACAAAAATTCTACTACATCTTTGGATGAACATGGCTATGCCCTTCTGATGGATGTATATTTATCAGGGGAATTATTAGATTAAATGGCCTACCTATGTTCAGTTTACTAGATAGTGTCAAACTACCCAAATTCAGTGCACTATTCTATACTCTTATGTAGACTTTGACCTTATGGAATCACCTTTCACTGAAAGAAAACAAATAAGAAGTCAACACATAAACCAAATAATTACAGGTTGTGGCAAGTGTGATGAAGTACAAAAACAGTGATGGAATAGACGGTATTTGGAAGATTGAAAGAGAGCTACTTGTAGTGAGGAAAGAACATTCTGAGATGATGACATCTGAGGTTGGACTTGATTACTAGGAAGAGATACCCATAAGAAGACCCAGGAAAAGATCATGCCAGGCAGAAAGAAGAGGAAATTAAAAAGCCCTGAGGCAGAAAAGAACTTGGTATGTTTAAGGTACACAAAGGAGGCAAGAGATCCATTTGGCTGATAGATTATAAAAAAGAAGAGAGGTCCTAGGTTCTGAGATGAGTTGGAAAAGATGAGCAGGAATCAGCTCATTCAAGGCCTTATAGACTATTGATTTCATTTGCTTGTAATTATATGTCCAATAAAAATCTCCAGGAAGCTTGTAGCTGGGGGCAAGTATGGAAGAATATTGACACCATCTGAGTACTTTTCACTATGGCAGCCATATGAAGAGGAGACTATGTAGAGACAAGGGTGCAAGCAAGAGCATCCATTAGTAAGGTGACCATTCATCTTGGGAGCCTTGAATTTTGTAATGTTCCACATAAGTATAAATAACATCCTTTATCAGTCTCACAATTGCTTTCTTTAAGTTGGGAAGTTAAACTCTATCTAAAAGGGACTTTTTAACAGACGTAGAGAAGATAGATATCATTGGCTTAAATTGGGTTGGTGGTGGTATAGAGAATAAGGAGTGATGAAATTCAAGACCTATTTTTGCAGGTAGCACTGAAAGATATATTGATAGATTTCATATGAGAGGTAAGGGAAAGGCACAGATCAAGCATGATTTCCAGACTTTTTGTCCTAAATTGATGGTAGTACCATTTACTAAGAGAAGGATATCTAAAGTATAACAGGCTTGGGTGGAGAAAGACAAGTTTACCCAATTGACCAAGAAGTCAGAACAGGACAGATGGAAGAAAACATGGAAGATAGAATTACCAAAATAGATATTTACCTCTTTTATTCATCTTTTAACAGAAGACCCTCCTTAACCTGAAGTATAATCCTTACACTTGTTCTCTGAATTTTCTTCCCTGTCTTCTTTATTTGCCTCACACTCTCAGTTATCCATGCTTCAATTTTACCTTCACCATCTTCTTATTTGCTCTCTCTGAAAGCCTATAGATGTGAACAATTATTATCCATCTTATAAATTAATTAATTAACTAACTAATTAATTAAAATAAACAAGCAAATCCACAACCTTCCATGGACCCTATATTCTCTTCTCACTTTCACAATCCTCTGGATCTTTAGACCCAAGTTTTCAAAAAGAGTAATCTACAATCAAGATTACCTTTTCCCTGCCTCCCATTTGTATGAAATCACTAGCACTATGATTTCTACCCTCATCATTTTGATTAAAATCTCTTTCAACAATTACCTCCTTGTGACAAATGAGTGGATACTTCTGATTTTTCATTTATTTGACTTTCGGAATCCTTTATCACTTTCACAATCACTCCTTTTCAGAACTGTCCTCATCTTTGTTTCTATCTCTGTTAGTCTTTCTACCTCTATTCTGACTTTTTTGTTTTCACCCTTCCTTAAAATTAATATTCCTCAGGAATCTATTGAGCCAAATTTTCTTCTGGTTTTTAAAAAGGTATTCTTCCAAAAGCTTCCACTTGGCTCTAACACTCACCTCCAAAGGGTGATAAATATATTTGCTTTCTTGATTGTGGTGATGTTTTCATGGAGCACACACAAAGCAAAGTTTATCAAATTACACACGTCAAATAACTTCAAATTATTGTAAATTAAGCTGTTTTGAAAATTTGCTCCTTAATTTGAATGAATCTTGGTAGAAAATCCATAAAACCGAAGGTGTTCCTGTAACATTCTTGCTATGGTGGACATTTTCTGATCTTGAGTGGGACATACCTGGCCATGTGAGTTAAATCCTATATCACCATTGCTCAGATGTGGACAATCTGTTTCTAGAGGCACAAGTCAATAAAATTAGTTTTATTTTAGTTTAGTGACTCAGGTATGAATCTAATGATGACTTTTCAGATATGAATCTGGTATAAAGCTACCTTAATGGGTAACTGTTGCCTACTCGTCTGTCTCCTTGTACCTACCCCTAAAGAAAGGAGAGTCTGTGAGACTGATCCTTTCATAGATTTTGCTTCACCTTTATGCTTACCACTTATGTTTCCCTGTTTGGCCCCAAAGGATGGCTGGTTAGTTAATAACAGGTAAGATTCCTCAAGGGAGGAACAACCTAAGACAGGCACAGTCCCATCTGGAGAACTCACAGGGTTCCTCCGGCTAAGGAGAGCTTGAGCTTCTGTGGCTACATTCCTTCCCACATCCTGCTTGGAAAGAGATTCAATGATGTGATAACATCAACTCTCCATCTATTCATATTAGTAAGTTTCAGCATAAAGGTTTTGTCCCTTGGGGAGGTATTTACAACAATTGCTAAGACATCCTGTGACTTTTGGTTCAGCTGTCTGCAGGCAAGGGTGATTGGTTTGAACCAGTTTCCTATTATAATGTATGACATTCACAGATCTTGAGATTAACAAACTTTACTTCCTCATTTGTTAATCAATAAAAGCTCTGTGTTGGCCCAATTCGGGGCTCAGTCCTTGAGGCTGGAGTCCCTTGGCCCTGCTTGCACTGTATTCTTGGCTACTCTATTTCTTAACCCTGCACCACCCTTCTCACTTCCCACAGTTCTTGTCATGCAGGATGCAACAAGTAATTTTCTTTTTTTTTTTGCTTTTGAATGCCTCAGGAGTAGGTCTTAGGATTGTCTGAACACTCCCATCTTGTGTCAGAAAAAACATGACTGAGTTAGTTCTGTGTCTATTTTCTCTATGGGCCTCCAAAGTTACCACAACTTCTTTTCATAAATTTCTGGGGGCTAGCGTACTCCATTTTGAAGTGATATAGCTCCAAGAGCAGCAATCTCCTGCCTTTGGAGAAAGCCTACTCTCTCTCACCAGAAGGACTCTTTTTTTTTTTTTCCTTCTAAGATCACTCTCTGAAACTTCAAATCACTTTGTTGGGCAGCAACCATCAAGCTTAGGGTTTTATCCTTGCTGTATTGTAGATTCCAGAAATAGCCCTAGATATTAACTTTGCCAAACATTTTTTTTTTCCGGATAAAACAACCTGTTTGCTGCCCTAGATGCCCTACACACCCTTGCTAGATGGGTGGTTTATTAGCGTTTTGAGAGTGCAACCTGTGGAAAAGAACAAATGTATCTCTTTTGCTCAACCTTGACCTAAAATAAAGCCTGAAATACAGTCTCCCAGAGCTGCCATTCTGAAATGCCCTGTAGCATCTATCTTAGCACCAGTCAAGACAAAAGAAAAGAAAATGTTATCAGTCCACAGTTAGAAGGGTATTCTATATATACACTTCTAATCATTATCAATGGTAAATCATTTCAGCAGTAAAAACTTACATTTAGAAATGGGCATCAGACTTCACTGTCAGATGGGTTCCGAAAAGGAACTGCCCCTGGAAATCTTTCCCTGAAGACCAGATATAACATCCTAAGCTTTCCAAATTGGTTTCAGTGGTATTACAAAAAAATGGGGGGGAGGGGGGAGGGTCAAGGAAAGTAATTCAAGATCACTGTAAGGCATTTCCTGTCTCTCATCTGGTGCTTAGGTTTGCTTTTTGGGTATGTGTAAATAAATATTCACTTGACCTTAGCACCTACTATTTTGCCTAAATTAGCCATAGTCCAATTTGCCCAGGATAATCCCAAATTCACTATCACTATTAGAAGTCTCCAAATTTCTTTGATCAAGTACCCACATCATTAATAATTAATTAATTTAAAAATAAGTATAAATAGCAAAATGAACAGTTATGCATTTTTGGAATCTATATATACATTCCACTTCTTTAAAAATTATACACGTGTGTGTGTGTGCTACTATGATAAGCCAATATTTCAAGGCATAATATATGTTTAGGATGAAGTTATTAAAACTAATGTACATAGAGTTATGTTTCAAATAATTTTCTTAATTTTAGTATGATTAAGAATTTAGCTAATTTTCTAAAAATTCGACCTGATTAGGTCTTCATTGACCTTGACTTGAAATGTGTCTGGCCAAAGCCCATACTAGTAGCAGAAACTTTAACTGTAATTTTTTTCAGGGAGTGCGGAGGAGGGTTGTCATTTGCTTGTACTTAAAAGTATTATCTTCAATCCAGGGTTATTCCATGGAATTCATTTTGATCCACTTATTCATTTTTATAAGTTTAGCGTAGTGAGGCTAGATAACATATGGCATATAACCACTTAATGAGACCCATACAAACTACACTGCCTTACAAAATGCAAGAGAAAAGCAAACTTCCTCTTGGTGCTGTGCAATCTCCCTCTTCCCTGGATATCTCATTGGTTCTTTGTGAAAAAGAAAATATGACAAAATGAACTAATGAAAACACAAGTACCTATTCACATTTCAAATATCAGCAAAGCTTAATTTTTATTTAATTTCCAAGAAAAAATATAATGTTCAGTTCTAAAATTTTCTTTCCACACGTCAGAGTGTTATTGCTTGTATCTCATGGAGCACTCACCCTAATTCAGGGATCACTGATTTAAACATGAGTGCTTAAGCCATAATTCCTGCTGGTTCCATCTTCACCACATATTTCAGCAGAGTAGCCAAGATTTCTTTCATCCTGGTAATGTGTATTTGTTTTCAACACAATTAAGTAAAACATATGTCCCTTCTTTTTTCTTAGTCTATATATTTCATGATACCTCATTAAAACCTTCTTAAATTCCACAACTCTCCTTTTTATTAAAAAGAGCAATTTTTCATTTTAATGTATGTTATGACACTGTTTAATTACTTCATTCAGTATTAATAAAAGTATATTTGATTTGGGAAATCTTGCAAATGAACACTAATATATAAGTGGTATTGGCATCCCACAGCCAACAATCCAAGCCTCCAGCCAGCTCTATTTGATGGACATTCACTTCATTTCACCCTCAATAACAAACTATCCATCTATATGCTCAAGAGATACAATGATTGTTGTTTCACTCCCATTATCTAAAGGAATTAAATATGAATCCCATTTTTATATATTCCTGCCCTCTAAGAACATTAATATTTAAACATTATTAAATATTCAATAGTTTAATTTCATAGCTAGATATTTAGAAAAAGTCACTGAGTTTTAGACATGCACAGTATTGAATAGACAATACCTGTAAAGGTATTATCTATGAATAGAATAAAAAAATCTAAAATTGAACATGCCGCTTCAGCAGTAATTTTACATAAGAGTGAAATAAGGAATTAATTCCATTTCTTTAATGAGTGTCCACTATGTTTAGAACTAGTGGGTCCTTTTGTGAATCATCAAGTTGACTGAAGGATTAATTAAAAAAAATAAATGATGAGGGCAAGCACTAAATACAAAGATGAGGGGAAATAAATGTATAAAGGTAAAGAGGATAGAGTTTTGTTGAGAATATTAGAGGGGATAAATGAGGTGTGTTCCTTTCTCAGCAAATAAAAGATCTGGAGTTCACAACACACCTTGCCCCAGAAAAACTATCATTCTTATCTTCTCATGTTTGAATTTATGACTTCTGGCTTAATGCAGTCTTTTATAGAGTGTAATTTCTACTTCATGCTCAATAAGTATTTATCAAATAAATGAATATCATGAATTAGAAAAAGATAGGTATCTGATATAAAGCATACACTTTTCATTGATATGAAGGACCTATTATAAACTTACATTATCTCTCTTGTTATTGTCCGAAATATTGAGATTATATTAGACATAAATTTACATGGCCTTTGGTATCATGAAAAACTTTATTAAAATTTTGAACACACAGTTGACTTTGCTGCTTGTGAGGCGATACGGTTGGTATTAGGGTTACATTAGGGTTGGGTTAAACTGAGAGAAATAATGCTCTCTATGTAATATATGCTCAATGTTTGGAAGGCTTTTGTATTTATTGTTGTACTAATGTAATAAGACACATTTTGTAAGCAGCCCAAAGTCAGGCCTTAGCTCATTTAGGTTTTCTAGCACAGTTTTTCTGATTATAGTAATTCAATAATAATTTTAGAAAATTAGAACACCCTCTAGAGTAAAAAAGAATAAAATAAAGCTTGCCCACAATTAAGAGTAATGTTTCAGGGGACTTCAAGCATGTCTTCTCTTAGGCATATAGATTTGAAATTTGAAATAATATTCCTATAACATGTAGTTGTATCTTACTTTTTTTATTAACCCCCTATTATGAAGATTTCTTTATTCATTAAATATTCTCCAAAAACATGATTTTTTTTATAATATTCTATTCCATAGGTATATTATAATTTTTGTAACTTCTCATATTTCTGAATATTTAAGTAATACCCAATCAAAATCCACATTTAAAAAAAAAATTTACTATACATGGAGTTTCTAGTCCAAAAGCTATTTAAAACTCCTGATATAATTTGCCAGCAGAACTTCCAGAAAGACCTTACACCCCACTAAGCAGTGTACAAAAGAAACTCCCATTTTACTGTAGTCTTAAAAGCACTAGATATTATGTTACTTTACCCTTACTAATGTGGGAAATGAAATAGTATTATGTTTTAATTGTATTTTAGTTTCTTTATAAACTACTAATAAACACAATTTTTTACATATTTGCTTCCATAGATAATTCTCGAGTTTACTCTGTGTGCTCTTTTCTGAATTTTCTACTGGTGTTATAATTTTCTAACTGATTTTAATAACATATCTCTTTACATATTACGGATGACGCTGCTATATTCAATATACATGTTCTGAATATTTCCTTCAGTTTATTATTTCTTCTAATATTTTGACCTTCAAGTTTAAATGATCTTCATTCAATCTTTATTCTTTGTTTTTCTTTTGCCATTTTTTCTGCTGTTTTCATGCTTAGAAAGTTTTCCATTCTGAAACCACATAAATAAATATTTATCTAAATTTCTATGGTTGTTAGAGTTGGGTTTTTTCCTTAAAAAATATTGTTATTTAATCCATCTTGAAAAAAGTTAGTGCGGGGTATATGAAAAGACTAACTTTATCTTATGTTCTGGAGTAATTATTCCAGAACCACAGAGTAAATATGCGTTTTCATTCAATAAGCACATCTTGCTTACAATGAATCAGCCACTACCCTAGGCACTGAACTATTCTCCCTTTATCACATTGATCAGAGTCAATCCTTTCAAACTATTTCGCATCACAATTTGTGCCAGTAACATATTATTTTAAGTACTGTCTAGTTATAACACATTGTAATATGTAATGGGGCAACTCTTCTTCAGAAGTCTCTAGCTATTCTGTTTAATTGGACGCTCAGGGACAGGCATGGGACTGGAGGGGAAAAAGTAAGGTGGTGATAATCTTACCTTTTTCTTCATTCAATTATGCATGTTTTTAATTTTAATGACAGTACTTTTATAACTTTATATATGGTTTATTACTTTTTAACTATTTTGTGAAATTCAATATTCCTCTCATTCTGTTTAGAAACACATCATCACATTAATAAATTAATATGAAAATAATATATCTATTTTTATAATATTCACTTTCCCATTTAAGAACGTATCCTGTCTCTGTTTAGCCATTTAATTTCATTCTCCAGTTAGCAACTGTTTTCACAAAGACCTATGTGTTGTTGTTTTTTTAACAACCCAATTGTAAGGCTATTTAAAATTATTTTTGCAACTATTTTTGACTACTATACAGAACTCTATTGTTTTGTATATTCATTTGTAACAAGCTGTTTAAATAAACTTTTAATATTTCTAATTTACTTTCAGTGCAATCTCATAATTTCTACTTAAACTTTATCTGAGAATGCAAATTGTAGTTCCTCTATTTTAAGTGCTAATGCTTATGATTGCTGATTGTTTCAATTGATTGGTTTCTGCTCCCCGAACAATGTTAATAGTGGTGTCAGTGCCTCCTGGTCTTGTTTTGATTTTAATGAGACTGCCTCTGGTGTTTCAAGGTTAAATATGAGGTTGTCTGTTGACTTTATTAGATACCCTTCATTATAAAAGATAACTATCCATTACTATCTCTCCATAATTTAAAAATAATAAGTGGTTGTTATATATTGTAAAATTGCTTCTCTGTGTCTTTTGACATAGCATTTTTTGCTTCTGACTTATTGATTATATGTATTAAATCAGTAGATTTTCCAACATAAAACCATCTTTGTTTTCCTATAATAAACTCACCTGGGCATGTTATAGTAGTCTTTTGATGGAAATGTCTGAAATATAGTCTGTGTTTTTCTATTTTTTGCTTTCTTTGACAAGTTTAAGTAGGTAGATTATGATGATTTAATAAAATCAAGTGATACATTTTCAAATAGGAATTTTTTGGGGGGCGGGAGGAGCAAAGGGATGAAGCTTATGAGAAAAGAGAATTACCAGTTATTTGAAAATTGAAAAAAAAAATCGTGAAATTGATTGGGTTTAAAGCTTTTGGGAATTCCTTCACCTTTTGTTTTCAGTTTTTCATGGGTGTGTTCAATAATTATTAACAACTTTATATTGCACTTATTTCCTGCTGTAGTACTTAAATGGGGTTTCAGGTAAATGTCATTGCATTTGATATTCACAAAAACACTGTGAATTAGGTGCTAGATAGTTATTTCTCCATAAAAGATAAATGTAGTAGCTCAAAAAGGTTGTGGCTTGGCCAATGTCATACTGATGTGGCAAGTAATAGTGAAGGTTAAATTGCAAGTAATTCAGAATTTGTGTTTTTTTTTGACCACACTATTTTGCCTCTTACTCTAACTTTTAAGTGGCCCAGTTAATTACCTTAAGTTATCCCTTCAATGTAACTTAACATTTATTTTCTTATGTGTTCCTTGCAATAAACTTTATCATTCTATTTATAACACTGTATGGACTAAGATGGTCTTAATGTGCCCTCTGCATGACTAAACTTAAGACAGTTTCTTCCTGCCTAAGGCTTCCTGCCTAAGTGATTCCCTTCACTTAGAACATTTACTTTAGAAACAATTGTTAAATGCTTTGTTTGTCTTTTTGAGATGTAAGTTTTCTCCCAGCTTCTTGCCAATTTTACAATGCAGAAAAGTCCTGCTCAAGGACTTGGGAGCCATCCCTTTGAAATACAATTATCAAGAAAGACAGCACCTCTATTTCTCAGTTTTTATGTGACTTACTTCCATAAGATAAGCACCAACTAGCAAACATAGATGGCCTAAATATATTGACCAATCTAACATCCTCCAGTACTTTTCCATTAGTTTACCCCATGTTTAAAAACTGTCCCGCCTATTGTTTTAGTGAAGTTGAGTTCAAAATGTCTCATCTCATTGCAGTAGTCTTGAATAAAATATTTCTTGATTATCTAACTCTGTCAGGTACAATTTTTCTTTCACAGTATTAAAATGTTTCAATTTATTTGATACTATTTCTCTCTGTTTTTTGAAATTCTTAGAGGTTTTATTTGGTTTTAATCCTGTTTTTAATCCCTAGGACTTAACAAAAGTGCCTAAACAAACTAGCTATTTAATAAATGTTGATTGACTACATGGAATACATTTGAATGAATGAATAAATAAATAAATAGGCTGCAGGTAAGAAATTCTGGGTCCAGAGTCCCCATTTCCATTATAAGTATCACTTTTTAAAATTTTTAAAAGAACCTTTGGAAACATTGACCCTCAATGTCTCCTGCCAGTATCAATGTCTCCTGTCATGCTGAGATAGAAAATTAACAAGTCACTGGTATCTAAGAGGGACCCTTAGGTCTAAAAGAGATTCAGATATTATTCGGGGGGTGATCTCATTCTTCTGATTTAAATCCATCCTCCATTTTCCCAAGGTTCACTAGTTGAAATAATACTATTAATATTCGGCATGTGCCTCAAGAACAATAAAGTAAATGAGTGTTTTACTGGTAGATATCCCAGAAATACAATGGATTCATATAAATTTATTTCAATGAGAGAGAGAGTTCTCACCTACCAGCATTCATCTTTCCCCAGATATCAGATTAGATAACTTTTTGTTGTTAGTTGAAGAGATAGTCATATAGTTTGGAAAAGGCAAGAATTAGACAAATAACAATGCCTTGTCCAGCTCTTTTCTTTTAAAAGCTGTCTTCTGTAAATGTTAGTGTAACTAGACTTCTTTACTAATAAAAGACAGATCATTAGAGTCCTCATCATAATGCATGATACTGCAGCTTTTCTTCATCATTACTAGATTCCAAGGCCTTGGCATTGTTTTTTTTTTTTTTGCTATCTTATCATGTTTACTTTAATTCCTTATGTTTTTTTTCTTTCTTCCTTCCTTCCTTCCTTTCTTCCTTCCTTCCTTCCTTCCTTCCTTCCTTCCTTCCTTCCTTCCTTCCTTCCTTCCTTCCTTCCTCCCTCCCTCCCTTCCTTCCTTCCTCCCTTCCTTCCTTCCTTCCTTCTTTCCCTCCCTCCCTTCTCTCTCTCTCTCTCTCTCTCTCTCTCTCTCTCTCTCTCTCTCCCTCCCTCTCTTTCTTTTTTGCTCTCTTTTATATAGCCAACCAACATATACAGTGTTTGTAATCATATCTGGTTTCCAAGACATAGTCTTTCTTTCAGACTAAACCAACCATTCTTCTGTTTTAGTTCAACTTTTCTCTGCAGGGTATGTTTATTCCCATGATCCTCCTTTATGGAGGACAGCCTCTTTAACTTTATTAGGGACAGATCCAGCAGAAGGCCAGGCAAGGGACCCTTCTCTTCTGCCCGCCCCAACTGTAAATTTGCCTCCTTCCTTAGCACAGCTTGTATTGCTGTTTCCTTATTAACACTTAGCACATTTGCAATTATGTGTTTATTCTTGTGCATATTTGTTCAATACATGTGTCTTCCATTATACTGAAAACTCCATGATTATAAGCCTTGTCTTTTTGTTGACTTCCATATCTTGACACATGATAGATATTAGCTAAGTAACTCCTGATTGCAAAAATGATCATCTTAAAGGAGTCAGGTGACAATTAAGAGAGTAAGTCTGCATGCCTTGGGTGGAAAGTTCACGGAAGGCCAGCAGACTAGCACATAGCCCAGGTATGAAACTCTGACAGTGTCTCCCAAGCTACCTACACTGGAAGAAGATGTATGCTAAGCCTGTCACCAGCACCCCACCCACAAGATGCCATGAGTTCTTTAAAATACTTGAAAAACGTATAGTTGAAATTGCTAGCCTTTAGGAATGAATGAGAATGTAACATTTATGGTGGGGAGGTCTATGACATCTGGATAATTTTCTATGAAGCAAAACAGTTTAGCAACAGCATTTATAATTTTTCTGAATTTTTTTCCCTAAAAAGTTAGAAAATCTAACTTCTGAAGATGAACAACCATTTATTGATGAACTGTCTAGGTTTAGAGCCAGAGGGAACATACCTTGCAGGAGGCTAGCTGAGGAGTCCACATTCCATCCCGAAACCCTCTCTGCCCACTTCACCTATAACTGCCTCGACATGCTCCTCTATAACTTACCATTTTTGCATTTTCTTGACACGAGGTACACATTTTACGTGAAGTAGTGCAAGGAGGAGTGGATAAGGTGAGAGGTATTCTAAAATGCTGGGCAATATTGAAATATTGATCTGAAAGTATGAAAGTTAGAATGGTAAATTATACCACTTTGTTAATATTTCTATGATAAATAATAAGAATAGTTATGGGGTGATGTCATTAATGGTTAGAACACTGGTTTGGGGACCAAAAATACCTGTATTAGTATCTTAGTTAAATATGCTAGTAATTATTATATATACTCTTTATGTAAATTTTTCACCTTTCTTAGATCATTTTTATCATATATAAAAATAACACAATGTTCTTTTTTTTTTTTTTTTTAAAGGATATAGTGTTTGTCATGTGTCTAATGCAGTGTCAGGTACATCACTAGTGCTCAAAAATTGATGATGATGTGATGAAGGTGGTAACTGTCACCGTCATATTCTGAACCACTTTAAGAAATTTTGTTGTAAACCATGTGTGCTATAAACACGTCAGTCTTTAAATTTAACTTTAAACTGTTAAATCTGGCAGAAACTTACATAAACATACTGCTCTTCACTCACTCTTTAAATTATCATTCTCTCACACCTGTTGATCTCCCATCAATAGCATCTTGTGTTTGTCACTTTGGTGGTCAGAATTTACATTATGCAGGATTGGGGGTAGGAGAGAGGCAGGGAGCTATCCAGGAAGGCTGACCAATATAGGAAGAACTGTCAACTCAAGATGTGCGATGCCTTTTCTCTGGAGACCTGCGTTCCAGTTATGGCTATACTACCAGTTAATGATATGACCTTGGGCAAGTGACAACCTACCTAAGCTTAGTTCCCTCATTTGTAAAATGAGGGGATTGGCAAAGATATACTTCTAAAGCTCCTTCGAGTTCTACAAGGACTGTGATTAGTGCATGTCACTCTAGGCAACATCTTACTGTCTTAGCTAATAAGGTCACATATGTCCAGTCTATCAATGCATCATTTTACAGAGGTATTACAATTCCTTATTTATGTTCTCCAGTTCATTCTGAATAAATGCTATTAGTAGAAACGCTCTCCCTAAAAATTTACCAGACAATAAACTTGTAGTTTAACCCACACGCTCATTAACAAGCTATTCCCAGGAGTTCAATAACAATATTTCTTTAGGCGTACTCTCATCTTTGCAGATATCACATTGGTTAACCCTGACAGCAATAGCCATCATTATCCTTACCGATTACTATTATTAGTGATCAGAACAGACTCACTTGCTTTTCTGGGACATCCAGAAATTATGTAGCTTTGCCTATAACAAAATAAACCAACAGAAATAAAACCGCTCTTTGTGTAATTTTTGTTTTTCTCTTATTTTTCTTTGTTAATAGTATCAGAAGTGGTGCATTTTATCCTTCCACCTCATTTTGCTATTTTCATTTAATGATTTTTTTATTATTATGTAATTTATACAAATAGTTTTAACTCAATTTTTTTGTTGTTGGTGTTTATTTCTCTTCCAGAATTATATTTCTAGACTTCAATACTTTTGTCTCACTTGGTCCTAACAGGATTTAAAACACACACACACACACACACACACACACACACACACACACACACACACACACACAGTCAGTGGAGTTTACCCTTCTTTATAATGCAGATCTCTTTACAGGACTTGACTTCATCAGATTCTTTAAAAATGCTCACATGTGACACAGTAACCCCATTGATAAATGTCTTGAATAGATAGCATAATTAAATTAAAAGTTTGAGACCTATTTCCTTCACCTTGTGGTGCTGGTAGCTGGATCAAAGTATTTACATTCACATTTAATCCTTTAATCTAGGAATCAATGTATGACCTGAGGCAACAAGTTAACAGCTTGCCAAAACTAAGCCTGGGCAGATGGCAACATTGATCCAGATTTCAATCTCCCAAGACCCCTGGAAATACCTGGTGCAAGACCCAGACAAATAGTTACAGGGAAGTCAGGGCCCTTTGCACAACAGCTCTCTGATCTCTATGACATCACTTACCTTCTCACCCAATTCAGGGCACTGAGTTGCTTGCATTTTCTGTACCAATTACATTTTACTAACAAGACCTGTTTTCTCTGGGACACCAAAAATCAAGACAAATCATATGTCTACTTAACTCACTCAGGTCCTTACAAATATGCACTCTCCTTTCTCAATAATTCCAATAACATATCCCTATAATTCTACAATTTACTTTCTGTCTTTTTTAATTCTGTCTTGTTTACTTGCCACTATTCATTCTTCGGCACTCTTGAGATTTTATAATTTATTCTTTTTTGAGAAAAAATCCCAAAACATCTTAAGATATCACATTTTCTTTGTAGGTAAAATCTTCAGGGCTTAGCCTTCACAGCAGATGGCAACCCGACAAAATATTGTTGGTTTGGTCCTTGACAGTTTCTACATCGAAAGCAGCAGTATTGTTCTTGGTAAGCGCATGGATGAATAGATTGAATCACTCTGCGATTCAGAATTTTTGTGCTCCTTAGCCAAGGGCAAACTTCCTTATGTGTTCAGCTAGCTCATTTACGTTTTTCTTCAATTCTTTTCCTCTAATTCACCACCTAAAAGACATATTCCTTTTCTTGAACTTCTCCAATTTTTTTATCTTATAGGTTGTGTTTACTCCTGATGTCTGAATGGACATTTGAGACTGTTTAATGGTGATTAATCATAGCTTCTATATCTTCAATTGAATAGGTTCCATTTTTATCAGTCCAGCTCTTCAATTTCCCCTAATATTTAATTAAGAATAAGTAATTAATTGCATTGACTGACTTAGTCATTTGCTTATTTCATTGTCATATCCAATGCACATGGCCCTATTAGTTACCTGATCAATTCATAACCCTGCTCAAAATCTAATTTCCTCCAAATCATCTAAGCCTATTTTCCACTCTTTCCCAACATGCCACCTCACTTCACTCAGGTTTGCCTTTTCTTTTTTCACTGAACACTTGACACTAATGTCTACTTCTACTTCTTGGCTTGCCTAAAACATTTTATCCTTTCCATGGTCAACCTGCGCCTCTGTCAACCCCAGCACCTGGAAGTCATTCGGCCCACAGCATCCCGCGTATTTCCCTTAGGTTCATTCCAGTTGAATGACATCCCCACCATTTTACTTACTTTGTAAAGGTATCTCTTCCAGAGTATTATAAAATTTTACCTCATCAAAACTTCAAATACTCATATCTAACTTCTTTATAGGCAATAGAAATCAGGAGGCATGGTAAGTAAGTCAGCATGAACAGAAAATCAAAAGGTAAGTTTTCTGATCCTGACAATCAAAGGGTGAGTTTTATGATCCTAAAGTAGAAACCTTCCATCATGGCTTTACATGTTTGGCAAAATAAGAAAAAAAAAAACATCTCTGAGAGTGCTATTGGCTCTCGTTTGCGTCCAACAAAGAAATGGAGTGTATGGATTCTAACACATTTTAATAAAGCTGCAAAAATGCTTTTCAGTTTCTTTCTCCGTACTTCTTTCATTCCAGAGACTGTCCAGAAAACAACTCAAAAGTGATGCATTTCCACTTCTTTCAAGCTGCCTCTGCACCATACTGACCTTGACATGGTTTTCATTATGACACAACTGCAGGAGAAGCTTAAATGGGAGAACAGTGTTGAATGAACTGACTCACAAGAGACAAGAGGTAGGCTGACAGTCAGAGCTTCTGCAAAGCAACTGAACTTCTATAACGCGTCAATCTTATCATGGAGAAGTGAATCTCTCATCAGAAACCAAAGCAGAAGTGCAGGCAAGATGACTTGGCTAATACGATGTTAGAAAGGGTGACACGTAAGATGGGTACATAGAATTCCCCCAAGAAGCAGAAGACCCTAGACCATTTCTTCTAGCTTTCTCCACAGTTGAGTATCCTATATAGAACCGAACCTGATCAGAATGGTGAAGGTATTTTGATGAGGGAGACTTTTAGCATTGGTATGTTGCAGACTACAGCTTAACCAAACAGGACATCTGTGCTTGAAGTTCTGTAGTTTCTTCACACTATTTCTCTGGGGCAATGTTGTGACTGAATTTGACATATGAAACTAAATCAACTTCAATGTTTACTTAAAAATCTAGAATATCATTGAGGTATGGAACTGTCCTAGGATTTAGTCTCTTGACCCAGCTGTCTGGCATTCTGAACGATGTCTTCTAATGTGAACACCGAAGAAAGAGGAAAATCATATCAGGCCAGGCAGAAAATAAAAAGGCAAAGGAAAACTGGATAAAGCATTAGGGAATCACTATGCTGGATAGGGTGGACATAGCAAAGTGAGATCAAACCAATCTGGCTCCTAGATCAACTGATTGCCCATCCAGGAGCAGATAGGCCAGAAGGGATTGTCTGAGTCATGTGTAAGGCAAGGCGAGTGTTTGCTCTGTCCCTTTCTCACTATCATTTTCTTTTTGCCTTTTATTTCCCTACTCTTTTTTCTTTTTCCTTTTTTTTTTTTTTTTTTTTTTTTTTTTTTAAAGAGGGTGCTGCTCACAGAGGCCCATGTGGGGATTGAACCAGCCACACTCAAACCAACCGAACTAACCGGCCACCCCCATATTTTTCTATTCTTGCTCCACTTCTCTGATCTTTTCCTCTTTCATTTGTGATTTTCAACTTTTATTTCACCTCAGAATTGCCTGATCTGAGTTGTGATGATTACTTTAAGTTTGTTCAGCTTTAAATCATTCAGCGACAGTTCCAGATTTGCATTTCTATTTCTGGAGTTGAGAGAGTACTTTAAAATTCTCACCTTTGTTCTTCAGGACCACCTGTATCTTATCACATTTATAATCACACTTTATTCTTAAAATACCTGTCATTTCTCATAGACTGGAAGTTTTTGGTGCTCTGAAAGAAGTTTTAAAGGAAGTTTGTTTTGTTTGTTTTTTGGTTTTTGTTTGCTTGTTTTAATAAAATAAAATAACTATAATTTGAGAGAATAATTTGACTTATCCCAATGGGTTTATTCTGTTAACTATAGTCATCAAGGACAAACTGCATTATCTCTCTCTCTCTCTCTCTCTCTCTCTCTCTCTCTCTCTCTCTCTCTCTCTTTCTCTTTTAAATTTGTTAAAAGGATCAAATTTTGTTAGTCACAAAATGGTTTTAAATAACTTTTTCCAGGATCCTTTGGATAAATTCAGAGACATACATTTACATGAGTTTTTAAATTAATGCATTTGTATCAATTTCACTAGTGTCAGCAACTTTTAGATCACATTTGATTACTACTGCCTCTCAAATCTTCTATGAGTCTGTCCAGGGAGGGAAGCTGAATGTGTACTGGAGACACTCACTTAACCTGAATTTTTTGGTTCCTCTATAACTGACAGCTGGACCCTCACCTGCCACTTTCCCTCCCTATATATTCTCCACTGACAGAGAATCTGAGCTTTCAGACCCTCAACTGCTGAAAGGAGACTTTCTCCAGCCACAACCATAGTTAGTCCCCATCCAAAGGGTTGAGGTATTATTCAGGCATCCAACCTCAGTTTCCATCTTATTGTCCTCTCAGTACTTTTTTTGTGGGACTGGAGTTCTTCTCATTTGCTAGTCTTCTGGCCCAGATTTGGGTCCTTTACTCCACTATCTCTGTTAACTGGAAAGTGTTCTGTCGTAGAGGGACAAAGCAAATCAAAGAAAGGAACCATCACTTACTTTTTGATCTCTTTCTCAGCAGGCCTCCTTTGACCACCCTATTTATAGAAGACACCTTCTAAAAATGACTCATAAGCCCAGTATGGGTGTGTGTGTGTGTGTGTGTGTGTGTGTCTGTGTGTCTGTGTGTTTTCTTTATATTAGGTTGGTGTAAAAGTAATTGCAGTCTTTGCAATTATTTTTAACCTTTTAAACCAAATTACTTTTGCACAAACCTAATAACATTTATGACAACAATTATTATATTAGAATCATGATATTTATTGTCTGGAAGTGTTGATTTTTGTCTGCCTCCTTGAAAGCCAGGGCAGTGCCTCTGTCTCTTGTTAGCTGTTTTATTATCACAATCTAGGAGAGTGTTATAAACATAGCAAGCACCGAATAAATGCTGATTAAATGAAAAAAAAATGACCATCACTGACTTGCTGGGTGTTTTTGTGCCATGTTCTGTGCTGCACTCATCAGAACTAGCAACTCATCCATCCTCAACTGTCCTGAAGAGTCTCAGCACAAACACAAAGATCTCTTATGACGTCCACCGCTCTGATTCTAGCACCTGCCCAAGGTGACTGTTTTATGTAACCTCATTGCCTTTTCTTAAGTGAGCATGTGGTTATTCTTTGGGAACCAATTTTAGGCATTAGAGATTCTGTAACTGTCACAAGGATATAGCTCAAGCAGAGAATGCGCTTGGGTAGCACTCAAGATCTTGTCCTTAATACACAGGAGGGGTCATTTCTAGAAATAAGTCCTACTTCTCCTCAGCTATCCTACTCTTTACCTGATTAAATGCATGTGCCGGACCTCTACAGTCTGCATATCCAGCCCTGTCTCACATGCAACTCAGTCGCAACCAAGTCCCAACCAAGTCATATATCAGCTATATGCCCCTCAGTACTTGAAGTTTAGATTTAGCAACTGCCCTTGTTCTGGCATCCAGTAGCTATGAGACAAACCAATATTCATTTGCATGCTTACTAAACTGCGGTCTTTCTCCCTGATTTTCAGCCTGTGTATAAAAAAAAAAAAAAAAAAATGTATGACTAGATAGATGTTCATCCTGATTTCTGATTTAGACTTAAGTTTTCCCAATTGGCGCTTTCACCAAACCTTAGGTCATTTGGCTTGACTGGAAGAATCCTGACAAGCCAACCAGTTGTTGCCAGCATTCCTCTCCAAGTGCAAGACGCCCTTCTCCTGCAGCTGCTAGCTCCAAACAGAAACCACAGTGTCACTACCACCTGCCAATCCTGGCACAGTCTGCTGCTGCCTGTCCCTCTCCCAAGCAGCGTCCATGTGCATGCATCAGCCCAGATCAGGTCAAGGATGTCAGAGACCTTCAGCTTTGCCATTTATGTTGTAAACGTCCGGCCTTCAGAAATGAGAGCTAGAGCCAGGAGAAGGCCCTCACGTTTGACCCCGCCCATCCTCTGATTATGGTGCCTCCCAAAGAGGCTGCCATCAGTTCTGGTATACTCAGAGGCCCTTGAATTATGACAGTGCTCTTCAAAGTAAAAAAGAAAATATGAATGAGCTCCTCAAAAGAAAAAGTCACCACTGGCATTCTGAGTACTTCCTTATCATTCCATATAGGCTTTTTGAGTCTCAGTGGACAGGAACTGATATTAAGAAACACTGCATTCCAACCCTTGACTAAATCCTTGCCTAACCAAGTGATGAGACCATCTCTTACTTCGGAGGCCTTTAAGAAAGCCACTGCTCTCTCGTCTAGCTTTCAGACCCCTGCACATATCTCCACTGTCTCATCAGTGTGATCAGGCTAAGTCTCAACTACCATAGCTCACTGGAGCTAGATCCAGACCCTCTCGGAGTTTTGTCACTTACCAGCTACTGTAATTACCTTGCACCTGTTACTACCAACATCCTGACTTGGACAGGATGTGGATCTAGACACATATGAAAATTCTGAGAATAAGTTACTGACCTAAATTCCTACAGGTGATGTTTGCCCCACTAATTTATCCAAAATAACTTTTGCAAAGTCACAATCTAGAAAAACCTGAGAAAAGTCAGAGAGGGCAGCTGATCACAGAAGCAAGAGGAGATGTGTGCTTAAAGAACTCTGAGAATAGAGACCAGAAACTCCACTCATATGAATCAGGTAGGGGAAGAATATCACGGGAAACAGATGAGTGATATGGACCCTTTTCCATAAAAAAATGCTTAAATTCACAGACACACAAATCATATCTACAATATGTGGGGCTCAGAGATACCTAAAACTCATCCATGGACCCCAGGTTAACAACTGCTAAAGTAAAGCCCAACAGAGATAGTTATTTAGTCTGTGCCAAGACGTGTGTGTGAGTAGTAATAGCTTCTAAAGAAGCATTCTTTTCTTTTCCATTCCTTAACTTTAAGGATATACATTCCTTAAAATAAAAATAGGTTAGCAGTTATCTAAAGACAATTGTGAGATTCCGGAGACGATAGTAAGCTAATACCTTCATGGTCAAAGTATGAACAAAGTCACCTGGGAGCCTGACAGGCATGCAGAATCTCAGGTTCTGGCCTAGATTCATTAAATCAGAATCTGCATCTTTAACAAGGTCCCCAGGTGATGTGTATACACATTAAAAAATGATAAACATTGATCTAGCAAATATGAGAGATGTACCCAGAGTGCCTTTAAACACAGGGTAATTTTATTTGGCTTGTATTAAAAATTAATCCTTCCTCTGCCTACTTGGCAAGCTTCTATCTATTCTTCAAAACCCTACCCAAACATTATCCTTCCATGAAGACTCTTCTGCATCTGTCCCCAATCCAAGAAAGTGATTTACACCCACCCACTGTTACTTTATTTTATTCTATTCTTTATACAATGTTATTCACATCAAGAGGTTTTAATAAATAAATAAAATGTATTTTCTTAAATCCTGAAATAAAATGTAGATTAGAAACTGGCCACTTATTAAATGCTTTAGTTTCCAAAGTTTCATGTTTCTAATCCAACATCAGAACATACAGTTTCCTTGAAACCTCATTTTCATATTCAACAAAGAATTATTTTTTTTAAATAGAGGGTTTGGTCTTTAGGTCATTAGCAGGAATAATACTAGAATCTTCTAGATCAGCTCTACCCTGTTGCTTCTCTAACACACAATATTCAATGTTACACAGACAACACAGCTCCACATACGAACTTGACTGAAATTCTTCAAACTCTATCTGGTGACCTGAGATGCACTTGGCTGTTTTGTTATTTCTGTTCTTCATAGGTTACAGTTACACATAGACAAGACAGATATAATAAACAGGTCCAACACTGAAACCACTTTATCTGGTTTCTGCAAAGCATGGGATGACACCACAGAATTTACTCTGATCAGAGCCTTGTAAGCACTGATTGGCTGTTACTTGGCCATTGGCAGGGCTCTGCCCCTAAGATACATGTCCAGTCCAGTCTCTGGTATTAGCATCTCCCAATGGCCCTTCCAGATTCTGATACAGAGCCATTCTTGGAGAAGTTTTATGGGACTGGAATCAGACCCCTTAAATTGTCTTTGTTACAAACTATATTTCAGAGATGTAAAAGAAAAAGAAGAGAAAAGGAGTCAGAAAGTGAGGGCAAAGTGAATTAAACAATGGAAAATGAAAGGCAGAAAAAATACAAAAATTAAGAAAGTAAAAGGGCACTGCATATACTCAACAGTCTGAGGAACTGACTTCCAGTATTTTCCAGTATTATTTCATATTACTCTGCTTATTAAGACAACCATTTTGCTGAAGATTGTGTGCTCCCATCCTCCTATCTGCAACTAAATAAAACCTTAAAAATAATAAAGAGTGCTGCAGTATTAAAAGAAAATCAACCTCATACAGGGCATATATTGATCAGTTTAGTGATCTGATGATAAATCATTTATTATCAAGGGAAAAAATTCTCTAGTTGAGTCAGGAATTGCTTTGCATTCAACTGTATTGTGTAAGATAATGCAGAAACCAGAAAAATTAAGAATCCATCAGTTTATTCAAACTTAAAGAATGTGTCTACCCTTTACCAATCTACCCTTTATCAATCTCATCAGACGTCAAACATGATTTCATAAATATCAAAAGAAAGTATAAACTAGTCATAGGTTGTTGAATTTTGGATACAATTGAAACATATATACTATCCATATGTTAGCAAAATAAAATGACAGAATAAGTTAATTCACTGTTTCTAACTCATCATTTACTATAAAAGTACCCATTTGAAATATTTTAATAAAATTTATGCCTTCTGGGTTTTTTTAGACATTTCTAATGCAAGTTGAGTTTGAAATTTGGGGAGATTTGAGACCCTCAAATTTCCTTAATCAGTTTTGCACATCTGCAATCTGCTGTTCATGCTGCTACTAACATAAACAGTGATACTCATTCTGTCAATAAAAACAGCATCGATGCTAAGAAGCAATTTAGAATATTGATCCCTAGCAGTCTCATATAATCTAAAGCCACTGTTTATTATCCATTATCACCCATTGCTAGAAAAACATTTCCCGCTCTCAAATTTCAGACCATTATCTAACTGCTGAGACTGCTGTTGCTCTTATTATAGAGTCAAATGCTTTCAATATGCGACTCCATAATTGTACTGCAGGGGAAAATTCCACAGAAACTCCACTTCAGTTTTAAAGAACAAGGCGGATTGGGGAGAAGGATTTTCTCTGAAGAAGCTGTCTTGCTTGAGTTCCTAGAACAGCTTGGCTTCAAAGGACCCACTGTGCCTCCATCTGAACAATCTCTGTTGATTCCAGCTGTTGCCTAATTGGCCCATGACTGAGTAACACCCCTGAATATGTTGCATTTGTATCACCAAAGTAAACAAGCAATCTTCACCCTGCACCATGCCAGTGCTAACTAACACTGCCTAAAAGAAAATGTTCTTATCTGAGTGTTCTGCTCCCACATTTCTGGATGCCTGTGGCCTTTGTACAATCTCTATGATTGAGTTCCCTGATGAGGCCTCTGGTGGAATGACATACACTACACTTAGACAATTTAATAATAATAAAGTAATAGTAGTAAAAAACACTTGCAGGAAAGTCCAATGCATGTTGTGTAAAAGTGTCAAATAAATAAAGTAGTGTTGTATATCTAGAAATAAGTTGGAAAATTACTTTTAAACCTGTTTTCTTGATAATTTTTTTTTTTTTAATAAATTCTAACCTCAGGGACATATCAATATTTTTCTTTTCTCTTACTCTATTTCTGGGGATGAATTTGCTCTAAATATTTAATTTTGGAAAATAAAAGCTGTTGGCCTTTCAGCTGCATTCCTTTTCCCCTGAAGAAAAGGTGAAGAAAATACATTTATTATATAATTGATCTGGGAGGGTTTTTTACTATTCTTTTGTTGTTATTTTTGTTATGAATGACTAGGGTAACAGCTGTCATCTGCAATGGCAATGGTGATGTAGAACTTAATTGTCATCAGCTGACTGATAAGGTTAAACTTGCTTTTTGACAACCCTGGCCAAGATCTAAACAAGGCAAACAAATAAAGTAAATAAGATTTGATGGTTTACCTTCCAGTAACCATTTTCAAGGGATGTGTTAATTTTAGAAGAATTCCCCAGATCTTGCCTTCTTTGAGTAAGGCCTGTAATTTTATTTGAAGGGAAAAAAAATGTGTGTCGATATACTCTCTATATCATACACATGATACTATAATATACTTTAAAAATTCTTACTGATATAATTATAGCAATATTAGGAATATATAATAACGGGATCCATCATTTTATGGAAGCCACATTTTAAGGAACTCAAGAATCTTTTTTTTTCCTTAGTGCCCACATAATGATTTTTTAAAGTTATTTTTGATTAAGTAATTTGCACCTCTCTGTACAAGATTTCTAAGCCTACACAAATCATTTAGAAAATGCAAATGATTTTTTACAAGTAAGGGTCCAGAAATATTTGGCAGTTATTTTTCTGATGTGTACAAACACCTGGTTATATAATTAGATTGATGACTAAGAATTGTTTAGCCCATTGGAAACTGCCTTTTGACTTTTATAAAGCTATGCAAGTTTTAAGGTGTTGGCCTAGCATATCTGAGAGCCAATGATATGGTCATACTTTGAAGGTAGTACAACTGCACTGAGGACCTGAACTTCATGGAAAGAAAGGATCCAAATATTATGGGAAGGCATGCCTCTAAATTGAAAACCCTGAGAATGCAAAGCACTGTTCCAGCTAGTCGAGTAGTTTTGAAGTCCAAAGTCCAAGCATTTTAGAACATCAGTAATAAAATATCTTTGTCAAAAATGCCAGAGGGCCTAAGACTACGAGTATCTATATTCCAGCGTTCTAGTCAGGTAAAATTAGAAGTGCAAGGCAATATGGATTTGTTATTATTGTTTTATATCTAATACAGTATTGCAAAGGTTTATCTCAGTAAGAATATTTTACAAAATAAAAATGAAGAACTCAGATAAATTTCAAAAAAAGAGAGAAATAAAAACATTTGACAATTCCTAGACCAGAGAGTTCTGGGAACAGAGAGGAAGAGTGATACTCTGATCTTCAAAAATTCAATTTCTGTGTAGATTCCAGAAATAATATGAAAGCCTTAATCAAGCCCTTTCATCTCTCAAAGCCTCTGTTTCCTCATCTGTAAAAGTGCATATGGAATTAAATAATACAGTCTATTTCACATCCCTTATCTTGTAACTCAGATAATAGTACTTTTTATCTGAAATAATTTTCTTCTACTAATTTATATTTGAAAATTTAATACCCTTATTGTGTCAACGTCCTTTCTCACCAGTAGCCATTCTTGGATATCTTTTAAATACTTAACAGAATCTCCATTCCAATTCAAAAGTCTGCCTTCAAGTGCAGTGTCCCAACTAGGAGAGTTCTGATATTTTATGAGTAGTAACATTTGAACTTGAACTGGAGAAGTCTGCCCTTTCAGATATGAAAATAAGGCCCTCCCAGCAGGCTTACTACAGCAAAATATAAGACTCATTAGTGAAAACTAGAGGTCCAAAAGCTCTGCTTTCAGGTGGATGCGCTGTATAGCCCTGAAGCACAATGGTTTATAATTAATATAGCTAAGGGAAAAAGAGATGACCATCATCAAAGTTAGGAGGCATCTGGCCAACGTCCACACCAGTGGCTCAACAGAATTTAGGAAACACAAATGAAGTTTCTATGTAGAAATTTTCTACTTGCCAAAGATTTACTTAAATCTCTCTTTTCAACCTTCAAAGCTATTTAACAGACATGGAAAGGATTCAAATTAAAATCTGGAATGTAATTAACCAGAAGACACATCTTAATAATAAACCAAAGTAAAATATGAGCATTTCATCAAGAAAAGCTTTAGTATTTATTTTATAAAGCAGGTTTGGTTTCTCTCTTTTTAAGACAGACAGAAAAATATGAGCATAAAGAAAGCAAAGAAATTCAACACATTTTAATAAACGCATTACATTTTTCAATAATTTATAGTCAGCTCCAGTTTGTAAAAAGAGTAAAACTCTATACAGTGTATTTTAGTCTGTTGACAAGGCTACTTTAAGTAAAAATGATTGCTTTCATTATTTAGCTAAAAGTACTATTTTAAAAAGTTATTAACTGTTGAGAGCTTTGAAATAGGCATCTAGGGTATAATTTATTACTCTTTTTTTTTTCAGATCTAATACAGCTTCAGACAACAAAATAAAACACCAAACTTTTATGTTATGAAGAAGAAAATCAACAATAGCAAATAATACTTGAGAATTTCATTCAATAATAACCAAAGAATTAATATGTCTTGACAAACAAAACATGAGAGAGACTTCATGAAGTAGATATAGATTCCACCAAGTATGACTGAATTAGACTAAAATATGATCTGATTAGACATACACATGTACACTCAGAAAAACGCCGGTAAATATTACAATTTGTAATATATATCTGTCAGTCAGTTTTGCTTAATCAGAATATAAAATTTCATAAAAGCTGTAGCTCAACAGAACAAAATTACCACACTCCTAATATTGCAAACATAATTAACTTTGAATTATGTGAATTAATAGTGCCTAACAAATTATCATTCAGCTCTGAAATTAAATTCTTTCATACCATTAGATTTGTTTGTCAAGCTCAAGTAGGCAAAAGTCATATCTAATAAAATAATAATGGTGCTTTGCTAAAAGTGCCTTTGAGAAACATAGATTTATCCAGAATAAATCAAGGAATTTCTATTATTAGTTAATTTGTGAATATCATAGCATCTACCTAATAAAATTAAGGGACAAGTCTAATTGTGTTACATGTTTATTACAGGAAGCCCTTTTATAATTATCTCTTTAATACTTTATATGATTATTTTGTGGTCACATACATGTAATATAAATACATTTAGTATTGTTTTATATTTACAGATCTTTTCCCATTAAAGTTATACTAGTATCTCCATTTAAAAAAAAATCACAATCATCTAAATTTTAGTTTACATTGTCTATCTCAATTTCCTTCATTTATTCTCAAAATATATTTCACATAAATAAGAAATCAAGGAATATAATATTGAAATATTCTCATGTGATCACAGGAATTGGAATTTGAAATACACACTTTTGATATTGCAGAATCTATCCACGTAAATTGCAATGTTTTGTTGAACTGAAATTTTAATAAATCAGGAGCAAGGATGAAGACAGGCATCACTTCTTTGCCCATGTCTAATTAAGTTTTCCTGCAGGATATCATCTAAACACTATAGATACAAGCAGTGATAAAGGGGAGGCTTCAGAGTGGCCTATAGAATGAGTGAGAAGAAAGACAGGTGATTTTGAAACAAAATAAAATGAAACGCTAGCAGATTCAGTTGACTTGGATGCTGACATAATGCCTCTGCTTTCTCATTCAAAAGTGAATGCAAGATAATTTCCCAAGATCCAGGGACCCTGGTAAGCTCAGCCAACTTTAGGTTTTCAGTAATGTTACAATGTGGTTTGAGACTAAGTACGTCATGTGGGGAAAGAGAAAAGTTCAAATTGGTAGTGTTCGGAGCCTGAATTTAATTTTAAGGGTCATTTTGCAATACTACCTTATACTAAAGCTTTCTGTATATTCTAATTATAAAACTGAGTTAGTGAGATGGCAAGGACGATGCTTATCAGGGATTTCCTTCTGCAGTGAAGGATATTACTACCATCAGGCACATACTGGCCTTTTTTCATAAGTCTTCTTACCTACCCTACTTTGAATATGGCATGGGGTATATAAAGTAATTGTCTAGTTAGAGTAATGAGCTTGTTCTTGATCCTAGTTCTATCTATAACCCATTGTAGGAGCCCTCTTGTCACAAGTGGCTCAAACACGCTAGGTGAATTGTCAGGGTTAGATGTTAGTCGCCATGGTGAAATAAATGAACAAACAATAGAAGGAAGATAGATAGATGATAGATAGATAGATAGATAGATAGATAGATAGATAGATAGATAGATAGATAGATAGATAGATCGAACTACTGGCTCCCGGGGAGATAGAACATGTATGTGCCTTAATCAGAACAGAACATCTAACTCCATGTCTATTTTTCATTGAAAATTCTTTTGTATGATTTTAATGAAAAAATAGTACCTATTATCTCAAAGTTGCATAAAATGAAAATTGTGGGCTAGTAGAATTATTCATAGCAATGCAGTTTGTTTAAATATTTAGCAACACAATTCTCCAATAAAATATAAAGCTTTACCCTTTGAGACAGTTTTATAGTTTTGAAAAGTGCTTACCAAAGTTCTGAGTCACCAAAGAAAAGCTGGCTTGCTGGCCATCAAGACGTGATCACTTATTGGAAGGCTTTTACTATAGTCGATAAACCTTATTCCAGAATTTGGCCCTCCTAGCAAAAGTTTTTGTCAACATTCCATGTTGACTATGGGTAGGATTGTAAGCAAATGGACTCTCTCAGTAATATCCTTCACTGCAGAAGGAAATCCCTGATAAGCATCGTCCTTGCCATCTCACTAACTCAGTTTTATAATTAGAATATACAGAAAGCTTTAGTATAAGGTAGTATTGCAAAATGACCCTTAAAATTAAATTCAGGCTCCGAACACTACCAATTTGAACTTTTCTCTTTCCCCACATGACGTACTTAGTCTCAAACCACATTGTAACATTACTGAAAACCTAAAGTTGGCTGAGCTTACCAGGGTCCCTGGATCTTGGGAAATTATCTTGCATTCACTTTTGAATGAGAAAGCAGAGGCATTATGTCAGCATCCAAGTCAACTGAATCTGCTAGCGTTTTATTTTATTTTGTTTCAAAATCACCTGTCTTTCTTCTCACTCATTCTATAGGCCACTCTGAAGCCTCCCCTTTATCACTGCTTGTATCTATAGTGTTTAGATGATATCCTGCAGGAAAACTTAATTAGACATGGGCAAAGAAGTGATGCCTGTCTTCATCCTTGCTCCTGATTTATTAAAATTTCAGTTCAACAAAACATTACAATTTACGTGGATAGATTTTCAGTTGCCTCCTTTATTTAATAAGGCCAGTAATAGTACCTACGAGTACTATTACTATTTGTGATGCCTCAATGAGTTCACTTATAGATTAACAAGAACAGACTGTAACACATAGTATACACAATATTAGCTCATAATTATTACAATACATGATAAGTTATTAATTTGAATCCTATCATTTTACCTCGAAACTAGTATCTATGTAGAGGTCACTTTTAAAAATGCATGCTAATCATACTGGAAGGCAATTGATTATAGCATTTATTTTCACTTAAATTGTGTGTATTTTTTTTTCTAAATATGTAATAACTCTCCCAGGCTTTTTGTTTTACTTTACTCAAATATTATTTTCATTAAATGGTAGGTAGTTTTGGGATTATAATACCTAAATTTCTAAGTTTTGAAATTATAATACCTAAATTTCTTCTAAAATCAATTTATATTCAACAAATTCTATTCTCAGATGCCCTAAGTACTTCTTGAATATTTTCCCTCCTCCCTAACACTTTTATGACATTTTCATTACTTAACTTCTAAGAGCAAATGACTGTTATTAAAACCAAATTTTCACAGGCTGTTAGTTTCTAGTGCAGATCATTGCCTCTAGGTGTTGCAGAATCAAAATCAAAACTACTAAATAATTTAGAGGTAAATTAGCAATTAACTGAAAATGACTTATCGCAAACTGTGGTTCATATGGGGCAAGTGGGCTGACAGAATTATTACAATCTGGCAGATCAGTAAAGTCTCTCTCTCTCTCTCTCTCTCAAAAAAAAAAAACCAATAAAGGACATAGAAATGTATTTATATAATAAAAATAAGTAAAACAACTTCATTTTCCTTCTCCTGAAAAATTAATTGTGGCTAAAAACTCTATAATGTGTTAGCATATAATTGTTACTATAATCTTATGTGTTAGGAAAAAAGAAATCCTGTACACAGAAACAGCTGGAGAGAAGGATATTTGATACTGAGGTAGAAGTTTGTAATTTCATCTCATTTTCTATTCAGCTATACTCTAACACCCCCAAATCATTTAACTATTTTAAAGGAACTTGAAAAGTAGAAAGCTTTATTTGGGGCTAGTAAAGTATTTTATTCTGCTCTAATATGAGAATATTGGAAAGGAAAACATAAACACAATAACAAATACAACCTTTTTCTTCAGACACCGACGCAAAAATGATTGCAAAATTCAAAATTATGGAGTTGGAAAAGATCTTACAGATTGCCCTCAGACTTTACAGCTGAGCGGATTCAGATGCAGAGGGGTTAATTATCATGCCAAAAGCAAGACATGGGTTTATACCATTCCTGGAGCAAGAACCTCTGTCTTCTAATGCCAGATCTCCTATGCTTCCTGTGTCTCAATTCCAAACAAATTATTGTGGATCATTGGTTCCTGCTAACGAATTTGTTTTTGAGATAAAACATTTCTATCTTTCACATAAGATCACTCATACTTTAGGGGACAGCGACCGTGGTTTGAGTATAAGCCCAATAAATAGAAGCAAAGGGCCACAGGTTTGTAGCAATACACCAGATTTCTCACATTGCTCACTTTTCCCATACAAGGTTATGCCAAAACTTCACGAAGAAAAAAAAGATAGATTATGCTTAGCTTTCCATAGAAGAAAGGCTCTGATATCCTATTCTACCACTCTAAGAAATAAATTGTAGATCTCAGTTCTCTTCCTTTCTCATCCTGTATCTAAGGGTCTCTTTGGTATTATTTTGCCCTCAGTGGGAAAATGAAGACCTGACCAGCCATTCTCAGTCAAAGAGTGCTCTTTCTACTTATATATTCGTTCAACAGTTTGCTAAATCATGACATTCTTGAGAGCCATAAAAGTTCTTATGTAATGCCGCCTCCCATAATGTGCTCAGCACCTGATAGGTGCCAAATACATTTTTAAACTATTGATTCAGTCAGTCATTAATCTTGACGATTTTTTTTCATGCTGAAAATTAACTTTTTTCTACCTATTTTTCTTTTTTGGAGAAAGTTTATTTCCTCTTTTAATTTTCCTCCCAATTTTTCTGTAAAGAAGTAAAGAACTATGTACTCTGTTCTAGTAAGAGCATAAGGGTGAAATTCGGCTAATCAGTAATGTAGTTAGACTTAGCTAGTTTGTGGTTTGACTCATCAGATAGCTCACTATTTAGCTACTAGTCAATTAGAGCCACCCTGATATTTAGAAAGTTCCTTTTTGTTTCTTCCCTCACTGATTGACTTAAGAACTCTGTTTTGTTCCCTTTCTCAAGGCTACACATATCTTGTGAATCCACTTAATTAACACAATCCTAACCCGAAAAGAGCAATTTCTTAATCCTCAGGCGCCCAGATACCTGAATACATATAAAGCCTCAGGACCCGATGGCCAGTCTGAGTCGGGAGTCCAGAGGTAACATTATCTTAAAACAGACCAGACCCTGGGAAGCGATATCAGCCTTGGGACCTGCCTGACCTACTCCCCCTTTCCTTTGTTCTTATTCTTATTTACCTATAAAACCATCTGCTTGTTCTGGAAACAGGGAGGTGGCCTTTGGACAGGAATGTGCATCCTTCCAGAATGCTGGCATTCTGAATAAACCTGCTTTACTTTCCACCTACCTTGTCTCTCGATTTTTAATGTTTTTAAGCGGCAGGCAGCCAGACCTTACTTAGCATGATATGAAGAGCACAGACATTCAGTATTTAATGGAAAGATTACTTCATAATTTCAAATTGTAATATTTTTGGAGTTTATAATATTATGTTTCCTAAAAGAAAACAGTGGCTTACTGCTGTCCCATGATCAGCCTAGTATCCATTTTCACAACCCCCATCCCTCCGGGTGTATTTCTCTTGTATTAACCCTTAGGTGTTCATCCATTGTAGTAAAATCCCAAGACAGAAAGACAATTATCTTTCCAAATGAGCTTGTTCCTAATTAGTGAAAAATAAAATACCTAACTCAGAAATGTTTATTTTCCTTGTGTTTCAACATACACAAATACTATTGTTTTAGCTTTCAACCAAGATTATGAGCATGATTTCTTTCTCTCCTTTGGTACCAGGATCGACAGGCAGTAATACAGACACATTAAAGAGCCCAAACCAAGAAAAGGTCTATAAGTATGAGCAAGTAATAGAAATCAGTGACATATTGGAGGGCAATAGTAAGTTAGGCAGTCTGATGAAGGACACACATAATCAGTGAGGTCAGGGCAAGGCAGGAAAAACAAAACAAAACAAAACAAAACAAAACAGGTAGTCAGGTCAGAGGCTGACAGATGCAGAATCTAGATATAAGATAGGTAACTGTGTCTAGAAATTAATCTAAAAATCTATAAGCCAAAGGATTTTCTACTTTCAGAAAGTGGGGCAACAAAAAGAATTAGCTGATGCAGGACTTCCTGTTGGATCAACTGTTGCTCTGGCTGCCTCAAAACTAGTTCTATCCCCCTCTTGTCCTAAAGGAGACTGACTGAGGGGCTGCAGCAAAGCCAGTTGGGGAGAAGAGTGTGGAAGCAGGGCATACCCACTGACTGCAATCTGGAAAAGCCAAACACAGCTCACATTGGGTCTTGAATATTACAGTAATAATTCAGTCAATATCAGTAATATTAGTTCATTTATAGATTGAAGCCATGCATTAACATTGACAAGGACCTTGATTTTGACCTTTATAACTTGTTGACTGACCAAATAATACTCCAGGCAATCCACCGAAAGAAAATGGTTTATTCGGGAAAAGAAAAAGAAATGGAACCACCAAGGAGTGCAAGTACACTTGTGGCCGGACTGCCCAACGGCCACCCACATGGAAAAAGGAACCCAGCACCCAGCATGGCTTCTCCCTTTATTCACATCCCTCCTCCCAGACGTTACCATAGTGTTCAACAGGAAGACCAGAGAGTTAACAAAGGGACCCACCCAGTTCCACCCATAGGTCTCCCAGCTCTATGGTTAAGAGTCTTAAGATGCCAGTTCACTTTTATCACTCTCATGTTCTTTTTCAAGAAATTTTTCCATATTGTTTTCTCCTGCGAGAGACCCACTCTGATTTGGAAGTAAAAGCAGAAAAAAAAGTAAAAGCTAGTTAAATTACAGGAGAAATGCTGGAGAAATTTCCACAGTTTTGAGCAAATTTGGCTTTCCTATCCACATTGCTTCTTCCACTATGATCTTCTAGAGTATTTAATGTAGTGAGACAGGTTAGTTAGTATGTTGCTAGGTAGACAGGGAGGTCCCTGGTGGAATAAACAAAAAAGCAGCCATATCCTGAAACTCCAGGTTCTGGAATGTCTCCTTCACTCCAGGACAGAGATATGAGAATACACCTTGAGGTTAATAAATTATCTCAAATCCCTTTTGGCTGGACAAAGGAGCAGATCTACTAGATAGGAATAGGTTATTTCATTAATCCCTTCAGCATGGGCAAACAGGACAAAACTGATAGATGAATTAGAGGGCTCCAGCCCCCTATCCCAAGCAGGCAAGGGAAAGTATGATAATAAAAGCCTTTTGCCTTAGCTAACGGGCTTCCCAGTTTTGGGTACCCCCTCCCACTCGGGAGCTGCAACCTCTTCTCCTACTTTTAATAAACTATCTTCCTTTTCAACTCCTTGCCTCTCCCTGATCTGTGTGTCTGTTCTTTGGCTTCACGAGACATGATCCCAGCCTACACCCAGAAATTGCCAGCAGACCCTATACCATTTGGGGGCTCATGTCCAGGATTGAAAGAGAGGTAAATATTATCTGTGCCTTTCCACTTGCCCACCCTATGGGCCTTCATCATTTTTGTCTCCTTTTCCTATCACACAAACAGTAGGCCTTCATCAGCCTTTAAATGCAAAAAGCGCAGCTGCTACTCTCAAGACTCGGAGGGCAGGTCTTGCAGAAGGGCTCTGGTTGATCCGCTTCGGCACTGAGCCTGAGGAATGTCGGCCACAGTGCAGCTGCCTTTTCTCTTGCTTTCTCTCTCGGGTGGAATAAAGCCCAAAGACAGCGTGCGGTTGAGGTGAATGGTCCTTGGCAGCAATTGCGGGACTCTGATCGTCACTACTCTGCGGTGTGTCCCAAAGGCTCCCTGGGTCTTCCCCCAACTCGACTGCCCATAAGGGTGCCATTCAGAGGCTTCCCTCCCCCTCTTTGCTATTTTCTCATATCTTTCTGCTGCCTTTTCCCTTTCCACGAGGAGACTGAATACTGCTGCGTGGCCAGGACTGTGGGCTACTCTGGTGGGTCCCAAAGGTCCCTCTGGACCCTTCCCAGCCTGACTGCCCATTAGGGTGCCAACAGGATAACTCCTTTGTCTCTGCTGTTCTTTCATTCTGTCACCATCTCTCCTAAGCTTTTGAGATGCTGGTCTGGGGTCTCTTCCCTGCGAGACCTCAGCAACATTCCCTGCAAGTGTTAAGACATCTTAAAGTAAGAACATGGACCTCTGCCTCTATAGGAAACCTCTTGTTTCCAGTAAGGATAAAACTTACTGGCATTTAGCATTCCCTCTCAGATTATTCTCTTGGGATCTCCTCCAAGCTTTAAAGCGCAGATGGAAATGTCCTGATATCCACCCCAAATCTCTCTGTTGTTTTTGTGATCTTTCCACCTGTTGTCGATTCTTCAATAACTGTCTGGCAGCCCAGACTCATCAGGGGCTCCACCCGTGGAGTCCCAAATACCTCGCCACTTTCCTTTTACACCTCTGCTCTTGTCAGCCATCTGATAACATTCCCACGGAAGGGCGATATGTTCCAGACTCACTTTATCTGAAGGATTTCGGAATTTCTGTTTCCTCTTTTTGCCCCCTCTTACCTATTGGGAATCAAAACTTCCCCCTTTGCCTTTCTGCCCAGACGACATGTCTTCTTTAAAGCCTTGAGTATATACTCCCTCCTTAAACTTCTTTATTTAGAAAACCACTCTTATATTCATCATGCCATCAATTTTTGTGATGCCCAAAGTCGGGGCACACACCCCTCTACCTTAAAGCACCTCATTATTAGCCACACCATTTATCGGCCTGCGAGCCAGCGCCAGACATTCAGGTGGGGACACACACATGTGGAGTTGGTTAGGCGCCCACCAGAGCCATGGGCCGGGCCGCTCAGGTAAGAGCGAATAGTCCTGGTGCGGCTGTCTCCCCACCCAACTCGGAACTGATCGTGCAGTGTCCAAGGCTCATGTTTTCTGGGGGATATCATAGAACAAGTTGTGGGAGATGAATTGCAAAGGGATGCCTTTCTGTTCTTCCTCTCTTTCAGATGGGCAATCAGCCCTCACACGCCCTCACCCCTCTGGATTTCATCTTGAAACATTGGGACAAATTTGACCCTCAGACTTTAAAGAAGGGGTGCCTGGTTTTCTTTCGTTCCAAGGTTTGGCCTAAATACACGTTGGAAGATGGGGAGACTTGGCTTTCTAAGGTAAGTATTAATTACAATACTATCATGCAGCTAGACCTGTTTTGCAGAAAGGGCAAATGGTCAGAAGTTCCACATATTCAGGTTTTTTTTGCCCTGAGGGACAACCCAGATCTCTGTAAGAAATGTAGAGTTGAACCGAATCTTTCGGCTGTGATCTCTTGCCTCCCTCTTCCTAAGGAGACCCCTTCTAAGAGGACTCCTCTGAAGGAGATTCCTACTAAGGAGACTCTCCCTAAGGAGACCCCTCCTAAAGGGACTCCTCCAAAGGAACCCCCAGTGGGATCCTCCTCTCCTGAGGAGGTCCCTTCAAAAAACACCCAGTCAAGGGATCATCCCAAAACTTTGTATCCTATTCTTCCTCCAGAGCCAGTTCCTGCCCCAGCTCCTTCGAATTGTCCTCCATATCTAGGACCGCCTGTACAGAAGCACTCCTAGCTTGGAGCAAATCTCCTTCCCTCACAAGAGATACCAGGAGGAGAATTTGGGCCTGCCAGGGTTCAAGTCCCTTTTTCCTTACAAGATATCAGAGAAATAAAGGGAGATCTAGGTAAGTTTCCAGATGACCCTGACAAATACATAGAAGCTTTCCATAATTTGATCCCGATCTTTGAGCTCTCTGGGAGAGATGTTATGTTAATCCTGAATCAGACTCTCACCAGTTCTGAAAGACAAAGCAGCCTTGCAAGCTGCCGAAAAGTTTGGAAATGATCACTTCCTAGCACAGCATGAGAGCCAAACAGGACAGGACCCCACCCAAGAGCCGTTCCCTACTGGGAAACAAGCAGTACCCACTGCAGATCCACAATGAGATCCTGATACAGCCTTGGGACATTGGCAGAGAAGACACTTTCTGACACACATTTTAGAGGTACTGAGGAGAACAAGGGCCTCAGTATCAATTATTCAAAACTATCCACTATTAGCCAGAATTCGGAAGATAATCCCTCAGCCTTTTTAGAAAGGCTCAGGGAGCCCTTAATTAAACATATTCCTATAGGGCCAGACACCCCCGCAGGGGAAATTCTTTTAAAATATAAATTTATAATGCAGGCTGCCACAGATATCCACAGGAAATTACAGAAATTGGCTATTGCTCCTGAAGACACCTTGGACCAGTTACTCAAGGTAGCCAACACCATCTTTTACAATTGGGACCAGGAGGAAGCCCAGGACAAGGAAAAGAAAATTAGAAAAAGACAGAAATACTAGTGACTGCCCTACAAAGCACACGGGCAAAGGGAAGGTCCCACTGCCACCCATGTGGACAGTCCAGTCACTGGTGAAGAGAATGCCCATGGCAACCAGGGCCGACTCGGAGAACTCCATGGCCCTATCCCATCTGTGAAGGGGATCACTGGAAGTCAGACTGTCCCCGGAGGCCTTTACCCCCGAGGCCAGTCTCCTTCAGTCAGACTCTCACCAGTGACTGACGATGCCCGGGGCTTCTACCAGTGGCTCCCTCGTTCCATCTAACCATCAGGATCCCTGAGTCCCGGGTAACCCTAGAAGTAGAAGGAAAACCTATTGATTTCCTTCTAGACACAGGAGCCACATTCTCTGTCCTCCTCTCCAAGCCAGGGGCCTTCTCCAATCAACATGTTATAGTCTGCGGAGTCACAGGCAAGCCAATTACCAAACATTTTCCCCAGGCCTTAGGCTGCATATGGGGCGACCTAATGTTCTCCCACTCATTCTTAATCATGCCAGGAAGTCCTACTCCTCTATTAGGAAGAGACATTATGACGGCAATGGGAACTATTGTTCTCCTAGCCCCTGGAAGTATTTCTAGCTGCTTCCCAGTAGTAGAAACCAACATCAACTCTAATGTCTGGGCATCACAACGGACAATGGGTCGCGCCTTAATAGCTGCTCCAGTCCACATTCATCTTAAGGACCCCACTTTATTTCCTTGCCGGAAACAATACTCTCTAAAACCCGAGGCACGAAAGGACTAATCCCTATCATTAACTGTCTCAAATGACAAGAGCTCCTTAGAGAACGCAACAGCCCTTGCAACACTCCCATCTTAGGGGTTCCCAAACCAAATGGAGAATGGAGATTAGTTCAAGACCTCCGGGCCATCAATGAGGCAGTCATTCCTATACACCCTATAGTTCCAAATCCTTACACTCTCCTAGTCCAAATACTTGAAAGTGCCAGATGGTTCACGGTATTAGATTTAAAAGATGCCTTTTTCTGGATACCCAAGCACCCTGACTTACAATATTTTTTTGCCTTTGAGGACCCTGAAAGCCAGATTTCACAGCTCACCTGGACGGTCCTCCCTCAGGGGTTTAGAGATAGTCCACACTTCTTTGGACAGGCCCTCTCTAAGAACCTAACAAATTTTTCCTATAACAGCTGTACTCTTTTACAATATATTGATGATCTTTTATTGTATGCTCTATCTGAAGACCTCATCAGTGAAGGCTACACTGCCCTTTTAAATTTTCTAGCCTCTAAAGGTTATAAGATTTCCAAAGCCAAGGCCCAAATTTTGTGAGACATCTGTCAAATACCTTGGGCTAATTATCTCTGAAGGAACGAGGGCCCTAGGGGAAGACAGAATTCTTCCCATCTCTACCTATCCCCTACCTAAGACCCTGAAACAATTAAGGGGCTTCCTAGGCATTACGGGCTACTGTTGCCCATGGATCCCAGGATACGGAGAAATGGCCCACCCCCTTTACCAACTAATTAAAGATACTCAAACTGCAAATACTCATCGTTTACTTTAGAACTAAGAGGCAGAACAGGCTTTTAGCCTTTTAAAACATTCACTGTTAGGTGCCCCAGCCGTAAGCCTTCCTACAGGGAAATCCTTTCATTTATATATAACAGAAAGAAAGGGAATGGCTTTAGGAGTCCTAACACAACCCAGAGGACCCTCACAGCAACCAGTAGGCTATTTAAGTAAAGAACTAGACCTTGTAGCATGCAGCTGGCAGGCTTGTCTCCGGGCCATAGCTGTGGCTGCCCTCCCAGTTCCAGAAGCTACCAAGCTCACGATGGGACAAGACTTAACTGTCTTTGTCCCCCATCACATTCAAGGACTTTTAAATAGTGACAATAGTCACTGGCTCACAGATAGCCACCTTTTATGGTATCAAGCTCTTTTACTAGAAGGTCCTGGAACTCAAATATGGACCCGTTCTTCTCTCAATTCAGTCCCATTCCTCACGGAGGCAGGAGAAGAGCTGATACATAACGGCCAGCAAGTTTTACTACAAACCTGTGCTGCTAGACCAGACATACGAGACACACCCCTAGACAATCTAGATTGGACACTTTTTACTGAGGCGAGCTCTTTTGTAGAAAATGGCATATGAAAGCCTGGATATGCTGTTGCTACTTTACATAATATCTTAGAATATTCAAGCCTTCCTTCTGGAGGCACTGCACAACTGGTTGAGCTAATAGCTCTTACTCGAACACTAGAGCTGAGCAAAGGAAAAAGAGCCCATATATAGATATATCTATATAGATATATATATAGATATATCTATCTATCTATCTATCTATCTATCTATCTATCTATCTATATATATATATATATATATATATATTTAAAATTTGCCTTTTTAGTGTTACATGCCCATGGAAGCATTTGGAAAGAAAGAAGCTTCCTAACTGCCAGCGGCTTTTCTATCAAATATCACCAGGAGATCAACCGACTGCTAGAGGCAGAACTTTTTTCTAAAGAAATAGCAGTTATATACTGCACGGGACACCAAAAGGGAAGTGATGAGATTTCTGAAGGTAACGGATTAGCAGACCAAACAGCTAAAAATGCTGCCAAACTGAGTCTTAACCCTACATTAACTCCTCTAATTTGGGATGGGTCCATAACCCACATTAAACCCCAGCATACTCAAAAGGAACAAGAATAGGCTAAGACAAGGGGATACACTATCCAACCCATGGATTGGTTACAAGGGGAGGATGGCTGGTGACACTTCCCAGCTGCCAATCAATGGAAGGTTCTAAAAACTCGCCACCAAACCTTCCACTTAGGAAGGGACAAAACTTTACAAATGGCTCGATATTATTCACAGAAGAAGACTTTCAAAAGATTATACAACATATTCTTTCATCCTGTGAATCTGCCATAAAATAACATTCTAATATCCTCAGACACCCATAGGGTGCAAAGACAAGGCAAATACCTAGGAGAGGACTGGCCAATAGACTTCCCCCATATGCCCAAGGCCAAAGGACACAAGTATCTCCTAGTATGGGTGGACACCTTCACCCACTGGGTTGAGGGCTTTCCTTGGAGAACAGAAAAGGCAATAGAAGTAGTTAAGGCCCTAATTATGGAAATTACACCTAGATTTGGCCTCCCTAAGTGACAATTGGGCCTTCTTTCAAATCTTCAGTCACTAAGGGTATATCCAAAACCCTAGGAATAGACTATTACCTCCATTGTGCTTGGAAGCCACAATTCTCAGGCAAAGTAGAAAACACCAACGACATTATCAAAAGACGTCTTAGAAAATTATCACAAGAAACTAGCCAAATTGGACAGTTTTACTCCCCATAGCTCTCCTCCATATTTGAAATATTCCAACTAAGTGTGGCCTAAGCCCTTTTGTAACATTTATGGTAAGGCATTCTTAACCAATAATCTCCTAATTGATCACGAGACTACAGAACTAACACAACTGTGCTAATTTCTTTAGCACAGTTCCAGCAAGCCATCCAACAATTATCAGAAGCTCAACGTCGATCAGATCAAAACCGCCCTATTTAACCCAGGAGATGAAGTTCTTATCAAACCTCTTCCTTCTCTATCTCCAACGCTAGATTCAGTGTGGAAAGGACACTATACTGTGATTCTTTCTACTCCCACAGCAGTAAAAGGCCCAGAATTTGACTCCTGGATTCACCACTTTTGAGTCAAACCCTGTACAAGTCCCCCCCACACACACAAGCAGAAGAAAAAGACAAAGGTCCTCAGTATTCTAGTTAACCTCTAGAGACCTAAAACTTCTACGCCATACAGATAAGTACTCAGATGATACAGTCTAGTTTCAAAAAGACCATATTAGGGGGCTTCATTCTCATTACTGCTGTTTTCATTCTTCTCTTTACTACATCTCTCACGTATATTGTCGTAGATTCAGCCCCTTCTTCCTGTCATTACTTGCCTTGGGCAGGGGTGAGCCTAGGAATATTTTGTATTATTTTCGCATGCTGTATTTTAATTAGTCTTTTGAAACTTTCTGACATCTAAGACACCATTAACAATTACTACATAATGTTTTATCAAGTTTTACTCTTTATGATAATGCTTTAACGTGGGGCTCCAGAGGGTCCTACCATTCCAAAGAAACAAAAACGTACAGATTTACTTAGCCAAACATGTAATGAATGTGTCAGACTTTTGCCTTAAAGGAGGAAATTATGTTGAACAAACCTTTACCTCCTTTCTAGTTGGAGTCTGCTCCCCCTTGAGTTATATAAAGAACTATACCACTCTTCAATACACTGATAAGCCCATATCTTACTCTGATATCTACAACTGGGGTTCCACTACTACCCAAAAAGACATGAGCATGTTCTCTATGCAGGTTAGAACTGTACGTTCAGCTAATCAATGTGTTATTTTCACTAGCTGCCCAACCATTGTGTTGATCTTTCAACCAACGATAGCCTTAACTGCTGCTTCATCACTTTTATAATTTATGCCAATGCACATGTTTAAGTACCTGCTGGATGGTTTCTTCTCTGTGAAAAGATGGCTTACTCCTATGTTCCAGCTTATAGCACCGGGGGACCTTGCTCTCTTGGAAGATTAACAGTCTTCTTACCCCAAAAGCCTCGTCAGGTTAGACATCAACAGAGAACTCACTCTAGATCCCAGCTCCAACAGCAATGTATATTTATTTAGTCCAGCTTAATATATTTCTTTATCTCTCTTTGTAGTACCTGCTATGACCATAGCCTTAAATGTGGAGATTAGCCAAGTTGCTTGTTTAATGGCAAAGGCCCTGAATGCCACTTCACAGGCTATGCACAACATAGGCCACAAGTTACGGTAAGTCAGAGAAGCGGTTCTTGAGAACCGAGCTGCCCTAGACTACCTACTCCCGAAACACAATCAAGGATGTGAAAATTTTAAAGGATTATGCTACTTCAATCTTTCTGACAACTCTCATTTAATAGAAGATAAGGTACAGCAAATCCAAAACATAGTTTCCAACATTAAACAACAGACAGGATTCTTTGGCTCTGATTTATCCTTCCTGACTTCCTGGCTTCCTAGCTTAGCAGGGCTTAAAGAAGTCTTTCTCATATTCTCTTACTCATTATTATAGGAATTACCTCTTGCCTACAGGGTATTTCTGCTTGTGGACCACTCATTAGCTGGCTACAATGGCCTCCAAAGCTACAAAACCCTCATCTGGATCTGCTCATCTACTCAGATAGACCTCAGATAGACCTCTGGACAAGCCCTAGCTGCTGGTCTCTTTCTACATCCCTCCTCAGCCAGAAGTAGCCAGAACAATTGTTGTCTCTATCCCCTAACGGAAGTTAGGATTGCATCTTCAGAGGGGGGATTGAGACAGGTTAGATAGCATGTTGGTAGGTAGACAGGGCGGTCAGCCATATCCTGAAACTCCAAGTTCTGGAATGGCTCCTTCACTCCAGGAAAGAGATGTGAGAATACGCCTTGAGGTTAATAAATTATCACAAATCCCTTTTGGCTGAACAAAGGAGCAGATCTAGCAGATAGGAATAGGTTATTTCGTTAATCCCTTCAGCATGGGCAAACAGGACAAACCTAATAGATGAATTCCATTAGAAGGCTCCACTTCCCCAAGCAGACGGGAAAATATAAAAGTAAAAGCCTTTTTTTTTGCCTTAGCTAATGGGCTTCTTAGTTTCGGGTATCCCCTCCCGCTCGGGAGCTGCAACCTCTTCTCCTACTTTTAATAAAACTATAGTCCTTTAAAACTCCTTGCCTCTCCCTTGTTTTTGTGTCCATTCTTCTGCTTCATGAGACATGATCCCAGCCTACACCCAGAAATTGTGCCAGCAGATCCTACATCAATAGCTTCTTCATTCGTTTGTCAAATATTTAGTGAACACCTATTATGATGCCAATTTTCCACTATAGAACATGACAATAATACAGGAATGGACTGTGGGAGGTAAAGAATTCAGGGAATGCCCTTGTCCAGTCCCCTTGATTTATATTACATGTCTCATTCTAGTTTGGGCTTGAAATTATTTCTCCTAAACCAAACCAAATGTACTACTCACTCATATATTTGTGTAACATTTTTTGAGACTCTAGAATGTGCCAGGTAGTAGAAAAGCAAAGTTAAAAGAGATATATTCCATGATTTAGATAGTTTGTGATTTATAAAGGACACATACAAACAACTTGAATATTATCCCCTCTTGCTATAAAAGTATTTGCAAATGCATGTCTTATTTATCTTATTAGAAATCAGGAGAATTTTTGATTCTAGAATTAGAAAAATATCAATTGTTGTTATTGAAGAAAATTATAAAAGGAGAGAACTGAGGATTAGAAATTAACATGAATAAAATAAAAATAGAGAAGAGGTTGCATGTGTGTGAGTGTGTGTGTGTATGCATATATATATATATATATATATATATATATATATATATATATATATATATATGATTTCCCCCCTAAGGAATGATAAAGGAAGTCATATTGGGTCATTTGTTTTAAGACAGAGGATTGCAATGATGGCACTATATATCTTCTATTGTGAGATTTGGATCTCTGGCATAATTTGATTTAACAAGTGTAATTTACTTGGGACTTTTTCAAAGTTTTCTTTTCTTTCTACCTCTTAATAATTCTGCTTCCTATACATTTACTATGCATGCCGGTTTCAATGTTGCTGTTTACTTAGGCCCAGTGCTGGTCTTGTGACTTGGGAGAGGTTTTGTGTCTGTATGAAATCCATGCCTAGCTCCAACTTAAGTCTACATAATATATGCAAAGGTTGGATAGCCAGCTTAACTGCACCTTCCCCCACCGCAAGGAACAAAGCTGAACTCTAGAAAATTCCACTACAGGCTGAAGCAATTTACATCCTGGTTAGAAAATATAAAACTTGAGATGAAACAAAGACTCAACACAGTAGTTTATAGTAGTTTCCAGCAGACTTTGCCCAGTTGATCCTTCTCTTACTTTAATATATCTTCCTTCTATATTTCTACCTGACTCGCAAATTCCTTCACACCTCACAAGTGAGCAGACACAACAATTTGACTGCATTTTTAAGTGCCTGTGTGAACAAGATGAACTGAGTAAGCCATACAGAAAGTTGCTAATTTAATGATCACAAATGGAAGTGGATTTAAAGATGTCTTTTGCAGAGATGTGGGAGAAATGGCTAGAAGACAATAAAAACATTTTTAAAAGCAGCATTTACTCATCACCTTATGCATTCTGGATATTGTACTAGATACACCAATATAATTTAGTACAATACTCCTAATAACCCAGTGCATTAGACAGACCCCTCCAAAGAGGTTAGCAAAGGATTTTCATAGATGTCTTGCACCATACACATACAACAAATGACTTAGTTTTCAAACAAATCCATAAAATACTATGCTAAAACAAAAATCAAAGGAGTTTATTTATACTTCAGGTCTTCTTATAGTCTCTAACACAATAAGTAAGAAATTCCAAGAACAAAAATATAGTTTATAGCAATCCTCACACTATTTTTAGACAATAGAACCTATTTTTCAAAGAGCATATTAGGGTGTTAGTATCTTAGAGCCCTGTGAAATATGCTTCAGAAAATGTTGTGATTAGGCATTAAGGATTAGGAAAAAAGGGCTTGAGACAGAACATAAATAACTGTTAATATCATTTACCTGCACCAAAATACAATAAATTCCCAGGTTCAAGCTCAGGCGAGCTTAAAGGAAGAGAACTCCTACAAGAGTTTCTATTTTGCATTAGAATGGCCTTGCTAATATATTTCATTGTCATTGTTATTATTTTGGTTTTCTATCTTTATTGCATTATTTTGGTGAACTTAAGATGACCTCATATCATGGAACTTTGATCATTTTACTGTTGGGTTTTAGCTTCCTCAATCACAAATTCTTCTACCACGGGAAATTTCAGGAACTTAATCCCTACGTGGGAAAGAATCACTATAATTAGAGTCATGAACAAAGTGATGCTGACATTCTGAGGAGAAAGATTTGACCCTTCCTGGGGTGGAGAAGTTTTATAAAAGATGACAATGGAGCTGTTATATATAACTCCCATTGAAGCTGCTATGGTTTACTTGGAGACTTGATCCAACAAAATATCTGAAAAGAACAACAAAGGGAGATGGTTATGGAATGGGCCTTGTCGTGCTGTTTGCTAGAAAGTTTCTGGTTAATAGTTTGACCCATCTCAGTATATTGTAGGTCATTATCGTACATATGTTTTGCTATTCTTGTGGCCTCACTTTGTTTCTGATTCAGAATGATTGTGTGGGCTAACTTCATTTTTATAGCCTATTCAAATTATCCCTGGCCCACTTCTAAATTTTATCTGAAGTAGCATTCTTTAATACTATATTGGGTTCATGGATAAGACGGGAAATCATTCTAGTGCCTAGCCCCATTCTCCAAGCTTAACATCAGATTAGAAGGCTCTTCTGAGTCTGAACACATTTTCCCATGGCATGAAAGTAACTTGTAACAAACTACAGATAGATGGTTCCTGCTGGTCCATGGCTGAGCTGTATGAGTCCCTGCCTAGCCATTCATGGAAAAATTGAGTGCTTTGAATCTCAAACCACTGTAATGATGGACCAGATAATAGTATTGACTCTATCAGCCCCAGAAGAAATCTCAGATGGTTTGTAGTTTCCACTGATTCACCCTATCCCTTATGATGTATCCCTTAGGACTTATCTCTTGTTGAGATAGACAAACCATAGGTAGTCAAGGACATGAACACAGTGGAAGGGATTAAGACCAAGACCATAACCAAAGCCAAAAAAAATAACTTTAAAATAGCTAACAAACAAATTCAAATTGCAGAGCCTGTGAAGATTAACTACCCAGGTACAGGAGACCAATCAGCTCTGACTCAGAGACATGAATAGTTGTCAGCAAAGCCCAGCTCGGGCGACATTCCACTTTCCGATCCCCCCTCTCTTCAGAGAGCTGTTCTCTTGCGCTTTCCAATAAAACTGTACTGCTTAAACCTTGCCTCTCCAATCTGCATTCGCATTCTTCAGAGATAAGAAGATCACGATCCTGGGAACACACCTATATCCTATATCATTAGGACTAAGAAGCAGAGGAAAAACAAACTGTCTCTTCTTGGTCTTCCAAAGTTATTTAGAGGTGAACAATGGAGAAGAGAGACCACAGTCAACTCTCACTGGCTTCTTTATTCTTAGGCAAATTGAGAGGAAAAATCCTCTTTTGTTTTATCTGATAAGACAAGTTAAATACTCCAGATTCATTTCTAGTTGAATCTTTTTGATCATTATATGTTTAATTTTGACTCATGATTTAAGTTGACTCCAAAACAAATTTATTGAAATGTTGAAACTGCATGCTTTATTTTTATAAGGGGACAAAGATAAACCACAGAGTAAATTCCCACTCACAGGCTGTAACATTTCACCTTTTAGAACCCAATTATCAAGTTTACCTAAGTTTAATATTATGCTCCAGAGTTCCTTTTCTTGTTTTTCTTCTTTTTCCCTACTATGTTACATTTGATAGGCAATTGTAACCCTCATGATAATTTCTGTAAATAAACAAGCTTATGAAAAGAGAGTCGGTAGAGAATGTGAAACTAAAGGCTGGGTAAATAACCTAAAGTAGCAAATGAAAGTGGATTATTTCAAAACAAAATTAACAGCGTATAAAGACATTAAATAGAATATCACTTGGACCATTGATAAAAGTAAATACCTAGTATCTTTCATTATTTATGAACAGATGTGGGCTACTAAAACCAGAAGATATTTCTATAAATAAAGAAAAAGTGAGCTCCCAGGCTACAACAGGATTTAAGCCTCAACTAGTGTTTTTGCAGGAAAAAAATAAAAAAGAATAAAGTAGTTTGAGAGAAATCAAAAGAAGAGTAGTATTTTGGAAAGGAGGGCTGCAGGGAAATCCAAGTTTCTCTCCTAGAACTATGTTGTGTAAGGGCTCATATCAAAGCTACTCCAATATTTAACACAAAATCTGCATAATTATAAAATTTTAGAATAAATATTGTAAAGCACCTTTTAAAGTAGAAGCCCTACTTATTATTTTTCTTAATTGATTTAGCTGTACATTTCTTATTTCTTTTGAAATATTCTAGTGTTTTTCCTTCAGTGTGCCAGAGAGAACCCCGTAAGACTGATGGGGAGACTGATGTAGTGAAAGGGCAATTAAACAAATATTAAAGCTTTTGCTTCCCTGAGAATACAGGAAAGTAAAGTCTTTGAATTTTACCTTAGGGGGAAAAAGGTAAACAAATTTATTGTTGGAGTGAAAGAAAAACTAAATTATATATAAAAATAATATTTTAATCAATGAAAATAATTTTGAAATAATTTGTATTTTAGCTATATGTGTATTAACTATAAAGGGATGTAATGATTTCCAGTTTTTAACAATTAACTAACATCTTGCTAAAAGTATTTCTCTTTTTGTTTAGTGGCTTTTTGTGGCTTTTTACATGTTTTAGAAAGACCAAAATATGTAACCGTGAATAGTCATCTAGCGTACAAGAGAGTTAATATGTTTTGAACTAAATGCTCCCTCATATTTGACTAACAGGTAGTAAACAATTCAATGAATCTCTGGTATTATAGTCTGGAGATGAACTTATGCAAAGGTAATAGTATGGTTTGTGATAAGTTTGATGTTAGAGAACCTGGATTATGTCTAAGCAGATGGCTTAAAATGTAAAATAAACTAAATATTGTTAAAATTATCATATGACAAAGAAAAAATATTTATTTTAAAAGTCTTTCTTATAACGATATATTTAATTTTTCTAAAGAAATATTTTGTCATAATTTCTTTTTATTGTGACCTTAGGTTGAGTAGGATCACGGTGTTTTCCAACAGACATTTTATTATCAGGTAAAAGTACTAAAGATTGCATGAGGTATAGTGAGTGTATACGCCCTTTTCAATTTATATGTAGCAATACATGTATGAGAAGGAGATATCATATTGGTGTAATCCACTTCCCCAGTGGAAGTGTGTTAGTAATTCTGCTCTTCCTCTGGATATTCCCACTTAGCTTCAAGATAACTGGGGCCTATACCATCAAATAGCTTAGGTGTATTTCATGTGTGTAAACTTGAACCTACATCTGACCAAGTCTACAGAAGTACCACTACTTCCTCTAGTGGTTCACTGCTTTAGGAACTCAATAGCAATATTTGCCCATTCAGGTCCAGACCAGCACTGTCTGTAGAAGCTTATTTCTGGAGAAATGCTAACCAACTATCATTGTGCTCTACAATGGTAATGTAAATACATACAAAATAAGAATGAGATTTAAATATCAATATTTTGGGGAACTTAGTAAATAGTTTGGTAAGCTAATTCTTTTTTTAGTTTATATTCACATTTGTTTTTTCAAATTTATTTTGATAAAATATAATGCCATGAGGTTTTTAATTGGTTAAATGTAATTCTTCAATTTTCTCTCATTTAAAATACATATATTGAATATATTCTCTTCCAGTAAATTGTCTTTTGATAAATCAGGAAAGATTTCACAAAGGCAATGTTGTTTTATTTCTTTCTTTTATAGATATAATTTTTTAGAATAGTTTTATGTTCATAGCAAAGTGGAGCAAAAGGCACAGAGACTTCTCATATAGCACACACATCTTCCCTTACTATCAACATCCTGTACCAGAAAGATACCTTTGTTACAATGAATGAACCTACATTTTAAAATTATAGCAAGGTTGCAGAATACAACGTTAATATGCAGAAATCAATCACTTTCCTATATAATAGTAATGAATAAGTGGAACTTGGATTTTAAAACAATACCATTTATATCACCCTCAAAATGACATACTTAGCTTTAAATCTAAAAAATACGTATAAAATCTATATAAGGAAAACTACAGCACTCTGGTGAATGAAATCAAAGAATGAATGAATGAATGAATGAAATCAAAGAATGAATGAATGAATGAATAAATAAATAAATAAACACAGACATACACCACGTTCAAGGATAGGAAGATTCAATATTGCTAAGATGTCAGTTGTTCCCAACTTGATCTACAAAATGCAATGCATTTGAAATAAACAACTCAGAAAGTTAATTTGAGGATATTGACAAATTAATTCTAACGCATATATGATAGACCTAAATTTATTAAAGTCTTAGAAGATAACATAGGAGAAAATCTAAATGACCTTTGGTATGGTGATGACTTTTTAGATATAACACCAAAGGAATGATTTATAAAAGAAATAATTGATACTGTGGACTCATTAAAATTAAAATAAAATCTGCTTTGCGAAAGAGAATGTCAAGTGAATGAGAAGACAGATCATGGACTGGAAGAAAATATTTGCAAAAAATATCTGATAAAGAACCATTATCCAAAATACACAAAGAACTTTTAGAATTCAATAATAAGAAAACAAGCAACTCAATTAAAATATAGGCCAAAGACCTTAACAGAATCACTTTCCAATAAAGACATGCAGATGACACATAAGCACATGAAAAGATGTTCCACATCATATATCATTAAGGAAATGCAAATTAAAAGAACAGTGAGATACCATTACACACCTATTAGAATGGCCAAAATTCAGAAGATTGACAACATCACATGCTCACGAGGATGTGGAACAATAAGAACTCTCATTCATTGTTGGTGGGAATTCAGAATGGTATAGTCATTTTTCAAGACAATTTCGCGATTTCTTACAAAACTGAAAATACTCTTACTATATGATGCAGCAATCCCTCTCCTTGGTATATACCCAAACGAATTCAAAACTTTGTCTACACAAAAGTCTGCACACAGGTGGTTATAACATCTTTATTCATAATTGCCCACACTTAGAAGCATCCAAGATGTCTTTCAGTAGGTGAATGGATAAATAAGCCATGGTACATCCAGACAACGGAATGCTATGAATATTATTTAGTATAAATGAGCTATCAAGCCAGGAAAATACATGGGGAAACCTTGAAAGCATGTTACTATGTGAAAGAAACTGTGTTATATATACTGTATGATTCCAATTATATGAGATTCTGGAAAAAGCAAACTATGGACATGGAAAAAAGATCAGTGGTAGTCAAGGCATGGGGAGGAGGAGAGGTGAATAGGTGAAGCACAGAGGATTTTTAGGGCAGTGCAGATACTCTGAATGATACCATAATGATGGATACATGTCACTACACGTTTGTCCAAATGCACAACCCCGTAGAATGTATAGCACCAACAGAAAACTATAACGTAAGCTGTGGAGTTTGAGTGATTATGACATATCAACATAGGTTCAACAGTTGAAACAAAGGTACTACTCTGGTGGGAGATAGTAGTAATTTGGAAGTCTATGTACCTGTACAGATAGGAAGTATGTGGGAAATCTCTGTACCTGGCACTAAATTTGCTTTTAAACTAAAACTTCTCTTAAAAATTAAAGACTTAATAAAAGCAAAAAAAAAAAAAAATTAATACAGTAACATGATGTTTTGATTAAAGCAATTGTCACCACCTTAAGGATAAAAAGTTGTAACACAGTTTAAGAAGAAATATCTTAATTCTAGTAAGTGTCTCAATTACTAACTATTAAGCAGCCCTTGAAAAAATAATCCTAAAAATAAATTAAATAAACACACAAACAAATAAATACAAACTACTCTTCCTCGTTCTTCAGAAAGCACACTTATGTTTGATATCTCTCACCCTCAGGGTCATGATACGATAGGTATGTCATGGACTACAGTGTCCTCTCTGAACTTCTGAGATTATTTCATGAAAAATCAATTTTTTTATTTTTATTTTTTTTGAAAAATCAATTTTTCATTATACTAATGTCTTGAGAAAGTAAAACTAAGCTGAATGAATATTAAATCAAGACAAACCTGAAGCAAAAACTCTGCATCCATATCGCAGTACCAGTCTGAGCTGAAACTGAGCCATTAAGTGGTTGATGAAGTCTCAGAGTGGGAGAAGACACATCAACATAAATTTGCCATATGATAATTGAGTTGCAGAATGTTTGGAAACAAAAATAATTTTATCTTTCCACATGCGAATAGGCTAAAAGTATCATGGTCCCTCATATCTATATATCACTATCAAAAGTATTAGGAAAAAGTTCAGAAAATCTCAGCAGTCATCAATTCTCATCTGTGTTTAATTACCTGAAAAATCTAGACAACTTTGAATCATCCAAGCGAGTGGTGTTTTTCATAAGCAACTGTTCCTAATAAACATACATGATCAGAAGCAGTTCTGTTTTCTTAAAACAGCATTTTCTTAAAAATGCTTTCTCCTCAGCATTTTTAAATACATGTAGAGACTAAAGCAATGCTAGAAAGAGCACAAAACATGCCCTGTGAAGTGTTATAAGACAGTACATTTATTAAGTATTCCTTATGAGACTTTAAATATTTTACTCATGAATACCGTATAAATTCACAGTCTTTCTAATGCTGGAACTGCGATTGTTTTACTTAATAGATGTCTATTTCTATATTTTTACCCTTGATCCTTCCCCAAAATATACCAAAAGCTTACTTTCTATAAATTCAGATCGGTTTCACCATTTCTGGAATAACCATACCCACAGCTGTTTATGGTTTTGAAATGATCCTTTGTGAGTTTTTTAAATAATTGCATATCACTGCTCCCGCATTACAAAATCATCTGATAATGACATAATTGAACAACTGTTGGAAAATGATTAACTGTGAACAGGTACCACTGATGAGCTCTTTAAAAATATAGATGACATAAATATTTGTAATCTATAACTACATGAAGAATAAAAACACAACATGAAGGAAATTCCTGTCTAACTTAACCCTATAGGGAAATTACAAAGTAAAATCTCACAAATATGGAAAAATAGCGGAAAGCTTGCTTCAATTATTGAACACCTTACAGAAATGCACCATTACTACACCCAACAAATAAACAAGACATGCTTAATTTAAGGGCCTACCTTTCTCATCTAGAGTATCATCAGAATAAAAGGGCTATTTTTAGACTTGACACTTGGATTTTTAAAAAATATATTGAGACTTATTTTAGACAAATCTTTTGTTTTAGTCACAAAGTGGTGGTCCCTATCTTTCCCAGCCCCATGTTGTGGACACTAAAACCATAGGATCCGTACCCCACTGAGCTTCATTGCCCTCCAAGATCCTTTAGACCAGAAAAGGAGATAGTTAAATACACAAATAATTACAATATAATGAGATAACGTTACATTAGACAAACATAAAACAGCAAAACCACAGATGAGAAAGAAATTGTGTTATATTACTCTTTTTTAATATTTTTTATTTATATTTTGTATTTTTTTTATTTATATTTTATATTTTTATATTTTGTTTTAATCAGTTTTAATATAGGATAAGCAACAACTAAAACTGGCAAGTTAAGCCACAGAAGTGCCATTTTCAAATACTGATGATGAATAACCTTCAAAGGAACTGTCACCTTACAACTACCTTTAAAAATTTCAGGTAATATGGCTTTTTGAGATTAGTGTAGAGAGAGCAAAACAGTATGACAGGGAAATAAATCAAAGGCGCAATTCCCTAAGGGTCTTAATAAAATATGTTTCTATAATTAAGTTAATCCTTGAACCTAAATATTTTTAATAGTAACAATATTTCATACACACACACACACACACACACACACACACATATATATATATAGTATGTCATATATATATAAACTGATGCTACACATTGAGACACTGGTTAATAAAACAATATCCTGGGTAATCATTTTTTGATACACATATTTTATTTTAAGTATGACTTACATAAATTGTGAGGGATACAGCACTTGCTTTGTTGTTGGATTTCAATCAATCCCAGAAGTCACAAGTATATTTCTATTTTGTTTATAAGCACAAAGTGGGGACGACCACCATTCCACTTCTTTCACAGGCCATGTTCCACATTGAGCCATAATCCTTCTCTTGCCCTGAATGTATGAATTCTGTCCACTTGTACTTTGTGAAGATTTTAATCAAATTACATGTTTTAATCATAGTAAAGCTATAAAAGTTCATGAGATCCTATCCAAAAATCACTTGCCCTGAGAGGTTTCCTTTCAAATATACATAACTAATACACTCTGGTATATATCAATATAAGCAAATACAAGCCTCATCTCCTTTACACCATTTTATTAGTATAAACCTAGGAGTTGATGCTAAAATTTCAGACTGAGATACAATGGTTGCTATTTTCCAAAACAGCACATGAGAAATCTTTAAAGATTATGTTAGTCATAAAAAAGAAAAAAAGTTACTGTATTGGCTTCTCATTAATTATTTTTAGCTCTTGGTTAAAGGATAAAAAATTATCAAAAAGTCTATCCTGAATTTATAATGCTCTCCAATATAAGGTGACAATCTCTAAGTTTCTGCTGTACCTGATAGATATTTTAAAATTGCATATAAGGGTGTCCTTGTGTACATATGTAATTATGGAGATTAAAGAAAGATGCTCATTAAATTTTACTAAGTCCCAATGGCCCTCCAAATCTGCTTCTTTCTAATTATGTATTACAGCTTAATACTTGCATTGTTCCTTACTGATCCCAACTTTATATATTTTTGAGTGTTTCAAGGTTGACATAAGTATCAAAGCAAAAGAGCCATATATACCAAATACATTTAGGAGACAGCACCAGGTAGGGCCAAAGCAAGCATGTTGGCAGAAAAATATTGGTTATCTTAGAATCCAAACAAAGTTCATATCAAGACTTGCCTTTAAAATCCATTTCTTCTAATAAGCTTTGCTCAAGGACTCCACTTTCTCCTTAGAACTTCTATTGTCTATATTAAATGCAGCACATTCAGAAAGAAATGGTATTGGGTCCTACTCACTACTCTGATCCCCCCAAATCTTTACTGTAGTAACTGTCACAAAGAGGATATCCTAGTTGAGCTCTTTCTCTGTCTCTCTGGCTCTCTCTCTCATATTCTAGTATATTTATATTATTAATATCTGTATAAATACCATACATCTATCTTTATAATAATACTTTGAAGTATTTAAATACTTTCAAAGACGACCAAAAAATGTATCCAGAATGACTGAGCCTATATCTTGTACAAAAAGAAAAACAACAACAAAAAAAACACATATGCAATGTGCCGAATATATTAATATTTGTAAATGTGGCACAACAGATGATAGCAGTCTCCAATTTCTCTTCAGTGAGGAACAAGAGGTAATTGTTAACCAGGGCAAATGAGACCTTGTCCAATCATTATCATTCTCTGTATGTCCCTGGTCTATAGTTCCATCTAGCCAGTTTTGCTTCAGAACCCTTATGACCGATCACACAATACTGTCAGTCTCCTTTTATGTACTCTAGAGATGGCTGACTCAGCATTATCCTCAATTATTCTGATATGTGTCTATATGATATATGTCTGCTGTGTTGGCATTAGGAGTGGCAGTGGGTGTTGATGGCATGGAAGAGAGGTGACAGTGTACGGATAAATGTCTTTTGGTGGGATTTGTTAATTTGTTAGGTGAGAGTTTCCCACTGGTCTCCATTTGGGAAGCACCATGATGTATCCTATGAAATAACATTGAGCATTCCCGCAGTTGCCATTTAATCCTGTAATGTCCCATTATATGTCAGTTACATTTGCAGAATATATATATATATATATATATATATATATATATATATATATATATATATATATATATTTGGTAATGTAGTATTTTATTTATTCTGTCCATTAACAACTAATATTTGAGAACATTTACAATATTAATGGAATTTAATCTAAGAGAAGTTCAACTTACATTTTTAAAAGTATTTCAATACTGGGTATTCATAAGAGAGATAATTATGGTCAAAATTATGTCAAAAACTTGTAATAAATGTCTGTTATTGCCTGTTTATTTTCACATTACTATAGTAATTGGTTATGTACTCTCTTATTTGGAATAAATGTGATGAGTATCTCTTCACCAAACTTTGTTAATACAATCACAAATAACTATACTAAAAGTCAACAGCAGAAGAAATATCAAGAAGCAGCCATCTCAGCATTAAAAGATATTTCTATTAGTGAAGTAAACCTAATTTCTTTCTTGCAGCCAAAGAATTTTACACCAAACACTGCAAAATATATTTTAAAGCTTTATAAACTCAGAAGAGCATTGGAATGAAAGAGATCGTTGCTAAAATCACAGACTCTGGAACAAACTACATGGTTGAGTTTCAAAGCCACCATTTGCCAGCTGTGTAAACCAAAGAAAGTTATTGATTTTCTCAGTTTTTTTCATCTCAAATTCCATAACACCTAACTCTTTTAATGATTAACTGAAATATTATAAAGCACTTCAAATAACATCAGGAATCAAGTAAACACTATGAAAAATTAGCTTGTATTTTTATTGTAAATCTCATTAGCAGAAAGGGACATCAAGAAAGCTTCTGCTCAGCTTCTTTCCTTAGCGGCTAACAAGTGTTAAATGGTAGTACGTAGACTGAAGCACAGAGCAGGGATTTCTGATCTCTCAGGGTCAAGTATTTTTTCCCACGTCATTACTTTATTATGTAAAAGGCCTATACTGTTCTGTAATTTCTAGCTTTTTGTTGAAATTGATTCTCTAACTCAAAACTCTGTTAGATCAATTCACATAATATTCCTGTAATGTGCTAAACAGTCTATCACAATACTGAGCATTTTGGCAGGTTCTCAATACATTGTTATATGCAACTGTGAATTTTTGGTAATTGAATGAATCAAACACTTTTCTCTACTCATATAGCTGTCATTCAGCCCTTTTCTTTATTTTTTTTTCTTTCTAGATAGTCTTAATACCCATCTCGGTAATGCATTCTGCCATACCAGTGTGTTTGTACAATTTTATTTGCCTTCTATACCCCAAATCAAAAAATGCTCGATTCAAAAAATTCTAAACGTAAAAGTATATTTTTAAAATTCCCAAACTATTTCTTCTTCTTCATGTTCACTTCTAAATTTTAAAATGTTTAATTCTAAATCAATAAATAGTGTGAGTATATCTACTAAAAGGAAATACTTTATGTAATTTTATGATCATTCTATCCATTATTGGCTACTCTCATATATAGGTGTCATATAATTAAGTGACTTATAGATATCCTATTTGACTTCAGTATAGTTCAAGATACATAAATATTATTTTTATTTATAATAATTTGAACTATTCTACTCAGTAGCATTTAAATTCTATTAGCCAGCATACAAAGTTTGACATTAAATTCGCGAACTTGTTGCAACCATGTAATATTATTAGAAAATACATTTAAACTATTACCTGAATATTAATACCTAAATTTGAAAACAATTATCTATCAATTAAAATTTTAAAAATTATTCATCAAACACTTTTTACTGTATATTTCACCTGAAAAATCTTTGGCTTAGGTTTAAAAACTATATTTAAGGAGTTTAAGTAATCAAAAAAAAAAGAAGTCAATTTTTCATTTATTTTGAATTATTGGTATGAACATCGTTGATGTGAATTTTCCAGAGATTATAGTTGTCAATTGTCATTATATTGATTACTGGAAACTAAATGTCACAGTACGCCACATCTTAAAATTTAATTATTCACTATTATCCTTATCCACTAAACCTACTTACACTCCATCCATCAGACCTCTCTTGTGCTTCTTATTATTTTACATTAGATAGCTCACTGTCTTTTGTTCTCTCTTTCAACCTATTTTTAATGCCTTTCCTCCATCTCTGGTTTACCTCTACTATATTCTCTATGAATCTCATTGATCATAGCTCATGGCATTACAGACTATCTGCAATGCTCTTTATGCTCCTAAATACTCCTTTACTAAAAATCCCACATCCATCATTGTTTAGTTTTTGCTAAATGTAACTTAAGTGTTGGAGAAATCAGGAACTACAAGAAGAATTTGATATTCCAGCCTCACATTGGACAATGCACTGCAGCTGCTTACCGCATGCTTAGAGCAGTTTCTTCCTGGAATTTCAGGATAGGGTTGTAGAATGTTAGCATCTTTTTCATTACTACCTTCATTCAATAGTTGGAGAAATAAAGACTGATTTAACTGACTTACTCCAGTTCATTATGCTTGTCAATGACAGACTTTGAAAAGATAGAGACTTTGGGCTCTCCATCTCATTCGCTTTCTGGTTTACCACAGGGGCCTGAATATTGTAATATAATAAAATTATGAATTTGGTTTCAGTAAAATTTAAGTGACATAAATGGTAAATATTTGTTGTATAAATACTCATTTAAGATTTGTGAAAAGTTGTGCTCGCTTCAGCAGCACATAAACTAAAATTGGAAAGATTTGTGAAAAGCTATGATTACAAATCCACCCCTACAAAGAATGTGATAGCAGTAATAGCCAGACACACAAATGTCAATGTAGCCAAGAACTCACATCTAATTAATATTTTTATCAAACAAATAATGTCTGATTGATATATTTCATAGCTATTCGCCTGGGCTGTTTTCATAAGAGAATACCAAAATCAGATCAGGATTATTAATATCATTTTATAGAATGGTTTTAAATAGAAGCAAATATACAGTGGGAGCAAAGAACAGGTACATGGACAATTTGAGTAGAAGAGGCCTTGTTTAAAACCTACCTAAAAATGTTGAGCTGTGAAGCTACAGGAAAAGATATTTATTTTGCTATTGCAGTGAGAGTCATGCAGTTTCTGCTAAGATTTTGTAAACATTTCTCATGGATAGTTCATAACCAAACTCTTTTTCCTCAGCACCTTTTGTACCCTAGCAGCAGGCCCCTTAACCACTGTTAAAAACAAAACAAAACAAAACAAAACAAAACAAAATCATGTACACCTGATTGCCAACAATGTTGAAAATTTGATGAAATGGAAAATGGTCATGTGCAAATAAAAATTATGAAAAGTATCCTTTATAACGTAGAACACATAAATTCATAAATAAATAGAAGAAAAAGAGACAGAGATAAAGAAAGAGAGAGAGAGAGATGCAGATACAGAGAGAATGAAGTAAGTAATCATGGTAATGGGCAACCAGCAGATGAAAAAAATAATATTCATGGATTTTAACAACAGTGACACTTTCCTAGTTTTTGAAACAAAAAAGTCATTAAATCAAAGCGTTCACTGGAAGATTATTTATCATAAGTGAAATTGATTTCACTCATTTAGCTTCCTTAAGCTTAGACCTTTTCTTTTTGTTATCTTATTTGACTAAGAGTTGAGACTGATTAGCTGGGGAAGTCAACCTACCAGGTCAAGACTTGTAAAAATAATTAATGGTCACACCGATATAATAATTGTATTGAGTGCTTTAATTCAGCAATGAGAACCTAAGCTTAGGGAACCCCTTAGGAACCTAACTTAGCTTAGGGAACCCGTAAGGAACCTAACCCCTTAGGAAAATCCAGTCCTTTCACATCCCACAATTCTATCAGATCTGAATGACAATAGGACTTCCCAATAAAGTCAAGTGAAAGGTCAACCTACACACTTTTGGCCCAAAGTAATCTGTAGCTTTCAAATTTATATCAATCTTTGATGTAGGGATTCCAAATAGGCAGAAACTTCTGGATTGATGCTCATGAGAAGGAAACACCACTATCTGGTCTTTGAGAAGTTATTGTTGGTTTTCAAAATTAGAAGATTCTATAGTCAGTAGACTTTATTTGATGATTGCAAAAATAACTAATTAATGCATAGCAAATGTAACAAGCTAATTAATATTCTTATAATTCACATCACATGGATGGATATTTGTGATGCAATCTCAGATCTGCTTCCTTAGCTTTATCATCCACCCAGAAGATTCAGTAGCCAAAACAATTCAGGAAAAGCGATTGTCCTATGCATTCTTAAAGTGGTAACTTTATCTTAGATAACAGAAGTTCTTTGTCTATAATAACTGTTGTAAATATCAATATCTATTAAATTTAGTAAAATTAAAATGTATCTTAAGTGCCAAGAAATACTTAGAGTGCCTCTCTTACTCAGAAAGCACACTTTTATAATTTGAAAGGAAGGTATCATTATAGTATTGAGTTTCTGAAAAACAACAGATTCTGACTTTCACATTTAAAATATTGCATTTGTCAGTGGTTTATGGGGTGTGTAGGGAAACCAGGAGTTACTGATGTGGGACTTACTCACCTCTGTGATAGATAAATTTCATGCAGCTATAACAGAATGTTTAAATAAGTTATTTTTGAATGAGGGTTTTTATGTCCAATGCAGTTCAGTGCCTCAGGCTGCGAGCTTCTATAACATGGGTTGAAGGATGTCTAGTTTCTGCTGAAACAAAAGTATGAGATGAATTGTGTCAAGAGAAACTTTATGTGCTGTGCTCTGGCTTATTCACAGAGGTTTCTTTGTAAAATACAGTGCCTGAGGGTGCAGGCAACTAGCAGATTCTAGTATTTCTCTGATCAATTCCAAATGAACAAATGAAAAAGAAATAAAATGGCAGTAATATAGTCTTGCGAGTCTATGGAAGCTTGATCTTTCTGTCATTCTCTTTAACTTTTTTCAGTTGTGTTCAGTGTTCTTCCTTTATTATTTACTGACTTAGAAGCAAAGCATTTCTTTGTACTTATCTACTGGTTCTACAAAAATTAAATCTCCAAAATAATATCCGGATAGCATGTTCTGATTTCTAAAGCATTTTGTTTTATGTATTTGCTTCTAAATTGCACCTCTTGGTGAGATCTTCATGAACATGAAACGCTCCAATTTCCTAACCCCTCCCTTTCTTTATCTTTCTCTAAAGCATTTATAAGGATCTAATGTACTGTCGACTTTGCCAATGTGCTTTATGCACGGCCTGCCTCTCCTTCACCCTAGATTACAAGCTCCGCGAAGGAAGGATTTCGTGTCTGTTTTGGTCATTGTTAAATTCCTACACACTTAAACAGTGACTGGTACATAAGCTTCTAGCCTTGGTTTGGGGTATTCAGAGCTGGGATTCATGTGGCAAATAAGATAGGTGGAAAAGTAGGCTGGAAACACAACAGGGGCGGTGCATGTGATCTCTCTAGAATATTTCCTTACAGATTCCACGTGGATAGTTGACCCGAGGAAATTTTCAAAATAGGCTATGATCATCTTTTAATATCCCTATTACCTCATTTCTAAACTCCCGTTTGCTCTCTCATCAAGCGCCCAATGTTCTTTTCTGCCTTACTCCCCCACTTAGCCCCCCATACTTCTACATTAGAAAGATGAGTAAAGCTAAGCCTCCTTTCTTCCAAATATGACCTGCCCATGACACCAAGTGCTTCAGTTTTGATTTCCCCTCACATGAGACCCCAAACTCCCATTCACTTTGGTCTTGTAACACATGACTTTTAGGGACAGAGACATAAGTTTAAACAAATTCATTTTTAACCCTTTGGCCTTTCCAGGTCCTGTTTGCCTGTTTATCTATTTTTCTTGTTAAATCAAGCTAACTTTAAGTTTTTGAAGTATCAGGAGTGTGACAAAGCCAAATAAAATATTCTGAAAAGTTTTAGATATCCATGTTTGGGGGTAGGACCTTAGGTAACCAACATATCCCAGTTTGTCTGGGACTTCCCCAGTTTTAGCACTGAAAGTTCCACATCTATGGAAACCTCTCAGTTTCAGGCAAACTGAGACAGTTGGTCTCTATGACAGGACCTCAATGTATGGGCAAGGTTCCCCTGCATGCGGACATGTCCCTGGACTTAGGTCTCTTAAATGGTGTCAGTTTGTCTCTTTCTTCTCCTTCTGTTCTTCTAAAGCTACAGAGCTTTGCACAGCAGCCGTCACAGCAGTGGCACTGCTGTCTCTGATGGTGGGGAAGTGGGAATTAAGAACTGGAAAGAAACCAGATGTCAGTACAGCTACAGCTCTGTTGGAAGTCGTGAACTTCTATTTTGACTACCTGTCTTGGATGCTCACTCAAGAAAATTCATTCAAATTGTCAATGTGACCTAACTCATAAGACATCGGCCACTGAAAATCAGTGCAGAACTAAATGTTGCCTTATAGTCAATAAACAAATTTTATTGAAAATACATTCTAATCTATAGAACAATTTGACACTTAGCCTACAGCAAAGATGCATGTTTTTTCAGTTTGCTTCACAAATGATGAATATACTTTATTCATTGGGAAAATAACATAAGCCTTGTAAAAGGAGTGTCAGCTATACTGTACTTCCCAGTCAGGAGAGATTCATTCCAACATAAAACTTAAATCTAAGTGCCACCAACTCTGTTATCCCACATCCATACTTTATCTATACTATGGAAGAGCACTAGCTTAGAACTTATGAGCTCTAATTCAGGCCTAACGCCACTGTGTGTTAGGTATGAGAACTTGGGCAATCACAGAACATTTCTAAGGTGATCAATAAACAGGTGAACAACAAGAACAACCTGCACAATTCACATGGCTATTGTTAGATCAATAAATTAATTATCTTAGAAGGTTTTCTCATATATATAAAATACTACTGATTATTTGGTAACATCAGTTTCTCATATCAACTTTAACAATGAAGCATACATCTATTGATAGGAAAATTGAATTATAGGAATCAAAGATGTTAGAGAGGCAGGGCTTTTAAATGGTAACAGTGTACGCATATGCAGTTAACAAAACATAAACTATGTCATTCAATATCTAGAGCAACAAGTAGAGTACTCTTCAGTGGTTGAAGATGGGCATGTGGAAACCTATAAAGCAGAGAACAGGTTAAATGATTTGTTCAAGGTCACACAGCAGTATATTTTTTTCTTTATTTTTGTTTTTACCTCCTTCTAGTAAAATCTAAGATATCTCACAAAACTGGAAATGGAGGAAACAGCACTAAACCTGGGATTTTAAAAATTCAATGTTGAATTATATTTTTTGAACCATAACAAAATATATATTGTCCTGAGAGTTAAGAGGTCAGAGGCATGCAAGTAGCAGTCAGCTTCTCCTTGGGAAAATTACGCAATCTGTCTGCAACAGTTTCCTCATTTGTAAAATGAGGAGATTATTGTTGGTTTTTGTTTTTGAAACTATTAGGTGAAATAAAATGAATTAGGAAAAGTAGTTAAAATTATATAGCATACAGTAAGGATAATTATTGTTTCTTGAAACATGTTTCAGTTGTGTGTGTGTGTAAACACATATATATTGGATCACGATGTCAAATGTACTTCTTACTGTGGTTTATGGTCAAAGCCACTTTTTTTTCCTTTCTTTCATTTATTTTTTTGTTTATTTGTTTTTCAGGTGTCTTCTAAGTTTCTTTCCAACACTTGTCCTCCACTGACTGTCATGCCTTCTCTGGTTTTAAAATAAATAGACGTTGCTTAGACTTCAATTATTTTCATACTTGATTTATTAGCTTAAAATATTTTCCTAAGATTCTCCTGCATACAGTCGATTTTCTTATTCTTTTCTTCTCCTTCCCAATTTCTACTCCTGGCATGTCCTTGCTCATAAATACTTTAAAACCCTATGTGTTTTAAGGATCATCATGTTATTATAAACCTTCTCTGACAATAGACTAATTGTAGCAATATTTTGCACTTGGATGTTGATCCATTTGACTACATTATCTTATAACATTTTAAGAGTTAACAAAATTTGTATTATCCTCACTGTACATAAAAAATAGCCAGCAGCTAGTACTTTAGGGTATCTGCTTTTGATATATTAAACTGTCCCTTTTAATGAAACACTTCCTAGAAGGCAGATATAGACTCTGGGAAATAAAAGTAATGTAAAGAGCTAAATAATCATCACAAGCCATGATCAGCAAAATGGAATCTTCTCCTCCGCACATACACATATGTTCAAACTGAGATAAGCATGCACATATTTCCATTACAAGCAAAACTTTCTTGAGAGACAAGTGGCAGAGAGTATTGAAGCTGAAAGCAATGTGACAACATGGTGGCACACAATGGTGAAAAACAACTCAACCCTATAATTAATTTCTATCATTAAAGTCCCATCAATATCACTTAGCTGGATGACTCTGACAGGAAGGGAATATTACCGAGAGACAGATTTCCTACTTCAAAGGTTATAGCACTGTTTGCATATGTACTTTAGAATAAATTATAAAAAGGTGAAAAATGTGGAAGGCATTATGTATAACCCGGGAATAATTTAGCAAAGCATAAATGTGTGTACTTGACATTGACTGTGCTGATAAAAGCTTCTCACCTTTTTTCCCCTCAAAAGAGAAATGCAAAGGTTTAGTTCCCAAAAGAGGATGGAGAAAACAATGTATGCTTAGGATTAATTTATCTTAAATCTTAGTACTTTTTATTTGTCATCTGTAATACTAATGAAGTATACAAAATTGCCTCAAACTGGAGCCATTAAGGAAACAGAAGGGAAGGAGAAATGGGGTTAGATGTAGCCAATTGCTTTTAGAAAATGGTTGATTAAATGGATATAGAAAAGACAACATAGGAAGAAAAAAAATTCCCTTTGCAACCATACCAGTAAGGCTAAAGAAAGCAAAATTGTTTGTAGAGTAGTGGTCATCATGAAAGAAGTTATATAAAGAGCTGTAAAAATTTCCCCTTAGGCTCAAAACAAAGATTCTCTCAAGTCAGGCAGTAATTTATTTGAAAGACTATGCTGAACATATTCCCCCAAATGAGGAATACTGCATCATCTAATTCTCCCTGTCTAAGACATATTATTGTCTATGATTTATTGTACCTTTAAAGCATAGGCATATAATTTAATGACCTCTAATCCTCAACCTACTTCAGTCCCATTTTTTTTTTTTTAATCTGAGTAGATTCCAAGTCATGAAATAAGGGTAACTGAACACTATTTTGTGAGATATGACAGGCTCTAGAATTAAAATTACCTACAATTTGAACTTAAATTAATATATGAGATAAACCAAACTTTTAAAATTCTTTCTTCAGACTAAATCAATGTAAACAACAAAATTGCTCTTTGTTGGGTATTTCTGACTTTCAAATTAAATTAGAACCTTGACATAATATAACAAATATATTTCCTGCATATGTGGGAATAATATGGTAACATTTTCTTCAGCATTTAAAAAAATGGAAGAATATTTAAAAGGTGATAAGATGAGTTACTTGTGGAGAAGAGATTCATATTTCTTCTTAACTTTGCCTCAGGGACACCACCTTCATCATACTATCTCTCCGTGTTTAAATAAGTTTTTGAATTACCTCATTGTTAGACTCAAGATCAGCTGGGAGTAAGCTGGTAGAAGACAAATACCATATCTCTGTAGACAGGTAAGGTTCAGAGCTCAGATTCTACAGTGTATATATATATATACATACAGTGTATTATACACTGTATATATACACATACAGTGTATATATACACTGTATTCTACAGTGTATATATACACTGTATTCTACAGTGTATATATATATATATACATATATATATGGTATATGTGGTATATATGGTATATATGGTATATATGGTATATATGGTATATATATATATATATATATATATATATATACACCAGATGTATCAGATGTAGTAACACTGTTTATTTATTCAACAAATATTTTATATATATATATACCAGATGTATCAGATGTGGTAACACTGTTTATTTATTCAACAAATATTTTTGAGTGTCTAAGATATATTAGATATTGTGCTAAACACTACAGTAGGCATTAGAAATATCAACACATATGCCATCTATGATTCCTTGTGGAGATAAACAAAACATACATGAGTAATATGAGTAATTTGAATGCAATGAAAGAAACAACTAGGATTCTGTAAAAGAAGTAAAGGAGAGGATCAACTTTATATGGGAAAGTCAAGATCTCTCAAGGAGTTGATATTCAGACTGAGATATCAAAGATGAAGCAGCCAAAGTAAGACTGGGAAGAGAGGTTTTTCAGGGTGGAAAAGTACCTTATCCAGAGTCCCGGGACAGGAGAAAGCTCGCGGCATTGTAGGAACTGAAAAAAAGGCCAAAGAGATTGAAGCAAAGGTGAACTTCCACAAATGGTGAGCAAAGAAAAGAAGGGCATGAGGTAACTTTGGAGATGTAAGTCAAGGACAGATGATAGAGTGTTTCCTGATAAGTCATAATAACAAGTAGAATAGAAGCCATTGAATAATTTTAAGAAGAAACATTGTAACTGATAGATCTACCACATACAATTGTTTATCTACTTAAGAAATAATTGTTTCTAATCAGAAACAGTTTTGGGGACACAAAGAAAAAACCCAGAGTTGTTAGATGGGCGGGGGGGGGGGGGGTTGGGGATAAGGGGAAAGGTGAAGGGATTAGGAAGTAGCTGGTAACTACAAGATGGCCTCAGGGTTTTTTGAAAATTAATTTGGGGAACTTATTCAATAATGTTGTAAAGATTTTGTTGGGTATCCGATGGACATGCATCCTATTTGGGAGACCACCTCAGAGATACTGTGGATGCCTGATCATGGCATTGTACACCAGAGGCTGGGCATTGATGAATGCCAACTATAATTTTATATATGTGGTGTGGTGGCTCGGTGTGGAGTCGGTGGGGGGGGTCGGTGGGGAGGGGTGTTCACAGTGTGAGGGATGTGAATGATGAACGTCTAAGTATTACCTTGTCTTGTACACTTGAAACTAATAAAAAAAAAAGAAATAATTGCTTCAAACTAATATCAGCAATTCATTGTGGAACTAAAAGCAGATGACATACTACAGTAAAATATGGACAGTTATGTTAAAAAAACTTAAATAACATTATACTTGGTATAGAAAATGCGTATGCTACCAAAATTGAGTCGGTTAAACATATTCTAAGATTAGGCTTGCTTTCCACCATCCCATTTTTATGTTCTGCTAGTAAGGTGACAAAATGTATCAATTATGAAATAAATGTAGTGACTGCTGCATAACCATAGTCATGGTCACTGTAAAATTTTCATACTGTACGGGTCTGGGTCTCTAGTTAGTCTACAGAGGATAATATATGATGTAATAATGAATTGCCAAGAACTGCTTTTTTCCCCTTTGGCTGAGGAAACTGAAGTTCAGAGAAGTAAAGGCACTTCTCCTTATCTAATTTCACCCTCAGGTCAGTAGCTAGAGAGATGATAACCTAGGTCTTCTAAATAGGTCTCAAAACTATGATTTATGAAATGTTTTTAGGATAAGAAATTTCTAAGTTGGTTAGTTTGTTTCATGTCTAACTTTTGTTTATGTTGGTTTGTATATTTGTTTGTTTTAGGTTTTATTCTTTTAAATGGTTTTTGTATATATGTATATATGTGGTGTGATATATTGGGCATGGGGGCTGGGGAGGGTTGCCACTTCACCCCTTCATACACACATTTCCACACTTTTCTTATAACTCTTTATTATTCAAGCAGTAAAATACCACCAAGATTTACTGAACTTCTACAAAGTGTCAGGAAATGGCAATGCCATCTATTAGGTTTCCCATGCCAAACATCTGTGAGTTATCTTGACAGCTCCCTCTGATTTACACTGAATATATTATCAAGTAGCAGGTCTTGTGAATTCTACCTACTACATATATCTCCAGTCTGATTACTTCTCAACATTGTTATTGCCACCATTCTATTTCAAGCCTTCATCTTTTGGTCTACACTGCTGTAATAGCATCTTCTCTTAGCTCCTTCCAATCACTCTCAGCACAGAAGCCAAATTAATCTTAAAATATTTCTCTACTTAAAAGCTTCAGTGACTACTCTGCCTTAAAAAAAAAAAAAAATCCCTAACATGAGCCGCAAGACTCTACAGAATCTCTGTTTTCCTTTCTGCAACTCTCTTTTTTGCTTGCTGTGTTACAGTCATTCTGTTTTTGTTTTGTTTTACTTTTTTCATTTTCTCCATGCTTTAGCTTGGAACATGGACTTAAGGTCTTCACCATTGCATTTCCCCTACCCTGAACTGTTCAACACCTCTCTCTTCTATTAGTGAAATTTACCTGATCCTAAAAGAATCATCTTATATAATATTACACACACACACACACACACACACACACACCTATGTGTATACATAAATGTAATATACGCACTCGTATACATATATAATCTTATTATATATAATATATATAATCTTATATATTAGGAAATATCCTAAGAGTGAGCCTCCTGAGTTAGCAAGTTACTGCTGTATTTCCCCATTCTAGCACTCAATGCAATAGTAAATTAAATGTTTATTTATGTATATATTTGTTTATAATCACATATGGTCTTCTCTTCTAGTCTGCAAGCCCCAGAAGTATGGCAACGCTATCTGCCCGGTTCCCAGATCTATTTCCAATACAGAGCACAGAGGCAAGTTCCTATTTGCATTCAGTAATTATTTTTTGAATGAATGCATATAGTGTTACTATTCTCATTTTTAGGGGATTTTCAGACTTAGAAAAACTGATCTTAAAGAGACCAGAGTCATTTTAGGTTGGCAAAAATTAATTATCACCTCAATGAATAAATAATGTAGCTAAAGAAATTACAAATCAATTGACAGGTATTCATCTGTTTTCGTAGCTCAGACACTGAGCTAAAGCAGCAAGAAGATCCTTCTAAGAACAGGAACCGCAACCAAAGTTTAATGGAGCATCCTATTCCCACTAAAAATGACCTTCTGATGTAGTATCTTTGTGTCTGTCAGTTGAACTTATCCTGGCACCCCAAGATTCTACAAATTCATCTGACCCACTCCATTTGCTCACCGAGCAATCTTCTGAAGGTGAATTAATCCCTCTTATAGGTCTACCTTTGAAGAGAATGGACTGGCCAGCAGTCTGTCATTTTTCCCACACCAGGTATGTTTCTCACTATTGATGAACAAATTGTGTATTTTTTGAATACAAATGTCTTAATTGGGTTGATATGGATTCATATTTGAGAGTGAATATACTATTTAGAGTCGACAAGTTAGTATTTATTATCCAAGTCTGAAAGGTTGATGATAAACGCTGAAGGTAATGACAATCATTCACTAAGAGAATTGGAAATCATCTTGCTGAACTCTCCTTATAATGATAGCCTGTCTTCTCGTCTATCATTTTTTAAATTCTACACTTGGAAACTGACAAACACTCTCCTTTAATAATGATTTGTTTAAAGTAGAGAGTCAATATGCGACAATAAATTATTTAATAAAAAACAAATCAAAACAGAGAGGATACAATAAAAGCTGCATATGGAGAAAAACATCTTTAGGGTGATATAGTATATCATTATTAAAATAAGAGAAGATAAACAAAAATAAGTTTAAGACAGGTTTGAAAAAATACAGAAGGAAGAAAATAATAAATTATAAAGTAGAAAAATCAATAAAAATAATAAAGCCAGTAATAAAAATTCTTTGAATTTTTTTAAATGACATGAATTATCTATGGGTTGAATTGTGTCTCCCCAAAATTCATTTGTTGAAGGCCTAACCCCAGGAACACAGAATTTGCCCTCATTTGGAAATAAGGTCATTGCAGATTCAATTAGGTAACTTAAGATGAGGTCAAATTGGGCTCATAATCTAATATTGCTGGTGTCCTTATAAAAGGGGGAAATTTGGAGACAGACGGCAGAAAGAATGTCATGTGAACATGAAGATGACAATTGACATGCCTTGGAGAGGGGCCTGGAACAGCTCCTCCCTCACTGTCCTCAAGAGTATACCATGTCAACCTTGATTTTAGACTTTTGGCCTTCAGAACTGTGAGAAATAAATCTCTGTTGTTTAAGCCACTTAATTTGTGGTACATGGCTATGGCAGGCCTAGAAAACTAATACAAATTGAATCAAAAAAAAAAAAAGAGAGAGGAGAAATACAAATAAGCAAACGTAAACTAAGAAAAGGGGGAAAAAAGTAATTATAGGACTATGTGTTTTCTTACCAAATAGTAATATTTTTGCTACACTTAGCTTTTACAAACATCTTGTTTAATCCTCACAATTCTGTCAGGTGGGAATTTTTCCCTCATTTTACAGCAGAAGTAACTTTGTCTTAAAGGGTTTACATACATTGCCTAAGATAACATAACTAATAAATGACAGAATAGGAATTTGGAACCACCTATATCTGTCCTCATATCCCCTCCTGGTAAATACATGCTATACACACTCCTTATGGGTTTAAATGTTACAGAAGTTGAAACATTGTACTACTTGCCTCCAAATAAACAGAGGACTGATAAAGCTAAGAAAGTATTACAAAAGTAGGCCACAGGACACTCTTCAAGGGAGTTACATCTGATTTCATTTACTTCTTTCTCTTTCTTTCTTTCTTTCTTTCTTTCTTTCTTTCTTTCTTTCTTTCTTTCTTTCTTTCTTTCTTTCTTTCTTTCTTTCTTTCTTTCTTTTTTTTTTTTTCAATTTCACTGCTGTCAGAGTATTCTTTTTCTGTTTCTCAAATATGTTTCTCTTGTTCCATCCCAGGGCCTTTGTACTCACTCTTCTCTCTGAAAATCGCTTATTTTTAACTGTTAATTCTTCCCACTTCACTGCTCTGCAAGGAAGGTTCTCTGAAGACCATTCACCCCGACATCTTCAGTACTTGCCATAGTGGTGGGTACACAGCAGGAGCTCAAAAATCTTTGCCAAATGAACGAGCAAACTCAAATGAACATGTAAAAGACTAAGTGAACAAATATCTGTTAATAGTGATACTTCTGAGCATGGAAACTGAAGGAAAGGATAAGAATGAAGATTGAATTTTTCATTTCTTATTTTAAAGTTTTTGCTACTATGTGGCCTTGAAAAAAAAATAATGGGAATGTTTTACTTTTACTCTCACAATAATAAATAAATAAATAAATAAATAAGTAAGTAAGTAAGTAAATAAATAAATAAATAAATAAAAGTTATTTTCTCATTCCACACATTAAAATAAATTCTGGTAAGTTAAGGTAAGTTTAGAAAGAGAGAGAGAAAGACAGAGAAGAGAGAGAGAAAAAAGGAAAAAATAGGAAAAACAGAATATGCTAAGAGAATATTTACCTGATCTCTGAATTGAGAAACATTCTCTAAGTGCTAAAAATGAATAAACTTTACAAGAAAAACACTGATATATACAGGCACATAAACATGTAAAAATTTCAGTAAACGAAAGACATTGAAAAGCTAAAAAAAAAAAGAACGAGGAAAGTATTCACAACTAATAAAATAGATAAATCGTTAACATTCCCAATGTGTAAAGAGAAACAACATGATATGCAAAACGTGGGGAAAATATGAATAGAAAATTCACAGAAGAAATATAAAATGGATAATACATTTATTTTTAACGTAAGCTGACTAATAATCAAATTAATGTAATTTAGAAGAAGACATCATTTTCACTTACAGAATTTACAATGAATACAAAAACAAAAAATCAAGCTCAATGGTCTCAATGGTGTGCTAAACTGAGCATTCTTTTTCACTGTCGCTTGGAATGTAAATTGGTCCATCTTTTCTGGAAAACAGTTTAACAATGCATATGAAATCTTCAAAATATTCAAACATTTTTACCCAGCAATTCCACTGCTAGAGAGGTATCTGAATAAACTAGTAATGAATGCATGAAAGCTTTGAGTTTGATGATCTTTATTGCAGTGTTTATCTTAATAACAAAACTTGGAAACAAGACAATAGAAATGCCAAATAGCACAGGAATGTGTGTGTGGCGGGGGAGGAAAGGAGCACTATGATGTGTTTGTTCTAACAGTAACATGCGATTAATAAACATTTTAGAGGAATTCTTAATGGCATTGAAAAATATCAATGGTGATAATACTGAGTGAAAAAGCAGGATATATAACAACATTCAGAGTAACAAGAAAAGTAAAAATATATCCTAAAGAAAATGCCCAAAATGTTAGCAGATTTTACGTAGGGGATTTCCATAGTAAATTTGTCTATTGTTTATTCGCTATACTTTCCTATATTCCCCAATTGGTTACTTTAATACCAACAAAAATCTTAGTTTTTATAACAATATGAATGGTTTTATTAATAAAGTAATTAGAAGATAAATTTCCTTCCTATGGGCTTTAATACATTTCGGCTGTCTCTCTAAGTCATTAGCTAAATAATTTAAAACCGCCATTTCCCTTTGACAATGAGATTTATCCTATTTCAGGTTAGGTATATTTTACTTGATTTCAAACTTTAGATGGCTCATTATTATAAATATTTCTCTTTATTATTTGACTTTTTAAGGTAAATTAAAAGAACTCTGTGAAAATTTAAAACAATTATACTGCATGAAGGCAGAAAATAAATAGCATAAAAGAAAAATCTGCTATCATCCAGAAGAATATGAGAAAAATACAAAAAGGAAATGGTGACCTTGAAGAATGAAAATAAAATTGGATTTCTGAAAGTCTTCAGTGTTAATAATCTACAATGTTGTTAGTGTCAGGGAAATCTAAAATACACCAACTTTATTTTGTCAGTGCAACACAATTTTAATTGGTTTTCTTATTTTGAGGTAATGAGCATTAAAATCACATTTTCAGGATTTTGTGAAGACTGAACATTTGACCTGAAGCAGAGTTTTGTTCATTGAATTACGTGCATAATTTTTAACACATTTGATTACTATAAGAATCATTTAAATTTATTAATAAGGTAGATACCATAAAACAATACGTTTTTTTCTGTTGCTTTTTAATTTTCTGGATGAAATATTTCTAATAAAGATGTATTATTGCCTTTATTATTCTGAATGACACTAACCAAACAATGCATTTTTCTCCACAGAAAAATGGCTACATATTGAAACATTACTATAAAATATTTAAAAAATATTTTAATATTTGTATATTAAATATGTATTGCATACATAGACAATACTGGGGGTGCCAAAAAATGTCTACAAGTGAACACTTTGGTCAACGTTGCTCAAGCAGTAGTTCACTGTAATCAGAAGTGTCTGGATGCTGATGGTAACCACTTTGAGCACCTCTTGTAATTGCAGAAGTCAAACGTGACTTGTATTCACCATTTGTTATCAGTATGTATTATTACAATTTTAATAGTTTTTCCTCTCTTAAAATGTGTGCACAATTTTTGGCACCATTTTGATACCTTCTGTGTATTAATAGTGTATATACATAAACAGTAAAATATTATTCAGCCATGAGAAAAAAGGAAATCCTCAATGGACCTGGAAAGGATTAAGTTAAGCGAAATAAATCACAGAAAGAAAGAGAAATAGGCTATTATATTACTTATTTGTGGAATCTTAAAAAGCTGAACTCAAGGCTAGAGAGTAAAATGGTGCTTGCCAGGGGTTAGAGGCATGGAGCAATCAGGGAGATGTTGGTCAAAAGGTACAAACTTCCATTAGAAAATAAATAAATTCTGTAGATCTAATGCACGGCAATCAAAACTCCTGGGAGCTTGGGCTGGAGGATTACGCATTTGCTTCTAAAGAGGGGATAGCACCCCACAATTGAACTGCTTGGATCGGTTTGCTTCATATGTTAAATTCACCTCATCTGGAACACAACTGCCCCAGGATTCTGAATGATCTCTTTTCATGGGGAAACTTACAAGTGGATTGTTCATAGGAAGAATCATTGCTGTAGCGAGTCTTGAGGTCAAAATTTTTATTCATCATTCCTCTCTTTACCACTCATTCTAGATTACACTCACCCTCAGCTAGTGCCTCCTCTGGTCTAGGCACCGTGATGCATTGGGCAAAACATATAGACCTTTATCAATGGTCATCTTGCAATTCTCATGCTATAGCTGCTGCTTTTGTCCATTGATTCCCAGTACTGGATAAAGAATTACAAGAAAAGCTCCAGTAGATCACCTGAGTGCCAAACATGCTCCCACTCCCACCGCCCAAATTATGTCATAGCATCCCTACTATCTCCTGATGATCAGTCAGTTACTGGATAACTGACTGGATAACTCTTTCCTTGTCTGCTTATCGCTTGGTACAAGAAATCTAAAGGAACAGGCAACAGACCTAGCTTAAAGTTTAATATGAGTTTCACTGTGTTCCATAGTAGAGGCATTCCCCCTCTGGAACAAGAACTGTAGACCTAGAGAGATTAGAATTGTGGGAAGAGAAAGCACAAATTACCCAAGTGAGTAATAAGCAAGATCATTCCGTTTCCCATCCACTGTTTTGGAGACCCATTTATTCTATTATTTGCCTCTCAGTGCTAGACAAACTAAGATGGTTTATTACTTTAAGATGAAGGGCATCAACTTTTGAAGGACACTAGAGACATCTGATGTCAAAGGTGGAGGAAGTGAAAATCAACATGGATTTAGTTCATACTGGTTTCAGCTTGTGTTCATCGGTTACAACTTGTGTTTTGTTTTGGGGTTTTTTTCTCCCATACTTTGCATTCATTTTCCCTTCCCAATTACCTGTCCTGGGAATTTCAAACCCTAGCATCAGATATAAAGGCAACAGATTGACAGAGACTGCCTAATTAGTAGTTCCCACAAATGGGAATTACGGTGTTCAAATACATGCAACAAAGAAGTTCTTCTCTGGTTGAACCGTGATTGAGACAACTGGTTCCCACAGTCTGGAAGCCTCCAACTGCAAATGCATTAATTTTGTGATGGTGTCTCTTGAAGTATTATTGTGTGGTAAGTGAGAGCACTACTTTTAGAGACAGGCACACCAATATTTGATCCTTCCTGTGTCATGTACTGGGTGTGAAATCAGGAACAAGTTACACAAATTTCTCGTAACTGCTTCCCCATCAATAAATATGGGAAAACTCAAAGGTTATTATGAAGATGAAATAAAATACCATTAAAAAGGGATTAATACTGTTTTTGCTATACAATTAGCACCCAACAAAACATTTTGATTGTGTTTATTAAATTTTGTCAGCATTCTCAAAATCCACTAGAATTAGGATGTTAGCCCACTCATCAATACAAACAAGCAAAAGTAACAACAATAACAACAAAAGGAAAAAAAAAACTAAAACCCTCTACTCTATAGCCAGCATGAATGAAACACAAAAGTATTCCAAAATTTAGCAAAAAAAAAAAAAAAAGTAATACCCTTCGCAGTATATAGTTACTTTTTTAAATTATAGGAGGGGAAGAGGTAAAGCCATCTGGGAAGGAAAAATATGTGTCATCCTTTTGGAATTCCTTTAAATGCATTACCTCATTAGATTCTGATTGCAAACCAGCTGTAAGAATACACAGTTCCTTACCACCCAGCCTCGAGAAAATAACTGTACTTAAACTCTATTTCTAAGCAGTGTGAGTCTTCATTTGTTTTCCTTCCCTACATTCTTTGCACTAAGACACTGTAGGGGCTCCCACCTGTCTGCCTACTTAAATAGCTTCCCTTCAGCAGAATTGACAATTGCTGATTCCCTAATGGCCTCAATAAGTCACTGATCAGGTAAGTTTTACATTTTTCAGAGAAGAAAATAAAAGCTGTCTCTTGTGGTCTATTTACTGACCACCATAGATCACTCTGACTTTTTTTATTGACCTAATGCTGAGACACTGCTGACTCCTCACTTGTTGTTTCTTCTGCCTGAGAAAGGTAAAATTTCATTTAATATAACTGGGTTCTTTATTGGTTACTGAAGTAAAATGGTCTGTAAGATAGGAAAGGAACTCTTTATGCCATAGAAACTTCAGAACTAATGGAACATAGCAAATCGTGTAGTTTTGTTGTTGTGTTCCCCCCCTCCTCTGGATTTTCTAGCATTTGCAGGGCTTTTTGAATCTCTCAGGCTAATCCCTTTTCTTTAAGCATCATCAACAAGAACAGTATAGTCAATGAAGTTATTAAGGGTCCAGAAGAATATGAAGGCCTTAACAACTCATTGTATGTCATCATACCGTGAAACTATGCTGGACCACCACCATTTCCTATACTCTTATCATTCTAACCCCAGGATTGTTATACACACACGTTTGGAGCAGTCTTACTAGGAAACAACAATCAGTATTGTAGGGTAATCCATCACTGTGATTTGCCTGGGTCTGTCCCAAATATAGTATTGAAAGCCCCACATCCTGGGAAACCTTTAAGTTCTAGAAAAACTAGTTGCCTGGTCACCCCATATAGAATCATTAGAAATGTGGGACCTGGAAACAAAAGAGTAGGATCAGTTCCCGGCTCTATTTCTTACAAGTTGTGTCACCATGAACAAATATTTTAACCCCAATCAAACCTCAATTCCCTCAACTGTAATTAAGGGCAGAGATACTTTTTTAAACAGAATTGCTCCAAAGAGAAAACTAAATAATGAATTTAATCATTTAGCATAGCATGAGGCATTTTATGAGTTAATAAATATCAGCTATTGTGTGTGTTGATGATGAGTTATTTGACATTGAGTATCTCTTAGGTTTGTTGCTATCGCCTTTGGAGACATGATAGAATGCCTCATTATAAGGTTACTCTTGAGAATTGTAAGTTTACTCTTGAGAATAGTGGATATTTAGTTCCAGAATCAAGACCATCTGGATTCCTAAGCAATTTCCCCATTGAGAAATTAAATATCTGAAATATTTTATGCAGTTGAATTCTGGAACATACTTCATGGGAAATGTCACCAGAAATGGGAGTTAACAAGGTTATAGTTAAGGGTATGGCTCTGGAATAAAAATGACTTGGGTTTGACTACTGACTTCTCACCTTACAGATTGTGCAACCTAATCTCTGTGAGCCTGAACTTTCTCGTCAGCAAAATGGAGATGATAATACTGATCTCACAGGAATTGGGGGAATTCTTAAGTGAGGTAATACTTATAAATTGCTTAACACACTACCTGGCTATTTGAAAGGGCTCAATAAGTATTATAAAGTAATGATAGCTAGCATTTGTTAATTTATTAACATTTATTAAGTGCTTATTATATGCCATGCACTGTTATAAGGGTTTTTATGTATTGACCAAATTAATATTCAAAATAACTGTGTGAGATAGATATTACTTTTTTGAGTGTGACAGATGTGAAAACCAAAGCACTGAGAGATTAAGTACCAGGCCCAAGTTGTATAACAGAGGGTATGTGAATAAGATTCAAATCAAAGCCATCAGGTTTCAGAGTCCAAACTTTTAACCACTACACTATCTTTAGAGTGTCCTAATGGTAGAGTGCACAAAGGTGAGAAGTTGAGAGAGATACTCTTAAATATCTACCTTGGAGAAATAGGAGGTAGGGGGATATATTCTGGAGTTATAAGCAGATTCGATGTTTAAGGACCCCGAAGTGTGGAATCACACTCATAATCATACTAGACTTCCTAATCCCACCCACCCAAAATGTGCACCCCAGGAAATCACTCTTAAGTATGAACATTGAATGATGGCTACTTGTACATCTCTGAAGGACACAGCTTAGATAGGCTACTGAAGACACAGCCAGATAATCAAAAAGCATCTTAACATTTTTCTTATTCAGTTCTGAATACCAATCATTTTTTTTCCTGACTAAAATTGAAAATTCATCTTAGGTTCCCAAATAATTTTTTTCTTTTTATATTTAGATGATCTTATTATCACCATTAATCCATGACAGATAAATAAAAAACAGAAAAACAGTGTAAGATCAAAGAAGTTGCTTTCTGCTGTAGGAATAACTCCATGCATTTCTGCATTTACTATTAGCACCACAGTGACTTAAAAGCAGCATGTCCATTTTGGACTTTTACATCCAGTTAGAAAGACTGCCACTTCCATATAAATAATGAGAACAAGCAAGATAAGCTTCAATATTATACTTTTATCTTTTTAAAATCAGCAGAAAGCCAAGATTACGAAAACCATGGATGAATTAAATTCCAAAGAGTAACGAACTTTTCTAGGAGAGGAGACACCTGCAGTTGCTTTCATCAAAACCACCCGAACTTCAGTAAGGAGAAGCCAGATAAATTTTAATGAACTTGTAATGGCCACATGTACGCTATACCGATAGACTGAGCCCTAGCCTCCTGGAATCTACATTCACCCATTAACTCTTCTTTATGAGTCTTCAGTGAGCATATGAGCAATTGTAATGCAACATAGTCTGGGAAAACTGATGAAGTGTCCCATTCCCTGAGAAAACTGACTTTCCCCACAAGTAAGGCTAGGGCTTGCTGAAGACTGGGGATGGGGAGGGTGCTGAGAAAAATTCATCTGAGGCACTCTGGGCTGTTATGGATTGTACTGTTGAGGTTCTCAGAGAACTGGGGAAATGTCAGTAGAATGAAAAATGATCTAATGTTTAAAAGGACAGAGGTGGGATTGGAAAAAAACACCTCTGTGAGTGAAAGCTGACTTCCAGAATTTAAAGGAGAAAGAGAGAGAGGGAGAGGGGGGGAGAGAGAGAGAGAGAGAGAGAGAGAGAGAGAGAGAGAGAGAGAGAGAGAGAGAGAGAGAATGTTCTACCATTCAGTAAGTTGGCACCTAAGTTAAGCCATGAAGACATTGCTAAAGTGTTGGCATATTAAGATTTCAATCTTTGATAAGGAAAAAATCCTGACTCTCAAAAATCTGAAACCAGTTGTAAACTAAATCTAACTAAAGCTGCTTCAAAACCCAAACTCGTTGAATACCTGTTATTAATTCGGACTCTCATGCTAACAGCCTAACTGAAAAAGGAGCATAGATTTTCTAAGTGTAAATATTTATTTCAGTCTCTATTTTACACATAACTTCCAGCACACAATGAAAAAGTACATGACTCACAAATAAGTATAAAAGTGTGATTCATAGTAAAGAGAGGAAACACTCAACCGAAGCAGACATGGAGATAGATGGTCCCAGGTGAAACAATTATCTGATTTATATTTTTAATGTTATTTATTTTTATTTGTCCTTCAATATTAATTATCTATGAATTATCTTATACATCAGTGAAAAATAAAATTAAAAATAACCTTAGCATTAGAAAATATCAAATATTTAGGAGCAAATCTAACAAAAGGTATGCAATACCTCTATACTTAAAAATTTAAATATTGTAAATAGTAATTAATGAAAATATAACACTGCATACTAGAAGACTATAAGACTAAATAATGTTAATATACCCATTTTCCCAAAATTAATCTTGAGGTTCAATGTAATACCAACAAAATTTCAAACATTTTTTGTTGGAAATTGACAAATTCATTCTAAAATTTATATGGAAATCCAAAGTATCTAGTCAAAATAATCTTTATAAAGAAGAAAAAAGAAATGGGAGGACCATTTATACCTGATTAAAAAGTTTACTGTAAAGCTATAGTATTTAGGACAGTGTGGGAAGAGCATAAGGGAAAATAAAGATCAGTGAGTACAATAGAACACAGAATAGTTGCATATCTATATGACAATTGATTTCTGATCAATTTACCAAGTCATTTCAGTGAGGAAAACAAAAGCTCTTTAAAGAAATAGTGCTGGAACAACCAAATATACTCATGGGGGAAACAAAAAATGAAGATCAACTCCTACTTTACTTCATACCCATGGATTCATTAAAGACAAATCAAAGACCTAAACATAAAAGCTAGACTCCTAAAGCTCCTATAAGAAAACATAGGAGAATAACTTCAAGACTTTAGAGTAGGTGTATTATTCCGGGTTCTTCAGAGAAATAGAACAGTATATATAAATGTGTGTGTGTTTGTAATTTATTTATTTTTTATAAAGAATTGGCTAAGGGGTGGCCAGTTAGCTCCCCTTAGCTAGAATGTTGGTTAGAGTGTGGTGCTAATAAGGAATTGGCTCATGTAATAATAGAGACTGGCAAGATATACATGGTAGGTTGGCAAGTTGTAGATACAGGAGCGCCAATCATTTAATTCCAGTCCAGGTCCAAAGGCCTGAGGACCAAGAGAGCCAATCCTATAGTTCCAGTCCTAAGCCAGCAGGCTCAAGATCCAGAAAAAGCTTATGATTCAGTTTGACTCTGAAAGCAGTAAGAAATCCAATGTCCCAGTTTGAAGGCAGTCAGACAGAAAAAATTATTTCTTACTAAGGGGAATGTCAGGCTTTTCTAGTCTATTCAGTTCTTCAACTGATTGTGCAAGGCTCACCCATGTTAGCAAGGGCAATCTTCTTTTTTCAGTCACTGACTTAAATATTATTCTCATCCAAAAGTACCTTCACAGAAAGATCCAGAATAATTTTCTACCTAATATATGGGAATGCTGTGGTCTTGACAAATTAACACAAAGTTAGCCTACTGTGATCTAGGCATTATTTTCTTAGACATGAACTAAAAAGCACTAACCACAAAAGAAACACAAGTATAATTAAATTTTGTCAAAATAAATATCCCCACTCATCAGTACACATCCTTGTTAAAGAAGCCACAGAGTGGAAAAAGAATACTTGCAACACATATATTTAGATAGTTTGACCATGTTTCTAACATAGAATTGCATTCTTTTTGTTGTGGTTTGTGGGAGATTTTTTAATTTATGTTGAGAGAAATCATTCAACATAAAATTTAAAATCTCCCACACATCACAACAAAAAGAATACAATTCATGTCAGAAACATGGTCAAACTATTTGAAAAAACATATGTCACAAAGGAAGATATGCAAATGTCCAACAAGTACATGAAAAGATGGTTAACATCATTTGTTAATATGTAAATGCATATTAAAACCATAATAATATGGTATTTAACATTAGGTAAACTAATTATTCAAAAAAGACTGACAATGCAATGGTGCTCAAAAATATGAAATAACTGGACTGTTCTCTTATATTCTGACCAACAATGTAGAACCACTTTGAAGAAGTGTTTGCCAGTTTCTAATAAAGATAAACATACTTCCACAATATGGCCCAATCATTCCACTCCAGGTGGAAATTTTCATAAAATGTGGCTAAGTGTCCATTAGGGTGGATATTGTATTGGTTAGTTGGGACGAGGAAGTCACAGAGGTAGAGGCTGAGAGGAGTAAAGACATTGTCCCTTGAATTGAAGATGCTATAATTGCCTATTGTATCATGATCTGCTCCATTCCTACAAGAGTTTATAAACTTTTAACATAATGGACAGTAACATAGCTTTTGTTCTTAGAAAAAGTGGATTATAAAATTGGGGTTATGAAGATTTTTTAAAAGATCTTATCTTTACATGAAAATGCTTGAGAATATATAACTTTAAATTTGCTTTGTTAAACATTACAATATATAGTTGTAATGAGGACTATGTTAATCAAAACTGGCATTTTTTTGACAGTCAGTAATTTTAAAATTAAGAAGAATATATTGGGGATTGTTTTTAAGTTTTAGAAATATACAGGTCATATGATACGGTTGAATCTATTTGGCACAGATTATATTCCTGATATAATCTATAAAATTAAGGACTACTAAGAACTACCACATATGAAATCAGAGGACATAGTAAAAGAGTACTGTGTTAGACTGAATACATTCTGAGGTCAAATAGATAATCCAGAATATTGTACCATTGCCAGTTGTATTAGTTTTGTTTTGCTTCTGTTACAAATTACCATAAACTTGGTGACTTAAAATGATCTATCTTACACTTCTATATGTCATAGCCAGGTCTCCTTGGGCTAAATTTAAGGTGTCAATAGAACTTCTATATGTTTTAGCCAGGTCTCCTTGGGCTAAATTTAAGGTGTCAATAGGACTGTATTCTTTTCCGGAGACTCTAGAAGAAAAGGTATTTTCTTGCCTTCTCTAGTTGCTAAGGGCTGCCCACGTTCATTGGCTTGTGGCTCACTTTCTCCATCTCCAAAGCTAACAACTTTGCATTTCTCTGATGATTTTTTCAGAATTACATCTCCCTCTGATATAGCCCAGATGTGTTTGGGGTTCTAAAGCTTTTAAGGATGAGTGTGTTTATATTACTCCCACCTGAAAATTCCATCATCTTATGGTCTTAATTATATCTGCAATGTTTATTTTGCCATGTAAAGTAATATATTCACAGGTTCCCAGGATTACGATGTGGCCATTTTGGGGAGGCCATTATTCTATATATCACAATAGTGAAGATATATAAAATAAAATAATCAGCCAAAGATAAATTTATTATTCTGTTTCAATATTCTCTCTAGTATTTGTACATTTTACAAAGATTTATCTATTGCTTAACACAAAATATTTACAGCACTCATTTCTCTCTTTTGTACAGTGCTAGTAAAAAGACCATGTTTCATAACCTCTAAATTACTTTCATATTACTTTCATAAATTTATAAGGAAAAATGCATTGCTCTCACTAAGTGTACTATAGAGGGACTTCATAATATAATATTATACATTTAGTATCTGTTAGTGAGTACATTCATTGGCGATAAATGAAATATCTCCAAAACATCAGCAGGTAAATTTCTCTTTTTGAGCTGAATTAATAATTTAAAGTGTGTGCTGAAAATAACGGGGGCAAAATGGAATATTTATTTTTAATTATCCATTTTATTTTGCTATAACTTGGGGTTTCTATGAGCCAAAAAGAAGAGGGAGTGATTTTAACAGAAATTGTCATAAAATGTGACTAAGTACCCATTTGGGGAGATATTGTATTGGTTAGGTTGGGATGAGGAAGTCACAGAGGTAGAGGCTGAGAAGAGTAGAGAGATTGTCCCTTGAATTGAAGATGCTATAATAATGTATTGTATCATGATCTGCTATGTTCCTATAAGAGTTTATAAACTTTTAACATAATGGACAGTAACATAGCTTTTATTCTTAGAAAAAAATTGATTATAAAAATTGGGGTTATGAAGATTTTTTAAAAGATCTTATCTTTACATGAAAATCCTTGAGAATATATAACTTTAAATTTGCTTTGTTAAACATTATAATATATAGTTGGTAAAAAATAAATAGCAGAATACATATTCCAGTTTCATAAAACTATGATTTAAGACATACAGAATACTCAACAATAATGTTCTAAATTTACAATACTTGGTAATTTCATTTCCTGTTATCAGCATACACAAAATTTTGGAGGCTGCTGTCATTAAAGTAATGTGTACTAAAATTGGAGTTGTATGATCTTGTCCTGTTTTTAGCTGCATGGTTTATAAAATACTGTTAAAAGCCTAAAATCTCTACCACTACCAATTCTGAACTCTTCGTTGAACATATATTGAATTTTCTTAGTATGCTTTATGACCTTTAAAATTCTGACTATATTGTAATGTGTAATGGACTCTCTGGTATTGCAATGAAAAATTTAAAGTAAGAAAGTACATAACAAACAAAATTATTTTATCATTTTAGTTTTATTATTTTTAATATCTGAAATTATTATTGTTAGTACTTCAATTCCAAAGAACCTTTCTGTCTCAAAAATGTAACTCAACAGTTCAATCATTTTACATTATTTTATTTTATAGGAAAGCCAGGAATAGAAATCTCACAATACAGTCTTTCTTCTTACTGATCCTTTTCTGCACAACAAAATAAGGGAAAGAGGCAATTATGTAGAGACAAGTAGTCCCCAATCTAGGAATTGGTTGTGTTCCAAAAGGTCATTCATTGGTCAGTTCAATGTATTAGACTCAGGGAAATTCAGCAGCAAAATGCCAGGACCCAGCCAGTGACTCTTAAATAAAAGTGGGGAAACTTCTGTCTTCGGAGGAAAAAGTCCTTGCCAGGCCAATAGGAAGTTGAATATTAACAGGTTAGACCCAAGCACAGTGAAAAAAGCATCCCACAGAGCAAATTTATCTCCTGCCCAACGGACTAAGTCTTATTCAAAATCACAATGAATGACTCCATTCATTGTACTTTGTATCACTGACTTCAATTATTTACTGTCTTTAATTGCAGTGTCTTCCTGTACAAGTAAACTTTCTCATAAAATTGACTTCATGTTTGACCATACGACTTGCCTCCGCATAACAGCTCTCAAGGTTCCATATCCTAGCAGAAACTTAAGAGTCATTACACAGTTCAGTATTTCCACTTTTCCTTCTGCTTTGAGAAGATCGTGTCCAAAATAATCTTCGCTAATACAGTCTGCATCTTGGCATGAAAAAGATACATGGCACACAGACAGCTCACAGCTGCCTCAGCTAACACATAACATGACTGAGAAATAAACTTACGTTGTTATGAGTAACCTGATTTTTAAAAATTTTGTGCTGTTACTTAGCATAATGAAAAATGATGACTGTCTTAGTCAACTCAGGCTGCTGTATTGAAATACCATCACCTAAGTGGTTTAAACAACAGAGGTTTATTTATCACAGTTCTGGCGATTGGGAAGTCCAAGATTAAGGTGCCAGCCGATTCAGTTTCTAAGGAGAGCTCTCTTCCTGAATGGCACATGCCTACTTCTCGCTATGTGTCAACATTACCTTTCTCCCGTGTTCCTCTTCTTATGAGGACATCTAATTCCATCAAGAAGGGCTCCATTCCTGTGACCTAATCTAACTGTAACTACTTCCCAAAAGCCTCATCTCCAAATACCATCTCACTAGGGATTAGGGCTTCAACATATGAATTTTGGTAGACAAAATTGCTCAGTCCATTACAATGACTAATATGAAAAATTGGTATCAGAAGTGAATGCTGACATAACTAAAAACCTAAAAGTGGAGTTAGATTCAGTGCCAGAGATAGTAAGACTACTATCATCACCTGTGATAATTTAGAAGGCTTTGAAGAAATAGAATGGTGACTTTAGACCAGTGGTTCTTTGTCAGAACGGCGAAAGTTTGCAGTATCTGGGGACATAGTTGGTGTCACAACCTGGTAAAGGGAGTGCTACTGGCATCTAGTGGGTAGAGGCCAGGGATGTTGCTAAACATCCTACAATGCACAGGACAGGCTCCTACAACAAAGAAATACTGTCACTAAAATGTAAATATTATCAGAGTTGAAAAATCCTTGTTTAGAAAACGACATTAAGAATAAAATTATTAGCATATTTGGTAAAGTTTGAAAGGTGTTACAAAACAACAACAACAACAACACATAAACTCAAGAAGAGTTGGGCAATTTGCAAGCAGATATGATGCCAAACATGATTAATCCCAAATCAAAACTGTCTGAGTTTTTATATTATTAACATCACAACTTTGACTCAACAAAAGCATCTAAACTCAGGTACACTAAGAACAGTTCATTTCTTTTCTTAGTTCATTAAAGCCTACCTTAATGAAAAAGTCAAAATCCTTTTTTGCAATTGTCTTCATCTTAGGTCATCATCTCCTATGAGCTACTGCTCAACAAGGCTACATCTCCACAAATACAAACTATGTTTTGCTTTACAAACCAAGAATAATCCAAATCCATTGATGGGGGACAATAATCTCCCTCACATAAGAAGCAACATAACTTATGCTTAACATGCACAACAGCTTAAATTATTAAACAGATACTCTTAGTTGTTCTAGATAAAAATAGCCGTTCAGATTTCTAGTTTTCCTCAGCAGCAGCAAATGGGAACTTTGTATATTTGTGAAATTTAAGGCACAATCCAGATGGTTTTTTCCAAACAAGCAAACAAACAAACAAAAAAACATTGTGCTCCAAAAACTAATTCAAGTATCTGTGCTTTATATAAATAGATATAGATATAATATATAATATTATATAATTATAATATACATTATGTTATAAATTATAATATATAATTATATATTATGTATGAATATGTGTATATATGTGTATATATGTGTATATCTATATCTATATCTATATTTATATCTATATCTATAGAGAGAGAAAGAGAGAGAGAGAGAATTGGTTTCCATTTTTCCAGTTTCTACTTATCAAGATTTCAAAAATCAATGGACTGATATTTAAAGACTTATTCCTAAATTTCAGTCAAAATAGCAGGATTGAGGAGGTGGGTAGAAAAGGTGGCAATGGGGCGGTTCAAGGAATTTTTTATACTATGATTGATACTACAGGCACATCTGTTGGTGTTACAGAAGCCACTCCCAAGAGTATGCTCTTTTCTGGAGAGGTCAAGGAACCTCATTGCAACAGATTCAGTACTGAGGGACTCAATTAAGTGAGACTTTCCTAATGACCCTCTGAACTTCTGATGCATAAACTTCCTTTCCAGTGAATTAGGTAAAAAATGCAGCCACAGTTCAGCTAAAAAATTGTTCAGAACATCAAAATCAGAAAGTGCTTCCCAAATGTCCCTACTGGTAATTTGCAAGAGGCATCTGGACCTACCTGGTTGGCCAGTTTGAAAACCCCAGACTCACCAAAATTATAAGAACATTGTTAGTGAGCTTGAGGCACATGAGTTCAACGTGCATAAGAAGTACCCAGATGGATATTATTAAGTTTTTACCATCTTTATTTTTGTATGAACATTAAACATAAACAAGAACATAAAACATTAATTGCAGTTAAAATGTTTCAGACAAGTTTTAGCTGTTCAGCTTCACAAGTATGAATAACTCATTACCTTTTGTCTATAATGGGACCAATTTAAATTTTCTAATAGAGTACAAGTAAATTTCTCAAAAGGATTGACACAAGCAGGGGTTAACTGGCCAAAATACTCATGCTTAACGAAACCCAGGTTTTCTCTCTTAGTTCGTGATTTCAGCTAGATCACATTTCTCAGCCCCCTTTCAGTTTAGTTGGATAGAAGTGATGTACGCTACTTTTAGGATTAGTTTCTATAAACTCTTCGGTGGTCCTCCAGGCTCTGTATCTATTCTAGAAAAGACCCTAGAAGATGATGGAGCCACAAAATGGAAAGAGCCTGAACCCTGAATCATAGAATGAATGAAAAGATGCCTACCAAACACTCAATTAAAGCAGGAGGTAACCAAGGTAAAAGCCAGTGGGTTTGAGTGCTTTTGTGGAAGCTGTTCCCTTACTATTGCTTTGATTAGCCAAGAGCAGGTTTGTGGACTCTCAGAACAGAAATCTGCACTGTCCTTCCCCATGTACAGCTTGGGAAGGTGGTAGGAGCCTGGAGAAGGAAGGAATTCATGTGGGTTCTAGCAGACAGAGATACGGACAGCCTCACAGAGACTGCCAGAGCCTCGTGTGGTCTCAATACAGGCATTTGTAGGTCATGAGGGCAGAACAAGGATGAATGGCACACAAGGTCAACAAAATGTGTTTTCGTCCTTATTGCACACTGCTCCAGTCACATTCTCCTTTGAAGTGCTGCCATATATTAACATATGCTCCCTCTACAAATCCTTCATTTTAGCCCAGGCCTGGAACAAAAGTATTGGAGAGAGTTGCCAGACCAGGAGATACCCAGTGAAAAGAAATATGCATAGTGACCATACATCTGGTTTGCCTTAAGTAGTCTTGCCTTATATTGGTTGTCTTAGCATAGTTAATTTCAGCACCCCCTCTTATTCTGGAAACTGTCTGGTATAGATGATAAGTAATATGGTCTTTATAGGAACAAGGATGTCTATATATATGTTATAATATATATAAAGCAATATGTCTTAGATTCCTGAGTTGTAGTAAGATTTATATCTCTATCTGCATATGTCTGTATATGTACATATCTGTACATAACACACACACACACTCACACACATACACACTATAGTATAGTATAGTACAGTATAGTATAGTGTAGTATAAGATATATCTGCCTTCAAATCTAAGTTCTTTTATTTATTATTAGGATGTGGGTTCGTTTCTCAGCCTCCTTAAGCCAGAGTTTCCCCAGTAAAATGAGAATCATAATTCTTGGTTTTCAGTTATTGTGAGAATTAAATGAATTAACATGTTTGCTTGAAAATATGAGTCTCAGCTGGAATTTATACTCATCTGCATGTGTTTATATGTAGTAAAAAAAATCCGTATAAACAGGTGTTTATCCAGTTCTATCCTTTTGATTACGCCAGTAATAATGAGTATGAAGAGTCCTGTGACATGTGCGCCTTTGCTCCCTTCCCACTCACATTTCTCTGCTCACACAGCACCTATGTTGAATTTTTTAAGATCTATCTGAAACAGAGCCAGCAGCCATGGCCCTGGCAGAGCTGATTTCCAGACATTCTTAGAGAAACAAAAGGCAAAGTCACCTGGAGATCATCAGTGTCAGCAAGGCTGGCCGCATGGTCTCCCACACTAATCCTTCTTGCACCGGGCGTTGGGCTTTCCACACAACTGTTCATTCTGCCCAACAGACACGTCCCTGAGGCAGCACAGCAGGCTCCATTCTCAGAGCTGCTCCACAGGGGAGGCTTTTCACTGTGGCCACCCTTTTGCCTTTCCCTCACCCAACCATCCTAACCTAGCACTCCCATCTCTTTGTGTCCTGTCTGTTCTCAGTCCAGTCACATAGGAACAGCCATGCTTGTAGATGTGTGTAGTCCCGAAGCAACCATGTCCAGGAAGGCAAAGTAGAAAACCAGGAGGGTGAAAATTGATAAAAATAACACAATCACTAAACTAGTCTTATGCCAGGCACTGTAAGAAGCATTTTCCATTTTTTATCTCTTAAAGCTTCACAACAACTCTATGATTCAGGGGTTGTTATTATAATCATCATATCATAGGAGAGGAAGTGGAAGCTTAAAAAAGTAAGTTGCTTGCTGACGTTCTCACAGTAGTGGGATGGATGTTTATTGAGGGCTTACAAAAAGCCAGGCCAAATTTTGCAAAATTGTGCACATACATTATCTCATGTAACCCCATCGCAAGAGTATTGAAGTAATACTAATATTTTACCTGTTTTACAGACGAGGAATATGAGTTACACACAGTAAATTTAGTTTTCCCAAAGTCGTCACTAATGAGTGGTGGGACTAGAGTCTGAACCCAGGCAATCTAGTTCCACAGTGTCTTCTCATCCACTTTATTATGACTAAGAAATGGTTATGTTTTCTGGATTTCAAAGCCTAAGCTCTTAAACCCACAATCATGTCAAAGGTCAAAGGGTCATTAACTGTGATCCCAGATGGATTCCTTTTATTTTATATATGAGGAGCCTGAGATCTGAAGGGCTAATTCATCCAGGATTGTCCAGCAAGCTCCCGGAAGAACATTCTACAGTACTGTTCATTGTGAGGGGAACTTCCAATGCAGTGACAGACCTTTGTACACATTTGGGGGTATATATGAGCCATCTGAAGCAACTTGACACCGGGCTAAGCGGTAACTCCCAGTCCAAATGTGCTAGATTGCCCTCAGTGTGGACATATAGGAATACATCCAAATTCTCCTACTCCTCCTGCTTAGGAACAAAATAAGATAATGAAATAGCTAAAGCAAAATTCCCCAATTGTTCAGCTCACAGGCATATATTATTGGGGGAAAAAATGGAAAGAGAGGCAACACAGCATAGTATTTCATATTAAACACTATGGACCCTGGAACCATACTTCCTGTATTTAAAGCTCAGCTCTGCCTTTTACTAAGTGGGTGATTTGAGGCATTTACTTGATATTTATCTTGCCTTCCTGTATTTATAAAATGGGGCAGTAATAAAATCCACCTCCCAGGACTGTTTTGAGGATTAAATGAGATAATATATGTACAGTACATATGAGTTCTATTTAAGTATTTGATATTGTAATTACTAGGATCTTTATGTGTTCAGGAACTGAGAAGCTATCATCTAGTTTATTTCATCCCTTTTATCCAACTGGTCTTCCAGTCTGATAGAATATAACTTCAAAATATCTTTTATTGTCTCTTTCATTCAATTCCCACTGCTACCAACTTTCTCCTGTCTTTTATTACTTCTCTATCCTTTGACTCTCTGAAAAACTATACTTTTGAAGTCATAAAAGGCAAGCTCTGAGTTCAGGGGCACACAGGGTACATTAAAAAATCCACAGTTATCTGCTCAAATCCAGGTCACTTAATCTTGAAAATTAAGAAACAAAGTAAATTTCAGGAGCTTTAGAGTGAATAATTTAAAAATTAGGAAGTAAATCTGTAGGCAGATTTTTCAGACTAATCATAAAAAGCGGGCAGTAATAAAATTTGGAAATTAGATTTAACATTGTCCATTATGACAAATTTTATAATCTTCTTTTAATTATCATTTTTTTTAAATTTTCATGCCGACAAATGCTCACGTTTTATTCTTTTCTAAATTTCAATTCCTAGGAACTTATACTACTACTGTAGCTAATATAGTTTAATAATTAAGTAAATCTGAACAATAGCATTACAATGATTGAATTAGAAATTTAGACCACAATCTTTGATATTTCTTGCTTTTTAATTAATAATATGTCTATGGATTGATTAACTAGAGTGTGACAATCCTTTCAGAATGTATTTGTGTATCAGATCAGGACATCATATACTTTAAATAAATTACAATTTTGTCAATTATACTTCAATAAAGCTGGAAAAATGTCCAAATTTTTGTAATGAAAAATTAATTTATTTTTGATTCAAGCATTTACTATATATTTCATAAAAATATTACCTGCATAAATTAAACATGTTGAAAAGACAATATATAGAATCTATTTAGAAAAATTGTTTTAACTTATTTTATACTATTTTTTCTTCATGATAATTTTTTCAAATGACCAAGATAACAATTTCCAATAAAAGCCTATGGTAGAATAAACAATCTATTTATAAAATTAATTATTAAAAATTATTACTAATGATGATATAATAGCATAAAAGTTGTAAGTTGTGTTATAATTCAATTTAACTTTTCTACTGGAAAGTGCCCCACAAATTCAGGATTTCATTTATTTATTAATATGCCAACTATTATGAAATTTTTCTTCAACTCAAAATCTAATAACTCAATAGCTCTTCAATAAGTCTTGTATAATAAGCCAGTGATATTATGCTTATTATAGAAATAATAGAGTTGTCTCTAAAACTTTCCCATACTACTTCAGATTTCCAACTCTTAAGGGAATTAGAAACGATTAGACTCTATTTCTAGCAAAATTCCAATTGGGAATAAGGATGACTTAAAAAAAGGGAATAAACCTGGTTATTAAAAAAGAGAATTAAATAGATTTTCAATATTCTCTCGTGTTCTTTTCCAAGTACAGTAAAAATTTGCCGTATAGTAAAATATATGACCCATTAATCAGTTAGAAATAGAGTAAACATATAAAATATAAGTATGCTTCAGGTAAATTCAAATAGCATAAATCTGAGGAAAATATAATCAAACTTGAATCAAATCCAGAAGATACAGCTCCCCCATCCCCTTTTCTTTAAGATCAAGAAATAACCTATGTGCCTATGGCTTGATTTTTTTTTTTTTTTTTTTTTGTCTTTCAGGTTGTTGAATTACCATCCTTTCTGCATCAGCCTTTAAGGATTAAAAACAAAAAAAAGTTCAAATCTACTTTCATAAAGATCTGATACTGGTGTTTTCCCAATTCTTGGTTTTTCACCCATAGCCAAAAGAACAGAGAACAAGACAGTCATTACCTGAAAACCTTGTCTCTGTTGCAGGCAATGGATTAAGGAAAGGATCTCCTGTGCACACAGATATTCATGAGAAGCAAAAATAATATACTCAAATGAATGGGCTCGGATTTGGACAACCCACTCAAAATGAACTACCATGAAGTGGGACCACTGGGCTACCTATCCAGGACCAGCCAGCTAGGGCCCAACACTTTAGAATTATGCAGAAGGAAACCACAGAGTAAGTCACAAGCAAAAGAGCAAATTAATGGTCGTCCAAATTACAGAGTTTACAGTTTTGCACATTCTCATGTTCAGCCACACCCCCATTTAAAACTCAGTACCTCAGAATTTGCTCAGATACACATGAAATATGAGCAGTATTTTTTTAGTATGATGAAAACATAATCAATATAAATAACACTATGTTTTTATTTTCAAAGTGTCAGGATTAATTCTGATTATTTTGTGTGGCAAGAGTAAATTAATATTAAAATCAGTTTGTATATTGAAGTAGAGAAAAATGAAAGTAGGACAGGAAGTGGGGGAAAGATAGACAAAAGAAAGAAAATTCTAAATTAAAATTTAATTTACTGGATTAATTGCCTCTATATGTTTTGTTTTATCTTTACATCTAAATAGCACCAAGGCAACTAATTAATTCAGCTAATCAATATGCAGAATTCAAAGAACAATTCTATCTATATCAAGAAATAGGATCTTTTTGGAATATTATAGTTTTCACTATCTATCAGTATGAGGCATATAGGACCAAAATGTCTTTGTTTGTATGTCTCTCAAGCTTCTTATTTGCAGTTTCTTTAATTAGATGGTTATACTTGTTTATCTCCTCTGTTTAAGTTTTATGACTACATATTCTTAGTGTCAGAACAAGCTCCCCAATAATACATCATCTCAAATTGAAACAAAAAGTTATTGATTTTCTGTATAAATCTACCTTATAATTTAATTCTAATACAAATGTATGCTAATATTTAGATGCAGCATGAATCCATTAATTAATTTGAATTTTATGAATGTTGATGGAATCTTAACAACATTATTGTACCTCTTTGCAGCCAAGGAAGTGCATCTTCCTATTATCTGTACAATTATCTTGTTAACTGGCATATGTTATTATTGTTGTTACTGTGAAGACTTTATTAAGACCTGTAAAATTACATTTCAGTTTTCAGTTATTCCTAACAAAACTTTTGCAGGAAAATCTTGCTATCTCTACTGTAGATGAAGAAAGCAATAAGCAAATTGTTTCCCTATGATGCCATCATTTAGATCACACCAAACCTCATCCACTATTGTATGGTAATAGCCAATGTCTGATTGACAACAGATTGGGGGGACCACATGTCAATTCTATTTATGGCAATTTTGAGTTGGTCAGCTCAATGCTTTCTTAGTGGATATGTATTCAGCAACCAGTGCAACATCACAGTTGATCCTAATTGATACCCAAGTGAATAGCCTCAACAAAGAGGCCTATAATTAAAGAGCCACATGACTGAAAATGATGAATTTCCTCCTTACCTCCCATGCTGCTTTTCCTAGAACAGGACTGAAATACATATGGTGGCAACAAGACTGAAATCTCGTGACAACAGCACAGAAGCCATTTATCTCTGTTCCAGCCAGCTAAGACTTTTAACCAGCATTACATCCACTTACAGTGACAAATTAATAATTACTGAAAATGTTCGTATTTAATGTATGGAAGAGACATTCCATTTAGATATTATATGTGGGCTTTCCTTATATCTGAATTCAGTTCCCAGCAATAAGTCTGTACATAAAATGTTATAATCTGATATAAAAAACTATAAAAAATAAACTTCACATATAAAATTCTCTGAATAACATTAGATAAGTATCATAAGGTGAGAACTGGTCAGAACCTCCCACAAATAACTGAAGAATTGATGCCTTAAGAACTTTCAAGGAAAAAATTAAAATTTCTTGAATGGGAAGAAAAATGCAGCAAGATAAGTAAATCAGCTGAGCACAATTTCTCCAGGGTGTATGCGTGGTCCAGCAAGTCTCCTCAGAGAAAAAAATATTTGCTATTTCTTACAGTGATCCAGAACCAGTCTTGATAAAAATTCAACAGAATGTTTTATTGTTTTTCAAGTTCCAAATTGGATAAATTTGTTATTCTCTCCTTTTTCACAGAATCCTTGGTAAGGGATGTGTGATCAAAGTTACAGAATTTGCAGAAAATGAAGACAAAGTGTTTGAAATACACATCTAATAGGTACAGCCCTAAAGAAGGAAGAGGGAGAAAGATAAACTCAGTCTTTCTGGATTGAGTTGTGAGGCTAAAGTCACTGAAAAACAGAATCCTAACTGAAAAAGACATCCAGGTGATAGTTCTTTTCAAATGCATACATTTATCATATGTGGGATTAGAACACTTGAAAGTTTTCACTATAACAATATCTCATATGACCCAGTTGTGGATTTTCTCTTCAAGACAGTTCTTTATCTATTTTCCTATTTTAATCTTCTTCTTTTTTTTTTGACCTACAACTCTTCAATGATTTTTTTAACCCCTAAATGATCTTAACATGAAGGATTTATTAAGTATAAAATGAAATATGTTCTGGTCATAATCTTATTAAAATGGACTGGCTATAAATTATAAATTGTGTGGTCTTATGACTGCTATTTCCATCCATGCAATTATACCCCTATCCAAAAAAAAAATAACGGTTTCAAAAAAACATTTTATCAAATGAATCATGGGCCATGTGGACACCATAAAGAAAAATACAATTAAAAATAATTAATTTTAAGTTTTCATAATAGATTTCTGAAAACAGGATACACATGTTCACTGGTATTTGGCATTGTTTTAGAGAAAACACTTTGCATCTTTTCACTAATGCTTTTTGCCTCAAAGCATCATGTATTATCCCCATTAATCTGATCAAACTCCAGAAACTCTGAGCTAGGTTGTTTTGGCAGACCGACAAAGGACACTTTCCCCTCAGCTCATAACAAATTGCTTTCATTAGAACAAATGGTCTCAAAGCATTATTCTACTTGAGTCTTTTCCTGTGACAAGCCCAAAGGGTAGATCCAATGTATACTGTAAACAATAAGAATGGGTCTCAGTAAGTGAAGTGTCCTTCTGTAGCTTTAAAAACTCCATATTCTGGGAACATGAGATGGGCCACTACCAACCACAGAGTCAGACTTTGTTTACAACTTAAAGACAATAAAATGGCTACGATGAAGTCACACAAAATTTTTGGATACTTTATTTTTATCATAGGAGATACTGTTTCTGAAGTTGCATGAAGGAATGAGTGGTTCATAATATCTTAAAAGAAGCATCTAGTTCACATAACTTATTTCTATACTACCTGGAGCTGGATCTTCAAGAAAATATTCGTTTCAAATATCTTTTAGAAATTTCTTGCAAAAATTAAAATATCTAACACTAAAAATAAAAATAAAACAAATTTCAGCTTAAGTACAAAATGATATAAAAGGGAATTGTAACATAATAAAACAAAATATTCTGTTTATTATTTTATCTGATCTTATGGAATCACTGTTGTTTTTGCTTGTAAAATTCCAATCAGTGAGACTTACAAAAAAACTACAAATTATAGACATTTTATAATATCACCTTTAACTCTTCTATTTTTAAGCATGTTTGATTTTGAAATAACTTAGAATCAGGTATTTAATACTTGAAGAATAGGTCTCAAGCATGCACACCAAGTACTCTTCATGTCATTTTATTCCTTTTATTGCTGCATTCCATCTTTACTGTGCATTTATAAATCTTATGTTTCAGCATACTATAACTCAGCAGTTTAAACAGAATTGGATTGCTAGATACAAATGGAATTTGCAAAAGGAAAATTAAAAGACAGCTAAGCTAGACCACTTCAAAAACTCATTGGTCTTGCCCTGAGCAAGAAGTTGAGGATAAAGGAGGGGGTCATAAGAAGTACATTTTGTGTTTGAATAAGGAATTGATTTGGGGAAGAACTCCAGGCTAGCTGAGACTGAAGATCATAATTTTCTGTTCTTCCAACACTCTGTCAATAAAAGAACATTAGAGAATCTATCCTCTAAAAACACAGTCTATCTTTGGTTTCATCATCACCATCAAAAAGCATTTTTGTTATTCACACAGCGGTTTCTCCACAGGAAGCAGTATGGGTTGCTTTGAGTATGGGCAGGAACCACAGAGGAGTCACAATTATTTAATAAATCCTCACATCATCTATAAGGTAGGTGGCAAATGTTATCTTTACCTTGCCTTTCTTTGCAGCCTCATACATACATGCTAAGAGGAAACAGATACACAAATAAATAAGATATCAAGATTCCATTTTTATGTGAATAGCTTTTAAAAAATAAAGTTCTTGAAATGTCTAAGATTGGTCAAATAGAACTATTCTCATTTAAAGTTTTTCATAATAAACAAACCATGTCTTCATACTCTTGGTCAAATAAGAAACAATCAAAATACTGTCATATCTAACCACTATCAGATCCAGAATGACAGGAACATAAAGTAATTACATGGCACAACTTCTTATAAATCAATGTAACTAGGCCATACCTAAGTAAAACAACAGAATCTTTTGGTGTATATAGGTATATAAAATTATTATTATTATGTATTATATAATGTGTATTCATTTCAGGAACCAAGTTACAATGGTCAGCAATAGCTATTACTAGGCTATAAATTCAATAAACTCAAAAACCATGTCTGTCTTTTAAACTCTTGTTTTCTCTATAGCAGTTGCATAGCAGCTTGTATAGAGTAGGTAGTCAGTTAGTAGATAATATATAAAAATACTTGGATCCTTACATATCTCATAGTGATAGAAGGAAGAAAAGGAGGATGGAGGAAAAATAAAGGTCACGCAATATCTGCAGTTAGTTATTCCCTAAATATATTCTTTTAAATATCTTCAGTTTTCAGACCCTAGCACAAATATAAAGATGTCCTGGACATAAGAACACTTACCCTAAACCGAAATGGGGAGAAAAAAAAAGTCCCAAATGAAAGAACATAGCAAAGCTCCAGAAAAAGAACTAAACAAAATAAAGAAAAGCAATCTACCAGATGCAGAGTTCAAAATACTGGTTACAAGGATGCTCAATGATCTCAGTGAGATCTTCAACAAAGACATAGGAAGCAAAAATGGAGATAGAAAACATAAAAAGGAACCAGTCAGAAAAATATAACAACTGAAATACAGACTACATTAGAGGAAATCAACAGATTAGATGAAGCAGAGAACGGAATCAGTGATTTGGAAGAAAAGGTAGCAGAAAACACCCAATCAGAACAGCACAAAAGACAAAGGGTGGCTAAGGGTAGATTAGAAAACAGAACACTTACATATGCTGTCTACAAAAGACTCACTTCAAATCAAAAGACACACACAGACTGAAAGTAGAGGAATGGCAACAGATATTTCATGAAAATGGAAATAAAAAATAAATCTTGGGTAGCAATACTTATACCACACACAATTGACTTTTAAACAAAGGGTATAACAAGAAACAAAGAAGGACCCAGTAATCCCACATCTGGGTATTTGTCCGAAGGAAATCCAAACACTGCTTTGAAGGGACACGTGCATCCATATGTTCATTGCAGCATTATTTATAACAACCAATACATGGATGGGTGTCTGTCAGTGAGTAAGTGGACAAAGAAGAGGTGTTACACAGTATATACAATAGACTGTTACACAGCCATAAAAAAGAATGGAATCTGCTACATGGACCTAGACGGTATCATGCTGAGTGGAGTAAGTCAGACAGAGAGAAAGACAAACACCATGTGATTTCGCTTATATGTGGAATCTAAAGAACAAAATAAACAAACAAAGCAGAAACAAACTCATAGATACAGAGAACATTTTGATGGTCGCCAGATGGGAGGTAGTAAGAAAGGTGAAGGGATTAAGAAGTACAAATTGGTAGTTACAAAATAGTCTTGGGGATGTAAAATATAGCATAAGGAATATAGTCGATAATATTGTAATAACTGTGTATGGTGTCAGATCAGTACTTGATTTATCAGGGTGACAACGTCATAAGTTATATAAATGCCTAATCATTGCGTTGTACACCTGAAACTAATACAACATTTAATCTCAACTATAATTGGAAAATAAAAAAGTTACTAAAAAATAAAAATGAAAATGTCTCTCCAAATGAAGCATAAATATTTTTAGAGGTAGCTAAAAGAATTTTTCCCACTTGAAGCATAAATTCCTTTTTTTTAAACCCTCTTTTATCCTCACTCCTTATAGTTCCATCTATTCTCCCAAGATACATTCAATGTGTGGGGAAAAAAGAAATTGCAGGGAAAAAAAAAGATAACCTGTATCTAGTCATCATGGAAGAAGTTTCTGTGACATAATAGACACTTAAGCACCTTAGAGCTAGGAGAAGCCAGAGGCTGTGGGTATAGTTCAAGGCAGAAAATTAAAAAAAAAAAAAAAAAAGAAAGTATAATTTGAAACTGATTTACAGCAAAAGTTATACTATTTTTTATTACTTAGCATTATTGCATTGAAATAAATATGCAGAAAAATATTTGGGGTACTGTGTGTGATTAGGCTAGGCAAGGTTTTTCACTATTTTTAAAAGACTAGGCTTTAGAATGCATATAACTAAAACAGAAAAACTGATTACATGTGACAAAGTAGATACAAAATGTAACCACTCTGGTAGGTTTTTTTTTTTTTTTCACTTTACCATTTAAAGGGATGTAAACATGTTAAAGTTGTGGAAAACTTTGACAATATACAAATTCATGATTATCTTATACTAATACGACTTTCTTCCTGAAGTGTGGTCAGAAAGCTAACCACATCCTCTGCTGCACTTGTTAAAAATTAAAGTCCTGGGTCTCCTCCAGATGGGGTGAATCAGAATCTCTGGAATACTGCCCAGGAATCTGCATTTTAGCAAGAAACACAGATGATTAATATGCATAGTATATTTTAACTACCACTTCCTCCAGCCTGATGTTCAGATTATATTCTTTCTCATGGCTACCAAGGAATCGATTGCTTTGTCATCTCTACTTTATTGCATCCCAACATCACCTTAAGGTGTTTGTCACTGTTCTGGTCTTTCTGAACAGAAGCACTCCAGCACTTCCTGTGTCTTATGACTGATTTTCTGCCTACCTGAAGCCAATCTTAAAGCATAAGCACTATAGCTTGGCTTCTCCTTCCTGTACCAAGTGACGTTAACTGACTCAAAGGCCGGTATGAAGCGATGGGTAAGAGTCCAGCCTATAGCATCAGACTTCCTGCCTTCAAAGTCCTGCACTACCACAGCCTAACTGTATGGCTTTGGACAAGTTTTACTATTTCTTTGGTTCCATAAAGTGTAAATAATAGTAGACTCTACCGCTCATCATCATTTTTTGTGTGGGGTGGGGAGCAAAGAAACTTTTATTGAATGATAGGCAGAGAGAGAATGCTAATGGCAGTGTCTAAAGGAGATGGTTGCCCCGTAGGTGACGGAATGTAGGGGTTTACTTATTTTATGCCAATGCAAGGGCTAGTTACCTTGCAGTTGTTTAGAGTGGCAGCTGGCCCTTTCTGAGAACTGTTGTTGCTGTTGGCTTCCTTAGAAAATTGTGCTGGTGTTTGTCAGTCTGCTGGTGTAATGTTAGCTCAGAACTGAAGTGGTTAATCTTTAAACCAATTCTTGCTAGCTCCCAGATTCATTCTTGTGTGTGTGTGTGTGTGTGTGTGTGTGTTATTTTTATTTATTTTTTTTAAATTAAACTTTATTGGGGTGACAATGGTTAGTCAAGTTACATAGATTTCAGGTGTACAATTCTGTAACACATCATCTATATATCACGTTGTGTGTTCATCACCCAGCGTGTTGTTCTCTTTCTATCATCATATGTTTGTCATCATCATTCTAAGGAGTTCATGAGCTATTATATGTAACACACTTCATACAGGGCTTGGCACCCAGGAAACCCTGAGAAAATATGAACTAACATCATGATCATACCCCAGTCCTCCTACAGACCATAACTTAACTGGAAGGAATGGATCTTTCTAAAAAAAAAAATGTAGAGAGAATCATTCCCCAGGTTATAGGACTCTGGATACTTCTCAAATTATGCCCCATAGGCAAAGACTTTTCTGCTTATCTTGAGGGATAGTAACTGTGCTCAAGTTTCTGCTTTTGAGCAAGGAGTTTTCCCTGATGTAACAGAGTAAGCTGGCACTGAACCAGAATTTCAGTATCTGGAAAGCAATATAATGTTGTAAATAAAATAAGCTGTCTCAATGCAGCAGACTACATTCTAGGAGTGCCTAAGGGAGGGGAAGCAGGGTAACAAGGGAAAAGAATAAAAGTACCACCCCCAGAAAGAGCTATTTATGTGGGTACACATGTGTGTTTAACCTTCTCTTTATTTCTGTCTGGCCTCATGGAAGCCACAGTCATCCGGGACGTGGAATTTCTACCTCCCTCAAATGACCTTGACCTTGGGAGTCACATCTGTATTCCCTAACTTAGCAGCTAGCCAAGTGCATTTGTAAATCTTTGGTCAGAATTTGGAAGAATTTCCAGCTGCCCATATCAGATTCTAGCTGTGCATGATGGGTGTGGTTTGGATTCATGGAATCACTGAGTTCTGCTGTCAGTGTGTACTCAGACTTCATTGAATACTTGCACCTCCAAAGCCGCAGTCTCTGCCACTCATACTGCTATGAATTCAGTACAATTTTACATCAGACTAGGTATGTTATGTGCTTAGTACTCATGAAAACAGCACAGGAACCTTATAAATTAATTTGTTCACTCTTAATTCTGTTTCTGCTCTATAGAAAACCCCCAGTAATAGTTGTGGAATGATTGAATGAATGAGTACAATGGATTGAGTTTTTTATAAGTACCAACTCTCACATGGGGAAAACATTCTTTAAAATAGAAAGATAACCAAAGTTACACATACAAGCGATTAGCATATTTTCCTATTGGGTACATAGGAAGTATTTAATATCCCTATGCCAGATATTAGTGCTAAGCCCCTTAAGAATGCATCCTTCACAGGAACTTCCTAAGCCCTGATAGTGTGTTTTGGGAAATGGAAACTCAACATTGTAATTTACTATGGTGAATATAAAATTTTAATGCATAGAACTTGGTAAAGAGTAAAAAAAAAAAAAAGATAACTTCACTCAATACAAGAACTCAGAGAAGCTTTAGTGGATAATTTGATGCTAAAGTAAAATCTCAAGGGAGGAGAAGAGGAACTTCTGCTTCTGGATAAGATTATTAGGTCATGGAAGTTCAATGCTCTTGCTGTAACATTTAGATAAAATCTGAGAAATTATAAAACCACATATTTACAGACACTGGAAAGCTGTGGAAACAGTGAGGACTATATGAATTAAGATTCTGTCTTTGAAGGGTAGAATCAGATCTTCCACAGCCTTCCAGAGCAAAGGAGACAGAGATATGACACGTTCTCCGTGACCATGGGAGGATCAGGCACAATGAACAAGGTTCAACCAGGCGGAGTCTTTTTAAAATTGCTACCGAGCTCTTACTCAACTCAATACCTGATTTGATTAAAGTTATTACCCCTTCTCTCTACCTGACTGGTTTAAAAATAATGGGGAGAAGGAGTACTTTATTGCTTTTACTAGCATAATATGTCATCTTTTAAACTATTGTGGAGATAGAATAAAAAAAAATAATAGAAACATGAAGCAATGAGAAAACATGACTAAGAAATTATATACTAGAAGCCGATCTGCAAATAATTCAAATATTGGACTTAGCATACGGGTGTTTTAAAATGAGAACACTTAATATATTAAAGGGAAAGAATAAAAACGAACACAATGAATAAAAAGATAAGGAATTTCAATAAAGAACTGGATCTACACAATGAATCAAATGTATATTCTAGAATTAAAAAGTAAAATATCTGGAATTCAAATTTATTATTGAGAACTAGAAGGAGGTTGGACATTACAAAAGACAAGATTAGTGAATTCAGAGACAGATCAATAGAAAAAATATATAAATTGAAGCAAAGAGAAAAAATAAAATAGAATAAAAAACACAAGTGGGACATAGTCAAAAGGGCAAATATACATATACAGGCCTACCCAGCTTTATTACATTTTGCTTTATTGCACTTCAAAGATATTGAGTTTTTTCAGCGAAATTCATCATTGTCTTATTTTAAGAAATAATCACAGCTATCCCAGACTTCAGCAACCAGCCATCTGATCAACTGGCAGCAATCAACATGGAGGCGGGACCCTCCACCAGCAGAGAGATTATGACCCACTGAAGGCTCGGATGATGGTTAGCATTTTTTGGCAATAATGCATTTTTAATTAAGGTATGTACACTTTTTAGACATAATGCTATTGCACAAAATAGACTACAGTATAATGTAAACATAACTTTATATGCACTGGGAAACCAAAATATTCACGACTCGCTTTATTGCAATAGTCGCTTTATGGCAGTAGTCTGGAATCAAACCCGCAATATCTTTTAAGTATGCCAATTGGAGTTTCAGAGGTAAATGAAGGAAAATAGGACAGAAAGAATATTTGAGGAGATAATTGGTGAGAATTTTCCACAACTGAATTGAACTGGAAACTTCAATCCACATTTTCAAAAGGCTCTGCAAACTCCAAAAAAGAAAAGTATAAAGAAAACACAGATAGGTATAGTAAGTAAAGTGCAGGAGAGAAGACAAAGAAAAAATCTTACAAATAGCAGAGGGAAAACAAGACATTAGTCTTAAAGAAGTAAGAGTACAAAAAAGATAGCTGACTTCTTATCAGAAGTGGACAAATCAGAAGGCGGAAACAACATCTTTCAAGTGTGGAAAAAAAATGCTAACATATACACGAATTTTATGATCACAGGAAATAGCCTTTAAAAAGAGGCAAAATAAGAAGTTTTCAGAAAACAAAGCTGCCTTCTAAGAAATAGTAAAGAAAAATCTTAGGCAGAGGGAACTATCCTAGGTAGCGGCACAAAATTTCGGAAAGGAATGAAGAACAACAGGGAGATCAAAATAGTTGGTAAATATTTTTTAAATGAAAATGGATAAATACATGTGTTTAAACAGAAATTTAAAAATTACTGGAGAAAAATAGCATATTAAAAATTTATGATTATTCCAAAAGAAAAAAATAACAGAGGACTAAAAGAGCAAATAACAGATAAAAATAAAATAAACAAAATCAAACAACCAAATAGTAGATGTAAGCTAAGAACATTAAGTATAAATGGAGCAAAGACTTCAATGAAAAGACAAAGCATTTCAAATGGGATTTTACAAATCCACGATGTATGCTATTACAAGAGATAACATCTGAATATTAAGAGTACGGAATGTTTGAAAGTAAAAGAATGGAAAAATAAGGCTATTTTATTAGTATAAGACATTAGGTACTAAAGGCAAGGCAAGAAGTATCACTAAAAATAAAGAGTGGCATTTTATAATCAAAGAGCTTTTTCAATAGAAAAAAGACAATTTCAGAAAATTATTTAAAAACATACATTTCATTTCATAATTCTGAGGCACTTGATCTTGAAGTGTGGTGGCTACAGAAACTAGGATGCTGAAAATTTAGAGATGAATGAATGTGAACAGGGACAGAGAGCATAGACTATGCTTTCATCTGTTTAAAAGAAGGAGAAGAAAAAGATATGTCATAAGCTACCAGAAAGTGAAGGTCTTATGATGAAAGGGATTTAAGTGTAAGTTAAACTTAAAACATAAAAGCTTTTAAGACATTTTGGGGGAAAAAAATTGCTACTGAATAGTATGTTGTTCTGTGTTGCACTGGGTGTAAGAGTCGGTTTGTGTCACAGCAGAGTACTGATGAGTGTCCTGTCTTTTGCATTTACACCCCTTTTGACCTTCAACAACTCATTCATCATCTGAGCCTCTATTTCTCCTTCTATAAAATGAGAATACTAATACTGGCCTGCTAGGATTATTGTAAGAAGTAAATATAGTTTTCACAGAAAAGTGCTTTGTAAATGAAATATGTTTAAATATGACATTACAAGATAAATGAAGCTTAAAAATATAACTGCATTACAAGATAAATTCAGATTTGAAATCAAAAAAGAAGCATGGTAAAACCCAATGATAAAAGTATTAGAAATTCTATTCCCTTTAGAATTAAAAAACAAAGTTTTGCATACATACTTGGGACAATGAATGTCTGTATTTTCTTGCTCTCTAGGTGCTTTGTCTATAAAATATAAATACTACTTGGTGCTAAAATATTTCCTAGACTCCTGCATGCCCCATTATTTGCATTCTTTAGTGTGCCTGGGACCCCGGAGTGCACTTCACCATGCAAATACCATCACCGTCACTGTGATTTGCTTGTCAATTAGAGCTATTCTAGTCTGGAAATCCCATGAGCTCTGATAAGGGAGTTCTTGGGCTTGTGCAGGAAGATAACCAAACAAAACGTATTGTACAAATAGATTCCTATGTTGTATTACCTTGTCATGCAACATAACAAGAAATATCCCAACAATCCTTCAGCAGATGACAGGAGTCAAACAACACTGCAGTAGGAAAGATGCTCGGCAGATACAGGGTCTGAGACATAAAAAACTAACATTTCTGCTACATAAAATATTAAATCCTCAATGGCATGTTTCTGACATTCTCAGCAAATGCAGAGACACTTGATGAGGATGGAACACAGCATTAACGTATCAATTAAAACACAAGGCAGTCATTTCTCTTCTATGTTTTGTCTTCCAGAGCTCAGGAAATGCTTGATGTGCTTGATGATGCCAGTGGTGGCCACCGTCACTTCCTCTGGGAAAAGTTATCCTCAGTCCAAGTTGGCTGCTCTAATTCCTCAGCACACTTTGCTGTGTAATTTCTATGAGAGCTCAGACATTTCCACTGGACAAGCATTCTTCTACATCTGACTATGTCATTTATGAAAAATACATACAAAATATGGTAAAAAAAAAAAAAACACTATGGCAGGCTAGATGCTGAGCACACTGATCTGAGTCAGAAAATAAAAGTTTGAAAACATACCCTTGGCATGGTATTCTTAGGAAAATCACATATTCTTTTTTCACCTCAGTATTCCCCTCTCTAATTTTTTAACTCACTGCATAGGATCACAGACAATAGGGTAGATTGTTATTGTGTCATCTTGGCTAACCTGAAAGTAAAGAGCCCAGAATTTCCTTGCCTGAATAATTAGGGTTAAGGTCAGCCACAAGAAAAAAATGAGTGGATTTGGGAAGCAGCTATGAAGAAGTAGACATTGTGCTCTAAGAGATGACATTAGTTCCATTTGCTTGGCAGATATCAATTTTTCCTCACTTTAATGCTCCATGTACGTCTCTCCTTAACAATTGACCATACTGAATCCCAGCAACTCCAGGCCAACAAAAATTGCTTCCTTAAGAACTCAGAGAAACAATAGCCATGAAGACCCAACAACCTTCATAAACTTCTAAACCAGTTCTAACGCAAGAACTGGCTTCCTGTAGTTACAAATCATTCGTGAACACCAGGATTTAGTAGGGATTTTTATCTGACTTTTCAGACTTAACTTCCCATTCCCTCCAACAACCGTGTGAGACTTATTTTGTATAATAAATTTCTTACTTCATAATATTCATACTGGTTCTGTTTCTATGATTGAACCCCAACTGATACAGAAGATAAAATGAAATAATAGTCAGTAAAGGCAAAAAGGATTTTCTTTTCTTTTAATTGTGAAAAGTAGTCTTGCAACTTTATGCAGGGGAAAAAAAAAAGAAAAATTGAAAAATATCTCCAACACAAATGTACTGGTTAGGCCTGACCTCATTTGCATGACATGGAGCAAGAGTACAAATGGTGGTTCACATGCAATATTATTAAAAATATATAAATTATAAATTGAGCTAAAACTTCCAAGCAAAATATGTTCTATTGTCCTACCTTGAAAATTATACCTTCAAATTCAAAAAGTTTGAAAATATACATAAAGTTATGATTTTTACATGGCTTAAATACCAAATTAGACAACTTTTTATAGTCATCTTAGTTATTAAAAAGTTTTTATTAATTTTAATTTTAAAAAACTCTGCTGACACAGTAGTAAGTGAAATTGTCAAAATTCTTAAAGAAATAATTATATTCAAAAATAAGAAATGAATTTTACTTATCACATTCAAACATCATAATGGGGCAAACAATAAATTATCCTTATAAATAAAACATTACAAAATACTTTAATTTCTTCCCTAGTAAGGCTATTTTCACTGTCTTTAAAAGTATTAACTAGATTTCTACTATAATATAAGCACTAATGTAAATTGTAGTGATCTCATTATGCTTTAAGAGAGCTGCTTATACACAAATTTAATCTCAATATGGATTTTTATAGTGTAAAATGTTCTTTATCTTCCATGTATAACTGCTATAAATATCAGGCTAATTCACTTACGTTTCAGAGTAGGATCGTGTGATAGTTAACTTTATGTGCCAACATACCTGGGCCATGTGTGCCTAGATTAAACATCATTTCTTGGTGTATCTGTGAGAGTGTTTTTTGATGAGTTTGGCATTTGAATTGGTGGACTGAGTAAAGTAGATAACCCTCCCCAAGGTAGATGGTCATCATCTAATCCACTGAGCACCTAAGTAGAACAAAAGGCAGAAAAAGAGGGCATTCGTTCCCTTCCTCCCTGCCTTTGGAGCTGGGACATAGCTCTTCTCTTGTGCTTAGACTGACATATCATTGGCTTCTATGATTCTCAAGGCCTTTGGATTCAGACTGGAATTATACCACTGGTCTTCCTGGGTCTCTAACTTGCAGATCATGGGATTTCTCAGCCTCCGTAATCACATGAGCTAATTCTTCACAATAATAAACAAATACAAAAAAATTATGTTTCTCTGGACAATTCTGTCTAATACAGCTGGTATAGTTTGGGTCTGACCAAAGTTTTAGACAAGAAAAATACAAAAGTCAGATAAGATGAAAACAACTTCTGTTTAAAGGTGTCAGAGAACTGTGAAAGCAAAGAGGACTAGAAAGGCTAGAATTCTGGAGATGCAGGAATCTTGGAGAGGTAGCTGAGAAATCTGGAGCCACTTCTCCCCTGGAACACTTGCTGAGTTGTTGCAGACAAAACTGATAGTAGAAGCTAGGTTCAGATCAAGGGTCTCATTTGGGGACAGAAAGACCAGCAGAGTTTTTGGTGGTCTCCTGGTTTTACAGTGGCAAAGAAAATGATACTTGAGGAGGTTCACTCAAAAACTGTATCTCCCTCAAGAGACTTATCAAATTCTAAAGGTGCTTCGAAGCTTCATACATAAAGGGGCTTTATTATAAGCGCTCTCTCCTGAGATCAGAAATGAAAGGATCCCCATTTCCTATTTAATATTATACTGGAGGTTAGAGCAACTATAATAAAATAAAAGGAAACAAAAGGTGTAGTATTGAAAAGAAGTAAAACTGTCATTATTTGTATGTGAGTTTTTTTTGATTATTGTAAATCAAAGGCATCCACAGACAAAGTGCAAGATAATTAATGATCATTCTATCAAGGTCAATAAGAAATAATCGTATTTCTATACCCCAATGTATAAGTTAATGTTTGCTGTGTAAAAACTATCCTAAAATTTAATGATGAAGAAACAACTGTCTGTTCAGTTGACAATTCTTAACAGCAACAATTTGGTCTGGGATCATCTGAGCAGTTCCTCTGGTCTTAGATCAGCTTAGTCGCTGTCACTCTGCTGTCAGCTACTAGACAACTGAGGTTTGGCTGGTTTGGGATGTCCACAGCTGGGATGACTCACCTCTATTCAAGTTGGTTGTTCACCCTTCCCCAGAACACCTTGGACTTGTTTACATGGAAGCTAGGAAGTATTACTAGGAAATCATTTTTGTGTGTGTGTGCCTGGACTTAAAACTGGCACAATGTCACTTTTGCCACATTCCATTGGCCAAAGCAAATCACAAGGCCCCCTAGATTCTAGGGCGGGGGAAATAGATTCCTGCTTTTGATGGAAGGAGCTCAAGAATATGCTTCAAAGGATATGACTAGAAAAAGGAGTGGAGAACTAGGGCCATACATGTAATCACTCTATTACAATCAGCAATAAAGAAATATAAAATTGCATAAAAGATTAACTATAACAGCAAAAATATAAGAAACATCAACAAAATACCAAACATCTGGACAAGATAGAGTAACAGAGAAAAGACTTCCCTCCCATCTGAAGCAATGGACAAATACATGAAACAATTTTTAAGACAATGGCCATGAGGGAGTGAAGGACAAAGATCCCCAAGGGACAGGAAACAAACAAGATGAGCCCTATTGTTGCCCCAGCTCAGTGTCTTAAGAACGTCCCTGGGTAGTATAGTACAGGAAGAAGCCTGGCAGTATCCAGCAAACTTCATGGGTTGAGGAGAAAGAGTTGGAGGGAGTTCAGGAAGAACAGAAAGCTACAGAGAGCTCACCAGACAGAGTAGTAAAAAGAAGAAAGCTACTGAGAGAAAGAAACTTGAAGACTGTAGCTGAATACTGATTAGCACATGTGTATGAGGAAACCACTAAGGCAAACCGCTGGCATCAGATGCAATACATAAAGGGGCTTTATTATAAGCGCTTATTGTTTGCATCTGATGCCAGCGGTTACATGCTACAAACCTTCATGGCAATGGCATGCAGTCACATTTTATTTCAAGGTCACAGGGCAAGAGATATAGGACAAGCATCCATTTCTTTGGGGTCTAAATGATATTCATCAAAAGAGCAGGGTCACAGGTCACAAGTGCCAGATACCAAGTTCCAGATGGGCTACATGTTTTATATTCAATGAATTTCTGTGTCTGTGACATGCAAGGCTCTCTGAAACACAGTAGGGACTGTTCATGCTCAGGTCTAAGGGGGTCCTGGTTCTGGGTAGAATTATTGGTACATTTGACCATGGACTAAGGTGTTTGATTGATTGATTGATTGATTGATTGATTGATTGCCACTACTATTTTCACCCATTGTTTCTAAGTACTTCTCTCATTTTTGAGAGGATTTTTCTCATAAAATGTTATTTTTTTGCTGTGTTACCATCAGGTTGTATCTAAGCAGGTTTAAAATCCATTAAAAGAAGAAAAAGGGAAGAGGGAGACAAATAATTTGATCCCCAATAAACAGGGACCATGTTTAAACCCATGGTTTTGTTCGATTTGTTTTGATTAAAACTGCACCCCATTTTTGTACTCCCTATAATGTGTGAAAAGCTATAATATCTTACGCTGAGTTCTTTTGGCAGCTTATGTTGATTCTTAGTGTCAGATTCAGGACCCAAGAAGAGAATGAATGCTATGCATAGCCAATTTACTGCTAATTAGATGTGTTTGCAAGTTGGAATTCCTTCTATCAGGGGAACAATTCACTGAAAGCCTGAATACGGAGAAGTAACTTTAAGAAGGGAGCTGGATTCAGAGAGGTGTGTCAGTAATGATCACTTGTGCAGGCAGGTACTCACCCAGATCATTAGAGGAAAGCATTGGGGGGCTTTGCTCTGTACTGCATCTGTCAACCAGCTGATACCATTCTGCTTCAGCTCCTCACCAAGGATGAGACGGGCCCTTTAAAAGAAACTTGTAGTAGGTATTTGTGCTTGACTGCCACACGCTCCGAGGAGTCTACTGGGAAGCCCAGAGAAATCTGTGGAACTTCCAGCACACAAAAAAAAACACATGACTTAGGGTAGGGTGGAGAAATAAAGAGAAAGCAAAAAGGAGAAGTGAGAAAAATTCATTTATCCCTATATTATAACAAGATGCTCTCCGGGGAACTTATTTCAAAGTAAAAGAAGAGATGAACAACTTTATGAATTGTATAATTGTTCATAGGCTATATAAAACATCTTTTACATATCAATTTACACGCACCCAAAAGATTATGGAAAACTGAGAAAAAGGGAAAAAAAAAAACAATCTGCTTAATCTAATTTCCTCCTATAACAGAGCAAGAGAGCTGCTGAATCAATAGTTATAATTAGCCTAATTGTCCAAAGTGGACTGACCATAGTAAAGATGCAAAACATGTCATCTTCGTTAAATTTCTAGTCCTGGGCCACTTGGTAAATGTCTTTAAAATGGACAAGTCAGGAAAAGAACAGGGTTTAGCTTATCTCAGGTGTACAAGGATTCTTGTGAGCAATGCTTATGCCATCCTACAGAAGACAAAAGAGTGGGATGCATTGCTGTGTCAAACTGAATTCTTCAAGAATGTCATGCCTGTTTCTCTTTCACATCTTAATTAATTACTTAGATAAGGATCTACTCTCAGACTCTTGCATATGAATGGGAACAGAGCATTTTTCCCTTCAAGTCTGTCACTCCTATTGTTTCAAAACCAGTCTTCTCTCCTGCTAATACACTTTACTCTCCCAAACACCACATATTTATTTGGTCAAACTTTCAGTAAAGTACTATGTTTTAACAAAACTCCTTGATTGAAAGAGGGCAAGGAACACTCTGAAGAAATGGAAGAAAAGTGAATTAAATTATCAGAGCTAAATTTTGAATCTGTCTCTCCTCTCTTTTCTCTGTCACTACTTATAGGTCTGGCCCTTCATTATTTCTTGCTTGAATAACTGTGAAAGCCTCATATTCCTGAGACAGCCTGTTTATATTCATACAGTGTCCCTTTCAGAGATGTTTCCTGAACATAAATTTGACTGCTACTCTGCCGCCCAAAAACATTCATTGCTCCCAAACTTCTTATTAAAGCACATAGGCCCTTCACAATAAATCCAATCTTTGTTTCCAAGCTTACCTCCCACCACCACCAATCAACAATACCCTTGATTTTATAGCTACATAAACCTTCTTTTGGTTTTCCTGACTTTTCTCCAATATTAAGCTGTCTGTTTCTGTGTGATCCTGTACAAAGGGAATTACAGACTGAAGATAATTAAAAGTATTTGTTTCAGAAATCACCTCACCACAGGACTATTTTTTAATTGATGAGATTTAATGTAATCTAAATTTTTATATAATATTAGAAAATTCATTTTCCATTAATTAATTTTAAAATCATCAGGTTTTTTTTAAAAAATAGAGATTTATAAAACATAATAAAATATTTAAACTTCAGAATGTCACTTTTCTTTCTAAGTTTTTGTTACTTTATACACGCTGTTCCAAAAACATACCTCAAAAATACGGTCATCCTAAGAATAAGATTGCTATCATGTTTAGTTTGCATTCTCATCCTAGTTTATATAAAATCTATTTACTAAATTTTGCATTATTTAAAACTTAATCTAAGCTAATTTGGTGATTATAGGTATCTACCACAAAAATGTTTTATGGATGTTCTTTTTTAGAAGTCTACATAGGCATCTAAACACCCAAGGAAAAAATTACTCAGAAGGACCTTTTAAAATACTATAGGGGATTTGTTGCCTCTAGCATAGTATCTGCCTATGACATTTTGACCTTCTAAGTATTAAATCAGTCTCCAATATGAAGGTAAACACACAGTCACAAAAGTAAACATCTGGTTTCCATGTAAAGAAAACACAGAGATTTTTAAAGGTCGATTACAGACGAATATTTTTTCTATTGCCTATCTAGAATTTTCATATAAAATTTATAAGCAAAGTCACACATTTAAGCTATGTATTAATTTCAATATAATGCAAAAACTATAATGCAATCAATGTATTTGGAAACTGAGCCACATTTTCCTTGCTGCAGGCATAAATGGCCTTTATCACTGTATGAAGAGATAGAACTGCTTCTCTCTTCACCTGTCCTATTTAGTTCCAGAATAAATAGAAATGGATCCTGTGTGGACTAAATATTTGGTTTATAGTCTTTCATATTTAATTGACCAGTTAAATTTTTTAAGTCAATTAGAGGACATGAAGTTGTCAATTTCTTTTGAAAATTAATCGTGGTGTAAAATAAAAAGAAGTATTATGCACTATCATCATAAAAATCACAAAGAACTTAATCTCAGAATCGCAGTGCTTCCCAGGAGAGTACAATTGGCAATCTTAAAATGCCTTTGTTTTTCTCATTTCTCACCATATGTTAATGAAAATATCATCACAGAAAGCCAGTTATGTTTATGGACTGGGATTTAGGAGCCATTGGGCTGTGAACTATGTCAGACAGTTTGTCAAGGCATTATATGGTGACTTTAAGCTTTTGCTGTTGAGATATTTAATGATTATACAAAACTTTTTTAGTATCACTTAGGAAGTGATACTTTTCCAATGAAGTAGATCTTAAATGGCTCTTTATTTACTACAATTCTCAGATAAGGCTGTTCTTAGAGAAGGCTCATCAAACCAGAGAAAATGTAGCTGCAGTGATCAGGGCCACGAGGCAAAAATATTCTTCCTAGTGTAAGAAGTAGGGAGCTACATCACATAGCCATTCTCATAAACTAGAAAAGCAGGTCTCTGCATTTTTCAAAGCTTGAGCTTGTTGGAGGAAAGCAGAATACTCAGGAGAAATTAATGGATGAAGAACTCTACACTTAAAGACTGTACCTCACCAAGTGCATAATGTATTTGCAATAGAACCAAAATACATTTTTGGAATTTTCATTGAGAGTCTAAGTAGGCAAGCTACAAGCCAGTCTCAGAGTACTATACTTACCTGAAACTTAGGAGAGAAGGTAGACTTCACTAGAAAGTAAATTCTTAACACTGGTTTAAAATAATTACCACTTCCTGTGAGAACCTGAAAACTATTCTCAGAAGCCCTTTGTAATTTCTTACATAGAAAAGTATAAAAAGCTCTCCTGTGTTTTCTTTTTTTTTTTCTTTTTAACAAGTCTTTAACGGCTTTCCCCATCTTTACTTAAAAGACCTCTAGGAATTCATATAAATTGATGCCTACAAATGGAGGACTGTCTATTACATATAAGAATCTTTCACCTGAATGGGGTAAAATCTGGTAGGTAACACTCACTTTTAAAAATCCTAACTTCAATTTTCACTGTAAAGTTTTGATGCGCTATTTAGTGTGGACGTGCTATAAATCACATCATAATAAAATGTAATTTTATTTTCGTAAAACCATGTTAACTAGTTTCAATTTAAGTTCATGCCCACAAATTAAGAGGATCTTTAACACTGTCCAATCATAAGATGTTTGAACGATCCAATCACTCTCCTGATCTAGACGTGTGTGTCACACCTTCTTTCTCTTCAAACACAAAATATTTCCTTACCCATCCTGAATTGCACCAGTGGCCTTGCTTCCTACTTCACTGAGAAAATTGAAGCAATCAGTAGAGACCTTCCACTGATTCCCACAACTTCCCCTGCCTACCCATTACCATTTGTCATCATATTTTCTGCCTTTCTGTTTGCTACTCTAGATGCCAAGCTTCATTCCTACATGTGACTAGTTGAGCCTATCACGTTCGATCCCACCAAGGACATTGCGCCAGCAATTAGTCTCTTTCTTTAATATATCAGCAATATTTTCTTCTATACTGTATTATTCCTATCAGCTTATATCACAACGGATTGCTTCTTTGTCCCTGAAATACTTTGTTCCTTTTGCTGCTAACACACTACACTCTCTTGTCCTTCCTGCTATTACTTTGGTTTCTCTTTCTCAGTCTTTTTTGTTGCTCCCTCTTCTTCCTCTCAACCTTTATAAAAGTTGAGATGCCTCACGTCTTATTGTAGGAAGGGCACAGAATTTCTGTCTTGCTTTATCTATACTCATACTTTTTGTAATAGCATTTTGTCTCATGTGTTTTTCTTTTTTAACTTTTTTTTTGGGGGGGGGGAGTATTGGAAGACAGTGTGTTTCTCTAGGGCCCATCAGCTCTAACTAGTCATCCTTCAATCTTGTTGTAGAGGGCATAGCTCAGCTCCAAGGCCAGTCACCATTTTTAATCTTTAGTTGCAGGGGGTGCAGCCCACCATCCCATGTGGGAATTGAACTGGAAAACTTGTTTTTCCTTGTTGTTCAGAGCTCGTGCTCTAACCAACTGAGCCATTCAGCCACCTCTCCAGAAGTTCAACGGCAGCTTATTGTCTTCAATCTAGTTGTGGAGAATGCAGCCCACCAGCCCATGTGGGAATCAAACCAGCAACTTCACTGTCCAGACCTCAAACTCCAACCAATTGAGCCATCTGGCCGCCCTACTCTCACGGTTTTAAATTCCATTTACATGCTAAAAACTCACAACATTTCAGCTAATAGCTATACCCCAAACTCCAGACTCAGAAATCCAAATACCTTTGCAAAATCTCCATTTAGATGTCCAGCAGACATGTGAAAGTCAGCTAGACTGCTATTTGTCACCATACACAAAAATTAACTCAAAATGGATCAAAGACCTAAATATAAGACCAGAAACAATAACATACATAGAAGAAAATATAGGGACTAAAGTTATGGACCTTGGCCTTAGAAAGGATTTTATGAATTTGACTTCAAAAGCAAGGGAAGTAAACCAAAAATAAATGAATGGGACTATACCAAACTAAAAACTTCTATACAGTAAAAGAAACCATTAAAAAAAAGGCAAAGAGGCAACCAACGGAATGGAAAAATATATTTACACACAACACATCTGATAAGGGGCGAATATCCAAAATACATAAAGAACTCATATAACTCAACAACAACAACAACACAAACAATCCAATTAAAAAATGTGCAGAGGACCTGAACAGACACTTTGGCCAAGAAGACATACAAATGACCAACAGATATATGAAAAGATGCTCAATTTCACTAGCCATTAGGGAAATGCAAATCAAAACCACAATGAGACACCACCTCACATCTGTTGGAATGGCTATTATCAAAAAGACAAGAAATAAGAAGTCCTGGAGAGGTTGTGGAGAAAAGGAATCCTCATACACTCCAGAGCTGCTGGGAGTGTAAATTAGTACAGCCAGTGTGGAAAACAGTATGGAGGTTCCTCAAAAAAATTAAGAATAAAGTTACCATATGACTGAGGAATCCCTCTTCTAGGTATCTACCCCAAAATTTTAAAAACATTTATTTGTAAAGATATATATACCCCTATGTTCATTGCAGCATTATTCACAGGGGCCAAGACATAGAAACAACCAATGTGTTCTTTGATAGATGATTGGATAATGAAGATGTAGTACATACATACAATGGAATACTACTCTGCCATAAGAAAAGATGATGTCACCATTTGCAAAGCAACAACATGCATGGATCTTGAGATTATCATGCTAAGTGAAATAAGTCAGATGGAAAAGTCAGGATTTCACTCATATATGGGATATAAAACTCAAAGCAACAAATGAACAAATAACAAACAAATGAAAAATAATAGAAACAAATGACAGTACGGTGGTTACCAGTGGGAAAGGGTCGGTGGGGGTAGGTAGATGACAGTAAAGGGGGTCAAATATATGGTGAGGGACAGACTTGACGTTGGGTGGTAAACACTCAATACAATATACAGATTATATATTATTGTATATTTCAATTGAACACTTGAAAGCTATATAATTTTATTAACCAATGTCAACCCAATAAACGTAACAAAATTTAGAAAGGAAATAATGATTAAATAAATAAATAAATAAATAAATAAATAAATGTCAACACATTAGTGTTGTACAGTGGACTGTACTTTTCAATTAAATGCACACTTAAATACAAATTTAACCATGTGGACTGTACTTTTTTTCACGAAGTCTGGCAACCTTTCAGCATGTTCAAAACTGAATTTTTACTCTATTTCACAACTTTTCCCAATTCAGGTGATGTCAATTCATCTTTCCAGTTACTTAGGCTGGAACCTTAGAGCCATCCTTTAGTTTTCTTTCTTTCACATTTCCCATTCCACATCCAATCTATATCTTGTTCGTTCTACAGTCAAAGTATATCCAGAATCAGACAACTTTTCACTACTTCTGTGTTCTGTGACCCTCTGCCCCACAACCAAATCACCATTATCTCTCTCTAGGATCACTGCAATTGATTCCTAAGCCGGCCTCCTTGCTCCCTTACAATCCACTCTGCTCACAGCAGTCTGAATGATTCTCTTCAAATGTAAGTGAGGTCATGCTTAGAATAAAAGCCTTTCTTACAAATGGACTGTAAGGCTCTCCTTGCTTTTTCCTTTTGACCTCATTTCCTACAAATGTCCTCTTCTCTAGCCTTGTTTACTCTGTTCCTTGAACACATCAGGCAAACCCACGCACTAGCTACTCCTTCTGCCTGGAGTTCTTTCCTCCAATATATTAAAAACAAATTCTCTGACCTCCTTTAAATCTTTACTTTAGTATTGTACTCTTGTTGAGGGCAATCAGATTATTCAAAATGTTACTTGTTCCTCCTAATCACTTCTAATCTCTTTATTCTGTTCTCTCTTTTATAGCACTTATCCTTCAACATTCTTCTCAGGTTTATTGTCTGCCTTGCTCCAGTAGAGTGCAAGACTCATCACGTATAGGGATTTTTCTCTCTTTCTGATTCATTGTGTGTCCTTAATCCTTAGAAGAGTACCTGTCATGTGGTGGTGATCAGTAAATATTCATGGAATAAATCAATGAAAACTTAGCCTCAGATTGGGGTCATGGGTCACATTTCTAGAGTAATATTCAGAGTCTGCTGGAATTCTTACATTTCTTCCTAGAAGGCACAGAATAAGGGAAATACAACCTAGACACAAAAATTCCTATTTCTTTCTGGTACACTATTGGAAACAAAACAACTTCAAAAGAACAGGCATTTGATTAAGAATGGAACAGACCAATGGAAAGAGCTTCCCCTTGGCAGCTTTATATGACACTGCTAGGTCTGCTTTTCTAGATAGGAAAACAATGACAGGAGGCTAACCATACCAGAAATAGAAAGAAACAACATGAGAATTTGGAGCATTTAGCTATATAAAACACTTCCCGTCTAATTCTCCTTTGCTTAATGTATATTAAATGTATACATTTGAAACTCACTTCATTTTAAGACAGTTATCACCCAGATCTGGTGGCAATATGCATTTTCCTCATCCATAACAATATTTGATTTAAAAAATTCAACACAATATGAAATTTTAGATGAGTCTATATCTATTTAGCTCAGTTAAGTCTACAAATCATCTAAAACATATCAGCAATTAGAAGTTTAGTAGATCATAGATTTGCTGATTCTTTTGTTCTTAGCTGAATAGAATATTTATTCAACAGATGACTACTGGCATTGTTAGAAGGCGGTAATGCATCTAAACCATGTTTGCTTAGCCTAGCAAAATAATAAATTGTGCTGTGTTTATCCTTTTGTTTCTAAGGCTAACTGTTGGCTTTATTTAATACCCTCTTAACATGCTAATAGCTCCTAATGGTCACATCAGCCATCAGTTAAACAAACCATTAGGTTGTGAAAAGAAATTTCAGTAACGACAATTCACTAATTTGTTGATTGTTAATGGACATTAGCCCATTCAGGACCTTAGCCTAGACATATAGTTTAACTCAGAATCTATTATAGTAGTTTCTCTATACAAGGAAAAGAGGCTAATTCAGCATTCTGAATACTATTTCCAAAAGACATGTTACCTAGATTTTTAAATGCAAATTAATGTTTCCAATCTACGACATACTCATAAAGAAAAGAACCTGCCAAAAATAAATTGACTTTCGCATTATATAATTTTCACACTGTTTATGATTAAGGATAAATTTGCATGGGTCTCCTTAATCTTTTTCTCAATTATTAAAGCACTGTTACTGCTATTTCAATTGTAGAGTAATTTCTGTTTTAGATCCAAAGTATGCTTTATAAAATCAAAACACCAAGTTAGTATGCCAGAAAAGTGAAAGTCAAAGACACATTTATAAATAAGATTTTGCTGTTCATTTCATGCTTATCTTCACTGACAAGAGTTTAAATTTCTGGAAAATATTTTCTTATGTTTCACTTTACAACTACTTTGTTTTTCAACAGCTTAATTTTTATGTAGAAATGGAATTTGATGGCTCTTTTCAGAACAATTACTCAAAATCTAATATTTGAGGTAAGAAAAATGATTGCACAGTTCATCAATCTTAAAAGGTAAGTTAAGATACTTCTGTGTTTCTTTTTGTACTTGAAATATTTTTTATAATAATTCCAGAACTTCTCTAAAGCTACCCAGTGTTCCTTTAATTCCGTGTAAATTCTATTACTACATACATTTACAGACCCCAAAGCACACACATGACTGTGGAAAATCATTTAATTGTACTCATATTTTACATAGATGCCATTCATATTATTCAGTAATAGGATAACTAGTGCACAATTAAATGTGGCAGTAGTACTAAAGCTAAGCAATGAGTGTATTCATTTTCACCTTTTTTTTCCTTTCTTTTCTTTTTCCCCCTTCTGTCTTCAAAATAAGCATCTTGAATGATAGCTGAGGTGAACCTGAACACTCCTGGCATTTTGAGGGTATTATCACTACACTCGACCATAATTTATTATTTTAAACAATTCATAGTGAAGAGGTTTCAGGTTATTTAAACAACCAAATGTTTAGGGATCAAGTTTCTCAGCTTTAAAATTTGAAGAAATATCTTATGGATATGCAGTGTTATCACAACAAATTAACAGGCAATCCAAAATGATTCTCTCATATGCCATTTAATCATTTCATTACCTTGAAATGTAGAAACTAAATGTCCTGGACATACAATCACCTAATTATCATGATTGGATCATATACTAGCTTATGTATACACATTTTTAAAACCATAATACAGTATAGTGCAAAATACTTTAATGAATTTTATATGTCTCAAAATTTATTATATAAACTAAATGAAGTGTCCATATTTAATTTTGTCCTTTTAATCTCTAAAAAAAATCACTAAATGTAAACACCACTGGGTAGCAGCCCCTTGTTTTGGTATTAAACTTGCAAATTTTTTTCTGAAAATTTCTTAGGAGGTTAATTATTTGTCTATTTTAAACTATATACTATATCTTAATTGTACATTAGTATTATTTCATATGCTATATTGTACTTTTACCATATGTTGAAACTTTATATAACATATATATATATATATATATATATATATATATATATATATATATATATGTTTTTACCATAAATATATAAAGGTTTACTAAGATTTATTTTAAAATTATCAATATTTCCCAATCTTTAAATGACATAAATAACCTCAATGTTCAATAACTTCAAATAATCAGACTAATCATTTTGTTTACTCTAGAATTCAGTTTATAAATATTGATTAAAAATGCAGACATTGCTGGGTTGTTTTGAGAATTAAGTACAAGACATAATATGGTATAGTATTGAGATTCACCTAACTTTAGATTGCTATCTGGATGTGAAGATAGAACCTAGATGGTGGAGAGCTTGGAGTGGGAGAGGATAATTATGCCCTGTTTGTAGAGGAAAACAAACAATTTTCTACTAATTAATAAAATGAGAAGGCCCTTTTATTTACTGTTATCTAATGCCGTCTCTCATTCTACATGAGAATCATAGTCATGTTTAACTTGTTATTCTGCCCATACACACAAAAAAAGCACAGCTGAGAACGTAGGGTCCATTTTTCATTTCACCGGTGATATTAAAATGATAAGTTGGCAACCTTAATTGTTTCTCCCCATAGCTCATTATAAAGTCACCATGTTGATCTATCAAGTCATGGAGTAATTCAATTGATTGATTTGAAACTATTATGGGATTCAATGGCCTTAAATCGCTTCTTTCCACAAAGAAAATATCTTTTGCTAAGAGATACTTTATATGACCAGTATACAAGTATGAGCTTGATCAAATTAATTAATTAAGATACTGACTTCTGTTTATACTACTATGAAATCCATACCAACCATCACTGTACATGGAAAAATGCAGTCACTGGGGGAGAAAATGGAAATGACTTGGAAAATCTTATACACCAGCAGTTGTTACCTACATAGTTCTAATACCTTACCAGCTGATTTTGTATTTACCACAATTCTAGTCGTGGCATCTTTGTCCCAGATTGTGAGAAACAATCATTATTCAATCCTTCTTCTAAAGGAAGAATTAAAAAAAACAAAAAACATTTCATATCATTTATCCTTTCTCATCTTTGTCACATTGTTTCTAATTATGTACTTTGGAGTTCACTTATGACAGCCTCCCAGTCAGGTTAAAATTGGCTATTGCTTGGCACATCCTTCCACATTTGTCCTTAGTGCACAAGCAGTCCTTTCAACAGATGTCTTGTGACCATGTTTTTTGTCTGCCTCAATGGGATTTTACTTTATGACCATCATCATTTGCTGACTCTCTTTAAATGTCCTCTCATTACACTTCATTTATTCACTCAAGAAATGTAATTGAGCACCTTATTATATGTCAGCACTGCTCAAGGTCATAGGAAATTAGCAGTGAATTCAAAGATTGGAGGTAGAGAAAGCAGAGATTATAGTTTTGTATAATTTCTGGTACAGAGGAGAACTGGATCTCACCCTTTTGAGTTCTCTTACTCTTCATGCATTAAGTTCCTTTCCTGATAATTTGATTATCTATCTTATAAGGAGTTTTCAGGGAACATTTCACCCAGAATATTTCCTAATTTGGTTAAAGAACTTCAATAAACTTGTTAAAATCTTGAAAGGTGATTCTCTGAGAAATTGTGTAATGATTGATGGAAAGAAAATGGCATTATAATATTAGTTCTTCCTTTTGCATGTATAAGAAATAGCTAGAAATTACTGAAGTATAATCAGTCTTTTTTATTTTTAGAATGATTAGAAAGCTGGTTTTGCCTACAACTGTAAAATGAAAAAAATTCACATTGTACAGTACATCCATAAATAGGCATTGCATTTTAAAATAGCCAAACCCAATAAGGTAGAAAGTGAATCATTTTATTCAGCTTTAGGAGTGTAGGACAGGCACAAAATGAAAACTGAGAAACATGAAAATTTCTCTCTAGTCAGGTGATTTTCAAAAATTTGATTATATTTTCATAGGAAATTTTATATATACCATTCCAGAATCTGTCTTTGATTACAAATTAGAAGAGCTGGTCTACCAATAAAAGACAAGATTTTCAATATGGAAACATTCAGTGACAGCTGAGTGATAGTCATCATGTTAGGTAGAGTTTGTACTTCCCAAATGACCACATTCTCACCAGTCCTCATTGCCATGCACACAGCTTGTTTCATTCATGTTTATTGTTTGTCTAACCCCATAGGCATTTGAGTTGGTGGACCATGACTGGCATTCTAAGAAAGTGTGATGTTTAAAGATGACACTGAGTATTGGAATTCTAAGTAAGTAATTGAGATGAGGAATGGGAGGCTCTCCCCAGTAGTTCTCAGTCTGAAAGTTATTCTATTCTTACCCAAATCCAAAGAATGGTTTTCATATTTCCCAGTATATCTGAGCTGAGACAACTTTTTTTTTGTTATACATTTTTGCAAAAGAAGCATTCATTGCAAAAGTGGGAAAGCGATAGGAAAATATGCCATAAAGTCACTAGACTTTATTAGATATTTTTTTCAACAGTAGTATAATTTGTTCATTCTCAGAATGAAGTCTCTGAAAATCTGGTGTCAACGCAGATACAAGTGAACAGGCTAGAGTGATTTGTTATGGTTTAATATGGAACTAGCAAGGGATAACATGTAACTATAAAGGATATAGAAAAACATCAGCTCCAAAATGGCCTGTATCAGCTTTATAAGGTTTTGGAACATAGGCTGAGCACAATGCTTTTCACATAGTAGACAGTCAGTCAATATTTTTGGTTAAATGGATAAATGGATAGAAAAGTTAACTAAAAAATAACCCCCAAATTGTGAATATTTGTTAGGAATTTCTTTCCAAGTTTACATTTATCCCCAAGTCCCTAATAACTTTCAACCACCCTGAGAATTACATTGAAGCTTAGCTGAACATTACTTCTATTTGGTTAAATAGAAGTTTATGCTTCACTTATTTATTAACTTCTCTATAGTCGATTTCATAGTTACAGTTTAGTTCTTCTCAGTTAATTGTTCTTTATTGTCTTTAGAAGGTCCTGAACTACAAAAAAGGCATTTGAAAAAGTATATGTAACACGAAAATCCAACTCTGATGTTTACAGACATTATTCTGGAGTACTGGTAGTAAACAGCATACCTTATTATATGGTAATTAATCTGGACCTATTTGCATTTGGGTGTAATAAGCACTTCAAGGACACTGTAGAAAATCACCTGTGATATTAACTATAAGTAGGAGAGGCAAATGCAATTAAATAGACTTTAATATAGCTTGTACAATGCCAGAGTTAAAAGGTCCTGGTGTCAGACTTTGTCTTTCCTATTACTTCTCAGCTAGAGGTACTGGAATCTCCCACCGTGGATCCACCCACATTCAATTTCTTGGCTGACAAGAGAAGGAAAGGTGACTATTGAGTATCTATTCTGAGGAGATTAAATCTCCCACTCCACTCTTGCTCCCACAGTGCAATTTTACTTTACTTACCTTACCTGACACTTCACTTTCCTGCTGTGTTGGAAGTGTTCTCTCAAGAGAGTTTATAGGCTACTCAAGTGAGATCCTGGAACTTCCTCGCCTGTACCCACCTTATTTGTCATTCAGGGTTTGAATTGGTTGTCTAATCCTCGATATGGACTCCACCCTTATGCTTAGTACAGTTTGCAGCTAAGATCCCTACTTCTATGTAGGGATCCCCAGCAATGAACTCTCTAGTGGTGTCTCCTTGACTAACCCCAAGTTTGCACAGTCCCTTTGAACAGTGCACTGTCCTCTACTGCTAGAGTCAGCAGTAGCTATGAGGCCATTTTCCTTTATCTCATTCCATCTTGCCCTGAGCCTAGCTGATTTACGACACCTCACCACCTTATCCCAGGACTTCTAATCAAGAAAGATCTGTGAAGTTACACTTTGAAGCATTTCTACTGTTCCAAACACATAGAGACAAGTAAAAAGAGGAGAAAAAAACAAAGATCATTAGGAAACATACAGAAGAAAATGAAGCAAAACAAAAACACACATAGGAAGTGGTAAGAGGGGCTGAGGCCACTGCCTGCTGAGTTTTGAGTCACAAGCAGAATAGGCCTGGGATCTGTCTTCTTCAGGGAAGCAGAAACTAAAATTGGTCCCCACGAATCAGATGCTGTTTCTTGAAATCAGGCACTGGAGTGGAATTCTCCACACATGAAAGAAAGTGGCAGACTCAGCTGCCTGCCACAGCAGAGGCTGTGGCTAAAATAAAACTGCAATCTACAAAGGCAGGGGGATGCAGACAAAGCTAAACCAGGAAGTAACTCAAGCCACCTACTAGTTTTGTCACTAGTTTGGAGAAATATATACAACATCACCAAGGTGCCATAGCCTTGAAACATCAGACATGTTTGCATATTAGAGGCTCACATTTTTTCTCTGTCTGGAATCCCTCTTTTCATTGTCTGCATGTGCCTGAGCTCTTCCCATCTTCCAAGGATCTGCTCAAATTATATGATATTCCTTCCATAAAACATTCTTAGAATTTTTTTATTTTTTTTTAACTGGACATAAAAGTAGGATGCCTTCTCAGCAGGTTTTGATACATGCATCTTACAGAAGCAAAATTCTAAGTCTATACCATACTGGTAACTCTGGCCTGAATACATGAAGACCTCAGGTTAAATCCCAGTTCAGCCAGTCATAGCTGGGTAATTTTAAAGAGTAAACTAAGCTCTCTGAACCTCAGTCTACTGTGTGATTTGTGTGAGTCAGAGATACTTAGCTTTGCATTCTGGCTCTACCCCTTAGTGCCTATATGACTATGAGTCAGTTACCTAATCTGCCTAAACCAGATTAGCTACAGGTCTGCTGGGCACTAATACTAAAAGGAAACCTATGTTGAAAGAAAAAAAATTCAATTAAGAAAATCAAGATTTGTAAATCCATTCTGTTTATATCAGAAATTAGTCATATTACATATGATTCAAAAAAGATATCATTTCAACCCATTAAAAATGCTGTTATATATAATACATATATAAGAGAAAAGAGTAAGTGTTAGCAAGGATGTAATGAAATTGAAATCCTTGTGCACTGCTGGCAAGTTTAAAATGGTGCAACCACTGTGGAAAACAGTATGGTGTTTCCTCAAAAATTTTTAAAAAGAACAACCATACAAGTATGATCCAGCAACCTGACTTCTGGGCCTATATCCAAAAGAACTGAAAGTAGGGACTCAAACAGATATTTGGATAGCCGTGTTCATAGAAGCATTATTCATAACAGTCAAAAAGTGGAAGCAACCAAAGTTCTTATCAATGAATAAATGGATGAACAAAATGTGGTGTATACATACAATGGAATATTATTCAATATTAAAAAGGAAGAAAATTCTGACACATATTACAACATGGATGAACCTTGACAACATTATACTAAGTGAAGTAAACCAGTCACAAAAGGACAAATACTATATGATTCCACTTATGTGAGTTACCTAGAGTAGTCAAATTCATAGAAACAGAAAGCAGAATGGTGGTTGCCAGGGGCTCAGGGGAAGGGAAAAGGTATATGGAGATTCAGTTTGGGAAGATGAAAAATGTCCTGGAAATGTATGTGATGAGGATTGCACAACATTGTGAATGTACTCAGGGCCACCGAATTGTAAAATAGTTAAAATGGTAGACTTTATATTTTGTATATTACCACATTTTTTTGTTTAAAGATGGTAAAACACAGTGAACTTAGAGGTGTTCAACAGAATCATACAATTCCTACATGCTTTTTCCTCCCAGCAACTTTACTTACTATTGCTGCTTAACTTTCATTTCAATGACTTTATATTGCTTTCTTCTTCAAATTGGAAATTATATTTTAAATAGAATGAAGACTATTAATCAGAGACACGCAAAGTGTGTTTTCAAAATATACCAACTTTCTGGATTAGTTCCTTATACCAATCCCTGGACTGCCTGCTGATGTGTGATTTTTAGGGAAGAGTGAAAATGAAAGTTCACATTAATAGCTGACCTCTGTAGTAAAAATCAACCATGGGTTAAAGAAGCATTATTCTGAGTATTTTCCTACAAATAAGACATAGACACATGGGTTTAGCTGCAAATGATAATGTAAACAGTCCCCTTTTAGTATAAAGCTTAGCAGAATAACTGTTCCAAAGGCAATACACATATGCAGAGTACTAGAAAGTGCTTTTTTTAATCTTCTATTCAGTGAGTTACTAAGCTCAGCAAGCAATTTAGGTAGTGCCAGTGGGGAGCTCACAGCTATTTAAGGCTTCTCTGCTGGGGTGATTTTTTTTTGGTGTTTGTGCTGTATGTATTTATCCCATCTGAGAGTTTGTCCCTTGCACCCTTTTTCTTTTTTGAAGTAAGTCGAATAGTGTTTTTCCCCTGGGCAGAGAGACAGAGGATTTGTGTTTTCCCAAAGGCATGCACACTCCAAGGACCACTTGATAATCAAGTAGTTAAAATATATGACTCTTCATTGTTTTTCCTTACCCTCCTTACTAAGTCAGCTATGACAGAAATGCATTTTCTTGGATTTCTAAGTATATTCTTTTATTCCCAACATTCCCTTTTATTACTTTCAAAAATTTGTTTGACCCTCACATTGTTCTTCAACATTCCTCTGTGGCATCTTCCCAGTTTGGCGGACACATGTTAGCCTAGGCCTGTGTGGAGGCCAAAGGCAAATTGTCCGTCCAGCTGAATGAAGAGGTATCTTGACCCACACTAGTCGTCATAGCTGATATAGAGGCTAAAATTGTTTAGTTTTGTTTTGGTTTTTTTTTGGGTGCTGAAGGATGTCAATAACAAAGAGTTTCTATTTATAGCATGTTCACTGGCCTTCATCCAGCAGTGAATAACTGGCAGTGAATAAATGTCTTTAGTTACTGGATACTCTTTTACATCTCAAGTATTATTAGAACACATTATTGGAAACTCAACACCATTCCCATTTCCAGAATTTATTAGCAATACACAAGAAATATGGGCAAAGGGCTGTGGTGGAAGGCAGGAGGGGAAAGAAAAGCATTAGATGGTAGCTGGAGGAGAAGAAGAAGAAGGAAGATGAAAAGTACATGTGGTACTCATGCTGGGAAGAAGAGAGGAAGGACAGCATGTAGTATCTTTGGTCCTAGCTGCTCACAGAAGAAGGAATCTTCTGCCCTCACAATAGTCACATGACAGTCACAAAGATGGGAAGGTAAACCACCGTGACTCCAAACTAATTTACAGTTTTGGCAAACAGAAATATTACACGTTGTTCATCCCTAAAAGTAGTTAATAGTACTGAGATTTGTGAATTATATTCTTTACAAACTAAAGCGATTTGAGTAATCACTGAAGTAACATGCTTTCTGTTCTTGTGGAAGCAAAAGCAGTAGAGCTAGTTTGCAAGGAATTGTGCTTACACTGCTAAACATGGTATCTGCACATGTACTCGAATTGATGAGAGTTAACATTTAAATGGCTTCCTTCATGACCTAAGTGGTTAAATATGTTTCTAAGAGTACTAAGCCCCTCCCCTTACCACACATCTAAAGGTCTACAAGTCTATACTTCTAATTTTCTAAACTATAAATCTTAGAAAATAAATGGGAGTTTGTGACACACCTGTGAATATTATCATCTACATCTACAGAGGGGTAAAAGAGGTTGGGACAAGCTGCTTCTTGTCTTCTACCACTCCCCTTTGCCCATACTCGTATGTCTTGTGTATTACTTATGCAATACTTTATAGTTATAAAGCACCACTATGGACTTTCATTGTCATAACTCTGAGGTGGAAAGTTGTTACCTCACTTTACAGACAGAGAAAGAAGTTCTTTTACACGGTATTCTACTTATGATTAGACTTATAAACTATCTTTCACCTAGAACACTACTTCCAAAATCACAGTGTTTCTTATGTTCAGAAAAATGTATTTTCCTCCCTATTTCTTGCCATTTTGAATCCAAGCACTTTACCTGATTTTTAATTCCATCCAACCTTATATTCCACCATTTTTTTTTCTTAACAAAGAGTCAGGCATGTCCCTGGAGGAGAAAAATCTTGCGAAAATAAACACATGTGATCTCTTACATATGCAAGGCCTACTTCTATAAGGCAGGTACTATGAGATCCCCAGGTTATTGATGATACCACACACCTAATAAAAGAGAAAACTGGTGTTTGAACTAGAATGGGTCTTTCATTTCCACTGTAATAATTTTCTGTGAGCCTCACACATGCCTTGTTGATGTGTCATCCTCCAAAAACGATCATCTAATATTCCCTTGAGTTTACCAATCCATCGCTAACATACCCCCTAAAGAGTGCAGATAAAATTATACATTTACAGTTATCACTGAGAAGATAGGATCAGATATGTCCTGCAACAGCCAAATGTCAGCAACCCTTATCCAGGAAAAGTATTTTCAATTACATTTTAAAAATAAAATTAAAGTCAGTGAGGAGACTCACCTTTCTAAGACTAAATCCACCTTTCAATTGGGCTTATAAAATTGAGAATATTTTCTATACTGCTTTAAGGAAAAAAAAAAAGCCTGCAGAGAATAAGAAATGGGGATTTATTGTACTGCTATTACTTTACAGCTTTTTATTATTACATTTCCTCTTAACTGTATTGAAAAATCCATACTCTGTTTGAAAACATTTTTTATTTCAACTTATATGAATGTTTTCCACCATGTTTAAAATATCACAGCATTATATTTCACTCCTGGTTGCAGATAAGAGAGGAGAATATATTCTTCTGTAGCCATCAGCATCAATTTCATGGAAATTGGCAAACAAAATATATGTGTTCCCACTTTTTAAAATATCTAGTTTTGCTAGTACTAACCAAAGTGTTATAGAAACAAAAGAGTAAATAGGTTGAACATGGATTTTAATAATTCATCCCCAACCTCTTTAAAAATAACACCAATATTTTTAAACATAGCCCCATAGTAAAGTTAATTAATATTAGAAAGACAGCCAAGGACATAAAGATATTCAAATAAGTGGAGAATAAAGCGGGATGCAGATCCTTCAATACATTTTAGAGAAGTTAAGCAAAAATATAAGAAACTAAACAAAAGTTAATTTTGACCTAAAGAGGCAGAACATTGAATTAGATCAATATGGAATTATCTGACAGAAATCACATCCAACAATTCAGATGGGTCCTCTTTCAATTATGTTGAAAGCAAAGAAGTGGAATCAAATTCACTTGCAAATAGGTTTGTTACTAAGCAACTACAATTATTCACTTTCTTACTATTTACATCAATATTTCCCATAAAACCTTTACACAATGTCCCGGAGGTTTTTACATGGGTGAGCATTCCACCATAGTATGACTCTGGGCAGATACGGGATTTTCCTTTCTTTAATAGCGTGAAAGAAAAGTGTGAAAGATGGGAAGGGACACTCAGTTGACTTCAGGCTTATTTACAATCATATTTAGAAAAAGCTTTATAAAATTTGAAAATCTAGAAATTAATTCCTTTGAAATTCTTGGTGTGCCTGTACCCCTTGGAATATATTTGTGTTGCCCCATGGGTACTTACATCTAGTAGAAAGACTACTGCCTTATAGTATCACTTAACAAAATAGAGACAGAGATAAAATTTGACTGATTTACCTAACTTCCCTATTTTTGTCTTGGGATACTCCTTTCACTTTTCTCACATTCTCTGGGACCATAAAAATTTTCCTCCTGCCCTTTTATTCTATTGGGAAAAGACCTAAAAGTCTTTTATTTTAAATCATGATGATAAATAATAACCTAAAGTGATATAGTTTACACTAAAATTTATGGATTTGTCTTTTAAGAAGAGAGAACACCTTAATATTAGAAAAATGAACTTTGATAATGTACTTTCAGGCATTAGTCAAATGGGACAGAGCTTGAACAACTGATCTCCTCTGAAGGCTCTTCACACAGGAGACTTTATCTACTCAGAATTCCACTTTGACTCATTGGTTGCCTGCTGAAAGCAATAGTGATGTAATACCTGCTTTGAAATATTAAATAAAATATTGCCTACCGTTTGACATTCAATGCTTAAGAGAATTACTGAAAAGTGAAGACTTCACAAAGAGGAGGATGTTTTTAAGCTGAGACCAAAACAGTGGTTCCTAATATTTTAAGAGTCACAGCACCCTCAGAAAAATCCATACACCTAAAATTTGATCCCTTGAAGCTTATATGTAGATATTTCTAATGTCTATAGCCTACGAGGCTAGAATCTCCACATTCTTCAAAGGGCAAATACAGACTTAAAAAAGTAGATAACCTGATGAGAGTGTTTGACGCAGAGAAAACAACGCATGCAAAACTAAAACATGGTATATTTAGATTAATTGCCAGTAGGTTTGTGTAGAAGCAGAATAAGATGCATTATTAGGAGAGGAGGGTTGAAGATGATATAAAGATAATAAACTAGACTATGGAAGATCTTAACTGGTTGTGAATATCTTTGGCTTCATTTAATGGCAGAGTTATCGTAATGTTTAACTAATGCAACTAATGTGTACAATGTTCAGGTAGCTCTTTGAAAGATGACTTCGGTTATAGTATGGAAGGTGGATTACAGGAAAAAAGTAAATGAAGCAAAGGAGACAGTTAAGGTTAAATACTACTTAAATATATCATAAGTGTTATGGCACATACTACACAGTAGTCATGGAGGAGGCGTGCATTCCAGAAATATTAAGAAGGTAGAATTGGCATGGCTGCATAACTACTTACGTGGGAGACATGAGATAAGTGCCTCAGTGGCCGAATGATGACTAGTATGAATGATAATACTAGTATTTACTGAATGTCTACTCTTTGTGAAACAGTATGCTAGACACTAGACACTGCATTCTTTATCTCTAATGAATCACTACCCTGCAAGGTCAATTATATTGTCCCATTTTGAAAGAGAAAATTGTGGCTCAGCGCTATTAAAGACATTTAAGATCACACAATTTAACAGTGCCAAAGTTATAATCTGAACCAGATTTCCTTAATTTCACAATCCACTACTTAAGGAAGAGGTAAATATTTGGGGAATGAGAAATTACCATATATTTATATATGGCTTACAATTTTCAAAGAATTTACACATCAATAAAAATTCCCACTTCATTGAAAGATATAAATTATATTACTATCAATGTTCATTTCACAGTCAACATTGACCTCTTCAAGGTCATACAGTTCTCTAATTCCAAGGGTAATGGTGGGTCTTCTTTCCAGTCCCTATACTATTTCTCTGATACATCATCTCACATTTTGTCTGCCTCATAGCTACAAACTGCTAAGCAGCTGGCTAGTTTGTGAATTAATATTAAGGGAAACCTGGTGTGAATGTTGAATTAGTTCAGCCCAGCTCCTCACCAACAAGTTTGATCCATCAGTGAATGCCGTATGAATGGTGGACATCTGAAAGAAATCTATACATTTTCAGTTTCTCACTATCTATCTCTCCAACTCTCTCTCTCCAACTCTCTCTCTCCAACTCTCTCTCTCTCTCTCTCTCTCTCTCTCTCTCTCTCTGACACACACACACACACACACACAAACACACACATACACTCACACAATTATGCCAACTTTTTCCCTAGAAAATGTAAAACAGAGGAACAGTAGAACCCAATTTTCTTAAGTTCTTTCAAAAAGCCCAATTTTATTTTCAAACCTCATCAGGGACTGAGTTCATGGGCTTAAACTTTTGCAAGAGAAATTTAAATAGAAGGAGAAATTTTCTGACATAGAGAATTATAAAGCATAAAAATGTCTTGCCTCTAGAGATTATAGCATTTCTGTCTTTGAAAGGCTATAAAATAGTAGAGGCTGCCCTTTGCCTGCAGTGCTTTAGACATGGTTCTAAATGGAAGTGGCCTCTTTGGGAAAGTGGTGGACCAGGTGACCTTTCACAGTCTCTTTTAGTCTCTAAATTTCACTACTCTGTAATCCTATTAAAGAGATCAAATACATTTAATAATACCCACTCATTCAGAGGTCAAGCTTCTGGAAACCTCAGGAGTTGATATATAGCCTTAAACTTAAAAGGAAAAGGAGAAGAAAAAGGAAGCTCTCAAACATGAAGAAATATTAACTACTCTACTCAGAACAGGATATTCTACTGGAAAGGTAGAGCCACCCTCATACCTCTTCTAGACAACTATGTATAAAGGAAGACATTGGATAACAGTGCAGGAAAGATACACATATAGAAGAAAAAAATAGAAGAATTCAGATCATTTTAAAGAATCTGAGTCTTCTATATGCCCGAAGTCCCTAAAAGCATCACTATGTTGCACTATGACTAAATTATTGTTTCATAATAATCATCCTAAATTTGCATAGAAAAGTTTGAATTATTTTCACTATTGATTGCTAAGAAGGCAGAGATACTTTTATATAATTTTTTATTTATTTATAAAAATGTATAAAAAGTATTAAAATTTAAACATTCCAACCTTTAAAGGAGTAAGCCTAAGACACATGGAAGATTTGTTTGTATGAAAGATTCCATTCTTCAGTTATACTGGGTAAATGTGTATATTTTATTGTCTATTACTATTAATAACATATTTTTATGATTCATTAATTGAAAAAAATCAATGTAATAACGTAAACAAAAATCTCTAAGATAATGGGTATAGTTTTGGAGAGTGGTATGGCGATTGCTTGAGTTACTCTTACCATCCACTTTAGATATCTAGTCATATGTATGTGTATTAGATTGTGTTTAGATACACATTTCTCAGAAACTCATTCTTTTTACTTATCTTTCAAACATATTATTTATTTATATACTACTTTTCCAAAAATATTTGAGGCAGCTTATAGAAATAATTACAACAAAATTAAAACCAACAAAAATATAAATAAGAAAATTAAGAAGAAAAAATAAGGATAGTAAAGCAAGTTGAATCCAGCTATAAAATTAGAATATAAATTATATACTATTAGATCCTGTCCTGTTGCAAGAAGTAGGCTAAATTTGTTATGCTTTTTTTTTTTTTTGCTTAATTGTCTTTTACCAATTCAGCCTTGCTACCAGATTATCTAAGCTCTTTCTTTTATTGCATAAGAGAAGTTGAAAATGTATTTCTCAAATTCTCTTTCTCATATTGTCCAGGTTACAGTCCATCAAGGAGAAGCACTCATGTGGCTTTGAGAGGCAAAGGAAAATAGAGGTCATAGTGTGTATGGAGCAGTGGCAGACATGAGAATATAACAGCTTCCTACTGAGTTTTTTGAAAATCACTCACTTTGCTGCTTCAAATTGAAACCTTCAGTAGAAACCTTCACAACCCATAGATTTTCCAGCAGTTGTGTCAACCTCTAACTCTCCAAATTATAATCCTTCATACTTGGAAACATAGAGTGGCTTCTGTTTTCCTGTCCAAATCCTGGCTGATTCAGTTCCTTAGAGACCATAGCAGAGAGAAAGCTTACTAGTTATTCAATTCTCTGTAGTTATAAGACAAATACAAACCAGCTCAAAAGAAACCCAGTTTTTCCTGTCAAGAACACTGAAAGCAATTTTTCCTGGAGTTCTCATAAGGATGTATTGAACAAATGCTTGACAAGATTTTTACAATATGTATGATAATGCCTTTCCTGTGGCTTTTCTTATAATATCCCTCAACACAAGTTGATGGCATAAATCCAAAGTGCAATTCTGTACAGGCAGTCTACAGGGGCCGAAGTAATGCAAAACACACATGCAGTTTTCTAATGGCCTGGTAAAATCTAAACATAAAATTTAGAACAACTGAAAAGGTACTTTTATAGCATAAGTTTCCTTCTTTTCCTTTTTTATAAATACTATTTCATATTGTAAGAAAATGTTAGCAGTACTAGCTAAAAAGGGAAAAAAGGATAAAAGTCATGAAACCTCAAATACAACACTGATTTGAAAAACTGGAAATAGTCAGCTTTAAGGTCTTGGTTTCTACAACCTCAGCCACAAAATCCATCCTTCAGGAATTTATGTATATCTCAGAATCTTTCCTTATTATCAATTTGATTGAAAAGCTCAATAATGAGAAGTTTATAATTGTATTTCAAGGAGAAAATTTCCCAAATGATCTCTTTACTGCCTCACCAAGATTTTTTTCTACCTAGCAATCCTTGTCAAATCAGGCACTGAAAGAACAAACATAAATATTGAAGCTAATAAAACTGCTAGGCATTCATCAGCATTTTTTGACAAGAATGAAGTAGGTAATAATCTGAGATAACTGAAGATCAGTACAAGACTGAAAGTCCTTCAGCTCACTTCTATTTTCTTGTCCCCTTTAACTCTTACCATTTCTACCATGAAAGCAAACAGTCAGTCCCAGGAATACAAGGTATGATCAACAAATATGGTGAATGTTTAAATTAAAAAATCAAAAAAAATACAATAAAAGACACATTGCCATTAATCCCTTTCAAAATACTCCCCTTTGCTTCCAACACAATTATCCCATCATTCTTTCCACTTTCTGAAGAAGTTCTGGAAATCCTCTTTTGTGAGAGTCCTTAGTTGCACTGTTGTGGCTGCCTCCATGTCCTGAATCAATTAAAAACCTTTACCTTTCATGGTCATTTTGACTTTGGGAAAGAGCCAGAAGTCACACAGTGTCAGATCCAGTGAATAAGGTGGGCACACAGTAATGTTTTTATTTGACCAAATTTGCTGTACCAGAAGTGACATGTGACATGGAGCATTGTCACGATGGAAGAAAAAGTAAAGACACTCACGAAAGAGGATTTCCAGAACTGCTTCAGAAAGTGGCAAGAATGGTGGGATAAGTTTGTTTGAAGCAAGGGGGAGTATTTTGAGGGGGAGTATTTATATATACATTTAATTTAAACATTCACCATAATTTTTTATCACACTTTGTCCCATCATGGATTAAACTGAAGGGGAAAATTGTTACTTTCTACACAGTCCAAAATGTCCAAATTAAGACAATAGTGTTCAAAAGAGATTACTTATAACAAGTTCAAATCTGTGGATTTGACATTGAGACAGAAAAAAAGAATAAAATATCTTAAATAATTTCATGTGTCTCTATCAAGTGTTTTTTTGTTGTTGTTGTTTTTAATAAATAAGTTTAATAAGGATATTTTCATGTTTGTTGATGTAGCACCTATCCTTAAGGAAATTACCCACAACACCTTAGCACCCCTTCCTAGTAGCTTCGGCCATCAATCCCAATGCCACTTCTGGCTTTCAAGTAATCCAACATAATTATTAATTCCTGAAGCAAACATTTAAGTACCTACTCAACATTGTTTAAGATTCTGAGGATACAGTACTTAACAAAGCTAACAAAATCCCTTATTCTTGAAACTTAGATTATATTGAAGAGAGAGAAAAACATAAGTAAAATGTTCATACATAAAATGAACGTAGGTTCTATGAATATAAACTGAGTAACAAAGGGAGATAGAAAGTTTAGAAACTGGAGGGAGGAGGAAGCAAGCTTACAATTTTAAAGACCCGAGGAATGTGAAAGGGCAAGCCTTATGAACATCCAGAGAGTTCTTGAGCTTCAGGTGAAGAAACCCTTGCCCAAAACTTCAGGGTGCACAACTCAAGGCTAGGCCACTGTGAGGGTAAAACTGTTGTCTGCACATTTTTGGTAATCATATGTAATAGTGGTGCTTTGGAGAAATGGAGTAAGGAAAGTAATTACCTGTCAGACAAAACTGTGCACAGGAAAGCCAGTGGCCACAGGCGTGGAAGGGAAGACTGAAGATGGAGCTGTTCAAACAATGGCTAGGAGCAAGCAAGCTGCAGTGTGGATTCACCCAGGAGCAGATCCATCACACATCCTCAGAAAGATATGAGAAAGCCCATTTGTTCCTGAAGTGTGTCTAACACCAGGCTTTGCTATTATGTGAATAGAAGCCAGCTTGATGCAGACAATGGCAAAAGTCAAGGACTTTCTCTCTATCCCACCATGCTATCAATTACTGTGGTTCATGCAGAATACAGGCTATTATAGGAGATGAGAGACCTCCTAACACAGTAGAGCTTAGAATTATGGATAGAACTTTCAATTCTAATTCCTAGGAATGAATAGCTATGATTGGATAAATTGAGCAGATAACTTTTCTAGGTCTTAATTTTCTCATCTCTAATATAAACATAATATCAAAACTGTAGAGGTTTATCAACAATGTAAATGATGTAAGTAAACTGTTACATGGAAAACACATACTGAATTAATTGTATTATGACAGGGTGACTCTAGGAAAACTTTTGAAGTTAGTAAAGTTTGTTTGGCACCATTAAGAGTTACATTGACTATTCTGTATCCTCCTGTCTGAAACATTGTCATATTAAAAAGAAGTAGTTCCATGCATCACTGTTAACAAGACTTTTATTAAAAATCTTAATTAAAAAGAATGAATAAAAGTGGAGATTTTTGACAATGTGGCAGGAGGTGGGAGGTGACATTTTTGAAATTAATATTCTAATATATGGGAAGTCATACCATGAAAATGACTGCCTAATTTGTCTACTTATAATCTCAGCCTCAAGAACAATTTCTTGTTATCATTTCCCCTTCATTTTCTTGCCGCTGATGGTTCCTCACTTTTCCACTGGTCATACTATATGACTACTACATACTATATGACTACTACTTCTTAACTGATCATACTATATGACTTTAAATTACCTTCAAGAGTTAAGTGAAAGAAAGAGGACGAAGAGTTGCTCAACAGTGATTCAGTCAATCAATGGTTACTTAATAATCACTGACTATTCTGTTCAACACACCTGAGTTGTGTCAGACAACATGGATGGTTATAATTATAAGAATGTTCTTTGTGCTCTAGGAACATATCATGTGGGTGCAGAAATTAGAGTTAACCACATAAATCAGTTAGGGAATGATAATAATAACAATAAAGGTACATATTTTGAGCCCTTGGAATGTTAGATACTCTAAATATGCTATGTCCAATCCCTACAACAAACTTAGAAAGCAGATATTTTTAGCCATTTTATAGAGGAAGAAATGAATTTAGACAAGTTAAGTACCTTTTCCAGTATATGATGCAGTAATATTGAAAAAGAGTATATTAACTATGAACATGACTTGTGAATACATGTACCATAGATATTCTAAAGGCCTACCATGCACAGAATAAATGACTAAATGAGGAGGCAATGTATGCAAGAGATGAATTCTAAGGGGTAGAAAAAGGAAAAAAATACCAATTAAATTAATTGATGTATTAGTCAATGGAGACATTTATTTTGATTACATAAAATATACAAGTTTTTATGATGCATTAGTCACAGGTCTTCAGAAAAGCAAACCAATAGACATGTGTAGATATATTTATATAAGAGTAAATTTACTATGGAAAAGCGTTCCATGATCTGCAGTCTGCAAGTTGGAACTCCAGTAAAGCCAGTGGTGTAATTCTGTGTGAAGCCAAAGGACTGAGAATCTGAGGCCCCACTGGTATAAGACCTGGAATCCAATGGCCTGAGAACCAGGAGCTGAAATGTTTAAGGGCAGAAGCAAATGGACATCTCAGCCCAAAAAAAGAGAGAGAATTCATCCTTCCTCTGCTGTTTTGTTCTCTTAAGATCCTCAATGGACTGGACAATGCACTCCCACAGTGGTGAGGGTGGGTCTCCTTTACCCAGACTGCTGATTTAAGTGCTAATCTCTTCCAGAGACACCCTCCCAGACACACCCAGAAATAACATTTTACTGACTATCTGGGCGTCTCTTAGCTCAGTCAAGTTGACACATAAAAGTCACCATCACATATGGAGTACATACTGTGGTCAACAAACTGTGTTAAGTGCTATGAAGACTCTAAGAGACATTTTCAACCAGGGTGGGATGGAAAGGAGAGCAGAGAAAAATAAAATAGTAAAATATATAAAGTAGCATTTAATGCTAGGAAACATGAACAATAATGTTCATAGCAGTGTTCTTGATATAGCACAGAACTGGAGAAAATAAAAATGTCTTTCAACAGAAAACCAGATAAATAAACTGTAGAACATCCCTAAGTGAAACATTCTATAGCAGCAAAAATAAATTAACTACTGCTATATGTAATAACACATACGACCTTCCAAAGAAAATATTGAGAAACAAAAGCCACTTGCTTTTGGAAAATAAAGGATGCATACAGTATGGCATCATTTATATAAACTCCAAAAAATGCTAAACTACAAAACATAATTTTTAGAGGTACAAATATGATAAAATTTCTGGTAGAAAGTAGGAGGTAGAAAAGGCATATAGTGGTTTCAATGCTATTGGGGAAGTGCATTTTCTAAGCATATACTTATTTATATTATACGCATATGTGTTATATAATACATATGACATATGTATCGATTGTTTGAATGGCTATAATACTTCATAAGAAAATCAAAAAGCAACTTAAGATAGCAACACATGAGTTATAAGTCAGAACAGAATAAAGTAGCTAATAATAGTAATAGAGAGTATGATTTGCATATTAAGTGCTATTAACTTAATTAATTCAATCTCACCACAGATCCTTGAGGTAGATGTTAGTATTATCTTCATGCTATAAGATAATAATAAAGAAAACAAAACAAAGAAGAGTTTAGACTGTCTGGTTCCAGAGTCCAGATGGTAATTCCTACAGGAGCTCAACAGAAGCCATATCGTAGATAGGAAGGTCAGGACAGATTTTATGAAAAGGTATGCTTTATGGAGAGGTTGAGTGTGGATAAACAGAGTGAGTTAGTGATTCACTTCAACCTGCAGAACAAATTATTTTTTCTTTAATTCATGATAATCTTTGTTTAAATGAAATATTCTATGGAAAAAGCATTGCAAAATCCATGAAAAAAGAACACCTGTGAAACCTCTTTTCCTCCTTACCCCTCTCACTGCTCACTGTCATCATTCCCAAACTCAAAATGCTCTTCAGAATTTTAAAATCACTGCTCAAAGATAACTTCAGTCTTTTCATTTTATGCCTCATGACTACGTTGAGGGATATCGTTTCATTATTAGGTATTACTGAGCTCAAATGCTTGGAGTAACATTTCTGATAGATGATGGATGAATGTCTGTATTTTCTAAGAATTGTAAGATCTAGAGTATCAAGACATAGTAACACCAAGGTGAAAGGGTCAAGACTAGAAAAGCAGGAAGCATCTCGGATTCCCCGTGGTCAGATTTAGTTCACCAGGAGTATGCTTCCTCACAGGAGCCTGGGGACATAGCCTCATAAATCCAACCGATGGTTTCCCTAGAGAACCCACTCCGTATATATCTCTTGACTGTGTGGCAAAAATAAGCCACCAGACTTGGTTGTGGGGGGAGATCTTTATGTAAATATCTTTCGATTGGGACTCGTAAAGAAAAATGGGGAAAGATGTTTCTTCCAAAATAAACAACATAAACAGTCAAAACAAAACAAACATAAAACAGAGTCAGTGCAATGTACCAAAGATATATGTAGTGAGACAGTTCAGCTAGTGTGAACTGTTTAACAAAGCTGGGAAGATTGGTTGATGGAAAGGAAAGCTAATGAGTTTACATTTTTACCCACAAAATTCTGGGAAGATACTGAGATATTTATGGCAGGAAACCTTATGTGGTCATAGTAAGGTACTTTGTTTTCATCTCCACATCTAATTTTCCATTCTTTCCAAGAGTGAAAACTTTTACCTATAACCTGCACCATATTTAGGGTGAGTAAAAGGTAGAAAACATCTAACAGAGAAAAATAATTATGAAATCTTGTGAAAAATAAGTCATGAAAATCATCTCACTTGGACTAAAAAGTTCAAACCAAAGCTGAAGTTGTAAAAAATATATCCATTGACACACATCTTTCTTTGCCGAGTGCTTTGGGTGTGAAAGAATTATTGCAAGACAGAATAAAGGTCATTCTAGACACAACCCAAGAAAACTGCTGTCTATTGATGTCTATTTGTAAATGTCTTCTCAACATTTAATTAAATAGCAAATGTTATTTTCAGTACCAAGTTCTGCAGATTACAAGAATATTTTTATAGCAGTGCATTTTTCTAACATACGTATAAACAATTCAGCATTTGATCTATTTGATACCGTGTAACTTTGACCTTCACAATGCTGACATCTTGTTTTGTAAAGGCATCGGCACAGTTGATGCCACAAAGAAAGATTTAATTGCAGGTCCTATTAATTCACAATTTCTGCTGTGTTTGAAGATTTTTTTGCATTTTCTTTGAAATGAAATTAAAAAGGAAGACATAAGCACGCAGCATGTTATTGTAAAAGTGACCCATACACTTCTCTGAGCTATAACATTTAAAGAAGAGTGTTTGGAAAATGTCAGAGTACTTAAAAATAATATTTCTGAAATTTTCATTATATAGGTTCATGAAGGAATGTTAAAATCACCTTAGGTGATTTTATGATTCACTCTGTCATTGTAGAAGATAGTTGTAGTTTGGTTTAGCAGAACAAAAAGACAAAACTGGAGACAAATCAAAATTGACATCTAGATCGAAAAAGCAGCTCCTGTGTATTCTTTAAACACAGAGGGTGTCAAAAATATACATACACATTTTAAGAAAGGAAAAAATTGTATTAAAATTGTAATACTCAATATATACCAATAACAAAAGATGAATACAAGTCACGCTTGATTTCTACAATTGCAAAAAGTGCTCAAAATGGTTACCATAAGTGTGGTTTTAACACATTTTTTTTCCTTTCTTAAAATGTGTATACATTTTTTGGCACCCTCTGCATATGTGTGTATACACACACACACACACACACACACACACACACTAACATTTTGGTATAAGACATTCCTTGTCATAAATTTTGTTAGGATTTTGAATTCCATGTAGATACAATATATAATTTCTGTCATCAATAAAGTAGACAATAAATTCAATAATGCATGTGGAATTCACAAATAACTCATTAATATTTAATACTCTAAAATAACAAACAACTGGCAACAAAAATAGTTTATTAAGAAACAACTTATTAATACTCTATGTCAAGAAAAATATTTCAAAAACTTGTGAATAGAATTTACCAATTTTTTATCAGTCATATTTCATTCTTTGTAATGCAATAAAATGTTATGAGTTCAATGTAGGTGTATTTACTAATGGGTAGACTATCGGTGAGTATATTTACTAGTATTGTTATTGCATTGTGTAAGATATAATTTAAATGCATATTGTTTTTCATGTTATATCATTCTTGATAACACTTTAATCGAATTTTAAAATAGTCCAGTTTTTTTTCCCACTTAGTCACATGCAAAAGAATGAAACTGGACTGGTATCTTACACCACACAGAAAAAATTTACTCGAAGTAGGTTAAAGACTTAAATGTAATACCTAAATCCATAAAACTCCTAGAAGAAAACAACAAAAACAAAAATAAACAAAAGGGACCATATCAAACTAAAAATCTTCTAAGCAGTGAAGAAACCATCAAAAGAGTGAAAAGGCAGCCTACTCAATGGGAGAAAATGTTTGCAAATCATATATCCAATAAAGGGTTAATATCTGAAATATATAAAGAACTCATACAACTTAGTAGCAAAAAAAAGGGCAGAGGATTTGAATATTTTTCCAAAGAAGGTATACAGATAGCCAACAGACATATGAGAAAATGTTCAACATCATTATCATTAATCATCAGGGAAATAATGAGAAAGTGCTGGCTATAAACAAAGAAGAGGGAGAGCTCTCACCTGACCGTGCTGGCACACTGATTTTGAGCTGCCAGCTTCCAGAACTGTAAGAAGCAAATGTCTATTGTTTATAAGCTACGCAATCTGTGGTATTTTGTTATAGCAGCCCAAATGGACTAAGACAGTATCCTGAAAATAGAGAGGTAATCAGGGGCCAGATCGCTAAGGGCACTTAATCCTGGGGGTGTTGGGGAATCACTAGGATGCATTACACAATGGAATGACTTGATCTGGTTCTTAAGTGAAGGATCTAGGGCTGCAGTGTGAAGAACATATTAGAAAAAGATGAACTTGGAGACCATGAGTTAAGAGGCTGTGCTGAAAACAATGTAGCCTGGACAAAAGTAATGAAATCTTGATGAGAAAAGTGGGGAAATTGTTGAAAATAATTAGGTGGTAAAATGGCCCTGACTTTGTAATTATGTAGCTATGAGAGGTGAAGAAATAGAAGGATTGGGAGTGATCCCCATCTCTTAGGAAGTTGGGTTAATGGCAATGGCACTGACTGAGGGGCATGCCTCCCTCCCAAGGTTTGTGGGGAAGATAAAGTCTATGGCTATTGCATTTCAAGGCATACACTGATTATGGTGGGCATACAGGTGCATGGTGATGCTTTCTCTTTTGGAATCGCCATGCCCACTTTTAGGTACCTAAATGCTGCCTTCAGTAGGATATATTTTTTTGTAGACAACAAGTGGATTTGCAAATGAATCCCTTCAGCAGCATTTTCACTCAACAATTCTATTATTGTTTTCTCAAACCAACTGGCTCACTAATAAATACATCTTAACTAATAATACATATATTTGCAGAAGTGGCCACTAAATAAAGCATAGCAATGTTATAGTCTCTAGCACTCAAGTTTTGAAAAAATCGATTTTTTTAAAAAAAATTGAAGTACTCGTATGATTGACATACAACATAATGATTCAACAGTTGTACACATTTCAAAAGGATCACCACAATGAGTCTATTTATCCTCTGTTCCCATACAAAGTTAAAAAATCTCAATTTGCTGTTTTTCTCTATCAGTCCTAAGTGCTTCATCTCTAGTATCCTACCTTCTAGGTAGGATACCTGCTGCACGTCCCGCTCTGCATTCTCCCACTGTATGGCTCTGCAGAACTCTGATCTACCAGGATAAGTCAAATCCAAAATGATTTTTATTTCGAGTGCCTGCTTCTTGCAAATCAAATGCATTTTGTTTTCAGACCACTGTGCCTGCGGGGAATTTAAATAAAATATTTTTGTTGACTCAGTCAAAATGTCTGTCTTCAGGTACATTAACCCTCCCCCTCTAAATCTTCCAAGGCAGTAAGTCTCAACTTTACAGCTTAATTTGAGTGGTAGAAGGTTACAAGGAAGAAAAAATAAAATGAATTACCCAGAAAGAATATTAGGTGATATTTCAAAGTATCATTATCCCACTGCATATTACCACCCTCCAATTCTATTTATCACTCTGTAGACCAAGGGGAAAAAAATAAGGTGCCAAGACACAGAATATGGTGGGTGGAAATGTTCCTTGGCCCTTGAGTACTAGGAGATGTACAGAATTTTTCCAAGTTTCTGTTCTCTAAATTCACCATCGTTATAGCTCTAGTTGGTAACTGGAACTAGAAGTTGTAACTGTACCAAAGCCAATGCCCAAAGTTGCCTTCTCTAACCAATGTGGTACATATGGAGCCACACTCTGTGAGGCCTTCTTTCTTAGAAATCAGACATGACATTTCATTTCATCCTGTGACATCCTGACCCATCAGCAAAAAATAAAACCAGAATATGGAGTGGCCCTCTCTTTTATTCCTATCACAAACAGAATTATATCAGGGATTTAGTTTTCAAATTTCATACAGTGAAAATGCCAAACTCTAGCTATGGTGAAATTTAACTATACAAATTTGCTTGCCTAACTGCATTTTTGACTTGGACTTTGCATGTTGTTGTTACTAGAGAGACAATTATCATTATAAGTGTGATGTAGTTTAACATTTGGTCCAGTTCCTGAGAAGCTGAGCATCTGAAACTGATACCTAACTACATTAGCAGACTGGAAATCTTCGTCCCTAAAAGTAGGTGTACATTCCATGAAGACAGGCAGTGTATGCTTTCTGACAGCACATCAGCACATCAAGAGATGATATACTGAGCTAAATTTGATTTTTCTTCACTTTAAATTCTCATCTAAAAGAGGCCTGCCATTTTCATCATATTAAAATAAATCACAGAATTACTATTTTGTTTGTTGCTGTGACTTGTTAATTAAATCACGATGTGGTTGTGTTTATTAAGTTACAAATTATACCTTTTGGGGAAGAACAAGTTCTGAAGTGGAACATGTTGACTTGATGTTTTCCCTCCCATCTGCCTTAAGGGGAGATATAATTAAATCTAACAAAGCAAAAGCAAGTGAATGTGAGGAGAAAACATTGTGAGAAAATTTCTTCCAGCGGAACAAAGCTGTGATATTCTAAGGGCAGACAAATTGCTACAGATTAAAAGCTAACTTAAATCTAAAATAAGATCTAAAAGTAGGAGAGTTTACTTTTCAACATCTTTTCTTGGACTTTCAAAACTCTCTAAAACATAATCAAAAGTTAAGAGCTTTACATTTTCTCTTCTTAACCTATCCAGTCATCTTCCCATCACCACCGTGAAAGCTCTCAGACTTTATGTAGGAACCAATGTCAAAATAGTATCTAACTTCATTTAGGGCCTCCAGTAATTGAAAATGTAGGGTATTCTAGACCTATACTGTCCAATATGGTAACCATTAGCCACATGCATCTATTTAAATTGTTTAATTATTTATTTAACGAATTAAACATTAAAAATCAAATAAAATTAAGAATTTAGTTCCTCACCAGCTATATTTCAAGTGCTAAATGTCCACATGGAGCTAGAGACAAGCTTCAGCAGTGTAGATATAGAACATTTCCATCATCAGAGAATGTTTCGTTGGACTGTTCCGTTCTAGCTGCACAGTAGATTGAAGTTGTTTTCCTTTTTATAGGCCTCTATGAAGCACTCTCCAATGGGACTTTCTGTGGTGATAGAAATGTTCTACTATTGCAATTAGCCACAACAGAGTGAGACACAGTGGGAAGAACTGCCCCTGAGGCTGAGACTATGAGTAGACCAAAAAAATGCTACTTCTGTGGTATGACTTAACACACATTAACACACTCTCTTAAAATATGTCTCCTCTTGCTAGCCCACACAATATCTAAAATTTGAAATTTTCATTAATCTTCTAAGCTAAGACAATAAAAATTGTATTATGTTACTGTGTTTCCCCGAAAATAATACCTAGCCAGACAATCAGCTCTAATGCGTCTTTTGGAGCAAAACTTAATATAAGACCTGGTCTTATTTTACTATAATGTAAGACGGGGTAAAATTAATATAATATAATATAATATAACATAATATAATATAATATAATATAATATAATATAATATAATAATACCGGGTCTTATATAATATAAGACTGGGTATAACATAAAATGTAATCTAATACAATACAATATGATATAATATATCATAATGTAATATAATATAATATCGGTCTTATATTAATTGTTGCTCCAAAAGACACATTAGAGTTGATTGTTCAGCTAGGTCTTATTTTCGGGAAAACATGGTACATAGAAGTAATATCAACCATTAACACCTTAACCCCAAGAAAATGCTCTGTGATGATGGAAATATTCTATAATTGCACTGTTCATTGTTATATGGCAGTCACTAGGCACACATGATCATTAAACACATAAAATATGACTAGCACAACTCAGAAACTAAATTTTTAATTTTACATAATTTTAATTCATTTCAATTAAAAGAGCCACATGTGGGTACTCACTATCATATGAGACAGCACAGATGTATGGGGAAGCTCTGAAGAAACTAGCAGGTAGGTAGAGAGTGTGATAGATAAAATTAAACGATGGCCCCAAGATTCCACCCTCTTGTACACACACCCTGTATGATTCTTTAACCTGAGAGAGAGCAGGACTTGTGAATGTATGGAATTTTGCTCTCACGATTACGTTACTATTTAGTTAACTTTGAATTAGTCAAAAAAGAGGGCCTGGATGGACCTGACCTACTCAGGTGAGTCCTTACAAGGGACTGTGCAGCCAGCAAGAAAATAGGGCCTCAATTCTACAGTTACAAGGAACTGAATTCTTTCAACAACCTGAATAAGCTGGAAAGAGGACCCTCTTATCACAGTCCTGTGATACACCTGCCAACACCTTGACTGCAGCCTTGGGAGACCTGAGCAGAGGACGATGTTTACCCATGCCTGGACTCTTATCCCACAGAAACTGTGAGATAACAAATTTGTGTTAGTTAAGCCACAAAGTTTGTGGTATTTGTTATGCAGCAACAGAAAACTAATACATGGAATTTACATTTAACCTATTTAAGGAAACATGTCTTTTAAAATCTTAGAGTAGAATGCATCAATTTATAAACTAATGTTTTTGATTATTTCTATTATATTATACTTAATATCTTAAAGTAGATATTAAGATATTTCTTTGCCAAATTTTGTTAGCCTGACTTTTGTGAATTGGAAGAAGAGGATGAGATGCAAGAACAGGAAAACTGCATGACAACAGTGATGGCAGTAGCGATGACAATAATAGTATTCAAAGTGATGATGATAATGATAAAATACACATTTACTAATTTATGCCATGCTTTAAATAGTAGTGTGACCAGTAAGGTTATACATTATGTTTATTTCAATGAACAACATGAGATCGTTGAGAAAATCTTCTTGTCATCACTAAGGAAAATAGCGTCTTCCAATCAGACATTTGATCCATTAAGTAATAATCAATATGTAAAATAAATGATCTGAATCCAAAACATTATGTGGTTAAGATCTGAACCAAAACAAATCAGCGGATTTTAAGAGGAATTCATATTTAAAAATAACCTCAAATTAGCATCTATTTTTTTTTCCTTTACAAAGACTAGTTCTAACTTCTTGGATTGCAGGACTAAAGACGTTAGACTTTAATCTTATCTTTAACCTCAAATGAAAAGAATTATAATATAATGCTACAAAAATTTTTTGACCTCTCTACTGATTTATTTTATTCCTCTTATAAAATTAAATGCTGAATCTGAACCAAAACACATAAAAAGATTTTCATTGTAAGAATATATTTAATTATATGTAGAATACCTTGATCCAGTAAAATCTGAAGATCCTATGTACTGACACACAACGACATAATGTCCCCTTTTAACAAAACATAAGCAGAATACAATGTTCATTTATATGATAACAAAAAAATATATATAGGTCAAACATTTAGAGAAATGAAAAATGGAAAACATACCTTATTATTTTGTCCCAAAGAACTAAGTGTTTCAGTTCTTTGGAACAGAAAGATGGTGTGCGGGTGATACACAGGAAGGCAGGCCAGGCGACGAGCGACACAAATATCATGATGCTAACCAGATTAGTCCATCTGTAAATATTAATAAAGCTCTGCCCGACTCCAGATAGATGTGCATAGACTAGACAATTTCTTGTACTCTTTTTAAATCTTTGTCAATCAAAAGCCTACAGTTATATGGGCATGAGTACTCACAGGGATCTTCCTATGAAAGATCAGTTGAAGTGTGGATATCACTTAGGACTCTTTTCTTCAACACAATGCATACTTTAAGCAGAAACACTTTGCTGTTCTAATATTAAACTTTGAAAAATAATTATCGTGTTCTTTTTGTTCTTATTATTCTACAGAGAAGCAGCATCTCTAGGTAGATATAGTAACACAAGGCAGCAGAAAAAGCATCAACTCTAAGTGTCAAAAGCCATAGCGCTGAACAAATGCTTTCTCCTTTTGGACACTTTTGGATCTCTACCTCAGAGAAAGGATGGATCCTTCGTAAAGACATCTTCTCCTTGTACCCAACAATGAAACTTACTTCCTGTCCTACAGTGCTGGTATGTGGTGTTTATGTCTAGCGGATTGAGAGAACAAAAGGCAAAAGCATCACCTTCCTCTGTGACTCAAAGCCAGTCTCTTTTATTTATCCAACAAATATTTTCGGAGGATCTACTCTTTCCTGACATCAAGCTAGACCCTGGAGATACGTGGTGCAAAAGCATCATCGGAATAAGTTCTAGAGATCAGCTGTTCACCAGTGTGATTATAGTTAACAACATTGTACTGTACAATCAAAAATCTGTTAGGAGGGTAGAATTCATGTTACCTGTTTTTACCACATTCAAAAAAGAGAGTATGTCTTGTATTTGTCATCCCGGTAAATATGTACCAAACAAATTAGGTAATCGATACTTTTTTGGTAAGTTAAAAGAGAAAAGAAAAATAGAAAAAAGAAAAGAAAAAGAGAAAAAAGAAAAGAAAAAAAAAAATCCCCTCATCAACTTTGTCCCTTCGTGGATCATAAAGTCCTGGGGGGAACTAAACGTTAACACATAAACACACAAAAATATATGATTAGAAATAATTAGTATTGCGATAAGTACTATCAAATGCAGAGAAGAATAGATGGGACCTACTTTAGATTAGGGAGAGCTTCAGTGGAACACACAGAGATGCCAACATTTCACCTACAGACACATAGGTGCAAGGAGAGGTTCTATGGATGGAAGGACTGTTCTAAGCAGAGGGAAGAAGGAAAGAAAGTATGATCTCTATATATGTGAAAAGCTAAAGGGCTAGTATGGTGGGAGATAGCAGACAAGTCCTAGAAGAAGGCTAGAGAATAAGAGGGACCAGATCATGTGAGTTTGCGGGCCACTTAAGGAGTACACATCTTTCCTGAGAGCAATCTATTAAAGTCTTATAAGCAGATGAGGTTCATAATTCAATCTATACTTTAAAAGAAAGTTTGGGGGAGATATTTATGAAGGTAGTAGGGCTCATTAAACCTAAATTATCTTGGTAGTTTAAAAAGCTTCTTAGCAATATATTCTCTAAACTCATTTAGTTGTCATTACACAGGTTTCTGACTTTACAAAATGAAATTGCATGTGGAGCAAAGTAAGGACTCACATGTCATTATCTTTTCCTCAGCCTGGTTTTCACATGAATTAGCTACTCTAGGCTTTCTCAGCTGCAGCACATTTGACATTTGGGACTAGATAACTTTTATTGTCGAGGCTGTCCTGTGCATTTTAGGATGCAGTGTTTAGCAGCGTCCCTGGCCTCTATGCACTAGATGCCGGTGGACACTGTTCCCCCAATTCAGCTCTGATAATCAAAGATGTCTCCAGATATTGCTAAATATCCCCGTGGGGTTACTATTGAGCCTGGTTGAGAAGCACTAAGCTAGTTGTAGTCAAAAAGGCAGTGTTACTATCTTAATGTACATGATTTCTGCAGGAGCCCTCAGCTAAAGAGGACCCCAAAAGCCATCCCAGATATTATGTTACCTGTTCCCACAAACAATAGAAGAGTTAATTTCTAACTGTGGTGAAAATCATCTTGTTATTCTTTGTATCTAAAATATACATCTCAGCCAAATCCCTTAAATGCAGGAGAAACTTGGGTTTGGTAAAATCACTTGGCCTTGTGAAGAGCACTATTCTCACCTGTCCCGAGATCCTGCAAAGGAAGACCGAAAGCAGAGAAGCCCACGCCTCTATAGACTGACTGACTTCTCTCTATACCTGCTCTAAAAGTTTCTACTTGACATCTTTATTTCAGAGGATTTAACCTCTGCTTATTATTAAATGTCTTATTGAGGAAGGCCCTGGAGCTCATTCATGCCAAATAGTTCACTTTAAACGATAAACAGGATTGCATCTGGTGTAAGTTTTCCAAGATTATATCCAATGCATGCCCATTGGTGGTAAACGAAAAAAGGAAGACCCTTTCCAAATGTTTGACTCAGAATCCCGCAATCAAACCTCTCCTGTGATAAGACTGTTTTGTACTGTTTTCAGGGCTGAAAGTGGTAGAAACTTATACGTATTTGCAACCACTAATATGGGGTATTATGTCTGCAGTCTCATTGACCTAGCTCAGTTTTTAAGTCTTTTCTTGCATTTAGACTATTACTAGTATTTCCTTTTCAGACTTAGATAGTCTTATACTATCCTGAGGGAACCTCTAATGCAGGCAGAAGCCTCCCTCCATCAGGATCTAAGGAGAAACCTGTTTAAAGCATTTCCCCTCCTGTCAGCGTAGTGCTTGAAGTTTCTATTACTTTGGTCCTGTCTCCTCAGGTCTCTGTAATGGTAATCAAGATAGTTCACTAAGTCCCATAAAACATCATCAGGTATTTGAAAAGCAATTTATGTATAGATAATTGTGCAGAATTCAGTGCCAGATTTCCAGGGCTGGAGTGCCGGTTCTGCCACTATTTGTTTGGGCAATTATTTAATCTGTATATGCCTCAGTTTTCCCATTTATAAGATGGGGCTACTAACTCAGCCTATGTTATTTGGCTATTGTGAGGAACAGATGAGTTCATGTGTGTGAATATGGATTAATATCCATGAGAACAGTTCCTGGAACATTGAATATGCTATATTTGTTTTGAGTTTTCATTATTAGCTCATAAAAGTCTAGCTGTATTAACCATCCTATATTTATTTACATATATTTAAAAGTAGATAAATCAAAGAATAGATACATTTGGATGGGATAAAATAAATCAACAAAAGCCTAGAACATGGAAAACTGCTCAGAGGCCACAAATCAAACTGAAACAAAAATCGATCTATAAATATTAATATTTGAGGATTTCCTATTATATTAGTGGTCTGTGTTATATATTAAGGGAAAAGGAGTAAAGAAATGGAATACCTAACTCCAAAGAACTTATCTCATGGGGGCTTACACAGGAAGTAGAAAAACGGAACACGCATTAAAATGTAAGCTAACAGCGCCAGGTCCAACAGAGAGCATAGCAAAGAGCCAGCTACATGGCACAGACAGGAAGTGCCAGAGAGGCAAAAATGAGAGGCGGTGGCCAATTTATTGGGGTGCTACAATGTTTGTCTTAGACAGACATGGATGCCTCACATAATGCAATACATAGATGATGTTATAGAATTGTATACTTGAAACCTATATAATTTTACTAATCAATGTCACCCAATAAATTTAATAAAATGTTTTAAAAAATTATGACATATGCTTCTTTTTTTTTGAAACAGAAAGATTCTTTCAGCATATTATTGTGGGGAAATGCAGGTTATAGAATAAAATGTATGTCGTGGTCCCACTTTGTAAATTTGTCTGCGTATGTGTGTGTACACATTCTCTATACCTTTTGATGAAGAAATATACCAAAATTTCAGTAATTATTTTTTTGGCTAAAAATCTTTTTGTGGCTCTATTGCTCTTTTTTAAAATATATTTATAGCTACTGTACATTTTTTTACACTAAACCCTGAAACTGTCATTTAGGAGAAAAATTAGGGGAGAATGGGAAGAAAATAAAAGAAAATATGTTTTTCCTAACGCATACAAGACATATTAAAAAGTTGACATGGTGTGCATTTTACTGTGTACATCTCTCAGAACCTTTTATAGAGCCACTCAATGTACCATTCATATAATGATTAACTTATATTATGCAGTTCTTGAGTAGAATTTGGGTGAGCTCTGCGTGCTCATTATTTGTGCAAGTAGCTAGAACAGCCAACTTTCACAGCATGGAAAGTATTGATACCACTGATGGATGAAATGTTTTCTAAGCACTGAAATGGCACTTTAAAAGGGTAAGGGAAAAGCTGCAGGTTTCCTGGTCACTGGAATATATATAAGGGTCATTCAAACAGTAAGAGTTCCAAATGCTAACTCTCTAATCAAAGAACACAGCTGGAAAAGAAGACAAATACTCAGAAAACACTTGAATTTCATGGCCCGAGTCTTGTATTTAGTGCTTTAGCTCTGCAGCAGAGAAAGTTGTTACTTGAGACACCAAAAAGTCCCAAACAAGTTAATGTCTCCCTTTTGAAATAGATAGTATCCCAAGTTAAATATTGTTAAGTACTTCTTATTTGGGAGGAAATGGTTCAAAACTTGAGTAAACTCTACGCCAAACTACCCTTTTCCTCTGCATGTTCACAGATCAATGGCAGTCAACCAAACTGAGAAGGAGGTGAAATTCCTCTTTTATTTCAGCCTTCCCTCTTCAGCCATTCTACCCCTGCTGTCCCCACATAAAGTCCAGGACTATTAGGAGGTTGGCCCTTGTGTGGGGACAAAGCCCCAAAAAACAGTTTCCAGGCTCTCGGCCTCACATAGAAAGGTGCTGGCTCGGGTAGTAAATGGCCATCAACTGTGATCAGGTGGCCATCAGCTGTGGCTAGTTGGCCGTCAGCTGTAACCCGTAAGCCATTGGCCACTAATATAATGGCTGTAGCTACGCTAGCAGAAAGAATGGGGGCTAGCAAGAGCAGATTGCAGAGAGGCGGATGCCGCCAGTGACAATATATTGGTTAGACTCCCCTACCTATGTCTCCGTGGGTGTTCCTTTTTGGCCTCACCATGTCCTGCATTTTTGTGTGGGGAGCGGGAGCAGAGACCCCGCCGGACGCCCCGCACGACACCTTGCTTCTGAGAAAAACAGTCCACTGTCACTAGGTAAAAGTAACCAACCAGGATGCATATAAACTCAGCTAGTTCTGTGTCTGCAATTGTGATGTGGGACAAGTTACCTAAACTACCTGGGATGAGACAGGTGAATTTGAATCGTTCCGCTTATTTTTAGCTCCATAATTACATGCTTCCATAATGATTGAATCCATAGGAATTAATAAATAGAGGTTTTAATCACATCAAGGGATCTCTGAATTTCAGGTCAGCAAGGATTGGAAATATTTAATTCAAAAAAATGTGTGTTCCTCAGGATAAAATGGCAAGTGCTAATACCTTAGGCAAGAGAGAGAACCTGGCACCATTCTAGGATTCTGCAGACCTTACAACGAATGTGGCTACCCATTTCCCCCACCCACTCACAACCACTCTGCTTAGATGTCGTACTGTTCATAATGCCTTCAGGAGTCCCAGAGAATTCTTAAATGGATTAAATCAGAAAACATGGGCAGGCTCATCAAAAAAATGTTCTCTTTTATGTTTCCAATAAAATCTCTAAATAATTTAGTTGCAGATAAGCTTTAATCTTATCTGAACTAAGTCTTTTCAGGATTCTCCCCATTACTAACTGTTACACAGCAAAGTACATATAAAGTCTTAAGAAAGAACTCAATGTTATATAGTATGGTTATCATATTAAGGAAACATTTGTTTGTAAGAAAATTATACTGACTGTAACAAACATGTTTATTCTAACTAGATTGCTTTACATGTTGCAGAATGTATTTTAAAAACAACATTGAAAACTGAGATTCTATATGAATTGGCAAAGGGCTTTTGTATCCTTTCTTCTCTGACTCAATCAAGGGCTGATTCCACACGTTAGGATCATTCACTTCCTGCGCCATGTGTATCTTGTAGCAAAACATCTTTTTCATCTTGCTTTATGCTTTTATGCTGTTTTCTGTACTTCTGGTGTTCAAACTTGTCATTTTCTCCAAAGCTCTCTATTATTTCCCCCTACACCTATTTTTCTCGTAACCCTGTGTTTTCTTTCTTTAAGCACCAAAGAATGATACGTTCTTTTTTCCAGATGGCTTCAATCTCATCATTAGTCTTTTTCTTCTTAATTTCAATGTGTACTTTTTTTCTCAACTAGTAAGCAAGGACAGTGAAAGTCTGTACATATAATTTCCACTTCACTTTGTGCGATCACTAATTGGAATTATCATCTCTTCCATATACAGTGAGTAAACTAAAGCCATCGTTGTGAAATTAAGTTACTTTGGCGAAGGTCAGATATGTCAGTGTTGGCTTTCTAAACCTAAAAGTGATCATATCACTTCACTGTCCTAGTTAGATTAAAATCTTCCGTGAAACCTCATCCTCTGTAGCTTGACAAAGTAGCTCCTTCCATAAAGTATCAGCATCTACACTGTCTGACTCCTTAGGTTTCTCCTCTCACAGTTTTCCTGTTCTACTTTCTGCCCAACATGCTCAAATCCTAGCAGTTTCCCCAAATACCATGAGCTCACACTTCGTCACATCTGACTCTGCTCCTCCCCTCCCCTTTCTTGGAATAGCCACCCCCTTCTGGAATTTATCTCAAGACTCATCCCTCTTGAAACCCTTCTTACCTTTTTCCTTTTCCCAACCCCAAATCTGGATTTGATTGGGTCACTAAATTCCCCTGTGTTTCTCTCACATTACTTAACTCCAGGTTCTGTCAGAAGTGGTAATTTAGCAGTCTTCCCCCAATGGACTCTAAGCAACCCCGAGGAAATTATGTCCTTCATTTCTTTCTTTATTTACACCACAAGGCTTTAGTTGCCACAAAATAATGTTTGTGGGAGAAGTGTATTTGTACTATGAAATGACAAATGAAAAAGGTCACTAGAAACCTTCAGGGCCACACAATAAGATCATCACAATAAGGTAATCTTGTTATCATTACAAGTGGTTAAAAAAGAAGGTGAAGGATGTAGGTCTGCTAGCAACTTTTGAAAAACTCAAAGCATGGATAAGACACTTCCACTTTTGCTTTGAACTTGTAAGAGAAGGAAGTCACTGGGGCAAAAGCCAACTAAGATTAAGGTTTCCTACTGTTTCTCCTGGTCAGGCAGCCTTTTGGCTTTTAGTCAACATAACGTACTCCTGAACCCAGAAACCTGGGTCACTGTTCCAAGGGCCTGTTCGAGTAAAGCACCTCAACTCCTCTCACTCTCCCTACTTCCCTCTTTCCTGGAGATCACTTCCAATGGATTCGGACCATTTAGTCAACTTCCCCTTTATGCTATGGAAACACTCTGCTAAACAGCTTACAGTTATCATTTCATTTAAATTGCACACCAATACCATGAGATAAGTTATATTATTTAGCCCTATTTTATACCATGTTTACCCAAAAATAAAACCTAGCCAGACAATCAGCTCTAATGCGTCTTTTGGAGCAAAAATGAATACAAGACTTGGTCTTATTTTACTATAATATAAGACCAGGTAATTATAATATAATGTAATATAATATAATATAATATACCACCGGGTCATATTAATTTTTTGCTCCAAAAGACTCATTAGAGCTGATTGTCCATCTAGGTCTCATTTTCAGGGAAACAGTAGTTGAAGGAATTGGGGCTTGAATCAGCAAATCAGCTTGTCCCATAGTGAAACAGGCAGAAAGAGGCAGAGCTGGGATTTAAACCAGGTTCTGAGTAAATCCTGGTCCTGAGTTCTAAATCACTGCTCAATCCTCCTTCTCCATTATGTGACCATACTTGTAGTTTCATCAAACTCTTCAGAGGGTGGGGATAGACTCCACCCTGTCTCACACCTCTTATGCAAATGATCTAGAATTTTTTTTTTTATTAATATATTATTATTTTTTCCTTCTGTTCATCTTCTCTTTACTCATCATGCCAACAAGGAAAACATTTTCTATTGGCCCTGGGTATAAAGAGGCCATGGGCTAGATGGAGACTGAAGTTACTTATAGTTTAATTTCCTGGCTAGGATTGTCTTGAGAACTTGGATAGGACCAAGCCCGAAGAGAATAATGAAAACTATAATGATTAACATTTATTAGGCATCTGCTATGTTCTAGTCACTTTGCTCTGAACTTTGCATGGATTGTCTCATTTGATCCTCATGGCAACTCCACAAAGTAGGTATTTTTATTATCCTCCTGATACAAGTAAGGGCACTGCAGCCAAGAGAGTTTACTTAACTTACTCAGATTCACATCTTTGTAATTTCTGAAAATTGTCAAAATCAAGCAACCTGACTTCAGAGTCCAAGCTCCTAACCATTACGACATATTGACTCTCTGGAAGCTGACTTCTGTTGACTCAGTAAGTTTCTGGGGCAAGCAGGCAAGTAGAGGTAAGGGCACAGGAAGAAATAGTACCTGTTAGTATGAGCTGCCTCAAGAGGTGGTCCATTTCCTGTTTAGTGGAGGCAAATGTTGAAATGACATTTTTTTAAGGAAAGTTGCAGTAGGAACATTTAGTACTAAAGTGGAAGAAGTTCATGGCATTCCTCCAGAACAAGCAAAAAGAAAAAAAAAAAAAAAGAAAAAGAAAAAGAAAAAAAAAGGAAGAAAAGAAAAAGCAACCCTAAAAATCTGAAGAAGTTATTACACAAATTTATTACACAAATTTCCTGACCCCTAGACAAAAAATTAGCACAGATCAATTAGGATCACAGGGATTTGCTATAAAGTCTGTAAATATATCTGGCACAGAGGTCAACGAGTCTAGCTTAACCTACTGTTTTTGAGTTGGCAGGGCATTGAGGCTCCATGTAGATTTCCCTGTGCTGGATATGGCCTGCAAAAAAATGTTTTGATCTGTGTTATGGAATTTAACAGTGTATTATGATGATTTCTCTACACGGCCATCTTCCCTCCTAGACCTTTAGATATTTGAAACTAGAACTATCTTAGTTCTTGTTAGCATGTCTAATATCTGACACAGGGTAGGCCCTCAACATGCATTTAGAATGTTTCTTTTACTGAGAGGGAGTTTCATTGACTAGATTATAGATTAAGACTGTCATTGTGAAGGATGCAATCCCTGGGTCAGCATACAGGATTTGTCTATTTTATTTTTAAAAATGTAAGCAGTTTATAGTCACACATATTTCAGTGTTGGATGCCTGATCATGGCTCTGTACACCAGAAGCTAAACATTAATGAATGCCAACTATAATTTTATATATATAATGTGATGGCTCGGTGCGAGGTCGGAGGGATAGTGGATGGGGGGAGGTGGGCCCACAGTGTGAGGGATATAAATGATGAATGTATAAGTATTACCTTGTCTTGTACACCTTTAACTAATAAATTATTTTAAAAAAAGGGTACAGAAGGGCATGCAATATAAAAATCTCTCTCCAAATGTGTCCTTAGCCACCCAGTTATTGTTCTGTGAGCAATCAAAGGTATCAATTATGAATTTAAACCTCAAAGAGTATATTATGTATACGCAAATGAAAATTTATTGTCTTTTTTTAACCCCTCCCTACAAAATTGCAGCACATGAGTCTCATTGCTCTGGAACTTGAATTTATTCCTAAGCAAAATATCTCAAAGTTCATTCACATGACTATATAATGAGTTTTCTCAGTTGTTATGCTTCAGTTTATTTCTTTTTTTTTTGTTTTTTAATTTGTTTTTAAAGGTTATATCACATTCCATCATAAGGATGTTCTATTGTTCATTTAACTAATCCCTTCAATGGACATTTATGGTGTTTTCAAGAAAGCTGCCTGTTCTTTCTAGTAAAACCTTACTGTTTGGGAATATTTTAGAGGGCATTTAATTAATACTATTATGTACTATTTAGGTTATATTTTTATTTAAATTATATATGCATATATTTAAAGAGCAACATTATGCTACAAGTTTTTTTTTCCCATAAAATATAAAAGTGGTTGGAATTCAACCTCAAATTATAGGTGTTCTCACAAAAGGAATCTGCGTTCTTTGAGAAGGAAACAACCCAATATATTTAAAGTTGGCATACACTTTCCTGAAGTGAAAATGTCTTAAGAGACAACAAAAGTAAAAGGGTCACTACAATCCAGGGAAAATTATATCTAGACACATTCTGTTAAAATTTTTGAATTACCATAATACATGTAACTCTAGGCAGAAAATATGTTCTATATAATAAAAGAAAAAGTCAACCTAGATTTACAGTTCTCTACAATGTAAAATACTACTAGATATTATGGATACAGCATCCAAGAGACTTTTAAAAGGCAAATTTTAATGGTATTAGAAATTGATTTTGATGAAATATAAACATTAAAAAAGATACAAAACCAATGATACAACACGTACGTCTGTTGTAGAAAACAGAAACCATTCTAGCTAATTTAAGTAAAAATAACTTTAATATAAGGTAATAGAGTCTTAAAAATCATTGCAAGAGACACAGGAATGGGATGCGTTATCTGCCATTTTAGGAATGACAACCAGAATAAGCCATGATACAAACTTCCTATCCCTTTCTTTAATATAGAGTTGTTATTGAGAAATTACTGCCCATTGACCACATTCCCCAACTTTCTGGAATGTAGAAAAAGCCTGGTTCCTTTTTAGCCCTCACCAGTGGGATATGATCATGAGTGATATATGTCATTACTGAGTCAGGGATTTTAAGAGGTACATGTACTATTTCCACAACCTTTTTCTCGTTCTACTAGTTGGGCACAGAAGATGATGAAGCCTAAAGATTGCCAGAGCCACAAAATGGAAGGAAAGTGTCAGCCAGCCAGGAACATTGGCATTGAACTATTCTAAGAGGAAGAAATAAAATGTGCTAAGGCAGTGAAATTTTAGGGTTTACGTGTTACAAAAATTGAATTGCTTTAATTAATAAAATAGCCAAACTTACCTGACTACGGACTCGCAATCAGCATCACAACTGGGAAATTAAAGAATCAAGAGACTCACAAGAGCCATTAACATCCAAGGATTTGGAAGCTGCTGCTGTCACTAAACTGCCTCAAGATGCCCATGAAGCAAGCGATGGACACTTGAATGCAACTATAGGAAAAAAGAAAAATATCTCAGTGGCTGTGTTTGGTAATGTCAGAAGCAAGAACACAAGGAAGGAAGCTGATGCCTCACCTAAACCCTACAGAACTCACAAGAAACATCTGTCAAAGCCAATCTACAACCCAAATTTTCTCTGCAAGAGAAAATTTACTGTATTGCTTCTGCAGTACAGGAAAGCACACTGGAAGGAGGTAAGATCACTGCTGAATGGCAATCCACCATCACCACAAACTGCATTATGACTTCAATGTTTTCGCATGTAAAATATACACACATATATAGGTCTAGAAGAAGCTGCATTAAAATATTAAGAATAGTTCCCCCGAAATGTGAGAATATGGGCAAATTTTACTATCCTTTTCACATGCTGCAAATTTTCTACAATGAGCTTATATTAATTTTATCATAAAACAAAGGAACATTCTTTTAAAATATAATCATGTAGTACTTAATAATTCATCTTCTTTATTTTTGAAATTTACATTAAATAATTCTATTCTTTATTTCAACTACCCACAATTATCCTCACAAAAACCCCAGAAAAAGTATAAAAAGAAAAGGATCATTGATAATATGTTAATCACTGTGTGATTTGTCACCATAATAAACTGGAAACTACCTTAAATACAGGAACCATTTTTTTTGCACACACATAATCTTGTTAAAAAATGGATTATTGATTAAATAAGTAGATTTTTTCCATGATTAGTAATGATATGAAAAGAACTTGTCAACAAAGTTTATACAGAAAAAAATGACAGACTTAAGAAAATATGATGCTATTCTGGTAACAGGTAAAGGAGCAAAAAGAAACAGCCAAACCAAAAAATATGTGTCTGTATGTGCATATATATCGCATTCAGCTCAGAAAAGGAAATGGTTTTTATCAGAGATTTCCAAAAGGGTAGCAGTCTTACTGTGGGTTTTTCAGTGGGCCAGATAGAAAAAAAAAAACATAAAAAATGAACAGTTAATGATAAAGTGTGGCCAATTCTAGAGTCTCAGCTCGGTAAAGGAAATTGTGGTTTTTCAAGCAGCATTCAGAATCCATTTTTCTGCCATCATTTATCTCTATTGCATATCGAATGTTCTATCTTTCCAGCCAGCCACCTTGATAAAATGTAAGAACGACCAGTCATGTTATAAATGAAGTACTTAGAAGCTTGCAGTAATAGGAGATATTAATAATAACCTTAATGACAATTTGTAGCAACCCAATTTATCATTTGCAAAAGTAGCAACAAATGGTATTTTTTGCTGTTGTCAAAAGATTGGAAAGAAAACCTATTAATTAACAATGTGTAAGTACAAAGCTGCAGTACTATAACCTCCACTAAGATATATGAGTGTATTGTAAGTTATCTCTTAATGTTCCTAACCACTAATATTTCCTTATTTTTTTTTCCTGTAGAAATATACTTAGAAGTCTTCAAGACAGTGTATTTATTAAAAACCCTACTCAACCTGCCAGCAGCTATAATATCTATGGCAGGTTGTATTTGCCCAAATCTCCCATCTTCTGTGCTCTTCTACAGTGTGAAATTATCCTCCTCATCAAGCTGTACAGTGAATTCCCCTCCTCTGGAATCTGGTAGAGCTGTGGCTGCTTTGACCAGTAGACTAGGTAGACTATGGAGGAAATGACCCTATGCAATTCCACACATCATAAAAAGCCGTGCAGCTTCTGCTTTGGTCTCTTGGAATTCCTGCCCTATGGATACTCTCTCTGGGAAAATTAATACTGGGATCCCAGCTGCCACGAACAGAGAGTTCCAAGCCAATGTGATGTACTTGTAGCACTCTGGGTGACAGTCCCAGCTGAGCTCAGACTTAATCAACTGAATTGGGGCCTTCTTTTACACCATATACAAAAACCACCTCCAAATGAAATAAAGACTTACACGTAAGACCTGATACCATAGAACTTTTAGAAGAAAGCAATGAGGAAAAACTCCTTGACATTGGCCTTGGCAATGACTTTAGGATATGATACCAAAAGCTCGGGCAACAAAAGTAAAATTAAACAAGTGAAATTACATCAAACTCAAAAGCTCCTACCTAGCAAAGGTAACAATAAACAAAATGAAAAGTCAACCTAGAAAATATTGGCAACCCATATATTGAATGAGAGGTTTATATTCAAAATATATAAGGAACTCACAAAACTCAAGAGCAAACAAAACAAAACAAACACTACCTGATTTAAAAATAGGCAAAGGACCTAAACAGGCATTTTTCCAAAGAAGACATAAAATGACCAACAGATACATGAAAAGGTGTTCAACATCACTAACCATCAAGAAAATGCAAATCAAAACCATAATGAGATATTATTGCACAGTTGTTAGTATGGCTATTATTTAAAAACAAATTTAAAAAGGTGTGGCTAAGGAGGTAGAGGAAAGGCACGTCTTGTACGCTGCTATTGGGAATGTAAATTGGTGCAGCCATTAAAAAAACAATATGGTAGTGCCACAAAAAAATAAAATTAGAAATATTGTATGATCCAGCAATCCCTTTTCTGGGTATATACCAAAAGGAAATAAAATCAATATCTTGAAGAGATATCTGCACTCCCATGTTCATTTCAGCATTATTCACAATAGCTAAAATATAGAAACAACCTAAGTTGAATAAGAAAATTGTGAGACATATACATATAAGGAAATATTATTCAGCTTAAAAAAATGGAGCTCCAGCCTTTGTAACAACATGGATGAAACTGGAAGACATTATGCTAAGTGAAGTAAGCCAGACAAAGAAAGAAAGAAAAAAGAAAACTGCATGATCTCACTTACATATAGAAGCTAAAATGTTGAATCGATAGAAGCAGGTCATGTAATTGTAGTTACCAAGAACGGGAGGTAGGGGAAATGAAAAGTTGTTAGTCGACAGGTACAAAGTTGCAGTTATATTGGATGAAAAATTGTAGAGACCTAATGTACAGAAACGTGACTGCAGTTAATCTACTATATTGAATACTGGAAACTTGCTAAGAGAGTAGACAACAGGTGCCCTCATCACAAAACATGTGGCAACTATGTGAGGGGAAGATATGTTAATTAGCTTAACTCTACTAACTATTTCACTAAGTATATGTATATCAAATTGTTATGTTGTACATCTTACTTACACACACTTTTTATTTTTTTAATTAAATAAAATAAGACAAGTACACAACCTTATCACAAAGTTTCAAATTATTTGGATTGGTATACAATGTTCTTCATGATGTCTGCAACCTTATTTCCCACCTCTTCTCACATTGCACTGTATGCTTTGGTAACATCTACTCTCTTGTAGATCCCAAATAGAACTCACTTTTTCTCACATCCATTCACAACTTTGCACGTATTACCTCAGTCTCAAATGCTCTCCTCACAGTTCTCCAGTTGTGAAACTTCTCTGATCCTTCAAGTGCCTACCTAAGTGGAGCCTCTCTCAAGTCCCAAAAGGTAAATTATGCCTGTATTTCTACTGCACTTGTAAATGTCTTTATAACTCAAGAGCCTACCACAATATCTAGTACATATTATATACCCTGTGAATCCTTATTTAGTTTGTGGGTAAATAGATGAATGGATGGATGGATGAACATTGGAGGGAAGATGATCAGAAGAACTTTCTGAGGAGGTATATTTTAGTCTCATTGTTAAATACTGGCTAAGATTGAAATGACTATAGTGAAGGAAGGAATACATTCTAGGTCGATAGAATAATCGGAAGGGTGAGGAGGAAGGCAAGAGAAAGCTTTTGTGGAGATAGTGAGTCCATCGGGAGTGAAGTCCTTTTATAGGATAGTAGTAAAAGATACTAGATATTAAGTTGTTGAAGGAACAAAGGGAGAAAAACATGAATGTCATGTTTTTAGGCATTTAGGTAAAAGTAATAAAGCTCAGTGGAGAACAAGCTATTATACTTGCATTCAGAAAATGTTACTAAGTACAGAGAGACATGAAGTGGGTTTTATTTGCTTTGTAAATTGCATGGGTGGTTGTATGGTTAATCCTGTTGAGGATATGGAAAAGTACTATTTCCATTTTTAAATTACTATGTAAAACATTAGGTCTAAGTATTCAATTTTGTGATTAAAAAAATCATCAGACCCAATTTTGTATCCATTTAAAATGCTAACATATTGTACTTACATATTTATACAGGAATATAAAAATGTTTTACAAAAATCTTTTTAGCAAAATATTATTCATAATCCATTAAGCTAGAACATTATTTTGAAACATAATGTAAGACACTAAAGTTCCAAATAAAAAAGGTCCAAGAGGTTGCTCGCTAACTTAACTATATAAAAGCAACCAAATATTAAATAGAACTATAAGAATCCTTCACTCTCACCTTTCGTTTAGGGAATCTATTCAATTCTGAAAGGTGAACTCTTTTATTTTTCTTGAATAGTGTGGTATTTTTTGAAGTTAGGCAACAGGGAAGCTGTTAATGTGACAAGAACAAGAATGGCAAATTCTAAGTCTTCCACAACCATAAGGAAGAAAAATAAGAACAGGATGGTTATTCCATATTTAAGGAGCAATAAGTAGTGAAATAGATAAATTTAATAAACTCAAGAAGTTTGGAGACAGGTAGTGATGAAAGGAATATAATAATTTCATAAATGTCTTAAAAGTGTGGCACATTATCACACTTCAATATAAGAGCAATAGCCTAATTTATAGGAAGTCTGTAGAGAGGGAGAGGATCCTTGAGGAAAAAGTGAAAGCATTGGTATCAGAAAACCCCCTAAGCTTTAGTGTTCTCTCCCGTAAAATGAACAAAATAAAATGTTCCTTATATAAACAATTTTGAGAATCTGACAAAAATTATTTAACATGCTTTGTACAAAATAAGTCTTTGATATGTAATTATTATTATTGCTAACACTATCATAGAGCTTGATATACAAATAAGAGGAATTTAAAATTACAAAGGAAAGAAAATGATAGAAATTATGGAGAGTCATAGAAAAAGCATCAGACGATCGATTTTTATATCTGTTGAATAAGGACAAAATATACATAAAGAAATCTCTCCTGAATGACTGTATATGCATGTTTTCTCTGGTCTCTTGTCAGAAAGGTTAGTCTACAGCAAATTAGCAACAGGTGGCATTACTGTTGCTAATGTTATATCCTCAACACTGCAGAGTACAGATAGGTGGCATTGAAGGAGGGACAGCCTTGTGTATATACAGAACCTGATTCTAGGACAGCAAGTATATAAGAGAAGGTGATAACCTCAGCAGGTTTTAGCTAAAAAGCAAGAGTTTAAACTTAAATGTTTCCAGGAAGAAGTTTATAGTTTAAATATACCAGCTCATTAAAGTTTGTCTTATTACAGATTCAACTCAAAAAAAGAAAACCCAAAACACACAGCTTTGACCTCCATAGACAAAAAATTAACTTCAACATAAGCTTCACAACTCATACAAAAATTAAGTCAAAATGGATCACTTTAAAACACAAAACTATAAAACTTTTAGGAAAAAATTCCAGAAAATACACAGGATTTAGAGCTAGGCAAAGAGTTCTTAGACATGACATCAAAACATGATCCATGAAAGAAAAAATTGATAAATTAGACTCCATCAAAATGTAAAACTCTTCCTTTGAAAAAGATACTGTTAAAAAAATGAAAAGATAGCCTATACACTGGGAGATAATGTTTGCAAAACACATATCCAACAAAAGATTAGCATCTATCTAGTCTTAGTGTATAGAACTTTGGAAACCAACAGAAAAAAATCGAATTATAAAATGAGCAAAAAGTATAAATGGACATTTCATCAAAGCGGGTATACAGATGACAAATAAGCATCTGTTCAGCATCATTATTAGTCAAATGCAAATTAAAGCCTCAATGTAATAGCACTCTACATGTATCAGAATGGCTAAAATAGTGACAACACCAAATGCTGGGCAAAGACTCTGGGAAACTAGAGCATTACTACACTGCATGTGGGAATGCAAAGTAGTAACGCCACTCTGGAAAACAGTTTGATGTTTCTTTTAAAACTGACATGCAGGGATTTTTAGTCAAGATGCCAGAGTAGGTAAATGCTGTGCTCACCTCCTCTCAGGACCACATCAATTACAACACAGAACAACCATTACTGAGAATCACATGAAGTCTTCCTGAACCAAAGCCCTACAACTGTGAACACACAGAAGAAGCCACCTCGAGATTGGTAGGAGCGGCACAGATGCAAAAAGAGCTGGTCCCACACTTGAATGTGACCATTAAATATCAAGAGGAATATCTCAGATTTGGAGGTCCCCCATCTGAGGATCAAGGGTTCTCAGCCCCAACCTAGCCCAGGGTTTCAGTGCTAGGGAGAGAAGTCCCCATAATTTCTGTCTGTGACAACCAGCAGAGATTGTGGCTGAAGGAGACGGAGGGCAGATGCACTCCCAGGTGCTCTTCTTTAAAGGGCCCGCACATGAACTTACTGACGAACTCACTCACTCTGAGCTCCAGCACTAGCGTAGCAGCTTGAAAGTTCCCGGGACATATTGGGAGGACCAAGTTGTCTGGCTTTAGAGTAGAGGCTGGAGGGGCAGCTTTCTTCTGGATATAGGAGCTGGTGGAAGCCTGTGGGGACAAAGCCCCAAAAAACAGTTTCCAGGCTCTCGGCCTCACATAGAAAGGTGCTGGCTCGGGTAGTAAATGGCCATCAACTGTGATCAGATGGCCAGCAGCTGTGGCTAGTTGGCCGTCAGCTGTAACCCGTAAGCCATTGGCCACTAATATAACTGCCGTGGCTACGCTAGCAAAAAAAAGAATGGGGGCTAGCAAGAAGATGGTGGCTGGCAAGCACGGACTGCTGTTAGGCAGATTATGTAGATCCTGCTTCCTGTGTCTCCAGCCCAGCCGCCAGCGAGAATATATTGGTTTGACTCCCCTACTTATGGCTCCATGGGTGTTCCTTTTTGGCCTTACCATGTCCTGCGTTCTTGGGCAGGGAGTGGGAGCTGAGGCCCTGCACGACAAAGCCATTGTTTCTTTGTTGAGCCCTCTCTCTCCCTGCGTGCAGACGCAGACAGACGACAGCATATGAGGTAGCTGAGTCTTCATCAAACTGGCTGTCACATTTCTTCTGCCCCATCCTAGTGATTCCCTGAGACCATGCCTCATTCAACTTTTAGGCATGCCCAAGTGGTTTTTTTGTACAAACTCCCTGCCTTGGCTCATGCTGCAGACTTTCCTAAAATTTCTGAAAGGTGCATAAAACCCAAACAAGCAGCATCTGACTTTGGCATGTCTGTAACTCTGGCTGAGCAGCTCTAAGCTCCACACTAGTGATGGCTAGCCTTGATTTGTGGCTTGGCCTCTCAAGTTACCTCCAAGCATAGTGTAGACAGCAGCCATCTCTGGATTGCTTTGTGGCTCATGCCTGATGGTCGCTGGCAGGGAACAGACTGTGACTGAATTTGGCCTGCAGTGGGTCCCCTCCTGGAGGCCCGAGGGCTGTCAGCCTTAATGACTACCTTTGGACTGGGCTTGAGCATCAGCCAGCCACCTCCAAGGATGACACATCCAAAAGGCAGACTAAGCAGGTAGCAGAGCCCTGCTAAAGCAAACCCTGCTCTGAAGGGTCAGTCCCTGCACAACAGCTCCTCCACTGTAGTTACAGCCAGTCCTCATAACCAATCAGCCTGAAATCAATCCCTCCCATTAAGGAGCTAACAACAATCAAGTCTCAAAGAGAGTACACACAACACACACAAGGGTCACATCTGGAGCACCTGACTCTTGTGACCTGGGAGACTGCACCACTGAGCCCCCACAGCACAGCTACTACATAAGACCATTTTACTAAGACTGGGAGACATAGCAACCTTACCTAATACATAGAAACAAACACAGGGAGTCAGCCAAAATGAGGAAATAAAGAAATGTGTCCCAAATAAACAGAACAAAGCTCCAGAAAAAGAACTAAACAAAATGGAGACAAGCAATCCACCAGAAACAGAATTCCAAACACTGGTTATAAAGTTGCTCCATGATCTCAGAAAGAACTTTGACAAAGAGGTAGGAAACATAAAAATGGACATATAAAATATAAAAAAGAATGAGTCTGAAATAAAGACTCCAATAACTGAAATGAAGAATACATTAGAGAGAATCAATAGTACACTAAATGAAGCAGAGGATCGAATCAGCAATTTAGAAGATAAGGCAGCAGAAAACACCCAAACAGAACAGCAAAAAGAAAAAAGAATTAAAAAAAATATCAGGAGTGTTTAAGGGGTAACATCAAGTGTACCAACATTTGCATCATTGCTGTACCAGAAGCAGATGAAAAAGAGCAAGGAATTGAAAACCTATTTGAAGAAATAATGACTGAAACCTTCCCTGACCTGGCAAAGAAAATAGATATACAAGCATGGAAAACACAGAGTCCCAAACAGATAAACCCAAAGAGGCTAACACCAAGACACATCGTAATTGAAATGCCAAAGGTTAAAGGCAAAGAGAAAATCTTAAAAGCAGCAAGAGAATAGCAGTTAGTTATCTACAAGGGAGCTCCCATAAGATTGTCAGCTGATTTTGTCAACAGAAACTTTACAGGCCATAAGTAATTGGCAGGAAATATTCAAAGTGATGAAAAGCAAGTACCTACAGCCAAGTTTGCTGTACCCAGCAATGCTATCATTTAAAATTGAAGGACAGATAAAGAACTTCAGAGACAACAATAAGCTAAAGGAGTTCCTCACCACCAACCAGTATATAACAAGGAAGGTTAGAGGGACTTCTTTAAGACAAAAAAAGAAAGGAAAAAAAAAAAAGAAGAATGAAATGAAATGGCAATAACTACATATCTATCAATAATATTTAAATGTAAATGGATTAAATGCTCCAATAAAAAGATAGGGTTCCTAAATGGATAAGAAAATAAGACCCTTACATATGCTGCCTATAAGGGACTCACTTTAGATCAAAATACACACACAGACTGAAAGTAAAGGGATGGAAAAAAGATAGTTCGTGAAAATGTAAATAATAATAATTTAAAAAGTTGTAGTAGCAATACTTATACCAGACAAATAGACTTATTAAATAAAAAAGGCTATAACTAGTGACAAAGAAGAACCCAGTAATCTCACTTCTGGGTAACTATTCAAAGAAACCCAAAATGCTACTTCAAGGGGACATGTGATTCCATGTTCATTACAGCATTGTTTATAATGGCCAAGATGTGGAATGGATAAAGAGGAGGTGGTACATCTATACAATGAAATATTGCTCAGCCATGGAAGGGAATGGGTTCTTGCCATCCGCAGCAGTGTGGATAGACCTGAAGGGTATTGTGGAGTATGTCAGACAGCAAAAGATAGATGCAATGTCATTTGGCATATATGTGGAATCTAAAGAACAAAACAAGCAAAACAGAAACAAACTCATAGAGACAAAGAACATTTTGATGGTTGCCAGAGGGGAGAGGTGTTGTGAATGGGTGAAAAAGGGGAAGAGAGTTAGAAGTACAAATTGGTTGTGATAAAGTAGTCATGGGGATGTAGGGTATAACATGAGGAATATAGTCAATAATATTGTAATAACAATGTATGGTGTTAGATGGGTACTAGATTTATTGGGGTGATAAATGGGAGGGGGTTGGGGTACAGGTGAAGACATTAAGATGTACAAATTGGCAGTTACAAAATAGTCATGGAGGTGTAAAGTAAATCATAGGGAATATAGTCAATAATATGGTCATAAGTAATAACTATGTGTAGTGCCAGATAGGTACTAGACTAGTCAGGGGGATCACTTCTTAAATTACATAAATGTTAAACCATTATGCTGTACACCTGAAATTAATATAAAATAATACTGAATGTCAACTGTAATTGAAAAACTAAAAAAGGTGAGGGGAAAGGGGAAGGGAAATAAGAGGTCCAAATTTCCAAGTATAAAACAAGTCATGGGGATGTAATGTACAGCATGGGGAATATAATCAATAATATTATGATAGCACTATACAGTAGCAGATTGTTGCTGGACTTATCGTGGCGATCGCTTCTTTAGGTATATAAGTGTTGAATACTATTGCATACATCTGAAACTAATATAATATTGTATGTTAGCTATATTTTAATAAAAATCTTAAAAACAACAACAACAACAACAAACAAACAAACTGACATGTAATTACTGTATTGCCCAAGAATAAATTCTTGGGCATTTATCCCAGAGACATGAAAACTTATGTTTATGTAAAAATGTATAATCATGTTCATAACAGCTTTACTCCTAATAGCTAAAAAGTGAAACCAACCTCAATGCCCTTAAATAGATAAATGGTTAAACAGACTGTGGTACATCCTTACCATGGATTACTACTCACTCAGAAAAAGAAATTTACTATTGATCCATACAAAAACTTGGATGAATCTTCAGAAAATTATGCTAAGCAAAAAAAACCAATTTGAATAAGTGACATACATACTGTATGATTCCATTTAAGTAACATTTTGGAAATGACAAAATTATATAACTGGAGAATAGATTAGTGGTTATGAGAAGTCAGGAATGGGAGTGGCTGCAGAAGAGAAAGGCGGTTGGGGATTAGGAATAGAGAGAGGGACTGGAGGAGGGAGAGGGATGTGGTAATCATAGAATACCCACTAGAAATCCTTGTGGTAATGGAATTGTTATACACCTTGATGATAGTGGATACATGAACTTACATATGTGATAAAAAAAAAGCCTGGAACTAAACACACATACATAATTAGGGAAATCCAAATAAGATTGATAGGTTATAGTTTTGCAGGATATTGCTATTGGGGGAAACTGGGTAGAGTACACAGGATCTCTGTACTATTTCTTACACTTGTAAGTAAATATAAAATCATCTCAAAATTAAAATTTTAATTTTTTAAACGCTTTGTCCTGTGAAGTTAATGAATGCCCTTAGTTACCAGGATAAAAGATAAAAAGAAAAGTGTTACTTTCAAACAATTTAAAAGTTTTACTGTCTGATACATCATTGTATAAGAAAAAAAAAAGTTATATAGTTTTCCTCCTCAATAGAGTTCTGGACTAATTAGGCTGATTTAATAAGTTTGGTTTAAAAACAGTCTATATCGTTTTCCTGATTTTACCACCATGTAAAGATAATGTTACTACAGTACTCAAATTTATGCAACTCTTGTATATATTTTCTAATGAATAGTCTATTTTGAATTCCCTAAGCTTCCTCTATTGATTTGGTGCGTTAAACCAACATCAATTTAAAAATTGCAAAATTTTGTGTTCAACTAAATTAATCAATGAGTAATATTTTAATCAAAAGAGATCACTGCATATGACACTACAAATCAAGGATTTTATATGTGAGCCTAAATTGCAATTTCCACATTCTTAGTTAATTTTGAGAAATTAAACTAACATTAACTTGAATTAGTTAATAGTCTTTGTACATATGGACAGCTTAATTTTAAAATACCTGTGCTCTTATATATACATTATAGCAAAGCCATCAGTTAACAGGTTAAAAAGACAAATGAATCTGAGTTATGTCAGAGTTCATGTTCACTTTTAAGAAATATAAAAATGTGGGATGGTAAAGGGATATGTATACAAGATAATGAATATATATTGGTTTATTATGAAATAAAAGGGAATAATTTAGCCTTAAAGTAAATGTATGCCAGAATGTAAAAGAAGAACACAAAATTCATACAAATCTGATGATTTGTACTATAAATGTAAAAAACTAAGAAATTAACCTCTTTGCCTAGGTTTATAATACTTTGAAACAATAAGTTTAATGGGAACAATGAAATGTGTGGAAGGTTTTGACAAAGGTAAATAAATATGAGTTTATGAGGAAAAAATACTTATGAATCCATTATTGTATTGTTATACAGATAATATACAAAAACAGTAAAATCTGTGCTTCATTATAAAAAGGGCCAAGTTATAGTCTACTTAAATGACAAAAGTCCTTTTTTATCGTAACAATAATTCTCTATGGTTTTTGCCATACACCTAAATCATGCCAATTAAAGTTTCTTGTTCTTTGAAAAAGCTTAATTCATAATAATAATTTCTATTTATTGCTGTTCTAAATTATTTCCTGGAAATGATTGTCTTTAGATACTTGTGGTATATGTTCATTTTATCTCTTCTGATGACTCTTCATCTGTTGCAAATTTCGGTTCCAATTTGAAAATAATAAAACTATTAAGACTTCTTTCACATGTAAGTTATGCTTACATTTCCTAAATGACCACTATGTAACACAGAGATTTATTCCTTCATTTTTAAAAGGAGGCATATTAAAAAGAATTAGCTATGTTTGATATCCTCCAGATGTTCGACCAGCTCAATACTGTCAGGAGAGCTGACCTGTTTATTTTCATTTTCAAAAGGAAAAAAGTCAGCCTCCTTAGGTGACTTTTATATAGGTAACGAATATTAATGCAAATGTATTTTTGTTTTTGTGGGTTTTTTCCAATTAAAAATAAATATAATCACGTTCATGTCCAAAGACTGACAAAGTTACTGTCAACTAATTAAATTTTAATATACTTTTTTTAGATTTACCTCATCTATTTTGACAATCTGCTGATGAGGCACATACATATTAAGGATTATTATGTCTCCTTGGAGAATTGACCCCTTTATCACTGAGTTATGATCCTTTTTATCCCTAAAGCATCCCTTGCTTTGAAGTCTTCTCTGTCTGAAATTAATACAGTATACCTACTCCTGCTTTCTTTTGATTAGTATTAGCATGGTACATATCTCTCCATCCATTCACTTTTATCTATGTGTGTCTTTATATTTAAAGTGAGTTTCTTGTAAACAACATATAGTTGGGTCTTGTTTTTTGATCCACTCTGACAATCTCTGGCTTTTGATTGGTTCATTTAAACCACTGGTGTTCAAAGTGATTAATTTAATTATATGAATATCTGCCATATTTATTACCATTTTTTGTTGCCCTTATTCTTTATTTCTATTTTTGTCTTCTACTCTTTTTCTGCCTTTTGTTGGTTTCCATAAGTTTTTCATATAATTCCTTTTCTCTCCTTAGCATATCAGTTATACGTTTTTTAAAAAACATTTTTTAGTAGTTACCCTAGAGTTTGCAATATACACTTTCAAGTAATCTCGTTAATTTTCAAATAGCATTATACTGCTTCATAAGTAGTGAGAGTACCTTATAGTAACACAATGATTTTAATTCTTCCCTACTGTCTCTTCTATCATTGCTGTCATTCATTTACTTATACAGTGATACCTCAGTTTTTGAAAGTAATCCGTTCTGGAAGACTGTTTGAGTTCTGAAATGTTCGAAAACCGAGGCACGGTTTCCCCATAGAAAGTAATGCAAAATGGATTAATCCATTCCAGACCCTTAAAATCAACACCTAAAACTGCAAATTTAGCATGAATTTTACTATCTAATGATACCATAGGAACATAAAATTTACGGCGTTCGTAAACTGAAATGTTCGTCAACAGAGACATTCAAAAACTGAGGTACTACTGTATATAACATGTCTAATTTATACAAATTGGAGGGAAATCCCTTGTAAGAAGTATCTTCTTCCAGTCTAACCCACAGAATTTAAAAGAAAAAGAAAGATGACACCCTTATAGTTGTAGGTTCTACAGGAGAAACTTCATAGAGTCAAACGGGATGGTTCTTGGTTCTTAATCTCAATAGAATTGATAAGAACAATAAGTCTTCATTGACATAAAAGTAAATTATAACCACAGGTTTTTTCAATACCTTCAAATAAAAGTTAACTTTAAGGCTTAATATTTTGTGGTTCAAGATTTGAAGTTGAACTCTTCGTAATAAACTGGCCAAATGAAAGAAAATATCAAATTAATAATATTGCATAAGAAAATCATTAAGCAAATGATGTGGTCAAATTGGCACCTTAGTGACAAGTATTTGACCATAGGGAGGGGCTGTAGAAGCAAAACAAACACTCTGCCCTCCTTCTACTAGGAGAAAACACTCCACATAACTCAGTCAAAAAAAACAAAAAAATCTTTATACTCTGGGGAAAAAAAATAAACAGTAGGAATGCTAACTTGTGTTCTGATCCCCCAAATGATAAAAATGTGAACATAGCATACAAACCTGGACTCCTTGACCAAAACAATTTTATCCCTCATACAGATGTTGAAGCTGTGTCTTGAGCTTTGTAAATATAATAATCATGTCACAAAGTTGTTGCTTTCCACGTTCAACAGATTTACATGAACTCAAAAACTCTCCTAATTTTGCAGGGTATTTTCCTTTTAAATATTTGGCATTGTGTTATTTGGAGAACTCACCCTTACTTGTAGGCCAGCTCTTTGTTTCTTTTTCTATAAATGTTTCTTTTTAAAAAATGTTTATAATAACTCCGAGTCTTCCTTTGATAAACCCTATGTTGGAAGAGAGCCAGGCAAACAAATACACAGAGGTTTAATACCATAAATTGAGCCACTATTTCTGGAGAACAACATGAAAATAAATAACGAACAGTAAAAATAGTAAAATAAATAAATAAATAAATAAATAAATAAATAAATAAATAAATAAATAAATAAATAATAAATGCAGTATGAAATTAGGTACCAAATAGGTGGTTTCGAAAGCAAATGTGAAAAGGACATCAAGAAGGGATAAATCCATCAGGCTGGTATGGTGGGGCTCTACTGAGAAGCAGTAATTCTGTTGCTAGGGAGATGTAACATGTGTATAGAAGATGACTCAAAATGGAGGAAGATAGAGTTAAGGCACAGAATAATGAAGCACTCACTTTTCTCTCTGTGAAATTGTTAAGATTTTCCTTTACTCCCTGGCACATATCTATCTATCATATTTAAGAACTTCACATGAGAAAAGACAATTCTCATTATAAGAAAAATTCTCAAGGTCAAATAACAAGTCATACCACCTCCTGAAATTTGGGAGGTACTGGATATTTGAGCATCTTGGTAAAGGTTTTCATTTATTAGTACATAAGATAAATTCAATATTGCCTCTCTAGAGAATACTAAAATAGTTTTCAATGTTTTCCTGAATAAAATTATACATTTTCCAAATATAAACGGATTTTTACAATAAGAGAAAAATTTATCAGCATTTCTTCCTCTGCTAAGACCAAAGAGATTCAGTGCATATTCACTGAAGAGCCCCCTGTGATCTTTATTTTACTATTGTTGTTTCTTTGTGAGATTTTTGCTTTGCATGCTCTGTCGCCAGGGGATTGGTAGCAGAAGTTGAGCTCATGTTGTTTCCCTATATACTTAATTTTTAATGACAAATCTCTGAACTACCCTACAAAGAAATCTAATTTTGTTAATGAAATTACTTGCTTGGAAGAGAAACATAAGCATTAATTTCAGTTTAGCAGTTTCTCTTTGAGCCATCACAGGTGCTATTTCACTGAATTGCCAGCACTTGATAAAAGTTTATCAGGCCTCACACTCAAATCAAATCATTGCTATCCCAATAGGTCTGCCACCAACAATATGGCACATGGTGGCAGAGCTGGAAAACAAACTCTCTGAATTCCAAGTAACGCACATAGTCATTTCTCTGAAAACTAAAATAAAAATAAAAATAAGCATGCCTTTAAAAAAATTATTCCAAGACTAAAACTTGCAAACACAAAAGAAAGTGTAAGTTAAAGAAATTAGCTATTAGAATTCATTGTTCACTTCATTTTGCTAATAGAGAACTCTTGTTATAGTCCATATTTTAACTTGTTATATTTTACATTTATTCACTTATTTTTATTCCTAATAAATTTGAATATTATGTCCTGGACACAAAAATACAAGAGTTCCCAGTTCCCCTGAAATGCAATGTATTTCTTTAACACCATATGTAAGTACACAGAATTCTTAAAATAGAAAATAGCAAATCTTAAATTCAGTCAAGAGTTTCAACTATCAATCTTTTCCCAATAGCCTGCTAAAAAAGACCATCTATCGAAAAACAAGTATTTATTGAGCATTGACTATAGGCCTGGCATTGCTCTTGGTTCCAAGGAAACAGCAGTGAATAAAAACCAAGTGAAGTTGACACTGTGGTGAAAAGCTTACCAGATGTACCCTCTGCCCATGAGGAGCTCTGGCCCAGACCCTAAGAAGAGGCGGGGAAAATTCCCTGAGGAGATCTCATTTTCTGAAACAGAAGTAACAAGCACGAGGAAGGAGGGCATCACAGGAAGCAGGAAGTACAAAGGTGGTCAGGAAAATCTTTGGTAATGAGATGACACCTGGGTAGGTGGTGTTTAATCCAAAAGCGATGCACTCCAAGAAGGAGTAAGTGCTAAAGGCAGTGATCAGGTGATGTAAGTCACTATTTGATTAGTAAGAGGAGGGCTCCTAAGGGAGTGGGAGGAGCTATGGCTGAAAATACAGACAGAGCCTGAACCTTGATGGGTCTGTGGGCCATTGTCTAGGGAGTCGGGGACCCTTCTTTCCCTAGCCTCTCTACTCATAAAGGGACAAGAATTAATGGAACAACTAAAAGGGAGAAGGAAAAGAATGAAAGCATTATGCAATTGTGTGTTTGCATGATTGATTTCTGAAAAGTTCAATGTAAGATGTTCCCTTCTCCTTTCATCACATTTTAAAGGAATTTAGTAGAATTCTAATGGTTTTTAAATTATAGCTTCCAAAGTAATTATAATAACTAATATTTGTATAACATTTTACCATTTACAAAAATACATTCCCGTATATTATCTTATTTGATCATCTAAGTAATGTTGCAAGGTAAAACAAAAAGTATGATTAACTTTATTTTACACATGAGATAAGTAAGTCAAGGGGTTCTTTTTCCTGGATTAGACTTCAAAGAGTGCTCTTCTCCCTCCATATCCTGGGATCTTTCTACTATACCAGATAAATTTATATGTAAAATGTAGTTGTTTTTATTCCATAAAACATTCCCTTTTAAAGAGAAGGTTTAAAAACCGTAACTCTGGGCTCCTCTGAATTTGAACCACGGGTCTGGTGTAGTTCCTGCCAATTACATCACTTCTCCACTCTGCAGCTGGTACCTCCCAAAAGAGGTCTTCCAGTAGCTTTCCACCACTAATAGTCCCCTAAGCCTTTGCACTTACCTTCTGTACAGATTTTTGGGTCTCCAAACTTGGCTCTTCTCCTTTAAAGCAATTCATCTTTTCTTGTTGTCAATGCTGACTTGGGCAAGTTTGGTTTTTTATCTCTTTTGGTCCCCAGGATCTCCTATGAGGCTGAGCACAGGTCTCCTTTTATTTTGCTTGAACTGCTGTGTGGGATTCAAACTCTGCCGTCAAGAACTTACATTCTCTTGGAACATAAAATAATTACCTACATGAAACAAACAAAAAAAAACAATTGAAAATGGCAGGAACTAAAGGTTCCCTTAAATACATTCTCCCTTTATCTTGATTACAACTGACTTTTTTCTTTATGGAAAGCACTTTGGAGAGCTTTATAAAATTCTCATTAAAAAATGAGAAAAATTATAAAATTATAAAATTCTCATTAAAAAATGTGCTAGTCTATCACAAATCTGAGGATTTTCTGCTCCCTCTATGACTTTATATGATAAATAATAACAATATATTAGAAACATTTTTGCTACTAGGGTATTATAATATTGTTGAATTTCAAGGGAGCACTAGACATTTGCATTAAAATGTTGTATACTTATTTCTAACCCTTAGAAATTATGAATTGTAAACTCTTATCAAATCTGATTCTGATGAAAACAATGAATCTGTTGTTACTACGTGGGTATTCCATCTCAAATTCGTCTCCATTGTCACTTTCTCTTTCTCCCTTTGTTCTGGATTTGAAAAAGAAGTGCCTCTCCTCTTTGCCAAAGCCAAAGTCTCTCTCCACTGGTGCTTCTGATAACCACACCCCTCCTCTCCTCCAGGCACTTACATCACAACGTGGCAGGGAGTAACCACACATGGAGTCACAGCACCGCTCTGCTCCTTTGTACCTAGTTGCCTGATCCTGCGCAAAGTACTTAACATCCTACAACCTCAGGTTCTTCCTTCGAAAATTTAACTGTAAGAGTGCCTGCCTAACAGTAAGTTCTTGAAAAGAGAGAAATGTTCTATCACTTTTTTATAGCTTCACCCTTTTCTCATAGGGATTCTGTTTCTTCTCCAACCAATTTCCTCAGTTATTTCTAAATTTAAACAAAAATATCCTCCAAACCTGCAGCATCCTCTCTTTATCAGCCATGCTTCTCCCTTTTTCACCCAATTTTGAAAGAGTAGCTCTTCCTGTCATCTTTTCTTGGTTACTCCAAAGTTAACTTTCACTACTGATGTTATTGAATTTGCTCCCTCAAAGGTAACATTGGCCTTCTAATCACTGAGTTCTGTGTCTTCTCTGTAGTTTTAAATCCCTTGAAACATCTGTGCCTTTTAACACTGTTGAATGTCCCAAATAATTTGTCCTTCGGCATCTGTTACTGTGCTGTACTGTGTATCTTTGACTGATCATTCTTTCCCTTCCTACTTACAAATGTAACTTTCTTAATTACTTTCCTTGATCCTCTCCAATTAGATCTGCACAATCCTTCCTGAAATTTTGTCAAATCTAACACCCCTATTTGAATGACCCAAAGGGTCTGCTTTCCATAATAAATTAAGAATCTAATTAATAATCTGCTTGGGTTTTCTGCCAGACCTTTGAACTCAAAACACCTCATGAACTAAAATCATCCCACAACTGCCTTCACCAGCCCTTCATAATTCTGTGTTAAAAATATTGATATTCTTCCTGGCAACCAAATTCAAAAATTTTAAAGTTACTTCCTCTCCTACCATCCCCTATCACTAATCAGTCACCAATACTATAAATTCTAGCTTCATAATATTTTCACATTTATCACTGTCTTTCAGTTTAATTGTCACCTCCATGGTTTGGGGTTTATTACTTCTTATCTGAACTCCTATAATAACCTTCTAATTTCTTCTAACTCATCATAAGTCTCTCCCTTCAGCTTCCCTCCTCCACTTTTATTTTTTGAACTAATCCATCATCAGTGCCAGATAAAGCCTCAGTTTAATTTAATAAGTATTTATGAATAAGAAACTTGCAACAAAGAAAAAGAGGAATTAGTATTTCGGTACAGCAGATGGGTGCCATGCTTTATGTTTTCCTACATTATCATATTTAATATTTAAAACAAATTGTGATGGACATAATTGGTTGTCCATGCAATACCCATTCCTCCTTCTTACTTCCAAAAAGAACCCTGATTTTCTTTAGTTTCCATGTCCACCCCTTCCAAGTGAGGCTTCTAATTAGTCTATGTTTGTTTGCTGACTATTGTTATTGGTCTAAGAATAATTGTGTGTCCTAAAATGACTCCTAGGGGTAAAGAGAAGTTGAATCATAGTTGGCTAAGATTCTCTCTTTCTCCCTTTGGACAGGAAAAGGGAACATCTTGCCCAAGTCACCAATTGGTGGAACCGGACTGAGAACCAGACTGAGACATGAGAGGAACCAGACTGAGAACAAAATAGACAGAAAAGGGTTAAACCCAAAGAGTAGGAAAGAAAGAGTCAGAGAATGACACACTGTACCTCCTTGACCCTGAACTACTGGTTGCCCAATTTAATATGTTTCCTCATTTGTCAAGCTATTTTGACTAGGATATTCTATTCGTTGGTGCAAAAGTAATTACAGTTTAAAAGGTTAAAAACAATTGCAAATGCCACAATTACTTTTGCACCAACCTAATACTACTTGCAGCATGAATCTGCCTGACAAGCAAGCTTACGATGTGGAGACAGGCTCTGAGCAGCCTGAGCTTACATGGATATTAGCAGCAGGATCAAGGTCTTAGCAACCACGTTTGCTTGACTCCAAAGTCCTTGCTTTTGCCACTTATCCATATTATCTGATTAAGACCCTCATCAACTCAAAACCTGTACCAATATATCAGACGTTTATTGAAAATTACTATAGGTTGTACACAGTTATAAGTGCTGTACAGGTATTAACTCATGACTCCTTGAAATAACCTTATGAGTCTCATACATTATCGTCATTTTACAAAGACTGAAAGAGGTTGAATAACTTTCTCATGGTCACACAAGTAATTATCAGAACATGGGATTGAACCACTGCATTCTGACTCCAGAACGCCTGCTGTTAATTACTAGTCTTACGCATCTCTTTATATGAGTATGTACTTTGCATGTGCACAAAACTTACAAAACAGGTTGTGTTGCTTTGGTTCACAATATTTATGACAAGAGTGTGGGAGCACCTGCAAGAGAAAGTTGGCTTCTTCATATATCAGAGGGAGGCTGGCAGGAGAATGGATGGGGGACTATTTGAATGAAAACATGGAATCTGAAATGAAATAATCTTTTTGTTGAAGAGAAGGCAACCCCAATTTCACATCAGGGGGCAGTCCTGGTCATGGTGCTGGTGGTGGAAGTTCTCAAAGAAAACTTCACATATGGCTTAAGGTGAAATTTGCAGTGATATCCAGAGACCCAGGCCAACTCTGATGAGGGTTTCTCCACAGTACCAGAATTAATTCCAAACTCCTTAGCCTAGCTTTTATATTGTGCTTCCAATCTGCTTTTTCATTCCCCAGCTCCATCCAACCTCTGTCCCATCCTTATATTTTATACATGTCATTTCCTCTAATTGAACTTAGGTAAACAAAACTGTTGTTTGTTAGTACTGATAGTTACAGGGAAATTTAACTTGCCTAGAGATAATTTTAGAAATACCACCAGCATCTATTTACTAAAAACATAAATAACCTCAGCAGTTGGTTGTCTTTATAATAATGCATCAGGACATATGGTGAGGACAATGGTAGAATCCTAGAAAATGAGGTTAGCTCGGTGGGAAACTCTGTTTTATATTTCAAAAAAAACTCTTTTAAGTTCCACTCAACTAAAAAACATTGAAATAAGCTTCCTGTTCGTGCTACATCATGGAAATGTGCACTATCTGTCCTCACTCCTAAAGGGAAGCCAGAAGCACAAATTAAAAAGGCCTGGTAGAGCTTTATGCATCTGTAATTTAATAAAGTAATTAGAGAATAACAGCTGTAGGCCTTATACCTGACTCTTGTTTTTTGGGTTTTTTTTTTTGTTGTTTTTGTTTTGTCTTGTTTTTACTGTAAACATAAAACAACTTCTCCCTTCAAAGCTTCTGTAAAATGATGTCTTGAGAATAAGTGAAATGTCATTCATTATCTTCATTAAATAATGGTAGGTTATTAAGGTCCTGTTTGTCAGGAATAGCAGACCTCATCAAAAACTAACATTCCAGTTTTTTCTTAAGATTAGAAATGTTCTATCGGAACAAGATGAATATTGGGCATTCATCTTTCTTCTTCAATTGTCACTAAGATATTGGGGAACAGTAAAGAGGAACACGAACAGTTTTACACTGTCAGTAAATGAGTGAGGAGAACTGTTTCAGGTCATTGTCAATCTGATATTTTTTTTCTTTTCCCACAGAAATCCATGTGCTTTAAAATCCCTCTAAACAGCACAAGGTATACCAGGGAGAGAATTCAAAGAAAAAGAAAAACAAGATCTGGTACTGTCTGGAGGTTTTGTGTTTCATTAATTTTTCCTGACTCCAAACAGAAAGGTAATTCACATCACATACAGCATTGCAGTGCACTAAATTTTATTAATGGAAAGCTATTAACTATCCAGTTGGAGAAATGAAGAGGGCAAATAGGTTAACATTTTTCTCTTAACTATTAATGTGCCTTAGGTGGTCTCCTTTCTATTAATTTCATTGTACTACAAAAAAATATATAGTAAGAGCAGCTGTACATGTTAACCAGTGCTGCTTGCAAAATAGAGATCTGAATGTCTTCCTCTAAATCAATAACAATAACACCAGCACCATCAGAGCAGAAACTATTATACACTGTCCATGCTAGCACATACTCCATGGCTAACTCTACCAACACTGATGTTTCTATTATAACTAGATTATAACGAAATCGATAACATGCCTTACAACCCGGCCATGGCCTATATTAAATTTGTAGCAACAGAAACACAAATTAAAGTATGTAAATAAAATTTGAATTATGCTGATTTTATTTGATTTGGGAATATGTAAATATAATTGTAATTTTTAAAGAAAGAACACATATCAACTCGCTTAAACAACCCAAATATAACATGCGGGGATCAGAATCTCAAAAGTTCTTAAAAAAAATAAATAAATAAAACAAAAAATGTATTAGGACTTTTTCAGAGAAGATGATGAACACATTCTAGTCAGCTTAACAAAGGAAGGGAATTTATTGCTCAAGTAATTAGGAAGGCAAGCTTTAAAGATGAATGGGATTCAAAGATCATCTTGTCCCTCTTTTTCTTGCTTGTCCCCGTTTTTCCTTCTCTCTTCTTTTCCTTCCTTGTTCCTACCTCCTCTCGGTGTGGTGTCCTCATTCTCTCTTTTTAATTTTAATTTTCTCCAACTTTATTGAAGAATGATTGACTAATACAATAAATGTATGTATTTAAGGTGTACAATGTGATGATTTAAGATACATTGTGGAATGATTATCAAGATCCAGACAATTAACACATCCATCACCTAACATACTTAATTCCTTTTTTATACATGTGGTGAGAACACTTAAGATCTACTCTCAGCAACTTTCAACGATACAGTACTGTATTATTAGATCCTCAGAACTTATTCATCATATGACTGAAAGTTTAACCAACATCTCCTCATTTTCCCCTGACCTCAGCTCCTGGCAACCACCATTTTATTCTCTGTTTCTATGAAATCATTTATGTACATAGATGGCTCTCTCCATGTACTATCACACAGAAATGAACGCAGGCAGGAAAAAAAACAAGAATAGAATGGTTGGAGTAAGAGAAGAGCAATTTCCCAAAGAAAGTTGGCGGGGGGAGAGGAAAAAGGGAAGGGTGGTGGCACTTGTTCAAAAGGATGTTGTTACAAGAAGAGAAAAAGTTGGACAGAAACTTAAAACAACAGAAATCTTTTACATTAATACCTCCCAATGTGGTCTCCAGACCAACAGCATCTGCATTACCTGGGAAGCTATTAGAAATGCATATTCTCCAATCCCAGCCTGGATTTATGAGTTAAAAATTCAGAGTAGGGCCCAGCAATATGTATCCCCAAGCTTTCTAAGTGATTGTTGTGCCTGCTAAGGTTTGAGAGGCACTGATCCACACAAAAACTCCAGAATGTCATTAGAACATATATCCACCTATCCAACTGACCCACCTTAATTTGTGGACCTTAAATCCCTGGGGTTTATCAGAGAGCTCCTCATAATCAGTCAAAGTTGATATTTGTCCTCCTTTGATATTTCTATTCGCAATTAATGCCAGCACAATCCGCCTGGAAACTTGAGATGCACCCTGGAGTTCTCTTACCCTAGTCCCCACTTAAAATAAATTATAAATTCCTGCCTCTATGATCTCTTGTACATTTATATCACTCCCTTTACTGATCTCTCACCTGCCTTTCCAATAACCTCAACTTCACTTCTTCTGTATAGACACAGTAATATAATTAAAGTGCAAATCTGACGTCTCACCTCTGTTAAAACACTGTGAAGTTTTGCAGAATAAAGCATACAGAAGAAATTCCACACACCTTTGCTAAGGCACTATCTCGGCAGGCCTCGTCTTTGCTCTCCCCATATCCTAAGTTGCTTTCCACACCAGAGATTTGTGAACTCCTCAAGATTTATAAAAAATCCATGCTATGTTTATATTTGTATTTTTCTAGGAAGTTGGTCCTTAGCTTTCATCAGATTCTTGTTGACCCAAAAGTTAAAGAAATATTGATACAGCAGACAGAAGAAGAGAAATTTGGGTTGTCAGGTACATGTTAGTGATTGACAGTCCTCTGAAAAAAAGTGAAGTCTAATCTAGCACATCATTTTAATATGAAGCTATTCCTGTGCTTTTAAGAGAGTGACGATATGGGTAAAATACAATATAGTTTTCTTGTGCCATGTTAACCATGGTGAGAAAGGTTTTTCAAACGAGAAAATACCAGAGTTCTACTTGTAATGATGAAAAACATGCTAATTGTTTCCTGAGAAGCTTGATGGAGGAGCTGGAGTACACATAAAAAATTAAACATGCTTTGAAAGGAGAATGCATTTAATTTGAAAATAGATTTGGTAAGGAGCTTGGGTAAAGATTGTGATAGTTATTTTGGAGAACTACCCAGCACATTTTCCATTAAGTCTCATTATTTTTCTAGCCTCCTACAGTTAGTCCCTCTCCGATTTTTAGGGAGTGGTGGACGTGTCACCCAAGCATGACCAATTATTGTGAACAATTTTCCTATCACAGTAATTGACCCAAGGGTGAGCATTTGACAAATAATTGGCAAGGCCAAACAGATGCCTTCCGAAATTGACAAATGGATATTGGAAAGAAGTTCTCATTCAACTGGATGTGCTCCGACAGGACCACGTAAACGTTAAGGCTGCTAGTGGCAGGAGGGAGAAATTGTCAGAAGAAGAAAATTGAGCCAAGAGAAAAGAAAAAGCCAAAACAAGTAAAACAGAGAGAGCAGAGGAAGCCCTAAAAACATTATATGAACCATTAGATTTACTCAGTTTTATATATACTTAAATTCAGGTTCACTTTGAACTTCAAGCTATAAGGACCTCAAGCTACATTATCTATTGTTACTTGAATTACATGAAGGAATTTCTATCATTTGCAACAGAAACAGAGATATCTAATATACTACAACTCTAACTCCATGCTTTGGTGTCATTCCCTTTGTCACTAGGACAGATACCAGATATGAATGAACCCCAGCTCAACCCCCTTGTCTTAAAGAAACTCATACTTTACTGCTAATGAGGGTACTATGGTGAGGTGCTCTCTTGTTGACATTTTAATGTCATCACTTGCTACATGTTTGTTTTTCTTGTTTGAATTTCTTTTTTTTTAGCAAAGCTTATTGGGGTGACAATTGTTAGTAAAGTTACATAGATTTCAGGTGTACAATTCTGTAATACATCATCTATATCTCACATTGTGTGTTCACCACCCAGAGTCAGTTCTCCTTCCATCACCATATATTTGATCCCCTTTACCTTCATCTACAACCCCCACCCCCTTGCTTGAATTTCAACAATGTTGCAAGTTCTGTATCTGATCTGTGCACAAAGCACCATGGGAGCATGGAGTGCTGGAGGAAGTACGGACTCGGCAAAATTGCTGATGAACAGCTCTGCACATTTAGATAAGTTACTTAACCTGCTAAGCTTAGGTTAAATGGCTATACTATCTACCTTAAAAGATTATATGAATAATGAGGTAAATAATACAGGTTTTTACTGTGTCAGTTGCACCAATAAATATCCTTTGTCCCAGATACATGCATGCATATAGAAAAAAGACCAACTATCTTTGCTTGTAAAGCACTGTGAGTCCACATAGAATGTTACCCCATCATTGAGCCTTGAAGAGTAATCAGACTTTTGCCAGATAGAAAAGTAGGGAAAGACATTACATTTGAAGAATAGCATGTCTGTCCTGGTAATCTGTGTCCCAGATCTCTTTTCTGCACACCTCCTTGGGACCTGGAAGCATGACCTCTACAGACTGTATTACCCAGGCTTCCTCACTCCCTGGCTTCTGCTGGGATCAGCCCGTGGCAGGCACCTACAGGATAACAGAGAATGGGAATAAAGAGAGTTTAGGATATTAATCTGCCAGGCCAATTAATTCTCAAGACTACAACTCTCATGGTCTCTGGCAACAACTTCAGGTCTAGGGGAAGTAACAGCTTTCCTATACTACAAGTCCTAATGTACTCACCATCTTTGGTTAATCCTTCCCTGTATCTTTATAGATAATCCCCACACTTAGCTCTCCCCAGTTAAATTCTTTAAGTGTGCATCTCTTTCCTGTCAGTACCCAGAGATATGCAGTATGCAAGCATCGGAGAGTAAAACTGCTTGGTCTATTTAGGGAATGATACATAGTTCAATTTTCTCCCATTTTCAAAATAACAAAAATGTAAAAAAAAAAAAAAAAAAGAAAAAACAACAACAAAAGTCCATCTTAATATCCTCGTGGAACCATCAGCATTTTTCTCCTTTTCCTATCATAGCCAGTTCTTGTATTAAAACAGTATACATCGAGTCCCCCAACATTTGATTTTTTTTCAGACACGCTTCAGCCACTACATCATTCTGTGAAAATACTCTCCAAATGTCTGTAGCAATAGCTTCTGAACTGTATATATCCTTTGTGAGATTAGGACAGTTCCCTTCAATTTATAGTTTGCTGAAATTTTTTATCATAAATGGGTATTGAATTTTAAAATATTTGCATCTATTGAGACTATCACATGAGTTATTTCCTTTATTCTATTAATATAATGAATTACACTGATAAATTTTCAAACTTTAAATGATTCCTGCCTGGAATAAACCACAATTGGCCATTTTTCTTTCTATATATAACTGGCTTCCAGTTATATATAACTCAACTCAGAATTTTTAAATTCACATTCATAAGAAACATTGGCCTGTAATTTTCTTTTTTATTATCCTTTTCAAATTTTGGTATTGTATTATGCTAGGTTCAAAAACTGAGTTGAGAAGTATTTCTTCCATCATTCTCTCTTACTTTATTCCCTAAGTGTTTTTCTCATAGTGTTGTTTCCTCTTAGACATTTTTTCCACTTATAATTTTGTGGCCACTATTTAAATTTTAGAATTTGCCAAGTTTCTACTTTTCTTAGTGTGTAGAAAAGATGCAGAGCAAATAAGTAGCTTGTGTCCAGATTATAAAGAGATTTATATTAAGCCCTTGTTACATTTCACCAAGTAAAAAGTACCCATAAAATCCTGTGTGATCTGCTGAGGTATTTGTCTGAACTTCATTTTAAACACACCACTTACAATACTACTCTACTCTCTCTCATAGCCTTCATAAACTCACCATTTGCTGGCAAACATAAAACTGCATTTGGTTCACATTTTTTTCACCTCCTGATATGCCTTTCTTTCTTTCTCTGCTTTTAAAAACTTCATTTTTCCCAATATCCAATATTTCAAACAAAGCTCCTTCCATCAAGGCTGAATAACCCTCTTGGTTCTAAAAGTATGACATCTCCTATTTGGGCCCTTCACTTTATAACAATGTGCTGATAGCTCTTTAACAATACTTGCTTACTTTTGTCTCCTATAAAAGTCACATATGTACAAGTTTTATTGCCTTCCCCAAACCCAACCAAACTAAACTACTTAGGGATAGAAGTGTCTCCTACATGCTTATCTCCTGCCGAGTTTAGTCCAATCTCTTGTAAGTTTTAGAGCATTAAAAATCTACTTGTTCAAGTGAATTGAATTACAATTGGAATGGACAATCGATGACGTATGGCCATCTTAATCCATATGTTTTTGAACAGTAAGTGAACTGAAATCTCCTTTTAGGCAAAGTCCTTCTCAGCACTCTCTTCTTTCGTACGGCCTTTTCAGCTCTGCTGTTAAAGTACATAAGTTAGAAAAATGTGGTTTTCATAAGTGAATGGAATGTCGGTAAAATTTTTACAAAAATAAAGTACTGGAACTGAATATCCAATTAGTAATTTCTAATAAATCCACGAGCTTAAACAAAGTTACCTTAAAGTTCTACAGCAGTGCACAAGGGAAGCTTTACAAACTTTCATATACATACACACGCACACACTTCATGGCTATTTTCTTTCCCCAGTATTTATTCTTTACAAATGTTTGTTATCTATACTGGATCTTGATGAAAGGAAGAAACAAAGGAAAATAAAGAAACTATGTCTAACAAAACTATTTCCAGCCTGTAGTTGGTAACCTGCAATACAACATACATATCTATTTATATTAATTTCCTCATCAGAAAAAAATGATAAACAAACAAACAGCAACAACAGAAGATCAACAGACCTTCTACCTCCAAGAGTGGTATTAAGGCTTTGTGCTGAAATATAGGACCCAGCAGTAAAGCTGTCAAAGCATAACAAGTAAAGTCGAAGAAAGCATGGTATTTCTAAATCAATAAAATATCAAATTGGTCCTACTTTTGCTGGAAAAAAATCTAGTGGCTTAACAAAAATAGAGTTAAATACGGTAATAAAAAAGACCAAAGTTTTATTGAACATTACTTGTTCTTTTGTTTGTGTTTTTCAAATAACATTTGAATATCTAAAATAAAGTTATATCTAAAAGTGCTCATAGGAATTAGTCAGTAGCATGTCATTAATAACAGACGCATAGAATTCTCTCAGCTAAAGCTAATGTTGGCATCATAGCCATGCATGCAAACTGTTGCTATTATGAGTTCAAGTCCTCTCATGCTTCATCTTTATTCCACATAATGAAATTGTCCAGCACTTTTGTAGACACATATTCCAGATCCCGTCTCTAACTCTCTTTTTGGTCCACACTGTACCTTTTCCTAGTTTTTATCTTCCCCGCTCCCTCTCCTCACCACTTCTTCTAGAAAACTGTTCTGGAACGTATGAATCCAGGCAATGAACACAGAACATGAAGTTGAACAGGCCTTTAAAATATTCAAATTACACCTGATCATCTGCATAGTAAGAAGTATTTAAGGACAAAAAAAGAACACCTAGAGATTCCATTCTTATGTTATTTGTTTTGTATTTCTGCTTCTGCACTTTGGAGAGGAACTATCTTATAAGTGTGACTTGATCTGTAAATTGAAATTTAGGCTGAACAAGGAATCACTTTGATGACATCGTTCGTGGAGAAGTGAGAATAAAGATAAGATGATCTTTATTAAAGAGAAGGAGGGGAGGAATATAGAGCTATGCAAGGAAAATAAGTTACCAATGAAAAGGCAATGAGTAGGCCACAAGGAATTGTGAAAAACAGAAATATTGAAAAGGAAGGAATTGGAAGAAATATAAAGAGGTTCGATGCTTATCCAAAAGAAACTTAATTAGAAAATTCTAGCAAATTTGGTCATATGAGTGTAAAAGAGGGTTGCTCAGTCTTGATGAGGGGCTGTCCTGTGCATTGCATAATATTTAGCAGCATTCCTTTTAAGTGACCCAAAAATGACGACTAGATTCAAAGTTAGTCCTTCCCATTGCATTTTAAATATATACATATATACATTCAACTTTCTAAATATAAATTTATAGTATTATTACATGTCCATTTTACACACTGGTCTGTGAGTTCCTCATGAGTAGGAATCATGCATTTCTAACTCTCTCAGTACTGCAATGTATCTCCTAATTAGCATTTAGTGGAGGAAAAAAGAACTGAGCGCCGGAAGAAAGGAAGGAAAAAAGGAGGGAAGGAAGGAAGGAAGGAAGGAAGGAAGGAAGGAAGGAAGGAAGGAAGGAAGGAAGGAAGGAAGGAAAGAAGGAAGGAAGAAAGGAAAGAAAAAAGGATGGAAGGAAGGAAGGAAGGAAGGAAAGAAGGAATCAAGGTAATAATATGATACATAAGAGCTAGTAAAACTCTCAGTAAGCACCAGGTACCATATGCTCAAATCTCCTAATTTCAGTTTTACACCAAGAAAAGTATATGTGAGTGACCTTTATGTATTTCCCTATGAGAGTTCTGCTCCAATAGTGATAAAGTTAATATTATTGTTGATTCTTCCTTTTCTTCTTCCAAGTGGTATCAGAAGTATATGCACATATAATGAGAGTAGAAAATTTATCTTACATCTTGTTGGAGAAACTGTTTTTGTTTTGTTTTCCAGTTTATACACTGAAGAAGAATATCAAGATAATTATTTTAAATCCAAATCTAGCAATCTTGTAAATAGTGTGTTATTATATTCATGAGGATAATATGGAATTGTTTCTGATTTTCACACATAAAATTTCAAGAAAAACTTAGAACAGTTGACATAATCATTTTTATATATCTTTTATAATAAGAAAAATTTTACTCCCTTCCCTTTGTCTTGGTATTTATTGTCTAGTGACTCTATTTAAACAAGAAACAAGAATATGGGAGGGGGTTATCACTGTGTGAGGGATATAAATGATAAATGTCTATTATATTGTTTTGTACACCTGAAACTAATAAAAATAAATAAATAAACAAGAAACAAGAGATTTCTTGATCCTTTTGGGTTTCCTTTCTTTGAAAAACCTGACCACACTGCAGTCCTGACTCTGATGCTTTGAAAACCCCTTTTCCTATGAACTTGAGATGCAGGTGATAAAGAAATAAAGGGCAGGGAGTGACGTCATAGGAATGGCAGCAGCGGGGCGCACTTTTTGAGTTCTCCTCCGGATCTTATCACAAACGGGACATATAACCCATCAGATAACTCTTTGCTCATCATGCAGAACTGAGGCACTCGTGGAAGGATTACTTGAAGGTGCGCAGATTGGGCAAGCAGGGGAAGAGGGAAGGGAGCGGAGTGGAGACACGGCCCCATCTGCGGCCGTGGAAACGCAGGTCCGCACCGCAGCTGCAGAGATGCCCGGGACCCCAGGGCAGAACAGAGAATACAAAAGTCAGGAGGAGGAGTGTGACATGGCTGGGCTGGGAGAGAGAAGACCCCTCCACCCCAGCCCCCACCCATTTCAAGCCTGCCTAGGGCGGGGCAAGTGCAACTATGGAGGCACTCCCAGGGATCAGCAGTAAGCGTCAGACGCAGCTCTGGGCTTTCAGCAGCTCAGAAATCTCCCAACCGCCACACACATACACGCACACACACATACAGAAGAAGTGCCCCAAGACTCAGGAGAACTGGACACAGGGTTGGTGATGGTACTCTCAGTGTGCATATGTGGAGGCAGGGGCAGAAACTGCACTGACTTTGTAGAAACTACCATCCAGACCCCTCAGCCCCACGCATTTAAATCTACAGTCCCACAGTCACTCTGGGCACCAGGTGACTGGCTCTGCCTGCACAATATGCAGGGGACTCTTTGGTACAACAGAGGACAACCTGGAGACTACTTGGTGGGCTTAAGCCAAGACTGGCACTGCTTTTTGTTTTGCTTTGTTTTGTTTTGATTTGTTTTGTCTTTATATCTTTGATATCTTTGCCTGTGTTGAGTGGGGGTTATCGGTTGTTTTTACATGTGAATATATTTGATTTTTTCTTCGTTGTTGTTGTTGTTGTGCTTGGTGATTTGCTTTGTTCTGAAATTGCCCTACCAGGGCCCAGCTTAAGAGGCACAAGATTCAATATATCCAGAGGCCAACTCCAAACCAAACCAGAGTACTACCAGGTTTTACATACAAGTCACATACCCAGAGGGAATTCTCTACAGGCACAAGAGCACATAGAGGCCAAACCACATTTAAGTGGTCAACCCTCATGCAGCAGAGCACCCTGTGGTGGGCAGAGCCAAGTCTCAAAACTAGTCAGCCTAGGAGTTAACCCCACCTACTCACAAGCAAAAAGCAATTAAAGATCTTCCTTAACAGGACAATATACACAACACAAGAGTCACCTTTGGAGCACACGCAGAGGATAAGAACAAAGTAGTGCAAGTCAAATATAAAGGACACATACTACATAAGATAACCCAGCAAGAACTAAGAACTCTAGGGGATCTACCTAACATATCAAAGCAAACACAGGGAGTCAGCCAGAAAGGGGAAACAAAGAAACATGTCCCAAATAAAAGAACAGAAGAAACCTCCAGAAGTGGAAGCAAATGAAACAGAGGTAACCAACCTATCAGAGACAGAGTTCAGAACACTGGTGATAAGAATGTTTAAGGAGCTTAGAGATGACATAAAGAAGGATGTAGAAATCATAACGAACAACCAGTTAGAACTAAAGAACACAATTACCGAAATTAAGAACTCACTTGAAGGAATTACCAGCAGGTTAGATGAAGCAGAGGATCGAATCAGCGACTTAGAAGACAAGTTAGCAGAGATCACCCAAACAGAACAACAGAAAGAAAAAAAGAATAAAAAACATTGAAGATGGTTTAAGAGACCTCTGGGATAACATCAAGTGCAACAACATGCACATCATAGGAATACCAGAAGGTGAAGAGAGGAAGCAAGGGATTGAGAACATATATGAAGTAATAATGTTCGAAAACTTCCCTAACCTGATGAAGGAAACCAACATACAAGCCCAGGAAGTGCAGAGAGTTCCAAACAGGATAAACCCAAACAGGTCCACACCAAGACACATTATAGTTAAAATGGCAAAGCTTAAAGACAAAGAGAGAATCCTAAAAGAAGCAAGAGAAAGACAGAGGGTTACATACAAGGGAACCCCCACAAGACTATCAAATGACTTTCTACAGAAACATTGAAGGCCAGGAGGGAGTGGCAGGAGATATTCAAAGTGATGGAAAACAAAGGCCTACAACCTAGATTGCTTTATCCAGCAAGGCTATCATATAAAGTTGATGGAGTGATAAAGAGCTTACTGGAAAAGAATAAGCTAAAGGAATTTATTACCACCAAGCTGCATTGCAAGAAATACTAAAAGGACTTCTGTAAATGGAAGAAACATGAAAACAATCTAACTAAATTTTTTAAAATGAAAATAACTATGTACCTATCAATAATCACTTTAAATGTAAATGGATTAAATGCTCCAATCAAGAGACATAGGGTGGCTGAGTGGATAAGAAAGCAAGACCCTTGTATATGCTGTATACAAGAGACTCACCTCAGATCAAAAGACACACACAGGTTGAAAGTGAAGGGTTGGAGTAAGATATTTCATGCAAATGGAAATGAGAAAAAAGCTGCAGTTGCAATACTTATATCTGACAAAATAGACTTTAAAATGAAAAACTATTAAAAGGTAAAGATGGGCACTATATAATAATAAAGGGATCGATCCAACAAGAGGACATAACCCTAGTAAACATCTATGCACCCAACATAGGAGCACCTAAATATATAAAACAGATACTGACTGACATAAAGACAGAGATCAACAGTAACACTATCATAGTAGGGGACTTCAACAACCTCTGACAACAAGGGACAGGTCTTCCAGACAGAAAATCAATATGGAAACAACAGCCTTAAATGATACATTGGACAACTTGGATTTAATCGATATTTTCAGAGCATTTCACCCCAATGCTGCAAAACGCACGTTCTTCTCAAGCGCACATGGAACATTTTCCAAGATAGACAATATGTTAGGCCACAAAACAAGTCTTGATAAATTTAAGAAAATTAAAATCATACCAATTGTCTTCTCTGATCATAGTGCTATGAAATTAGAAATGAACTACAGGAAAAAAAACTGGAAGACACACCAATTCATGGAGGCTGAATAATTTATTACTAAATAATGAATGGATCAAGCAGGAGATCAAGGAAGAAATCAAAAGATATCTCAAGACAAACGAAAATGAAAACATGACGACCCAAAATCTATGGGATGCCGGGAAAGCAGTCCTAAGAGGGAAATTCATAGCATTGCAGGCCGACCTTAAGAAACAAGAAACATCACTAATCAACTGTTTATCTTCTTACTTAAGAGATCTGGAAAAAGAACAGCAAAATAAGCCCAAAGGGAGCACAAGGAAGGAGATAATAAAGATAAGAGCGGAAATAAATGAAATAGAAACCAGAAAAACAATACAAAAGATCAATGAATCCAAGAGTTGGTTCTTAGAGAAGATAAACAAAATTGACAAACCTTTAGTTAGACTCATTAAAAAGAGAGGATTCAAATTAATAAAGTCAGAAATGAGAGAGGAGAAGTGACAACAGATACCGCAGAAATACAAACAATTTTAAGAAATTACTATGAGCAACTATATGCCAACAAATTTGACAATCTGGAAGAAATGGACAATTATCTAGAGGCATACAACCTTCCAAGGCTAACTCAAGAAGAAACAGAAAACGTGAATAGACTGATTACCACCAGGGAAATTGAATCAGTAATCAACAATCTCCCAACAAACAAAAGCCCTGGACCAGATGGCTTTACAGGTGAATTTTACAAAACGTTCAAAAAAGAATTATCACCTATTCTCCTCAAGCTCTTCTAAAAAATTCAGAAGGAGGGAAGACTCCCAAACACTTTTCACGAAGCCACTATCACCCCGATCCAAAAATCAGACGAAGACACCACAAAAAAAGAGAACTACAGGCCGATATCACTAATGAACATAGATGCAGAACTCTTCAACCAAATATTAGTGAACAGAATTCAGCAATACATTAAAAAGATAATACACCATGATCAAGTGGGATTCATCCCTGGTATGCAAAGGTGGTTCAACATCGCCAAATCAATTAATGTGATACACCACATGAACAAAATGAAAAATAAAAATCACATTATCATATGAATAGATCCAGAAAAAGCATTTGATAAAATCCAGCAGCCATTTATGATAAAAACCCTTGAGAAAGTGGGAATAGAGGGATCATATCTCAACATAATAAAGGCCATATATGACAAACCCACAGCTAACATCATACTCATTTGGGAAAAGCTAAAACCATTCCCCCTAAGATCAGGAGCAAGGCAAGGTTGTCCACTATGTCCACTTCTATTCAACATAGTGCTGGAAGTTCTAGCCACAGCAATCAGACAAGAAAAAGAAATAAAAGGCATCCAAATCGGTAAAATTATCATTGTACACAGATGATATGATACTATATATAGAGAACCCTAAAGACTCCAACAAGAAACTATTAGAGCTGATAGATGAATTTAGTAAAGTAGCAGGATACAAAATTAATATTCAGAAATCAGTTTCATTTTTATATACTAATAATAAAACATCAGAAGGAGAAATTTAAAAAAAACAATCCCATTTACAGTTGCTCCAAAGACTATAAAATACCTGGGAATAAATTTAACCAAAGAAGTAAAAGATCTGTACTCAGAAAATTATAAGACACTGAAGAAAGAAATGAAAGAAGACATAAATAGATGGAAACACATACCATGTTCATGGATAGGAAGAATTAATATAGTTAAAATGTCCATACTGCCTACGGCAATATACAGATTCAATGTAATTCCTCTCAAACTACCAAGGACATTTTTCACAGAAATAGAACATATAATCCTAAATTTTAAAAACCCCGGATAGCCTCAGCAATCTTGAGAAATAAGAACAAAGCGGGAGGCATAACAATACCTGACATCAAATTATACTACAAGGCTACAGTAATCAAAACAAGAAACAAGAATAAAACCTGTTAAGGTTAAAATGTATTTAGAAAAAAAAAATAGCCCAGAAGCTTTACTTGTATCTTACTGTATTAAATATTGGTGTTTTGACAAAAGGTAATAAAATCATCAAAGGTGATTTGATTAATTTAATCAGAGATTTTTGTGTAGAATGCTATAATGAATAAAACAAATACATGAAGATTTAGTAAGTATGTAAAAAAGGAAACCCATAGCCTCCAAGCTCCCAGAATGCCTATAAAGTAATCCAAAGTCCTGAAAACAGAAAGTTTTTCTTCTGCTCTCAATAATATGCATATAGTAGGAGTTAAAAAAAAAATTAAAAAATTATTGAGTAAATGGTGGTGAATACTGTTATTGTTCCTACTATTCATACATTCACTCAATACAAAAATGTTCACTGAGCACCTATTGTGTCAAATATTTTTTAGGAAGCTAGAGTATATTATTATAATAAATAAAAAAACAAAGATTTGAGCCCTTGTGGAGCTTACATTATAGCCAGGCAAATAGATAATCATAATAATTTTTGTTAAAATTAATAAGTGTATCACATATTATATCAGAAGGTGATAAGTGCTATGAATTAAAGGAAAAGTAGAGAATAATAAGAGGATCAAGGGTGAAGAGGAACAACTTGAAACATTAAATTGTATGGTCAGGATACTTTTTGTAGAAAAGATAAGAATTGAACAAATATTTACAATACTTAAAAGATATGTGAATTAGTGAAGCAGATATTAATAGTAGGAGCATTCTAGGCAGAGAAAACTGCTAAAGCAAAGTCCTTAGGGCATCATATTCTGGAAACACCAGGGAGGGAAGTATGGCTGGAAAAAAATGAATGAAGACAAGAATTACAAAAGATCAGAGAGGTAATAAGGAATGTCTTTATAAGACTTTGTATTTTGTATGACTTTTGGCTGATTGCAATGGGGAGCCATCATACAATTTTGAACAGAGAATTTATGTTAGTTTTTCATTTGTTTTATTATATTGTTATAGTTGATTTAAAGTAAAAATCTACAGTTAAAGTAAAATCTACACAGTTAAATGAAAATTGAAATGTACAATTCAATAAATTTTCATATATATAAACACTCATATACTTTCCCAAATATGAAAGAGAACATTCCATCACCTCCAGAAAGTTCCTTTATGACTCTTTCAGTCAATTTCCTCCTCTATAAGCAATGTTTTCTGATTTCTTTTAACACAGATTAATTTACCTATTCTTGAATTTCACATAAATAGAATCAAACAGTATTGCATTTTTTTTGTCTAGCTTCATTCATTTAACATAATGTTTTTGAGATTCATCTATGTTGTTGTTTGTATCAGTAGTTGATTCTTTTTTACTTCACAGTGGTGTCTCTGTATAAATAACTGCAAGTTGCTATTTGTAATCCTGTTGATGGACATTTGAGTTATTTCCAATTTTTTGGCAATTAGGAATAAAGCTGCCATGAACATTCTTCTACAAGTCATTTTAAAGACACACGTTTTCATGTTTTTCAGTAGAAATGCTGAGGGATTGTTGTATGTTTATAAGAAACTACCAATAAGTTTTCCAAAGTAGCTACATCACATTACCCTCCCTCCAGCAAGTTTCTCCACATCTGGACACTGAAAATAATTTTTCTGATTGATGTATAATGGTGTATCCTGTGGTTTTAATTTGCATTTATCTGATGATTTGTGATGTTTAGCACCTTCCCATATGTTTTTTGACTTTTGGTATCGTCTTTGTGGGATGTCTATTCAACTCCTTTACTCACCTTACTGGATTTTTTGCCTTCTTGTAACAGATCTGAAGGAGCCCTTTAAATATCCAGGGCATAATTCCTTTACTGGACATTTGTTCTGTGAATATATTCTCCCAGTTCGTGGTTTGGCTTTTCCTTTCCTTATTGTTGTATTTTAATGGACTTTTTTTTTTAATTTTGATAAAATCCTATTTATGATTATTTTCTTTTATGTGCAGTGTATTTTTGTCCTCTCTAAGAAATCTTTGTCTATGCTCAGGTTACAAAAGTAGTCTCCTGTTTTCTTTTAAGAGATTGATAGTTTTAGCTTATACATTTAAGGCTCTAAACCATCTTGATTCTATTGTTGTATGGGGTGTGAGGTGGATCAAGATTTCTTTTCTCCATATATTTATCCAGTTTCTCCAGCACCATTTATTAAAAATGTAAAGTGCCTCTTGTTTCCTGGCTTTCACTGTTTCTGTTGATAATTCAGCCATCATTTGCATAATTCTTCCTCTATATAATTTCTTTTTTCTTCTGCCTGCTTTCAATATTTTGTCTTTATCTTTGGTTTTCAGAAGTTTTAAAATGATAAGTTTAGGTGTGGTTTAGTTTGTGTTTATCTAGCTGGGCGTTATCTATGTAAGCTTTGTGGAACTATATGCTTTTGTTGTTCACCAAATTTGGGAAATTTTTGTCCAATATTTTAAAAAATTATTTTGTATCCCTTCTTTTTCTTTATATTTATCTATTTTAAGTTTATTGACCCTTTTGTATCAGTTTTCAACTGGTGCTATAACAAATTACCACACTGTTAGAGACTTCAATCCACATACATGCATTATCTTACAATTTTGTAGGTCAGAAATCTGACGTTTTTCACCAGGCTAAAAGCAAGGGGTCAGAAAGGCTGTTCCTTTATGGAAGTTCTAGGAAAATCCATGCTGGTTGTTGACAAGAGTTGAATTCCTTGTGGTTGTATGACAAATGTCCCTGTTTCCTTGCTGATAGTCAACTGAGGGTCATTCGCAGCTTGTAGAGGCTACCTGCTTGCCTTAGCATGGGATGCCCTTCCTCTAGTTTCAAAGCCGGGTTATGTGTATCTCACACTTCAAATCTCTCCTGTCTTCTTCCATTGCCTCAAATCTCTGACCCTCTTCCACCTTTACAGGCCCACGTGATTACATTAGGACAACCTGGATAATCCAGGATAATTTTCTTATTTTGAAGTTTATAGCCTTCATTCAATGTGCAAAATTTATTTTGCCCTGTAAAGTTACTGGAAAGGAAAAGTTCACTTTCTCCTGGATGCCATCACTAAAGGAAAAGACTGGCTGAGATCACCAAAGGAAAATATGAGAGAGAAATCCAAGATCTGCTCTCTGGATCATACCAACAGGAAGTGGTCAACGAAAAGAGAAGAAACAAAAAAATTAAGTTTTAAGGGAGAGGTCAGTGAGATAATAGGAATACAAGAAAATTGTAAGATCCTTGAAACTAGAAAGATAAAGTGTATTGTATCCCAGGCCCTGTGATAGTCTTTGCAATAGGGCCAGATTTCTAGTCTTTTACACAGTTTCCTGATATTAACTGTACTTAACATGTACTGCATAATTATTATGTGCTGCAACTATGACTGGGCATTTTAAATATCTTATCCTTGTAATAGATCAATAAGGAAAATTTTATTATTCAGCATTTTAGAGATGAGAAACACACAGTTCAGAGAGTGAAACAACTTGCCCACATTTACATAAGTAAAACCCATAACTGAATTATGGGCAGCCTAATCCAAAACCCAAGTTTTAGAACCAGGTTTCAAGACATTCAGTAAATTATAAACACTTTAAAATGGCTATCTCTTTTATGTACCTTATTTAGTTCATTATTTTAGCCATAGAAACAAAGTTAGTGTTATGAAAAATTGACCCTAATCCTTAAGAACCCTGAAATAATTTACTTATAAGTGAAGGAATTTACTCCCACATGCAGAGTATACAAAAAATAATGTCTTATAAACAAAATAAAACATGATATTTATAATATTAAATACTGTCAATATTTAATGTTGACAGTAAATATTCTATACACAATAATAGAAAATGAAGGGAATTTATCTTGCGCTTTTCTAAGAGTTTTTATGTATATTAACTCATAAACTTTCTCTTTTAATTTCCTAAAACTTTGCCAAATGCCTAAAATTCACTTTGGGAAATAAAGCACTACTGATTCTGCTTACTTGTGTATTTTAAATAACATGTGTGATACAGGCTGTACATATCATGTTTATAGTTTAAGCAAAGGACTGTCCTGAGCATTTGGCTTCCCCATCCAAGTACAGATGGCGAATGTGAAGTGAATGTGTCAGGTTGTCACTCCTTTCCTAGCAACACTCTGTTTGTCTCCATAAATCATCACCCTTTACCCATTCACTTGAAATAAACATAACCACTGACTTATGTTTCAATGTGCATTTAACATTGTTAAATAACTCCATTTTAAAGCACTTCATTACATTATGTATCTAGGCCTAATTTGTCAAATTATGTCTCTTATCCTGCAAAGAAACCTAGGGTATGCAAATCAATAAAAAGGGGTTACCCTATTTTTTTTATTGTAGTATCTGAACTTGGAATGACACTAATTGTCGACATGAAAGGATCAAATAATATAATGTAACTATATCAACACTATGAGGTTTGATCCTGTGAGGCATCTTATTTTTCACACACACTTAAGAGAACGGAAAGCTAACATTCACTTTTTCTTGACAAAGCACAAGTCTGTATTGATAGCTGAGAAGGGAAAAATCAACATATTTATTTTTACAATCAACACATTGTAATCTATGGTCTTCTTTTTATACATGGTGCAAAAGAGAGGACTGATTTCAGTGCATCTAGCAGTTTCAGAAATGGAGCATTTTATGAACGATACAAAAGTAATACAAAAAAATAAATAAATAAAAAATAAAAAAAAATAATAAAAAAAAACAAAAAACAAAAGTAATACAAAAGTTCCAAAGTAAGATACCTGGAACTGGAAATTCTGATGAAGTAGAAACTACTTTTCAATTTCGTCAAGGTGCTCATTTAATATTGTTTCCTAGTGCTTGGGAGATTCTCTTCCTCAACTCTGTCTTACTGCACCTGAAAACAAAGATAAATGGACCCATAACATATCCATCTCAAAGGCAAGACAGAGAAATGGTATTTCTGCACCCAGCAAAGAATTGTGCCAGGACGATGTGATAGGCTCTCCGAAATGCGGTCATGATGTTTATTCCGGTTTGGATTTAATCAAAAGTGCTGTATGGAGTTTTAATTAAAAAAAAAAAAAAGAAAGAAAGAAAGAACTATTACTTTCTTGAGCTATTACAAAAGAATGATTATCTAGTAACATATTGTTCTCACCAAAACAGATGAAACTTCAGTACATCCTTCCAAATCCCCTCATGATTTAATCTTGAATTGAGCAACCTGGAACAAAAGAATCAATTTCCTTTTTAAGAAACAAATGTTTAATCACCACACTAAACCCAAGCCAACCTGCAAAATCCTCAGGACTGGCAAAAAAGCAAGAATAAAAACAAACGACAGTTGAAAATTTTTTCAAAGACACAGCTAGCACTCTCCAGTATTATTAAATCATTCAAGTTTGTCTTTGGCAAATCCGAGTACCCTACTTTTTTGTCCTGTTTTTCAGTTGCTACTACTCCTCCCCATCATCCCATCTGAGGTTCATAGAGCTATCAAATCCATCCCTAAACTTTAATTTAAATATGAAGGGAAATATGCAGAAATCATTTTCTAAGAAATTTCAATCATATTACTTTTTTCTAAAGTTTTCATATTTTAAATTAAATTCTAAAAAAAATTCTGGAAAAAGAGTGAAGAAGAGGCCTAGACCCTGTTTCTGGCTTCTCACAGTGTAGCAGGGGAAACAGAATTATAACAAACGACTAACCTACACTGAACTAAGATTATGAAAGAACAGTGCTAAAGGCACAGAGGAAAAAAGACATTTTACTTTTTATTTTGGGAGTCATGGATAGCTTGGAAGAAGTACTAAGTCTGAGGTATTTCAAGGACTTTAATCTGGAAATATCCAGGAAGAATTGAATATTTGGGTCTGAGGCTCTGCCGGACATCACAACTGAAGATATTAATTTGAAAATCACCAGTGTCATCCATCTTTAGATCATAGAGAAATGTGTAGATGAGTATTTTGCAAAGCCTGGACTAACAATTTCATGACAAGCTTTGGAGAAAATAGAGCTCTAGAATAAAATAAGATTAAGGAATACCACATGCTTTACTCTTGACTTTGAAAATCTGTAAATGACATTAACATTTTAAAGGTACAGACAAGTCCTACATTTAGTCAACATGTAGGAAGGGAACTTTTATTAAGGAAGCCAAAAGAACAAGAAATGTTAAGAAGATAAATGTGATTATTTGTGTATATAATAGAAGAAGTCCCAACAGTTAAGAGCTGGCAGGGAGAGTGTCTTACTCAGTTTGTTGTTCCAGAACCCAGCATAGATCATGCCATATATTGTGTGGCCAATGAATATTTGGCAGATTAATCAGTTAATAAAGGCATGCATCAGTAAAAAAGGACTTCTTCATACAATTCCATTCAACATCCTACTAAATGACTATGAAGCTAGAGAAAAAGATTGGCAAAAGCACAAAAGAAAATCAGATAAAAGAACATCATTCCATTTTGGAGAAAGCTTCATAAAATGCATAGCATTTAGCACAAATTTACAAGTATATTCTTAGACTATATAGCAGTGGTACTCAATGGGAAGAAGCGGGGGGGGGGGGGTGACAATTTTGCTACCCAAATAACATTTAGCAACATCTGAAGACATTTTTGGTTGTCACAACTGGGGGCCGGGTGTGGCTACTTGTATCTATTGGATAGAGATTAGGGAGACAATCAAGTGTCTTACAACACACAGGACAGCCCTCCACAGCAATGCATTATCTGGATCAAAGTCTCTATGGCACTGCCACAAAGAATTACACAGACCAGAAAAACATGTGACCTTTTTATTTTCTAGATGTCAAAGGATCACTTTTTTAAGCCAGCCAGAGCTTGGCCAAAGCTATCAGAGGTATATGTTGGCAAGCATTTGGCTGAGATGACTTTTCTCTAAAGAAAATTATTAACAAATCCACCCTTTCTGGACTATTTACTATTAAAATAAGCATCCAAAGAGCTGTGCAAATCAGTTTGCCTTAGGTTCTAGAGCCTAAGAATGGCAGTGTTTTCACCTAGAAGAGCAGCCCAGGCTAATGAAAGCAAAAAGTCATCTTTTGGAAAATGCCACGTTTGGATGAAATCTTCATCTGTCTAAGAATGAGAAAAGAGAGGAGATCAGAAAGAAAAAGGAAAATGCAAAATTTAGCAGACTGTGCTTAAAGTCCTCCAAAACATAAAAGAAGGAAGTAGACTCTGGAGTAAAAGTGTGAAAACTAAAGACTTTTTTAGGTAAAGACAGAGATGCAAAGAAATTTTGACTAAAACAATGAAAGAATGTGAGGAAACTCCAGAGCTACAGCAGAACTAAAATTCCCATTAGAGGCGATTAAAATGGATGTGACCAAATCAAATTGGTAATAAGGAGAGAACATTTGACAAATCTAAATCCAAAGGTAACGGACAGAAGTGAAAGTGACAGGAAAATTTAGTTATGGAAGAAAGGAAATAAAGATCCAACACAAGAAAGTCTTTCTGACAAAACTGAAAGAAACTAATCTAACACACACAAAACGATCTGCTTAAAGTTAGAAAGTAAAACAAATTTAGATTGTAAAGCTTCAATAAATATCAGGCTAAAATAATAAAGTGAGATTTATTTTGGAAATAGTGGAAATCTGGGATTATAGAACAATATACGAATACTAAGGCATCGAAGAAGAGAATAATTTGCCTACAAATGGATAAAAATTAGGTTAATATAGACTTCCTGAATAATACTAAGCACCAAAGGAAAACAGGGCAGAATATATGTGTATATACACATGCAAATCTGTGAAAACTAATAAGAGAAAAACTACCTACACATAACTGTGATGAGCAAATTGTATTTACACTGTCAGTCTGTGGCAAATTTATTAGGTTGGTGCAAAAGTAATTGCAGTTTCTGAGGTTAAAAACAATTGCAAAAAATGCAATTACTTTTGCACCAACCTAATAGTATGTAAAAGAATGTTAAAAATGTGATTTTTGTATTTTAATAAGATTGACTAAATAGTCATTCATTAAAAAGAATACATATTTCCAACATCAAATATTACTGATAGTTTTATAAATTATATTTTAATCATAATGTCTATCCCCTCTATTTGCAATTACTTCATCACCTCCCTCCTTTTCCAGCTCAAATGCAGTGTTGTTTTGGTAAATTGGCCCTCTGAACAAAATTTAAAAATTCTTATTTGTAGCACTTGTCAATTTCTGTGGTGTTGATGTTCCCATCATGGCCAGTTTCAAGGTACCAATGGTTTAACAGCCAGCTGTCATATTTAATGAATATCTAATGATAGATCTGGTAAGATCTACCACCCCTGAGGAATGTAACCTTCTCTGGTGAAGCAGTTCTGTACTTACCAGATTTCATTATGGCTAGCTGTTTGCATTTATGTTTTTATCACCAGATTAAGAATCACTTGCAGGTAAGGACTGTAACAACAACAACAATAATAATAATGCCATCACTAGTTTGGTAAAGAAGGGGAAAGTTGGCTGAGACTCTTGAATCCTTGACAAAAAAGGCTACTGGTGTTATAAATGGAAAAGGGCATTAGAAAAGACCATCAGCAAATACCCATACTTTATCAGTGGAGTTTGGCCTCCAAACTTGGAACAGAATCCTAAACTGCAGTCCACCCCAGATGGTCACAAAGACTCTTCGTGAATTTCTGGCCTACATAAAACTGTGTCAGGTATTTACCTTTGTTCCTTTTTCCTAAACATGCAACCTAATTAAATTTATTATCTTTCCACATAAACAATGACAAAGCCATGAAAGGTAATTTTAAGACCTAACAGTCTGCTCCAGGTCTCCTGGATTGGCTCCATCCTGATTACCAATAGGCTTTCTGAGGAGGTGTATCGATAAGTAGTATCGATTGCTGTGCACAGACTTATTTTCAAGGCCCCATACGTAAGACACACCACCAAAAGCCGGGATGAAGGGGTTAAAGAGTTTTATTACAAAGTGAAAGTAAGCAAGACAAGACAGAGATTAGGGGAATATATTATCATACCACTAACAAGTAAGGAGGTAATTCATCATACCACCAGGGCCCAGTCAATTAGAGTCGTCGTAGAAACAGCAACGGCCTTTCATCAGCATGACAAAATCCCAATCGAGTAAAGTTATCAGTATGGGCGAAACATCATGCGCAGAAACAGTACCGGTAAAAAATCAACACGGGCAAAATGTCATGCGCAGAAACAGCACCGGCCCTTCATCAGCAGGAGCGAAACACCTTACAGCAGCCCAGGCGGCCGGGGAACAACTGTTGCTGTTGCTCCTCCGCTTTCTGGGGTTTTGAGGACTTCACTAACAACAGCAGCAAGGAGCCAATAAGCATACGTATTAACGACACAAGGAACTGGTCTCGGATCTGGCTAGGAGCCGGGGCCAGTCCTTGGTATGAGATTAGATGTATCGGAGCTCGGCCCACCTGTACCAGGGCGAAGGCCAGGCTCCACATCCTGTAAATATTTTCTTGGTCCTTGGGAGGGTAGCCAGTCCTTCCAAGGCCAAGCACGTATCCCAGCCACTGTGAGAGTTTACATCCCCAAATGTTCTCAGGCAGACCTTCATATATTCTATTCCTTACAGGAGGTTACAAAAGGGAACATTTTCTCAAAAGAGGAAAGACTCTGGATTCCTGTAAGACATCAACGTAAGAGGAGAGAAGCCAAAATCCCAACAAAGTCAAAAGTCTATTCGGCGAATACCTGAGATTTTAACGCCTCTGCTTACCCCTCCCAAAGCTTTGCCCTCTGAAGTCCTGGTACTGTGGTGTCTCTCAGGAATTTCTATTGTTCCTGATCTGAGGCAGAGTCACTCCTCTAAGTGAAATGGAGGGCTGACAGGTGTTGCGAGTGGAAAAGAATCTTGAACTCTCACTAGAGGGCGGTAGCAACTCTAGCAGGAGTCAGCAAACTTTTCCTTAAAGGGCCAGACAAGAAATATTTTAGACCTACAGACCATAGAAATACAATCTTTGTTGCTGTAGATCAAGGCTACGTAGTTTCCGTTTCATAACAATTAAATTTTCTTTAATTTTTAATAGCACTAAGTCAGAAAAGAGAAAATATTAATAATTATATAAAATAAAGAATAGAACCTAAGTATTTTGATCATTCCAACAAAATCAACGAAGAGAATAAAAACAACATAATTGCAAGAGTCACCATCCTCTTCAGCATTGAGCAGCAACAATATTTCCGAATATGCCTCATCTAGCAGTCATGATCATCTCTTTTAGACAGAGGAAAGCCAAGCAAACATTTTCTTGTTATGTCAGAACCTTAAATTATGCTTCACATAGAATTCTATTTTAATGTGCAATCTGTGAAAACAAGAATTATTCAAATTAAACTTTATTTTGAACGTGGGTTTAACATTTAGATGACCATTTGAGAATGTGAGGCGTTTTATACATTTTGCAAAAGTTCTTCTCCGACACTATGTCTGTACATCCAAAATGACAACCACAATAGAGTCAATCCAGCATTTGCAGCTCTCTTAACAAGCAAATCAGATTGCTACATGGTCACTCAGTTGATCAATGCATAATTGATTGTGAAGATGGCCAGAAATACCAGCCAGTTTGTTAACTATCTGGTGATATAGACAAAGTCAATGAAATTGCAGCAAGGAAACTAAAATAATGCAATCAAAATTGCTCAGATCAAAGGGAATATTTGGATGAATAAGACCTAAACTATATTCAATTTTTTTCTTTTAAAAAGTTCTGAATATTTCATGATTAAAATTCTTGACACTTATTAACTACCTCTAGCAATCTCTTATATATAACATGCTTGAAATACACTCTCCAACCCTCCATCACCACTTTGCATTTATTAAAATGAAAACAAAAGCATGAAATAGTATGTTTTTCGAAGCAGGCACAGACAGCAAGGTTATTTAACCAATTATTTTACATAAATAACATTGAACATATCAGCAAACTACCTAGAAGTAATGGTCAATAAAGCAAAGGTGAGAGAAAACTACAGAAGATAGTAAATATTAAAACCAGTTTTTAAGAAAGAACATGGATAAAGTAGATAAGAACTTGAGAACATAATTTAAAAGTTAAAATTTAATAAATCATTCAATGTCATATATAATGTATATTATATGTATATCTAACACATATACAAAATTAAGTGATATTGGAATTACATGTGTTTTATTTTATAAATGCTATGTAATTTCAAATGGATTATTACCTCTTACATATAAAGGATACTCTGTCTGATTTTTTTAAAAAAAACTTTACAGCCACAATATTTGTATAGTACAGCATACTATACCAGGTATAGTATACTATAATACCATAAAATTCTATGCTTTTTATATTAAAATACTCATTGCAAACGAGCTTTATGTGGTACTTTTACACCTTTTTCCATTTATAGTTTCATTTGAGCCTCACAGCCATATCCAGTAGGTCAATCAAGAATTAACGTCAGTCATATTTTAGAGATGAGGTACCAGCAGGTCAAATGAATGAGGTGACTTTCCTGAGGTCACATTAATAGCTTACGGGTGAAACTGACATATGATCACAGTGTTGTGACCTTTTCCACTAAACAATTCTGCTTTCTATCATATCAATACTGAGATGTGGAAAATTAGTTATTTTACACACAATCAATCTTTCTCTAGAAACTTGCTAAAAAGTTATGTAAACATTATGTGTAATGTACATGTTTATCAGGAAGAGTCAGAATAAGTTACATCACCCCAGTGAGTTATTATAATTGTCTTTGATTGTAGAACCAAATGAAAACACACCCAATCTCAGCCTCATTTGGGTTCATATTTTAAGAACCTAATTACCTATTTGTCCAGACACACTGTGCTAATCACAGGGGAAGGAAAACAGACTTGTTTCTGTTTCAGACAGGTTGATATGGGAGCAATAATTCCTTGTTGTTTTAGAACTGTAATGTTAAATTATCAATATTTAATGAGTGAGATAGATTGGTGCACATACTTTCTTTAAACTAAGTTTCTCTTTTCTCTTCTTCTTTAGTTGTGCCCTGTCAAAAACACAGTAAAATAAATAAAACATTGAAACAGAGGCCTAGGAACATGTCTACATTTTTACTATCAGTAGAGTCTGTACTTAATCAACACTAAGAATGAGAAATAACTAAAGGAGGCTTTCCAGCGACTTTACAACATGTGGAAAGTTAAGTTTCCCCCTTTATAGCAGTATAGCAGTTTTGCTTCTGCATCTGAATAGTGTTGAAAACATGATTACTAGAAAACAAGCCAGTTGGTTTTGGCTATGGTGAGAAAAAATAGATGCTCTCTAATCCTCCACCCTCTACTGTATCCTTTATGAGTCCCCTTCAAAGGCATTCATTTCCCACTTAATATCTTCATGGTAATTCATATTCTGCAGCATTTGTTGAGTGTCTGTTATCTGCCAAGGATTCTGAAAGGCACTCCACATAGTTCATTATTATTTAACTATTCAAGTCTACCTTTCTTCATGTTTACAAATGAATGAGAACATTCAGAGTTCTTCATGGCTCATGGCTTTTATCATTAATGCCTCTCCCCTAATTTTGTTTTGCTTTGTTTCGTTTGGCTTCATATCAATGTCTTGACTGCTATTATTTTCTTTTTGCAAATTTTAGTCACTTTTTCTTCAGTTTGTATGATATACCGGATCCAATACAAATACTTTATAGACACTATCTTATTTCATCATACTTGAATTCAAAATCATAAAGTAGGCATCATTATCCCCCTTTGCAGGTGGGAGATATAAAACTGAAAGTTTCATTCATGCATCAAAGGTCACACATTCATTCAGTTTGAACTCAAACTCAAAGCTTGAACTCAAATCTAAAACTATCTGATTTCAGACCTCAGGTTTTTAATTCTAACCAAACCAGTATCTGCTTTGTTATGTTATTGTATACACTGAGACAACCTACATAAATATAGATTAAAATTATATATTTATGGTGGATATTCCTGCAATAGTTTATACAGAAGAGGAATAATTCATCCCCCTTCCTTCCACACATTACCCTCCCCATTACACCCTCTGCCTCCGCCATGGCCCATGAGAATGTCTTAATATCTTTCTATTGACGATAGAAAATGGACCAGGCCAACTAATGTATTCATAGGTGGTATCTCTGCACTCCCCTGAAAAGGGCTGGGGAAAAAAATATTTTCTCCCTGTCAAGCTAAAGCATATTTCAATTAGTACATGTAGCAGATAAAGAGAAACTCAATTCCTCCGTACTTCTCCCATTTTTTTCCTTCTCTTGAATCTGGGATGTCCTTATTGTTTTGACCAATATAGTACAAAGAAAGTGATGCTATGCTATTTGTAAGCCCAACCTTTACGAGGACTGGATGCTTCTACCTTGGTCTCTCAAAGCTCTGAATCACCATGTATGAAGTCTAATTACCCTGGCAGAGAAAATTCATGGAAAATCTTGGAGATTATATGAAAACAGAAACAAGCTCAGTTGAACCCAGTCTTCCACCCACCCCTGCCAAGGTTCTAGGCAAGGTTCCAGGCATAAATTCCATTCCCAGGAAACAGACTCTGAGACCAGATTTGTGTGCATGAGATTATTGGGAAGTTCTCCTAAGAATGACACTTATGAGAGATGAGCAAACCAGACTAAGCAGAGAGAGATGTTCAACTGTGACATAGTTACAACAGTTGAGTCTGGAGCTTGAATCACCCTTGAGAGTGGTCCTGTCTTTAGGCAAAGAGGCAGAGCCTTTATGCTTCAGCATGAGGAGTCATTGGATGCAGGCTACGCCCACCCAAGCAGTAGGCAGTGTCCCCTTGTACAGGAAGGCTCAGCCCTAAGGGGCTCTGAGCAGGGTACCATAGCATCCACTAAGTGAAGTTTCAGTGAAAAATATTAGTCAATTGATTGGCTTTAATTCATGGGATTTCAAGAGAGAAACCATTCTGGCATAAAAGCTTTACTCCCCTGTATTCAGCTAGACCATCAAATCAAAAAGAGCTTAATCTTGCATTATACCGTGTTTCCCCAAAATAAGACCAGGTCTTACATTAATTTTTGCTCCAAAAGATGCATTAAGGCTTACGTTCAGGGAATGTCATCCTGAAACATCATGCTAGGGCTTATTTTCCAATTAAGTCTTATTTTCGGGGAAACACTGTATGGTAAAATAAATACTGTCTTATTTCTTCCAGCTTTTTTAAGTATAAAGAATACTAAGTGTGAGCCCAAAGAAACTGTTTGTTAGCCATGTGATCTCAGGCAAGTCTCTTACACAACAATGGATTGAGTCTCTATTGTCCGTAGAACAGTGCACTGGGATACACTGAGGAAAAAGGCTGCCCCACCTTAAGAAAATCAGGAGGTGAAGTCCTTGACCTTCTCAGAGCTTCAGAGGCCTTACTGTAAAATGGAAACAATTCTACCTGCCTAAATTGTATAGTAGATCTTTGTCAGCAGTTAATAATAGATACATGTAAAATTGTACAAAAATGATAAAGGACTGTAGAAAGTTATTGTTAGCTTAATAATAATGGCTTTTTCCTTACTGTAAAATAGCTCATACCAAAAAAATCAATGAAAATGTATGTGTATTTGTATTTATTATCTTAAGAATGTACTTGAAAATAAATGCTAATGTTCAGTTTATAAAAAATGAAAAATAACTTTTCCTTAAATAGCTTTTATTTAGGAGTCTATGCAAATCAGTTTTCATTGTTCTTCCTTTTCTACAAAGATATGGATAGTCTGTTTAACTATGTATTGCTAGCATGTAAGTTATATTACATTTTTACAAAATGTCCTAAATTAAAATTGACAAGATTCTTCTTCCAATCCTATCCCAATAGTTCTTTTCTGACAACCACAGTCTTCAAAGTAATTTTAGTGTAAAGGTAGAAAAATCAAATTAATATTAGTCTACTAAGAATATCTTGTCCAAAATTCTTCCCATTCCAGAGCTCTTTCATTAGATTTTGGCTCCATTTCTGTCCTAATTGGATGTATACAGAATCAGTTACAGAAGTATATATACAAAAAAAAAAAAAAAAAAAAGTCTGACTGTGTTACACTAATAAGAAAACCTTCATTTCACCTTCCTCTGATTCCCTAGACAGACAACTTGTGAAGCAGGTTATCTCACACTATGCTGTAAATAATATCACTGTCAAAATTAGAGGAGAAGGAATTGTTTTTTGGTTTTTGTGGGGTTTTTTGACAAATTAATTTTCAGTTTCAAATGGCCCAAAGCAGCTCTGAACCTTTGCTATCCTTTTAAGTTTTATTAAATTATTAGATGCAGGTCTTGATGAAGTGGCACCTTCTCTTAGTCACAGCAAGAAGGAAGCTATCACCTTTCGCTGGGCCAGTGTTCTCATTTTGCTTTCATGTAATAGTCTTAAGAAGCTACTGAGCCTGTTTTCTCTTGTTGCCCCAATCAATAAAAACACGGTTTTGCCACAACTTAAACTAAATGAAATGACTCCACCCAAGAGCTCTACTCATTCAACTGTTTAGAACCGCTTTTTAACCTATTTAGGTAAACAATGAGGTTTTACTCATTCAAAAATCTCACCTTTTTATTGAGGTGTTTGAATGGTTTCTTTTTCTTTCCATAACAGAGGTAGATTATCAGGCCCAGGTTACCTCTTCATTAGTATCTGGAACAGAACCTAAACATCTCAACTAAATATGTGCTCAAGTTCTTATAAAACAACATATGTATTTTTTTTTTTTTTAACGACCGATATTCTGCACATCCCTACATCCCACCTCTATTTGGTTGTGATAATTCTGCAGCTGAGCAGCAACTCAAATCAGGCTCCCACATGTTCACTGTGGCATGTCAGATCTGTGGTCCATGCAGCTGGTATCTAATGCATGATGTTTTCCTGAATTCAACAACACAAAATTCTGGCCTTTAGGGCATTCATCAGAGAATTTTCCTGAGAACTGACTTCCTTCTAGCATCTGCCAAAGACGCACTTAAGACAATGACGATTTGATACAAATGGGATAAGGAACACTTTAATTATCCATGATTCCTGGATACTGTAAACATGATACCTTTATCATCAGCCACCCAGAAGCTTATCAAGAGTTTACAGAAACAAGCACTTTCATGTTCTCTTGCTGGAAGTAAAAACTTATTCAAACTACCTCTTGAGCACTTAACAATGTGAACTAAAATGGAAAATGCACATTTGATTTAACCTAAAAACTGCATGTTCAAGAATTTATTCTAAGAAAATTATTAGAATTTGCACAAAATTGCATGGGTGCTGACTGAAACATTTTTATAATACAGATAAGTTGGAAATAACCTTAAAACTCATAGATACAAGATAAATTAAGTATGACATAAAGCAATACAATGGGATATCATAAAGTTAGTAGACAGACCAAGGTAGCTCTCTCTGTGTATGTAGATCTGTCAAGATTATTGCTAAGCAAAAACAAAAGAGGGGAGGGGAAAGCAAGTATAATTTGATATTTTTGTTTAAATTTATATAAATATACATGTGCATATAAAAAGTGTAGAACTACAAATACAGCTATTTAATGTTGTTGGAATCTCCTTCACTTTAGACTTTGTACACTTCTGTATTTTCGACTTTTTTATAATGAGCCTACAGTATTTTATTTTAGAAAAAAATTTGTTTATTCATTACAAAAACATTCTGTTCATTACAAAAACATCTAATGAAATCAGATTGTGCCATATTACCTTAGTTCCCACTTGAAGTTTTAAAATCTAATCTTAAATTCTCAGATTTATAAAAAAGATGACTAAGAAAATTTGAACAATGTTTCTTTGAAAAACTGTGGTAAATCACAATAATAATTGCTAACATCTACTCCTATACTAAATGCTTTACATGTTGTTGTTTTGTTTTTTGTGTGTGTTTTTTTTAATATTCACAACTATCTAAAAGGCACTATTATCAAGGTACAATTAACAAAGATGTTATTATGGTTCACATTTTACAAATGAGCAAATTAAGATTTAGATATATTGAGTAACTTAGCCAGTTTATAGTAGAATTGAAACACTAAACTAAATATGTCTGACTCAACAACCAATGGTTTTAACCATTAGGCTATTTCACTACTTTATTATAGTAAGGCCATGCATGGTCAGGAAAAGAACAGCCACTGTTTGCATGTTAGATATGACATATTTAGAATAGGGATTAAAGGCTTTAAAAAAGTTGAAAGAACTGTGCGGAAGAAGGTCAGAGAGGCCTCCACCTGCATCTGAGTAGAAGGTCAGAGGCAGGTGGTTTTTAACAGCTTACAGAAGCATCTACATTTTTTTAAAGTCTCTTGAAAGCTTCCATGAACTATCTCAATCCATGATAGAAAAGCAGGGGCTTCTCAAGACCTTGTTGGGAAGCCTCCATGGCATCTCCGTTCTGCTCATACATCTGGCCACAACTGCCTCAGCAGGATACTGGATTCTTCTATTCTAATTTCCAGTCTCACCTAGTGCCTCACATTGGCAAACTCTAAGCTGAGGCAACATGGAACAAAGGATTCTGGGAAACATAATTCCTGGCTACTCTACAGTGCAGAAGCGACCTTAGAAAGAGGAGGTGGAATGTTGAATTCACAACAGATAATCCAAAATTCTGGGTTTGCTGAATAATGTCTACATTTATATGTATACATATAAAACCATGTAGAGATATATAGAAACACATACACACTTATATACGTATATATGTTTTAGGTGTATATAGGCAGCATAGCATAATAATTAAGAACATTGACTCTGAAGCCAGATGGCTTGTGTTCAAATCCTGGTTCCCCCATTTATTATGGGGGAACTTTGGGCAAGTTGCTTCATCTCTCTATGCCTCGGTTTTTTCATCTTTAAAAAGAGAATAATAATATTACCTACTTCATAGGATTATTGTGAGGGTTACTATAAATTACATATAGCTTACAATATTGACTGGAAAATAGTAGTGCTGTATAATACTCTTATTATTATTGTTATATTAGCTTTTGTTTGACATAATAAAGTATTTTAGTATGCAATGTCAAAGAAAATTTCACTTTTTTGAGACAATGTATGGCAAAATTTCATCAGTTTACTTTGTTTTTGTTGAAGTTCAGAAATAAATTTAGCACATGTCCAAATTAACTTATGCCAGTTTCTGATAAATCTATTCATTAATTACTCTTGATAGATTTTTATTCTGAATTTTATCCTCCATTGTCCCATTTATCAATTTGGAAGATTGTGGAATATACATATAAAGAGGGATTTCAGAAAAGAAAGAAAAGGAGAAGGAAGTAGACTTACTCTTATAGTCTATATTACTTTAGTTCTAACTTCCCCTCTCCCTTAATACTACTAGGTTCTTCTTTAGACTTATTTTCAATTTATTTCGGTTATTTTTTCTGATTATTACATAATTCATTTCTAAGAGGTTTTTATATTTCCTATTAACTGAGCTTTCCAATTTTCCTTAGGAAACTCATTAACTATGATTTAATAAAAAAATATGTATTTTTGAAATCTTTGCCACAATTTTACAATTTGCCCTTGAGTAAGAAACAAAGTTGCCCAGGTGAGAAATAATTCAAATGCAAACCAAATGCCGGAATTCTGAGCACCTGTCCTATTATTTGTTAAAACCACTGATTGTTTTCACCATACAATCTTAAAATGTATGTATCTTAAAATGTAGGATAATTCCTTCCCAAGGAACAGCAGCTGGACCTTGATTTCAATCTCTGGAAGTTATATTTCCCTCTATCTGTGGTGTCCCCAGTTGCCCTCAAAAAGGAATTTCAAATGTCATAAATTTCATGTGTATTTCCTTTTTAAAGTCAGATGATTTCACACATATCTTTACAGAAAAATATCCACCCTCATTATCCCTCTCCTTGAGATGGTCTTCGGAGCCCCACTAAGTGAATTTTGTAGAATGTGCCCAGCTTACATTTTTACAGCAGACCATTTCAAACTCAGCCAACAAATCTGGTGACAATTCACATATCCATTTTCTCATGAAGCATTAACAAATCAGCAGACAGATTTCAGTTTTATATAGCTGTGAGAGATTAAGTAAATGGAGGTAATGTCTCCCTCACACACACATACACACAGAATATGTAGATGTGATTACTTCTACCTCAACCTGTCAGTTTATTCTTAAAATTCAAAAGGAATCAGGAGATTAATAAATGTAGTTTGCATGCCCTTTGAAATCACAATAGGTTCTTCTCCTTTGACAAGCTTGATAATGGATTTTGGAATGCATAGGGAAAAATTGCTGACATTTAAAAAATCTATACCACTAACTCCCATAAATGCAATTTTCAAATATATAATAGTTCTACCTGCCACAACAGCATTTAACATTTATAAAAATTTAAAGCATCAAAAATATCTTTCTCTTTTTGTTGAACAGCCCAATTTAGTAGACACACACACACACACACACACACACACACACACACACACAAACACACAAGTTAATTCTTCCTTGATGTTTGCATTGTTGAAAGAACATAAATAATGGTAATCGCACTAAAAGGGGAATCTTGAGTTTCCATATTATTTCCATTGAGCTCATATTTCAGTCTCATAGATAGCCTAACCCACTCCTAACCTTGCTTTATGACTATGAAAAAAACTAAAAGGAAATCTACGTTTCTGTGGATAACAAGTGATTTCCCTTTGCTTGGCCTTCTTTGAGGTCATTGACTCCAAGCTTAACCGATGTCAAAAACAACATCAACAGGTCAAAGTACATTTGGTAATGGAGGAGAGAGGGCTAGTTCAAGATACCTATGGCCTACGTCTCTGTCCCGCTGTCCTGCTCTTAAAAGTGAGAACAGTAGGCAGAGGTCCAGATTCCAGTAACAAGTCCTCAGGTATTCCTGCTCTTTTGGAGTTCTATAGGCAGTGTTACCGTGTTTCCCCCAAAATAAGACCTAGCTGGACCATCAGCTCTGATGTGTCTTTTGGAGCAAAAATTAATATAAGACCCAGTATTATATTATATTGTATTGCATTGTATTGTATTAAAGACCCAGTCTTATTTTACTATAAAACCGGGTCTTACGTTAATTTTTGCTGCAAAAGACACATTAGAGCTGATGGTACGGCTAGGTCTTATTTTCAGGAAAACATGGTATTTGAGACATGTTACAGGCAAGATTGAGAGCCCCAGTGTATCCTGAGGGCAGGTCTCATAAAGCTGGCCTCCACTGAGCCATTATAAAGGAAGTGAAAACCACAGGTTCCAGTCCAAGTGATAATTGCCACAGGGCTTCATCTTGACCGGGGCATTCTGGTGTTACTAGACTCCGGGGCATTCTGGTGTTACTAGACTCTCCAACAGTAATCCTGTGTCCCTTAATGCAGAACTTCAGGAAACTTGCTTTGCCACTACCCTGATTCCTGGATTCTTAGGACTCATCCATTCTGAGTGGCATGTTACTTCCTAACCTGTCTCATCTGAACCTGTCTAACCTAGCTTAATTATAACACTGAACCACCACCACTGCCATCTGGTACCAAACCACCTGTTTTTCCTGATTTCTTATCTCTAGGCAAACAACTATGGATTAACAAGAGTTACTATCATGCAGTAGTCTGCTTACTACATGGCAGGGGTTCTGTTTGGAGCTTCACAAGCACGATCTCACCTATTCCTCACAAGCTCGTATGAGGAAATACTGAGTGCTCTCACCTTACAGATGAGGAAATTGAAACCCAGGGATTAGGAAGCTTCCGGTTATAGAGCTAGTGAGTGACAGAGCCTGGCTTTGCACACACATCAAGCTGAGGATGGACTGTGTAAATCTCTTCACCAAACCACTTCTAATTGTAGAAACAAGCTGGGCTCTGACTGGGAAACAGAACCAGGCCAAGGCAGTACATTTATGTATTATTAAGAAAAATATTCTATTGAAGCAAGAGCATTTCTCAATAGTACTTCAAAAATAATATATGTGGATATAACACTAAAAACAAATTAAATTCATTAGCCACTTTTCTATGATCCTCCACTGCTCCATCAGAGATCCTAAGTCCCCTCATGCTTATCTACGTAACCTTTATTCTGAAGGCACCTAGTTTCAGAAATCCAACTAAGCCCACTTCACTTTAATTCACACAGATCTATGCCTTCATCATTGGCTTCAGGGTATTAAAAAAAGCAGTGTCCAACCTGGGCAACCACATTTGGGTGGGCAGAGGTTTGAGAAGACAGTGTGTCTGCCTGACATGCCTCATCTCTCTCTGGAAGGTGGCAATAGTCCCTCAGGTGAGTTCTTGCATCCATTCTACCACTCCCCTAATACGTTCCCCACAATGCTACCGCAGTGCTCTTTTCAAAACACAAATCTGATCCTGTCTCTTGTTCTAGAACACTGTTCCCTCCCCTCTCCCCCTAGTCAGTTCACTTTATCCTTCAGTTCAGATTTCAACTACTCCAACCATCACTTCCTGGAGAAACCTCCCCATCGGCCTTTCTGACCTTGTTAAATTTAAAACAGATTCTTTAAATTATTAAATTAAATTACTTATTATATGTCCTTATAGTACCATGAACCTCTTCTTCATAGGTCAATTTCATATTTACAGCAGTTTACGTCTCTGTTTCAGCATCTCTCTAACTCCCAGTGTAGTGCATGGCACTGCACAGAGACTCGTAAATACAGAGGGTGCCAAAATTTGTATACATATTTTAAGAAAGAAAAATTCTATTAAAATTATAATACTCAATATATACCGATAACAAAAGATGAATACAAGTCACGTTTGACTTCTGCAATTACAAGAGTTACTCAGAGTGGTTACCATTAGCATCCAGACACTTCTGATTTCAGTGAACTATTGCTTGAGCAATGCTGACCAAAGTATCCACTTGCATACATTTTTTTGGTACTCCTAGTATTTGTTAAATGAAGATACATGATCTGGTAAACGGAATGGGGACATCAATTTGCATTCACACTGGGACACAGTTAAATTTGACTGCAGTGACCAATACCTAAAAGTTTGTTAAAGTAAATGGCCAATGAAATCTTTACAAAGGATGACATTTTTACAATAGAAGTACCATAGCTCATACACAGTCCTAGAAAATTTTGTGTGAGATAAATTACGATAAAGAAAAAAAGTTACATTTCTTATAGTTATGAGACAATTGCTTTAATAGTTCATGTTTTAAGCTTTGTATCAAAATAACTTGCTAATTATACTATGCCTAGGAAACCTATTACTCCATGATTCTAAGAAGTATGTTACTTCTTTCTTTCAAGACAATATGAATGAATGCCTATCTTGCCTTGAAGGCATTTAACTGAAATATCATATAGAGGAATATTCCTGGCTATTTCATTCCTTAATCTCCAAGTTAAAATGAATCACCAAACACCATTCTTTTGCTTGGTTCATGTATTACAAAGTGACAACCCAACATCAAATCATGGTTCTAGTGTGCTTGCAAAACTCAAGACACACATTCGAGTGACTCTTTTGTTTCTCCCCTTTTTTACTCTTTAACATGCTGATAATCAGAACAAATTGATTTTGTTTCTCAGATTGCTAAAATCCTCCCAACACTTTCTTCAACACTGTTGCTGAATAAATCATTATAATGTTCCCCTGAAGTGAATGGAAAATTAATTTACACAACCAAGATGATCCTCCTAATAACAGGGTACATGGAATGGGGAAATTGGAAATCATTACCCAGCAAACATTATCTGCATTATTTTTGTAGCTGCTTTAGATTGCTTTGTAATAGAAAATTAGGAGACCGGCTGTGAAGAAGTTTAAGAGGGTCCCCTGAAGAGCGTCTGCCTTAAAATTGATTCTTTAAGAAAACATTAAAAAGCTATTGGAATTGATTGCCTGCTAATATAAAGAAAAAAACTCTTTGCCACCATTTGAGTTAAAAAAGAGCATTTTCATTCATGCATGTTATTAAAACTACTGGCCTGAAAGCCCCTGTAGAAAGATAAAGGTTATGGATGGGATATTAAAACAGCAATCTTTACCTTATCTGGGATTCAAACTTAATATGTTGCTTTTATTAATTTAGCAAGAACCATTAGTTAGGATGTCAAAGAGTGGATTTACAATTAAAGTGCTATAAATGGTGATATCTTTAATAAACAATGGACCAGGAATTTTTCATTAATCTTCCAAGCATGAGGTATACCCGTACAATGAATAAATACTAAATTTACAGTTTTCTTTATTGCTAAGTTTTCTGTTCAGCAGCAATAAAAGTCATAGCTGATAACACTCCTGATTAGCTGTTGAAGCTTTCCCTGAAATAAGGTAATGGCCAATCAGACCCCAGCAGTTGGCCAGATAGAAAGGGGCATTCACCATTTAAAAAACATGTCTTTTGAGCTCAGAAAGGTTTCCATGGATCTGACGCAGTGGGCTATTGTTTGAGAAATTATATTGTAGACAAATATACAGACACATAAGTGAGCCCAATAGGGTGCCTTAACACTAAATTATTTTCTTTTTATCGGCTTTTGATTTTTACCACATTCCGTGGGAAATTGCCTTGTCTCTTTTAATACATGATAAGTAGGACTACTTAACAGCAAGGAATAATGAGTAAGAAATACCTTTTCAAGTGCAATATACTATTTTTTTCAAGTTACCTCAGATTTAGTTAAACGGCACCCTTACCCAATCACTCCCTTCATCTCTCTCCCTCTGAATAGACTGTGAATAATTTCCACACAGATGAATGATATAAGCAAATTTTCAGTAGAGAAATAGTAGTATAGCTATAAAGCATGTAAACTAAAATTGCATGCCTAGAAGGAAAATGACAGCCTATGACACCTTGAAGCCATCTTCTTAGTGCTGTCATCAGGTCCTTGGAGATGTAGTAGAAACAAACTTATAATGAGGTCCTGTGTGGACCTCAGTTATGAATCCTTTGGAGATATTGAAATGAGTCCACCTATATTATACTGAACTCTGCATTATTCGGCCTAACCTAGTAGATGTTTGTCATATAGCAACTTCAAATATTAACATGAAAACTTAAATGCTTTTTTGGACTAAACACCAGAATAATTCTTTATTAAATCATATTCATCAAAACAGATTTCTTAATAAGATTTCTTATATCTATTTTATTAATATTTTATCTTTAGTTCATTAATGGTGACCATTTTTATGTATCCTGGTTTACCTGGGACAGTCTCGATCAAGTCCTGTTGCTTGTGGTAATTATTAATGAAGAAACGCTTTTACTCTCAAAGTGTCCTAGTTTGGAGGATAAATTATATGGCTGCTCTATAAGTAAATTCTGAAACATATAATGTTAGGTCATTTGTAATAGAACCTAGAGTCATGTTCTTCAAACGAGTTAGGCTTAAAGTTAAAAGAGCAAAGATTTTATGCTTTCAAATAAATTTCCACCTGTCTGCCACCCAGAAAACTCCTTAAAATCCAAGACTACAGTGGATCCACAAGTCATCATTACAGATATTTAATTTTATTCATATCAGTGGTAAAGACAATTACAATAATTTTTTAAATGTAAATAATTAATTGAAGAAATTAATGGAAATAATGAAAATTGATATTACCTTTGTTGATTTGTAAACATATTCAAATTACAATAGTCATATGTGAACTTAGTTAAAAAGATTTTAGTGATGAAAATAAGTAAAAATTCTCCATAAACTAGCTCCACAAAAGCAAGCATTGTTAACAGATCTTGGTCTACAGACACAAAAAACAGAGGTATATTAATTTTCAAATGGGTTCATAATATTTTAAACTGGTCTTTTCATTCTGTTGCAGAAACTAGAAAGAAAAGATGTCTTAAATAACAAATATAATTATCTTTCCTTACCATATCTCTCAATTCTGATGATAAAAGGCAAAGAACAAAATACCATATGTTGACAAAGAATAAAGGAAACCTGTATAGCATATGGCAACCCCAGCACTATGTGTACCTCTCTTGATTGACCCCTTTCATGTCCAAGTTTCTGGGCTTCTATAAATTCTTTTTATTTAAATTCTACCAGTACTAAACACCACACCGAAACTAAAACTGAAAAAGACAAAAAGGAGTGAAGTCAACATGAATACTTTAACTTTTTAAAAACTTTCAAAATCAGCAATCCAGAGTCTTATTTAAACTAAAAGGTCTATTTATTACACGGATGTTATCTGTCAATGCATATTACAATTAATAAAGGTTTACTAATGTTTATGATAAAGACAATATATATGAAATTATACATATACACAATATATGTAATACAATTATATTATGAAAATGCAAATGAGCAGTGGAAGAGATTAACAAAAATAATAAAAATTATAATAATAGTCATTAATCTCATTATAGATTTGTAATTTTTGAAATTACATAAATCATATGTAATAAGGAGAGATTTTTTATGAAATGATTCTTTTGGGGAGCTTTGGAATTTTCTTCTTTCATAAAAGTTCTCACTAGTTAGAAATTGGGATTTTTTATTCCAACCAATATGCTGGCACAAATAACCTCAAACATCAACTGTGTTGAATATTAAAATCATCTCAATGTCTCTCACTCTTGAAAGAGACACAAAGCTAAAAACATCTATGATTCTAATGGATAAGAATGTCAGTAAACAAAGGAGATTTTTTTACTTTTAGTAGAAATTAGGTGAAAAATGATTCCCAAACCATCTCCACGTACCAAAAGACCAAAGGGGAACGACGGGAAGAAAAAAAAAAAGGTGAGATTATCTGTATATCATGTAGCCCACTGACAGATATCTTTCAAAAGGATAAGAAATTAGAAAGTGCCCATAATCCTTAAGTTAGCAGAGTTTATTTATTTGTTCTCATTTAAGTTCTTAATAAATCCAAATTGCTACTGCACTACACACACACAAAAGGAAAGCCCGACAATAGTTCATTGGAAGACTGAGAAAATATGTATCTCTTAGTTTAACCTATATAAGTTGAAAGAAGTTAGGAAAGGAAAAAGGCAGAAAGTTAGTTTTATCATTTATAGTTTTTTTTAAAGAGTTATAAAAGATTAAAAAACATTGTTGGTATATGTTTCAACCAACCTTAGTCTCTACAAAATAGATGAAAGGACACTTAAAAAGGAAATACTATTTACCTTTAAGTACTACCTCTTAAGTTGGTTTCAAACAAACAGTGGGCACATCAGCTAAATTATTGTCCCTTGAGAAAAGTAGTACACACACACACACACATAGAGAGAGAGAGAGAGAGAGAGAGAGAGAGAGAGAGAGAGAGAGAGAGAGAGAGAGAGAGAGAGAGAGAAGCCACAGCTGATGGAATATCAAATATTTCAATTTTATACTGAAAAGTCCAGGTCAGTGTCAAGTTTCCTTAGAGATGTTTACAGTGATAAGTGCAGAAGGCCAAAATCTCACATATATTATCCTTCTTAAGAAAACACTGCTCTCACTTCCTATTACCACAATCTCTTGTCATGCAACTCCCCACAATATACTCTGTAACTTGAAAATAACAGTGCTTGAAATAGAAAAAATGGAGGGATTTCTGGTTAAGATAGCAGAGTAGGTAAACATTGTGCTTGCCTCCTCTCATGACCACATCAAAATTCCAACTAAACAACCATCATAGAGTATGACCTGAAGTCTAGCTGAACAGAAGTCCTAGAACTCAGAACATACAGAAGAAGACATGTTGGGACTGATGAAAAGGGTAGATACATGAAATGGGCTGGTCCTACATCTGCATGTGAGGGTTGAAAAGTGGGAGGGATATCTCAACTGCAGAGGTCCCCCAGAGGAGTGAGGGGCTCTGACCCCACACCAGACTCCCCAGCCCAGAGTTCCAGTGATAGGGAGAGAAGTTCCCACAACTATGGGCTGTGAAAACCAGTGAAGACTGTGGCTAAGCAAGATGGATGGTGGCTGGAGTTCCAGGAATCTCTCTTAAAGGACTTGCTCGCTGATGGACTCATTAACTCTGAGCTCCGGTGCTGAGGCAGCAGCTCCAAAGCTACCAGGAACATAAAGAGAGGAACTAAATTTTCTGGACCCAGGGCAAGGGCTAAAGAGGCAGCTTTCTCCCAGACAGAAGTGGTGGCAGAATTAATCATTGCTTTTATAGTCCTCCCATGTCCTGGCATGCAGATGCCGGTGGCTGTCATATCTGAGTCTCCATTAAGCTGGCTAGCAATGTTTGTCCCACCCTGGTTATTCCCAAATTGTGGACCCATGCAAACTGCTTCCAATGGCTTTCCATACAAATGGCATATCATGGCTCATGTTACAAACATTCCTAAAATCTCTCAAAGGGTCACAAACCCCAAACAAGCTCCATCTCACATCCACATGCCCCATATGTCTTGCTGAGCAGCCCCAGCCTAGCACTAGTGGCAATTGGCCTTGGTTCATGGCTTGGTCTCTCAAGGCACCTCCAAGCACAGTGCGAGTGGTGGACATCTGCGGATTGATTTGTGGTTTATTCCAAGTGGCCCTGGGCAGAGCACAAACTGTCGCTGAACTTGGCCTTCAGAGTTGCCCCTACCAGGTGGCCCTGGGATGGCACAAGCAGTGGCCAGTTTCAAAATGAGCTGAAGCATCATCCAGCTGCCTCCAAAGATGACAAAACTAAAGGGCCCACTGTGAAGGCACCAAAATCCCACTAAAGCAAATCCTGCTCAATAGGATCAGCCCCTGCACAAGAGCTTCTTCACTGTAGTCAGAGCCAGTCCTTGCAACCGATCAGCTTGAGGGTCGATCCCTCCCACTAATGTGCAAACAGCAACCAAGGCTCAATTACAATGGAGAATACACACAGCCACATAAGGGACACCCCTGGATTACCTGGCTCTACTGACCAGGGAGACTGTGCCACTGAGTTCCACAGCACACTTACTGCATAAGGGCACTCTATTAAGACAAGAAATATAGCAGCCCCATCTAATATATAGAAACAAACGCAGGAGGTAGTCAAAATGGGGAGAAAAAGAAACATGTCCCCAATAAAATAACAGAACAAATCTCTAGGAAAAGAACTAAACAAAATGGAGACAAGCAATCTACCAGAGGCAGAGTTCAAAACAATGGTCATAAGGATGCTCAGTGATCTCAGGGAGAACTTCAACAAAGAGATATGAAACATAAAAATGGAGATAGAAAACAAAACAAAACAAAAGAACCAGTCAGAAATGAAGACTACAATAGCTAAAATGAAGACTACATTAGAGGGAATTAACAGTACATTAGATGATGCAGCAGATCAAATCAGTGATTCAGAAGATAAGGTGCAGAAAATACCCAAACAGAAGAGCAGAAGGAAAAACTAATCCAAAATAATGAGGATAGTTTAAGGGGTCTCTGGGACAACACCAATCTTACCTACATTCACATCATAGGTGTACCAGAAGGAGAATAAAAAAAGCAAGGAATAAAAAACCTATTTGAAGAAATAATGACAGAAAACTTCTTTAACCTGGTGAATGAAATAGATATACAAGCCCAGGAAGTGCAGAAATTCCCAAACAATATCAATCCAAAGAGGCCCACATTATGACACATCATAATTAAATGCCAAAGCTTAAAGACAAAGAAAGCATCTTAAAAGCATCAAGAGAAAAGCAGTTACCTACAAGAGAGTCCCCATAAAATTGTCAGATTGTCTGATTTCTCAACAGAAAATTTGTAGGCCAGAAGGAATTGGCATGAAATATTCAAAGTGATGAAAAGTAAGAACCTATAACCAAGATTACTCTAACCAAAAAAGCTACCATGTTTCCCTGAAAATAAGATCTAGCCAGACAATCAGCTCTAATGAATCTTTTGGAGTAAAAATTAATATACGACTGGTCTTATTTTACTATAATATAAGGCCAGTTCTTAATATAAGATATGATATGATATGATATGACATAACATAACATAACATAACATAACATAACATAACATAACATAATATAACATAATACCAGGTCTTATATTAATTTTTGCTTCAAAAGATTCATTAAAGTTGATTGTCTGACTAGGTCTTATTGTTCTGGAAACAGGGTACCACTTAGAATCAAAGGGCAGATAAAGAGCTTCACAGACAAGAAAAAAGTTAAAGTAGTTCATCACCACCAACTCAATATTACAAGAAATCTTAGAGGGATGTCTTTAAGGTGAAAAAGATAAAAAAGATTAAAAAATATGAATAATAAAATGACAATAAACATATATCTATCAACAATTACTTTAAATGTAAGTGGATTAAATGTTCCAATCAAAAGATAGGGTTGGCTGAATGAATAAAAGAACAAGACCCTTATATTTGCTGCCTACAGGAGACTCACTTCAGACTGAAACACACACAGAGACTGAAAGTAAAGGGATGGAAAAAAAGATATTTCATGAAAATATAAATGAAAAAAATGAAACCTTGGGCAGCAAAACTTATATGAGACAAAATAGACTTTAAAACAAAGGCTATAACAAAAGATAAAATGGATCCAGTAATGCCACATATGGGATTTATTTATTTGAAAAAATCCAAAACACAACTTTAAAAAGACATCTGTATCCATATGTTCATTGTGGCACTATTTACAATAGCCAAGGTACAGATTCAACCTGGGTGTCCATCAGTGGGTGAATGGAAAAAGAAGAAGTAGTATATCTATACAATGGAATATTACTCATCCATAAAAAGAATGGAATGTTGCCATCTGCAACAATATCGACAGACCTAGAGGATCTTATGCTGAGTGGAGTAAGTCAGACAGAGAAAGACAAATGCCAAATGATTTCATTTATATGTGGAATCTAAAGAACAAAATAAACAAACGAAACAGAAACAAACTCATAGATACAGAGAACATTTGATGGTTGCCAACTGGGAGGGGGTTGGGCAGTGGGTAAAATAGGAGAAGGGATTAAGAAGTACAACTTGGTAGTTATGAAATAGTCATGGGAATGTAAAATATAGCGTAAAAAATACTCTGACAATTAAGTTTGTGAACTTTGTTGCAACGATGTTGCTAACCTTTTTTGATACCAGAGGGATCATTCATTATGAATTTGTACCAACTGGACAAACAGTTAACTAAGTTTACTATTTGGAAGTGCTGAAAAGGTTGCGTGTAAAAATTAGACAAAAGAGACCTTAACTTTTCGCCAACAATTAATTCATGGTTCTTGTATCACGACATTGCACCAGCTCACACGGCACTCTCTGTGAGGGAGCTTATAGCTAGTAAACAAATAACTGTATTGGAACACCCTCCCTACTCACGTGATCTGGCCCCGAGTGACTTCTTTCTTTACCTGAAGATAAAGGAAATATTGAAAGGAAGACATTATGATGATATTCAGGACATCAATGGTAATATGATGACAGTTCTGATGGGCATTCTAGAAAAAGAGTTCCAAAATTGCTTTGAAGGGTAGACTAGGCACTGGCATTGGTGCATAGTTTCCCAGGGGGAGTACTTTCAAGGTGACCATAGTGATATTCAGCAATGAGGTATGTAGTGCTTTTTTCAGGATGAGTTCACCAACTCAATTGTCAGCCTCATACAGTCAATAATATTAACTAATTATGTATACTGTTAGATGGGTACTAGATTTATTGGGGTGATCACTTTGTAAGTTACATAAATGTCTAATCACTATGTTGTACACCTGAAACTAATATAATATTATATGTCAACTGTAATTGAAGAATATTCTTTTTAAAATTTTAAATAAAAAGAAAGCACAACTCTCACTTTTTCCCCTTAATTAACATGTTAAGGAAATTGAACATTTTGAAGGACTAGTTCATTGAAAGGACATTCTTTTTAAATGAGACTAGACATCATCCTTCAACTGTCTTGACCGTATCTGGGCCCCCACCCAAACTGCAGCTCAGCCACACTCATTATTCTCTCTATTGTTGTGGCAGCCATCAAGAATAATTATTTGAACAGCAGCATCTCAAACAGATGGCTTAGAGGCAAGTTAGAAACAGAAAAACTTATGAGAAGAAAATTGCAAAAGTCGAACCCAGACATCAAAACACAGTCCTACACTCTAGCTATGGAATGGAAAGGCAGTTTTCCTATACATGTGTTAACCAGACTTCTTCTAAGTCTTTGGAGCATTCCAGACTCTCACTGGCTGTGTTAAATGGCTACTCCAACTCTGTCATGGGTGAAGGATAACATATCTCCATTCTTCCTTTCCAAGAAGCCAGATCTTCAGATAGAATTAATCTTAGGTAGTGTTAGATGGAGAAATACTGTCTTCGATTCCCTTCCCTTTTTCTCATTTTTCTCTATGACCCAGATCTATTATCTTAGCTGTATACCCTATTTCCCTTTATCGTTCAGTGTGGCTATGGGAGACATGAGAACGTGCCTTGCAGAACTCCAACCACAGGAGCAAAATTGACCAAAGGACCCAGCTGCTGCATCTGAACCCATCACTGCGCTGGCTAAGCCCGGGCTTCCCAAAGGATGCTTCCAGGGGACGACTGACTGCAGTGGGGCTACTGTCAGCTCATTTCTGAGAGACACAAACTCCTATAACAGGGGTCTTTGGCTCAGGAACTTCATGTAGGCCTTGCAAAACTTTCTTAGAAGTATACCACACTCTATGGCTTTTCCTGCCCAGTCTTTCTTCCTTCCTTCCCTCTCTTTTTCACGGGAGCTAGACCTGCATCATAACTTGAAAACTCTCTCAGCCTCCTCCCACTTTCCCCCTAATCTAACTTCGTGTTGTTTCTCGGAGGACCCAAACTAACACAGAGGCTCTGCCCCTTTACTTATCCTGGCCTTATTCTCTGATATGTTCCTCGGAGGTCTGCTCAGTGATAAGCTGCTAGTCTGAAAGATTTGTGCAACTAAAGGGACCTAGTGTGCAGATTTGAGGACGTTCAGGGTAAGTCATGTGGCAAAATGCACTGGTGCACATAAACAGTGATACAGAGCAGGGAATCAAAGGATGGAATTCAGAATCAGAAGCTCGGATGGAAATGCTCATCTCCAGATCCTAGGAGAGAGAAGGCACACCCAAAATTACTTAAAGACATTAAGGAAGAAACATATTAAATTGTAACATTATCAAAACGTGCAGAAAGTACACCTAAGGAAACATTTCCTTTCCTGTTCAGAGTCATCCTTTTGTATTATGAAACATCCTTTTGTATTATGAACATCCTTTTGTATTATGACAATATAAACTGTGCTGCTTACCAAGATCTGGACCATAACTGTGAGAAAGGGAATAAAATTCACGAAGGAAATATAGTCTTGAAACTAGGGTCAGCAAACTTTTTTTTAAAAAAAGGCCAGTTAAAACATAAAACCATTCTTAGTTTGGGCCCCATACAAAAACACTAAATGGACCATATCTAGTCCACAGGCCGTGCTTCGCAACCCTTGGCCTAGAATAATGGTGAGCAGTCCTATCTGCCTAAAAGCCAAGTCAAGAAACAGAAAAATGCCACATTTATATTTCATTCAAAATGAAAATAATTTCATAACATGCTAGCAGAGTAGTGTATCTTACTACAGTTCACATTATCAACTTAAATGAATAGGAATGTCACTGAGAGAATGTGCATTCTTTTGGAGTCACTAAAATGTTAAGTATCTTGGTATATTTGAGAAGTAGGAACAAGAAGGCAGCTTTCTGATCTTTCTGGCATAAATTCCAGTCAGAGGTAGATCATTAATTAAGTGGCTCCTCATAGCCAAAGGCGATGGGTTCTCATAATAATAAAAATAAATAATAATAATAATAAATAAGTAAATAAATAAATAAATAAATAAATAAATAATAAAAAACTGGTTCCCAGTTTCCAGACACTGGCCCCGTCACTTTATTTTCAAAGGAAGTGTCTACTCTTTCACCTTTTCTGAAATTTTGGTCTCCACTAGTCAAAATGTCCTACAAATCATGCAGCATTTGTTTACCATTAGTGATAATGATGAAATAGTTATATACTAGGCATTTTTTTCCTACGTGCTTAACTTTGTTACACACATTCCTTGATCTAATTTGACACGATGAGGTTAGTGCTTTTATGGAGGATGAAACTGGGACATAGGGAGGTGACTTGACTAAGGTCACAGAAATAATCTATCTTCAGTAGATTTTCTTTTTTTTTTCTTTGCCAGCACAGCACTCTTTGCCTTTCTTCTGGTAGTAGAAGAACCATTATTCTATTGTCCAGTCCATACTGGATAGGATCCCCATAGACCTGTTACTTATATGATAGCTCTGCTTGTCCCTGACCTATCCTAGCAACTGTGGATTAGTCACCAGGATGGATAATCAGGGTGGATACAGCGATTGGTCTAGGAGGGACCATGTGATCCTTGCAGAACTAGAGCCAAGACAGTGGATATGGATGCTGGCAGAAAAATTACCTCTCTTCTTTTACAATAGTGAGTGTTATGAGTCACATATATTTAGGGTGCCAGTGGCCTTCTTTGTCATCACATAAACACAGGCTGCTGGTGAGTGAAGCCAATATTGAGGAAAGCAGAGCTGAGAGATGGAAAGAAAGTAAATTGCATGACACATGCTGAATCCGGGGGTAGCTGAAGCTAATGCCAATCCTCAGACTTGCCAGTAGTAAAAGCTAATAAATACCCCTTTTGTTAAAACTAGAGTTGGATTTCTATTAGTGCAACAAGAAAAGTCCTGGTTAATACAGTACTTGAGCCAGATTTTTGCCCAATCCTTCTGAACCTGTAGCCATCCTAATTATTATAAAAGTCTTCATTAAAGACAACTTAGAGACAGGAGTCATATCGTTGTTAATAGTACGATCAAGATAAAATTTAGAAATTGTACCTAAATGCCCTGTGCACAGCCCTAATCATAGTAATTAGCATTTTCATTACAATTATATTTTTATGTTTTTTCCCGAATATTTTAATGATAGATACTATATCTTACCCATCTTTAAAATGTTTCTTCTGAGTTCAATCCCTAACACTTAGCAGTGCTCAAAAAATATGTTTTTAATAAACAAATATAGTAATTTACTAACAAGAGAATACTACCTCTTATCTCAAGTTAACTTGGAATACTCTTGTCCAACAGAGCTGCATATCCTAATATTCAAAGCTTTGCTTAAAAGACCTGACCTTATCAGGAGGTTTCCCAACAATACAGTGTTATTGCTCATCACTTTTCTCCCCATCTTACTTTAGTTTTTTTGATAATAACTATTACCTACTGAAACATGTGCATTTTATTCCCTATCACTTTTACTAGAACGTAAGCTTCCTGAGAGTAGTACCTGACATATGGAAGGCTCTCAAAAATGATTGAATGATTAAATATTTACATTAAAACAAGTATAACTGGGGGTGGATTTAATTCCAGATTTCTAATACCTTCCAACACTATTTAGACATTGATTTAACATTTTATACTTAAAAACGTAACAGTTAAATGTAATCTTTGTAGATCCTAATGTAATGAACATGCTTCAAAATTATGAAATATGCTTCTAAGTAAAATATGTTACCATTGTGTGAACTCTGAATCTAAAAATCTTGTACTAAATCCATACTGGTAATCATATTGATTAACACAGTATTGCCTTAAGACAATCAGCTAAATCAGCCATCTGTTTGCTCATGTTGTTATGGTAATGATATGTTAGCTGAGATTAACTGTAATAATCTATTGAGGCTTAGTGAAATCTACATGCATAGCATGATTGATCCATATAAACTGGATGTTTGTTACTTTTTTAAAACACTTTAACTTTGTTTTTTTAAAAAATATAACCGAATACAATTGTCTACAATCATCAATTTTTAAGTAAAAACAGATATGAACCCAAGCAATGAAAGTTTACTAGTAAAATTATATTTTGAAAAACTGTACATTTTCAAAAAATGTACAAAATGTACAACTGTATATTTTGAAAAAAACGTACAAAAAATAATGCATTTACATAGGAAAAATTTAAGATAAAAATATCTTATGATACAAAGTGATCATGAAAAGAATTATATAAAGACAAATGAACTAGAGAACACATACAATTTTTACTTCTTGTTTCATTAATCTCCCAGCTAGACTGACTTTAAAGTAGAGCTTCAGAAACTGTAGCAATCATCATTGTGTTTGCTTTATGTGCCTAAGCAATGCTCTTATTGGTAACCTTTAGGGATATTGAAAATGACATACTAGGTATATTTCCATGAATGCCATGAACTTTTAAAAAATATTATATTGTAATTACAATACAAATCAGCAGCCCCATGTAATTATAATAATAACAGTGTGTTGTCTCCTGCTAACTCCAAATGTCTAGTTCCTTCTTGCTCTTTATTTCTCTGGTTATCAGAGAGAACAGCTGTGGTTCTACATGGGTTGCACCTGGCAGCTTGAAGCACCCAGATGCCAAATACTGCATTAAAAAAAAGGAAAAAAAGAAAAAAGAAAAATGCACTCCTTCTCAAGGTAATTTTATTTCAGGGGAAACTAGTATCGGAGTGGAGATTAAAGGTGAAAAACTATGGAGGAAAGAAGCCAGATTTCCATTTGATTTTCACCTGTAATAAATACAGATGACAGGTCTTTAAGATGTGAGTTTCCTGAACAGTGATCACTCCGTTCTATTTGAAAAGTGTAGGTAAAGTCTCAGCTTTCACTTTCCTAGGCAAATGGGTGTAGTTTTCATCCTACTTCTTAAAATGAAGCTTGGCCAAGTCTTTTCTCCCTACTGAAAAGAAGGGATAACTATGTGATATTTACATAATAGATGGAGCCACCAGAAATATCACAAATTGGAATCCTGGGGGAGGAAGGGCAGGCATGGTTTTATGTATATTGTACTAAAATGCAAGCTCTTTTGTTTTGAAACTTTAATAAAAAGAACTAAGAAGAGAAGAATCCAACGTGGCAGAGTAGATAAACAGTGTACATAGTTCCTTCTATGAACACACTAAAATTACAACTAAATTATAGAACAATCAAACTGGAGATCCATCTGAAGTCTGGCGGAACAGAAGTTTTATAACTAAAGATATGAAGAAGCCATGTTGAGACTGGTAGGAGGGGCGGAGATACAAAACAGGCTGGACCCAAACTTCCGTGTGGCAGCTGAGAATCAGGAGGGACATCTCAGCTGCAGCGGCTCCCCCCAGAGGAGCAAACAACCCATACCAGACTCCCTAGCCGAGGGTACTGGTGCCAGAAAGAGGAGCCCCCACAACATCTGGGTGTGATAAATAGTGGAGAATCCGACTGTCCGGGTGGGATGGAAGGCTGCAGGAAACCCTGACGTCCTCTTAAACGGCCTGTGTATAGACTCACTTACTTGCAGGCACTCACCTTAGGCTCCAATGGAGGGATGATGACTCAGGCGGACTTGGAGACATACGGGGGACGGATGCAGACTGAGGTGTATGGCTGTAGCAGTAGGATTGGAGGACAGTCAGCATTTTCCCAGTGGGGGATCTCTCTTTTGTGCAGCCCCTGTGCGCCAGCAGGCAAGTGCCATCTTTGCAGGGTTGAGCCCTCCCTCACCACAGATAAATCTGATTGGACTGGTGAGCTCTGCTACTCTTCCTTGCTTATTCACTGGGACCCCCACCCCATCCAACACTAGAGGCACTTTCTCAGGAGCAGCCAGTCCCAGCCACATTGAACTTTTTCTTGGAAAACTATAAAAGTCCTTGGACCCCAGGTGGACAACAACTGGGCTTTGTGTGCTCTGAGACTTCTGCTGAATGGCTCCAGGCTTAGCACTGGCACCAAAACAGTGTCTACATTAACCTGGTGACCACAACTCTTCACACTCTAGTCACTCCCTGAGATCCTGCCTCACCCAAATCACATACTTCACAAGGATTTATCAATGGCTGAACCTTAAGGGAGCCAAAAGGTGGCAGCAGGCCTCAGGGTGTCCTGGCTTTTTGCAGAGTAACCCTAGGCCCACTACTGATGGCAGACATCCTTGGTTCATAATGTGGCCTCTCCCATGTCCCTCCAACTTTAGCACAGACAGCAAACAACCACAGATCACTTTATAGATCTTACCAAATTATCCATGGCCAGTCACAGGCAGTGGGTGACCTGGGCCTGCACCAGCCCCTCCTAAGTGTCCCCATAACTAACATACTTGGAGGTAGGTTTCAGACCACAGCAGAGCACCACCTGATTAGCCCCATAAGCATCACACACAAAGAGCAGTCTCAATAGGTACCAGAGCCTACTGGGGTGATTCCCACTCAGTGTGGTAAGTCCCCCTACACAGCAGACTGTAAGCTGTGGATGTGATCAAACCCCACAGCCAATCAGCCTGAGGGTTAATGCCACCCACTGATGTGCCAATAGTAATCAAGACTCAACTATAACAGGAGGGCACACACAACCCACACAAGGGACATTCATGAAGCACCCAGAGCAGGTGACCAAAGGGACTATGCCAGGGCCCCACAGGGCACTTACTACATAATGCCACCCAGCCAAAACATAGCAAAGCTTCCTAATACATAGAAACAAACACAGAAAGGCAGCCAAAATGAAAAAGCAAACAAACAAAAATACATCCCAAATGAAAGAACAGAAGAAAACTCCAGAAAAATAAATAAACAAAATGGAGGCAAGCAAACTACTAGAGACAGAGTTTAAAACACTAATTATAGGGAGACTCAAGGAACTTAGTGCGTACCTCAACAGAGAGATAGCAACCATAAAAACATGACATAGAAAACGTAAAAAAAAACCAGTCTGATGTGAAGAATACAATAACTGAAATGAAGAATGCATTAGAAAGAATCACCAGCAGACCAGACGGAGCAGTGGATCAAATCAGTGATTTGGAAGACAAGGTAGCAGAAAACATCCCATCAGAATAGCAAAAAGAAAAAAGAATCCAAAAGGTTAAGATAATTTAAGAGACCTCTGAGGCAACATTGAGCATAACAACATTCACATCATAGGAGTACCAGAAGGAGAAGAAAGAAAGAAAGACATTGAGAACATATTTGAAAAAATAATAACTAAAAATTTTCCTAACCTTCCAAAAAAAAATAGACACAAAAGCTCAGGAAGCAGAGAGTCTCAAACAAGATGAATAAAAATAGGCCCACATCAAGACACATTATAATTAAAATGGCAAATTTTAAAGACAAAGCGAATCCTAAAAGCAGCAAGAGAAAGGCAACTACTAAGTTATAATGGAGCCCCCATAAAACTGTCTGCTGATTTCTCAACAGAAACTTTTCAGTACAGAAAATATTGGCACAAAATATTCAATGTGATGAAAAGCAAGGACCTACAACCAAGGTTACTCTACCCAGCAAGACTATCATTTAAAACTGAAAGTAAAAGAGCTTTCCAGACAAGAAAAAGCTAAAGGAGTTTGTCATGTGGGGTCTCCTGCGGGGTCTCTGGTCCCACTCCCCACATAAGAATGCAGCACATGGTGAGGCCATAAAGGAACACCCACGGAGCCATAAGTAGGGGAGTCATATCACTATATTCTCACCGGCGGCATCCGCCTCTCTGCAATCCGCTCTTGCTAGCCCCCATTCTCTCTGCTAGCCCAGCCACAGCAGTTATATTAGTAGCCTATAGCTTACGGTTTACAGCTGATGGCCAACTAGCCACAGCTGATGGCCACCTGATCACAGTTGATGGCCATTTACTACCCGAGCCAGCACCTTTCTATGTGAGGCCGAGAGCCTGGAAACTGCTTTCTGGGGCTCTGTCCCCACAGAGTTCATCATCACCAAATCAATATTACAATGAATGTTAGAGGGACTTTTTTAAGATGGAAAAAAAATGACCAAAATTATGAATAGTAAAATAGCAATAGCTACCTGTCTATCAACAATTACTTTAAATGTAAATGGATTAAATGCTCTAATTAAAAGACATAAGAGGACTGAATAGATAAGAAAACAAAATCCTTACATGTGCTGCCTACAAGAGAATCACTTCAGATTGAAAGACACATACAGATGGAAACTAAAGGGATGGAAAAAGTTGTTTCATGAAAATGGAAAGGAAAAAAACAAAGAAAACAAAAGTTGGAGTAGCAATACTTATACCAGACAAATAGACTTTTAAACAAAGTCTATAGCAAGAGACAAAGAAGGAACCAGTAATCCCATTTCTGGTTATTTATCTGAAGAAACCAAAAATGCTACTTTGACGGGACCTGTATATCCATATGTTTATTGCAGAATTGTTTACAATGGCCAAGATGTGGAGGTAGCCTGGCGTTGATGGAAAAATGAATAAAATAGAGGTAGTACGTATATACAATGGAATATTGCTCAGTCATGGAAGGGAATGTATTCTTGCTATCTGTGGCAGAATGAATGGACTTGGAAGGTACTGTGCTGACTGGAGTGTCAGACAGAGAAAGACAGATGAAATATGATTTCACTTATATGTGGAATCTAAAGAACAAAATAAGCAACAACAACCACAAAAAGAAATAGACTCATAGATACAGAAAATATTTTGATCGTTGCCAGATGGGAGAGATTTGGAGGGTGTGGGTGAACAAAGGGGAAGGGATTAAGAAGTACAAATTTATTGTTGAAAAGTAGTCATGGGGATGTAGGGGATAGCATAAAGAATATAGTCAATAATATTGTAATAACTAGGGCCAGCCCGGTGGCTCAAGCGGTTAGAGCTCCATGCTCCTAACTCCGAAGGCTGCCAGTTCGATTCCCACATGGGCCAGTGGGCTCTCAACCACAAGGTTGCCGGTTCAATTCCTCGAGTCCCACAAGAGATAGTGGGCTGCGACCGCTGCAACTACGATTGAACACAGCACCTTGAGCTGAGCTGCCCCTAAGCTCCCGGATGGCTCAGCTGGTTGGAGCATGTCCTCTCAACCACAAGGTTGCTGGTTCTACTTCCGCAAGGGATGGTGGACTGCACCCCCTGCAACGAGCTGCGCCCTCCACAACTAAGGCTGAAAGGACAACAACTTGACTTGGAAAAAAGGCCTGGAAATACACACTGTTCCTCAATAAAGTCCTGTTCCCCTTTCCCAATAAAATATTTTTAAAAAATATTGTAATAACTATGTATGGTATCAGATAGGTACTAGATTTGTTGGGCTGATAGATAGGAGAGGGTTTTAGTTCAGGGTGAAAATGGTGAAGGCATTAAGAAGTACAAATTGGTAGTTACAAAATAATCATGGGCATGTGAAATAAAGCATATAGAATATAGTCAATAATATGGTAATAACTATGTATAGTGTCAGGTGGGTACTAGACTAATCAGGTGGTTCACTTCTTAAATTATATAAATGTCAAACCCCTATGCTGTAACCTGAAATTAATATAAAATAATATTGAACGTCAACTGTAATTGAAAATGTTTAAAAAGGGGGAAAAGGGAAGGAGAATAAGAGGTCCAAATTTCCAGGTTTAAAACAAATAAGTCACGGGAATGTAATATACAGCATAGGCAATATAATCAATAATATTCTGATAACATAGGATAGGACGGTGTCAGACAGTTGCTGGACTTATGGTGATCACTTCTTTTAGGTATATAAATGTTGAATAATTACAGTGTACCCCTGAAACCAATATAGTACTGTATGTTAACAATCGTTTTAATTAACATCTTTCAAAAAGTTAAGTCTAACCTAAAAGTTTCAAACTCTAGATTGATCACATACTCTTTATTTAGAGTTTATATAAAATCATACATAGAGTGTGATTAAATACTTAAACCCAACAAATGACCAGAGTTGATTTAGACTTATTTGTTTTGTAAGAAGCACACTAAAATGCTGAATTTGCAAATGCCTAGTATTGATTAACTAAAGAGTTATATCTATATCTGATCACTATCCTCATGTTCCACAGAGGAAAATTTCCAAGTGATATTCACTTTTGAATTGAAACAAAAATAAGAAAAACAAGCCATCATAATTATAGATGTCTTTGGGAAAATAGATTTCTTCTTTGCAGTTTTAGTTTCTTTTGAGAAAGAATTGATCCCTTCTCCCTTTTCCCCCCATTCTTGTCATGAATTATATGTCAGCTGGACTCAGTCATTTTTACCACAATAAATTTACCCACTTTTATCAACAATTCAAGTTCACTATTTAGTTCTCACATTCCTATACTTTATGTATACATGCTGACACATAGACATTAAGACTGAAGTATTTTTTTCAGTTTCTCTGGTAATTTCCACTAAGAATTCCTGGAGGCATTCTGCAACTCTTCCTCTAGTGTAACTTCATTATATACATACAATATTGTTTTTGTCTGTATATGTGTATCTAAGTAATGACTTTTTTCCACCTTATTTAAATAGCTATGAAATAAACGATGTTCTTCTACTAGTTAATACTGGAATCATATCCTCTTACTTAACAATTCACAACTTGCACCAAGGCTGTCTTATAAATAGCACTATCATAAAATAATCTCATACCCCATAAATTAATAAGTAACCCATCATAAACTGAACCTAAGAACAGATATTTTGGTTTTTGCTCACATTCTCAAAAATGTTTCCTTAGTTTACCAGTAGCTACTCCACATTGTAATCAACAACACCAACCATTCTTATTTTAAATTTCTTAACACTCAATCATTTTAGCTCTTACTCTAGCTTAAAAATCAGCTGGCGTAGAGCTGGTTTTTCGAGACGATAAATGAAAGCAACAAACCTTTAGCCAGACTCATCAAAAAGTGAGACAGAGAGAGAGAGGAAGAGAGAGGAAGAGAGAGAGAGAGAGGACCCAAATTAATAAAATCAGAAATGAAAAAGGAGAAGTGACAACAGACAACACAGAAATACAAAAAAAAAATTAAGAAATTACCATGAGCAACTATATGCCAACAAATTAGACAATCTGGAAGAAATGGACAACTTTCTAGAAGCATAAAACCTTCCAAGGCTAACTCAAGAAGAAAAGAAAACCTGAATAGACTGATTACCACCAGGGAAATTGAATCAGTAAACAACAGGCACCTAACAAAAAAAAGCCCTGGATCACATGAATTTAAAGGTGAATTTTACAAAACTTTCAATGTTTTAAATGTTTAATTTGATGTTTAAATGTTTTTTGAATGTTTACAAAACATTCAAAAAATAATTATCACCTATTCTCCTCAAACTATTCCAAAAAGTCTAGAAGGAGGGAAAGCTCCCAAACACATTTTACGAGGCCACTATCACGCTGATCCCAAAATCAGATAAAGACATTACAAAAAAAGAAAACTACAAGCCGATATCCCTAATGAACATAGATGCAAAAATCCTCAACAAAATATTAGTGAACAGAATTCAGCAATACATTGAAAAGATCATACACCATGATCAAATGGGATTCATTCCTGGTATGCAAGGTTGGTTCAACATCTGCAAATCAATTAATGTGATACACCACATTAACAAAATGGAAAATAAAAATCATGTGATCATATCAATAGATGTAGAAAATGCATTTGACAAACTCCAGCAGCCATTATAAAAACTCTTAAGAAAGTGGGAATAGAGGGACCATATCTCAACATAATAAAGGCTGTATATGATAAACCCACAGCAAACATCATACTCAATGGGGAAAAGCTAAAATCATTCCCCTTAAGATCAGGAACAAGGCAAGGTTGCCCACTTTCTCCACCTCTGTTCAACATAGTTCTGAAAGTTCTAGCCATAGCAATCAGACAAGAAAAAGAAAAAAAGACATCCAAATTGGTAAGGAGGCAGTAAAATTGTCATTATATGCAGATGACATGATACTATATAGAGAGAATGCTAAAGACTCCACCAAAAAAACTATTAGAAACAATAAATGAATTTAGTAAAGTATCAGGATACAAAATTAATATTCAGAAATCAGTTGCTTTTGTTCATACCAATAAAATATCAGAAGGAGAAATTAAGAAAACAGTCCCATTTACAATTGTTTCAAAGATTATAAAATACCTAGGAATAAATGTAATCAAAGAAGTAAAAGACCTGTACTCAGAAAATTATAAGACATTGAAGAAAGAAATTAAAGAAGATACAAATAGATGGAAACACATACCATGCTCATGGATGGGAAGAACTAATATCGTTAAAATATCCATGCTGCCTAAGGGAATATACAGATTCAATGTAATTCCTCTCAAACTACCAAGGACATTTTTCACAGAAATAGAACATATAATCATAAAATTTATATGGAACCATAAAAAAACCCCAGATAGTCTCAGCAATCTTGAGAAATAAGAACAAAGTGGGAGTTATCATGATACCTGACATCAAATTATTCTACAAGGTCTACAGTAATCAAAACAGCATGGTACTGGCATAAAAACGGATACATAGATCAATGGAACAGAATAGAGAGCCCAGAAATAAATCAATGCTTATATCGTCATTTAATCTACGGCAATGGAAGCAAGAATTTATGATGGGGTAAAGACAGTCTATTCAATAAATGGTGCTGGGAAACCTGGACAGATACATGCAAAAAAAAAATGAAGCTGGACTACCTTCTTACACCATACACAAGAATAAATTCAAACTGGATTAAAGACTTAAACGTAAGATCTGAAACCATAAAACTCCTAGTAGAAAATATAGGAAGAAAGTTTACAGACATTACCAGGAGTAAGATTTTTACTGATATATCCCCTTGCACAAAGGAAGTAAGAAAAAATATAAACATGTCAGATGATGTCAAACTAAAAAGCTTTTTCACAGCAAAGGAAACCATCAATAAAACAAAAAGGGATCTTACTGAATGGGAGAAGATATTTGTCAATGATATATCTGATAATGGGTTAATATCCACAATGTATAAAAAATTCATTCACTCAACTCCCAAAAAGCAAACAACCCAATTAAAAAATGGGCAGAGGACATGAAGAGACATTTTTCTAAAGAGGACATACAGATGGCAAACAGACATATAAAAAAATGCTCGACCTCATTAATCATTAGAGAAATGCAAATAAAAACCACAATGAGATACCACCTCACCACAGTCAAAATGGCTATCATCAATAAATCAACAAACAACAAGTGCAAGGATGTGAAGAAAAGGGATCCCTGGTGCACACCTGGTGGGCTTGTAGATTGGTGCAGTCACTATGGAAATCAGTATGGAGGTATCTCCAAAAACTGAAAATGGAACTACCTTATGACCCAGCAATTCCACTCCTAGGTATCTATTCAGAGAAATATAAAAGTCTAATTCGAAAAAATTTATGTATCCCTATGTTTATTACAGTGCTATTCACAATAACCAAGACATGGAAACAACTGAAATGTCCATTGGCAGATGACTGGATTAAGAAACCGTGGTACATTTATAAAACGGAGTATTACTCAGCTATAAAAAAGAATGAAATCTTACCATTTGCAATGATATGAATAGACCTAGAGGACATTATGCTAAGTGAAATAAGTCAGACGGAGAACGACAAATACCATATGATCTCACTTATATGTGGAATCTAAAGAATATAATAAATGAACAAACTAATCAGAAACAGCCTCAGAGATATAGAGAAAAAACTGAGGGTTGCTAGACGGGGGGGGGGGGTGAGGAAGAAGATGAGGGGATTAGAAAGCACAATCAGTAACCACAAGATTGCCATGAGGATACAAAGGACAGCTTGGGGAATGTAATCAATAATGTAAAGATTTTGTAGGGTATCCGATGGACTCTTGTCTCATTATGGAGAACACCTCAGGGATGATGTAGATGCCTGATCACTGCACTGTACACCTGAAGCTAAAGCTGAACAATAATGAATGTCAACTACAATTATATATAGTTACAAGAAGCGGAGTACATTTTAGGAATAGAGACAGTGGAAATGTAACAGCTGCATGAGATGTCAGAGGGGTAGTAGATTGAGGGAGGGGGTTTATCACTTTGTGAGGGATATAAATGATAAATGTCCAACTATTACATTGTTTTGTACACCTGAAACTAATAAATAAATAAATAAAATCAGCTGGCTTAGTTAATACCCTTTTCACAGAAAGTACAATTCTGAGAGTTGCATCTCTCAAAGAGCAAAAGCATCAAGCGGCAATTGTAATCTACAGATTGTCTTATTGGGAACTCTTAACAGCTTTAATTTACAGACTAAGCAACAAGAAATAAAAGGCAAAACAATATTTGGAGAAACTCAGGAAAAAGAGCTTTTAAAATTAAAATCAAACACACACAAAAATTAATTTAAACACCTGCAATTGGCCATTGCTAGTTAAAATACCAGTTTTTTAAATATTATTATCATTATTATTATTGTTAAAAAGGCAGTATTAAAAGTGAATTGTTATATTTCATAAAGTAGTCAGAATAGTGACCTGTTTGTGCACATTGGCAGTTTTAAATTCCATCTCCCACCACCAATGCCAGAAAAGTTCAGGTGACTGGCATGCACAGAGTACCTGTCTCCTCAAAGTACTGGATAGTCCCCCACTGGTCTTAGCAGTAATGATCACAGCCCTCTTCCACAATCTTCTGGGTAGGAAATTAACTTTCAATGACCCACAGCTTTCTAGATCATCACGTCCTTTTAACTTCCAGGCCCCTTTCAACTTCCAGGCTTCTGTCTAGTGAGTCAGCTTCCTTCTCTTTGATATTGTTCAATCCCCTGTAAAACACCACTATTTTTAAGAAATTGCTTCATCTCACACTCATTACATCATTATTTTCTTCTTTCCAGGACATTCTCTATAATGGAAAAAGTATTCTTTGAATTACTCTTATGTGCCTAGCAACATTATTTGGAGAGATGCACATTCTCAAAAATAGGACGCTTGTGGATCTTCTAGTCACACTGAAGGTTAAAAACTTAGCCTTGACTTAAAAAGAAGATGATAGAAGCCACTTTATATTTAATTACTAAAAGTTGTATTTAAATATTAAAGGCTAGAGCTGTTGTTCTTAAGTCTGTCTGGTACAGGCACAGGCATTGACATTTTTAGAAAGCTTTCTAGGTTATTCTGATTGCAGCCAGTGATGAGATCCATTGTGCTGAAAAGTCTCTACACTGATTGACAACTAGCTTTCAGTTGCAGTTTAGGAAATCAAGAAGGTGAAAATGCAGATACTAACCCATTGCTTCTCAAACTTCAGCGTACACGAAAATTATCTGAGGTTCTCTTAAACATACACAGTTCTGGGCCTTAGTCTCCAGAGAATCAGTTTTCCAGTGGTTCCATGTGAGTACTCGCAACTTGGATTTTCAATAAGAAAATTAGTTCTGACGCAGTGGTCTCCAGATCACACTTTGAGGAAAGGCATCCAAAGCCACTTGCTATCTGGATCTGGGGTGGCAATACTTAACATCATAACAATGTAGCCCAGAACCAACAAATCGACATGAATATCTTGGAAAACTAAGTAATTTATAAATTTATTTTAATATTCTTGTATTTCACTAATAGTCTAGGTAAAATGGGTTATCAAATCACAGTATTGTTTTATAATCACTAGATCCACTTTTATAACATTTTGAAAATTATCCTCCTCTTAGCATCATTGTGACATTTACAAATGTAAAACAGTTGAGATTTGCTGTTTTGAAAAAAAAAAGATTAAAAATATGAACAAAAAACACAGAAAGGGAGAGAAAAAGACTTTCTTTAGTTGGACATGCATGTGTGTACATGTGTGTGTTTTCCTCTTTTTGTTTTTTGGGGGAAGAGGAGAGAGGAGTAACAAAAGTCAATTTAAAGGTTTTAATTTGAAAATACTAAAGCTTTCAACTAATGTACACGTAAAATAAATTCTGTGACACTTGCTCATTTTTGTTCAATGTAACCACATTGTCTTAATTAAAACTAAATACTGAATAAAAAGACTATTAAAAACATGTCTGTTCCTCAAGATAGAAATTTTACGTAAGTAAAAAATGGGATGGAAACAGAGCTCCCCAAAGGAAACAGCACACAATTGATATTTTTTCCATCAGTAAGTACTTAGAAACTAAATGTCAAGGTACATATGAAATGCAACACATGACAGGAAACATTGTCCCATGCTACCCAATGTATAGCAACGTTAGCTAACATATAATGGATACACTGTATTTACCTTTGTTCTATTTTTTAGACAAAAGTTTCCTGAATGATATCAATACAAATTTATATTCACACTTTTAAATTCTCTTAATTTTAAATTTTAGAACAAACATTTTCTTTAGTTAGTTTATTTTATTCTCGTCTTCCAAATCAAGGCCTGAAATTCACTACCTTAAACCATCTGAATCCTACCTCCCTAAGAACAGGCACACCTGCAGAAGATCAAAGTTCTCATTGACCTTGGAAACTCAGCAGTTTCAAAGGAATAATCTCATTTAGTAAAAAGAAAACCATATGTGAATCAACATTAACTGCTCTTAGCCCACATCAGGGATGATGGCTCCTTTGGCACCAGTCTGATTTCGAGCTAAGGAATTTGGCCTGAGCTTCCTCATGCTTAGCCAGGACAGACTGATAAAGAAGAGCAACAGGAGCTTAATCAGTTGCTCCATATTTCTGAATTTTTCTAAATATATCCCTCACAAGTTTGTTTTCAGTAGAAATACAGAAAGGATGTTTTCATACACATTTTTACTTTCGAAATCAGTGCATTAGAGAGAATTGAGTTCAGTGCCACTGTGTGCCAGGGACTAGTCCAGAAGTTTTACATACTTTATTTCTCATACCCACAATAATATCTTTAAAATAACTGTTATTACCCGCAGTGTACAGATAAAAAAAAAGTAAGACTCAGAGAGGTTGAGTGATTTGCCCAAAGGGTAGATTAATTACAAGAACAACAAAACACTTAGAACACAATAATCCACAAGCACTGAATTATACTTTTCTGCCTTCTGTGTTGTATTTAGAAAGTAAACAGCTAACTTTTATTTAGTGTTTACTATGTGTTAGGCACTGTTCTAAGTGATTTATACGCATTAATTCTTTTAATATGTCTAATAACTCTGTGAAGAAAAGTATTGCTATTGTTTCCATTGTACAAGTGGTGAAAATGAAGCACAAAGAGGTCAAGTAACTCGCCTAAAATCTCAGAGTTGATAAATGGAGAATCCATGATTTAACGCAGACAATTTGCTTCAGATTACGTGCTTTTAACCATGATGCTTTAAGAATATTAAGAGGTTCCAAGTAGCCATTTTAAAAATTCAATTATTAATATGTACAACTACATGCTTGAACCATGCATATCAGGATTTATCATAAGACAGAATGTCAATATGAGTAATTCTAGTTGACAGAAAGGAAGACTCTAATCCTCTACTTGCCAAAATTTGGGCAGGAGAGACTTTCCAGACATCAGAGACATTGTGCTATATAAGTTGACTCCTGAGTCTTTTCCAGCAGTCAAGAAATTTCAGAGTAACAAGGATTCCATCCTAAATAAAGGGGTTTTAGCAAACCCCTCAGTATATCTAAATTGTACAGCAAACAGTAAATAGGAGGAGGTGTAGATTAAAACATTGCTGTACTGGGAAGGTACTTTACACATAATTTTCATCAAGTTGCCTTTTCTGAGTTTTAGCATTACAATTTTGATACATAAAGATAAATATAATGGATCTTACAGGAAATAAATGCATAGTGTTTCATTAATAGAGTAGAAATCTAACAGAGACAAAAAGGGGAATGTTTATATTATTTAGTAGATTCTGGTTGCTTCATCAAATTTAAAGCAGAGAAAAAGATGATTATCAATCTGTCTTATGGGAACCAGTCATGATGTAACAGCTTGAGTCCAGAGATTTGCTCAACAAAAGCCATAAAACTTGTTAGCAAATATTAATTTCATTAAAATGAAAAAAAGAATGTATCTACAAAGGAAAGAAAATTGAAACATCCTTTTACTTAATAGAAGAACAAATATCAACTCTGAATTCAGACATATGCTCTGGCCAGATTTTAAGAGTTGAAGTACTCAGAAAAATGGAGCTTCTCTGAGCTTTACTGTTGTTTCCTTTCTCTCCCCCATCTCCTTTACTCCTCTGGGAGTTCAGCCCAGGACAATTACAGGGTTGCTATCACAGCAGCTGTCCCTGTTACACGGTGCTGATTTTCTGCGCGCAAAAATGTGGACTCCAGGGAGATATGACGGTGTGAGTTAACATTAAGGCTGATTCTAGTCTTCTGGGAAGACATAGGTTTATTGTGTTATAAGAGGAAAAATAAAATACTAAGCAGAAGTTCTGTTCTTACAATTTTGATTGTTGTTCTAGTTTTATTTAACCAGTAATACTCTGTAATGAATTATTTACATTAAAGTAATGACGTGTACACACAAGAAACTTAAGGAATTTGTTAACCTCTAGATTCTGATCCTTGCATATAATTTAATGAATAAACAGAAAAAGAAAGGAAATGGCAAAAGATTTTGCATTTAAAGTGAATGCATTGTTTTCTTAAATAGATAACATTGTTTTGAAAATTTCATATTCTCTCTCAAGTTATCAAAGTCATTAAGACAACTTAAAAAAAAACAAACTTTCTTTTTGGTCTCTTTCTTAGAATTGTCAAATTCATCTAAGAGTGTTTCTACCTGTCTAAACTTGACTAAATTATCCGCAAGAGAGGATTTCTATACAATCTTTTAGAAACTTTGAAACGCATGGCTTATGGGAATTAAGTACTCATTTGTTACTACATTCAAATCCTGGTATCACAGGCTAAATGATTTTTTCTTTTAAAACACAAATACTGCAACTTAGGTGGCATGGCACTATTGAAAACAGCTTGCCATATGCCTTTGATTTCACTGAGAGACATGCCATCTGCCACCATATTCAATAATAATTCAGAAAAAAAAAATGTCCAAGAAGGAGGAAAGAGAAGAAGGAGGAAGAGGGCTGATGACTGTGATCAAATGCAAGAATAATGTGAAGTCTAGATCTGGTCTGGTGGTGGTAGCTCGGATTACCCCTAGTCATGAAGTCAAAGCCAGACATTATCAACTAAATCCTTCCGTTTTCTGTAGGGGATACATTTTACTCAGCGTGATAATTGATGTAGATTTAGAAAGAAGTCTTTGATATGAAAGTAAAACTCAAAGGTCCAGGGCAATTTATATTTTAAAGGAGTTTTGGTCAAGGGACTGTAATTAAAACAGAGAGAACTTGCTTATACATAGTTAATTTATTTGTAAAAATGCATTACCTTCATAGGGTGGGGATGTGGAGTAAGAAGAAAATGCAAAAACATGAGAGACTTTGGAGGGATGTATTTATATTGAGGAAAATGTCTGACTCTATTTTGGTACTATATTTTGTCAAGTGTGAAATCAAGTGTATATTTTAACTTTAGCTAATAAAATTACTGCAATGAATCCCTTATGATGATTCCCATAAAAACAAAAGTAATTATTCTAAGAAGCTTAAAAATAGAAATTGCTCTCAAATACATTCAGACAGTGTCCTCACAGTTGATATTTTGCAAAGGCAAAAAAAAAAAAAAAAAAAAAAAGAGCAGAATAAATTGTATATTTTACAGAAAAATAAAATACATGTAACTGCTTATTTGGTTTTGTTTCTTGAAAGAGGAAAAAAAACTCAAATCTTGAATTTTTACAGAAAATTTTGGCTGAGAGAAATCCATATAAACAACGCAGCTGGATTTTGAACCAAAATTTTCCTTATAAAAGTAAAAAAATAAAAAAAAATAAAAAATGTTACTATGCTGTAAAATTGTTTTGGGGAATGAAATGCAATAATGTTTCAGAAATCTATAGCCAATATCACAAGGTAGCTTGTGCCTAGCTTGTGAGATTTATTTGAAATATTTTATCCCAGATATCCAAGGGAGAAAAAAAATCCAAATAATTGAATTTTCAGTACTCTTTTAAGAAATAAAATGCAATGGAAATATATGCTCCCAAAAGTGACTAATTATATGAAATAATTATATTTGAGTTCCTGTAGAAATTTCATGTCACCATTTATTGAAAAGTATTTAATGGGCACCTAGAAAAGCATTACAGGAAATACAAAAATAAGCTAAATAATATATGGCATTTGTACATTGCTTGACAATTTATTTGTAAAATGTTTTTACCTGCTTTATATGTAAAACATATTTTTTCTATTTCATGGATAAGAATACTCAGGCTTAGCAGGGTAAATCCCCTACTTAAAATCAAATTGCTAATAAGAGTTGGAATCAGAAGTGAATCTAGGTCTTATGATGTGATGTCAGAGTTCCTTGTACTCCACCACTTTTCCTTCTCAGCCAAAGATACGGTTCTTCAAATTTCAGAGTTTGATATATAATCCTATGTAGTTACCTCATATTTTCCACAGTGTTTGAGTGAAATTACGTTTGAAGCACTAACATTTTAAAATGTTCTAGCAACAGACACCTCTATAAATTAAATATTTAAGAATTTCCTAGGGAAAGTAAGGAGAGGTATCTTTATGTCACAGTTTAACACAAGCTAATCATCTGACAGGCTATACATGCATGAAATAAATACTGTAGTAAACAAGATGCCCTTGCTAATAATATCATATATTGATATATTAGAGCCATAATTTTATTAGTACAATTAGAAAATCAGACATTATATAATAGTGTTCAAGTACATCTCACAATTTGTTTATCCAGGTCAAATTTGTGCATATATTTAATATTATAATTTATTAAAACCTGTTAGCATAGTACATTAGTGTTAGACCAAAAATTTGGGGTATTATTCAGTAACTTATTTGTGGAGAAGATTTAATTTTAGAAACTTTTTTGTTGCTGTGGAAATGGAACTTGAGATGTAGGACACTTCAAGTATAGGTTGTCTTCCAGGGAAATCAAAGGCAGAATGAGTGGGCTAACACAAGAAAGTTAAAGTATGCTGAATTTCTTGTAGAAAAAAATTTAAGCCCTTGAGTAATACTCCATTGAATCATATCACATTTTACTACTGGAAATATATAAAGGCATTAATTGGGGGAAGAAAGCAAAGAGAGCTGAGTAGAAGGAATGAAAATAAAGCAGATAAAAAAGCAAAAGTCTTCTTCACAGTACAGTTCTTGGGGAATAAAATTGAGCCAAAATACTCCAGGGCCATGACATTGCAGTTCTGTCTAGAAGGGAGTAGAGCAGGGATGTGGATGGAGGACTGATAGAGTCTGGTCAAAGACTCTGATCCATTGCTTGTCTGTACTCTGAGATAAGTCAAGCAGAAAACTGCGAAGAGTTCCTAAATCATGGGAGAGTGTTCCCTTCACTTAGTCAAGCTATGTTCATAAAACTTTGCTTTATGTATGTTAATAAAATATTACCCAGGGTTCTTTATACAAAAATCACACATCAAATAAGGGGTTGGGATGAAATGATGTCCCAACGTCTCTTCCAGCTTTAACATGAGAATTTGATGACAGGTGAAAAAAAGTTTAATTGCATTTTTAGTAAACAAAAAGTTGAAAAACTTCGTTAAAAATTCATGACTTAGAGACTCTTTTATCCAGAAATGAAAAGAATGGGTAGATAACTTTATACTACCAAATTTTTGTTAAGTTTTGAGTGCATTTTTTTGTCCTTAGATAGTGGATGAAATTCTCTCAGTTGATACTTGCTTTTAGTTCCTTTTTAATTTATTTCCATTTGCCAGTTGCTCTTTTTTTCACTTGCCAGTTTAGGAGTTTGCTTGGCTCTCTTCTTCCATTTAATGACTATATTTAAAAAAGTATTTGGCTAGATGCCTAGAGGCTCTTGGGTGTTGGGCGCCATATAAACAAAATTAATTACTGATTTCGGTGCCAATATCAGATCACTGGCAATGCAAAGCTAGTTGACAAAAAAAAAAAATTTCCACACAGTAATGAAAATTTCAACAATAATAGTATGCTTTTTTGGATAAGTCGAGACTATGTAAAAATTAATAGAAATTATCCTATATTTGTATACATTTATGCAGTGTTTTATGTTTTTTTTCAAATGATCTCATATACTATATTATTTCATTTCGTTGTCAAAATAAACCTCATGTTCTGGCTACTACAGATGTTACTAACCTCATTTTACAAAATTAAGAAACTAAGCCTCGGAACGATTGAGCTGCCATAAACATTTTTTTCATTCATTCAGCAAATACTGAAAACCTACTAAGTGCCAGATGTCACATAAGAGTTATAGGCTGACCAACTATCCCAGTTTGCCCAGAGCTAAGGAATTTCCTGGGATGCAGACTTTCAGTGCTAAAATAGTACCATCCTGGGCAAACTGGGATGGTCATCTTACCAGCGCATGGCGGTTCAAGTCTCAAAAGCAGCATCATGCTAGCTGGAGATTTCTGTCTCTCTCTTTCATTATCCTTTCCTCACACTTTTCCTTCTGGGCCCCACTGTCAGCTCTATACTCAAAGTTCTCTTCAGTGTTGCCAGTGATCCCCTAAGCACTAAAAGTAGCCTTCTGCTTCCCAACATCTCTAAGCTATTTAACATTCAGCTACCTGATATTCCCTTCGACTCCAGTTTCTCCCCTTGCCTTTCTCTCCCCTTTAGTAATACCCTACATTTTGCTATCTAAACTTTCATCACTAAGCCCTGACACCCAAATTTATATCCATAGCACCAATGTGACACATGAATGTGTCTGTTAGAAAGAGTCCCTCTTCTCCTGAGCGTTCCACCGAGTATTCAAATAAATGAAATCTCAAACAGAAGGTTTTGTTTGATCCACAGCTAATTCCTCCTCTTATCTCTGTTGTTTGAAGCACCTCTCTTGGTACCCAGGTCCGAGCTCAGTTATCATGGGTTCTTTTCACCCCATCCAATGTGTCACCAGTTGTTAGCAAGCAGTTCTTTAGAAAGTTGTTCACAAATCCTTTCTTTGCTTTTCCTGCTGTTACCACCATAACTAAGCTCATCTTGATTTCTCTCTTAGATTGCAGGTTTAGTCTCCTCACGAACCAGCTACACCCTCCCCTCACCCCCATTCATTTATTTCTTTACTCCAGTTTAGTCTACACTGCTCCCAGGTTAGAGTGCATTCTGGTGTGTGTTCTTAATGTGATTTGTGTATACCCAACTCTAGTCAAAATAAACCACTTGCCTGCCACGCAGTCCTTTCTTGTTTGTGCCTTTGCTTATGTTATTCCTTATGTATAAAATATTTTTCCCTGTCAAAATCTTAATCTTTCAAACCAATCTTATTTTTTTAAACCAATCTTAAATTTCAAAGTTTCACAAAATATTTTTTGCAGTTTCAAAAGGATGTCAGCACTCCCTCCTTTGAACTCATTTCACTTTGTACTCATAAATGACTCATCTCACCTGCTTTATATTAATATTATAATTATTTGCCTCCTTTTCTCAGTCCTCTCAAGTGTATTGCTTGAGACCAAGACTATCTGACTCATTCCAGAATCCTCTAGCCATCAATTAACTCTTTATTAAAGACTGAATTGCTCTAACTCCTCTCCCAATTCTGGCTTTAAAAATATATTTTGTAAAGAAGTCATCTTGAATATTTGAAATTCAGTGTGATTTCAACAAATATATAATGAATGCATAAACATTGTAATTAAAAAACAAAAAAACAAACAAACAAAAAACACAGAGACCTCAAACACCCAAGGATTATTCAACATCAACACAAAATTTCCGAGTACAGAGGCGTTCCCACTAGAAGCGTTACTTTAGTGTATGTGTTTGTACTCACACATGTTAGCACAGCCAGCTCCTTATCAGCAACCCTGCAGAAAAGGCCACAGAGAAGGAGGGCTATTCCAAAATGGGCAATCACGTGTGTTCAGATTTAATTGAGTAATTTTTCAGATGGTTGAAATTGAATTGGTATTACACTGCAGAAAGAATGCCTGTTTGGGGTCTAAATTGTTTCTCCTCATTTAGAGGGGGCCACAATGTAAGTATGAGATTCATGCAGTTTTGGGAATTATAAATATTTGGATTTTAGGACAAAAGAAACCCATGAAGTTGGGCCTTAAAAGGTTTCACTTAATTAATTTTGAATCAATTAAAACATTGGAACTAAAAGGTTCGTTATGGTGTTTGTTTAGTCTTTATGGAGATGATTTCAAAAACAGCAAAATTGAAGAAAAGCAGAGTCATTTTTCATGTTTCATAATATTCTCCTAACAGATTTGGGTTTGTATTTGGAGGGAAAAACAAGAGATTGATGAGAAGAAAATCATGTTATATCTTACCTGATTCTCTGTCCCCTTCCGTTTAAAGTCTTTCGCCATCATCAAGTTTCTCCAGCCATTCACAAACACTTCAGGGATGGCTACTTCAGGCACAGTTATCAATGCCCAGAGGATTGAGACTGTCTTTGCATCTTAATTACAGCTGACTTGTTTTTCCTTGTTCTGAGCTGAGTTATATCAAGGAAACGGGGAGATGAATGAGTGACCCATGCATCTGACATCTAATATCTGCTACTTCAGATTTGGGGTTTGATTGAGTGTCTCTATCGGAGAGTTTGAGGAAACAAAGTCTTTTATCTTCTTTAAATAAATTCATGCCCTGACGCACAATTTACCTTTTCTGGCAGTTTTATTATTCAGAACAATGGGCTTTTTTAGTTGTGCAGTATTTTGGCTTTTCTCTTTCCTCTCACGTTTATAAACAAAACATTCAGTTTGATAACTTAAGCCAGGATAAAACAGAAGTGATACATGGCACTAAGACTGCAAAACTGCCATATTGTTATTGTCATTTTTTTTTCTTTAACAAAGGATATAGTATAAAAAACAAAGTATCCCTCACCTTTGTATTTAAATAATGATCTGAAATCAGCACAATTAAAATGACCTTTTCTGTGGATGCATTGCAGTTGCTATCTCTCTTTAACTTCGAGGTGTGTAAAACTTTACACGAATCAGTTTATACACCATCAGGGCCTCCACTATGCACAAAGGCCCCGGCCAAGGCACTGAGTGGGGCTGATCTCTGTTATTATGATTCCATGTGGTCACTTTCATCTGGTCTTCAAGGACTCCCTGTAATCCTGGTGGTTCCTTTTCTTCCCTACTGTGATAGTTTCAATGCTTCCCCACTCTGCTCAGTCTCTCCCCCCACCACTTCTCCCTTTCCTTATAGTAGATGTTAACTAATATTTCACAGAGAAATTGAAGATGAGCAGCTGACACCTTCCTCTACCTGAATCATTCATTCATTTAATAAGTATTAATTCAGGACTTACAGTAAAGGGTACTATTCATAAAGAGATGAATATAGAGACAGGTACCTGTGCTCTTTGAGCTTCCTAGTATAAATAGAATGACCTGTATCCACATTCATTCTTCCTTTCTTCCTACCTATTTTATTAGAGCTTATTGAATCTTATTAGATCTATGCAGATCCTACGTTCTGTTTTATACCCCAGAAGACTTTCTCAGCAATTTTTAAAAATCTCTTTCCATTTGTTCCTTTATCTTCTGTTTTCCCTTCCTATCAGTATGTAATATATTCAGTTTTCTTTTTTAAAAATACTCCCTCAGATTCTGGTCACTGGACTCTCTCCTTAACCCTCTTGTGCACAGATTTTGTGGACATGTTGCTGGCTCTTGGCATAGTCCTTTCCTCATCTTCCACTCTGCAATTGCTAAACTTGCTCTCACTAGGGTCACTAATTGCAATGAATATCTTCCAATTATTGTTTTAGTTAATTTTATTGGGGAAACAATAGTTAGTAATATTACATAGGTTTCAAGTGTACATTTCTATCATCTATATATCACATTGTGTACTCACCACCCAGAGTCAATTTTCCTTCCATCACCATATATTTGACCCCCTTTATCCTCATCCACCAACCCACCCTTACGCTTTGGTAATCACTAAACTGTTGTCTGTGTCTATGAGTTTTTGTTTGTTTGTTTGTTTTGTTCCTTAGTAGGTCTTAACTTACTGACTCCTTGGTAGCATTTCAAATGTTAAGCAAACTTTCCTACATTAAAGATTCCCTTCCCTTAGACTTCCAACACAACACACTCTGCTTTTTCTCTTAAATTTCTGTCCATGGATGTTTAGTGCCCTCATGCGCTTCTCTTCCTCTGGACTTCTGCTAAACGCCGGTGTCATGCGAGACCCTCATCTGTTTTCACGTTGTTGACTTCCCTTGGGTGGTCCAAACAGTAAAATGGTTTCAGTTATTTTAACCAGTGGAGTTCACATCTTAGTGTGCATAAAACTCAACTGGAAAATCTGATTTACTACATATAGGGTGGGGCCAAATTTAGTATTTTAACAACCACACTAGGCAATTCTGAGAAAAGCAGTCACACAGTGAAGCACTGAGCTAAACTATAAATTCTGTGAGAGTATGAATCATGTCTACCTTTCTCGTCCTGGCATTCCCAAAGTCTAGTGGGGGAATCTAATAAACAGAAGTGTTTATTTACAATTTGTAGAACAAATAAATGTAAATGTGGCTGACTCAAATTAATGTATATGAGGTCGGACAATTAAGTTCGAGAACTCATCCTAAAAAAGTGCTACACACCTCATTGCTGAATATCACAACAGTCACCTTCAAAGTACTCCCCTTGGGAAGCTATGCACTGAAGCCAGTGCCCAGTCCCCCCATCAAAGCAATTTTGGAACTCTTTGTTGGAATGGCCATCAGAGCTGTCGTCGTATTACCCTTGATGTTCTGAATGTCATCAAAATATCTTCCTTTCAATATTTCCTTTATCTTCAGGTAAAGAAAGAAACCATTAGGGGTCAGATTAGGTGAGTAGGGAGAGTGTTCCAATATAGTTATTAGTTTACTAGCTAAAAACTCAATATGAAATTGTCTCCATAAAGACTAAATAAATACAATGATGAACCTTTTAGTTCCAATGTTTTAATTGATTCAAAGCTGATTAAGTGAAACCCTTTAAGGCCCAACTTCATGGGTTTCTTTGGGGATTGTCCTAAAATCCAAATATTCATAATTCCCAAACTGCATTCTGCACACTGCTCTGAATAGATGCCAGGGACATATAGACTGTTGGTATTTTTCTTCCCTGCCTCCCCACCCCAATGTTACAGTGATCAAAGAGAAAAGTGTTCACAAAAGTTACATGGGGGAGGGGATTTTCCTTTTTAACCACCAACAACGAAAAAAAATTAAAATTCACTCACTCTGCTGCTGTTTCAAAATTTCAATGTTAGTTTTTGCACACCCTCGCCTCCCCCCCACCCTGAACACACACACACCCTGTTTGTAGGAAACTGAAACATTACATCTGGTGAACAGGAAAGATTTCACTACAGGTCAAATGCAGAACACCTAGGAAGCAGAAGAATGTTGGCTTTTTAAACAGAAGCAGATTTAAAAAAAAAAAAAAAAAGAAGAAAAAGAGAAAGATGCAGGACTCCTTTAGTTCTTCACTTGTCTTAGAAAAACTTTCCAGAATACTGCTTCACACTATAAAAAATAAAAAAATAATCTTTCATTTTAATCCTTCAATATCTGCATCCTGCTTCCCACTGTTCTGCAGCAAATACAGTGCATTCCGTATCTGGTCCTGTGTTCCTGTAAAGGTAATCATCTGATCTTTGTACCCTTCTAAAGGCACATCAATTTTGACCAAAGATCTCGACTCATGATGAACTTTTTTTAATCTGCTTACCACCTTTGCCAATAATAGATCCAGCCAATTCTTTGGGAATCATTACTTGTGTAGTAACAACAGGTCCATCAAGATCACCACAAGAGCCACAACCACCTGCATAGGAATAATCATATCTGGAGGTGCTTCATAAACCATTTGCCACTCTGAAGGTCCCCATGTAACTACTGTAAAGTTTCAAGTTTCCTCAGCACTGAAACCATTACAATGGTCTCCAGGTCTTCCTCTTCTGTCAGAGGTCGTTAGATCTCCTCCTCTAGGAGCTGGTGGTGGAGTAAGAGATACATTCTGAACTCTGCTACCTCCCCAGCCACCTCATCCAGGAGGCGGGAAGGAGGTCCTCACCAAGGGCTCATATAGTCATAATAAACTCTTCTATATGGAGGCATTGGACACCCACCCTGACCAGGAGGCATTCTTTCAAAATCATCTCTTCCTGCATTGGAATTCCCATGGGACATCCATGGCCGTCATCAAACATCATTGTAAAGCCACCATAATAAAAAAATGAAAAAAATTCACCATTGTAAAAATTGGGACCCTAAAGCTGTGTATGTCCTTTTATGGGAGACTCTGATATAAGACCAAGAATGATCTTTATGCATTCTACCACCCTGTCTGGTTTTCCTCCAATAAGCATTGCTCTATCAGTGATACTGATGTCTCCAACTCTAATCATGCAGTTCAGGGTTCATTCTAGACTTCCTTTCTTGTTTATCTGTAACTTCCCTTTCTAAGAGTGAGACACTTAGTCTCTACCACCCAACATCCATTTTCTTATTTGTTCAAGCCCAGTATACACATAAAGCAGTTTCAGAATTTTTAATCTGTACCTGCATGAGAAACAAATTTTCCAATGAGAATATGGTGTTTATTCATAGTTTTTGGTGTTTTTGTTTGTTTGTTTAGTTTGCATGCATTAAACTTCATTCTTTGTTATGTATCGTTTTTTTGTTTGTTTGTTTGACAAATTGAGTTATGTACCCAGCACCCCAGGACCATACAGGGTATTTTCTTCACCCTAAAATGTCCCCTCTGCATCCTCTTTGTTGCCAATCACTCCCACTATGTCTAATAAATGCTCCTGTATCATACCTTCTTTATCCTTTCTTCTATCAATGGACACTTAGGTTGCTTCCATATTTTGACTATTGTAAGGAATGCTGCAATGAACACAAGGGTGCAAATATCTTTTTATATTAGTGTTTTTGTTTTCTTCACATAAATACCCAGAAGTGGAACTGATAGGTCATATGGCAGCTCATATTTTTAATTTTTTGAGGAATCTTCACACTGTTTTCCATAGTGGCAGCATTATTTTATACTCCCACCAACAATAAACGAGGGATCCTTTTTCTCCACATCATCACCAACACTTGTTATTTGTTGATTTTTTTTGATGACAGCCATTCTGACAGGTGTGAGGTGATATCTTACTGTGGTTTTAATTTGCATTTCTCTGATGATTAGTGATGTTGAGCATCTTTTCATATGTTTATTGGCCATGTGTATGTCCTCTTTGAATAAATGTCTATTCAGGTCCTCTGCCCATTTTTTCAATTGGATTGTTTCTTTTGGGTGTCAAGTTGTATGAGTTCCTTATGTGTTTTGTATATTAGCACCTTAAAATGTATCATATCTTCTCCCATGCAGTAGGTTGTCCTTTGTTTTGTTGATGGTTTCCTTCACTGTGCAAGACATTTGCAGGTTTGATGTAATCTCATTTGTTTATTTTTTTTTTCCTTTTGTTGGCCTTACTTCAGGAGACGTATTCAAAATGATACCACTAAGAGCAATATCAAAGAGTATACTGGCTATGTTTTCTTCTAGTAGTTTTATGGTTTCAGGTCAGAAGCTTTTTTAAAAAAAAACAATTAGAGTAACAGAAAATGACAATGTCATAACAAAAAGGCTATATTAAGAAAGAAGAGAAGGTAGACTTTATGAACAACACTTGCTCTTAGTAATAATAATGATATCTAATTGATATCTAAATGATATCTAATGATAGCTAATATCTAATGGTATCTAATTCAACGTTTTAAAACAATTCTATACTAAATTTAGCAATTTAAAATGGATCAACCTTGTAATTTTAGAATACATATAAATTTCATTGTAATATTTATTTTGAGTTTATAAATATCAAAACAATAGACCTTACTTGTTAAGTTATATTTATTCTACACACTTAAGGAAGCTCAGGAAACTATTTTACTCTCCGACAAACTGACATCTTAGGTAAAATGTGCATTGTATGTGTGTGTTTATTGAGGGAGAGGGTTAAGATTCATCTTTAAACAATTCACAATTTTATATTTTCAGCTATCTTCTCTCTTTGACTCCCTATAACTCAGTCTGCTTAAATTTGAAATAGTATGGGGAAAAAGTATTCAGAGAATTCTTTAATAAAGTATGATTATCTTTAAAAGAGACACACAGAATTAGATTATTATTTCCATTATAATCATTTTCTGTTGTGGAAAATGGCAGTTTGGACGAATTTAGAAAACTAATGAATTAAGAAATAAAATTTGTAGTCCCATTTCACTATATCGTTTTTGAAGAAGGAAAATTCCTGAGTTAGCAAATCTCCTTCTAGAAGAATCTCAAAGACGTTTTCATTAATTTGCATCCCACAGATCAACTCAGAGAAATATTGCTATTTTGCTTCATCTGGAAATTTGGGGGCAAAATGATGCACCTGCTTTAATCTGTGTGATCAGATGATACCACTTTTAGAAACATTTTAGGAAAGACTGCTGTCTTGACTAATAAATTTCTCAACTAAATGTATATAATGCACTTTTAACAACTCCTGCAGTAGGGGAGAATACAAAAGCATTTCTAACTTTGCTAAATAGAATTGAGGCCACAAGGGTTGAGAATGAAATATATATATTTCATGACATTGGTATGACATGTATATATATATATATATATACATATATATATATATATACACATACACACACACATACACACACACATATATATATACACACACATATATATGTATATATATTTTATAAATCTGATAAAACCTTTGATTTTAAGCCCAGGGCCTGAGAGTTATAGGGGACCATAGAGGTCCTCTAGATACAAGGTTTTGTAATCCAATCTTGTGTTTACAGTTGAATGTCTCTTGTATTGCAGTTATCTCTTAACTAAACATAAGTGTGGTGAATGTTAATAACATGTGATTCATTTGGAAACTAGTCAACAGAGTGACTACTTATCTGACAGAAAGTTCAGGTGACAACTGAAATGAAAACAAGTGATTTTTTGTTTTTATTTTTGTTTTTGTTTTTTTTATTCAACACTCAAAAACACATTTGACATTTTTCTGTAAACTATATGTTTCTAGCAGCTGTTAGGGTGTTTGTTTTGCCAGTGTCTAATTGCAGATGTTGGAAGCTGGAAATTAAGAGCAAGCAGTAGTTTCTTTAGGGGATAGAATTAAATATATGAAAACATGAGATTACATCATGCTTTTTCAGTCATCTTCAATGTGCTATAAAGAACAAAGTTTTAGAATCTCTAGTCATTATTGTAAAGGTCTGATAACCTTAACCATTAAATAGCTTTAAGCCTCAACTAGTTATAAAAAAGGCTGTCATTTTTCATAAGTAAATTAGATAACAAGTTTCCACAGCCAGAGCAAAGAAAGAAAAACAAGGATTTATTTGAATAATTAAATAAAAGAGGAGTTTTATTGAATTATTCAGATAATTGCTTCATTTCTGCCACTTAGCCTTGCCTGTGAAGACCTGACAAAATGCCCCTTTCTCCTACATTTAGTCTCCAGAGCATCCTAAAAGGATGCTGACAAACATTAATTTTGCATTATAAAATAGTCTCAGTGACAGCAATTTCAAGATTAATGTGTTGGACTCCTGAGAACAGGGTGCAGGAATGAAAACGGTGTTCTTAAAACTTTTTCTTTAAATCTTATACAATGTTGGTCATTGCCTTGCAACAGTATTTTCCAATCAAAGAGACTGCTGAAGACAAGGCTCTTCTAGCCACCTATTACTTCCTTCTGCAATTAAGAATAAAGAGTGACTAGTTTACAGACACTCTGGAGGTATAGTTTATATTGTGTGGTTCACTCTGCTAGTCACTTATACTGAGTCTCTGGGGTGCTCCTTTGAGATTTACACTCAGGTGTAGCGTAGACGATAAAAGCCATAGAGATGGGGAGTTTAAAACATTTCCAAACTTTTGCTCTGTGAAAGGCACTGTTAAGAGAATAAAAGGACAAGCTACAGACTGATTAGGAGGATGTTTGCAAATCACCTATCTGCCAAACAGCTTTTACTCACGATATAAACAACCCCCCAAGTTAAACAAAATAGAAAATAAATAACCCAATCAAAAATGGGCAAAATATTTGAACAGATGCTTCACCAAAGAAGATACATAAGAGGAAAATAAGATCCTGAAGAGATGCTCAACATCATTAACCCTTAGGGAAATGCAAATTAAAACCACAGTGAGATATCACTATGCACCCCTGAGAATGGCTAAATTTTAAAATACCTGAAAATGCCAAGTACTGGCAAAAAATGTAAAGCTATTGTAAATCTTATATATTGCTAGTAAGTCTGCAAAAAGGTATTACCACTCTGGGAAACAGGCAGTATTTTACATTTAAGGGTACACTTTAGCCATATAACTCAGCAATCTCACTCCTAGGTATTTATCTAGAAAACTAAAAACTTATGTTCATGCAAAGCCTATACAGGAATGTTTTCATAGCGGCTCTGTTCATAATGCCCTAAAAGGGAAACAGCAGTATGTTTTTTAGTAGGTGAATGGATAAACAAATTGTTGTTCTTTCATATAATGGAATACTACTCAGCAACGTAAAGGAAGAGGAATTGATATATATATATATAACAACATGGATGAATCTTAAAGGCTTTATACTGAGTTTAGAAAGCCAGTTTCCAATGGTAACATACTGAATACGTTTATGTATATGACATTCTAGAAACAAAAACCATAGGAATGGGAACAAATCAGCAGTTACTAGAGCAAGGAGGAGGGAGGGTTTGATGGTTCTGTATCCTGATTGTGTTGGTGGCTACATAAATCTATGTTAAAATTGTTAAAGCTATATATCAAAAATGTTATTTTCAACGCATGTTAAATTTAAAATGAAAAATTTAAATATTGGCTTTGAAAAGTGTTCAAATTGTGATATAATAATCTGCTTTGTTCAAGTTTTACCTGTTCTTTCACTTTTTTGCTGCAAATTATTCATTGACATTTTAAAATTAGTAATAACTATCCATTCTACAGAGAGCTTGGGGGGGAACGATGATAAATTTATCATAATTATTCAAGGCTTCTTGTTCTTTAAATGTAAGCATTTGCTATAATGTATCTTTTATTTTATAGTCTGACTTTAGGATACTGCCAGACCCTTATCTGAGGGAAATCAGGAGGCAGCTTCTCAGATGTTACCGGTTCTGGGACATAGAAATAGATGAAAATCCTGGGGTCCACCACGTTAGAGGTGATAGGTGAAATTTGAGAATGTGGAGCTCCAGCTTCCTAAATGTTTCTGTGATGATTCTAGATGACCTTAGACATTAGAAATGGAAAAGCCCTGCAAATCTGGGTCTCCTGTTGCTGAGAATCACTGATTAGCAGTAATCCAGGTCATAGGATGAAGCTCTAACTCCCTCTGTGGTGACTACAGTGTACGCAGTAGAGTAAATTCACCCTCCGCTCAACGTTTAGCCTGTCTCCCACATTCACATAGTAGTAAGTGGAGGCTTGGGTGTCCTTTGGTTTTCTACGTATTGTCAAAGCTACACTGTATTCATTCTTCTACTCCTATGCCATCCACTCTATCCCCCACTTTCTTTTCAATTAAAGTCCCACTTTTCTGATTACTCTCAAAAAGGATAGTCATTTGAATCGAAAACCAGGCATTAGATTAGATGAGAAATCCCATTTATAGAATTCTAGTTCCCCTAGCTCAGTCCCCAGATCTCGAGTGTGGAGTCAGGGTAAAAAGGCATGATTACTCACAACAAAAGACCACAGCTTATTCTGTAGGGACCAGCATAAAACTTGAAGGGAGACTTATCTTGTTAGTTCCCAGCAGCTGTCTTTAGGTTCCACCACTAATGAGAGTAGAGGTGAACAGCTCTCTGTTTTTAAATGCAGAGGTATTCTGGACTAATTTTCCCAGAATAATTGGTGCTCACTGCATAACGGGCTCTTGATATTTTTCACTTTTTGTATTTCAGCTCGTCTAGCTTTAAGGAGTTGAAAAGATTAAAAAGATTTTGTGTGTGTTTTCTTGTTTTAAACTCTTCAGAGGAAAGGTGAGAAATTGGCAAATAAATTGACCACTTTATAAATTACCCATCATGGTTTCCACATAAGGGATTTTGAGGTCAAACAGAACAGGAGAGATGACCAATTTTAAACAAAGCTATCCAGAGATCTAGGTGAGACGTTAAGTTAATAACTACACTTTTTAGTGGAGAGGTTATCTGTATCCTGAAGCAGGTATGCCTGAATGCTAAGCTCTTAACTATTGTCTTTCCTTGACTCTAGTCCTCGAAATGCAGCCATGGGGCCATAGATAATGCTACATGATCCTCTCTATGTCATCCAGAAGCTTGTCTTTTAGATATTGTATATTTTACAATGTACCAGTGTTTATAGTTTTCACCATAAAATGACCTATTACTTACGATATTTACTTTTAAATGGACAAAATAATGCCTCCTTTCAAGAACAAAAACCATTTCCTGATTAAATTTATGAGGAACTTCTTTAAATTGATGAGTGACAGTTTAGACTGAGTGTTCCATGGGTTATTTTGCGGCAACAAAAAAGTAAATTTAAAGAAAAAATTGCAACCACCTTTATGTACTCAAAAGCTTTCTCTTAAATTCTTAAAATATTCACTGATTGACATCAGAGTGAATGAGATTTTTTAATAGTTTGTATTTTGTATGTCCTTGTTTTCAAATGAAAATTATAAGGCCTATTTAAAAAAAAAATTACATCCAGGTAGCTTCTTTAGAACCTTTTGCTCAGACACAATATCACAACACTGGCCTCTTCGGACATCAACGTCATACCTTTCTGACAATCCTGCCTGCTATCTCTTTTGTTCCATTGATCTTTGTTCTCACAACTTTAACAAACTAGAATCATTGTAATTCTAACAATGTGCTTTGATAACTAGTAATCAAAAGTCACTTTATATTTTAAAAATAATTATAGCAATTCTCACTGGTTATTCTTACTGTTAGAATCATTATTTCAATACTTCCTTTCCTCCCACCAACAAATTTATGAATTCACTTAAAACTATATTAGTCTATAATAAAGTTACAAACTCTGCATCCCTTGTGGGCAGGGGCTGTAACTTGCCCTTGTTTCTCACACTTAGCACAAAACAAGAAACAGAGTCAATGGTAGAACTTACTTGCTATGCACTTAGTAATACTTGCTACATGTTTGCTGAATGAATGAATAACTTATCACACTTTCCCACTGTTCAGAAGAGAAAAAAACAATTATGATAAATCTCATGACTATATTTGATGTCCATCTGTGGGTCTGGAAATTTTCTCTTTCTCTCCTATCTTTCACACCTTATCAAGAACTCTCTTCCATAGCTAAGCTCTGTTTGGGGCTTTTGATCGAGCCTCTTTCCCCTAGAGTATTCCAATCCAAGACTAGGCAACTTCTGAATTGCTTCCAGAACAATTTAATAGTTCATGAAACATCACCTTCTCCACCTCTCAACCACCCCAGAAATCAGACAAACATTTTTGGTTTAGTTTCTAATAAATCTAAGTCCCTACCAACCAATGGAAGCAACACTTTTCTCAGAATTAATTACATTCAACACAAAGATAGAGCAAATACATAGTAAAATAATTATGAAATGGAAAATATCTTCAGATTATTCAGTAAAAAATAATCATCACTACTGAGAGCTTACTATATGCCAGGCTCTGTGCTAACCACTTTTACTTAAAATATTTGATTTAATCATCACAATGCTATCAGGTAGATATCATTTTTTCCCTAAGTTCCAGATGAGGAGACTGAAGCTTGAAGACGTTAAATGGACCTGCAAAGAAGAGCATTATACGCTGGCATCATAACACAGGTGATTTGGTGTTATGATGCCAAGGAACAATGATTTAATATCCCTTAAGCCCAATGATTTAATATCTCCCCAAATTTACATTCACAGATCAATATCTTACGCCAAGCCTGGGGATATCTTTAAACTAGAGCCACAGTCATTTCAATGTGGTAAGCTACACATCAGTGTGCTCCAATCAGACAATTCCCTCCTGGCTCCTACACCTGGCTGATAGGAACAAGTCTCCAGGCTCCAGGTGGAAATATAATCCTTGATATTCTAGTGGTGATGTTTAAGGATATTTTAAGCAAGTTAAGTGGGCAAAAGCTGAGACAAAGGAGAATGTAAAACAAAGAGAAAGTAGATATACTTCTAAGGCAACTAGCTTTATACAGAATATGTACCTGGGACTTGGGAGTATTAAGAACAAAAATTGCTAGTTGTCACAAACCCAAACTGGCTTGCAAGGAAAACAACCTCTGTGCAGCTGGGAGTGTAGCATGTCGTAGCAGCCTGTATTTGCAATGTGTCTTCATGTACCCTGATACATCCACTGGAGTTCTCCCTACCTGCACATTTAATACTTAAATACCTAAAGTGCATTTAAGGTCTTGTATCAGATTTGTCCTCTTGAAAAGTTATTAAGCTAGTTACCCTGCAGCCCAGAGGCCTCTTCTTCAAGTAAAACTGATTGTATTACACCATCGCCAATAGAACAGCGCTGCATGGTTGCCTGCATAATTCCTGTGAAAGGTCACCAGTATTTCAACTATGAAGGACATTTTTCTTTTATTTAAAAAAAAGGAAGAAAATGATAAATCAGCTATTTTCAATTTTTCTAGAACAAAACTGACATAAAAACCCAGACACATTTTTTTTCCTTCTCTCCGACATACTTACAATAACGGCATTCAATTGCAAAACCTTGGAATGAAACCTGTCTCGATATGTTATGACCTAAGCCAAAATCCATTTTAATTTATATTCCTATATCTAGATATTGATTCCATTTTGCAGATATCCCACCTGTAAGAGTGGGATTTTCTAGTATTAGATGACACAAAGCAGAATATGGGTGCTATCTTAGGCCAATTTTTTAATGATAAGCCAATCCACTCTACAGTTGTGTAGTAAATAAACTCCCTTCAAGGTGCCAACGAGGAACCCACAGTGAGAAATAGTTGATCTCCTGTGTGATGTAGCTCAAAGCATGTGTCCTACAGTCAACCTTGAGACAGGTAAGACTGTTTGTGATGGATTCGTACATGGTACAATGTAATAGGATTGCAAGTTGTATCAAAGCAGTACATTAATAGGTTATCAGATTATCAACTTTGCCTTCATTAAGAACCCTACCTTCTCACAACCCAGCTACCGATAAGTATTCATCTTTTAAAATCTCTGTCTCCTGTTTCCTGTGAGCTGAGTCTCAATGAACAATATATTCAGAGGTTGAGAAAGGACACCTTGAATAGGAGGAAAGTAAGAACTAAAGAAATTTTTAGTGAAATTTGGTCTTTACTGTAAGAAAAAAACTGATTCTTTACAAGTTCATGGGTGAAATGTGATTCAATTAATATTATTTCTCCTGATTTCCTTTAGATAGACAACTTTTTCTATGGATTTCCTCTGAATTATTGAAAGGCAATTTTCTTTTCTATTGTTTCTTATTTAAAAACAGCTTTTTCCAAGAGGCAACAAAAGACTGGAAAGCACTATAACTGTTATGAGTAAAAACACTTTGAAGGAAAAGATTCTTACTAAATGCCTCTAGCAATTCAAAATAAATAAGAGCAAAAAATATATATTTCAGTATTTGAGCATCTTGCCCATAATGGTTAGAATGGAACTGCTCTTTAAATAACTCAGGGATAAAGTTACTGGACTCATAAATGATTTTACTCTCTTAAAGGGGCCAGTGAACTGTGCTATTTGGTGGTTAAGGATAGGGTAAAGGAGATGGACAAAAGGATGTCAAAAAAATTATGGTAGTCAGGCAGCCCTAAAAATTCAACTTAGTAGCTAAGTACTTTTGGAATTTTCCATCTGGATTCTTAAAGTTAATTGGCCCTATGATAAAGACCACTATAAACAAGGCAAAATCAAGGCACAAAGAGATTAAATGATTTACATAAGATCTGGTTCAAAGTCCCACAGTTCTTTTATATCATTTCACTGGTCCATTTGCTCCACTGTGTGACCTCCTCTGATGCTCTTGTCTCAAAAAAATAAACAAATAAAATATTATCTGAAGTTTTCACACCTAGATAAATAACCTCAACCTTCCTGTATTCCTAAGTATAGTTTAATGTTTAAGAGGTAAGTATTTCTACTCCTTCAATTATCACATAAAAGGAGATAGGCATTGTGCTAGACAAGAGAGAACAAAACAAAAACAAAACAGTTTGTGGTGCCGCCCTTTAAAAGGAAGAGGGAAGACATAATATGCAAATATGAAACAGCTGAACAATTATCCCAAAGTGTATAGACAAGGGTATGAAACACTTGATAAAGAATTGTGTGGAGCGGAAGGAATATTATTATCCACGAGACAGAAGCAACATCAAGTAGGGCATGTACTCTCTAAAGAATGAAATACAATTTTTTCGCCTCTCTAAAGAATGAAATACAGTTTTTTCACCTAAACTACACCCTCTGCAAATGCTCATAAACATCAATAAAATAGAGAAGCTTGAAATGTGTGGTCTAATGAGAGAATAGGAGGATGAGTTCAGTAGGCATTCAAGAAATATTAGAAGAATGAATGAATTGATGAATAAATGGTGTTTGTGAGAGATTGAAATTGAAATAATATCGAAATAATAACAATAGATAAATACTATTGAAATATAAATATTCAACTATTTTCTTACCCCCCACTCCCCCCCAAAAAAGGCGTTGGAAAGGGCCTGAACTTGCTCTTTCTAAGTGAACTTTCTGAGCCCTGCCGTCCTGCTTCCTCAGCAGGTCAAGTGAACAATAACACTTGAAGAAATTCCAGCATTTGCTCTGGAGACAACAAAGACTATGATTTGGATATTTTTTCTTCAGTTAGAAAAGTCAGCTACCAGCCACTTCTCCCCTCACTGGCCTGAGGTGGATGGAGGCAGAAGAGGCTGCACTGTTTCTGTGCCGTGCCCTTTCTTATTTCTACCCCATCCATAATTACAAGGGTGGATCCAAGTTTTGTGAAAAATGAACATTAAGACAATTTGGAAGGGATGACTTTAACAAATTCAAAATTACAAATACAACCTTAGCTACAGAGCTTTGGGAGAAGCCCACGCCAGTGAAAGAGCCTTGCAAGCTTGAGGGACAGTTGCTCTGTGGTTAACTAGTGTGTACTCCCCTTTTTGTGACTGCATGCCTCTCCTCACCCTTATCGAGTTGCCAACTCCTTCCATGTCTTTATGGGGACACTGAAATGTTCTATTTGTGTAGTTTTCTCTGACACTTGACACCCAAACAAGCAGTACTGTCACTCCAGAGCTGGTGCAATTTTCATTCACTGATAATCATGTACTTAGTTGTTTTGTAATGGTTCATGTATATCTTTGAGCTCTCCACTAGATTCTCACCCCTCCCTGCAAGGGAGAGCTCCTGCTTTATCAGTCTCCATATCTGCATTACAGGGCTCCCATCAAAAGGTGAATTGCATGATTGGATAAATTATGCTTTTTATTACATAAATTGTCCAGACTTAAAAAGACAAAATACTCTTCTATTTATATAAACTTACAAAGTTTTTTTTTTTTACCTCAACATTGCTCTTGATTAAAGAGCAGAGCCTGAAAAAGCAGATTAGTTTCCTCACATTTCCTTATTCCAAAAAGACAGTTGGTTTTAAAGAAGTGTGGAAAGTTTCAAGAACTGAGATATACAGGCAGTCAAAACCATTGCATACCTCTCCAAGCAACCCAGCAGAAGCATTTTGTTCCTAGTCATGATTACCATCCTCAAAAGGAAAATCTAGATTGAAGCTTTGCAAGCAAAACAACTAAGGGTTTGATTGGGAAATATAACAATTAAATTCTTTGATTAACAAAATATATTGTAAAATTAACAATGGGACATCAAAAATACCATTTAGTGAGTGTACCATAATGAAGTTCAGAAAAAAAAATCACTTTGATTTATTTGCTGGGTTGTGACTTGGATTCACACAGAGGGAGAATAAAAAGAAATTAGAACAAGTCTGAAGTTCTGCTTTCCTACGATTTTTTTTTTGGTAGCAAAGTCTATAGAGAAAAATAAATGGGAAAATAGAAAACACACTAGATGTTTATTTTTTTATAAAGTTATAAAGTCACAATGAAAAATATAAACATAAAACTAAATTAAAGCAATAAGATATGAGAAGCAAATTAAAAACAAAAACAAAAACATAATATTTTGTGTACCTTCTTTATCCCAATCCTCTCCAATAGGTATTTTTGAGATTTGTGCTTTTATTTCACATAAGATTTGTTTTTTTCGATATCTGAATATTATCAGATTTAGCTACTATAACAACAAAACTGAGATAAATAATACAGATTACTAAATAACAAAATAACTAAGGCATAAAGCATTGTATTTAATAGATTTACATAGTTACTGGTTATTCAAATAATACAGATAGTAAACACAGGTTTTATTTCTGACTTAGTTTCAATCAGAAATTCATGTTAAAGGTCAAGTCTACCTGATTCTTTAATTCATCAGTAAATATTTGCACATGGACAAGTTATAGGACTGGTGACCTTATCATGGTCCTTTTTGGTTTCCTCTTTATGTACAATTTTCATATGACAAAGGGGAGAGCAAGTTTCAAGAACTATCTAGAGCACATAGGTTTAGGACTATCACATACAAAGGACATTTCGTAGGTTAAGAAAGAACTTATTGGGGAACTACTGAAATTCTGGAATGAGCTGATGTCATTCAAAATGATATGCATGTTCAAAAATTATTTTTTTTCAACTTCAGCTTCTCCATCCATTTCTATTTCCCTATCAGCAAACAAGATGTAAAGAAAAAGATAAGAGACTAGAGAAAGTTGATCTTTTCATTCACAGAAAATATATTCTTAGACTGGGCTTTTTAGTTGTTTCATGAGTTGTTGGTTAAAGATGAAATTAAGAATATCAAATGCCAAAGTATCAAATTAGGATGTAGTTTGCTTCATTCATATAAATATTTTCTTTTGAGAGAAAAAAAATAAAGGAAGAAGAAGACAAGTAAAAAGGAATGGGGGAGAAAGGAAACAGGGAGTGAGGAGAATTGGTTTACTTCTAGCCAGAAAAGGATTCTATATATTTAAAAACTTTATTGAAAATCAATTTTAATATTTGATATTATCAAGATTGGGTTGTAGAACTTCATAAAGGTGGTAAAACTTGTAAAAGAAAGGAAGGAAGAAAAAAAGGAAGGAAGGAAGGAAGGAAGGAAGGAAGGAAGGAAGGAAGGAAGAAAGGAAGGAAGGAAGGAAGGAAGGAAGGAAAGAAGGAAGGAAAGAAGGAAGGAAGGAAGGAAAGAAATTAAGCTCCAGTGCTTTCTTGATTAGGTACTCAAATGAGCAAAGACTAAATGACGTTCAGCCTGGTTGATTTTTCACTCTTTATTAGCTTACATCAACAGTAATGTCCTTAGAGTTCTGAATCTTGTTTTCATTTGTTTGTGCCTCCCACGTGTGATGCTAATACATCCAGTAAGCTTAGCACGTGCAAATCATAAGAGAAGCCACAGCTCACAGCCTCCGAAAGTCTCTATTACTGATGTTTCAAGTGGCCAAGCAATAGAAAATAAATGGACCCGAGAGCCTAGGAGAAATGATTTAAATGATGAGGGAAATGCAAATGGATGTCAGCTCTGATGATTAAAGAATGGATGTGGGCACCATTTCTAGATGTGTAAGAAAGAAAGGTGTTAGAGTTGAAAATTATACTACTCAGTAGGAGGCCAATGCAATTATATTCAATGAAGAAACACAATCTCTGTGTAGAAAATAATGATGAACCAAAATGTGCAGTGGACTCTGCTGGGCGAGTTACACATATTAGTTCATTGTCATTCCATTTGCTTATTTTTAGAGCAGGCATTGAATATTCAGTGGAACGAAAAGAGAAGGTGGAAAAGTAAGATCAAAAATGAAGAAGAAAAAGGGAGGATTGGAGGGAGGAAGGGAAGAAAAGAAACTCTAAGTTCAATTTCTTGTCTTACAGTCAAAGAAAGGCTAAAAGGCTCTTATTAGGATCTGTCAGGCAGAAAATTACATTTTAAATATCGTGTAACAAAGAGATTCTATATGAATTGCTGATATGGAATAAATTTGTATTTTACATCAATGAAAAATTATGTGTTTATGTCATAACCTTATTATTTAAATATCTACATACTTATGAGCATGCGTTGAATGATCTTGTCCAAAGAGCATATTGTGAGTTTTTGAATATATGTACTTTTTTTATTTCAAGTTTATTGGGGTGACAGTTGCTAGCAAAGTTACATAGATTTCAGGTGTATAATTCTGTATTACATCATCTATATATATATCACTTTAGGTGTTCATCACCCAGAGTCAGAGGGGGTGGTAGATGAGGTAGATGAGGATAGACATCAAATATATGGTGATGGAAAGTGCACTTTCTTTTGAAAATTGAAAATTCTTTGTTTAGTGTATAAGCACTTTGTGCAGAAGCAATGTTAAATAAAGTATTAGTTTCAGTGAATATTTTCAATCTCATAATTTAAAAGTTTTGCTAAAGTATTTAGAGTACAAGATGGAAACTGTCTCTAGTAGACATGTGTGGACCCTAATTTCTAGGATATGATAGATGCAACAATTCTTGAGCACAGACTTGTTATATTAGAACAGGAGATTATTTTTACTAAAATATTACTTGAATTCATATTAGGTTTGAATTTGGTTAATATGCCTAAAATATACAGCTCCAACTATAAACTCAAATCAAATTTTAGTTAAATACAATAAAATTACATTTGTTCAGTTAACACTGATTGAGTGACTTCTGTGCCAGGTACTGATGCTCTAAGCCTTTGGAACACAGCAGAGAACCCCTGCCCTCACGGAACTCGTATTCTAGTGAGAGGAGACAGACCATAAGCAATCATTATATAATAAGTGAGGAAACTATCTAGTATGCTGGAGGTAAGAAGTACCATGGAAAAATAATAGAGCAGGATAACCAATATTGTAACTGCTGGGAATGGGGGGAGAGATGCAGTCTACATTTTAAAAACTATAGTGGTAAGTAGTCCAAGTACAGATATATTTTGAAGGCCAAGCAAATAGAATTTCCTGATAAACTGGACATCTATCTTGTAAGAGAGCCCTAAGTCAAGTATGGCCCCAAGGGCTTTGGCTGAGCAACTGAGAGGATAGGTTTATTGTCAGCTGACATAAGGAAGACTGCTAATACTCTCTAGGAACCAAATCCAATGAGCTTTTCCTAGTCACGATCATCGTTAACACTGTTCGGTACCACAATTTTTCTTGAAATCTCCTCCTCCTACAGTTGTGCTGACACCAGTTTCCTGAGGCTTTTGCTTCTGTCTGGCTGCTCCATCTGTCTCCCTCACCAACACCTCTTCCTCTACCAGTTTTTATATATCCAGGAATCTGCCAGGCTCTTTCTTCTGCTTTGTTACCAAATTCTCAACTCTTTCCAGGAAAATCACATCTACCACCATCTTTCCACCATCATTCTTTAATATCTATAGTATGTGTCCAGTTGTTTACTCCGTAAAGTCTTTTCTGACATGATCATCTACAAATTGCTTCACACTCCCACCCCAAATACCTAATTTCAGTGCTAGGAATTTAGCAACTTAAAAGAATATACCCTCTTCTACCCAGCTTTTTCTCATCCCTTGGTAACAAAACAAAAACAAAAACGTAGAAATGATAAAGCATACCAAAATATGTTTAATTGTCATGCTTGAATAAATAACAGAAGGCTTTATAGATGAAAGAGGGAATCACTGTGATGCCTGTGATAGTGAGAAAGTCAAGTGAATCACATTAGTCAGTTACATTTTCTGTTAATGAAATAATAACTGATGAAGTTAGTAACTTTGCAATAACTTTCCAAGGCCAATTAAAAATTAAAAATTTTTAATTTTTGTGACAATTAAATTAAAATTTTTGTGCCAATTAAAAAATTGGCACAAAGGTAATAGTAATGACAATTTATATTTAGAGATAAATATTATGTAGGTGTATTTCCTGGTATTAAAAGAATCCAGTATAGACCATATACTTTTATCCATCTTTGACCTTGCAATTCCCTATTTATAAACTCCTACTCTTTATGACACAAGAATGGCCTTTCCTCTGCCATTCCCCATTCCCTATGTGAACCAACATATTTCTCTCCAGGTAGAGTTCACGACTTTCTTATCTAGACAGCAAAATGCACTTTAGATTTGTGTAGGTTACAGAATGCATCATTATATTATAATCATTAGCCAACACATTCTTTCCTCCTGGGGACCATGAACTTCTCAAAAGGCAGAAAACACTTGTGTGCCAGTGCTTCTAAAACCTCTGACAGATTCTATTGACAAACGTTTTAGCGCTAAACAAAGTAAACTACTTGGAATCCCTTTACCTCCTCATATATAACATATTGTATTGCTTAAATACATAGGACAATAAGTAGTCTATGATAGGCGCCGCCGGAGGAATGAGTCGCGGAAGACCAAGATTGGTTGATTCGAATTTATTTGGCCTCTTTGAGCTGCTGGAAGTCAGGCTAGAGCAGAGAGAAAAAAACATAACCTCTTTGAGCAAAGATAGGTATGGAGTTTTATAGGAGGGGGTAAACGAGGCTGTTCTCCCTTCAATGCTTCAGGGGGGTTTTGTTGACAAAGCGTTTCCCTGCGTGACGCAGCCCTCTAGCTCCACAACCTGGTCCCAGGTTGCCCTCCAGACCACCAGGCCCGCCCAGGCCCGCTAATCACAGGCCCCTAGAAGATTCAGCAAGACAGGATCAAGACAAGATGGCTTTTAACATAAGTTTTTACTCCTGGTCTACATATGGCTTAACAGTCTATAAAGACAAAACAAAGATTTGTTTACCTTCTATTAACAATAAATATACATAGAGATCCCCAAAAGGAATTCATATGCACAGATTGGGCAAGTTCAGTAAATAGACATATATAGATAAACCTAGTTATTTAATAAAAATTAAAATGTGTAGAAAATCTAAAACTATGCACTTGTGTTTACGTGAATCAACCAAGTTAATTTATAAACCGGTAAAATCCATTGCATTGATCAAGTGTTCTATAGTATATAGAATATTACTAAATCTCACAAACTCTCAGTATATGTATGTATATGTGTGCAACAATTAAGTATGACTATAAAATAATTTAATTTTACTTTTAATTATGCAATTTGTTAAAGTGGAATTATTAACATTATTTTTCATCTCTATCTAGAAAATGCCTGAAAAATAAAGTTCACTCAATGTCTGCAGTAATAATAAGTGTTCAGTGAGTGAATCAATGGAATGAATTTGCCCATTTAAAATGATGTTATAGTGTTGGTTTTAATTTATATTTATCAATTAATAACTTGTGAATTTGCCTAAACAGAGCTCTGCAATGCAGCTACATCAGGTAGGTTCATCTAAAAATATCATCATTTAAAGATTTATTAGTACAAATATTAAACCATATTATTTATTTATTAGTACATATTTATTTATTTATTATTTATTTATTAGTACAAATATTAAACCATATTATTTATTAGTACAAATATTAAACTTATTATTTATGATATGATTAAATAGGCTATGGAACTATAACAGAAAGCTAACAGGCTTATGAGGCAGTAGTTATCCCTGGAGGAAATAAGTGGGCTATGGTAAAGAAGGGTTATAGAGGGCCTTTCAGGAATGCAGCAGTATCTTGTTTTACTGACTTGGATGGTGGTCAGATGTATATTTGTTTTATAATTACTTGTTAAACTGTACATACTTTCTATGTATGGTCATATGTTTTATTTCACAATTTAAAAAAGTAACAGATTTGCTTGCAGTATCTATATTCTCTAGGGCTGCTGTAACAAAATGCCACACACTGGGTGGCTTAAAACAATAGAAATTCATCTCTTACAGTTCTGAAGGCTAGAAGTTTAAAATCTACATGTCACCAGGGCCATGCTTTCTCTGAAGGCTCCAGGGAACATATATTCCATGTTTTTGCTTAGTTTCTGTTGTTGCCCACGATGCATGACATTCCTCGGCTTGTAGATACATCACTCTGATCTCTGCCTACAACATCACGTGGCATTCTCCCTATATGTCTTTTGTGTAGTTCTCCTCCTCTTCTTATAAGGACACCAGTCATGTTGTATTAGAGCCCACTCTAATCTAGTAACCGCATCGTCACTTGATTACATCTTCAAAGGCTATTTCAAATAAGGTCACATTCCCAAGTACCAGAGGTTAGGACTTCAACATATCGTGGGGCGGGCGGTGAGGGGCATGGGACATGGACACAATTCAACCCATCACAACATCTATCTCAGAAGCCTTGCTAATGATAGGAAGAAAGTTAGAGCCATTATTATTTAAATTACATGCAGGCCATTTTAATATATTAATATATTTATTCTTTTAGTAACTTTGTCAGTATTCATGGGAAAGACTGCATAGCATGCATGGCAATGTGTGTGAAAGAGAAAGAAAGAAAACGTGAACTATCAGAAATTAAGTGCTACCATGAGTCAGGCCTGAGTTAAATTTGGCCACATCCATTCATCCCATTTGTTAAATGTGCAGTAAATGAGATTCACATTGTAAAGCTGAGGCAATGAAGGTTATGGTAGAAGTCTGCCCTTCCTGTTCTTTTAGCATCTGCTTTTTTACTTTTCTGGATTCTTTAGACTGTTTGTCTTGCTTTTTGTTGCCTTTGCAATCATTAGTTCTCAAACTTCCAATTAAAAGTTAAGTATAAATTTTTGTTTATTTTGCAGCAGCACTCTTAAATATTTATGAAGGATCTTAAGTCTGACTGGCTTTGAGAAAATATAGACTAATTAATAATTGATATGGCTGGTTTGCAGAAAATTAAAGTTTAGAAGCACGTGTTAAAAAATTAAATCACATATAGCTAAGTCATCAGATGTCATTTATTTAAAATCTTGCAAAAAATGTAGTTAGCTTTTTTCTCCCGTCCAAGTCAACTAGAAACCTAATGATTCATTTCAACATCTAAGACTCTAAGACCTGAGGCCCATCAAAAACTAGACAAAGTAGAGAAAGAAATTTCAATTCGTATTCCATAATTTTTAAGAATGCTGTTTACTTACACAGAAATGTAAATAAGTAGGAAGGAAGATTCTGTATGTTCTGTAGTCTAACTGGACCAAAAGCAGGACCCATTTATAGTTTGAGTATTCATGGATAATTATAGAAATCATATTGCTTATTAGCCATTTTGGCACAAAATAGCTTTAAAGAGTAATTGTATCTCTTACACACGGACATTCATTTATGTATGTAAAGTAAATACAATAATGAAAGACAATGATGAGAAAATGTTGGGTTAAAAACGCTTTTCACCCTTGGACCTAGGTAATTCCAGCAACTAGTAAAGGAGCAGCTCACATTTTGGCACAAGATTTACAGAACTTGTAATCTTGGCTGGAAGTATTATTTAGAGGGCAACCTTTCTATAAAAGTTCAGCAATTTTATTTCTGCCTGGAGAATGAAAGAAAGTCTTACCCGAACACTCTCAGACTATTCTAGAGGCAGAAGAGTGGAAAGCATAACCTCCACAAGTCCTTATCAAAGCCTCATTTTCTTATCTCACACTGGAAAAAATAAATCACAGGGCAAGTTCAATGAGCAGAAAACTAAACCACTGTTTTACCTTTAAGTTCCTACTTTCTGTCTAGTCTTTTTGAAGGTGTCATTTTTAAAGATCATTTATTCATCTAACCAGATTTAGAGTCTCTTTTATTTCTTTGCAATAAAATGCCCTACAACTTGATAGACCATCTTTTATAATTCTGGTTTACCCATCTCTGCCCTTTAAGGTCCCCTTAAACTTCCTGTCCTTCTAAGGAATGGTTATTGTCATCAACTTGCAATGTACAAGGCAGTAATTTATATATTAATTGAAAGTATAAATCAGGAAAAATCTTTCCTGAGTTCCCTCAAAAGTGAAAATTTTAATATTTCTCATGTGGGCAGACTTTAAAGGTCATGTGTATCCCTAGAATATCTAAGGTGTCTTGAAATCTGAAATATTTTTTTCCCAATTTATGAGAATTGACTATTTTTCTAAAGTCTTCATTTAATTCAAGCTCTGATATATCCAGTTGGTCCTATCAAAGTAATCACACAAAAAGAAAGTTATGTGTCCATCACAGAATTGACTGGAAATCGTCTTTATGTGATTCCCACTGTAGTTCAGGAAAACGTTCTGAGATTGAAGTAGTAATTTCTCAGTAGTCTCATGAATGGAAGTGTCAACAAAACACGCTTATTTCATCTGGCTCCTATGAAGTGTCCCTTGGCCACCTGATGAAGGTCACAGATCTTGTGCAGTCCATAGAAAACTGATGTACCTGCACATCTCATTGCTTCTTACATTGCCAAATGATTTTCTTTATTCAATTTAAGTAAAATAAGTTAATTAATCTGTTCTTCCTTAAATGCCTAGTACCAGTCTCTTCAAATTAAATATGTAGCCGGGGATCCTACTTTAGGATCCAAAATGTGCTTACACATATTTTTGCCCACAGCCCAGTATGAAATGAAAAAATATTGTACTACTGAATAGCTGGCCCCTTCCAGGTTGTCAAATTACAACAGTGTCTTTCAAGCATTGTTATATATTGTGCCCTCCAGGCATAATCTCTGCAACAATGTCATACAAAATCAATATTTTTTTTCTAGATTTAACCATTGTATTCAAGGAAACACAAGAGAAATGCTTTCAAAGTTTAGAAAAGAATAGACTGGGATTGTTCATGTGGCTTTCAGTTATATTAGTGAACTCATTCTGCATCATGATTGATGTATGCAGTCTGTACATTAAAAGGTAATTGCTCAGTACTCCCATATTTAAACATATAAACTATTTCAATAGGAGTAATTTAGGTTAGAATTTAAAATAATCTTCTTCATTTTAAATCTGCAGTGGATGTGGTGATGAATGGTGTATCCCCCTTCTTCTAGAAGAGCTGTCCTTAGCTGTCAGGACTTATTCCCCCAGCTTCTAGAAGAGTTGTCCTTAGCTGTCAGTGTTCTCCAGAAACTGCCCTTCTGAAAGTGCCCTAGACTAAAGAGAGCTGACTCTCACAACTGCAAGCCTTCTTCCTGGGACAGCAGTAGCCAATGACTGGTGTCAATTATAAATATAATATAAATAGCATAAATCATTCATAACTACACAGCATAAACTATTAGCATTGCATATAATATGTAGTAGTATATCTACCAGGAGTGCTAAAAAAAAGTAGACACATGACTTGCATTCATCTTTTGTTATCAGGATATTATTACAATTTTAATACAGTTTTTTCCTTTCTTAAAATGTGTATATATTTTTTGATGCCCTCTGTATATACTATATATTATGCATTACTAGAGTATATATTATATATATATATATATATTAGTATAGCATATATATTCTACATACTATACTAACATATAATAGTACATATAATGCATAATGTGTAATATGTAATGTTCAATATGTGATATATATTAATATAGTATATAGAATAAAAGTAAGTATACATCTATAGAATAACTATAGTGCATAGAATATAAAATATATAGTATATAGAATAGAAAATATTATAGAGTACAGTGTCTGGAATATATAGTATAATATATAGTTTCCAGCATAAACTATTAGTATAGTCTATAGAATAATGTAAAGATCCAACACCCTGAAGTATGAGATACCTCTGTTATTGAGTATTGATGGAGACAGCATCACAGCTCCAACCTTTCTCTGTCCAAACCTGCTACCTTCCCCTCAGCTCTGCTTCCTTCCTGTCCCATCCCTTCACTCTCACTCCCAACTCATTTCTCTTCCTTTTCCTCCCCATTCACTCACTTCCATGGTTGTTGGTCTGGAGAGCAATCCCTAATGAAGTCCTGGGTGTAACCTCAGTCTCAGAGTCAACTTCCCAGTAAACACAACTGCAACCAGTATTTAAGAAAGATGCAAATTTAACCCAAAGGAGTTTCTGAGGCTCCTTTCCTGGAAAAGATTTTTAAAAGAATAAAATAAGTGATTATATTTCTGGGATCATTTAGATCTGAACCAGTCTAAAATTTTATAGAGTAAATGATATTGATAATTAAATTGTGGAGTGTGAAAATCAGGGTACACATAAGAAATATTCAATGAAAGAGAGTAAGTCAAATCCTATGAAAAACAAAAAGTGATTTTACCAGTGATCCATCTCTGTGGATTCCAACATTATTTCAGTTTTCCATTCACAGTTTTTTTTCACCTTGTTCATTTTTTTCACCTTGAAATGATACATATATTCATTCTCACCAAAATAAATCAAATATGCTGTCTATCTGTTCTGCATTTACCTGTATTATATTCCCTTTTGAGAAATTAACTACAATGACTTTAATGAAGGCCTAAAAGCTCATCTGCATGCACCATTGTCAAAAAATCACATATAGTATTGACAAACACCAGCAACCCAAAAATGTGGGTGCTCACATTAAGAAGAGGCCATCAGCATTGCAGTGGCAAAAACACACCAAGTTCTGTCACTCTGCATTACCGACAGTCTCTTCCCTGTGTTTAAAATAGAAAAGTATCACTTAGGACACTTTGAGGCTTTTGTTGTGTTTTTTTGAAGAGTTTTCAAACTTGTTTAACTTTCACATTATTCTTATTCACAAGCAGCTGGTTTGCATAAAACAACCCGGCCATCATTTCAGAATGGCTACCCATGTCTAAGACAATGGCATATGTCTAAGCTGAAAATGTATGTGCTCCTTTACATTTTTGTATCCCTGTCTCATTACACAGTTAACGTTCTGTTTCCTCATCTAATGTAACATAATATGCCAAGTAAGACTTGAGGAAAGAAATCATTTTTTATATTAGATAGCTATTTTCTATTTGAAAAGCTGATATCTATATCCCCTTCCCTGAACACACCAAATAGCACCACAGCTTAAGCAACATCTAGTTGCACTGGTTAATGAGTTGATGGCTCACTTTTTAAAAATCTGAGTAGTTTGACACATAATATAAAAAATTACATGATGTATGATGTTTTATAGCTTCCAGTTCACCTGGAAACACTGTTTTTCTTATGTATCATCTTTTCCAGTTTTGTTTATATATTTTACCACCTACATGGACTCCCACAAAACTATTGAGTTCCTTTTCATTTTCTTAATTAAGACAAACTAAATAATTCCATAAATGACAATGGAGAAAAATACATTGCTAAGTTCTGTTCCTTCGAAGATAAAAACACAGAAAAAGATGGGGCAAGACTGTCTTTGCTTCCCATACGTTCCAGTCTTAAAGGGAATGACCCAGTTGAATTTCCAGGTACAATGATGTGATTTTCCCTCCAATAGCTTGTATCTCAAGCTTTAGATAAGGTTTTCATGAAGTTTTGCAAAAATGAATGTTAAAAGTTTATTATCTCTTCTAAAACTCTTAAAATTATATCAACTAATAACATTAAAGAAATCTCATATCAGAGGATCAAATTTTAAAGAATTGACATTGAATCCAATTCTCTACCATCATCCTCTATCATTTTTTACTAGTGTTGTTTACATTGTCTCTATTATTAGCTCTGTGTTCATCTTCTGATTTATACCTATTGACCCTGAGTGAAAACAATGGAAATTTCCTATGGGGAAAATTTCTTGAAGTTTAAGGTTGAATGTCCTTTTCTTATTTAAAGATAATAACATTAATGGAAAATAGCAGTGGTATTGAGAGAAAAAAAAGACACATTTTTTTTTTAAGTCTGTCCTGACCTATTTAATTTTTATAAAACATTGATGGTATCTCACATAGGATATAATTTTGAAATTTCCATTCCTTAATGAAAGATTAATCCAGCCTACCACCTGGTTTTGTATGGGCCACAAGTTAAAAATGCCTTTTACATTTTTAATGGTTACCTTTTAAATGGCTGTATAAGTACCTACATAATTTCCTTGATTTTGCCCCTTGACCCACAAAGCCTAAAATATTTACTATATGTCCCTTTAAGAAAACATTTACCAGCTCCTGACCTAGAGGAAAGGATCACTGTGCCCTCATTATTAACTTGTAGTTTTCTATGAGGACTGAGCTTACTGGGGTCAGAAACATAAGTGGTGTGAACGAGTGTAGGAAGAGCACTTTGGAGAAGGGCTTAGGTTTATCTTCCTACCTTTTTAAATTTTTTATTTGTTTTCTTATCTTCTAGTTGTTAGTCCAGCACTCTGCTTTTCTCCATTTCTTCAATATGCTTTTTCTTCCTACAGAAATATCATATTACTTATAGATACAAATACAATAGAGATTGCACCTGTTTGTGGACAAGTGCAAATTGTGATGTTATCATCTGCCCACCTTACAAACTCTAATAATGTTGTCACTGATATTGACATAATTTAATAATGAATACACATAAACTAAATTTAAAATAAGTCAACAATGTAAATAAGTTTTAAAGATGAGAAAGACTGGATTTCTCCCCTGGCTAATTATGGGATAGAGACATAGGTATAAATGTCACATGAACGGAAAACACGCTAAAAACTGACATGAGTTATCAATTTAAACAATGTGTTCACTTGATCAGATATCAGTTTTGTTAAAGATTTTATACTTTACCCTTGGAGTATTTTGACAGGATTATTTTACTTACCAGTGTCAATAAGTTTGTTACTGATACCCAGGCTTTGAATCTCAGGGAAGCTTCCTTAAATTGCAAATGTCATAAAAGAACAATTATTCTGTCTATAAAAATGACCTTTTCCCTGTTCCAATTGTATGACTCTATTCTAAATAAGCAATATTTTGCTACCTAAATAAGTAAACATCTTTCTAGAGTGTCAAGCACACTGTATTCTGCCTAAATTATTGCATACCAATGAATTGATAATAGTGTTTCAAGATTGTTCAGCATCGTGTTAAGATATTTCACTTTAAGATACTGAACAAGTTACATATTCCATGTCAGGCAAATCTGGCTGTCCAGGCTGTTCAAAATGAATATATATATATATATATATATATATATATATATATGAATTCTATATATATATATATATATGAATTCTATATATATATATATATGAATTCTATATATATATATATATATGAATTCTATATATATATATATATATGAATTCTAACTTGTGATTCTTTGGGAATAACAAACAAGAAGGGTGACATCTGAAAACTAACTTCAACCCTTTCATTTTAGAGAAGAAAGGAACTGAATCTAGGGGGATAAAATGGAGTTCTGCAGGTCCTTCAAACACAAAGCTTCTCTGATATTTATTTCTAAATGAGTAAACATGAGCTTCTAAATTTTTGCATTAGAATAAAACAGTATCTAATGCAATTAAAAATAGCTTTAGTGAACCATCATACTAGTACAATAACATTTTTTTTTGGTACATCTTTCTTCTAAACTCAGTGTTTCATTTAGCACCAAAAGAGACTACGTTGTAGCACTCAGAAAAGAAACTAAGGTTTTATTTTTAAAGAGTTTAAGTCTACAAGTGACTAAAGAGTCTTGGATACCAAAAATACCCTAAGTAAAGGGGGAAATTTTTCAGTTTAAACAGTAAGCAGTCAAAATTGTGGCAGACTTTCTATTAGTTCAGACACCACCAAGAACAGTGGAGAAGCTGCAGCTCTTTGCTGAGGAGCACAATACATATCACAGGGAGAACGGAAGAGGGACTCTCTTTCTCCCATTGTACACACACACCTGCACACTCATACACTCAGACATTCTCACATACACAAATGTCACATATATACACATATTCAGAAACATACATACCCAGTCACATATCCATTGAGACACACACACACATAAACACACACACATACACACGAAAGTGATGAACTCTTACTGCCTAACCCCAATGGTCTGCTAAAGAATTTGATTAAAACATTTACCACACACCTAAATATACAGCATCAAAGAAATTATAGGGTTTTCCATACCAAACATTTAATTTGTTCCTAAATTAATCAGGGAAATAAATGGTCAGCCAGTTGACACATCTGACATTGATCTTGACCATGTGCATATTGAGAGAAACTTATAATCCTTCAGTTATAAATAGTAAACCATCTATATCTGCATAGAATAAATCATTTACTAAAGGCATGACTACCTTGCGTACTGAATAGCACTGTGTATGTTGAGAAGATTTCAAATAGTGAAAGCAATAAACTGTATATTAAAAGCAAACTACCGTGTTTGAGCCTCTTCAGGACTTATATCTGCCATTAGAGTCTACTTATTCAGTATAGTTTTAATGTTGGATATTCTTTCAAAATCTTTCAGATTTGGGAAAATTAATAGTATGAATTAAATAATAGTGTACGCTCATCTCATCTCCCATGTAGAAATCAGTGAACGACCACACTTATTATAAGCTATCAAGTATTGAGTTCCTAATATGACCAGGTGATTTGATACTTTATTTAACATTTCTACAACAGGGCCATCTGGCAGATACTGCAGTAACGGTCGGAGATAAGGTAACCTGCCTCAGGCTACATGGCAGGAAGTAGCAGATCCTAGCTTGGCATCCAGTTCTGACAGGCTCTCAAGCACTGCACAGCTCCGGCCAGGAGACATGCAGGTCTGTGTGAACAAAGTCACTCTCCTGGCGTTGCTAGGAAGGTGGTTGGCCAGTTCATGGGATGCCCTGCACACCATGGAAAATGCAGGGGCTCTTTCATCTTGTAGACAGTATTTATTGATCCCGAATGCATATTAGAATCACGAGGACGTTTTTAAGCAAATGACTGGGCCTCATCCAGAATTAATTATCAGGAGATCGGGCCTAAGCCTTGATATTTTCTAAAAACTACTCAGGCGATTTTGGCACACAACCAGAGTTGAGAATCACTGTGTTGACCAGTGGTTCTTAAAATACAGCCCTCAGGTCAGCAGCAGCAGGATCACCTGGGTGCTGGCCAATGCTCTGGCCTCACCTTAGGCCCTCACCTCTGAGACCAAAGCCCGACAATCTGTGCTTGAACACGTCCTCCAGATGATGCCGAAGCGCTTTTTTTTTTTTTTTGGCAGCTTTAAAATATTTATTCAGACTTTCAGATTTGCCCTAAGAACTCAAAACCCAATTGTTTCACTTTTTTTAAAATTTATTGGGGTGACAATTGTTAGTGAAATTACATAGATTTCAGGTGTACAATTCTGTATCACATCATCTATAAATCCCATTGTGTGTTCACCACCCAGAGTCAGTTCTCCTTCCATCACCATATATTTGATCCCCCTTACCCTCATCTCCCTCCCCCCACCCCCTTACCCTCTGGTAACCACTGAAGTTTGAGGACCACTGGCTTTAAATCAAGGATTGTAGCGATATGCTTTTCAAACTTTAACACGCATAAAATTTAAATAAAGATCGTAATTCAGAAGGTTTGGGTGAAGCCTGAAATTTTGCATTTCTAACAAACTTCCTCCAGGTGATGCTGATGCCATCCACAGAAGACACTCAGAGTAAAGCTGGTCTCCAGCCTATTTTTCTTAATTTGCATCACCAATGCCAACTTCCCATTCAAGCCAATATTCTGGTGTTATCAACAAGACTCTTAAAAAGACCTCTTCCAGTAGTGATAGATCAGAAGATAGGAACTTTTCACTATAGTACATACGATGCAACAAATAAAAGGGAGCAACAGAAGGGTTCCAAAGTCTAGTTCTAGACAAACTCAAACAAGTACCATGACTTCTATGTGTCTATTTTTCTTCCTTTTTAAAAAGAGATCTTAGAATAGGTTATTTTAGTATTTTCAAATACTAAAATGCTCAAAATAGTCTATGTATGTAATTAACTTTGTGTTACTCTCCACTAAGAAGTCACTATCTTTCCGTGCAATGCTTGAAACATGCTGTCGAGTGCAGGGACTGTGACTTTTAAATCCTCAAACCCCTACAGCGCTGGGATGGTGCTCAGCACGTAGTAGGTTCTTTCAACTGTCTGATGAAAGTGCTAGAAGCAAATCGTAAACTACTTCTCAGAAGACACTTTAATTTTTAATGTAATACTACATTTTCATTTTTTCTTTGTAGAGATATTTCTTTGCACTAATGAGAAAGACACATCCTTAAAAATCTTGTTTTAAGTAACCACAAAAAAGGCTTCCACGAAGCATCTGACCTACTGCATCACTAATGACAGAACCTCCTGGCGTTTATGCAATCAACAGTTAGTGGGCACAAAATGCCAAAGGACTTAAAAGTACTACAAAGGACTTTTCTCTTGAAAAAGCAGCATTTTTAATTTTAAGCTACAATTTATAGCTATTAAAGATTGTCACTTTGTCCCTTTCCTTGTTGTGGTGGTTGAAAAGCAAAGTAGGCAAAATTTTTCAAAGGGCAACAGCAAATGACCAGAGAAAATGAAATGTATTATATTAATTCATGAGGTTCACCATTTTTAGTGATACTTGCTTCAAACTTTCATCCTTTACTCTAAAACTGTGCAAGTAAGATACATACCTCCTCTATGGGCTGGAAACCAAAGACAAACCTTGAGACCGGAGAGAGGTCAGCAGACTTGGGAAAATTGTGAAACCTGAGAGTCAAAGTTTATCAGAAAGCCGCAATCATCAGAATTAGGCCAGGGAAGAGAGTGAGGCTAAACTGGTTGGGTTGACAATAAACAAAATACTCAGGACGTTTTAACAGATGGAGTTGAGATCCTTAGAGAACATGGAGACCTGTCTTAAGAAGCAGATGGTTGATGAGAAAGTACAGTCTTGAAAACCAGATGCAAAATGAACACACCAAGGGAACAAAGACTACTGTAACCTATTCATTAGTGTTGCTCTGAAAAAAAAAAAAAAAAAGATCTGGGTAGAAAATGTAAAGTCCAAATGATTAAAATAATAATAATAATAATAATAATAATAATAATAATAATAATGCACTTCCTGTCCATATAAAGAAGGTATTTCTTATTCAACGAGACAATACACAGATGTACAAAAATGCAAAAGAGGCAGAGAAGGATGAAAGATATTAAAGTAACAGAAGCAGAACACCAGCACCACCAGTTAAGACATATGACATTGGACTTTAGTGTAAACAAGCTGAACTTTGAATCACCCTTAAAACCAGCATAAGTGCTATTGCTAAACTTATGTGTTAGGGATACAATATTTAATAAAAACAGACACAGTGTCTGCTCCTATGAACTTATCATCCAGTATGGAAGATGCCTATAAAATAGTCACTCAAGCAAATGTAAATATAAAACTTCCTAGGAAAGGGAAATGCAGCGGTGCTCTGTTTGTTAAGAAGGGAATTTGACCTAAAATAGATGGTCCAAGATGACATACTTGAGGAAATAATGAGTTTGCTGCGATCTGAACAAAAATTAGAAGTTTGCTGAGTGTCTGGTGGTGAGGATGGGGTGTTGAGGAAGAAAGGATGAGATTAGCAAGCTCCAAGAAAGGGTTGTGTAGTGATAGATGTACCTCCTGGAGCAGGAGGTAGGGGGGAAACCAGAAGACCTGAAAGGCCGTGCTAAATATTCTGGTCTTTATTCTAAAATTAATGAGAAACCATTTAGTTGTTTAAACAGGGAACTGGCTTGGGAAGTTACATGTTATGAAAAATATCATTCTAGCAGTGGCTTAGTACACAGTGCCGTGCAGCCCAGATTCTAAAGTAATAAAGTGGAAAATTTGGGGGAGGCTTTTACGGTTCTCCAGGTGACGATGATGACAATCTGAATTAGGATGGTGGCAATGAAAACGGGGAGACGTTGTTGGTTTGAGAGAGATTCAGAAAGTAAAATCAGCAGGAACTGGTGACAGGTTAATTGGACATAGCATACGAAAAAAGCAAGCCTTCAAGGATGATAGGTTCCCAGCTTGCTGGCCTTTGAAACAGCAAAGCTAGAAAAAGATCTTATTTTGTTTTGTTTGCAATGGGAAGGTGATAATGGTAAAAAGTTCAGTTTGGGATGGGTAGAATTTAAAATGACTTTAGGATGTCCACATGGAGATACCAAATAAGCCACTGAACCTACCAGTCTGGAGCATAGTGGAGAACTCTGGGCTGAAGATAAAAAAATAGACAAGGCATGTACTGCACGGAGATGGTCATTGAAGCCATCGGCCTGAGTGAGATTGCCTGGGACGAGTGGATAAAGTGAGAAAAGAGAGTTTAGGATGGGATTTGAATAAGTATAATGGAGAGGGATAAATCTGCCATGCCTCCCTTGCTCTGACCAGACATTACCCTAATCAAAAAAGATGCTATCAGCAAAACAGAAAACAGCAAATAAACAAACAGGCAGAATACACTAATATAATTTCAAAAGACAAGGCAACATATTAAGAGCAAGAAAGCTTACAGGGGCTTCAGATTTAAGTAAACTATGTAAAAAGTTTAAATAATCAAAAATATATGTTAAGGTCTGATTATCATCTTACCAAAAGATGTTTTGATTTACCAACCAAAGTATTTGTCTCATGCTATTGAAACCATATGTCTTTCTGAGCATTTAAAATGAGATTTGCTTCAGCATTTGGGGAAATTAAGTGAATTGTCCATACCCTCACCAGGTGTTAACTGTGGTGCTGAACCTGAAAATGGTAGCTATGCAGCTCAAGCCTAAAGTTGAGACTTCCAGCCCACTCTGGAAAAGAGAGATGGCTCCAGACTTTAGCAAGAATGTTTGGTTTCCAGAGAGGAAAAAGAATTCACAATGAAACAGAACAAGAGAAGGGTATCTCTTCTCTGAGCAGGCCATGTGTATTTATGTACCGATCTCCTAACAAGCTCCTTTTTTGGTGACAATCAGGAAATATTGATTCTAAGGGGAATATCGAGATGTTGTTTATGAATCACTAACCGAGAAAGTTAACCTGGAAGTACAAGGGTGAGCTTAGGAAGGTATTTCTAGGAAGAAAGTAATGCACTTCTATCTTCCTTTCTATAGTTCATTTTTAATGGTTGATTACACATTTTTATAGAGCAAAAATAGCACATGTACTAGAAGTGCATAATCACACTAAAAAATGAGTATCTGTATACTCATTTTTTCACATCTGAGTTTATGCAAGCATTAACATTTTTTTTCCATTTTAAAAACGAAAACTGTTAGGGGAGCCATACTGGTATGCAGTGAGGCAGACAAACAAGCTGCAGAATTAGTGAAATACTCCCAGGCGGTATCTTCATCATAAGAAAGAAATATTCTCTCAAGGCTCTTGTGAGATTTTTAAATCCTGTGTTTGAGTGAATTTTTTTTTTTTAAATATCTACAATTTTAAATTGTTTTGAGAAATTTTTTTGTATTCTGGAGAGAACTAATGAAAACATAACTGACAATACATGCACCACCTTTTCAATATCTTTATAATTTTTATTTTAAATTCTCCTTTCATGTTTCCTTTCAAAAAATGTTTTTCTGCTGACATTGTTATTCTATTATGAATTTTATTTTTCTTATTTTAGTTTTGTTTAACTTTACAGATTTAAATACCACAACACACTTCAAATATAAGGATGGGGAAAAAAAAATCCCTGATGTGATGTCAACGTGCCACCTGAATGGTATTTATACTTTGTAGTTAGAAATGTTACAATGAAATTGTCTCTGCTTGTGATCTCATATTATGGAGAGTTCTGATGGTCTGACAACTCCTGACATTATGATATACTCCTGTTACATGGTTAAATCAGACAGTCAGAGCAGAGTTCTCAGCAGAGCATAAGGAAAGATTTATAGACATGGCAAAAGAACACTTTGCCTGTTCCCTTCTTTAAATAATTACGACTTTCCATGAATCTCTTTCTAAATCAACTGCAGAATGACAAATATCTGGGCAAAGAAAAGGCCACAAAAATATCACTTACAGTAAGCACTGTTGAGGCTTTAGAAGCACAGTATTGAATTCTCTGCTGTTCGTTCTGCATATGATTCATTATGTGGGATACTCCCCACCTCACCACACACCATATATTTCTCCTATTACCTTTCAAAAAGGATTTTTAAAACTCCTTCTTTCTGTCATGTTCTTTCTTTTCTCAATATAAAAAGTAAAAAAAGAAAATATTTCAGTGTATTTTGAATTGAACAAGTTGAGGGGATAGGATAAAAATATTTATCTAATTGATTACCTAGTGTACTCTGAGTACTCTGGAAGGACTTTCCAGGATGTGGAGGGAAAAAATTATAGGTATGTTTGGGATGTCTTTTTAAATTGAATCATAGGTTTATATAAAGTAAAATGTTGAAACACTGAATTTTTTTAAATGCCCAATCTGTTCAGAGAAGTAAAAGAGAAGTAATATTTATGGAGTATCCATTCTGCAAAGACCTTTTCATATTGTGTCTGTCAATCTTTACAACAGCTCCTGGAGGGAAGTGATATCATCCCCATTTTACAGATAAGCACACTTAGTTTCAGAAAAGTTACATATCCAAGACCAAACAGCTACTAATAACAGGCCCAGAATCTAAAGCTTTGCCTGGCTCCCAATTCTATGATTTTTCTCAAGACCCAACTATCACCTACTATCAACTACCAAAACAATGCATATAAATAAATAAACAAACAAAATGAAAACAAAAATATTCTAGCTCTCTGGTTTGCTATTATAATCTAAATGTATAGTGGAGGAAAAAAAGGTGAGTGCTTTCTGATTTCACATTTTATGTAATTCTACATATTTGAAGAGTCTGACAATAAAATGCTTAAAGGATATAAATCATAAATTTGCACATTTGCAAAGCTCTGAGCTAATCATATTGCCTGCATTATATCATGTAAAGAATAGTTCAATAGTTAAAACAAAAAATAATAGTTAATATTAATCCTAACAATAATAACACAAGTTAAATATCCTTGCTATCTCCATTTTAATGATGAGGAAATGGAGGCTAGAGATTAAAAGGATTATCCAGGATAAAGACAACTTGTAAGTGGCACACCGGGACTTGAACCTATGATTTCTATGATTATATGATGCTAAAGAGCTCCCAGCCACTATGTTAAATTGCCTCCCTTAATTACGTAATTACTACAGAACTAAACTATAACAAGCTACTGATTACTTTTATATTTCTCTGTATTTTAAAGCAATATTATGCAAAAATTTTATGATTTTTATTTTTATTTACCAAAATAATATATAAATACTGTAAAAAAATGTATAAAGCCAACACAGAAGTTAACTTGGAAAAATTACATATGGATCTAACTTGTTGTAGTCCCCATTAACCCGAGCTTCTTTTCTAAAAGTAACTATTATAATGTTAACAAGCATATATACTTCCAGAGATATTTAATATACCTTATATGCATATGCATATTATGTGTATATTATACAAATATAATTTTGTCATATTAGACTCTATTTTTTCTTGACTTAATAACCTGTCTTAGAGCTCTTTCAAATTGGGGCATTTAACTTTGATGCTCACATTGTTTACTCCTGAATAGTTTACAATGAAATAGGTGTGCCACATTTTAGTTTTTCATTCCATAATTGATGGACATCATGGTATTGTATGTGTTCTTCAATTTTTCTCAAAAGCTCCTATCATGTGCTCTACCCAATTACTTATTGGATATCTCTAGGTGTCCAGCAGTAGATTCAACTTCCCATGTTCAAACGAAATTTATCATCTCCCTCCACATTTCTAATCTCTGTATGTTCTGGGTCAGTGCGACTCAGAGCATAAGCCACGAACCAGTGATAACCTGGAATTATTCGGACTGGTCCATGCAGTAAGTACAGAAACTACGACTAAACATTAGGAAACTTTCAAAGCAATTTGACAATGCTGCAACACCTAACTGCATGATCATGCTTCTAGTATTTTTTAATGGTAACTTACAAAAGAATACAATGAATGAGAAAATGTGTTGGTTTTTTTTTTGAAAGCTGATCTTTTATCATGGATAGTCTGAGAAACACTGTTATAATTCAGTGAAAGGCACTACTATTCAACCTGTCACCTAAGACAGCAATATAAATGTCATCTTTCATATCTCTCTAACCAACAATACATGGACAGGTAAGCAGAAGGAAAACCAGGATAATGTTTCTAAAGTAAAGGAATTGTTATTTAACTTTTGTGATTACTGACCCTTCTCATTAGGATTAAAACATGCTGATTTTCTCTAACCTCATAAATACCCTCTCTCAATCCCACATGACCCTCCAACTATTACCCTATCTCTTTCTGCTCCTTCATAACAATTCTTTTGTTAAAGAGTTTTTGGGAACACCCCGATCTCTTTCATGATCCCCATCTGTTTTGATAACCCACTATAGTGTGATTTTCCCCAGATCCTCTACTGAAAATCTTAGCAAAGGAACCAAAGATAGCCTTATTTCTAAACACACCTTTGAGAGCATATCTTCCTTGACCTCCGTACAACATTCAGCAATATTGGTCAGCCTCTCCTTCTTGATACTCAGGCTGGCCAAATGTTTCTATTTCAAATTTGTGAAGTAAGATGTGAAATCATCTGTCTATAGGTATAGAAGATCTAAAATTGCCCTTGGAGATTAAGAGAGGGCAGTGTCTATTGAAAATAGAAAGACAGCCAGGTAGTGTTGAGGGCCCTGGGTCAGCCTGGAGACCATCAAGGGGAAGTAGCACTAACTGCTTCTTCTTCCTGTTTTCTCCAGTGAATGCCACCCTGGTGTAGTCACAGAGAAAGTAGATGGTTGAATTGACCCAGACTTAGTCATTTTTAAGTTTTTTATGGTGGTTGAATACCACTAAAGTGGATAAGAACCTCTACAGAAAACATGTTGGAAAAGCAAGAAGGACCAAGGATAAAAATTCAGACAACATTAACATCTGAAGATCTGTCTGAAAAGGTGTTTCCTGATGATGCTATGGAAAAGTAGTAGCCAGATAAAAGGAAACAAGAAAAAGTAGGGACTAAACATTAGAGAGAATTTTAAAAGGTAGATGTCATCAATAGTAGCAACTGTAAAAAAAAATATGCAGGATGAGGCAAGAAAATACATGATTAGATGTGAAAATTAATGTCATGATTGATTTTATCAAGGGGAGTTTCAGAAGCACCCTGGGAAGTCCAAGCAGCTACCACTGTTGCTGAATCAGACATTAAACACTGCTCCGTGCACCACTGGGGCTCATTCTCATGGACATAGTATTCCCAAAGCAATAAAATATATGACAACAATTAGTGGGCAGAAGCAAATCTCCCTGGAAAAATCCTTCCCCTCACATTGCCATCCCAAAGGCCTTGACCTAAAAGTGCTATTTGTCATCATCTACTCTACTGCATTAACCACCCAGGCCTCTCTGTGGAAGCCACTCAATAAAGACAAAGCTTTCCTTACTTTGATAAAGAGAAAGAACAGAGTAAAAGGCTGATATCTCCTACTTAGTACCACTCCCAAGCTCTGTCTGAATTGACCTCTCTGCTCTCATGTCTGATTTTTCATTGATTTTTCTTCTCTTCTCCAAGACTCATTCTTCCTGCCTAAAAAAGTAAAATGGAGCATGATACCAAAACCTTCTAAATCAACATGAAAGTTATGGTTAATAAAGACTAATCTTCTTTAGCTCTTCCTCTCATTTCACATTTGTATTTCTCATTCCAGAGGATATCCTGAGGATATTCAGAGGATATTCAGAGGACATCCTAAGAGTCCTTCATGTTTCAGCACATGGGTCCTATAAGTCCGAGGCAATTCTTCCCACTAGCAAAGCACTTGTAATGGAGGGTGCACAAATTTCTCACCATTAAACTTGAGGGATAAGAGTTTGGGAATTTGGAACTTCCAGATATGTTAAAAGCCTAAGAGAAGTCTAAAACCTATCTCCTCAATGTCAAGTGTCATTCAGTAAACAGGAAAACTCTCCCGCTCTCTCAGAAACCACCAAGCGACAAATGTGTCCTAAATGCCATGATGTTATAGCTAGGACAGGAGAAACTATTCCACTGGAAGCACTGCCTGCTCTTTTTTGACTTAGTCCTATGGCACACACAATGCTCAGTGTCCTGCAATGTCCATTTTCCAGTTGTTGTTCGAGGATGTAATAAGAATGTCTACATATCCTTCTAGCTACCTTGCAGTTAGATAAGACCATGATTCTTGTTCTGGCCAGTGAAATGTGAGCAGACCCATGGGGATTAGAGATGGGCCCCCTGCCATGGTGAAGGTGGGGTTCTTGTATAAAGACAGCAGATATAACGGATTCAAGCATCTGGGTTTGCTGAGGCATCACAGTCATCATTAAGTATCTCCCAAATTGTAATCAGGCTTTCCATTTGTAACACACAAACTTTTGTTGTTTAAGCCGCAAGATTAAGGGTTTAAGTTTTTACCCCACCATATCATCTTTCCTATCTTCATTAATACACATCATACAATTATAGACCTATAAAGGGTAATGTTCCCAATTTCTTCTTTTCACAGATGAAACTGAAACCCAATGATTCTAGGCGACATGTCCAAAATAATGAAATATGAGTGGTACAGAGGAGTCTAGAATGTGGGTCTCCTGACATTTGTTCCACTGCTCTATCGTTTATAACAAAGATTATAATCTAAGACAGTGGAACAATAATGATAAATAATTAATAGTTTGCTTTTATTGATCTTTTGGAAAAAAATAGACACATTTATAAACATGTACACAATACATATTATCAAACGTGTGTGCATAAATGCAGAAGTACCTAGGTGACTACTACAGATATGAAAAGGCCAACTTCTTCATGACTTTGTAGTGTCTTTATATGACATGTGTATACTTGGTGCCACTCATCTTGATAAAGACTTGTGGGGTCATATTGTTATTTTAATTAGAATATGTCTTAAATTGTATATGTTAGTTTTCCTGTTGTTATTGGTAAATGGGGAAACTGAAGCCCAGGAAGTAAAACTATTCCAAGTTCATGCTATCAGTTAGTGACAGAAGCAAAGCAGGAATTATGCCCCTTCCCGTTCCACCAGATTCTTTGTGTTGTGTTTAAAATTTTCACCCTGTCTTTCAAGTTGAGGAAATAATCAAAAGTTAAAGTGATGTGGTTAAGTATGAGAAGGGAAAGAACAAGTAACTTCTACAAAAGTGATAGGACAAGGAACATATGCAGAATTGAACAGATGGAGCATTAGAGGATGGGATAAGAAGATTAGCTTGATGAGAAATGAGTAGATAACTATGATGGTTAAGACCAGTCAAATAAGCTAGTCCTTAAGTATTCATGAGTTCATATGACTTGGGAGGGTTATTTCTAAGAGGAGAATAAGTTGGTCATCCTCAGGAACTCTTTATTGCTTATACATATATATATACATGTATATACATGTATATATATATATGTGTATATATATATATAGGTATATGTATATAGGTGTATATATATATATGTGTATATATATATGTGTGTATATATATATATACATATATATACATATATATATATATATATATATACATATATATCAACCATCTTCCATGATAGGGGCTGAATATAAAAGGAGAAAAATCTATGATTCCATCTGCAGTGACCCAACCTACACAGCTCCCAATTTCTCTCTGCTAATTTGCATTAATTTTATATTCACTGGTCATCCAGCAGACACTTTTTAAAAAGTGTTACTATGTCCAGCTGAAAGCAAATGGGGATCTCAGGGACCATATAATTACTCAGACAGTACCAATTTACTTCTATCTGAAGAACTGCCTATTTGTCTTCTGAGAAAAATCACCTCCACATTAAAGTATCACAAGAAGGTTGAAAAAGAGACAACACTGGTAATCCCTCTTCTGACAATATTATGCATATAACATTGCCTCCTACCAGTTAGCAATAATCATATCCTCCTCTACGCCTCCAGAGTACTTTGAACATATGTTCATTACACACTACTTCATTTTGATTTTTTAGGATTCATTTGTCTAAATTCATCCCATTAAACTATAAGATGCTTTAAGATAAGGGATTGTTTTGTATATATCTATATCCCCAACACAGACACAAAAGTTAAAGTTCAAATTTGTTTGTTCCAATAAGTAAATGAATGAATTGTTATGGAAGCTTTGACAGTAAGGGAACAGATCTCACAAATGTAAATAAATTGCACGCTTAGAACATAAGAAAGCCACAATTAAAGCTGAGTCTGACTTTGCTAATCATCAATTTTCTGTCTGTCCATCTTTCAAGGGAATCAGGATCTCAATCAGCCTTCCTCCTTCTAGGACGAATATTTTTCTAGATGCCTGGAAATACCCATTCCTGACTTGGGAAATAAGTTAAAAACTAAACCGTGTGTAGAAATCATCAACCAGAGCAGGACCCAGGAAGATGGTAGCTGATAAACTACAACAATGGAGAAAATGCCCTCTCCAACTAACCGAGCCACCTTTGGCTGACCATATATTCAGTAGGTGAAAACATAAGTAGAGAGAGAAAGGAAGGGATCATTCTGGAGTATAGGATTTGCCTAAATCCTGAGCAGAGAGTAAATAGAGAAGCACTGGAAGTAAAAACCAGGAAGCCGGATCAACCCTGACAACAGTAGCCAATGGGACTCCCTCTAGGTTAAGTGTCAATGAGAAACCTGGGAGTGCCCCAGGTTCTACGTGTCAGACTTCCAGATTCAGCAAGACTTCTCCGCTCTCCATTTCCTCATCCTCAAGCTGAGTATCATCATAGCACATACTTATTCCCATGAACAGTTAACAGTGTTTGTAATACGGCTTAAAAACCCTCAGATGAAAGTGACTTTCTAAAGACAAAGCTGTGGTGATATTTCTAACTTCCTCATGCTTCCTGTATCTTGTAGTGTTTCTTAAAACTCAGTTCTATGGATTGACCTTGCCTGGCTTTATTATATTTTAGATAAGCCCATCTATTAATAATTGACTCATTTCTCATTTACATTATGTTATGCTTGTTTTCTTAAGGAAGTAAGATTATTGATTTTAATTCCTATATCATGAAGCAAATTATTTCTGACCTCTGTATATACAGAAAATATGCCCTTACTAAGCGGCAACTCTTGCTAGTCATAAAATACCCTGCTGAATCATGAATATTAAAGCAAAAAACTTTTCATCTTGAGGCCAAGAGTGTATACTTGCATGGAAAAAGAAGAGTCTATTTTATTTTAAGTAAAACGAAAAAATGATTATGTAGGAATTGAAGAAAATGTCAAGGGGAATATAAGGGCTTAATATAAAAAAATAAATGTTAGTGCCATAATTGTAATGCTACAGAGAAAAGATATTCAGAGTTGTATTATTCCATTCTAATTAAAAGCACTTTATTCTCCTAAGAAAGTAAGTTGCTTCTTTATTGATCACTAATTATGACCTAACCTTTCCAGAATATTAGGAGAGCATATCTGTGGAATGATTCTTCACACACACATACAACACACATACACACATACACACACACACAAAGTAACAAATATATGATATAATCAAAATGTCTTAAAAACTAATTTGGTTTCCAGTTCACTATACAATTATCTTTTAAGACTGTATATATATATATATATATATATATATATATATATATATATATATATATATATGTATATATATATATATATGTATATATATATATATACGTATATATATATATATATATATATTCTGACTGTATATATATATATTCTCTTTCCTTCCAAAATCAAGATTTTTCTAAAGTTTGTGAAATTGATACCCTCAAAATGTGTGCTAAATGTGGAAGGAAGTATGGATGTGCCTTTGGGAAAAAGGAAGCAGGATATAGTGGGAGGAGGGGAAGGCTTTCTCTCCTAGGGGCTTTGTGAGGTAAAAGTTAAAGGGGGATTAATAACAGGGTTGATTTTTCATAGAGTCCAAACTCCACATTTCTTTGACTCTGTTCATGTTATGATGGCACAAGCCAAAGCAGAGTCAAAGTTGTAGTATTTAGACATGCATTGATTCCAATGTAATGTCTCCTCTTCTACTTCCTTTAATGTCACAGTGCATACTAACCTCTGCTTTCTACATTCACCTATCCTCCTAGTCTACCCCAATCGAGGTACCAGGTTGCTTATATATGATCATGTTTCCAGCTGTTTTCTTGTCTCTCCAATAGCACTATAAACGCCATGAGGAAGGACACGGTGCCACTTTTCATGCACAAAAATATCTAGCACTATGTTTGCCTCTTTATATCCCCAGCTTCTATACAGTGCCAAGTACATATCAAGTTTTAGATAAGTTTATATTTATATTAACTATATTTGATATACTTATATAAATATTAACTATGAATAGTTAATCCAAAACACACCTGTAGAATAATTTATATTGTTTACCTAATACTTAATGGTATTTGCATTTCAATAAGCATATAGTAAAAATACAATTTTGCTCTTGATTTCCTTTAATGTTATTACAATTGAGCTGTATAGGGGAAAGTAATCTATTTCACGCAGTTTTCCACTAAAAAAAACTACACAAACCATCAGGGATCATCTAAACTTCTGGGACAGGTGTGTGTTTATGTGGTATCCCTCCTGCTCCAATTAAAAACAACAAACACTACTCTGCAACTGTAAAGTACACTGAACATTAGAATATCAGGATTTCTTGGCATAATTCTCTCACGTACAGTGTTACACATTCATTCAGTTGGTCTTTAAGGTGATTTTTCATGGTAGTTTATTGTTTTTATCATGATTTAGATCTTCGTTAGTTGTGCCATATAGTCATTAAATTCTTGTTTCCTTAAAAAATTGAGATAAGGCATCAGTGAAAGTACTTCTAAATGTTATTATAGCTATTCTAATAAAAATATTTCATAGGTATATAAGGAAAAAATCAATAGAAAGTTAAAATAAGACATGCCATTAATATTTAGATACAACAAATTGCATTTTCTCAATATCAAAACACTTGGCAAGATTGCTCATTTTATATTATCAATAGTATTTTTTTTTATTTTCTAGCAGTGAAACTACACAGAGAATTATGTCATAATCTATCAAGCAAGATAAGGAAATATATTGAGTGGTCTGTGAAGGAAAATTTTTATGTGCTTGTGATCCACCTCCATTTAGAATATTGTATATGATAGATATCAAGTAACTCTAAATGGTTGTCTAGTAATAATAATTACATTTTGGGGCCACACTTTATCAAAGTGATCCTATACATAAGGATTTTACTACCCAACTGACAATGCTATAATAGTCTCTTCTCTTTTAACTAATGACAGTCTATTAAATACCATGATCAAACTTCAGCATTTCTTGAAATTAGGTTAAAGACTTCTTTAAAAATTCACATTTTACATGGAGCTAGAATTTTAGTGATATAGTTAGTTCTTGAGACAGAAGGAAATCAAAGAATAATTTTTAGTAGTTGTGTTTGCTTTCAGTCCATCAAGTTGTCTAGATAACTATAACATTGACATGAAGAAGTAAATTTCTCTATGACTTCTGTAATCTCTAACATCTCATTTCACCTATATATTTATATAGGTTCTATCTTCCCATGCAGGGTCAAAGTTGATATCCAGCAGCCTCTCTCCTGTCCCTTGCATTAAATTGACAGCACATGCCTCCACCAGCTTTTGTGCAATTAAATTTGCTATTTTTGACACTTAAGCAGAAACCATTGAAAATGTACTAGTAACTGTTGTGTGGATGAAAAAGACCCATTTGTCACCATCAATTAGGCCAATTCCACCATGATAAATTAACAGAAATGGAGTATTTTCCATATTTCCAGTGTGAATCCCCTTAAAACTCATGGTCTGAGTGCTGAGACAGGGTGCTCTGTAAGGAAATGGCATGCATAATGCAGAAACACTTAACAGCACTTTGCATGCAGTCTGGAGCCCAAATGGCCTAATCTGACTCATCTCCATGTCAAACTTGTTTGACATTTGGCTAATGTGTAATTTTGTTTTGACACGAATCATTGAAACTTAAACATGTTAAACTAAATATTTGAACTCTACATAAAACCTGTACTAAAAATCTAAAGTGTACATCTGAAGCCTTTTAAGAAGCACCTTAGTTAAACATAAAATGATTATACACAATAGTCTCAAAGGCTCCTGACTTTTCTCTTTTGAAGGGGTAGACTATCCTGGGGATGTTGATATTTTGCTCTCAATGAAAGGAAAATTATTTCAGTACAAACTTGTCTCCTCAGGATAAGGTGATATGAAAGCTCAACAATTACCAGGTAAACTAGAAATTCTGCTCATCAGTGACAGAGGATTTGGGTTCCATAAACACCAGAGAACAATCTCTGCATTATCTGGTGAATACTACCTTTCCTTTTAGGTTATTTAAAATGGAATCGAGAGGTAGAAAAGTTAAAAGATAAAGTACTGAATTTTTTTAAAAAAAGGTTTTTAAAAACCATAATTAAATGTAGTTTTTCAGCTATTACCAACATCTGAAATTGATGACCTGGAGAGTAGTTACAATATTAAACACTAGGTTTAATATATATAGCTGCCCACTGCATAGTAGAGGATAGAAAGCGACTCAGAGAGGAGAGTTTCTGGGTATAGCGGAGACAGTCTTCCAATCTATCCCAACAAATCCTTCACCCACAACGATTTTGAAACTTCCAAACATTATAAAAGACCACACCTTATTTTCTGCATTTTTAGAAAAGCATATTGTGGATACTGTTGGAGCCTCAGTGTACTGAGATCAAAAGGTAACCCTATACAGGGGTAGTAGATTGGGAGAGGGGGTGTTATCATTTTGTGAGGGGTATAAATTATAAATGTCTAACTATTACAGTGTTTTGTACACATGAAACTAATAAATAATAATAATGATAATAATAATAATAATAATAATAATAATAAGTTATCTATAACCTGATCCCAACTTACTTTTCCTTCTAATGGGTTTCCTGGAACTGCCTCTATTTTTTTTTATTTTTTATTTTTTACTTTTATTAAACTTATTGGGGTGACATTGGTTAATAAAATTATGTAGGTTTCAAGTGTACAATTCTACAATACAGATGACTGAACAAAGAAGATTTGGTACATATCTACAATGGAACTGTCTCTTAACTCAAATTTGGAAACAGTAAATATTTTTTTTTTCATGACAAACTATGACCAAATGTTGAAAAAGTTCACCTTACCAAATAAAGCTAACTGGAATATAAAAGGTGATATTAGCATTTTATAAAGACAATAGAACCCGGTCCTAAAATGCTACTTCAAGTTGTAATAAAATGAAATGTTCTGAGTCTTTGAGTAATGCATCAATATAGGAAATACAGGAATACTTGAATTTCTAATTTTGCACTAGCAACAAAAAGAGGTAAGAGTAGCCTGTAATAATGTTAACAAATGCAGAGCCACCTCCCTCCCACCCACAGTTAAAGCAATGGGCTCAGCCAGTGGAATGGTGTGAAAGGGTGAAACCCTTCTTCCATGACAGCTGTTTGATTCCCTCCAGCAGAATGGATTCTTTTTTTAATGCCCTTTTGCACTAAATTGACCTTTTCCATGAATAGGTCAGCCAGGTGCAAGCTACCAGATGTGACTTTCCCTGGTTTTTAAGCCTCAGGAGGCCATTTATCTCTTCTAGAAAATAGAGCTCAATGCTAGCAAGAAGTGTGGTGGAGTAGCATTTTATTAGGGCATGTGGATTTGAAAAAATCATATGTTCTCCAACAGGAAAAGCACTCCAAATGGGTTGTTTGTTTTCATATATTATGATTATGTCATAAAACAAACAGTGTTGGAAGTAGTATGGAGATGCCATTTCTGATAAAGTTATCTTAAACTCCTATAAAATGCTCTTTTCACCCTCTTTACTTTGAATACATTTTTAATGGTTTAAGGACATGTTGAATGGCTTACGGAAAGACTTCAAGAAACTTAAAAAGACAGTTGAAAAAGCTCAAATATCTAGTTGGGTTTTACTGAAGGACCTCAAACTGCTAAAAGAACGCTCTTCTGCTCTCAGTACATCTTTTTGGTTGCCCTCCACACCCAAGCTCAGAACCCATCTCATGCTTTGTGTCTCTTTTCCTAACAAATAGCACATGCTGCCCCCCCCCCCTCCGCCACAAGCATGGGCTTAAGGGTTTCCTATTCCATCTTTCCATGCCTCTACCCTGAAGCTCACTGGATCACTAACTTCATCTGATAAACTAATCTCAGCTAATATTTCAAAGGCCTTCTTAGAGATAACATTTATTTAACTTTCCCTAACCTGATTTTTCTTATCTAACTCAGTAGTACCTAAATCTGGAAAGCTCCTTAACAGAAGTTCAAGAATCTGCATTTTTTAATTCAATCCAGATTATTATTCTGCAAGTCTAAGGGGAACTCAGGAATCCCCAAATAATTATATAGGGCAGCCAAGTTTGGGAACCATTTGGTCAACTCACTAATGGCTATTGTGGGAAAATTTAGATCACAGGACACTATCTCTTGGCAAGGAAAAATTCGTGGTCTTTGGTATTACACAGACCTGGGTTCAGATCCCTAGTCTGTTACTTATGAGGTGTGTGGCCTCTTTGAGTCTCAGTTTTCTCTCCTAGAAAACAAGGAAGTAATAATACTTTCCCAGGTTTTCTGAATGAATGAGATAATTTTGTTCAAGATGTTAGCATGAGGGAAGAAAAAGAAAATTGAGAGAAGGGAAACAAAATGCATAGTAGTATAGAAATAATGGTTATGTAATGCACCCTTGGAATAAATGGTTAATTATACTGCTTCCTGATAAGGAAGCCAAGTCAATACATCTTTTGAGCTGTGGAATGGAATTATCTCGGGTGAAAATTAAGAACTGAGAGGATTGAGAATTGGTCCCTGTCAGGACACAGGGAGCTCCTTCCCCTGGGCAACTTGAGAATCTTCCATAGACTCATTCAACATATGTTTGTTGAGTGCTTACTATCTGCCAAACACAAAACCTACTACACGGAGATGTAGGAGAGACAGAAAAATGTTGTCCCTGCTCTGTTGTAATTTATGCTCTAGTGGGAGCAAGCCTGATCATACACAAATAGACAAATGAGCAGTAAATGAATAAATAAGAAAAAATCGGATTGTGATAAATATCATGCAGGACACTGAAAAGGTGATGTGATAGAGAGTGACTGAGCAGATGCTTTCGATTGGATGGGGATGGAGGACATCTCCCAGAAGGTGACATTCAGGCTATAATCTGAAAGTCAAGAAGAAGGCAGCCATGAGAAGATTGGGGATAAGGGAATTCCTGACAGAGATCACAGTTAGTACAAAGTGAAAAGAAAAGAGTTGTCAGAGCATGGAAAGCTTTGAATTCCAGTCAGGGGTTTGGATTTTGTGCTGATGGTGATGAGAAGCCATTGAAAAGTTTAAAAGTACAGTAGTATTATGATAAGATGTTTGGTTCCAAACAGACAGGACCATCTGGGCTGTCAATGAAGAATGGCTTTTCAACAAGAATGATACTATGGTTAGATGTGTGTTTCACCAGGATCAGCCTGGACTCTCAGCAAAGAATGAATTTTATGATAAAAGGAATGAAAGCAAGCACATTTAGGAAGCTATTGTAATAGTCCAGGCAAGAGGACAGGTGGGGCTAGTTTGGAAGAGAATGGCGATCACGAGAGGGAGAGAATCAGATGGAGTCGCAACACGTTTTAGAAGCAGTATCTACAGTTCTTGTGATGTAGTGGACGTGGGATAGGAGGGAAAGAGAGGGACAGGAGAAACCGAGGCTTTGGGGCTTGAACAAGTGCCTGATGGCTAGCCAAGAGCAGGTTGGGAGAGGGTAAATTCAAGAGTTCTCTTGGTGATATTTCAACGCCATAAAACTTAAATAACAAAAAGGAAGTTCACAGTCTAAATAGCTCCATGAAAGTCAACCAACACTTATTCGATTACCAGAAAAGCCACTTCTGAACTGAAATACTAACTACACAGTAACTGAACTTTAGCTAATGTTTTATTCTAAGGGATTTTTTAAAAAAGCATTTTAACAATGCATTTATACAAAGAACAACTTTTTAAAAATCACCTCTTGGGTGGGATATTTGAATAATAATACAATACGCAAAACTACTAAATGATATGGCAAAGCATAAGTACAGTTGAATTAAGAATCTAAGTTAATGGGGGGTGGGGAGGAAGATAGAGGGGAAAAAAGAATCTAAGTTAGGACTTGATTAACTTGTTGCCAGGAGATTAAAGGTGGGTAAACTTTTTTATACCAGGTCAGCTATAGTGATAATGAAATGTAGTGAGAGTTCACTGTGTACCAGGCACTGTTTTAAATGTTATCTCTCCATAAATCTGTGAGATAAGTTCCATAATCAGCCTCATTTCACAGAGGAGGGACCTCAAGTAACTGCCCCGCTGTCGCAGAGACTTCAAGGGGAAAGCAGGCTTTGAACTCAGGCAGTCTGACTCCTGAGCCCAGGCTTTTAAATCACACTAGGAAACCAGGACCTCTCATGGAAGAGATCTGTGTAACCTTCAGCTTATCTGACCTTCAACTTCATGTCCCAGCATTCCTTTGATAGAATTCTGTCTGAATACAGTGAAAGATAAATGAGTCCCAAGCCCTAGGTGTTTGAAAGAGGGCATAAAAGAAAAGATAATTGGATTGCTTATTTTATGAGTACATTGCTTTAACTTGCATTATGTAATAAAACCCCATTAATTCACACGTTACTAATCTCATGTAGTTAACCAACTAAACTATAGATAATTAATATTAAGATATATTACTTCTTTAAAGAATTCTTTAGATTCTTTCTTATTTGTAAGCTAGGAAAATCCAGGTTTTTGGTTTTCTTTTCTTAGAATCTTTTATTTCTGGTTCTCGTAAGTAAAGTTATTATGTTACTGAAGTATCTTATACTACCATGCAGTATAAAACAATCAGGGCCTTTTGTGAAGTCTAGTTTTTATAAATATAGCTTTATACTTGTTAATACCCATTTATATCTTAGCTTAAAATATCAACTTTCATTGAGATTACTAAAACTATTTCTTTTCAAATATTTCTTCAGGAAGATTTTTCACTATTTCCCTCCATTATTCCCAATGAATGAAGTTTTACAAGTGTGAACATTTATGGGACTACATATAAAAACAATAATAAACACCAAATTTTCAAAATTATGTTCTTTTTAATTTTGTGGAGACTGTTTAGAGAAATAATAATATGAATGATACAGATTTATAGTCCATGATTCATGGAACAATACTTTCTAAATTTATGGAAAAAGCCAGCACATGTCCATAGCCATCTAAGATTTTTAATACAGGCATTTGACGCACCACCAGCCTTTCGTCACTCATTTTAGGAGGGAAATTTCTGTGTTGGACAATAGGAAATGATGAACCGATAGTTTTGATGGTGGCCTTTTTTTTAATGATAATTATAGGTCAGAGAACTCAGTAAAACTTTGCACAGGATAGTGTTAAGTTTTGAGAGGAAGAAAAACAGCTTGTTGTAAAATCTAATATTTATTGATAACTTATTATGAGCAATCCCTCTATTAAGTACGTCACATGAATTACTGCCTCTAACATTCACAATAACCTGTGACATGTGTGATTGTGTCCCAGCACTGGAGAATCTGGTACTCCAAGAAGTCACAGTAGGGAAGGACACGATACTGGACTCCAGCACACTGTCTTCATCGTTTTTCTCTACAGATAAGCTCTGTTGCCTGAAAAGTGCCTCAGGAACATGGTCAGCACTTGGTCTTTTTTTCATATCCCTACAGCAGCATCAGGCTCTAGCTGATATTTATAGTGACTTGGTGGGCAGGGGGTGTGCTTGGCCAGTCCATGCTCACACAACTCCCGTACTTGCCCACGAACACACAGCTGTCAGCAGAACTCGAGCAAGGACCTGTCTCATGCCAGCATCAGGACATCTTCTTCCTGCCACATCACATCCACTCACTCTGACATTGAATGGGCCACCGACTCTTTGCTTTGAAACGCAATTTATAGGCCTTGTATCATTTGCCCACTGCTCCCTCAAAGACATCTGTCACCGCTTTGGCTATCGTTTATCACGGCCCTCTCCTACCTGGTATCTTGCTGTTCCAGTCTGCAACTGGCTTAGAAAATACTAACCATGTTTACGTTAGACTTGTTTAAAAATAAGAATAAAACAACCTTGGTACCTATGTCAGGAAAGGATAACAAATGCTATTCAAGCTGCATGCTGACCCCACAGAACAGTAGTAGCTGCCCAGAGTGCCAGTTTGAGGCAATATCCAGGCTCTGCAGGAATGAGGGCCCATGGCGTGCAGCAATGTCTGGCATAGTGAAGAGAAGGGAAAGTGGTGCCACACTTCTGGGGCCTGGGGAGATTTCAATTAGTAAATTGCATAAAGGTGACTGTGTGGTCTTGGCATCATCATCTAGATTTTCAGATGTGTTTTTGTTTCCTCCTTTGTTCTTAGCTAGTGTATATATAGTTAAGGAGGCTAGATAAATGACTTCTGGATAAGGAAAATGCCCATAATGGTCTTTTTCTTTCTCTTCTCCCTTCTTGTTTTTTTTATTTTTGGCCTGTGCTCTGTGGTTTATATGTTAAGTTTGGCAGCATCACCCACAGATCCCACCAACTTTATCTAAGTTACTGAGAGCGCACAAGGCTCAAACTGTACAAACCCTGGCTACAGATTAGACAACCGCAAGGCAGTGCGGTTTGTCTTTAAAGAATGCAAAATTAACAAAGAAACGAATGATTTACACTTGGCCTAAGAGATTTTTTTTCCTGAAATATTCTGTGTGAAGGTTTAAGTACACGTGGCATGTGACACTCACTGGACTGTTGATATTAACTCTGAACTTCACCCCTGCATCATTTTTTCCACTGTCCACAAGAGCTGATGATATTTCTTGGCCTCTTTTGCTGCTACTTCTGTCTTTGTTACCACTACTTCTGTTCCATACACAATCTCCTTTGCATGCTTTCCCCTTCTCTCCTCCTTTCTTATTTCTTACCTCATTGGACCCTTGTTTTCTGAGTCTCTTAGCTTCTACAGGAGAAGACTGACTTTTTACATATATCACCATCAAGCCAGAAATGCCTTCCTTCTGGTTGATACACTAATCAATCACAGCTAATTTGCTGTAACATTCATATCTTTGGCTCTTCTGAACGCCATTCAAATGCTCAAAGTTCACAGTTTATTTCTTTTTACAAGATACACATCTTTTTCCCTTTTATATCTCACTATTTCTAGTGCTTGAACACTAGACTCTGGATAAGTGATGTTATGCTATACTATAGAAAGAAGGCTTATCTGCTGAAAGTCACTTTTCTATCGTCCCATATATGATAATCAATGTATGCACTCATAACCCCTCCCAGGGGACACCCAGTTTAGGCTCAACTCCCAAGTGCACAACTCTAACAGTTCTCCTTCCTCTCTTACTCTTCAAAATATGTCTCAAAGACAGGGAGACTGTCATCATTAGAGGTATAACCTTGGTTCTACTAGAAGCAATTTTCTTAAATCATTTGCCAAAAAAAATAAATTATTTAACTAATTCCTTGTGGCAACTGATAGCAAAACATAGGTTTTCGTCCTGATATTAACAACTCCTTATAGCTAGGGGCTCAGTTTGCTCAAGGATCATCCTAACAATATGATTGCTGATGGTTTATCATCATCCAGAGACCAAATTTATCAAGTAGTATCCAGAAGGATATCATACTGTCATTATTTCAAGACCAGAGTTACCCGATATTGCAAATTCAATTAAATAGTGTTGTGAAGGAAAGAAAATAGATAAATAGCTTCTGGGAAGCAAAAATGACACAGGATTTTATTGCTGCTGTTGCGTAAAATACAGTTTTTTCTAGCTACGAGGTCTGCCTGACAATTAAGTTCACAAACTCATCCTAGAAAAAGGGCTACATACCTCATTGCTGAATATTACTATGGTCACCTTCGAAGTGACCATAGTAAGCTTGCAATGATGCCAATGCCATAGTCCACCCTTCAAAGCAATTTTGGAACTCTTTTTCTGGAATGGCCATCAGAACTGTCGTCGTATTACCCTTGATGTCCTGAACGTCATCAAAATGTCTTCCTTCCAATATTTCCTATATCTTTGGGCAAAGAAAGAAGCCAGATCAGGTAAGCAGGGAGGGTATTTCAATACAGGTATTTGTTTACTGGCTAAAAACTCCCTCACCAACAGTGCCATGTGAGCTGGCGCATTGTCGTGATGCAAGAACCATGAATTGCTGGCAAAAAGTTCTGATTGTTTTCATCTTTTTCACACAGCCTTTTCAGCACTTCCAAAGAGTAAACTTGGTTAACTATTTGTCTAGTTGCTATAAATTCATAATAAATAATCCCTCTGATATCATAAAAAGGTTAACAACATTGTTTTGACTCTTAATTAGGACTGACAGAACTTTTTTGGTCATGGAGAATTGGCTGATTTCCATTGTGCAATTTTATGCTTTGTTTCAGGGTCATATTTATACACCCGTTTCATCACCAGTGAGTAACATGGCCTAAAACATCGTCTTGCCTCTCCACAATGTCTTAGCAAACTTCAACTCTTTTGCTTTTGTTTATCGGTGAGCTCTTTTGGGACCGTTTTTGCACACACCTTTCTCATGCTAAGATTTTCAGTTAAGATTTTCCTAACTGTTTCTCTATCGATGTGTACTTGGTCTGCTTTGCTTCTCAGTCAACCAATGATTTTGACACACAATTCTATGAATTTTTGCAATGTTTTCATCAGTTCTGCTTGTTACTGGCTGCCCTGGCCTCTCTTCATCAGTGACGTGTTCTCTCCCCTCAGAAAAATGTTCAACCCATTTGTAACCTGCCATTTTCTTCATGGCTTTATCCCTATAAACTTGGACTAACCTGTCCCTGATTTCACTTTCACGCTTGCCAAGTTTAACAAGATATTAATGTTTGTTTGTTACTCTAATTCAAGCTCAGACATTCTCGCAACAGCACATAAAAACACGCAACAACAATAATGAACACCACTCAGCAAGACATCACCACATGTTGACATGAACACTACTGTGAGACACTGACATACCAAGGTTGTGAAACCTTACCAAGCTGTTTGTACAGTGCTGCCAATGTAAGCACGCAGTGGCAAGTTTGTGAACTTAATTGTCAGACCTTGTACTGCCATTTGCAATAACATGAATGGATCTTGAGAATATCATGCTAGGCGAAATAAGTCAGACAGAAAAAGTGAAGAACCATATGATCTCACTCATATGCGGGATATAAAACTAAAAGCAACAAATGAACAAAAAAGACAACCAAACAAAAACTCATAGATACAGGCAACAGTACGTTGGTTACTAGAGGGAAAGGGGATTTAGGAGTAAGTAGAAAAGGGTAAAGGGGATCAAAAATATGGTGATGTAAGGAGACTTAATTTTGGGTGGTGAACAAACAATGCAATATACAGACGGTATATTATAGAATTGTACACTTGAAAGTTATATACTATTAGCCAATGTCACCCCAATAAAAAAAATACATTCAATATGCAGCCTTCTAAAACCATTTTCTCCCATATTCCCTGATAAGCAAGAACCGAAAGTTGGACGAGATATGGGCATCCCTGTAAAATTTTGAAGGGAGACTGGCCACTGTAGTATGGCACCATTTTAGTCACAAGGTCAATCACAAACAGAAGAAAGTTTGGACAATGCAGTCTTTAGTCCAAATATTCAAGTGTACAGCTAAAAATCAGGAGTTATTTTTAGGATGACCATTTGTCCTAGTTTGCTATAAAGTCTATTTTCTGTGTTAACCTGGCATAATTATTAATAGCTCCCCCTTTCTCTCTCTCAAGTGTCCTAGTTTGGATGATAAATTATATGGTCACCCTTGTTATATTACCAAGGAAAAAGAGAGAAACAGATGATGTTGTAGACAATTCAGTATCTGCCAGAGATCCTTAAGGAATCACTTGAAAAATCCTTGGCAGATGGGTGTTTCCTTAACCCACCACATCATTATTCTGAAACTATGTGCTTTTAGATATTACTTGTGACCTCCACATTGACAAATTAAAGGACTTTTCTCACTACTATTTATTCACTTAATAAGTATTTATTTTGTGACTTCATGTACCAAGCACTGTGCATTTGGGGTAGATGGGGGTAAAATAAAGTTCAATACTATTAAACTCCATAGTATTAAAAATATCTCTTATTACAGTAGAATAATAAGAGTCTGAATTGTCTGAATAGTCTGGATTCTGGGACTGTTGTTTCTCCCCCTAGGTATTTCTCTAAGTCTCTTTCTGTCTTTTCCTGGTTCCAGAAACTTATAGCCCATTGTTTCCCAAAATGTCTCCAATATATCACTAGGTCTTCAAGAAATTTACATAGTCAAGAAATATTTGGAAGTGCAGCATAATTAGAGCTTCATAATGAAAATTAGCATGTTAAAAGCTCTGAGAAGTTCTACAATAAAAATTCCTATTTAACTCTTCTAATCTGAACTGGTTAGTATCTAACATAATATCCGTTTTGCACTATTCCTTTAGCTCCCAAAATATGAGGATATTGTTAAGTTCTCTGTCCATAGCTCCTCCATCTATATTCAGCCTCGTGATGCTCACATTTGTTCTCTATTTTTACCTCTAAGGAGATGACATCTAAATAACCTTCTCTAGCCTTTACCTCATTTCCCAAACTAACTAAATGGGCCTCTCTACTTAAGTTAAACATCATAATCTCAAACTTAATAATCTAAAATATGAATTTGACTTTTTGTCCAAAATCATACATCTCCCCTGATGTATGTCAATTTTTGGAGTAATATTACCTGTGCTACACAGTTTGTTTTTTTGGTTGTTGTTTTGGTGTGTTTTTTTTCTTCTTTTTTTTTTTCCCCAAGTCAAGTTGTTCTTTCAATCTTAGTTGCGGAGGGTGCCGTTCAGCTTCCAGTTGTTGTCCTTTCAGTCTTAGTTGTGGAGGGCGCAGCTCAGCTCCAGGTCCAGTTGCCGTTACTAGTTGTAGGGGGCACAACCCACCATCCCTTGTGGGAGTCAAACCGGCAACCTTTGTGGTTGAGAGAACATGCTCCAACCAACTGAACATCAGAGCCAGCTCAGCTCAAGGTGTCGTGTTCAATCTTAGTTGCAGGGGGAGGAGCCCACCATCCCTTGTGGGACTCGAGGAGTTGAACTGGCAACCTTGTGGTTGAGAGCCTACTGGCCTATGTGGGAATTGAACTGGCAGCCTTCGGAGTTAGGAGCACGGAGCTCTAACTGCCTGAGACACTGGGCCAGCCCTCTTCTTTTATTTTGGCGGGGGTTTGTTTTGAGTTGGTTTTGACAAGGGTGAGGGGAGGAATTTGGAGGCAGGCTGTGTTGCCTTGAAGCTTCATTCCTTCTGTTGGAAAAAATTCCTTTGTGTGCAGTGCTGGTGAGATGTTGTGCACTACTAATGGCTCTTGGCAGCTTAGGCTTGAATATGTGTTCTATGTTCAGCTAGTCAGCTTCCCACTGGAGACCTTGAATCTTGAGTAGTCAGAACAGAGAAGTAGAAATGGTTACAATTCATTCATAGTGTGACAGGGGTGATATTAGCAGTGTTCCAAGCCAACAGTTGCCTTGTCCTGGTCACCCCAGATGTTTCTGATGCACCCTAAAGTTTGACGACCATTATATCAGGTCTTTCTTATACATCAGCTTTTCAAGTCGTAGTGGAGAAAATACAATGGAATAAGCATTGCTAAGAGAGTCACTTAAAATAGAGTCAGGAGTTCATTGAGGATATGGAGCTTATGCACACCTCATGTTTCAATTCTTGAAACTATTATTAAATTGCTGACCTGTTGCTAAACTCAGCTGAAGGCCAAGCAACAAACTTCCTGGATCCATGATTGCTACATGGACATTTATAGACTTTACTTCTTCCTCATCATGGTGAACAGACCACCTGCATTTTTCACCTTGAAAGGAATCAATGCATTTTGACAGCCATCATTATCCTACTGGCCTAACCAATCCCAATTGATCTATCCAATGTTCTTCATTTACATGGAGAACTAAAATGAGAACAGCTCTTAACATTTTGCCCTTTATATACCCTGTCTTTCTTTTTTTCCTTTGGAGCACAATTTAAGTTGCTACCTAAATCTGTGCCTCAGATTGAAATCCCTCCTTTGCTCAAATAAACACTTTTTGTTCTTTATTACAGCCCAACCCAGCCTCTCCCCCCGCTTTTTTTGTTCAACACCAGGAAGATTTAATTATTATCCCACCCAAGATTAATTCTTCCTTTTCTGGAGTCCTATAACCCTTAATATCTATACCAGTAATGCTGAGCCTATCCTATGTTATTTTAATGTTATTTTAGTAGGTATCTTAATTCTACAACTAGTTTTTAAGCTCCTAGAAGGCAGGATATAAATCGCTGTGACTAATATAAAGTAATAACTCACTTAACAAATAAATGAATATTTACTAGAGACAAATTAATTGCACCCAATATATATATTTCTCCATTTTCTATGAACTTTAAATTAGTTCACCTTTCCTCAAGAGCCTCTAAAGTAGTAGTTTCAAATCTGCAACATTTCAAAATACCTAGAGAGCTATAACGAACACTCAGATCACAACTTTAGATTAATTGATTTGGGGTGCAGCAATCCGATTATTATGATTTTTATTTCCTAAGTGGTTCTAAGTTACAGGCAAGGCTGTGAATCATTCTGATATTTGAAGTGTGGTTCAAGGATCAGGCATAGCAGTTCACCTGAGAGTTTCTGCATATGCATTTTAACAAGTTTCCCAGTTGATTGATACATACAGTAAAGTATGAGAAGTACTTGGCCTAGAGCGGTAATGGCCAAATGAAATATCACATGAGCCTGTGATATTGTGATTTATAAGTAATATATATTTGGTCATTCAGATGACCAAAATATATTTCAATTGTATTTTGTCTTCATCCACACTTCCTGGCTCACAGTTCCCAAAACCCTTGGAATTTTCTGAATGATAAGAGAAATGAGAGCATCTTTGGCTATAACATTTGTTTTCTTGTCCTCAGTTCCTGAAATATCTTCAGAGCCATAAAGATAAAATGGGTGTCTTATTATTCATAACAAGTTCCTTTCCACCACAACTGGGTTTATGCTAATGAGTGACTGTTGGACAGTACTTAAGGATGGGGGCTGTTTGCCATGGGAACCAACCCTGAATAGAGGGTTGGAACTTTCAGTCCCACCTTTCAATTTCCGGGGAGGAGGTAGTGGTTGGAAGTTGAGTCAATCTTTAATGGCCAATGATTTAATCAATCATGACTATGTAATAAAACCTCTATGAAAACCTAAAGGGAGAGGTTTCAGAGAGCTTTCAAGTTGGTGATACTTCCACATACCACCATGCTGGGCCTCAAACTCCACAAAAACAGACGCACCTTCGTTTGGGAGCTTGCCCTATGTAACTCTTCATCTGTCTGTTGATTCTTATATTTTAATAGATTTAGGAAAAGATGCTCAACATCACTAATCATCATAGAAATGCAAATTAAAATCACAATGAGATATTACCTCACACCTGTCAGAATGGCTATCATCAATAAATCAACAAACAAATATAAGAGAGGGTTTGGAGTATAGGAAACCCTTATGCATTATTAGTGGAATTGCAAATTGGTGCAACCACTGTGGAAAACAGTATGGAGGGTCCTCAAAAAAACTGAAAATAAAACTATTTTATGACCCAGCAATTCCACTTCTGGTATTTATCTGAAGAAATCCAACACACTAATTGAAAAAGATATATGCACCCCTATGTTCATTGAAGCATTATTTACAATAGCTAAGATATGAAAGCAACCTAAGTATTAATCAATAGAAGATGGGATAAAGAAGATGTGGTACATATATACAATGTTACTCAGTCATAAAAAAACAAATGCAATTTTACTGTTTGTGACAACATGGATGGACCTAGACAGTATTATGCCAAGTAAAATAAATCAGACAGAGAAAGACAAATATCATATGATTTTACTTATATGTGGAATCTAAAAAAACAAAATAACCAAGCAAACAAAACGGACACAGACTCGTAGATACAGAAAATAAACTGACGGTTGCCAGCTGGTAGGGGAGGTCTGGGATTGGGTGAGAAAGGTGAAGAGATTAAGAAGTACAAATTGGCAGTTACAAAATAGTCAAGGAGAGGTAAAGTATAGCTTAGGTAATACAGTCAATAATGTTGTAATAATTAAATATGGTGTCAGATGTTTGCAGGATGCATGGGGGGATTAATTTGTAAATTATATAAGTGTCTAAACAGTATGCTGTATACCTGAAACCAATATAATATTTAAGAACAACTGTAATTAATTATATATATATATATATATATATATATATATATATATATATATATATATATATATATATTACTGCTAGGAATGACAAGGAAAAAATATATCCTTTGCAATCAGTAATCTAATGAGTTAATGGGTTTCCTCCTGAGTTCCATGAGATATAATTAATCAAATTAATAAATCAAACCCAGGAAGGAGGTTGTGGAAACCTCTAATTTATAGCCAGATGGTCAGAAGCACAGGTAACAAGCTGGGCTTGATATTTGCATCCGAAGCATGGAAGGGAGTCTTGTGGGACTGAGCCATGATCCTGTGGAATCTGGTGCTATCTTTGGGTAGACAGTATCAGAATGAATTCAATTGTAGGACAGCCAGCTGGTGTCTGAGGAATTGCTTGTTGGTGGAGGGAAACACACAAACATTGGATTGGATGCAGAACCCTTTTCAAAGCCACATATATAATTTAAAATCTTCTAGCAGCCATATGTAAAAAGCTTTAAACAGGTAAAAATAATTTTAATATACTTTTCATAACCCAATATATCTAAAATATTACCATTTCAACAATATAAACATCTTAATAAAATATTTTACAGAGGGTTTTTTTTTTTTTTTTTGCACTAAGTCTTTGAAATCTGGTGTGTATTTTATACTTACAGCACATTTCCAATCAGAGTAGCCACATTTCAAGTGTTTCATAGTCACATGTGACTAGGGGCTACCACATTAAACAGTGGAGATCTAGAGCTTATTAACTTTTCCATTTCTAACACCAACTACAGCTTTCCTTATAAAAGCTGTTTGCTACAGTCGAAAGACCTTTTCATCAACTCATTCATTTTCCTGTCTTTACATTGTTACCTTGACTGCTCCTCACAGCCTAGAAAGACCTCCTTCTTCTCCCTTGTGGTCTAGGTTGTATTTTTTTCTTTAAACCCAATCTAGGTCTACAGCTTTTTGGTTAAATCTTCTTAAAATGGCTTCAGATTACAGAGGTTAGTTACTGCTCTAGATTTAATAGGGTAAGAGCTTACATTCTTACCTATTAGGAAAAATGATAAAAGATGACTTTAGAAAACTAAACATGGAATGCAATTAAAATGCAAAAGCATGCTGCCCTTCTGAATACAAATAAAGTGTAACTCTTAGAAGCTTGATAGTAAAACCAATTTCTCTGGTGAACACACAATGTGATATATAGATGATGTATTACAGAATTGTACATCTGAAATCTATGTAACTTGACTAATAATTGTCATCCCAATAAACTTTAAGTTAAAAAAAGTAAAAAAAAAATATCTGTATTAAAAAGAAAGCCACAGGCCCAAAGTGGCATCACTTATACTAAAGCCCATGATACCAAACCTAGATTTAATATCTAATTTAATTACAGTTTCAACCTTTCCCAGAAATATAATCTTAAACAACCAGTCTGGAATTTTCTGGTCAAGCACCAGTAAAGTAATCTGTCACATGGGATCTCTCAATCCCCATCCCCACCAAAGAAAGAAGAGGTAATCTGCATGATAAAAACCCTTGCCATTCCCTTCCCCCAAAAAAGATGTCCTGGTAAAAAAAGAATTCTTTCTTTTCTTTTGTTGACAGCTTCTTGCCCCATCTTTCTTTTCTATAAAAACCTTACATTTTGTACAACCCCTTGGAGCACCTTTGTAGTGGACAGACAGGATGTTGTCTATTCGTGAATCACTTAATAAAGCCAATTAGATCTTCAAATTTACTTAGTCGAATTTTGTTTTTTAACATCTGGTAGGGAGGAACAGCCTTCCTAGGAATGCTAAATCAATCCACATAATTCTTCTCCTGGAGATCTTTAATCGTTACCCTTGCCTACTGTCCTCCACCTATAATATTGGAACTAAATGACTGATGTTCAATCTTAAGCATAAATTCCAGTGGAAACAACTCTCCTCTTGATTGTTCCAAAATTTAATTAAAATAAAGATAAAATCTTCAAAAGAGACATCATTAATAGTCTCAATGTAATAAAGACAAATTTATCAGAGTCCAATGAACTTTGGCAATCTGACTTGAGAGATTTAGATTGTTTTCTATATGAGCAAGACTACCCCATTCACACGGGGCAAAGATGGGGAATCAGGAAAGATCTTGCCAAGTTACTCCCTTCCTCGATCCTCTCTCTTTCCACATGGTGACATTATATTTAGCTTACAAACCTATCACTTTCTGGACATCTTGACTCCTCTTGGTCTAGACTTACACTGTCCAATACCGTAGCCATTAGCCACATGTGGCTATTGAATACTTGAAATGTGGCCAGTCCAAATCGAGATGGGCCATAAGTGTCAAATACACACAAATGCATACCAGTTTTAAGAGTTTGCATTATACATGTATAAGTTTTCCATTGCTGCTGTAAAAAAAATTACTATAAATTTGACGGTTTCAAACACCTATTTATTATCTCAGTGTTCTGTAATCCAAAAGTCTTAGAGTGGTTCAGCTGAGGCCTCTGCTCAGAGTCTCATAAGGCCAAAATCCAGGTGCCAGTTAGGCTGCATTCTTCTCTGGAAGCCCTGGAGATGAATCTGCTTCCACGAGTATTCAGGTTGTTGGCCAAATTCAGTTCCTGGGGTTCTAGGGTTGGTCTTGTTTCCTTCCTGACTGTCAGTCAGGAGCTTCTTACAGTTCCTGAAAGCTACCTGCATTCCTTGTCATCTTGGCCCCTCCATCTTTAAACCAGCCATACAGCATGTTGAATTTCTTTTGTGCTTTGAATTCTCTGACTTCTCTGCCACATCTCTTCTGCTTGTCAGATGAGTAAATGCTCTGCTTTTAAGAACTCATGTGATTAGATTGGGCCCACTCAGACATCCAGGATAATCTCTCTATTGTAAGGTCTGTAACCTTAATTACACCTGCAAAGTCCCTTTTTGCCATGTAATGTAACATATTCACAGGTTCCAGGGATAGGGCATGAGAGTCATTCTGCCCATCAAATTATAAAAAATAAGTAAATAAAAATAAAGAAGATATTTCATAAACACTTTTTATATTTCTCATATGTTGAAACTATAATATTTTGGATATATTGGGTTAAATTAAATACATTATTAAAATTAATTTCACCAGTTTCTTTTTACTTTTTTGATGAATTATAGCATATTTAAAATTGCATATATGGCTTATATTTGTGCCTTGCATCACAGTTCTATTGGCCAGCACTGGTCTAGACCTAGAGAGAGGTTAAATCCTCTTTACCATATTAATAATTTGTAACATTAAATCTATGGACCATCTCTTCTATTAGGTTGGTGCAAAAGTAATTGCAGTTTAACAGGTTAAAAAATAATTGCAAAACCGCAATTGCTTTTGCACCAACCTAATATAACAAATGCTTTCCTTCTGTTTTCCAGTCAAGATGAGGAAGTAGGTAAACATTGTGTTCCCTTCTTTCATGACCACATCAAAATTACAACTAAACTACAAAACAACCATCACTGAGAATAACATGAAGTCTTGTTTAACTGAAGCCCTACAACTAAGGATATACAGAAGAAGCCACCTTGAGACTGGTAGGAGGGGATGAGATGCAGAACATCTGGTACCACACCTGTATGTGAGTTTTAAAAGTCAGGAGGGATATCTCATCTCTAGAGGTCCCCTTCCGGCCCCCTCCACCAGAAGCGAGGGCTCCCAGGACAATACCAAGCTCCCCAGCCCAGGGTTCCAATGCTAAAGAGTGAAGTCCCCTAATTTCTGGTTGTGAAAACCAGCAGAGATTGTAGTTGACTTGGATGGAGGGCAGCTACACTCTGAGGCACTGCTTTAGGAGGACCCATGCATGGATATACTCACTGACGGACTCACTCACTCTGAGCCCGAGCACTGGTGCAGCAGCTCAAAAGGTGCCAGGGACATATGGAGAAGAACTGCGTTGTCTGGCTGTAGGATGAGTGCTGGAGGGGCAGCTTTCTTCCTGACTGAGGAGTTGGTAGAAGCCATTGTTTCTTTGTTGAGCCCTCCCTCTCCCTGCGTGCAGATGCTCGCAGATGCCATATCTGAATCTCCATCTAACTGGCTATCACATTTCATTTTCCCTGCCCTAGTGATTCCCTGAGACCTTGCTTCACCCAACTTTCAGTCACATACAAGCCACTTCCAGTGGCTTTTTCATACAATAGTAGATTAAATGAAGCAGAGGATCAAATCAGTGATTTAGAAGATAAGGTAGCAGAAAACACCCAAGCAGAGAAGCAAAAAGAAAAAAAGAATCCAAAAAAATGAGGACAGCTTAAGGGACCTATGGGACAATATCAAGCATACCACATCCGCATCATAGGGGTATCAGGAGCAGAGAGAGGGCAAGGAATTGAAAATCTATTTGAAGAAATAATGATGGGAAACCTCCCTAACCTACTGAAGGAAATGGATATTCAAACCCAGGAAGTACAGAAAGTCCCAAATAAGATGAACCCAAAGTGGGTAACACAAAGACACATCATAATCAAAGTGTCAAAGGTTAAATACAAAGAAAGAATCTTAAAAGCAGCAAGAGAAGAGCAGTTAGTTACCTACAAGGGAGCTCCCATAAGACTGTCAGTTGATTTCTCGACAGAAATTTTGTAGGCCAGAAGGGACTGGCAGGAAATATTCAAAATGATGAAAAGCAAGTACCTACAACCAAGATTACTCTATCTAGAAAAGCTATCATTTAGAACTGAAGGACAGATAAAGAACTTCCCAGACAATAAAAAGTTAAAAGAGTTCATCAACACCAAACCAGTATTACAAAGAATCTTAGAGGGACTTCTTTAAGATGAAAAAAAAAAGTATCAAAAATATGAATAATAAAATGGCAATAATTACATATATATCAATTATTTTACATGTAAATGGATTAAATTATCCAATTAAAAGATAGGATGGGGGTGGGGATAAGGGGGAAGGTGAGGGGATTAGAAAACAGTCGGTAACCAGAAGATGGCCATGGGGTTTTGAAAATTAATTTGGGGAACGTAATCAATAATGTTGTAAAGATTTTGTAGGGTATCTGATGGACATGTGTCCCATTTGAGAGCCACCTCAGGGAAGATGTAGATGCCTGATCAGTGCAATGTACACCTGAAGCTGAACAATAATGAATGCCAACTATAATTATATATATATATATATATATATATATATATATATATATATATATATATATATAAAGTAGTTATGGGGATGTTGGTTATAGCATAAAGAATATAATCAATAATATTGTAATAAATATGTATGGTGTCAGAGGGATACTAGATTTGTTGGGGTAAAAGATGGGAGAGGGTCTAGGGGCAGGGTGAAAAAGATGAAGGGATTAAGAAGTACAAATTGGTAGTTACAAAATAGTCATGGGGATGAAGGGTATAGCATAAGGAATATAGTGAGTAATATTGTAATAACTATATATGGTATCAGATGGGTACTAGATTTATTGGGGTGATCACTTCGTAAGTTATACAAATGTCTAATCACTGTTATACACCTGAAACTAATATAGTATTGTATATCAACTGTAATTGAAAAATAAAACAATTATTTAAATATGAAAAATAAAAAAAATAAAAATAAATTAAAAAAAACTTACTGGGGATTCCAAAGGAAAAAAAAAAAGATAGGGTGGCTGATTGGATAAGAAAACAAGATCCATATATATGCTGCCTACAAGACTCACTTCAGATCAAAAGATACACACCGACTGAAAGTAAAGGACGGAAAAAGTTATTTTATGAAAACGGAAACAAACAAACAAACAAAAAAGTTGGAGCAGCAATGCTTACACCAGACAAAATGACTTTAACACAAAGGTTATAACAAGACACAAAGAAGAACCTAGTAATCCCACTTCTGGGTATTTACCCAAAGAAACCCAAAACACTACTTCAATGGGACATGCTCATTCATATGTTCATTGCAGCATTATTTACAATAGACAAGATATAAAGGCAACCTGGGTGTCCCTGAATGGATGAATGGATAAAGAAGAGGTGGTACATATACAAGTATACAATGGAATGTTACTCAGCCATTTAAAAAGAAAAAAGAAATCTTGCCATGTGCAACAAAATTGATGGACCTAGAGGGTATTGTGCTGAGTGTAGTAAGTTATACAGTGAAAGACAAATATATGATTTTACTTACAAGTGGAATCTAAAGAACAAAATAAACAAATAAAACAGAAACAAACTTACAGATACAGAGAACATTTTGATGGTTGCTAGATGGGAATGGGGTTGAGGGCAAGATGAAAAAGGTGAAGGGATTAAGAAATAAAAATGGTAGTTATAAAATAGTCACAGGGATGTAAAGTAAAGCACAGGGAATATAATCAAGAATATGGTAATAACTATGTATAGTGCCAGGTGGATACTAGTCAGGGGGACCACTTGGTAAATTATATAACTGTCTATCCACTATGCTATACACCTGAAATTAATATAAAATAATATTGAATGTCAACTGTAATTGAAAAAAAATTTAAAAAAAGGAATAGTTGAAGGGTAATAAGAGTTTCAAAGCTCTAGGTATAAAACAAATAAGTCTTGGGGATGTAATATACAGCATAGGAAATATAGTAAATAATATTGTGATGACATAGTGTGGTGTCAGATGGTTGCTGGACTTGTAATGGTGATCACTTCTTTAAGTATATAAATGTTGAACAATTATGGTGTATACCTGAAACTAATATAATATTGTATGTTAGAAATATTTTAATTAAAAAATTTAAAAATAGAGAAATGCTTCCCTTACAATTAGGTGTGGCCTTACACTTTTAAATCTCTTTCATATAGGAGATACTCAAGTACAGCGATGGAGCATGGTGTGGGTGCAGGGGCTCATTTTATTATAAGGGAAGGACCCAATGTCATTATAAGGGAAGGAAACCAGATCTATAACTGATAACCTTAGTGATTACTGAGCTTGCCCCTTGAGGGCAGAAGGCTTCTTTTATTTATCTTTTGGTTTCCAGTATTTGGCACATACATGGGTCTTTTCAATGAATATTTGCTAACCCAACTGTATCTAGATGTCAGTGATTGGTTGGTTAAAAGAAAGATTTTCGAAAATATGTCAGCTACCCTCGTTAAATCCTAATAATGACAAACACTTCCATACTTAACTGAGAGGACAGCCTCTATTTGAAACCAAAAGCTGAACGATATTTAACGTTTACACATCTTTATGAGACAAAAGCGGATGATGCTCAGGAAACAAAAATTCCTTACTAAATGAACACTCTAATTAACCAAATGTTTTTGTCACTGTGCACTTTATTTGGCTTTGGTGATAAAACCAAACCAATGGATCTGTGACTGTTATCCAAATTGCATTTTAAAAAGATTTTTTTGGATGTTCTACTTTGTCTGTGTTTAGTTTTATTTGTTTAATTTAGCACAATACTAAAATGTTTCTACTGAAGATAGTAGACTTGATCCACTCACTTTTGCACTTCACCTATCAGGAGGCCAGATCATTTGTGGGAGCTGAAGTGCAGCACCCAAAAAAAGTGTATATATGCTAACCTAATCATCCATCCATAGGCAAAGTATAAACCTTTTCCAGACCTTTGCTTCAGTTTCTTGGTCTGTACCTGCTCTCAGCTCCAGGTGTGATCGTGCACAAGCTAGGCAAAATCACGGGGACAACCTCCCAGCTACTGAGCTAAGGATCCTCTGAGAAGAAGTGAGGACTGCTGGGAAAGCACAGGCTGCTGAATGTTCCTCTCCTACTAGACATAAACCTAAAGCAAGATAGAATTATGAGAAACCAGATTCATCTCAACCCAGGTTCCTTCTCAGTAATCTTCCTGGCACAAAGGAAAGAATAACACCAATACAAAGATAAATAAGCATTTTAAATAAAGTTTACTAATTAAAAGGATTAATAGAGTGATGTATTCTTCAAAATCTATTGCCATATATTTGTGTACTTTATTGCTTATCAGCATTATTCCCTTCAAGAAAAACAAAACAGCCACATTTGTTCAGAAAAAAAAGCAAATTGTGTTTCTTCCTTTCTTATTACTTTTATTGTTTGAGATTTCTTTCAGACTATAATGTGGCATTGTAATTTTGAGATGGGAAAAAGACAATCCCATGTCTTTCAAACATAAGAATGTGATTGTATGCTATTGTTGCCAGCACTGAGCTAAAGAGGTTAATGGATCACATATCTGGCAAACAGCCATCTTTCCTCCTGCTCAATATATTAAACAATATACATCTTGTTGTTGCTGCTGAGCTTATGATGTTGTCTGAGTAGCCCGTAAAAATAAGTTTACTTACATTTAAGTTATCTCTTTCTAGAACTCAACAGCTTTGTCCTTCAGGCTGTATCCTGAAATTTTAAAAGGGCAGTTTGCAATCTGAGTCATGACCTTTCAATGTGATGGTGAGAGTGGGCCTGGGGAAAGGGGTGGGCTAGCTGTTGAATGAGAATATAGAAATATTGTGCCTTGCCAATTGCATCCTACCTTTCATTTTCAGATTGCCTAAATTAATAGAGTAAAATTACCATAAAAAAGGAATGAATACTGGAGAAAGCACCACAATTCTTTCTAGTATTGTTGCCAGAGATCATTAGAACAGACCTCTACTTAAATGAAACAATCCTCTCCACCGACCCCAGGTTGACTCAAGTTTGCATTATATGACTGTTACTTGAAAACAGCAATAACGCTGTGATTCCCTGCCTACAAGACTTTTCTGTCTTTTTTTCACATTTGTACTGTGAAATTAGCAAGAGAGCTAATACCCCAACACTCCCTCCCAACCCCCCAAAAAAAGGTTTAATTTTTATGAACTCCAGGGAAAAACTTCATCACGGAGAAAGAGTAAATTTCCAGGAATCTTTGGTTGGGTGGGGATAAGACATAGAAGAGGGGCCTGGAGTTGGAAGAGAAGTACCAGCAATCAGTCTCAGATCAGGTGGGATACTTTCCATCAGGCAAAGAGCACAGTGAATTGGACATTGTAGTCCTCTGGCCCGCCGATTTTGCTGGGAGCAAAGGGTAGGAGGGACACATACTGAATTGGGAAGGTGAGTTTGGGATTTGGACCTCGAAAAATGCTGAACCCTGATCTCCGCTAGGCAGTGATCGCCCCCTGTGACTCCGCAAGCACACAGCAGTCTGACAGCAGTCGTCGCCACCGCCCGACCCTTCAGACGAAGGTCTCCCGCTAGGCATGCTGGAGACACTCGAGCACCCTGAACACCTGTGTGCCCCAGGCTCCAGGTCTATGCCCCTCTAAACACCAGAGACCGTCTAGCTCCCTAGAGACTGAGTCCCTCCGATCCGTATGTCCCTGGGTTCTGCCACTCTGGTAACTTCCACCGGTTCTCCAAGCAAGGACCAACATCGGCCTGAGAGCCCTGAACGCCCACCCCGCCTCCCTACCCGGCAGTTGTCCCGCGGTTCCCGGGCCAGGGTGGGACGCGCGATGCTCAGCAGCAGGACCTCCGCCTCTGGATAAATCCTATCCACCCTTTTCTTCGCCTAAGCTCTTGCCCTCCCCCTGCAGCAAGCCACTCCTGTGTGTGCGCCCATCTCTGAGCTGAAGACACCTGCGCTTCCTTCCCCACCCTTCTCCGCCCTTTTAGCTGCGGTTTTCCCACTGCCTTTGGGAGCTGGGGAGCGGCAGCTGGAGGAGGAGCAGGGAGAGGAGGGAGAGAGCGAGGAGGAGTAGGGGCGGGGTGGGTGGGGAGAGAGCCGGGAGGGTGTGGACTGGCAGCCACTCTGCAGCTGGTCGCCGGGGACTCAGTCCCTCCCGCGCGCCCGAGTGATGGAGGGGAAGAGATTCGCTTAGACACACACACGCGCACACAGCTGGGCACGTCTCCGCGAGGCAGCTGCCGGCTGGGGCGCTCCAGGGCCCGGGCGGCGGCCGTGACAGCACTCGCCGCGGGGAGCTGAGAACCCGCACAGCTTGGCACCGGCGGCTCCAAGACCCAGGGAGGGAAGAACCCAGCCACATTGACTGTTGCTTTTTGGGGAAGATCGGGAGGGAGGAGGCTGCCCAAGGAGCTGTCACCGCCGACCCGGGAGGCTTGGCCACCAGCGCTCAGAGCCAGGGGTCGCGCTGGTGCCCGCCCGGGGCGAGGAGGATGCGCCCCTCCTCCCGCAGAGCGGTTGCGGGCCCGGGCGCTGCGCGAACTCGGGCTCTGGCGGCCGCCCGTGTCGTGTTCGCGCCGCGGGAGCGCGCCTTGCCGCACCTGGCTGGAGTCTCCCGGGGAAGTGAAGGAAACGCGCCCTGAACTCCACTACGTACTTCTCTCCCGCTTCCTTCTCCTCCTGGCCCCCTCCCGGGACCTCACTGCCGCCGCGGCCGCCACTAACCGCGCGTGGGGCCCGCCCGCCTCTTACTCTCGCTCGCGCGCGCACGCACGGTCCGGTTCGCTCGCTCCCGTTCCCGCCGACTGGCTCTCCGCGAGCCGAAGCCCGGGTATCCGAAACTACTGGACAAACTGCTGCCGGAACTGCAGGAGTTGCCCAGTGGCCTGGCGCGCCCCGCTGCTGGTCCCCGAGCCGTGGGCTCCCGCCTGCACCGCCGCCGCCGGGGACGATGGTGAGCAGGGCGCACTGCCCGCTTCGCGCCGGGGAGGGGCTGCAGCACCGCGGGCTGAAACCTCGTGGATTTGGGGGAAATGTAAGAGGGGGAATTGTCTAGGGGAAACAGCCTTGTGATGCCAGCCAGAGCACTTTGGGAGGCGCGGTTCTCACCGGCACTGCCTAGGAGACTTTCCCAACGTCGGCTGGGTGGTCGGGGCGAAAGTAGTACAAGATGGGAAACGGAGGGGTGATGCCCGGGGTAAATTTGGAGTCATTGGTGTCAGTCAGTCGGTCCGTCACTCTGTCTCACCCAGAGCTGGGATCAGAGCTCTCGGCTCTCTTTGAGGGAGAGAGGGAACACGCCTTTAACTGCGCTCGGCAGAGTTTGGGGGCTCGCACTGGGCCACTTCCCGGGTGGCTGCGGGGCTGTCGCTTGCAGCGCAAAACGGCTTTGGGGAAGTAGGAGAGTGCGAGGCCGGAGCAGAGGGCAGGCAGAGGGCAGGTAAAGGCTCAATGAACTTGCTGATCGGGTTCTTTCTCTTCCCCAACCGGCATCCACCCCTCGCAGCCCCAGTCCCCGCCCCCTGGAAGCCCCAGTTAAGGAAACCCATCCCACCCCCGCCAACGCGCGCGCGCGCACACACAGGAGATGGGTGCCACCGAGGGGGTGGTCATATTGTTATTACTAAGAGGTATGCGAGGTCGTTCTGGCTTCTGACTGGAGTGGAGAGACTCTAGCTTCTGGGACTTGGGTTAGGGAAGCCGGGAAAGAGTGCCCAGCCTTATGTGGATGCTTTTACCTGGTGGTTCCAGGTGCATGGCAAGCAAACCTCCTCCACAACTCCAATCACTTCACCTACGTGAGCTCCGCGCTCCGGCTTCCCTCCTCGGAGTGCTTCAGGCCACCCACCCAAGGGAGCTGCTGCTCAGGTCCCTGGTCTTCCCGGTCCTTGCCCGGTAGGTCCGTCTCCCTCCCTCCCGCCTCCCCTTCTTCCCTTCCTCTCCCCAGTACCAGGTTATTCATGGAAAACATTGATCCCTTAAGGGTAGGTTTAATATTTGCAAAGTGCTTTATATCATATTACTTCTTGGATACATTTAATTGCACTGTAACTCTTCTCTGATTTATGTAAACTTAGTCTGATAAATAACATACAGGGTCGGGTTGGTGCGGGAGTAAGAGTGGGTGGGCGTCCTTTCCATAACGGTGCTCCTGTCTAAACTGATTTCCTAAAAGTGATATAAAGCTGGTGCTTCTGAAACCTTTTGCCCAGTAGTTCTGACATATTTAAGGGCGTTAGACAATGTTTCCACATTGTCTAAATTTATTTCAAATATATTCAACTTCTATTCCAAGAAAAAAATTGAAGAGAATTAAAGGGCTTACAAATTTGGATGTCAAAAATATTTTTTAATGTTTTTATTGCTATCAATTATGTTGTATGGAGCAGATTTCTTTTAAGTTACCTTAGTGGTTTTTCCTAGTGAAGTTCTTAAGAGGAGAAATGAAAACAGCACTACTTACCTTCCTCCCTGTATTGGTCTACAGATGATCCTTGCTTAAAGTGACTGAATGAGCCGAGCAGGGTAGGCTTCTTGACTTTAGGAATATGAAGTCACTCACCAATAAATTCATAGAGACACACGAAGATACTACAAAAAACATAATGATAGGGAGGAAACTTACTTAAATGTAACTGCCTCCAGTGCAGGAAATTTCAACAGTAAAATGAAAATGGCTCTGGCCCCCTCCAAATTACTCTGGGCTGTTTTAAAATATCCTTTTCTTAATTAATAAAATATACAGAAACACCATCAATAATGTAAAATAATATTTTCAAATAGATGTCTAAAGCAGATTATATGGGAAATCACAAGCATAGTATTCAATGGAGTTTTACCTGAGTACTAGGATCATTGTTTCTAGGTTAAGCCAGAACTCATGTTTAGATTTTAATATTGGTAGTTGCTTCCTTTGAATTCTTTGTGAGAAGGTGCTGATCACAGTGCGTTGATTATGCTTGCATTATTGTCCTTAGCATTTTGCAAGCATACACAGATGTTTTTCAATGAATAACCAACCTTCTTACTCACTGAATTTTCATTCATTCAAAAAGTATTTGTTGAGCACATGAGCACACACAATATGCAAAGCTGAGCTGGGTGTTATTTTCAGCAAGAAAGGATTTTCAGTAACAGCAGGGTGCTTCCTACTACACTGTGTAGAAAAGACTGCAGAACAGTAGCTTACTTGGGGAAGTAGCAACTAACCCAAAGTAGGTGGTCGACAAAGAGTTGTTGAATTAAAAAAAATCATACAAGATGTTAATCAGCCAACTTTGCTTTCACCATAAATCCCACCATTATTCTAACCCATCACATCATTTAGATATGACTCAAGTTCAGAGAACTCACGTTGATTTTAATCTTGCTCCTTTTCTGAATACTTTGGAGAAATACAACTATCTGTACCCTGCTCTAGCTTACTGTGTATGATTTCTATGGAGCAGTGCCAGATCTGTATAGGTCATTGGTATTCATTTATGAGTAAATGCAAATGTTCCTGTTGCACTGAAAAAGCAAACTCAAATTCATAGAACAACTCGTTTCTTGCTCCTTTCTTTTCTCATCTCTTTATAACCTCCAAAGCAGATACAGCTCTTAAAAATGCAATTATGTGTAAATGTACAAGTTACCAAAAATGGTTACTTAGGATTTTCCAGAAAAAGAGAAATGTGTTGTATAATTTTAGTTGAGGAGATTTTTCTTTGACTCTTTAGCCATGTCTGGTAGGATGGTCTTTTATTTTGGGCTTTCATTCATGAATAAAATAACTCTCAAGGTAACTGCCCAGTAAAGGAAGCTGGCAGAGGATGAAATGCTTGCTAAAAATGATGCTAAAAACGCCTGTAATAGAGTGTGAGCAGTAATGCTAGGTTCGTACTGTAGAAATTAATGTGAATACTTGTATATTGTTTTGGTCTTGAGATGCATGAGTTTTTGAATTTCTTAACACAGTTCATTTAATATTTTCATATTATGAGAATATCGTAGTTATATAAGGTGTTATTGTTTGATAATGGAATTATAGTTTGTTTTGTTTTAAGGAAAAGTAAATAGTTTGAAAAGAGAGACTAAGTCAAATTAAGGGAATAATTATTCAAACCACAGATTCATCTTCATTCAAGTCCTGTCTTTTTTTCCAAGGGGAAGGAAGACATCAAAACCAAAATAACTAGTTAAACTTTGGTATGACCTAAACTGTTACTAGTTAGAAAAATCCTACATTTTAATTTCTCTGTAAATTTAATATACACTTTTTAAAACCAGTAAAAGTGTAACTTCTTTCCCTGAAATCCAATTTAATTGTTGATAAGTTTTGCTCACTTTAGAATCAGTGTTTATTTCTGAGTTATGATGTTATCCTAATGTTTACAGAAGAAGTACAATTAAAGCAAGATATTAATTACATTTAAAAATTGCTGATAAAAGTAAAAAACATTTCAGAGCAGCTAACATGTGTCAAAAGTAGAAGCAAAAGATATCTGAAGATCCACATAATGTTTAGGCAAGATAAATGAACCCCTCTAAATCTCATATACTAGTTCCATTATCATATCTTAATTAACAATTGGTACGGTAGATTATGTTCTATCTTCTTGAAAAATTTTATGAAAGTTTATCAATATTAAGAAATAGTTGAAGAGTTTGTTTGACTTTAGACCACTTTATCTAGACTGTGCATGGGAGGGAGGTATGTTTTATATGTATACACGTATGCTTGTGTATACATATATACATATGCATACCTATAGAGGATATATACATATATATACATAAAACTATGAACTATATCTAATAACTATGAACGATAGGAAGAGAATCCCCTTTGTAGCATATGTGGTTTGTGAAGTCATCATCATCTCGAGAATGGTACTTACAAGTGCTCAACTAGTTTGATATTAAAAATTTAGAGTATACTAAACTTTTTTGAACAATGAATTTAAGAAACACTTATCGTAACCTTTAGTTTGTGTTTGAAACTATCTAAAGACCTCTGCTAACATTGACTCACTTAATTCTGGTAGCCACCCTGCTCACCTCATTTCACAGAGGGAAAATAAGTAGATAAAGTGGATGTTACTATTATTCTTGTTTCCTTGAGCATAGTGAAGCTCAGTGAGCCTAAATAAATGGCTCAAGCTCCACAGCTACTAAATGGCAGAGCTGGCATTGGAGCCTAGGCAGTGCACAGTGCTATGCCACTGCTCTTGAACAGATACATGTTTTTTATGTTTACTTAAATAGGGGCCAAGTGGGGAGTGAGTTAAGTTGTAAAATAAATACATTCTAGCAAGTAAGATTTGTGACAATTTTCAACTTAGAGTGAATCCTTAAGGAATTCATAAGGAAGGCGATTATCGTGAAGCACTGACATTACCTGAACTAGAGCAGTACTAAGTTATAACAGTGCTATAAGTTAATGTAGATTTTAATGGACTCAATAATTTTCTTAGGTTCAGCTACTTTTAAATTAGGTAACTCAAGAACTGATGCCATATTTAAGTAGTTTTAATAGCTCAGAGGATCTGATACTGAATGTTTTATGCTTCCCATAATATCCTTATTATGGGAACTTTGTGCACAGAGGTCAGTGTTATGTGTTACTATATGGTACTTGGCAAAAGAATCAGTTTCATATGAAGGTGTGAAATGAGACTTATTCTATGCTGACCCACGTGGCCCAAGTAGAGTAGGCATCTCATTAATGTTTACTGCATTCACTGTTGGGAGGTATTCTAGAACTCGCTAGTCCAAAGAGAAAGAAACTTGAAATATCTATAATTGCATAGTTTTAATATTGAATAGACTTTTTCCTTTTTCATGATGATCTTAGGACATTACTATGAAACCCTGTGGAATAATAATCTTCATGAGACCGAGGGGCCTGAGCTGGAAAGAGGAGGGTGGTGTAAAGATGGTGAAATAATAAACTGATTAAAATGTTTAAATTTATAAGTCGTAAAAAGGAAAACTGCCTGTAATTGTACCTTTTATTTTAAAATGGCATATAAGACATAATTAACATTAAATAACAGAATCTTTAAACTGCTAATGAGGTAGCATAACTGTGCTGTCATAAATATTAACAATCTACTATTTCAGTATTGTTTTGGGAACTAATTGTCACGGTAATGCTCTTTGCCATAGCTAACTAGTCAAGTCAAAGAAAAACTCACAATAATTCTGAATGTGTCTCAACATAGATAGTGATTAATATTAAAGTATAAGTACTCTAGTCAGAGCTTGCTGAATTAGAATCCCTGCTTCACAGTTTATTAGCTGTTGGATTTGGGACAAATTGCTGAACCTTTCTATTTTTTAGTAATCTCACCTGTTATATAGTTACGACAATACTAGTTCTACATTTCCATATGAAAAGATATATAAAATGCCTAACATAGGGGTCATTTGTAGTAAAGATTTAGGATGTAGTAATTGATATTGCTATTATCATCATTTTTAACATCATTATAACATCACAAATGGTTAAACATAATAGGTAAATTATTCCCTATGTATGTATTATGTATGTATGTATGTCTCTGTATCTATCAATTCCTATCTGTCTATTTATGATAATTGATTATGCTGTACCATAAAGCATAGGTTCTGTGGATTCTCTTACTGTTGAGGGAAAGATTCATGAAGAGAAAAAATGCATGTTTCAATCTTAAGCTTGATTAAAGTATTACTGGATTTAAAGGCCTCTGTCAAGCACAGAAATTGCGAGGAGCCTTTTGAGACAGCTACTATACTTCACAATTTTTTCATGCAAGGCCCAACTGAACATGTTCACACAATTCTTTGGAAGATGTATTCTCTTATACAAATACAGTTAAAGGGGAGGAAAAAAGGTTTGCTAAAAGCATAGAAACATTTACATTTATCTTTATATCCAGTATGAGTTGAAGTATTTGGATACACAGAAATGTCTTTCTTTTTTTATGCTTTCATATCATATAGAGTTCATGGCTTTAAGTAAAAAGCTGTTTCCTAACTCTAGACATTAAACTTGAGTAACTTGATTTAGATTAAATTTAATTTTATTCTCAGATTTTTATTTTATTTTATTTTTTTTGTTTTGTAACTCAGTTAACTTTGATAGCCACTTAGCTATCCTAACTTTACAGACTTAGAAACTAATGTTCCTCTTGTTATTTTGTCCTAATGAATATACCTATTTATTGCTTTATCTTTATAAAAATAATAAATGATAATAGCTAAACTTTAATTAATATTTACTATGTACCAAGCATTATACAGGTCATAACACATTTCATTCCCACAGAACATTCAATGGGCTATATTCATATATCATTAGTATTTCTATTTCACAGATAAGGAAACCAAGGCCCAGAGAAGTCCTATAACTAGATGGCTAGAGTCATGATCTAAATCCATGCCATCTGGCTGAGAGCCCACACTTACCCATACCAATGAACTCAATATCAATTAACCCCTTACCATCACCCCTGATTTCTGGGCCTTAAAACCCATACCTTCCTATTTCCCTGTGCCTTTCCTGTAACAAAAGAGGCGTTTATTTTCAATAAAGGTTAATTTATTGGCTTTGTCATCTCACAATATTTCCTATGCATTTGCAATGGTCACTAAAGTAAAGAATGAGACCATATTAATTTCAACTAAACTGTTGGATCTACCTTTAAATAGATTTAAATAGGCCTGCCAAGATTCTGCTAAATAGTTGCACCCGTGTTCTGTATGCAGTGGTAGGGAACTGACACTCCAATGCTAGTGGAATTTCTTCATGTGGTGAGCCAGCTGCCTGTGACCTGAATGTCCTGATTCCCTTACTTTTTCCGAGCTGAATGAAGTAGTACAGAAACAAAGAGAACTGGAAAAAGGGGCTCTTTTTCCCAGGGACACAGGTTGGAGAAGTAGAAAGGCTCACCACTGGGGAGCTCCAGGGATCTTGCAGATCTGAAGGGTTTCCCCCTCCTGAGAATAGCCAGAAAAAGCCAGAAGACAGTTCCATTGTCCAACTGACTGAGTGCCTCTCGAGGGCAGAGATCATGCTGAACTGTGTTCTTTTCACCTTATTTCTGTGGTTCTTGGCACATGGTATAATGGGGCAGACAGAGTTTCATCCTCTGGACATCTCAGAACCTGGAAAACAGAGAGCTGAGGGATCCAGGCAGAGGAGACATGAGGAGGCAGGACTGTCATATCTTAGTGACAGACTAGAGGAAAAGAAGGAGAAATGCAAGGTGATCCCAAGGTACCTGTGTTGCTACAGTGGTCCTTATAACTATTCTATTTAGTGAGTTAGAAGATGGAGAGAAGATACAGTGAGGACACAGCATGAGGGAGACGGTCTAGTTCTGGCTGAGATGAGGGAAAACTTGCTCCCCAACCTCCATACCCTATTTCCTCTCTTCTCCAGTTTTCTAAGTGTCTATAAGTAAGCACCCATCTAGCAAGACTATTAATTTTTAAGAGTAGATTTAAGTTTCCATTTCTCTAATAATGGCCTATAGACAACTAGACAACTTTAATTTTTATCTCCTACCTGCAAGACTAAGAAAGCTTCAAAAAGTTCCATAATATTCATCAGCTCATTTTTTTAGTTTGTCTTCTATTTAAATTATTTTAAATAGTATATTTTAAAATCATGTTATTTATTTAAGTTCATTTCTCCCTATAAAGCAAGAGACCTATATTAACCAATTATGAATATCTACTTAATGTGATATAAAAATCTGGTTTCTCTTTTAAGATTTGAGATGAGCATGAATTTGAATTCTTTCACCATGACCACAATGGAAAACTCAATGGAACCAAAAAACTTGCTAATAACATATGATAATTACATTAAGAATCTTATGTACTTCAAAAGAAACAGAAATGGGCTATTCATTAATATATTTAATAGCCAACATTTTTTTGATTTGTGACACCATTCCCTGGTGAGTGACCGTACATACAAATAAAATGAGAAATTACCTTCAAAAATAAAATATATAATATTACCTTAAAACATAATATATAGAATATAATACACTATTCATAAAAACGTTGATACATTTAATAGAGTATTTAAACTATAACTATTTTAGCTGACTTGTTATAGTATTATCTTTGCAATTAAAAACAATATTAAAATTATATATTTTTTTGCTTCCCCTCTGAAGTACGTAAAAGCATTAACTATATTCCTTGGTTGTGTAGATATTATATTCCCATTTTATGCCTCAAAGCTGAGAGAAAACCATGAGCAATATAAAAGTAGAACCAAGTTAATCCTATCTGCTTTCAGTTATAAATTTACTTTGAAATTCTCATAGTATTATGAGAATTTTAACTATATTCTGTTTTAAAAGATACTATAACTAGGGATACACTATTTACGTATAATATTATAGTATGCATAATTATGTTAATATTAAATTGTATGTATATATAATTTAATATTAACATAATATATATATGTAATTTTTCTCTGCCCTTAGTAGCTTCTTGATTACCAAGTAATTCTGTTGCCTTGTGAGAGGGTATAGATTTATTTTCTTATTCTCTTGTAAGCATGAAGTTCTCTGTGACCTAATTCCATCACAGTAGCATTCAGCCATTATTGATCTAGGTGGTTCCCTGCATACAGTAAATGTTCCAAAATATGTTTGAAGGTAAAATATCGGGAAGCTGAACAAAAAACTGATGTGTGTTATAAGTGGGTAAACCATAGATTTCACCATGCAAGGATACCTTTGAAAGTGAAAGGGGACATATCAATACTTACGCTGGGAGAGAAAAACATTGTAAAATCCCTACGTGTGGTTAATGAAGTGCTGCCTTCCTATGCCCAGTGACCCTGCTGTCTGGGGAGACCAGTCCAAGGAGCCTGGACCTGGACGTCTTCCGTGACCCAACCTAGAGCCGGTGCAGAAATTCTGGTAACTGTACAAGATACATTATTTGTGCCAGGATGCTCTACGTACTTAAAGTGGGCTTTAGGATTACTTTTTCTGTTGTTCCAAAAGAGAGCCAAGTGGGTTTTAGTTCCCCAAGTTAGCAAAGGCAGCCTGATGTACGACGGGGGTGTTGTGCAGTGACAGGAGTGGAGAGCCCTGTGAGTGTGTAGCATGGTGGAACCTGCAGATGATCACGTGAGGAAACACAGTCCAGGTTCTTTCCACCCCGACCATCACCAGACCAGAGGTAGAAGGCATAACTGTGGCCCTGCTTTTAAACTCTTGCCTCTACGTAATTACTACTCACCAGTTTCAACCTCCTGAAGTGTACAGCAAGAAACAACATCATGACAGTAGCTCAAAATCATCACTCATGCATTTAGCAGTTCTTCATTGAGCACCTACTAGATTCCAGGAAAATGATCAGCTGATTGAAAAGACTGAGTTTGGCGTATGAAGGGCAATTTGAGGATTCAGTGAAATTATGGTTGTAGGAACCCGTGAAAGTCAAAAACTTTTACAGGTTCTACCATTATCCATAGGTATATTCTTGTTTTTTCTGTTTTGTTTTTCCCCCCTTCGAATAAATGCTACTTTTTAAGGAGCTCACGGGCTAATCAATGTGTTCTTTGTTCAATTGAGATGCTCATCACGTGGAACATTTGGATTTTTAGAAATACCTGGAATAACCCATATTTTCTTGGTAAAGGAGGTAAGAATTAATGCCATGGGAAAGAGAGAATTCATTCCATTCCCACTGGACTATGCGTCCCTTGCCCAATGGAGGCTTACTGGGAAAAAGAATATTCGTGTCTTTTGTAGACTATATGTCAAAAATATATTTAGATAGGTTCTTTTGTTTTTGTTTTTGTTTTCTCCCCCATTATTTTCCATCTGGAAAGCTTGTTTTTCTTCACCTGGAATGAACAACCAAATTATTAATTCTATTTAAATATGCTGTATTCAGAAGAGTAGCTGCCAAATTTGTTGGGATCTATAACAAGATAATTAATTATCCAGTAACATGAGGACTATTGGAGTGTTGGATATAAAACAGATGGTGGGAGAAGAAGGATGAGGCAGTCAGGATGCTGTGAGCGGTGTGATAAGTCTTTTGGCCTGTGTGGGGTAAAGCCACTGTGCGCCAAGCCTCCCTCCTCCTCCCTGCTGCACTGATTTTTTTTTTCCCTACTGATCCTCCAACTACCCCATCACGTCACCCCTTGAAACTCCAGTTTCCCTTTCCCACTGCCGCCACATTCCTTTTAATGGCAGAGGAAATAAGGGGAGGTGAGGGCAAAAGGTCTGCTCCCCTTAGACCCTGGACACAATGCCAGCATCTGTGGCAGTCACAGTACCTATCCCACGGAGTGAAGCAGTCTGCCATTACCCCATTACCCTTGCCCTGACATTGCTTTTAGTCACGCAGCTGTAGAGCTATTCAGGAGTTAGAGGTTCATTTCAGAATCGGTTTGGATAAATTAATATTACAAGCAACCACCATGATTTTTCAATGTATAAATTTCAAAGACCTAAACTGAATTCTAAAGATGTTTGTGGAGAAAACTTAGTTGAATGTCAGTGAAAAATGCATACAAGAAACCGTTAGTTACTTACCCCCACCCCATTTGTCAAAGTGATGCTCCGTATCTAATCCAGTTTGTGAGCAATTAGAAGGTGCATTTACACTGAACTCAGTGTCTGATGGTAGAGATTATGGTGCCTTCTCCATTGATGTTTTTCTTATAGATTGCCGTCACATGCAAAAATGCTGTGAAAGCCACAGTACTCACTGGTAATGTAAAGGGGGTGCCATTTAGATTTCAGATATTTTAAAAAAATGGTTGAATTGCAAAGTTTGTCACTCATGCACTGAAAACATACAGAATAATCCAGTTAAGACATCTTCACAATAAGCTTCCTCATTCATCATAAAAAAAAAAGTGCATTTGTGATCTGGGGAAGCAAGCAGTCACCTTGCCTATCCCACCCTCTCAATATCAGGCCCATCTTTTATCATTTAAAGTAGAGTTCCCTAAAATAGATCACACTGACAAGTAGTAATTACTGACAGCTGCATTTAATTAGCAAAGCAGATTCCTGCTCATGACAATAAAGTATTATTATATGTTTAGCATTAGCACTGGCAGTAAAGGAGGTGACTTTGCTAACACAAAGCTCGAAAACCTATTTATTTTATTTAAAAATGCACAGTTTAGCTGAAACTGAGCTGGTGCTATGTGGGAGTGTCTATGGTTACAAAAAGAAAGAAAAACAGTAACTATAAAAGTGTTTTGTTGTTTCTTTTAAAACAGGCATATTGTACAAGAAATAAGAAGTAGTCCAGTGCCAACCATGGGCTCCCAGTCTGGAATTATGTTTTTGTTTTTGTGTCGAGTCTGCCGTGTGGGTGGGTGGGGTGAGGGGGTGGAGGTGTTTGGATGCCAGAAATAGATACACAATTAATCCATGTAAATTAGTAATTTGTGATTATATTGATACTATTCCCTCCCCTCCCCCCTTCATGCCTCCCTCCATCTTTCCCTTTCTTCTTTCCTTCCTTTTTTCCTTCCCTCCCTCCCTCCCTCCCTCCCTTCCTTCCTTCCTTCCTTCCTTCTTTCCTTCCCTCCCTCCCTCCCTCCCTCCCTCCCTTCCTTCCTTCCTTCCTCCCTCCCTCCCTTCCTTCCTTCCTTCCTTCCTTCTTTCCTTCCCTCCCTCCCTCCCTCCCTCCCTCCCTTCCTTCCTTCCTTCCTTCTTTCCTTCCTTCTTTCCTTCCTTCCTTGCTATACTTACCCTATACACAACTCTGGGTTATAGAGTATTTAAAAAGTACATGTAACCAAATTTAGTTTATATACACTCTGAATTTTAAAGTTAATTGATTGCAATTTTCATCCATTCTTTCTTGCCATAGGCTTGTCCTATCTCCTACTGCCTCTGTTGTTCCATTTCCACTGTCCTATCTCGTTCTCATCCCACAATTCTTACTAAGCATTAACTTAAAATGGTGAGATTCTAGACATCACAACAGGTGGTCAGTATTTTGAGCAACACCACACCTTTCCAGCATCACCAATCCATGGTGGGTAGAGAGCCTGCTGCCAGCTTTAAGGACTGTGAACATAGCCAAACCCAGAATCCTTGACTTAAATGACATTTGCTATTTTCATTATTTAAATATATTACTCGAGATATGTAAACAAATCTGCTTATTATGGCATTATCAGTACAACCAATCCTAGAACTTAATATATTTTCTCACACACATGAAATACAATTCTAAAATATTTACTGGAGGTCTAAAATCTGAAACAAAATATATGATGTTGCATGTCTGGAAGATGTTTTTACTGGGATAGCCTAGTGTGTTTTCATAATGCAGTTTTAAGTTATCTGGTTGGCATTTATTTTTCAAGTTGTAAAAATAGACTCTATAATATAATATATTGCCATCTTGTAACTTATCATTATGAATGCTATATTTATAAATATCAACTTATGTATCCATGGCAATAAGAGACAAGAGGAATATGAATAAAGAAATCTAAATTGATCCTCAAACTAATTTCCATCATCCAACTGTTCGGCAGACCCGCTAAACATCTTATTTTGTTGTTTTGTTTTGTTTGCCTCTCTCCCACTCACCCTCTAGTGGACATAAGTGAAAGAACAAGGGGGATGCCCAAGGCAGCCTGCAGCAACGGAGAGTTCACAAAGGATGTAGTCAACCCAGAACAGTCATGTGCCACTTAACAACGGGGATACACTGAGAAATGAATGCTTAGGCCATTTCATTATTGTGACAAATCAACATCCAGAGTGCACTTACACAAACCTAGATGAGTAGCCTGCCACACACCTAGGCTCTATGGTATAGCCTATTGCTCCTAGGCTACAAGACTGTACAGGATGTCAGTATATAAAACAACACGAGATTAAATCAAGCTCAAGATAAAATGATGACCCCAAGATGACCCATGAGACATATATAAGCCTGTTGCCAGCATAACACGGCATACTGTTTCACAGCAAACTTTTTTTTTGAAGTAGAAAGAATGCACTGTAAAATAACGATAAAAAGCATAGTATAGTAAATACATAAAGCAGTAACAATCGTTTATTATCATCATCAAGTGTTATGTACTACATATAATTATGTGAGTCATACATTGATACACCGGCAATGCAATGGGCTTGTGTACACCAACATCACCATAACCACGGGAGGAATGTGTTGTGCTATGAGGTTATGACAGCTATGATGTCACTAGGTAACAGGAATTTTTCAGCTGCATTATAATCTTAGGCAACCACAGTGTATATGTGGTCTGTCATTGACCAAAATGTCATTTTGTGGCACATGACTGTAGTTTGGTACCTACTATCTACAAATATATTATGACCACAGACTGTATTCAACCCCAAACTGGGCAGTTTACCATCTTCGTTCTCAACAACTGATCATTCTAACAAGGAGAGTAAGAGAGGAAATTTTCAGGAGCATAACTATTCAAGTAGATTTTTCAAAAAGTATTTTAAGAAACTGCATGTGTATGGATACTAAATATAAATATCTAAATGAGCAGTCAGGTAAGACCATTTAAGAGTTATTTTGAATATTAAACCACTGCTTCAGTCACAACCTGAATCTAATGCCCTACTGAGTCTCATAATAAATTGGTATTTAAATTCTATTGAGAACAGAGGTTTATTTTTATTTTGTGTTTTAGAAATCAACCAAGAATAAAAGATTCTTCACTGAAAACAGTTTATAGGCTTCAAGGACATTGACTAAAAGGAAGTAATGTGATCATTGAAATTGGGTATGTTTGACAACTCAATGTTTCAACTATAAAACTTTCCAAAATTAGATCTATAAAATTGGAAACTACTACATAACTGCTCTAATCACTGTGCTGGTTCATAAATTAGTACTGAGGAATAAAGGCTCAAGTATTCTCTTTTAAGAATGTCTTTGACTTTTAATGGTGCCATTACTCAGAATCCCATGTTCTGTCATTAGGCAAATACTTACTGAGGGCCTACTATGTGCTATGGAGATGAATAAAACACAGTCCTATAGCTTTAAGGAGTCAGTAGAGCAAGTACGTTCCCCAAACCCAACCCACCTTAACAAAGAAATACCACTTTTTTCATGTTTCTAGCCCACCATATTTTTAAACCTGTTACCTTTTTTTTTAATCAAAATTGGTCTATAATAACTTATTTTTAAACTGGAATAATTTTTTCCATAAACCATAAGGCAACTTGGTGGTTTAAATAGGTTCTTATTTGAGCCTGAGATCAGTTGTGCCTAGATCACTAACCCTATCAAGTTGACTTGTAGAGACCTCTTGGGTCTCTGCCCCAAGTCAAATCTCCTGCAGAGGATGCATAAATCATCTTCAGAAGCTAAACTTAGCAATGCATTAATTCAGTAAGTGGAAAATTAGTCTGATGTATTCAAAGGTTTTTAAAAAAATCTTTGTTTTAAATGTTTCTTTCTCCAGATTATTAGCCTAGAACCAAATGTTGACACCTCATGCAGGTATATTCATTTCCTAGTTTGACAATACTTCACTGACTAGTCATATGATTAAAATTGCCCTGTGACAGGACTTTCTTTAAGTTGAATAAGACAGGTTATCAGCTGTTAGAATAACCACAAAGCATAAGAGCCCATAGGGTGGTATGTGAAAGGAGGCTATAAATGAAGGTTTGCTCAAGTCTGAAGACCCATCCCTGGTCTATCTGAATACATTTGAATACATTGGCTGAAATTCTTCTTTCAGATCGTCACTGTGTGGAGAGGCTACTGATAGACTTTGTGTATCCAGTTGTCTCAAAAATTGGAATAGGCTTTGGAGAAGGCAAAGTTCATAAAAAGTCAATAACTGACAAGTCAGTGACGCCTAAAATGCACATAGATGTGATTAACCATGAAATGTCCTGTTTTTTCGTTTTATTTTTTTTTTATTTTTTAAGGGAATTTATTTTGATGGGCAAATTTCAGCAAGAAACTCAGGAGAATAAATCGTACCCTACATAATGATTATATAATCAATTATATAATCAATTAAACTTGGAGTCAGAACATTAAGCTAACGTTGCATCAAAATGTTTTAGGTCCAAGGTTTTTGGTTGTTTTTTTTTCTATTGTACCATGATTGAATGTCAAAAGCCATGTATAAATGATGAATAAAAGTGATTAGCTGAAACCAGAAACCTGCCCATATCAGAAACTACTTGCCCCTCCAGGGTCAAATTAGAAATGAGAGTTTTCAGAAAAAAACATTCACTGCAACACAGGAGTAATTCTCTTCACATGCTCCAGAATCTTAGAAGCTTTCTGATTGGGTGCCCTATTGTTTAAAAGGGAACCAGAATGGGTAAACATTTTTAGGTGGTTACATTTTATGTGCAATAATGACAAGAGCAATGCACAGTAACTCTTCTGTTAGGCTCTTTTTATCTCATACAAACTCCTTTTTCTCCCTCCCCTTGAATCTGGTTAGGAACTCAGAAAGGACTCGAAGAAATCAGTTCCCCTAGTGCTCTTGCTGGAGTCTTTTCATGATGTCTTTGTTAACCCTTACCTCCTAACTCAAAACATGTCCCTCCAAAACAGCTTTCTTGATCTCTTTGGCCCTAAAGTTAAAACTGTCTTTTTCTTTTGAAAACTTTTGAAAATATTCTTTGTCCCAAATTAAGATTCAAAGCCTGAAACTAACACTCCTTAACCCATCCTAGGCTACTATAGCTTTATATTCTGGATAGTTTTGTGTATTTTAACTTTCTGTTCATGGAGGGGGGAAATGTAAACTATGCAGAAATAATAAATTTGCATTGATTGAACCCCCATTTTATGCCACAAACTATACTAAACTCTTAACATGCACTCTCTGTTATCCAGTGAGGCAGGTTTCATGTTTTACTTTTATAGATGAGAAATTGCAGCTTAAATGAAATTGCTCAAAGTTGAACAGTTAGGAAGAGGTAGAGATAGGAATTGAACTCCTACTTTTCTGATTCCATAAGTTGCATGACCTCTGCCATTGGTGATACTGCCCACTGTAGGTTACAATGAGAAATTTCTGAGGATAAAATTTAAGGATTCCTGTACTCACTAACAGATTAATGATTTTATCTGTATCCCCTTAGGCACGCTTAATAGTCATCCAAACATGAGTCCATAACCCCTTAATAATTCTACATATCATGAAATATGTGCCAGGCTGTTTACTACATTATCTTTCTCTAATCCCAATAACAATCCTGCTTTATGTTATTTCCCCGCCTTATACCTTCTAGGTAAAAGAGCTCCCCTTTATTCTGGTGCATGACTTCTCATCATGTGTTAATCAGAAATAAGCTAGGTTGTGCTAAGGTAACAAATGACCCAATCTCAATGGTTTCACACCTCAGAGGTTGACTTCTCCTGCCCACCACATGCCCACTGCAAGTTGGAGGCCTTTGCCCCAAGGGGACCTGCCTGTCAGAGCAGCATCTATCAGGAACATAACCAATCTTATGGCACAGGGAAAAGAGATCACTGTGGAGGACACACTGGTGCTAAAAGCTTCCCCTGGAAATGACAAGTCACTTGTATTCATTTTATTAGCCAAATCAGTTCCTATGGCCAAGTCTGACATCAATGAGGCAAAGACATATAATCTCCCCTAGGGAGGAACAGCAAATATTTGGGAAGTTTAATACTGTCTATGACATTAGATGTGAATGCTTGCTGTATTTCAAAACTATGGTCTATCGAGTCTTTTTATAATAGTAAGTCAAAGAAACCTCCAAGTGACTGAGAATTATAGATGGCGAGAATAAAGGAAATCAGCTGCAAGAGGTTTTCTCAAGCACTGTCTTAGCAGCTACTACAGAAAAGACGTTCTGGGATTCTTGTCCTTTCACAAATAGGTTTCTTCACATTTATTCCTTTTGCTAAAATGGATTTTAGTCATTATCAACAGGGAATTTATATGCTGCACTACTGCCATTTTTTTTTTTTTTTTAGAATATATATTTAGAGTTTGGAATCACTTTCTGTGATGTCAGTTCTGCAGCTGATTTTTTTTTTTTAATGTGTTATGTGAGCGAATGTAGGTTGTAACTATAAACACAGTGCAAGGAAAAAGCAGGCCCATCTGTCTTTTTCAAACTTGATTAGGGAAGGTTGTGCAGACAATATTTTTAGTATGGTCTTAAAAGTAAGATGCTTTGAAGCCAATTGACTACCACAGATTTATTTAATTTTAGGGTTAGGATAAAATAAATTGAGAATATATTCACATTCCCAAAGACACATTATGGTGCTACTTTAAAACCACATCTTTTTTTTATTATTTATTTTTATCAGTTGCACAGGAAATACATTTGTAGACATAGCAAGCTTTCCTCCTCTGACCTTGGTGATCGAAATTTTGAAATTGCTAACAATTTTACTATCTTGTAGTTAATACTACTATCAAGAATTGAACATGCTATCAGGGAAAAGTCTGTATACTATCAAGCACGGTATAAATGAAAAATATTATATTGCATTAATCTAAATGGCAGAGAGAAAAGTAAATTCAATAGTGATTATAAGAAAAAAGTGGCTTTTTCATTTGTTCTAAGTCTGATTTTAATAATTAATTTGAAAGACTATTCTATCAAATCACCAAGTTTTTAATTCATTAAATATCCAAAAAAATACCAGACTAGCCTTATTTTTTCTACTTTCCATTACCATGGGAAATAGACAAATGCCAAGCAATCAGATAAATAGTCAGATGCTGGGTTAATCCAGAAAGACTGGGAAAAGCCGGTAGTGGCTGTGATGAAGAAAAATTTAAAAGAGAAAGAGGAAAGGAAATTCCAGGTATACATAGATTTATGAAACAGCAAATATTTTTTGATACAGAGAGTGTTTCAGCAAAACCAAATTAGAATTTTCAGGCACAGTGCTATGTAGGTACTTTACATTTTTAATCTCCACAGTGCTACCAGGTAGTGGTGGTGAGCTCCACATGAGACAGGAGTGGGATTAAAAAGAAGCTCATAGCACTTGGGTAACTTGCCCCAAATTCAGTTACTATATCGATGGAGCCCAAACTAATTGAATCCATTCATCTATTCATTCCTTCAAAAAATATTTATTGAGTACTCTCTGGACACTATTCTGTGTGCTGAGGATACTGCAGTGAACTAGAGAGAAAAACTATGGAGCAGTTATTTCCACAATGTTAAGGGTTTTCTATTTTGTTTTTAGCAATGGCAGTGTTATGGTTTCTTTCCCCAAATAAAATAGTATTTGTCTCCCTCCCCTTTACATAAAGCAGATAAAAATCTAGCTGCTCGTTTGAGGTGAGGGTAAGGGTCTGGGAAGCTCTAGCAGATCATTTCACATGTGTCTAGTTAGTCCCTATACCTTGCAATTGCTACCAAAACAGTGGAGATATCGATGAGGAACAAGAGCAGTGGGAAGTATGAATACTAGATTGAAAGAATATTCTTATGATGTAATTGAATTAGTATAGAGTGAGTTTATTGGAGAGTGGTGAGCAGAAGGAATGGGAGGGAACTCATGGAAGGCAAGAAGACCCCATAAGAGGCTATTCAGCAGTTCACCTGAACTGCTGACATAGTAGTGGACACTGAGTAGAATCAGAAGGATTCAAAAGACATAATGAATCAGCATATAAAGACTGATATCATACATTAGAGAGATATGGATTGAGGGTGGGGTATGGGTTTAAGAATTAGAGAATTCAGGTACACAGCCTTCCCTTAGTAGTTACTTTGTAACTTTGGTCAAATTCCTAATTTGACCCAAGCCTCGTCATCATCTGAAAAAAAAGTGGCATAATAAAACCTGTCTAATTGTGAGAATTGAAGATAACGCATGCAAAGTCCCAAGAACCATGCAGTCATCTACAGAGTATCTTCCCATAATCACCACTTTTTATAAGATTTTCTAGGAAATATCTTATGTGTACTCAAGAACATGTTCTATTACTATTACTATTATTATTATTGTTTTATTATTATTATTATTATTATTATTATTATTATTATTACCACCACCACTATTTCTTCCTCTCTAGTAAAAGATTGGATGCAATAAAAAACTGATTGAACTTGATGTGTCATCTATTATTGTGAAGAAAGGTGAGATAAGATTCTAAACCTGGTTGGGATAATAGAGGGCCATTAACAAAATATATACTTACACATACTTACACATGTGTGTAAAGGAATGATATTTATTGCAATAGTGTTTATAGTAGTAAAAGAATGGGAAAAACCTGAATGTCCATCAATAAGAACTGATAAAATAAATTAGTGTATAGTCATACAATGGAATACTATGTAACCAAAAGAAAGAATGAGATACAACTTTAAATGAAACATGAAATGATTTCCAACATAATTTTTTTAAGTATAAAAGCAAGATATACACTCTCTGGAAAAATAACATTAAGCTGTTTTACATATTTATGTTTAGGCTACCAAAAAAAAAATAAATAGAATAAACAATGAGAAAATGATACTGTTTTTTAAAGGCTTCTGAAGTGGCTTTTACAGAACATCAACATGGTTGTAACCATGGATAAACTTTGAAAATAGCAGTGGAAGCTGGTAACCAGAGGCTGTATTATATATGAATCAAATTTACAAAAAAATTAAAGGTATAGATCATTCTCTTAGCTACATTTGTCTGTGGAATCACTACTAGCAGTAACATTATTGAACTCAAATGGGGGCATTGATCTAAATCACAAGTGTTACATGATAGTGCCTGCAACTTGAATAATCCAAAAGAAATGTATTAAGTTTAATAAAAGTAAACAGATTGAGTTTTCACTTTTTCTACGAGCTTGGAATATGTAACATCAGAAATATACAATTATACATGTGTCACATTTAATAGAAGCCACATAAACATAAAATTAGATGCATATTTAAACTACATATTGTGAGGAATTGCAGAGAATCTGAGCAGGATGAACCCAAAGAGGCCCACACCAAGACATCATAATTAAAATGCCAAGGGTTAAAGACAAACAATCTTAAAAGCAGCAAGAGAAAAGCCATTAGTTACCTACAAGGGAGCTCCCATAAGACTATTAGTTTATATCTCAACAGAAACTTTGCAGGCCAGAGGGGATTGGCACAAAATTTTCAAAGTGATGAAAAGCAAGGACCTACAACCAAGATTTCTCTATCCAGCAAGTCTATCATTTAGAATTGAAGGATAGTTAAAGTGCTTCCCAAATAAGAAAAAGCTAAAGGAGTTCATCACTGCCAAACGAGTATTACAAGAAATGTTAAAGGGATTGTTTTGAGGAAAAAGATAAAATATATGAATAATAAAATGGCAATAACTACATACTTATCAATGATTACTTTAAATGTAAATGGATTGAATGATCCAATCAAAAGATAAGGTGGCTGAAAGGATAAGAAAACAAGACCCTTAGATATGCTACCTACAAGAGACTCACTTCCGGTCAAAAGACACACACAGACTGAAAGTAAAGGTATGGAAAAAGATATTTCATGAAAATGGAAATGAAAAAAATCTGGGATAGCAATACTTATATCAGACAAAATAGACTTTAAAACAAAGCCTATAGAAAGAGACAAAGAAGGACCCAACAATTCCACTTCTGGATATTTATCTGAAGAAACCCAAAACACTAATGTGAAAATACTTATGCATCTCTATGTTCATTGCAGCATTATTTACCATAGCAAAGATATGAAAGCAACCTAAGTGCACATCAATGGATGAATGGGTAAAGAAGTGGTACATATATACAATGGAATATTACTCAGCCATAAAAAAGAATAAAATCTTGTCATCTGCGACAATATGGATGGACCTAGAGGGCATTATGCTAAGTGAAATAAGTCAGACAGACAAAGACGAATACCATTTGATTTTACTTATTTGTGGAATCTAAAACACAAAATGAATGAACAAAACAGAAACAAACTCATAGACACAGAGAATATTTTAATGATTGCCAGATGGGAGGGGATTTGGGGATGGGTGAAAAAGGGGAAGGGATTAAGATGTGTGAATTGCCAGTTATAAAAAAAAATCATGGGTATGTAAAGTACAGCATAGGAAATATAGTCAATAACACGGTAATAATTATGTATGGTATCAGATGGGTACTAGACTTAGTGGGAGATCACTTTGTAAGTTATACAAGTTATACACTATTGCACATGTCTAGAACTAATAATATTGTATGTCCACTGTAACTGGAAAAAAAAACCTTTTTAAAAAAGGAGAAAATACACATACACACACACTCACTGTAGATGGTCAGTGATTTGGGGGGTGTTGTTGTTCTGGTAAACAAGTATAATAAAGCCAAACAAAAGACTGCCAAGATGATAGCAGGAAAAAATTAAGTCTTGTTTCTCCTTGGACTGATCGGAGCTGATAGAATTGATACTTTAGTCATTCATGGAAAGAAGATTGTGGAGCTATAATAGCTAGTAAGTACTGAGCACTTGCTGGGTTCAAACGTGGTGTTGAATGATTTACATATTAGTTTATTCCTCATAACAACTTGATGAGGAAAGTGCTTCTATTTTCCCAAGTGGTTCATATACTTGCCCAAGGTCCCACAGATAATGAAAGGTCAAGTGGGCATTTGAACCCAGGTCTGCTGACACAAGAGCTCTCGTTTGTAACCAAGATGCTGGATGCTCTAAGCTTAGGGTGTAATCTACGAGAGGGAGATGGGGTAGGATTCAGTCGGTTATACAGAGCTAGAGAAAAAGCAATTCATGATTAAAGATTTGGATATAGAAAGAGGATATAACGATGTGCAGAGCCTTAGTGGGCAGAATCAGTGACCTATATCTTACTGTTACAATTCTGCTCAGGACATTTTTTTATTGTCACAATTACTACTATTTTTTTAAATCTGCTTATGGAGTCTGAGATTATTTCCCTGAGAATAGGTGAAAGAAGAAGAAAAAAATTAACATTTGAACAATCCAGTGATGAATAAGTAGATAAATCATAAAAATAATCCCCGTGGATTTTGAAATTAATGAACAAGAGTTTGAAGTTGAGTTAAAGCATTGCTACTAATAATTTGTGAACAAAAAGTTATTATGTACTATGCTTTTGGCTAGTGTAAACCTTAGTGTTTCTTAATTAGCCACCTTACATTATGGGCTGACCATGAAGTGGATAAAACATAGTTCTCTCCCCAGGATGGGGAGCCATGAATAGTGAGGTGTTAAATGGTGGAGATTAATGAGCCTTGGCAGGTCAGAGTAGGGAAGCTTGAGTGGCATCTGCTTACACGGTGGTGGGCTTAACTCTTGCCAGTTATATGTGTAAGTGCTGATAGTTCAGACTTTCAAGGGGAGGAAAAACTTCATCTAATAAAGTATTCTAATTTGAGCATTTGCATTAACAGTGATATTAATGAGGACATCCCATTTTCCTCAAAGTATCTTATTGGTGTGTATGTTTTAATATGTTTGTTGATGGTGTGGAAGTGAGATCACTAACCACTCTATCTAAAGTAAACCACTTCTCCTCATGACCTTCCCACGCTGCAGCCCATCCACCACCAACATCATTACTCTGTGGTTCCTTCCCAACCGTTAGGGCAATTTGTGAATATTTTGGTTTTCCTGTGTTGGTTTCCCTCCCCAATTAAAACAAGCTCTACAAGGGCAGGCACTATGTCACTTTTGTTCCCACCTAGGTAGATGCCTAGTCTACCAGTGTAGGAACTCAGTGACTATCCTTTAAATGAACAGATGGATGCATGAAATATATTTCCCATTAAACCTGAACTAATCAGAAACATCATAATACCTACCCTATTCTAATAACCATATCCGTAGATATTGCCCAAAACTCTGAAGAAAGATTATTTTTCTTATTATTTTAAGACTATTATAGAATTCCTTTGCATTTCAGTTAGCACTTTTATTCTTTAGGGAGCTCAATAACTGGAAATATATGCTTCAGTTTGCTCCAGGTGTGTTAAAGATTACCCTCGTGAGTAATACGGGAAGAAGAGATGACTTGGGGAGGAAGAGGGTGATTCTACACGAGAACATGACAATTCCTGAGGGTATTTCCTCCAAAATAGACCTACATGTTTTACCAAAATGAAAATAAAATCATTTCTATTCTTATGATGCCTTAGCTTTTACAGAGATATTGGACATAAATTCTCCATTTGACATTTTTACATTTTAAAGAAACTGAGAATCAGGGAAATCAAATCATTTCAACAAATTCGTCTCACTAATAAATGAAAAATTGAAGTTAAATCAGATCTTTGAATCAAATCTCAGTGAGTTTCCCATTAAAACACACCGGGATAACTTGATAATTTGCTTTTACAAGGAAAATCTCATTTTATTTCCCAAATTAACTGTGTAACTGTTATGCAACAATTTCATTGCTCTAGAACTTAAAAAAAAAAGCAACTTAATGAGTCACAATGTCATCTCTTTCATGTGAGACAATCTAAAACATTTTTCCTTACCTAAAATATAGAAAAAAAAAAGTCTTGTCTTTAAAACCTCTGAAGTAATTTGTGCTGATGATTCAATGAACTTGTTCAAAAAGGAGAGCTTTTTTTTTTTTTCTGGCAGCATTAACTACAGAACACATAAGTAAATTTATAACAAATTTCTGTTAGCCCAATAATATAGATATTTGGCATGTGTAGTGTGGATTATTCCTCCTCTGAGATCATCTGCTTTCATTATTTTTTTCCTTTTTAAATCAAGTTGTCACTTGAATACTTTTGGATATATCTAGAATCATCTTCTTCCTCTGCTCTCCATTTCTTGTTCTCTTAGAACAAGATCATCAATTCGATTTCAGTGCTCATCTGATCGGTGACAGAATAAACAATACTGGATGTGTTCCAGGCCCACATTATATTTAATGCCATCCGTCCTCCAACAGATGGCCAATGTGGTGTTCGTTTTATGAGTGTCCTTAGATCAGCGCTGCTTCCTGTATCATTGGTTTATTGCAACTGGTAGTGATATAGTTGGAAGAGTTACTTCCAAAAGCAGACAACATTGTGGTATCATTTATACAAATAATTATCTATAAACATGCACACTACTAAAATACAAAAAAAAAAATTCTATTGCCTTGAAAAACGGTGGAGTTATGGAAGATCCTTATTCACTGATGGCCTAATTTGCTTTATGTAACAAATCCAGTAATTGTTGATAGAAAAAGTCACATGCCTGCTTCCGTTTCTCTTATGGCACTGCAGGGTTAGATTGCAGCATGAATGAAAAGATGGTATGTTTTCAAAGCCTTGGCAGTCTGCAGTGACCTTCAGGAGAAATGAAATGCTCTGCTGGCTAGAGAAACAATTGAGCTGAAACCAGTGAGGCGCAGAAAACTCAAGAGATAGACTTCCCAAATTAAAATCTGTTAGCAACAGCTCAGACAAGAAGAGGGAGAAAAGAATATTATTCTGTAAGGTGATTTTATGCAAAGATTAAAAAGTGGGGAGAAAACAAAGTTCAGATAAGATAAGATAAGAGAAAAATTGAGCTTAGTGTCTATATGTTACCTAGACCAGGAATATAGATAAGTGTATGACCTGTTGAAAAGCTTGCAGCCAAAGAAGTCAGACCTTTTCATAAAACAGAGCATGAAAGAATTAGTAGTAGTCATAATATTTTACAATCAGATTGTTTTCTATGCACCTCTAAGTCACAAAACATCAGTCAGTGAACCACATATTTGCAGAATCCTTTTGACATATTTATTATGAAATATGAATACTAAATGTGTTTACTGAATCTGTTGATGGTTAAGCTCTATAATTATTTGCATTCTTTTTTATTTTATGGAAATAATTGAATATAACAAAGTTTTGGGTAGCTTGTCGAGAAACTAAAACGACCTTCTAAATGTGTGTGTCTAGGATAAAAAGCAGAAGACTTAAAATATATCTCTTTTATATTTGTAAGGAATAAAGAGAGTTGCAGTGAACAATGAATAGAGAGAAGTGCCACATTCTAATATCACGTGTGACAGTCTCATTAAAATGATTATAGATAATGCTAAAATAGCTAGAAATAATTGTAACTGTGTTTGCATATCCTACACATGAAAATTTATATGTACAAATAAAAATGCTCTTATAGCCCCACATGCTCTATTGTTCACTTGTTGCCCAAGTCACATGGCATAGTTATTAATTTTACATTAATATTTGTTGTTTTAATTACACTGGAATCAGAAATAGTGAGGAGAGGTGGAGGGATACTAACACAAAGTTGAGAATATATTAATTGTAATATTACTTGAAATACTACACTTTTAGAAAGTTTTGCGATCCCAGTAGCTCTTTCTTTGCTCATTACTCTTTCAGTGGTGAACCCTACTCATTACCCTTCAGTTACTAACCTACATAATATTTATGCCAAACTTGTAGGTGTGTAGCATACAGTTTTTTAAAAAGTGTAGTTGTAAGCTTTTATATTAACCTACTGTTTATCTTTGAAGAAAACATATGTATATAAAAATTAAAAATGGAAAGGATACTCAGAGTTACACAAGTGCTTCTTAATGCTTTTTTTTATCATATTCAGTTAAAAATTTGATGAAAAGTTGGTACTCTCTAAGGGACAAAAAAAGAGCATGCACACAAAAAAAATTGTATTAAATTTCAGAGAATTTGCCAGCTCCCTCTATGAATTTCCAGGGGCTTCATTAAAGCAAATAAAAGGCTCACTTTTATTTTTTCAGGAAATGACTCAAAACACTAAACTTCATTCCAATTAAATTGAGAGACACATGTATGGATTTAAACTTGTAAAATTGCTCTGTATTTACTAACTGCAGCTAGGCCGCTGCTGAAATTGACCTACCTCATGTCTCAATTTAGGAATCATTTTTGTCTACCTCAAAGGCAGTGGTTTTCAAAGTGTGCTCTCTGGACCACCTACTTCAGCATCACCTGAGAACTTGTTAGAAATGCAAATTCCTAGGGCACAATCACTGACCTACTGAATCAGAAACTCGAGATGAGATCCAGCAATTTATTTTAAGGAGCCTTCTAGGTGGTTCTGATGCAAGCTCAAAGCTTGTGAACCACTAGTCTAAAGAATTCCCTTATTTCCAATCCCCATAGCCAAGCATCTATTTTAAATTACTTGATTGATACATAATTTACAAACAATAAAACGTACACATTTAAGTGTACATTTGGTGAGCTGAGGCAAATCTATGCACCCGCTTACCCACTACTACAATGAAGATGTTAAATATTTTTTCCATCTTCCTAGAAAGTTCCCCCGTGTATTTTTGCAGGCAGTCCCTGTTACCTTCTCCCTAGTAAACTACAGATCTGATTTTTATCACCATTGTTCAGTGTTGCTTGTTCTAGAATCTTATATAAATGAAATTATACAATCTGTATTTGCTCTACATAATTAAAAAAAATTCATCCAGGTTGTTGTGTGTATCATTAGTTCATTTCTTTTTTATTGCTGAGTATTTCATTGTATGGATATACCCCACTTGTTTATCCATTCATCTGTTGTTGGACATTTGGGTTGTTTCCAGTTTAGGATTATTATGAATATTGTCATGAATATTATTGCACAAGTCTTTTTGTTCACATGTCTATTGGTCATGGGTAAATACCTGGGACTGGAATTGCTAGATCCCATGGTCAGTGTATGTTTAACTTTAAAAGACTGCCAAACTGTTGTCCATCATGGTTGATTTACTGTCAGAAATATATGAGTTTTAGTTGTTCTATCCACATCCTCACCAACAGTTAGAATTGCCTGCTTTTTGTCCCCCTTTTGTTTTTTTTTTTTAATGTTTGCCCTGCTAATGACTGTAAAGTGGTCTCTCAATGTGGTTTTAAATTTCATTTCCCTCATGATTAATGTTGATCATCTTTTCATCTGCTTATTGGCCATGAATATGTCTTCTTTGATAAAGTGGATTCTTTTGGCCATTTTAAGTGGGTTAATTTCCCTTTTATTATTCAGCCTTTAGGATTTTGTTTCTTGGGGGAGTTTTTTTGTTTGTTATTTTGCTTCTGGATACAGGTTATTTGTCATTACAAGTATTAGAAATATTTTTTTCCAGTCTGTGGCTTGCCTTTTCATTTCCCTAATGACATCTTTTAAAGACCTGAAGTTCTCATTTTGAAGTTCAATTTAACAATTTAATTTTTTAATTTTATATTTATATATCTAGTCTAAGAAATCTTTGTCTACTTCAAGGATCATCTCCTGTGTTTTATTGTAGAACAGAAGTTTCATAATTTTAGCTTTCATATTTATAAATATAAATATTTTACAATTTTAATTTAGACCTTAATCTTAAATATGTTTTGTTTGTTGTGAGAGGTACAGATAAAGGTTATTATTATTTTTTTTTCCATTTGGCTATTCAGCTGTTTCAGCATATTTGTTGAAGCTGCAGATAAGCATCTGTTTTTAACTTTAAAATGGTTTGTATTAGTTTTCTTTTAAAAGTTTAAGACTCTTCTTTATTATTCTTAAATAATGTTAGTTTGCAAACATATTAACAAGAAATTCAACTACTCCTGAGCCATTTAGTATTAGACTAAATATTAGTTTGGCCCAAATTCAGCTAGAGTAGGGAAAAGAGAAGAATGCTCTATGTAGAACTCTACTTCATTAGAAATGTGACTGTGAAAGTAGCAGATCATGTGTTAGTGGAGGACATTATCCAGGTTGAAAAGCTAAAATACTACAAACTTTCAAAGCAGAATGTTGTTGAATGTAAAATGACTTATATAATGAAATACCTAATAAATTATTTATTGATTTAGTTATGACCATAGAAATATATTTTGCTTGAGGTTTTCTTTTAAGTGGTAGCAATTTTCAAAATAGCGTTGTTTTTCAATGTTATAATAGAAACATAAGTTTATTTATTAAAGATACAAAATTATAGAAAAAAACATAGAGTACTTTAAATAAATCATAATTATTCCATGCAGAAATAACCAATCTTAGCATGTTGGTGTATGTTCTTCCAAATTATGCAGTCACAAAGATAAAAATGGAAACATTGTCTAGATATTATTGTTTTCTTTAAGACATTGTAGATCACATTGTGTCTTAGTAAATGAAGATTAAAATTGTATAGGATTTATTATTTGAAAATTATACATCTTGGTTAACCACTTCCCTAGTAATAAACATATAAATGTTTTGTTTTTGATTTTTGTTAATATAAATAGTGCTGTGATCAATAGCCACGTATGTATAATTTTACATTCTTGTCTGTTTTAAACGCAGTGTTTGTTTCAATGAATAAAATTGGTAGTTCTGTTTCTTTGTTTATTTAACGTATTTATTATTGAGCCTGAACATTTAATCTTGATGACTTGGGCTGAATCAGCATATTCAACTTACTGGAACATTCACAATCTAGAAGTAAACAAGAAGGTTGCCAAACAGTATTTATTTTTCCAGGGGATTTTGAGCCTTAAGTGAGTTTATATACGTGGAAATAGATGGAAAATTTATAAAACATTCTTATGATGAAAATTGTGGGGAATATAATCATACCATTAAATAAACATGTATTCAACAAATATGTATTGTGTACAAGGCCCTATCTAGATATAAGTGCGCTGAAAACAAAAATAGATTTCCTGAGTGCCTAGGAGGAGGAAATAAACTGGTGAGTAAATCAATTAATCTCTTCCACAAGGCATTTTTTTTTAAGTTTCTGCCTTTTATAGTACAACTGAATTTGAAAGCCTAAAAATGCCATTTTAGGTAGTAGTTTATAGATGAAGTTACTTATATGATTTCTTATCTCCCAGAAAAAAAAAATCTATAGTCACAAACTTTTTCTCATACAACTGCCTACCCCTTATATAGTAAAGGCAGATATTTCATTCATTTACTGAGTAGCTATTATATAACAGATGTTGTGCAGAGCACCTTGAGGACGTGCCACATCCCTTAGAATTTAAAACTTGGAAGATATTTTAGATATAAAAATGCTACTTTAGATTTAAATCAAAATCTCTGTAAAGACTGTGACTTTAACATTTTCCCCCACCGTTCCATCATGGGTTCACTGCTTCTTTGTCTGGCGTATTATATGAGAGGGAACAAGTTCATTGCCATCTTTCATTGAGTTATAGGTCTTGTTCTCTGCACATTACCCTTAACACTTTGATGAAAGGCATGTTCAAAGGTATAAATAAATACGGATACCTTTTTCTTTAGATAAACTTTATATATGAAGTAGAAATTGGAAAAGAGCCCTGACAGGCAATATTTAGTTCAAACTTAATGCTCTGCTCAAAATCTGAAGCAGTCTTGGCCTAAAGGCAAATACAGTACCATATTTTTCAGTGTTTTAGTCCTCAGGTAAAAAAATGAAAATGTTTAACACAAAAGGCGATTTTAATATGCAAATTTTTGACCTGAGGTTATTATTTAATTTATTCCACTGGATGGTATTTCAGAAGTATATCAGTGTGTCTTATTGACAATTCACTTAAGACATTTTCACTTATTACTACTTAAATCTATGTCCTGGACAATTCTATTTATACTTTAAGTATATGACAAGTTTCAGTTGTTTTAAGCATGCCATCCTTTTAGGTATTTCATGTTCCTCATGGTTGTATATACTCTGTGCAGGGATTCTTTTTTATTTTTTTATTAAAGTTTATCAGTGGGGTGGTAGATGAGAACGATTCTTATAGTGTGGCCAAAGAAACAACCTTTACAGCACTCCCTAGGTTACTTGTAAAAAGCCACCTTCTTGGCCTTACTTAATCTAAATCTGAATCTCTAGAGGTGGACTCTACATTCCGTAATGCTAACCACATCGTAGATGAGTGTGACATTCACTGCTGTTTAAAGACCAGTGTTTTGTGGAATCGGTTCTCATTGTTGCCTTCTAGTTGCCTGTTGTCATGATTTATAAGTTGGAAGGGAAGATCATCCTTGCTTCCCACCTTCGTGACTCTGAGAACACCTGGTAACCAAAGACAGCTATGTCTCAGCTACTAGGGAGCAGGGATATCTCTATGTACAGTTCAAGATTTTGTCAGTCACCAGAGAGATGTCAGAAGAATCACCTCACCAACCTTTTTATTCACTCACTTCTTAGCTGGGCCTGCCTCTCCCTGGAACTGTGTGCTGGGGCTCTGAAGTACTGCACAAAGCTACAGCTCTTGTCAGCAGTAAAAGAGCTATAATCTCCTGTACTTATACTTACTGTGTTTCCCCGAAAATAAGACCTAGCCAGACAATCAGCTCTAATGAGTCTTTTGGAGCAAAAATCAATATAGTAAAATAAGACCGGGTCTTACATAATATAACATAATATTATAATATGATATGATATATGATATGATATAATACATCATATTTTACTATAAGACCCAGTCTTATATAATATAAGACTAGATTTTATATTAAGTGTTGCTCTTAAAGACACATTAGAGCTGATTGTCAGGCTAGGTCTTATTTTCAGGGAAACAGGATACATGTTCAGGAGCCATCTATTTAGTGTTAAACTGGAATGTTCTTGGTTATGCAAGTGAGTCAAATAAGTACAAGAATATTAAGATACTCGTGCTCTAAAGAGAATTTTAAAAAATTTAGTGTAGTCTTATGATTATTCTATGCTTATTAGTACACACATTTTCAGCTTAAAAATTTCAGTAGACATTTCTTACTATCATTAATCTTGAAATAAAGAATATTCTCTTTATTACTTATTTCCTCTCTTTAAGCATGTTAACATATAAAAATTTTCTTTGCAAATTAAAATGTTTATAGCTAAAGCAATCATTTCTAAGCATTCATTATGACTCAACTTATTAGCTTTTTACTTAACCAGTCTTAATATTATATATTAAATAATAACTATTTTATTAATTATAACAATATTGTACATTAAATATTGTTCTTAATATTGTACATTAAATAATAACTATTTTATAAATATGAATATACATATATATTAGCATAGTCAGAATCCACAAATCATTTTAATCAAAACGAATTTGAAACTGGTTAGTAGGAATATCTTTGAGAATAAATTTGAATTTACCTCACATTGGTATTAATTAAAATATTATTCCAAATTTCCTTGGATATATTGCTATCAATATTTTATTATCTATTAAAGAAAGCAAATCACACCTCACTAGTAAATGCCAATTCATCTGCTTTTTACATTTAAATGCAAATTCTTTCCATCCCTTACCTTTACTTAGAGATAAGTCAAAGTAGAAATTGAATATGTTATGTATTACTTTATACAGGTTTCAATTCCAAACATATTTTTATCACTATTCTTTAAAAACTTTTTTTAGACCAACATCAACGAATCCAATTTTTATCCTAGTTTCTATTTTAAATTTTAATAAATAAAATTCTAGATATTTATAAAAACAATTTTATCATAGTTGTTAGAAATCCCTATGTAATTTTCAACAGATTACTATGTGAAAAAAAAGTAAGGGTACTTGTGATTTACATATTGCAAATGCAGCATCTTGTGTTGGTGTCACAAGGGAAAGAAAAATGTTAAAGCTCAACTACAAAGTCTCTAAATTGAAGTTTGGCAACATAAGGCTTTGGACCTTCTGTATCAACAATAAAGGAAGTCCAATCCTATTTTCTTTGCTCACGATTTGGGAGTTCTCACTTGACAGAACTGTAAGGAAGTGCTCATGCTGTTCTTGCTACTGCAGTGATGCCTGTTTCCCCATGAGCCTCCACCAATTGCCGCTACCACCTGTATTGTGGTGGTCAGAACAGAGTTTCAAGAGCAATGCGAGATGTTAAAATACACCTAAAGTAGTAATTTTGTGTCCTAATGTAAGTAGGGCATAGGTATTTGGCATTTGGAGCTTCTCTTGGTGATTGAGATTTCTTGCTAAATCAGGAAAAGGCAGGGTTTACTGGACTTCTCACTCAGCTTATTAAATTGATTAGATTCCTGGATTATAAAACATTTAATACCCTTTCATTTCATTTGGATACTCAAATAGCATCTCTCAAATGTAACTATTGTTATAGACCTGTCTATTGGAGCACTCTATATGTCTCTTTTTTTTCCTAACCTGTGAGATGTTGAGAATGTTTTTTAATCTAAAAATCACATTAATGGATAACAATTTGCAGCTAGAATGGAGAAACACAACACTGTTGAAAAATTATTATAAACGTAATATCGTGCACTAGACTACTGATGTGTTTCAGTAATGTTATAATACAAAATTGGCCCTGAGATGTATTCTAGGTCAAAATTATACACTATTTACAACCTCATGATAAAATTCTTTGTTTCTGGATCATCTATATAATCTTTAAGAAAAATTTTGCCTTAAACAGTCCCTGAATTAACCAAAAGAAGAAATGCTAAAAATAAAGTAAAAATTTGGACCCATAAAGAGAAAGGAGAAATCTGTTGAACATTTTTAAATAGTCATAATTGTTTAAGAAATTTATTCAGACTAAGAATCTCAGAATTTAAAGTACTGTCTTGGAAGCAGAATGCAATGGAATTGCACAGGAACTGTGTAGCTTTGAGTGAGTTACTTGGACTTTCTAAGCTTAAGAGTTTATGTCTATTAATTCAAGAAGCCAACAAGCTTATCTCTGGTTCCAATATATAGTCCAATATATTATATAAATCTTAAAGTGTGATCTGTGGCCTTGGAAATCTTAAATTACTATCAGGGAGTCTGTGAGGTCAGAACTATTATGGAAAATAATATTAAGGTGTTTTTTTTTTTTTTTGTCTTTTTCACTGTGTTGATAGTTATATTGATGTGCAACAATCAATGGTGAGTAAAATTTCTGAAGCCTTAGCACAAATCAAGGCAGTATCACTAAACTGATTACATTCTTCATTGCTAACACTCAATGTTAAGAGAGGAAGAGAAGAAGAGCAGGAGGCACCTTTAGTTAAGAATGTCCTAGATGAAGCAGAAAAAACTATGAATTATATGAAATTTCAACCCTTGAATGTTTTTAATATTCTATGTAATGAAATGGGAAGAATGTACGAAGCACTTCTGCTGAATATCAGAGTAAAAAGGTTGCCTTGAGGAAAAGCTCATGTGGATTGTTTGAGTTGCTAACTAAACTAGCCACTTTTTTTCATGGAACTTCATGTTTATTTGAAAGAATGATTAGCAGGCAAACATAGTTATTCATACTTGGGCATTTTGGAGACATTTTCTCAAAAATGAACAAAATGAGCTTGTCAACTTCAAGGAACACAACTGACAATATTTGTTGCTAATAATCAAGTTCATGCTTTCAACTAAAAATATTGGAAAACTTGTATATGCCACTATTAGTATGACAGCATCTGAACAGATCAAGATTTTTTCTGATGAGTTGGGTAGTGATTTTTTGATAATGAAATGTGTCAACATTTGGAAGATCTGCTGAACTCGGTGCAATATTTTCCAAAGGTCCAATGCATGATAATAAAATTCATACTTGGTAAAAATGTCCATTCAAAGTGAAAGAAAGACCAATAGATTTTAAAGTAATAGAGTACAAAAGTTCATTGATATGGTTTTGAATTTTACAACGTAACTAACCTTTAAGAAACTATTACTTGTCAAGTTTTGGTGTAGTATTAAAGAAAACTAACCCATAATTATCTGAAAATGCTATAAATTACTCCTTCCTTTTCTAACTACATATCTGTGTGAGACCTAATTTTATACACACACACACAGAGGGTGCCAAAAAATGTATACACATTTTAATAAAGAAAACGGTATTAAAATTGTAATACTCAATATATACCAGTAACAAAAGATGAATACAAGTCACGTTTGACTCCTGCAATTACAAGAGGTGCTCAAAGTGGTTGCCATCAGTGTCCAGACACTTCTGATTGTGGCAAACTACTGCAATGTTGACCAAAGTGTCTACTTGTGTACATTTTTTGGCACCCCTCGTGTGTGTGTGTGTGTGTGTGTGTGTGTGTGTGTGTGTGTGAGTATATCTATCTATATCTATATCTATGTCTATGTCTATATCTATAGATCTGTTATATCTATAGATATAGATATGGATAGATAGATAGATAGATAGGCATATATATAGACATATATAGATATATATTATACAAATCAATGAGAACAACTTATTGGATTGAATGCAGAAGTCATTTATGAAAATCCAGCTGTTTTAAACCAGACACTAAAGAGATTTATAAAATAATTAAGCCACTTATTTCTTGCAATTGTTTTGAAAGTAGTTGTTTTTCTATAAAACTGTTAATTCCATTAACATGTAATAAGTTTATTATTATTTTATCTGAATTTATTTTTATTGCAGTTTTTATTCCTAATATTATAAATAGTTATAAATGTAACTTACATAAACAAAAGATTCTGAAACCCAAAAGTTTGAGAACTGTTAGTATAGAAACATAGGCTGGTATGTGGGGGAAGCTATTCCAATTTAAAATAAAATTAAAACTGTACTTTTCTAACCACTAGAGGGCGCTTTCATTTTTTATAAATGTATGTTGTAGAAGCCTTAATAATTTGCACGAAGAAATAAATGCAATAATTTGAGATCATAGCACTTAAAATATACAATAGAAAGTTTTGTATAAACCCCCAGTGTTTTGTGCTTTACTCCTGTACTAGACCTTTAAACAAAATGAAAGGATGATTTTTTTCTATAACTTTGTGCCTAGTATGCTTAAGAAAATTATGTGTACATTAAAGTAGACATTTAAGAAAACATCATGAAGTCTTACTATATGATACCATATGGTAAGAAGTCATTATTTTATTTTCTCTTTCTAATTGCTTCCTTATAAATAGCAGGAGTTGATGTGGTTCTTTTTTCTCCCTGACCTTTGAGTAATTGCTGGTTGAGTGTAGGTCAGTCAGAAATACTTCTGGCATCTTGTATTTCTCTGAGAGACATTCATATAAGTTACAGGAAAATGACTGTGCATATGGAAATAATGACTAAGTTCAGTGATTTATTTCTTCTCTTCCCTGAGGTTCACATAGAATCATGTTGCTACTGCAGCCACTCATTCCTGTGGTTTTATGAACTATCCCTCAATGACATCCATTTTATATAATAAAATGTGTTATGATCTTTATTTTTCTTTCTGAAGCCTTGATATGGAGAACCACATCCTAATTTTTAAGAGAAAGCTACAGATTCAGTATTTAAAGCTGCAAGATTACTTTTGTGGGTATTTTAGAAACAATTGCATACATTATTATTTGTATTTCATAAATAATCTTAAACAATCAGTGTTATGGTAAAACTAAAGCTAAGTACATCCAAATTGGCAGCAGCTATGTTGTTTAAAATTCTTTAAGATGTTTATCCTCCTGGCAAGATAAAATGTGCCTTGGTAAGGACAAAGGTGAGGAAGTCCCTGCAAAAAAAAAATAAACTTATGTTCTCTCAAACCAGTATGTAGCATAGTGAAGTTAAAAAAAAGAAAACTTGTAAAATCAATGAAAGCCATGGTCCCTCTGCCCAGAAAAATATACAAGCACAATATGCTAAATTCAGCATACAATTTTGAAAGGTTTTCAGATCTCCTGAAGTCCACAAGAATCCCAGGTTAAGAATTCTTGTTTAAATCAATCAACAGAATGTCTTTGGGTATACTTAAATACTTTTAATAAAGGCTTTAATATTTATATTTAAATTTTTTATAAAGGCTAGCACTAAAAGCTTCAGTAGAATTGAAGCCAGAATTAGTGAAACCTGGTAACTCCCAATGCAGAAAGTCCATTCAACTTGCCAGTTTTTTTGTTTATTTGTTTGTTTGTTTCCCAACAGATTTAAGAAAATGATGTGTTTAGAAAAGCCATATTGTGTCAATCTTGGTTTAAACAAATTAAACATTTTTGATTGATTTAGAGCACTCAATCGCAGGAGCAAAATGGTCTCAAGAATTCATTAGGAATAACTACACAAATTTATGTATAGCAAGCTATGAGCATTTTAAATGTGGGCAAACCTAAATAGTAACATTAAAGTTGTTAATCCATATTCAGTTTGTAACATTCTCACTCTTAATTTGAGAAGCAATTGGGTATCTAAACTGAATAATGAAGACATAACATGATTGGAACATAAAGGATTGGAAGACCAAAGATGCCCCGTAAGGATCCTATAGGAATGAAAAAGATGAGAGAGAAAAGTGAAACATTAGTTTTGTTCAATAATTCTTGGCAGGTGTTGATCATTGAAGTTTCCCAGAAAATGGAATAATTTCTTTCAAGATAAATATTATGCCTCAAGTATCTGCCTCTTGGAATTTTCATTATTTTACATTGATTTCTAGATGCTTTCACTTCTTTTAACCTCACTTGTGCTTATCTGAATTATTGTCATTGGTTTTACTTAAGCAGTAGATGTTTGATAGTTTAATTTTGCATATGTGATTATTGGATATAGCCATGGTAAAGAAAAAAAAACAGGTAAACTCTGTCATTAATAAACTTAAGCATGGCCTTCCTTTAGTTTTTCAGATATGCTGCTATATTCCAGTGATCATGAAATAATAATTTTCTAAGACTTTCAGCAAGTTTAAATTATTGTTACCTTTATTCTACTGTTTAAGGGTTATATTAATTGAAATGAGTGGTTGTTCTGTCTCTATCATGACCTAGTTGAGCCTAACAGATATACTAAATAGGGGAATCCAGGGTCTTCACATAAAATGAATGCGTGCCTCCTGCATTCATTTGGGCTGCCACTTCTGCAGGAACAAGTCAACACTTCCCTGAGTTATTTCAAATATTTGCAAATCTTGGAGAGAACAGCAGACAGTATGATCTGCAGCTTGGAGAGCAAACGTAGTGAGTTGATGTTCAAAGCCAACGATGGTCTAATGAATATGTACTATAGTTTTAACACTAGAAATCAGAGATCAACTATCAAGGAAGCTAGTTTTTTTTTTTTTTTTTAAGGCCTCTTCTTGATTGCCCTTCCATTCTTCTAAACTTGAAGGCATATTTAAATGGTGATGATGAGCAGACAGTGGCACATAGCAGGGCTGAGTCATGGTCCTGGGAGACCAATCCTGTTCTGAAGAGAAGATCATGAAGCAGCTAAGGGCTCAGCCGTATGTCCAGCCCCTTTAGGGGAGGGATGATAAGAGCTAAGGAGAGGCTCATTGAAATTGAGTGAAGACTACGAATTTTTGAAAGTAGATTCACATCTGAGAAAATAAGGCATTTTTTAACTCAGGACAATACTTTAACTTCCCAGGGGATGTTAGTGAATCCTGTGCATGACCTTTAGAAATAACTTAACTGAAGTAACTTTTCATGGAAAAATAACAAAGATGCTAAAAATGAACTTGCCAACAGAGACTGTTTTTTCAGAATCAATTTTTGAGGAAACTTGGTTATTATTTTTTAAAAACAGCTTTACTGAGATATAATCCCCATACCATATAATTTGCCCATTTAAAATGTACTGCTCAGTGAATTTTAGTATATTCACAGAGTTCTGCAGGCATTACCACAATCTGATAGAACATTTTCATCACTCCCCCCAAAAATTCTGTATCCATTAGGGTCATTCTCCATCCTTTTTCTCCTCAATGCACCAGACCTAGGCAATTACCATACTAATCTATTTTCTGTCTTCACAGATTATCTATTCTGGACATTTCATACAAATTGAAGCATATAATTTGTACATGCACATGCACATTTGTATAGAATATGTTTTAATTTCTCTTGGGTATATACGTAGGAGTAGAATGTGTGTGGTCTTTTGTGACTGACATCTTTCATTCAGAGTAATAGTTCAAGGTCCATCCATGTTGTAGCATGTATCAGCATTTCACTTCTTTTCACTGCTGAATAATATTCCATTGCATGAATGTACCACATTTTATTTATCCATTTATCAGTTTATGGGTATTAGGGTTATTTCCACCTTATGGCTATTACAAATAATGCTGCTGTGAACATTCACATGCACGTTTGTATAGAACATGTTTTAATTTCTCTTGGGTATATACGTAGGAGTAGAATTGGTAGGTCATATGGTAACTCTGTTTAACATATTGAGGAATCGCCAAAGTGAGGAATTTTCAAAGTAGCTGTGCCATTTACAATCCAATCAGCAAAGTATGAAGGCACTAATTTGTTTACATCCTTGCAACGACTTGTTATTGTCGGTCTGTTTTGTTTTAGCCATTCTAGTGGCAGTAAAATAGTTTCTCATGGTTTTGAGTTTCCTTTATCTAATTACTAATGATGTTGAGCATCTTTTCATATGCTTATTGGCCATTTGTATGTTTTCTTTAGAAAAATGACCACCCAAATCCTTAGCCCATTTTTAAATTGGATTATTTTTTATTGTACTTTATGTAAAGTGTCCTTTATATATTCTGGATGCAAATCCCTTTTCAGATACATGATTTTCAAATGTTTCTTCCCATTCTGTGGGTTGTCTTTTCACTTTCTTGATGATGTCTTTTGAAACACAATAATTTTTTATTTTAATTAAGTGCAGTTTATCTTTTTTTTTCTTTTGAACTTGTGCTTTTGGGGGTCACATCTCAGAAACCACTGCCTAAAGTTACTGGTTACTTTTGTATATTAAGTCATTTTATGTTTTAACCCTTAGTCTTTTAGACTGGCATTATATTTCCTTTTGCTGCATGGTTAGGCTATCTTTACCAGCAGGTAAGGACCATTTTTCTTGTGTCGAGCCATGAGAGGGAACAGTATTTAGGAAATGTATTTAATTGAGGACTGTCATTTACTGTTGTTTAATTGAGGACTAGAGAGTGTGCTCTGGGTTCACACTTCTAGGTTGAATTCTCACTCTATCACTTACTAGCTGTGTGTATTTGGGCGAGTTATGTTTTTGTGTTTGAATTCTATGAAATAGGAATGACAATAGCATCTACCTTGTAGAGTTGTGGGGACTAAATTAGATATTGCAGGCAAACCAATTAGAACAGTGACACTTAACAATAGATGATGATAATGTCAAGAATCGGTTAATCTGTGCAAAATTGACCAAAAGAAATTCTAATGAGTCTTCTTGGTTGCTACTTTAATATTTCAAACAAAATGAAGTGTAACCTAGAATATGAACAGCAATATATATGTGCATATCTGAAACAGAAAACATCACAAGCATTCATGTATTTTCTGGGTGTTTTAAAAGATCTTTTTTCTCTTACAAGAATAAATTATATCTTCTAATAGTGAGGAAATTACCTCTGTCAATCTTTGCTGTTTAGTTTATTTGAATTCTAAGCATTAAAATAACTCATTAATTAATCAAAATATTCTCAATTACTATCAAGTGCTGAACACACACTAATATTTTCTATATGGCAATCAAAGTCTTCGCAACTACTTTCAGTGGTTGAAAACATACTAAAATACTAACAGCTTTGATTGCCATACACTAAATACATATGACGGGGGAGGATGAGGGACTCCACCATCACATGGAAGAAAGCCTTTTTAAAACAATTGTATTAGCTCCTTTTGCAAGAAAGGTAATTCATAGAAAAATTAATGTTGAGGTTCATAAAAGCATGTTCCAGTCACTTCCCAAAATGATGTGTCAGATCCAATTGTATTCATTATCCCAATTACTCATTCCAGCAGCTTCAGTTACACGGTCGGTCACTAGTTCATGAGACTAAGATACTATTTTCTAGTATAAATACTGAGGTAGCTGCCTCAGTAGCTAAATATTGAGGTAGTCCTCATGAGACTGTCACTCCTTGAAGGAACGCACTAGCCAGGCTTGTTCTGTGTACCCCACGTCTAACACGGTGCTTTGCCTAGAGAAAGTACTCTGAAGCTTCCTACAGAACCATACAATTTCAAAGCTACAAGAGAAAGCCCTTTATTACAAATGGATAAATTCATAGTGTATTATTAATTCCAAGTGTGAAAAAGAATGTGCCAACTCTACACTGAAAGAACTGATAAAGTCTTGAAAGTTACTTTGCCCCATGAGCCCTGCTTCTCCATCTTCTTCTGCAGTTTTCATCTGGTTTCTTCTCCTCTCCACATGTTGCTCGCATACAATACCTGAGGACACCTCTGGGCTGGGTGCTCCTTCAGTGTGTCCTCTCAATGCGTCGAACGTCCTCATCATGCACAGATTCTCTCAGTTTGGAAGTGCTTGTTTATTGTCTGTCTCCACCTATAAACTGCAGCCCTAGAAGGATGGAGACTATTTTTGCCTTGTGATGCTCATTGCATTTTGTTTTTCCAGAATGTATGGTGCTCGGTAATTCTTCATATATTTGTTGAATGATTGAAGTCATGTCGAGCTTGGCCACTAGCTAGTTGTGTGGTCTTTGGGATGTCAGTTGCCTCTCTAGGCCTCTGTCCAGATATGTGTAAAATGATGTGGTTGGACTTGATCAGGGTTTGAAATCAGATGACCTACTTGCTGTTTCTGACCCACAGCAACATTTTTATTTTTGTTTTTGTTTTGTTTGTTTGTTTGTTTCAGAGAAGCACGCAGTTCCATTTAGCCATAGATCCCATCACTGCAATTCAACTTTCACATTTGTGTTCATGTTATCTGACTGGCTCCCTGGGCATTTGAAGTTGCCATCCCTCGCTTAGGGATGGACTATACGATCCCTTTTCATTCTACAATTTTGATTCTGTGGTGTTTAAAAAAAAACACACAATTTCATGTGTCAGCCTGCATTTACTTGTACCTGAGGAGTTTTTATGTTTATTGGCTTATTCTCTTGAGTGTCTTTCGTTTGGGCTCTTTCCACCTGGTAATGGTTAATGATGGTTATGGACTCCACAGCTTACAAAGCCTTACTGTGGGCTCTGTCCTTTACCTCCATGAGAGGTGGTATGTATTCATATCTTCTTTCTAGATATTTTTATTAGCACCGTGCAAGATATCGTTATCTTTGTGATAAAGATAAAATGCTACAGTGAAAAAAATTATCTTTAAGAACATAAATATGTGTGTACATATATACATATATACACATATATAACATATACACATAAATATGTATATATACACATACACATATATATGAATTTTAGAAGTTCCCTGTTTTTTATTGGACATGTATTTATTTATTTTTATTTCTAGCTATTATGTTCATATCTCTGTTGGTTGCAGATATGTATGAATACACTTTGATTCTGAGCTTAAGAGTAAATATGTATAAGCATGTATACATATAAACATATAGTCATATTAATAACTTTATGTAATTACTGATGCCCCAGTTTTTTTTTCCCTTCCTTGGGGACAAAACCAACTATAAAAACTTCATATAATCCTCAATGACTCTGTTGCAGAATGTCTGGTTACCTCCATGAGGTGTCATTCTGCAAGTACTGCTACTTAGTAGAGGGAAGTATATTTGACAGGAACTCATATTTACTAACAGTTGAGTGGAACATTACAGGCTTCTTCTAAGTAAAAATGTTAATGTAGCAGAGTAGTTTATAAATAATTAGATAAACGACTTTTAGTTTTGCACTCAAAAAAACAGAAGAAATCTAAATTTTGCGAGTGTGTTTTCTGTACTGAGGAGAATGGCAGCCATTACTTTGACAAATGTGATTGTTTGGCACACGATTGCTGCCTGTTTTAGAACATTCTGCATGGTTAGCGACTTGGAGCATAGATTCACAATAGAAGCAACTTCCAAATCTAATAGAAACTTGCGGGACATACACATGGGACTGTTCAAATAATTGAACTCTCTTTCACTTATGACTATCTTATTTGCCACTTGGCACAGGCCTGAAGATTGTACAAGCTGTGAAGAAGCTACTTGGATATGGTCTGGTGGTCCCTAAGCAATCATTTTGGCTTCTGTCTGAGTAGACCTAGTTTATAGAGAACTAAGGGACACTGTCCTTAAAAATATTAAGGAAGTGTTTGCTCATACCTGAATTCTGAGTAGTTTCCCCCCTTCTATATGTTTTCCATGCTCTTATACGGTCATTTCCTACATGGTTCTCCCAGGTATTAGGATATTTGTGGTCACAAGCTACAGATGACCTTATTCTACAACAATTTGATGTTTGAAGCAGCAGTAGCTTGAAATTTCAGCTTCCTATATGTGGCCTCGAATAAGTGCTGCTAGTTAGGAGAAAATTTTACCTACCTGATATGTTTGCAAATGTAGCAAAGTTAAATATTATAATAGTCAATACAGTTATTCTCCACATTTGGCCAAATGCCCCTTGTTCTAAATCAAGTGCTTAATGTCTAATTGGAGAAAGGAACTAAAGTTTTTTAAGGATTCATTCTGTGTCTGACACTGTGCTCACCATAGATGACGATTCACTTAAGAACCATTTATTATTATTACTTTATAGATAAAATTGTATTGATTAATAAAAACAGTATCAGATTTGAATAAGGGGCATTAGAAGAGAATGTTATGATTCAAATCCATTTTTCTATTGCTCTTCTTCCATTCCTCTTACCTTATTTTATTAAGTATATGTGTGTATGCATGCATGTGTGCATATATGTGTAAACAAACAAACAAAAAAAGAGAATGAGAGAATGAAAACATGTGAGTGAGGACACAGTCTCAGAACAAAACCTTGTTCTTGAGTATAATTTAGTTCTGATGCCAGGTACTTGGGTTGGAAAAAAAGAGTTTCTACTACCTTATTAATTAGTATGTAAATAATTATCTCTGAGATTAAGCTTCCACATCCCTTAAGGAGAAGTGTAATCCTCGAATACATAGACATGCTCACCTTTAGGTATTAGTTCAAAATTGAGAGAAAAGGAAAGATAAATAGAAGAATTAGACATTTGATCTCTGTAAGGGTTTCCAAAAGGCTTTTTCACATATTTCAGCTAATATTAGTGAAACATAACCAATGACTTAATGCTGCATAATATTAAAATTATTTCAGAGTCATGAAGAAAGCTCTTTCTATATCAGAAATCTTTAAATAGGTTAGATATGGTGGCAAAGTTTATAACTTCGAACTTAGCAAGATTAATTTTAGGAGTTCAAAGGGACACATCTAGAACCATTTAATCCAACGTTTTAACCAACAGCTAGAATGCCTGCTATATATCTTGGTCAAACATTTAGTGAGGTTCTGCCTGAACACTTCAAAGACAAGTTCATATTCTGATGAAGTATCGACATTGTGTTGTTGGCTAACTCTAATTCTGCAGTTTTTTTTGTATTTTGAACTAAAATTCACTTTCATGCATCAGCTCTTTTTCCCCTAATGCTGTCTCCTGGAGACATTTGTCTCAATCTCTAAATATCTGAAACATTCCACATTTCCTGCAGCTGTCTCTCTCCTTCAGTTGTGTCTCCATGAAATGCTGTCAAAATCTAATGCCAGCCTGGTCCCCTTTCTGGATGAAGATTCCCATCCAGCTGTTTCTATAGTTCAAAATCTCTCCATGATTTTGTGTCAAGCTTCTTTAGAAAAGCATTTCTACCCTCACTGGTCTTGCCCCCTCACTTTTCATCTATTCCAGAAAGCACCGCAGTCTGATTTCTCCTTCCACCTAAATTCTACTGAAATGTGCTTCCACGGGGTTATTGATGATCTCCTGAGCACCAAATCCTGAATATATTAGTTAGTGTCTCTGTAATATTTGATCCTATTGATTCCTTGAGGCTCTTTCCTCTTTTGAGGTCCTAAAACTTTCTTCTTTTCCTGGTTCTGACTGCTTCACCTTAGCTCCTTCATGAATTCACCGTTTAAAGGCTGGAGTTGTTTTCCAAGGTCCTATCCATCATCTTTTCATGTATTACACACACATTGAGCAGTGTTTTTATGCTGTTATGTATCACTGTCCATATTTTAGTGAGTCACAAAAGTATGTTACCAGTCCAGATCTCTCTCCTAGCTTTTACAATTCAATTGCCTCGTGAGCTGCCTTTACTTAGGGTCTCATCATTTACCGCCTGTTGTACTACCACAGTCTCCTGATGTGTCTTTATGTGCAACCCACATCTTTACTGTGTCTAGGGTAAGATTTCTGAAACAAAAATCAATTATTATCCTGAGGAAAAGACTTCAGGGACTCCCCTTTGTCTAGGGAATACTTTTTAAACTCCTTAGATGTTTAGTGTGTGAAGCTTTTCATGACTTATTCTTCTCTAGTCTCACCTAAAACCACTTTCAATTTTAAACTCTCAGCTATACTTGTAAAAAATGAGCTTCTGTTTCCCAAACACATGGAACCCTATGCAGCTACCTCTGCCTGAAACCCCCTTCCTTACCCCCTTCCTTCCCTCTCTACCCTCTCTTCATTTGACTACCTCCTGCAGCTAAGAGGTTCCACTCCATCTACCCAGTGCTCCTTCTTCCCCAGAACTCTGGTAAGTGCTTCTTCGGTGAGCTCTTGGAGTCCCAGTACACCAGTCTATCCTAGCACTGATCACACAGCAATTGTTCTTGTTCCTGTCTCAGTCCACAAAACCATGAACTACTGGAGGAAAGACTATGTCTTCACATGTGTGAAACCCTAGCAGTTTATAAAAATGACTTTTCCTATGAGTATATACCCAGAGAAAATGAAACACTATGTTGAGGAAATATGTGCATCCCCATGTTTATTGCAGCATTATTTACAATAGCAAAGACATGGAAACAACCTAAGTATTCATGAACAGATGAATAAAGAAAATATGTTACACGCACACACTGGAATGCTGTTCAGCAATAAAAAAGAAGGAATTCTTGCCATTTGCAACACGGTGGATGGACCTTGAGGGTGTTATGCTAAGTGAAGTAAGTCATACAGAGAAAGACAAATACTAAATGAGCTCACTTAAATGTGGAATCTAAAAGGAAAACAAAAAAGAAGAAAGGACAAAAAATACACAGAAAAAGAGGTAAGATTTATGGTTACCATGGGGGAATTGGAAGAAGGAGGTCCAAAGGTACAAATTTCCAGTTTTAAAATAAGTGAAGACAAAGGATGTGATGTACAACATGGCGATAGTTAATACTTCTATGTGGTGTATTTGAAAGTTGCTAAGAAAGTAAACCCTAAAAGTTCCTATCACAAGGAAAACACATTTTTTTCTTCTTCTTTTTTGTGTACCTATATTATATAATGAATATTAACTAAACTTATACTGGTAATCATTTTACAATATCAGTAAGTCAAGTCATTATAATGTATACCTTAAACTTATACAGTGTTTTATGTCCATTATATATCAATAAAACTGGAAAAAAATGATGTTTGCACCTTAATTTAGGTCTTAACATTCATTCAGTCATTCAGTGAACATTTTTTGAATACCTTTTGTCTACCAAGCTCTATAACAGACACTGGAATAGTGATAAGCAAGACAAAAATGAGTTGGTCCTCATGAAACTTACAAACAACTAAACAACTTCTTTATCCCTTATAAATGTTGTTTATTCATCCCTTATTCCAATATGCCAAAGTCATCTTAAATTTTGATCTTGCGATAAACCATGTTAGCTAGCCTTCCTGTCCATGTCCTGTGCAGATTTGTTTCTTAGAACATTTTCTGGAGTACTAGGCATACACTTAGTGCTAACATTTGCCTCCTTTCATTCTCAGAGTAATTCGATAACGTCGGGACCGTTATTCTCTTTTTACATGTGAGAAAACAGAAGCTTGCAGAATTTAAATCTTGCGCTTGCAAGTATCAAAGCAGAATTTCAAACCCAGACCCCAAGAGCTTTACACTAAGCTGATCAAGAGGCTCTTTGTGTCTTCATTTAAGGCACTAATAGCAAATGTTGAATAAGGAAGAGCTGAACTGAACTCTGAGCCCTCAGGGCTGACATTATAGATCTCCTGCCAGGTGACACCAAACATTTATCAGACATTCCTATCAGTCTCCCTAGTGAGCAGCACACCTTTGTTCATCCTGTCCAAAGCACATTAGAAAGGACTCACTAAATGCCCTGCAGAAATCAGTATCCACTTTACACATGGCACTGCCTTTATCTACAAATACAGCACCCTCATCGAATGGGGAAATGGACCCAACACCAGGCCTCATAAATATCTGTCAAATGAATGACTGACTTGACTTTCTTCCCTGTTCCTTCTACTACATCTAATAACTTACAGCTGCATAAATGCTTAGGGCAATTACCCTTTAAGTCGTTAAATTTACTATCTCAGTGACAGTATAAATAGAAAAGAAAAGCTCTCTTTGAAGACTCGGTGGCTCCCTCATGTGAAATGTACAAAGTTGTATATCTGCCTTAATCAACCTGCTGCTTGCTCCAAAGGAAAGATCTTTGAAATCATGCATTCCTCAACCAGTTGTTATACTGAGGTGCTAAGTGACAGGGCAGGTGGGACTGAACCTAGCAATATTGAGAGTTATTTTATCTCCAGAGAAAAGGGGTGACCAGTCACCCTTGCCTTGGAGAGTGGTCTGAGGAAGAGAGCCCTTTTGACAAAGGACAGAAAGAGTTGCACCTAGAAATAGGCTGAGTGGGGCTGACTCCCCAGAGCTGGGCACTGTTAGGTTCCCAGACACAGCTTTTCACTTGCTGCTTCATAGTGCAATCTAGAGGAAAACTGGGGAGAATTTTTTAAATAATAGATTATTTAAAACATATTCTTGACAATTTTCTTCCATGGGATTTAATACCCTGTTTCCCTGAAAATAAGACCTAGCCAGACCATCAGCTCTAATGTGTCTTTTAGAGCAAAAATTAATATAAGACCCAGTATTGTATTGTATTGTATTATATTATATTATATTATATTATATTATATTATATTATATTATATTATACCCAGTCTTATACTAAAATAAGACCGGGTCTTATATCAATTTTTGCTCCAAAAGACACATTAGAGCTGATGGTCCAGCTAGGTCTTATTTTGGGGGAAACACGGTGGCTTCTTGATAAAAAAAAAAAAAAATCACACAACTCATACATAAAACTATCTCTCTCTCTCTTTTTTTAACTTTCTTAGGTGGATGTGACAGTACCAATACAAATGGCACCTAGTCGTTGTTAAACTGTAATTTTGCAAATAATAAAATGCTTTCTCAGTAAGCACGGTTTCAAAAGAAAAATTTAACATTGACTCTGATATACCATTTGGTATTCAAATCACTTTGCAAAAAAAAATGTTCTTAGTAGTGTGAATTCTCTTAGGACAAGGCTGGTGAGGAACAGGAGACTGAATTGAATAACCTTGAAGAAAATAAACTCCCTTCGGCATTACGTCTTTCTGTGTGATCTCCTTTGTCAATAGTCCAATTTTAGTCTGATCGTGATCAGAAGGGCATAATTTTTAGAAGAAATTTTAGAATAGCACCTCATCTAGTTAATGTGTTTACCTTGCTATCTTTACAGAAACTCTGAATTCTCACTTTAAACCTAATTGACTACTTCCCAATTATTCTGAAACTCCATAAAAGAACAATGGATTGTCTGATGGCTTTGTCTTCTTCAGCCTGTACTATTGAGAGCAGTAGCTATTGAGTTCGGCACATGGCACACTTGTAAAAGCTGATTCATACTGTGCTTGGTGTGTCTTTCAAAAGACTTCTTTGGCATGTGAATTAGATTCTAAAATGTAACCACCATTGAAATAAAAATAAAAAAATACCCCTGTATGTAGCTCAATCTCTTTATATGTATTTGATCATTTTGAAAGAGTACACATTTACGAAACTTACAGAAAGATGCCATCTATAATTGCGTTGCATTTCAGTGACTATGGAAGGCAGAGTTACATAACAAGTTGATGCAGACTTTTTGGCTCCCCAGAGGTTATATAATCATTACAATAAAATAAATATATCACTTTTGTTTTTCATTTGAGGTACAGTACTCACCACTATATTACCCATTGGGCATTTTGTGTTTGTTGAAGAACTGTGGTCAAGAGAGGTACTTAAGTGTAAATGCTTAACTTTGGTTTCAAAGTTCACAGAAAGAAAGTTTGGAAAATTTAGGGTATATCACGTTTACCTTTCTGATTTCAATTCTGTCCATTTAGGTAACGACATAAAGTATAATATTTATACTTGAAGAACATGTTTTTGTACGTGTAGTGGGCAGGTTCTGGAAAGTTTTGCTTTTCACAGATTTCCTGAAGAGGAAACTCATGTTGTTTCAGCTAACGAACTGAAACACAGGTTATGATTGACTCAAGGTTTCATCATCTGTAGATTTGTAAGGAAACCTGCTTCCTGGAATGGTTTCTCTGCAAACTGCCTGAGGTAGAAACAAGGTGGCAGAAGCAGGGAAGGCTGGGGAATCAACTCCATCAGTGCTTACTTACTGGCTGGTGCTACTTAAAAATAAGAGGAAGCTAATGATGGGCTGTCTTACACTTTTATGTCTTTAATTTTTTAAATAAATATTCAGAGTTATTTTTTCTTGTAGAACATAAAATATCTTCATGTTTCTTGGACTTATTAGCAGCATGCTTTGCTGAGATGGAAGCAGTTGCAGCATTGATTTTCCTACCCAAGGAAGAATTTATAACTAGGATTGATCAGTGTCCAATGTATTATTTTTTTAAACTGGTGACCAAGCTGTGTTTAGGTTGTATAATTTTAGTGAAAAACATACAGTGTTGTGTTATGATACCTACTATGAAACAGAGTATGTTCCAGACTTAAAGGTGCATCATTAAATAGAGAAAATCAGTAGTTAAATATATTCATTCATCCATTAAAATATTTCACCAACCAGCATTTATTGAGGGCCTACTATGTGTCAGGTACTGTTCCAATAAGGATGTATTGAACATTGTCTCTGTCTCAGAAACCATGCTAGGAGTAGAAAGTTCATAATGTACAGTCTTTGTTCTTAAGGAGCTAAGGATCTATGCAATTGTGGGAAGTAGGGATGATTAGTTAGAAGCTGATTAGGCCAGGGAAAAGCCTCAGAGTTATAGAACATTACTGGACTGAATTACTTTTACTCAAATCCTGGAGCACAGATTACACCTAACATCCTGGTTGTTTGGGTAGATGGCAAAAAGAGACAGCAGGTGAGAGATTCTGGAAAAGAGTGGGGATAGAGATAGCCTTCTTCTCCATGAAACTTTTAGCAAACACTCCAAAGAGAATTGCTCACTCTGTTAAAAAACAAAATTCGGGCTGGCCCAGTGGCTCCTGTGGTTGGAGCATTGTGCTCCTAACACCTGAGGTCATGGGTTCGATTCCCACGTGAGCCAGTGAGCTGCGCCCTCTACAGTTAAGATTGTGAACAATGGCTCTCTCTGGAGCTCAGCTGCCCTGAGCAGCCAGAGGGTGGCGTCAGCTGCCACAGGCTGCTGTGGGCTGCCATGGGCTACTACGTGCTGCCACAAGCGGCTGGCAGCAGGTGAGAGCTGCCATGAGCTGCTGTGAATGGCCCACTCATCACAGGCAATTGACTGCCTCAGCCGTGGGGAACGCAAGGCTCATAATACCAGCATCATGGGCCAGGGAGCTGTGTCCTACACAACGGCTTGAACGGAGGGGGTGGGGGGTGGGAAGCGGAAGAAGGGGAAAAACAACCAAAAAACCCCACAAAATTCAAATGAGTAAATTAACGATTCGTGATTCGGGCAGCATCCCATCTAGCAGACTGAAAGGAGCTCTGAGGAACTGTATAAAATGAAGGATTTTATAGGCAGAAGAGAGCGAGGAAGAGAGCAGGGACAAGGAAAGAACGAATTGCCACATCTTTTCTTGGATGATAGAAGGAGTCTATCAGGTGGATCACCTCACTATTGCTGACCAGGAAATTCCGGATTGACTGGTTTAAAATTACATTCCTGGGAGAGGCTGAAACTGCAATAAGGTTAGATATTAAATCTTGATTTGGCAACGTGGACTTAGCACACGTGACTCCATTTTGACCTGGTTGTCTCCTTTTTTAACAACTCAAACTCACAAAGCTCTTGGGTCTTGTGTCATACGTATATTTATCTTTATGGCTATCTGTTTGTCTGACTGAATGGCAACTCAGGGCTCTAAGGGCAAATGTTCCAAGAGACAAGAAATGTAGGATGCCAGTCTCATGTCCTTTTTCATTTGGGAAAGCTAAGATTTCAGAGAAGAAACTTTTTTAAAAACCGTTTTTAAAATGTCCCTGTCTGCCTGCCTCCCATGCCAATATACTTAGAGATATTTTTAGAACCACATTAAATCCCAAATATAACATAGTATCAGTGGTTCATGGGACTTTCAGTATGTATAAAACAAAATAAAATGTAGCATTGCATTGATTTTCTGATTTGCACTGCAGAGAAACACACCCAATGAATTTTGCCATTCAATAATTGTCCTTTGTTTACCTTCCCTAAAGAGCGTATTCTGTAATACATTGTTAATAGAGGAAAGGATTATTTTACCAAATGCTATTTAACTGTTGCTTACACTAGTGCTGTACATTACCTAGCAATTTTTTTTATAATTGTAATTGATTAATTATGTATGGGTACTGTATGTATTTTGTAATTATCACAATAGCTATAATAATTATAATAATTCCTGACTTTCCAAGCTACCCAGGAATAACTCTCATTTCTTCACATTTATAGTGTATGTGTGAGTGTGTATATGTGTGTTAAAATAACATCTTCACACATTACTAGTTTCAGTAGGATAAAATTTCAAGGACTATTCCCTCAGAAGCTTTTAGGTAGGAGAAGATGAGAAACTGGGCAAAGGGAAAATTTTCATCTTACTGCTATGTATCACACAATTAGATACTTTATGGGGGATTTTATGTTTTCTACTAAAATAGCCAGCATTGGGCATTTTCAGAAATAGGATATTGACTGATCAGATCATTGGTCAGTTCTGCTATGGAAATTTCCATTTGCCTAAAGAGGATGATGTTTGCTTGATTTGAATACATGTATTCAATAATACATGTATAATAGCATTCTTTGTTTAGGCTTCTTGAATCATACAATGCTAGAAACAGCCATACTACAAGATGCCTTACTTGTCAAAACACTTCCTTTTCAAGTGCTTTGGGAGGGAATTACTTAATGATGTGAGAAAAGGTTCATAGTATGTTACATGAATAAAAAAACATATTATAAAACAGGATATAAATTGCACACACAGTGGAAAGCCTTATATTGTAGACTTATGGTTACAATCACAGTGTCTGGCATAGTTCAGAGGGCCCAATTTCAGATTCCAGCTTCTCCACTTATAAATGTATGACCTTTACCCAGAGCAAGTTACTAAACATCTCTGTGCCTTAACTTTCTCATTTGCAAAATGGAGAAAACGAGTGTTTATAAATTAATGATTGCATGTGAATGTGTATGTGTGTATGTATGGCATAGAAAAAGTGCTCAATATTGTTACAATTGTATAATTATTTTATTATTATTAATACATAATTTTAATACTGCTTATCTCTGGATAATTGAGCTTAAAAGTAATTTTTATTTCCTTTCTTTTAATAAGGAATTAAAAGAAATTTAGACAATTTATAAATTGTCTAAAATGCATATGAATAAAGGTTAATATGTTATTTAGAGGAGAGAAGACAAGGCTAATAATCTAAGTTGGAATTCCAGCACAAGTCCAGTCATCCTTAACATATCCTAAACAGAAACTACTCTATATTCTCTAGTTTTCATTTCATTTCTACTTTTTTCTTAATACATTAAAATTGGAATGTTGCTAAGATACTAAGATGCTAACCTCTCCACAAAAATAAGCTTAGCAGACAAAAACGTAGTTTTTTTCAAAGTATTATTTATAATAATAAATATTAAGACACCTTTTATCATTTGTTGTAACTTTTTAAGTTTTTTCTAAAGTTACTGATTTTTTTAAATTGAAAGTGAATCACAGAAAATGTAAAAAGCAAAATTTTGTGCTTGAGGGAAAAAATTTAGTAAGCCACTGTTATTTAATTCAAGGTCAATTTAAAACAAGGAAGAATGAAAATTGACAAGTGCTATATACATGTACTTTGGAAGAAAAACAAGCTTCTTCCCAGTAGAACATAAACATGCCTATTTTTATTTTATTAAACCAACTGATCAATATAATATGATATACTTGGCTAATAACCATTCAAAAGTTTAATAGCTAATCTGTCTTACTTTATAAAACTGACATATATATGAAAATGGTGTACAAATTGAATATTCTAGCATTTTAGAGAATGAGTCATATAATAGTGTACATACATTAACTTGAACTGCACACCAATTCAGATTTTAGTCTTATGGATATTTTGTTTCTCTTTTCTTCCTAATTTAATTTTTGTTAAATTTAGTGATATTTTCCCCCCTCAAACTACTGTTCTACTCTGATCTCTATATGTGTGTGTATATGTATACAAGTGTGTGTGTATATATTTATACATATACACACACACACATATATACACACATATACATGCACGTGTGTGTGTGTGTGTGTGTGTGTGTGTATCTCAGAAAGACAAATTTATGATTTTCTTCTTACCTCTACACAAAAAGTTTATTCTGGCTGTAAAGGCTTAGTTTGTAATTGTACTTTGTCCTATAACATTGACATAAAAGGAGCTTTTAGCTCTTGTCCCTGGTTCCTGTGGTCATACAAGTAGACCCAGGCTTTTAGGAGCTGGAAGATTCAGTGCCTCAGCTTGTGGTTGAGGAGAGGCACAGCACCGAGCAATCAGTTTCTCGTGCTAAGTTGTGACTAAGACTACATCTCTTGGCTCAGGCTAACTTCTCAATTCACAGCATAATTCTTTGGGAATGAATGATTTCACAACTGGTCTCTCACCGTAAAAAAAGACACATTTAAAGAAAAGGAAAAAAAAACTTTAAAAATGTGTGACCTGTAACAACCCTGCAGTTAGCACCAAAAAATACTGCCTTTGTAAAACAATGGTTTAACATAGTATAAACACTCCAGGCCTGTATATTATGAAGGGATGTGTCAATGAAGAATACATTGTTAATGTGAAAAATGAAGGCAGTATAGATATGGTATTAGACTTCAAAATTCTCTAATGAGATTTAAGTTCCTCCTGGACAGTGGGCCGAGCATTTTCTAAGTAACGGTGTATGAGCACAGATTCATTGTGTTATCCTTTATAGGAAGGTTTAGAGTTTTGTTTTGTTTGTCTTGATATTGAACGTTTAAGACCAGATTCCTGGTCAATAACGAGAAAGATATGTAATTAACATCCAATAATTAGAGCAGAGATGGAAATAACTTCCAACTGGTAGGATTGGTTGAGTCCTTAATCAGCTTTTCCAACACCAGAGATACATTCAGTGTTATTCTGAATAAGTTCTTTCCATCTGTACTTTCTGTCAAAATACTCCACCTGCTGCTGAGAAAGATTTGGGGATCTTTTTGGAAACCTATAATTTTTTTATATCCTGAAACAGTTTCTAAGAGCATTTCTCAGTATAGCCAATAACTTTCACAAATACTCCAATTTTATTAACTGGAGGACTTGCACAGCATGTTAGGAGTTCTCAGGGAATATATTTTTCTTCCCTACCTTTTTCTTTTCTCCTAAAACAACAGATTCAACGTGTAGGAAAGAAATGGAATCCCATTGTCTTCATTTTAAACTCAGTAACTTTTTTTTTTTTTAATAAGCAAACAGACATAGAAAAAACACTTCCAAAACATTTTTATCTAACTAAATGAATTGCCGTATAAAATAAAGATGCTGTTTATTTTTATGACATAGAAAAATAATAGCAAAGATATCTTAATTTATATATTACTTTATAATTTAGAGAAAAAACTTTCCTGAATATAATCCTATTTCATTTTTACAGATTCTCAATAGTGTTTTTATTGGGACTCCCATTTTATACATAAGAAAACTAAGAAAACTAAACCTCCCAGGAAGGCTTGCAGGTGGTGAATAACCAAGCCTATAAATAATGGTAACTCTTAATCCAAGGATACCATGTATTATCTTGATGCTGACTTTGGTTATAAAAAAGTCACAATGACATCCAAAACTAGACTAAAAATTAGAATAAATGAAAATTAGAGTTGGAATTTTAAACAAAGCCTAAAAAAAACCCAAAAAACAAATCGAAGACTGAAATCTAGATTTAGGTATTAAAATAGCATTCATATATATTAACTCTTCGTAGCTTCAACAGGAAAGATCAAGAATTCTCCTGCTGATTCCATTTTAGAAGTAAAACCAAATTAACAGCTTGAGTATGGGAGAAATATGTTTAAAGGTCCTCAAGTTCTAGTTAAAAAGTATAAAATTATATTACTTCTTGTACAAAAGAAAAAGTTTAGGGAATGAAGCTATAATTGAAAAACTTTTAGTTGAGACTATTTTACCTGTAATTTCACCTGAACAGTCTGTAAGTGATTAGCTATATCAAATTCCACGAGTCTCTTTGTACTGTGTTCCTTGGTTCTTGCCTTTAGTAATGGGAAGAAAGGGAATTAGAAATGATATGGGGAAAGCGGCAGGGAAAAGGAGAGAAAGAGAGAGAGGAATCCAATTTGTGAAAAGACAATAAACAGTTCCAGGTGCACGCTGGTGGGCCAAACAGAGCATTCATACAGTGTATTAACATGGGCTTGAATAATTCAAACTTTCAAACCACAGGAAGATGCTTTCTAGGGGGAAGAACAGTCGCCATAATTAAACCTTCCCTGGCACATGGCGGCAGCTGTGTCCTCCGACAGACAGAGAAAATTGGACAGAGCCTAATAGCCTAAGAAAACAGGGATGCTGTGTTGCAGCATTGTTTGAGAAGTGTTAGGTTTATTTTGGTGTTCTTATTTATAAAGTCAATTCTCTGGATACCAGCTTCTTTTACATATTAATGGCCTAACCCTTGGCATATGGTAAGAATACAGGATTCAACTCTGAGACTGCTGGAAAAAGGAATAGTGAATTCAAAGATGCCAGTGGCCACATATTACACTTTCGAAAGGTGGCTTTCAAAATAAACAAGAAGATGGGATTTTTTTTACATCAACATGCAATTTATTTTCGAAAAACTTCACTTAATATCTCAACATAAGATGTTTAGGATATATATATATATATATATATATACACACAAAAACACATATTCATACAGTTTCTGAAATGTGAAGTTTTAAAAATAGAGATTTTATGTCTTTTCATACCAAATCTAAACTCCTTCCACAAGTCACTCTTTTAAAGTGTTCAAAAATCCCACATGATTTTAATTTATTTAAACGCCAGTACTCATCAGCACCTGTTTTGGTTTTTGTTTTGTTTTGTTTTGTTTTGTTTTGTTTGTAGATGGTGCTTATTTTTCCCCTCAAGTGCACTTCCTATTTGTAATTTCCTGCCACCTCCCAATGTCTTCAGCAACAAGGTTCATCATTACCATACTTGTTTGCTGGGTGTTGAATTCAGCAAAGGACCTATCTAAAATAAACAATTCTGTGTATTCCTGGAGGCCTTGCCAGACGGAGAAAAGTTAAACCATATTATGGTGTTCCCCTGGGGACGTCAGACCATACCTACGCTAAAGAAAGTGGGGAAAAGAGGGTAACAGCAATAACTTCCATTCCCTCTTTCCTTGGCTGACAGCAGAGTTAGAAGCTTACCTCTCTCTTCATGTTTCATCTCCCATTCACCTACTCTCCTGAACATCGGTGCAATGGGGAGCTGTTTTCCAGGTGGCCACAGGGGATTGGAAAATAGAAATGGAAAGCAAAGAATCTCAAGCCTACCTCCTTGCCTCAGGGAGAAAAGTTTATTTTTATCACACTATTTAAAAGCTGGCCAGAAAGCTTCTGCAGCCTTTCAAAGAGCTCTTCATTACTTTCAGGGCAACTTTGAAAACTTTCATGATAAAACTGCATTATATGGGTACTAGACTAATTGGGGGATCACTGTATAAATTATATAAATTTCTGACAACTATGCCACACACCTGAAACTGATATAAAATAATTGACTCATAACTGTAACTAAAAAAAATAAATAATTTTTAAAAACTGCATTATACAGGGCTATCATTCCAAGAATTAGATCCAAATTTGGAGGAATACATTGGCATACTTTGTAAAGTATAATTCACTTTAAATCACGTATTTTAATAAAGGAACATGTTACCCCATTCGTACTCATTTAAGTTTTACTACTGACTAAACATGCAGTCAGATACAGCAAGTGAAACTTGTCTTAGAATATATTGCTCATTCTGATTCCCAAATTAAATATCTGAACTCTCATTTTCATGATGAAAATGAGAATGATGAAAATCTTTTAAGGCTACTGTTTTACTTTCAGAAGCAGAAATGAGTGACCTCAGTGTGTAACCACAAACCATTGACCTGAAACTCACATTTACAGATTGCACTGTTGGTCTGATGATGATTAGATATTTTATGATTTTATTACTTATCAGTTTTTATGATTCCTAAAAACTCTGTCTACAGCAGAAAGACCCTACTTTGGTTTTAACGCTCAATTGTGAATAAGCAGGTCAAATTATCTTTGAAGGCATACAAGTTGAAACTGAGTCTCTGAAGGCTTATCCAGAAGGGAAGAGATGGAATATAATACTTGCTGCCTTTAAGAATATCATACTTATCATATAGATGGCCAACGGGCATATGAAAAAATGTTCAGCCTCACTAGTCATTAGAGAAATGCAAATAAAAACCACAATGAGATACCACCTCACTCAGGTCAGAATGGCTATCATCAATAAATCAACAAACAACAAGTGCTGGTGAGGAAGTGGAGAAAAGGGAACCCTGGTGCACTGTTGGTGGGATTGCAGATTGGTGTAGCCACTATGGAAATCAGTATGGAGGTATCTCAAAAAACTGAAAACGGAGCTTGTAACCCATCAATTCCACTCTTAGATATCTATCCAGAGAGATCCAAGATGCTAATTTGAAAAAATATATGCACCCCTATGTTTATTGCAGTCCTATTTACAATAGACAAGACTTGGAAACAACTGAAATGCCCATCGCTAGGCGACTGGATTAAGAAACTGTGGTACGTTTATACAATGGAGTATTACTCGGCCATAAAGAAGAATGAAATCTTACCATTTGCAATGATATGGATGGACCTAGAGAACATTATGCTAAGTGAAATAAGTCAGTCGGAGAAAGACAAATACCATATGATCTCACTTATATATGGAATATAAAGAACTGAATAAATGAGCAAAGTAAACAGAAATAGTCTCAGAGATATAGAGGAAAAACTAATAGTTTCTAGAAGGGAGGGGGTGGGGATGAGGGATAAAGGGAAGGGATTAGACAGCATAAATTGGTAACTATAATATTGCCACAGGGATATGAAAGACGTTTGGGGAATATAATCAATAATGTTGTAAAGATTTGTAGGGTGTCAGATGGGACATGTCTCATTAGGGAGACCACTTCATGAATGGTGTAGATGCCTGACCACTGCACTGTACACCTGACTGAAGTTGAATAATATTGTATGTCAACTATAATATATATATATATATATATATATATATATATGTATATATATATATATAGTCACGGGATATGGAGTATAGCATAGGGAATAGAGTCAATGGAATTGTAATAGATACATATACGATGTCAGAAGGGCGACAGATTGGGAGAAGGGGGTTATCACTTTGTGAGGGGTGAAATGTCTATTGCATTGTTTTGTATACCTGAAACTAAAAAAAAAAAAAAAAAAAAGAATAAAAAGAAAAAAAGAATATTATGAACTTTTGGAAAATAATTATGAAATAAACTTTAAGCCATTTACCATGTGGAAGACAGAAAATATAGTTGAACATATCTTAATAATTCAACATTCAGAAGACTTGGTAACAATCAGCTATGGGACTGGAATGAGTCTGATTTTGAGTCCAGTTTTAATAACTTGATTTGGATAACATCCCCTGGCCATGATTTTCCTTCCCTGTAACGTGTTCTGGGTCCTCCTGCCTCTGCCTGGTGAAAGGGAGTCTACTTCCCAAATCTCAGTCTGCCGCCAGAACCCTCATCATACATGTGGGAAGGCTATGTAATGCTGACACATCTCCTTTAAGAATAGACCCAGCTCACCACACCACAGTTAAATCTTTCTTATCTCCCTTAGCTGCCAAATGTTGATCTTTATCATCACCTATATTCTTAACCTAGCTAAAAAGGCCCTTCCTAAGCTGGCCTCTGCTTGGGTAGCCTAAACTATCCATGCTCCAGTCACTCTGAATGACTTTCCCCTTTCCACGTTCTTCATGTTTGCTTTCCCTCTGTATGGAATATCTTTTTCCAACATTCTCCTCTCTCCCTCTCTTACACACACACACACACACACACACACACACACACACACACACACACACACACACATATCTTTATCCTGAAAAACTCCCAATGACTAGTTTTTTCAGGAGCCCACTCTCTTCAGGGCTCACATTGATATCATTTCTCTGAGAAGTCCTCCTAGACTAATTTGGCTGCCCTTCTACATCCTTTCCTAGCGCCACATACTTCTGCTTTGGTCTTGTTTATCATTTGGAATTATAAGCCCGCCCTTTCCTGTTGGGTGTGGGAACTCTTCCTCACTACTCCCTAAACTATCTGAGGCTAGAGATGAGGACTTACTCACCCAGGTGTTCCCACCACTTGTCCTAGTGTCTGCTACATAGCAATTTCTCATAAATATTTGTTGAATGAATGAATAAACAGTTTGAAGCCAGCTTGTCCAAACTCTCTCCCTATTTCTGAAAGGGAGCCATCCCCCACCCACCAGGTCATGGCCCCACTGGAGGAGAAATGCCTTCTTTCTAGTTCTCCGACTCTGTCCCATATGGCAGGAATGTGTCAAGGTAAGTCCTGCCATACTGGGCCATGTCCTTACCACAATGAAGGGGTTCTCAGAAAGCAATAAAATGGGGGCAGCCTTCAGGAGCTAACAGAAATTAGAGGCTGCCCAGAAGAGAGAAATACCACTTTTTGGTGTTTTCATCATTTACATTTTACTTCAACTGAACAAAAATCTGGGACAGCTTTGTTATACTCTATCACCACGTTGTCTACATTTAGAAACTTGTATAACACGCAAAGCACAGATTCCACCTATTTTTCCCTAAATGGAAAGAATGGGTTATAGTTTTATAGTTGACATTATGCTTTCATTGCAGAACCCACCGTGCACCTCGCTGCTCCATACTACTCTTGTACCACGTTCACAAGCGTGACTTATAGGGCATTTCCTGAAGCAGCACTTTCACATTTTAGTATCAGTACATAAAGCCTTGCTTTCAATTCAACGCTCTTAAACATGCAAACACACTCATCTAAATATTGACATGGGTACTGATTTTTCTTCTAAAGAAATATAAACTTGGAATAATCCTGAAGTGTTAGCATAACTGAGTAGCTGCAGATCTCTTTGTCTACTTATTAACTAAAGAGATAGATTATTTCTTGTCATTAAAATATGTCTGGTATTGATTAGCAATCCTATTTCTCTAAGTGGAACTGTGGTAAAGTAGAAACAGAATGAAAAGACGTTGTTGTTGTTATAGTGCTTGATTCTCTATTAAGCTTTGTTGTTTTTCCTGAGCAGTGAATTATGGATAAACTGATCTTGTTAGCTGTGTTCTATCATTTGATGTGGAGAACACATTTCCATCTGTTTTGGGTGCATAGGTGCATGAAATTTTTTGCAAAGAAAAAAATGTGTTTTCCTAGCCTTCATCTTTTTTATGTAAATTCTCTGAGGCTCTTAGTATCATTCCTTGCCCATTTCACCTCTTCCTCAGCCATGTGCTTTTTCTGCCCTCTCTGACAAAAGTCTTTAGCTTTCTAGTGGAAATCGGTATTCAGGAATCTGGATACAGCTGATGAACGGTTAAAACTTTGGAAATTTGTTATGAGTTTATGGTCTTACACCTTACTGGATTTTTAAAGAATACTGAACTATCACTATTTTTAAAATGAATATAAAAAGGCCTCACATCCCTCCCAAATTGCTAAATCACCTCAATTTTTATTTTATTTTATTTTACTACACATTTAGGAGAAATTTTTCTGTTCATTTCGACTTAAATCTTGTAAGGCAGTTGAATTTACAAGCAAAATAATATAGAAAATGCAATCCTTAAGGCAGAGAAATTAGTAATAATGACCAGAAAAAGAATAATGCTTTAAATTGCCTACATTCAAATTCAAGAAGTAGAAGAATTGAATAGCAAGCATTTCTATTGATTTTGACATATTTTTTATTACAGCATGGTGTTCATTTATGGAGCTATATAAATCTCATAAGAATAATTGAGAAGCACATGTAAACTGCTCCCTTAACCCCTTTTCGGTCTCTTCCCTCATGACTTAACCCAAATGTCGGGAAGCAGCTGTCAGTCATGGGTGGCTGTGTTTAATCATCTATTGTTTCTCACACTAACCTGACCCTTTGGAAGACCATCCCAAGTGGCCCTCACCAAAAATAAGAAACGAGAGCCACAGTGCTTTCTCATCAGGGATAATTAGAGTGACCTTTCATGTTTGGGAAAATTTTAAATGAATTTTAAAACATCATAGTACCCCCAAAAAAGGATATATTTTTGTTCGTTTGTAATTAAAATTGTTACCTAGACAAGGAAAATTTTAATGAAAGCATTTTTGCTCAAAAAGGATATGAGAATAAACCTCTGGAACTAACCCTTTCAAAATATCCTTGAATAATATCTGCATATGGCTTTTCCTGAAGTCATTGAAATTCCCACATGTGTACTCAAGCATGGAGCAGTTCAGAATGAATTTCCTTATCAGAAACTGTTCCCTGCTTTCCTTTGCCTATGAAACATTTTGTGCAACAAACATCATAACCCAGGAATATATCTGTTTATTCAGCAGATAGAAATGATAAAATTGTAACACCAAATAGGAAAGGGAAAATGACCAAGATATGCATTTATACAAACAGGATTTTATTATTGTTATAATTATTATTACTGTTTGTATAACTGCTGTTCTAAGCAGCTGCATATTTCTTATTGTAAAAAAGTGAAAGGGACATAATTCATTTTCTTCTTATTCCTAACCCTGCTTATTACATATTGGCAGTCAATACCCTTTTGATACTGTACCCAAGGAGAGCCAACTCTGGGTTACAGAATTTTAAAAAGAATTAAATCAAGAATTTGGGGAAAAAAAAACAAAAACCTTTAATTATATGCCATCCTTATTAGGGATGGAAGTGATTGTACAAATACTTGAAACTTCAACTTGAAAAACTATAAACCCTACGGCTATCTTTGTATCTTTCTGCTTGTCCTTAAAAGAAAAGAAACAAAATGCCAAAAACATTCTTACTTCAGACATTCCTCGATGTAAAGGAAAGTCAAACTGGGAAACGTTAAAACTAAAATAGGTCACATTGATGTTCATTCTTTGCCAAATGCACCCTTCCCTTCATAAGGTAGCTGCTTCAACTGAAGATTTGTCCTAATGCAATCAGAGGGTCACAATATCTCAACAAACCCCACACCCAACATCATTCCATTTCATTATTTTGTTACATAAACAGATATAGAAAGAGCAAGTATTTCCTCAAAGGTGAGTTAAGTGGATAAAGTAGGAAAAATGGAACAAATTCATGTGCTTGGAAATAGGCTTTCTTGTGCCCATTATTAGCTGTAGGAACCCCAATATTCGCTGTAGGATTTTTCCTATAGTTTATGTAACTTGAGCTATAGAGATGAAACTTGAAAATGTCATGCTGAGGTAATTTAATGTATTTCACTCAGAAATGTTCACCAATCTCTGAGAGAAGTTTTTCTACTTTTACAGCTTTGGGAGATTTAGCTGTGGCAGATTGGGAGATAATTTACCTAAGTGGAATTTGTACTAGTACAAAAATAGCACTTTTTGCTTTTTAATAGTTGGTTAGTAGAGTTCCTTTGTCTTGCATGAAAATATGAGTTACCCATTAATTAAGATGGTACTAAATATTTATTCTCTCACTATGATAATATTTAAATGTTAGTTAATTCATTTAACTAACAAATAATTCAGAGCATTCTGTGTGCATGGCCTGTGAAGTATTATAAGCACATTCAGAGCAAGGCATTAATTATTAGCATGACTGACATAATGTTGTACATACCATAGGATGCCCAAAGAAATGACCCAATATGTCTGCAGTGCTAATCTTAGGTCTGTCATTTTGAATGTGTAAGTCTTGAAAAAAGTCACTTAGTTTATCTAATCTTTGGTTTTATAAAAGGACTAAAATAGACATGAGAGAGAGTCTCCAGGTTCCTGACCTTGCTATCTATATTTTCCATTTTTTATTTCTTTTTGGCAATCTACATCCTCAACCTTGTGATTTTTTTTTTATTGGGGAATATTGGGGAACAGTGTGTTTTTTCAGGACCCATCAGCTCCAAGTCAAGTTGTTTTCTTCAATCTAGTTGTGGAGGGATAGCTCAGCTCCAAGTCCAGTCATTGTTTTCAGTCTAGTTGCCAGGGCACAGACCCACCATCCCATGTGGGAATTGAACTGGCAACCATGTTGTTAAGAGCTCGCAGTCTAATCAACTGAGCCATCCAGCCGCCCCAACCATATGAATTTTGACTACCCAATAAAGAGTTCTCAGAAAATATTTTTCAGATGGGTATGTAATGATACCAATGGCTCCAGAGCAAGGGACATGAAAACAGGAACAATAGCCAACCTGAGTTTTCATTAAAGTTGAAAACTGAGACCTAGGCAGAAACCACAAAGACTACTCTCTCTCCCAGAAGTCAGCAAACTATAGCTTTTGGGCCAAAAGCCTGCCACCAGTTTTTGTACAATCCAGGACCATTTATACTTTTAAATATTTGAAAAACAATGGAAAGAGTAATATATAATGACACATAAAAACTGTATGAAATTCAAATTTCAGTGTTCATAAATAAAGTTTTATTGGAACACAGCCACACTCATTTGTGTATATGTTGTCTCTGACTGCTTTTATGCACAATGGCAGAGTTGACTAGTTGCTACAAGACCATACGGCCATAACTCCTGAAGTATTTACTATCTGGCCTTTTACAGAAAAAGTTTGCTGAAATCTACCATCCTGTATAAATACCCGGACCCTGCTTAGGTGGGAAACCACCTGGTCTTCATGTGCTCCCTGATTCACATCCACTGACTAAGATTTTATCTTTCTGTGCGTCAATCATCAATCTCTTCTCACAGTTTCTGTATATGCATTAAAAGTGTAAAGTATTTGAAAGAGTATGTTAATGCAAAGTTTAGTAGATTATATAAAGTGCTTGTGAGAAGTTTGGCACAATGATAGCTACTACTGCTGTTATGTTTATTTATTAATATAATTATTTATGTGTTTATTGACTTAATAAATATATATTATGCTCTTATTATGCATAGCTGTGTAGTCAGAGAACCATTAGGTGCTAAGGGATATGAAGACAACTCTGACACATTCCTAGGCTTCAAGGGGCTTATACTGTAAAACGTACACATTGAATAATAATAAATGCAAACTAGAATAAAATAATAAAGAATTGCCAGTAAAATATGATGACACTTTAAGTCTTTAAGACAAGAGGAGAGGAAATGTCAAATCAGGGAAGTCCTTTGCAAAAGAAAATATTTGAGCAGATCTTGTCCTTCACCTTGCCTCAACCCCTCTTGAAGTCAAGGTCGATGCCCTACCTTACCTTCCAGTTACAAACCAATTTTTCTGCTCCCTTTTAGAGGAGAACTTCTCTAAACAGTCATCAGTACTCCTCTCTCCTCTTTTGGGCCCCCCTTTAATCAAGCTTTCACCCATTACTCTCCTCGAGCTGCTTTTTCAGTCACCTATAACTCCATATTGCACATATGAGATCAATTCTCATTCCTCATTCAACTTGACCTTTTGGTATTTGACACAGTTAATTACTCCATTTCATTTTGAAACACTTTTTGCTTGTCCTTGGCTTTCAGGAGACCAAACTCTCCTAGGTTTCCCCCTTCCTTACTGGCTACTGCTTATCAGAGTCTTGCTTATTCCTCCTCATACCCCTAACCACTTAATATGTAGCGTCATAGGTTCAGGCATCAGATCTGTTCTCTTTTCTATTCTCACTCCTATGATGATTTATTGCATGCAGTCTTATGGTTTTAAATACCATCTATAGGCTGATAATTCCCACCTAGACCTTGCCATGGAGCTCCAGGTAAAATTGTATCTGAATACAACAGATGATATAACTTAGATTCTAATAAGTATCTCAAATTTAAAGATCCAAAACCAATCCTGATTTTCCTGTTCTCTTGCATCATTTTTTCCCATCTCATGGGATGGCAATACCACCATTCCAATTGCTCAGGACAGAAGCTTCTTTCTCTCATACTCCACATCTATCCGTCAGGATTACCTGTTGACCTCATTTTCAAAAATACATCTGTCCACTCCCCACCTTCACCACCATTATCACCCTTGTTTTTGCCACAATATTCTGTCATCTGCATTATTTCAATATCTTTCCAACTGTCTCCTTCCCTTTGCCTTTATTCCCCTGGAGTTAATTCTCAATAAAGCAGCCAGAATGATTCCTTTAAAACTGAAGTTTGATCATGTCACTACCCAATTCAAAATCCTCTAATAGCTATCCAATTTGCCCAGGATAAAAATCAAATCCTTGTTGTGGTCTACAAGACTGCTCTTGCCCCAAGGCTCTGAATGTATTTTCTGCTACTCTTAATTTGTTCCACTTTAGTCACACATTGGCCACCTTGCAAAGTCCTAAAATTCACTAGGCATATTTCCACTTTAAGGCTTTTTGTACTTGCTGTTCCCTATACCTGGAATGTTCTTCTCATTCATATCTATAGGCTTTGCTCCTTCACCTCATCCAACTCATTGATCAAATGTCATCTCTGTAGTTACAGTGCCCTACACATGCTCCCAGAGAGGAGGGAGTTTGCAGAGGGAGTTCCAGGGGTCCCTGTAGGGGTCCCACATGGATTCTTGGCGGAGGGCTAGGCTCAGCAGTAAGTGACTATTAAGGGGTTGAGAATGGAACAACAGCACAGAACGGCTTTGATTTTCCGTTCTAGCCATGTTAACACCTTCTTCACATCTTATTATTATCCTCAACATCTGATGCAAGACTAGAAGGGCCACACCTTAAGAGCCAGGTCCAGACCCTTTTCTTACAAAGCTTAAAAGCAGGAGTGACAAAATTTACATGGGGAGATGTTTCAAAGTTGTCTTGCCCAGGTAAAGAAGATTGAGAAACACCTTGAACTTTCCACAGCTCTACCCTAAAAGCATAAACCAAGCCTACACAATGTAAAGGTGACTGACTAGTAATTTAAATCCTTATTAGAATTAAATCAATACTCCCTAGAGAGAGAAAACTGATTCCAGAACCTCTAAAACATATTGTGTACCCTATTCAGTATTAAAACCAAAATCACTATATGTGTAAAGAAATAGGAAAATATAGCCCATAGTAATAAAAAAAAAAGTCAACAGAAAATAACCCCCAGACCCAGATGTAGAATGTAGCAGACAAAAACTTTAAAGAACCTATGATATGTGTGTATATATATATATATATATATATATATATATATACACATATATATGTATATATTCAGAAAACTAAAGAAAAATATATTCAAAGTGTAGCGTTAGATGCACTACAGATATGGTTCATTCAGTGGATCACCAGTAACACTGCCATTTTTTTGCCTTTTTTAATATGTTGAGGACATTTTATAGGCTGCCAGGAAAGATGGAAGATTTGAAAAAAAAAGAGAACTTAATAAAGCAAGGTCTTCCTGTAGACAGGTAGGAATCAGATAGAGAATGAAAAGTATAGGATTCATTTTCGAAAGTGGAGGAAATAATTTTTTCTCTGAGGTGGGAGAGAAAGATAAAATGAGTGAAGTTTTATCTTAAGATAAATATTCAACCTAAGGCATCAAGAAGACAAATTGGGACACCTTATATTGAAAAGATTCAATTATCCCTGTTATATAGGAGGCAAGATTATCTGCAGACAATGAGGGGGCAAAATTTAGTGAAACTGGAAAAAAAAGATTAGAATGCAACTGTAGGGGAAGAGATAATAGGTCAGGATTATGTAAACTATATTTTTGCTTTATTTTGAGGTCATAATTTTTTAATATAAAATGCAAATATGTTAAAGTTAAGTCTCCTCAAAACCTGGATTCATTATATTTCTAATATAGATTATCTGTTCATACAGGGCTGGGAGATTATATTAAGAGCTATTTGATTTCTACTATACATCTCTTTACCAGTTTATCTACTAATTTCTTCTCTATGTACATAATCTCACTTGTTTTCTTTCGAGAACTGCAAAAATTATAGAAGGGGTCCATGAAATAACAGGCACTAGTGAGGAGAGGGAAAAGAGTCCAGGAAGCAGGCATAGTGAGATGGCCCTCGTGGTCATTTGAGAATCAATACTCTCCATGCCAGAACTGAGTAGGGTAAATAGTAAAGGCAACTGGGAACCCAATTTGTTACCATAAAGAAGGAATTTCTAACAATTAGACTTGTCCAAGTGGACTTCCTCATATCATTAGTTAATGGAAATATTTAAGCAAAGGATAGACAGCATGTCTTTGTGAAACTTTCTATCATAAATTGTACTGAGTTCTGATTTTAAGATTCTGTAATAAACTGTTATAATAAGGCTACTTGGATTTATATTTTTTTAACATAGGATCTCAAGTAAAACATACTGATTGAATTTTTCCAATTCCGACTTTCCTTGTGATCATTATTAATTCTTAAGAGCATATTCTTGGTTATCCAGCTTCAATGTCATTTATGTGGCTAACCCCTATGTTTTTCTATAATAAGCATAAGCTTCTTGATTTCATATCTAGGGATAAAAAATGTTATGATAGATACATAGACGGAAAATTTTACAGCTGGAAAAAGCCTTTAAAATTACACAAACGTCAACATTTTGCAGAAAGAAAAACTAAGGCTCAGGAGAGCCCAAGTGAGTTGCCGAAATAGAACTTCCTTGGACTCCTTTTCAGAGCTGTCTCTACTGTACAAACAGTCTCCGCCTGCCTAAGTTAATTTAAATAAATCTTTCTGCAGTGTTTTTATTCAAATATATAATTTATTTCAGTACTGTGGGATCATGTTAGATGACCAGAAGCATGCATCAAATTGAACCAAAATGAAATTTTATAATGCACTCTGAAAACACAATTTATTTTAGCAGTATTTTTTTTCCCAACACAAAGTCTAAAGATTCTAAAATGGATTTTTAAAAGTTTCTTCTTATATTTTCACTGAGATGGAAATCAATAAAATCATAATGTTTCCAAATAGTGGTGTAGATAGAATGTTTTCATTTGTAATAAACTAATTACCGATTTTATCATTGTAGCTTGGCTTATATTAGCACAATTGGCAAAGTCTGCCTCATTAAGTCACATTTGAGAAGTGTGTCTTCCTTTTTCTGGTTTACTAATTCAGAATACAAGAATCCTCAGCTTCAGGTCAACTTTTCCTGACATCGTTCACAGACCACACTGGTGCCAGACAGCTGTGGTGCCACCACAGAGAATCTGATTAGAACTCAAAGGCTAAATACTAGTGATACTAGATCAATATTAGAACTGGAAGGAGCGATTTGAGCATGAGCCCAGTGTTTTGTCCTTCCCTTGACTGATCATGTAGGCACAGATAATGGCCAAAAGTGACTGATTGCTGAGTAAATATTAAGTCCATTATAAAGCCAGTGAAAGGTTATGTGACGATGTGTGATTCACTCCAGCTCTCTGCGCCTTTGTTTTGTCATCTGTAAACCGAGGGGTTTGGACTCTATGATCTCCAAGGATCTTCCAACGCAAAATTATATTAATGAATCTATGATAGCCCCTGGGGTATACTGATAACCAGAAATTATATGGGCAGCTGCCAAGCAGCACACATAGCTAAATGGACTCTCATTTGTTTCATTATTATTTTATATTCTTCTTTCTAAGGTTTCTAGGCTTGCTCCAGTCACTGGAAAAATTGAGTATGTTGGGAATAAGCTGAGGATGCCATATGGTGGACCTGAATGGGGAATATGGCTGTTACTTTCTAAATTCATCGAATGCAGTAGTCCTTATAATTTTATGGCTTAACCCTTTGGGAATTTGATGAAAACTAAACTGTCCCTTCCAAGAAAGTACACAACTGCCCAAATTTTGCTGTAATTTCATAGAATGCGTGGACCTCTCTACAGTCATCTTCTTCCCCTTTGAAATATCTCTGTTTTGAAGGGTGGGGTGGTATATATATATATATATATATATATATATATATATATATATATATATAGTGGGCTTTTCATAGCATTAGCATGATATGATAGAGCATGAGACTTCCAAGCTTTGTTTCATAGAGCTGTGAGGTACTAGGTAAGATGGTTAATCATTGTGAGTCTATTTTCACCTGTAAAATAGGAAGGTAACTCCTTCAGAGGATTTGGATTATATGAGATAATAGCACTGCATAACACCATGCTTGATACACAGGCATTCAACAAATCTATTTTATGCTTCTTTTCAAAAATGTTAACAGTTTATTGTTTAGGTGAAAGTTTTAGAAAGCAATAAATGAAATTGTAAAACTATAAGTTGTTAAGTGTTTGAAGGTAGAGATCTAATAGCCCATAAAATTCTTAACACTTAGACCATAAGGTTTTCTTCATCTTGAGATTTTGGAGAACTGGAATGAGGCTTCGGGGACATCTTCAGAGTCCCACCACCTCATCCCTTTGGCATATTCGGTGACCTTCTAAGGTCAGGTCTGTCACTAATGTGGGCCCCTATCCAGACCAGAAACTGCCGCGAGCGCCAACATCCTCTCTCACTCATCGAAAACCATCCATCCTATGTTTCCACCTTTAATGCCTTACTCCGTCCTCAACTAATTTGAGTGAAAATGTTAACAGTGAATAATAAAATTGTCCTTGTTATACCTCCAACTTTTTAACTACTGCTTTCAGTACTTGTTACCCAAAGAAATAACTAATTTCTCGAAATAGCCCAATCCCTCATTTCTGAATTGTTGCTTGACAATTATTGCTTCTAAAAATATTAGTTAAGTGTTTAGGGAATGTAAACTGTTTCTATATTTCTATATTACCTACTTATTTTCTATTTCTCTAAGTCATGAGGAAGAGCAGCAATGGCAAAGAGTAAAAAGGGCAGATCTGAGGAGGTTTCCCTCTTACCCTTTTCTCTATTAGTTCTTACTCCAAAAATAAAAATGTATTTTATATCAAATCCCCCCTAGAGAGTTGCGTGAGCCCACACACCTGACACAGTCATCCTGGATTATGGAGGAGTAGAAAGCTGCACATACAATGGCACTGAGGGCTACCTAATAACTAGGAGTATGGTATGAGTGCCTGAACCACAGACAGCTTACAAGGTCAAAGAGCCAGGGTCGTTCCCTGCCCCAGTCATAGTGGCTTAGATTGAGGAAGGTAGACCTTCGTGATTAATTATGTGGTGAAAAGCTCAAGACCTATATTGGTATAAAAACATAATGTTATATGTCTGCACACAGGGAGAGATGATAAAGTTGTATAAATATATGATAGATTTTTTTTCCTATTTAGAAAATGTGTCCTTAAAGACTTACATCATGAAAACTAGAGGAGGAGATGATAACACAAGTTTTTCCAAGAAAGATGTTCAAGAAAGCCACATTTTTCTGAAACTAATCACCTGGAATGTGTGAAAGAATATGCTGACTTGGATTTTGTACAAGAAATAAATTTCTTGTTCTGCCTGGCTTCTGGTTCCCCTGGCCCTGTCTCCCAGCCTCTCAGGAATTCTAAGGTCCATTGGTGGCTCAGCCTAATTGGCTGTTTAGTTGGTATTGCTTGTTCCTTGAACCCAGCAAGTTTTTCCTTTGATCAAACCCCTGTGTTATAAAAAGAAATAAATAAGTAAATACCCAGCTCTGGATGCTAGAATTATGTCTCCTACCATGAGTCTAGGAAGAGGGCTTCTCCCTTGTCTTTCTGTGTCTGAATCTCTTCTCTGTTCTCTGGAATCTGAAATCTGCTTCAACCTGTGTCTCGTCAAGGCCCAGAGCTGCACCCTAAATCCAATGCATTCAGGACACTCTATTCTCAATATCCTATGTGGAACTTAATAAACAGAAACAAACTCATTTTAAATGGAGTCAGGAGGGTAGAAGAAAGAATTTTCATACACATCACTGATGAACACGTCTGACCCCCAAAACGGAGAGAAGTGCTCTGCATTTCCAACAGGAAATGATACTAGATTACTACCTCAACAGGAGGAAGAAAAGATTACCCCTCGTCCAGTAACAGCTCAGCCAATTGGAGACTGCCATAATTCAGCCAATGAAAAGTCACTATACTTTGAACTTTCAGTTTCCTCTAATGGACTCTTCATTTATAACAGCTCCTCCCAAGTAGTTAAAAGAGCATTTTCCCCTTTGTTTCTCTGGACTTCATATGATTCACCATTAGACCGTATGTCCTGAATTGTAGTTCTTTGTTGTTTCAGAATAAACCCATTTTTCGGGAGAAATATACAGCTATTTGTTAAAGGTCAACATCTACAAAATGGTGGGAAAGGGTGGGTGGTAGATAGATCTTATTTCTAGCTATACATTAGCCTTGTTTCCTTGATGTTTCTTGTCATGGAAAGTTGTAAATAACCCCACCTAAAGTTTTTAACCCTCTTAACAAAGCTTCCAGCTTAAATGCAAATTAATCCCCTTTAAAAATGGTCAATGCCAGCATCCTTTCTTACGGAGGTATACAACTGGATTATTATTGCAAAAATAATTTCATCACACTTTCTCATTTTTATCACTTTCATTCTTATAATTATTAAATTATCCATCAATAAAGTTTTAGTTACTTGATTTTTTACATGCTTCTTGATAAACCAATTCATTTCTTGTCATATTTTCCATTTTTTTAGATTTTGTGTCAAGACACATAATGTCTGTGCTTTGCCCAAGTTGGTATTTTTGTGGAGAAGTAAGACAATGAAAATGCAATAAAACATGGGAGCCACGGTTCTCTGCAGACATCAGAAAAACAGGTTCCAAAAAGTACATCTAGTAGGCAACGAGACATGCTTTTTGCAATTGAAACTGATTTTCCCCCATACATTTGACTTTGAGCTAATATTTGAGTACTGAGTATGGACAGGAAGCTTATTGGCCAATTACTTCAATACTATCAGATGCAGATGTTTTATAAATCCTTTTCATACCTTTTGACCAACAAAAATTGGAGCAAACATTTTCTTTGAAAAAAGCTAGTACTTGCCATCTATCAAAAGGTTCTTGGTGAAATGTCTGTGATGCGGAAAAATACTGACATGAAGAGTGGCAAATTATTGTTCTCAGATCTGCGTAAGTATTAATGTTGTTTTTTATTCCTCACCAGTTGATGCACTTTTGAGAATTTTTGGAAAAGAAACCCACACATTGCATTTTAAAATGAAAAATGACAATCAGAATTGTTTTTCTTCTCTGATGTTCCAACTTGACTTATGCATAGTTACTAATGCTTCGCCATTTAACTTAAGAAGTTAAAAGTGAGAAGAGCAAAATATGACATTTTCAAAAACTAACATTTAAACTTTTATAAGTTCAAATTCTTGTTAAATGCTTCCTAATCATTAAACGTTATCTCTACATTTAAGCATTTTTTTTTCCTTTAGGAAAATTTAGGGCATTGACAAGCATGAGAGAAGGGATATTTCAGGCAAGTAAACTCTCTGATGCCTGGGAAATTAACTACTTGTTTTTCCAAGAGATAGCAATGATGCCATCTCTGAGCTGGCTTTTGCCTTGAGACTGACAATCTGAGCAATAAGGCAGAACCCTAAGATTGAGTATAATTGGTCTCACCTGTACCCATCCTCGGTAAATTTCAGAAAATTTCTGGTAAACTTTTAGATGAGAAAACTCATTTCTAATTTTGGTAAAAGTTTCTGGTAAAATTTTAGATGAGAAAACTCATTTCTAATGTTGTTATTAATGTCAGGATAATATCTATAAGTAGCTTTTCTACTCATTGGTTTTAACATAATATCAACTTTGTTAGTCCTATGTTTTCCTACACAGTTCTCGTTTCAGTTATCCATGACAATATCAAAGCTTCGTTCACTTCCCTCCATTACATCCCAAACATATTTCTCAAGTTTATTTAAATGGACAGCCTTGTTTCTTTCTTCAAAATGAAAATCAAATTTCCTTTATCTTCAATCCTTTTCCCTGTAATTATTTTTTCAAATCAACAATTAAACATGGTTAAGCCTTTCATATGAGTGGAGAGGGAGAAAGAAGGGTAGGGTATGACCCAGATATCTGCAGAGTTGGTAGTTGACAATATCATTAACTGAGAGAATGAAAAATAGGAAGCAAATCTTAAAGTGACATGAGAGTGATGAGTTCTGAATGGGATCCTTGAGTTTTGGGTATCTGTGGGAGATGTGGGTGAAAATATCTATCAAGCAGGTAGATAAAAATCTATTTGCCAAGATTGGGACTAGGTTGCAATGGAGGTGCCATTGAAATATAAATGACAGTTTATCCATAAGACTAACAGAGTTCACCTAAGGAGTTCATGTAGAATGAGAAGAAAAATGAAACAGATAGACTCCTGAAATACACCAAGAATGGGCGGGCAGAAAAAAAATGCCCCTGAAAGAGGTTAGAAGACACATACAGAAAGGCAGAAGAGAACTAGGAAAAAAAGGTGTCATGAAAGTCATGGACTAGAGGCAATAAACGGTCAATTGTGTTTACTATATCTAGTATGATGAGGACTGAAAACTTGTCATTAGATTTGAAGGACTTGGTGAGGTTGGCCAAAGATATTCAAAGAAATTGATCCTTTTTCTAGAACTACTGCCTCTTGCTATCTTGAAAAATTATTTCCTTCAGGCTTTTCCATCATTCTCCTGCAATTCAGTTTCTCCTCTACTGAACTTTTCCATCAAATTGAGCTGATATCTCGAAACTTCACCCAGACTCTCACTCCAACAACTACCCAATCATTGTTCTCCTCTCATAGCTACCGTCGAAATGAGTGTTTCTGCATAAAAATGGCTACACTGCCATTTGGAATCCACTCTACTCCAAGTTGGCTTCTGCACCATTACCAACCCCAGGTTTGTACTGAAACCACTTTGATATTAAGGTTATCAGTGATCTCCAGGCAGCCAAAACCCACAGACATTATTTGAGGTCTCTCAGCAGAATTACACATTATCTACCATTTTCTCCATTTTGATACATTCTCTTCTCTTGTGACACGATATTCTTTGGACATTTTTTGTATCTTATTAACAGTTCTTGTCTTCTTTCCTTTGCTGAGTTCTCTTCCTCTGCCCAACATTTCAATGTTACATTTTCCCCACATTTTGTCCTGGACTCATTTCTCCTTGTTTTCTAAACTCTTTTCATAGGTGACCACATCTATTACTGGACTTTAAATGCCTCCTAGGCTGCAACTCTCAGATTTATATTACCAGCCCAAGCTTTTCACTGAATATCTGATACTTACCCACTGAGTTGAATGAACATGAAAAACTTTTACAGATCGGTGGTAAACAGAAGAAGAAAAAAGAAATAACACATTAGGAAACTGACAGGACAACAAAAGGTGAAAATGGCGAATAGTCACATAAAAATATGTTCGACCTTACTAGTAATAAAAAAATCAAGTTAAAACTAAATTCCACTGTGCAAGATAAAGATGAATTATAATACTTATAAAGAGTGTTGTTGAAGAAATGGACATTTTCATATATCATGGGGGATACTATGGTACATTCAGAAGTTCAGTTTATAAATATGTATCAAAAGGCAGATTATACATGTCCTTCCATACACATTACTACTTCCAGAAATGCATACTGAAATAATCCATGAATGCATGATATGCAAACAATGTTTTTTATCATAGCATTTATGCGAGCAAAGGTCTAGAAACAATCTAAATGTCAGTCAATAAAGAGTTTTGTTAAATAAATTATGTATTATCTATATATGAGATTACCATGCGTATAACAATGTGGCTCTGTTTTTATTTTTAGAACAAGAGTAACACTATATTATGTAAAACAAGTAGTTTTCAAAATAGCATTCATATTATGATCCTTTTAAAAAATAGTTGTTTAGATATGCCTAGAAAAGAATCTGGAAGAGACCCAACACAAGGATGATAGTGAATCTTTTGGATGGTGTTATTGTGAGAACTCATTTATTTTTCTTTAACTTTATATATTTCAGATATATAGTGAAGGCACTATAACCATGTTATTATAACCATCTTAATTATAAAAATATATCTCCCTGCAAATGAATATGTGTTATTTTTCAGTTCTTATTTTAAAAAAATCAGCTCTATTGCGGTATAATTAAGCAAAATTATAAGATATTTTTAAGGTTTATATCATGGTGATTGACTATGTACGTACATTGTGAAAGGACTGCCCCCCATTTCTTTAATTAACGCATCCATCACCTCATATATTTATCTTTTTTAATTTTTTTTATGTGGGAACATTTAAGCTCTATTCTCTTAGCAAATTTTAATTATACAATATAGTGTTATCATCTATAGTCATCATGTTTTACATTAGATCCTGAGAGCTTATTTATTTTATAGAGGTAAATTTGTATCCTTTTACCAACCTCCCCCTATTTCTCTCACCCCCCCTGCCCCAGACTCTGGCAATCACTCTTTTTATGAGTTTAACTTTTATTTATTTATTTATTTTTAGCTTCCACATATAAGTGATATACAGTGTTCATCTTTCTCTGTCTGGCTTAATCCGCTTAATAACTGTTGACACTTGATGACTATGGGACTATGGGATAGGGGAAAGAATCTCCATAATCCATTTCCTCTTATGACCAACTGTGAAAAGAGACTATTGATGCTGTGCCCCACACTCCTTTAGTTCTTCCCTGGAATGGTTAGGGTGCTGCTGATGTTGTAGCCCATAAACACTTCATGGAATGCCTAAACACTACTTCGTTTTGAGACTTTGCTTATCAGAGAGCTTTTTGCTTTTTTTTTTTTTTTTTCTGTTAGAAACCAGCGATAGAAAATTTAAAAGAAATGAGATTCCATCTAAAACAAGTTTGACAGAAAGCTACTTGAAAATAACAAATTTCAAAGCTTTGAAGATTAGGAGATATGTTAGAAGTTCAATTTTTTTTTACTTATCGGGAGAATTGAATAATTCACTGTGTAACTAGCTAAGATGATTTTTTTATTTACTAGATTTAATGAGGAAAGATAGTATATAAAATAAGAGTTTAGAGCATAGTGAAAATCTTTTTTTCTAAGCATTTTTATCGATTTTTGAGTATTAAGATGGAGGTTATCCTCTGAATGAAAGTGGTTAATGAAGATCTTGGAGTATTTTAATAAAAAGTATGTCTGATAGGACTAGAGTCATGAAGAAAATTCTAACTTCAATAATCATTAAATGCCTATGCACTAGAAAAAAAAATTATTTGAATTCTTTGTAAAAATCATTTATTTAGCTCATTTGTTATTGATTGATATTTAGGTTGCTTCCAGACCTTTGCTCTTACAAACTCTGATGAAAAACATTGTCTGCATATCATGCATTCATGGATTATTTCAGTATGCATTTCTGGAAGTAGTAATGTGCATGGAAGGACATGTATAATCTGCCTTTTGATACATATTTGCAAACTGCACTTCTGGATGTACCACAGTATCCTCCCATGATACATGAAAATGTCCATTTCTAGATCCAACAGAAATATCGATTGCTTCACCCCTTATTTCCAGACCTACATTGATGATAAAAGAAAGCAAACTTACATAAGGAATTTACTGGAAAAAACAGCAACCTTATACCATTATATGTTCATTTTGATCTCCTATACTGTCTACATCTTCAGGAATACCACCAATAATATTTGGGTTATATTCATAAGCATAATAAAATATTCAATTATCAAAGAAAGATTCATTTATATTTAGTATACTTCCAAAGGAGAAAGGTATTTTTGATAGCATTTCTCCAACAAAAACTTACTCAACAAAAATTCCTGAATCACAATCAGTCAATCTGAAAATGTAATAGTTCACAGTCTCCCATGCATTCCAAGTGATTGAGTTTATTTGTTTTTTTACTTTCATCTTTATTTTTAAGTAACATTCCTGTTTTTCTATTTCAGTCATTTTTAAAGTAGATATATGTATATTATAAAAAAATAAGTATATTTTCAATATTTAAAAACCTTGTCATTTCATTTTAAAAATGAGATGAAGTATGTTGGTACAACTTATTCAAAATATGTATTATGAAATATTTTTTAAAGACATGAAAATAGTCTTATTCAGATACAAGTGACAGTTGAGTCTTAGAGAGAAGTTTTATAGTTTGATTCATAGATCATATCTCATGGAAAGATTCTTTAGATGATCTGTGGCCTAGTTACTCATATAAATATTCTGCAAAATAGGATGATGCAAAATAGAGAAGTTCACTGCTTTGGCTTTTATACAGGAATCTGTAATGCATGAATTAATGGAATTTCATTGACAGCGATACACATTTTCTGTTAATAGTAGAGAAATTGTGTGAAGAGAGGGCCTACTGAGAAGAGAGTGTCTAGTAAACAGGAAGTTTCATGTGGACTAAAACTTTCTCATGTTAGCGTCCTGTCTCTAATGAGGTCCTCCATACCTACATGCCGGATGAATAAATATGGAAGCAGAAACACTCTGTTCGAGGGTTTTGAAGAGGATAGGCTCATTGGGGGAGGCATTGTCCTGCTTGAATGTTCCAAAAAGTAAAAAAATATTGGAAGACATAACTAATGTAAGCACATTAATCAATACTAAGATTTTACATTCATGATTTAGCAATAGAATATACTGTTAATAGGTTTTTGGGGAAAAAGTCTGTTGGCATACATATATTTCCTCCATGCTGTGTTTATAGTATAAAAAACTATCAAACCCTTCTCTCTTCTCCCTTTCTCTGCAAATTAGCACGAAGGTCAACTTCGGTCCTCTTGATATTGACTGATTATTGCTACTCTCTTTAATACTCAGACCACACTTACAGAGAAAATGGAAACTGTCAAATATAGACTCAACCAGCTTCCTTCTCAACCATCTAAAATTACCTTCCTGTTTGTCCCTTAAACAGGAGATGTGCACTCTCCTGCATGTGGTTAATTAACTCTACTTGCATAATTATACCCAGTCCTACATCTTCCTATGACAGCATCCCATTAGTTAATTCTCTCCTTTGTATTCATAGTCATTCCTTCTTAACAATACTTGTTCCTCCACAACAATCTCTTTTCTCCTACACAATTGAGCTTTATCCATCCTAAAATATAGCCTTCCCTCAATTCCATTTTTGACTAATGACTACCCTACCTCTCTCATTCCATTCACTGCCCACATTCTTGAATAAGAGTCTACACTGTTGCACATTTCTCTTCCCACGTATTATTCAAGCCATTGAACCCGAGCTTCTGCCCCCATCACTCAACTGAACTGTTCAGGTAACTGCTGTCACTATTGTTATCATTATCATAACAATGGCTGCGAAGCCTCTGCTTCTCAAATCCATCTCACCACTGCACCCAGAGTGAGCATTTTATACTAATGTGATCATGTCCCCTGAGCTTTCAGAAACTCCAGACTCCTTAGCTTGGTTGAAAATCTGACTCTGCTGTTTTTCTCCATCTTCATATTTCGCCATTCCCCATTCCAGCCAAAAAGAACCACTTTGGGTTTCTTGAACAGATCCTGTCCCCTCACTTCTGTCCCTTTGCTAGTCCTGTTGCCTAAAACACCTGCCTCCCCTGGGCCAAACCAGCATTTAGCAAAGAGCATTGCACAGAGTATTTTGCTTTTTTTACCTTTTGGATTAAAGTAATCTAGAGTCTTGTCACTTAGATTACTTTAAACTCTGGAAATAACAGTGATGGCTATAGCTACTGGGATCCTATGATCTTTTCTTTATATCTGCCACCAAGACCTACACATTCTAGTTATAATATCCTGACTTTTCTACTAAAAATTAGTTAATACCTTTTCATATCTGATTATATATATAGAATCTGTAAACCAGTATCTTATTATTAAAGGAATAACTTGAAAGAGCTTTTGAGAAAAAGCCTTAAAATTATAATTATTTTGCATGTATTTCTTATAAGTAAACAGAACAGAAGAATTTTAGTGATTTTATAATTTACACAGTAATTTTCATAATATTTACCTCTGGGGAAAATGTGTGTTAAACATTAGTTTCAAAATATCTAAAACGTTCCTAAAGTTTTTATTACTGTTGCTATGTTAATTGAAATTATATATAGTCTGATATATCAGAATAATAATACAAGATTTGTGGCCAAATAATACTCAACTTTGCAATTTCCTCTGTTTCATTAATGAGAAAAACATTATGATATTAAAGTTACTAAGGTTCTTAGTATAAAAGTACAACTCAATAAGTATTAGTTATTTTTGTAACATGAATGTCATAATTTACCTATATGTGGCACTTTAGATTATTAATTAGTCTGTGTTCTTAAATGTGTAATAAACAACTGAACTTGTTGATAACTTATTTTTGTATTTTTATCATGACACATCACTAGCATAAGTAAAATCTAAATAAGAAATTCCACTTTGAAAAAATAAAAATTATTAATAGAATTTTATTGCCATCAGTTGCTTTTTTGTTAATTATGAATTTTAGCTTGCATTTTGAGATGTTGGGAGAAGCCAATCTGTGCATTGCAGATTGACGCTCTAAATCATTCTTTAGACATATATGTATGTCTGTATCTATATCTGTTCTGTGTCTAACAATTTAGGGATTCCAGCAAGAAAAGTGTAAAAATATTAATGATATACTTTCCAATAAATAAAAATGATCATATTGAGGTAGCACATTGATTTTTTTACCTTGAGTGTTTAACGGCGTAACCACTAAAGTGTTATCTCTGTAGAAGCACCACTTAATTTTAAAAGACGACCCATCTCACAGTGTATGATACACATGTCTTTTCCTTCATTTAAATCAGTTAACAGATTTTAATTAAATTGCTACCATGTGCAAAACAGGATGATCTGTGGAAACACAAAACACTGAGAGACATGGTCCGGTCTTGTGTAGCTATAGTCCACTGGGGGAGACATGATGCATATTCATAAAAAGCCATTTCCATGATGCTTCATAAGTATTAAAAGAATTACATAAATAATAATTAAGTTTAGTGTATTGAAGGAGAGAGTGATAGAATGGCAACAACGTCATCCATTATAAACACAAACTCCTCCCTCAAAATCCTATGTAGAATGATTAATTGCCCATATTTTACTGGCTATAAGAAAGGATTTTCACGTTCCCTAGAACTGATTGCTAATTGGTCAATAACATGTAATAGTTGATCTATGAAGGGTATTGAGGAGTATCTGGGAAAACTGAGACTAATTAGAAGGTTCAAACCAATAATAACAATAATATTAATAGCTACCATTAACCTAACTAGTGGTCAGGCACTCTGAGGTGGCCCATGCATGGAGAAGACACTATTGCTGTCTCCAGATGACAATCTCAGCCATAAGGGAGTAAAGTTCATCTCCCAAAGACTTCTTATAAATATTTGTTTCCCATGCCATCTCCCTTCCGACCTCCTGTCTTTATTAGCGTTATTGTCTCAATGATTTCAAATAACTAAGACCTAGCAATTCAGTTGGAGTCAAAGAGCCTTATTAAACAAATACAAATAAATGTAGGTAGAATGGATCAGAGCTAGAAAGATCAACACTAGGGACTCTAAGCAGTGAGATGAATATAGCAGGAGGTCAGGAGAGCTGAAAGTGTTTAAATTAGGGGTAAATTGCCTGCCAGCAAGGCTCAGGAGGCAGGGCAAGGAGATTGAGGGAAAAGCGCTTTAATTACTACAGGCATTGTGGCACTGCCGAGGGGTGCACTGCTCGCTGGTGTCCTCCCAGTGCCAAAGCCTGAGGACAAGACACTGCAGCTCACCTCCATGCATGGCCACAGCTACCATGCCTTCCTCATCTTCCTCTCTCTCCGTGGACCTTCTCTGTCCCCAGTGCGTTGAACACAGTGGGCTACCCTGCTAGTGTTTGTCACCATGCGGCTGATCTTTCTGCTGCTGCTGCTGCTGCTGCTGGTGTGGAATTGGTACTTTAAATGGATTGTTTTTTTAATCTAAATTCAGATTTCTGTGAGAACTGGTTGGGACACAGGGATTCCAGCAGGGAATCCAGTGTCTTTAAGATCTGAAACAGGAGGAGAATCTTCATGCACTTCCCACAGAATCAGATCAGTTCTCAATAGGAGGGCACAGGGTTTGAAGGCGTTACCCCAGACACCATCTTTTATTTACAAAGAAAATAAGAAAATAAGGAAAGGTGGTTGGAGGCCTCAGCAGTTAGTGGCTTGGTTGCTTAATTTACTAGAAGAAAGGGTGAAGAACATTTGGATTTGGATTTGAAGTTCATAACTTAAAAAGAGACTCATATATAAGACGTATACAAATAAAAATTAAGATAGGCACGGAGTATGGACAAAAGTTACTGAGAGTCCAGGACCTTGCTAACAAAAATACAGGATAGCCTCAACCAGGGTATATCTATAAGTTTTCTGCTACTTTTAATCAACTCCTGAGTTTCCTTTAGCCTGTCACCTGACAGGACTAGAGCTGTATAATTCAGACTGTGAAATCCAGATTGCCTGGGTTCAAATCCTGCCTCTGCTCCTTATAAGCTATGGATAAGTTTGAGTAAGTTCCTGAACCTCTCTCTGAGCCTTAGTGTCCTCGTCTATAAAAAGGGAAGATAACAGTAGTAACTACATAGAAGTATTATATGGATTAAATGAGTTATTTGTCAAGTGATTAGAATACTACCTAGCATTTGATAAGTACCTCAGAATTTTTTATTTTTGTTCCCCCCAAAATTACGTTTTCCTTGATCATAAGCCCGGTATGTACTGTGACTCCATTCTTTTCTCAGCCTACTGCCTCCATTCAACACACACTGCAATTTAACACCATCTACTGTCAACCTCTCTTGAGTTCAATAACAGCTTTTTTCACTGGGCTCTGTCATGTTGGCCTAGCCACCTGTCCATATGAAACTCAATTACAAACTCAGGTGTGCTGTAAAGATTACACCGTTTTCCATGGCCCACTCTAATTACTATTTTGAAACCAAATTGAACCTGGCAGGATGGTAAGAAATTTAAACATGCTCATTTGGGAGTTCAGAGTCTTCCGCAGCGTCTGTCTAATCATTCTGTGGGGCAGGGACAAATACGAATCTGGTCCTTGGTCCACACTGCTGGCCAGGAGGCATCCACCACTGCGGCATGCATTGTTTTGGAGGCTGTGCTTTGTCTTGGCATGCTTGGGTACAGAAAGCTTCCCCAGGCTGCCTGATCTCATCCATTTCCTGGTAGCACATAGTCATTTTCTTCCTGGGGTGTTGCCTCTTGTCCAGGTAGCTTTTCAAAGAGGATCTGTTTTCCATGAAGCAGGACTCAAACCCTCTCTTCTTACACTTAATTTTCTCTTCTATCTCTTTCCTCCTCCCCTGTCTCTGGGTTCTCTCTTCCTTGTCCAGAGACTGCCCTTCTTGCTTTGCATTTCTATCTAAAACTTTTTCCCTGTTCTTCCATTCTCTTCCCATTACCTATCTTACACATGCTCTAAATTGCCCTAAGGCAGTTTTGGATCAGAAAAGCCAGAGAGAACATTTCTATTTTTCATCTTGCCATGTTGTGTCCCTGAGGCAATGAGCCGAGGGTCTGCTGTCTGCTTAAACAGAAAAAGGGGAAAAGAATTACGTGAGAAAAAATAGGTTAACATCTGAAATATTGTCTCACCACACATTCAATACACAGAAGCCAAGTAGACCAGCTGCAAGATCTAAAACACTAATGGAATCACATCATTCCATTTTAAAACTTTTGAATGGTTTCTGATTGTGTTCAGTATCACATGTAAACTGCAGACTTGGTATACAAGTTTACACAAGTTAGCACAAGCCACAGCCCTCTTTAATGTCCTTTCCTGTTACTCCCTCCCTCTGCCCCATAGTTGGGCCATATTAAATTTCTATCCCTTGTGAGAGGAGATATGCTGGACCCTCAGAGTTAAACTACAGTGTTCCATAGCATTTGCACTTAAGATTTCCACATCTCACCCCACCCCACAAAAAAACAAAACAAAACAGAAACCCAGGAGGAAGCAACTAATGTCTAGATCTTGGGTGATTAGTCCAGAGTCTATGTAGCTATGAAGCACTTGAAATGTAGCCTGAATTGAAATGTGCTATTATTTCTAAGACTTAATATCAAAAAATATAAATATCTCAATATTTTTTTTTATATTGAACACATGTTGAAATAATATTTTTGATATATTGGGTTAAATAAAATATATTATTAAAATAAATTTCACTTTTTTTTTTTTTTACTTTTATTAAATGTGGATGCTGGAAAATTTTAAATTGCATATGTGGCTTGCTTTCATTATATTTCTATTGAATCTGGTCTAGATTGGGACAGTGATGGAGTATCTAAAGTATGAAAGCTTAGAAAGAAAGGACCACGATTCTGCATCTATCCTATCCTCTGAAGACCCAAAGATGATAGTGCTTTAATATAAGCCTCCAACAGGGTCAGCCTTAAATTGGAGCGACTATATAGACAGATTACCTATATATTTTTTCCCCAAAGAAAGCATTTCTTTCCATTTCTAAACACATTCTGCTCACAGGCCCACAGCCTTCTGAAATATTGATTAAGAATTGTAGTTATCCCTGCAATTATCCCCAAATAATACAATTTTCTCTTGCAATCATCTAGAACTTACACTCATCCCCCATAGCAGATGTTTAGGAAACTCTTAAGCAAATAATGCTAACCCTGCTTTGACTCCCATGAATTCTGTATTCCCAGTCTTCTGATGTACAGCTTGTCTTTTGTGGGTCATGGTAATTTCACACTCAGGCAGTCAGCTGAGGGAGGAACAGGGCCACCTTAACCTGCAGCTAATGAAAAATCCTCAGTGGGCTACACTTGTACCAAATTAAATCAGTGCATTAACTCTCAAACCTCTGCAGGTTGGCTAAGAAACAGACACATAAGCAATAATCTGCATGAAGGCATAGAGAGACTCATAGTGTTAGGGCAGGAGTGGATTTTTGAGAACAATCGGAGCAACTCTCTTGCTTTCATATAAAGGAAGTAAACTTTAGTGTAGTCAAATGGATTGTCAGGTAGAGGAAAGACTGGAATCAGAACCCATGGCCCCTAAATTGTTTGTTCAATCAACAAATATTTGCCAAGCTACTCACATGTGCTAGGTACTCTTCTAGGTGATGGGGTACACTTCAGTTATATGCTTCCCTGGTATAACAGAAAACCCAATGAAAAGTTGGTTTAAAGAGTAAAGGAAATTGTTGTCAGGTAACTGAGAAGGCTGGCTGTATTCAGGCAATTCTTGACCTATAACTCAAATGAATTGACTAGGTTGACTCTGTCTGCTGTTCTCAGTCCCACTTCTTCAGTTGTTGCTCCTTTCTTGCCAGCCTCCTCCATTATCGTCACAACAGAACAATTCAGCAGTTCCTGGGGTTATGTGCTGTCAGGTATAAATCTAGCACACACACACACACACAAAGAAAAATCCACATTGATCTTAGGATAAAAAACAAAAACCACATAGATTGATTCCTGCAGCTCTGATTACTTCAGTTGAGTCATGTATTCAACTCTGCAGTGTGGCCTAGAGATGGGATATGTTGACTGGCTTAATCCAATCAGGAGCCACTCCCAGAGTCAAGACAGTGTCAAATTTATCCAAAACACATGCTGGGAATTTCAAGGTAATGTTAAGAAGAAATGGGAAAATAAATTCTGGGGAACTACAAAAATTTTAAGCAATCTTTTCCCTCAAGTGCTTACAGTTGAGAGCTTTCCAATACCCTAATTGATTTTTACTCTGCTCTGTGGAGTCCTAGGAGTTCTCTAGCTGTATCTCAGGGTTTGAGTGGGTCTTCAGCACTAGAACCCTCAACTCCTTACTTCTGACCTCAAATAGAGCTAATCCTCCTTCATGTTTTACATAAATGCTTCACTGATAAAAAGCAGTTTTAAAACCACTCTCCCATGTTAATGCTCCTACAATGGTGAAGTTGTCTGCATTTTATACTTTTTATACATTACTTTTACTTTGATTCAAGAGTTTGTCCCTTTTGCCGTAGTGCTTCTTCCAGTGCTAATTGAATGGAATCAGAATGTCATGAAGGCATTTCTTGGAACTTAGGTCTTATTACTGAAAATTTCATTCCACAGGCTCTTTTCTCATACTTCTGATATTTTGCTAATAGTAATTTCATAGACGTTCTTTCCATTCCCTGCTCCATTTACTCACTCAAAACACTCGAGAAAGATTTTAACCCCCCTCACACTTCTAAGCACTCAACTTTCAGGTCACAAATAAGCAAGTGAAATTCTTAACAAGTGAGTGAATCTGCCAATGAGTTCCCCTGATGTAGACACTATGGAGGTAGAAAACGATTGTCCTTCCACTAATCCACTGGCCTACCTGAAAGGAAGCTATGCCCTATCATTTGAAAATTAACACTTAAAGTAACAAAATGCCAAACTTTAACCCAAGAGAAAACAAAATGCCCCTTACTTCATGCCATAGTCAGCACTATCTTTGTTCTTGGTGAATTCTTCTCTCTCTGCTAAATTTTTATCTCCTTCATTTTCTAGTCAATTAAATGTAAAATCTGAAAATAGATCCCATTCACGGTTTGCTCTGAAAGAATTCAAATCTTAATAATACATTTATTTGTATTCAATTTACCCTGTCCCTTTTCATCATAATGATGTATTTGGTCTATGAAAATGTTTTTATTCTGAAAAAAACATATTTTCTGAGAAGCATTTAGGGGATTCAGAATATTTCCTAAAATTCAATCTTAAACAATGAGTAATATTCATAGCATAAGTTTTTTGTGGAAAGTGCATTTATATAAGTAATATTATTTTCTTATTATTTCCTCACTTAAAATTGAATAAGAATCATGAAAATAGATAAGGATATACAAATATTCTAGATGCATATTGATGTATTTTTACATTAGTTATCTTTGCTTTTATTTGGTGCAATATCTTTCCTCAAGTTTTCTGGAAATATGTTACATAGAAAATATTTGTGCATGGAATTTTGGGAAGTGTTTTGAAACGATAGCTATAAGGAAACGAGCAAAGTAGGATTGGCAAAGGGAGAGGTTCATCTGTGAGATGTTACAAAAGAGATTCCTGATTATCAGGGGAGCTATTAACCTCGCTGGGTCTTCAGAATTGTCCTAAATTGACCCAAGGTTCCTGGCCTTTGTATCCCCCAATGATCAATCATTGGATACAGACTAACCCTGTGGAGGAGGTATACTTTGGGTAAGGCCTAGCTGTGAGCTATCTGCAGCCAACACTCCTAGAAGTTGGGGAAAGGGGTCCTTCATTCTGAAGGGGGTCATCCCCTACAGTACTGTCCCTTCACCATCACCCTCACCACCAGAAAGGAGCTTCAAGGAGTAGAATGCAAGGCATTTATCTCAGCAGTGCCAATGATTTCTGTTCTGTTTCATTCCTTGTCTGCCACTCAAATTATTTCTTGAAACTTTGAATGCATGACTGAGTAAAATTAAAAGACATTTGTTGATACAATGAAAGTACAAGTAATAGATGGTTGATAGAATAAGAAAAACATGTCAGAGGTTCCCCTGGGCCAAAAAGGTTGATTATTGATTAGCATGTATGTGTTAAAAGAATATTAATTAAAAAACACATAAACACAAGGCAATGAATTTTTTGAAGTTGAGGGTTTTTTGGCATGCAGTACATTCTTAAATAGGGAAAAAGAAAGGAAATCACAAGGAAATTATCTCACATATTTCATTGATTAATTGGACTAGTTTTGACAAGACTCTGAAAAGCTGGGTAGCACTCTTGTTTTCAGCAGGGACCACCGCAAGTATCACAGATATCCTCACATAGCATATGCACAAAAACCATTCAAAAACAAATCAGGGTAGACACAAGACAGAATAAACAATGCCTTCAGCCTAAAGATTCTGCTTTTGGACTGAAACAGCTGATAATACACTATGGGCAATCGCTGCTTTGCACGGTACTATGTTAACTGAGACTCATGCATTCTGAAACTACGAAAAGTGAGGACTGCCTTATTAAATATTATAACTTTTACTTCAATTATTGCAATTTTGTTTTCCTACAGATTTGCTTTTTTTTTTTGAAAATTACTAAATTGTGTGAATCACTAAACATTAGACGTTGGCTTCATGAAAGAAAAGAACTTGTTTGGTTTTCCTTGTTATTTTATCTCAACAGCCTAATGTAGGGCCTGACCCCATAGCAGGCATTCAGTAAATATTTGAATGAACTATCAACCAAACGAAGTAGTGCACAGCAGTTGATGACTATACTCTCTTTTCTCAGACGACCTGGTACATACCTGAATTATTTGCTGGGTGAATTTTGAAAAGCTAACAGAACTTTCTGTGGCAAACTGTTAGTGCTTGCTTCTTAGAGATGCATAGTTTTTATAGTAATCTTTCATAATGTTGTATTCGAATCAAAGATTTGTTGTTCTTCCATTTTCAACTATTTACTATAGGTCTAGTTCCAAAAAGGATTCACCATCTACGTGAATATATAATTGGAGTCCATAGTGAATATTTCATATATTATCGTTTATTCATAAAACAAGTTTAGGCTTTTAAATTCAGTTAGAAAAATATTTTGTTTCCTGTTGACTTCAAAAAAAATAATAAAAATTAAAGTTTCTTACTCTTTTTGAAGTTATACATGCTCACATACCCTGTTTCCCTGAAAATAAGACCTAGCCAGACAATCAGCTCTAAAGTGTCTTTTAGAGCAAAACTTAATATAAGACCCGGTATTATATTATATTATATTATACTATACCCGATATTATGTTATATTTATTATATTATATTATATTATATTATATTATATTATATTATATTATATTATATTATATTATACCTGGTCTTATAGTAAAATAAGACTGGCTTTCATTTTAATTTTTGCTCCAAAAGACTCTTTAGAGTTGATTGTCCAGCTAGGTCTTATTTTCGGGGAAACATGGCAGTCTGAACTATCCAGTATACAGAATTTAAAAAAAATGCAGATATTAAATAAAGGGTAGAAATGCAAATAAGGGATGTAGCAAAGTTCAAGGGCTCTGGGAAAAGTGAGTAGTGACTAGAAAACAAAGTGCTTCACCTTAAGGAGTTTCCTTATTTTTAACTCTCCAACTTTTAAGCATGAGACAGTAGCTTCTTTACAAAATATGTCCTGGTATTTTAGAATCAGCAAATGTGTGGATTCTGTAAACTGTAGAAGCGCTGATGTTTTCTTCAAAGTCACCTTTCTGTCAATTACCCTTGTTTCTCAGGCTAGACTCAGACCTCAGGTTCATTTTCTACTTTTCTTAAGTTTATCTCATTATTGGTTTATCTCTTTCTCGTTTCTCATAAAGATACACAGTTTTCTTCACCAAGGAACAAGTATAATAGAAAACAGCCTAGTATAATGGAGGCCATTGAGTTAACTCTCTCATTGCCTGAGTGGCTGGTACTGTCCCTCCCCTTCAAATTGACACCACTACAAAATTAGAATACTCTCCCCAAGGTCCTTTTACGTAGTTCCTCCATAAAAGCTGAGGCACTACTGCATAGCAGCAAGATTAACAACAGTACAGGGTTAACCACTGAAGGGTACTTACAAAGATGAGAAACAATAACCCACAGTTGAGTGAATTACCAATTTCATGACCAAGGCAAAGGAAACAACATTAAGGAAGAGATATACAAAAATGACTTTATTTTGGTAATGGACTGTGATTAAACAGAAAGGAAAATTTGAAAAGAAGATATGTTTGTTTAATCTATTCTTACTGTTCTCATTCCCATTACCGCAGTGAATGAAAACAGGTCATGGTAGAAGATTAGGGTTTACTTTTTAATTCAAAGTTGTTGTTGGTTTGTGTTGTGTGTTTTTCTTCATTTTCGTTTTGTTTGGGATTTTTTTTTTGTCTGTATGAATAAAATAACAGTCAGGCTACAAAAGAAATCTTTTCTCTTTGAAGGTGCTCCTGTCATGCAAGTAGAGCAGAACACAATCTATTTCTTTTTAGTGACTACAAATTGGTAAACAATGCCCAGCCTTACACTGAGAAGTTGTGTAGTCTAAACAAACTAGCCAATGTGAAACTTGTTTTTGAGTGGGAAGATGGCTTTCCTAGGACGCTCAAGACAACCAGAGGATGAGAATTTGTTCCTATTTTCTCTTAACAGGCCACTGCTGTATAGATGCTGCTTAAGTTATCGTGAAAGCCACTTTTTATTTCCCTCAGCTTCGGTGAGTGGCAGACAAACTATATTATTGTCTGTGAAAGCTGAAATAACTGGAAGAGCAAAATGTGGTGGGTCTGCTTTGAACCTTGTTGTTGAAGCCCTCTTTGTGACACTTTAACTTGACGGCTTACAATATCTATGGATAGTGCCCAATGGATTATAAATCATAGCTATATCTATTATCGCTTTCATTCCTCCCAAAAACACTGTGACTTAAGCGGAGATATCTGACAAATTGTAAAACTCCTGTGGTTCATCCATGCCTGCAAGTTTTCAGTAATTCCCCCTAGTAATTTAGTTCATGGAATATTGCTGTGTGACATGTTTCCCTGTACCAGGAATCATAGAAATAATTCAATGCTGGGCAAGCACTCTTCCTGCAAAGTTATATCAAGACATGTTGTTAACTGAGAATATCATACAGCACACATATCAAGTATGACATATAAAGACTGCTGTACACTGGTTATACCCACTGAGAATTCCCAGGCTAGGTCAGTTTGTAAAAATCCTTCTTGTATTTGCCAGCATATGAAGCCTGAAGATGCATGCTGCTCCATCATTTAAGCTGCAGCTTCTCAGGGGTCGTGTGACTTGACTGAAATATGTTTCCTGGCCCTTTCCACAAAATGCCAACATTTATATCAGTACAAAGCATATAGTATTTTCCAGGAGATTTGACTCTAGCATAACTAACCTGGTTTGGACATCACATATGTATAGCTTTCTTTTCCCATCTGTACATGCATAATGATTATCTTGTTTGTATGTGGCTTCTACTGGAATAAGCAGGGCCTAGGATTTTGAGAGTCCGTTCTTTAGACCCAGTTTGCTTGATATTTTGCCTTGGAAACAAGGCCACTCTCCCTGATGGCTATGTGTCAGAGTAATCTATCAGGCTCTCCTGCTTCCCAGCAGCCCACTGCTCTCCACAGCGTACCTTGAAATTGTGCTCCAGTGTCCTTGCAAGACTATATCTGTTCTCACAGCTGGTGGCTATCCCCACATCAGCTCACCAAATCACATCTGCTCAGTTATCCTGGTGTCATCTATTCCTCTCACCTGTGGAGCTCCAGTATGGCGATCTATCCTAGAAGGCTGGCTGCGTACCCAAGACATTATTGTTGATGATGATCCTGACTTACCATTTAATGTTCAGCATTATTCACAAGGGCATGAGAAGAGTCAGGTGGATTTTAAACATCCATCCCTGTCTCAAAGCTGGGGGTTAGGTCACACATTACTTCCTGTTCTCTCTAAACACTCATTTTACAAAGTCAAAAGCATGAGGCTCTCTTGGTGTTTTCCAATTTCCAGAAAAGTATATTTATCTTCTTAATCTAATTTTGTATTCGTTCCTTGCAACCTTGGGCAAGATGCTGCCTACATAGCATCAGCTATTAATTTTGTATTATAATTTCAAACCATAGATTGTCAATGCCTTTTCTATATAGCTCTTTTTTGTTGAAAAATATCTATGTTGGTGCAAAAGTAATTGTGGTTTAAAAGGTTAAAAATAATTGCAAAAACCACAATTACTTTTGCACCAACCTAATAAAACCTACATGCCACCTTGTGATTCACTGGTTGTACTGCTAGTAAAAACTAAAATTCTGTCAGGCCATAGTCAATCCCCATGCAGTAACACCATATGTTTTCAAATTTCACAACTAAAAATAATATGTGACATTATTTTCATCATGGGCATACCTCTGCTAGCTTCCCCTCAAAGTAATGTAAGATAGTAATGGAACAGCACGTAAGGTGACCTCTCAAAGATTTCATTTAAAAGTCCCCGTAAGTGGTCTCTTTATTTGTTGAGTAAACTCCACCTTGGGAAGTTGCTCATCAATTATGGCTGGTAAGAGGTATAGTTTCTTGGTCTTCCATAAAACTAACTGTAAAGAAAACAGAGCTGTCTTTGTTAATTAGCAACTGCTTAAGCAATTAGCTGCTGCTACTGACGAGAGAACAACTTGAGGGTCCAGGTCAACTTTTACAGTGACTAGTGACTAGAGGCCAAACTTTGAGTTTTCATAAAAAAAAAAAAAAAAACCTGCACTCCAACATTTCAACTAACATACATGTCTAAGCAGTGTGCTAGACATTTTAATATTTACTGTTTTATTTAATCCTGAGAGCAACCTATGAAATAAATTATTTTTTTCGTGATATAAATTAAGTAAATGAGTCTTGGGATGGTTTTCTAATTGTCCAGTTATGCAGCTAGTAAGTGATATAGGGGTGAATATCACTGTCCTACTTGTTATTCCACTCTAGGATTCCATTCTACATTAAACTTCTGTACAACATCATCACTGGCAGAAGCTGTGATCCATAGAAGCCAGTCTCAGAGAGGTGATATTATTAAAACTAATCATTAATTAATTAATTAACTCAAGTTTGCTATCTACCTTTTTCAAATCGTGTAAAGAGAAGTTAAACACCAAAACCTGCAGAAATGTTTGATAAAATCTCCTTTCCTTTTCTACTGATGGTCCTTCATAACCTCATTGTCTCTGAGTCCTTTCATTTAAAACTTCACAAAACCTTCCACCATCCCTGGTCTTCTACAGCTTTTCTGTCTTTTAAAAAGGGACCTTATTCTCCTAATCTTACCCTTCTACTTTTCTACCCATAATTCCAGTTCTCTATCATTCTCAGCATTTTTATTCAGACTAACAAAAGCCCAAAGAACCCATCAGGCAGTAGGTGGACCATCGCAGGAGCATGTTGAAGATGGAGTAAGGGATGACTTGAGTGGACAAAGCCAGTACCACTTTTAGCAAGCAATGGGATAAGACAAAGCAGAGAGTATATATTAACAGCTTTTCCCCAACCACAAAAAAGCATAGGAACGTTCAAAGGAAGGACTTTTTAAAAAAATCCACCACTTTCTTGGAACAATATGAATGCTGTGTTAATCAATTCCATTTAAGTTTTACCATTCCTGCTCATGTTTCCCTTAAAACTCCCCACGACAACCAATGAATTATACTTCTAGGATGAATTTATCCAGCTCCAGCTAGAATATCTTCTCTAGTTCTCATACTTGTTGTCATGGTCAAAAATATTTTATCTAACAGGTTAGAGAGCGGGAGATTTTCAAATATGACTGTAAAGTTTCCAATGTGAATTATTACATTAAACAGTGAAAGGTCATTTCTGAAGATTACACTTCTATATCAGTCAGGTATTTCACAAAAGGCTGGATAACAAAAAAAACCCACCAAATCCTAGCAGCATATAATGATAAGCATGTATCTAGCTCATAGGTCTGTGGGTCTTTGGAGTTGGCTGATCGAGGCTGCTGTGGGCTGGGTAGCTGTGATGATGTCACCTGTTTACTCATGTGACTGGGGATCAGCTGGAGATTAAGCTTGGCTGCACTAGGGCAGTTTAATTCTGTTCTACACGTCTCCCATCCTCCTCCTGCCTGGGCAGATTCTCACAACAGCAGAAGTGCTGGAGAGAAAACTCAACAGTGCAAGCATTGCTCAAGCCTTTGGTCACATCATGCTCTCTAATGTTTCATTGACTAAAACAAGTCACATGACCAAACCCAAAGAAAAGGAGTAAGGAAAGACATTCTACCTCCTTATTGGGACAAATTACAAAGGCATGTAGCAATGGGCTGGAAAGACTTAGGGACATTAATAAAGTCTACTACACCTGTTGACTTATTTTTCTTGACTGTCATTCTATCAAAAGTTAGATATTGTTCATTCTGGCAGTGTCAGCTCTAGCTGCAGACACCTTTTATCCATTAATTCACTCATTGTCCATTTACCACACAATATTTAGTTCTTTAGACAAGTACTGCTTAGTAGAAACATGCTGTGAGTCACATATGGAATTTTAAATTCTCTAGTAGCCACATTTATAAAAAAGAAAATTAAACAGGTAAAATTAAATGCAATAATATATTTTAGTTATACAAGTATATTCAAAATATTATTTTGACATGTAATCAATATTAGTTATTGAGATATTTTATATTCATTTTTTTGTACTAAATCTTCAAAATCCACTGTGTATTTTTCACTTACAGCACATCTCAGTTTGGGCTAGTCACATTTCAAGTGACTAAAAAGCCACAAGTGACTAATAACTACAGTGAAGTTACAGACAATGTATTGAACTTGGTGCTGAGGATACAACACCTGCCCCGTGGATCTTATAATCTATAGAGGAAGGAGAATTAATGTAAATAGTGTAGTCATTACAATCTTTTGAGAAGTTCACATTTTAACTGACATTTTTTGGGAAAATTATTGTCTTAATACCTCTCAGATCTTGTCATGCCTCTCTGCAGCAACACTCTTCCTTATTCTAATAGTTTTCTATTGCACATCCCCATACAATCTCCCTAGCCTAGTTTACTTGGTGACATTTCTACATGCCTTTTCAAATCTTATGGAAAGCCATCATTGCATTCACAAGTCTGGCAACAAAGATGTGTTTTTTTGCAAAATCAATATAGTAAAGGGATATGACTTGAAATCGTATTACCAAGGGAATACATTTTCACATTATCAGATTTTATCTTATAAAAGCCCCGGATCCTTCTTGATAGAAAAGTTGAAGGGAAGGTTGTCTTTCTCAGTGCTTATCTGTTTTTTTAAAAATTAAACAAACAAACAAACAAACAAAAAGTCCTGTGGGTGGTTGTAAAGAGAATGCATAATAAAAGTAGATAAAGGGAGGCTATTGCTTCATAAGTAGTAGAAGGAATAACAGAGGTAGAGAATGGAGAAAGTAAGGGGTGGGGGTGGGGAGGAAACTTTAACTATTGTGTTTATCTATTCTTGACCCGATTAAACTTATAACTGACAGAAGAAAGTTTTGACTTTTTCACACTAAACTGTCCAAGCAGTATTTATCAAAGAGGGTAATATTTAGAAAGCAATTATTATCTATTGAAGTTTCAGATAAAGGGTCCTGGAAGGAATAGGGAGATCAGATATTTTCTTTGTAGTCTTAAAAAAAAATAATGTTTCTTTAAATATATAGGTATAGCTTAAATAACTGTTTCTTTTAAATTCTATGAATCACCTCGTGATTTCTTTTCTCTTTTTAAATCCTGTTCTGGTTATTGCATACCTTTTCAGTGCTGATTCTTTTCTTTGACTGTGTAATCCATTGATATCAAAATAACTTTGGGCACATGCCCTCATGCTTCCTTGTTCCTCTGGCAACATGACAGTTCCCAGTGATGGCACTTGAGTAAAGCTTTCAGAGAACTCAGAGCACCTTTGACTTTCATTGAGGGTAAAACCAATACTCTCCTCCAAACAGCAAGAGTTTAGGTCATTTGGGGTAATGTAGCACAGAGTGTAGCATTCTAGATTTTAAGTTCTGAGATGCTGTTTTTACATATTACTGAAAACTACAGTTATGGTTCTGTGTTTTCCTACTAGACACTTTAGAAAATAACTATAATTACATAGAGAAGGGAGTCCAGATTACATAGTGGGCTTTTTTTTACACTGTAAATTACAAAAATATATTTGCGCATCTACTCCAATTTTTCATGAAGGATTTAAATCAGAACAGCAACATTGGTCTTGTGTTTGGTAACAAGGGATCAATCCAATCATTCCAAATAATATTTTTCACCACCAGTGGATATCCATCAGATACCTCCTCTCCCAACCCCACATCTGACATTCTTGCTTTTAACATTGAAATATTTTCTGTCATTTTCTTTCATTGAGATATTTTCAGATGGAGAATAAAAATAAATTGAAAAGAGCCAAGCAGTAATCAACTGGGAAATGAGTACTTTATAAATTGGTGCTTTATGAATAAGATAAATGCAGCTGTAATAGGATGGATAACATAAAGTTGAAGCCTCCCTTCCTCTAGGTCAGGAAGGGGCTTTCATTAAAGTGAAAGAATAGGAAGGAAGCTTGGTGGCAGAAATACCATCATTAACTCAAGCACAGAGAATGGTCCTGTGAGGAAGTGGCTCCACTAAGCAGGTCTTAAAGTCACTTAGAGAATGAAAAGAGTTGTGGGTAGCATGGAGAGTAAAGGGTGTGTGTGTGTGTGTGTGTGTGTGTGTGTGTGTGTGTGTGTGTATAAAAGATTGAGAATTGATTTAAAGCAGTTTAAACTGAAGTCAATGAATAAATTGTGTGGTTACAGATTATCTCATAATCTTTCTATCCCCATGGCTTAATACAAAGAAGGCACACCATAAATATTTATTGGATGAACAAATGAATGAATGTTACCTAAACAAATTTTAATGACTATGGGTTTACCTCTTTCTGGATAGCAAACCCCTTCAAAGAGAAGAATCTAAGACTTAGGCAGCCTTTCAGATACAATTAGTTCTCTGTTCTTACTGCCTTTTCTTAAAGACCAGGAGTCCTACCAACTGCAGAAACAGAGGTCAGAGCTAAATATAAGTAGCAAAGTAAGCCATAAGCCACAGTTTTCCTTTCCCAGTTTCAAACCCTAGCTGCAGCCTCTTATTTGTCTGAACAAAGAAGTACAAAAGAGAGGAGATGGAGGTCTAATCTTAATATGCTTATTATTTATGCTGTACATCCCTTCCTCTCAAGAAAATCCTATTCCAGTTTGAAGATTAGGGCCAGAGACACTCTGGTTCTTCCCTTAGCAAAGCAAAAGCCATTAACATTTTCTGAGGAAAGATATTTTCCAATCATCTGATAAATATAAGGTCTACAGTTAGTACATGGGAGAATTTCATTCATTCAATACATAACCACGAAGCATCTTCTTCAATAAAATAGATTTGTCTCCTTCATAATTAGACCAACCCTCAACATTTCTGTAGCAGTGAACTTTGTTTCCACTATCACGGTTATCTTTTGGTAGTTGCTAAGATTTGTTAAAAGTAAAGGAATTGTAAAAATCTTGTAATTCTAAAATTCTATATATCAATAAGTACTGGTAACATTTTTATTAAATGTTGATGAATAGACACGATATTGCTCTTAGAAAGCTTATATTCTGATCGCACTTATATTTTGTTTTTCTGCTTCTCTTCCCTCTTCCTACCTTCCCTGTTCATTAATACTTTCTCTGATTTGTGTGCAAGGTGTCATGGTTATCATTTGTTAGTTGAAAATCTGGATCTCACTAATGTAGTAACTACCATCAGACTAGAAATGAGAGTCCAGATTAATGAACAAACATCAGTGTGTGTGAGTGTGAGTGTGTGTGTGAATAAAAGGACTACTCCCAGAAATTCTGGAATCATAGACTCTTAGGCACTAAAGGTGCTTAGAGGACACGTGGTCAGTGATTCTCAACTCAAGTTGCATATTACAATCACCTGGGTAACTTTTGAGGCTCTAATTTCCCACCCCTGACCAACTGAACCAGCATCTATGAGGATGGGATCTGGGTGTGAGTATTTTTATAACGTACAGACAAGCTTTAAAAACCCCTTGTTTGGTCAAACCTCACTACATATGGGTAGACAAGATAAAACCCCTTTGGGGAGAAATTGTTTATCTCAGGTCATTGTTGCCTAGATTAGAAGCTACATTTACTTAGCCCTGGTTCAGAGCAATTTCGATAACAATACATACTAATATCTTTTGTTTAGTTTGGACTCATTTGAACTTTCCCTTGATAACATTAATAGAAGGAATCATGCTTCTTCAATTTTTCTGTCATATAGACTTGAGAAAAAACAACAACACCTATGATGGAGTATAAATTAACATGAATTTCCTGCATTTCTCATCACAGTTGACCCCCATGCCTTTCACCAAAAAAATAAGTTACTCTTTGACTGTTGTGAAGAGTTTTTGAAACATATTTATAATTTTTCATTTTGTATAAGTCAAGAAGATATCTCAAATCATTTTAGCATAGGTAGACCCATTATTAAAGTCATCACGTAAGTTATGCGTAACTCATTTCCTGAGAAACATTCTGAGAAAACAGCACTGATAACATGGGCCCATAGTTAACAATGCTGAAGATATAGTTAAACATGTTCCTGTTCTTTGACATCTATCTTTTCTGTATGTATATATCTGTTGAGCCCATCAAAGTCTAAAATATTTCAATTCAGCATACAATTGCTGTACCGATTGTTATACGGCATATATTTTATCTTGTGAAGAGATGGCAAAGCATATCTAAATGCTTCATGCTTACACTCAGGATCAATGCAAATCTTCTGTCTCGCCAGTGCCAGAAGTAAATGGAAATGATAGTAGATAAAGGCTAGAAACATTTTTCTCTTTTGCACTCACGCAAAATTTTGTATGTACTGATCATCGTCATGCATTAAGCATCCTCTGCAAGTCAAACATTCTACTATAGGCAGAGGACTATCTTCAACTCCTATTATCTGGAAGAAAATAAACAAATACTCTTTAAAGTAGTTGGGAATAAACAATAAACATTTAAAAGAAAAAATCATAAGTACAAAGACATTCTATGAATTATGAGTAGAGCTATATACATTTACACAATGTTTCAACCTATTATAAGTCTCTAATGAGGACTTCTTTACCTAATTAGATAGCTGAACTGTGTCTCTGTCTGTAAGTGGGTGTTACCTTATGTAAATTGTCTATAACTGGTACTAATTATCACTATAGTGCAAAGAGTAGAGAAATTCACAAGTTGGAATGATCAGTTTTTGTCAAGACCTGAAAAACAATGCCCATAGCAGCACCACAGAGTAAAGACCAGTGTGTTAGAAGGAGAAGACCAGAGGGTAGTCTGTAATGAACGCCATAATGCCTTTGTGGAATTCACCACTACTCAGAATATGAACTTCCGTATTGCAAGCCTGAGAATTTGACTCAAGGACACAATCTCATTAGGCCAGACTCACAGGGACTGAAGCAAGTGAACCAGGCTGTCAGTTCATGAATGGGGACCACTCTACTGCTGTGTCCAGAACCATGCTGTCCTCTCGATCCTCTACCCAGAGTGCCTCTTTCTGAGTCGGCAGTCACTGAGGGAGCTGACCAGTAAACATGGATGGTTGTGAGGTACAGGGAGGTGCCATCCAGACTAAAGTCTAAGGAATCTTCTGAATAAGTGACTTAGCTGGTTACCAGGAAGACATAAGATTCTGATCGATACTGACAACTTCTGATTTTATCTTCTTCATTCTCAATACTAGTGGCGGTCAAACCATGTTCCACAGATCTCTAGGGTTCTGTGTAAGAATTATTTTGTAGGAGATAGATCCACTTAAAAAAAGAAAAAACAAAACAAAATTTTAACTACTGCTCTCACCTTGCCATCCCCTTCCTGTTATGTTAAAATTTTAGCTCCCTTAATCATATTCCAGGCCTGTCTCCTTGTAATGACATTTCCAGATTTTCTTAATGGAGTGCATATTGGAAGTTCCCAAACTCTTTATTCACCCTTTTGTTGAGAAAAATCACAGAAGGCCTATCATCTAGGGATAATCACAGATGTTTTATGCATAGTTTTTACTTGTTTAATTCTCATAGTACAATATTATTTCTCTTGTTTCCTTGGGAAGTTTTCAAAATTATAAGGGAAAATTTTACTTTTTATTAATAGTTGCTGTTACGGGGTATTCTAAATCTTTGAGCTACAGGTATAATAAATAAAACTTTTTTTCCCATTTGTATGCAATATCGAGAAGAAAACCTACATGAAGTATATATAAATGAGAAATTTCATATTTTTAAGCACTCATAAACATCTTTATTCCATGTTGTTAAAAATTCTGCACTACTAGCATTTTAGAATTGCCATGACATCCATTGGAAATCTCATACTTTTAACAAAAGAATCATTTTTTAAAGAAATACGCAAGGTTTGTACTATAATTATCGAACAAATTTCAATTTTCACACAAAAGGACAAACCCAATCCTGCTGACAGATTCAGAAATTAACAAACAAAACAGAAAAGTTTAGCAAGTAAAATATCATACATCTGAAAATCATTTTTCCCCTTATACAGAAGAAAAGCATGTATAAAGAGGCAGAGCATAAGAATCTGTCCTTCCATCATTCAGTTAAGCTCATTTTTTGTTTATAGAAAGAGGAGCAAAATAAATAGTGCCACTTCAACCTATCCCTTGGAGTTTAAGTAATAAGAAAAAAGAAATCATGTCTATACCCTGGTGGAATTTCTTATTTTGCTTGAAAAACAGTTCAATATTAAAACAAGAATCACTAGTTACCAGAAATACCTTTTAATATCCTAGGGAAAAATTGTAAAATGGCCTGCTCTCTGATTTTTAAGACAATTATTTGTAGTCATTCTCAAAATGCTTTTCTTGCAGAAGGTTTTTTTTTGTTTTGTTTTGGTTTGGTTTGGTTTGGTTTATTTCCTTTTCTTTCTTTTCCTTTTAATTTTATAAACTTTCTAACAAATTAAATACCTTGAGAAAACTTGAAGATATTTATAATGAACAACATGTCTATAAAAACCCAAATTCATTTACCTCTTGTATAAATATGACTAAGGCAAGTTTCAACTAATTTTTAAGAAACAGAAGGTTAAATCTGCTGAAGAATATTATTTAGGCACAAAATTTGCTATGTCTAATCATACATTTCTTGGCCTTTCTTCCTTCTGCATTCCCTCAATCCTAATTCTATCATTCTGCAACTTGGAAAACATAGCTAACACAGTCAGAAGGTTTTATGAAACATGTAACCCTCTGTCTTTCTGTTTAGTATAATACACTCACAACCTTACTGTTTCATTGCTTTTAGGCTCTCAATACATATTCCTATTTTTTTAGACTACTCTAAGAAATATTTCTCTGATAGGCTAAAATTTCATACCTAACTTTTGAATCTCTGAAGTTCCTTTTGTCCTTTTCAGGTAAATATCCAATAACTAAGAATTAGTTTGTGCTTGCATTAACTATTTTTTTAAAATAATCAGTCTCTATTAAAAATAAATTCAGCTGTTAATGATTTAAAGCATTGAATTTTTGTATTTTTCAAAGGTAAAAGATTTCTAAAGAGAAATATAAAATATTTGAAAATATGACAGCGAAAATAGCAAACATTATGTTTGTTTGTCTACATAACTCAAGGCTTATCTGAAGGTTCTCCATGTCATACAGAATAACAACTCCATAAGTAATCTGTGCAAATTCTGTAGAATTATGATCAGATACAAGTGTCCTATTTTTAACTTGCTTTTTTTTTTTTGATAGAATAGTAATATATTTCCCCATGTTCATTTAATCTTATAGGTAAGTGAAAAGCTATGCATTGTGAGAGAGAATGAATGCCAACCTTTTAAAAAGAAATCAAAGTAGGAATATCATTATCAATACAACTGAATACCTTCGGAACCCCTAGTACTTACGTGGCATTCTGCTACAGGGTACAGAGAAATGTGACATTTCTTTGCTTCTTGTACTTATAAGTAATTTAGAAAATAAAATATATGGGGGAAAAATACAATATGGTTCATGGTTCAAGAGTTATTGCAGTGAAATTATTCACTCATTCAACAAATATTTTTTAATTTCCTACTATATGCTTAGTTAGCACTCTGCTGAATGCTGGGTATTTTTAAAAATGAAGGTATTTAAAAACAGATATGGTCACTTTCTTCTAAGGAGATGAGGCTGGAGAGTTAGGTAGGATGATGCAAGTACTTGATCTTTATTCTAAGAACAATGAGAAGGCATTGAAGGTTTTTAAACAACACGTTGATGTAATCAGTTGTGTGTTTTTAAAAGCTCATTCTAAATGCCATAAGAAGAATATATCGGAGGGAAACAAAATGTGATATGGGAGACAGAAAAAAAGCCATGCACTATTCCATGCAACAGACAAGGTCTTCGTGGTGGTACTGATGGTGGTGGGGGTAGTGGTGATGGTAGTGGACGAGAAGAGGGAGGAGGGAATATAAAAAGAAAAGGAGACAGATTTGAAAACTACTTATGAAACAACATGAAAAGGGCTTGGTGATCAGTTACCAGGACTGAGGGAAAATAGAAGGAACAAATCTACTCTGATTCCTTTTAAAAAAGCTTAAAGACCTTGGGTTTTGACTTATCCAACTGATGGCTGATGATGATATTTACAAAATCAAGGAACACTAGAAGAAAGCTGTGTTTGAGAGGAAGGTTTTATGAGTCCAGTTATGGACAAGTTCAGTTTGAGGAGCGTTTAAGACATCAAAGTTGAGGTATCAACTGTTTAGTTAGAAATAAAAGTCTGGAGCTAAGAGAAGAAAAGGTTAAACTAAAGATAAGATTTGAGAGACATTATCAAATGATAGCATCATATCCTCGGTGAGCTCTCTTATTAATATATACAATAGAAAACAAGGTGGTTTTGATTAGCATTCTTTCACTATGAATTAGAAAAAATCTGGAAATGTTTCATGGGAGAGGAGGGCTGGATTACTTTTACAAAGGTAGAATACTGACATGAAGAGAGAGAAGTGGAAATGAATGAAATGGCAGGCACACCGTAAAAATATAAATGAATACACTGCAAAGATCTTTTTGCTTACAAGTAGCAGAGATACCCAAACTGGCTTAACAAAAAAAAAAAAAAGAAAAGAAAAAAAAAGGAAAGAAATCTATCAATTCACACATAACAGAGAAGTTCAGAGTATTCTATCTGTAAGTAAGGATCTGTCCAGGGGTGAAACAACATGTTCAGAACCCAGTTTCTCTTTTTCTAGTTCTTAGCTATGTCCTTGATGATAACTTAGGTTTTGGCAGTCTGCCAGTAGTTCTTGACACTACATGTTAACAGGCTCATATCCATCAAGAAAAGTAAAGGTTTTGTTTTGTTTTTGTTTTTATCACAATAGGGCAACAAAAACTCCAGAATGGAGATCATTAACATTTTAAGGTCATGTGCTCATCCCTAACATTGTAGGTAGTGATGGAGATACATGGATTAATTTAAGCTAGCTAGGGTGCCCCTCAGGAGTGGAGACAGATCCTCCCACCAAACCATCTGGAATATTAGGGAAGAGAGATAGGAAATCTAGAATAGTCTATGTTACCGGAGTCTTAAGTGCCAAATTGAGAAACTTGGATTTAATCCATAAAACCAAAAGGAGTTCTTATGTTTCTTCCAAAGAAATGTTTTAGGAAGTTAAGTCTTAAGGTAACTATAGTACGTATTGCAATGTTTAAGAAAAAAGAAAAAGAGAAATCTGTTGAAAAGTCTACAGTAACAGTCTAAGAAAGAGACAGTGAAAACCCAGATTGTGATTGAGTAAGAAACGTTGATGAAAGGAAGACAGTAATGAAGTGATGGATGTGAACAGTATTCCAAACAAAGAACCCAGAGGACATAGCAAGATAATACTGTGTTTCCCCCAAAATAAGACCTAGCCAGACAATCAGCTCTAATACGTCTTTTGAGCAAAAATTAATATAAGACTCGGTCTATATTATATCATATCATATCATATCATATATCATATCATACCCAGTCTTATAGTAAAATGAGACCAGGTCTTATATTAATTTTTCCAAAAGAAGGCTGCCCTTGACTGTAAGTTCTCACAAAATGAGAACTTACAGATTATACTGCAGTGTAAAAAGGTACATGCCATTACAATCATTACAGTGACACTTACTGTTTAACAGATGGTTTTTGAGCACTTTGTCAAACTGAAATGATTCTGTGAGCAAGCAATGGAAAGCTCAATGGCTTAAAGAAGTACAATTCCACAGGAAGTAGTTAGTAGTGTCGATTCAGCTGTTCATCCATAACACAGCCTATACCCTTGTGTTTACCTGGACTCGCATTATGCTTTACATCATGGTCACAAGATGACTGCTCTACTTCCAAGCATCACATCCTCATTAAAGGCAAGCAATTGTGATAAATAAAGAAGAGGAACAGGACTGCCTTATTTATCAATATATAAAATGTCTGCCGGGCTTTCTTACCAAGCATACTTCTTAGTTTATGGGCCAGAATGGGGTCACATGACTACTCTTAGCAGAAAGAAACACTGGCAGGGTGAATATTTGACTTCCCATTCTCTATTTGTGAGACATAGCAAGGAAGGAAGTTGGGAATGGTTTCTAGGTGGCGAAGCAGTAGGTCTTCCTTAAAAACCTATTGTTTTACAGTGTACTCTATGCTTCAATATATATTAATTACACTCTTGTCATTTAGTATTTGACTTTGTATGTATTTGTATATATTGTGTTATCTGTTCTTTAGGAGAATATTTGCAAGATTGATTACCAATTTTAAAAACAGATGTCTTTATTTTCTTTTTCCATTAGCCATTCACCAAAGGTGCAAGAATTTTAGTTTCCCTAAGTAGCCAACACATATTGGCTACTCTAGAAAGGATATTATTTTTATTTATATCTAATTATCTTGGCAAGCATCATGCATGCAAAAGAAAGTAGAGCAAAAGTAGCAGATGATTCCATGGGGATTTAGTAAAAGTATCACATTTTATCTTTACAGGGTGTGATCGAGTCTCATATAAGGATATATTTCCAAGAGACCTCATCAACCTTGACTTAGAAAGAAATTCATCACCCAAATGTAGTACCTGCACATCAAAATAAAATTAGTGATTATATCACTCGATGCAGTGTTTGGAAAAAATATTCAATTAAAGCAATATGAATTCAACCAGAATCCTCTGCAAGTAGCAGCATCATGCAATTCTAACTTCACAATGACATGAAATTTTAAAGGACAACTGTGCTAAATCAGGAGCAGCAAACCCAGGCCAAATTTAAATTTAGTAACACTGCTAGTTTACTGAAAATAACCTTCTCCATAGCAGATTCTCTATGAATTTCAGGTGACCAACTACTTGTTTTTCTGTTCTGTTCAGAGATAATCAGATACCTAGAGGCTACAGCGTTGTCTTCCCTTCTGAATGACGTTTCTGGTGTCTACCTAAGGAGACTCCTTGGCCAGCTTTGAAACACTTGGAAATTAAACAGAGAATCCACTGTACACATTGTTCTTGAAAATTTCCATCGTATATGTTCAGAACTTTCTGAATAAGCATAAGGATGTGAAGGTAAGTGAATTTTGGAAGTAACTCACATTCTTATGAATGTTTAATATAATAAAATATACGAAATTAAAAGCAGTTATTGAATATAAGGAAAATAGCCAGCTATGTGCAGTTCCACAACAAAAAAGGGAAATGAAATGCTAAGTTGAAAAGTTGTTATATGCCATGTAAATGCAAGCAAGCATAATGGTAATCTTGGCATCTGATAATCTGTTTTACACAAAAAAGTATGACATACAATGGTTCTCAAGTTTTAACATGCATAAGAGTCACATGGGGGTAGAGGGAGGTCCTGAACAGCTGATACTGGGCATATTTTTTCAGAGATTAACTAGGTCTGGGATGTGACCCAGCAATCTACATTTTTCTAGTTACCCACCCCCAAGTGATGCTGATAAAGGTGGCTCTCAGGCCTTTGAGAAACACAGAAATTGGCATTCAAAATAATATGCCTCTAATTTTCAAATTTCATATTAAATGGGGTTTTATGTTGTTTCCTTCAGTCACAAGAATAAATAAGGGGTGATTTTAGCACAGAGATGCTAAATTAGTGCTCCCTTTTTGACCCCCACCCGCAAATTGAATTATTAATTTTCTTTAACATTCCTTTTCGAAGTTTAATATGATGAGCTTATTCCCAAGTGTCCCTATTTCTCTTTCAGAGTGACAGTCCTGTCACTGCTCTCTTTAGCGGTTTCTCGGTTCTGTGTAATGTAAATTTATACAGATGTTTATGGTTATTGATCTAATTCCAAGAAATATCTGGAAGATGAAAATGATGAATTCTTACCAAGATTGGCTAAGTATTTCTACATTTTTTAGTGTGTTTTCTTTTTCTCTTCATTTTGAAAACTCAGCCTTCAATTTCAAAAGAGCAGATATGCTTAATACATCATTTGCTACTCTTTTTTTCCTTTGCAGATAAAAACTTATTAATCATGTGATACATTTATAACAGGTTACATGTACATTTATTGAACATCACTTTTGTATTTCTGTTTTCTATATCTCAATTTAGCTACTTCATTTTTATAATTTGCAATTTTAAGTTTATAAAATTTAAGTTTATAAAATGTAGGGACATATTCAGATCTTAAATTGTGATGATTTCTTAAAAGTACGGCATTATTTTTATAGTAAATAGTGAAGTATTTAATCAAAATCCTTTGATTGACTTTCAGGCTTCTAGACATTTTCTTCTATCAGCTTCATGTGCACTTATTCATATTGTGTAGAATTTCTTGTCCATAAAATATCAAAAGGTAAAAATAACCCCTTAATCAAAAAGAAGTATCGATAGTGCCTATTAGCTATTAGCATTACACAAAGAAATGAATATATCATATGCATAAAATAAGGCAGCACTTTTTCAAGTAATCAAAATTAAAGATTTACATAATTGAATTAACTATAATAATGAATTTTCCCATGCATTTGTTGCCAGACTTCTTCTCAATATTAAGACTGCCCTACCTGATGATAAAATCCTAAAATTTTTGGTAGACAAGATCGTGAAAACCTCAAATACATAGTACAAAAGTTTATGGTTCAATAAAGTCTCCAAATTAGATTTAATAAAGCTTTTAGTGCAAATCTGTAATATTTCAATTTCAGAAAAACATAATATAGAAACTACTTTTTTGCTCTTTCTTTCTTTTCCTGTTCCTTTTCGCTGAGGAGCAGGTGGAGAGAGAAGGGAATTGATTCCTCCAGTGAGTCACATTCCTTCTCATTGGCATATTTATCTTAAATTGTGGCTCCCTGAAGAAAACTTAGAATGTATTTCAGGGAACCTGAGGGAGGCAGCCTTCATACTCAGGAAGTAAAATGTACAACAAAAGAATAAATTACAGAAACTTCATAGAAGCATAAGCTTTTAGAGCAGATGTGGACCTTTGAGATCTTCTAGTGTGGTCCTCTCATGTGTAACACATCTTTTTTCTCCAAACTTGCCATATAAAACCTTAATACAAAGAGCAGTAAACATCAGTCTGGTCGGGTATAACTTATTAACAAGGAAAAGCTAAGCACGTGTTTTTAAATAATGGTTTCTTTAGGAAGGAAGGTAAGAAGAAATTTTCTTCCAAGGTGAAGGTTGAAGAAATGAAGAAACTACCTGAGTACTTATACATGTAATTGAATTTAAAATCATTAATTATTCTAGTCATCAGTAGTCATCAACATCATCTTGCAGGTTAATAGTCCAGAAATTAAAACAGGAAATGTAGGTGTATTTCAGGTTTGGGTCAGCTTTATCTGGATGCAGCTTTTAAACAATAGAGCCACCTGGGAACATTCAGTACAGAAGAAAGGAGATTTAAATGAGAATCTCTGGGGAGTATTAGTGTTATTATGAAACAGCATAATAATTATATTTGTGAGATATCCTAAAAGATTAAAATGGGTTTATTATTCTCAATTTAAGAAGTTGGGAAATCATTAAGATTTGTGTAGTAGAAATATAATTATTGATGTGGGGAAATGTTCATAATATTCATAAATGAAAGAAGTTATAAAACCATATTATGATGTAGTCTCATTTTTTATTAAAAAAGCTGCAGATTCATAGGAAGAAAGTTGAAATAATATACACCACAATATTGTTAATGATTATGCTCAATTGATAAAATTATGGTTGATTTTTATTACTTCTCAGGGTTTGTAAAATTTTCTTTAAAGTGTATTTATTAATGTAATTTTAACATAGTGTTAAGGGCTTGGAAAATATTCAGTTAGCTGATAACTTCATTTTTACAGAACTGTAAGGTTGTTCTGCTAACGGTTATTTAAAATAGCCTTAAAGCAAGCCTCTTTCAATCTTATAGTATTAAACTGATTTGAATATAAGAGTAGTACGTCCTACTAGATCAAAATGATTTTTAGACGTAATTCTTCCTTTGTGGAATATTGCGGTATAATAAATTTCTCAAGTTTCCCTCCACATTAAACACTGATAATTTCAAATTATGATGATTAATTCCTTAGAAATATTCTTCATTTCTTGTATCAGATAATTCCAATGTGCTTTCAAGACTTTTCTAACTATAATAGTTTGCCCCATTTGGAGGATAATTTTGTATGTTTGGTTACATTAGTGTTAATATGTCTTTGTTATTTAAATCTCCAGTGTAACATACGGTTAGTCTCACTATTATTACTACCAGCTGCGGTTGGCCTATGATTTTGTTCATTCTGTCGGAATCCAAAGTAATTAGCTCTTTAGTTTAATGACAATATTTGTTAATGGGTTTTTGGGGCCAATTTCTGCTGTTAGAGAGTGGGTGGTATATATGAAGATAGAATCTGGCCCTTATGTTTTAAGCATAAGCTGTGTAATTTGATTTCAAAATGATGGTTTGGGGATTTGGGGGTAGGAAAAGTAAATCTGCATTTATCTGAAGTTCTGCAGTTTCAAGAAACAGAAAATGAAAGTGACAATTTATGGAAATGAACAACAAACCCGCGGAAAATTCTCTGATACAGCTATCCTGCATGTGTCGTTCTGTATGTAGTTGGGGAAAAAAAAATGAAATGATAATTATCAAGCAGACCTAAGTAAATTCTCTTATGTTAAGTTTTTTCAGTGCTATGAAACATTTTTGATCATTGTATTTTTTTCCACCTTTAGTGAGATATGATGGTTATATAACTTTATGTATATTTAAGGTACATAGCATGACCACTTGAAACATACATATTACAAAATTATTATTAGGTTGATACAAAAGTAATTGCAATCTAAAAGGTTAAAAATAATTGCAAAAACCACAATTCCTTTTGCACCAACCTAATACCACAATAAGGTTAGTTAACACATTCATCACCTCACATAATTAAGAGAGTGGATCTTAAATGTTCTCACCACACACACACCACACACACAATGATCATTATATTTTTGAAGGGCTCAGTGCAGTAAAAAGAATCCTTGTCTGGGGATCACTGGGGTTCAAGATCAGATTCAGTTTCCTGGTAGTGGCGTGACCTTAGAGTGATCTCTTTACCTTCCCCTGGGCCTCAGTTTCTTCATCCTAAAATGAGGCCTTTGCATCAGATGGTGCCAGTGGTCCTTTTCGGCTGTGATATGATAACTCTAACTTGCTTTAAAAGAGTGCTATGACGAAGGCACAAAGAAGGCAAAGACGAGGCAACCACTTGAGCTAACTGAACAAACAAATCATTAGCGCTACTAAAAGGTACTTTGAAGCTATGTTGGCCTTAAGAACATTCCTTCAGTGACTTGTTTCTTTCATCCTGGAGAAGAGAAATATTTAGAATAGACTATAGGATGATTTATTAGAAGTTTTCAAGGAGAGCGATTTTGGCAAAACTTAACAACCAAAAAGCCACCTGGTAAAAGTTGAGCTATCCAACAATGAATTAGGATGCCTTGGGAAATCATGAATTCACCATCATTATAGGAAAGGGAAAAAAGTGAGTACCGAGGGTTTCATGACCAGCCAAATTGCCTTTCAAGGCATAAAAGCTAGAGGCAAATATTCTGAACATAGAGGAACTCAGGAAATGTTATCCTGAGCTCTTCTTGAGGCCACGATTACACAGTGCAGAACGAAATTCTAAGCTGTATACAAGGACGCAACCAAAACAGAGTTATTCAAAAGCTTGAAAATGAAAGGGTAGACAAAGGTGTAGTAGGCAAATGGAACCCAAAAAAAGTAGGAGTTACAGTAGTTCCCCCCTCCCTGTTATCCATGGGGGATATGTTCGAAGACACCCGGTGCATGCCCGAAAGCACAAGTAGGTACTGAACGCTTATATATAATATGTTCTTTCTTATACATACACACCTGTGGTAAACTTAAATTTATAAATGAGGCACTATAAGAAATCACAACTAACAATGCAAAAGAGCAATAATAACGATATGCTGTAATGAAAGTTATGTGTATGTTCTCGCTCTCTCCCTCTTTCTCTCTCTCATAATTGAAATGGCTGCTAAGTGACTAATGGGCAGGTAGCGAATCCAGCATGGATTCACTGGACAAAGGGATGATTCACATCCTTGGCAGGATGGAGCAGGACTGCTTGAGATTTCATCACACTACTCAGAATGATACTCGATTTAAAACATGAATTGTTTATTTTTGGAATTTTCCATTTAATATTTTCAGACTGTTGTTGACTGCAGGTAACTTAAACCAAAGAAAGTGAAACCACAGGTAAGGGGAGTGGGACTACTGTGGAATCTTAATGTCAAAAAAAATTAAATTTAGGGCCAAAAACTATTAACTAATACAAAAGAGAAACTATAGTGCATATTGATGGGTATGATACATAATGAAGGCATACAACCATGAATGAATAGTAGCTTTCAGGGCTCCCATGGGTATTTGTTGAGCAAATAAACTTCTCAAAATGTCCTAAGAAATACCAATAGTCCATATTTCAGGTGCTGGACTAAATCTAAAGTGTCATCTTCAGTACTATAAAGCAAAACACTTACGCTGGAATTTATTTTTGAGAGAAAATATTTCTATTTTAAAGATAATTAAAATTACCTATTAACCAAATATTAATTAGTTGAGTAATAACTATTTTTTTTCATTATCAGCTATAAAAGGATTCTAAGGTCTTTCTCATTTTGAAAAAGAAAGCAGCTTCCACTGGGACTGTAACTATATGTATCACACTTCTTCTATTTGAAGCAAGTGGAATGTTTTGATTCCCCATACCCCAACAGGTATTCTTAACAGCAGGATATAATTTCAGAGTTTTTGCAGTCAAGAGGTTTCTGCTGAGCAAAAATTCTCGTTCAGTTTAGGAATGCAGATTATAATAATTTTCCTATCCTCCTCGCAGCAGGGTTCCTGCCTTCATTTTGCAGAGTCCTGAGTTCAGTAACAACTAGGTAACTTCAGGTCCAGATTAACACATCCTTCAAGCATAGTTCCATTGACTCAACTTAGTTGTCATGCAAAGCTGCTTAGTTTCACAAGTGAAATAGAATATAGTTGAATTGCTTTTCTCATGTAATACCTATTTATAATAAATGCAAAGTGGTTTATGATGGCAAACTTTGTGGAGCATGAAAAATTATAAGGGAAAAATGCTTATTTTTTTCTGACCTAAAATTGTGAGGATATGTCATGTATGCCAGCACATGACACCCCTATTAAAATAAAGGTAGAAAAATATTCAAAAACAAAAATTTAATGCATTGGCGTTTATGATATATTATTTCGACTGAAACATTTAAATGGAGCTATTATATTTTATAGTAGCATTTCTTCCTAAATAGCACAGTTTTTCTAATGTACATACATTTCCTCCAGTTTAATTTCTTTCTCTCTACTAGGCCTCAACCATGTGGGCCAAAATTTCCTTACTTCGCGAAAGTAAAGATTGCTCAAATATATTTTTGTCTACTATTGTTAGAATAATCATGTCTGTATACATGCAAGTTAAATGATGTAAACCACACATTTTTATAATGTAGGTCACTAAGATATTGGTCTTAACCTTTGAATAAGAAAATTCTACAGGGTAGTTTCATCAAATTGGCTAAAATCAAGTAGATAAGTGTCAGAGCCAATATTTTACAACTACCAACTGTTCCATCTTCATGCTTATACTCAGATAATTCACTTTGTTCATCCATTAGCTGCTCTTCTTTCATGAGTAAGATACAAATGCACCATGTCATGACAACTACGCTTTTATCATGCCGGGTCAACACTGCCAAATTTAAAGATTGATTTTTGTAATAGAAGTAACTGTCCAACCAAGTGCGATATGAACTTTATAAACTGTACTGGCTTGATATGTGTTTGATTTTTATGCATAGAATTGTAATTTCAACTGAAAATCAAGACCAATCCCTGGATACATTATAATCCAGTGCAAGCTTCCTTTCTTTACTCATTCAAGTGTTTAGTTAGTAACTAGTATACTAAGTGCCAGGCTGTTCTAGGACTGAGATACATCAGTGAACAAAACGTGGCATTCTCCTAGGATGTGCAGACAAAAGTATCATAGATCATACAATATCATATGTATCATAGTATCATAGACTATGATAAGGTATGAAAGAAAGAAAACATAAAGATAAAATAGGGAGGAAGGATATGACAGGATGCAGGGGGCTGGGATCTGATCTGGTAACTGTGCCAGCTCTTCTGGCAGACAATTTTTTTGTTGGTCTGTTTTTTTCTGTGTTCAGCCTGGTTGTCTTAAAATCAGAACATGTGGATTAAACTTGGAGAATAGAGTCATTATTAAATGGCTGTTGCCCAAATTTTCTGTTTTTGCTGATAAGCTTCCATACATTACCTTCATACTTGAAATGCTTACCTTAGAATGTCCCCAAATGAAAGCAATTCACTTCATGTGTTTACTTTTAGCTTTTGAGTTCTTTGCTTGGTTTTTATTATATATGGTCTGATTAACAAGTGCTCTCCAAGTAATGCTGTGGGATTTCCAAAGAGATCAAACAATGAAAAAAATAAAGTTTTTTCCTGATGGTTTATAACCCATGGAGTAATTTTAAATTATTATAGTGTCTCTAAAACCACACCCTTGACAGTGATGTTAAGCAATGCCAAATTAGTTCAAAAAGACCTAAACATCAGGAAAGAATATATTAACTTTTAGAACTAACATGGATTTTGAAAATATCTATTTATGAACCTTTTAGGTAATATTCTTACTTGATTCTCAGAAAAATGGGGACAAACACTAAAGTTGAGTATACATTCTTAAAATATAACCTATAGTCATTTCTAATTTAGTTCATTTGTGATGCCACTTTGAGAATCATTTTCATGTTGGTAACCATGTATATCCCTAACTACCAATCACAGGCTGTTTGAGCTGGAAATGATCCCAACTGGCTTTATGTTACAGGTGTGAAAACTGAGTGAGTTCCAAAGAGGGTGATTTGTACAGGTTAGACAGTATAGGCAGGTCCAGGAAGCCAGTTGGTAGAACTATGACAGGAAACCATTCTTTAAAATTCCCATCCATGTTTCTCAGTGTAAAACACTGAGTTTTATTTTGCTTCTTATTAAAATAATGGGTTTTTTTAATAAGGAGAGTTGACCATCCTTTTGAATTCCACAAAGCAAGCTGATTAGTGAGTGTGCCTAAGCTCCCAGAATGGCTTCATTTATTTGATAACCTCTTCAGCGCTACCAAAAATGACTTTAAATAAAAAAATTAGAATGATCTTTTGAGATTTTTTTCTTTGAAAAATAAATGAAATTATGTATGAAGCCATGAAATTACTCACCTACTAATCAGTATATAGTGCACAAATGAAATACAACAGTATTATTTTTCAGTGAACTGTGGAAGGAAAAAATTATAAATAGTAAAGTGCTGAGTTTAGAAAACAGCTGAAGTAACATCTGGGCCCTGGGTTCCTCAGCATCCTTAGGAAATTATAGAGTCATGTGAGAACTCTTTGAACTCTCATAAAGCAAAATTATGCAACTCACTGGAAAATAATTTCAGTAGATTTAATAGGGCAGAAAGGCAATATAGTCAAAACACAAAGAAAAGTACAGTGTAAAAGACTGTCTACCAAGCCAAGGGAGTTTCATATGCAAAATAATTAAATAATTAAAGCAATATCAATTAATTTTCTAAGATAGTTTTCTGGTTTAAGCATTATAATACATCTTAAAATGTTGTACATTTGTTTCTTATAAATGGATTCTAAATTTGCATGAAATAAAGGATATTGCCATAGTTTTATATAATGATGAAATTGGGGTTTCTCATTGCACAGAATAGAATTTTCATGTGCATTTTCCAGGCATGTCATTTATTAAACCAATATAATTTAAATTGTAAGTAAATTAAAAACTATGTATAACATTAGGTACATGTCTCTCAATGATTGATGAGGATGATTATGGAAAACAGCTGTAAACACTCAGGGTTCAGAAAACTTAATGAGTACTTTGTGAACTTACCAATGTTTTGATGATTTTGTCTGATCGTGAAAGAAGTAAGAAAATGAATAATTCACCCAGTTTTTACATTTGTTATTGTACACTTGTAAATCCTATAAGACTAAGAAGCTGAAAACTAGATCTTCTATCTATTCTAATATCCACATACAATTCAATTACATTTTTCTATAATTAGTAAAGTTAATTCAAAATTTTATTTTAAGATTACATCTGGTTCTTACTAATACGATGGCTAATTATTAGCATTCTAGCATTAGGCATTTTAGATTAATGGTTTATTGTTTTTAACAACAACAAAAAGAAGGTGTTTAAGCAAATACAAAGGTAATATTTTCAGATTGCCAATGGGGGAAAAACTGCAAAAATAACTGATTTATGCTATTTTTGATTGATTGCATTCATTTTGTGGGAAGCTTTTAGTGATGTCCTTTGAAATTTCTATACCCTTCCTTTTCCTCTCCCTCCTCCTATGAATATTTATGTGATTTATAAAGTAGCAACACTTTTTGAATATTCCTTTCCCAAAGGAACTTTTTTTCCCCATTTTTAATCACTTCATAGGTTCATAGGTGAATTGTTCTCTGATAACCAAGGGAATTAATGGTCCAAACTTCCCTTCTATGTAAACCTATGTGATCAAGAGTGTCTTACTTTGCCTCTTGGGCTGAGTATAACTGAACTGAATTTTACCTTTCATTGTCTTTTCATACATTATGTAAATTGGTAAGAATAAAAGTAATGTGATTGAAAGTATGGTTTGACAGACAGTGTCACATAATGTAATTCCCAAATACTTACAAGCTAGCAATAGTGCCTTGGGGCACCACATTTATTGTGAATGAGTATTTACATTTATACATTTTTGTCTAGAGTTTAGAATTACATAATAAATCATTCACTGTGGAAAGTAGAATCGTTTTCAAAATATTCTACTGACCACTCTAAGGATAACAAAGAACTATCAAATGCAATTTCCTCCCAGAAAGAGTTTTCAATCCAACTGGGAAGAAAAGCACTAAGGCTTAAGAAGTCAGATAACAGAAGAGTTAATAATGAATAGAAATATCTGTATATCCATATGAGCATGACTGTTATAAATTCTTTCTATATTACATATGTAAATAAGTTCAATGCATACTTACTAAGTTCAGAAGCTTAAGCAAAATGTACAAAATAAAAAAGTTGTATTCATGTAGAGTATATTTCCTAATGATTTGGACTCTGGGCATAGGAAAGTTAGGTGTTTGAGTCTTAAAAGGGATTAAATAATACACTCTCAGGCAAGGCCTAATCAAGGCATTGTTTTTCCCATTTCTTCATGGTAGGCTGTCTAAATCCCAGCTTATGTGTAAATCATCAGGAAATGTTATCTTTCCTTCAAAACTTTATACCTACTGAAAGGCTTACTAGCCTTTCAGCCAAGTTCTCCTCCTTTTCAAAAGAAACAAAAATTTGAGTATTGTTTAGTTTCTGAAGAAAAGCATCCATACCAATATATGCTTAGGTAAATGTTAAGGACATTTGTCACTGAAATTAAAACTGCTTAGTTCTTCAGACAACAAAATGAAAATATTCTTTTTATTTTGTTTTGCACCTTGACATTGAGACTCATCACTATGGGAAACAAAACATTTAAAAATATATATAACTTTACATGTATTAGAATTATACAGGAAGATAACATGGATATTTAGGCTAATCCTAAACACTTTTTAGTGTGGGAGAAAAGGAAGTTCCTTTTTTCTTCTTCCATGTTTGTGGTAGAGCCATCCATGACTGAATTTTCTGATCACATGCAAGGTAGTTCAGAATAGCAACTGAGAATGTGAACTCTGGAATCAGATTGTCTAAATCCAAATACTCGTTTCTACTATTTACTACCTGTGCAACCTTGGGCACCTTCAACTCGCTGTCTTAATTTCATCATATGTAAAGCACAGATGATAATACTGCCAGTGTCATAGAGCTATTGGAATTAAAGGAGATGTTTCATGTGAAGTACTCGGTAAGGCCCAGTAGATACAGACTACTCACGTTTCTATTTTCCACACGGCCTCTTTTGTTTTCTCAAAAATGAAACCTTGTCATCCATCACTTTGAACCCTGATTGTTCCTTTGTTTTCACTGTCTTAACTTGAAAATGAAGAAACTATAATAAGTAACTTTATATAATTATATAGCTATATAGTATGGGTATAAGCATATAGGAATTGTGAAAATATTCAAATAAGATTGTTAATACTCTAATTCTCGGAATAATGGTGGCTTTAAATCTGAAGCTTTGGAACAGGATTTAAATGTCATTCTAATGGCTTTGTCATCATAACCACATAAAAGGTCTGGCAAGATGTGTAAATTTGGGCATATGGGCATGGTTGGCAAGGCTTTTCAGTTGAAATTTAATCCACCCAACAAGTTGTTGCATCAAAACAGTGCCTGGAAATGTTTGCATTTTATTGCCTGGTGGTTGGCTTTCCAGCCAAACCTGTTGGTGAGTGGAGAATGTGGGCTATCAGAAGAGTGTGGGGCAGGAGTCTCTGTCCCTCCAGATTGTTGAGCAATTGGAATGAGTCATGCTTAGCTGACACTTGAAAGCTGTCCATCAGCTTTTAATTGTGAAAAGAGCTTCACTGAAGCAGCAGCTGCCTTCATCACCACAAAACCAAGAGAAATACAACTCCCTGAGTACCCAAGCTTCCCTCCCATTCCTCACTGCTCTGAGAGCTTTCACCTACTCTGGGCAGCCATGAAATCATGGCAAACGCTGCAACTTTCTAAATCCAGGAAAGGATTCTTTAGGAACACTGCACTCTCATTTAAAAAAAAAAAAAAAAGAGAGAGAGAGAGAGATGATTATTTTCTGGATACTTCCAAAGTTTTTGGATACTCCCAAAGGTTTTCTGGGTCAGACTAAAAAGTTTATCAATAACCATTGTGGCTGAATAGAATAGCTTGCCTTTTGTCAACCACCTGTAGATGATGAGACAAAGGATATGAGATGAGAAGACAGAACTGTGTTTACTGTTGTGTGGACATGTTGATAAGTGGAATTTTCCTGCTAACAAAGATTAAATGTATCATTGGAATGCCTTCTGATCAGTTTCAGTGAAGGTTTGTTTACTATTGTGTGCCCACAGAGTGTGAAAAATTATTGACAGTCTGTATCTTAACTGAAGGCAAATGCATTTTAATATGCTGGTTTTATTTGTGCATTGTTGCATTGGGCTCTGCCAGACATTGTGAAGAGACTGTTCCAAGTTAACAAAATGTATGGCTGCATGCATGATTTGATTCACTCCAGGGTCTAGCCAGTGCTTTCAGCTTTATTTGTTATCCTAGAAGAACATTATTTATTAATAATATCTTCATGCTTTATTAAGCCTAATGTCAAAACACCTCTGTGGGACCCTACTAGGCATGTTTTCTCTTTGTGGTAAGGCCTCCCAAAGAAAATGAAAAATTATTCAACAGTACTCCAGTAAAAACCCAGCAGACATCAGTTCAATTTCTCTTAAATTGTAAGATGGGGTTTCTGAGTCTTTGTGAAAAATCTGAATCTCATGTAGTATGAAACTGATATTAAAGAATGTCCTCTTTTAGATGATCAGTAATTAGAGTCCTTTCAAAACAAAGCAAAGCTTCTATGGTCCCAGAAGATGGGTGAACTCTTCAGCAGGCCAAGCTAAGAAGTTCAGCAAAAGAGAAAAAACACAAATTCAGTCTCTACAACTGCAGTGAGAAAGTATAGATTTATGCAGATATCATAGTAATTTGAGATTAGGGAAACAAATCCCAAGGGGAAGAAGCACAATTCTGAACTATGCTGGGAGTTAGCAGGAGGGGCTGGTGGGAAAGAGGAAAAAGGTGCTATGACTAAGGAAGACAACCAGTGGGTTTGATGGCATATAAAAGGCATGGACCTGTCAGCTAAGCATTCTCCTGGCTTCATGGAGGAGGGGTGGGATTCACAGGGGCCAGATGGATCATGGTAATGGAGAAATGCAGGCAACTTGGGATATCAGGGTGGGGAAGTGCTAGCATCATGGTTTGAGGCATGTGACACACTCGTCGGTCACTTGTAGGAAGAACCAGAAAAGAAACCAGCTGGGGCTCAGTGTCCCAGGCAAGAAGACTGGAGCTCTCTGTCCCGAGTTTCTTAACGGAAAGCTACAGGACATAAACCAAAGTGTAAGAGAGGTAGGGAGTGATTATTTTAGCTCAGTGGTCTGTGCAGGTGTCCAGGACCTACCCCTGCCACAGGACTGATGATGAGGTCTTCGGTAAGGATATCCAACAGGTCATCCTGGATACTGGGACCGAGGCTGCATCTGCTCTTCCTGCTGCCACCAGCTATGCCAGGGGTGTCCAAACTGTGGCCCGCGGGCCAACTGCGGCCCACAGCAAATTCCAAAAATATATTTAGTTTACTTAAATAAACCAGGTGAGGCAATAGGTGCTTCACCTCGAGTGAGTGGGCCGGCTGTTTGTGTATTTTACCGCATATGGCCCTTGGCGAAAAACGTTGAAAAAAGTTTGAAACCCTTGAGCTATGCGGTATGTGTGTGCTATGATTAGCTACCTCATGAATTGGGACCTTCCATGACTCCTGCTCTGGGGGCCTAGAAGAAATGGGCTCAGATATGGTATCTGCAAAGAGATTTCTGTCTTACAATTTTGCAGACTTGCTCTCTAACTTTTGTAACACCTTAAAGTCACTATAGTATACAGCTCAGTATTTAATTATGTAGATTTTGTTACTATCCTTTCTAATTATTTCCAACATGTAGTTAAGTAGTAATTATTGAGTTCTCATCATGTGCTAGACAAAATTGGGAATAAAATGTCTCAGTGAGAAATCTTTTGGGAAACTTATAGCAGAGTGAGGAAATATATGTGTATGAATGCACATTATTGTAAGGCAAAAAGTTGTCAAGGGCATGAAAGATAAGGAAAAGCTGAGGTACTGTCACAGTTTGGAGGAGACTAAGGAGACGTGACAACTCAAGTGGATCCCTGAATTGGATCCCGATTCAGAAAAGTACATTATTGCAGAAACTGGTGACATCCAAATAAACTCCAGTTTCCTTATAAGTATTGCACCAGTGTTAACTCTTTCACTTTGATAACTGTACTGTGGTTATGTGAGATATTAATATTAACACAATCTGATCAAAAGGTATGAGAACTCTCTGAAACTTTGCTATAAGCTTAAATTCATTTCAAATGAAAAGTTTATAAAATGATAAATCCTATAAGGAAGGTGCGGATGAATACATTTAGATATCCTGAAAAGGAAAAATTTGCTTCTAGTCGATGAGATAAGGTAAAGCTTCAAGAAGGGGCAGCTGGACATCCAAGAATAAGATAAGGGATGTTTCCAGGGAGAGAAAATAGGGTAAGTAGAGGCATGAAAACAGGATAAAGGAGGACTCTTCTGGGAACAAAACAGTATCAGTAAAACGAAGAGCATTACAGACCATGAGGAAAGACTTGGGATTTAGTTTACAGGCAAAAGGAGAGGCAGAAGGTATGTGGAACATGGAAGATTAGCAAGCAATTCAATTTGCTTGAGTTCACCATATGTGAATTGAGACTGTGAGTGGGGCACAAAGATAGATTGGGAGGTCGTAGAGATTAAATTGTGAAAGACATTGAAGGCCAGGCAAAGGATTTGACCTGCCTTTCCTATACAGCATGATAGCTCTATAAGTGGTTTAGCTTGTTCCCTAGGAGACTATAAGTACTTTAAAACTGAAATTGTATCTTATATTGAGATACCTGGGGGCAGGTATACAGAAGAAATATCCCAAATTGGAATGTTATGAAGAAAAAGGAAGAAGGTGCAGAGAAGCTTGAATCTGCAGGCTAGAAAATAAATATCTCTTCTGAGAAAGGCTAAAAGGACATATAAACTAGCATGAAGGCTATACTGACCTATAGCGATGAGGCAAGTTAAGGGTGTTATATACACAAGGCAATATATTTAGAGTAAGCTGTTGTTGTTTAAATGTTTGGGTAGAGATAAAATTGACAGATGGATTTGCAAAACTTAATGGAATTGCAAAAATTGATAGAATTGCAAAATTAATATATCTAAGTTAATTAGAAGACTTAAAATACTAAATAATATTGGAAATTCTCTGTGTAAAAGCATTTATGATCCAATTAATATACTTGCTAATAGAAAATTATAAAATGCCATTGCCATTTTGCTTTTCCCACCAGGATTTATAAAATATGAATGTCAGTGTCATGATTTTAGGGTTTAAGATAAGGAGTGATAAATTAGAGGGGTGCTCATTACTCTAGAAAAAGAAGTGAGAAAAGAACAATAACATATCAACATCATTATATATCTCTGCGTATCCTATGGGGGGAGCTCTCTAAAACCTATTAGGAGTTTGGAATATCCATATGACCATGACTACAACTTTACAGAAGGCCATGCCTACCCTCCATTGAAAAAGATCTTGGTCTCCGGGAAGGAAGACTCCTATTAACTCCAAATCTAACTCCTACTAACTCCCATTTTGATTCCTACTAACTGCTCCTAACTACTAGTTGATACCTACCAAGGAGCCTGATTCTAAGTGAACAGCTTACCTGTTAGAAAGCAGGGATTCAATGAACACACACCCCTTTGATCTAGGATCAGTGAGAGCAATTACAGACCCCATGTACAGCCATGCCTGAAATTCCACATTCTGGTTTTCAGTTCTCACAAAATCATTCCAAAGTGTGACAACATGCCTTTCAATAAGGTTTCCCTTAAGGCTGCAAAACAATGTGGTACACATAACATGAGCACCTATCACTCGAAAGTATTTTTCTCATTCATTATGTTTTAGCCATTAGCAATCACCTTCCATGATCTTTCAATTCCAAAGCCTCGGAGCATTTAGAGTCTATTTTTGAATTCTATTTGATTTTCCTAGCTTTGTCTGTTTTGCCAAGTGTTTTCTGTACCACTATAGTGCCATAAATAGAAACAATTTTTGGCCCTTTTGTGTAATCCAGAATGAAAGCTGATTTTTAACACATTTTCTCCTGACATATATAAAGTTAAATACTTGTCTTAGTAAAAGAAGTCTTTCTTTTAATGGAATGTGGCATCCTATTAGGAAATATATTCATGAGACTCATGTAAAAATTCCTAAATTTAGTAGAAAGGCATATTTGTGTAGGCATAATATAAAATGTTTGTATAACTTGATCTTTAATTTTATTATTGTGAAAAGGCTTTTAGAGTGAATCTTAAGAACTAAAGGCATCCTGAAAATAAAATCTGCAGATGGCATGAAACTGAGGAATAACTAACTCCTATAATGAAGCCAGAATCAAGACCCAGACAGATCTGTACTGGCTATAACACTGGACCAAACCTGAGGAAAAATAATGAAAAGGGAATTGAGTTACAGATGTGATATAATTGCCCCCAAAAGGCTGATGAGACCTTAGACTCGATTTGTAACATGTCCAGAGCAAAGAAAGAAGATGATGGCCTCTCTTACTCCAGGCTGAGCACACCACCAACCTGGCCTGAAATATCACATTATGTTTTGAGACCTGCATTCTAACTGAAACGTAGGCAGTATGTATTCAGAGTAGATCGCCTAGGACTATAAAAGGGCTAAGGAGCACCCTGAAGAAGATGAGAATGTTTAGCTAGAAGGAGAAAAGATATAGCGAAGGACTAAAAACTGTCTTCAGTATTTGAAGGCTGCCATAGGGATACAGCATATAGGCAGAGGGCAGCAAAAGAAGAAAAGGGCAGAAGACACAGGTATGTACACCTTGTCTCAAATAAAGTAACAATTTTATTATAACTATAGCCGAGATGTCCAGCAGGTACCAAGCTGTCCCTGAGTTGCCAAAAGCCTATCATGGCTCACTGTGAGTGCGGAGGACAGCATACCTACTGTACCTGCTGTACATGGTCTGGGTGATCATGGTGCCTGGTCTGTCTGAAGAGCCACAGTTCTTGGTACCTCCTAAACCTAGATCTGAATTCCATAGTAGTTATCCAAACCTTAATGGAGTATAGTACATGTTCTTAGGAATACATCAGAGGGTCCATCCACTTTCTAGAAATGTAATGAAACATCAATTCAACTTTTACAATATGCATTTAATGCACCCTTAATAATCCAAATCTTGTCATATTAATTGGTGTTCAAATTGCCACTACTTAAGCTGGAGAACTGCTAATAGTTCCCTTGTCCATCATTTGCTCAGAAACCAGAACAGCTGCTACAATGACTAAAATAAGCTACAATCCCTAAAGACATGAATTGTGATCACAGATTTTTAATTTTTTTTTATTTGGGGGAGGGGGGTTATTCATTTAATTGAGGTCCAAGACTACAATAATCTTTTGCTTTCAAATTATGCAATGTAAATGTGGAATATACCTAGAGGGGTACATAAATGAATGGAACTATAAAGTCACTCCTGCTTGTATGAAACCTTTACTCCCTAATTTCAGTTTGTAATTACTACTAGTGATTAATATTTTACCTAAACATTTTAGCAACCTTTCCATTTTATTCCATCTGGTCCAGTCACAACACAACATTTATATTTTTGCAATAGATGATGTATCATTTTTTGTCTTCGACAGAAAAATTAGGAACCATGAACAACCTAGGCATGATGTCAAAATTCTATTAGAATAATAGGTTTCATGGATTTTAAAGATACACTGAAAGTTCCCTTTATGTTATTACTTGAGAAGTACCTTGACAGGAGAAAAACTTGAACTTTATGCCACTGTTCACTAACACACAGTCATTCGTATTTTCTCTCCATGCTTTCCTTCTTGCCTTTTTCCTCTTTCTGTCACTTTTTCCCTCCTGATTTTCAGTCAATAAGGATTTGAAGTTATATTCTTCAGTTGATACTCTAACCCACTTAAATTAAAATTTGCATGCCAATTCCTACTATGAAAGGTTTCAAAATAAAAGTTGGAACAGAAACAATTTTCATCTTCTGCTTAACAACTTTCTTTTTATTAAAATGAGTATCCAGAATTTGAATACCAAATTGTTTATTCTAGGACCACTTAGTGAGCTAGCAAAAAGAGAGACAATACTCAGTGGAAAAGTTGAGAGGATACAGGAAGAGAAAATGGGAGAAGAGGACGCTTAAAACAGGAGAAAATTGGGTCAGAGAAAAAAAAATCTTGAAAATTATGCATAGGGAAGGTGTTATTAAAAAGAAGATTACAAAAGAGAAGACAGACTTTTTAGTAAGATAAAGGGGAACTAGGAATACATATTTTTAAAAGATTTAAAATATGTAATTAATAATTCTTAAAACAAAAAGTGCCAAATTTAGCATATGTTTAATAAAACTTAGCTTAATTGACTTGACTGCGGAGAATGTATAGTCTCACTGAAAATACAGAATGTAGGCAAGGACATTGTACACATTTCAGTTTGGCAATAATGAAGTGATTCTGAAAATCTCTACAGTCCACATAACCCCCCTACCCACGGTTCTGACTTATTGTAACTGGGCGAAAGTCTACCATTTACATTCCGGTAATTGTTGGATCGCTTATAAATTTTAACCTTATCTTACCTGTTTGCCTTGAGCTAGATCCATTACATTCATAGCCCAGAAAAATTTGAGTTTTTAGTGTTGCTATGCAACTACTATATTTGAGAGCTACACTGTAATCCAAGACAAACTCTGATCTGTACAACCTAATAATATTAACAGTATCTTTTTGCATGATGATTTATAATTTATAATTTAAATAATAATATAATATAATTAATTAATATATTAATATATAATTAATATATATAATTATATATACTATATAATTAATATATAATATAATATATTATAAATAATATAATATAATATATAATAATAATATAATTAAATACTTTATAATTTATAAAACGCTTTGCATAAAATCATATAAAGTAGTTAAAACAGGCATTATTATCCCAATCTCAAAATTAAAAATGCTAAAGCTCAGAAAAGTTTTAAAACACTCATCTGGTGGCCAACACGCACATGAAAAGATGCTCAATATCACTAGTCATCAGGAAAATGCAAATCAAAACCACAGATACCACTTCACATTTGTCAGAATGGCTACTATCAAAAAAAAGAAAAAATAACAAGTGCTGGCAAAATTGTGGAGAAAAGGGAAACTTCATACACTATTGGTGGAAATGTAAAATGGTATAGACACTATGGAAAATAATATGAAGTTTCCTCAAAAAACAAAAAATAGAACTACCATCTGCTCCAGCAATTCCACTTCTGGGAATTTATCTGAAAAAAACAAACACACTAATTCAAAGAAACATATGCACCCCTATGTTGATTGCAGCATTATTTATAGAAGCAACCTAAGTTCCTATCAATAGACAAATGGATAAAGAATAGGTGGTATATTCGTACAATGGAATATTAATTGGCCATAAAAAAGAATGAAATCTTACCATTTGCAATAAGATGGATAGACTTAGACGGTATTATGCTAAGTGAGATAAGACAGAGAAAGATAAATACCACCCATATGTGGAATCTGAAAAAGAAAACAAACTAACAAACAAAACAGAAACAGACTCATAGATACAGGAAACAAACTTGTAGTTACCAGGGAGGAGAGGGGTTGGGGAAAAGGGGTAGGTGGATGAAATAGGAGAAGGGGATTAATAGATGGAAACTTCCAGTTATAAAATAAGTCATGGGGATGTAATGTACAGTGTAGGAAACATGGTCACTAATATTGCAATAACTTTGTATGGTGACAGATGGTAACTAGACTGATCATGGTGATCATTTCATAATATGTATAAACACTGAATCACTATAATGTTAACCTGAAATAACATATTGTGTGTCAATTACATTTCAATTTAAAAAAATTCATCTGGAGTCACCGAATAAATAAAGGAGGCCAGGCTATTTATTTCCTACAATGCCAAGCTAAGAAACATATCTGTAGCTTATCTTAAAGCCTGGACAGGCCAGATTTAGATTTATCAAGCCAAAATGAGAGGATGGGCTCTCCTGGTGGGATTCAGACTGGCCTCTGCACTGATCCGTTCTTGTGTTCTTAGAAATATTATGATTCTCAACCCCACCACCAGTACACCCAACTAGGAAGCATTTGGCCTTGATCTTTTTGATGATAAAAGACTGACTGATATCATTGGCATTTAGTGCTGAGGAAGAAGAGATGGTAATTATCTAGGAGAGTGACCAGTGTCCACAAGAAAGAGATCTCATATGGGTAGTTGAACAGGTAGTGCCCCTGTTGAAAAGCACTTCAGTGGTTAATTACTAATAGATGAGTTGTTAATATTTAAAACTTAGCACGCATAACCTAAAACCGATGATTGTCATAATTTACCAAGATGTTGACCAAGAACCTGAGTATTGGGCAGCTCTCAGAAGCCTCCTGCAAATGTGTACGACATTGGAGTTTCCTTAATTTTCAGAGAACAAGTTGTTGGTTCCTCAACAGTATAGTTTTTGAGTTGGTCAGAGTTTTCAGTTGCTGCTGTTCCTAGTTATACTTTACTGTTAGTTTTAAGTCATCATTATTATTTTGTTTATTATGGGCTATTTAGTTAACTGGAGTGTCTAGTGATCTATACTTTTATGCATAGTATTTTTTGCCTGTCAATTACATTAACTATGCTTTAAGACATTTCATATATTGTGGTTCAAAGATGGATTATTCTTGCAACTATTGCTAAAGTAGATATACGAACAAACTCCTCTTCAGATATTACATAGTGTAGTATAGCATAGTACAGTATAGTACAGTACAGTACAGTACACTATAGTATAGTACAGCACAGTGTAGTGTAGCATAACATATATAGTATAGCATAAAATATATAGTACAATATACTATAGTAAAGCATACTGGCAGTATACTGTAGTAATACAATAGAATAGTACAAACCTCACATAGTATAATAATAATATTGTATAATATGGTATGGTATAATATTGTCATCACCAATGATGTTTTCCACTGGAAAATGGAAGCAGGTGATACAGATGAATGGTGGGGTTTTTCCCTACCAAAAGGGCTGCCTACCAAAGTCAGTTTAAAAGAAAGAGAGTCATGCTCCCTTCGGCAGCACATATACTAAAAGAAAGAGAGCCACTGAATTATAGCGCAGCAGCATAACCTGAGCAGATCTCAGGAGTTTGGACTTCTGACTCAAAATGCTTGGCATAAAGCAGAAGGAATGAGTCATCTTCACTATTACCAACCTTAGGGGATCACACTAGGCTGCTCTAATGTAGCTCTTTGTGCTGGTGTATTTCTAATGAAGTGTTTTGAGATCCTGTAGAAGAGATGACAGTATTTTTGTTTTAATACCTTCTGGAAACTTTTGTCTACGAGGAAAAACGTTTCATCCATAATATTTATCACCTTGTCTCTGGTTCGATTGTTGAAAACTACCTGACTCACTGTACTTTTTTTAACACTTTATTAAGAAAATATTAGGAAGGAAACAATAATACTAAATTGCAGAATTATAAAAGGAAAGCTTGTACAGCTAAATTTTAATATACTCTGAGGGGCAAAGAAATAAAGCCACCTATGCTGGGTAAGAAAAATGTGTGGCAATGGAAGTGTGCAATGTGATTTACTTGGCTGGCTACTATATAGGAGAATAAATTCTATAATCTTGCCAAAACCTGAGGGAAATGTGAATAGAATAGCAATAAATAATCTTATTGGAAAGAGGTGAATGTGATATACTGTATCCCCCAGCTTTTATACAGGAAAATTTCCCGTTGATTAAAACATCAGACCCAAAGTGGACTGAAGATGAGGTAATTTTTAATGCACCTCACAGTGTCTCTTCTGCTCCTATACCATGGCCTCCTCAAACTATGAGTTGGAAGGTCAGGTTGAGTTATGTATTCAACTACAAGCTTTTCAACCTCTTTTACAATTAAATAAACTTTCCAGCTAATTTTTTGTACACACTTTCATTAATATTCTTTTGCTTCTCAAAAGTCAGTGCTGTATGTTTATTAGTATTGTATGTTTAACAACATCAGAATTACTCATGACTAAAGTTTAAAGTAAGAAAGACTTTACTACATTATCTTATTTAACCCTCATAATATTGCTTTGTTCTAAGGTGGTATTATTTTTCTTGTGTGTTATAGTTGAGAACATTCAGATCTAGAGTAGTTATGTGCCTTTCCCAATCATATATAGTGAGTAGGTAGCCAATCTGGGGCTAGATATCGAGATTTCTGCATCAGAAAATTTAGTTAATAAGTATTTTTTCATATTAATTATCACAACCAACTATGATAGCTTCATTTCTGCTGAAATGTCTAGTTCTATCATATTTTAATACTGAGCAATATTATAGTCTACTAACATCAATTTGCTTGCTTCATTCAGGCAGTTACTCCTTTATTAAGAATTTTTGAGTATCAGATTTGTGCACCATGAGGATAAAAGGAAAACATTCATAAGAAACAGCCCTCGAGGAGTACACAGTCCAGAAGGGAAAGCAGACAAACATATATGCTCACTACAATACCATAACCATTTGTGATATAATAAAAAATATATACTTGGTCTTTGCTCTCCCCTTCTCCTCGTTCTGGCATAAAGTTCTTACAACTGTTGGAGTTTCCTGAGTAATAGGAGCATCTCATTGTCTGCTAATGAGATGACTCATGGAAGAATGGAGGCCTAGAAAACCCAATCATGTGATTAAAGGGTTAGAATTTTCAGCCCCACCCTCCAATGTCCAGAGAGGTGAGAGGAGCTGGAGATTGAGTTCAATCACCAAAAGCCAGTGTTCTGTACTGCCACTCCCACCCCCATACCTTATCACATTCATCTTTTCCATTTGGTTGTTTCTAAGCTATATTCTGTATAATAAACTAGTAATCATAACTACAATGTTTTCCTGAGTTCTGTGAGTCATTCCAGCAAATATTGAACTTGGGGTAGGGGAACCTTGAGTTGATAACTAGGTCACACAGTGTGGGTAGCCTGGCAATCCAGGACTTGAGACTAGTATCTGAAGTGAGGGCAGTATTATGAGATTGAGCCCTTAACTTGGCAGGGGTTTGGTGGAGTGGAGAGGTCTGTACTAACTCTGGATAGTCAGTGTCAAAACTGAATTCTCTAGCAGGTGTCAGAAAATTGGATAATTGGTTATTGTTTGCAAAAAACAAACATCAGTGCTCACCATATCCTCTACACAATTCCCTGAATGTACTGCAGGGTGTGCAGAGTGTACAAGTATTGTTTCCATCAGTTGTGTTCTGTATTTATAAATAACTGATAGTGTTTGTCCCAAAATTGTTTGTGCTAATAGTATTCTGTGTAGTTATGTATTTTACTTGAATATTTAATAACCTTAGGAATGTAAATATGAAATTCAAGAGTATTTTCTATGAAACCCTAGTTTAATTCTTTGGAAACACTTGGTAAAAGTAAGTTGCAAAAAAATTCTATCAATTGGACATGGAAAAGACAACTCTAAAAGACAAGAAAGAAATTTAAATCTATAAAAATTAAAAATAAAATGTATCCATCCCTACAATATAAAATTATTCAAGAAATTGCTTCAGACTATACTTATGTTCATCACAAGAGTCTTTAAGATTTTACTTTAAAGAAATGAAACTGAGAGAATCAGACTCTAGATCCAAGATGGCAGAGTAGATAAACACTGTCCGTGCTTCCTTCCATGAGCACATTAAAATTACAACTAAATTATAGAACAATCAACCTAAAGAACCATCTGAAGACTAGCTGAACAGAAGTTTTATAACTAAGGATATAAAGAAGCCATGTCCAAACTGGTAGGAGGGGCTGAGATGCAAAATGGGCTGGCCCCACACCTGCCTCTGGTTGTTGAGAATCAGGAAGGATAGCTCCACCTCAGAGTTTTCCCCAAACCCCCACAAGGAGCGAGGGCCTCCATCCCAGAGTCCTGGTGCTGGGAAGAGGAGCTGCATCTGGCTGTGAAAAACAGTGGGGATTCTGACCATCCGGGTGGGATAGAAGACTGCAGGAAACCCAGATCTCCTCTTAAATGGCCCACACACAGATTCACTCACTTGCAGGCACTCACCCTGGGCTCCAGCAGAGGGATGGTGATTCAAGGGCATCAGAGACATATGGGGGCAGACTGAGGTGTGTGGCTTTGAGGCGAAGGCTGGAGGGCAGTCGCTATTTTCCCTGTGTCGGTCTGGCTCCCCTATAGCCGTCAGCAGGCTCCATCTCTCTTGTGTTGAGCCCTCCCTCACAGGCCAAATCTGAATCTGATTGGGCTAGGGAGCTCTGCAGCTGGACCCTGATGACTCTGGGATCCCAGCCCACTCAACTCCCCCAACATTGGAGGCACTTTCTCCTTCTGCATTGTATTCTGTCTTGGAAAACTATAGGCGTTTGCGGGCCCCAGGCAGGCAGCAACTGACCTCAGTGTGCTCTGAGACTTCTGCTGAGTTGCTTCAGGCTCAGCACTGGCACCAGACCAGAGTCTACATTACCCTGGTGACCACAACTCTTCCGCCTCTAGTGACTATCTGAGGCCCTACCTCACACAATTTGCATACCGCACAAGGCTTTACCAGGGCTGAATCTTAAGGTTGCTGGCAGGTGGTAACAGACCTTGGAGTGCCCTGGCTTTCTACAGAACTACCCTAGGCCTGGTACTGGTGGCAGCCATTCTTGGTTTGCATCATGGCCTTTTTCTTGTGCCTTCAACTTTAGCACAGACTGCAAACTGTGTATCACAATGTCGCTCCTACCAGATAGTCTGCAGCTGGTCACAGGCAGTGGGTGACCTGGGCCTGCACCAGAGCCCCTTCCAATAGGCCCCAGGACCAACATATTGGAAGTGGGCTTCAGACCACAGCAGAGTACTGTCCAATTAGCCCCACAAGCGGCACATACAAAAGACAGTCTCAACAGGCACCAGATCCTGCTGGGGTGAATCTCACTCAGTGGGGTAAGCCCCACACCCCAACACAGCAGCTTATAAGCTATGGACATGGCAAAACTGCACAGCCAATCAGCCTGAGGGCCAGTGCCACTCACTGATGTGCCAATAGCAGTCAAGGCTCAACTATAACAGGAGGACACACACAACCCACTCAAGGGACATTCCTGGATAATCCAGAGGTGACCAGGGAGACTGTGCCAGGGTCCCACAGGTCATCTACTACATAATGCCACCCAGCCAAGACTGGAAGACATATTAGGTTGCAATTATTTTTAACCTTTTAAACTGCAATTACTTTTGCACCAACCTAATAGGAGATCTATCTAATACATAAAAACAACACACAAAGGCAGCCAAATGGGGAAACAAAAAAATACATCACAAATGAAAGAACAGGAGAAAAATCCAGAAAAAGAACTAAACCAAAGGGAGGCAAGCAACCTCCCAGAGTTCAAAACAATGGTTATAAGGATGCTCAAAGAACATAGTGAGAACTTCAACAGAAAGCTAGCAAGTATAAAAGAAGACATAGAAACCATAAAAAAAAGAACCAGTCAGAAGTGAAAAATACAATAACCGAAATGGAGAATGCACTAAAAGGAATCACCAGCAGACTAGATGAAGCAGTGGATCACATCAGTGATTTGGAAGACAAGGTAGTGTAAAACACCCAGTCAGAACAGCAAAAAGAAAAAAGAATCCAAAAAAAAATGATGATAGTTTATGAGACCCCTGGGACAACATCATGCATAACAACATCACATCACAGGGTTACCAAAAGGAGAAGAGAGAAAGCAAAAGGTTGAGAACCTATTTGAAGAAATAATGACTGAAAACTTTCCTAATCTAGTGAAGGAAATAGACATACCAGTCCAGAAAGCACAAAGAGTCCCAAACAAGATGAACCCAAACAGGCCCACAACAAGATATATTATAATTAAGATGGCAAAGGTTAAATATAAACAGAGAATCCTAAATGCAGCAAGAGAAAGGCAACTAGTAACATATAAGGGAGCCCTCATAAGATTGCCAGCTGATTTCTCAACAGAAACTTTGTAAGCCAGAAGGGATTGGTACAAAATATTCAACATGATGAAAAGCAAGGACCTGCAACCAAGGGTACTCTACCTGGCAAGGCTATCATTTAAAATCAAAGGACAGATAAACAGCTTCCCAGACAAGAAAAGGCTAAAGGAGTTCATCATCAACAAACTAATATTACAAGGAATGTTAAAGGGACTTTTTTAAGATAGAAGAAAAAAATGAAATTATGAATATTAAAATGGCAATAGCTACATATGTATCAACAATTACTTTCAATGTAAATGGATTAAATGCTCCAATCAAAAGACATAGGAGGGCTGAATGGATAAGAAAACAATACCTCTACATATGCTGCCTACAAGCGACTCACTTCAGATTGAAAGACACACACAAATGGAAAGTAAAGGGATGGAAGAAGTTTATTTCATGAAAATGCAAACCAAAAAAATAATTAAAGCTGGCATAGCAATACTTATACCACACAATATAGACTTTGAAACACAGGCTATAACAAAAGACACAGAAGGGCCCAGCAATCCCACTTCTAGGTACGTATCTGAAGAAACCCAAAACACTACTTGAGGGGATGTGAGCATCCATGTGTTCATTACAGCATTGTTTACAGTGGCCAAGATGTGGAGGCAGCCTGGTGTCTGTCAATGAAGCTATGGATATTGAGGAGGTGGTAGATATATACAATGGAATATTGCTGAGCCATGGATGGGGATGGGTTCTTGCCATCTTTAGCAGCATGGATGGACCTGAAGGGTACTGTGCTGAGTGGAGTGTAAGACAGAGAAAGACAGATGCGATGGGATTTTGCTTATATATGGAATCTAAAGAACAAAACAAACAAAAACAGAAACAAACTCATAGATACAGAAAACATTTTGATGATTGCTAGATTGCTAGATGGGAGATGGGTTGGGGGGTGTGAGTGCAAAAAGGGGAAGGGATTAAGGAGTACCAATTTGTTGTTACAAAATAGTCATGGGGATACAGGGTATAGCATAAGGGATGTAGTCTAATATTATAATAACTGTGTGGTTTCAGATGGGTACTAGATTTGTTGGGGTGATAGATGGGAGGGTCTGGGGACAGGGTGAAAAAGGTGAGGGGATTAAGAAGTAAAATTGGTAGTTACAAAATCATCACGGGGATGTAAAGTAAAGCATAGGGAATATAGTCAATGATATGGTAATAACTATGTATAGTGCCAGGTGTATACTAGACTAGTCAGGGAGATCACTTCTTAAATTATATAAATGTCTAACTACTATGCTGTACACCTGAAGTTAATATAAAATAATATTGAATGTCAAAAAAAATAAGCTGCTGTATCTAAAAAAAAAACAAAAAAAGAAAAAACTGGAATTTGTGGTTGATGAAATATGGATTATGATTTATTAACAAGAAAAAGAAGAGGAACACCAATCACCAGACCCATGCTCAAAGAAAAAGACCTTGATTCTCCTTCAAAAGATGACTCATGTATTTTAAGTTAAAAGGAAATGTATAAAGTGTAAATTAATAGTCAAATTCACACTTTTGCCAACTTTTTTAATTAACCAACTAACCATCAGTTCTGATTACAAAATGAGAGAATCGACCATACCTCAACTCTTCCTTCTGTTTTTGGTTAAGAAATTGAAGTTACCACCTGAGAGCCTAAAAAGTGATGTCAAAATTTAAATGTTTTACAACACCACTTAGTAGGGTTTTATGACCCAGTTTTCATTTAGGAAGAGTTAATCAAGTTCCTTGCCAGTAGATTATTCTCTGACTTTGAAAGAAAAGCATAGCTCTCAAGTTTCCTTTCTTCCCTTCCCTTCCCTAAATTAACGTATAAAACTGTAGAGCTGTCAGAATCCACCAAAGTCTGTTTCAATTCCCTGCCTCTAGCCGAGCTTCCACTCTGTGCTGGACTGTTTAGAACTGTCCTCTAGGCTTCTGATATCCTAGGAGAGATGTTGTGACCTTGCACATTAACCTATAAATGAGTCTGACAGTCTGTTTTCTTTTTTTTTTTTTCCATATATCAAATCTTAATCTCACCTGCTACTGGTTTCAAACTCCATTGTTTAATTTGTTCAAGTATTCATTGACTATCTCCTACTGTGTTTCCCTGAAAATAAGACCTAGCCGGACAATCAACTCTAATTTGTCTTTTGGAGCAAAAATTAATATAATACCTGGTCTTATTTTACTATAATATAAGACCGGGTCTTTAATATAATATAATGTAATGTAATATAATATGATATAATGTCATGTAATGTAATATAATATAATATAAAATACTGGGTCTTATATTAGTTTTTGCTCCAAAGGACGCATTAGAACTGATTGTCTGGTTAGGTCTTATTTTCAGGGAAACACAGTATATGCCAAAAACTCTAGGCACTTGGAATACAAAGATCCCTTCCTTCATGTACTTATATTTTAGAGGCGGGAGAGGAGAGTCAGAAAATATCACTAAACATAAAAGAATAAGTAAATTATTTAGTATATTAGAAGGAAATAAGTACAGCCGGAGGGCAGAACAGCAGGATAAGAAGGAGCAGGAGCATCAAGGATTGGTGAATATGTTGCAGTTTTAGGTGGGGAAGTCAGGGAAGACTCACTGAGAATGTAACATTTGGGTGAAGACTTGAAGAAAGTGAGGAATGTGGCCACAAAGGAGAATAGTCCAGGCAGAGGGAACAGTCACTGCAGATTCCAAGGTGGGAGGTTTCTGTCATGTTTGAACAGCAAGGAGGATAGTGTGCTTGGATGAGGTCAGAGAAATATTTCTTAAAAGGACCAATCCGGCTGCCATGCTGAGAATGACTGGACAGGGGAGAGCAATGGTTAAAGCAGAGAGACTAGTAAAAGACTATTGGAATAAGCAGTCAAGAGATGATGGTATATCACTCCTCAGTAATGGCACTAGAGGTAGTGAAGAGTGGCCCATTCTAGACGTATGTAGAAGGTCAATCCAATAAGATTTCCTTAGTATAGGTGAAAAAGAAGGGCCAAGGATGATACCAAGATTTTATCTCATCAACTGAGATAAAGGAGATATTTTAAAGAACAGGGTTGTGATGAAAGACTACATTTAGTACTGGACATATTGATTTGAGACATTTACTAGATATTTCAGTGAAAATGTCGAGTCAGTAGTTGTCTTTTTGAGTCTAGAGTTTAGAAGAAGAGTCATCAGCACAGAGATTGTTGTGCTCTTAGAGGGGGTGAAGATCTTCCAGCCTTTCTCTACTGGAGTTTCACAAGCGAATTAAGTCTTCCTGTCTTAAAGATCTCTTGCACATATAAATTCTCTCCTGTGTATCTATAATGCTCCTGGTTATGTAGCATCCTGGAAAAAATGTGAAATCTGTGTGTGTGTATGTGTGTGTGTGGGCGTATGTATGTTCTCTGGTTCAAATGAGGAAGCCCCAGTGAAGAGGCCCAGATAAGAAAGGCAGCTTGGATGAAGAAACTTCAGTTCTTTGTCTCTTTTCCAGGCAAATTTTTTAAATTCTCATTCTTACGGTAATTTGGAGCTTAGGATGTTTGGAGTCATTTATTGAAACCTTAAATGAAATACTATAAACGAGTGTTTCCCAAAATGTGTAAAATTTTAATTGATGTTTATGAAAGAGGGATGGTGGTGATTGCTCAGGTATGTATGCTGTCAGGGAAAATTAATTAAAACAGAATATTCTACGAACCCAGTAATCCTCTCCACAAAGTTAGCAGAAAAAGAAAACACTTTTGTCATTGAGTAAGCATCAAACCGAAATGTGCATCACAGACAATCCACTAAGAGATTGCAAAAACAGAAAGGAATCGCACCCTCTTATATGGCCAAGCAAATGCAACGCATTACATGTTTTCAAGATAAATAATAATTAGTCCTCAAGGAAAAGGAGTTGATGGCTGTTTTTCGCACAGTTTATCCTGACTGGGCCTGGTAATTGGAGTGACCATCTGTGTTAGCTTATTGGCTTTATCCATGGGAAAAACATGCCTCACATCTTTATGACAGGAAGTAACTCTACAAATTGGAGCAAGACACCCATGGAAATTAGGCTCCACCCTCCCTCCAAAACTGGGAGCTAGGGGTGCTGTCTTCCTTGAAATTTGCTTTGACAGAGATGGATCCCAGGTCCCTGGGTTAGAAAGCTGATTAAAGGCCTATCTAGTTTTCAAAAGGATTTATATACATTTTAAAGAACTTATTTACAATTGTAAATTTTCTAAGGTAAATGCTCCAAGAAAAAGGAGGGGTGAGAAGTCGCTTCCCTAATTTTCAACAGGAAGAATTAAGCCTTTTGTTTTTAATTTTTATTTGTCCTCATAATGGTAAGTTCTGGGCATAAAATAAACATTTCTTTACTATAGGAGTTCTCAGAGCTTTTAATTTGCTTTTGTGTATTGTAAAATGCTAAGGGAGAAATATGTTTTGCAACATTTTTCAAAAATATAGAATTTTTTTAATGGAGTAGATCACAGGACCAATATTCGACAAATTCACACACTGGAAAATGCCATGCTGACCTAATGTAGACCAGACCAATTCCAGAAACAATGTTTATTTTGTTCTAATACCTTATCCTGTGTCCACATCCTTTATGGCTGTCATAAACTCAAGTCATTTTTACACTTGAATTTTCAGGTTGTTATGGTTTTCCCCTATTTATTTTGGTGTGTGGTATTTTGCTTTCCCCCTATTAATTTTGGTGCATATGCATTTTTTATGTTCCTATTTATGTGTTTGGCTAAAATATAAACATTCTGTATTCCTATTTTATGCATGAATATTTTATGAGTTTCGTATTTTTACCCCTACCCTTACTCCCAAAGTTCTACTTCAGGACAGTTGTCCTATGTCTTGGAAGCACCTAGGCATGTATTTGAAAGCACACGTGATGTTTTACGCCTGAAAAATACTTGTTATTCTACAAACAACCTTCATGGTCCAATTCACTGCCCTATGGCATTAAGCTTCTGGGTACCTTCTCCTGGGAAATGGAAGCATGGGTATATGAAAAGGTCAAACAATTAAGTTAGCAAACTTTCCACTGTGTAAGTGCATAGTGGAAAGTTCGTAAACTTAATTGTCAGATTTTGTATATGTCATAAATAGGTATTTGGTTTTCCTCAGGCATAAGCCACCATGAGAATTAGATATACAACCTGTAGTTATCTCATTAATGCATTTATTTTCTTTAAAACAAAAACTAATACCAAGTAGCAGATATTTTTATTACTCTTTAATTTCTACTACTTTTTCAAATCCATGACTTACAAAGTCCACAATAAATATAGAATGCATCGAAGTAAGCTCAATCATTTCTTTAATTAACTTAATTATGCATTGAATATTGTGTACTTATGGAGCTGTGCCAGGATTTCTTTACACATTTCTTTACACATTGTGACCAATCACTTCCTATATCAGCCTTGTTGGTGTGGAGGAAGAAAAGTGCTAAGTGCCCCTTAAACTTACCCCCTACCCTTCTCCATTAATTCTGATTGTCCCATGGACTAGAGAGTTCACTTCTTATTTCAACCAAAACTGGCTGCTTCTTGGCCAGCTGGCTGGATCCCTGGAGCTTCATGCTGTCTCTATCCTGCTGCTCAAATTATCTTGTCTTTTCAAGGCAACCACCAAAAAAATAACCTTATACCTTTACTTCTTTGGCCTTCAAAAGAACTTTTTCCTTTCCCCACCGCTTGTCTAAAGTTTCTTTTTCATTTACAAATTTGCCAGGAATTTAGTCTCTTTCCCTTAATTATACTAAATCCCCTCCTTTAAAAAACAAACAAACAAAAAAATCCAAAATACCATTAAACAAATCAGTAACTTAAAAAAATATATGAACACAGTAGCCTATTATCATTTACATACATAGTAAAATATGGATCTAATGACTGTTACTTTGTAGAGCGATCCTCAACACCATAGAATGTGGGGTCTGATTTCATGGAGTCTCAGCCTAGCTGAAAGGTGCTTGGAATGATGCTAGTAATTGAGTTTTAGGACAGGAATGGAGGAGATTTTCACAACGACCATTCATTGCATGATTCTTTGGCTTTGTCATGGGAATTTTGGCAATACATTTTCTATTTGCCATTTTAAAGTAAAGAGTAAATAAAAAGAAATAAAATAAGCTACTGAAAAGATATAACGTCTCATTCTCTCACAAAAGTCCCACTCATTGGAAAGTCAGATTGGAAAAGATCTTTACACTCTTTTGCTCACTCCACCTCCACTCCAAATCACAAGCAAAATATAGGAGATGCTAAGAACCACTTGGCCAAACGAGAGAATGTAGGTCCTAATACCATGTTTCCCTGAAAAAAAGACCTCAGCGGAAAATAAGCCCTAGCTTGATTTTTCAGGGTGACATCCCCTGAACATAAGCCCTAATGCATCTTTTGGTGCAAAATGTAATATAAGACCTGGTCTTATTTTGGGGGAAACAAGGTACTAATTCCCCTAATTTAATATGAATCACACCAGTGAAACTTTACCCTTATCCTGCCCAAGGACATACAACTGGAAACTCTATCCATTCAGTATTCCAACCAATTGCATGTTTATTAATAAATGACATGACCAGTTCTACCTCACAGTGTGGTTCCTCCCCTCTTAGCATAGGCCAGAGGCCACCAACCCTCAGGCTCATAAAACAGAATGCTGGCCCTGGACACAGATGTGCTTTGTTTGGCCTGTGCAATGCTTTCCTTTTTAAAAAAAAAAAAAAAAAAAAAAACTTCCATGTCTTTATTGGGGCAGGCATTCTCCTAGTCTGACCCCACTAAGCTCTGTTGGCTTACAACGGCTGAATTCACACATTTACCTGCTTTGTGACACAGTCACAGAGTCTGCCCTGTCTGTTGCCCCTCAGTTTGACACCAACTCATATTCAATCCCACTTTCCCCAATATTCAGAATTTCTTTGACTTTGGCTGCTACTTTCTTCCATCAAAATGATTCTTTCCCCCTTTCTCAGATGGCTTGATCTAGGAAACTAAAGATCTCTTAACTGTGGAACTTGGTCTGCTCTGCTGAATTTTGGCTCTGGAGAAATAAATTTGTCTAAGCCTGTTAGTGTCAAACAGCCATTCCATAGTAGCTGTCAGGACTTCATAATGACTTAAACTCTCATATGGAAAGTGGTGGGATATGGAATCTAAATGTAAAGGTTGAGAGCTCTGCTGCTTTCCTGTATCTTTCAATGGTGTCTATAGATGTGACCATAATCATTTAATATTATTCAGATAGAAGGAGCCAGCTTTTAGAAAATTAATTTCTTCAGGTCCCTCTTCCATGCAAATGCCAAATTTAGTCAACATAAGGGTACGATGTCTAAGTTAAATTTAATTAAAACTAGAGGATGTATTTCTGAATTATCAGTCTCAAATGATAACTTATTCCTCTCGATATGATTCATCTCCCCTTCAAAGATAAACCTTACATGTCTTGAATAATGCATTTGTCCTTCTAACGTATACATAGGTATCAAGTGACAAGATGAATTTCTTGTACTTATTTTTTTATATGCCCAATCATCAAGTGGCTTCATCATTGAGGAAATCTGAATGTTTAGATGGGCTGTGAAAAAGCTATTCAGACATCACTAAGAATGTCTGAGTTGTGAAGCTGCCTTCCAGGGACAGCTTTCTGACTTATAGAAGAGAGTACCGGTCCAAAGGAATCTATAAGCATAATGTAATATTGTTGCCTGTGAGTTGTGAAGACCATGTAGAGGAAATTTTACCCTTAGTAGTGGTGTCAATTACTTAAGAATTAGTTGTCTCTTTGGGGCAATAATAATGATAGTTAACATTTATTGAATGTTTATTATGTGCCAGGCACTATACTAAGGGCTTTACAAGACTTTATTTAACCCTTAATAACCTTAGTTTAGGTACTATTATTTTCCTTATTATACAGACAAGGAAATTATGGCAGCGAGAACTCAGTAATAAACTTGTCCAAGGTCAGCGCCAAGGTTCAAATCCCGCAGACGGATGCCAGAGTCCACCTTCTTAATGGCCCTGCGACACTACCTCATACACATGCTGCTACTGTAGCCTTTGCAGTCCTTCAACACAACCAAGCTCTTTGTGTTCCGAGAGCTGTACCCTTCATCAACAATACCTTTGCTTGACAGGTCCAACTTGTGACTTGTAATTTATGCTTCAAAATATGATTCAGGTACTACTTTTCTATGAGGATTTTCCTGACTTTTCCAAGGAGAATTATAGCTTTTCTCCCTCTAAAATCCCATCTCACACACACACACACACACACACACACACACACACTGCCTTTTTAGATAGATGATAGATAGATAGATAGATAGATAGATAGATAGATAGACAGATAGATAGATCGATAGATGATAGATAGATACATAGATACATAGATACATAGATAGATAGATTTGTTTTAACCTTTATTATATTAATCCATCATGATTTTTTTATAGGTCTGTTCCTCCACCAAACTGATTAAATCAGGAAGCAGGTAGCTTTGATCTCCAGTGTCCCACACATCAGTGATTAATCAGAACTCGCTGATTTTAATGTGTTCCATGAATAGGTAAACAGGCATTAACCACTTAGTCCTCGTTCCATAAAGACTGTTGTGATGTTAGCATGACATTCCAGGGAAAAAAAGAAAAAAAGAAGACACTTCCATGGTGCTGTCAACTAAAAAAATAAATAAATAAAAATAAAAGGAAGACAACATAGAGTATAATAAACTTCAATGGGAACTATGGAAAAATATAAAACCGTATTATATGGCATGGAAGCTCATAATAAAACTTTTTAAAGAGAGACTGTGGTAGCATATATGTTCTGTTGACATTGGGATGATTTATTTCTTTATAAGTCCAGGGTAAAAGCTACGACCCTAGGACCAATATTCTTCAAATTATATAACTGTGAGGTCCCTAGTTGAATTATCTGTGGCTCTCCCCACCTCTGAGACTATAAGCAGTCTCCTAAATTTTCAAAACTGGAATGTCACCCTTGATCCTGGGTATTGCTCTTTTAATTGACACTTTAGAATTACAAGACAGTAGGCTTCTGTCTTGGAGTTTAGTTTTAAATTTAACTGAAATTAACTGAAAGAAGTGATATTAAAAGAAAGTGGAATGCACTTTAGATAGACATGTTCTAGCTTTGTGTCCTTGCCACTTAATGTGATGTTGGGCCTGACAATAAACTCTCTGTGAGACAGTTTCCTCATCTGTAAAATGGGATGACAGTAGGTGTCCATCTCTTAAGTAATTAAGAGGATTAAATAAATTTATGTATGTAAAGTATTTAGAAAATGTCTGGCACATGGTAAGTACCTTTGCAGTATTTGCAATCATCACTATTCAGTTATTTAGAAATCTATAAGCGTATATCAGATGTCAAGAAAAGTGTCTTCAAAAATTGTAATACTGCGCCCTCCACCTACTGAAGGTGATACAAAAATAACCCTGTGAAAAATATTTCTCCAAATTGTAAAACCCTTGTCCAAACTAATATCCATTAGGTTACTTAATATTCATATGTTATTTTTCTATAAGGACTACACAACAAAATCAATTTTTAATTTAGTATCCTAAATTTATTATCAGGAAAACATTTTCTCTCTTTCAAAACAGATTAATTATTTCTATAAGAATTTGCCCACAGAGTTCAACATTACAACCTTTGGAAGAACCTGAAATTTAAGGGCGTTTGTTGTCAAGATACATGTGCCTTTATGATCAACCAAATGAAAATAGAGTTAAATTTTGCTCACAGAAATTAAGGAGTCTAATCAGGAAACATGCTTCAAAAATGGTCCCTGGAGCCTAGAGTAGAGGTGGGCCAGAAGGATCACAATGGGCAGAACTAAACTGTTCCTGAGAAAATAATCCCCTCAACACATATACCAGAGGAACTGTAAAGCCTGAGCGTTTGATGCTGTAAAGCACTGAATGGGTGTCTGATGGTGCTGGAATGTATGCTGGGGATTCTCCTAACTTAATCTAGTGCTGCCATGAAAATGGAGACAAAGTCTCTTCCATTTAGCCAGAATTCATTGTCTTATTTTCAAATCCTAGAAATTACCTGCCTCAAGACTGATTCTCATGAATTTGATTTTCATGTCATCTTTCTCTGCCCACAACACAACATTTATTTTAACATATATAAATACAGTTTGTAAGCTACCTTGTTAAGTGTTTCTCTAATAAAATAAGGAGCCTATTTTCATATGTATATCATTGTGTGTTAATAACCAAAAAGGCAGGATCAAGGGACAAGGGTGATCAATTTTAAATATATTTTTATATTATAACAATTATTACTTTGTGATTGAAAATAATATTGGGAGAGGGAGCAAAAGAGAGAACACACAAGAACATGGAATATACATTTTGAAGAACTTCCTTTAAGGGAAAAGAATGTCAGATATATGCAATGGGATACTTTTTCTCTCTCTCTCTCTCTTTCTCTCTCTCTCTCAAGTCCGGACTTAATATTATGAAACCACCATTAAGTCCAGACCAAGAGCATTTGTGAACAGTTGAAGTCATTTTCTCTTTGGCCACAGCTGCAGTTTGAGGTTATTCTTGATGACCCCATACTCAAAGGGCAGCAGTAAAATGACCTTCACCATCCAGGAATCTATTTACACAACTAATATGCATGTTAAGTAGAAACGAGGACAGATGTCAATATCAGCTACAGAGATGTTCTTTGTCATTGTTGGAGACTGGTATTCTGTTCTAGTCAAGATGGTGCACTAACTCCAACAAGATATGTTCATAATAGCAACATTCCCAGAGACCAAAGAGTTCCATACATCGTTTTACACTAAGATGACAAGGAATATTTAACACTTTATAATACTTAGAGACATCTGCATAGGACCAATCCAGAGAATTCTCTCAGTTGGTTCAGCCTTATTCACATGAGGAAGATGAAAAGAATTACACACAGTGATGATTCCTTCACTCAGTTAATGGATATTTATTAGGGACCTTCTAAGTGCCAAGCACTGCACTCTCTGATGAGAATGCCATGGTAAGCAGGGTAGTTATGTTGTAATAACTACATTCCAAACCCTTAATGATACAACTGAAAAAGGATTATTTTAAAGGCACACACTTACATGGAAAAGCTTGAGACAGGAGACAATACAAAGAAATCATTTAACCTGGAAAGCAGATGTAGACGTAGAAACTGATTTAACAAATTCCAAACTGCTGAATCCTAAAGCCAGCAGTGGGCCAAGTTCAGAAGTAAAATAGTTCCACCAAAACACTACCAAAAGGCTTAGGAAATGGCCTCACTGGGTATCTCTGAAATTGGGAAGTAAACTTAAGCTTAATAACAGAAAGATTAAGAGAAACTAGATACTCTGCAGGTCCTTTCACTCATCTGTGAGACTGAAGTTTCATTCTGTGATTAGGGTAAAACAGAGTCAGTAAACTTGGGAACATCAGTGGGGAAAAGAAAGGAGTATCACACTGAAAATAATGCATTTAAGTGAGAATTTATGTATGGAAAGTTGAGACCCACAGCCTTCTTTCTCACTGGACTGAGAGAATCCTGGCAATCAAATTTCATCAGGAAGTATATTTGAAGAGTCTCTGAGGAATTTGTTCAGTCCAGAAATGAAAAACCAAAGGATACAAAGATCAGAGATTCCTTAAGGAAATAGCCTAGCCAGATCATTCTAGAGTAAGGAGCACAACTGACCCATTTCTTGCACGCTCACAAGCTTTTTACTCATAAATGTAAGTAGACAACAATGGATCAACACATGTTTAAGGAAGGTATCTAATTTGACATAGAGACTAAAAACAGAGAGTAATACCTTGCAGGGAAACAGAGACTCTATGAAGAGATTAAACAAGATTTTGCTTCAGTGGAATGAGAAGAGTATGCTATAGAAGAGGATATTTAGAAAACAAAAGAAAAATATTCCTGAAACTTGATATTATAATAGCAGAAATGGAAAACTAAATAACAGAGTTGGAAGATAAAGTTGAGTCATTCTCCCAGCAAATACAGCAAACAGAGCAAAAGATAAAAAATGGAAGAGAGGATTTTTTTAAATTAGTATAAGGATCCTAGTTCTGAATAATGAGAATTCCCAGTATGAGGAAAACAAATAATGGAAAGAAAAAAATCATCAAAAGAATATTCTCAAAATTATGGAACTTGAGTTTCCCAAATGAAGGGGGCCATCATGTTCCCAGCACAGTGAAAAAACAAAAAAATAGACAACATTCATTAAGAAATTTTACAACACTGGAGACAAAGAAAAATATCTTAAGAAATTTCAGAATAAAAATGCATATTTCATAGATTGGATAAAGTATCAAAATAATATCCGACATCTCAACAGCAATATTGAGTAGCTAGAAGATAATCAGTGCCTTCAAAATTCAGAAGGAAAATTGTTTCTAATCTAGAATCTATACCCAGTGGCATAGATTGTGAGGATAGAACTACCTCACAATATTATACTTTTAGATACACAAGATTCAGAAAATTCTGTATTATATATACTGTTTCTCAAGAAGCTTTTAGAAAAAGTACTTCAACAAAGAAGAGAGAAACAAATAAAGTAGAATACATAGGATTTGTGGAACTGGAAATAAAGGATACAATCAAAGAGAAAGCATTGGGAATCCCAGGATGACATCTGTGCAGCAATTAGTTTAGAATGGAACCAGGAAGAAGGCTCCAAGTGACTTCACAAAAAGAGGGAAATTGTCAGAATACCTAATGTATTTAAACATATCAAGAGATTTGTACAATAAGGGGTAGGATTGAAATAGTAATAAACTATTGAAAACAAACTGAGATAATTATTAACTCAGTGGGAGTAAGGATTTCTGCAAAAAGGGACACAGAGTATACTACATGACTCATCTGAAAATGGCCATACATAATAATTATAACATTAATAATTGTCGTATAATCATTACTCATCTAATTGTGTTAGGAGAATGGGATAATAGGAAGTGTTCTATGGTAAGTATGGAGGGTATGTGAAAGGGAACTAAAGCCTTTCTTCTAAAAGGGAAATCAATATTCAATGCGTAAAACTGAAAATTCAAGGAAAAGTAATATAAGCATACTATTTACAAAGATAGTCAAAAATGACAAAATATTCAGCTAGAGGAATTGAAAGTAGTTGCTACTGGAGAGCTGATAATGTATTGGAGTGGGCGGAGTGCTGCTATTTTCCCTAATAAGCCCTATAACACTGTCTCTTTAAGATATGTTTTTTTGTTTCCTTAAAAAAAATAAAGACCAAATAAAAAATAACACAAACAAAAAACTAGCCTAGTCTTAGTTGTCTTGGAGTTTATACCCTAAATAGGAAGACAGACGTGATACATAGTTATGTAACTATTACATACATAGATGTGTGACTACCTCTTGTGCTAAATGCTATGACAGTAATTTTTAATTTAATCTTGTACAAATCCATATTAAAAGAGTTGTGCCTTGGTGTAGCAGAAGGGATCAAATAAATCTTTCCTGAGAGTGACATTCAGCACCTTATGGGGGAGGGGGTATCAACACCAGTAATTGGCAAAAGACAACTAAACAAGGAATTTCAAAGAAGAGTAAGGAACCATCAGATGAGGCTTCTGTTGGGCTGGAGTAACTAACTGCAGAATGCCATCTGGAGCATTACGTTTAATAATGACAAGGTTAGCCTCTGTGACCTTGTGAAGGATAATATTCTCTGTTCATGGAGTTTAATTCTACTGGCTCTAGTAATAGGAATAACCACCTGGAATTGCAGACTGGCAGAACCTGTAAGGACTTCAGAGCTCATCTACTCTTATTCACTCCTTTTTGCAGTCAGGAAAACTCAGAAGATTTAGTAGTCTGTCCAAAGTCTCAGAGTTATTTAATGCAATAGCCAAAGCAAGACTCATATCTCTAAGTTCCTTATCGACAAACTTTCTCTACAATTATAGAGAAATATGTAGTTTACTTTTTAGAGAAATTGAAATTAAACTATTATCAATGTTGCCCAACAACAGAAAACTTTATTCTTTTTATCCAATGATGAAAGAAAACATTCCAAAAAACACTTTTTCTATTTGAATTTTGCCTTATTATCTGAATTTAGTACTTGATAGCAGCTTAGGGATGATCAATCTCTCGTTTATAAAACAAATAATTTATATTTATTATTCATTTATTTCATATTCATAAGTAATTATGTGAACTCTAACAGTGAAAAACTATCACAATATTTCCAAGAAATGCCTATAAATACTACAATGTATGTGACCTGCACACATTCTTATTCTGTTTAAATAATGGCTTTGCATTTACTCTGGATACTTATATTTTAATAGTTGTGATCATGTTAAAAAAAAAACCTCACCACCGAATCTTTAAATGTAATTAGACTAATTAAATATATAAGGAAATATCTCCTCTCCAGAGGAACTTTGCAATTCAAGACAGCATGCGCACAGAAAACACACACACACACACACACACACACACACACACACACACACACACACCACACACATACACACAATCAGATTTCCCTGAAGAAAGAATGTTCATAGAGGTCTATTTTGCCAAAATAAGAAAGTTTTCTTTAAAATGTTCACACTGCTGCATCAGGACTCTTTTACATTTTAGTCATGTCTACAATAGTCCAATTTCCAACAGCATTTTGAAATTATGGTGCATGTCATGATGCCATGTATTTGTACTCTTCTAAAAGATTCACTGTCACCCCAATAGAAGCTTAAAGTTTAGAGACCAAGGCTATTGTTACTAAATAGAGACTGTCATGGGCTTCATTTTTTTTTCTTGTAGTAAGGAAGCTTTGTAATAACTAGGTCATAATATGATTTCTGATTCTAAGATCAATGGGAAAGTTCCAAGAAACTCTTCAGATATCCCAAGGAGTAATTTAAACTTGTAGTGACTGTGTTACTGTACACTCAGAACAGGGATTCTCAAAGTTACACATATCAGAAAGTAGCACATAGATGTGTTGTCCATTGGAAACTATATTAAGCCACATGATACTTTTGAAATATCACTTTGGGAATCAGGAGGCATCTGTGACTTGATAGATTTAGAAAAACAATACTTTTAAAATATGTATATTTTGTGAATTTTATAATGTCCTCTAGGTGACACAGATAGAAAGGGTTAGCACTCAGGTGTATGAGCCCTGAGTCTCTGTTTTCCTCTGTATGCTAACTCTGATCATGGGATGGCCAGGAAGAAGGTATGAAAAGATCAAGCAACCTGTAAGAGATTACTGTTGGAAGATTGCATTAGCAGAATGACTTGAGTTGGAACAGTGCTTCAAATCCAGTACACATTTGACCAAGATACACATATTTAATAGCTAAATTACTGAGGCCAAAACATTGCAAGAACCCAGAAGATGATAAAAGAGTTATTCCTGCAATTGTAACAGTGAGCCATGTGATTAAAAGCAGGGAAATAGAATGTTATTTGATTGTTACTGTCCCTGATAGTTCAAAACACCTGCTATGGACTGAAGTGTGTCTCCCTAAAATTCATATTTGAAGCCCTAGCTCCCAGTGTGATTGTATTTGGAGACAGGGCTTTTAGGAGGTAATTTAAGTTAAATGAGGTCATAAGGATGGGGTCCTAATCCAGTAGGATTGGTGCGCTGAGAGAGAGAAAGAGACAGAGAGAGAGAGAGAGAGAGAGAGAGAGAGAATGAGAGAGAGAGAGAGAGAGAGACATGGACAGACGGACGGACAGACACAGAGAGACAGAGAGAGTTGCTCATTGCTCTATCTCTATCACCTATAATCTTGCCTGATGGGTAGTAAGTATGCAATAAATACTTCCACGTGCATGGGCCAGGAAAAGGCCGTGTGAGAAGGTAGCCATTGTGCAAGCCAGGAAGAGAGGTCTCACCAGAATTTAACTGCTGACACCATGATCTTGGACTTCCAGCATTCAGAACCATGAGAAAATGTCTGTTGTTTAAGCAAACAATCCATGGTATTTTGTTAATGCAGCCCAAGCTGCCTAAGACAGCACCACAAAGATGTGCTGGGGATACAGGAGTGTTGAACTGAAGCTTACATCATGCACAGTATAGGATCCCAAGACCAGAGTTAGAGCAGTTTAGATAAGGCCAGGGTGCAGAATAAAAACAAGGTTGAGACTGTGGATGGAGCAGAATCATCGACCAGGCAGGATCAAACCAGGATTTAGCCTAGTAATGGAAGAATCTAAGGTTTGGACTTAATCTAACTTTTTTCTTTAATTTCTACAAGTTGTAAGACTTTAAGTAAGTTACTCAACTACCTCATTCTATTCCTAGTACTTCATTACTACTTCTAGCATGGAGACAATAATTCTTGTATCACATAGCCATTGTGAGGATTCAATGATTAGATATTAAATGACTAATACTTGGCACAGTGTCTGGCACGTGCCAATCTCAGAATTGGTACTCCATGTAGTAGACAAAGCCAGAGAGACTGGAGTCTGAACTAGTCTACATTCATTTGTTCATACCCCAAATATTTATTGCATACTTGCTACCCACCAGGCAAGATTATTGGTGATAGAGATAGAGCAATGAGCAAAACAGAAAAAAGTTAATGTACCATCATTAAGCTTACATCCTACAAAGAATTAATGAGTCTAATAGCATGAACCTGAAGGTGGCAGGAGCTTGAGTCCCCATCTGCGTCCCACATTCAAAAACTTGTTTGGATTAATGAATGCCAACTATAATTTTATATATATAATGTGATGGTTCAGTGTGAGGTCGGAGGGATAGTGGATGGGGGGAGGGGGGTTCACAGTGTGAGGGATATAAATGATGAACGTCTAAGTATTACCTTGTCTTGTACACCTGAAACTAATAAAAAAAAAAAAAAAAAACTTGTTTGGGACAACTCACACAGTTCCTGAGAATGACTAAATATATGAAAAAAAGGACAAAATGTATTCTGTCAAATATCTTGTCATATACATGGCAAATATTGTTCATTTCTTCTTCAGAAATGCACTAAGGACTCTTATTTGACATGGCATTTTATAAAAAGCTACTTATCACCCTTATTCTCTGAAAGCCTTTCTTCTCTCTCATCTGTCCCCTCTAGAAAGACTAGCTTTATATAAAGACAGCTTTCTTAGCTTGAAAAGTATACCTCAGTCTATCCATTGTCCCATAATGTTTTATTTGCTTTTCTGAACCTTGTCACTGAAGAATTCCTGGAAAAGGAACACAGATTTTAAAACAAGTTAGAAAAATAAAGTTTCACAATGACACATTTCTGAAAGGGACCTGTTCCTGATTCCATGTCTTTTTTTGACATTTGTGGAAGTCTGATGACCTCCTAGTATGGGGAGTTATGTGTGTGTTCTCCCTTTTTGAGTCACCATTTATCCATCCCTCTTGATTCAAAAGCAAGCTAAAATATGTGGACTCTTGCTGCATAAACAATTACAGAGTAGATTTTCCTTTGTTTGGAGACCACTTAGCGTGGTATTTGTTGTGTTTGTCATTAATTTGTCACCCATCTGTGGAGCTGATTGGTAGATGGATTTGGTTATGACAGATAAACCATCTTTCACATCTAGAACTCCATTCTCCAAGACATTTCTCTGCAGTGACAGTGTAGTAAAATAGGTTATTCTTTTGTTCCTTTGGAAATATGCCTTATTTTCTTTTGTTATTTTTGAGGCAACCTGAGTTCACGTCTATACAATCCAAAATCCAAATAACTAAGGGAAGCCCTGGTATCAGCCGTCTATCATTATATGCTTAAATATAAGAAAGGAAAAAATAAAACAAAATGTTTTTGAAAACTTCAATGAATATGCAATTGCGGTAAATAAATAACCACTAGAAACAATGCTGAAAGCAAATTGGACTTATTCCAATTTTTTTTTTTCACGTTTTGAAAAGTTTGGTGTTCTTTTGTCTTTCTATATAAATGCATAAATGAACTAGTTTTGCCCAGTTACAGAAAAAATATATTCTTATTTCAGTAAATTCCCTTTTTTTGGTTTATCATATGGATCACAGAAAAATATGATTTTACAGTTTGTTGCTTTTAATACACATTTATAAATTAAGATTGCCAAATAAATATAGTCTTTCAACAGCAAATAAACTTACCAAGAGAAATTCTTCTTTTACAACTAGAATACCTCTCATAGGAGTAAGTCCTTTTGTTAGTAAGATAAATTCTAGAAATAGATTTCAGAGTAAAGATCTCACTGTTTGTTTTTATTCTTGTGAAACCAATAAAGTGCTGGCAAAGAGTGCTATAAGGTGTCACAGTAGTTTAGAAATAAGGTACATTCCAGAGTGTTCTTTATTGCCTTTTGAGGGTTGGCTATTGCCTCCCTTAGCCACACTGCCATGGAACACACAGCTTTACAAAACAGCAGCAGGATGGTTAGAGCCACTTGAGCCCCACCTGAATATTATATACATTCTTTTGAAACGTCAAAGTTTTAGGAATATTGGAGTGATTATAATACCGTATCATTATATTCCCATAGGCTTAAGTCTGAAATATACTGAATTTAAAAGAGTAAAAGGATATGTTTTCCCATTGCCCTTCATACCTTATTATTTCCCAGAAAATTGCAACCCCATGTCAAAAGCTATTTCAAGTGTTATTGTTTCAGGTAAGCATCATTTTGCTACATACTTGCGTCCCTGAATCTGGATGTTAAAATGTCTAATACCCTCACATGCAAACTATTGTAGAATTGCATTATAGTTCTGAGGACAGAAAGGCGGATGGGATAAGAAAATGTAACATAACTTTCAAGCCCTGGTGAAAAGGCTTCTCGGTTGTGAGAGAAATGCAGATGTGCATAGACGACAGAAATGAGACACTGAAAGGAAGTTTATCACTAAATCGCAGAGCAGGATTCTCAGCTCTCGCCACACAATAGAAGCATCTTGGAGCATACCAATTTCTGAGAGTGACCGGCATGTAAGTTAAGACCACAGAAAAGAACTGGTATGTAGGACATAAAAATAGATTTATAACCTAGAGCCTTTTTCTCTGTGCTTTTTGAAAAACTTCTACCTGTTCAACAGTTATACCTCTCTTTGTTTGGCAGGAGATGGCATGGGGCAAGGGTGCAGATTATCTATCATTTACCCTGAGTAGTCATTCAGTAAATGCTTTGTTGCTAATCCAACTCCATTTCCAGCTGCAGCCCTGTGGAGTTTGGTTGAATGCTGTCTATACCTGGGAGTAGGTGTGCGTGTATATATATAATGCTCTGTGTAAATGAAAAGCAAGACTAGTTCTTTCAAAAATGTTCTCTTGTTCTGAATAAAGATAAAAATAAAAACTAGAAGTTTCTGAAAATGACACAAGTGACTTTTTCTTACAGTGTACCCTTTTACATTTTCAATATCATGTGTTTGTGTTTCTTGAAAAAAATCCTCCATTCAAGGACCACATTGCAACCATAGATCTTATATGTATAATTTGTAGATGACAGACATTTGAAATTACTGTGGCAAGTGTTTTCACATTGTTTCTGCTGATCTGATAAAAAGCATATTGCCAAAAGAATGTAGAGAAATTCCCCAGAATCAATTTGAAGCACGCTTTTGAAATGAGAATTGCTATAAAGAAGCATTTTGGAAAGAGGTGGGGCTGCAGTGAACAGTTCTTGAGATGAAAATACAGTTCAGTAAAACAAATATATTTCTTCAAAGGGGAATGAATACACACACACATACACACACACACACACACACACACACACACATACATGGTAACAAAAATGTATAGACATTTTAAGGATAAAACTGTATTAAAATTGGCATACAATGAGTGACCCTAGCATTCATTTGATTAACGCCATCTTCTCAGCAAATGTCATACTACACAGTGCTACTGTAACTCAATTCAACTTCAATAAGTAATACATACCTTGTTTCCCCAAAAATAAGACCTAGCCGGACCATCAGCTCCAATGCATCTTTTGGAGCAAAAATTAATATAAGAATGGGTATTATATTATATTATATTATATTATATTATATTATAGACCCAGTCTTATAGTAAAATAAAACTGGTTCTTATATTAATTTTTGCTCCAAAAGAAGCATTAGAGCTGATTGTCCGGCGAGGTCTTATTTTCAGGGAAACACGGTAGATAACATCTCTTAAAATGTGTACATTTTTTTGGCACTCTCTGTGCTTTAATTTATTTGTCGTTATTTGGTCTTTGAAATTTTCTACCACCACCTGTGTAATGGCCCCAGGAAGTCCAGAAGAGAACCAGTGAAAACAACTCCATTGTGCTCCTAGTGAACTATTTCAATGTATTTCAAAATAAGAAATGAGAGTTTACTAAAGGGACAAAGAAATATGAAAGGATGAAGACTGAAAAATACAGAGAAAGAATCTCTTTTATATATGATGGTCCATCAGTGCCAGCATTAATGTGTAAAACCAGTCAGTGGTAGCACTGTAGGTAATTTATGTGGGAATAAAAATTGGTTTTATATTACTTTTGCTGCAGAAGATAACATTCTATAAGCTCATCATATTTTTAATCTTGTCTTAAGAAAAGTACTGCTGTGGCAGTTTGTTTAAATAAGAGTTATACTTATCTCTTTGCAAGGAGCTCCTTCTCTTCCTCTGTGTCCTCCCTCTTATTTCCACCCTCCCCTACCCAATTCCATCCACCTTTCCCCTTAGCCAAAGGCATTTGTAAAATATGGGAGCAGTTGTACTATGTTGTTATTTGGGATATGCTTAATAAATGCTTCCTATATTTTAGAGGTGGTTGGAGGTCATCTAATGCAATTTCATTTTGATTACTTATTTGAATTTTGGATGCAAGGAACCCTGAACCAATTGCCTGAATTTGTCATAATCATAATTTAGTTATCCACAGCTGCTTTATTAGATTTAAGGTACTTTCAAGAGTATATTGATTATCGCAGCTCTTGATTATCTAATAATAGTATTCATAAGATGCCCTCTTCTCCAGCTCTATTTTCTTGACTCACCGAAAGGGTACTGGTTTTAAATTTTCTCCTTTTCCAGTCACAGCATCCCTCTAAAAGTTATCAAATTATAATGGCATAATGATATAAAGCAAGACCTTAAGGTCCTTCAGACGTTACACATTTTTGTCTCCATAAATTCTTTCTGCCCCCTTTCAATTTACCTTTTTTGTTACTATAAGAGGTTTATATTATAAACTCAAATATAAGCATGGCATCCCAGAGCTTAATGTCCTGCAATGGCACCTATTACCCACCTTGCACTCTACTTTTTTATTTTAAGAGAGAGAGGTGGTATGAAAAAGTTCTTGAACCAAATTGTCCCAGCTAAAAGAAATAATCAAATGGGAACAGCAAGATGAACACATGCCAGCTCAAATGATTTACCGTTTTTGCAGTGTATAATGTGCACCCATGTTTTTGGCCTAAACTTCCAGAAAAAAATCTTCTGGTTTAATTTTTTAATTCAAATTTTTGTTTGTTTACATTTAGGTACTTATTTTTCATATGATAAAGGAATTTTAGCATTTATTTTTAATACATTATGGTATAAGAAATTTTATGTATCAATAACAAATTTACAATATTTACGCATGATAGAAGGCCAAGAACTCTTCGTCGTAAGTTCAACAAAACCAATTATCGTATCCCAGGGTATTATTTTGTATGGGAATATCGTTATTGATTTCTAGAATTAGACTTTTAACTCATAATCATAAATAAAAGAATTAAAACCATTTATATAGATACGGAATTAGTACTACCCATGTATAATGTGCATTCTTATTTTTCCCTCACAAACTTGGGCAAAACAATGTGCATTATACACTGAAAAATACGGTAATATTTTTTCCAAGTGGTCACATTTAACAGTTTGTATTACCACCAAAAGGGGAAAAAAATAATTGGTTACATATGAACTTTTCACCCAAATGACTCATTAATTTTTTTAACAAAGTTTGAGAGCATCCAGACTATTCCACACACCAGTCTAAGCAGTAGAGATTTAACCATTAAACAAGACAGACATGGTCTTAGCCTTCATAGAGTTTACAGCCTGCTAAGGAGATAGGCAAGTTACGAGACAATGACATCACTGTTTGACAAGGACTTGCATTAAAGAGAACATCGTTGCACAGGAATTAGAGAAAAGACACATAGAGAGAGAATTACCAGGGAAATCTTCCTGAGGAAAGTGGCATCTAAGCTGAGACCAAAAAGAAGAGAAGAAATTAGCCAGGTTGTTTGGGGGTAGTGATCTAGGAAGACGAGCCAAGAATCTGACATATTCCAGGAATTGTAATAATCTCTGAAGGAATGAATGAGCAAGGGCAGGGTGGAGCCGACACAGATGAGGCTGGAGAGCAATCAGAACCTTAGACATGAAGGGTCTGAGTTAGCGGGACACAGGATGAAGAGCCATGTTGACTTGAGGTGCTTCTGGTTATCCAAGCCAGATTTCCACAGGGCAGGAGGATGTGATTTTGCTATTTATGATTTGCAGATAACTTGTAAGTATAATTAAGAAGTAGCTGAATTTCTTGAAATTTCTCAGCTAGTTTTCCAGAAAATTCTTTGGCTTTATCTCTTGATACTTATATTGATAGCTCTCTTTCTCAACAAATTTCAGAATTATATGTTTAAACCATAATTGATTGATGAATGGAGGTTTTTCTATTCTAATCACTGATCTTTAATTTCTCTGCATTTTTCGAACCAGAAATTGATATAATTTAAAATGTGTGGCCTGCCGTGAAGAAGTACAAAATACAAAATATAACCTTCTATAGCATTACATTAAGAGTTGATTCTATGGAAGTTTAATTCCCCATGCTTGTCAAAAGTTGTTAAAACATTGCTTGCCTTTTTAGAATATAAAATGTGGGCAGACGTGTAGTAATATATCAAAAAATGACACTTTGTCAAAGAGGGCTTTCATGGGAGACTGTTCTGAATAAAATGTTTTCTTTTAAAAAGAACCCAACCTGTTTAACATTCCAAAGCAAACACAAATGAACACAAATGCCTGAACTTACTGCCAGTCACAACAGCCAGTTTCATTTACCCTTTAATACTTTTTTTTATATTCCAAAAACTGTTCCCCCAAAAGAATTATCAGTTTTTATTCCATGATAACCCTGGTTCGAAATAAAATAAAAGTAGCTCTGACCCTCCTCAAAATGGATTCTTTTCAGACTTACTACCACTTCTAATAGTATGAAGATGATATGGTTGGCTATGTCTAATGTTAGAGTCAATGTAATTATATGTGAAGCAACAATTCCCTTATCTATTAGGAACACTTGGTGCAGTTAACTGCATTTCACTGTCTGGCAGATGAAATAAAGAATTAAAATTTCAGCCTAGTTCCTCAAATTTTTTCCCCCAGTCATTTTAAAATCATTTAGCCTTGGGGAAATGGTAGTCAGAAAAGAAGAGAAAACAGACGGTATTTAAAGGCCGTACTTAGCAAGATTAACAAAGCAGATGTGCCTGCATGTCTCTCCCCTCCTTGCTCCTCAGAGTACCTCTCTGTTATGATTACTTTGTGATGGTTCCAATCCTTTGGACCTTCTGAGGATGTCCAGAGTTAAGATGAGGACTGATAGTTGAAATGTTAAACGGAAAAAAATCAATAGATAATTGTCTTTGAGCACAGTCTACAATCTAAATAGGAGTATCTGTATTTGTTACTCGTATTCTTTGCAGAGAATGTGCCTAAGTCCTAGCTCTTGAGTGAGAGTATCATTCATTGTTTAGGGAACCAGGGAGCAGGACTGAAAGAAACAGAAACAAAAGGTAATTGAGATACTGTACAGCTTATAGGCATCCTGATATGCCACACAATGGTACTCGGGAGGAAAGAAGAGAAATATGCTGCACAGCTTCACTGGATGTGTAAGCTGAATCTGATTTTATAGCCTGCTCACAATTAAAATTCCTAAAGGGTAGGAGGGGGTGTAGAAGGTTTGATCTAATGTCAACAGATTCCCCTAGCCTTAAGGGTTCACTGGAGAGTAGATGGCCCAGGTTTTAATAAAATGTTTAGAAATTCTGCATTTGTTGGTATGAGAGGATACTAATATTGGAGGCAACTGGTTTTAGGTACTAATAGTCAAGCCACCTTTTAATTAACTCACTCTATTAGCAAGAGAGGTGTATTTTGTTGTGGTAATAGTGATAATTGTAAGCCTCTCACAATGGAGAATGCCTCTTAGACCACTGAGATGGAGAGCTGGGAACAGTGATATGCAGAGCTAGGGAGGGAGGCTTCATATCCTGCCTCTATCATTTACCAATTATGTGATCCTGGGCAAGTGCCTCCGCCTGCCCAAGCCTCACTTTGTTCATCTGTAAAATGGACCTAATACTACCACCTCATCAGGCATTTAGTTCAGTACCTACTACATATCCAAAACCTAACAGTAAATGGTAGCAATATCATTAATAAACAAATGTGCACAACTTAGCAGTTTTGCACACCAAGCACACTCAGGATTGTAAGATATTCATGGATATAGATTCTCACCGCACCAGGAAACCCAGTCTAGATGGATATTATGTGTGTTTTAGAAGATCCGCATTTTCTGTAGAACAGAAAAAATAGTTCTGTGTTACTACCCTCTCTCTCTTGGTTTCTGTGTATATATAGACAATGTTGTTTGTTGAAACAGAAGTTAAAATCAGAACATTTCCTTGAAAACACTTTCTGGTTACATTATCAGACTGACTCAAAAAAAAGTAAGTTGCAGAGGCTTGTTACACATGTATGAATCATCTGCTAAAAACAGTGGTTCTTCCTAAATGTATTAAGGAAAAACTGACTTATAAAATTTAGATTCCTTGAAAGTGTAATCAATCATATCTTTGACTATAGACTACTATTGCCTAGCAGGTTGAAGGATCTCTCATATGTATAAAGCAAATATCAATAGTTGATTCTACTACGTAATGGCCATGCCAGTGATCTCACAGCCATACCTAGTACAAATGGCTCACTCTGGGTTCACAACTGAAACCAACAAAAGATGCAAAATGTTTCTGATTTATTTCAATATTACAATTTCAGAGCACTTTTTGAGCTATTCTATAAATGAATTAATTTCAAAATGGATGAGGCGGTAACATCAAGGTTTAGCTAATTATGTTTAAATTAAATATAAACATTTAAAATAACCATTTTAATTAAATACAAGACTCAGGCACCTAATCATTAGAAGTGGAATTGTTAACTTGAGATTTATCATTCTAAAATCACTTGTTCTACCTTTCAAATGAGTTCTTTCCTCCACTTAAATGAAAGACAAAATGTATTTCTCTGAAGTGGCAGTTAGTAAAAGATGACCCTTTCTTGTGTCATGGTTGTCAATTTGATATTGAATTCGAGAAAAGAAAAATAAAATCTGCTTTACTACAGGTCTCTTAGATACAAAACTGTAGTTACTATTTGCTAAACCATTTCCAACTTGACTTATATTTAAGTTTTACAAATATTTAAGAAAAACCCTAATAATTGTAAAGCATTTATTACTGTGAAAGAAAATGGATATATTGTGTACATACATATAATTTTTACAGAGGAGGCTCTGAGAAAGAAAAATATAATTTTGTGATTTAATTTTTTAATTACAATAATTTTTACAACTTCAAGAATGATGAGAAATAATACTTTGAATAGCTCTATTTTATAAACGGTAAATATATACCCCAAACTTTACATTTGTAAGAGTATACAAATATACTGGTAAATTCAAATTTGTATGTATAAGTTTGTATAGGTTTAAAAAATAACCATGGGCTCGTCCTTATACACAATATAACTATCACTTAACATAAACCCTGACACATGATAGGTGCTTAATAAATGTTTGTAAATTAAATAAATAAACATATTGATAAATTTTATAAAATATCTTTTAAAAGTCTCTTTTAAAAACCATGATTGCTATATCTTACCTTTTACTTTAACCTACTCAATTTAGAACATCTAAGAAAGCTGAAGTACATCTACTTACAGATTTGAAGGGAATATGTTTTCCTGTTATCTGTTGCTTTGCTGGTTTCTAGAATTAGTACAAATGTCAAAACTCTAAAAGAGAGCAGGATCTCTGCTGGCTGTGAGAGTGTGATTTAAAGACAAGTTAGCTTGTTTTGTTCCTTATACTAAATACCTGCAATTACTGATTGTCACATTTTTCTTTTGTTGTAAAACTGAACTAATTGTAGCTACTACCTTTAGGGGATGAGTTCTATAGTATAATAAATGTTGCGTGCCCTCTTGAGTTTAGCATTTTAATTATTCATAATCAGAGTGATTTCTGATTATTTAGGAGTGTAGACATAATTCTAGTTTACCAAAAAAATTCAGAAGCACAGTAGAGGCTTTGTTTTGTTTTATTTTATGCTGAGATCAGCAGGCCTACAAACATGCTAAGAAGTTCTTATAAGCAGTGGTGCCTGTTCTCTGGCTAATAGGTGGCCACCGTTGATGTGTGCCATGTCCTGAAATAACTGAATGTATTTTTTCTACTCGTTTGATTTCTCTAGAACTATTTGGGTAATGTTGGGTTTGTGAGGTAAAGAGCTGACAAGGATTCAAGTGGAAGAACTGGTAATAATGTATGAAAGTGTGTTTATCAGAAAAGGCATACAATAGATTTGATAGCTGGCTATTAACCAAGTATAAATTTGGTATAAATTTTAAGGTATTCGTTTCTTGAAAGAGGTGGGGTGTGTGAGTGTTATGTTTGCTTTGCACCCTAAATATATTTGCATACATTGGACCCAAGTAAAAGACAAATATTCAAGATGGATGGATATTCTGGCTATTTTGGACTAGAATAATTTTGATGTCTACTATATTCAAATACATACTAGTGATAATGATGTATTGGGACTGGGCTCCTACAATCTATTTAGACATCATATACATTCTTAATAATAGCATGAAATAATAAAATACTAGTTTAAAAAAAGAGTTTGGCATTGAAAATCTGTTCATTGCGATCTGTTTCAATTTTTCCATCTTTCTTTTTCTTTTTTTTCCTTTCCCTCCAATATAACACTTTAATTTTAGAGCCCAACATGTACTCTGCAGCTAGAGAATTATTCAAGTCTCCTGGTAATTTACATTTGACTTAGGAAGAAGCAGCAATTGCTTAATATATTCAATTAGTAGTAAAAGTAGTAAGGCTGTAAACAGACCATTCTGAAGATATGCAATATTAGCATGTTTTAAGGAGAGTACCTTTAACCACTCTTACCTAAAAACTTCAGCAGAGTGAAGCTTCTGCTACAAGAACATTATCTAAAAGTACACGTGGGTAGCCCCCAATTTACAAGTCCATCTCAGATCAAAGGGAATTAACAATTGCATACATATTCCAGTGTTAGGCTCAAGTGTGAGTTCTGTTCTTTATCAGTAAATTGTTTAATGAAGGGACTGCAAGTACTAGAAAGAACAAAAGACAGAATGAATGAAAGAAAGAACGAAAAAGAGAGAGAGAAAGACAGAGAGAGAGAGAGAGAGAGAGAGAGAGAGAGAGAGAGAGAGAGAGAGAGAGAGAGAAATAAAAGAAAGAAAGAGAGAAAGGAAGGAAGAAATGTCCTGATCATCCACAATATATTTCTCCTTCCCAAAATAAATGTTTAACCACAGCTACTGAGGAATAAAATTTTACAAAAAGACTAATTGGAAAATCACTTTGCTTCTGTCTCTATCCCCAGGTGCTAATAAACAAGGAACACGTCCAAAGGCCAAGTGGTTGAAAAGAGGGCATGGAATATCCCCCAACCAGATAATCATCGCTGGAATAATTGGGAAGTGTCTGAATGTAGGTATGTGTGCTGAAGACTTTGTGCTCTTGCAATTTGTCATCTAACTTTCCCTGCTCCCATTCATGTTAGACACCTGCCAGCTCATCAGGCTTTTGAAAGCACTGCTTGGCCCAAGCTGGCAGATGTGCTCACATGTACACCGCCACTCAGAAACCCAGGTGGCTCTCCACCAGGAAGTCATCCTTATTCTCTTGGGCTTTTAAAACATCCTCCACAATGACTTTACATTGCCTCCTCTTCTCTAATCTCAGTGTTCCCATATAGAAACTTTCCTCCTCACAGACACTGAGCCTTGTTTCCAGAGCACAGAAAGCCTTTGTCCTTTCTGTCCCCACTATCTGAAATAACTTTCCCCACTCTTCTTTGCTGGCTTTAGTCCTATGTTCTCTCCAAGACCTATATCCACCTACATTATAAGCTCCTGCTGATTTCCCCATTCCCAATATTTGCATTTTCCCAAACTTCTGTAGAACATGTAGTTATACCATTCCTCTGACATTTGACAACTTGATTCATATATTGCTTTTTCTCTCTTCATGCATTGGTCCTGTGTCCCCAGTATAACTGTTTATTTCTGGAAAGGATGATCTGTTGCGTACCAGAATCCATGGCGATGGGCAGTGGGCATGTAATGAGCTGCTATGATGAAGTGAGGCAACAAAGCAGACTCTGGAATTAGACAGCCTGAGTTTTGAGTTCCTGCCCAGCCAGTTACTAGCTAGGTGATCGTGGCAAGGTTTTTGTAAAAAACTTTCTGTGTCTTAATTTCCTCATCTCTAAAATAGGAATAGTAATCCTACCCATCTTCTTGAGTTGCTGTAAAGTTTAAATGAGCTAATACATAAAAAAGAATAGTCTAATACATATTAAACACTAAAAATTCATTACCTATTTATTACTGTATACACAGCAATAGTCTATCTCAATTTTCTCAATAATGCTATAAAATAGATAGCATCATCCCCATTCTAAAAATAGGAATCTAGTGGCCCTAAGAGGTCAGATCACTGCCAAAAATCACAAGAAGCAGCAGAATGAGAACCAAAGTGTCTGACTCTAAACCCTGGGCCGTTTCACTCTGCACATTGCCTCACACACAGGTGCCCAGTGACTAGTTGGTAACAATGGAATTTATTCTTCTCTAGTCTTATAGTTTCAATGAAATCATGCTGCGATTTCACTAGATTTGACCTTTTAGACTATTTGCAATGTGAAACGTTTTTAGTTGACTATATATTTCTCTTATGTACTAATCTAAAGAGGGTGGAGTCCTAACTCCTTTTTGTCTGACTCAGGCTAAAATTCACCTCAACAAGTAGGTGTTTCTGTTCCCAGTTACTGAAGGAACAGGAGGGATAAAATACCAAATAGCCATTCCCACCCTAGGGTATTTTATAATCTAGGTGACACAGTAATAAAAGTAAAGCAAAAACATCTGACACAGTTTTTAATCCTTCATGTTTAGGTTTGAGATTGGCTCTTGCATGGTGCTCCCTCATCCCATGTAATAATGTAGGTTGGATACAAAAATAACACTCTGGGTTTTGGTGGAATGTGCCATTTAAGAGTAAACTATACAATGTTACATTAGTTTCAGGTGTAAAACATAGTGATTAGACATTTATATACCTCAAGATGTGATTACCACACTAAGTCTAGTACCCACCTGGCACCATACAAAGTTATCACAATATTATTGACTATATTCGCTTCACCTTCTTCACTCACCCCCCCTCCCCCAAGCTTCCTCCCTTCTGGCAACTGTCAGTTTGATCTCTGTTCTATAAGACTGTTTTCGTTTTGTTTCATTTGTTCATTTTTCTTTTTTTTTTTTTTAGATTCCACCTACAGGTGAAATCATACAGTATTTGTCTCTGTCTGACTTATTTCACTTAGCATAAGATCCTCTAGGTCCATCCATGTTGTCCCAAATGACAAGCTTTCATTCTTTTTCAATGACGAATAATATTCCTTTGTATATATACCATATCTTTTTTATCCATTCATCTATCAATGGACACCTAGATTGCTTCTATATATTGGCTATTATAAATAATGCTACAGTGAATATATGGGTGCATATATCTTTTCAAATTAGTTTTTGTTTGTTGGTTGGTTTTCTTCTGATAAATAACCAGAAGTAGGATTGCTGGGACTATACTTCAATAAAAAATAAAAGTTAAAAAATAGCACAAAAGGTTGTCACACATGTCAGCTGCAGGAAAGATAAGCTCTCATGGAAACTATGCTTTTTTTTTTTTAATTTTATGTCAATACTTTTTAAAAAATTAATCAACCTCTGTTCTCAACCTATTGAAACTTAACACAATGCTGATGACCACATGATTTTTTTCTTTGTGGGGAAAGCAGCTCTTCTGCCTCACATGGAATTATTATAAATTTACTTTTGATTGAGAAAAGAATGGAGACACATTGTTTCATAAAGAGTGGTGAAATTTAAATTTTAAACAGAACTTGGGGAAACAAGAGCAAATTTAACCTGCTTGTGCAGTATAACCTGAGTTGTAAAGAAATACACATTAAATTTGGAATTTTGATAAATATTCCTAGCAAGTACATAAAATGTATTCAAGTAATAACAAAAGACTAGACTATAAAATTTGTAGGTTTTAAAATTATTGCATTCTATTTGAAATTATTTTGGCGAATTTACCAAGTGCTCTGTTAAACTTGGCAGACTAGCTTTCTTGAAATCTTTTAGAAAATCATCAAGTCTTGTTGTTGGCACTGCCAAAATTCCTTGGCTGCTGTTGCTTCATTTGTGCCTCTGTAACACATAGCACCGCGCTGGGATGGAGTAGGTGATTGATAAATCATTCAATTTAATTTTGTCACCCTACTGATACATTAAATATACTCTGCACTCCTGGCCTGTCACTGAATTCCAGAAATAATGTCAGAGATCCTCTGTGGACCTAAAGGAACTGCCTTTAGGTGAAGTATCACCAAGAAAGGGAATTGGAAGCACTAACATTTTTGAATGCTTATTGTAGTCTAGATTTTTTCACTTTTCATACATCATTTCATTTAATCCTCAAAGTACCCCATGAAGTAAGTATTGGTATCCCCCATTTACCAACAACAAAGCTAAAATTCAAAGAGTTTAGCCAACATGTTTAAAAATCACACAGCTGGCGAGAAAGAATTTCCAGCGTAAGTCTAACCCAAAGACCAAGAAATGACGAGGTAGTAATGGAACCGAAGTGAGGCCCAGATTCAGAGTCGTGAGGCAGATACTCTTGACACTAACTTCAAACGACTCAGGCACATCATATAATCTCCTCTTACCTCAGTTTCCTCATCTCCTATGACATTATTATGAGTATCAAAATTTTTTATTTGTAAAATGACTTTGAAATTATCATTAATGCTATAAACAAATAATAGTCGTGGATCTGGTAAACATAAATACTGGAACAGTTAAGAAGTTCCCAAAAGGTTTGAAATTCCTAGTAGCTGATGAGAGGAAGGTGAAAGCAATAAAAGGAAGCAAAGACCAAAGACAAAAAAAAACACCATGCCTGTGGAGGGATTCTTGGAGCACATCTTGAAAAGATTATTCTATTACCAGTGCTGATCCACGGCTGTTCCGTTGTGGCAGTTACCCTTATAATGTGTTATATAATGTTTTAAAACATAGGATAATGGCCATAATAACCAAACTGAGGATTGTGCAAAGGATGAAACATTGGAAATCAGGACTACTGCATGTGGAGCCTTATACCTAGTATAAGGAAAGCTGTACCCCAAGCTACTCATTTGAAGGATTAAAAGTAATACTTTCCTTAAACACATGATTCTGAAAGTACATGTGCACCTCCCAGAGTACCTGAAACCCCCTGAAGGCCTCAGTGGGATCCACCCTGCTGCTTCTTAAAACAGTCTCTTCAACGTTTTTCAAAGGAATTAATGGCACTTCACATTGTGGCTGATGTCTGGTTTTGCCCTTATAAATGTTGAAGGGAACTAGAGGTATTTGATGAGTTATTAAGCATGTGCTTCAGTTATTATGATAGTAATAACAGCTCAGTCTTATAAAGCTGGAAGGTGCTTTCCATTTTTTAGCATTTAATTGCATTCCCACTGAGTTTAGATAATAAGTCATTAATCTCACTCAGCATATGACCTAATGCATGTATTTAGATTTAAGAAAGTTTCTTTTAGTATAAGAATATACCGATATTCTTTCTTTGCCTTTGTTTACATGAATGTTCTAGAAACCACCTACTAGATTTTTAAAAATTGTATTGTAACCTGAATGAGAACAGGCAACCTAGCTGATATTTTAAACAGTATTCAAGACATCAAAGAGAAATTAAGAAACCACTTTCATAAGATTATTTTGTCAAAGTTGGCCTAGAGGAGGCTTCTATTTTCAAGACCTACTACTGAGATGGAGAATCTGTAATAGATTGCTCAATTTCATCTGACAAATTTTAACTGTCAAGTATTTCAAAAAACATATACCTATGACAATAACACATTTAACTTTTTTATAGCCTCCTTAATATTTGCAGTTTATCATTATCATTAATTATTAAGCACCTTGATGGTAGAATGGAATGTAAGGATAATTATTGTTATAATACAGCAACAAATGACTAATTTGAGAAATAGTTTTGGTGTATTCCTAAGTTATAAAAGTATTTTGTAAACTATAAATCACTCTACCAATAGTGTTTATAAGAATAATTTTTATAATACCAAATTATGCTTTTCTGCAAAGTAGTGAAATATAACAGAAAAAACTTTTCCGACTTCCATTATTTAAAATACTGTGAAGATGTGTTCTTTAAGACATAGCAGCATGGTACCTGCCTGGGAGAAGACTCGTAATTAGAATATCGGCTATGCATAGAGTGCGTGTTCTAGGCTAGACAATTTAAAGTAGATCATTCTTAGTCTTCAGAATGTCCCTGCAAGGAGATTTCATTTTCCCTATATATCTTCTTTTACAATTGGAGCTCAGGTAGGTTAATAAAACGCTTACTGAGCTAGTAAAATGATAGTGCCACAATTCAAACCCAGATCTTTGAGACTCCTATACTCATGCTTTTTATAACTATTGGGGAAGCCAGTTGCATCCATACAAGATAGGAGGTAATGAGTGAAAATGAAAATCTCTCAATGATAACAGCTATAACACCATTTATTATTATGCCAGGTACTGGGCTAGGTACCCTGGGCACTTTAAATTCCTTATCCTAATAAACAGTTCAAAAGAAGTTCATTCATCTAAGGTTTCTCAATGAATTGGATATTAATATTCCCACTTCCCTTGTGAGCAATTTAAGATTTAAAAGCATTGAGTTACTGACATAAGATGGCGCACCTGATAAGTAGCAAAACCAAGTTTCCAACGCAGGTCTTATTGAGTTCCAAAATCCATGTTCTTACTGCAAAATATTATAAGCTAACACTTGTCTTATTAGGGAGACCACCTCAGGATGATGTAGATGCCTGATCACTGCACTGTACACCTGAAGCTGAAGCTGAATAATAATGAATGTCAACTATAATTTTACACACACATATATAATATATATGTATATATATTATATATACATATTTTGTGTATAGATCGATAGATAGATAGATAGATAGATAGATAGATAGATAGATAGATAGATAGATAGATAGATAGATACTTACAAGAAGCGGAGTACAGCATTAGGAATAGAGACAGTGGAAATGTAATTGCTATGTGCGATGTCAGAGGGGTAGTGGATGTGGAGAGGGGGGTTGTCACTGTGTGAGCGATATAAATGATAAATGTCTAACTATTATATTGTTTTGTACACCAGAAACTAATAAAAAAAGAAAAAATATTATAAGCTAAAATATATGTCTGATTTATAACATAAAGACTCTGGATTGCTGCATATTTATATTTTTCTCTGAATTTATTTTTAAAATGATTTTAGTTTAAAAAAAATGATTTTAGTTTTGTTTAGGTATTACTGAACTTTCTGTTAAAAGGAACTTCCAGAAACTTAGTACTAATTCAATGAATATGCACTAGTTTGTGTTTATTCTACTGGTGCCCAAGTTTATATAAAAGTCAGATTTTAACATTATAAATCGCGTGTGCTCAGCATGTGTTTTATAATGTAGAATTTCACTAAAAACTTAAAAATTAAAACAGATTTATGAAACTCAGGAAAATGCCTTCCATACGTAAATCACTATCCTGAATACCGCAAGTTACAAAGACAACTGAATAGCTTTCATTCTCATCTTACAAGAGGCCTATAGCAGCATTTTGCATTCATTTGTTAAACAAGTGTTACTGATTGCCGACTATTTTCATAACTTCCCGTGCTAGGGAGATTGGCAGAAAATAAGAATGCAAAGATCCCTGCCCTCAAAGAGCTTTATAAGTTAATTAGGGAGAAAAGACATAAAAACTACTAAGCAACAAAAACTGAAGTTAAGTAGCATTGCAACAGTGAAATAAATCGTGTTTAATTGGGGAAAAAAAAAAGAATGTTCTAATTTCACGGCTGAAGGTGCTGATTATTGGTTAAAGTAGTGAAAAAGGCCTCACAGAGAAAGGCCACTGGCTAGGCAGAAAGGATGGATGATGGCAGTAGCCAGGCAGGCACTTGGGGCAGGGGGGATGTAGCCATACAGCAGATACATTTATTATCCTGAAGGCTTGTGCAGAGGAACTGGAAAAGACAAGATTGGAAAATGTGGGACCAGAAAGTGATGGGCTCTGATTCTAGCTGAAGACTCTGGCCTTTGGCCTCCAGGTGATGGGGAGTCATTGAAAATTTTTTGAGCAGGAAAATGACATAATTAAAATAGTGCTTTAAAAAAGATTAATTTGGCAGAACTGGGCCGGATGAATTTGTGGAAAGAGAACCGGAGCAAAGAAACGACCGCAATAACTCAGTTCTAAGGTGATGAGGTTGGGGACAGAAAAGACAGTGGTACTAGAAGGAAAGAAAAAAAGGCAAGAGATAGTACAAAGAAAGACATGGAGAAGCTGACATCTAGATATTGGAGAGAACGACACAGAATAAATTAACTTTGAATTCTGTTTGGGAACTTTCACAGTTTACGAAGTACACAGAATTATTTGGACATCATCGGTAAGATTCATGGTCTGAGACACCACTGAATTCAAGGAAGATCTTGCTTTTACTCAATGTAGCATTTCTTGTAGCCAAATCTACAGTGAAGTTCTACTTTCCAAGAGATAATGAATGTTATTACAAAAATGTCTGAGAGGATAATTGTAGCTTTATGTCATAATAATAATAATGATAATAATAACTACAGTTATAGGATGGCAGCATTAGATGAGTAATGAATATTCAGCCAAACAATGATGTTTCATTTACCTCCAAAATTCCAATTTATTAGTTTAGCTGTTGTTATACTGTCTATAAAATTGACTTTTAAAAACCATTCATTGATTGTCTAGAATAGGTTATTTTCACAAATATGTTAATTAATATGATCCTCTAGGGTTTATTTGGTGCTTTCTCCCTGGATTAATTCCATTGTCTTCAAACAGTCCTTGTATAAATATTTTACTTTACAGATGGAAAAACTGAGCCGTAGAGAAATTGAATTAATGATTTATTCAAGGTAATATGACAGCTGAAGAATATACCTTTCCTGTGGGTTCAGTTGGACTTCACTGATAAAATAAGACTAGAAGGAAATCAACATAGGGCAAAAGGGTGGCTCAGTTGGTTAGAGCCTGAGCTCTGGGCAACGGGGCTGCCAGTTCAATTCCCACATGGGCCAGCAAGCTGTGCCCTCTGCAACTAGGATGAAGTCAGTGAGCTGCTGCTCAGCTCCCAGGTGGCCATATGGCTCAGTTGGTTGGAGCGTGGGCTCTCAACCACAAGGTTGCCTATTCGACTCCCGAAAGGGAGGGTGGGCTGTGACCCCTGCAACTAACAACGGCAACTGGACCTGGAGCTGAGCTGTGCCCTCCACAACTAAGATTGAAAGGACAACTTGACTTGGAAAAGTCCTGGAAGTACACACTGTTCCCCAATAAAGTCCTGTTCCCCCAGTAAAGTCCGGTTCCTCTTCCCCAATAAAATCTTAAAACAAGAAAAGAAATCAACATTCCTTTTAATTGTTTAGGCTCAGTAAAAATAACCAGTGCCAGGCAAATGCAACCTTCTTCCCCAGAACACACACACACACACACACACACACACACACACTCCATTGCATTACTATGTTGTATATATATCAGTTACTTCAAAAAGCAAGTGCCATTTTAATATTACTTAGATGCTGTTTTTAATCCATCAAGTAAAACTTATTGTGGCTTCTAATATTAATTCATTCCCCACTTAGTATTGTTAAAAATATTTATGATCTGGTATAGAGCAAAACATATTGTTATCCATTTCCCCCCTGCTTTGATAAAAAGCATTCTTCAGCTGTTTTCTAGGTACAAATGTTTTCAAAGTTTGATGGTAATTTATGTTGTCAGTCCATTAAGTTGATTTTATGGCAGCCAACACAACTATCGTCTGTTTATGAGAAACCCAAGGATCACTCTAGGTCGCCACGAAGGCCGTTTGATACCTGCCCTCTCATATGGCTGACCTTGAGGGGAGTTGGATTTGGTAATTTATGGCAAACACCATCTAGAAGACCTATTTGCAAGATTCACTGTCATTTAGTGCTAAATGATCATTGCTGAGTCCAGAGACAATCTGAGCTCCTGACAGAGCAATCCCATAAAAAATATTGCCTACCCACCCAGGTGTCCTTTCCAATTATCTGGAGTAGAAATTAATACTTTTAAAAGCTGAGAGTTTTTGAAAGGTTATTACAATTTATTCCAGCGGTTTCTTTTGCACATTATGATGAATTAGTTTATTATGCCATTATTTTCCATGTCAGCTTTTTAGAAGATTGAACCATAATGTTGAAACATTAGTGTGAATGACAAACACACTATTTTACAGCTGAGTAATATATTTCTTTGAGAAAAATGTGCTAAGTTTTTAATAACAGGTAATTTTATGTTTATGTCCCCTAATGCTATTGTCAGGTATTATTTATTTCTATTTGGTAAGAACTGGAGAAATTTCTTGTAAAATGTTAATGGCGGTTTAGACAGATTTTAGAGTCATAGTAAGAATACATTACTTAAAAGTAGAAAATGTAAATTGTTAAGTGTTTTTCCCTGAAACTTAATATTTTGTAAGGTTTTCTTCACCAGTTCAGTATACGATTACTTCCAGGGAGAATAATACTCAAGTCTCAATTTTTTCTCTAAATGCAGTGGACTGTGGGGCAACGGGGGGAGGGTTGCTAGTTTTTCTAAGATCTTAATGACTTTCAAATTTTTCTTTAATAAAACCTCTTTATCTTAAATGACTTGTTGCTTCCTAAATCACGTAGTGATGTTTTATTATTTACAGATTTTTGTAAATAATATAAATTAGCACTTTGATAGACATTTATTTTTTCATTCATTATTCTTCATTATATGTCTACTAAAATAGTAAAGAAGTATAGGTTACTTCCTATTTATCAAATATTAAAAAAATACTCATTGTACCTCTGTGTGACAAAGACTGATTAGAGGCATTCTAAAGAGTACTCAGTATACTATATTTTTATTTATATAGCAAATATTTTTGAATGCCTAATACACACCAGGCATTATAAAACTGTGTGAAGTTGGAATACAGCCATAGGAACAGTTTAGAAATTCAATCTTCTTATTCCTGTTACAATTATTTTTATCCCTACAGTTTTTAAAAAATACAACTCCACAAAATTCTGAGGCTTGAGTAAATTGAGCATGTAAGCAAATTCAGTAACACTTTGGAAGTTTACATGTGTTACCTCCAATCCAACAAATGCTTGCCAAAGGAAATATTGTTTTTTGTTTTCTCATCAAACACATTTGCTTCTTTAGCAAGCATTTTCAGTACTGAAGTATTTATTTTTGTTGATGTGACTGAAGCAAATGTTAGTTTTAGCAAAATTAAGATTCACAGCATTCCATACATTTTTCCCACTATGCCAGAGAATTTTTTGATAATGTTATGAGGCTGATTATGAGAGAGCCAAAGTTTCTTTTGGGGCCATGGGAGGTTACTGAAGGATAACACATATACAGAACAAATGCACACATAATAAGTTTACAGCTTAATGGATTATCACAGAGTGAGCATACATGTGCAGCCAGCATTCAAATCAAGATAGAAATCACCAACAAACAACCCTATGTCCCCTTCCAGCTTATCAACCCCCACCCTCCACACCTAGTAACCATTCTTCTGACTCCTGACATCATAGATAAAGTTAGGCTGTTTCTTAAAATTTATATAAAAGAGATCGTGATAAAAGTATGACTTCTTTTGCTCAGCATGTGTTTGAAATTCATTCACACGGTTGCCTTTAGTTGTAGTTTGTTTGTTGTTATTGCTACATGGTATATTTCATTTTTTTTTTGGTATATTTCATTTTTTAAATGTAGCATGTTTTACTTGCCCAGTCTACTGATGATCACTGGATCGATTTCAGTTTGGGATAATTGCAAGAAAAATAATGTTTGTATGAACATTATCATACATGTATATATATGAATAATAAAAGCATTTCTGTTGGTATTTCTATGAGTGGAATAGCTGGGTCTCAGGACAGGTATGGGTTCAACTTTTGTAGATACTGCCAACCAGTTTTCCTGTGTCCTGGTACTCTTTATACTTACTAGTTATTTCCCTTTGGGCCTCAAACTAATAAATAATTGGGGAGAACTGAAGTGCATTTCTAGCGTGCTTTCAGGTCTAGAATTCTGCAATTCATTACTTGTTTACAGTGGAGAGCATTGGCATAGATTTCAACAAAAGGCAGATAATGAGAATCTGCTATTTGGTTTTCCATTACATTTCCCTATTTGCATTTGCATCTGGATTTGACTGTTAATGAGCCTGCACATTCATATTACATGCTAAATGATAAAATTATAGTATCTGATGCAGAAGAGCTGGAAAGTTTCCTGGTTTCCCCAATCATATTCTTCCATATAATATAAAACATTTTTTGCCAAGCTGATGGTAATAACTAGCCAAATGCAAAACAGTCCTTCTCTTCAACGTTCCTAGTTATTTTCACTAAAGAAGAGCAGAAATTGTGTGTAAAAAATCCTTTGGGGTATTATACACAAAACATGTATTCAATACATTTTTGTTGTACACATTTATCCATTTTGTTGACTATTAGGGGGTGGGTGGGGCTTTAGGGATTGCCTAAGAGAATCCTGGCTCTGCCAGCTGGCTTTGGCCAAATTATTAATCTCCCTTAGCCATACCTTCTTCATCTGTAATGTGGAGAAATAGTCTCTTCTTCATAGATCGCTGTGAGAACAGTGACATAGCACACGTGAAGCACTTCACATAGTGCCTGCACATGATAATAAATGGTGGGTGGTATCATTGTTGTCTTTTTAATTTTACGATGGGTACTTTTACAACCTGTGTCTAAAGATTCTGTTGCTCATACTTTATGGAGAAGCAGATGTGCTATAACGTCTATTCAAATCTTACAGCTAGATTTTACTCTTCCTTTTATTAACTTGTCCGCAAATATGTATTGAGTACCTACTATGTTCTATGCACTATGCAAGACATGAGTATTCCACTACAAACAGTTTAGATACTGCCCGGGCAAACAGAGCTGATGGCTTACAAGTCCTCAGGCAATTAAAGTACAGTGAGACTAGGCATGAAGAGGAGGTCCTGACACCACAGATTTCACAGGAGGGTCACTCTACCTCAGGAAAACTTCCTGAAGAAAGTGAAAGGTTGACTGACAGTTAACCAGGTGTTAACCAGGTAAGAGAGGGGTTAGGGGGCCCGTCCTGGTGGCTCAGGCGGTTAGAGCTCCATGCTCCTAACTCCGAAGGCTGCTGGTTCGATTCCCACATGGGCCAGTGGGCTCTCAACCACAAGGTTGGCAGTTCAATTCCTGGAGTCCCGCAAGGGATGGTGGGCGGCGCCCCCTGCAACTAATATTGAACACGGCACCTTGAGCTGAGCTGCCTCCCGGATGGCTCAGTTGGTTGGAATGCGTCTTCTCAACCACAAGGTTGCCAGTTCATCTCCCGCAAGGGAGGGTGGGCTGTGCCCCCTGCAACTAGCAACGACAACTGGACCTGGAGCTGAGCTGCGCCCTCCACAACTAAGACAGAAAGGACAACAACTTGAAGCTGAACGGCACCCTCCACAACTAAGATTGAAAGGACAACAACTTGACTTGGAGAAAGGTCCTTGACTTGGAGAAAGGTCCCAAATAAAGTCCTGTTCCTTTTCCCCAATTAAAAAAAAAAGTAGAATTTATTAAAAAAAGAAAAGAAAAAAAAAAGAGAGAGAGGGGTTAGGAGTGTTCAGGAACAAAAGCATACCAGGCAGAGAGGAAACAGCATCAGAGGACTGGAAGATTTTCAGAAAGACTGAAACTTAGAAGGCAATGTATGGGGAAAAGAAAAGGAAATGTGTCAAGAACAAGGAGGTAAGGCTAAAATGGCAAACAGGGACCAGTCCGTTAGGCCTTGTACACTGGACTTTGGACATTGGACTTTATCCTAAGCGTAATGAGAAACTACTGATTTTTATTTTTATTTTTAATTTCAGTATCTTGATGAGATCTGTGTATTCAAACATTCTTGGGGCAGAGAGGGAATGGATTGGATGGGAACAAGACAGGATGTTTCTAGAAGAAGGGAATGAATGATCTTACTGATGGCAGGTGCTGCCAAGGTGTGAAATAAGCTGGATATTGAGAGGTGTAACCACCAGATTTGGCAACAAGATCTGTGGACACTTTGCTAAGAACAGGCTGGTTTCAACCAGTCAAGGTACAAATAACAAATGGAAACATAACTAAGTGCTGATGGATTTCCAGGTAAATGTAATTACCAAATAGCACAGTATATAACATATTAGTACGATAGTTGCTCTAAGATCTATTAAATACATATTTTAAAACTTAAATACAACTATAAAATGCATATTACTTTCAATCATATTTTCTTTTTTTTAATGGGTTTTCACCACTGGTTTGACATTTATCCTTGAATCATAAAAACGTTCTTTAGAAGAATATGAATTTTATGCTCTAGTCCAATTGTTAGAACCTTGTCTCTTGATGAGACTTAGCAAAGAATTCTGAAGAAACAAGAATGGGATGAGGGAAGAGATTCCCTTTGGATAAATTCCTCTTGGAGATTTTTTGTGTTAATGTTGAAAAGAATAGGATGTGGAAGCCTAGCCCAGAGGAACTCCACATGGAAGGAAGATTCCTGTCCTTGCATATACATATATGCAGAGTCAAGCTCAGAGAGAAAATAAACCCCTTGGAGGAAAAGTCAGTGATTCATTACTGTGAGTTAAGAAGGGACATGTTATAAATCATAAGCAGGAGAAGCAAGTTCTATTTTCCCTGCTCTATTCCACTCTTGAAAATTAATTTTCCTCAGGATTATTTTTTTCCTGGTGGCTGCTATTTACAGTCTTGTCCACCCAGCCCAGCTCACTCATTTCCACAGGCAGTGCCCGTTGGCACACCAGGGTAAAGCACAGCAAATTAGGTTAGGGGACTGTCGGAACTCTATGTGAAAGCACTGCTTCCAAACTCATTCTATAAACGTAGGATGTGTTTATCCTCACATTTCTCACCAAGCCCACGCCCAGTTCAGTATGTGAGATCTGTGTTTAAAAGAGATGTGAAAAGGATCATGTTTGGGGAATTTCTCTTTTAAAAATATATCAGGTCACTTAGGCATATGATACCGTATAATGGGTCCTTTCATGGCCCATGACATCTCACAGTGGCTTTTTTGCTTCAAGCGTCAGCTAAGGAGCTGGATGTTTTGTGGAGCAGTTGGCATGGTCTGTGGCAGAGCCACGCAGGGCACCCCTCACCCCTGTCTCCAACCGCCCGAGTGAGTGCCCGCCTCTGGGGATGAAGCGCATGGACCAGGGACAGGACTGACGACTTCACCGCACTCTGTTCTCATTTACTCTCCAGCAGAGCTGTGAGGTCAACACTATAATTATGTTCATTTTATAGAAAGGGAAAGACAGAACCTGAGAAATTAAGTAATTTGCCCAAGTACACAAATAATAAGTAATAAGATCTGGATTTAAACTCAGATTTTTCCACAATGACCTAATGGAACTAAAGAGCAGTGTGTGTTTTAGTTTTTGTTTTTGTTTTCCCTAAGTTTTGAATAGAAACCACTGGCTTGATTAACAAGACAAATTTTTTGTCTTCTAATTGTACCACGGACTTCACTTTTCTACCCTATTCTTTTGTTCCTTTATCCTGTATGTGTATTTATATACTATTATTTATATCTCTGCAGGCCTCTTAAAATTGGGGAAGAGGATGAAGAAGGAGATACGCTATAAGTTGCAAGATAAAGTAGTCATTACCAAAAATTAGTATCATAATAAAATAAGGCATATAATAAAGAGAGTCAAATTACATTAGTTAAGCATGAGAGATATTATTCCATGAAATAACTAGCATAAGTTCATTCAACAAACACTGTTTGAGCACCTACTTCTCGCTCGGGGCTCCTATGCGCTGGGTCAATGTCTGTGAATAAAACACCGCTGGTCTGTCCTCCTGGAGCTGCCGTTCTCAATAGGGATGGGGATGGGGAAAGAGAGAGGCAGACAATAAACAAAGACATAACAAGGACAGTGGGGAAAGAGAAGGCAAAGTCAAGTAGATCAGGAATGCCAGGGGATGGGAGAAGTGGGGTTGTGTTCTTATGTAAAGCAATAAGGAAGACTTTTCAAGTGAGGTGAGTTTTACAGAGGCCACAGGGAGCAAACCCTGCCCGTGTCTGGGTGAAGCACATCTCAGGAAGAGGAAGCCCGACTAGCAAATGCCTGAGGCAGGAACTTGCTAAGTGTTTGTGTGTGCCTAACTCTGCCTTCCTCCATGCAAGGAGAGCAGTGTGGCCGATGAAGCAGTCCAGGGGAATGGAGAAGTGGTAGCTACTAAACCAGGCAGGGCAATGGGATAAGGAGGGCTGATGACTAGGGCCCTGTAAGCTGCTTAAGGACTTTAGTCAAATATAATAAGCAAGTCACAATTACAATTAATACCACTTTAATACATCCAATCCAAGTTTAACCATTTTGTTCCCCTTTGGGGTTCCCTTTTAATTACAAAAAGTGCCAGTTGGATGATTTGTCCTAAAACCAAGAGCAGGGTCAGAAAATAAGCAAGCTGCCACCCCCCTTCTTCCCCGGGGTAGGTAGAATAACTGATCACAGACTTATCTAGTCACACTGCAAAAGGTCAGAGCTGGTCAAAAGACAAACCATTCCAGACATAGCCTTTAATATGCACATCTTTCCATCTCAGCTCCCATGCCACCTCCAATTATGAATAGACTGAGGTCCAAGAACCAAATCTCCAGCAGCTGGATATGCCTTTACTCTAGCCCACCTGCCTGACTCAAGAACTAAACTCCCTTGTGATCCTGTCTGCTCCCCACTAACCCCCCCACCCCACCTGTACTCAGTCCCTTGGGTCCCCTAAGTAACTCCTCCCTGCTCACAACTACCCATTGAAGGGGCCTGAATAACAGAGCTAAAGGCAAAATAATCTTGGCCTTTCTTGGTCTTACCATCCTCATCTACAAAATGGGCCTAATTTTGCCTGGCCTGCAGGACTGCTGTGAGTACTGAGGTAGTAGCTATTTATAAAGTGACTATGGCTGATTCTAATTGATTCCTTGATCTGATAGAAGAAAATGGAAAGAGAGAAGAGGGTCTCAGGAACTTGAAATAGAAGGCAAAGAGGTGAAAATTACTTACTTTTTATACTGGCCTTATAGTTTTACCAGATTGCCACTGCTATCCTATCTGACTGAGCACAGAAGAGTTAACTCGAGTGAGAGAAGACAGAATATGATAATCCAGGACCAAAGTTTGATCTCTCCACCAACACGATGTGATGTGCTCTGCCCAGTTGAGAACATGAAGAGGATCATCAGGCAATTCCTGCCGTCAAGAGGGGCAGAGTTTTTCAACAGGGAAGGAAGAGTATATCCGTGGAGCTATAGGAAGAGACAGCATTTGGGACATTAGGAAGTGTAACAGAATTCTAATCGGATAGGTAAACATTCCAACCTCATATCACTTAATGGGGGATTGTTGAATGTTACTGAGTTAGATGTACTGAATAAAGGCAAACTCAGGAGGCCAGGGTCTGACACTCCCCCATCAGCAGGGGACATATGAAAGGAGATATATCAGCTGTAAGTACTCCGAGAAAGTCTCGAGTAGCAGACAGAGCCCAGAATCTGAATGACAGCAGTCACCATGTTACCACTATCACAGACATTAGGCAATAAAGGTACGTTTCAATGGACAAGATAAATAGAACAAGTGTGAATGTTCAAGAAAATGGGGGCCTCAACCACTGCTGGGGTCAGTGTAGAGTCAAGAGGGACAAGAAGGGTTGGAGGATACTAGAACTAACATGGGACAAACTAAAGAGAGTGGAAATTATTAGGCAGATTCCCAGGCAGATTCAGTTAACAAAACTGAGATCCAATCAATCAAGACAAGGCAGAAGCTTTGGAATCATGATTGAAAGCCCTTAGCGGCAAAGGCTATATGATTCCGAGCTCCTGTATCTTTCCAGACTGAGATGGGACTGACTGATGAAGGAGCAGACTACTTTATATTGCATCTGCATTTACTGTGTTTCCCCGAAAATAAGACCTACCCAGACAATCACCTCTAATGCGTCTTTTGGAGCAAAAATTAACATAAAACCCAGTATTATATTGTATTATATTATATTATAAGACCCAGTCTTATATTATAAAATAAAATAAGACTGGGTCTTATATTATTTTTTGCTCCAAGAGACTCATTAGTGCTGATTGTCTGGCTAGGTCTCATTTTCCGGGAAACACAGTAGGAGGTTGCGACACAGGAAGAAAGCGTGTAGAGGCAGAGAACTGAGCCAGCATTAACCCTTCTCACCTGACAAACTCTCAACAAAATCTACTTTAATGTCTGGGTTTCCTTGGGCTGTGAGATGAAATTCTGAGAAGAAAAGTAAATCTGTAGAGTTGCTTGGGGTGTTCAAACTCTTACTTCTTTCTAAAAAACAGTTCATGCTTACGTGATGTAGTTATGGAATTATTCTTAATTATTCAAACTGTTGCCCCTAACTAGATATCAGTGAAGAATGATGTCCTCAAAGGCTTAAAATTCTGGAGTCAAAAGTAGAGAAATTAAGAACGTAGATGCCTTAGAGTGGTGTGTGCTGTGTAGATGAGTGTGCTGAAGGATACACAATGGTGTGCCTGCAAAGATGGAGTCTTTGTCTTTAAAAATAGAAAATTGTGTGCTAATATTGAGAATTGAGACTGAAATTTTCTTTTAAATAAGTCAAGGAACATAAATTTGAACTTTTCAGCTTACAATTAACTCAGCCACAGAGAATGGGATATGAGGGTAGAGCTGAATGTGTTGAATTGGAAAAGAAGGATCTTACAAACACTGTCATGAAAACTTATGTTTTTTCTATTTTAATTTACAGTTTGCAAAGTGGTGATATACTTTTCTACATTTTACATAATTTGATTATAAGTGTCTTCTTTCAAAGGGGTTTTGAGTATATTGGAATTTATTGGGCAAACGGGGATTCAGAAGCAAATGGCTATTCATCTACTTATTGGCTTCTAGAAAGAGGCTGTGCTGGTTCATTTAGGCAACTGGAATCCTGTCCACCAGAAATCTAATCAAGAAGGTGGCTAGTTACATTTACGACTATTTCTTTTAGAGGCATTTAGTTTCAATCCCACAGATGGTAGCTGCAGTCCATTAGTTTCTGAGCCAAGCTTTCCCACGTCCTATTGTACTTAGCAAGATTGCTGTTGCAGCAACACAATTATTCCAAATTCAGTGGGACTAAAACAAAGCTATGTCATAACAATTTAATCCCAGCTCACCTTCCCCTTTAGTGGATAAACAAACACCTGGTGAATTCTGTTCCACATAAATGAGAACATCTGAACAACAAAGATCAAAGAACACTGATATTTGATCTTAAAGCCAGTGCAGTAGAACACCATTATAGAAAAGGTTTTTATTATATGGTTTCAGATAGCTGTTGTGTGGGTCAAATCATGCTGCCCACAATAAACAACACCAAAAAAGTCTCACTCGACATGGTTAATTTGTAAGGCTTACACTTCATCATCAACATTTTTAGATGCTTCATTCTATCAGCATTAATCTCCATTTAAATGACTTAAGAAACGATCATTGAAGATTTATAGGGGCAAGAGAATATGTGTTTTCTGTTGTTTTACTCATGCTTTAAATAAGCAGTAAAAATGTGAGATGAAAGGATATTAAGTATGTTTATCTTCTTAGTTACATGAAAATTCCCACTTTCAAGAACAAGCAAAGCACTTTGAGCTTTGAAAATATCCAAAACACCAGTTTTCCAGTGTAATTCACATAAGACATCTTGACTGTCCTTTTTCAGTTGTTTTTCTCTACGCTTATAATAAGTAAATAAGTATGACCACAGTGACAAATGCTTTCTTTCAGAGTTTTATTGTAATTATTGAATACATCTCCTGCCCACTCAGGTATTACTTCCTCTTCTGGGCCTTTTTTTTTTCTTTTTTTTTTTTTTTTTATGTTGTATACTACAGAATGCAAGTCTCCTTACCTTCTCCCACCATACCCAAAGGGCTTGTGAATCCCCATATTTTTACAAATCCTCTCCTGAGTGATATGAAATAGGGCTTTGTCCTCCTGTTCTCCATATTAAAGTCTAATGACAGTAGCTTCCCCCATGTTCTCTACTCTTGCATAATGTCTTCTACGTGACGCACATTCTTATTTTGATGCACTTAATTGGGCAGCTGCCTCTATCTGTTTGCTTATGAGATTGCCCGTCTTAGAAAACATTGAAAAGGCAAACACTGAACAACAATCGTTCTGTCCTGTGTGCAAGTGCAGCCTGATGGAACGTTGTGGAGCTTTATGTCAATGGCTGTGTGAACACAGGCCGTGTGATATGTGAATGCTGCAGTCTGCATGAATAAGAGTACAGGTTCTAACAAACTCCACAGGACAACAAAAGCAGTAATTGTATTGGAAGTGTTGTTAAATTAATCCAATTTAAGTGACAATAAGGAGCAAAAGACTAGTTTTCAACACGAGTATTTGATGGCAGCTAAGAAAAACATGATTAGCCATTCCTATCTCCAATAGTACACAAATTCTTGTATTTAAAAGTAACACTAAGCCAAAATTACCAGAGCATCCTCCTGACATGAAGAGCTCCATTCTCATTTAGCTAACATGTTCATTTTACCAGGAAAGGGGACTGCATTTTAAGTCTGCCTCTTCTTGATACAGGAAGGTACAGAATTACTAGGCTTTTGAATGATGTTTTAACGCACTTTTTTACATGTAATTTCAGGATGGTGATATATTCCAGATGCTAAACTCCTGCTGACCTAAGAATTTATAATGGTTAGAAAAATGTGGTACCTAGAACTGAAACTTCAAATTCAAACCACACTAGAAGTGATGCTTATATTTTTCTCACATCAAATCATTCTGAAATCACGATTTCATGCACTGGGATGAAGGAGGATATATTTGCTAGGACAAAGAGATCCCAAACAACAGAAGGTTAAAAACAATAGAAGTTGATTTCTCACTGTCCTAAGAATTTGGAGTGAACAGTTTGGGTCTTCAGAAATGAAGAGCAATCAATGTTCTTTTAAATAAGTAATTTGGAAGTGGTAGCCATCACTTCAGTTCATGTTCTATTAGTGAGAATTCAGTTATATGGCCACATCTACTGGCAAGGAAGACTGGAAAACAAAGTCTGTGACAGTCCCCATCCAAGTTCAGGCCTCTGTACAGCCAAATATCCATGTTCTTCCAGAGCCCCACCCAGCCTTTGCATCCAGAATGAACTCATGCACCACCTTTTCCATTAAGAGCAGAGATATCTGCTTGGGTGACCTATAAACAGACAGTCAAGTTGTCTTGCTCTTCCCACATACCCCCAATATGTAGTGTTGGTGCAGGAATAGGATAACTACAATAAAGTCTCGCATGCAGAACAGAGATCATGGGAAATACGCAGTCCCTGGTCCAAGCCAATGATGAAACCCTGCTGTTCAATAACTTCAGAGATGCCTTGCCCTCCCAGGGGACTTATCCTCATGTGCAGACCCTGGAGGGCCCATTTAGCCATCAATCTCCATGGCCTTTCCTTTCTGGGAGGTTCTTCTTTGTCCATTATTCTCCTTAGCCACATCTGAGTTGAAATCGAAAGAATACCTTCTTTGGAGCCTAGTTTAGGGGTTGAATGATCACAGGCTTTTATAGACTAGACTTGTGCTTTTCTTAATAATACGATTCTCTCAAAATTTAGTTGAGTTAGGCCAGACTGCCATGAGAGAGGGACAGAGTTGATTACCAGTTTCTCTCTCTCTCTCTCTCTCTCCCTCTCTCTCTCTCTCTCTCCCTCCCTCCCTCCCTCCCTCCCTCCCTCCCTCCCTCCCTCCCTCCCTCTCTCTCTCTCTCTCTCTCTCTCTCTCTCTCTCTCTCTCATCTCCAATATCCTACTTAACTGTTTTTGTGGTATTCATCAGGACAAGTCTCTCTACTATCAAGGACTGCTTTTTGTAGGACTATGATGAGAAGAGACATATGCAGAAGTAACTAGATTAGGTTATTTTTGTCAATTTTAATAGAATCACTTCCATGCAACCTTCGGAAGATAAGCCTTCCTTTCAGAGGTGCATTTGTTTAAAGGTGACAAGGCATAAATGAAACCTCAATGAAGGTCACTTTCCAACATTCTTTAAATTCAGCTGTGATGTGTAAACAGTACAGTTAGATGGTCAGCCCAGAGCAGACAGCCATGGCGTGGTGGCAGAGTAAAGGCCTGGTAAGGCCCAGGCACACCCACATGAGCACTTCCTCTCACATGCATTCTTCAGACAGCTCAAGAAACTGAAATCTCACTTGTGCATCTTCTGTATTTGTTTGCTTTGGTGTCCTTGACCCTGCCTGCTCCACAAATTTGGCCCCTCCCAGTTAACCACGAGGGTCTTGACATCTGTCATTTCCTATCCATGTAATCCACCCTGGCCACTCTCTCCAGTTTTCCCCCTTCTAATCAAGCAGGCTCTGGGTCTCCATGTGAGCATTCTCATCTTTACCATCCTCAGATTTGGGAATCTGCCTTTCCAAACCAAATACTATCATTTCATTTCAGTCTTGCCTTAAATGTGTGCCTGGGTAGTCCAGGGCTACTGCTGGGACCACTGAAAATAATAGTTGAGATGCATACACTAAGCCATTTTGAGAAGGAATCTTCCATCATAAAGAAACTCTATTCCTGAAAAGATGATGAAAAGTTAATACGAGGAATTGGTTTGTTTTGTTTTATTTTGTTTTAATGAGGCAGTTTTTGAGCTAAGTGTGAGATAAAACTAAAATTTACTATCAAATACAACCTAGAAGTGGAAAGCCAAGCCCTGGGTCCAGAACTTGAAGGAACCTGGACAGAATACTGGAACCTAGTTTTAATGAAAAGTATGAGGTCATGTTCAATGCCAAGATTCTCAGGGTAAACAATGAGTGGTCCCAAAAAGTAAAGTGAGGTCAGGAACCAAAACCAACAGAGAGTAGAGGAGATGGAGTGAAGAAGAGGTGGGCAGGTGAGAGTAATTTCCACTAGCATCAGTTGAGCACGTCCAAAGTGCCCAGACTTTACAGACACAGGTAACCCCTCACCTGGGAAAGACTCCCACTGTTCAAATCGTGACTAACAGCGAAGAGCTGGGCCAGGGAGACACAAACATTTACTGAACAACTGTTATATGTCACAGGAGCTATTCAAAGTCTCCCATTTAATTCTAGCAACACCACTTTGAAGTAGGTATTAACTCTCAGCATTTCACAGATAAGGAAACAGAAACAGGGTTCAGATCATATACCTAATAAGTGTCAAAGATAAGATTAGTGCCCAGATCTACCTGATGCCAAAGGCTTTGCTTTTTCCATCTAGCAGGGCTTAGAGTATGTTTAAGACACTCAATGGATTTTCTGGGTCTGCCATCTCCAGCTGCCTCTTCTCTGCTTGTGTATTGTAGATGCATTGAAATGAGGGCTATCTTTGAGACAGGGATTTCTCTCATCATCAAATAGTCATGTTTAGTCAAACTGTAGGAACTTTTGGAGTGTTTAATTTGAAGTCCTTGTCCCAGACCATTCTGCATCTTATCAAAGATGTCCCAAGACTGAAACAGATTTCTTTCTTTGTGATATCCAAAAAAAAAAAAAAAGGACTCTGTCAGGCTTTGATTTTTATTTGTGAAATTTCAGTTTTTGAACAATTACTGGTACGAAAGCCAGTTAATAATGTAATCATCTCATTAAATGTACTGGTCATCCAAAAGTGATGAGAAGTCTTTAATGATACCCTACCAATGTTTGGGAGCACTGCATGCTTGTCTTTGTGTAGTCCAAAATAGAATAGAAGTATTTCAGCCTGAAAATACAGAACAGCAGTTTTCCTGATAGTCAAATCATCAATCTTGTCAGGAGTAGTTATGTGCCAGTCAGGTCAGGCTGCAGAGTGGAGGGGGATGATCCCACTGCTATTGGAAATGCCTCAAGAGCGGTGCACTGCCTGCCAAAATCTCGTATCAGAATAGCAATAGCAATACATACCTAATCACCTCCTATTCTGCCATGCACATGAAAAAGGTTCCTATGAGAAACACAAATCTAGAAAAGGAATGAGGCAATGATTATACAGTGATCTCCCACTGAACACGACATATGTGTTTCTAACAATGATAACCACTCATTCCATCAGTCATTTATGTACTGATTATTATGTGCTGGGTATTGTTCTATGTAACTTATGAATATTAACTCATTAACATTCACAATGGGTTTATGAAGTAGGTACTATTATTATACCTGTGTTAGAGATGAGGAAACTAAGGTATAGACCAACCACTAAAGTAAGTTGCCCGAGACCACATGTCTAATAAGAAGCAACTACGAAAATTGGGCTCCTTGTTTAAAGGACCTGATGATGAGACAGATGTAATGGGTGACAAGTATGTTGAAATTAATAAAGGAAGAAGAGAGATCTCAGTAAACTCAAACATATAACTTACACTCTTTAAGTCATTACACTCCTTTGGCCACCATCTACCACTTGTATCTTTCCTGCTCCAAAAACCTGAAAATTTTTGTCTGTGAATAGGTTTAGGTAAGGAATATGTAATAAGGAGACAGAAAATAGTGAGTGAGGTGGGAAGGTAACTTTTACCTAAAACAGTCCAAAGGAAGTTATACCGTTCTATGCAACATTTATTCCTCTCCCTTCCTTATTCCCATAAATGGAAGGAAATTTAGGAAAGCCTTAACGTAAGATTCTTCCTTGCTTAGAATTTACAAGATTAGACCAATTAAACGCTGTTATTTTAACCCCTCTTCTGAGACTGTGCAATAGTTTCATTTGTACAGACTACTTTTCTGTGACAGTATTTACTATATAATTTTACCTGTAAGGGCAAAAAGATCATCACACTTATCAGTGATACAATTATTCATCTTGACAAACATTTTTCAAAAATTGCCATATTTAAAATCTATTTGGCCAGAAGTTTTATATTACTTTCACCCACTCTCATAGTTAACTGCACTCTCTTTCTGCAAGCCTTCCTCATCTCCCATGACACATGTGCCTACCACATGACCACATTCAGTGTTTCCACATGGTATGGATTTTTAATGAAAAAGACAAAGAAGGTTGATGGCATTTCTTTCTCATGTTATTCCATTTTACTAATTCCTTTTATTGGCTTGCCAATGCCAAATTTTAGATCTTATTTGAACTAGGACTTTTAAACCCTAATTATAATTGCACATCTGTAAGTGGCATGCACCTCACATCTTCTTCTGAGGATTCTATACAGAAGTGGGAATTTGTCACCCTTGAAATAACTCAAGAGTGATGCTCCAAGTAGAAAAGCTTAAGAAATAAGGATGTCAGAGAAAGGAAGGCAATGCAAGACTTGAAACATTAAAGGACAAGGCATTATTTTATGAGAGAGAAGAGACAATATGGAATCCAAGAAATGAATATTACAAACAACTGGCTACAAAAAAATGAAGAAAAAAATGTGGGGTAAAAAAATGAAGCAGGGAAGTATTCATTTTATTCAGATCACATAAGGATCTGAAGCCAATAGATTATTGTACAAAGAAACACAGGAGCTATGGTCTTAGATAGAGCACGGAGGTGGCAAAGTGGCAAGGTGCTCAGAACACTGGCAGTCCCTACCGTACTTAATGGCTATGGGGCAGGAGCTAATGGACAGAAAGGTCAAGTTCACCTTCTCAGCTTCACCTTCCAAATACCCTCTGCTTGTCTGTCACATTCCAACTGAGTTTCATGCACTCGATGTTGTACATATTGTTAAAATGAAAATTAAAACTGTCATACTTGGGTGGCTGGGGCACATTTATAATTTATCACCTTCCTTTATAGTTAGTTAAAAAGAACAACCAGGGAAATGCAGCGGAGCTCTCACTCACAAACTCTCAGCACTGCATAAAGCATGCTTGGGCCTCGTAGGACAGATATACTGCACACATTTAGCATATTTATTTCTCCCCTTATGGAACTTTTTCTTATCCCTGGTATGCTTAGCTTTAAATATATTCAGAGGCTATAAATATTACATGGAATTTTGAGATCTGAAAAATCACTTTTTCATCACTGATTTACTGATATGCTGTAGAACAAGTTCAGTATCTATATTTACATGATAAACATTTTCAGTTAATATACCAGACTGTTTTTAGCCATCCATAGCAGCGCTATAATACCATGTTGATCCTTGAGGGAAAACGGAAAAGGAAGGAATTCAAAATTACCCCAGGTTTCTGTCCACGGTTGCTGGGTGAATGAAGGTTAGGTTGTGGAGGCAGGAAAAGATGCGGGTTTTTAATGGTAAAGTTCATGAGTGCATTTTAATGAGGTAGCGAAGCCAAATGCCCAATTCCTGGTCTTTATGATATTAGACTCATGCACATCATGTTTTTTTCAAAATCCCACTTTGGTTCCCATATGAATAAAAATAGTAGCTACCATTTATTACTTGAATTGTTGCAGGCATTGTTGTTTACCCTACCTTATTTAATTCTTATAACAACTGTGTGGATATTTTTCTTCATTTTACAGATGAGGAAATTGAAGCAGAGACATTAAATAACTCGCTAAAAAGCATACAACCAATAAATGCAAAGAGCTACCTAGCTTCAAAACCCTTGCATTCACCTCTGCTCTAGTCTGCTTCCCATTTGAAAAATAGAAGAGCCACACTTCTGCCTGGTGGCTGAATCCCAGCACAGCCCACTCAGTGCTCCTTGGACCAGGGTGCTCTAACACGTGCCCTTGGAGCAGATCTGAATGTGACACTGGTGCCCTGTGTTGGGTACTCAACCAAGGCGAGGATGGAATAGATTTAGTAATATCCGATGCTTTCTAAATCTTCATTTGTTCTACAAATGAATCTTAGAAGATTATGACAGCCAAGGATGGGCCGACCTTAGAGATTTTCTGAGACCTTAGAGATCTCACATATCCAATGTATCTCAAATTCCAGATAGTCACACACCATCTTCGTGATTTCGGCCAGATCTGCCCACCACTTTTACATTTAATGCATTTTACATCTAACACATCATTTAAATAATCCTTTTTAACCTTAAATACATTTGTTATAAGGGGAGTTTTTACACCATTATAAATGAAAACCAGCATCACTTCCTATAAATTGAAGTTAACCAAAAAAAGTATGGTATGATTTCACTCATATGTGGAATATAGAAAACAAAAACAAATTAACAAACAAAAACAAATTCATAGAGGCTGGCAACTGTTTGGTGGTTACCAGAGGGATAGGGGAGTGGACAGAGGATGAAATGGATGAAGGGGGTCAGTTGTATGGTGATGAATGGAAACCAGATTTTTGGTGGTAAGAACAATGTAGTATATACAGATGTCAAATTATACTGTTACATACCTGACACTTATATAATGTTGTAAAACAATATTACCTCAATAACAAAATAAAATAAATAAAGTGAAATTACCTGCACAACAACAAAAATACAGACAAAACAAAGTAACATCATTAAATTCTAGTCTAATACTGCCAAAACTCTGAAAAAGATAACCAGGTTTTTCTTGTTGTGCGAGGAATATTAAGGACATTGCAGCATCATGCTGAGGCTTTTCTTCTTGAATAAATAGGAGGATTAAAAAAGGAATTAGAAGGAAATAATTTTCCCCCAGGTAGTTCAGTGTTATTTAATGCCATGTCTGTGCATTACTTACAGTCATCTCTAGCATAACGGGCAGTTTGTATTCATCACTTGGAAAAGTGGTCTTGTCTATTTCCCTACATTTTACCAAAATGACATTAAGATCTAGAAAGGTGAAATGGTTTTCCATGCTCACATAGCTGGTACCTGGCATTTGGTAAATGTTCAATAAATGAATAAAGGAGCTATTTGGACATATTTGGACTTGAGAACCAAATGTGGATTCTAATTCTGTCACTACCACTTACTGCTAGTATGAACTGCCAGCCAAACCTACTTGGTCTCTTGAATGCCAGCAGTGTTCTTGCTAATGCTACATACTGCCTCACAAGTTGAAGGTGGTATATAAATGGTAGTTAAAAGAGCTGGATGCAAATCCTCCCACAGGCCCAAGTTCTATAAGGCAAAATCTAACATCAAATTGAGAATCCCAGATGTATTAAGTAACAGTGTATGAATCTTTAATTCATAATCTGTATGACAGATAAGAATGTTATATCCTTCATTCTGCATTCAACAGAGCTCAATTCAATTGCACTTCATTCTATTGAGCACCTTCTACCTTTACCTACAAAGAGCAGAATCAAAGATAAATGAAATTACTCATGCTGAATTGCCGAGAAGATAAAGTGGTCTACAGAGGCTGCCTCTGCTTTGCTCACCCTTTTTTGTTTCCCTTTGTCCCTCATGCCATTGGGAAGAGTTTTAAATTGGGCGCTCCTCCCAGACTTTTCCAGCTGCTTTTCCTACCTTCTTCACTCTCCTCCCGACACCTGTCTGAGAGTGCTGCCATTAAGCTATTGTGTCAATGTACCCGCAGTGGCCTAGCTGTTCAACATTAGAGTTCAAGGACAGCTGGAAACTAACAGCTGCCTGTCACTGCAGCAAAGTCCAAAGAAGTGCTTCCGAAAGAAGAATGGGGAGAAGATTCAGGCAACAGGGCTAAGACATTCCTGTGGGATCAAAGGGTGATGCTCCCGGCCGAGTACGCTCTCCACTTCCATCTTAGTGGCGTGCACAGCCTGGCTCGCCACTCTAAGAGTGGGACATGAAGAAATGTCTTCTTTCTAGTCCTATTCTGCATGTTTACCGGAATTGCCACATACATGGATTAGGTTCCAAGGACTGTGAAGTGTGGTATTTTCATTCATTTGACTTCAAAAGGGGGGCAGGGAGGAAAGCTTAAAAAAAAAGTTGAAGTACACAATGTTCCTAAATGGTTACCTGCTCATTTCAACCCAGTTTCTCTCGGGGCTTCTGCTTTGAAGGTTTACCCAATCTCTCTTAATGTCAAGACCTTCTGCCCTCCCCAGCATTCCATCATTTAAAGCAGCAACTGCTCTAACCTCAATTGCTGACAAAAACATATTGGCCCAAATACCTTTTGCTTCTAACTATGTTAATATTGTACAAGTCACCTTTTTTGGAGAACAAAAAAAAATCTGAAAAGTAAATTTGTGAAGAGAATAATTTTTTAAGTTCAATAGTTGAAGGCAATATGCCCCTCACTTTATGAAATCAATGACTGTCCTATTCCCAATACGTAGAATCTACACTGGATATAATAGATGCTCAATAAGTACTTGTCAAATGAGTGCATGAGTGATTCACATGTAGATGTTTACTCTGTTACTGCCACTCTCTACTGGTGTGACTTTAGGCGAGGTACTCATCTCTCTGAACTTCCGTTTTCTTATCTTTCAAATGCTAGTAGTATTTTTTAAGATTAGAGATAAAGTATATAAGAGCATCTAGCATAGTACCTGACTCATAGGAGGAATTTAATAAATGGTAGCTAAGTGCATCTGTGCTCTGTACTTATTATTTGGGTGTATGGAGAAGTCTAAAAATACCTTTTCCCTCAAAGATCCAACTATATTTCTAGTCATTAGTGCCACCAATAGGACATGATGTTAGATGCCAAAGGGAAATATAAGCAGTGAAAAAATGGGAAAAGTTGGAGAGATGAAACAGGAATGAAAGAATTGAATAAAAAAAGGCAAACAAAGGAGGAAGTCAAGTGGAGGAGCAGAGTGACTTGCTAGCAATTCGCGCCTCCTTCCAACAGTGCTTGCCTTGTTAGCCCTTAGGACAGAGGTATTTACCTATCTGACTTCTCCTTTCCTTAGAGTAGACTACTGAACAGACGTAACTTGGGGATTTTGAATGCTTACCTGAAAAGTCTTATTTCCTGCTGCTGTTTTGTGTTTCACTGTTTTGTGTGATCAATTTACTACTTGTTTACTATATCAATTTAGCAGCTATTTATGGAGTAATACCAAGTCCAAAATCCAGTAGTTGGCACTCCAGCAATGAGATACTAAACATTTTTAATCTAGGACAACAGCGGATCTTGTCTCCGTGACACCTATTGGTGGTGTGTCCTTCTCATCACTTTAACAACAAAAAAAGTGGCTTTCTCATATGCATTGGTAATGTCCTCGTATCCAAGAGTAAGAGCCAGCATACTGTTACTTTTTTACTTTTGAAACTGTAAATGGGATGTGTGAGAAGAAAAGGAGAAATGGGAATTGTTTTCATTAAGGGAAAAAATATCTTTTCCAGATAACCTATTCAAGAAGAGATCATTCTCAGATTTCTACTTTGGATACAGCCATTATCCAGAAAATCATTGAAATAAGATTGCTATGATGCATTATGATGTCATATCCATATCTCCATTTAGGAAAAATATACTTTGGTAATAGTTCCTCAGCAGAATACATTATGTTCTCTGAATGAATAACATCGAGAAGGCAAAATATTGAAGAATGATATTCTCTCCAAAAGTAATTCTTCATAAAAAACACTAGAACTTCTAGCACTCCATAAATATTATTTTTGTAACTATTATAATTAAAACCAAAATGAGGCCAGAAAGATGTAGAGCCCAATATGAAAAATGTCCCCGTACCTTACTCCATGAAAATGTCCAAAGTGATTTTAAGTACTTGGATTATGCAAATGAAATGAGGACTTTTCTACAGTGACCTCCTCTTGAACTAAACAAGGCTTTTAAATTACCATAAATTCCTTGAATTGTATTCTCAAGTGAATCAGCGCCAAAACCATAAAATAAGGGCAGTGCATCACAGCAGCCAACAACCAAACAAGCAAACTGCCTCCTTCGGGGGATGCTGAAGGATTTCAAGTTAACGCCAATTCAGTTCAATAGAACAAATACTTGGGAACTTTTGTGTACAAGGTGTCATGAGTGATGATACGTGTGGAAGACACAGCACAGTTCCTGACCTTAGAATTTTATAGTCTAATGTGCTAGACATATAACTACTCTAGCTATCATAATACAAGGCAGGATTCATAGTAGGTGCTCAGTGAGCATTGAGCACCTACTACATGTCAGTCTCTACTCTAGATGCTGAAGATAAAGCAAAGAACGAACATCTCTGCCTTCATGGTATGGGATTCTAACATGTGGTAGGTTAGAATAATGAGTGACGTGGAGAAAAACACAGCATAGACTGGGAATACATTCGGGTCCAGTGATATATAAAAGTGTCCAACGGAGTCTTCATGGAGAAGGTGGCATTTGAATACAAACATGAAGGAGGTAAAGGAGTGAGTTGTTGGGATATCTGAGGAAGATCATTCCAGGTAGGAAAGAGCAACGGCAAAGTCAGGGTACACAAGGAAGGTGGACGGCCAGAATGCTCAGCATGAACAAGGAGCAGTAGGAGAACGAGATTGGGCTGGATCAGCTGGCACCTGTCCCATCTGTTCCAGCTCAGGTCCCCTGGATTACCAGTGTTCATTATCTCATTAACAGCACACCGCTGTAACCTTAGTATCCTCTCCATTTCTTGGTTCTTCCATGCCTGACAAGTGCTGTGGTCATCCCTTCCTGACCCTGACTCTGGGGTATACTCCTTACCCCCAAATCACCCATCTCTTTTCTCACCTGGCTTAACTTTTCTGACATCTGAAAAAAAAAAAATCAAATGAATAAAATGGGTTTTTTCCCAGGTTATCATGTGAGTTCACAATCTAATGTAGAATCTGTAGTGCTGGGAATAAGTGAAAGAATTTAGTAGGTGTGTAAGAAATGTTTGCAGTCACAATAGGAAGGGCAGCTGTGAACAGTCAGGCCACCGCAGCCCACAAGCTTCACAGTGGCTCTGAAGAAAGAGCTCAGGGTGTTCTCTCAGACACCTTTATCTCGTCACCAAGTTAGGTCCTATTTCTCACACCCCTTCCACCTGGCTTCCCCAATCAAGCAGTCACTTATACCAAAAACCTGTATGTCACCAAGTTTGCACAGGAATGTGACCCCCCCGCCCCATATACGTTCTGAGTTTTTTCACCTTGTATGGACTGCATGGTCTGACAGGAGGGTAAGCATGTATGTCAGAGTGGTAAGCTATGACAGTGGTGGGAGTTTAAAGGTGATCTGAAGATGTACAAAAATTCAGGATGCTAAAGGAAAGGAAAGAGACTGACAGAGGCCAGAGAGAAAGGGGAATGCATACAAGGCACATAGAAGGAGACCAACCCGGAGCCCTGGTAGACTCTGCATAGAAGCAGTGGTTTCCAACAGTCCTGGGTGCACATTAGAATCACCTGAGGAGCTTTCAAAAACTAATGCTCAGTCCTCCTTAAATGAGAATGTCTGAGGCAAGCTCCAGGCAGGTATTTCCTTGATAATTCTACTGTGTGCCGAGGCTAAGGACCATGGAGCCAGAATCAGAGCTGAAGCAAAGAGCTTCACACTGCAGATCTTGCCTTCCAGGCAACTATATGCAAAGGATTCTGACTGCCTGATAGGGACAGGCTCCCTCCTGGGCCTCCCTTCTGCTCCTGGGCCACCCAAACGGGGCTCCTATCAGATGGTCGTAGAGAAAAAAGAGATGGCTACCTGATACAGTGCCTGTGCAAGACCCTTGCGTCAGAACCTAGATCCAGGACAGCAGTGCACCTTGGGTAAGTTATTGAACCTCTTCTGGCCTCAGTCCCTTTGCTTGTAAACAGATGGTAATAATAATGCCCACCTTATGGGGTTGCGAGGACGCCAGGATATCTTAAGTGTAAAGCTCCTCACACAGTGCCCGGCGCACAGCTGATGGCTGCTATTCTTTGTCAGCATTTCATGTCTTGAACTGACATGTGCCAGTCTCTACCCAGCCTTCAGCCTCAAGGTTCTCCAGCTGCTTGACTCACTGCATCTTCAAACTTGAATTTTAATTCATCGCTCCTGTCTTCTTCCTCCTCTTCCTCCTTCTTCTTCTCCCGCCCCCTCTGTCACACACACACACACACACACACACACCCCTCCATGGTATCTCTCACATCCCAGTCTTGATCTCTCTGCCTGGTCTGGCTTCTCTCGCTCCTTCCTTCTTTCTCCTCCTCTCTCTCCTTCCTGCATGGATTCCTCTGCATCTTCAAGGTTCATCCTCATGATCACCTCCCTGGGAACTCTCTCTGAACATTCTCTCTACCATGCCCCAAGCAGGGGCATCTTCTTTGTGCTACGGAAACGGCCTGTACACATCTCTATCTCCGCATTTATGTGCTATGTGTTACAACTATTTATTTATGTATCTCATGCCCCCACTGGAATTGAGAGCCTCAAAATGCTTTATTTATCTTCTATAATTGGTGCCTAAAACAATGTCCAGTATACAAGAAGTACTCGACCACATCAATGCTCTAAGAAATTACTTTCTGATGGCTTATTAAGGTACCACTCCCCTCGTCCCAGCCTGAAGTGTCTACCACTGAAATCATTTATTTAGGTTAAACAAGAAAAACCTCACCACATGGGCGGAGACCTGTGTGCTTACATATGCGTGTGCATGTACACACAGAGATACATCATAGTACAGATGAGCAATGACTATCCTCTGCAGACAGCCTCATCACTTCCCTTTGTCTCAGTGTCCTCAGATGAACAGTGCGGTCATGGGCTGGAAAAGCTTGTGGGTTCCCTCTAATTCTATAACCCTGAGGGGATAGGGTCAGATCCTGGGGAGTGTCAGAGGTGCTGACTCTAAGGGAGTAAGATGGAGGAATGCAAAGGGCGATGGGGATCAGGCCCACCATCATGCCTTGATGTGCAGAAGACAGTATGAGAAATGATGGAATCTGTGTGGGAAGAATAATCTGGAAAGGGCAGGTCTAGAAACGGGGCCTAGAGGAAACTGGTGAGAAGGGTGAGAAATGGAAGTAAAAAAATGAAGGTAAATAGGAGAAGGATGAGGCCCTCTCAGAAGCAAGCATAATGAAAGGGCTTGGGAAAGAGTGATGAAATTGGAGGGTTGGTTGGAGATTAGGTTGACAAAGGTGTAATGTGGATAAGAGAATGAGGAAGACAGAACAATGAAAATGTAATATAAGATACAGTCTTCATAGCCCTGAAAATCTCCCCAAAGAAAATCAAAACTCAAGTCCTCCGATGTCAGACTGGCCTGAAGGGGAGCGTGGGCCTCAGGTGGTGAACAGGACAGGAGCCCAAAGGTCTAGCAGTTAGTCTTTCAGAACTATTACCAAACCTAGCAAGCCTTGGTTCACAGTAGGCACACATGCATACTTTGGCGCAGACCTTACTTAATATTTACTGAGCCAGTAATTATTTACAAGTCTGCCTTTTCTCCTCAAACCTGGCCAAAATTCTTATTAAATTGGGCCAGGCCGTCTCCATTGCTTCAGGCTATAACACTGCTCTGTTTCCTGTTGTCCTTGAATTATAGGTGGACAGAAACGGAAAACGCTTTGTTTGTGAACACTGGCACATTTCTGAAAAATGCCTGCCCTGCTGGTATTTGGCTGAATTCTGAATAGCTGTCTTTTTAACTACCTTGGCTAGATGGCTGCTATAAGAACAAGAGAGTGAACTTTATTTGTGTCCAGCATTTATATGGCATAATAAAAAATGACAAACTTAACAGTAAACACTGTTATAAATTGGTATCAAAAATCAGTGTGTTGGATGTCTGAAAATAAAATCACATTTGCCAATAAATTTTAATTCATTGTAAGAGCAAATGATGAAATGAAGGGTATTTTTGCAAAGTTTTACTGAGAATTCAGAAAATCATGCAAGTGGGATGGTTATAAATCAACTGTCTATACCATATCATAGACATATATGTTCATTGCATGGTCCCTATTTTTCTTATTTTGTCTCTTTCAGCACCAGTTAATAGACTGGTGTTAGAAAACCTCTACACTGGGATACAAGTTCTAAGAATAATGAAAAAAGTGAATCATTAACATGCAAAAAGAAATTTAAAATGTAGGGTGAAAATAAGATAAAGATTCAAAATATTTATAAAATAAAATACAGAAAAATTAAGCTGATGGGGAAAACACACTAAAAGGTAATAGGAGAGAAATTTCCAAATGGAAACCGCATCAGTCACTGTGAAAGGCACACTGGAATATCAAATGCCCACAGGATTAAGGCCAAGCTGATGGTGAACTCTGTTAGGGAATTTTACCAGTCAGAGAGAGAAATACAGAGGGAAAATGGCAAAGAATAATTTTATGGAAGTGAAATGACGTTTTAGGCTTTAGAGCAAACTTTAAAATAGAATATTCAAGTCTTACAAAAGTCAGTTTCCTGAAAGATTTAAAAAAAATTTTTAATCTCAAATTACCCTCCCTACCCCGTTGCTAATCATCATGTAAAAACTCTGTTCCCCAAGAAGTTTAAGAATATTTTCTTTCCATACGACAGACTCTTTTAAAGCACATCTTTGAAAAACTGATATCTTATGTATTTTTAAACTTGAAAACTTATTTTCAAAAGAGGGAAAATGCTTTACACTTTTTACTTCCTAAGTTTACAGGAAAAAGTCACTTTTATCATGTTTACTTTTGTGACAATTGGAAAGCAAAACTTTGCTACTTTGTTTCCTATTTTATGAATGCTCTCCTCAAATAGGGTCTACTTACATTTCATTTACTTCTACTTCTTTTTGAAAACCTATGTATTAGATATTTGCATTACATTGCTCCTGAAATGTATGGTAATTGGAACATGAAAACGGTTTCCACACCATTTCCAAAATTACACATGCAACTTTGATGCATCTGAAAAGCTATGTAGTCATGGATGATACCTGCCCAATTTTTCCTGTGACACATTTTGTGTACTGAGATAGATGTTTCTATGCATAGAAAATTTTAGATTTGCAATTACCCAGGTAATTTTAGAAGTGCATTTGGGAAATTTGGTCATGTTAAATAAGCTCATTATTCATTATGAAATGCTTTTAATAGTGACTAAAGTTACTTTTATCTCTCACTGCATAAAACTAACATAGTGTTGCCAAATAGAATGTTTTAGGATGTTGAAAACGTTCTATATATGTGCTGTTTAAAATGGGAGATACCAGTCACACTGGGCACTTGAAGTGTCATGAGTTCAACTGAGGAACTGAATTCTTGATTTTATGTAATCATAATTATTTTAAATTGAAAGACCACATTTGGCCTGCTGGGTACCATATTGAACAACACAGAACAAACACATGTGGATTGTCGAATGAATACATATATTGAAATATATATGCCCCTTGTTCCATGGGCTGAACCTGGATTTATGTTTATTTCCCTATGTCTACCTCAGTTTTCTCCTTAGTAGAATGAGAGTGTAGACTACATGATTTCTAATGTTCTTTGCAATTCAAACTTATCTGATTCACCTCTCTATCTAAAAATAACATACTCTTTACATCCAGTTTAAATTCTTTCACAGCCTAAATATCAAATCTAATTCTATAAGCCTTTAATGGTATCAATGAGAATGACCCTATACACTTAAGTTTCATATAAAATCTTAATTAGTGTTATCAGAACTACTTTTCACACAAATGGCAGAACGTGGTTTTTTTTTTTTTTCTTTTCCCTGAAACTGTCTTTACACAATTCCAGTTACAGTAAAAACCAACACTGACAAAACCTCCTCCAGGAAGGCTCACATGGCTCTCCCTCTTCCCTTCTCTCCCTGCCAAAGAATTTTCCAGTGACACCACTGATCCCTACAATAGCAATTAGAATGGTTCATTTGTTCTGTGTCCCTCCCTCTGCTAGATGTTAGGATTCTTGTTGCAGGGGCCTCTTTCCATTGTCTTTGAATCCCCCGCTCCTAGAAGGGTGCCAGGCTAATCATGAGACCAATATACAAATGATAATAGATAACATTTACAGAAAGCTGACTACGTACCAGACATTGTACTAAGGGATTTCTCTTCCCATTTGCCCTCATACAATCTATGAAGTACAGACTATTAGTACAATCTCTGTTTAATGAACGTATGATGAATGGACAAAGAAGAAGCCAGAGACTTGCCTTTTCCTTTTCCTGGAGTTCGCCTTGCCCATTACAGACAAAAATAATTTATTAGCAGCTGTTTCTACAATGACAAGGCCTTAGCAACAATTTTTCTTCACTGCCAAACATTTCTGACTACCTAATATTTGTAGCAACTAAGGGATGAAAGAGCAAGGTTAGGGAGCTATAAAGAGCTGAGATTCACTCCCTGGTATTCACACTGGACTGGAGCTAACTGCTTACTTTGTTTCCCTATACTTTTTACTCTCAACAGTTGTCTTGATCACTCCAGCCTGCTGCTAAAGCTGTGGCCCAATAGGCTGAGGGAAATTGTATGATAAAATTACAGGTGGTAAGATCTACATGTTTGTTTTCTTTTTGTTGCTTTTTAATCTACTGGCCAGAGTCCAGCATGTTGCCTATTGAGCAATTTTTATTTTGTAAAGAAAACCTGTATTCAGGGCATAGGCATAATGGGTTTATCACTGAGGTCCCCACCTACTGGAGTGGAAGCTCCACAAGGACAGGAATCTGACCTCGTTTGTTCATCTCTACATATATCTGCAGTCCTTAGAACCATGCCCCCACATGTTATAGCCACTTGGTCATCACTTATTAGATGAATGATGGCCAAAGTTCAAAATATTCATATGGTTGCACTATGTTCCTTCACCGATTTTGAGGAGAAGGGAGGGGCCATTTTGCCTCCTTTTAAAAATGTTTTCTTATTTATATAAAATACTCAGAAACATACAATGAAAGTCACTTATGCACAATTTGATGTTTAAAAATTCTAAAATGTCAATTATTTGGCTAGATTAAGATGTGATTGCAGAACATTTTCAATGCTCAACTAGGGGTGTGTATCAGAATTACTTGGAAGAGTTATTTAAAACTACATAGGCTCAGGTCTTACTCCAAGGGATTCTAATTCAGTAAGTCCAGGGTGGAGGCTAAGAAGCTTTCATTTTCATAAAGAACCCTAGATGATTTTTTCTATCTTTTGAAAGCCACTTTATGGGTGCATAGTCAGGGTTCTCCAGAGAAATAGAACCAATTGGAGGTATACAAAAAGAGATTTATAACTAGATTTATTTTAATGGATTGGCTCACAAAATTGAGGGGACTGGCAAGTTCCAAATCTTCAGGGCAGGCCAGCAGGCTGGAAATTCCAGCAAGAGTTGATACTGTACTCTTGAGTCAAAAGGTAGTCTGAAGGTAGAATTCCTTCCTCTTCAGGGGACTTCAGGCTTTCCTTTTGAAGCCTTCAACTGATTGCATGAGGCCCACCCACATTATTGGGTAATCCACTTTACTCAAATCTACTGATTTAAATGTTAATCACATCTAAGAAAAAGTAGCTTCACAACACCTAGACAGGTGTTTAAACAAACTTGGCACCATGGTCTAGCCAAGTTGACACATAAAATTAACCATCACAATGAAGTATAATTTACATATAATGAAATACATCCACGTAATGTATACAGTTAGATCACCTTTGAAAATGTATATTCTCTATATCTACCACCTCATACAAGACACAGGACATTTCCTTCACCCCAGAAAGTTGTCTCTTGGACCTTTACAAACACTGATCTGCTTTCTATCATTATGAATCAGATTTGTCTGTGCTAGAATTGTCTATAAATTGAGTCATACAGTATGTACTATTTGGGCCAGGCTTATATATGTTGCGATAAAATATACATAACATAACATTTACTATTTTCACTACTTTGAAGTGTATAGTTCTGTGGCATTAAGTACATTCACATTGTTGTGCAACCATCGCCACAATCCATCACCAGAACTCTTCATCTTCCCCAACTGAAACTCTCCCAACTAAACTCTATCTCCCTATTCTCCCTTCTCCCCATCCCCTGACAACCACTATTCTACTTCCTGTCTCCACAAGTCTAACTACTCTAGACAGCTCCTATAAGTGGACTCCTATAATATTTGTCCTTCTGTGGCTGGCTTATTTCACTTAGCATAATGCTTTGAGATTCATCCATTTAGTTGCTTGTATCTAGTTATTTCCCTAGGTAATTTTGATGATTCTCAAATTCTGCTAGCCAAATGAATGCTGCAATGTGTTTTGTTTTGTTTTGTTTCTTCTTTCCTTCTTTCTCTGGCTTATTATTAGCCAGTCAGATTATTGTGTATCTGTCTATGGTAAGAAATTTCTATCATCCATAAGGCATGTTCCATGACAAGTACAAGGAATAGACCATGGTAATAACTTACAGTTGTATACCACTGACCATTGACAGCACTTATTTTTGAGCCTTGTGTCATGTCTCTTAATAACTCTATGACATATCATTATCACCACCTTACCCAAGTAGAGATCCCCCCAAAGTCACACACTTGGCAAATGACAGAACTGTCGCTTGAACCCAGTTCTTCTGACCCAGGTTCAGTGCTCACAGCTTCCTGTGCATTCATTTCAAGAACACAAGGAAAGGTCTCATGACAAAAATTAATTCCCCATCAGCCTGTCAGGGTGCCTGAAATTCTTAACATAAATTGTCATCTTTGAGTCCTGAGAGTTTTGCAACCCTCTAAAAAGCTCTCCTAAAAGGCAATGCCCTTGGGATAAGCTGCAGTTACATCAAATTCATTGAGCAGGAATCCATTCATAATAATAAAAACAACTGCCATTTATCGAACTTGAACCACATCCCTGGCTCTGTGCTAGACTCCTGCATTCATTAGATACCTCACTTTCTTCTCAGAATAATCCTGGGCAGTTGATATTATCATTCCCCTGTAATATGTGAATAAACTGGGCCAAGAGTGCTGAAGTAACTTCCCCAAAGTAACTGGAGGAACCTGTCTTTTAATCTCAAATCTGCCTAGTTTACATAGACAGTGATTTTAATCATGATAGTATACTGCCTCTTACCAAACCTTTTTCTAATAAGATACTAAACAGGGGGGAGAGACAGGAACATTTCTAAGACAAGTAGCTGGAAAAAAGGAGTCCACTTGAACTTTTTGCATAAGTTTGTCTGGGGCATGGCTTAAATTACTACTTATGAATGACTTGCTATGAAGAACTTATAAAGGCCCCTCTGTGATATTTTCTTCTTACTCTTTGTTTGTTTGTTTGTTTAATCTCTCCCTCTTCACTAAATTCTTTGCTGGTGCAGAATGTGTATTGGGCACTTTTTTCTGGGTGGATCCATAGAGTGTTTTCGAAGTGTTGTTTCTTACTGAGTGCCCCAAGGATTAATGATATTAATCATGGTGAAGAAAAAACAAAAATATAAGATTCATGCTGCTCTTTGATTAAAGTTTCTTAGATAGAGTCTTACCTCGGAGCATTGTTGCTTTAATGGCCTCGTATAGGTATTTTTCTGAGAGGTCTCGGAGGGCTTTATTTCCTAGTTCCTAGTAGCAGTGTCCGTCAGTTTCCATATTGCATGTATTTTACTTCAAAAGACAGCCAGGGTAATTTGCCTATTTCTGCATTTTAGAACAGAGTCAAACAATGCCAAGTAGGCTATCGTGTGTTGACGGAGTCAGCAGGAAAGGCTAGTCAGGTAATCGTCAAGTTGATATATTTGAGATGCTGTGTAGTCATTTCAGCTTTGCACCCACTAAGTACTCTCTCTGCACTGAGAATCGATTAATCAGAAGTTCAATTTAGGGTCCCACTTACGCCATTTACTGTGTTAGTGCCTTAAACAGGAATGTGTAATATAAGCCTCCGTTATTGGAATAAAATTCTACCAAATTACCAATTTCTGAAGAATTACCTTTGATGCAGATGATGCCAGAAACAGAGTGCCTTTGATCTTGCTAAATATGTAACAACTTTCATGAAATGGTAGAAAACTGGTATTCTAGAATTCAATGATTCTTTGGCTGAACCATAATCATTAATTATATGTTTAGAATGTGTTTGATATATTGCCTTAATTTTTACAGCTAATTTTCTCAGAACACTCAAACATTTTTAAATGACCTTTAGAATGTACCTTTAAAATTGCATGCATAGCAAAGGGCATTTGTACTGAAAAACATAAAGTTTCTAAATTGTATGTACTATTCTCAGTTGAAAAGGACATGCTAAAAAAAGCTAAAATACTAATTCTTTCTAAAGACATTTCAGCTGCAGCAGTTTTGTATTTTAAAAAGGGAAAATAAAACCATTTAATTTGTTGACCATATTCTGTTTTACATATTACTGTAGAATACCACATCTTCCCAGAGAAAAATCAATTATATTTTATTTACTTTCTCCCGACTGAATTTAATGCCAATCTGAAATATATAAACTTATATCCTGGCTGCCTAAGAAATTTCTAGCCAAAGTAGTCACCACAGCAATCTTCTTTTACCACACAGCTAGAATCATACCATGGACCAAATGCTGAAATACTTCTTCTTACTTGCTCATTTTATAGAACACATTCCTTACTACCATCAAACAATTTGCTGGAAAGAAATATGCCAAATGACCCAAAACAATGTAAATCTAAAAATCAATAGTTGATGGTTAATAATATGGCCCCTTTATCTTCTGAAAGAGGAGAGAGATTTCAATTGCATTGTCTCAAATGCACCAAGAAAGAAGGATATTAAAAGTTAAATCCTTTGTGTGTTTTTTTTCCCATTACCAGGATTTATTTTTCATCAGCAGGTAATGTTAGATTTTTTTTTTTTTAAGGGATGATCTTAGACAGATCTACTTACCAAGCAACTGAGCCATAGTAGTGGAAAAATATAAGCCAAAACATTTTCAAAAGTTCTTTACCCAAATCTAAATATCAGTCTGATAAAGGAGGGGGAAAAAACCTCACAGGTTCTTTAGTGTCATACATGGGTGGGCACCAGGAGTGGATATGGCTGATTGAAGCACTAGTAGAATAAGGACTATAAACTGAGAGAAATTAAAGAAATTGACAACCCAGTCCCATGTGTTTCAATCTGACCCAACACACACCCTGGTGTGACATTCCTGGATTTCTCATTCCCTCCAGGTTGGAGGCAGTTCTAACCTGCGCTGGGTCTCTGAAGCTGAGGTTATAAGGGCTTGCTAGTCATTCCTAGGAGAACAGTGCAGCATCAGGAAGGACGGGAGTCTACCATATTAGGTCCGAAGCAGCAAAGTCAATCACAGCAAGAGCTGGATGAAAAAGCAGGAACAGTAATTGGAAAAATCAAAGCTAAGTATTTCAGAAAGCCTTCCAGAGGTGACTTCAAGCCAGGAAAGGAAACCGTTTATGATGAGCTCCCTCTTGGTGGGAGGGAGCTGATAAGGGCACTGCCAGCTTTGACCACCGTCTTAGAGAATGGATGTAATGGTGACCACAGTAAAACCAAGAAGGGAGGCAGCTGGCATCTTATATAATGCTTGAGAAAAAGAAATCCAGGCAGCTGTAACAGATTCTCCCTGGTGGATCCTAGCAAGTTCACAGGATTGTAAAAATCTTGGGGGAGGGCATGTGGGAATAAATTGTTTGAAGACACCAAATATCAACATATGCAAAGAGTTATTACATTTCTAAAGTAAAATTTTGTAGTACTTGCAAGTAAATGAGTTCCTTACAGAGTAGATGTGAACCAAGAATTCATAGCCAAGGAAAGACCCATTTGTGTGGAGGAAATGAGGGCTGGGTGTTTGAGCAAGGTGTGAAGAAGATCGAGGCCATGGGTTAGCATTCTTAACGGTATAATGTATCTACGTGCTTGTGGTAAAATGTTAATTGTGTTCAAAAATTGATTTGGCTGGATTGGAGAACTCCTATTAGTTAGAAACCGAAAATGGACCTGAAATGTCAGGCTGAAAAATTTGCATTTGTTTTAATTGCACAACTGTTAATTAACTTTTATTTTCATTTTCCTGACACTTTTTGAAGAAATGTTCTTTTGGGTACAGCTCTTGCACCCTTCACATTCTTAATTACTTTTGGATATACAAATTCTGAAATGAAGGAACCTCAAGCCACTTAACTTTGGCTTAATTGTATCATTTCTACAATCAAAGTCTTGGGCTAGAACGTTTCTAAGATCTCTTTCAATTTACAATTGTGAGTCTGGCCAGTGTAAAAATAAATAAATAAATGCTGTACAATATATACTTGACGCTGAAACAGGGAAAAGTTATATTCAGCTGCTTAATGACTCAATTTCTAAAAGTAGAGATGCAGACGGGGAGTACAGTGGATCACATATTATAATCTTGTGTAAATGAGGATAACATTATAACCCAGGAGTCATCTCTGTCTCTTTGCTTCTGAGTCCCATACTTTGCTGTTCAACACACACTCTTCCAAAGGTGGGGAATGTATAGATGGTGGAGGCCCACTTGGTTGTATGTATGGTGACATATTTGTAACATATGTTAACATAAGTGCAGCTTAAATATCCTAGGTAAATTGATTTCTTCCAAGCTTATGTTAACAAGGATTGTCATGAGTTTAAAAGGGAAAGCCATGGACATAAAGCACATACTAAAGACATCAGAAATATTTACCTAATGCCACAATCATTCCAAACTAAACATAATCTACCACCTTATTGAAAATGACTTCCAGAGAAGAGTTTCCAACTGGATGCAATACATGCTCACTAGCGCTTTCTCACTCTCCCCTCAAAGTTCCCCAGGACTTCTGACAAATAGACCCACACCATAAGGGAGGAGATTGTGTTATTTTCAGCTATATCCCCAGGCCCAGAAAATCTTCCAAAAAGTATGGGTTCACCAAATTGCATGATGGGTGAAAGAAAAATGTTGATGTGAAAAGGTGAAATGCTTAAGCACATGGAAAGGTCAGTCTCAGAGGATGGCATGGATCCTGCGAAGGGTACTCCTGAGGGCTCCAGGCAGTCAAAGTTACACTCTAAGGGCTTGTCAGACATTCTGTCAGTAACAGGGCTGGCTCAGCAAGGTGGCACAGGATCCCAGCTGGATCTTCCCTTCAGCACTACACAAAACAGGCTCATCCCCAGGGACAGAGGTTGATATCTGGGCTGGGCCAGGGAAGAACCCCAGTCTCACTGAAAAGGAAAGCAAAGGCAGAGAAGGCGGTAAGCCCTGGCATCCAACCTTCAGGCTGGGACTGTCAGTGGGTAGGAAATAAGATCAACTGTCAGAACAAAAATCTAACACTAACTAATTTCTTAGTCATCACCTGTAACTGTAGTCCCACCTCCAAAATGCTATTTTTAATGTTTGTTAAAAATAAACAAATGCACAAATAAATAAACAACTTCATTTAATAAATAAAAAACACTCCATTTCTTTCCAAAGATCGTGGCAAATATATTTAAGGGACGCTAGTATAATAACAAAATAATTGGCGACAACAGAAATATTTTTACTTATCTGAAATTCTTAATTTTTCTATCATGAACATGTATTCCTTTTAAAATAAGAATAAAGCAAGAAAAGTTTAAAAGAATTAACAAGCAATAAATCTTCCTTTGATGTACCAGGTTACAGAAAGGCCTCTGAGTGGAATGTCACATGTCTTTACAAGTTCTAAGAGGTGGCCAGACTGATGTGTGTCTCTATTCCCTGGAGTGAACGTTACCACAAGAGCCTCCAGCATAGATGTTTCCATTTCTGTTGTAGATGAAGAATTTAGAACATTGTTATGTGGTATATAAACTGTGGGTCAGAGCAGTAATGCCAAAATAATAAGAGTAGTTTTGCTTCAAGAAATCCAACTTAATTTAATGTGACTGAATTCCGATTTATATGCCTCAGGCACATTAGAGTTTGAACGCTTTTTGTTTCCTTTCAAATCTACATTAATATTTGGCTCAGTACTCATAAGGAAGCAATTCAGCACCAAAGGTTCGATTTTTCTTCTAGAACGCTAAAATCAATTTAGCTGTTTGGCCTGTAGTAAATAGTGAGTTGCAGTCTCCGATGCCAAGTTCTCCTCCAATTATAGGTGTACATTACTGGGACTTCTGAAAAAAAATATGTAAAACTTCCCTTTTTAATGTTTAGAATTCAAGTCCTAAAGAAAAAGAATTAAATGCTCTTGAGAAGAGAATTTCTACACTCAGCCACATATTTGTAAAACCAGTTTGATCATTTCTTGCCTTTTTAGAGAAGATTTTATTTTATCTGAGTATCCTTTTTACAGTATGAAATATGATTTCTGAACTCTGCTGAAAAACAACTTAGTATTTTGCATGTGATTTACTCGAAAGGTTCTCAAAGTATGGCTTATAAATCATTAATGTCCTCTGAGTTTCTAAAACCATCTTTCAGTTAAACTGAAAACAAATGAGCAAAATGTAATCATATAAAAAAATCTTTTTCTCCCTGTGGAATAAATCCATTGCTTGTATAAAGCAAGTACCTGCACACACACACATACACACACACACACACACACACACACATTAAATTAACATTTAAAAAATGTAAAGTAGTACTACATAATCTTAAAGTTAGATATGAGAGGCATCAAGGTATATTTGAAAGAATAGAGGTGTTGAAATAACAGAAAATTGATTTTAACTTCTAGTTAAGTCAATTATTATCTGACTGTAGGGCAAAATTACTTCATCTCACTGAGCTTCAGTGTCTTCTGTTTTTAAAAAGGACAATAAATCCCTATACAGCAGGCTTATAAAAATTAGGGGGGGAATTATGTAAAAGCCCTGTCATAATCACTAGCAAATACTAAGAATTTAATAAATGCTAGCTGGGGAACTGTTTATTTATTATCTGTTTGTTTCACTTAACTGTAAGTTCCTTGAGGGCAAGAATTATATCCTCTTTGGACCCCAACATTTTAGCACAATTCTTAACTCCTAGTTGCTCAATAAACATTTGCTGAATAGATTAATGGAGTAATATAGTATCCTGCCGGGACTGAGGGTTATTAGGATTATAACCCTAAGGTGACAAATTAGGATTATTTGTCACCTTATCATAAAGTGATATAACAGATCTTGACAGATTTCCAATCCCTTTTAAATTTTATCATTCTGGTATCATAAATATCTTTTCTCTAAAATTTTGTATTCTCTAAAAGCTGGAGTACATTTTTATATCCAGTGTTCTCTATTTTTCTTGCTATTTATTCTCCATGTTTTCTATTACTTCCTTAACATTAAGCAGTTCTTCCTTACTGAGCCAATTTAATTCCAACTGGCAATTCCCCTCAGTGCCTCCCCAGCTTTTGGAAAACAAAAATGTTGCTTTTGAAACATAACTTTTTTGTGTGGATAAGTCAAGAATTTATCAGATTCTGCCATTTTATCAGAACAAAAGTTTTGACGTATCTCAAATGGATAACATCTCCACATGGTGGTCTGACCACCATGCCAGTCTTACCACCTGTGTTAAGAAAGGTTTTGGCTGATACATCCACATCAGGTCACTTTTCTACTGTTCCATTTATCTTCCCTCAGACACTTTGCATCCTACTTGCCCCTTTAGGTTTGTAGATAGATATCCGTTCAAATGTGTACCTTGTCATATGCTTTTCTAATCTCTATGAACTGTATCAGTTAGGACAGTATATATTTTGCTTTGATTACAAATAACCCACAAATCTAAGTGGTTTAATTCCTTTCTCTCTCTCAAACTACATATCCACCATGAGTTGGTCTGCCTCTGTTCCATTTGGTCTCAGTTTAGCACCAAGCAAAAAGACCAGCCACTATCTGGAACATAGTCAAACACCAGACACTGTGGCTGAAGGAATAAGGCCTATGGTACATCTCACACTAGTTCTTAAAAGCTCTCACCTAGAAGTGACATGTGTCACTTTTGCCCATATTTTAATGGCCAGAGCAAGTTCTATGCCATGTCTGTCTTAAAAGGGGATGAGGCAGTATCCTCCTGTCATCTGTTTATAAAAGAAAGAGAGAGAGAGAAAGAGAGAGAGAGAGAGAGAGAGAACTGATGAAGAGAGTAATGCCAGAGACATATACCTTTCTACCAATTCATTCTGGTCATGAGCCCTGCCCCACCTGTGGGAGCTTATATTAATTTCCATATTTTAAAATTCCAACTTCATTTAATTTATTAGTCATATATTCTCAAATAGAAAACTGGAAACCGGCAGTCAAGATAATGGTAAATAATAGGAATAACCCCATGCAATTGCTTTATTATATACAGATTATTTTTAATACAGTTAACTGTTTGAGAATCACTGGTCTACCAGAAAGAACATCAAACTCTTAAGACAAAACACAGATGTACCCATCTATTTCTTCTTTTTTTTTATTTCCTGCCTAACTACAGATCAACTTCTTTCTATACATTATTTTTTCCACTAAAAATTGTGCCTACCTCCTATGACTAGTAGCAATGGCTAAGCAAGCAAGAATTTATACTTGCCCACTAAGACCCTTAAGAGTATACTTCAAGGTTACCTGCCTTGAAGCCAGGTAAATCTGGTCATAATACAGAAAACCCACAGCTAGAGGAATAAAGGAGTTCTCCTTGCCACAGAGAGAAGGCCCTGTGAATGTTAATATCATCATTAATTCCCTCTATGACCTGAGGCAAATCACTTTAGTGCTAGCTGTCTTCTTTTCTGGTCCAAGGATAATATTAACATACTACCCTAGTCCTTGTGAAGCACAATATATAGAATTGATTGCAACAGCATTTTCAGAGTATGAGACACTGTGGAGACATTTGATGTGCTCTGAATTCCCACTGCTGCCTACAGTGCCCCTCCTAGATGCGCACGTCTGGCCAGAGAAAGAAATGTCCAAGGCAAGGGGTAGTTCTACAGGCCAGAGGTGTCTAATCCTGAATTCCCAATTAGACACAGTCAGTTATCTATGTTGTGGATTATGTCTGGGCTGCTTGATGTGCTGATCTTTCTCCTTTTTTTAGGCATGTTTTTGGTTTCTATCCTGACATCTTGGCAGAGGAGATAAAATTCAAATTAGTCCTTTTTTGCCTGGTATAGCTCTAGAAAAAGTTAGAGTGGAGAGCTGGTTATAAAAAATACTAATGCTCTGGATTTAGGGGTGGAGTAATGACATGCTTGTTAAACATTTAACGGTTGCAAAGTGCTTTCACAGCACATATAATCTTATTTGATCCTTAGCATAACTAGGTAAAATGGGCATCATCCTAATTTACAGAAGAGGAGACCGAGGTTCAAAAGATTTAGCATGTTGCCCAAAGTCTCCACACTAAAAAATGACAAACTCAAACCCAGATTTCCTGATTCTGAAAAGTAATCTTTTGTTCCATTGTTACAGGCTGCCTCTATGTTTTCTGGCAGAAATAGGTGATACCAGCTATAAACTCTACAATTAGATAAAACCAAGATAGTGTAGGAAAGGGGAAAATTGAAAAAACTAGCAGAAAGGAAGTTATCATTCAAAGCCAATTCAATATGCTTTTGCTTAAAAAGTAAAAGGAACTAACTTCGTTTAAGATTAATGTTAGTAGTCTACTGAATTAAAATTAATTCAGATAATCAATCAGTTATTTTCCAGCCAGAATGGGGAGGTGGAGATATTTTTAACTCCCAGTATAAATGATGGCTTGATTTCTTAGTGGTGGTATTAGCCAATAACTCAACCCCCATCCCTGTCATCTTAAAAAATAGGAAAAAGGAGAGTTGATTTTCACGTTATTCATTATGCATTCATTTACTACCATTTGCCAAGAAGTTCCAGTTTAACGGGTAGAAGGAGGGGAGAAACAGATAAATAAACAGATTATTATAATACACTAAGTGCTATAATGTGACAAAGGATGGTACCAAACCCAGAAGAAGGTGTCAAGAAAACTTCTCAGGAGAGGCAGCCATTAAGGTGAATTAAGCCACAACTTAATCAGTTGAAGTAAAAGTCAGTTGGGGAAATGGAGTTTTGACTATTAGAGCAGAAGCTCAAATATTTCTGCATGGCAAGAGAATTGGGAAGCAGGCGGGAAGAGAAAGGAGATAAACTAGGGAGGGTTAGACCCTGAAAAATGTGGTATGACCTGCTAAGAAATTTTAACTTTATTTGTAATGCTGTTGGGGCCACTGATGAACCTGAAAAAATTAGAAAGTTCTGTGGGGCAGAGGAATTTGGGGACTTGGTACGTCTGTCAGCTGACTCAGAAACATTCAAGGAGATTGTTAGTGAAATCCAAGCAAGATACGACCAGGTAAGAAGAAGTTGTGGTCTTTGCTGCATGTTATTTAGCTCATACCTGGGCCAATCAGAAACTAGAACTCAGATTTCCTAATTCCTGGGCTGGCATGTTTTTCTCCCATCTCACAATGTCTTCCTATTTCTTTGGCATTTTCTGTCTTTAGATAATTCTACTGCTTTTGTAATGTGTGTTAAAATTCCAGAACATTTTTTAAGGTAATCTCCTTCTCTACTAGAAACTACATAGTTATCATGGTGATGTTAAGGTTTAGATACTTTCTGGCGATCCTATCTACGTGATCTTATTTGGTTTTCTTCTGAGAATGCTAAAGCTGTTTTTACTTATATGGGTAAAAATCAAGATGCTCTAAAATCCTCTAGGTAAATACTTTAAACTTGAAGCTTTGACTTTATATTGCAGTTTGGAGAATAAAGCAAAGCAGTCATTTTATTCATTCTTTAGTATCAAAAGATAACTGCTCATTATTAATGAGAATTGTAGGGCCAGTTCAACTGCAGTGATAAATTCAGAGCATAAAAGATCGTATATCAACATGACCTCACTAACCTTCTCTGTACTAAATGACAAACTGCCAGAAATAGCCTTTGGATCAGGTCACGGACACACTAAAATACTTACCCTTCACCACAGAACTCTATTGAACCCTATCTATCATTTACCACCGTCAATCACAGAAGCTTGCTTCAATGCTAAAGAGAATTTCAAACAGGAAATAAAAAGGAGAGAAAAACTTTTTTCAAATAGTTCAACTTCTGATTTTATTTAGTATCTCTTTGAACTTTTGAAATAATGTGGGGAAAGATCATAGCTAGTTACACTATGCTTTTTGCATTTGTAGAGGTATGTGATATAAGGGAAATAATAGGAGTTTACAGCCAGTGGATTTCAACCTGGTATCTATGCCTCACTTTCTCCTTCTGTAAGAGGTTAGTATCAAATCACTGCTGTAATGATGGGATAGACGTATGACCATTACTCTTTTCTTAACAGCAGAACAAGACCCAGTTAATAGAGATTTTGTTGAATTTTTTAAGAAAATAGTATGATTCAACCAAGGGCTTCTAATAAGACTGCCAGCTTCTGTTTTACATACTTATTGCACATACTTCATCCCTATCTTCAAATAAATGCCATTATTCCTAATTCTGAATTTGTCTACAAGAGACTTTTCCAGTCTACTTAGAAAATCAGAATTTTACATAAATCTTCAAGGATATGAATACATTCTTCAACCACTCTAACATTCATGTGTTATTTTCATATATTTTTCATGTGAGAGAGAAATATTTGGGAAGGTATAAAAATTAAAATGTATTATTTTATAGGTTGTTGTCAATGGGTAAGTACTGAGATTTTTGCATTGTACATAGCATTTATGTGTTTGACTTTTGGATAGGCAGTCTGGCTGACTGGAGAAACAATACACAGTCTTTGCAGTTATAAAGCTCACAAGGGCAGTAGAAAAGATGATTTGCTGAATCATCTTTTCTATGAATGAATGAATGAATGAATGATTTTTACCTTCACATAACCTTTTAACACAAAAAGAGTGTATATTCCTATGGCTGAGTCTAAATTACAACAAAACAACTGGTCAATAGAATTTAAAAAAAATAATAACTGTCCATTGTAGTTTTGACTTCAGCTTTTACTTTAAAGTTTTTTGTCATCTCCTTAGTAACATTGATCACTTCACTTCATTTATAAATTATACCATAATTAATTTAGTCAAGAAAAAGAAAATTCAAAGCAGAACTATTGTACCAATCAGAAAAATACACGTATAACAAAATAGATGTATTACCTGCATGTAGTCAGATTTTAAAAGAACAGTTTTCTAAGTGGGAAATTGTGTGACTTTATATAATGCCAAATGACATATTGTATTAAAGTCTCGTGGCATTCCTGTTTGGTAGCCTGTGCTGTGGGAGACCACTTTACTATGGAGTCCTATTGGATCTTCAACAGCTAAGACTTTGGTTGAAAAGCTCTGAAGAGGTTATGCCATGACCATCACGGAAACTTCAATTACATTCTATTCTGTAAATCAGAAATGGGAATGATTATTCCCCTGCTCATGGTTAATACTTAAAAATAACAACATGATGGATAAGGTAGAATGTGAATTTTTTTTTTTTTTTTTTTTAGGCAGAGAAGAAAGGAAGTCCTCAGTAAGCAATATTCCTGGCTCCATTGAAAATCCATCAAAAAAATCATACTATTCATAGAGAACCTACTACATACTTGGTGTTGTAGAACTATAAATTGTTTTGACCATGAAGATTATTCCATTCTAATCTGAGAAGTCAAAACAATGCAGAGCAACAAATGCAGAGATAGCTCAGAGTTTGTCACTGTAATGGCAGAACTAAAAGTGAAATAGAAGTGCTCCAGTTAGGTATAACCTGTTTATTTGAGTTACTTATTACTGTCATTAGTCCTATCACAGAATCAATGTAGAAACAAGACAAAGATGGGAGCTGTTGCTGCCCAACCTAATAATGTCAACTTTGACCAAAACTGGCAGGAGTTAAAAGGAATGCTATTTTCATACTACTTCTAAGCACAAGTAAACGATCACACAAAAATGATCACATGACTTGCCCAAATCTTGCTTCAACCATCTTAACTCTGGAGTAAACTTTAGTACATAAGAGTCGGTCTTTAAAATTCACTGAAAATCTATGTACATGCATTCTGATAGGGTCACAGAGACAATAAATGAATAAAGGAATGAATATATGAATGAATGAATGAATAGATGAATGAATGAATGAATGTTTGGATACTGACATAAGCTATAAAGAAAGTTTTTTTGAGTAATATAATGGAACAACTTCAGGCTTGCTTGGATAAGGCCAATAAAGCCTTCTTAAAAGAGGGGACATTTGAATTGAGATGTCAGTGATGAGAAGAAGGAGGCCATCCAATTACGTGGAGGAAGATCATACCAAGCAAAAGGAGCAGCAAATGCAAAGGTCCTGAGGTGGGAAAATACTTGTTTAATTTGAGGGACAAAACAAAGAAGAAAGGTCAGCCTGACTGGAATAAATGAAGGGAAGAATTGTAGAAGGTGAGATGGAAAAGTAGACAGGTGTCCAATTATGTGGATTTTTGTAGCCCATGGTAGTCTGGAGTTTTTATGGGTTGCAGTGGACAGACTTTTGAATATTATAAATGGGGAAATAGTTAAATCTAATTTTCACTTTAGAAAAAAATCACTAAGGCTATAGAGTAGTAGAAAGTGAAGACAGGGAAGTTATTTCATGCATCCAAGTGAGAGAAGGAGGGAAACTGGACTGAGTTGTAGCAGTTAAACCCAGAGCAGAAATCCCTTGTGCATTTGGATGTGGCATGTGAAGGGGAAAGTGAAATTGAGACTTCTACATGTTTTACCTGAGCTAATGAGTAGATGTTACTGCCATTAAGGAGGCCCCAGAGAACTCAAGAGAGATGGGATTCAGGGCTCAGTGGCACAGATGAGCTTTTGATCAGCTCATGGACAGTTTGTTCACTACAACATGTGAAAAACAATGCGTGTAGCAATGGAAGCAGATTAGGGAAATAGTGGGAAGATGCTGTTATTTCCCAACTATTTACAAATATGTTTTTCTATGAAGAGACAAGAACAAGCTAAGAGTAAACTGAGGAAAGACAGTGTTGGAGATATAAGGAAAGAAAAATTGTGAATAATCATCTTGGAGAGAAAGTGAATTTATAGAAAACTGATAAGATTGTCCTGAAATGTCAAGAAGTCAATTTTGATATGTCGTCCTATTTGAGATGAGGCCAGTTAGCACGGTTGTGTACATTTTCTAATGATCAGCTCTGTGGGTGCTGGCATAGAGTAAGCAGATAGTTGGGTTTAACCATGAGTATTAATTTGCTATTGCTGGTATACCACAAACTTAGCGGCTTTAGACAACACAAAGTTATCTTGTTACATTGCAGGAGGTCAGGATTCAAAAATGGGTCTCGGTGGGCTAAAGTCAAGATGCCAGCAGGACTGCATTCCTTCTGGATACTCTAGGGAAGAATCCATTTCTTTGGCTTTTTTAGCTTCTAGAACTCATTTCTTGGCTCATTACTCCCTTCAATCTTCAAAGCCAACAACACTGCCCAAGTCCTTCTCACGCTGCCAGGCCTCTGCTTCTCCCCATTCTGTCCCCCATGTGATTATCCCAGGCCCACCCAGAGAAATCAGGATACTCGCCCATGTCAAGGTCCACTAATTAACAGCATTAATTGCATCTGCAACTTTAATTCCCCTCTGCCATATAACCCAACATATTCATACTTTCGGGGATTAAGTTGTGGACATCTTTGGGGAGTCATTATTCAGTCTAACACTGCATCTGTCTGCTCTGGTTGCCATAACACAATATACACTGGGTGTTTGAACAACAAAAATTTATTTTCTCACAGTCTGGAAGCTGGGAGTCTGAGATCAGGGTGCCAACATAGCCCGTTTCTAATGAGAATTCTCTTCCTGGTGTGCAGATGGCTGCCTTCTCTCTGTGTTCTCACATGGCAGACTGAGGGAGGTGGGGGGCAGCTCTTTGGTGTCTCTTCTTATAAGGACTAATTCCATGGGATCAAAGCCAAACCCTTATGATCTCATTTAACTTTAATTACCTCCTTATAAGCCCTATCTCCAAATAGATTCACATTTGGGATTAGGGCTTTGACGTATGAATTTGGAGGAGACACAATTTAGTCCATAGCATACACCATGGTCAGAGTTTGGCCAGGTGAAGTATGATAAAGAGAAGAAAGGGGAGTATGAAATTTGAGTCTTTTCAAGAAGTGGTTATAAAGCCAAACCATAGAATCCAAGCTGTAAGTAGAGAGTGAGGGTATGAGAAGGATGTTTAGAAAGGTACAAACTAGTAATATCCAGGAGTAATGACTCCCAGTAAGGTCAGGACATTTCTGGAGTGAGAGGACTAGAATCAGTAAGCTGGAAAAACAGTTGACAGTCAGGAGATTTAAAAACTGGGATATCAGAGGTTTAGAGTTATTGGAAATGGCAAGGTTTCTGAGTTTTCAAACTGAAGTACCCAAAGAAACTAACAAAAAAGTCATTATCCTCTAAAATTAGTCAGGCACTTGGTATTGACCCCAAAGAGATAGTAAGATTCCAAGGTACTTATTTTTTTAAAAGATTAAGTGCAGTTTATCCATCTTGAAAAGTAAACCCAGTTTCACATTCTGTCCCTGGCCCCTGGACCTATCAGGAGGAAGCCCCTCCTCCAGCCTCAGCTGGGTAAATTTCTATCACCCAGCGGAACAGAGGCTACAAGATCACGCAGAAGACATCTCTATAGCATGAGGATAACCATTCTAATTAGGGACTAGGAAATGGCTTAGAAAATTATGTGTAACTGTTTCTACTACAATGTGGCAGGGTTATTTGGGATGCCTTCCGTGGTACCTAAGAAACATTTTGTATCTAATTTGCTTGGGGTGTTTCTATTTTGAACTTAAATCTGTTTTATGCTTTATTTTGCAATACAAATATAGGTCATCTCATTGCAGTACTCATTGAAAGATTTCTCTCTAGAATACTATGCTCAGAAAGCATTGAATTAGTTCTGCTCTACCAAAACCAGTACAGAATTGTCTGAGAAGTGCTAGTTTCCGTGTCGCATTATTAAAATATCATTATTTTCTTCCAGGTCCATACATACAGTACTTTTTTCCCCAAAGCAGCACAAAAACGACAGTTTACTGAAAACAAGAGGCCAGATCAGTATAGCCTCTGTAATTTGGGAATGAATATGAGTTGGATACAAATCTACTGAATAAAATTAGAAAATCAGTGGAATAATACATTATGTGTTCATAGGTCAAGAATTAATTAAATGTAATTATTCCAAAAATATTATTAGAAAATACGCATTTGCCTTCCACCTTCTGAAGAGAATTTAGAAACAAATGTTCAGTTGTTTTAAGTAGCTGGAAACTAGTGCACTACATGTTTTAAATATGTTACTAAAATAATACCATGTTTCCCCAAAAATAAGACCTAACCGGAAAATAAGCCCTAGCATGTTTTTCAGGATGACATCCCCTGAACATAAGCCCTAATGTGTCTTTTGGAGCAAAAATTAATATAAGACCCAGTCTTATTTTTGGAGAAACACCGTAGATACCACTACATTATGGAATACACAAATATAAGTTCCAGTTTTTAAAAATTCACCTCATCCTTTAAGATTCCATGGAAGTAATGTAACCCTCGGGAGCCTTCACTCTCCTATTAAGGATGAGTATTCTAGGCCAGGACAGAGGATTTGGGGAAGTCCCGTTGAAAAAGCGTGAGAACTACTGCAAATGGCTCGTTTATTCACTTTTATGTCACTGAAGGGGACATCACTTTTCAGCTCATCATCCAATCTTCACCATAACTAATAGTCATCTTAGTAAGTTTTCAACATGTTGCATGGCTGCCTCACTGATAACACAGTGCAGGTATCATTGTGCGTATGTTTTTCTTTGGCCAGATGAAAGTATAATAATGATAGGTCTTTGTACCACCAATAATATTAAAACTAACATCTACTTGGGTAGATGTGGGTTTTTACAATTTAATATAGAAATTTTATTTCTCAGGAAGCCGTTTTTCACAGTGAATCCCCAAATGCTTTCTGAGATAATTGAGAAGGTCACAAGATGAGGAAAAATGAAAGAGAAAGAGATTTTAGCAATTTCCATGACATTTCTAATAACAGCCTCACATGCCTCACCCCGCATCATGCTCTTTGTTCATACTCTCACATTTGTCCCCCCTTCTTTCTTTCACCTTTTTAATTTCCTAAACATCCTGTGAAGCCCAGCTTTTCCACAAGGACTTCTTTGGCCATGAGAGCCACACACTGTTCACCTCTGTCTTCCTTTTGGCCAGGGGTTAATACCACTGTTTTCAGGTCAAATAGTCTCCGTTGATTACTTTCAACGTTTAACAATTTAACATCTGTGAGAACAAATTAAACCACATCCCTATAGAAACTGTCTGGTCCTGAGCTCAGAGCCATGCTCAAAAACATGTTTTATTTATTGATTTAATGAATAATTGATGCATGCCTCAACTCCCCTTCCCCCCTCAGCCCACCCAGCCACCAGCTTGAGATTCATTTAGTGATGGCAGTGGTGACAGCGGCAGGGAAATAGAACAATGTATAAACTGTAGACCACAGTTGCATATTTCATAAACAATTTTAATTACAGATTAATTTAATTACAGATTAATTTAATTACAGATTAAAGTAGACTAAGGGCAGAACAACCCAACTCTCCAAAAGCACTCATCTGTAAAAGGTCATCCAAAAGGGTGAAAGTTCTATGTGTATGTGTGCATAGGTAAATGGCCTCACTATGGTGCACCATTTCCACATCCTTGCCCTTGAGAAGCTTACAATAATTCTGTTTTGAGGAATGCCCTGGCATGCTCACAGAGATGTTTGCTTATGCTTTCTACAGTTCCTTCTAAAATGTAAGTTCCCTGAGGGCAAAGACTATGTCTGTATTGTTCATTGTTGTAGCCTTAAAAACCAACCCAACATCTGCATATAGTAGTCACTGAATGAAACTAAATCAATCCAAAATTGCTCTTAAATATACAGGAGACTAGGGGTGAAGGGAAGGGCAGCCAGTACTTTCTAAGAGTGCAAGGGTAGCAAACACTGCTATAACACAGGGTATTGTCTAAACCTTTGAATGAGCAGCAATCTAAGAGAGGGGAGCTACTCGGGTTCAGGGATATCTAACCCAACCAGGGTTGGGTTGAGACCTGAGTGAGGAAGGATGGATCTTAGTCAAGCTATCACCATTGCACCAAAGCAACATTCTGTTATCCAGTGAGTCAAAGTGCACTGTGCCCTCTCCAACAAGGTCTGTTTCTCAACTTCAGAGGGAGGGGAGATGGCAGTGGGATTTTGTTCTCCAATGTTCTATCTCAGCATTCAGAGTGATAACTGCTCCCTATAGCTGCCATTCCTATAGAGTTCTCTTTACATCCTACTAGCCAATCCCTGGTTATTCCAATCTCCTGGTACAGTTAATAATTCTGTATATTCAACTTTCTCTGTTTGAATTACTATATTGTTTCCCTCTCCTGACTGGATCCAGGCTATCTATCTATCTATCTATCCATCCATCCATCCATCCATCCATCCATCCATCCATCCGTTCATCCATCCATCCATCTATCTACCTATCCTCCAATATATCCATACACCCTCCTAACCATCCCTTTTTGCTATTTCTCCACCCCCCTAGGCAAACACTGATTTGATTTCTGTCCCTATAGATTAGAATTTTATATAGATGGAGTTCACAAATTTTCTCCTATATGTTCTTCTATATATTTTGTAATTTTCGGTTGTATGTTAGGTCTGTGATCCACTTTAAGTTAATATTTGTATATGATGCAAGATATGGATCCACATTCTTTTTTTAAATACAGATAGTCAGTTGTTCCAATACCACTAATTGAAAAAAATGAACATTTCTTCACTAAATTGCTTTTGTACCTTTGTCAAAAAGCAGTTGACCATATATATATATGCATTTATTTCTGACCTCTCTTCTGTTCCATTGACCTATTTGCCCATCCTTATACCAATGCCACACTATGTTAATTAAGATAGCTTTACAATTAGTCTTAAAATCAGGTTTATTAGTCCTTCAACTTTGTTCTTATTGTTCAAATTTGCTCTGGTTATTGTAAATCCTATAAATTTCCATATGAAATTTAGAATTCTCTTGGCAATTTCTACAAATAAAAAGTATACTGGATTTTGATTAGGATTATGTTGAATTTACAAATCGGTTTAAACAGAATTGGCAGCTTGAGAATACGGAGTTTTCCAAACCACAAACAAAGTATATCTCTCCATTTATTATTGGGTCATCTTTAATTTCTCTCAACAAAATTTTGTAATTTTTAGTGTACAGTTTTGCAATGTTTTGTCAAATTTGTTTCCTAAATATTGCATGTTCACACTATTTTAATAGCATTGAATTTCATATTGATCATTATGGTACATAGAAATACTATAGATTTTTATATATTTAACTTGTATTCTGCAACCTAACTAAACTCATTTATTCTAGTATCATTTTTAATAGATTCCATCAGTCTTTCTCCATAGATAATCATATTGTCTGCAAAAAAAGACAGTTATACATCTACTGTTTCAAATTGCTTTTTCTTTTTCTTGCCTTATTGGAATGGCTAGAACTTCCAAACAATGATAAATAGAAGTGGTGAGAACAGCCATCCTTGTCTTGTTCTTGATTCTAAGGGAAAAGGATTAAATTTTTCAGCATTAAGTATGATGTTAGCTATAGGTTTTTTTTATAGAAGAACTTTATCAGGTTGAGAAAATTCCATTAATTTGCTCATTTGCTGAGGTTTTCATCAGGAATGGATGTTGGATTTTGTCAGATGCTTTCATTGCATTTATTGAGGTGATCATGAGGTTTTTCTTTTATAGTCTCTTACTATAGTGAGTTACATCATTTGATTTTCAAATGTTAAACTAATCTTTCATTCTTGAAATAAACCCCAATTGGTCACAATGTATTTTTTTATGTTTTTCTATTTTTATTTTCAAAAAGGCAGAAATTAAAACTCATGGGAAGAAAAAAAGAGCCAGAAAAATATGATGTTTCCTTCTTAATTTCTTACCAATTTTATTCATTAATGTGGGCATTGGGGAAGATTGTAAACTATGTTTGCCTCCTATTTTCTCAATATTATTTCTAACACATCTTTTTTTTTCTTTTTGCAATTTCTGAGATATGTTTAATAGAATTATTTTTAATATAACATCTCAATCTGCTGGTCTTCTAATTTTAGCACCAGTAACAGAAACTAAGATTTGGTAAAATACATAACAACCTTACAGAATTGATATCTTTCTTGGTAACTTTTATCCAACAGAATAACATTCAAGTAGTTTTTCCTCATTAATTATTGTCTACGAATAGATGATTGTATACTTTCTCAGAACCTTGTTTTTATTTTCAACTTTTACACTGTACTTGACATTTCATAATTACCATTCACAAGTGAATTCATCTATAAGCTTCAACTGTATTCAGATATAAGCTTCAATGCTAAACAGCAAGGAATTTTTTCAAAAGTAGTTTCAGTCCCATCCTAAATATTCTTCCATACAATTTAGACACCTTTATTGGGCAGTCATTTTTCCTGTAGTTGTTACAAATCAGGATATAATTTTTATGTACTGTATAAAAGAGGTAGTTATATATATGTTTTAAAAGTATGGCTATATGACATTATGTGTAGTTTTTACTGTACTGTTATTTATACAAAAATACAAGTAGAACATATTATAAGTGGGGAAGGGTGAGTGTCTTTTATGTAAGTCTTTTCCATTTACTCAATTCAGGGAAACTTTATGGAATGCCAAATCTATACAGGGTTCTTTCATTAATAGTATTTCTTAATTTGTTATCCCTCTCCTAAATGATGGCATTTTATCATTTCATTTGATAGGTCTATTTTAACAGTGAGATGGCTACTCTTAGATTAGTCATATGATGGATGATAACGTAATTTATTTCATCAAGTAAAGACAGTGCCTGCATTTCTAGGAATCCCATTATCCTGAAAACTTTGTCCTATTTTCTTCTTTTCGTGAAATTACTTCTTTAGCTTAATTGTAAACATAGTGTTTTCCCACAGGCAATATAATATCTACTTACCCTAAACACCCCAAAGTCAAAAAAGCTTAGAGTGTGAAATAAAATTGATTTGTTAAGTTCAGATCGAAAACAACATTACAGCTTACTGGTTAATCAATGCAAATTTTGCTGATGCCATAAGGAGTCAAGTCCATTTGTGAAAGAACATGTGTGCAAATTATTTCATGAATCTGTATCTTCGCTAAGGTAGTTTTATGAGACAAAGAAAGAATATTTTCTTAAAATATTCTAATTGTATAACATGAGATGTTTCCAAATAAGGAAGGAGATGTGCACAGTATTATATGGAAACATTTTTTGACATAGAAAACTACCCAAGCTGTTTATGAACTTCATACCTGATCAACTAGTTATTACAGCACATTTATAGTCTTTATTCTATGGAAAATAGTGACAATAGTGACTGAAAGAAAAAGAAGTCTGTGCTTTCAACCAAATTTAATTCTTGAAAATTATTTCTAAGCTGACAACAGTGTTTCTCCACAGGGGAAAAATGGTATTGTAGTTACATGGCCTGATCAAATGAATATGAATACAAAATACAATGAACATTATATCACAATAGCAAAGATACAACAAATACAAACTTTGATCAGATAAAATAGCAAAATTACACTTTCCCTTTGTCTAAAATAGAACAAATGGACCAATTACTCTTTCCTCAAGAAAGCCAAAAGTCATATTTTGCAATACCAAACAATACCATTCTACCATGAGGTAACCTAAAGTCAAAATGTGCTTTCGCTAAAATTTTACTAAAACTTCTTTGGCTTAGAATTTAAGAGGACTTTTGAGGGCCCATGTGGCTTTTTCAACTCCATAGACAGTTGAGCTGCTGCCTTCTTTTGCTTAATATATTTTGCCCTGTACTAAGGAAGAGTTCTCATTCACAATTATCCTGTTTACCTTAAAATTGCCTCAACATAACGTAGTCACTGTTGAGTGTTATGAGAGTAGTTCACACTTCACTGGGAGGCCATAAAAAAATGACCAAGTCATTAGCACAAACTTTTTTTTTTCTTTTTCTATGGATCTTTGAAAGTATTCTTAGGAATTGCCAAGATGAGTGTCAAACTTTCAAGTAAATGGATAAAAGGTGGCAAACACTGAAGTTTTAATTAAGCCTGAATTGAGAAGGATGATATTCAAAGCCACAAAAATGAATGTTGTGACAAACCCTTAATTTTGGGGTAACTTAGTCCAAAAGTACTCTTTCTTTTCTTTTTTCTTTTTTTTTTTTTTTTTTGAAATACTTTTGGTCCCACATCTCAGTTTTTCAGAACTTTCCAAGGAAGGTTAAAGAAGTCAGGTTGGCCTTTGGGGAAGCTACATTAACTTTTCAAGACTAATGCCTGCATATTTCATGACTAACAGAAAGTTGAACAAAATCAAATGAAGCGCAAAAATAAAATTAGCTCTGTCCATGTGGCACCAAGAGTGGCTGTTGAGGTGAGGTTACGTGAAGTATTCTTCAGGGTCCAAGAGAGTCTAGAAAACTAAGACCACTCCTGGAAAAGCTCAAAACTGGGCCAGTGTGGAGAAAATGCAGAGTAAAGTGGCTATGGGGGACCTGGACTGGAGGTGCCAAGCCCCACTGATTCGAACACTTACTGATGCTCAAAAACGGAGATGATTAGTGTGGATTTGTATCTCTTGATATGTAACTTCAACCTATAATTAGTCAACAAGGGTGAAAGGCCAGGAGCGTCTGCTTGGAGATCTCAATGCACATAGTTCCCTAGCTGTTAGTACTTTTTTTCCAAACATACCACACAGACTCAGTGTCCAAGGAACTGAGTTCAATTCCAACCTCTGTCACTCATTTGTTACAGGATTTTTATAACTTACAAAAATCTCTATGGTTTGAACATTTTAAAAATGAAAGTCAAAATGCTTCTCTTCTTTGAGTCTCAAGATTGTTTTAAATATCAACAGGAATATAAATGTAGGAGTACTATGCAAATTAGAGAACTATGTAAGACGTTAAGAATGTAGTCAATCAACAAATAATGAATTGCTGACTGTTTTCCCAAATAAGCTAGATCCTGCGGAGTTGTGGTTCTCAAACGCGAGCCATTTTCAGTCACTGTTCCTGAGCTTTTCCATATCCTCCCGCCACCTATACTATTGTTTATTTAATGTTTTGGTCATAAATAAACTCACGTTTTTTCTTTTGTGCCTACTGAAGTCTCATCCTAAAAAGAAATATTCATAAATCAGAGGTTGGTATGCTTCTTATATAATTGCAAACCATATAAAAATAAATTCATACCTTTTAAAAATTTTTAAAATTCTCTGTATCACGCTTTAGTAAACATTGCTAAACAAGGCCTCAAAATGCAGGCAAGAAGTTGAGACTGAACAGAGTAAGAAATGGAAGGCATCAAATGTTTTGGCGATTGTTATTTGATCCTTTTTCAGATATAATCACTCTCCTCCTAAAAAGTGCAGTATTGATTTTTAAGTTAAGGTGAATGGGAATTTTATTTTAAAATGCCCTTACAATAACCAAAGTCATCTGGAAGTGTGGAGTTTCAAGGAAATTTTTTATTTGGGGATCTTAAAAACTTAGCTTGGCCCAGCAACTTCTGTTCACCCATGGAAGGAAACACTGGCACATTCTGCAGTTTAGAAGGGCAGGCTTTTCTGAAACACATGTTTATAATGCCAGATTTCAACTTCTTACATAGCTTCGCTGTAGCTCAACAGGTTCACATTATGACATAATTTTAACGACAGAGTTTGAAATAAGGTTATATTGTGTGACTTTTCAGCACAGCATTCAATCCAATAATCTGAGCATTCTAAAAAGGGAAACAAATACCATGTAAACCCTTGAGGCCAGAGTTTGTGCCTAACAGAGTGCCTACTTGCTAGAGTATAATTACTTCCATCAAAGTTATTTCTACCTTCCAAGTTACCTGGGTCTGAACCCTCCTCCATCACTGCAAGATTCTTCCTAGGCTCTAAGACCTATCGGACCCATCATGGTCATGTCTGACACATCTGGAACACCAGTCCTTGTGCTCGGGGGTGGGGGAGACAAACAGCAGCGGACCCCTCCAGACTTATAGATCTGCTCTCATTTCAGCACCAAATGCCAAAGTTCCAGAGCCAGCTTATGTTCTGGGAATACCGGAGTTCGGGGGTAGAATGGGCTATGTACAACTATTTCTAAGCCACGAGTTCAATAACATATACCAGAGTGGTTAGGCTATAGAGGAAATGCTGCCGTAATACACAGTCTTCCTCACTGAAGATATTTTTGGAGCCTTTAATATACCCATAGGCACTGTAAATCAGCAAGATGGGAACTCGGTATGCATCATTCCTCAAACTGATTTTACCTCATCTGAGATAGTATCTGAGGAGTGTCTGAGGAGACTAGTGTCCCACGGGAGCACTACTCTAAAAAGATATCATTGTTATTTGGGGATAGTAGAAATATAACGCAATATAATATAGGAGGTTACCTTTTCATATTTTTGTGCTTTAGAAGTGCCCTAGGTAAATATATTGTAAACCTTTGTGAGTCTCTGCTTATTCCGCGTAGTAGCCACTTTGTGGCTTGTGAATAATGTAAGCATTATATCATTATTTAGAAATCTGTGCAGCTGCAGTAATGAAGTAGATATTACATTTAGTTGAGACTGCTAATACTGCGGAGGTTGCCCGTCTCACATGGCATCAGACTTAACTGAATTTTCGTGCTAGCTTAAAGAAAAAGAAATTCACATTCAAAATGTAGAGAAAACACATTGCCAATTGCTGGTGACCCTGGATATGATGTTTACTGTCCAGAAAGGCACAGATTAATTGCTTGCAATCCAAATGCTATGACTCAGCACTTTAATTTTAAACAAATCTTATTCTCTATTTTCACAGTGAAAGCCTACCTACAAAGTGATAAGGCAACTATTTGTAATGACTGTCTGGCCTAGTGTCAACTTTAGAAGCCATATACTATATATGTTTTAGAACTAAATATTTCTTCTTCCCATTGACTCTTGCCCCCCTTGGACCAACTGTTGCCTCCTTCAGACGCTTTCACTAAGTAAAAAGTCAATTGGCTGTAAGTGGTGATGAAGAATGTGTCATGTGATTAATGCTACAGTTTAGGCTGTTGTGATCAGTCACAGGGAAAAAAAACGTTCAACTTCCTCCCCAAGAAACATGGTACGTTAACAGCAAATGGCCTGCCTGAAGCCCAATAGGAAGAAATAGTTGGGCAGTGTTAAAAGCTGCCTATTGATTTGTGCTCTGACTGAAAGCCATGTGCTGATGTAAATGAAAATGTGTCAAGAGTTGATATTGATTTTCTTTTTTTAAATCAGACCCTCTCTAGGGAAATACTGCTAGCCATACTACTGCTCTTGTCTATGAGTGAAATAAGGTTCCTTTCCACAAGACTACACATGTCCAGATATCAAATTTTCATCTTTAACTGAGGTATGGTAAGATGCTAGTCCATCGTCTGCAATCTGCTTGGAGAAAATGGCCCAGAGTTCCTATATCCAGGAAGAAAATGAAAAAGAGAACACAAAGTTTATTTAAATAAGACAAGTATGTGGGAAAAAGTGTGGATCTATGCATACCTACTTACCCACTGGCCTGTGTGTATATGGCTTAGAACACATACATATGCTGAAGCTAGGAATTTTCACTCCATGTGTCCCAAAATAAATTATCTCAGAAGAATGTGCTTCTTTTTAGAAAATTCTGTTCAAAGATAGCCATGATGTAGGATAGAAAGTGAACTATATTAGGATATGAACCATGAGGTTAGGGCCCTTTTTCTTCAGCCTGTAGGAAAATAGCCATATTTTTCCCTCTTAGGAATAGTTTCCTGGGCTGTGCTTTATTCATAAACAGTTATAAATGTTGACGAACAATATAAGAAAAGGCCAAGAGTCATAATAATCATACAGATTTGGGTCAAATCTGTGAGGGTTTCAGCTGCCTAGGTAAGGCTGTACTTCATGATTCAGCTGGGAAAAGGCATAGATTCTAATATTGGGCAATTAGAATGAAAAATAATATAGAGAGGAGGGAGGTCATCACCTGCCAATATATGTGGATTATTTGGGATCAACTATTGGGATTAGAGAAAACCCTAATAAACTGATAAGGGAAAGGGTCATTCATGACCTTCATAAACTATCCAGGGTATAGTTTGTGATTTAGATTTAGAAAGCTAAATCTACTTAGTTTAATCCATTTGCCTTAGGCACAGACACATGATAAAAACTCTACAATGTAAATTGATTAACTTTTGTTGATTACTCAATGCCATTTGAGATATTCTGGATTTTATGATCTGTATACTTCGCCCTGGAGATTAAAGGAAAAACAATGATCTGAAACAGACCTCAAGGAAATGAGAGTGATTATGTTGGTGCAAAAGTAATTGCGGTTTTAGCAATTATTTTTAACCTTTCAAACCGCAATTACTTTTGCACCAACCTTACATTATGATGAGATAATCTATACTGCGTGTCCTGCATTAAAATTGAGGAATGTGTAGCAAAAAGTTTCAGAAGACAGTTCATTACAGTGCTAGTAACAAATGAAGTAACAACTGACCTAAGTAAATAGAACTTTTCAACTTAGGGCTGCTATCTTAAAACAGTTACACTGAATCTGTAGTTCCTACAGCAGGTGCAGGTGGCTAGAACTGTAGCTTGATAACAAACTGAGGCTGATGGCTGATCCTCTGGTTTTCTGGAGGAGCCGATGAGGACAGACCTTCATGCAGCCGGGAAAAACAGTGCACATCCAGAGATCTTAACCTATGATGGTTCTAGACCAGCTCTTGACTGTGCTACCTCCTGCAATAACTTGTATTGTTGAATTGTTGTTGAACTTTGGATATATGTTGTTAAGTCTCTCCAACAGGATTGTAAGCTTAATAAAGACAGAGACCATGCATTATACAATTCATTGTGCTACCAGCAATGCATGACTTCATAACTGCTCAAAGAAACAAAATTTACAAACATACATGCATATACATGTACACATGCGTGTATACACATTTATTTATTTATTTATTTAAATATCTATATACATAATTATACACACACACACACACACACACACACATACTGGAGACAGATAAATTTGAGAGTGGCCATAAAGCCTGGAAACATAGGTAATATGAATTTATCATCTATATGAAATATAATATTAATAAAGTGTTCATTATATGTTTGCCAGAATTTCCAGAGCTAGTGGCCACCCAGTATTTTCAAATATAGTGTCTAAAGGTATGCATTTAACTAATTGATCTCCTGATATTGACTTCATTTACCAAGCTGAAGGTTTTTGTTTGGTTGGTTTTTAAGGTTTAAGTTTCAAGGAAAAAAATTTAGTAAAAGAATTGTCACAGCCCAAAATTTCTAGTTTAAGCAAAAAATCATAATAATTTTGTCACACCACCTCGAATGTTATAGTATGCTCTTTACTTACTTAGCAAAAGTCTGAGTTAGTAAACATGTTAATAATTCCCATCCTTTCCTTTCAAAATCTCTTTGCTTTTTCAAGTACTAGAAAAAGAGGCAGAGAAATAAATATCTGTAAATGTCTGTACACAAGTCACACATCTGTCTTTTGTTTGTAGAAAAAAAGTAGAAAAAATGCTACACATATATAAACCTAAAAATAGGAATTAATTATTTGCCAGCCCACAAAATTTTGTCACTGCTTTTCTTTTTTTTTTTTTGGTCCATTGAGGATAGAGTTAATTAAAAATCTATGTTTAAAATTGTACTGGGGAATTAAATTATGAGATGGGAAAAGAAAAGAATGAGAAGAAATGCAAATAAAAACCACAATGAGATACCACCTCACTCCACTCAGAATGGCTATCATCAATAAATCAACAAACAACAAGTGCAAGGATGAGAAGAAAAGGGATCCCTGGTGCACACCTAGTGGGCTTGCAGATTGGTGCAGCCACTATGGAAATCAGTATGGAGGTATCTCAAAAAACTGGAAATAGAACTACCTGATGACCCAGCAATTCCACTCTTAGGTATCTATCCAGAGAAATCCAAAGCACTAATTCGAAAAAATTTATGCACCCCTATGTTTATTGCAGCACTATTCACAATAGCCAAGATATGGGGGGAAAAATGCCCATCAGTAGATGACTGGATTAAGAAACTGGTACATTCATAGAATGGAGTATTACTTGGCCATAAAGAAAAATGATATCTTACCCTTTGCAACGATATGGATGGACCTAAAGAATATTATGCTAAGTGAAATAAGTCAGACGGGGAAAGACAAATACCATATGATCTCACTTATATGTGGAATCTAAAGAATAGAATAAACGAACAAATGAATCAGAAACAGTCTCAGAAATACAGAGAAAAAACTGAGGGTTGCTAGATGGGAAAGAGGTGGGGATGAGGGAGAAAGTGAGGGGACTAGAAAGCACAATCGGTAACCATAAGATTGCCACGGGGATACAAAAGACAATTTGGGGAGTATAATCAATAATGTTGCAAAGATTTTGTAGGGTATCTGATGATGGACACTTGTCTTATTAGGGAGACCACTTCATGGATAGTGTAGGTGCCTGAACACTGCAGCCTACACCTGAAGCTGAAGCTGAATAACAATGAATGTCAACAATAATTACATGTTCACACGATGTGGAGTACAGCATAATAGAGTCAGTGAAACTGCAATAGCTACCATGTTTCCCCCAAAAAATTAGACCTAACTGGAAAATAAGTCCTAGCATGATTTTTCAGGATGCTCATAATATAAGCCCTAATGCGTCTTTTGGAGCAATAATTAATATAAGACCCAGTCTTATTTTCGGGGAAATAAGGTGAGGCTTATTTTATATTACAAGCATCCTAAAAAATCATGCTAGGGCTTATTTTCCAGTTAGGTCTTATTTTGGGGGAAACACTATATATACGATATCAATGGGGTAGTAGGTTGAGGGAGGGGGTTTATCACTTTGTGAGAGGTACAAATGTCTAGCTATTACATTTTTTTTGTACACCTGAAACTAATAATAAAAAATAAAATAAATAAAATAAAACAATACTATATTTTGGGGGGGGGGAATGAGAATGTATAATATACTCGGTTAAAAAGAAAAAGAATGAGGAGGGAAAGCTAGGGAAAACTGCCTTCCTTTTCTCACCAAATATAGTTCTATGTGGAATTTTCAGATAGTCATGTCACAACATTTGTCAAGAATAGAAGCAAATAATATGTAACGCTGTACTCATAATTTGAACATATTTGAAAATCTGTGGAAACAAACGTGAATCAATATACTGCATAAAAAGATGCTAAATAGCCAATATTTCCTTTTCTAGTAATAATGCTTTTCACCATAATTTAATATTATTAGGGAAGTTCTAAAATTAGTTTTTCATTTTATGTGCCTTAGAACAATAAATCAAATATATCCTAATAATAAAAGTTACCTTGCCTCTTAAGCATACCTACACAGGATCAAGCTTTTCTTAAATTCCTTTAACTAGCAACATATAAGTGTTTATAATTCAAAATTTTTATTCTGTTGAACAGAATTAGACAATATAATATCATATATATACACATCTACAGATCTTTGTTTTATATAAAAAATAATGATTTATTGATATAGAATAATTCAGGTGGTAAAATTTTAATATTTTTGTTTTATATTACTCAGAAAGAAAAGTAATCAGAAAATTAAATGAAGGTTTTTTTTTTTTCTCTCCTTTTATTACACCACAGAAATTGAGTTCAGTGAAACACATTATGCTTTTCTCCATCAGGTGCATATTTATATCTGCATTGCTAAGTTATTTACATAAATACATTTTAACTCTAGCAAACCTTAAAATAATAAAGTTCCTCTCTCAGGCTTTATACACATATTCAATTGTTAATGTTATTCCAGAATATAGTTTAAATTACAGAGCATTTTTATTCATTATTCTGTTTCCCCTCCTGTAATAGCCAAGTCTCCCAACAATTGTAGAATAGAATATTAGGGAGCCCCCTAGTGGCACCTGTAGTCCTAATAAATTTTCAAACGAAAGAATATAGTTCTTTTTTTTAAATAACTACTTGGACCAGTTTGGATACCTAAACATATTTTGCTCACTTTTTTTTCCCAGTGTTTAAGCCCAAGTGGGTTTCCATTCATGTCCCACATATGCTGTGTAACTTGCTGGCATCGAAAATATAATCTCATAATAATTATCTCCAATAATTCAAATGCCCAATTGCTAAAATCTCTTTTTCTCTCATCTTTTCTTATCTTGTGACCTTCTCAGTTATCTCAGAAAGCATTTGGAGATTCACTGTGAAAAACATTTTCCTGAGAAGTAAAAATTCCCATATTAAATTGTAAAAACCCACATCTACTCAAAAAGATGTGTTTCAATATTATTGTGGTATAGAGGCCTATCTTTATTACACGTTCATCTAGCCAAAGAAAAATATATACACAATGATACCTACACTGTGTTATCATTGAGGCAGCCATACAACATGTTTAAAACTTACTAAGATGACTATTAGTTATGGTGAAGATTGGATGATGAGCTGAAGGGTCATGGCCTCTTGGATTAAAGTGAGCAATTTGCTGGAGTTCTGATGCTTTTTCAACAGGATCCCCCCAAAGCTGCTGTTCTGGCCTAGAATGATCTTCCTTAATAGGAGAGTGAAGGTTTCTTGGGAGTTACAATAATTCCATGGACTCTTAAAAGGTGGAGTGAAGTCAGTCTAAGAAATGATAGAGGAAAGCATTCATCACAATGAAAACAACTTCGACAGAAATATAAAGATGAAAATAGCATGAATTTGCCCTGGAAACTATACTATAATCAGTATCATTAAAATTCAGTTCAAGATGGAGCCAGACATGTGCCAGACCAGCCACACCATGGAAGGCTATCCTTAGGGGTTTGAATGTATCCTGAACACTAGGAAAGGTTGTAAGATAGTCAGATTTGTGTTTTAGAAAATGAGTCTGAGAACAGGGCAGAGGATAAGTTTAAGGGGGAATAAGATCCAAGTCAGAATGAATATTTGATCCAGACCAGAAGTGAAGAGAGGTTGTAGACAAGTTTTAAAGTGCCTCTGCAGTAAAATGAGGTCATTTATGGGCCACTGATGCCGGGGCAACCATGGAATTAACTAGAGTCTGAGAGAAGACCCTGGCACCTCCCTGCCTCAGCTCAGCACTCCATTAGTTCTGTCTTTGGTTATTTACCCCCTGTCCTTGGCAACACTCTCCTCACTCTCTCTGAGATTGAGCTCATGTGAACCTCTCATAGCCTTGAGCCCTGAACAGAGATATGGGATGTGTTGTCTGAATTTCACATCAAAAAGAAGAACTGGGTAGGAGGTAGGACCATGGACTGTGCAAAATAGTTAGCTGTTGGGCACAAGGGATGGGGAGAAGCCCAAAATGACTTCTATGCCTACAGCATGGTGAATAGAAAGATGAAAACGCCACTCACTGGTGTATAGAGTCAAGAAAAGGTAAGGAGCGAAAGTGAACTATATTCGATTTCTAGGCTATGTAACAAATTCCTACAAATTTAACAGCTTGAAACAGCGATATTATTTATTTATAATAAATAAACAGCGATATTATATAACAGCGAAACATTTATTATGTCATCATTCCTTTGAATCAGGAGCCTGGGCATGGCTTAGTTGGGTTCCCTGCCTGAAGGTCTCCCAAGATTACAGTCAAAGTTTCAGCCAGAGTTGGCTTCTCATCAGGGGACTCAGCTAAGAAGGGCATGCTCCCTTGCTCATGTGGTTGTCACCAGCCTTCAACTTGCAGCTTAGGATTCATGGCAGATTCCTTCTTCAAAACCAGCAACGGAGACTCTAGAGCAAGCCTGCTAGCAAGACGGAGTGTACATAATGTAACAAAATTGCAAGAGTGATGTCCCATTACCTTTGCCATATTCTAGTGGCTAGAAGCAAGCCATAGGTTCCACCCATACTTAAGAGGAGGGCATTTTACAAAGGAATGAACATCAGGGGCCAGGCATCATGGGAGCCACTTAACTGTCCATCACATGAGCCTTTTTTTATAAAGTTTTAAAATGGGAAACTTCTGGGTGTCTTTACTTCCAACTGTCAATTCAAGGAAGTTTGTTATACTATAATGGGACCATCATTACACTAGTTTAGGATTATTAGAATAAGAATATATGTCCTGAAAATAACTACATAGAGACAGGGGTAAAAAAAGAAATAGCTTCATTCTTTCTGATCTTCAACATTCATTCAGGAAAGGTTATACTGTACATTTTTTTTATATAAAAATGTGTTCTTCACAGTCTCGTATGCCTCTGAGAAATCTCAGGTCATGGTTTAGAAACTATAAAAGAGAAAAATCCAAGTATACTTTATATACATTACATTATAATAATATTGGATTGTTGCTGGTTGCTTACCCATCCATATGAAGTTTGACTTGACATGAATATTTAGTGAAATATTGAAAATGACTTTAAAGCTTTTCCTTGGGCACCTCTTCTTGACCTCTCCCAAAGAAACCAAGATTTTTTAAAAACTAGAGGCAATCTAAAAATGTCATATATTATATCTACTCTTCTTCCAAGTCATAATGGCAGTTTCTTCAAAAATACCTGCTCTTCTCACCCCTTTTTTTCTCCATTTATACAACTCTATCCCTTAGGCAAGCTGTTACCGCTTCGTGTCTGGATAAATCAGCATCAGCCCTCTGCTTGATGCTCTTACTCTAATATTTCTTCTCCTCTCTGTCAGTGCTGTTCAAAATTGAATTTTTCTTCTACATAAACTGCTTTTAACAAGCACTTTTTTTTCATTCATTTGTGTTGCTGCTCTTTTTCCTACATTACCATCTATATACACCCATGTCTGACTTTTTAGAAGGTCTATCGTCTAAAATACTTTCCATTCAATTTTACTCCTATTTTTTAGTACAAATCATCTTTCCCCCTCCACATAGTCCCCTCCTGGCCCCTACACAAGACAATCCTGTTTCTGTTTCTTTAACTGTGTTCGTATTGTACCCTCCGCTTGGATTGTCCATGCCCTGTCATCATGCGTGCCCTAAGTCACACTGACAGACACTGCAGGATGGGGAGCCCAGGTACAGAGTGAGGGGAAGCCAGATGTATATATTAGAAAAGGAAAAAGAAAAGATGTAGTCATAACAGAACACAGAAGATGGGGGCACGGAAGAGCCAGAAGGTTGGAAGAAAGCAGGCAAAAAGAGCAATGATGTTATCACACCCTAGAAGTCAAAACGAATCCCCAGAGTCAACCCAGGTTTGTTAGCCTGGCCAAATATAAATATCAAGGGTCAAAATACCGTAAGCAGAGAGGGGCAGACAGAAAACATCCAAAAAAACAAAATCCCAGAGGGCAAGAGGCATGAAGTTACGTACGAGGATTTACCCAGACTCTAGCAGGATGGGCAAGCAAAGAGGTAGGTAAATGCATATTCACCAGGTACAGCTTGATAAGCGAGCCAGTATTCTACCTGAGACCCTGGTTTACCCATGACCCAGTGTACTTCCTACCCACTGTGGTGGCTTAAAAATAAAAAAAAAATAAAAAGAATACTTTTCCTTCCACCTTCTACGTTCTTCTAGCTGGGATAATAAATTAACAGAGACAGATTAACAGAAGAAAATCAAATTTTTAATATATACACATGGGGAATTCACATAAGCGTGAAAATTCCAATGACAGTGTGCAACATGGGGTACATATGACATTTTGGACAAAGAAGAAAAGGAAAGGAATGGGGTCTTAGATTTCAGAAGTGGGAGTAGGTGATTTACAGGTAGTTGAGGAAGAGGAGAACCTACACAGCAGGCAAGTTCTTGCTGGGCACCTCATAAACAATGGGACACATGGGATATCTAGCTAACAGGCCCCTGCTTGAAGCCCTCTATGTATCATATTCTATTCAAATTAGGCTAAGACAACATCCTAAGATTCCCTTCCTAGAGTAGACCTTTCCATCTGAATATCTTAGTGGGAAAGGGGAGGGTCAAAGGTTCTTTCTGAGTCTTGTTTCTTAATAAACAACTTAAAATCAATATCCCAAAAAGGCAGCTTCATGGTGGCAAAATTTTGGTTCCCTTCACCAGGTAAATAGGTGCTTGTGGAGGATCATGGATTTTAAGGCCAGTCAGCCCTGGGTTCAAGTTTCTCTCCTACCATTTGTTAGCCGCTTGACCTTCTAGATTAGTTATTGAACTTCTCCAAGTTCACTTATGTGTAAAACGTGGATAATCATACCAGTCTCATGGTTGTAATAAAGGTTAAATATGATTACATATATATAATATGAAGTGCCTGACATCTAGCAAGTATACACATATTTATTGATTTTAACCACTTTATTGTTATTTTCATTTTTCCATCTGCCAAATTGTATTTGAGATCTGCCTGGCCTTCTCTAAGCTCTTCTGATCTGTAGAGTATGCCTCATACATTGCACCACTAATCACAGAGTGTTCTGGGGGTTTGTAAAGTGTCAGGTTATTTAAGCTAATTTCCCCAATGACATTATGAACTCCTTGAGAAGAGGCGTCCCACTGCTGAGCTCATCATAGGGACTCAGCCAGCACTTGTTAGTACAATGCATTAAAAGGCCCCACTTCATTCATTCATTCATTCATTCATTCATTCATTCATTCATTGAACTAGTACTTGTTAAGCATGCATTATGTGATACACTGAGGGTATAACAACAAACTATAACAGCTTGGCTTCTTGGAGGTAGGCACAGATTATACCACTAAATTAATGGCACTGTGAATCTTAAAAATGGAAGGACCTGAGAGACTGCCTAGCCCAGCTCTCAGTTTTACAAAGGGGTGATTGAGGACCAAAGAGATGACCCTTGGCTTTTAATTTCTTCTTCACTGACCTTTTTTTTTTTTCCTATTAAATCATTATCATTTTGGAAAACAGAAAAATGTCTAGGATGATTTTAACTGAATAAGAGTTTGGAAGTGAATTGTTTTGACATCTGCCATGTCATTGTGAAACTGAGCTCACTCTTCTCAGAGAATGTTGCTAGCAAATGTGATAGCATAACCTATTACACATTTTTACCAGAAAACTAACAAGAGTTCTCTAGGACTGCTGAGCTCTGGCCTCATTGCTTATTTCCCAGTGTGGAAACACAACAAAATCCATCATAAACAGAAATAGGTAAATCAGAGAAAATGCAAAGACCTTTTCTACTTTGTTTGCTGGGGAAGGCCAAGATGGTGGCTTCCTCCGATGGTCATTCCAGACCATTGCTTAGTACCTTTGAAAAGACACATCTAAGCATTTATATATGGAAATACATTTGAATCAGTAAGATGAGACTGGCATCTGAAGATTGGGTAGCTTTATTCAAACTGTTTGCTCAACATACTTCAATACTTGATCCACAAACTTATTTCAAGATTAGAATGCCAAGGTGAAAATTAACACCTCTAGTTCAGTGGGGCTAATGAGACATGACTTATTAATCCTACAAGAAAAGCTTAATTACACACTGGAGCACTGCTTGTTTCATTGTTAAATACTACCCGGCCCCTGAAGAATTAGAAAATAAATAAGGACTAAAATAGAAAGTCATGTTATAATTACCCTCTGAAATGAAAGTAATACTTTTTGTCCTCACATGGAAAGCATGTGTCACTTTTCCCCCCTAAATAACTCAATATTAGCATTTGTAATAAAAGCTTGATACAGACATTCCTGAAATAGCTAGACATGTGGACACTGGGGAAATAGGAGATTATGATTCAACAGCACTCTGCTAAGAAGGCCAACTTTACTGCCTAGTTTCAGCTGCAGCAATGTTAGTCCCATCCAAGTTAATTAGCAAAACGACTTCATTATCATTTACTTCTTGTTCTTTTAATAGGTTCTTCCTATTAAGGTACACTCATTTTTAACACTAAGGATTTCATAATACAAGTCTTCATATTTTGGAACATATTTTCATTATATTTTATTGGCACTTATTTAATCAGTCCATCATACCCAGAAGAGAAGTAAGGGGATGGGGGAAGCAGGGCTGCAAAATAAGAGGGTAGTAGACATTTACTCAAGCTTTCTAAAATTAAAAAGGTAGAACATAGTAAACCCATGGTAATATGCATGATCAACAAGTTTTCCCATAATATTTGATGTTCTAAGTTTTGTTTTCATTAGTAAGTTCAAGATAAGAGCACAAAGGAAGAAAAGAAGGGAGAGAAGGAGGAACAGAGGAAAGAAAGGAGAGAACTTCTGGGACATTCATTTATCACTTCAGAATAAGTTCCCTTGCTAAGATATAGATGGGGAAAATATTGTTGGCATTTTACATACAATTAGTTACAAAGTATACTAATAAACCAGATTGTCAAATTATGTCAGTCACATCTAAATAACAAGCAAATTGCCTTACACAGATGGAAAATGTGTAAGATGCATAGCTCTCTTGTATAAACAACCTCAACTAAGATGTATTGATTAATTTTGTCCTACTTATCTATTCTGTTTAAAATCATAGCCTGTATTCTTTTAACCTTCTTTTTAAAAAGAGAAAAATCATTAAAGCCTAAGCCTCACATTTCAAAATCATGAAGTTTTCACAAGTCTCCTAATTTTTAGCAGTGAGAGAATTCTATCTGCGTTGGGTTCCCCAAAATTGTCAATAACTATCTCCTCATCATTGCAGTTTCAGAAATGTAGCAAAAGTACCCTTAACATAAAATTTTAAGGAGCCAAATTAGCAATCATTTTAATTGTTGTAATATTGAATAAAAAAAATATTACGAGAAAGGTTAGTTTCTTTCCACACATGTTAAATCCCAAAAGTTGTGTTTTGAAGAGAATATTCCGAATAAGAAGTTAGCTAGTGAGACTAAGGTCATGAAGTTGCCCAATGGCTTCCCTCTGTTTAATGGCCATGAATAATACCTCTTGCCCCAGCTATAATGAAAATGTGTTCTTATTCACAAGTAATAATGGGAAATAATGGAAGCAATCATAATATTTGGAAATAATATAGAAGACATATATAGCTCTGACACGTCTTAGCTGTGGGATGTTTGATCATTTAAGTTCTCTGAGTTCCATATTTCAAAGTGGGAGTCCTAATAATACCTAATAAATTTTCTTTGAGAATTTTATGATGTAATATACATGAGAGAAGTTCTCTATAAAATATCAAGCAACAAATAAATGAATAAAAGGGAACAGGACAAGAAAGAATGGGGGAAACCAGTGAAAATTCATCACTGCTATTTTGAAAATTACTGAAAGTACATACTCTCTACACAGACAAAAGGCAACTTGGAAGAGGTTATCTGAACAGGACGAAAAAGTGTAATGTACTCTTCCAAATCCACAGATACCTAGATGCCATTGTCACAAAAACTGTTGAGTGGCTAATTTCACAGTTGGCTGACAAGAATGTTTTAAACATAGCTCCCTATTGCTTCCTTCCCCTCACTAAGTGGTAGAGTGAAATCTCACTTCTCTATGAATCAGATCTGTAGCCTAGTATCAGCTCACTAGGTGTGCTTACTTTGCATTGTTCATTTATTCATTCATTCACTCATGGGACCAATGTGTTCTGACCCCTGAAACACCAGGTTCTGCCTGGAGCACAGGAGATAGAGCAGTATATCTCCCACGTGGCTTACACCTAGCAAGGGTCACTCAACCTCTCCAGCCGGAACTCAATCCGTGAGAGGAAAATAGAAAAGAGGCCCTCTCAGTCTCTTCCAGTTCTAATGTTCTCAGTCTTTATTTTTCTCTGCAGATTTTCATTCTTTATGCTCCTCCAAAGATTCAGAGAATCTTCTTGCAGGTCTCTCCCTCTGATTAAATTATGAAATCATGTTTATAGTATGGATATATACATACATAAACATGTCTATACATATATACACATACGTGTATATAACCGATTTCCTAAATAGAATTCATCTATGCATCACATTGAGAGTCACTGAGGGAAGTCACTCTGCTATATGTAGGTATATTAAATTGTCCCTATTCTCTAAGTGCTTATAATGTAATAGAGGAGACCAATTATATTCACAAATAATTATATATCAGAATTTTTCCTTTAGAAAAAAAAAATCCTTTCAGTTGCTAAGATCAGAGAAGATCGTATAGCTAGTGGAGCTAACATGAGCCTGGGAAAAGGGATAGAATTTTGATGAGCAAAATGGAAGGAGAGAAGGTCATACGAGAAGTAGTATGGGCAGAGGAAAAGAATAAGAACAGGGCTTCTGAAAATATACTGTCCATGATGGACATTTCACATGTGAGACATGAGAGATGAGGTTTTTAAAGGAGATAGAGGCCAAATGTGAATCATAATACCAAATCTAGGCGCTGGGACTTTTACCTTGGCTAGCACTGTCAAACAGAGTATGTATAATGCAAGCCACATACATAAATGTAAAACTTAAGTGTCCTCATTAAAAATGGTAAACAGGTGAAATTAATTTTAGTCACATATTTCCTTTTACTCAGTATATGGGTACAATATCATCTCAGCATATAATCAATAGAAAACATTATTAATGAAATATTTTATATTCTTTTTTCATACTATGTCTGGAACCTGTGGGTATTTAACACTTAGCACATCTGAACTTCTGCTAAGGGCTAGTGACTAGAGACTACCATACTGACAGCGCAGCTCTAGGCTATGGAGAAACACCACTGAGTTTTGAGGTAGAGAGTGATTCAGTAAAAGCAATTTTTGGCAGTTGAAAGAGGTTGGGGTATGTAAAGATATATCAGCTTGTGAGAATAGTATGAACATAAGACAGGGAGATGGTCCTGATGAAATAATCCGAGTTTGAAGTGATTGGGATGGACTGTGGTGGTCGACTCCCATATTACAGAAGTTTGGGAGAAATATCAGGTCCACACAATCCAATTGAAGAAGAAAGCAATGTGCAATATGCTAACTAATATACTTAAAGGAAAAGAAGAATTATTTTTTTTTTGCCTCACTTGATTATCTTCCTTATCTCATTAGATAGGAACCACAATTTCACAAATGTCTTCTAATGAACTGTGCCAGGCTTTGGGGTAAGGGTGTGTGTGTGTGTGTGTGTGTGTGTGTGTGTGTGTGTGTGTGTCTGTGTGTAAATGGTTGTCCTTAATGTCAGTAACTATATTTTGTGGGGAAAGTGGGCACTTACATAACAGAAAGCCAAGCTATTCTTGAATGTTCTGGAAACACTAAAGAGGGAATATACAATTCTGTCTGGAAGAATCTAGGAAAGATTTTTGGGGGAAGTGACATCTGCGCTGAATGTTAAAGGGTAACTACAATTTCTATGAGTAGAAAGAGAAGAAAGGGCATCATGAGAGGAAGGAAGACCATGAGGGAAATTAGGAAATTATCTGGCATGTTTTGGAAATGAATATTTGCCAAATTTAGAATCTCTGTGGACATACCACAAGAAATGAAGCTGGAAAGGTGATTAAGGAGAGATTGGTGGTGGTGGAAGGTCAATACGTAGCTAAATGCAGTGTTCCACTTTGCTACAGAGACTTGGATCATTATTGGGAAGAGAAGCCTCTCTGGAGCCCACAAGTGAGCATTGGGGAACATGGCTCTGGCTTGAGAAAAAGACACAGAGGGGTCGGTTTCTGAGAGAGTAATATGAAGACAATAGCTTGCACATTCTAACTCAGAGTACTGACTTAGTGTCAGCTATAAGGATCTGCCTTTTCACTGAAAAGTATTCGACATTTCACTAAATTGACCTTTTCTTGCCAATAGCAAAGTCACTTGCATTATCGTCTCTGTTCAAAGTTTGCGCATTATTAGGGGTACAATGTATTTATTGAAGGTGAGCTTTTGCTGTGTGGCACTCAGTATTCTGTGAGAAGAAAGCTTCAGGGGAAAAAAAAATCACTGTTGCTTCATAACAAATGATGAGAAATACGGCAACTTAAAAAGGACACCCATTTATCAGCTCACAGTCCTGTAGGTCAGAAGTCCAGGTAGGCTTCACTGGATTCTATGCAGAGTCTCACAAGGCCGAAATCAAGCTGTCAGCTTGTCTGAGCTTGTACATGGAGACTCTGGGGAAGAACTGGCTTCCAAGTTTATTCTTGTGGTTGACAGAATTTAGTTCCTTGTGGTGGTAGGAATGAGGTCCCCACATTCTTTTTGGCTGCTGGCCAGAGGTTCCTATCAGTTCCTAGAAGTTGCTCTTTACACAAACTTAGAAACTTAAAGTCTGGCATGGCTTCTAGCAACATAAGACCATGTCCCTGGGAAGACTCCACCCCCCTTAAAATGTCTGCCTGAGACAGCTCGATGCTGCCAAAGGAATTTACTGTTTATCAGCCAAAACCTGACATAGTTCCATAAACTCCCTCTTAAAGGAGTTACTTTAGAAAACTTACAATTACAAAGCCTTTCACTGCCCCCTTTGAAATATAAACCTCCTACCACCCAGAACTGTCTGCTTAAAGACCTGGAATATGAACCCCCAGGGAGGATGCTGTTCCTCTCTTAAGTCCCAGTCCCTCTGGGAGAGTAAGGACCTCATTGAGATGGGTGCCTTGCTCTAATTTGCAAGCTACCTCCTGTCCTGAAGATATAAGACGTATTTGTTTTTGTTTTTTCCTTCGGATAAGAGCAATTAACAAAGGCCAGATGGCTTAATCACAGTGACCAACTCCTTCCCAGGTTTTGTAATTTTCCACTTCCCTGACTGCTAGAGGTCTTACTTGTTCCTTCTCCCTCATTCTCTCTTTAAAATACTCAGTCACCTCTCAACATCAGAGTTGAGCTCAGTCCATACTGAAGTCTTTTTCCCCTGCTGCAGTAGTAATATTACTGAATAAAATCTGTCTTTACTACCCTTACCTGGTGTCCAGCTTCGTTGTTCTTTACCACCACTCAATAAATAAGGGTTTTATTACATCGAGGCACATTCCCCTGGTAAAGTTGTTTGATTCCTAGGTGCTAACTCTACTTTGCCAGCTCCTCTGTTCTTTATGTTTGAGAGGTGAGTGCTGGCCTAAGAGGGCTTTTGCTGAACACTAAATGCATTAAAATGCATTTTTAAAAAATAAGACTAATTTTCAGAAGAGAAGATTTTAGTAATCTATTCTTTTAAGCTAATTTTTAATTCACTACTAGTCTTATTAGCTAACAAATCCTTCAGTAATTAGATCACCCTAAAAGACAAAATAGGTAAAAGAAAGCAAGCACTACCTATTTTTTCCTTTGGGAAGGAGAAGAAATTGAAGAAAATACTTCTGCATTTGATTTGAAATATCACAGCTTTTGTTTGCTGAATGGGAGGAAATTCTACTTGTGGCAAAAGGAAAATGGAAGAGCTGAGATGCAAGAAGGAATAATGAGACAGAAAGATTAGTGGCTGCCTAGGATTGGGGAGGAAGAGATGGGGACATGGGGATGACTGCTAATGAGGATAGTGTTTCTTTTGAGGGTGATGAAATGTTCTAAAATGTGCGGTGATGACTGTACAATTCTGAGTATACTAAAATCCATTGAATCGTACACTTTCAAATGGGAGAATTTTATGCTATGTGATTATATTTCAAAGCTGATACCAATAAAAAAGGAATAGTGAGTGGCAATATTGATAAATATGGATAATTCCAAACAAATAAGGATTGTGTAAAACAGTCATAACAAAATAATGCTTAATTTAGAAGGGGTTGGAAAAACAGACTAAAATGAAAATCCTGACCAAATATATACATACTAGTTGGGAGAAGGTGATTGGAGTTAATGTTTTGAGTTTATCATTAGCATAATGATTGTTATTTTCAGGAATTATTGACTGGATTTTATCTTCTTTTTCTACCCTTGATGAATCTATTGTAACCCTTTTCATCCTTCCAGGATATTTTTCTGTGAAGAACTGATGATCCAACCAGACAGAGAGAGAAAAATAATATTAACAATTGTTCATTCCAAATTACTTTATACCTCTTTTATTTTTTTTAAGTCCTATACTTGAACAAAAATTACTTTAGCACTCTTTCAAAACCTATAGCATGCAAGGATTAGTTTTGCACTGATAATTAACATCCAGTCCTTTTACTAAAATTAATCCAAATCTTCATAGAAAGAGGATGAATTTTCCCACACACACGAAGGTCAATATAGCTAGATTCTATTTTGAACTCTGCTGGTCATTAGCTAGGTGGATCTAGGTATTTGGAACGAATGTTGGCTTCCTTGTCTATTGAATGGACAGTAAAGCAGGTAGTGTGTCCTTCATATCTCTGTTGTAAAAATCAAGTAAAATGGTGTTTAAACTAGAGCTTTAAAAACTATAAAGTGCCACACTGATGGTAGTACTGTGAAAATTGTGTTTTTATGATGATTAAGTGCATAACAGGAAAACTTACTCTAAAGTTTTTTAGGTTGTACCTGTACATATTTGCTTAAATTTTATATTAAACTTGTTGAATTTTCAGAGTCTAACTTAGTAATTTGAACACGATACATTCACATTTTTGTGTAATCGATCTGCTAATGGTTTAATTCTTCCCTTAAAATGTCTAATGTAAAAATTAACATCATCTTCAGTCATTATAAAAGAAATATATTAGCTTAGTGTTACAGAGATTCAAAGGGAAGAAAAAGACACTGTAGAGAGAGGACAATGAGAACTACAATCCGATGAAAATTAATGATAAAAAAATCATTGTACTTTTAGCCTCTTTATGGCATTAAGAAAAATTCTCATACACACACACACACACACACACACACACACATACACACACCATTTCTTTGATCCTCACCAAAAACAAAATTTGTGAGTTAAGAAATAAGACTAAAAAGTTGACTTTCTATTTGGTAGTTACTACACTTGATTTGAAAATAAATACATTCAACTATTACTGGGTGTGAGAAGTAGAACTAATATTACTATACAATTGACTTCAACTATACAAGGCAGAGGGAAGAACTTATCCAGTTAACTTGATCTCTTTAAGTGTATGAGCCTAACTTGCCAGAATGATCTGTTTGGACCAAGTATAGTAACTTAATTACCTGTATAATTATTACCTCTCCAACTCACACTTTTCTATATAAACAGGATTAGAGTGTGGAAGATTCTGCTTCTGAAACTTACCAGCAGGACAAACTTACTAAACTCCCAACATTTATTTAATGAAGTAAAAAGAAACTTTAGGAGAAACAGTTTCATGTACCAATGAGATGCTGAGATTAAGAGTAATTGGGATTCCATGTCAAAATAAAATTCAGTTCCCATATTTTTCCTTAAGACATCACTCTACTAAATGAGACCCCTGAACAGAAGCAGAATTAACTGGTTCTTTTTAAGTTTGGTCATTACAAATGCAAAATGAGTATTCTTCTGCATACAGAGTGCCAGAGGACTACTCAAGCTAAGGCAATAATGGTAGCTGTGATAAATTATGTATGCATGATATCAAAAGCTGAATGGAGGGAAGAAACCGAGAACCCATTTGAAAATTTGGAATGTGCTCATTGCTGCTCCTACAGTAATTCCCAGGAGGAGAAGCACTAAGCACAGAACAGTAATAAACTCTGTAGTTTTGTATAATTTATCAACTTTTTTTTTCCTTTTCAGTTCCAACATTGACCCTTCATGGTTAACCGAAGAAACAAAGAGCTAAATAGCTTCCTTAGCGATTTGATAGAGCAATTATGAGCACCCTGACTGATACATTTTCTGCTTACTCTACTAACAAATGGTGTCCATTTTCCTCTTAATCTACACCCCTATCTTTGCATTCGACTTGACATGTGCAGAACACTGCTTTCCATGTCCTTGTTCTTGTGCCCCTCTTCATTTGTTTCTTTCTCATTACAGCTCTCTTATGTGATCATTATAATAGAAGAAAAGTGAATTCTTTATGATAATTTTCCTCAGCTGCCCTTGGTTAATTTTTTTCAAAATGTGATTCCTCTGGGTTCTCTGACAGCAGGGCACATTGAAAGCTAATCAGTAGACTCTTTCTTAAGTGTCGGTATCTTTTCAAGGAAATTTCCTGTCTTAGAATGAGAGGATTGTTTTTCACAGCAATAGGGAGTACAATGTGATGCAACCGTCCTGAAAGAGGTCAAGACTGTCTAAAACTAGGGGATAATAAGAAATTAAAAGTTGAGATTTACCTCGGGCACTAATTTCCCACCCACTGCAGTTGCCTTTACTTCCTTATACATGAACCTCTCAATATAAGAACACTCATTTAGTGCTAATCTGGTGGAATCCCTTAGAATAAGAGAATGTTAGACCCGGGAGGAATTGCTGAACTCAACCGTTTCAAAGCCCTGTATTTCTTGGGTGAAAAAACAGAAGAGCAAGGAGTTTTAAATGCTTTACCCAAGGTCAAATAGCAGGTAACTTAGTTTTAAAAACACTGCGTAAATTATAAATACACGATCTTTCTGTAAAAATATTACTTTTCATTATTGTTATTATTATTATCATTACTTATTATGTATTCAAATTTTTCAAAATAAAAAGGTGGGAAAAATGAAGTCAATTATATTGTGCTCCACAAATCTGTAAAGTACTATACAAAGATACTGTTACCTACTTAAAGAGAGGTGGTATCCAGATGCCGTAGCTATTAGGATAGTCGAAGTTTATTCTATCTAACTGTTTTGATTATTCAGAAGTTATTTCCTGAGCATCTGTGACCCTAAATGTCAGTGATACAACGATGAACAGTCACAGTCCTTAATCTCCTAGAACTTAACATTCTAGAGAAACACACAGTAAACAGGCTATTACAGTTCCGTTTCAAGAGAATTAAATCAAGCACGCTGTGGTGGCACATGGAAGGATCATGGAAGCCAGCCTGAGTCTTTAAGAAAGACGTTCCCAAGGAACCTAAAAGACAGGAATTAAACCAAAGCCTGGAGGAGGGGAGAAGAAAGCATTCCTAGACATGGCTAACATTTATTGAATATTACTATGAGGCAAGCACTGTTCTAATTACTTGACATGCTCATTGACTCCTAACAGCAGCGCTATGGGAAAGGCTATTAGTATCCTATTGGGATACCTTTATTGGTGTCCCAGACCTGATCAATCAGGCACAGAGATATTTTTTTTTTTCAGGCTATGGAAATGTTATGCTTCTGGCCCTGAAGCAAAACTGAGTATGGCCTATTCAAAAGAACCACAAGTTGTCTTGTGTGCTGAAATTTGTACATAGAGCCATTGAGGGTTGTGTGAAGCTGCTTTGGAAAGGAGTAAAGGGTCTTTTAAAAACATGTGAATAATGATAGGGACCCATTAAAGTATGTTAAGCCTGAAGGCGACATGATCAAATTTCCATTTGGAAAGAGCACTCTGGCATCAGCATAGAGAATAAATTGAGGCAGTGACAAAACTGATAGTGGGGAGACCAGTTAGGGGCCCATAACATTCTTAAAGTGTGACGTGAACCAAGGCAGTCACAAATGACAGTGCAGACAAATAGGTGGATGGATTCTAACAGTAGTTTGGAGATAGCATTTTACTGGCTGATTGGATGTTAGGGAAGGAATAGAACCAAGGATGAAGGACTCCAAGGTTTTGGGGTTGTGTGATGCAGTGGGCAGAAGGAGAGCCATTCGTGGAGATAGTGAGGGGAACAGCAGAGGTTACAATGAGAGGCGATTGATGGATTTAACAAAGATCTTATGGAGATCTGAATCAAGTGGCATTCAAAACCAATGTTACTTGGATCACCTACTACAAAAGCTATCAAAAAGAAAGTTCTTGAACTATCAGGAGAACAAGTGAGCTTCCTATTATTCTGGCTGATTTTAATTATAAATGGCCTGGTGACTGTGAAAAACCACTTTGTAAATTATAAAAGCATTATCTTTCTGTAAAAAACATTACTGTTCATTATTGTTATTATTATTGTTATTATTACCACTACTTATTAATATTTTTCCTTCCTTTTATCAGGTTCAAACCACCCAAATGGCCCCTTTTACCTGCCCCTCCATGGAAACATTTTTCCTTTTTTACTCTTTTTTTCACCTCCCCTTCCCCTACTTCCAGGTTCAATGGCAGGTAATTTGGCTGGAGTTAAGTGGTTTTGTCTGCTCTCATCAATCAATAAACAAGTATTTATTAAGAGTCTCCCAGGTGAGCATCCAAAGCTCTATGAGTGGCATTGCAATCAAGGGGCCATGTTCTTTGGGTTCAGATAATTCTGAATTTAAATCATCCTTCTGCATTTCCCAAAAACATGCCCTTGGGTAAATAATCTGCTCATCTCTTGGCTCTTGTTTCCATCAGAAAAAAATAAAATGGATAATATTTTACAGGTCTGTTGTATTACACGAGATAATAAATGTGGAAGAAAGTAACAGAGAGCGTAGTGCTCAATAAACATAGTTCCTGTCCACCTCATAAGGCTGTTGCTCAGATAAATGAGCTAATACTCAAAAGACAGTTATTATTTCCTTGCAATACTTCTGCTATAAAAGTTCAGTCATTTTTAATGAACTTTGTTGCTATTGTTTCTATTATTGTTTTTACTGGTACCAGGGGCTTGCGGTAACCATGTCGACAAATCTTTGAGCAGCATTCGAATGTGTCTTTATTATTATTATTTTTGAATTCCCTTATTTCTTGTTTCAGCTTGGGAATCATTTTCTTCTTTGCTTAGTGCTGCTTTGGAGAAACAGCCAGATGTCTTTACAATTTGTCGCTTCTGGCAACATACTCTGTTATTTAGACACTCTGCTTTGTTCAGCTAAGTTACCGTGTCTATTAAAGCTTTAGTAATCTGGAAAAACTATAATTATGCTGTTCTTGGAACACAAAATGAAAATCACTTAGAGATTAAAAACTGGAGCTGAAGGAGGGCTTAAATGTCATTGTAGGTCTGTAACCTTTTTTTTTAATAAAAAGAAATAATATACTTTTTTAAAACTTTCATATATAAATAGCCTATTGCCAGTATGATTTCTCTAAAGAAAGATTATTAAGATATGCATTAAAGCTGGCAGAGCTAAAGGGAAGACACTTTGGTGTTAGAGGAATAGTTAACCTTCCCGTGTTTAAGAGTTAACCCTCCTGGTTTTACAGTGGTGTCCACAAGGATTGGATGGTGTGGCTTCTCCTTAGCTTATTTTCCTGGACCGAAGGCAACAATTCCCAGCTTTTAAGACTTCATCCTAGTAGACACTCGAGTGCTTCACGATGTTGTAGAAAACCAAAGAGGAATCTTGAATATTAAATTAACTGAGTATCTCTGGTTTTTCCTGAGCAAGGTTTATTCAGGGGCTGCTATATTGTCTCTTAGCACGTAATCTGAGACTGATTACAAAACAGAATAAGATTTCATTTCCTGTGTCCTAGAGAAACTCATTAGAAACTATTGGTTTGTCTTCCTCACTTCTCAAAAATTCCAAGGATTGCAGCTTAACAAGATAAGTGTTAACTTCTTGTTTTTGGTAATTGTGCCATCTTGCATTCTAATGTGTAACAGGAGTTTCCATTAAAAGTTATTTGTATTGAAAATGGACTTATATTTTTCATAATCCAATTATATGATTAATGAAAACTACAATTATTTTGTTTTCCTCTTTAAAATGAATTGTAAGAACAAATTTATCAGCCTCCTGAAAATATTAATTTTGCTTAATTTTTTTAAAAGTGCCCAAATGTTCATAAAGTTCTGTCCCTAGTCTGACTTAAGGCTCATGTCATAACAACCCTGTGAGATAGATCTTATCTTTGTTTTACAGATGAGAATACCAAAATTCAGAAAATTTCAATTACAGAAATTAAACCAAAATGTGACTCGGGGTCTCTGACTCCCAGTCTTTGCACTTCACCATGGACAACTCAGTCATGTTAGCTGAGATCTCATATAAAAATCGTAGTTGCCCTGAGCGGCATAGCGGACATGAGGATGCTTTGGAGGGTGTAATGGGCCTGACATAAGTAGAGGAGGCAATGTAACGAGTTAAGCCAGTCCTGCACACAAAAAGCTGGAGAAACGAGGCCTCCCAAAGAGAGGCCCCGTGGGTGTATTTAAAGCATCCGAGACATAGAGAGGCCAAACTGGCAGTAGCAGTGTATTCTACAGAGCAAAACCTCCATGGTAATAACTGGGCTTATCTTAAATGGAAAGTCTATAGATGGAGTATTGGAGACTTTCAGAATGAAAGATCCTCAGTGGCAGTAGGAAAAATAATGACCTCATATTCAATCAGGTTTAATAAATACAAGGTTTACCAGATGACATATGCACTCCAGTAGAAGGCTTGCTAGCTACATTCTCCTATATCTTGAACTACTTCCTTAGCAGCCTTCACCTCTTCAGTGATTTTTTTCCCTCCTTCTTTTTCCTGCCTGCCACCCTGGATCAGAGTTCAGCCACGAGGTTACTTTATAGCTTCACTCACCCCCTACATGCAGATGTCTCCCAAGTGTTAGCCCTAAGCCCAGCTACTAGCCTTTGGTCCTGTAATTATCTACACAATGTACCCAGCCATTTACTACCCACCATGGGAAGTGGTCAGAGTTTTTTCCCCAAAATTCCACATCTACCAGGATCACCCTCCCCAGGAAGATATTAATAGAATCTGGAAGTCTCTAAGAAAGAGACATAGGAAAGATTGAAGGCCAGTGAGGGAGCTGACTAAAGCATAGAGATGAGAGTGAAGGGGGATGGAGAGCAGTAAAGAGGCCAGCCTGAATGGTACAGACACCGATGTTCATGAGTAATAAGAGAAAATGAAACTAACCACTCAAACTGGGATCTCAGAAGGAAGGGCCTGGGCCTTCAAGAGGAAGAGATTGGACTTGATCCAGTGAACAACGAAAAGCAGATGAGGGACAAAGTAACTTGTATTAGGAAAATTAATCAGACTGCATGGGATATAGGAAATGAGCAGGGAGACATACCCAAATGTTAAGAATTAAGAGAGGCATTAAGTGTCTTGACAGGACAAGGCAAGAAGAAATTAAGGAGCAAGTGCACTGACTGTGGTAACTAAAAAAGAAAAAGACAGTAGAAAATTATTTTAAGTTTTGTGTATCATTCACTCCACTGTAAAAATACAGATGTGCAATTAATACAGACCCATTGAATTGGAATTCCTGAGGTTGGTATCAGGTGTGTGTTTTCTAAAGGCTCTGCAAGCTCACCATGGAGAACCACTAGCTTATAAAGCAAAGCAGACAGAGTCTGGGCGCACTGCCTTTCAGTGAGCTTTCTCGTTCTTCTAAGTCAATTCATAGGTTTAGCCCATTGCTAGGAGGGGTAGTGATACACAGAGAATAAGGCAGTAGCTACCACAAATCTAACACTTATGAACAATGGAATGCCTGTCTGGTTCTGCCTGCAAGAACAAGAATTCAATGAAGGGAGATGACGGTGGGCTGGGGCATCAGCTGGAGAGGTCTTCCACAGGAACTGGGACATAGCCCAGACCTTATAGGGTGAACTGTAGCTAAAGGCAGATGAACCTATGAGCTGGTGAAAGTGGACAAGCATTGTGTAGTATAATTCTGGGCAGAAGAGTGTGGGTACTGCGTTTGAATAGCCAAGGAGGCCAGGTAATTTCCCAGCCTCCCTCCAAGTTGCTCCTCTGTACGAGGCTGGTGACCCTCATAAAGGCCGTGGGGCAAGCACATTTTATCTTTACTTTTCCCACTTCTCCCATTTGTAGCTGGCCCTCTTCCACCACATGATAGCTTTCATTCTCTGATACTGTTCATGAATATACATTAAATTCATTCACACTTACAAATGACACATCCCATATGTTAGTCTGCATTATTAATAAACTTTTGTATAGTAGTGTCACTTGTAGAAACCTTTGTTCATTCTCACTACAGCCCTGTGAATGGGGAGGTCAGAGATTATCTCCATTTTATAGGTAGGGAACGAAAGGCCCAGAGAATCTAAGTGGCCACCTCAAGATCACACAGCTACTAAGTGGAGAATTTGACTAGGGGACTGGGGCCCACTTTTCCTTCTGCCATGCTGTTCTGCATCTTGCTGCAGTGTTTGCGTTTCAGCAGGGATGAGAACCGTGTGCTAAAGGCATGTGCCTCTCTTTCAGGACTTCGGACATCAACTTGAAGGTAGGAAAGTGACTCCCAGCAAAGCCCTGAAATCACCCTACATAAGTCATGCCTTTGCTGTCACATTACCTGCCAGTTGTGAGATCACAGGCAAGGTAGAGAACATTATTTTCTGAGCTTCACTTTACCTGTCCTTAAAATGGATAACTATATCTGCTTCATAGGGTTTTTCTGAGAATTTCCTGAAATACCGCCTGGCCAATGTCCTTGCCACATAGTAGGCTTCAGTACACCTCATTTTTCTCCCTTTTTTCTTCCCCATTACACCTACACATAAGACAAGCCATGCCAAGTCAACCACACACTCCCCCAGACCCTGCAAAGAGCCTTACTGCCTCCTTTTTACTTTTGCTCTTAGCTCTTTCTCTCCCCCTCAATCCTTGTGTCCAGCCACTCCAGCCTCTCCTGACTTCTCAAAGTAGCCAAGCATTTTCCCTTCTCAGTATTTTTGTGAATGCTGATTTCTCTACCTGAAACCCACTTTACCCTATGCCTGCCCACTTTGCTCTTCATGTTCCAGATGTCAGCCCAAGTATCACTTCTTCAGGAAGGACTGAAATAGGTTCCTCCTGTTATTCTTTCTCACTGCATCCTGTAATTTGCATTGCTATTACACATACTTGTAAGTATGTGTGAATTTTGTTTACTGGTTTAATGTGTTTTCTGCACTAGACTATAGACTGCTATGGTGGCTGCTATCCCACAGTACCCAGTACAGAATCAAGTACACAGGCATATAAATATTTGATGGCTGTGTGTTGGATGAATGCTGCTATTATCTCTCTCCTTTGGGATACCCTCCTACAGCCTCCTCACTAAATCATGTACCATGCTCTACATTCCACACAAAAGAAAAGAAAAAGAAAAAAAGAAAGGAACTCCTATGGAGCTCACATCCCTGACCATTTCCTTTATTTTCTTTCCCCAACATTTTTTCACACATTATCATAAATTAGGTTGCATTCTTTGGATGTTTCAGGATACCCTAATCACATCATTAGTTTTACAAATGCTAAAACTCCTTCAGGATCTTTTTTTGGAGTCCCCCATAAACCTAGTAGAATAGCCAGAAACGCTATTCATGCTCAGTAATCTTTTGAGGAAAATGAATAGATCAGTCAATCCTAGTATATCCCTTTTGCATGGAGAAAATCTTTACATAGCAAATATAGAGACATAATTACAGCAAAACAATTTCTAACCATTACCCATTGCTGTAGTCCCTTTTCTCGGGTTTCTATTTTGAGTTTCAATAAGAAGCAAATTATCTTATCTTGAAAGGGGGTTTGGATTTATTTTTCATAAGAAAGGCAGGATTGGAAGCTTGCATTTTTCTCCAAAATTTAATAATAGCACTAGTAGAGACTTACACTCCTCAGCTGGCCTTATTTCAGTTGTGAGTCTTATACAAAGTTTGTAGGTAAGCTTCTGTCATGATGTAAGAGAAAGACCCAAATCACCAAATGTGTTTAAATTCATTGAGAGCCAGAAGGGGTCACATAGCAGGTGCATCTAGTCTGAGCATGTTTTCAGAATCAGTCAGTCCAATTCGGAAATGGACAGAGAATTTCAAGAGAAACATCAGGGGACTTAGAGTTACTGTCCTCAAACAGGAGGTCCTGGTAATTACCCACTGATAACCTCAGTAAGTAAAGAAATAGCTTTTGATCTTACCCCCTTCCTCCATTCACATCTAAAACAAAACAAAACAGAAACATGTAAGTAAACTATGTCCTTATTGTGCCCCAAAGGGTAACTCAATTGAACTGGGATTTTAATTTCTACATCCCTTCTGTTATTCTGAAGCAGAGCCTTCAGTTTACTAGTTACCCTGCTGATAAACCTCACGTTGCTCATTTCATCAGTAATTTTTGAGCAATTAACAACAACAATAGATATATACATATATGTACACCCATACCTACAGAATATATGCATTTTAATTTCATTTGACAATTGCCTAGCAGGTTCTGTCTATGTAGCTACCGTGTTTCCCCAAAAATAAGACTTAGCTGGACCATCAGCTCTAATGTGTCTTTTGGAGCAAAAATTAATATAAGACCTGGTCTCATTTTACTGTAAGACCAGGTCTTATATAAGACTGGGTCGTATTTTACTATGAGACTGGGTCTATATAATATGATATAATATAATATAATATAATATAATATAATATAATATAATATAATATAATACCGGGTCTTATATTAATTTTTGCTCCAAAAGATGCATTACAGTTGATTGTCCAACTAAGTCTTATTTTCGGGGAAACACGGTAGTATCTTCTCCCTGGTTTAGTATTTGATATTATAACATGGGCCAGGAAAAGGAAAGAAAGTTTTGCTAAATATCCTTACACCATGACCATTGTCAAGGTTGGTACGAGGGCTGTTCTTCATGTGGCATCACTTAATCACCTGTATTCCCACCCCTCCTTGGCTTTGTGACCATCAACAGAGCCTACGTGAGACGACTGCTGACGAGTCCCTTTCTATTCCCATCTCTCAGGCTGCAGAAGTCCTGAAGGTTGATGGAGGGCCATGCTATTCAAACAGCAGGCGTGGCTGAGACAGAAGCTCCTGGTGCTGGGAAGCCTTGCCGTTGGGAGTCTCCTGTATCTAGTCGCCAGAGTTGGGAGCTTGGATAGGTAGGTGATTAAATACATATTTATGCCCATGTGACTTTAAGTGTCTCTTCACTGATACTGCCTTAGGACATAATTTTAAGTCTATCCCTTTGTTTTCCTCCTTCAAAATTCCCAAGAAGCATGCTTTTCTGCAGTATTGATTTTGATTTATTGAATCTTTAAAAGAAAGAGATTCAAGTTGCTCAAACCAAGGTTGTCGTCAAGATCCATTTTTATTCTGTGTGCATTGACATTTGTTTTCAGAGAAGGGATAAAGCCGTGTACAGTAAAAATATCATTTTATAGAGCTCACTGTGTGCATCTGGTTGTTGACCTCTAGCAAAATAGTAATGATGTATTTATGGATCTTCATTTTGAAATTTATGAGTGAACAATTAATGTGCTACCAGGAAAGTTAGAATTATGTTCAAGCCTGTGCAGGAGCTCAAGTTTGGAATACACTGTCCTGGAATGATGGCTGCAGGCTTGGGGAGTTTTAACTATGCTAATTAGCTCTGGTTTCCAGGATCTGAATGTACCAGACCAGGAGGCTGTTGTTCAGAGTAATTGCCCAGAAAGCAACGGAAAATCCATGGAGAGGAAATTTACAAAGCTAGGTGTTGGCTCTAAATAAGCAAACAGTAGAGAGGTGTTAGACCTGCACAAGTCCCAGCGATGTCATCTGGCTTCACATTGAATACCTCTGTGCTGTCCCACATCCGGTATGATTGTTAAGGATAAAGAAGTGAATTTCTGAAACATGAAGCTTCCTTGTTTGCCTTTTAAAATTAACTGCTGCACTGGAAAGACTATAAAGTATGTTCTCCAGGAATTCAATTCTTAATCTTCCATGAAAATGACACCACACTTTAAAATGAAAATAACTTTCTTACAGCTTTCCTTTTCTAATGTATAGATCTTACTTATACCTGGGATAGTTAACAAATAATTTAGCCGTGGTCTTTATTTTCCTTCAGCGAGGTCAATTTTGACAAATAAAGTGAACCCTTTTGGATGTTTTTCAATTTAAAATTCCTGAGTAAACTTTCTACTCACTAGTTGCTAACAAAGGGAAATGGTATAATCCAGAGCTTATCAAGGACTTCAAGCAGTTCCCAAAAAGTAGTGCTCAGTGATTAGTGAAAAGCCTTGAGGTGGTATCATTGTCCTGTGTCCACAAAAAATACTTTTCTATCAAGTTCTCCGCAATGTCTTTAGTTAGCTTCCAATTATTGTATTTGCTTTTTATTGAGTTATTGATCTAATAATCATTAATGCATTCGTTATTTAGTTGATGATTCTTTTCATTTTTAACCTGATCTATAGTCTCTAATGGGATAACTTTTAGAAGGAATTGGATTGCTTGGTAGGCTTTCTCAAAAGTTGTCAGTTGAGAGTTTGAGCAGATTATGTCTGAAATTGACACATTCCTACTTTGGCCTATTTAGTAACTGAAGACCCCACTCTCTGGGTAGGAGGCTGAGCTCAGTTACTTCTACTGTCCTTTTCAATCCTAAGAGTCCATGTGTTTTGGTCTGAGGTCCATGAGCAGAATCCCACTTCTTCAGGAAGTGGGAGTAAGATGATATTTTCTCCTGTTTTGAGTGAAGGAGTCCCAAAAACAATTGCTCTGCAGGATATGAGCTCCTAAGGTAGAAGGTAGAAAGAGGAAGGAAGAAAAGAAGGAAAATGGCCCTTCCTAGAGGTAGGGAAATTCCTTTCTAGCTCAAAAGAGCAGAGATTGTCTGTTGCCGCCTCTCTCAGCCAGGGTTCCTCAAGAGAATTAAGTCCTACAGGAAAGGAGTTAATGGACTATTTTCTCAATTCTCTCAAGGTTGACACTAACATCATTTTGCAAGCATAGGAAAGAAGTCCATCCATTACATTCAAGGGAAGGCTTAGAGAATTAGTGCTTAATTTTCAAACAGAACCCAAAGATAGCTCTCAATGAATTTATGATATCTCAATCAATGTCACAATTAAAAATATCTTTGTATGTGTTCTACTTTTATATCTTCCATTTATAGCTCTAACATTAATCCCGTTAACAAATTTATAAAAACAAAATTCATGTTTCTCTAAAACAGTAACTGTGATATACCCTGTTTTTTAATAGTATTCCATATTTTCATGTTTTCTACAATGAACATGAATTGTTTTTAAAATCATAAAAGACAAGCCCCACAAAAAAGTAAAATATGTTCATATTGTTCCTTAAGCATTAGGATAGATAGCTGTTTAAAACAGAGCACAGGCTAAGCCCTTTCTCCTCAGTTCTGCAGAATGCATTGGCATGACCTGAGGTTTTTCTCTTCTCCCTTTAATTATAAACATTACAAAAGATAAAAAAGGTACAATACAGTCTCTTGGGAAAAGCAAGAGAGAGCCTCGTTGCCATAGCAAGGGAGACATAGACTCCAAATTATTAGGATAACTGGAAGGAATTAGTTTAATAGCCATTTTACTAACATTACACCCTTTACCAAGATGGCTAAAATGTCTTATCAGATAAACTTAGAAAAATTATAATGAATTTGAGTTCAATTCCAGACTACACCCAAAAGGTATACTCCATTTATTAACCATATATATTGGCCATGAGAAATTAAATAGTCACTCTAGGCAAATATCATTGTGATTGTCACTACACCTTTCTCTCTGAGAAAAGCATTATTTAAGGCAATGTTGATGTGGAAATCCTCCTTTCTGGCTCCATCTATTGCATCCCTTCATTCTTGAGCTTGAGTCACTGATTTAAATGAACTTGGCAATGAGGACCTGAGGATCCTGGCCCTGTCAAGGTCTTGTTGATTTCTGGTCCCAAGTGTGGCAGGTGATATACAGCACTTGCTGATGGCATTGGGTTTGTTCCTACATTCAGCCAAGTAAAAACATGACCGCGACCTCTTTAGATAGAAAGAAAAAGAGAGGCAAAAGAAATATAGTACTCATCTAGCTGTCCCTAAGGCCAACAGCAGAAATTCTCATAAAATGAAAAGCTTAGCAAGTGCCAATTTTGGGGTTTCTTCGGTTGGTGATGCAAATATCCAAGGGCAGTGACTGGGACCTCTTTTCATATTATATGAGTGCTGCTGAACTGCAAAAAAATACTATTTGAAACCCAAAAGGCTGGCCTCAGTCTCCCAGCTAAAGATTATAATCTTCCACGTTTCACGTTTTCTAAATGATATTAGCTGGTGAGCTATTAAAAGGCTATTAGTATGACTGGTGTCACTTGTCTGTCCTGTACTGTGAACATAAGTACACGCCGTAGTCAATTAAGTGCCTGGTGAATAAAAATTTTAAGGAACACTAATAAAAAAAATCCCATCAATTATATGTGCTCCATTTAATACAGTGTTGCTTAAAATAAATTTCTCAAACATATGTTCATTATGGATTGCATCAGGCTGGGAAACAGTGGTTTTATTTATGCATTTAGTCCTACTCTGACTAGAGAATCATGAAAAATGAGAAGTTAGTTGCAATGAGCTTCTTAAAGCGTCTCTCTGTTACTTGCAGGCTACAACCCATTTGCCCCATTGAAGGCCGATTCGGAGCCCGTGGGCAGGCTGAATTCCCTCTCCGTGCCCTGCAGTTTAAGCGTGGCCTGCTGCACGAGTTCCGGAAGGGCAATGCTTCCAAGGAGCAGGTTCGCCTTCATGACCTGGTCCAACAGCTCCCCAAGGCCATTATCATTGGGGTGAGGAAAGGAGGTACGAGGGCCCTGCTTGAGATGCTGAATCTCCATCCAGCAGTGGTCAAAGCCTCTCAAGAAATCCACTTTTTTGACAATGATGAGAATTATGCCAAGGGGATTGAGTGGTATCGGAAAAAGATGCCTTTTTCCTACCCTCAGCAAATCACAATTGAAAAGAGCCCAGCATATTTTATCACAGAGGAGGTTCCGGAAAGGATTTACAAAATGAACTCATCCATCAAGTTGTTGATCATTGTCAGGGAGCCAACCACAAGAGCTATTTCTGATTATACTCAGGTGCTAGAGGGGAAGGAGAGGAAGAATAAAACTTATTACAAGTTTGAGAAGCTGGCAATTGACCCTAATACCTGTGAAGTGAACACAAAATACAAAGCGGTAAGGACCAGCATCTACACCAAACATCTGGAAAGATGGTTGAAATACTTTCCAATTGAGCAATTTCACATTGTCGATGGAGATCGCCTCATCACGGAACCTCTGCCAGAACTTCAGCTCGTGGAGAAGTTCCTAAATCTTCCCCCAAGAATAAGTCAATACAATTTATATTTCAATGCTACCAGAGGGTTTTACTGCTTGAGATTTAACATTATCTTTAATAAGTGCCTGGCTGGCAGCAAGGGGCGCATTCATCCAGAGGTGGACCCCTCTGTCATTACCAAATTGCGCAAATTCTTTCACCCTTTTAATCAAAAATTTTACCAGATCACTGGGAGGACATTGAACTGGCCCTAAAATAATGTCATACAACACTATGTGTTGTGCCTGGAGACACACAGTGTCTCCTCTAGATTAAAATATGCACTTTTCCTCGACACAACTATACAAGTCGTTTTTCCATGTGTACTTGTACATACTCAGTGTGTGACCAAATATAAGATCAGTTCCTTTTCTACTGAAAATTTACAAAAAACAATTTGCTGTCTGCATAGTTGCATCTTTTAAGCTATTTACTAAAAGAAAAGGTGGTGGTATTAGGGGAAGTGACGTCAGCTATTTTCAAAGAGTCTTCCTTTGAGTCAGAATTTGTCACCGCCATTTTCATAGATTTAAGCCAAAAGATTAATGTGTGAAAATGTACCAATGGCTGTGAAGCTTCAGGAAGCAGAGGACTCAGTTATGCATTCTTTTCTGGGGAAAAGCTGGCTCTTTAATTCAGATTCTGAATTGGTGCCATGAAAACAGAAAACACTGTTTTCTTATGATTTACAAGAATGTCTTATCTCATAAAATTGACATTGTTCCAAAGTTCCTGTGGTGATTTTGCACTATTGTTTTCTCGTATAGACCATGGTGTCACTTGTGGCATGTCAATTACACATTGGAAAGTCACGTCCTTTTACTTCCATGTTCTATGTCAACAAAGAGAAATGTCATGTACATATGTATATTATTGTAAATACTGGTTTCACACTAAGTAATTCTATTTTGTAAACTGAATATGGCTATTTAATTTATTGTGAGAATTAAATTTATTGTGGTATTTAAAAATGGAATGGATTAAAATTACTCTATGTGCACCTTTTTTTTTTTTTTTTTTTTACTTATTTTGTTTTATGTGTCCCCTGCTGGATCCCCAAATTGAAGTTGTTTATGTGCATATGAGCACACCTGGAAACATGCACTTCTCCATTGGATTTTTGTACCCTTGTGAAAATGTATTTATGAAGTGAGGCTGAGTATATTAAAAAAATAAAACTCAACCATCTGGAAATCTAGTATAATAGCCACCTCAAAGAACACGAGCGCTGCTCTGCTACAACTCTATGACAATTAATTTACTTGTAGTTGCTGCTGTGCCAGAAGAGAGACAAGAAATACTTTAATATAATCAAGGCATAGAAGAATCTCAATTTTATTTCAACCTCTAATCAGAGTCAGACCAGTAGAGAAACTGAATAAAATAAGATTAGAAAACTTGTGTGGCCTCTGTACTGAAAGTTGCTGATGCTTCAAAATTGAATGCAAACTCTCAGAACTCCATCTTTGAGATGAAAATATTATCAATCTGCTCAGAAATGACCAAATTGAATAGCGTTGTTATTACTAACATAAACATATGGCTCATATTTCCATCCAGAGACATTAATGCTAAATTGGGTGCTTGCTAACATCAGATACACTATAGTATTCTTAAACATAATTCAGAAAACCATGGAAAGAGGTATCGAAAAAAAACAAAGGAAGAAAGATGGATTTTTCCCAATCATGGTTGCCTATCCAGTGGAAGATGTTTGAGAGACTTTAGTTCAGTATCACATTCAGCATGGCTAGAGAAATCAGCAAATTACAACGGATTCCCTTTTGATTATAATAAGTGTTGATTTTCTCCATGAGTTGTTTATCCTGTCCAGTGATTTGATGGTGAACTTTTTTACAAGTAAAAAGCCCTTTCCCCTCCAATGTCGGTTTGTATTGCTTCTCAAGCTACTGGCGTGGTAATCATCTCTGCTGTTTCAATTAGCAGTGATGCTGTTCTCTCAGCATGGAACAAGCACACGCTGTCAGGCCAGCTTCTTGCTCACTGTGCAATGACTCTGGAGTGAGAGTCTCAGGTCTAAATGTCAATCACTTCTCCCTTAAGCCATGAATGAAATCAAACATAAGGAATCTGTCATCAGATTTTCCTGTGCCTCATCTCTCAACTAACCATCAGAGGAAACTCTCTGAATACTACATTCAAGGACATAATCACATATTATCATTAATTTTATTATAACTATTCCTATAGCACTATACGACTAATAAGTTTTATACCAGTAACTGTCAAATTATGCCCCTTTGGAATACTGATGTTTCAGAAACTCAGAGTAGGTATTTCACCAGTAAAATTGAAAAATAACAATCTTTTTCTAGACTCACAGAGGAATTTTAATTTCATTAAAATAATGAATAGAAGTTTCTCAGTGATAATCTCTTACATTCCAATGTTTCTTAAACTTTACTACTGCTACCAACTGTATATCAGAGTTTATTCTAAGGTTCTATTTGACTTATGTTGATTCTTATAAGTTGGTATTTTTTTATCTCAATAAGCCAGTATTTCTTCATCATTCAGAAAAAAGCGCTGTGATTTCTAGCTGTTCCATGTCCTAAATAAGTTTGAGAATTGTTTTAAACTTTGGAGCCTCCCCACAGAGAACTAAAGCAGGAAGTCTGGCCTGGGAAGATGGTTTTGAAGGCAGGTTTCATTTCACTTGGAAAAATACAAACAAAAAACAACAACAACAAAACAACCTCAGCCACTGCCAACTGAGCTAGGTAGAGAGAAATAAAAATCCTATGACTTAATAACATACTTCCACTGGAGTTTTGAAACTTCCTTGTTTAGAAAAATGTTTCCTGTTGTCATCAAACAGGCAATGGACTTCTAAAGGAATCTCCAGGTCATTATAATAGCCCCGCTAGGGCTCTTTTTAATAAGTGATTCCTTTTACATCATGAAAACTTTGTATTCCTTCCGGAGGCTTGGTGCCACCATACGGCTTTGTGAAACTGTTCTAGCTGCAAAGACGAAAAAAATGTTTAAGCAATAGTGAAATTTCTGCTAGACCATAAAGCTGAAACTACATCATTTCAGAAGCCAGAGGATTCCAATTATAATTATACAAACAGGAATTAGAATCTCAAGAGAGTGAGAGAGACTAAGGAACAAAGGCATGTAAACACCTCATAATCACATCTGATCTTAGATTTGGTACTTTTTGTGCTGATGGACCAGCAGAAATAGTCATTATTAACTGCCAGTCCAGTTCCATTAAAGCTGATGGAGCCTCATGAGAGCACTGCTTGAGGTGCTGCCTCTGGTACAAGGGCCCAGCTAGATGATAAGCTCAGGGACCTGGAGTGGGGGGCATTACTGGGAACACTGGAGGTGTGTTGCTGCTAAGGGATGGAGGGCACTAAAAACAAGCACAGTCCATTCCTGCCAATAAGCTTTTGCTTTGTCCAATGAGCAGTTGGCTAAATAGGATTGCCTTTCTAAGCCTAATATGAGAATTTTCCAGGGATAGAAAATTTGAAATAATCATAAGTAGTGTCTTCCTGCTGAAGTTTTTTGTACTCTTTCTGCGTACTCAGCAGCCATTTTCCACTTAGGAAAATAGTCTACAGTTTAAGTGAAAAAAAGAAAACTTTGCTGAAAACAGTCCCCCTAAAAATGACTAAGTACAGCAAAATCTTAGCAATTTGGGCTAACAAGGTAAAAAATACAGAATATTTTAAAACAAATTCATTGCAATTATTCCCTAATAGACAAAGTACCAAACTATACTAACAGTATATTGAAAAAATATCTAAATATCTAATTGTACCTGTTTTACTAAAAAGAAACCTCTTAGTTGGCATTTTTTTTTTTTACAAATTGGTGTTACTCAAGTATTTCAAAAACATTCTGTCCTCTTAAGTAGGTTACTGAGGTGCCCAGCATCTGTTTATCAATTTTTATAGCAAACCTTTCTTTTATAGTTAGTGCAAGGATAAAATTTAGACCAAAATATGATCATTTGGTAAGGTTCTAATAAATGGTGTCTTACTACATAGTTCACAAAAACAATTCCTTGATCTTGTGCACTTTTAAAGATTTCTCTCCAATTACATTTTATTGTACCTTTTAGGAATAAGAGTGCCATTTGATAAAGATTAGAAATGGATTGGGGAATTGAAAAAGCAGAATTTAACTGATAGCAATATATATTTCCCATAGGAAGCCCCGATTGGCATTCCAAGAACAAATGTCTGTTATTTAAAGGCAGCTCAGTTGGAAAGCAATACCCTTTCAGTCGTATTAAGTAGGCTGCATCAGCTTGCTACCTTACTTAGCTAGTTCTATCACTTCTGATCTTGTGAAATATATCAGTCTCCAGATCTTGTGGAGCTGTTGGTAAAATGGTTTATTGTTTCTAAAAGCACATGTCCTCCTCCTTTAAAAACAGTTCACCAAAAAGGTGAATCGCTCCCAATAGGCTGATAACACCATTTCAAAGAGCTGGCCTGCCTCGGGCTCACCTCCAACTTTTGTAAATGCACAGGATTTGGCTTTGCTTTTCCTTTACTTTAATGACACCAGAGAAGAATCTCTCAGGCCAACTGCAAAACTTCCTGCCAGAGCTTCTGTTTCTTTGGTAAGACTACACTTAAAGTCACCTAAAGCTTTGGACATAGACTATAAAATAACCTGTAATTGCTGTATGTCAGGTCATCTAACATTAGGTCCTGAAAATAAATTTAATGCAAACTCTTTAAAGGTGAAATCGTCCAGCAACACCAGATGACAGTGTCACCACATCAAGCAGAATAAATAGTATGAATGGGTGAGTCAAACTTCAGAAGAGAGAGGAGGAAACAATAAGATCACCCTGGAGGAGTCAGGAGGACTTCAATGAGATGATGCTTGAACTACCATGTTCCCCTGAAAATAAGACCTAGCCGGACCATCAGTTCTAATGCGCCTTTTAGAGTAAAAATTAATATAAGACTAGGTATTGTATTATATTAGACCCAGTATTATAATATATTATATTATATTACATTACATTACATTACATTACATTACATTACATTATATTATATAACATCCGGTCTTATATTAAAATAAGACCAAGTCTTATACTAATGTTTGCTCCAAAAGACGCATTAGAGATGATGGTCTGGCTAGGTCTTATTTTCAGGGAAACACGGTAAGCACAAGAAGGTGATTGCATCTCATAAGGCAGACAAGCAGGAAAAGTATACTGCAGAATGATGAAAACAGTAGACTGAAAGCGTGAGGTGTGAAAGAGACTAGGAAGTCCAGCAAAGCTGGACCACACATCCCATGCAAGAGAATGTGAAAGATAAGAATGGAAACCCTGCCAGAGCTTCTCAGGCCTTAAGCAAGCCCTACGGGTCAGGCACACTCCATCACCTAGGATGAGGGGCCCCTGCTGGGTACCTAGGTCAGGCCTGCCTCCTTGGATCTGCACCCAGCTGATCCTTAGATACTAAGGGTTTAAGAATGGAGAAGGGAAGTTATTCTAAAAAGTTTTCTTTAAAACAATTGGTGCCCATATAATTAGTTTTCCTTCCCACCTTTCTTTACTCTTTGGTTCTCTCACTCTTCTCTTGCTGGCCAGTAGCACTGCTGCAGCTGATGGGATCCTTCATATCTGGCTCATTTATACCCCAAGACTGAGGCAAGGATGTCTGTCCAGAGCCAGCTCTCTGTGTATGCAGACCATGGAAGAGTCATATTGTCTTCCTCACACCAAGCTTCTCCCTATAGGTCCACCCAGCGTGAAACTATATCAGGAGACATAGGAATCAGAAGAAAACTGAACATTCTCCTGCAAATAAGGTATAATAATAGTGCTTTCAAGATCATCCAAGGAATATATTTATTTCATAGAAAACAAAAGAAATGTAAGTTAAATTTTCTGGGTTCAATGGACAAGTCAATTCATCCCTTTGCACTTCAGCTTCCTATTAAATAAAACAGGAGAATCAGAATAGTGGATGTTTAAGTTCTTTCAATATGACATTGCACAAATAGATGAAAGGGACTACTGGAGCATCCATCCTCGTGACATTAAACATCACACAATAGGGGGCCTAAATTTGGAGGAGTAAGGAAAGGTCAGACTCAGAGTTATCTGCTGTTCTCATGCATAGAATCACTCCAAAAAGCTTTGTGTCTATGGTTTTTATTTATAGGAGATATTGTCACCATTTCTTTATCACTGAACTGTCCCTTAATTCAACCTTATTCTCAGCTTTGACTTCCCTTTTACTGTTACCCCCTAATTAATTAACTTTTGCTGTGCAACCAACCATCCACAAACATCCCATTTAGCTCATGCTTCTGTTACTCATCTGGGCAGTTCTTCTGGTCTGGCCCAGCGTGGGTCCACTCTGCTGGCCTCCCTCATGCACCTGCGGTTGCTGGTGGATCAACTGTTGATTGGATGATATAAAGTGGCCTCTCTGCAATGTTGAGTGGCTTGAGCTGCTACTTGGTTGGTGCCACTTACCAATGTTTTGGCTGTTGGCTGAGTGACAACAGTGTCTGGGCCATGTGTGTCTGTCTCATCACTTAGTAGACTTGCCTGGGCTTCTTCACGTGGTAATCAGAGGGGTGTAAAGAGTAGCAAGAGAGGGCAAGTACCAATGTGCAAGCACTTTTCAACTACCTGCTTCCATTATATTTGCTTTTTCTCACTGATCAAAGTATGTCAAATGGCCAAGCCCAAGATCCACATGAGAGGGGACTGTATAAGAGTGAATGCAGGCAAGGAAATCATTGTGGCCATTTTTCAAACAATCTGCCACACCTCTCAATCTTGATTCTATCATGGTGAAAATTATAATATAGTAATAATTCACTAAACAACTATATTTTCCTCAATTCCTAAAGAAACATAATGACAGTAAGAGTGGTTGGCAGAATAATGTCCTTCTCAAAGATATTTGCAGTCTAATCTCAGGAATATATGTATATGTTACCTCACATAGCAAAATGGACTTTGCAGATATAAGGAAGTGGAGACCTTGAGATGGGAAGAGTTTCCTGGATTATCTGGATGGGCTCAATATAACCCCAAGGGTCTTTAAAGTAGAAGACGGAAGAAGAGGACAGTTGGAGGGATGTTAGTAATGGAAGAACGTGTTGAGACTTTGGGGACCTTCAGAGAGATGTGGCACTGCTGACTTTGAAGATGGAAGGGGGGTGGAGCATAAGCCAAGGAATAACAGCAGACTTCAGGAAGTGGATTTCCCCTAGATTCTCCAGAAGGGAACACAGTCCTGCCAACACCTTGATTTTAGCCCAGTGAGAGTTGTGTTGGATTTCTAAACCTACAGAAATGGGAGATACTAATAAGTTTGTGATGTCTTAAGCCACTAAGTATGTAGTAATTCGTTACATTAACCATAGCAAATGAACACAAGAAGTAAGGGGAAAGAGAGTGCTTACAAAATGCTGTTGTGTGTGATCAGCTTATGCTCCTTCATCATTAAAGGATGTGGGACAACAGCTATGAATCACAAAGGGAATTTCCAAACAAAGCAAGCAGAGTCCTGAAGGAAAGGCGCATCCCTACAAGTTCCCAAAGGTGGATGCAGGCAGAGTGACCCTCAAGGAGAAAACTGCCTTGTGATAGGAACACAGAGCAAGCCTCATATATTCTGGGACAATTCCACTGAAGCTCAAAAAAACAGTTTTAATGGTAAACTGCAAATAAATTTATGGTGAGCTACAGCTGACATGACATTTTTTAACATCTTTAACATTATGGTTTCTACTCTGAAAAGAGAAAACTTTTCAGGTCTTCTCCTAAGTTCATAGAATCTAGCTTTGATCCAGAAAATCTGAAGTCCCCAAAGATGGGAGCCAGGAGCCTTGGTCTTAGTCCAGATTGGTCGCAGGACCTCCTTCAAATGCCCTCGAAAACTGTCCTATGGACAAAAAGACCTGAGTTCTGTCCCGGGTTTAATGAAATTCAGAGGCATTTATTAATCACCTAGTATATCCATAGCTTCTGAAAGATCTATTAAACAATTATTAAAGGTCACTAGGAAAGCCAAAATTAGAGGTCTGACCAGAATATAGCCCTCCAGAATTCCAGCCCACAGCCCCTTGTCAAGCAAAGTCTCTAAATAGGTCTATTTATTATTTATGTCCGCTTACTTCCTAAAAGGATGTGAGGTGGCAATTTACTAATTAAAATTTGTTTCTAATCTCTTTCTAATCTTGTCTTATTGGCTGCATTTCAACCTTCTTGTATTTAATCAACCTCGAATAATAATGTATAGTGAGTCTGTATAAAAATAGGAATTAGCATTCAAATGAAAATGTACACACCTTTAGTGCACATATAACACATATGGACATATTTGGACTTGTAAGCCTGCTGAAAGAAGCTAGTGATAAATGTTCATCATGGGACTAATCAAAACCATTCTTTTGTTAGCGATTATCTGTCAAATTTGCACAGCTGCCTTTTAAAAATTATAGTCCAAAGGTGTGGCAGTCCAATCAAAGTGAATATACATTAAAAAAGAAAACCTCAATAAATTAATATTTCAAAAACGTATCAATCTGGAAACAAATGCTTTGATAAAAGAACATACTTGCATAAGTGAAGTGTCACTACATACAGTGTAAGAATTTTTGGTGTTAAAAAGACACACGTCTTGCTAATTCCAGGATACTGAAGGTGCGTACATGGCAAGTAGTAAACATGTTACCATTGTGTGCATGTGCACATGGATGTGTGTTTGCATGTGTGTGCGTGTGTGTGATTCTCGGCAATTCTGTAACAATGTCTCATCCCCATGTGATGACCACCTTACTTTGGAGCTTGACCATCACCACAAGACTTCCACCCTGGAAATAATTGTATGTTTCTGAAAGCACAATTAAACGTAAACATACATTTAAAAACAAAGTGTTTACTTGGCATAATTATCTGTGTCTATAGTGTTAGAGGCTATAACATAAAAGAAGCATGATTATTAGTAAGTAGACAGACCCAAGCCTAAAACTCTGAGAGCATGGAGTTGATAACTCTCTCTGGGATCCTGAAATGTCCTTGGGAACTCAACGTGGAAGATCCAAGCATCACGTAAAACAAAAGGTGTTTGAGGTGAGGGGTCAGAATTATCTGACGCTTGGCTTTACACCAGTGGCCACCTCACCGGAAAGACTACGAAGGGAGCAGACACTACTGAACATTATCTGTGTTTATCCCCACAGACAACCCAGCTGAATTCAGCCACACAAACCCTTATTTTGGATGGAGTTTGTTAAAATTGGTCTGTGATCATCCTCAAAAAAGTTACTTCAATTTCTCCTTTAAACAATTGTCTTTGAAATAATTGGAGAAAGAATTTAAAAATTCTTTCTGTGAAATTAATTCTTTTTTAATTCCTTTGGCTAGCTCATGCCCCCCATGGGTCCCAGTCCCTGTAACATGCTCCCAATGCAGTCCCAGGAGTCCCCTCAGCTTTGCTGACACACAAGCCAGCCAGGTGACATGGGGCACCTGTCAGGTGCAGCTCTCTCAGTGCCACAGACAACTCTGCTGGGCAGTGTGGCTTCCCCACCTGGCATTGCCACAGTTTCCACATCCTGAAAGACCTACGATAATATATGTATAGGTGCGTGGCGGGGTTGTGGGGATGAGTAGGGTATCCCTTCTCTCCTTATGTCATATACTCCCTTTTAAAAAGTACCAAAAACATCCTATGGAAATATCAACAAAGCAGATCTTTCTGCTTCCTACATTCAAAATCCACCCTCTCCATAGGGCCAGGAGGAGACAGAAGAAAAATCTGAGTATTGGACACTATGGTAAACTCAGAATCTCATGATAGGTGTTCAATAAACATTTGTGGATTGAATGAACAAATCACCCTTTCATTATAACGATGAAGTCTTTACTGCTAGATTAAACTTGTCTACCTTTTTCTTTCTTTCCTTGGAATGAGTTCTCTACGAGGAGATTCTAAGGTCCTTTATGCAAATAGACCTCTAGTGGCCAACCCACGAAACAGCCAGACATGTCTTCCAGCAGTGGACATGGTGCAGGCTTTTGCTGGGCTCCCGAATGCCCATTATACTTTTAATGCACTGCAAGATACAAATGCTGAGAACCAAGGTCTAGCTTCAAACTTTGCTCTACGAAGACCTTCTCATGCCAGATTCTAGTGTCACAGTTGAAATCACTTCACTCCTTTATACCTCATGATATATAACAGTGAGGCAGCAGATGTCAATTTCTATTTATGTAAAAGTCCTGGCCCCTCAATAACATGGATCCCTAAATTTTCTGTTAAATTTTACATTTAATTAAGCATTAACTAAAATTGTAAATTTCAAAAACAATGATCAGAACAAAGTAATTGCCACTTTCATCATAGTATAAACCATGTTCTGAAAAATCATAGTTTAGGATTTTACAATATTAAAGGTGAATAGCTTAGTTCACTGATGGTATAGAGGTCGAGCTCATTGTTGTTGTCCATTACACTTTTGCATGTTAACATATCTTAGCCTGAGAAACTGCAGACACAATCTGGTAGACTCAAAGAGAAGTAGACAGTTCAAAAATCACAAGGACAGTGGATAATAACAAGGATCTACATATACACAGTAATTCCCCAGTCCTAGAATAAGAGAAACACCCATTTTTATTTGCTTTGACACATTTAGGAAATCATTTGGTATTAAAGAATGATTAAAGCTAGTGATTATTTGATTAAGGCTCTGTATGTACAAATGAAATAACCAGACTATGGGTGATCCACTTATTTCTAGTCTGTAATGGTGGAAATACCTGCAAATTGAAATTGTCATTCTATGAGTCTAGTTATTACATCTCAGTTGATTGGTTACATTATATGGACACAAACAAATCTTTTAGGAACATATTTTGATGCATGAATGATTTGGGAAAATTCACCAAATGAAGAGGCAACACCTCTGAATGGATGAAAAATTTTGACCTGAAAATCCACCCCAGGCAATAGAGTGACATCTGTCAGGACACGGTGGATAATATGATTAACATCTACTCACTGGGCTGCTTATTTCAGAATCTCACAGGTAATTCTGGCAGAGGCTCAAAAGAAATGTTTATGTCCGTTTTGATCCCTCATATTACAGATATGCTGTCCAGGTTGAGAGCCACTATTCTCCATGATAAACTGTAGGTGTTGATTTTATTGTCTTAGTAAACTCAACACAATTAAGAAAATGGTGTCTTTGACATTTCTTCTGTATGGTAAGCAACTTTAGAGCAAGTATTATGTCATATACCTTCCCTATCCATGCAGGCCCTAGGCTCACACTTTACACTATAGTAAATGATTATTTAAAAAAAAAGTGAATGAAGAAAGCTTAACTATTTATTTGTTTAAACAATATGAAAAATTTCTAAAGCTTACTATTTGTTTAAAAATAGTTTCTGATGCATAATACTGTTCAGAGACCACCAAATATGGAAGATTTTAGATACATATATTTAGTGTAGGGGGTGCACAAGGAGGGCCATTTGCTCCAAGCCTCACACTGACAAAAAGGTCAAAGTTAGACTGGTGACATTACCTCCCAATAAGATTAGACTGCCATCCCTGAAAAGCTTTGACACATACACACATGTTCACATATCTTATTTTATAATACACCCAAAACCTTATAAAATGGTGGTAGGCCCCTTGACCTCTGAGAGGGAACAGACATCTGGACCTACACTCATTCATGACAGGATTAGCAGGACGGAAGGGGTGTCCCTTCAACGTATTCACTTTGCTTGTTCTTGTCAATTTGGTTGAGAAACAATAGCATGGGACCCACAGGTCTGTGCTTCAAGAAGGCGCTTTAGAACAGAACAAGTGTTGGCCAACAGGAGAAAAAGTTCAGGAACACTAATCCATATCCCCGTGGGAATGCTCTGCTTTCCATATTCCTTTTGAAAAATCTAGCTTCTCTAGTAAGTTGCCATACTCCAAGAGGAATTAAGCTTGAAAGGTAACAACTTCAAAAGACAAATTGAAAAGACCAGACCTCAGGCTGTGAAGGGCATTCCAAAGAGAGGAGGGTTTAACTCAGCTTTCAAAACATGTCCCACCACTTTGAAAGTTTCTGACATTTTCATTGTTGCTGAAAATTTTCTCACCTGTGACATCTTTCATCGGAAAACCATGAAATACCAACAATCTCTCTCCAGGTAGAATAGGGGGGAAAATGTGAAAGTCAGTTGAAGTAAATTGTTGCTTGTTATACTTCTGCTTGAGCCTAACAAAGCATCTCCAAGACAGTTGCTTGAGCCTTACTTATCTGACTGTAAATTACCAGGATGCACATTCTACTGTAAGTGGAACTGAGGCCCCAAACATGTGGCCCCAACAGGAAGCAAAGGTCTAGACAGATTGCCAGAAATGTAACTCCATGACCCATTTACAGAGATGGCCAAAAAAACAGAAGGAAAAAAATAGGAAATAAGAATAAATGGTGTAAATACATGTCTCAACACTTACATTTGTGCCTTTTTCAGGCTACTTCCTTTACCCAGAATCCCGTTACCTTACATTTACCTGGGTAACCTCTGCTGACCCTTCAAGGCTCAACTGAGAATCACTGCAGTCACTACTATGTGCCAGGCTTAGTATTAGGCACAAGGAACATGAAAGTGCATGATGAAAGATGCCTACGCACAAGGAGGTGTGTGCCAGGCTACCAGTAGGCACAGCAAACAATGTACAAGGAAAGAGATTATCCTATACTCATTGCTTGGCTACTGGGCACAAAGAATGCAACAGTGCACGACATGAGATGCCTAACCCAAGGAGGTGTGCACCAGACTCCATGTTAGGCAAATGGACAACAGTGCACAAGACCTACCTACAAGGCGCTGGGAGCTGGCTGAGTACTGAGGATGAGGAACTGGACAGTGCACGATGCTAGATGCCTGCCCACCAGAAGCTGCATGCCAGGCTCAGTGCTGGACACAAGAAGCATGGCAACGCAGAATACAATGTGCTCACCTGGAGGGAACTGGAGTCCAGGCTCAGTGAACACAAGGAATGTAGCAGTGCATAATCCAAGGACCCTGCTCATGGGTCAGGCTCCACATGGGCAAAACAAACATGGCAGCGCACAATGCAATGTGCCCACGCTCAAGGAACTGCCTTCCTTATAGCCCCTGGCCTGGTCATTGCTTCTATAACCCCCATTTACACCCTGATAAAGGTCACTTTTTGAGTTAAATATTTTCAGTGTCTATTTCCTCCATGGACAAGAATTTCAAGGGCAATTATAATTTGTTTGTGTTTGTATGCCAACCACTGTGTTTGTAAGCACAGTGACCTCAAAACACCAAAACCACTCCCACCAGTGACAACATAGATATATGTGGCACTGAACCAAATTACTAAATTTCAGCTCCTGTGTCAATGAGATTTCAGGGAAAAATTTTCTTTGCTATGTTCTAGTTAGTATTTTTACATCAGTATTGATGCATGATATGGGTTTGTAGTTCTGTTTTTATTTGGCTTACATATCAGTGCTAAACGTGTTTCACAAATGGAGTTAGGAAGTTTCTTTCCTCTTCAGTGCTGTAGAACAGATATCAGCACATTTTTTTCTGTAATGGGTTGATGATAAATGACAGTAAATTTCTTTTAGGCTTTGAGGTCCATATGGTCTCTGTTGCAACTAGTCAACTTTGCACAAAAGCAGCCACAGACAATAAGGAAACAAGTGAGTGTAATCATGTGACTGTCCAATTAATCTTCACATATAAAAGCAGGTGGCAGTGTGCCAGATTTGATCTGTGGGCCTTGGTTTGCTGACACCTGTTCTGGTGTCTGGATAATTTATAGAGCATGAGGACCATGTGGTCTTTGAAGGCTTGGTAGCAGTGCCCCTGTACCTGATCTTAGTGGATAAAACTTTGGTTTTATCCATTTATCCATTAAATAAGATCACAAGCTATTGCAGGTTCATCTTGTATTTTCCCTGTCCCAATGCTAGAACAACTCGCTTCTCCAAGGAACCAGTAACATACGGTTTTAGTTATAGAGAGTTTATAGTATGTTTTAATGTCTGTTAGAGCTCATTCCCTTTTATAGTTTTACTTGTTTCATAGTTTGTCACAAGAACTTTCCTGACTCAGCCAACCACAAAAAAACAGAGAAGACTAAGAGGGTGTGTGACTCAGAGGCAGATTTGCTTGCAGGGTCAGGGGCCGGTGTGGGGACAGAGCCAGGATGTGGTTTCCAGGCTCTCGCCCTCACGTGGAAAGGTGCTCACTCAAGTAGTAAATGGCCATCAACTGTGATTGGATGGCCATCAGCTGTGGCTAGTTGACGTCAGTTGTAACCAGTGAGCCACTGGCCACTAATATAACTGCTGTGGCTATGCTAGCAGTGAATGGGGGCTAGCAAGAAGATGGTGGCTAAGCTAGCAAGAACGGATTGCAGTTAGCACGGCAGATTGCAGCTAGCAAGTGAGGTTGGTTGGCAGAGAGAAGTGGACAGCGGGTTGCAGATACTATGGCTCCTGCTTCCTGTGTCTCCAACCCAGCTGCCAGCGAGACTATAGTGATATGACTCCCCTATCTATGGCTCCATGGGTGTTCCTTTTTGGCCTCACCATGACTTGCGTTCTTCTGTGGGGAGAGGGACCAGAGACCACGCGTGACACTGCATGACAGCCTGGAAGAGAAGACCCAGTCCAGCAGGCCAAATGTGGGAGCTAATAGCTTCAGTGTGACAATATTATGACCACAGGTCCTGGCATGTCCTTGGGCTGCTCGAGTGGCATAAGGTTTGGGCAGCAGTGAATCCAAGTACAAGGGACATCCTGAGAGCCACTCATGCTGGGTGTGTCCCGTAGCAAGGATCTGGTCCAGCCAGGCAGGTTTGCTGTCCCTGCAGAGGAAGCTTGGCCTGGTAAGGACAAGGCAATGGCCTAACTATAGAGGCTTAGGGTCCCAAAACTGGGACCCCAGGAGCAACAGCAAAGGAGATCCTGTTGGCAGAGCTGCCAGGCATCTTAGGAGGAGACTGAAACCTGAGAATTAGGCCGAAGGTGAGTTACCAAACTTGGAGCTTAGGGCAGAGCTGGGTGAGGACTACATGGGACTTAGGCTGAACTCCAAATGTCCAGCTAAAGCTCCTAAATTCTCCTGCCCAGTGTCCTGATTAGTTACAGAGACTCCACGTGGAGTTAATTAGTCTGGCTTTGAAGAAGGGAAAGAGAGAGACCTTAGAAATCATCAAGGTCAGACATGAGACTTTGAATCTGGGGGTTGTCCCTAATTAGCCAAATGACCTTAGGCAGGCCACTTTACTTTTCTGGTTTACCAAGGGAATGAAATGAGATTATGTTTAAGGCTCCTTCCACTTCTAAGAGGCTAATTAATTAACCTAGTTAAGAGCAATGGGGACTTTAAATTTCACCAGCACTTTCTGTGTGTCATGCACTCTGCCAGAAACTTTACATTCAGTAAAGGGAAGAAAACTAATGTTTTTTGTTACCAGTGGTTTATCGGTAAATGTTTAAAAACTAGGTCTCTTGGGCAGAGAAAGTACAGAAGCCCTTATTTGGAGCATTTGCCAATCTCTGTGGTACAAATACTCCCACCAGGATTTCAAGTTACTACCATGTAGTCCCTGAGTGCAGAGTTGGGAATATGAAGGGGGAAACCATTATATAGGATTTCCATCCTACAAATACAATAGATACAAATAGCTCCAGACCATAGGTAACAATGAAATGTAATAAAATGATCAGAAAGTGATGTTTTGAGTAAATGTTACTTTTGTTTTTTATATAAATTACTTAATTGTAAATATATATAATTTTTAATAATGTCTGTGTTTAACAACTGGCTCTCAAAATTTCTGATAATTTATCAGTAAGTTCTCGAGAACTGATATGTGCCACCTGTAACACACTACTAGATTACTTATTGCCTACCAGGTGTCATGATTGTAAATTTATTTTTTTTAATTATTTTTTGTATAGTTTCAGGTATACAAAACTACATAATTAGACATTTATACTCCTCATAAAGTGATAACCCCCCCAGTCTACTACCCCTCTGATATTGTATATAGCTGTTACTATACCATTAACTATATCCCCTATGCTGTACTTTACATCCCGTGACTATGTGTGTATATATATGTATATGTATACATATATATATATATATATATATATATATATATTAATTATAGTTGACATTCATATTATTCTGCTCCAGCACAGTGGTCAGGCTATGAAGTGATCCCCCTGATAAGTCCAATACGCATCTGCACCCTACGTAATCTTTATAACATTATTGATTATATTCCCCATACTGTATTTCATATCACTGTGACTATTTTGTGACTACCAATTTGTACTTTCTAGTCCCTTCACCTTCTCCCTCATCCCCACCCCCTCCCTTCTAGCAACCATCAGTTTTTTCTCTATATCTCTGAGTCTATTTCTGTTTTGTTTGCTCATTTATTCTGTTCTTTAGATTCCACATATAATTGAGATCATATAGTATTTATCTTTCTCGGTCTGACTTATTTCACTTAGCATAATATTCCCTAGGTCCATCTGTGTTGTTGCAAACAGTAAGATTTCATTCTTCTTTATGGCATAGTGATATTCCAATGTATAAATGTACCATCATTTCTTTATTCAATCATCTATTGATGGGCATTTTGGTTCCATGTTTTGGCTAGTGTGAATAGCACTGCAATAAACATAGGGGTGCATGTAGTTTTTTTAATTAGTGTTTTGGATTTCTTTGGTTAAATACCCAGGAGTGAAATTGCTGGATCATATGGTAGTTTTATTTTTAATTTTTTGAGGAACCTCCATACAGATTTCCATAGTGGCTGCACAAATTTGCAATCCCACCAACAGTGCACGAGGGTTCCCTTTTCTCCACATCCTCACCAACACTTATTGTTGATTTATTGATCATAGCCATTCTTACAGGAGTGAGGTGGTATCCCATTGTGGGTTTTTTTATTTCTCTAATGATTAGTGATGTTGAGCATATTTTCATATATCTGTTGGCCATCTGATTGTCAATTTAGATTGACATTAATCCTCACAGTGACCTTCTCAAAGAGTTATCTTACTTATATATAAAAGGGTCTCAGAAAGGTTAAATAACTTGCCTGTTATTTAAACTATGGTTGTGTGACCTGCACCATCCCTATACTCTTATTATACCACACTGTTACTCATATTGCAAAAATTTGATGTTAAACTATTTTATTCTTTAGAAGAATAGTTTGTGTTCCATATAAACTGAGATCCTCTGAATTCAGTGAGTTTGTGAACCCCAATGTTTCTTTGAGGTCATTGCCCCTGAATCACTTTAGTTACAGAAAGTGCCATTAAACTGGGTAAGATGCCAGCATTAGACAGAACTTGACCTGCATAATTTTCTAGAGGAGAATGATCTAGAACCAGTTACCTGGTAGGAAGTCATCCATCAGAAACACTGGAAAACACCTCAAACTCTTTTCTCATTTTCCTTTCTTTCCCTAAATTAATTCCGAATCAACAAAACTAATTCCTTTTTAATCAAGTCAATGTTTTGCACAATGAACCTAATGGTGAAGATCCAATAACATTTCAACCACTGTTTACAACTTATTAATGTTTTAGATTTGTTGCTGAAATTTTTGTGAGTTACTGTTTTTTCTTACAACATAACATGATGGTGTTTTCTTTCCCATAAGCAACATCACTGTAAAGTTACAATAGAAGTTCCTAGGAACAAAATAATTTTTAAAAATTAAGAATATATTATCCCTAAAGAAACAGGTTACAGAATAAATATGTTTCATAATTCAAAAAAAAAATGAGTGGATACTTACAAGGGAATATTTAAACCTCTAGATAATCTGCCTAAATGAATCAAATTGCTCACAGTCCTGAGTGACCGATCTTACCAGAAGGGAGACACCAGAGTTGACTATATTAAGCAACAATAAACTTTATTTCAAATACTGACACTTCCATGAAAAATCATTTTGTCTGTCACTGGTTGGTTAAGTTATTCTCATCTGCTTTCACTGTAGAGTTATTTTAGGTCTTGGAAAGAAAGTAATATATGACTTTTAATTACAGCATCAATTTATGACAGTATTTTTCCCTTCATGTTTGCTTCAAGGACCACACAGGAAGCAAGCTCTAAAGAACTGTGTGCAGCCAAGAAGCCTGATCTGATATTGAATGTGTTTCCTCTTATCTTCACTGTTCCTGCTTTTCTGTGCCCTGCCATCATTTACACCCTTTTACATTCGCTCTCTGATTCTTTCATTTCCTCCCTCCTCTTCATTTCCCTCCTGGCATTCAGTAAGGGAGTAGATGGAAGAAAAGAAAGTGGGTATGTGCCGAGTGCTGGCACCTTGTGTAATCCATCATAGGAGCCCAGGGAATGAGTGACTGAAGGGACAGAAAAGACATTCGTGCAAGGGCCAAGGAACTGTTACTCTGTACCCATCTCATTCACGGTATGCTTTTATAGACAAGGGTTTTGGCTTTAAAATAGAGGCCATATTGGAGGGATGGAGTGAGGAAAAGATATAAAAGAGAATAACAAAGCAGACTGAGACAAGAGTAGCTAAACACACATTGTGTGCCTCTCTTTTATTTTCAGTGTTGAACTGAAGGTTCAAATAAATTGAGTGCGGCCAGGCAAACTATACTATTAGATTGGTGCAAAAGTAATTGCGGTTTTTGCAATTATTAAACTTTTAAACCGCAATTACTTTTGCACCAACCCAATATGTTGGTGTCTTTGGTATTACTGGGAAGAGTGTAAGATATACTGAACCAGGAAATAACCCGAGACAAAGGGAACTGATGCTGGATTTTGAAAGGAGATCTTCCATTTTTCTTAATATATTTGTTTACTTTAAAAAGGCACACAAAGAAATATTTAGTAGTTTAATGATGAGGTTCAGGAATGATTGCCCATGGAACTTTTCCTATACAATGCTAAGTGGATTGGTCACCATTAAACATCTTCATAATGCTCCTCCTGCTCCGTAATAATAATACTACTAACGATAATTTAGAGTAATAATCACTAACATTGATAGAGTGCTTATTATGTGACAAGCACCCTTCTAAAGACTCTACATGCATTAATTCAAGTATTTCTCAGAACAATCCTATGCAATAGGGACCATTTACCATCCTAACTTTATAGTAAACTGAAGTACAAAGAAATAATTCATCCAGTAGCTTTCTATTCTAAAAAAACAAACTCCAAATTCCTTAGGCTTCCAGTCAAAGTCCTCCATGATCTGGGCCCAAGTGCTTTTTAAAAAATTAGATCACACGCCTAACTGACAACAATAGTACTCAGTAGAACCTACCACATGTTCTGCTTCTTGACTGTAAATTCACTCCCACCTCTGTTCCCACCCAAGATACCCTCTTCTTTGCCCTTTGCCCACGTGGGTCCTCCCATCATACAAAACTGCTCTAGTGCTAACTCTTCCATGCAGACATCTCTGACCATTCTCACCCAATGACTTTCACTCTTGCCAACAGTACCCTATAACTTCTCTTGACTTACTGTTTTATATCGCCATTTAAACACCCATATCAAAAGTCCAGTTCCTCCAACTGGAAGGCTAACTTTGCATAAATCATGCGTCCACAATGGCTAGCACAGCTCTGAGTACATAATTATCCCCAATGCCTTTTTTGTGAAATTCATATATTCTACAGCTTCTGCAAATCTTATTATTTTCACCAGAAATGCATTCTGTTCTTGGACCCATACCTCACACACACTTGGCATGAAAAATGCTCATAAGCCTGAAAATTGCATCCACTTTGGTAAAAACAGAATTGACAAGCTGCATCTATTAATCAGGATATTTGCTACCTCAAACTCATGTTTGATTTTTTACTTTGTTTTCATATGCTACGAAAAATAGAATACTACAAAAAAATTCCCACTTTAAGCTAACTGATTAAGAAAACACCGGGAATACTCATAGCTTAGGGAAGAAACAAGAAATTATTTTTCTTTTAATAATGTACAAGACCAAAGATAAGGCACATAGGTATAAGAAAAGCAAAGACTCACACTCTACAGCGTTATTTTTAATAACTTCAAAGATCCTTGGAGAAGAAAAAGTTATAAAAGTTAAAATGAGGGGAAAAAAAGGATTTTTAATTGGCAGGTAAATTTGTAAGTTAGCAAGACTTTTCAGGACAGTAATTCACAGCTTTCTAAATGTTTTTAAATGAGGTGGAAACTGACAAAACCGAATTATTTTGGAAAACTGGCCCAAAGCAGACAAAGAGCAGATGGGAGGATGATGACAGTAAACACATCACAGGCTACTTAACTCCAGTTTGGAGATGGACCATTAGGCTAAAGATGAGAAAGAAAAAGAAAATAAAAATGTTTGACTCAAAATGAAAGAAATAAACAAGCTAGCTATGTACTCTGCTGTGCTCTGCCTGATTTTATTTCAAACTGCTCTTTGGAGGATCAGAAATACATCAGCTGCAGCAAGCAGTGGAAACTGTCTTTGTGTCCCTCACAAGACTCATTTGCTCATAAAACAAGAGAATGAACAAGACTGCAGCATTCACATTTGCGGGTCACACCGTCAAAATTAGCGTTAACTTATTTTAAAAAGCCCTGATTGGCCAAATTCTTAGCACAACCTTTAAACACCAAGGTGATTTAATTGGAGTCACATCAGTCAAGCACTCAGAAGAAATTCTTGAGGAATTGAGCTTAGGTGACAGTTATAAAGGCCCAGGGTGCTCTAGATTCAGAAAATTGTACTTAACTTCTATCCTAAAGAATGTACTAGGCTTTATTTTTAGAAACCAATTGGGAATACTAATGGACAAAGCTTCTCTTCATTAGAGGAACTAGCCGTGTTGCAGGAAAATATGGCCTCTCTTACTAACAGAGGTAATAAGAGATGTCATTTGAAGATATAAGAGCTGAGGAGGACAAAAAGGAAAATCTAACATCATAATTAGACTGCCACAAAGACTATGAGAGCATTTCACACTCAGAGTAAAAGGTGTAAAGGGCAGAGTCCGGGAAATGCTGGTAATGACACTCGCAGCACTCAGTGTTAACACCCAGAGGAAAGATAGAAAGATTCTGTAACCTTAGATTTTTAGATGGCTTGAATTGGCAGTACCCGCTATGTGAAACTGTTATGTGCTGAGGAGCAGTTTTTATTAAAGATAAATGATAGATTGCAACTTGCCTAAAAACATGTTCCAGTATGATAGACAATTTGATATTAAGAACAATGACTGAGGAATGAAAATTTAATCCAACACAAAACTTGGTAAGTCAGGGCTATATCTCCTCTGTAGCACCTCCTGGAGAAAGTGCAAGCAGACAAAAGAACACATCTGGCAGCTTCTGCGCAACAAATAAATATCCTGCATTTCTTTCCTTTTTTTAAATGTCCTTTATTTCTTGTCACAGACTTTTGGCTAAAATATACATTTGGCTGTGAACAGAACATCTGGCCAATTTGGTGGGAAGTTTCATTGATCATAGGAATGCTCCCAGGTAGATGAATTAATGACCATTTTTATGTATGGACTCTCCGTTTTGTTGCCATATTATTCAAGGGCACAGTTACATCTTAAGGAAGTCGGTTCTTTGATGAGCATGTTACCTATTTTATTTCCTAGACTTTGAAGCAGCATATATACTACTCTAGATTTTTCACCATCACAATACTTATTGCGTAGACAAAATCAACATGCATAAGAGCACGTACTAGAAAACAAAGTGGCATAAACTATGGACCAATTCTAAAGACAACAAATATCACAGAAAAAAAATGTAACAATGGTCTGGAAAGGTGAAGAAAGAATTCACAGAGAATGTAGATACAGAGTTTGAAAGGACTGAAAGAATCAGATAAATGAAGAAGAGGGATACGGGCATCCAGGGTAAGGAAAAGGTGTCCGTGAAAATCTAGATGTTGGAATTCACCTGGCCTGTGTATTTTGAATACAGTGCAGATTCCTGTAGCATACGTAATGGGAAATAAAGTTGGAAAAGTAATTAAGAGCAAAATGATGTCGTTACTTAAATGTCAGGTTTAGCAATTTATACTTTATTCTGTTGATAAATGGCCTGATGATTTAGAAAGTTTGAGGGGATATCTGTGAATAAGATGGGTCAAAAAATGAAGGTGGAAAAAATCAGTAAGAAGACTATTTCAATAATCCAAGCCAATCAAACTAAATTCATACACTAGTGGCTCAAGGGCCCAGTCTGGCCCATAGCAGATTTTATTTGGCCTACACACTTTTTTTCTAATTGAGATATAATTGACATATAACATTCTATAACTTTTATGTGGATAATATGTTGATTTGATATATTTATATGATTATATATATGATTACCACCAGAGTTAAGCTAACACTTCTATCATACCACATAATTATCATTTCGTCTTGTGGTGAGAACATTGACGACCTAGTCTCTTAGAAACTTCAAAGCATACGAGGTCAGACAATTAAGTTCGCGAACTCATCCTAGACTAAGTGCTATATATCTCATTGCTGAATATCACTATGGTCACCTTCAAAGTATTCCCCTTGGGAAGCTATGCACTGATGTCAGTGCCTAGTCCACCCTTCAAAGCAATTTTGGAACTCTTTTTCTACAATGGCTGTCAGAGCTGCCATCGTATTACCTACCCTTGATGTCCTGAATGTCATCAAAATGTCTTCCTTTCAATATTTCCTTTATCTTTGGGGAAAGAAAGACATCTTTGGGGGCCAGATCAGGTGAGTAGGGAGGGTGTCCCAATACAGTTATTTGTTTACTGGCTAAAAACTCCCTCACAGACAGTGCCGTGTAAGCTAGTGCATTGTCATGGTACAAGAGCCATGAATTATTGGCGAAAAGTTCACACCGTCTAACTTTTTCACGCAGCCTTTTCAGCATTTCCAAATAGTAATGGTTAAATATTTGGTTAACTGTTTGTCCAGTTGGTACAAATTCATAATGACTAATCCCTCTGATATCCAAAAAGGTTAGCAACATCGTTGCAACAAGTTGATGAACTTAATTGTCAGACCTCATAAACACTGGGATTGTTAAAAACAAGCTTTGGAGAACCTGAGGATTAGCAGACTGGAAGAAATAGAGTCAATGAATGGGATAAAAAAGTAAATGAAGCAATATAATCTTCTAAAGTTTGGAAGCTAGGAGATTATTGAGTTTTAAGGTGAGCCCAAACCAGATAGGACGTTCATACACATTAGTTTATTTAATCCATACAACAATCCCTCAAAATGGATTATGCTCAGGTGACAGATAATATTAATAATACCAAAATACAGAGATTTCCTGATTCGATTTTCAATGTCACACAGTTAAAAGTAATGAATCTAGCACAGTATTTTTCAACTGGGAGTGACTTTTGCCCCGATAAGACTTGGCAATGTATGAAAATATCTTTGGTTGTTACATCCCAGAGTAGGGTTAGGGGAAAGGAAGGAGAGGGCATGGGAGTGGTATTGCTACTTGCATCTAGTGGGTAGAGGCCAGGGATGCTGTTTTGCACCCTACAAAGCACAGGACAGAGGATAGCCCCCCAAACATCAACAGTGCTGCTGTTGAGAAAACTTATTTAGCATAGTCTTTCAAATGTGGCACATAATCTTTGCATAACACCACTCTATACACACCTCAACCAGGTTGCTTGCTCCACTACTGCCAACATTAGACTAAGAGAGTCTTGGCAGAAGTTTCTCGAATATGTGTTTTGTGTAGTACACAAGACTGAATTACAAACTCCAAAAGTAAGGCCCAGCTCTCTGTGTTTTTAACAGCCTTCCTAAAGTTTGAGAATCAGTATTTTTTTTTATATAAATCTGATGAAATTGGTAATTTGAAAGTCATCACAGTCTGATAACAGTGCACCATTTGAGAAGGTGCTTGGAACCAGAAATTGGGGCAGGGGATATGGGGCAGGGTCCTGTTATATAAAAGGGCCCACCATTGAAAGGAAAAGCTCCATGAAAAAAATGATTCTTAAGATAAGTTGCAAACATGAAAAAGTATTTGCTTTGCAATCAAGTTGCCAGAGTGCCTTCCAGGCAAGGAAGCCAAATAAACACACTAAGGAGGCCTGTAGCAGCATAGCTTATGTTAAGACAACAAGCAGTTTAGCTTGACTAGAGGACAGCCAGGGCAGTGTTGGCAAGGATGGACATCAGTGTAAAGGGCAGGAATGAAGAGTTTGGCTGGGTAAGCTGGAGGCCGTATGTAGAGCTAATGGAGGAGGTGGGGGAGGAGGTAAGGTGAAAACTTTCAAGCACTGAAATACCAAAATTAGATATGCATTCTAAAAATATGACCCTCACAGCTATTTGGAGGGTGGGTTCAAGTGGAGTAACAGGGTAGCAAAGAATTGGAAGGACACTGTTATATCCATTTCATTACTGGTTTCCAAAGTGAGAAAAATGTACCATAGGAGGTGTGCAAGCGGATCCATTACGACATGCAAAGGAAATATCAGAACTTCTGTTGATATGTGTTTACTATACCATCATCTAAAAAAAATACAGCTTAGTAGTGTTTAATACATGGATTAATACAGAGAACTTCACTTTGTCCATGTATCAGAGGGTCACATGCCTCTTCCTGATGGAAGAATAGAGAGAATTCTACAATGTGGAAGAGTTGGCAGGGCACGCCTCATCTTTAGTACTTTAGACTTCATATTTCAGCTAGCATGTGCCCAGTTAAGTGGATTTATGACTTATTTAATTTAAATTAAACCTAGCCCTCACAAAATAAACCCAATTTTTAAAAGAGTCCTGCAAAGAGATGTTAGATTATGAATAATTCAAATGCAAGAAAATACCAGAACTTAACCTTCTTCTCCTAGCCCAAACTCTTTCTGAAACACATTGTAACCTAAAACCAATAACTATATGATCAACAGTCTGAATTATCCATAACTTTACTTGAAATATTGCTTTATATTAATAAAGAAAAACTTTACTCAAAACATATGTTGTGCTTTGCGATGTTAGCTATTGTTCTTATAAAGTCATAAATACTAATAAGGTATTTAAGCAATGAGAATGAAAAAATATACCGTGACCATATGAATAAAATCTCAAAACGTCACATCGAGCAAAAGAGGTCTGACACAAGGAGGATATGCTCTCTGACTGCATTTATATAAATTTCAAAAGAGGTAAAACTCATCTGTCAGAGGTGAGGCTAATAGTTATCCTTGGCAGTCGAGGATGGGGTGTGATAACAAGGAGAGGGCACAAGAGGGGCGTCTGGGGTACTGGCAGTGTCCTATTTCCTGATCCTATTTTAAATTACACAGTTATACTTCTATGTTCACTTGGTGAGAATTCAAACTAGACATTTAAGATCTGTCCTCTTTTCTCCATGTATATTATTGTTCAATGAACACTTTACTGACAATAATTTTTGAAAGCAAGATGTTTAATCATAAAGTATTACCAAGTACATTGACAAGTTTCTGTAATTTGTGGGGGAAAAATGCTTTTTTGCTGTTAATAAACACAACTTTTAAAAATCATGGTTTTGTTCCACTGTATCTCATCAAAAATGTATACTCGTATAAAATATTAGACAAATAGTGTGCATGGATTTAATTTCATCAACTATAAAAAATAATATGTTGGAGAGTTTGAACTCATCAGTTTTCTGATGGGGGTATGCCACAAAATAATCTCACCCATCCAAGCAAAGGCTGATAAGAGTTTCAACTCCATCAGTAGTATTGGGAATGAGAGAAGGGAACGGAGAGAAGAGATGACAAGAAGAAAAAACTATAGGACCAATGAGTCTGTGGGATGAGTAAAAGGGAAGAAGAGGTCCTGGTGTCTTCCAGATTTCCCTGTGGGCTCTGAGAGGTTGGCAATGCCCTTTATTAAGAGGAATCTCAGAAAAACAGTGGGTGTAGAGAAGGTGCAGACATTTAGAATATGGAAGGCACACAGTTTTCATTTCAATCCACAAGAGTAACACCATATTATTTAGTCAGCATCTAAAAAAATGAGTAATTTACTACTTTCTGAAGCCACCTAAAGAAGTGTGACTCCTAAGAGGAAACACTAATTTATGTTGTATAGTTATGGTTACACTAAAAGTATCATTTGCTTTTGAAAGAAGGTCTAGGAAAAATTATTCTAAAATCAAGTACTATAATTATTTCTGTAAGTGTGGAAAAAAGTGCACAATATTTTATTACCAGGTCTGTGAAAAAGGGCAGTGTAATTAATCAGTTATGGTCTTAAAATTAGGTTTCTTTTAAAACATAAAAGTCAAAGAAATGCATTCATTTTTTTAATTGAGGCTTTAGGAATATGTTTTAAATTAACATCATGAAAATGTTATTAGGACAAAAATCATCTGCTTTGCCCGTAAAAGACCTTGTTCTCAATAATGCACATCAAGTGTATCGTCTCTAATAAGATTTGCCCTTACTTGGCTTTTTCTTTAATCTAAAAAGCTTTAATTTCTTTATAAATATTTATCCAGCTCCCATGTACCTCAAGAGAATAATTCTCTGAGAGATTAAACCACAAATAGTCACCTCCCTTTCCCTCAGGTCACACAGTCAGGAAAGGACAACCCAGTCCAGACTTCTTGGTACCCCAGGTTACCCCATTTATTACAGTAAAAAGTTATTCTATGAAGCTATGAAAGGCAGATGGGAGACTCTAAAATGTGTTGGAGGACAAGAAAAAAAACCCAAATAAGAAAGGAACCCTTGGTGGAAGAAAGAGAAAACTGGCTTCAGTATTTAAAGGATCACTCTCACTCCTGCTTAAAGTATTTCCTTTCTATTATATTCACTGTCTGTAGCTGATAAAAGGTTCCTTTCCCTTCTTTTCCCTTCCATCACTTCCTTCCTTTCCTTTTCTTTCTTCCTTCCTCTTCCTTTTTGCTCAAGTCACTCAAGTCACTTACTGACTACAGGTCAGTACTGTGCAAGCATTAGGGATTGCCAACATAAATAGTTCCCACCCTCAAGAAGATCAGAGTTTAGTAAGGAACTTAAGTTTCAGTCCAGGAAAGCCATGCCGTTTACACATTTTTTGGCCCACAAAGCTTTGAGACTCTTTTACTCTGACCAGGAAACTATTAGTACTTTAGCTTGGAAATTTAAAACACTGAAAGATTGGCATCTTAAAACCATACGCCTTCTTGGACTCATCTTTTATTAGGTAAATTCCTTTCACAAAGGAATAAAGGCAAAGAAAGTTTGAGTTACCAGTAGATAACGTCTTTCCAAGGCTGGAAGTGATTTTTTACCATAATTATTTCTGATGATCCTGCTGCATACAGTAAACCTTTCAGAGTACCATCCTAACACGCCAGGCTCAGAGGTATAGAGCTTTAAAAATCCTAGTTATTTCTCTCCCCTGCCTCACAGTTTTTGCTCATAATAAGACTCTATCATATAACAGATCACAGATACAAGCAAGCATGCTTTTCTTCTAATGGGCGCTGCAGTGTTCCTAGACTGTGATTACCCTTGTTATTCCTCAGCCAGCTATGAAAGTTAAAAGATCAGGGCTTCCCTGCATGGGCCAGGAATTTCTGGGAGATTCAGACCACATTGGGACCTGGGGTCTGTAACCGCTGTTTTCTTAATGCAGAGACCATCCTGTTGTTTGGAAGATGCAAGGCTGATGTTAGATGTAATGAAATGGATACGTGAACATCAGCCAGTGCACCTGCGTGTCCTCCCTCAGGGCTCTGCAGTGTAGAAAGTGCTCTGAGGCGGTTGGAGAGTAGGGCACTCGGTGAGATGTTCCTGCTCCCTGGCACACAGTGACTTCCAATGACATAGTCAAATGAAATGGAACCACAGTCGTGCAAATGAAGCAGATTTTTTGCCTAGTGACCTGCTGTAAAATGTAATCAGAGCTTTCCTTTAATGGACTGAAAATCCAAACCAATTAGAAAACTGTCTGACCCAAACTATGGTTCAGTTCAGACTATGAGAGGCTATTGTCTTTAATGTACTTCACCTCTCCCCTGAAACAAGCCCTGCTGCTTTCGGAAAGGTTACAATTATGCCCATGCAGCAAAACTATAAATGGCCTGCCTTAAAAGGAGCAGAAATCAAAATGATATCCTGAGTCCTTTCCCTTAGCAAGATGAAACCACAGACATTGGAGAAGCGTGGCTGCTATATTTTCAGGCAAAAGACCTGGGGACGTGGGGCAAAGGGAACTTTCATAAATTGATATTTATTAAAATAACCATGCGAGGAGTTTCGGGTGCCTTTCCTAACCTTATTCAGGAGGGCAGCACAAATCCCTGTGTATCAATGCCCAAAGGTAAGGAGTCTCTATTTCCCAACAGGAGATGCATGGATGTAACGGGACCGACCATGAATTCCAAGGCCTAGAAAACCAAACTAAACGTACAGTGTGCATGAACAGCAGGGATAGTAGTTCTATGACCCTTTCGTCAAATACATGATAATACCAGGAAGCCATTAATTTTGAAAAAGTCAGAGGTAGGCCAAATTAACCAAAATATTGCTTGCATCTGGTTATATGAAAGTCCTGAGCAGGCTTGCAAGACTAGAGAAACTGATCTCAAATCATATGTGGAAAGAAAACCCAAGAATATCTAAGGCAGGTTACAAGACAGTGAACTTTCCATGCTGTGGAGATGAGAGACAGCAGGGGCTGACATGCCAGCAGCAAACACTGTTTCCTGCCTACAGGAGGCCTCACAGGAGGTTCTTAACTTGGTGGACTAGATACGGATTGACTGCCTCAAATGTCAAAACACACCCTTCTTTGCCTTGCTTTGTGATACTAGAGCAGGACCCTGTAAACATATCCTTTGCTGGCTGGATCATATAAAGCTTTTGTCAATAGAAGGCACGAGAGAGACTGCAAGGCCAGAATAGGAGGTAGGATTTTCCTTCTTTCTGTTGATGTGATGTTTCTGCTCAGCAGTCAGTGGACTTAACACGTATGGTCAATAGTTGTCAGCCTGCACCTATACCCTCCAACAAGGTTCTCCAGTACCGGTGGGTCACAGAGATCCTCTCCTCAAAGGTTCTGAACCTCAGCCTGGGGGTGAGGGAGGAGCTGCCTCTAAGTTTCTAAGTTCCTTCATTGTTCACTTTCTCTCTGCCTAGGGACGGCTGCTACTTTCTGTAGTTACAAATTCTTTACCGCTTGGAGTCCTTTTCTATTCCTTTTAGTTGTCAACTATCTTTTGCAAGTTAACAGTTCTTCAGATTAAATTTTCCCTCTTCAAATCACTGGTGCAATTTCTACCTCTATGAGGTCTCCATGGAGATAAGGTCTCCAAGGGTTACCACAGGTCTGGTACTTGCCTTTGCAGATCTAGAAACTTATAGAATACGGAGAATTTAGGGTTTCGTTCTTTTTTTTTTTTTTATCACTGGAAAGACTTACTTTAAAACCTGGTTCTACCATTCATTAGCTGTATAATCAAGAACAACTTTTATAAGTAACAGGTCTACTTAAAGGAGATCATTCATTCATTTGATAAATAGGTTTATCATTGAGATCATACTACCTGCTAGGTACTATTGTACACATTAGAAATACTGACAAATGTCCCTGCCCCCAGGAAGCTTATATTCCGATAGGAAAGGACTGGCAATAAATAAAAGCAATGTATGAGATATATATGTAGTATCTTATGTGATAATACACGATATGAAAAAAAATATTAGGCAGAAAGAGGGGATAGAAAGTATAGCGGGGGTTGAAAGTTTAAAAAGAATGATTGGGGCAGTGCACTTTCCCTTTCCACCAAAGACTAAAGACTGCATTTCCCTGACTGGAGCTGAAACACTGAAGACAAAACACTGAAGACATCTCATTGGACCAAAGTGGAGCAGAGCAAGTGAAGCAGGGCAGAGTGGAGCAGAGAAAGTGGAGCAGAGCAGAGCTGTCTAGCCAGAAGGGGACCTCACCCCAGGGCCACCTCACAACTATGCTGTTCACCGCCATGCTCTTCCCACAGCCATGCTGTTTCACAATTGAGTGGTTTGTGCTGAATAAAGTTTCCTTCTTCACCGCACCCCAAATTGGGGATTCCTGTTGGTGTTGAATTGGCGCCAATGATCATTGGTTGACAGAACTAGAACAGGACCAATATTTTTGCATCTATCTTTTTCTTCCCCATTTTATGCACTTGCCAACTGTATTCCCAATTTATTATTTCCTGATTACTCATTTGCACTTTTAACCCCTTCCCGTGTGTATCTCCAACAACATTATTATTCAGTTTTACTTGGTTTTGAGTTTTATAAAAATATCAATCATTGTGATTTTTTTCACTTAAGAAGTTTATAAGACTCATGCATTCATTTTCATTGCTTTATAGAGTTGCCTTGTGTGAATATGCCACAAAATTTACAATTCTACTGGCCAGTTTGTTTGTTTCCAATTTTTTGCTGTTATGAGCAATAGTACTGTGAATATTTTTATTCATTCTCCTGACGCACTTGTGCAAATACTTAATATGAGAGCATCAAGCAGTGGTTGCTGGTGCCAATTCAATGCCAACAGGGGTCCCCAATTTGGGGTGCAGTGAAGAGGGAAACTTTATTCAGTGCAAACAGCTCGATTAAAAAAAATGAATGATTAGGGAAAACGTCTTTGTGAATATAGCATTTGAGCCAATTCTTGAAGGAGATGAGAGAATTAGCCACGAGGATAGCTGGGGAAAAGGTATTCCTGGTTAGGGATTGTTCCCAAAAGTCTTGCTTCGAGGGTTCATGGACCAGTGTGACTGGAGCAGAGTGAGTAAGGGAAAGAATTCTAGGAATTGAGGTCAGAAAGGTAGCATGGAGTGAAATTGTGAAACATGGAAAACATTTAACCCAGTGCCTGACACCTGCTCCCTAAATGGTTGCTGTAATAGCTACCTTTGGGATGGTGAGCTCCCAATGGAGAGAGAAGCCCTGGGATCAGGACTTCTATTCACTTTTGAATGTCTAGTATGTATGATAGTGCCCAGAACAAAGAAAGTGCTGAATGAATGATGAACAAATTATTTACTCTAATTACACCCATGGGACTGCTGTGTGAGGTCAGAACATGAAGTTATTAATTTATAACATGTGATTCCCCTCTCTAATGTACTAATTATGTCAGTCGGCTACCCAGAACACTTCCTACCAGATATCAAGGTAGTTAGGTAGCCTAATTAATCAGGAGAAAACTGCTTAATAAGCGTGGAATAAGGTCAAAGAAAGTTGGAGAGTCTTAAGGGATGGTGCTTGCAATCCTGTCTCCCTTGCCCTGCCAATTTTACATATCAGAAGACATGCCAGGCTAGTAAATTGGGTCAAAGCAGGAAATGGAATAAACACACAAGAGACTCTTGTTACCTCTACAAGACTCATCCTCTCTCTCTAGCCCACAGTTATTATATCCCTCTCCAATAGTTCCTTTAACAGGTACCAGGGAGCTACCGGCTTCAGAGGAGGCTGGGCCAGCATACCAGTTCCAGAGAGTGAATCACAATTGATCTAAACCAATTGCAGTAATCCCATTCTTCTTAAAGAGATTACTTGAACAAAAGCATCTGACTCAATTTTGACTAATAAGACATGAGAAGAGGACTAGTGGGGGAGTCTCTGGAGAAGCTTTTTTCACTCTTAAATACATTTACATGAGGACAGAAGCATGCTGTTGTGCTTCTTATACAGCTGTGTGCAGAAGTAATGCTTGTGGTTGACACAGGTCTCTTGCTTCCACGTGCAAACAAGCCTAGGTATTCAGATACAGTGTGCTGAGGAGGGTCCCAGTTCAAGACGGTGACACAAGAGGATCCTGAGCTCACCTTCTCACACCAAATCTACACCACAAATCTACAGTTACACATGGAATACCTTCCTCTGAAAGAAAACCTAAAAATCAGCTGGTGACACATATACTTCTTCATGTTGGTTGAAGGAGAGAAGGTCCACATGGAAACAGGTGGAGAGGCTGTAACACAATCTCAACACAAACCCCAACCCCAGTGCAGTCCACAATCTGGAGGAAATTCAAACACCCAGCTGCTGCTTAAGGACCGAAGGATTTGAAAAGCAACCCCAACGTTTAAGACCTCCACCTGAGGGACAAGTCACCAAAACATCTAACTTTTAAAAACAACATCAAGAGCCACAGGCTGGAGTGACTTGAGCACTGGCACGCACGCAAGGATTTACCTACCCAGGGCTCAGCTGATCTGCTGCTCCGCAGAGGGTCCTGAGGGACAGGCATCTGATGTGACACACAGGTGGGGTCTGCTGGATGCTCTCGGGAGTGGAGTTCAGCAGGCGCCATCTTCATGCTCTCTCTGCACCTTGCTCTTTCTGGGGAATGCCATCTTTTTATTTCTTTTAAGTCTAGTTTTTCTGCCACACTCCAGAATACCAGTGTCTCCTGCATGGGAGCTTTGATGCGCGTCAGCTGCCCAGGTTCTTGCTGCTGCTACCAGCGACACCTCTCCATAGCCTGGGTCTGGTGGCCACTGGGGTTTTCTCTTGTGGATCCCACAGGACTGTAAGCAGCAAAAAAAGAGTCCTTAAATGACCAGTACCTCCAGAGCACAGCTAGCAGCAACTGACCCCAGAGCTCAGTCTTCCTCAGAAAGAGGCCTACGTATCAGCTTCTCATCATGGCTGCAGCCTGAGAGAAAGGTTTCTGATTATCTCATTGAACACATCTGGGGTCTGACAAGCCCTTCAAAAGCCCTCAGAGCTCAGGTGTTATCCTCACTTTCCGTTTTCCTCATTCTGGAGCTATCCTTGTGGGGATGCTATCCTCACACGTGCTGCCTCCTCCCCACTCCAGAGAGCTAGTATCTCCCAGAAGGAGCATTTACACACTCCTCGTGCACTGGTGTTGGTGGCTGCCACCCAGGGGACACTCGTTGATTGCCTGTCTCTGGTGGCCAAAGGGTTTTTGCTCTTGGGCCCTATGGGACTGTAACTATCAGACAGATAGTTCTTGGCAGGCTACCACCTCCAGGCCACAGACAACCAAACAAGACACACCCCCAGTCTTTCTGTCAAAGAAGCCTATTTACTTGTCCTGGAGATTCAGCCTAAAGCAAGCTTCACATTTAGTACACATCTAGAGGCCTACAGATTTCAAATTATAATACAAAGCTATAGTGGTCAAAATAGTGTGGCACCGGCATGAAAACAAACACAGATAAAAGGAATAGAATAAAAAGCCCAGAAGTAAACCCATGCCTATATGGTCACTTAATTCATGATGAAGAAACCAAGAATATACAGTGGGCAAAGGACAGCCTCCTTAATAAATGGTGTTGGGAAAACTGGACAGCTATATGCAAGAGAATAAAACTGGACCACTCTCTTACACTATACACAAAAATTAACTCAAAATGGATTAAAGACTTGAATATAAGATCTGAAACCATAAAATTGCTGGAAGAAAATATAGGCAGTAAGCTCGTCTTGGTGATGACTTTTTGGATTTGACACCAAAAGCAAAGGCAACAAAAGTAAAAATTAACAAGTGAGACTAAAGCAAAATAAAGAGCTTCTGCACAGTAAAGAAAACCATCAACAAAATGAAAAGACAGTGTAATGAATGGGAAAAAACATTTGCAAATCATATATCTGATCAGAAATTAATATCCAAAATACATAAAGAACTCACAATTCAATAGCAAAAAGAAAAAAAAAAAACAAATTGGATTTAAATAAATGGGCAGAGGATCTGAATAGACAGTTTTTCAAAGACATACAGATGGTCAACAAGTACCTGAAAAGATGTTCAACATCACTAATAAACAGAAATCAAAACTTCAGGAGCTACCCATTCTAAAATAAAAAGCATTCCGCAGAGCATAAATCACTGAACTTTATGAAATTTCATGTTTATCACTATCAATTACCCTCCAGGTTTCATGTTTACCTTATTCATCTTTTGCAGGCTAGTTTTATACTCAAGATGAATACAGAATCGTTTTTGTACTTTTTAGGTCCAATTTGCATATACTCTCCTTTGTCATTTTCTTAAAGATATGATACTGATAGTTAAAAATGGAAATGAAGATTTATCATATAAAAAACCAAGTCCAAATTAGTAGACCAGTTGTGAAACAGGAAAAAGAAAAATAAAGAATGACCAAAATAAAAAAGTGACAACACCAAAAGCTGACAAGGATGTGGAAAAACTGAATGCCTTACACATTGCCAGTGGGCATGTAAAATGGCACAGCCACCTGAAAAACAGTTTGGCAGTTTGTTATAAAAACTAAACATATAATTACCATATGACCGAACTTGTATTCTTGGTTATTTATCCCAGAGAAATAAAAATTAGTTCACATATAAGTTAAACTATATGAAAACCTGTACATGAATGTTCATAACAGCTTGATGAGTAATAACTAAAAACTGGAAACAACCCAGATGTCTTTCAGTCGATGAATGGTAGGACAAACTCTGGTACATCCATACCATGAAATACTATTTAGCAATAAAATCGATGAATTATCGATATACACAACCTCAATAAATCTCCAAAGAATTACGCTGTTTTTTAAAAGCCAGAAGCTTGCATACTGTATGATTTCATTTGTATAAGATTTTTGAAGATTTTTGTATATACAAACACACACACACACACACACACACACACACATAAGTACAAGTAAAAATGGGGAAATATTAGTTGTTTTTTTTTAAAAAGTCAGTATGCTGAGCATAGCAGAACAGGAAAATGGAGAGCCTGAGTCTTTGTTCATAGTATTATTGAGCTATTAATTAATCAACTTTGGAAATGTCCTAACTCTAGAACTCTCAATGTTATATGAGACGATAAATTTGTTTATATTTTAAAGCAACTTTGTTTGGATTTTATGTTAATTTGTTAGGGCTGTCATAATAATAGTCCACAGACTGAGTGGCTTAAACAACTGAAATTTGTTTTCTCACAGTTCTGGAGGCTAGAAGTCCCAAATCAAGGTGTAAGCAGGTTTGGTTTCTCCTTAGTTTGTAGATGGTCACCTTCTTGCTGTGTCCTCACCTGGCTTTTCCTCTGTGAGTTCATCCCTGGTGTCTCCTCTTCTTATATATGTTTCCCCAAAAATAAGACAGGGTCTTATATTAATTTTTGCTCCAAAAGACGCATTAGGGTGTATTTTCAGGGGATGTCTTATTTTTTCAAGTACAACAATCTACATTTATTCAAATACAGTCATTGCATCTTCTTCTGGAACATGGTCATAAAGTACTAAATGAGTCCGTCTGGCTGACGATCTTAACTGGGGCTTATTTTCGGGGTAGGTCTTATTTTTGGGGAAACACAATAACGACATCAGTCAGATTGAATTAAGATCTCATCCTTATGACCTTCTTTTACTTTAATTACCTCTTTAAAGTCTCTGTCTCCACATACAGTCACATTTGGGGTTAGGACTTCAACATATGAATTGTGGGGGTGAGGGAGTGGGGACACCATTCAGTTTATAACAGGTCTCCTCTTGTGGATAATATGTCATCTCTTAGGTCATTGTGACAATTTCACGGTGTCAGTGCAAGCTTACTCTCACAACCTCTTCTAATAGTAATCATAGGTTGTCCATCAAATTTTTAATTTACATAATATAATGGGAGGGTTAGATTAGATGAGTTTTAAAGTTCCTCCCAACTCTGAGAGTCCATGAGTACATTTGTGTATTGCTAATATTTTAAAAATTATAAATACTAATATGATAGATCAGTTGGATTAATTTCAGCTTCAAGGACAGGAATATCTTGAAAAATGTAGTTAAAAGTGGCTTAAGCCACATCACATAAAACGAAATCCAGAGGTAAAGAAGTTCCAGAAATAGTTAGTAAAGTTTCTTAACAAATCACCAGGGCCAAGATTCTTTCCATCTTTCTAGCTTGCCAGTTGTCAATGTGTCAGCAGTTCCTCCATGGTCACAAAATAACTGTGGCAGCTCCATGTATCACATTACTACACAGCACCTCCACATACAAGACAAAGGGAAAGGGAAGTATCTTTGCTTCCTTCCAGTTTTCAAGAATGAAGAAAGCATTCCATGAAACTTCCCCGTTAGGTTTCTCATTGGTTAGACTTTTGTCACATACTTACCAAGATCGGTTTAAAATGTCAGACTTCCCCTCATTTTGCATTGATAGAACTATGTAGCATACATACCAAATCAATCAAGGTCAAAGATGGAAAAGGCCTAAACCAATTTCAGGTCTTCCTTGGGGTTGATGAGGAGTCCACCTCCCCTAAAACAGATGCCCCCGAAGGAAGAACTGACCAAATCAAGCTTCTGTTATCGAGGAGGAAGGTGAGTAAGATCTGTCAGTTACAGATACACAAACCATATTATTAAAATTCCAAATCAGAGCTGCCAGTAGAAATGAGTATTTGACATCAAAATTAAACTGGAACATCTGAAAGACCATAGAGTTGGTGACACAATTCTTCCTATCCTCGTGTTCCCTAGAAATATCAAATTATATTTATGGAATTTCTACACTATTTTCAATATCTCAACAACCCTAGGAGAAAAGTTTGCATAAACTAGCTAAAATGTTAAGTTTTTTTGAAACTGATTAAATTCTATAAGGTCAGTATAATAAGGATTGTTCTCTCATGCTAGTCAGGAGCTTATATTAAACTTCTGTTAAACATATTGAATTAGTAAAAATTTTCAATAAATTAGTAACTACATAAATATATTTGAAAGATAGACTTTTAAAACAAGAAATCTTTCATTTTTAAAGGATCATAGAGTAGAAAAACATGAGAAATCATTGATGCTCAATCCATTCTCTTCCTCAAGGAAATGTCAAGGATTTCAGTTATTCATGACTCAGGAGTACTATCCTCTCTATGTCTCTCTACAGAGACAAGAAGTAACTAGTATTCACAGACATTAAACCATTCAATCTTAGTCTACTCTGTGCCTGGGCAGTTATCTTTCACACTGACCACATGCTCAAAACTCACTATCTTTCCATATCATTAACTCATGACACCACCAGGATTCCTTGAATAAATGCATTAAGTAATCTAAGTGGGATGTAATAAGGAATCCTGTTAACTTTTTTTTTCCTATGGGAAAAGGACCAATCAATATTGAGAATTTAAATTAAATTCTATTAGCAAAATAGACTTATTTGATATCATAGACATCTGCATTTTATACCCTGCAATTACTACCTGCTAATAGTATGAGATTTAATTGTTTCATAAATAATTACCAAAGACAGTAAACATTAATGAAAATGGAGAACATTTTAATATGAATCCTTCTAGTTTTATTCTTCAATAGCGACAACTGTACTTAGCATTAATCAAAGCCAGAGAATGATAATAAGAGATAGTTGCATGGCTCTTGAATATTAGATGACCAAAGGAAATAGCTAGCTCTAGAAGTGGTGTTTGGGGAGAAGAATAAATCATAGCATTAATTGTTAGGTGTTTTGAGTACATGTTCTGATGCTATTGTAATTGGATAAGACAAAAACAATTGGCTAGAAAGAGAATGCACTGCGGTTGCATAAACACTCCCATCCTCTTGACTTTTTATTAGGCTAGCACCTAATCCAGCTTGGCAGCTAAAAGATGCAATTAGCTTGCTTGAGAATCATTTACAGAGCAGACATTCATCTCAAAGATTGTTGTAAGATGTCCTGGGAAGAAATTTTTTTCTTTCTTTTTTTTTTTAAGTGAATGACTATGCTTTGCATTCATATACTGGTGAAGTGGACACTCCTCAACAAATACAGCTCCATGCCAGATTGGAGAGCCACTATCCAAAGGAACTTTTTTGTTTTCAGGAACAAAGACCCAAAATAATTCAAGCAAGTCTAGATATCGGGAACATACAAATGGGATGAAGGAAAAGGAATGTGACAGATATGCAGAAAGAGAAGCCAGAGTAGGGTCAAGACTCAGGAAGAATAAACTGAAGGGCACATCTTAATTTGAGATTTCTCTGGAGTTCTCAGCAAGGATACATCTTTGGGGCAGTGGTCACTCCATCTGCTTTCTCTTTTTTCTCTTCCTATGAATTGGCTTCTTCATCCTCTCATCTATAATTTTTTTCTCTATCTTGAAGTGTCTGCTCATTCATAACTCATAGCTCATAATTCATAGCTCATGTGTAGTTTTCCTCACTCAAATCCATCTCTCTCTCACTCCCTTTCACTTCATCTTCCCTTTGCTAACTCCTTTATTCTCTTGAAACATCTCACTTGAAAAGCCCAGGAGAGACCATCTTATTGATTCAGATGATATTTTCATGCCCAGGTCACCAACTAGCTCAGACATTGACTGCCTTTGGGATAGGTGCCCATTCTAGTCTAACCAATTATGTTCAAGAGAAGTTGCAACACATGGTACCAAATATGGCTGCCCAGAGCTCTTTTTTCAATAGGGCCTGAGGACAAGGCACTTTCCTCAGAGTGCCTGAAGGTTAGCCAAGAAGTGTGATTGGCATCTCTAGTAAAAAAAAAAAACTAAATCAGGAGAACTCAGTCAAAAGACATGCCTGTAGGTAGCTACGTTGTCTGGTTTGCATATCTTCAGTGAGCCAGTAAATTGGACAATCATTTCATATTTACTTCATGTAATGTAATCATAGTCTATACTTCTTTCAATTTAAAAGTACCTGTTAATAATTATTGGAGATACTTTTCAAGTGCACTGGAGTTGTTCTGATGCAACTAGCTTCTGGAAATCAACACAACTCCAATAGATAGTGATCCACAGGAATATACCGTCTTCTCTAATCCCCATGAAATAAATTCCCTTTAGAATCTATGAATCATGACTATCTACTCCGTTGTTAATAAATTCTGTAGGAGACATTTCAAAATAAAGGGCAGTTATTATTTATTGTTTGTAATGAAGCCTACTCATTAGGCTTCATTATAGCCCAGAGGGATATTATGAGGATCACTGTCAGATTTTGTAAAATACCTTTGGCTTTTCAATGGAAAGGTACTATATATGATAATAAAAGAAATCGCAATAATATTCTTGTACAACCCTGACACTGCACTCGTCTTTGTCTTAAAAAAAAAAAAAATAGGGTTGTTCCTCTTTAGGCCTCATGGGGATTACTGAATTCAATTTGTTCTGAGAATGCTGAGGCTGATGAAAAAAAGGTGCTCATTATAAAAGCACTTTCTCCAGTTCCTGTTCTGTTCAATATGTATTGTTCTTAACTTTTGTTTATATTGAAGAGTTAGCCATTGTTTGTAAACGTACAATGGTACTAATTGAAACCTGAACCCTATAAAAATTTTACATAGGTGGTATAGAACAAACTTTTTAAAAACAACGTATCAGAAACTTTGCAAATATGCTTATCCAGATGCACTCATGTGATCATGCAGTTACATAAATAAGAGAAAAAAAGAAATGAAGGGGGTTGGGAGAGAGAGAGAGAGAAATCAAGAAAAGAAGCCATGGAGTGAGATTTTTAAGGATAATACTATAATCATACCTATGGATGGAGTATGTTTGTATTGCTTTACAAAGCACCTCTGTTTGAATGATTTCATTTGGTTCACACTAGAAACCTTAGAGCTAGGTGAGGCAGTGAGGCTTGTCTAACTCTCTTGCTTTGGGCACAGTAAGATTTCAAAGGCAGTCAGACTTTCCAGAGGACAATAGAGCCAGTGGGGAAGCAGGTGTGTCAACAGTTCCCTGCTAGTGACAAAGGGAGAGACCCCACACAAGCCCAGAAAGCCGGTGAATCTGGACACCAGTGTTCTCCATCAGGTACCCATGGAGATTTCCAATTGCTTTCCTTTAACTTGGCCATCACCTAGGTTAAAGCGAGGAGGAAGATGCATCATGAGGCAGTGAAACTTGAAGGGGAGGATCATTTGGATCATTTCTTTCTCATCAAATTTCAGGAGCCAACAGAGAAGGAGATAGTAACACAAGCTACAGAGCTAAAAGTGAGGCAACAGTGAGGGAGTCTGAGATTCATGGAAGGGTCCTATGGTCAGTTCTCTATGACTTCAGGTATGACTCACTTATTGGATGTGTAACCAATTCTCTATAAACAAACAAGCTGTTTTGATTTCCTGTCAACCCAGAATCGAGGAAATGTTTCCAGAGACGCTACCCCGGGCTTGCCTCTGCAGATACTCTTATCCAGTTCTGCCTCTTAGGGAATAATCCTTCTCTTGCTTTTTTACAATTCTTGCTTCTCTTTTGCTTTTTTACAATTCTTACTTTTCACAAAATCCAGGCTTGTCTCAAGTGTGGCAGCCTAGCAACTTTGTCCCTATAGAAAGCTTCACCTTCTCATTCTGCCATTTCTAAATTTAATTTAGAATTGCTTTCCTAGTTTTTACAACTCTTCCTTGGGTTTGCTCTTCCCTCCCTTTCCAAATTCATTTCTCCTTATCTTCCATCAATCTGTCACCTTCAACTCCACCCCCTCACTCCACTTCTTGGCTTTTCAAGCAGTTACTGTTTGAATGAGAAGATTGAAAATCTCATTTATCACTTTTGAGAAGTCTCACAGGAACATATTGCAAAGTTTTCCTCACACTTGAGAAGAGAGGGAGAGAGAAAAAGTGTGATACCTAAAAATGAATCTCTAAAAAGGGAGCACCCCTAAAAGAGAGAGAAATAATAAATTGATGCTGCTGTCCTCTCTTATGAAACAAAACAAGCTCACAGTGGAACTTTCCCTTTGCAGCTGAGCTCTTATAAAAGCACTTGATTCTGGAGAAATTCTACAAATTGCTAATTCCCATTAAAAAAATAAAACCCATGCTGTTCCAACCACTGCAATAAGTCACAATGGAAAAGGCTGCAAGAACAAGCCCAATGCTCACTTGGTTACCAACATTTTCCTGGTCTATGTTACACCACCGAGAAGATTTGGCAATTCAAACATCTGTTCTAAGGCACATTTCACCAAAACTGCTACCTCCATTCATATTCCTTCTTCCACGAGCTTGACAAATGGATGAATTCCTAATGGCCCAACTTTACATTCAAATGGTTGCAATAGCCACCTCCTCATCAGCAAACAATGCTTTCCCTCTTAGGCAACAAAACAGATAATGGTAGATGGGTGTACAGTGACATAAATTGGGGAATCTCACATCAAAACCCAATATTTTTCCTTGAGGCAGGAACACTGAATGGTGGTGTCTTGATCCAGAGACGCTCATATTATGTGAGTGACAGGCAACAGGCAATGAAACACAAGGGGAAAAGAGAGAAATGCCCACAGCGTCCCTCCCACCCTATCCCACCCTCCACCCCAGTGTGTCTGAGTGTTTTGTTTGAACCTTGTGGCTGATGGGAAATGGAACTGCAAGGTCTGAAAAAGCCTGTCTGCCACAATGTTAGGATCTTCACTGATTATCACCGAGTGTCTTTTATCTTCGGAATGCAATGAAAATAATTCTCAGTAAAGGAAGGAAAAGAGATGAAACTGCTAGAAGAAAGAGAAGGGGCAGGGGAGAAGAAACAGGGAGAGGACAGAGAGGGGAGGGGGAAGAGGAGAGGAGAAAAGGAAGAAGAGAAGAAGAAGAAGAAGAAGAAAGAAAGAAGAAGAAGAAGAAGAAGAAGAAGAAGAAGAAGAAGAAGAAGAAAGCTGCTTCCAGTGAAAGAATTTCTACCAAGTCAAGAGGCTGCTACTTCCACTTACAGATGGTGATGAACATAGATTATGGATTAAACTGTGTTAACATAGCACAGCAGAAGTTTCTCGGTCCTTCTGTGACCTCTACTTGGTCTTCTTCCTCATGTTCTTTTTTATAGTACTATACTATAATTTTCCAATTTGCTTTTTGCTCTAAGTTGGCATTAGATTCAGATTTCTAAGGGTGTCAGATTGTGAGTATAAAAAAAGCGTTTCATTCTAATTTACTTCTGTGTATGAAAAATTTAATGCAGAATAAAGTATGTGTACGTTATCTTTGAAAGAGGCTTAAAGACTATTCTTCTAGTGAGGTCTGTTTTCCTGTAGTTTTGTGGCCTCTGATGTGATAATAAAAGGTACTCATTTCTATTGTCATTAAAATTTATTCATAGTCTTGGCATCTCCCTTTTGCAATGTCAATATTCTTGTTTTGTCCACTATCAAAACCAACTTAAAACATTTATTTCTTAAAAGGTTGCATGCTATTCAATGTCTGTGTTCTCTAATGCTGTAGAGTCCTCACTCTGTATCCATGGGGGATTGGTTCCAGGACCCTCTTGGACACCAAAGCTGAGGATGCTCAAGTCCCTTATATAAAATGGTGTAGTATTTCCATATAAACTACACACATCCTCCCATATACTTTAAATCATCTCTAGATTATTAATCATACCTAATACAATGTAAATGCGATGTAAATAGTTGTTATACTGTACTGTTTAGGGAATAAGGACAAGAAAAAGTCTGTACATGGTTCAGGACAGATGCCACCATCATAGGCCTAACTGCAAAGTACATGTCAGCAACAACGTAACATTTTTTCCCAACGTTTTCGATTTACAGTTGGTTGAATCTGTGAGTGCAGAACCTGTACATACGGAGGGCTGAGGGCCTGCTGCCCTTGACCTCTCTAATACCTTTTCCCCTCTTGCCAAATGCTATTCTGATTCACATTTGGCTTTTCATGACATTTCCCCCAATTCTACATTTCCATTTTCTTTCTTCCCTCTCTCATTTCCTTGTTAATTCTCTGGAGGATAAAGGAGAACAGAATATGTCCACCCCAAAATATCCCTTTTTGGCAGATGGATCATTTTGAACTCAAGGCAATCACGACCCAGCAGACTCAGAAAAACAAAAAACAAAAAAACTGTTACCTCTCCCTTAACTGCCTGAAAGAATTTAGATAAGGGGCCTGACTCAGAAAGAGAGCTATTATGAGAGATAACTTTTTTTACCTGAAAGACTTACGTATATGGCAGGGCAAATATCTGATCACCAAATATTTGCTCTCCTCATCTTCCTGTGAATTATCTTCCTCCCCTTTGAAGCTCCAGGCCCCTATCCCATTCCTTTGCTCAAATGGCTTGTAAGCCTGTTGCCTAACTGCCTTTAGATATCATATTTTTATGGGGCTCCTATATGTAAGAAATTAAGTTGTTTTTTTTTCCTTTTAATCTGTCTTAAGTCCATTTAATTATTAGACCGGCCCAAAGTCCTGGGAGGATAAAAGTAAAAATTTTCCTCCCCAGCAAGGGGATGAGATTCTACTGTCATTTTCTTTTCTTTTTTTTTTCTAAAGCCTGATAAAGTAGAACTGAAATATTTGGGCAATGACTAGTTCCATAAATATCAAGAGGTGGGCAGTATTTGGAAGCTGATCCAGGAATCTTAACTCCTAGATTGTGGTCTTTTTTAGTAAACCACATGAAATATGAGTGGAGACCCAAAATCCAAGTGCCCTTAATTATTTTTTGGAGGTGAAATCAAATTAGGCCTCTTGGTTGTAAATTTATTACAAAGTAATTTCATTCAGTATGATAATCAATAGATTGAATAACAAGCTCTTAATAAATTTCTGTAAATGCTACAAAAATATAAGTCCAAAATCAAAATTAGCTTAATTTGGTTAATAAGATATAGCTCTCATTTTTTAAATTAAAAAAAAAAAGTAAAATTGGCATCTTAGCCCAATGGTATTTCTCTTTAAGCATGCAAAGGCCAAGAAAGCCCCACTGGCACAGGACCCAACTGCCACTGACCTCCTTTTTGTTGTCTGAATCAATGGCTCAAACGGCTGATTAAAACCTGCTTTGGTATAGTTTCCTGGTGGTGGTTTTTGTTTTGTTTATAGTGAGACTTTTAAAAACTGCCCCCGTCATAAAAAGAGGGTGTGCTTGTAAAATGTAAATGCAGGACCAAACCCTGGACCTGAAGGGAGCGGAGATGGAGCCCACAGGAGCCCACAGCTACTCTCCCTGGTGTAACTGGAGCAGGCAGAGCCAGAGCTGCTGACAGCAAGAGGGAAGCCAGCAGTTAGAACAGGCTGAGGGTGACCTCGGCTGGGAGAAATGAGAAGAGTCCCTCCAGTGGGGAGATGTGAGGCAGTGCTCTTAAAACTATCATTGCCTTTACTGAAAGAACAGAGAACAGAGATTGTCAGGTTTTAATGAGCAGAAGAATCAGGTCAACTGCTTATAATTTCAGATCCCCAGTCCCTCCTCCATAGTCTGGGAGGGAATCTTTAGGTGCCTGGGAATCTTTATTTTAAATTGTCAATACAGGTGATTGATGCCGCTGGGCCAGGAATCACACTTCAAAAATCCCTGGCTGGGGTGCAGCATCTATGACTATAAAACACAAAAATTATGACAATTATGCAACTGATAGGACTCCATATTTCTACTTAGGGGTTTGGCTTCCTTTTCATCCTTTTAAAAATCTTGCTTATCCATTAAATTTAATTATTTCCATTTTCTGATATTCTCACCTCTTGTCACCACAGTGTCCTGACTTGAGGTATTCTAAATATGATTTTCATTTTAGAAACATATTCTCTGCTGTTACCGCAGTTGCTTATATTTGTTATTGTTTCATTCTTTAAAAATAAAACCCACATGAAGCGAGATGCCCAATTTCTGCTTCTCTCAGTTATTCTGAAATAAAATCATCTTAGCTATAACTGAGCCTAACCTAAGCTGAGCCTGCTTGTTGGAAATTTCTATACAGGACCTTAAAGGAATAATTGTTCTGCAAAGGGCCAGCTGTATATACTGTCATTTCCCACACCGTTTCCGCCCCTCAGGAATGCTGCACCCTCGCAGCTCTTTACTGGTGTCTGTCCTATCCATTGCTGCATCGTAGGCCCCAGAGTATCAGCCTGAAGATGAGTTTCACCACAGCACGAGAACACCATCTTCTCATGCACATGTTTGCGATCAGATGGAGGATTTGAGTAGCATAGGATTCAATAACTGCTAGAGGCAAGTACAGTAAACCTAGAGAAACAAATCAAAAGAAAGAAAGAAGAAAGGGTCGGTAGGGAAGTTACTTTAGAAGGGCAACGTTTCTTAGAGTTGTTCTTGGTAGGAGACATAGACTTTGTTCAAGAAAGACAGTGTTATCGCCTTCCAAAAAATTCATATTCTGCTATTGTCTGAGGGTCAAGGTGAAAGACAGCTTTGAAAGAATCAGCTATAAATCTAATAAGTGGCAAAGAAACTTAGACAGCTTTATGGAAAAATAAGTTCTTTCTAGACAGCCTGCAAAAATGTGCTGACCTTAAATCACCAATTACAGGGTAATACTGGAGATATGCAAGACTACTGAATTTTTAGGGCTGTTTTCAGGAATACAAATACAAAAGTATTTTTTTCAGAGCTCTAAAGTGAATCATCAGTAAATTATAGTTTAGAGGTTTAAGCAAACTGCACATTATACCTGGCATATATATAATCATTAGAAATTCTGCCACGGGATCTCATTGCGTTGTTGGTCATTCTGGGGTGGGCTTTCCAACTCTGAGGTCTTATGCTGCATCTCTCTTGGCTGCCACACCCTCCATGGCAATGGGGTAGCTGAGGCAATCCCATTGGTGGTGGGGAGGAAAGTACTGAGACTAATAAGAGAGGTCAGATTGGGATGGAATTCGTGTTTTTCCTCTTGGTAATTAGAGAATTTCATGTGCACATAACTTCATACATTTCTTACGGTTGTCATGGACACTGACCGAGTCCTGGTCCTCACTTACATCCTTAAATTGTCTCCTTGAGCATAACAAAGTCAATGCCAACCCCTATGTGTGCTGAGCACTGGCTAGGAAAAGTTAGATTGCACTAATATCAAAGGTGAAGTGGTCTGAAAGATGCAATGAGGAGTTTAGAAAATGACAAGACCCACTCTCAGCCTCATGGTCTCTGGGCTGGTGGAGAATGAGTAGTTTCTCCAGAGGCTGAGAAGTTCTCTGCAAGAGAATAGGACCTTTGAGGGTGTAGCAGAAGATGGAATTTAAGAAAAGAAGGTTGAGGATTAAGGAAGTTAATTAGGTATCAGTTAGAGTAAATGCTAGCAAATTCTATAACAAATAAACCCCAAAACATCAGTAGCTAGTTGTCTCACATTCAGGTTAACAGTCCATTGAAGATATTCTTCATTGACTGCAACTTTTCTCAAATCCAAGCTCCTTCCATCTTGTGGCTCTGTCAACCCCTACTCCCAGTGACATCTCTACCCTCTGAAAGGGGGGCTGAATGTTGGGGAGCAATTGGCTGTCTTTATCACACAAAGGTTTGATACACAAAATAGATAGAACTGAGAAGGAAACCAGCTGCAGAAGAATCAGAGAATATTATGGGAACTGGACAAGACTGCTAACTTCCAGTTAAAGGAATGGTATTTTCCTGGTGACTTAGCACAACAAAGATGAGACGCATGATTAAATTGATTATCATTCAAGTTTTGGGGTAAGGCAGATTAAGATACAGGCATGATGAGGCTTAGGAGGCTTTGCTGGGTATTCAAATAAATGTAATCGAGAGCTAGTTCTGGGGTCTCCAAAGACATTCTTTCCAGGTTATTAGAGGAGAGCATCAACCACTTTTGAGTTGTTCAGTCCCATAGAAATTTGCTGTTTACAGTAACGGGAATGTTCCAGGATTTTGCTGGTAGAACCAGAAATGTCTAAACTCTGGACAAGAGCTGTCCATAGAAATGTCTGCAATGATGGGAATGTTCTATATGTCCGTTGCCCACTACAGTAGCCACTAGTCATGTGTGGCCATTGAACACTTGAAATGAGGTTAATGTGACTAGAGATCTGAATTTTTGTTTTATTTAATTCTGAGAAATTTATATTTACAATGAAAAAAACCACCTGTGGCCAATGTCCACCACATTGGACAGAACAGCTCTGACTGGACATAACGGACATAATGGACAGCTCTTGGGTTGTCTTCACAGGCCTCAGCTTTCTCCCCTCCACAAGCTTACTCAGGTGGCTATGCACATCCAGGTTTATACAATTTTTCCTTCTCACTGGCCATGGTTGATGAGATGAGAGAAAGCCAAATCCTGGCTCCCATTCCAGCCTCTGATTCCAATTTATTCCTAAAACAGGACTGCATCTGGCCCTTCAGTTCTGTGACACACTCCTGAATTCTTTTAATAAATTCCTCTTTTGTATAAACTCCTGTTACCTGCACTAAAAAAAGTCCTAAATATTATGAAAGGCTTGGGGAAAGGACTCCTTGAGCAGAGCCAACCACTAGGTGGCTGAGGAGGTGATTGGCTTGCTTGTCACGTGAGCAATCTGTTAGACTCACAGCTGACCCTGGTAGCAGGACACCCAAGGCAGGCCAACAGCACATCCCCTGAGGTCACCACAAATCCTGGATCTGATACTCAGTGTCATGCAGGGCGGCAGGCAGGGTCTCCGGTCCTGCTCCCCACGTAAGAATGAAGGATATGGTGAGGCCAAAAAGGAACACCCACAGACCCATAAGTAGGGAAGTCATATCACTATATAGTCTCACTGGCGGCTGGGTTGGAGACACGGGAGGCAGAAGCCACAGAATCCACAATCCACACACCGCCACACTCCGTTGTGCTAACTGCAATCCGCTTCTGCTCGCTCAGCCACCGTCTTCTTGCTAACCCCCATTTTCTGCTAGTGTAACCACAGCAGTTATATTACTGGCCAATGGCTCTGTCGTGCGGGGCGGCCTGTGGGGTCTCTGCTCCCACTCCCCACATAAGAACGCAGGATATGGCTAGGACAGAAAGGAACACCCATGGAGCCATAGGTAGGGGACCATACCACTATGGTCTCACTGGAGGCTGGGTTCACACGACGTGCAAGCTGCTGTCCGCTTTGTTGCCAACCGACCAACTCTCTTCGACTCTCCTCCACTCTCCTCCTCCATAGCCGCAGCAGTTATATTAGTGGCCAATGGCTCAATGGTTACAGCTGACGGCCAACCAGCCATAGCTGACAGCTATCTACTACCTGAGCCAGCACCTTTCTACCTGAGGTGGAGAGCCTGGAAACTGCTCTCTGGGACTCTGTCCCCACACTCCACCCCTACAGGTTCTCGCCTCATAATCTATGTGACAAGCATCTTCCGCGAGGGTCCCTGTGTCATATTAGCCTATTGACACCTACGGATGAAAAGAAATAGTAGTCTTAGGAATCAACAATGGCAAATCCCTTTCCTCTGGGAGGACACACACTAGCTTTTTGTCCTGGGAAAGGAGGGTTGCTGCCACTGGCACCTTTCCCGGTTTGTGGTACCAGACCTTTATGGCAGTGCTTGGGGTCCCTCACATAGTTGCAACATGTAACAGAACAGGGGACCATAGGCCATAATGAGAACACATAGGTTCCCCTCAAAATCATCCCGGTATCAGGACCTCCGTATACTACAGTCACTTGCGGTGGCCACTCAGCCACCACCCCTCGCGTCACTTGCAAATCATGAGTCAAACCGGCCCCCCAGGCCCAACCACCGACAGTGGGGACTTTCGACCTGCCAGGGCCAAGTCCATTGCTGCCGTTCCCCTGCTTTCAAGCATGTGGGCGCTGGCAGCAAAATGTTTCCATTTCTGCCATAGCCTGGCTTTAACAGAGTGTGACTGGTGGTAACTTATAATTGAATGGGAGCGGCCGTTCCATGTAGCAGAGCTTCTACTGATGCAGGCCCTCCCTTCTGTGGTCTCTCATTCAGGACTCTCACGACATCCCATAGACGCGAGGCCCCGTCACACATTGTGGGAGGGTGTTTTGACACCTGGAGACCTTGCTTCAAAAGGCCATTGTAGCGTTCAATCATGCCAGCTGCTTGTGGGTTATACAAAGCATGAAACAACCATTACACGTCCATTCTGGCAGCCCAGAGCTGCACTTCTTGCCCCATAAAATGGGTACCCCTGTTACTCTCAATGATTTGGGGGCGCCAATAGAGGGCGCACAGCCGTGTAAGAGCGACCACTGTATGCTGCTGATCTGCAGCCGGACACAGCCAAGCAAACATCAACCCGAAGCAGTGTCCACTGCTGTAAATGCGTATATCGCATTGCGGGCCTTAGGCAGGGGTCCAATGTAATCCACTTGCCAGCGAGTGAGGGGCACCCTTCCTCGTGTAATCTGCTGTGTCTCCCAGGGGAGCCTCCGTTTTCGGGGGCTGTCCTGGGCACAGACGGCACAGTCATAGCAGGCATCTGCTATCCCCTGCCATTTCAAAGGCAGACCCCAGCGTCTGCTCACCTGCCACATGGTTCGGCTTCCGGTGTGCTGCAATTTCCTATGCAGCCAATGGGCCACATCAGTGGCAGGAGCCCGTTCTAACCATCGGACCCGTGCTAGGGCATCTGCTTCATCATTACCTGGGGACACTAAGGGGGAGTGACCTGTGACATGCATTAGGGTTACCTCCTTTCTCTGCCCTAGGTCCTAGAGGTCCTGCCATATGGCTTGACCCCACAGTGGACGGTGTTCTACCAACCAGTTTTGGTGTTTCCATGTAGGGAGCCACAACGTTAGGCCTCGGAACACCGCCCAGCTGTCAGTACAAATAACTAGGAGCCCAGGCTCATGGCTGATTACCATCCACACAGCCCGTAATTCAACCCATTGGCTACTCTGGCCCATCCCAGTATCAAACCAAATGGTGTCTGTTTGCGGCTGCACACCAATAGCCATCCAAACAGCTGCAGCCCCTCAGCTAGAACCATCGGCAAACCAGGCATCCTCAGGTACTGGGGGCTGTCCTTCTTTGTAGGGCGAGGGCTCCAAGTCCTCCCCTCTAGGCAGAGCGCTTGGCTCATCCTGGGCTACAAGCTCCACAGGCTGGGGACCTGTTGTAGCTCTGTGCTCAACGGGCTTGAACTAAGGGTGCTATGTTCCTCCAAGTAGGCACCCCATTTGGCGTAGGTGGTGGTCTGTGCCACCCCCATTTTGGGTCCCTGGGTCCACATACAAACCCACCCCTGGACAGAATAGGTTGTTTGAACCAACACCCATGCGTTTCCTGTGATGGCTTCTGTGGCCACTAGGGCTGCATACACAGCGGCCAGCTGTTTCTCTATTAGAGAGTAGCGGACCTCCGCTCCTTTCCATAATTGGGACCAAAATCCCACTGGCAACCAGAGACGCTCGTGCCATTGCCAGAGGCCCCATCCGTACCCCTCTTGGGTTACGTGAACATCAAGTTCAAATGGGCAGCCGGTGTCCACTACTTGCAGAGCCTGTGCCTGTTGCACTGCCCGTTTCGTGGCAACAAAGCCTTGCTCTATAACCTCTGTCCAATCCCATGATGCCCCCTTTTTTTATCATATTGTACAAGGGCCTTGCCATTTGTGCCAGATGGGGTACAAACGCTCACCAATATCCTAGCAGACCCAAATCCGTCTGCAGTTGGGAGACCTTGATCGGCCGGGGAAAAGCTTGTATCTTATCAATAATCGCCTCCGGTATGACCTTTGTCTTGCCCGACCACACAATACCCAAAAACTTGACAGATAAGCCAGCGCCTTGGATCTTTTCCTCATTCACCGCCCAGCCTCGCAACTTCAGGTGGCAGAGAAGAGAGGGAGCTGCTTGTTCTAAATCAGAAAGAGAATCTGATGTTAATAGAATATCATCGACATAATGAAACAAGGCCACAGAGGATGGGCGATCCCACTGTGCCAAATCCTGGGCCACGAGCCCGTGGCAGATAGTGGGGCTGTGCAAGTATCCTTGCGGAAGGACTTGAAAAGTCTACTGCCGCCCGTCCCAAGTAAAAGCAAACTGCTCTTGACACTTGGGTGCAATGTCAATGGAGAAAAAAGCATTGGCCAAGTCCACTACATAGTGATATGTCCTCTCGTGAAAGGTGTCCACAACCCTCAGAGCCTAAGGCTGCAGCAGATCACCAAATGAAGGCAACACCATCCATGGCCAAGAAGGTGGTGTGCCAGCTGGAGGCTTAAGACTCCCAGGCAGACCGTGCCTCCCGTTCCCGGTGTCGCTCCTCATGGGCCTCCTGAAGCTGGGCTCTCACACGCACAATTCTCTCCACCATGCTTCGGTAGGTTGTGGCCGGCACCGTATCCTGCTTACAAAACTGAGCTTTTATACGTATAAAGTGCTCTAGTACATTCCAGAGAGTTTCGGCCGACACCATACCCTGCTCGCTGCGCCATTTGTCTTGCGGGGCGTCCTGCAGGGTCTCTGCTCCCGCTCCCCACATAAGAACGCAGGACATGGCTAGGCCAAAAAGGAACACCCAATGGAGCCATAGGTAGGGAAGTCATACCCCTATGGTCTCACTGGAGGTTGGGTTTACATGACGTGCGACCTGCTGTCTGCTTTGCTGCCAACCCACCGACTCTCCTCCACTCTCCTCCTCCATAGCCGCAGCAGTTATATTAATGGCCAATGGCCCAATGCTTACAGCTAACGGCCAACCAGCCACACTGACAGCTATCTACTACACTAGCCAGCACCTTTCCACATGAGGCCGAGAGCCTAGAAACTGCTCTCTGAGGCTCTGTCCACACAGGCTCACTGGTTACAGCGGATGGCCATCCAATCACAGTTGATGGCCATTTATTACCCGAGTGAGCACCTTTCCACATGAGGCCGAGAGCCTGGAAACTGCACTCCTGACTCTGTCCCACACTCAACCTCACAAATGGGAAGCTTACTCCTTACAGCTCATCCAGACATAATCAGGCTCTGAGGGTCCACTGTCAAACTCTCCAACCCCTCTTGACATCAAACTTCCAAATTCACAAAAGACTGATTGATAAGCAAGAATGCCAGTTTATTAATTGCTTACCTAGTAAACAATAGTGGTATTCAAAGTCTGTAATGATCCTACTCCAATTTTCTATAAAGCCTTGATTCCCTCCACATTTTCCCATGCGGCCCGTTTTCTGTTTCCCACATATGACATGTGTTTTTCCTCTGCTATTTCTTTGTTCCTACCATTAACTCCATCTGGAATGTCTGACTTCCATCTCCACCTATCAAAATTCAACCAACATTTCAAAGCCCATTTCAAAGGTCATCTCCTCCCATCATTTTGGAGTAAGCAGTCTCTCTCCACTTTCTCCTCCCATTTTACTTTGTAACACCTTGATCATGTAGCCTGCATTGTTTGAGAATTATTTATGAACATCTCATATCTGCAGTACTCCAAAATCTTCACCAGACATAATATTTTATTAATGCAGTGTATAATGGCATTCATTTCTCTGGTAGCTACTTCACACTTTCATTTAATATTGAGTTCTGTTTTCAATTTAGGCCCTTAATGTCATAATCCTTGAGGATTTACCCCAGAGCATGTTGGAACCCCATTGACAGCTTGGTAAGGAAGTGGAGGAAGAAGCCTAATGGCAGTGAGCAGAGGAACAATGCAGGAAACTTAGTATCAGGAAGAAAATATTAACACTGATTGATCTAGTGGGAGAGAAATGGCAGCAAGGTCACTCCAGATAGCTGTAATAGCTGGCGTCACTTACCTAACCACTCTGAAGTTCAAGGGCCTGTTAAGAGATGGACACAAACCAGGAGCCTATGGAGTTTGGGGGATGATCTCTAGGCTTGACCACCTCAGAGTGGTAGTTAAAGGCAGGAAGGACCTTTGGGACTCAGCAAGCTGCCATGTAACGTAACATAAGTAATGGTTTTGGAGGCAGACAGACCTGGGTTTTTGTCCTGGCTCTACTATTCACCAACTGTGCAACTTGGCACAAGTGACCTTGCTTCTCTAAGACTCGATTTTCTTATCGATAAAATGAGGGAAGATATTCCTGCTCGTTGCAGGATTGTTGTGAGATTACCTCAAGGGGTGACTATACACCTAGTGCATAGTAACACCAAATATGTATTTATTTCCATCACAGGAAGGGCTTGGTGGCATGCATATGTCTGAGTCTAGGCTGGATTCTAGGCAGAAGCTGCCTCATGGAGAAACAGAGATCAGTAAAATACTCAAGGCTGCCATCCAGGTATGTAGTTTACAACAGCCGGCATTGGAAACTCAAACAGGAAACTTAGGTAAGAAGATGCATGGTAGTTCCCACAAGCTGTTGAATCATAACTACATATCCAATGGACAATTTTCCGTGCTTTTGATACATGACGGCTTTGCCACCTTCACCACCAGCAATCTCTCCAACCCCTCTTGACTTCCTCGACTCCTCTAGGACCACACACTCTTCCGTGGCCGCCTGTTTTCTCCAGCTGTTCCTGCAGGCATTTCTTTGCCTCCTCTTATAAATATAGGTCCTCCTTAAAGTTCTATCCCGGGCCTCTTCTTGCCTCACTTTGCATATTCCTCCCCAGTGATATCCTCATGGCTTTGCTTGGTTTTCAACAATTTGCTGCTGAATCCCAGATCTTCATCTCCAGCCTCTCACTCACAACTCAAAACCACTCAAGGTTTTCTTAGAACCTTAGGATTAATTTGCGTCGAAATTACAGTTACCCCTTTAGCACCCGAATTCTGGCTCAGAGATGGTTACTGAGCGTCTAAAGTCAACGCTATAATCGATCCCATTATATTACCAGGGTTTTAACACCATAGATCATGACCCATTATTGGGAGTCATACCTAGATTTTTCAAGAGTAGAAGAACATAGAATGGAATAAAATGGAGTGGTATAGGAACAGCAGGACGCTGGCCTCCCTAGTAAGTATAAGTATTGTTTGTCAGTGTGTGTGCATTTGGGTCATAAGAAAAATTTTATTTTTTTTACTGTGGGTTGTAGACAAAAGTTTAATACCCACTTGTTTAGACCACTATCTCTACCAGTGCATCCAAAATCAAACTATAAGAGGAAGGATTCAGAAGCTAAGTTACCTGGGTTCAGTTATGAACTCCAGTGCTTACTAGCTGTGTTTTATTGGACAAATTACTTCACCTCTCTACTTCTCAATTTTCTCATCTGTAAAATGGGTGTAAAATGGTACCTCCTCATACACCTATTGTGAAGATTAAATAAGTTAATATAATTATTGAATGGGTGCTTCTAAGTATTAACTACTCTTAAAAAAATAAAATATCTACTCTCCTAAAGACATTAAAATTACAGAAGTATATGAGAGCTATCCACATATAGGTAGACAAATTCATCAGATGTTTTCACTTTTTTCATAATGTGACAAATATGGAAAATGATAGTATTTGTATGACACAGTGAGGTAAAGGGAACAGGTCACTCTAGATGGAGATGATTGACCACATGTGATAGCAGCTTCTGGCCAGGAACAAAAGGCCTGAAGGGGTCAACCTCTCTGCACTTGACACATTCTCACCATGAGATAAAAAACTCTGGACTCTGTCCCATGGCTATAGTTACCAGTTCAGGGTAGGCCTGTCATCAGACTGGCCGAGGCGACTGACAAAAACGACTTATATCCCATTGTATCTTCCTCTAGCCTACTAGATGAGAAAAAAATAAAGCCCATAGCCCAAGTTGATGCCAGCCTTAGGATGGGGCTGATTCTGTGGATGGCAGAGAAAGTAATCTAAAAAACCTGGTCTCTGACAAAATGGCTAAACTGCTGAATCAACTCACCAATCCTATTCTATCTAGATTCCCCGTTAGGGGGAATAACAAATGTTTTTATTGTTTAAGCCATTTTTGAGTTATGATTTCGATTACATTAAGCCCAAAGTATACTGATTTGGTGGCTTGTTCTATTTGTAGATTTTTCAACACTATAATTCATAGAATAATATTGTACTATGAAGTGCAAAGTACTACACACAAATGGAGTAATCAGTGTTATGGGTCACAGAACACAATAATCAGTTTATATTTGGAGTTTCAGATTCTTCTCATTAACCTTTCCATGGCAAAGTTTGCTGCTACTACCATGTTTCCCCGAAAATAAGACTGGATCTTGTATTAATTTTTGCTCCAAAGGACACATTAGGGCTTATGTTGGGCATGTCATCCTGAAAAATCATGCTAGGGCTTATTTTCTAGTTAAGTCTTATTTTCAGGGAAACGCGGTAGAGAATGTTCTGTCTGCACCTCATTTAGAATTTTTTTTTTTGACTGTTTGGTGAATTCAGTGCATGTCCATAGGTCTGGATAATTTCAGAGTGTAAGCTACTGGAAGCCACAGTGCCCCCCTTCTGTGAAGTTGCCTCTTTGGTAGCCTATGGGCAACTCTGTCATGGTAATTCCATATCTGCTGCAACAAACGATTTAAGTTCATAGAACTCAGTACCTGTGTGAACATATGAGCCTCCATGCCCGCCAGATGGCCAGTCCGTGACCAAGTGTGCTTCCTCTGATGATGTGACCATCTCGAAGTTGTCAAAAATACATAGCTCCTACAGATAGGAAAGGGGTAGGGCAGGAACACAGAAACATCTTTATAAGCTGTTCATTGTTCCTCCAACTCTTCTTCAGGCTGCTGTTTGGAATTATTTTCCAAATGTAGTGGCAGAAATAGGAGACGCATTCAAGGAGTGAGCAGTCTGAAACTCCTGGGGATCCCCTTGATCACCACCATTTCAAAACCCCCCATGAGAGACAAAGGATGGGCATTGGGCCCAGCTCCCGAGCATGTCTCTGCAGATGAGTGAGTGCCAGAAGAGAGGAGTGGATTCACTTTACACAGAGCCCTAAAGAGTGCTTGGAACAGTCATAAAGCAGTTTTGAAGCAGGGCTCATGTTGTCCCTACATTGTTAGGCAACTTTGGATGCCAAATGGTAGCGAACTCACATCTCCTGCCCTGCAATCACTTAGGAGAAACTCCTTCCCTCATCTCAGCCACCTGAATTCATCTGGAAACAGCCCACCCAGGTAAGAGCAGGGCTCACTGGACCTGCTAGTTCATTCTTAGAAAATCCCTCCCTCCTGCCTTTGTTTGCTTGCTTTTGTTTTTAATATTAGAAACATTAAGGCTAAAGAGCTTTGACGGCTGACCACTGGATTCCCCTCACCCATTAATAAGGTTCTGCTCCACTCCTGATCCCGCTCTTTGGAGTTAGCATCCAGGGAGCAACGTCTCCTGAGGGAGGACGACTGAGATGGGACTCTTCATGAGGACCTTTGAATTCCCATCTTCTAAGGATACAGAGAGCCCAATTCTCCACCAACCCCAAGGCCAGTTCTAAGTTCCTGTCCCTGGAGCATATGATGCTTCTTTTAATAAAACATGTTAAACGATTTATTTTTCAGCAAGGGAATGGCCTTTTGCACAGTTAAGGACAGTTTCAGTACCTAGAGGTGAAGACACCATTACATTTGGGTTTGATGTCCTTCATTTTGGAAAACTTAATGGGATTATTTATACAAAAGTAAGTAACCATCTATTGTCCTCAAAGATTAGTTTGAAGTCACCTAAAATCTATGACAGATGCTACAGAATAGGATTTTAAGGATCTGAGAACAATAAACATTGATTGAGTGTAGAATTAGTCAGGCCCTTCACCTCACCCCCCCAAAAAAAAGAAAGGAAGGAAGGGAGAGAGAGAGAGAAAGAAAAAAGAAAAAAAATTTTCCGTAGAAGGGCATTTAAGTGGTGGCCCTCTTATGGGGTTATTTAATATTGAAGAATCAATTACCAGCAATGCTTTTCTAGTCCATTGTCTCCTTGGTTATGTATATTAGCAAATAAACTGTGTAGAGTTAAAGGAAATAGACTGTGTGCATTCTTGGGAGTGAACTGATAGAAGAAGTTTAGTTCTGGGCACAGGATGTGGCTGATTCCAGAGCCTCTCCTTACCTGGTACCTTGAGAACCCATTGGTGGGAACAAAGACAGTAGCAAAGAGGCTGTTCGGTGGACCATTAAACTTCCTCATAACAGTAGCTATGGCCCTTTTAGACAAAGGACCCTTAGTATTCTTAAATTTATCACAATGGGTATCCCAGGGAGATCAAAAGATAGAGGAAGTGGGAGTTCCTTAAAAAGAAATATGACATCATTTTTATCCCCCAACCTGTGAACTGAAACAAATTCGCATTACAAGCATGTGTAATGAATATATACATTACATTAGAGTACACAGTACTCTTTATTTTCTGTTTAATTGAAATATAATTGATATACAAAAAAACTGCATATGTTTAAAGTATACAATTTGATAGGTTTTGACCTATTTACATCCCTGTGAAATGATTTTCGCAATTAAGTATGAACATATCCAACACTTACAAACGTTTCCTCTTGTCCCTTTGTAATCGTTCTTTCTCTTCTGCCCCTCCCCACTGTCTCTCCCATTTCCAGGTGACCACGAATCTGCTTTCTGCCACTACAGATCAGTTTTCATTTTCTAGAATTTTTATATAAATGGAATTATACAATATGTATTTATTTTTGTCTGGCTTCTTTCACTCAGCATAATTATTTTGAGATTAATTCACATTGCTTCATACAGAATTAGTTAATTTTTTGTGCTGAATGGTATTCCATTGCATAGATATACTACAATGTATTTATCTGCTTTACTTGTTAATGGATATTTGAGTTGTTTCAAGTTATTGCCTATTATAAATTAAGCCTCTATAAACACCTATGCACAAATCTTTGTGTAAACATATTCCTTCATTTCTCTTGGATAAATATTTAGGTGTGGAATGGCTGTATCATATGATAGATACATGTTTAACTTTTTAAGAACCTGCCAAATTGTTTTCCAAGGTGTTTGTACCATTTTACATTCCCACCAATGGTGTTTGAGAGTTCCAATTGCCCCACATCTTTGCCAACACTTGGTAGGGTCAGTCTTTTTCATTTTAGCCTCTCTAATACATGTGTTGTGGTATCTCACTGTGGTTTTAATGTACATTTCCCTAATGACTAATGAGGTTGAGCATCTTTTTATGTGCTTAATTGACATATTTTCTTTGGTGAACTGTTTGTTTAGAACTTTTGCCTACTTGTAATATACATGTAATATATTCTAATTAAGAACATATTTTTTTTGGCTAACTCATATTAGACCAATATGTTGAGGCAGATTACTATCTTCTGCAATCCCTCATTCCATAGCTGATAAATACTCCTTACAAGTAAAAAATATAAAAATGCCTCAGCTAATTCAAGGAGTAGAACATTGAGACTGGAGTCTGACTCCAAAAGTCACCACTGCCCTAGGAATCTCATAGTATGGAATTTAGACGACATTGGGTAGAGTAGTGGAAGAAGTCAATTGTTATTAGATATGCACACATCTTAGGATAAGAGTATATAAGTGGCATCCAAAGGGAACTAAAGAGCAAGGAAGTTATAAATCTGCTGCTGCTTATAAGTGGCTCTGAGGTTGAGGGCAAGATGGGGGTATTATTTAACCTGTGTTCTTTGCCAATATGTCTGTGGGGACAGAGTCCCAGAGAGCAGTTTCCAGGCTCTCAGCCTCGTGTTGGGAGGTGCTGGCTCGGGTAGTGAATGACCATCAACTGTGATTGGTTGACCACCAGCTGTAACCGGTTGGCCGATTCCCTACTGATGTAACGCTGGGCTGCGTTGATTGATTGGTTAGTTGGCAGGCAGAGAAGTGAATGGCAGACTGAGGATCGTGCGGCTACTACTGCATGTGTCTCCCCCCGCTGCCAGAGAGAATATAGTGGTATGACTCCCCTATCTATGGCTCCGTGGGTGTTCCTTTTTGTCCTAGCCATATCCTGCGTTCTTATGTGGGGAGTGGGAGCAGAGACCCTGCAGGCCGCTCCACATAACAATGGCTCAAAGGAATATGCCACCTCTCATCTGGATGGCTGTGCTGGATGACAACAATAGTCGCACAAAATGACTGGTCCCCTACAAATCCAATGGAGGTTAAGACCAGGACTCCTCTGAGAACGCTAATCTTAAGAGGGTTCACAGAGGCCTACAATTAGACTGGATACACAGTGGGAGGGGTGATACTGCTGGGAGTAAAGGGTTATGATTCTGTTGGCATGGTGTTGCCCAGTGTGGACAACAGCATCTTTCAAAAATGGCAGCCAACAGTGTCAATCCTTAATGTTTATCTTAAACATTTCACCCATTGAATAGTGAGCTCTGTGTCCCCTGTCCTTGAATTGGGGTGCACCTATGTGATTACTTCAAGCAAGAAAGTGTTTTAGAAGTTAAGTTATGTGACTTCTGACACAAAATCATAAAAATGTCATGTTCTTTGACTTTGTTCTCTTGGTATGTTCATTCTTAGAACTTAGACCCCATATTGTGAGAAACACTAAGCAGTCATATGGAGGTTTTCAAAGTATCTCCTCACAAATGCCTTACTATTTACAAAGGAAAAACTAAAAACTGTGTAGTGGAAAAACCTGGTGGACACCACCATAACCAAGTTAACAAACCAGTTAACATGACCAGCAATGGGGAAAATAGATATCATGTGTCTCCTTATGTTACACTAAAAAAGATACATCACTTCAGTGGTATTTCTACAAAAAAAAAAAAAAACAAAGAAAAAAACAAAAGGCAATCTAATAATGAGACACAGCAAACACAAAGAGAATGACATTCTATAAAACAGTTGTCCTGTACTCTTCAAAAATGGCAAGATCAAGAAAGATAAAAAAGGCTAAAGAACTCCAGATTAAAGGAGACTAAACAGACATCACAGCTCAAATGACATACATGATTCTGAATTGGCTTTTAACATGTGGTGGGGTGTGGATAGTTATAAAAACATTATTGGAAGAGTTGTAGAAATTTTATTATTGATGCTGGAGTAGACAATTTTATTTATAAATATCGTGTCTCCTAATTTTCATAATTGGACTCTGATTATGTAAAGAATGCCTTAGTTCTTAGGAAATACACACTGAAATGTTTTCAATGTACTTTTAAATGGTTCAGAAAAAAAGTGTGGTGTGAATAATTGTCAAATCTGAGAAAACCATAAACAGAAGTTTCTCATATTATCCTTGCAATTATTCTGAAAGTTTGAAATCATATCACAATAAAAACCTCACTTCAACTCCCTAAAAGAAGGACCTAAGTGTTCATGGGCTAGGCTGGTTTCTGCACAAGCAATACTTGCTCCTAGAAGCTTCTCTGAATTCAGCAACATTCACAGGCTGGTTGTACTTTGGGACAAAGTAGGTGATCCTCAGGGAATGAGAACTAACCAAAGAGGGATTACCATGGATTCTGGACAGGGTTTTGGACCAGCAAAAATTGCCATTTAACAGATGGTTGGTTGTCAGTCTGCACAAGCTCTTCCTTCTGTGACACCTGGTGGCAATAAAGAGCTATTGCAGACTTCAATGCCACCTCTATTTGCCAGGATTAAGCTTTGAAGTCAGTCATCTCCCAGTTCTTGGATAATTTTTGAGGAAAGATGTTAAGGAGGCGACATTATGCTTCCTGTTAAGTATGGTATATGAGTCTCCAAATTCGAAACTGGAAAAATAAGAGCTATAAAAGTATGTGTATCCGAAGTTTATGAGGTGATGCCAATCATAGTATTTTCTTAGCTTTATATGCTTCTGTACAACAATTGTGTCAAAAATATGCAAGTGCTAAGAAGAGAGATGAAAATACAACTGGATAAGATCTCACAAATGATAAAAGAACACTTCAAAACAAAGTTACGAAATAGTCTTTTTGCATGGGATTTTGAAAAGCTATGAGTAAACTGAATTTTTATTATTGAAACCATATTTTCATTGCACCATAAACATTTAAAATATTATAGAATAACATTTTGAAATGTGAAAACATACATACTTTTTAGTTTTCTAATCCAATTTTCAGTCTCTAAAAAAAAAATGTTTCGTTAAAGTACAGTATTCCTGTAAAGTTAGATGTTTTGGTAGGTAGAGGCTAGTAATAAATCATCAAACATCAAAGTAGAAATTCTATATTTTTAAAATAACGGACCACATGGCAGAAAATAAATGTGTATATAGCTATTAAAATAATGGTAAGACTGGTAATTTTTATAAATTTTATTTTTTATAATGCTTCCTGTGTTATCAAAGCTGTTTTCGTTATAAGTGACAGAGATCTAATTCAACTAATTTAATCAAAAATGGTAATTTGTTGGTTCATATAACTGAGGACTCCAGAGGTAGTTCTTCCTTCCTTCCTTCCTATATACCTACCTGTTGTCCATCATTTTTTCACTTCCCTCTGTATTTCTTGTAGTTGTTCTTTGTACAACTAGCCTTCTTCTTAAGGCCAGGGAAGATAGCCAAGAGCAGATAAAATAAGTCTCTCAACTTGCTCTATCAGCAATATCTGAGGGGATACTCTAGACCCTTTTGGATCACAAGCGCATGCCTGGGAGAGGAGAAAGAAGGCCATGTAATTTACAACCTTTCCAGGATCATGGCCCAGAGTGGACAGAGTAGGATGTTACGGGGTACAGTTTACCTAAAGAGCCAAAAGAAAAAAGGAAAAAGCTGGTAGACAGACACAAACTGTAGCTATAATTTTCCCCTGTGCTCATAAAGACATAGTTTTATAACATAATTCTAATGGACCTAAACATAGATAACAATATCCCAAAAGCTATTTAAGGTAAATATTGGACAAATGCATAAAGATAAAAAAAAACACACCATTTTACAAGAGCCAAAGATTTTTTAAAATCTAATAGATGTTTGCTTAAATAAGTCTTACTTTATCATGAAATATTTTTGCATTTACATATGTAGAAATTTATTATTGGGATAGGAAAGGCAAATTTAAAACAATACATACCCAGTAAGTCCTATTTTTCTTTTATAATGTATTTTCTTACTTGTTATTCATATATATATAAGTAGGGAAGTATATGTAACAAAATGTTACCAAGGGTTATTTCAGGCTGGAAAGGGATAGATAATAGATGATTTTTAAAATTTTGACTTGTTTATATTTTCTTATTTTCCCACCCAGCTATATATAAAACAAAACTAAAATTCTATATAATTCAAAGGTTGATGCATTCAACTTTAGTTGTAAGTACTAATGCATTCCAAACTAGAATGGAGGCATTCAGTTTCACAGTTTCACAGTGGTGGCAGCAGGCTGGTGTCAGGCCCCAGTAGCTCCCCTAGTTAACTTGGACTAAATAATTCAGTCAATTAAGAAAACTATGACCAAAAAACCTCAGTGGGCTGCATTGACCTGCAGGAAAATGTTTGGATCCCAATTGTAATGTTTTCGATTGTGAGGGTCTTGAATCACCTGTCTTAATCACTTCTGAGGAGTTTGTTAAAATGCAGATTCCTGGGTCTCATTCCAGACTTTCTGATTCAGAAATTTAGGAGGTGTGCCAAAGAACTGGCATTTTCAGTAAGTTTTCCAGGGGAGTTTAATGTACACTGAAGCGTGAGAACACCTGAACAGTATGAGAGCGAAGGGATTGCGCTGCACTTCTCTGCACGTCCCAGTGCCTTTATGCTATCCTTATTATCAATAGCACAGTTCTCGTGTCTAACACTTCAGCTATACACATGAATCAGGCAATTATAAAGTTGTCAGTAAGCATTCTCTGATTTGAAAAATAGAATAATTACATATAGGGCTCAACTTTTTTTTTTCCCCGTAGAATACATTCCAAATGTTTAGAGATCAAAATTCATAAAATCCACAAAAATGCACACTATAGAAACCATTCTAGGATTATATCTATGTTTTAGCAAAGTATCCTTGAAAGTATAGATAGTTCTGAAAGAAGTAGGACAGGAAAGGGAAGAGGGAAGAGAAGGAAGAAAGAAAAATTCATCAGAATTTCACTAGGCACCAACTAACTACTTAGAGCAAGCACTTTTATAATCAGAAAATTTCATCCAGGTTATTTTCTAAATGATTTAAAATATAATTTTAATATACCAAAGTTCAATATACAAATTAACTTTACAAGAATCTACAATTGTAGTTGTTTCTTATTATTCTAAAATTTTAGTAGAATAATAATTAAATTAAGAAATAAAAGTAAGGTGAATAATTAATCCTTCTTCAACTCTATCTAGTCAATGAGTGTATGCAAGTAATGCAATGGAAACCAGTGAGTAATACAGGAAATAATTTAACGGAAAAGTTTTGTTTGATAGAATAAAATGAGCTAAACTAAATTCTGGTAAATATTTATTATGAAGATACTAAAAAAATTTCCCTTTGGAGCAGCAAAAATCTTTATTGCCTGTTGTAAATACTTTAAAAGTACTTGGAAATACAGTGTAAAAGAAAACTAAGCAAAATATATAAATTAAATTATCTATTCAGCAATTTTCTTTGTTAGTTTCTATGGTATCCTAATGGCTTACCTAATAGCATATTAAAGAAAGCTTTAATATGAGAGAAGTAGTGCACCAGATTTAAGTTATGCAGCTCACAACTTATTCTTTAGTGACATAGCATTCATCTTATTAATATTATTGAATTAATCAAGGTATTCCAGAGAAATAGAATGAATAGGTTATGTGTGTATTTATGGAAAGAGATTTATTTTAAGGACTTCACTCCTGTGGTTATACAAGTTGACACATTGAAAATCTGCAGAGTGGGTCATTAGGCTGGAGATTCGGGAAATTACTGATGCTGTACTTCAAGTTCCAAGGCCATAAGGCTGGATACCCAAGAAGAGTCAATTTACCATGAGTTGGAAATAAAATGTCTGTACATTCACAGTATAAGGAAAATTTTCTCATTGCTGACAATGCTTTGGCATTGTATTATCATGAACGGTGAAGCATTTCAGATTTTATCCCTTTTTTCAAGCTATTAAGTTGACTTGCTGCAGTTTCATGGACTCTAGCTAAAGTTGGGAGACTCCTAGGTCCGAGACAAACTAGTTTATTGCTCATAGCACAGCGAGAGGCATGAACATCAACATATCTGTGTCAGTTCCTCTTGCTCCCAAGTCCTATGGGGAATATGTAATGGGCCCAGATGACACCTGCACACAGAGTGGGTTGCATTGCAAAAGAGAAACTCAGGACCAAGGGTCCAGGCTTCTTGAGCAAGCAGTTATCAAGCCAATGTCCTTTACCTTGACAGCAGGCAGTTACATGACAGTCATGATATGGTCACCTTGACCTACTTAGTTGTCTATGTGACTATCTACAGAAACTGCCTAGTCTTAGGAGACATAGGAATCTGGCATACTCAGCAGGAATGCGCTGGGACACTCAGGGAAATGACAGACCTGCCTCTTTGAACAATCCATTCCACACGTTCTTTGCAAAACTCAAATTTTTATGTGTATATATGACTCCATTGACCACTCTGATTAATGTGACTAGCAGAGTTTCATTCAATTTGTCTCATGCGGCATTTAATTAAGGCACTGTCAACAATAGCCAAGTAGCAGGATGAAGTCAATCTGAACTATTGACTTTAATCATGCCCCCCAGGTTCCTGAAATCCCGTAATCCATCAGGGTCTACCTTAGAAAGCCCTGGCTTTCTCCTTAAGGCTTTGATTTGACCTTTCTACTTGATCTGAGGCATTAATCCAGGTACAGCTGGATGTATTAAGGATGGTTCAGAATCTGCCATCTAGGGCAATTCTGTCATCTATAACGACTCTGGCCAGTAAGCAGAGGTGGACCTGACTGCCTGCAAAGGCTCAGGTGGTGTCACTGATCATTTTACCTAAACTCAGGGACAAATTTCTTACCACTTTTTCAGGGTGCACAGAGAGTGACTTATCCCTCTGGGGAGTTCCTCCAAGTAACTAAAGGTAACCCCATTTCAGAGAGATCACCACAGTTATCTGAAGGCTTTGTGATCTATTGGTGGTAACTTAAACTCTCGAAAGTCTCTTATGACCACTTTAAGTGTGCAAGTTACTGTGATCTTGGAAGTGGAGAAATTAATGCCTGGCTTCCACACAATAAGTACAGTCCTGGGAGTGAACAGTTTCCCTAGAAAATGTTGATTAAAATTGTTGGGGCTTCCTAGTGGGGCAAACCTAAGTCTGAGTACGCAGGTTAGCAGTGTCTCCAACATGGTGAAGAAATCTCCTCATTTGGAGGAAAGTTACAACCAGTACACTGTTCAGGTGTCTGCCTATAAACCTATTTCATGGTATTTAGCCTGCAAATCCCTCACAAATTCCTCTTCATTAACAGTTAATAAAGTGGAGGGTCACTTAATTTCCAGTTAACCATACAATCTGGTCAATATGCTTGCTACGAATTTTCATTAACTTGCCTCAAATTCAGTAAGTTGGTTGATAAGGCCCTCATCCTTACTTTTTCAGAAAGCTAAGTCCCTCTCAACATCCTAGTCTCGAACAAAAACTGTCAAGAAATATGGAGGGGCTGACATTTTACCCTATATGCAAGCAAGCTAACAAGCTAGCCAGACACCGTTTCATAGTTGCTAGCATAAGGCACAAGACTCCTGTGTTAAAGACAAAGGATAATTTATCACTCATGGCAATAGCAGTGACCAGAGTATCAGTATTATATTTTGTGCTGCTGCCTTGAGTCCCAATTCCTACAGGCTAAGAGGAAGAGGGTCAGATGAAATCCATACTTGCAATGGATTGCCTAACAGGAGAGGAATCCTGAATTTAGGGAACCTGAATCTTTCATAATGGGTGGCAAGCATGCCTGCCCTTTGTTTCACAGGGAGTCATTTTCTCTATCTTCCAAAGCTGTTCACTATACAAACATCTTTGATGAGATTGTTTGGAACAAAAGGCATTCAGTACTTCTGCTCTCAAGAAATTCAGAAACCCAAGGAGAGTTGTGTCCCAACAGAAACCTGTAGTCTCTTAGTAAACACTATCAGAAGCCACTAACTTCTAATTCAGATCTTACAGAAGTTAGGATTGTATTCAGCTGCATATAACAAAACCCTGACTAGTGGTTTAACCAAATGCACTGTCTGTTTTGGTTTGTGTGTTTGTTTCCTGAATAAAACCAGAAGTCCAGAGGTGGGCAGTCAGGTTTGGTACAGATATAAAGGAGGTCTTCAAGGAACCTGGTCCCTATCCTCCTGTTCCACCATTCCTGTTGTTTGGCTTTCCTGTTGATGGTCCCAACATACTCCACCTCCATCTGCACAGTTCTGGTGCTTAGTGGAGAGGAGTGATTGATTATTAGATTTCAAGGAAAGTTTAAAAATTGAGATAGGAAAGAAGTATTAAGATACATATATAGGATGATTAGGAAATATTAGCAAGTAAGTTTTCCCAGACACAGTGTGCGTATAGAATTTTACTAAAAAATGGGTACACGTAGATGGATTGAATCAAAGTAATACTACAAGGTTCATGGGCAAAGTATTTATCAATTAACAAGCTAACCGGGGCAACTTGAAAAGTTCAATGTAAATAATTAATTTAGTAGATGAGCTGTGATTCAAAAATATTTTTTAATGAAAATGGGTGATTTTTATTACACAAATGCAGTTAAAATAGCACTAGAATCTTCATTGTTTGGTGCTACTATCCAGATTTAGGAGTTGCAGCTTGTAATAAATACTGCGCAAAAAATAGGCACAATTCTTCTGAGATCAGAATTCAGCTCAAGGCTGTTGTCGTTTGTGACAACACTGTACTGTTAGTTACTACACTTCTCTACATAATGTATTGCCTTGTGGAATTGCTAAATGGAATTTAACACCAAGAAATATAAATTTCTTTAGAGTACCAAGAAGCTTATAATTCTTATATAGCAACTAAAAATTGAACTATCTGCTGCATTTGATAGCAGGGTTTAATTTTTAGCATAAGCTGAGACAATCCGTTTCTAAATAGTCATGTACCCCATAACAATGTTTCGGTCAACGAAGGACCACATGTATGATGGTAGTCCCGTAAGATTATAATGAAGCAGAGAAACTCCTATTGCCTAGTGATGTAGTGCAACGCATTACTCATGTGTTTGTAGCGATGCTGGTGCAAACAAACCTACCACATTGCCAGTCACATAAAAGTATAGCACGTACAATTACCTAGTCCCTAATACTCATTAACGATGATAAATGACTGTTACTTGTTTTTGTTTACTTGTGTACTTATAATCATTATTTTAGAGTGTACTCTTTCTACTTATTAAAAAAAATTGCTATAAAACAATATGCCAAGTTATGCTGGCAGCAGCTTTCATACATCTCATGTTTACTGCGTCTCTTGATTGCATCATTTCTCTTGTGCTGGATTTAATCTCCTGTCGTTTTATACAGTAACATGCTGTACAGGCTTGCATCCTAGGAGCAATAGGCTAGGTGTGTGGTAGGCCATACCATCAAGGTTTGTGTACGTGTACCCTAGGATATTCCCACACCACGAAATTGCCTAATGGCTCATTTCTCAGACCATATCCCCATTGCTAAGTGGTGCGTGACTATAGTCCTATTTCTAAATAATCCATTTATGTTTAACGGATCATTTCATGGAATAACCTCAAAAAACTAAACATCTTTAAGGTTGGGAAAATAAGTTCATATAGACAGAGCAAGAACTAAAGAAAAATAGTTTAAGAATAAAGACAATCCTCAATTATGCATTTTATGAATGAACCACGCTATCACCTTGTTTTCTTCCGTATATTGTCTAAAACTTCCTTTTTTCTAATGGTAGAAATGGTTAAGAGAGATGAGTTTGAAAATGGTAAATGAAGTTCGGAGCTTATCGATAGGTATCAATAGGTTCAATAACTGATTCTACTTTTCATGACCTAAAGGTCATTATAGATGTTTAGGGACATAATGCTTGTGGCCTGCTCTTATCACTGGATTAATCTCCTCCAATGCCAGCTTCCAATGGTAAAATGCTTCTTTTGATTTAAAATTATTAAATAATAAACAATATAATAAGTTCCTCAACCAATCAAAATATATGTCCAGGTTCTCCTCACAAGTAAAAGGTTAGGTGCTGTGGATGCAAACAATAATTATTATTACCATTATTATTATAGTGATCATAATAATCTCGTATTCATAATTCTTTGTTCCTTAAAACTATTCCATATTTATTTTCTTATTTACACTATTCAATATGTATAAAAGAAATCATTCTCCAAGTAATACTGCCCTATTTTACAAGTAAGGCAATTCAGAAAAAAAAAAGTTTAAGTAACTTGTCCCCAGTCATAGACACTAGAGATAAAATTATGTGCAAGACAGACATGTTTCCTCCTCTCCTGAAACTCTAGTCTAATGAGAACATTAAGAGAAGTTTTGGGCAACTATAACATGGTAAATGTTGAGGTAGAGGGGTACAAGTCACAACTACAATGTTAGGGGCACAGAAAACAGACTTGGGGGAAGGAGCACAGTCAGGGAAGTTTCTTGAGTCAAGTCTCATTTCAGACTTCACTATGTTGGCTCTGAGAAGAACATTAGTTTCTAAATTAACTTATTCTTAGAATCTACCAAGCTGATTTTGGACTCGATATAATAGCAAAACTTTAAAAGTCAGTACCATGTAATGAACTCTACCTATAAGCCAATGTTTCTCACACGGTGCTTCCTGTACCAACTGCATCAGTTACCTGCGCTGTGCTGTTTAAAACTACAGAATGGCGGGAAGGGGACGGGGATTACCGTAGATTTACATTTCCTAAATTTCTTCAGGGTGAGGCCCAGGAAAACTGCTGTTTTAAGTATGACCACGTTAGGGATTTTGAAGTCAAATAGTAAAATAAAGGGGTATCTTGGGTGGTGGCTCCAAATGGTTCCCACTTCAATAAGGCCTTTTTTTTTTCTTTTAATGAGGGTGTTGGAGAGAGTGTGCATTTGGAGAAAATCGTCAATGATATAGTTGGGATAAGAGTGCTTACGTGGCAGACTGTCAGACCCCCACTCCTTATCTGCAAGGTGAGTAGCTGCTTGATAAATGTTGACTTGCTGAACAGAGGGACACAGACATCCCCTCCAATCTGGTCTCTTCGCTTTCTGCCCCAGACTTCCAGTGCCCAGCCAGCAGCACTATGGTGGAGTGGCTCAAGTGTGTGGCCTTGGGAGAAACACTGAATTCAAACCCCAGATCGTCCACAGTTGAGACCACCAAGTTCCTCAATCCGCATGTATAAAGCAGGAATAGAAGTACGTCTCTGCGTTGTTGGAAGTCTCAAATGACTTAACAGGTTACCTATTATAAATAGGAATCAATTAAATACATTATAAATGCAATGGTTAGACCCGAGCCTAACACATAAGCGAGTTCCATAAATGCTCATTCAAACCCAGGAAGTACACTAGCCTCCTTGACGTCTGTGAGACGTAGGTTCCCTTAACAGGTCAGAACCTCAGTGCAATTATTGGTACAAAAAAACAAAAACAAACAATAAATGAACAAAGAGAAAACGAGGTGACCCAGGACAGAAGGGCCGCGGGGGACCGAGTGGCAGGGTCGTGGATTCCGGAAGGGTACCAAAGGGGTCTCTCCCCGCCCGGCTTGCGGCACGTGGTCGGTAAGGGCGGGAGCTTCGCGACAGCGGGGGATGGGAGCGGCAAGAGACAACTCGAAAGGGGTCCGGGCGGCCAAGGCTTCGGTTGGGGAGGCGCCGACTGCGCAGGCTCAGGATAGGCGCAACCACTGTGCGAAGATCTGAAGGAGGGAGCGTTCACCCACTCCAAGTTCCTTTTATGTACTTGAGCGAGACCCTTCCCTTGTTTCTCACTTTACGACTGTATTCTCCCCCACCCTCTGAAAGTTGCTCACCAACAGGACTTTTATCCAAAGACTGAAGAGCGTTCTTTCCCTAGTTTTGCCCCTTCCTCCCCGCCGCGGAAGACACAGTGGACACGTCCCACCTCCCCTCGGCGTCCGGAGGTGGTTTGACTTACCCCTCCCCCGCCCCAGTGTCGCGAGTTGGCGCCGCTGCCACCCCCTGCTCCGCGCTCTCGGCCCTTCGGCCGGGCGGTACCGAGCCCTCGTGGCGCCCCCTTGTCTCCTCCCTCCGGCCTGCCCTTCCCCGCGGGACTGCCAGCCCCCACCTTCGCCCCAGTCCTTTTTTTCTCCCCGCCGACTCGCGGCGGCAGCAGCAGGAGGAGCCGGAGCCCGGAGGCGGCGGTGGCCCGGGAGCCCATGGCGTACAGTCAGGGAGGCGGCAAGAAGAAAGTCTGCTACTACTACGATGGTGAGAGGCCGGGTGGGCGGGCAGGGCTGGGGCGCCAGGCCTGGAGCCGCGCCGGGCGCTCAGGCCGCCGTCGCGAGTGGGCGCCAGTGCTGAGGGGTGGGAAGGAGGAGGGACCGATGTTTCGCCGCATCTTAACCCGTTGCCGACCCGACGCTGGGAGTGGGGGCCCCTCCGCCGCCGGCGGCCCCCGGGGTCTCCGCGGCGGCAGCCGGGTGGACGCCCCACTTGCACCTCCTGCCCCTCTCCAGCAGTGCAGCCCGCCGCCTCTGCGTCGGCCTAGCCCGGCTTCGTGGTGGTAGCGAAGGGGACCGCCCTCCCTGGCGCCTCTCACTCCCGCCACTCTCGGGAGAGGACATCAGGGGGTGCCCTGCTGCGGCCTCCTGCACCCGACCCCTCCCCCCAGCTCGAAATACCTACCCCGGCCCGGGCTCCGCACAAAGCCCGGCGGCCGCGGGAGCTCCGCCTCTTCAGTCCCCTGTGCTCCCCCCCCCATCCGCGCTGGTTGCTCCCTCCCGCAACCCCCCCGAGTCTGCTAGCCCTGGTGCCTTCTGCTTTCTCCGCCCGCAGCCGCACCCCGCACCCCTCGACCCGGGTCAGTGCTGCAAAGTAGTTACTGAAGGAGGTGGCCCACGTCCGGCTGACGACCCCCACTGGTGTTTCTGCATGGGCTCCATCCCTCTCCTTTGTTCGCCGGGTTCTTTGAGCGCCACTTTCTCAGCATTCAAATGAAAAGGCTTCACTTCCTCACTAAAAATTAGGGTTTTCGAGTTTGAGGCAGTCTACGCGGGACAGAGGACGTCGGTAGGGAAAGGTGGAGCTGTTTCTGCTTGTTTTGTTGCTCAGACTCGATGGGTCTTGGCTTGCCTCGGAGAGGTGGTTACCACCCACTTCTTTGTTACTCTTTGTTCGATCAGGAGCTACCACCCTGCTTTGGAGGTTTAGGAGAGCGTTGGCATCTTGCTTTGAAAACTGTTTCTAGGTGGTGGCAGTCCTGGTGTAGGAAAACTTTGAATAGTGCAGAAGTGCTAAATGATCAGGTAAGCTTGAGCTCACGGTACATATAGTGAGTAATAAAAGTCATTTTAATTTTAGGGGTGTTTCTAATTTGGAGTTGGAACAGTACCATTAAATCTCTCGGAATCCCGTTTCCTGAGCCAGCCTAAATGAGACTAAATAGAGTACTCACCTGTTTTACAGATTTCAAAAAGAGATCAACATGGTAAAATAGTTCTTAGTAGGTTACTCTCTAGAGAAGGAATTCTAAAATTTAACAAAGCTAGGCTTAACGACCTGAAAGTCCTGTCTAATTTGTCTGAAGCAATACAAAATTTGGAAGCTGTTTCCTACATTAGGTGTATTATAAATCACAACATCTTAGAGAGGTGGGAAGACCTTAGAGGACTAAGTCAGAATAAATTTGACTTTAATTTAAAAATGGCCATACTATATCAGTTCAGTTAGCTAGGATGAATCTTTTAATGCCTGTTTTTTAAATAAAATAACCACCTGTGTCATTTATGGAAAAATATAAAATCTTAACAGAAATCCAAATTATCTTGATTTTTTTGGAAGCTAGTACAAAATAGTAACGGCCATGTTTTAAAAATATTTTTTGAGAGGATCCCATTTATGTGTAATACAGATTGGTTTGAATTATGCCATCGGGGAGTAGTGGAAAATGGGATTACATTTTAACATTAACTGTTAAAAAGTTTCTTATAATTCATTCTTTAATACTTCGTGCATATTTTGGGTCACTTGTAAAACACTGGCCTTTGAATTCCTTGATCAAATTGGAAAGTAAGTAATCAGATGTGTAAGTTAATTTTTAAAACTTGTTTCAAAGATTTAGAGATTGGTTCTTGTTGGAGCTTGGGGTAAAGGAGAAAGTTATAAAAAGGTTGGGGTAACTAGTGCTAAGACTCTTCCTGAAGCTGTTAGTTGCTGTTGACTGTGATAGGCTCTGATGAAGTAAGCTGTTTGTAACTTCTTGTCACCAAACTTGAACTGTAGAACCAGGAGATGCACTTACATAGCAGTTAAGTGTACAGCTGCCCGTTTCTGGACACATTTATGATGAGCCTTTGTTGAGGGAATGGGAGCAAGCACTGGTACCAAGGGCAGGATGCAGGATTGATAGGTAGAGTGGAAATAATTCAAGTCTGGTGATTGTGATTTAATACTTTATTGTAGACCATTCAACTGCTTTACCTGATGGCCAACAACAGGTGTATAACTGAATGTTAGGAAATTTATGATTAGGTTTACTGTCTTTAGTCTATGGTTCTTCCTTGGCTCATTTGTGGAATGGAATTTGCAGTCGCTTATATTTGGAATATTTGGGTTGTTGGGAGGACTAGTAAAATATTTTGCAGAGATTATTAAATTGAATAGGTATCATGCTAATTATTTGTATGTGATAGTATGCTAAGCTCTGCACATTTAATTCCGAAAGTTTACATTTTTATTACCAAAACAACTATTTCGTCAACTTATGTATAAAGGTAGCAGTAGTGGTATCTTTCTTTTTTTAATTGTGAAGAAAGAGGATGCAAGTAAAGCAGCTTCTGCACCAGAGAATTCTGTGACTCGAAGGTATATAACATGAATTAGGTTGGGAGTGCGCAGTATCAGTAGTAATAGGGCCCAAATAATTTGCTAGGCTAAATTAACTAGTTTCAATTTGTTGGTAAAGGAAGTAGAAGGAAGAAAAATAAAAAGGAGCGGAGTAGTAAATTCTATAATCATAGGAATACTACCTTTAGGCTTAATGGAAGGACCATTAGGCACACTTTAGCTGACACAGAGAAAATGTCTCATAAGTGAAAGGGACGTCTAAAGACACATTTTTTTCTGTACACTTTACAGTCTTCAGTATTGGACCCTTTAGATCACTGGAATGCTAGTTCCAAGTGAACCGCCAGGCATTGATGAATGAGGTATCCTTAAACCTTCGAAAAGTAAGAGAAGTTCTTATTTGTCTTACTATAGCTATTGATTCATGCCTCCCAAGTTTCCAAAAACATACTTCTAAAACTTGGTCATCTTGTTGTATATACTGCAACATTATTAATCTGTAAAATGATGTAGCTAGTTAGTCACTGAGATCCCTTCTGGCTTTAAAATGGTATGATTTCTGTGCTTAAATGTAATTGGCAAACCAGGCTGTGTTTGGCCATGATGACAATACTCATGTTTTTAATTCTTTATCTAGAAATGATAACTATTCTTTGTTTTCACTTGAACTTGAAGCCAATTACATTTAGTGACTGTATTCAATATAATAGGGCTTTGTTTACAGTTGACCATTGACAACGTGGGTTTGAAATACATGGATCAACTTATACACAGATTTTTTTTCAATAAATATATAATCAACACTCCATATCTTTGGTTTGGCATCTGTGGACTCAACCAATTACAGATGCGAAGAACCTACACTGTATGTATTGTTCTGTGCCATTTTACATAAGGAACTTGAGCACCTGGAGGTTGTTTGTATCTGTAGGAAGTGGGGTCAGGGGAGAATGGCTTGGAACCAATAGCCTGCAGATACTGAGGGAGAACTAAAGTTATATGTGGATTTTCAGTTGCACAGGGGTCGGTGTCCCTAACCTCTACATTAATCAAGGGCCAGCTGTATACATAATTTATATAATTCTATGCATATTGCTCTCTGCTAAATTTTTTATTCCTCTGATAGGGTGCTTGGAGACAAGTGGTTCAGAGAAAAGCACTCAACAGTATACGGAGACAGAATATAAAAGTTCATACCTTCCAGTTTATTCCTAGTTTTCTCTGGCAGATTATAAGAATTCTACTTGGCAGTCAGCTAGTGACAAATTTTAATAGACTTTTATTTCTTAGACTTTTCATTATTGGTGCCAGTTTCTTTTGCTAGATACCTTTAATACAACTGTTTGGGTTCTTCGCTGTACCATGTTTGGCCAAAAATAAGACTTAGCTGGACAATCAGGTCTAATTCGTCTTTTGGAGCAAAAATTAATATAAGACACAGGCTTATTTTACTATAAGACTGGGTCTGTAATATAATATAATACCACGTCTTATATTAATTTTTGCTCCAAAAAGATGCATTAGAGCTGATTGTCCATCCGGTGAGGTCTTATTTTCAGGGAAATAGTAGTATAAATATTATCCTTAAATAGGTAATCATTTCTTTGGGGGCAAATCAGAGTACTGAGTGAATTGCAGCAGCAGTTCGTAAATACCAATGGTCTTAATTATACATAATTATTTAAACATAGTAGAACATAACTCTTAAAATAGGACTTGAGTTGGTTAGAGCGCCAGCTCTTAACAAGGTTGCCAGTTCAATTCCCGCATGGGATGGTGGGCTGTGCCCTCTGCAACTAAGATTGAAAATGGCGACTGCATTTGGAGCTGAGCTGTGCCCTCCACAACTAGATTGAAGGACAATGACTTGGAGCTGATGGGCCCTGGAAAAAACACAGTTCCCCAATATTCCCCAATTAAAAAACAAATTCTTTAAAAAAAAAAAAAAGACTTGAGGTTTTCCTATATGTGGGTCCTCTTCCCCTAGATATTCTTTATCTCTCACTTCCTTCAAATTTCATCGTATCAGAGAGGCTTTTCCACTATTACCTTAATCCCCATGACTGCTTTTCTCCCTATCACTTGTACCACCTAACTTTTGTTTCTTCCCACTAGACTATAAGCTTCATGAGGTCAGAGAGTTTGTTTTGCTTATGTCTGTACCTCCACCAATCTAAATTTTAAAAGGTTAAAAGGTTTTTGAATTGTTGATGAATAAATGATTAATACCTTATATCTTTATAGAGAGAGCATTTTCATTTAACATTCTTTCTAATTCTTAACAATCACTGAATTACAGACAGAATTAGAGACATTTTGTCTATTTTACAATAAAAATAGATTGATATCCTGTGCTCTCCTTAGTCCACCCCTTATGCTTTTCCACATTGACTAGTTTTAATATCCAAGGAGAGGTCAACACCTGATACCTAAAGATGCCCCCTACCCCCACCCCAGTGACGTAAGAGTGGGATCTATTTTTCACTGCTACAAAAAAAATTTATTAGTACTTCTTTCCCTTAACAAAAACTTTAAATGCTCCTAATGACAGATCCTTAAAGGCAGCAGTTGGAAATGGGAGGAGGTAGCAATCAACAATACTGAAACTGGATGAAGCCAGATATAAAAGTTGAAGTATAATGATGTTTGTACTGGTTAAAAAGTCTTATACCTCTATATTTCAATAGCAGTCGGCTTATACTTTTTCATTATGCCAGTTTTGGGTTCAGAAATATCAAACAGGCTTAATGTCTCTATTATGTGTCAAGTAGATAAAAGATTATTTTAGTCTTAAGAAGGAAATAAAAACTATATTAAAAGTAAGAGAGGATACCTTTATTAGGTAATCAGACATCAGGTAAGGCCTGAAGGAAGAGAATGAGCCAACCATAAAAGAGTTTTCCTATATAAGATGTTGCAGACCACAACGGCCAGGTAGTTAGAAAGAACCCGGTGTTCTTAACCAAAGGAAGCCAAGAGGAGGACATGGGGGAACTGGGGTCTGCCGGACTAGGTAGTAAAGGGCCAGACTACACAAGACTGTGGTAAGAGATTCGGAAAGCCATTGAAGGATTTTAAGTAGAACTCTTGCAAGTGGAGAAAGGATGGTAGAGTGATACAATGTAAGACTGAGAGCAAGAATTAAATGCACATTGTCCACATAAAATGTAATGGTTGTGGGTGATAGACATGGACATATTTAATAGAGGTTTTGGAAGTAAAACCAATGAAACTTGGTGGATTGGAAATGGAGTGGGAACTGGGTAATGGTGGTGCACAATAAAGGATGGTACACAATGAAGTTGTCTGGATTGAGCACTACTAAGTGACTCACTCCTGAGAGAAGAGCATTTAGGGCAGCACTGTGCTGACTTACTGAAGTGCCCAGAACAGTGCCTGGCCCATGGTAGGCTCTTGATTTGTTAAATGAATGAATGAACTTGAGAAGTGCTGATGTTTAAAGGTTGTCGGAGTGACTGGTTAGGAGTAGAATTCAGGAAAGTGGTACTGTGGAAGTCAAAACTCAGTGTTTCAAGTAGAAGAGTGGCCAGTTTGTTAAAGCTGCTGCTAGTGGACTAGTCTGTGGAAGACAAAAATAATACAATAGCTTTCTTTTTTTCCTAACCATGTTTTAGTCAGCTTATCTTTAGCGGTAAAGGTACATTTCACACTCCTGAAATCCAAAATGATCTGAAAATTGAAAAAAAAAATTGTAACTCATTTGGAATCAAAAGCTTAACCTGAATTAATATTCATGATCTTTATTCCATTTCTTGTGAACATTCACACATTTTTGCTGGAGAAACATTAAGGTTTGATAATAGAATGCTGCCCAGACATTTCGTCTTGGTAATTCTTGCACAGAGGCAGATAGAAGTTATGTAAAAAGTAGAGTTCTTTATTTACCTTTGGTAGTGATGATAACTTAGAAATGCCTTCCTTACATTAACTTGGGTACATGTTGCTTTGTAACTCTAATGGGCTTTCCATATCTAAAAATTCATTGAGACCAGCTGCTTTCAAGGAATTGTATGTACTGCCACCATGGTAGGGCAGAGCTTTGTAGCAGATCCTTCCTTGGAAAGTAGTTTGTTTCCTGCATTTATATAGCCTCTGAATTGTGATAAATGAAGAGGAATGTCACATAGCCCCATAGCTCTGCTTTGCTACATGTCTATATTTTCTTAGTTTTGTAATTGTTAGCACCTGCCTTAAGAAAGGTGGCTTTCCTTAATGACTTTTTATATATGAATTGTTTTCAGAAGAGAGCTTGTGTTGAAAATGAGGGGTTAAGTACATTAGAGGTGTGATACCAACAAGATCAGGTAATTATATTATTAGAAACAGTATTAGGAACAGGTGAACATACTATTATCAAATATATGGAAAAGAAAAACAATTTTTTGAGTTCTCAGTTTCCACTAAACAAATAAAAAAGACACGTATTTATGCAGGATTTTGAAAAATGTTTTGACCCTGAAGGTGAGTAAATGGCATTCTTTATCCCTAACTTTTATTATATAAACCCATGTTGAAATGAATGACTTCAAGCCATTAAAATCAGCTTGGCTGTCCTAACAAAATTTTGGAATTGCTTAATTAAAGTTAGAATTAGCTAGTAATAAAAGTAATTTCTAATTTAATAAAGCTATTGTAAAAAGTGCCTGTCACAATAGAAAAATAGATATATTTAAGAGACTTCCTGAACATTTTATTACAGAAACATTGGAGTTTTACCTGAAAATACTTATTTTATTGAAATTTGTAGATGAAAATATGTGATTTTGGTGTTAATTTTAAGATCTTATGCATAAGTTTTAAGACATTGGGGTAGAAGATGTTATGAAAAGATAAGCTAGGAATTATAATTTCAGTGGTGAAGAATGAGACAAAAGATCTTACTTCCTTGAAAAATGTCGTGAGTATGTCATCAGAGCAAAACCTATTTAGGGTCCAAATTTCAGTTACCAAAATTTCCCTTATAGAGTCATATGGATGGACATAGAAAGTTTTAGCCCCCATAATACCAACTGTAAAGGATTTCTGAGGTGCCAGTGAATCGTCCAAGAGGCAATATTTGCTGCAAAATTTTAAAATCATACAAGTGAAACTCAGAATTTATTTTAAGCATCTGAATTTGCCAGCACATGCTAAAAGCAGGTATCATTTTAAGGAACAAAAACTATGTTTGTGAGTGAGTAAAGTGTTTCATTTGGGCTGATCCTAAATAAGAAATTTTGATAAGCTGTAAATCGAAAAACTTGCTTGCCTTAATAAATAAATAAACATAATGTATTAATGGAGTCATCAGCATGTAAAAGTGTGTATAAATGTATCTTGGTTTTCTAATAGTTTGAAAGTAGCAAAATCTAGTCATTTAAGATTTTAAATAAATCTTATTTAGGTTTTAAATCCCTTAATGGTGAACATACATTAATTTAGATAGTTCATGCAGATTCTCTTGTCTGTATTGTTCAGTTTGTATCTTTTCTATTTTAGGTGATATTGGAAATTATTATTATGGACAGGGCCATCCCATGAAACCTCATAGAATCCGCATGACCCATAACTTGCTGCTAAATTATGGCTTATACAGAAAAATGGAAATATACGTGAGTATACCTTTTGGTAAATACTCAGCACACTTTTTTTTTTAAAGTACTACTTTGAAACTTTATTATTTCTCTTGGTGGAGGGCATTTAGCAGATGAAAAGATCTGGAAAGAAAGCAAAGTGTGGGGGCTGTAGCCTCTTTTTTCTCTCTTCTTTCAACTCTTTTAAAGTTTGCCCTACTCCAGGTTTTTATATTTCTAGAGAACAACTCTATTTAGCATATTAAATATTTTTGTTACAATAATTATTGACGTGTATATGCTTACAAAGAGATGATTTGGGACTATTACGAAAGTTAATCCTACAAATATTTATAGGCATACGGAACACTGTTGGTGGGCAAACAACACAAAACAATGAAAACTGCCTTAACATACAACTGCCTTAAATGGTTTTGTAGATAAAGATGGGAGTACATATAAACAGATACAAGACACAACAATTCTTATCTATTTGGAGAGAAAAGAAAGACTTGAAGTAGTTGGTATATATGTGAGTTATTTTCTTTAGATACAGACATTCAGAAAAGAGGTGGAGTTGGATAGGATTTTTAAGCAGAAAACCTTTTGGAAGAAGTGTGTCATAAACAAAATGGAGCTCATAAACGAAATGGAACTCTTCAAACAAGGATGATTAGGATAGACAAAGGAAAAGAGATTGTGAACAAAGACTTAAAATGGAGAATGAGTCTCATTCTGGGAGGTCATCGAAATCAATGAATATAGAGCAGGTTTATGATAGAAAAAGAGAAAGTCAAGTTTATGAACATGTATTTTATTTGTATTTCCACAAAAATAAAAGGAGTGATTAATTCATATTTGGTGTTAGACTTGTCTAATGCTTTTTAAAGAGTATAAATTAGCTTTGGAATTAGTGATTGTTTACTAAAATACACATGTATACATTTGGATTAGTTTTGTCTCAAAACTAATGTAATTTAGTTTTTACATTACAAAAAATGTAATTTTTGTCTCTTGTTCTGGAAGACCTACTTTTGAAAGGACTCTTAGTGGAAATTGTTTACTTTGTACTTGATAACTCTGATATAATCAGTTGTAATTCCACAATTCTGACATTTATTTTTCTTCACAGAGGCCCCATAAAGCCACTGCTGAAGAAATGACAAAATACCACAGTGATGAGTACATCAAATTTTTACGTTCAATAAGACCAGATAACATGTCTGAGTATAGTAAGCAGATGCAGAGATGTACGTTTCTATGTTAAATGTATATTGCGTGTGTGTGTGTGTGTGTATGTAATTTGTACTGATAAGTATAAATAAGTATTTTTGGAAGCTTATAATTCGAGTTATCCAAATCTAGGTATTTTTTCTGATCTAAAATAAAATAGTTTTAATTATTTATTGACTTGAAAAGACAATGTACAAATGCTACAGCTATAATACTTTTAAAAAACAACCTACTGAAGTCTCGGTCTGCCAAACTGCCAAGGAGCTGTTTGGATGTTCCCCTGTTCTTTATTTTGATCCCAAGTTAACTTTGGAATAATGGATATTAGTAGGGAGACTTCACTCCCCTGCTTTTAAAAAAAATAATTATACGTTAATTGGCCTTGGCCTGGTGTATATTCCCCTTGTCCTCTATTTGTATGCTTTAGTTAATCTGGACTATAATACATGTACTCTGCTGCTTCCCTTTATTGTAATATTAATGAAGCTTTTCATTTTTTTCTATATAATGTTCTCCCTTATTACAGATTAGTTGGCTTGAAGGTGGAATAGACAATGTCATCCTAAAATAATTGGAACTGTCTTTTAAAGTTTGATATTGAATTTCATTCTCATCAGTGTTTTTATTGATGAACTTCAGTGGTAATTTTTTTTAAAGAACAGTTTCAATAATACTAAATTAAGTGTAGTTGCTAGAAGTTTCATATTCATAGAACTCCATATACGTTGCTACCATATGTTATTTCATTCTATTCAACAGAATGCTATAATAAAATCTGTTTTTAACATTCAAGTCAGGCGTAGATTAAGGAGTCATGGGTAGATCTAGGGCAAATTAATTAAAAGATTGATTTAAAGTTTACATAATACTTAGTTCTATAAGTTTATGAACATATCTGAGAACCTAAAACGTATTCATTATAGTGCTAATAAATTAAAGGTGTATGAAGCTATTATAAAATAATGACTCTTATTGAACAGGTTATAATTTTTGGGGTGGGGAGACACTAAGAATGAGTTACGTGTATACATCTAAGTCCCTTTCATTCTCTCACTACTAAGGAACTAGATATGTTGTGATGTGTCATGTGTCTATGTTTTGTTTCCTTGTACCTTAAGTACCCCTTCCTTCTATATAGTGGCTGTCATGAATCTAGTTAATACTTAAACGTGTTTCAAGATCAAGGTTAGCCATGGGCATAGGCAACCAGCTATTGTATCTTTTTAGTACTCACTAAAATACATTTCAAGGTTATGGATGTTCTGTGTACTTAAGGCATTTTTTTAAAAGTAAGTCATAAAACAAATGAACTTATTTATACTTTTTAAAATATTGATTAATTTATTGTCATGTATTTGAGAAATGCCTAGAAATTTAAGTCCATGTTTTAATGTAATAAAGGTAAATACTGTTTATTTTTATAGTTATTGATTTCTTATTAATAGAGCAGAGATAGTGCACAGGTAATCCTAGTAAGATTTGATGGTGGTGTTTCACATTCTTTAATGACCTTGGATAAAATGATAGATCATATTTTTAAATTGTAAACTTTAGATTGCTTCTATGATGTGTATGTTTTATGGTTATACCAAACAAAAAGTTACTGTAGGAAGTGTTTTTTGTAAGAAAAAGCTATTATTAATTCACAGAATATGTTGAAATTAATGAAATTCATCTTTCATAGTTAATGTTGGAGAAGATTGTCCAGTGTTTGATGGACTCTTTGAGTTTTGTCAGCTCTCAACTGGTGGCTCAGTTGGTAAGTGTCCTGATTCAATCAGACTTAAAAGTTGATTGAAACTTGGCATGGGCCTTTTAGAGGTTATTCCTTTAAAGCAAAAATGTTAATGCTGGTGGATTTTGATAATAAAAAGTAGTCAGTATGTTTATAGTAGAGTACAATTGTCTTTGACTCCAACATTTTTGACTTTTAGTTTCTTCTTCCATTGTATTTTCGCTTAGAGACTTCTTTTTTCTCCCTCTCTTCTAGCAACCGTACTCATTTAATCAGATCACAGCTATAGAAAAAATACTTATCTAAAGAGAAACTGCTGTTAGAGCCCTAGAAAATGATCCTTGCCTTTTATGGCATACTTTTTTCTGAAAGGCTTTTTGTTTAGTTATACTAATCTTTTTAATTTTAAACATTTTTAAAGTCTATCCCATCCTATTTCTTAGCTGGAGCTGTGAAGTTAAACCGACAACAAACTGATATGGCTGTTAATTGGGCTGGAGGATTACATCATGCTAAGAAATCAGAAGCATCAGGATTCTGTTATGTTAATGATATTGTGCTTGCCATCCTTGAATTACTAAAGTAAGTTAACTTGTATTGGTATTTTTTCTATGAAAAAATTTTTTAATTGAAACAATAAAACCTGTGTCTTTTTAAAAAACATCAAGTTAACAGTATGTTGAAAATAGTTAATGGTGAATCTTTCATTACAAACCATTGTGGAGACAACAGGAAATTGGCCTAAGCCTTGGACTGTTAAGAATGAGAAATGCATTTAAATGCCTTTTTAAAAATAGTAGTAATAGTTTGGCAATTTAGATTTGAGTTACAGTTTCGACTAATGAAAAATGACATGAGCCTGGAAGTTAATGTTCTAATAATATTTTGTAAATTTTAACTTTTGAAAGCAAATATTGGAAACTTGGATTAAAGGAAACTTGGTTACCTATTGAATTAAATGTAGGTAGCTGCCTAGCTTCCACGTAAAATAAGTCTATCTATTCTCTAAAAATGGATATTATTGTCTCCTAAGTTGCTAAAAGAGTTAAAAGTTATCCTTGACTGCAGCTTGAGAGAGCTGTCTGTAGAGTTCACAATACTTGTGAATTTGGAGAGTTACAAAGTTAGATCTTTTTTAACCATCATCAAACTAGCAGGTCTTAGCAGATGCCACTTGATTGTTCTGAATTAGAGCTTTCTCCCCTTTGAAATGTTCTTACCTGCAGTTATTCCATGAATGCTATTTTTAGACTGGTTTTTCAGTCACTTAAAATCTGGTATGGACTCAAATAAATAACTGTCCTGTGTTCCGTTGACTACTAATCAAGAGCCAAGAAAAACCACTTAAAATCCTGTCTTGTTTTTAATTTGCTATTGATGTTAGTTGCTGTGTCTTCATCTCTGAGCAACAGTTCTTGCCCATGTGCTAGTCTTAAGCAAGTTTAATTTCTCTGCACACATTTGTTCAATTGGTGCAATTAAACATGATTCAATTGACTGTTAAACAGCTTGTGAGCCACTCAGAAACTTCTTGCTCAGAGCTTTATTTTATGAAGAAATTCTGCTATGATGAGACATTTTGTTTTTTATATCCTAAGGTTTCTGGATGTTGCTTTCCTGTGAATTGAGAATATTCTTATGAATGCTTAGTCTCGCAATGTCAGTTTATATTCTTGTAACAGTCATGGTATACTTGTAAAAAAAAACAGTGCTCTGCCATCTAATTCAGTAACAGTCCTTACTTCACTGTGTTTTAAAATTTTTAAAGGGTGACATTTGAAGATTATTTTCCATTTTTTCTTGTTTTGACATGGGTATGCACTGGTAATAAGACGTGGTTTGTGATACATGTGATTCTTAAAATGCATTTGAGTTATAACAGGGTTACTGCGATTTGTAGGGTTCTAAGGAACAGTGAATTGATAAGAGTGCCACATGTACTCTTTCCATCTCAACAACTTACCTCTGCATTTGTAGTTGAAGCCCAAAGGAAGCCATAAACAAATGAGCATGATTATATTTCAATAACACTTTATGGACATTCAAATTTTAATTTCATTTAAATGTTATATATCATGAGATAATCTTGTTTTGATTTTTTTCAGTCATTTGAAAATGTAAAAACTATTCTTACAGATTGTACAAAATGAGGCCATTGACTATTTGGGTCTATGGAGCATAGATTGTCAAGCCCTATTTTATAATATTGAAGATTTACTAGAGATGTTTTAAAGGAACAATTTTCAATATGGTATAATCTTTAGTTATATATAAATGTACTATGTTTTTACACTCATGGGAGATTTCACAGAGCTTGTAAGTATATTTTTTCCATCTACATTGGGCCTAAAGGAGGATTGAAAGGTCTGAATCTCAATTCTCCTTAGCAACTGCAGGAATGCAGTAGTGCTGCCCTCCTGGGAGCAGCAAATTGCCCATATCTACCCATGCTGCCACCTGGAAAACTTTTGGTGACAGTTGGGCAGCCCCAGCTCACGCTGCAGCCTTTATTGGGTGGCTCTCCGGGCTCCATGGGCCAAGGTGAGCAGCAGTTGGTCAGTGTTGTCTGGACATTTTGCATAGTAGCCATAGGCTTGGCACTGGAGCAACTGAATCTGCGTTAACTTTGTGAACACTACCCACCCCAGCCCAGTGACTCCCAGAGATCCTATCCTATCCAACTCTGGTGGCATCACCAGGAGCACTGTCAGCATCAGGACAGCCAACCCAGCACAGCACACCTGAGGAGACTATTTCAGCGGCTGAGCTTTACGGGTAGCCGGCAGGTGGCAATAGGTCTAGGGGGACCCTGGGCCTTTTGCTAAGCTTCCCTGGGCCCAATACTGGTGGCAAATTGCCTTGGATCACAGTGAGGCCATCCCCATATGCCTCCAGAACCAGCATATGACAGTATCTAACAACATATAGCTTTGTAACTCCTACCAGGTAGCCCTGGGCTGATCATAGACAATGGCTTAACTTGGCCTGCATAGGAGCCCTCCCAAGAGGCACCAGAAACAACACACCCAGAAGCAGACTTCAGACCAAAACAGAGCACCACTCAATTAGCCTCACAAGCAGCACACGCAAAGGCTGGTCTCAGGAGGTAAAAGTGCCGCTGGGGTGAATCCCTTCTATGAGGAGTCAGATGCCACACAGCAGCACATACACTGTGGGCATAGCCAATTGCACCCAGTCAGCCTGTGAGTCAGTCCCACCCACTGACATGCCAAAAGCAATTAAGGCTGAACTGTAACAGGAGAGTACACAAAACACACATGAGGGACACTTCCTGGAACACGCACAGGTGATCGGGGAGACTGCACTACTGAACCACACAGGACACCTACTACATAACGCCACCTGGCAAAAAGTGAGAGATATAGAAGATCTACCCAATACATAGAAACAAACACAGAGAGTGACAGTCAAAATTTGGAAACAAACATGTCCCAAATAAAAGAACATGAGAAAACTACAGAGAAAGACCTAAATGAAATTGACAATCAACCTACCATAGACAGACTTCAAAACACTGGTTATGTGGAGGCCAGTTTGCTCAGTTGTTAGAACACCGAGGTTGCCGATTCAAGTCCCACATGGGCCAGTGAACATCGCCCTCCACAACTAGATTGAAAACAACTTGACTTGGAGCTGATGGGTCCTAGAAAAAACACACTGCTCCCCAATATTGCCCAATAAAAATTGACAAACATTAAGCTGATTATAAGAATGCTTAAGGAACTTAGTGAAAATTTCAACAAAGAAATAGTAAGCATAAAAGACATCAAAACCTTAAAAAAGAACCAGTCAGAAATAAAGACTAAAATAAGTTAAATGAATAATACATTAGATGGAATCCACAACAGATTAGATGAAGCATAGGATCGAATCAGCGATTTGGAAGACAAGGTAGCAGAAAACAGCCAATCATAACAGCAAAAAGAAAAAGAATTTAAAAAAAAACATAGTTTAAGGGACCTCTGGAACAACATCAAGCTTAACACCATTTGCATTATAGGAGTACCAGAAGGACAAGAGAGGGAACAAGAAATTGAGAACCTATTTGAAGAAATAATGACTGAAAACTTCCCTAACCTGGCAAAGGAAATAGACATAGAAGCCCAGGAAGTGCAGAGTCCCAAACAAGATGAACCCAAAGAGGCCCACACCAAGACATCTAAGTACAATGGCAAATGTTAAAACAGAATCCTAAACACAGCAAGAGAAAGATAACTAGTTACTTACAAGGGAGCTCCTATAAGATTATCAGCTGATTTCTCAACAGAAACTTTGCAGGACAGAAGGAAGTGGCATGAAATATTCAAAGTGATGAAAAGAAAGGACCTACAACCAAGACTACCTAGCAAGGCTATCATTTAAAATGGAAGGAGAGATAAAGAGCTTCCCAAATTAAAAAAAAAAAAAATGGCTATAACCATTCAGTATCATCAAGCCAGTATTACAAGAAACATTAAAGGGACTTGTTTAAGGGGGGGATGGGGAACAGACAAAAATGAGTAATAATTATGGCAGTAACTATGTACCATCAATAATCACTTTAAATGTGAATGGATTAAATGCTCCAATCAAAAGATAGGGTAGCTGAATACAGGACCCATACACATGCTGTCTACAAGTGACCCATATCAGATCAAAAGACACAGATTGAAAGTACAGGAATGGAAAAAGATATTTCGTGCAAAAGGAAACAAAAAACGCTAGAGTAGCAATACTTGTAGCAGACAATAGACCTTAAAATGACTATAATAACAGACAAGGACATTATGTAATAAAGGGATCAGTCCAACAAGAGGAAATAACCTAGCAAACATTTACCATGTTTCCCCAAAAATAAGACATAGCTGGACATTCAGCTCTAATGCGTCTTTTGGAACAAAATTAATATAAGACCCTGTCTTATTTTACTATAATAAAAGACCCAGTGTTATATTAATTTTTGCTCCAAAAGACTCATTAGAGCTTATTGTCTGGCTAGGTCTTATTTTTGGGGAAACACAGTATGCACCCAACCATAGGAGCACCTAAATACATAAAGCAAATACTGATCAACATAAAGAGATCAACAATAATACAATCATAGGGGATTTTAACACCCCATTGCACCAATGGATCTTCCAGGTAGAAAATCAACATGGAAGTAGCAGCTTTAAATGATACACTAGACCAGATGTAGTTGATTGGTATTTTTGAACATTCCACACCAAAGAAGCATAATATACATTTTTTTCAAGTGCACGTGAAACATTTTCCAAGATGGATCACATATTAAGGCGACAAAACAAGTCGCAATAAATTCAAAATTGAAATCATACCAAGAGTCCTCTCTGACCATAATGGTGTGAAAGTAGAAGTCAATTACAAATAAACTAAAAACCACACAAACAAATGGAGGCTAAATAACATGCTACTAAACAATGGATGGATTAACAGATCAAGGAAGAAATCAAGATACCTTGAGACAAAATGAAAATGAAAACACAACAACCCAAAAAATCTATGGACACAGTGAAAGCAGTCCTAAGAGGGAAATTCATAGCAATACAGGCCTACGCTACTTTAAGAAACGAGAAAAAAATCTCCAACAATTTAGTGGAAATAAACAAAATAGAGAATTACAGAAAAAAAAATCAATGAAACCAAGAACTGGTTCTCTGAAAAGATAAAATTGAAAACTCATCAAGAAAAAAGAGGACCAAAATAAAATAAAAAAGAGGTGACCACGGACATCACAGAAATACAAAAATTTTAAGAAAATATGAGCAATTCCATTAACAGAATTGGACTATCTGGAAATGGATAAATTCCTAGAAGCACACAATCTTTCAAGGCTGAATCAAGAAGAAACAAAACCTGAACTGACCGATTATCAAATTGGTAATCAACAAACTTCCAACAAATAAAGTCCTGGACCAGATGGATTCACAGGTGAATTTTTCCAGACATTCAAAGAGTTAACACCTATTCTCAAACTAGTCCAAAAAATTCAGCAGGGCTGAAAGGCTCACAAGCTCATTTTATGAGGCCATCATTACCCTGAGGCCAAAACAAAACATAGACATTACAAAAAAGAACATTGTAGGTTGATATATCCTTGATGAACATACATGCAGAAATTCTCGACAAAATGTCAGCAAACTGAATTCAGCAAGACATTAAAAAGATCATACACCATGATAAAGTAGGAATTATTCCTGGGATGGAAAGTTGGTTCAATATCAAAATCAATTTAATGTGATACACCACAAACAAAATGAAAAAATATATCAACAGATGCAGAAAAAGCATTTGAACAAAATCCAGTATCCATTTATGATAAAAACTCAGCAAAATGGGAATAAAGGGAACATATCTCAACATAATAAAGGCCACATATGATAAACCCACAGCTAACATCATACTCAATGGGGAAAAGCTAAAAGCATTCTTCTTAATATCAAGGATGTCCACTTTCACCACTTTTGTTCAACATTAATACTGAAATCAGACCAAAAAAAAAAGAAGGCATCCAAATTGGAAAGGAAGAAGTAAAACTCATTCTTTGCAGATGACATGATACTATATAGAGAGAACGCCAAGTATACCACCAAAAAACTGAGAACTGATAAGTGAATTTAGTAAAGTAGCAGGATACTTTAGAAATCGGTTGCAGATATTTAGGAATTGGTTGCATTTTCATACACTAATAATGAACTATCAAAGATATTAAAACAATCTCATTTACGATTGCATTAAAAAATAGAATACCTAGGAATAAATTTAATCAAAAAGTAAAAGACCTGTACTCTTAAAATCGTTAAGACATTAATGAGAAATTGAAGAAGATACAAATAAATGGAAGCATATACTATGCTTATGGATAGGAAGAATTACCATAATTAAAATAGCCATACTACCCAAAGCGGTCCATAGAGTCAGTGCAATCCTTATCAGAATACCAATGCCATTCTTCACAGAACTAGAACAAATAATCCTAAAAGTTATATGGAGCCATAAAAGATCCCGAATGACCATGGCAATCTTGAGAAGAGAACAAAGTTGGAGATATAAGGCTGCCTGATATCAAACTATACTACAAGTCCATAGTAATCAAAACAGCATGATATTGGCAAAAAAACACATGGATCAGTGAAACAAAAATCTGTAATAGAGAGCTCAGAAATAAATCCATGCCTATATTGTCATTTAATCTATGACAAAGGAAGCAAAAATATAAACGGGGTAAAGAGAGTGTTCAATAAATGATGCTGGGAAAACTGCATCTTCTTATTCCATATACAAGAATAAACTCAAAATGGATTTGAGACTTAAAATGTAAGACCAAAAGCCATAAAATTCCTAGAAGAAAACAGGCAGTAAACTCTCCCAACATTACCCTTGGTGATATTTTTTTCTGGTATATCTCCTCAGACGAGGGAAGCAAAAGAAAAAGAAACAAATGGGACTACATTGAACTAAAAAGTTTTTGCACAGCAAAGGAAACAAACAAATCGAAAAGACATCCTACCGAAGGGCCGAGGATACTCTCCAGTGATAATATCTGATGGCTTAATATCATGTTGCCCAGAAAATAAGACTTAGCCAGACCATCAGCTCTAATGCATCTTTTGGAGCAAAAATCAATATAAGACCGGGTATAACATAATACCACATTTTATATTAATTTTTGCTCCAAAAGATGCATTAGAGCTGGTAGTCCGGCTAAGTCTCATTTTCGGGGAAACACGGTGTCCAGATTTTATTTTAAAAACTCATACCATCAACTCCAAAACAGCAAACAGTCTGGTTTGAAAATGGGCAAAGGACCTGAATAGACATTTCTCCAAAGAGGACATACAAATAGCCAATAGACATATGAAAAGATGCTCAATATCACTGATCATCAGAGAAATGCAAATTAAAACCACTATGACATACCACCTCACACCTGTCAGAAAGGCTATCATCAATCAAAAATCAAGTGTTGGCAAGGATGTGAAGAAAAGGAAACCCTCATGCACTGTTGGTGGGATTGCAAATTGATGCAGCCTCTATTGGAAAACGGTTTGAAGGGTCCTCAAAAAATAAAAAATAGAAACACCTTATGATCCAGCAATTCTACTTAGGGTATTTATCTGAAGAAATCCAAAACGCTAATTTGAAAAGGTACACCCACCCCTAGATTCACTTCAGCGCTATTTACAATAGGCAAAATAGGGATCCAACTGAAATGCCCATCAATAGTCGATTGGGTAAGAAAAGGTGGTACATATATACAATGGAATATTACTCTGCCACAAAAAAGAGTGAAATCTTAACCATTTACGACAATATGGATAGATCTTATTAAGAAATAAGTCAGGGGCTGGCCCGGTGGCTCAGGCGGTTGGAGCTCCGTGCTCCTAACTCCGAAGGCTGCCGGTTCGATTCCCACATGGGCCAGTGGGCTCTCAACCACAAGGTTGCCAGTTCAACTCCTCAACTCCCTCAAGGGATGGTGGGCTGCACATCTGCAACTAGCGGCAGCAACTGGACCTGGAGTTGAGCTGCGCCCTCCACAACTAAGATTAACACACTGTTCTCCAATAAGGTCCTGTTCCCCATCCCCGATAAAATCTTAAAAAAAAAAAAAAAAGGAAAAAAAAGAAATAAGTCAGTCTGAGAAAGATAAGTACCATATAATCTCACTTGTATGTGGAATGTAAAGGAAAAAAAATAAACGAACAAACAAAACAGAAACAGACTCATAGATACAGAGAACAAACCAAATGAGGGGTGTTGGACTGGATGCAAAAGGTGAAGGGATTAACAAGTACAAATTGGTAGTTACAAAATAGTCACAGAGATGCAAAGTACAGTAGGGGGAATACAGTCATTAATATAAAAACTGTATAATGTCAGGTAGGTAATAGACTTATTGGGGGGAATCACATCATAGATTGTATAAATGTATAACCACTATGCTGTACATCTGAAACTAATATAATATGGAATGTCAACTTAAAAAATCAGGGATGTTAAAATACAGTATAGGGAATAGAATCAGTAATATTGTAATGGTACAGTATCTGCTGGTACAGTGATCTGGGGAGATCACTTTGTGAGGTATATAATTGTACCAAAAAAAATTTCAAACTTAATAAAAACTAGAGAGTAGTTCATAACCTCCCATTTACCCATCTTCCAAATTCAAGAATTTTTATACATTTACATGATTCATCCTTTTTTTAATTCTCTTTCCTTTGCTGAAATATTTTAAAGAAACCCATGACATCATTTATGGTACTTTCACATACATACACGTATACACACAATGCAATATGAAAATTGTTATACACAGTCATAATGCTATTATACCTGATGCAAAATTCTTTGGTATCATCTATACTGAGTACTAATGAGGACTTTTTTTTTTTTTTAACTATTAATAATATGAACATGCTGAGATTGTTTCTTCTTTGTTTTGCACTTGTCATGCCCTCTGCCAAGAAGGCTCTACCCTGAGACCTTCACACGGTGGACTTCTCATCATTGGATCTTGGCTCCAGTATTGTTTCCTCAATAGAGGTTTTTTTCTAATCACTAAAGCTAAAGTAATGTCTTCTTTCCCCATCCCATTTGTCACTATCTTAGTCTGTTTTACTGCCTTGTTTTCTGTTTGTTTGTCTTCTTCACCCCCTAGATTATAAGTACCATGAGAGTAGGGACCTTAGGTCATGCTGTGTCCATTGCTCTGTGCCCAGGACCTGAAAAAAAGTCCTAACATAGAGTAATGAAGCACATGTTAGAAACAAGTCATCTATTAACAAAGATGAATAGGATTCCAAAATTTGCCTAATATTTTATAATTATTTCTGTTCTACAACTGGTTCCCATCGCAGAACTTTTCTTTTCTCAAGGGCTTTAACCAACAGCTGTTGTTTGCAAAAAGTGCTTGGTGGTTGTCCCTTTCAGGACATTTAATCTTTTAAATCTTAAATATTCTGTAAAGTCACTTCTGACGTGTTGTTGAGAGGCAGTGTTTTTACTGACATAACTCTTGACCTAACTAATTACTTGAGCTTGCAGCTAATATTAATATATTTTGGCCCATATGAAACAGGATGAAATTTTTTTGTAGTCTACATAGTCTTTAACAAGTTATTTGAACTTCTTTTACTTAGTACATCATTTGTATTCCATGTTAGGGGATGTTTTTTATTGTTATATTGCCAGTTGCTGAGAATGTTCTTTAGCATGAGAAAAAAATGTAACTCAGTAAACAGATACGATTTTATTTTTAAAAAAGGTCCAAGTTTCAAACTGTAACTTCAGATGTTTGAATGGTCTCTTAGGTTGGGAATAAAATAAGAAAGAGGATTAAGCATTCTGGAGTGAAAGCGCTCAAAAATAGGTTTTCTCATTCCATGGTGGTTCTTCCCATCTTAAAACCTTTAAAACCCTAATTTATGGCTTTCTTTTCAGGTATCATCAGAGAGTCTTATATATTGATATTGATATTCATCATGGCGATGGTGTTGAAGAAGCTTTTTATACCACAGATCGTGTAATGACTGTATCATTCCATAAATATGGGGAATACTTCCCTGGAACAGGAGACTTGAGGGTAAGACTGAATTTTGTCCAAATAAATATGAGATGAACCGAGGATGCTAGTAATCCTGAACCTGAACTAATATTTTTTCCTGAGTCATTAATTTGAAGCTTGTATGTAGACTTGAGTCATTTTATATGCTATCACATCTTCTAGAATTCACTTTTACTGACTATAAGCAAAAACTTAATGAGTACTTACAGGACTTTCTTTGCTCAGCTAATTTCTTTGGTTGAATAAATATTTTTGAACATCCACAAAGCATGGAGCAGTTTTCAGTTTTCTTGAGTTGTTTGAATCTTCACAACCTAATTGACAGTAACACGCATTGTTATTGATTGGAAAGATTGGTGGAATAACATAATTGACTCTTTTTCAGGTTCTTGAACTACCCTTTTATGATTGGTCTTGATTTAATAGGTTTAATTTTAATCTCTTTTTCTTGGACTTCTGAAATTTGTATTAGAGACTTTTGGGGGAGAGAAAGAACACCATAGCTTATCCTGCCTATTACATTAAGCGCATTTATTTGTTTCTTTTTTCATTTGGTGCTTTCGTATTTTGTGAATGTAAAACCACTGATCAAATCCTGTCTCTCCAAACTTCTTGAAGTATTTTTTGCTTCACTAGAGGGTTGTGGGTTTTTTTGTTTTGTTTGGTTTTTTTAACCAAACCACATGCATGTTGAAATTTATTCAGAAATGTAAACAGCTGTTTTTAATTCAGCCTGGATTATATAGGAGATTTCTCTTACCATGGCCTTCAGTGTTACTTCTAAAATACATTGTTACGGTTATTTTACAAATCTGTAATATGTCATATAGTTTATTTAGCAACCAAAAATTTTAGAGTGGCCTTATTTTTCAAATGTGTGACATTTCTTTAATTGACTACAAGATGATGTTTTTTCAGTAATAGTTGTGATGGTGAAACCTTTATTTTTATTTATAAGTGGGTAGGGTATTGTGGGGACAGAGCCAGGAGTGCAGTTTCCAGGCTCTCGCCCTCACGTGGAAAGGTGCTCACTTGGGTAGTAAATGGCCATCAACTGTGATTGGATGGCCATCAGCTGTGGCTAGTTGGCCGTCAGCTGTAACCAGTGAGCCATTGGCCACTAATATAACTGCCGTGGCTCCCCTAACAGAAAATTGGGGGCTAGCAAGATGGTGGCTGAGCTAGCAAGCGTGGATTGCAGTTAGCGTGGGGTTGGTTGGTTGGCAGAGAAGCAGACGGCAGGTTGCAGAGCGTGTGGATCCTGTTTCCTGTGTCTCCAACCTAGCCTCCAGCGAGAATATAGTGGTATGACTACCCTAGCTATGGCTCCATGGGTGTTCCTTTTTGGCCTCACCATATCCTGTGTTCTTATGCGGGAAGTGGGACTAGAGACCTCGCATGACACCCGGCATGACACCTGTCAGTTTAATTTATTTAGGTTTAAATTATGTAGCTTTTGAAATTGCAAATATATATTTTCATTTCCTTGTTGGTTAGCTCCTTCGATGCCGTTTCCCACTTGATCTTATCTTAAAAACCAGTATGAGCCCTAAACTAACATAATCAGCATCAGCTGGAACTTGTTAGAAGGACGTATTCTCAGGGCCAGAAACTGGATTATTCTGCACACTAAAGTTTGAGAACCACGGCTCCAAACAGTCACCCCACTAGAAATTAAGGAAAAGCCTTCCCAGCTGTAAGCTGAAGGAATGATAATGTCTTTGTCATATAATCCTAATTAATCTCAGAAATGGTAAATGGAGGTCTTTTTTGAATTTCTGACAGTATTCTTATAGTTGTTTGAAGTTGTTGGAAAATATTGGCGAATGCTTGTTTTGAAAAGATTTGAGAAAGACTTTCAATGTCTCTTCCTCACTAAGATTTTAAAAACAGTGTGTAAAATGTCATCCTAATATTTTTCTTGTGGATATTATATAGGTGTCTTCGAAATTTTGTAAGGAAACTAAAATCAATCATTACATTTTATGTGTAGTTGTATTTGGATTTTAGTTGTGAATCTCGTGTGTATCTTTGTATGTTATTTTAATCATTCCCTTTTCTACCTGACAGTTCATTCTAAATCAGAAAAGGCCACTCTGAGGTTAGACCACTGTTAAAATCTTGCTTGCATTTATTAGATCGTAGTCTAGATGGAAGGAAAAAAAACAAGTGTTACAAGTAGCAGTTAAGAAGTAAGAAATTAAAGGGATAAATCTTGGTCCAATAAGGGCAGCAGCTCTGAGTTGCCAACCTAACGTGGTAAGTGCAACCAACTTAAGAACATAAGTGTTCTTCATGGCAGTGTGTATTCCTACTGTGTTTTTAGTGCATTTGTCTAAGGATTCACAATACTTTAGCTTGCTTATCCACATTTGTATGGTTTATATTTAGTTACATCTAAAAATTTCGATATCTTCAAGAAAAATTATGGGGGGTTTGTAATTCCACTTGCTTTTTCTTCATTGAAAATTGGGTCATAATAACTCTAAATGTTGAAATATAAATTTTATTTTTTTTAAAAAAATGGATTCACACTAACATCATTCCGCGAGAGACAAGGGAAGAACTTGTACAAATGTTAATAATTCTAAAGATTCATATTTATTGAGACATAAATTAAAACACAAGAATCAGTCACCCCCGGTGCTTTGGTATTGTATAGTTAAAGCACTGTTTTATAGAAGTGTCTCCTATCTCTTCTAGGAATATATATATATATATATATATATATATATATATATATATATAAGTATGTATATCCGTATATACACAGAGAGATACATAGGAGCATATATGCATAACATAAAAATAAGTACATGTAATACATGTATATATATTTTAAGAGGGGGGGTGTGTGTAGCTGGAACCCAGCCCTCAGCTGCTGTGCTTCTTTTTGGAGGTATTAAATGCCTAGAGTGGTACTTACTCAACAAGTACAAACGAAATTTATCTCAGGCCTAATTAACGAACATATTTTAGTGCTTTAGTCTGAAGCTATTAAAACTTCAAGAAAGTCTAGGCTTTTCTTTCATCATAAGTAAACTCATGCCAGATTGTGAGCAACAAGGTTTCTGCATTACAGAGACGATTGTTCTGCAGGGTTCTTTGGCTCAGAGTATGTTTTCCACAGTTTTACACATACATATATTCTTATATATATATTCTTATATATATGTCATACATTCTGTTTATGATGAATTTCTTCGGTTAATGTAATATGTAATTTCATGTTGCCTTTAACTTTATGTTAAATTCCCCAAAATAATCGTTACAGATTAATTGGAATTGGTTCTTTTCAGCTTTATAAGTAATCCATAAGTATTAAAATACGCACTTTGTATTTTTCCTTTCTCAACCTACATGATGAATTCAGAATTAGTTCTTGTTACCTAGTTTTTCAATCTTTTAAAAATATTTTAATATAGCAAACTGTTATTAAATATTCTCTGAGATCTTTTAAACTAACTGTATTTTAGGATATTGGTGCAGGAAAAGGCAAATACTATGCTGTCAATTTTCCAATGAGAGATGGTATCGATGATGAGTCATACGGGCAGATATTTAAGCCTGTAAGTATCGCTATTTTGAAAGTTGAATTAATGCTAAAATGTTTTTAGAGATAATAACATTTGTCACCTTGTATGTAGATTATCTCAAAAGTGATGGAGATGTACCAGCCTAGTGCGGTCGTGTTACAGTGTGGTGCGGACTCACTGTCGGGTGATAGACTTGGTTGCTTCAATCTGACGGTCAAAGGTAAGCAGTTGTTTACAGGGTGACATTCCCAAAACTCTATGTATGTATTTGGAATTGATTTTTCTAACTACAGTTAATCTTGTTTCAGTAAGGTCTCGTTTAGGTCTTCTTTATTTTATCACGTTGATGAATACATTCATACATGAATAGTTTTTTAAGGTTTGTTGGGGTCCCAACCAGGGCAGCTATTTACAGCATTTTTGGTTGATTCTTTTGGTGTGTTTATTTTTCTCCAAATAGCATACGAACTTTGTTACTTTTAATTTTTCATTTTAGCCTTGTATATTCACTTCCCATTATGAAGGAAGAGGGATTTAGCTCTCCTTCCTCACATTATCCCCAATACATGCATGCACACCCTTCTAATATCTCCATTTTTACAACTTAAATCTGGTATTTATGTCAGAATTTTGGTTGTGCTATTCACTGTTTACAGCATCATCAACATTAAAGTGCATTTTAGTTTATCCAATTTTTCTTTATTACATAACTTTTTCTTCCTGTGTGATGTTTTTTCATTTACTTTGTTTTCTCTGTATGTATCATTAAACAACCAGTGTCTGTAGCTTCATATGTTCAGGTGCATCAAGTATTCTGTCAGTTTTACCTCCTTGAAGAACAGCCTTCTCACCTGGTCCTGTTTGGATGCATATCCTCTGGAGACCTGGTAGAAAGTACCGTGTTTCCCCAATAATCACACGTATCCAGACCATCAGTTCTGATGCATCTTTTGGAGCAAAAATGAATATAAGACTTGGTCTTATTTTACCGTAAGGGTCTTATTTTGGGGGAAATACGGTAGAACTGTTCTTTGCTGCTTTGTTGTATTGGCTTCCCTTATTGCTATTTCAAGTAGCTTCCTGAGAAAAGGTGTGTGGGAGATGAGGAATGCTGTATTAAATACTTAAATTTGATCAAGTGTTGAAATCACATATGATAAAAGTCCAGACCAAAGTAAAATTTCCACCATTATGGAATGAATTTCTAGGGGATAAGAATAAATCTGAAATTTTATTATGTGTGGATCAGTAGTGATTTATCATGGGTATTGTACATAATTTTGGAATTGTTTTCCTTGTGAATTTTTAAGTAACAAGTTAATGTTCTGCTTTGAATTCTTTCATAGATGTGAAGAATTCTCAAATAGAACTTTTTCCAGAAGGACTTTTGGCCTAAATGGAATTAAATAACTAAATATAGATATTAAAGATTATTTTATTTAATGTTATACTTGCTTCTATGAAATTAATTACCACTTTTCTTGGTAGTTTAACAATGGCCAAATAGCAAGCAGTTTTATATTGTTGAACTTCATGTGTTGATAACCATCTATTGCCTCAAAATGGATGTTTTCCAGAAATGGTCTACCTAATTACTCTTAAGATATGTAATAACTGTCAGTTTTCCTGTCTTAATTTTTGAAAGTTCAATGCTTTCACACTTAAAAGCAATAACTTTCATAATCATAAACTGCACCATTTTACTCTTACAATAATAAATCTACCTTAATGTTTTAACTGACAGAATTTTAGTCGTATAAGCAAAAAAGGATACTTACAATTCCAAATCTTAAAGACAGCTGATTGTAAGCTGTCTTCACTGCCATGTTCTAATTCAGATTTCTGGGGTCTACTAAAGTCAGTTACCTCTTGTTCATTTCCTTCCTGCCTTCATTTATATTGTTATTGTTGTGTTCTATCTCAGTCTTCATTTTTATAGATTAGCTTTTGTAAAAATTCCTTTATAGTCATTTTTATTGGGTTTTGAGGTACAGGAAAAGTAACTTTCCTTTTTTAGCCAGCTAGCTTTACTTGGAAGTCTGTAAATTAACTTTTTGTCTTGTCTTTTATCTATTTGTTTTTATCTATTGTAAGAAAGCATATGTTTCTAGTAGCAATAATAAAAATTGGGATGTGAATTATGTAATGCAACTGTTGAAAAATACTTAATGAAAATGAAAATGCTCATAATGTGCAGTTACATGAAGAAAACAGATCATTAAACTTTTAAAAATTAACTCAAAGGAATTGGAAGGGAATGGATACTTGAAAAACTAATTTTGGGTGGAGTTTTTTGGTAGGTTTTTTCTTTGCATTTTTTTGATTTTTTTCAAATACTCTTCCAACAAACATGGATTTCTTCTATAATTGAAATTTTTTTTTTCTTTCTTTAAAGATTGACTTTAGATTGACTGAAAGATAATATTCTAAAAAGTTACTGGTAACTTGTAATTGGTTATTGAACTATGACATTTATCCAAAAGTAATGTTTTCTTTTTATATTAGGTTTACTTTATATTCAAATTTCTATACATAGAAATTTGTTGAAGTTCTTAATAGTAAGATGTTAATTTTATAATGTCAGAAAATTATCCATAATATCACTACCTAAAGATAACCTCTAGTTAAACTGTGTTGTATAGCCTTCCATAATTTTTCTGTTCATGTCTATAGGGAAAAGCAGTAACAAAAAGATCAATTTAATTTGTACATAATATTACATTGTTACCTCCCCCCATGTAACTTCAAATGAACATAACATCTTCACATCATATAACATGAGCCTATGATAATAAAAATGTCATGTTTATATTTTAATCTTAATAACAGTTTTATGTTTGACTATCAGGGAACACTTTCTAAAATAACCAGTTATGTTTTACTGTGTTTTGTATATCATTCTGTGAAAGGTGTTTGATAAAAAGCTTTAGACTAGAAATTTCTGGAAATTTTTACATATTATTTGTTTTTAAAATATTCAGAAAAGCCATTTTGGTTGAGGAAAATTTTGTTTGTGTTTGTCCATTTAAGACACATTTTTCAAACTATTAACAATGCAGATTTATTATTACCTAAATCTTCTTTGTCTCAGGTCATGCTAAATGTGTAGAAGTTGTAAAAACTTTCAATTTACCATTACTAATGCTTGGCGGAGGTGGATATACAATCCGTAATGTTGCTCGATGTTGGACATATGAGACTGCAGTTGCCCTTGATTGTGAAATTCCGAATGGTAAGTGTTCTTACTGTGATATCTTTATTGGATGAACGGTCAATATATAGAAATGGACAGGTAGATGATAAGAGTAGTTTCCAAAATCATGTAAATAGGAGGGCAGTCAATTAATGAATGAATTCACTTTGCGTTCACTTTTAAACATTTTCTTTGGAAATAGTTTTCAACTTGAATCTGGATTTTTGTGTATGGATGTGTGAAAACTGAGCTTTTGATGTGTAACTTTCTTTCATTGTTTTTAATAGAATTGCCATATAATGATTACTTTGAGTATTTTGGACCAGACTTCAAACTGCATATTAGTCCTTCAAACATGACAAATCAGAATACTCCAGAATATATGGAAAAGATAAAGTAAGACATCATTGAATTGATTTGATCAACATTTCGTCTTGATGCAGCTTTAGGAACCTTTAGAAGGCCAAGTGCAGTAGGTCATTTTAGCTTTATGCAGAATATATTTTCTTTGTCTTTTTCAAAAGCGTTTGAATCCTTAAGATTATTGATTTCTTTAATTTTTGAAGATAATGAAAAATATATGAGATTCATAGCTGAAAAATACTCATTTTTTTCTATCAGTTAAAATTAGCCTTTAAATTGTAAGGGGCACTATAAATTTTCTTTCTTGCTTTACATGAAAGTGAAACGTGTTTTCATTGAAACGTTTCATAAAGCTTTGTCTCTAACAATGAAGTGTTTAGGGAAACCTTGCAGTATACAAGCCTGAGTTTGTGTCCTCTCTCTACCACGTACTATCTCTGTGATGTTTGGCAAGTTAATTTGCCTTTTATATTTGTGCTTTTATTTCCTTATCAATGAAATATGGCAGCTTAAATGGCACCTACACTATAAATGTTGAGGATTAAATGGGTTAATAATAAATAAAGTATCAGTGCTCAATAAATGTATTACTTTAATTCATAGCTTAAGCTAGATGAAATTTTTTCCTTAATGTTTCCTATTAACATTTAAAAGGAACTTGAAAGGAAGTGCTTTTTATCTAATAATTTTGCACATGTAATTCGGTTAGACAGCGTTTATTTGAAAATTTACGCATGTTACCTCATGCACCTGGTGTCCAAATGCAAGCTATTCCAGAAGATGCTGTTCATGAAGACAGTGGAGATGAAGATGGAGAAGATCCAGACAAGAGAATTTCTAGTAAGATAATGCCAAAATGCGTATTCTATTACTTTTTTCTGGTTTGTTAAAATAACACTACAAACTGAAGGTTTTAGTTGTCCAAGACCTTCACTATATGTCATGTTTCATGAGCACACTATTACTTTTGTCTCTTTTTTTCCATTTTACTTTCACATAGATTTAACATTCTTATGTCTCAAAGCCCAGTTTGAATGTCAGCGATTTCAGTTTATATGACTAGATATATGATAAGTTTCCACAAATTAGCCATTTATGTATATTTGGGAATACATTGGAAAAATAACACACCTATTTAAAGTAGAGTGAGTTGAATAACCTGAATCACCTTCTGTTTGATTCTAAAGCTTCTCATTCTACATACTATGCTTGCTAGATCTGTAGCATAATAGCATGCTATCGTGGTAAAGACATTTGTGACAGATTGGTATTGATGGTATTTTTAATTTTGTCTATTTCTACTTCCCCTCTGAGCTCTGAAGTAGAAGGTTACTTTTTAGACAAAGATATCATCCCCACCTCCTATTAAAAATACAGTTTTTTTCCCTCCAAAGTTATGTTTTATGAGATCCCCAGATGTTTTTCCTGTTTTTTTGTTTTGTTTTGTTTTTAACAGGACTTTATTGGGGAACAGTGTGTACTTCCAGGACTTTTTTTTCCAAGTAAAGTTGTTGTCCTTTCAATCTTAGTTGTGGAGGGTGCCGTTCAGCTTCAAGTTGTCCTTTCAGTCTTAGCTGTAGAGGGCGCAGCTCAGCTCCAGGTCCAGTTGCTGTTGCTAGTTGCAGGGGGCACAACCCACCATCCCTTGTGAGAGTCGAACCGGCAACCTTGTGGTTGAGAGGACACGCTCCAACCAACTGAGCCATCCGGGAGGCAGCTCAACTCAAGGTGCCGTGTTCATTCTTAGTTGCAGGGGGCGGAGCCCACCATCCCTAGTGGGACTCTAGGAATTGAACTAGCAACGTTGTGGTTGAGAGACCACTGGCCCCTGTGGGAATCGAACCGGCAGCCTTTGGAGTTAGGAGCACGGAGCTCCAACTGCCTGAGCCACCGGGCTGGCCCCGTTTTTTGCTTTTTTAAAAAATTTTTCCTAGATCAAAGCTAAATTATCAGTGTTTAGCAAACCATGCATTCAGTTCTAATCTTAAAATTAAGTTTCTGTTATCCTATACTTTTAAATGTAGTGGCTGATTAGTTCATTTGTATAAGAGTGCACTGTAACAGTTATAAAACTTATGACTACTTTTGTCAAAACTTTCATTATGTATTAGTTCGAGCATCAGACAAACGGATAGCTTGTGATGAAGAATTCTCAGATTCAGAGGATGAAGGAGAAGGAGGTCGTAGAAATGTGGCTGATCATAAGAAAGCAAAGAAAGCTAGAATTGAGGAAGACAAAAAGGAAACAGAGGACAAAAAAGCAGGTGAGATTTATTTTGGGGGTAGATGGTTTTAAAATTGTAAGTTTTTAAAAGTGAACTGCACTGCTGTTTTTATGAGGTCTTGGCATCAGTTAACACAGGTATTGGAGGGCTGGGTATACTAGGTAGGTGACTTTTATTAATATGTAAATGGTGCTTAGCTTTTAACTGTCCTTTATTTAGAGCTCTAAATATTGTTAGTTACATTTGCTTTTATAATATAGGAAGCTTATTGCCTTCTCTTGGTTGACAGGGGCTTAACATAGTGAATATTGCACTATGATACAGATTAGGTAAGAGAAGACAAAGTGGTTATAGATCCGTTTATAGTCTGAGCAGAGCTGAAATTTAACAATTTTTAATTCCCTAAAGTTTATTTCCTGGGAATAAAACACAAAAGAAGAGTTAGATTGTCCTTAGACCCATTTAACTATTTTGAAAAGGCTCAGAGAATAGACTTTCTTCAGAAATTGTTTGAAGAAAACATAAAAACTGAGGAAATATAGGAAGGGATTTGGGAGCTGGCTTGGGGAGGAGATACTACTTCTGATGTCTTAACTTAAAAAATGCTGTGTCAGCTTACCTATTGAGAAAATAGATACTTTATAGGACATTGAATTTGCTATGAGAATCTTATCTTTTATCTGAGTTCCCAGAGCACTGACACATACCTCAGTCATTTTATTTAACACATGATAATATAGCTCCTCTGTATAGGATTTTACGTACCTCCCTGCTCGATTGAGCTGCTCATAGCCAGGGAATGTAGTATCTTAAATATCTGTTTTCTTGGCACTTGGTGCGTTTCCTGATGGATACCTGATAACCATTTGCAAGTAATCATGATGTGCATGAATTTAGTTGGCCTGTTAATTTTGACCCTGTAGCATGTGAAAAACCAATTCAGAGATACTGGTCCAGCATCCTTTTCTTACATCTACTATGTTGAAGTTATACGAGTAAGCTGGCTCTTGGGTTCTTTTTTCTTTTTTACTAGAGTTAGGAATTCATAACATATCTCGGTACATCTAGTTCTGTTCTTTTACATGTGGATTCACTCCTATAGTCTACTGTTTTCTACCATTTTATAATTTTAACTTCTCAATGTGTTACAATGATGGCTTCATTCTGCTTTTGTGTACTGATTGACTTCCAGAAATTCCATCTATGATTGAGGTAAGGAGAACTTAGGCTTTAGCTGTAGGGTTTTTCTAGTATTTTTTCTTCTGTCAAGTAGTATGTCTTCTTCTCTGTCCTTTTTTGGTGTTTCTTCTCATTTTAAAATCTAGTATCTTTTCTTTGCTTTTCCTTTCAAATGGAAAGGAAATTTTCCTTTCAATTTCAGTGTTTATCCTTTCAAATAAACACTAGGGTGCTTATCTTTCATTGCTATTTTAGCTGAAAATTAGAGTACCTTTTGATCTGGCTTAATATCCTGGTGGTGGATTAATCTGTTTTTAGTTCCTCAGTACTTGTATTGCTGATATTAATTGATACGTTTAAAAAACTTTTTTATTTGGTAATAGAGTCTTATAGGGCCTTGCAATTGTTAAAATACCTCAGCCTACAAATGAAAAATATTAACCATAGAAAACTTTTTTTAAAATCTATAGTTTAAAACCTAAAGTTAGGTAGGACCAGATTTTTTCTTCCTTTCCTCAATCCTATTTTGATAACTTTAAGTTTACATATCCAAAATTAAGCCAGAAGTTGAAACAAATGTCATAATGTTCATATTGCCTCATGTTTGTATTATAGTTCAGACCCATTCCCTGAAATGTCTATGTAGAATGCTTAACATTTATATATTTATAATTCACTATATCTTTGTTATTAGATCATTGCCTCACAGCTTTGATTCATTTGCTTATGTAAAATATTCAGTGCATTTAGGCTAATTTGTTTTAGCAATATTGAGTTTATAGTGTTAGTCCTATTTCATTAAGTTTTATTAAAATATTAAAGTTTCAGTATTTATAACAAGGGTTAAAAATGAATGGTATAAACAATAGGATTTATCCTCTGCTCTGTCTCTGGGCTTAATCTAATTCTCCCCTCTTCTCACAATACTCCAGTCACATTGGTCTTTCAGTTCTTCCTGCCAGCCTGCTAATTCCTTCTTGCCTCAAAACCCTTTTAAGTTTTTCCTCTGTCTCCCCTTTTCTACCCAAAAACTATTCATTCTTCAAGACACCATTCAAATGTCACTTCTTCATGGTAGCCATTCCTGATCTCCCAGTGCTATGCTCATGTCTGTAGGCTTACCTTCTTCACAGTACATACTCCACCTGTAATACTGTGATCCCACAGAAGCAAAACTTCCAAAAAGACAAAGACTTGTTACATTGACATCGTGAACCTCTCATTTAGCATAGCACGTAAAGCTTATTGTTATTGAATTCATAAATAGTAAGTTACATATGACAGCTTTTTTACATTTTAAGTAAGGTATATTTTAAAATAAAATATATTTCATTTTATATTTCAAGATATATAGATTGTAATCTCTTCTAATTTTTGTTACTAGATGTGAAGGAAGAAGACAAATCCAAGGATAATAGTGGTGAAAAAACAGATACCAAAGGGTAAATTATATTCCTCATCTAGTAATTTTTATATAATATAAAAAACACATTTACTTTGTGGTGGGGGTGTATGTATTCTTTTGAGAAGTGTTAGACTGAACCTGAGAAGATCAGTAAGTCGTATGAGATGCTGTGGATTTTAGTCCGTTTTGGTGCATAAGACAACATACGCTATCTTAACCATCAGTTTATATGTCATCTATTTTTGACTCTTTATCTGTCTTCTATGTAACTTGCCTTAAAAAAATCACAAAGACTAGTGTTAATCAGTTTATAACTGAATATAAATCAATCTGTTCTTTTACATAATTTATCTGAGACTTTTTTGCCATTTTCATATAGGCACTCATGATCTTTCATGTTGCTCTCATTTCTGTATATGATTTTTTACTGTTGTCAGATGGGTAAATTTAAACACTGGACTAGCATAATAGATTTGTGCTAGCCTTTGTAGGATAACTTCAAAAAGATAAAGCAGTCAGTACTCCAGAAACACTCAAGGTGTTACCAGCTCATAGGTTTTTTGGCATGAGCCTGTAGGACTTGATCGACAGGTCAGTGCATTTAAACTGAGATTGTGCCAATTTTAATACTTCATGTTGCTTTTCACAGAGCCAAATCAGAACAGCTCAGCAACCCTTGAATTTGAATTTGAGTTTGAAAGTCTCACCAATTTCAGAAAATAAAAAAAAAAAGGAGAAAATATTTGGAAGAAAATGTTTTCTTTTTGAAGACTGGCTTCATTTTATACTACTTTGGCATGGACTGTATTTATTTTCAAAATGGCTTGTTTTTGTTTTTGTTTTTCTTGGCAAATTTTATTGTGAGTTTTCTAATTATGAAGCAAAATTTCTTTTTCACCATGCTTTATGTGATAGTATTTAAAATTGATGTGAGTTATTATGTCAAAAAACTGATCTATTAAAGAAGTAATTGGCCTTTCTGAGCTGATTTTTCCATCTTTTGTAATTATCTTTATTAAAAAATTATACTTGGATTGTCTTTTGTCTTCCTTATAACATGAAATCTTTTTTCAGAGAGTCATGACATGACCATTTCTGTACAATTAGAATACTCAAGAGGTGAAATATCCTGTGATTACCTCTTCAAAGACATTAATTCACACAGTTTTTACAGTAATTATTTTTTAGTGCAGTAGTTCTACCATCTTGTCTGCAGGTTAGCCAGTCAATACAAGTGAAGATTGACATCTCAGTATAATCATTTCATCGCTGAAATTAATAGCACAAGCTATGCAATTGAGATATAGGAATTACCTTGGAGCTGAACTAAAGATTTTTAAAAATTGGAAATGGAAATGCTGAATTGCAGTAAGAAATCCAGACTTGGAGAAAGAAAGTAGTGTTCATATACCATGTAGACGAGGGACTTACATGGCTGTGTTGATCTAAAATAAACCTGCAATTGCTAGATAAAACCTGGTCCTATGACTAAATTTACATGACATCCAGGTTCTGTTACACCCAAGTTTCCAAACCAAGGAAATAAACATTAAAAAGTAGTTTATCACTCAGTTTGTTGAGTGCCTGTTTTAAGGTTTTGGGTATGCAACTGAACATAATAGAAAAATGCTCCCACAGCTACATTTAGTAGTACAAAACAGGTAAATGAGGTAATTTCTAAGAAAATACAACATTCTTTATCTCAAAATTAATTATTTTGAGATAAAGATTATAGAATGCTAGAAGACAGATAGGCATTCACAAAAGCATCTGAACTTCTGTAATGAACAACCATTCAGCTACCTGGATTTTACTTTTGCCATACTCAAGTTTTTTCGTTATGCAGAAGTTGAAGCCCTTTTTATGCACTTTGCTATTTAATTCCCCCCACACACACTCCAGAAGTAACCACTCTTCTGAAATTTGCCTGTTAACCATGTTTTTACTCTCGCTGCATATCTGTCAGCATATCGAACTATGACATGAGGAATAGTGGAATTTAGTCCTTCGTTAAGGATGTTTTTTTTTTTGTGAAACAACGTGTCATGTACATACATTTCTGTCACTTGATTTATATTTTCTATCGTGATCCTCCCCTCTTGAACAAGTATCGTTCATTTTAACGGCTATGTATTGATGTTCCATTATAAGGACATGACCAAAACTCTACTTCAATACTGTAGTAAACCTCCTTGGCCACATTAGGTTTTCTTTGTTTTCCTACTTAAAAATAGCATTTATATAAAACTAAAGCCTTGAGAATTATATGAATCAAGTAAATTTGGCCACGTGAGTTGGTACATTAATACACAGAAATAAGCAACTTAATGTACGCGTATCTAACCAGAAGACAATGGAAGAACGACCATTTACAACAGCAGTAACAAATTTCTAGAACTGAAAAACGTCAAGAAGCTATGGTTCTGGTATGTGATGAGGAAGATCAATGTAACAGGATGTTAAGATAAATAATATGCTGGGAAATTATATTGGATAAAAATATTTCATATTGTTGAGGAAAGAGTATTTCTTAAGTGGTGTTGGGATGGGTAGCCAAATAGGGAAAAAAGGTATTCCTTTCACCAGAAGAATCAGATTAGTTGGAAAGAAAGCCATAGGTACTAAAGAGGCCTTCGAAGTATACTAAACCCAAAATATAAAAGAAACGATACCTTTGACTAAAAAATTCTGTAGGTTATTGAAAAATATTAAGAAAAATGACAAATGGGTGGGGAGTAGGCAGAATTGGAACGTCTCACAATTCAACAGGCAATATCTAAAGATAGTACAGAAAGATTTTTTAAGGCATAAAGAATGAACAGTTTTCAAAAGAAATACAAATCGTTTTTTAAGTATAAGGAGATCTTTAACCTTAGGAAATGCAAACTAAAAGCCATAAAGATACTTTTTTAGCCAAATTTTTAAACCTGTCATTATAATAATAACTAAAAACTTGGCAAGAGTTTGAGGAAATTGTCATATATTGTAGTAGGGTATGGAAATCAGTATAACCTCATGAGTTTAATTTGACGTTCTATATCAAAATTACAGATCTGATTTAAAATTCCATTTTGGAAAATTGAACATTCATGTGCAGAGTGACTTTCAGAAATCATGCAGTATTATTTAAAAGATTAAAACAACCTAAATGTCCAATATTTACAAAAGGGTTGAATACTTACAAAAGAATATAAATATATTCTTAGAACATAACAAGTATGAACTATATATTACAGTATATGGAAAAGTCTTGATACGTCAAATGAAAATGAAGTGGGACATGACATTTTTACCATTTGTGTAAAAAATATATACAAAATTACTTGATTATACAAATACCTAGTAAAGATCATGAATCTGATACTGGAGCATTGATCACTTTCATTGGGATTTGAATGCTAGAGCATATCAGTATTATACAGCATATCAGTATTATACAGTATTAATTGAAAATGCAAGCAGATAATTTCTGGTCAAAAGAATAGAAATTTACACAAACATACAGCTTCCTTTTCTAAAATTTTATCTTGACGTAGATATATACAGGTCAGTGTTGCTGGACTCGCTTAGTTTCATTTCTTACATGGAGAAGGAAATGTGCCATGTGGCTAAAAGCCCCAACACCAAAGATAAGATTATATAACTCATGAAAAGAATCATGTGGATCCTAATGTGGGTAAAGTAGTTACCAACTCTTACTATCATTTCACTTTTATTTTTTTTTTAAATGACACATTAAGATCTCAACTTGGGGTGGGGAGATAGTCTTTTAACGTAATGAAGTTTCTGTTGTCCTTCCTCATTTCCTTCTGGCATGGTCAATGTTAGTTATGTAAAACTAATCTTGCTTCTACCAAAGCTACTAGCATTCTGGCAATAGATTCTGTGAAGTTCTTAACACTGAAGTAATTTACCTATATTTTCTGGTTTCTGTGGCTTTAGTAGAAATACTGCTGAAGATTTTCTGATACCTGGGATTTGTAATATGTCTTATTTATATTGTGATACAAACAACATGGGTTTTCAATATTGTAAATGAAAACTTCAATTTGTATGGTACCACAAACAATAAGTTTCAATGCTTACGATCCCTTTTTGTCTCACCAAAATCCTGTTCAAGTTAGTCTTTTGAGCTCGGGTTGTTTCTTAATTTAAAATGAGGAAAGTGGTAATAATAGTTCTTACCTCATAGGATTGTTTTGAGGATTGAGTTACTATATAGTTAATGCTCAGTTAAGTGTTTGCTGTTGCTGCTGTTAAAATGTCAGGTAAATGGAGGTAGGTGGGATCAAAATGGTGCAGGGGGCAAGTCTTTAGACATTATATGGATTGCATTTAAACCTTCAGTATCAGTTTGTTGCCTATGGTATCAAACTACTAAGTCATGGGAAATAGAAAAGCAATCTTGAGAACAAATTTTAGCAAGGAAGGTAAGATTTGACAAATTTAGGGGATCTTAATGCCCCTGCAATTAACTTGAGGATAATTTGTCAAAATGGTTGCAAATTGATTAGGGAAAAAATAAGACGTTACTCGCTACTCAACATGAGTAGCAATGTTAATGTGAAGAAATGCTCAGGAGAGGAAATATTTAGGAGCTACTCAACAATTGCTGCATTTCTTCATTTCACCACAAGATGGCAGATACTCCATTGTTTAAAATTGTCTATTTGTCCATTTTCTGTCGTTACTTGGTCCATTTAACAAGTTGAATAACATATTAACAGATTCTTTTGAATGCGATATTGCATGCAATACTGTTTGAATTAAACTACAATTTGGTGTACTGATATGGGTTATTCTTTAGAACAATTTTGAAACTATAATAAACAATTCCTGAGCTTTACATCCATAATACACCATAGAGTATCTGGTAGTAAAAGGTTACTTGTGACTTCTAGTCAAATCTGGAATGGAAATTAATATTAGAACCAGAATAATTTTTTATTTTGGCTAGGGTGTAATCATTTAATATATACAATAGAAAAGGAGAATTGAAATTTATTTTTAGGAAATGTAGCTTAGTATAGTGAAGTTAATATGTAGGAGCATTGGATTCTTGTTTCACAACTTCTGTTTCTAAACTAAGTACCTAACTTCTTTGATCTTTGAAATATGACACTTTGTAGAATTATGGTTAGGATTATTAATAAATTATTTTCTTGTGATTATGAGGGAGAGTAGATTCCTTGATTAGATTATTAGCTCTTTTTTATTTAAAATTTAAGAATGTTTATGTTGAGGAAATAGGAAATAATACCCATTATTTCTAAAATAAAATTAATAGTATAATTCTGAATAGGTAAAACTTTTTGTAAGGCCCACCTTGTGACCAGTAGTGTATGTTTAGGAGTGAGTTGAACAAAGTTATATTTGAAATCTATAACCCTAATCTCTTTTGGATTGTGAATTTTTGGTTCCACTGATAAATCAGAAGCTTCTAGCTTTTCTCATATGTAATCTAACAGGTTACCTTTTTTGTTGTTGTGTCTTCAGCAGCCACCATTTTAAGGGCGACCTGCAGTCACGTGGCATATACTTAATAGGCTGATGTGCAGATAAAAACTTTTCATTAAGCAAGTATAGTGAGGTAATTCCTAAATTAAGAGAAAACATTATCAAAATTGTTTCTGTTTAACAAATACCAACAAAAGATCATGTTCTGGCAACCAATAAACTGAATGTTTGATTTGAAGAGGCAAGAATTTCTCCTGCTTTCTTAAATTGCACTTACACTATGTCCTTAGGTGAGAAAGGCACTTCAAAAATCTCCTTTTTCTGCAGTCTAGCAGGAAAGTTTGAACTTGTGTTGCCTTTGAGTAGATTCTAAGTGAAATTGAGGGCACCCTTGTGTGCCCCAGTAGTAGATACCAGCCCTCCAGGTGCAAGAATGGGAGACCTGCATCTCATCAGTGTTTCAGAAGTAATACTCTTTTAAATGGGCTGGATTTCTAATTCCCATAGTATCTACCTGAAATAGACATACATTATTTTCCAGGAAGAGATTTTCTCTACAATCCAAAGTCCAAACAATTATTATCATCCTATCAATCAAATGCCAATACAACTTTCAGTAAATTATATATATATATATATAAAATCATTATCAGACACTTTTATTTGTATATTTTAAAGTATACCGGTAATAAGGCTTAGGCCCAATTTCTGTGCTGTTCTTTTTGATGGTGAATATCCTTTTGAAATCTGTTTGAAACCCAAACCAACATATATCTTAAAATAGTAATACATTGGGCTTTCTGAATTTAATGACTCTTCTGCCATTCCATTTCTAGAGTCAGGCAGAAAACTCAGTTCATTTTATTTTAGATCTATTTATGACGACTGTGGACAATAAATAATTTCTCAGAGGACATACCCTGAACCCTAATAGTGAAGCGAATTTAAGTCATCTTAAACATGTTGATACTTTTTACTTGACCTACTCAAAACCCCACCATCACTTAGAGCACCAACAGAGACTGAGCAGTGCACTGGAGATCGTAAATATGGAGCTAACCCTATCCTTTACGTTACATAGTTCTGCTTTGTCCAAGTTATTTAAATCTCTGTGCCTCACTTTACTAATCTGTAAAACTGGTCAGGTTACAGCTGAAAAATAACCATGCTTTCCATCACTTCTCTTTTACCTTCAGCAGATATCACAAATTGATCATTATTTTCTGGCCTTAAAATCCTCCTCAACCCAGATGACCACTATAATTAATTAGAGCTGGCATTAAAGATGAAATGCTTTTGCCATCCCTTTGCTGAAAGGTCTTTACAGTCCAAAATCAACAGTGTGCCTTTATGTTTTTAAGAATAGGTAGGCAATATATTTTTTGTTGTTGAATATATTAGAAAAATTTTTAATGTCAATCTTTTTCTCATATCTAAACATTACTCATAGAGATTCATTTAAAAAAATTAAATCAGTTCATTGTACAAAGAACTGTTACTGGAAAAATATGAAAATCACAGAGCCCAGAATTTCCCTGTGTCAGAGTCAAACCAGGAGAGAGAAACCACACTAAATTGAACATGAAAAGTTTAATCGTTAATTATAACAGAATTGGAATAATGAGGGATTGCCTAGTAAAGAAATAATAAAGAGAATGCTAAAACAAACAAAAAACACAGCAGATATAAGAAGCAGCCACTGACTTTCCCGCGGAGAGAGAGAGTACCCAAAGAAGAGCCCACCACCTACACCCTAAGGTCTAGACACTGCAGAAGGCACATCCACTCACTGGATGGCAGAAAGGTCACTGGGGTATTGCATGGGTGGAACTTGCTGGAAATTCATCCTCCCACACTTGCCAGAAATCCTCCTCCTAGGGTGCTAGGGAAAGCTACTCATGAAAAAGTGTCTTGTGGAGACAGATACAAGATAGTGGCCTAGATAAACACTGTGTGCTTCCTTCCATGAACACATTACAACTGAATTACAGAACAATCAACCTGGAGAACCATCTGAAGCCTGCCTGAACAGAAGTTTTATAACTAAGGATATAAAGAAGAAACCACGTCGAGACTGGTCAGAGGGGCGAAGACTTGAAACAGGCTGGTCCCAAACCTCCAGGTGGCAGTTGAGAATTAGGAGCGATATCTCAGCCAGCCGTGGAGGTTCCCACCAGAGTGAGAGATGCCAGCCCCACACCGGTATCCCCAGCCTGGAGTACTGGTTCCGGGAAGAGGACCCTCCCACAACACCTGGCTGTGAAAAACGGGATTCCAACCATCTGGGTCGGATGTAAAGCAGCAGGAAACCCAAACATTCTCTTAAATGGCTCATGCACAAACTCACTCGCTCGCAGGCACTCACCTTGGGCTCCAGCGATGGGGCGGTGACCCGGAGTGTCAGAGTCATGTGGGAGCTAACTGGGGTGTGTGGCTTCCAGGCCAAGGCTGGAAGACGGTCATTGTGTGAGGGCCTCTATCCCTGCGGCCAGCAGATTAGTGCCATCTTTCCTGTGTTGAGCCCGCCCCCACATGGCAAAATCTGAATCTGATTGGTCTGGTGAGCTCTGCTGCTCCACCCATTGAGCTCAGCTAGGACACCACCCCTCCCAGCTACCCCAGCGCCAAAGGCACTTTCTCCTGAGCAGCCAGTGCTGTCCACATTTCACTCTTTCTTGGAAAACTATCAGAGTCTGTGGTCCTCAGGCAGGTGGCGACTGGCCTTGGTGTGCTCTGAAACTTACTGAGTAGCTCCAGGCTCAGCACTGGCACCAAACCGGAGTCTACATTAACCTGGTGTCCACAACTCTTCCCACTCTAGTGACATCCTGAGACAAAATGTGTCCATTTAAAATCATATATTAACATTGAGCTTCTACTATATATGTATTATATGTATATATGTATTAGACATTTAAAAAGCTATAATTTAGTCTTGATAACAATTGTCTATGCTGATTTCACATCTATTTACTAAGTAGAGAAACTGATGTTTAGAGAGGTTGGGTACCTTTCTGGTCACAGAGCTCTTAAGTGATTGAGCTTTGATTCAAACCCAGTACTTTCTGACTCTGAAGTCCAATAGCACATGCTGTTTTCTTTCAATTCTACTGCAATGACCTTCCTCATTTCCCCACGGATGACAGCAACACCCTCCCAGGTTGTCTTCCTTCCCTCTAATCTTTTTCTGCTTCAGTCACCCCTGCTCCACATTATATTCAGCTGCCAGGTCAATTTCTCTTAAACATATATATCCCTCAAATCAAGGTCCCCAATAGCATTTGAATAATCTGACAAGGGAGGGAGCTGTGAGGTTCCAGTGGCTTCACAGAAATTCACCTGTGGGAAAAAATTTTCTGCTCCTGTTAAAATTTAAAAAAAAAAAAAAAAAAAAAAAAAAAAGGATTACAAATTATCAGAAGAAGGTAAGGCAGTTAAAACCTTCAAGAGTACTTGAATATGAGCCTACAAGTTAGGAGAGACACATGATGTGGAGAAGGGAAGAGCCAATGGCTGGATATTGCCTGCTTTCCCCTCTGTTCCCTCCTACTCACCAAGGGGAAGTAGGTCCCTCTCTACAGGAGATCAGGTCTGGGAAACCTACCAACAATCCATGATGGAAACTGGAAAAGGAAACCAATGTTTTGATTAAGTGAATATTTGAAATTATTTCATTCCAAAGAAAAATATCCCAATTAAAGTGCCAAGCATTCAGGATTCACAAACAAAAAACAGATGCAACATATGTTCAGTTCGAAAATGACTTGGGAATAACTCTCCCAAAACTATGTGGACATATTTAAACAATATAATTCATAACAGAGCTCTAGAGGGGTTTCTAAGAGGAGACAAAAGAGTACTATATACACACTCAGCTATCCCTAGAGTATGGGCAGTACCAAGTGTAATAAATACACGTCCGCTATTTAGCTCTGCAATTTCCACATGCTTTTTAAGTGACTGCATTATTGATTACATTAGACACTAAAATCTTTTTTAGAAATATATATAGTGGTAATGTTTTTAGAACCAAATTATAAAAATAATTAACCAGTGGAAAAATTTTTTTCTACTTCTCAAATTCAATGCTTTCTTTAAAAAAAAGAAAAAAAAATTCTGCTTCCTGATTTGGAAAATGAACTTAGAGCCAAGATTTACTTTCTCTTAAAAGGAAAACTTCAATAAAATTTTCTCATCCTTTGATCCTCTTAGAAAAATGAGGCTTATCACTCTTCAGAAAACAAAATTCTTTGACAATTTCTTGCATTCATTTTGCATAAATTCGAAAGTGCTTTTGGAGAGTAAAAATAGGATTACAGTTTTTGTTTGTTTTGTTTTTAATTTGCTATCAGGATAACTAAATTTAGCCAATCATCCATCCAAGTGAATCAAAAAGTTTTAGCAGTTCCATAAAATGCTTCCACGTGTTTCTAATCAGAAAGTTAATGGTAGATACCAAATTGTTATATTTTACAGTTAATATGTCTCCAGTATTTTGTATGTATTTTTTGCTGTTTTTTTTTGTTTGTTTGTTTCAACAAATGAGATTTCTCACATTTTGCATGAGTTGTTTTAAAAAAAACTCTCACGTTCAAAATACATTTATATAGACTATCAACAAATACATATTGAGTAATAGCTTCATATAAAACATTATACTGTGCTGTTATGAGTATTCCATTTGAATTAAACTTTTATAATGGTTAATTTATGTATTAATTTTATTGACTGATTTTAATTTAATGTTTTAATTCTAGTTCTTCACTAATGTACTCTACAATTGACATATTCCCAATTGATAAAAAGAGTGGGTTTAATATAGTATATTATGCAGCCAATAAAATTTAAAATTATTAATCATATTTTAAAATGTAGAATATGATTAAATGGTAAGTAAAATTAGAAATATATAGATATAGTATGTGGTCTAAAACTGCTACAATACAAACATATATGTGAACATCTAACATATCATAGTTTACATCATCGTCCCAATTCCCCCTGCTCCACTTTTCCTCCTCTATATCCATACTCCTTGCCATGCCAATTTACAATGCTTTCCCACAGTAGGCATACTTCTTACTGATTATTATTTAGATTGCGTTCATTTTCTACCTTGGGCTTAATAATGTGAATTACCTTGGTCAAAAGAGTCAAGCAAAAATAATAGTGTTCTAGCTCCAAGATTAGGCCTCAAGAGATATTGCATATTTCCACTTTCTCTCTTGTGTTCCTGGCATCCATGAGGAGGAAGATGTGCCCAGACTAGCCACAAAAGTGCCAGAAGAAGGTATTTAGATATGTGGAGGTGAGTTGTTCCAGCTAAAGTACCTTTGCCAAATTCAGTCTATAGTAGAGCTCCCAGCCAACCTACAGCGGGAGCCCAACTCATATCATCTATATTAGTTTCCAGGGCTGCCATAACAAAGTACTACAGAATACACGGCTTAAAGAACAGAAATTTATTTTCTTACAGTTGTGGAAGCTAGAAGTCTGAGATTGATGTTGTTGACAGGGCTGGTTTCTTCTAAGGCCTCTCTCTTTGGCTTGTAGATGGCCATCTTCATGTTTACATGGCCTTCTCTCTCTGTGTATGTCTGTGTCTAAATCTCCTCTTCTTGTAAGGGCACCAGTCAAATTGGATTGGGGCCCACCATAATGACCTAATTTTAACTTAATTACTTATTTATAGAGACTTTCTCCCAATACAGTCACATTCTGAGTTACTTTCTCCCAATACAGTCACATTCTGAGGTACTAGGGGTTAGGACTTCAACATACAAAATTGGGATGGGACACAATTAAGCCCATAACATCAGTCAAACTCAGCCAACACCAGTCAATCCTCAGGTGTTCGACAGACTTCTCAGCTATAATAATACATTAGCATTTCAAGGCAGTGAGTTTTGGAATGGTTTGTTACAAAACATTAGCTGACCAATACAAATAATATGGAAATAATATTTAAATAATTATTGGTGATGAGATTTGAGGTAATTAAAAAAATTTTTTTAAGATTGTTGCTACATATTTTTTAAACTGCCTATATTTTTTTCTGAGTGTAAAGTAATACTTTCCATTATTATAAAAACATAAAATATAGTGACATATAAAATATGAAAACAACTATCAGTTGTAATGTGTTCCCCACTCCCATGGTTGAAAACCAGTGTTAAATACCTTCCAATTATTTTCCTATTTACAAATACACACATATCCATACATATTTTTACACATATACCCATACATACTTTTACAAAAAAGGTATTTATTATACATATTTTAAACTGCTTTTTGTAATAAAATTTTTTCCAAGGATAGTGTTCTGTTACTAATATAGAGCTACATCATAATTTTAATGACTGCATAGTATGCCATTTTATCAATTGCCACAATTTATTTATTAACTTCTTATTGACTATTATTTATATTTCATTCCTTTTCATGATTATTTTATTTTTTCCATGGAAAAAAAATGCAATAGTGTTTCTTACTAAAATGCTTTAAGTTGGTGTTGAAAAAAAATACATGTGGAGACTATTACTAACTAATTCACTATAAGATTTCAATTTCTGCCAACTTTACATAGATGGCTTTAACAAGGTATATAAATAATGTTTTTGGCCTCTGTGTAAAAGTCTGTGAATTGAAATAAGAATGATAATAACAGCAGAGCTGATCACTTCATTTTACTAAACATTAATTTAACCAGTATCTATTGAGTTACCTACAAAATGTGTGAGACCAGCCTTCACACTACAAAAGTGAAGCAGACAAAGATGTGGTTTCAAATATCTTCCTGTCTAGCAGGGGGAGCAGACAGGGACGTGTACAGGTGATCTTAAGGACTCACCACCTTAAGTCCACAGATTGTGTTTGGGATCATGAAGGAAGTTCCATATACATGTTGGAAAGAAGCATATTTTATACTTTCATAATAAACCATATCTCTTTGTTTTTCTTTCTGAATAAGAGAAAAATAAACTTTTCATTTTCCTAACATCATATACATTTAACAACCCTCAATAACTTTCTAAGGAAAAGTCTCTTAGGCAAATATTCTCTAAGGTGTTTACTTTCTCCCTTGACCTTTGGCCAGCATCTGTTAATTGTGGGTCTGGTTTCTTTCCTGCAGCATGCCCATATCAGTCGGTCTGGCCACAACAGGAAGTCACACTGATCACACAAAGACACCCTCTACCATGTGTGACTCCACTCAGGCTGGCTGCACTGCTGGTGCTGTTTATTCTATGGTTTGGGGATTCCACCTGGGTTGTGACATGGCACCAGAGAATCTTAACTTCTGGAGAATGTGGTGTTGACGTTCTTTTGTAACATCTCCTCCAGAATGCAAGACCATTCATTGTGTCAAGTAATGTACTTCATGGTGGTATTTTTCTCTGCAAAACCGACAACCTCAAGGGAAGAAATAATATTTTTGCTTGAACACTCTATTTGAATTTAAGTTCATGTGACCCCAACATTGTACAAAATCTATGCCAACCTATTTATTTTTCACCTCCATCAGTAAATTTAGAAAGCACTGCTTAGTGTAGCTATCAACTCTTCATTTATTTATTTTAGAAATGCCATGTGTTTTCAATATCAGTCCTCTAGGAAACAAATACTCATGCTGTCAGATAATGTAAATGACAAGGGTATTTACCACATACTTAACTTACCTCCGGATATACACTTTGTCAAAATCTGAGATGCAAAAAAATGAGGCTGAAGACCAACAGGTATATGTATTTTCAATCAAGATGACAAAGATCTGAGCCAAGGAAGAGATCAGATTTTATGTTGAAAGATTTGTTAACAGACTAAAGTGGAAGATGAGGCTAGAGATATCATTATCATAGTAATAGTAATAATAATAGCAACAACAATGATAATCACAGCAACAACACTGGCTGTGGCATCATCCACCTGTGCACTCAAACAAAATGGAGTAAGTATTTAGAATACATGTAACTTAAAAAAAAAGAGCAGGGCCAGCCGGGTGGCTCAGGCGGTTAGAGCTCCATGCTCCTAACTCTGAAGGCTGCTGGTTCAATTCCCACATGGGCCAGTGGGCTCAGGATGGTGGACTCCGCCCCCTACAACTAAGATTGAACACAGCACCTTGAGCTGAGCTGCCTCCTGGATGGCTCAGTTGGTTGGAGCACGAGCTCTCAACCACAAGGTTGCCAGTTCAATTCCTCAAGTCCCGCAAGGGATGGTGGGCTGTGCCCCCTGCAACTAGTAATGGCAACTAGACCTGGAGCTGAGCTGCGCCCTCCACAACTAAGATTGAAAGGAAAACAACTTGCCTTGGAAAAAAGGCCTGGAAGTACACCCTGTTCCCCAATAAAGTCCTGTTCCGTTTCCCCAATAAAAAAAAAATCTTTAAAAAGAAAAGAAAAGAAAAGAGAAAACAGTATCCAGAATTTTAAATCCTAGTAAATCAATAAGCAAAATGGCCAGAAGACTTGAAACCTCTTTGCAAAAGAAGAAATCAAATGGCTGATAAATATATGAAAAGTACAGAGATCTTATTAGTAGCCTGAGAATTGCAAATTACACCCATCTTATTGGACATAATTTTGAAAGTCCATACTGTATGAATCTTTTTCTAGTTTATGTAAAGAAAGAAAAAAAATATTTCTTTGCACCTTTCTTTTCAATAGATACTCAATTTTCTCCCTGACACAATAATATAAATGTATTGAAATGATTGAAGTGTTTATATAAAAATGACTGTGAACTGATTTCCTTATTAATAAGTTGTCAGGTGTTCTTAATTAGAATGGATAAATAAAAACATTGGGAAAATTAAATTATATCAACTTTTGTTAATAATGTTAATGATCCTGAAGATAGAATATGGAGAGGAATATCCTTAATCTTGTAATTAAATTCAAAAGAATTGTAATAGAAAACACTTTTGTATTTTTCCAGCTAATTAATTCAATGAGAAGAGAGAAAGAGACTGTGTTTTTTTTAATGTTTGAAAATGTAAAAAAAAATTATCCTTTAGCATAAGAACCATATATTATTCATTTCTTTGTCTGCTGTTGTGCTTCAGGGAGCATTTGGGGCATAGAAAGTTATTTTTAAAATGTCTGTTAGATAGAATTTTGATCTGCCATGATGTTTTTAGTTTCCTTTAGAAGAGGCAAGGCTAAAGCCCTATTCAACAATTAGATTCCCAAATCTTTCCCCTATATCATCTAATATGTTTATCAGCATTGATCAGTCTATATATCTAAATGATTCTCCTCAAAATTCAAAGAAATGGAGCTACTATTGAAGTTCATTATGTGTCCACTTAACTTGAGGCTGACTTTAGAAACCCTGAGTACATCCATCTCTACTCAGGAAGACATAAAATCAATGCCCTGGGCTACGAAATTGATGGCTATGCAGGGGAACCACCTATGAAATGTCAACTAGGAAGATAAGAGGAAGGTGGCCAAATTCATTTCTACAACTTTTCAAAGAATATGTAATATGGGCCTAATGAAACAAAATTCAGATTCAAATCTAGCAAACATTTATTGAGAATCTACTATGTGATGGATACTGAGCAAGGGATACAGAGTCCTATGTAATATCCAGTTTGATCCTTACATGCATCTGTCCTAAAGTAGAGTGTTGAATTAGAACAATGAATGAAATAATATGCTAAGTTGAAGAGAGTTCATGTTAATGCAGAATGGAATACACTTTGCAGGGAAGCAGGAATATTTTGAAATCTCCACTGATTGCCCCAGGAACTGTTAGGGATTTGACAGCTATCTTAAAGGCAGAATGGATTGACCACCCACATATCTGCATCATATAGGCTCAAATTTTGGGCCCCTCATAGTTTAGCTCAGTGGTTCTCACACTTCAGTGTTTATAAGATTCACAGTACCAGGCTGTATAATGTATACAGAACCATGTTTATATGGATAATTTTATGGATAATTTTATGGAGGGATTTTGACTACACACAATTTTTAGCTTTCCTGTTGACATTAAGTCTTAGATGGCTATAAGATGCAATTCCACTGAGTCATGGTGCCAGAATAGGGCAGCGAGATTGGATCTTAGGTTAGGATCTTAGGTAAGGGTGGATGGCCTTGGAGTGGGAAACCTGCCCACTCTGCCTACTCCCAAAGCTTATTTTTATCACAGCAGGCTACCAAACCACTCCTGATGTTCACACTTTGGCAAAACAAACAAACAAACAAACAAAAACCTCACCCTTTTTAACTTCAAAGATGCATGTATTTTCGGAGCTGAACTCATAGTTACTTACACTGGCATCCACTAATGGCATCAGATTGATCACAGCTGTCGTTTCCCCCCAATAAATAAGGGAGAGGTGACAGTAGGAAGCAATGCAATCACTGACGGCCCACTTTTGTCTTGGAGGTAGAATTCTTAATTAACTTCTCTGAGTGTCAGTTAATCTGGAAAATAGGGATATTAATCATTCACCCTCCTCAAGTGCTAGCCAACATGAACTAATACCCTTTTAAAACTTTAAGCCTTTTCACATACTGTCCCTCAGCCTGGCCAGCTCCTCGGCATTCTTCAAGATTCAACTTAGGAGCCCCTCCCCTGAGAAGGCATTTTTCCCTGCTGCTCACCACCCTCCTCCTCTGCAATTGGGGTGAAAAGCCACTGCTGACGGTTCTCCCCATGCCTGAGCTTCTACCTGCCCAGTCAGCTACACACAGCTGATTCCTTCTAAGCACCTTGAAGGCAGAGATGATGTCTACTTTACTTCTTATTATGACTTGTAAGAGTTTGAAAACTTTTTGTTGCATATAAGAGGAATGGAATGACATCTCTTTATGGCTTCAAATAAGATAGCAGATGTAAAGCATAAAACCTAATGCCTGACACATATTAGGTTGGTGCAAAAGTAATTGCGGTTTTTGCATTATTTTTAACCGTTTAAATCGCAATTACCAACCTAATAGCAAGCACTAAATATTTATCTTTCTTTTCACTGCCCCCCAGCCAATGCCCTTTTCTCGGGGGCTTTGCCTGACCCTATTCCATAATGAGAGAGGTGACTTTTGTGGACTCTGCTGAGAGTGACCCTTTCTGTAAGGAATGATAGGGTTCAGAGGGGAAATGTACATTTTTGGAATAGTTTCAACTTGAACTAGTTTTAAGAGGCTATAGCGTCATCAGTGAGGATATGTTAGAGAGTAATAAATGATGACTTCACTACCTTGGAACATACAGTAGATTAGTTTATACATTAATTAGGTGATAAATGTGTTTTGGTGGGGTGTGAAACTCAATAAACACATTATTGAAAACTGATCACTACAAATTATAACAATACTAGATATTGAAATTTACTGTGAATATTACAGAGACTGTTAAATGTAAAGCAAAAGGAAGTTGTGGGGACAAAACCCCCAAAAAACAGTTTCCAGGCTCTCGGCCTCACATAGAAAGGTGCTGGCTCGGGTAGTAAATGGCCATCAACTGTGATCAGATGGCCAGCAGCTGTGGCTAGTTGGCCGTCAGCTGTAACCCGTAGGCCATTGGCCACTAATATAACGGCTGTGGCTACGCTAGCAGGAAAAGAATGGGGGCTAGCAAGAGGATGGTGGCTGGCAAGCGCGGACTGCTGTTAGGCAGATTATGTAGATCCTGCTTCCTGTGTCTCCAGCCCAGCCGCCAGCGAGAATATATTGGTTTGACTCCCCTATCTATGGCTCCGTGGGTGTTCCTGTTTGGCCTCATCATGTCCTGCGTTCTTGGGCGGGGAGTGGGAGCTGAGACCCTGCACGACAAATGGCGCAGCGAGCAGGGTCCCCTGCGTGACACATGGCGTAGTCCGCAGGATACGGTGCCAGCCAAAGCTTTCCGAAGGGCAGTAGAGCAGTTTGTGCATATGAACACTCAGTCTGAGGAAGACCAGGAGGAGCAGCTGCTGGAGAGCTCGATTCCCGTGGAGGGGTGGAAAGATGTGGATAGTTCCCCAACCAGCAGAGGCCGGAGAAAGCGGAGAAAGCGAAGGTTGTTGCCGCCCTGTGGGCTGGGAACTGCTTGCTGAGGCAACTTGGATGCGGGACTTGTCCCAGGAGGAAATGCATGCTGAGTCCTCCTTGGGAGATGAGGGTGAGGTCAAGGTCATCCCTCACCCCCAGGACAGCCCTGGCGAATGACTATGGACTATGGGGAATTGCCTTCTATCCCTGATTTAATGGACGCTTGACTGTTCGGGAACATACCATCATGTAGTGGGACTGGCGGATGTTTGCTTTTGTGTCTTGACTGGCCGCCATTGATAATATGTAAGCACCTTGATGTGAGCCGCTGTTGTTCCAGCACGGTACCCTGAGAGGCCCAGAGAGAGAGTGGCAGTGCCCTGAGAGCCCTGGCTGTGTCCAGGAAGTCTGGCTGTGCCCAGAGAGAGTGGCAGTGCCCTGAGAGGCCCTGGCTGTGTCCAGGAAGTCTGGCTGTGCCCAGAGAGAGTGGCAGTGCCCTGAGGCCCTGGCTGTGTCCAGGAAGTCTGGCTGTGTCCAGAGAGAGTGGCAGTGCCCTGAGGCCCTGGCTGTGTCCAGGAAGTCTGGCTGTGTCCAGAGAGAGTGGCAGTGCCCTGAGAAACTCTGGCTGTGCCCAGGGAGACAGGTGGTACCCTAAGAAGCCCAGGAAGTCTGGCTGTGACCAGAAGTACTGTGGTGGTGCCCTGAGGAAACCTGGCTGTGCCCGGGGAAACAGGTGGTACCCTAAGAAGCCCAGGAAGTCTGGCTGTGCCCAGAAGTACTGGTGGTGCCCTGAGAAACCCTGGCTGTGCCCAGAGAGCCTGGCTGTGTTCAGGATAGTGCATTCACCTCCAGGCTCCTTGCACAGGGCCCCTCGCAGAAGACGCTTGTCGCGTAGATTGTGAGGCGAGACCCTGTAGGGGTGGAGTGTGGGGACAAAACCCCCAAAAAACAGTTTCCAGGCTCTCGGCCTCACATAGAAAGGTGCTGGCTCGGGTAGTAAATGGCCATCAACTGTGATCAGATGGCCAGCAGCTGTAACCCGTAGGCCATTGGCCACTAATATAACGGCTGTGGCTATGCTAGCAGAAAGGAATGGGGGCTAACGAGAAGATGGTGGCTGGCAAGCGCGGACTGCTGTTAGGCAGATTATGTAGATCCTGCTTCCTGTGTCTCCAGCCCAGCAACCAGCGAGAATATATTGGTTTGACTCCCCTATCTATGGCTCCGTGGGTGTTCCTGTTTGGCCTCACCGTGTCCTGCGTTCTTGGGCGGGGAGTGGGAGCTGAGACCCTGCACGACAAATGGCGCAGCGAGCAGGGTTCCCCGCGTGACAGAAGTTTTTTAAGTACAAATTCAGTTCTAAAGAAGTTAAACTTGACTCACTACAATTACTTATTTAAATATAAATGCATGGCACAGATTTAATCAAGCGGTAAAGACTTTTGGCCATTAGAGGGCGCGCATACTTTAAAAATGTTTGGACCAACCACACAGTTCCAACAATGGACCCTGTGAATTTCATAATTAGTTAATGAATGTCCTGAAAAAAGATTTTGAAGGGTTGTTTGTTTGTTTGTTTGTTTGTTTTGGAGGCTTTTTACACAATGAATATTCCAGAGGGATGAATAAGTGACAAAAATTGTAAATCAATGCGAGTATATCAGAACTGGCTAGAAATGTTCAAAAGAGTAATCACACATATTTAAAGTTAGGAATTTAATTATTTTTTTGTCCAGAACATACAGTATATTTTAAAGGCCCTTTATTCTAAAAGCCACATTCCTTCAAAAGTTAAAGTTATGGAATTATTTATTTTGTTTTCAATTAATAGACGAATGAGAGAATTGGTGTCATGATTTTATCATTACTTGTATGTGAAACCAGTCATGTTTCAGCGTCTTATCAACCTCTGCAGTGTCCCTGAAATCTACTCTCTTTACGCCATTTTCACTGCCATGGGCCTGGTTCAAGGGTTCGTTGTTTTCCCCTGGATTGCTATGATACGATTTTTTTTGGTGTCTCTCAAATGCACTTGTCTTTACATCACTCTCAGACTAATTTTCATGAAACGTATTTTTGATCACGTCACTTTTCTGCCCTGAAACCTTTAGTGGCTCTCTGTTTCTACAAAATAAAGCCACAAATATCCACTTGGTATTCAGAATCCAATTCAATTTTACCTCCTTTTCAGGCCCATCAGCTCTGGCTGGAATAATTCTCTCCCTTTTTTTCTGAGTTCTTGTGGCACATTTTCTGTACTGACTTCAATTTTATACTTGCTTGTGAGTGTGTTTTATACCACCTCCAGGAAGAACTTTCTTAAGGGAGTGAGTCCTTGCTCAGAAAGCAGAGAGTAAGCAGAGAGTAAGCTCAGCTACATAATGTTTAAGACCTGCTTAAGAGAACTAGATTTGGGAAACAGTCTGAGGTGGAAATTGATAGAGCTTGGTGTTCTGGTTATCTATTGCTACATAAGCCGTCTCAAAACTTAGTGGCTTAAAATAACAATTTATTATTATCTCTCAAGATTCTAAGAGTCGACTAGACTCAGCTGGGTGGTTCTTGCTTAGAGTCTCAAATGCAATTGCAGTCAGACGGTGGCTGGGCTGGAGTCTCCTGAATGCTCAATCAGGCTGGACATCCAAGATGGCTTCTTCACTTACATGTCTAGCTGCCTGGGCTAAGATGGTTGAAGTCTCTGGGGGCTAGCCAAGCATTTTGCTCTCTACATATGGCTCCTCCATGTGACTAGCTTGGATTTCCTCAAAGCCTGGTGGTCTCAGGATAGAATTCTTATACAGTGACTGACTTTCTCCAGAACAAGCATTTCAAAAAACCAGGTAGAAGGGGCAAAGCTTCTTAGGAGTTAACCTTGGAAATCACATGGGATCACTTCCTCTCCAGTGCCAGCCCAGATGCAGTGTGGGAGGGGACAGTACTGAACAAGAGCACAGTACTGGGAGGTGTGGTTCCTCAGGAGACCATCTTTGAAGCCCAGCTACCTCACCTGCTAACATTTTCAACTGGAAAACACCTTTATTTGAGGTGTGGAAGATAGTTGACAATAGGTCAATCAGAAGAATTGAAAAAGGTCTTGTGACAAAAACTTAATTGGAAGACAAAAGGCATGGTCAGTCAATTCTTACTTAAATACTCCACAAATACTTTTAAACTTTTCTTATCAAAAGGTGGGGTATATGTTCCCTCTTCCTGAAACTGAACAAGATTTCTGGACTGTTTGGTCTAATAGAGTATATCAGTGGTGATACTATGTAATTTCCAAGGCAAGGCCAAAAAAGGCAGGTGTATTTCTGCCTTGCTTACTATACTACTTACTCTTGAAACCTTCAGCAGCCTGACTTCCTAAATCTTCCATGCTGCAAGAAAGCCCAAACTAGTTCATGTGGGATATTGACTATATTATCACTCATTTATTGTCATTGTTTGGATGTCATATGGAGTGGGGCTGGGAATTCTTGGTCTACTCTCTCTGGCGAGAGGTCTAAATTCTGAGGCTTAACAGAGGCCACAGGATTTGGTTGAGGCACTGGCAAGCTGGGGTTTGTAGCCCTGATGACTCTTTGTCGTGCGGGGTGACAGGCGGGGTCTCTGGTCCCGCTCCCCACATAAGAACACAGGACATGGTGAGGCCAAAAAGGAACACTCACGGAGCTGTAAGTAGGGGAGTCATATCACTAAATTCTCACCAGCGGCATCCGCCTCTCTGCAATTCGCTCTTGCTAGCCCCCATTCTTTCTGCTAGCGTAGCCACAGCAGTTATATTCGTGGCCAATGGCTTACGGGTTACAGCTGATGGCCAACTAGCCACAGCTGATGGCCATCTGATCACAGTTAATGGCCATTTACTACCCGAGCCAGCACCTTTCTATGTGAGGCCGAGAGCCTGGAAAATGCTTTTTGGGGCTTTGTCCCCACACTCTTTTAAAACGAGATCGAAAACTGGATAAAGACTTGAGGGGGGCAAGTATAAAGTTGTAAGCAGAGAATGAAGAGAATAAAGAGAATAGCCATCAAATATTGTAGATGTTCTGCTTTTTCACTCCCGCCATAGGCTAAGTGTTCAGTGTTCTGTTCTTTCCTTTAGTTTGCCTTTAAAACTTTTTTTTTTCTTTAAAACTCACTCAAAGGTTAGACTTAAGATGTGCCACATAAGTGTGAAAAGCCTAGAAGGAAATGGTATTGGCATGTTTGGGTAAAGCTAGGTTGGCGGGACACAAGCAACATGGGACCCGCACTCATTCTTTTTGTCCTTCTGCCCTCCTAACTGTGTCTCTGTAGCACAGAACATTCTCAGGGAAAACAACATTCACTGACCCCATTCCAAGAAAATCAGTAACAACATCCAGTTGCCTTTGAGAAGGAAGGAAGACGACATTGAGAGACACGACAGTTAGAGAAAAACAGAGACAGCCACCGGTCACTCTTTCAGACTTCCCAGTGGGAACTTGGCGCCTCAGATAAACAAAGGCGCTGGCAGGAAGGAGAGCTGAAAATCAGTGGAGAGGGCTGGCAGGCCAGAGCCAAAGCAGGGACAGTCGGAAGAGAAAACCTGGGCCGGGGACCCCTGATTCTCTTCTCCAACAATCTTTGGCACCCTTTCTGAAACAAGACTGGCGAGGATGCCCTCTGGCCTGGGGAACGTGGGTGAATCCGAAGTGCCCAGAGAGCAATGGATGCAGGTTTTGCACTTGTAACGGAGAGGAAGTCAGCAGCACTGGAAGCAATCGAGGTGGAGGGTACAAGACACCTTCTTGCCAAACCCATTCCCAGGCTTTCTGACTCTCTAGGAACAGAGAGAGAGAGAATGCCTTTGCCAGTTTCCTGTAATTCAGTCAGTGGAGCCAGAGCCCCAGGGAGGGCTTGCTCAGAGAAAACAAATGCACAAGAGAAAAGGACAAGAAGGAGGAAACGCCAGCTAGGAGACTCCAAAGGGATCAGCGGCTAAGCTCACGGGCAAACTGCTTCAGAGCAGGAAGTAAGTAAAGCGCAAACAGGATCTGAGCGAGGTCATTTGTTTTGGAGAAGAGAGAGGGAGGAGGAGGGAAGGGCAGCAGTGTGAATGTGGTTATGTCAGAGCTTTCCAGGGCGCTGGGACGTCCTGCCTGCGGCTTGCTGCAAAGCGAATCCTCCCTGCTCGCTGAGCACTTGGCTGGCACAGGCCTTACTGCATTCTGTCCGGGTAACTAAAAAATTAATCTCCCTCCCATCACAAGGTCAACATCGAAGTATCTTCCTGGGGAGCTACCTGGGGGGAGTGAGAGTTCCAGGGGGAACTTTTGTCATCTGCTCAGAATAGCTTTGCAAATTCTTAGATGTATTCAGTAACTTTCCTTTGTATGAATATGCCATCCCCTGAATAGACTGTACTGAGTTTTTGGAGTAACTTCTTCATTCCACTTCTACTTTATGAACTTTATTATATTTTAATTTTTTTATTAAAGTATAGTTGGCATACAATATTATATTAGTTTTAGGTGTACAACATAGTGACTCAACAGACATCTGTATAACCTAAGATGTGATCGCCATACTAAGTCTCGTAAACATCTGTCACCGTGCAAACTTACCGCAATATTATTGACTATATTCCCCTTCAGCTTTTTCAACCATTCCTCTTACCCTTCTCCCCTCTGGCAACCATCAGTTTGTTCTTTGTTTCTATGAGCCTGTTTCTGTTTTATTTCTTTATTTGTTTTGATTTGTATTAATTCTACACGTAAGTGAAATTATGCTTTATTTGTCTTTCTCTGACTTACTTCGCTCAGCATTAATATCCTCTGGGTCCACCCATGTTGCAAATGACAAGATTTCATTCTTTTTTTACTGCTGAGTAATAGTCCATTGTGTATACTTTATCAGCTTTAATACTTGTCTGTCTGTATATTGCTATTTTGGCTGAAAAACGATAAGAGAACTTTCTCATGGACTGTTTTGCTCACCATCTAGCTTTTCTAGAGACAATTTTAGGAGCTTTACGGTGTGGAAGAATATCAGCATGGCCTTATCACATGCTATTCAGTACCAAAAGATTGAGTTTAGGTATTAGAAAGAAAAAAAATTGCATTTATCAAGAATCCAAAAAGATATACAGCTCATAGTCTTTCAAGAAATGGGGACTCCTAGGTGGTACATTTTTTTTGACTTCACTCATTGTGTTCATGGTTTCCAGAACCCCAATGTAAGCAGAATTCATTAACCATAAAGTGTTCAAGAGGGGCACGATGTCAAATGCACTTTTTTTTTTTTTAAGCTTCTTCTAAGGACTTTTTTAATGGACTCAGATGCTCTCACCTGATAACTACTCCCTTCTCTGGTACTTTCTGTTCCATGGGCCATAACAAGTCATACCAGCCCAATTCAGCTCAAGTGTGGCCTATGTGGCCCTAGAAGTGATGGTGGGAACACCTTTATACAACAATGGGTCTGCGATGGGGGAGCAAAGGGAATGGGCAGCTGGCCAAGTTAAACAGGGAATTTTGAATCCCAAGGAATTTACGGCTGCTTCTGGGTCTAAATAAGATGCAACACAATGACTTCTCTGCAGGCCTCTACACATTCCACAGAAAGGGGCCGGACTTGGGCCAGCCTGTCTTAACATTTTCCTTCACACTTTTTTTTTTCCACTTGATACTCTAACTTGAATTTCTTTTCTGGAAACAATCACCTGGCAAGGATTAGTCCCAGATATCACTAGGGAGTCACTAGACACAGCTGGATTCTTACACTGGTAGAAATGTGTCTGTTAGAGTGTCCTGAAATGATTCATGGGGAATTCAGTGAACTATTTGTGGTAGAAGCCTTCATTGCATAGCTGTTGGTCAAGGCAGTGCTTTTTCAAAGTGGTAGAAGTTATTCGGAATTTAAGACAATTTAATATCTATCATTTATAAAATCTAAATAAACATATATTATATAACTGTTTAAGACAGCTGCCTAAGGGGGATGCAGATTTAATGTGCCAAATGTGACTGCATTTCTCTCTCCAACAGAATAATAAAATACTTCTCTTATTCTCCTGCAACTTTTCTATTCTGATTGTGCACTTGAAGTATAAAGTAGTCTAGGAAGGAAGGTTGTAACTATTAGAGTGACTGGCTCACAAAACACTGAAATGTGAAGAACTTACTGTTGTAATTATTTAAGTATAACCATCGCAACAAAACAACACATGCCCATGTTTGACTTCATCGGAATCTTATAATTCGTGCATTTAAGTTACCCAAATTCAATCACTAGAGAAATAAACACTGATAATTGTGCCTTCTAGTCCTCTTAGTGGTAAATGATCTGGACTGAGCTTCGCACAGGTGACTGACTTTTCATCTGGTGCTTAACCAACAGTGACGTGTTCTAATACAGGAGGAAAACAGAGCTTCATTTGACTTACTTAGAGATTGCATGGTAGTCTCCAACATAGCCTTCTGAAAGGAATTTTAGGATCAATTTTGGCTGTTTATAATCGCTATTATATATGCATGAGATGTGTTTCCACCTGGATACATGGTGATGTTCTAGGCCTCTTCTGAGTGCTAGTAACAGGAATTTAGTTCCAGCAGGACAGGTTCGCATGTACTTCCAGAAATTCCATTAGCATGAAGGCTTAATGAATCCTGGGAGAGACAATTGTTGACTTATATCGGGAGCCAAAACCTCATCTCTCCACTTCCTGAGCTTGGGGAAGAAATCATATCATTCTACCCATAAAGTATAAGAGTACTTCTTGATTATTCAGGTCAAAGAATATTCTATTGACTGTTTTTGGCTTAGTATTCCAGTTTCTAACTGTTGATGTAAGAAATATTCAAACCTGTAGAGAATTTTTATGAGTTTATTTGAGCCAAACTGACGACATATGCTGGGGAACAAGATCTCAAATGTTTCCAAGATTAACAGTTTTTCAGTTTTTGTTATGCATTTGAAATTAAGGAGGAAACTTAAGGAAGATTACATGGAGGTGGGACAAAGGTGAGATTAGATTACAGGATAGTTAGCAGAATTTGTGTTTCTTACTGCTTATTTCAAAAGTGTGCTAATCTAAATGTACAGAAACAATGGACAGGACTTGTTTAATGCAAAGATAAGGCTTTTAGTAAAAAAGTTATAAGCCTGGGGCATGATTACCCACCTTGACCTACCCAGTTAGGAAATTATGATCAGGTCACCTTGATAGGCTACTTTCCATAGAACCCCCCCCCCTTTTTTTTTCATTCACATAATCTATTCCAAATATGCACTGGTGAATATGAAAAGATGTATGCACAAGTCTATTCATTGGAACACCATTTGCTTATTAGAAACAACTCAAATATCAATCAAAAGGGGACCATCAACTACGGTTACATCCACACAATGGAATATTATACAGCTATACAGCTGTAAAAAGAAGTAAAGAATATCTGTACATACATCTATGAGAAGATCTCCAGGATGTATTGTTAATAAATTCAATTTTAAGACATGATCACTAAAACAAACAACATGAAAAACTGAACTATGTATTGAGTTGATGGCACATTTCTTCAAGGAGGAAATATTTCAAGTGACTTTAAAACATGGGAATTGACTATAGATCCCAAGTGGGCTATATCTTTACACCAAAAGGAATGGTAAAAAAAAAAAAAAAATCTTCAAATGTTTTCAGTAATTATGTAGATATCATTATTCTGAGACTTTGTATATGCTTTGTGCAGGTAAAACAAATGAGTAATTATGTAAGTGTTGTTGGGAATCGGGATTTGGGGTATGAAAGGAGAAGCAGATGTGGGACAGAAAAGATCAAATAAAAGCCCTGTAGTCCAAACTAGAATTTGCATTGGAAAACTTGGTGTAAACTTGTGATGTTTTATGTATATGTATATCTGTCTGTCTATTTTTCTATCTAACTCTGTCTCTAATCTTCTTGCTTTGTTCCTGAAGAGGCCTAGAAATAAAGAGCAACCCACTAGGAGTGAGCTTTCCTAACAGACAGATTACCATGTTCTAAGAACTAGGGCTCCTTAGAAAAATACCTGGATCCAGGTCTGCTCCACGAAATGCTCAAGCTAAATCTTCAACATCCAGTCATACCCGAAAACAAGAACGCTATTGACGATAAGACTGTGCCCAAAGGAGTCAAGAACTGACTTACAGGGGCTTCCATGTAACTATTAGTAAAAATAGTAACGGCAAGAAATTGAAGCACATCAACTATATTTAAATCTATGAGTTTATCAAAAAAGAAGATCCTTGGGATGTGATGTCAGTGTGTGACAAATCCCAAGGCAGGTAAAGGACAGCCCAGGAGGTTAGGGCAAACTTGTGACCATATCAATGATGGCCACAAGGCAGCTGAGCAGGGGACAAAGATTGACAATGGTACAGCAGCAGCAGCAGCAGCAACAACAGCAGTGGTGTCAGGAGGCCTCAAGGAGAATGGGTGCACCATACTGGAACCTGGCCAGTGGACCAGAGGCCAACAAGGGTGCTGTGGTGTTGGGGTCCAGAAAAGACTGATGGAGATAGAAAACCACAGGTGGCTGTCATCATTATATGCACCTCTGTGTTTTGGTCCTGAGGCTATGCCCCAGAAAATTCTACTTAGGAGCATTAATATCAAGGAAATTGAAGCCAATTATCCTGAGAATCTCATATTATTGTAGAAACATGTGAACACAGAGTTTTATTACTAAAATCAATCAATTGTATTGGAAACCAAAATGTCTTTTTTGCTCTTTTATTTCAAATAGAAAATTTGGCTGAAAACTAGTGTCCTTTGCAGCCATCTTGCTGGGATTCCTATCTGAGAAATGATCTTCCTCTCCACTGAAACTCTCCACTGCCTACCAGTAATTCCTCTTCATGCCTGCTCTCTGAAAGAGCTACGTGAGAGCCTCAGCTCAGCTTGATTTTAAATTGTAGATACTATCAGTCCTTCAGGGGGTGAAGGGGTCCGGTATGTTTGAGCCAAAAATGGGACTAAGTTTGCTTGACTTGCGAAGTCTAATGTTTTTCCTGACCAAGGTGCTATGATTGAATTTATATGTTTTTTATGACTGCAGGATTATTTCCTGGTTTTTCAGCTTGAAAGAAACTATTTGAAATAATAAACTTCCTTCTTCCTTGTGATTGAATCTATGTGGTAATAAAAAAATATGAAGAACAGCTGTGCAGAGAGGTAACCATGACTCTATCATTTCTAGGCAAACTTGAATAACAACAAAAGTCTGAAATGTAGGAAAATGAAAATCTTCCTTGGTGTAAACATTCTGGTCAGCTTCACTTTAACCCTTGCAGTAGCTACTGTGTCCTGTATTTGAGAGAGAGCAGTGGTCCCCAGAGTTTTAAATCCGCAAACCCAGGAGCTGGGAGAAGCAGTGGGTGAATTTCCTCTCAGCTACCTGATCTCATTTATTGATAAATCTGAAACCTACCGTCTCTCCCTCTTCTTCCTTTCTCCAGGTATTCCCTCCTGAGTCCACAATGAAAGTAAACTCATCAGCATCAGGCCTCACCTCAGACCAAAAACAGAAGGGAATTGAAAACCAACTTAAGGATAGTATATAGACTCCTTATCTTATATAAGGAGATGTAAAGTGCATGAAAACAAATATTTTTATTATTTGATATAAATACTCAATTTGACGTATATCTAGGGATGTGCCTTATTATACAGGTACCTGAATCTTAAAAATGAGCTTTTGGAATGTCATCCTGGCCTGCATGTTTCATTCTGTAAAAGGTGTTTGGGAACAGAAATTCTGGCTCATTTTCCTACTAAACTCGCACTGGTTATACATCATTTTCTGAAATTGAGCAGGGTCAATTTCTGATGTCTGCAAATAGTTCGTATTTACACAAGGGCTGAGAAGATTGCTGAAATAGTTGTACCCTGGGAAAGCTTTATGAGAAAGCTGATTTATGAGAAGAGTTTGATGAAGGAAAAGCACAGACAGGTGGAAAGGAGAGGCAGAGGGAGGGGGGGTTTGGAGAGGAGTAGAGGGCTTGACATTGCAAGAATAGGTGTCGGGTGATGAGGAGGAGAAAGTGGAATTTAAAGTCTAGAACAGAGAATCTAGTCTATATAGTTAGGTGAAGGGATGCCATGGAAGGGTCAGTTGGTAACTCATTTTAACTCATGATTAGGAGCTCTAATTTAAAGCAGTAGAAAATTAGCAACTTGGATCTGGGAAGTGATTTAGTGGTAGCTGTTGATAAGTTTCTGAGGGAGGAATGATGTCATTAAAAAAGACATGAGAAAGAGGATTCTTAGTTTCTATAAGAGAATACTGAAGCCGAGAGCAGAACACAGCAGCTGGAAGCCAGTGAGGCAGAGACCAATGTTCCATATCGAGGGCTTCGTGTGGAAGCTGGACCCTGAGGAAATGAAATGGAAGATGCATGAACATGTGATCTCCTCCATATAGAACTTCCTTATCTCCCTGACCCTGCTACAAGTTACTCCTTTTATCTTAACGATATTGGACTACACATAAAGATTGGACATAACATGTAAATGCATGATATGAAGAACCTGGTTACAGTTTCTACTCTGTAAATGAATAGACCCAGAAAGATGTAAGAGACTCTTTGATTGAGTGGACAAAAAATTCTATTTGTTAACAACAAATTTGGCTCTGTTACCTGACCTTCATAGCTAAAATATAAACTATTTGTTAAGTATAAAATATGTTTTGTGGCCTAGTATGCCCTTAATACTATGATCTTCACCCTCCATGAATGTTGGTGTAATTGTAAATAATGTCAAACTCCATTTCTAGTAAGTGTTAATTATATAAGGGAATTATGTCTGCAGTGGCACTGTCTTGTCAGTCATTTCTGTTTACTTTTACTTCCATCTGGAGTATATTTGGTGAAGATCTTCTCATGATTTAGTTATGTTTTATGGAAGCCAGCACGCAACCACAACAACATTTAAGCACAGGACCATAGTCTATATTTTTATTAAATGTACCAATTAAGAGGGGGGAAAAAGAATCTGAAGGAAAGGAGCCTACAGTGGGGGCCAAAGGGCCATGACCGAAGTCAAGTTAGTAGCAAGGGAAGGGTTGAAAGTATAGTCTGTAGGAAAAAGAATTACCATGAGAGAGCAACTAGAGATGAGGCAAAGAAATATTTTGGCTGAAGGGAAACCTAAGATAACAAGTCAGGAAAACAGGAGGAAAGTAATATCATCAAGGACAATGGAGTAAGTGCGAAGAAAGAGGGATTTTGCTGCAGCCTAAGAGAATGATCTCTGGATGTAGAATATGACATGTAACATTTTGAGAAGTAAAAGTTAGCAGAAAGTTAACTTTTGGTTAACTTTGTGGTGAATAACACATTTTGTTGATGTCTAAAGACTATGTTTAAATTATATGTGGATTATATAAAAGACTTCTCAGAAGGTTGTTTGTTTTGGTGTTTACCTTACTGACAGCAGTTTGGCTCACAAACATGCTTTTCAGCTGCTGGCGGTTTCTTCCAGAGAATCAATTCCTTGGCCCTGGGAAGGCACATTTGGAGAATTGTATCGACTGCAGTATAAAGGCACAGGGGGCAAAAAAGGTAGATGAAGCTGGGAAAGCAGGGAGATTAAAACAGAGTGAATGTATATACCATTGAACTTTAGATTTCATTCAGTGAGAACTGGAGAATCATTGAGGCTCTTTCAAGACAAGGAATGACATGGTCAAATATACATGTTAGAACAACACAACTGGCAGCAGAAAGAAGAGCAGGTCAAAGAGGAGAAGACCCTACAAGTGAGACCATGGCCTAGAAGGGAGTTATTCAAAGAATGACCAGGAATCCCATTTGCTAGAAAATATTAGTTATGAGGATACCTAAATTGGGACAACTAAACAACATGGGCTAAATTCCCCTGACTTTTAGACTTAATAGTTCTATGGTATCTATTGTAGATAGAATACTGAGGGTTAGAAGACAGCTAGTGGTTAATTTGCTCCAGAAGTTGGAAAGAAGAAAGCAATAAGCATTTGGGTGAACTGAACCTTAAATGGAAAAGGGATAAAGAATATTTTGGCTAAGACATAAATTATGGAGATTGCCTGTATCCGTCAGGGTTTAGCCAAAGAGGCAGAATTAGTAGGATATGTTTGTATATACGAAGAGAATTGTCTTTCACAATTGTGGGGGCTGTCTAAGGAAACCCCAAGTCCACAGGACAGACAGTCAGGGAAGATAATTAACCAGCTGGAAATCCATGAACTTGAGCTTGAGCTGAAATTTTAGGAAAGGCCTGGTCATTCCTGAAGGGCTTCTACTTGACTAAATCAGATGCAACTATGATGATGTGCCTTTTTTTATTAATTCAAAATTAACCAACTTGGGACTTTAATTATGTCTACATAATCCCTTCATAGCATCACCTAAATTAGTAGTTAATTGAATAGTTGAGAGATGATGTGTGTATTCTGTAAAATAGCCATCTCCTCCTTTCATCCTCCAGCTCTCATGAAAGAATATCCTTGTAGTTCAACCTATCCAGAAATGAACTAAAAAGGGAATTCTGGGAATATAATTCAGATAGACTACATTGAAAGATCACAAAGCCATCACACTGCCATTCTACAACAATTTTTTTAGGTAGAGAACATTACTCTGAAAATTCTGAGAACTGAAAGTACAAATTTTATTCCCTCTGGTTTTAATGATTATAAGGCTTAACTTATTCCATGCAATATTGCAGGTCTTTACTACTATTAAATAAGACTGTCTTATTTCAGAAAATATTAATGTTTTGGTACATTTTCTTTTGTATTAAATAATATATACATTCAATTTAATAAAGTATTTATATTTTTAAATTTTAATTTAATAAATTCAATTTCAATTTAACAAATATTTATAAGTCAAAAAAGGATATTCATATTACAGGACCAAAGTTAATATCAGGACACCTAATTTTCCAAGGAAAAGTCAAAAGACTTCTATTTTCTTTCATGGCTTAGCTTCTGATTAGCTTAGTCATTTGGCCAAATTGTTTACCACAAAACCCATATGTGAGTTTTCTCATGAAGTGGCTGGCCAGATGTGCTCCAAAGCCTCTCAAAATTTAGAAGTCTATTGACAATATTCATAAGACAAAGTGTATATTATTTCTTAAACTATCTGAATTATTGACTAAACTACTTATATAGAAATCCAGTCAAATGATCCAGTATGTCCTACTAAATTAGCAACACTTTCTATTGTTTTTATGTCCATAACTTTCTAGAATTCTGTATTTTACCATGGACCCATGACTTCCTACAAGTTAACAGTTAGGGCAGCCTCAAAATGCTTTAGACTTCCCCCAGGGGGAAATTTGAACTAGAGAGGGTTCTCTATATGAAGACTGAGCTCATAGTCATTCTGCATCATATAACTAACATTAAATAATAAGAGAAACACATTGTGGCTGTTCCTAAGTTCTACACTACCGTATATCACAGATCAGATAATTGCTTCCCAGCCAGACTTGAAGAATATCTTACTGGTTATTGTAGTCAAGTTTTGGGCTGGCTCTTTCCTGATTTGCTTCCAGCATCTCAGCAATATAAATTAGTATTATTTCCCTAGAGAGAATAAAGATGCCTGGAAGAAACTTCACAGCTTATATTTTGGTTCCCATGAATCAGTCCTCTCCCCCTTCCCCAGCCGCCCACTTCACTCCAGGAGGCTATCCATCATGGGGTGTGATCAAAACCATGTTCCTGGGACAAGCTCCCAGGACAGGCCTTGGTGAGAGTAATTCAAAGATTTGAGTATTCTGAGAGAAAATTATATCAAACTATTGTCTCCACTTTTGATGAGAAGAAACGTGAATGAGACCAAAACAATGGCAATTTCTTTCTTTTCAACCTCATCCTGTTTATTTTTTCATAAAGAAAGTGGATGTAAAACACCAAGTCAGAAATATATTAAATATCTCAAAAGACTAAGACAAGTTAAATGAAAAAGATGGAAAGCAAGAAATTGCTGAAAGAAGAGAGAGGAAGAAAAAAAAGAAAGGAGGAAGAAAAGGGGGAAGGCATCAAGGCTAGTGTCTGAAGGAGTAGACACCCAGTTAGCTCTATCTATATTGCTACCCTCAAGTGGATTGGACTTTTTATTAAAGAGTTAGAAATATGATTAGCAGTCCGTATACATTTCTAAAGTAATTCATTCATCCAACAAATATTTATTGATAGGATCTAGGGAAATAGCAGTGAACCAAGGAAGATCTTTTGTGGTTGACCCTCCTACTGTGTCTTTTCTCAGACCTGTGGTGCATGATCTAAGTAGAAATAGATATTTGAAATGTGAGCTATGTTGGTCTCCGAGGGTAAAATGAAAAGATCGACTAAAAGAAAGCACAAAAATCCTATTTCTCTGATGCTTCTATGTTTTTATTTTCACAGAAGTAAGTTGTGGTTATCACTCCTTTCTAGACATTCCCAGTAGGACATTATATGGTATGTTCAAAATTATGCTTGTCCCAAAAAAGAAAGACTCTTAATATAACAAACAAACAAACATCCAGTAGTGCTGTGACTTTCCCAATGTCAAAATTTGACCATCAGTAAGTTCCCTTTGGCCTTCAGAAATTGAATTTGTTTAAAAATTTAGAATTAATTTTAGAAGAGGGCTTGTCTTTTGAATATATAGACTTAAGTATTTACAGGTGAAATAATGTGATATCTAGAATTTTCTACAAAATAATCTGAGGAAGAGAAAGTGCATGAGAATATAGATGAAACAGGATTAACCAGAAGTTAATAATTATAAAAGCTGGGTGATGGGTAGGTGGCATTTCTTATACTATTCTGTCTACTTTACATATGTTCGAAAATGTAGTAAAATGCTTTTTAAACTACCACATATTACATAATAAATAGTACATTACATGCCGTTGAATATTTAGAATCAGAATGAAAATAACAGATAAATTCAATCTACAGAATAAGAACACTCCCTGCCACAATGATTCCTTCACAATGTTTTCAACCTTCTGAATAAATATGCCAATGCTATGTTAAGAATCGAATCAGTGGTCTTTATAACAATATTTCACATGCAATAACTTTGAGGGTGAAGTTCTTGAAAAAATATTAAATAACTAAGAAAAAAGAAAAAGAGAGTAAACAAAAACCTGTAACATCTTGGCTGTTAATTTGGGAAGAAAATAAATAAAAGTGTTTCAAGAGCCAAACTTAACATTTGGTATCCTTGAAAAAATGAAAATACTCTGTGAACTGAGATAGGAAATACAAGACAAACAATATTATTTTCTAAATGGAAAATCGAGACAGTGAGATGTCACGATACATCCTTTCTAAGTGCTTACTTGGTGCATTCACAGACCACATGTTTAATAAAAGTATCTATGTCAAGTGACTATGTGAACACAGAGTGTGTGAAGAACTATGGTTTATGAGACAGTGTCAACACAATAAAAATTAGCTGATTGGAAAATTTAAATTATAATCAATTTTGATATTTTAAAACATATGGACTTCTGGTACATCTTCTACTGGTATTTATTGGATGGATGCCTACTATGTTCCAGGTCCTGTTTTAGGAGCTGGAAAAACCAGAAACAAAATAAGCGAACCTCCTCCCCTTGGGCAGCTTCTACTCTAATAGAAAAAGTTCAACAGTAAACATAATAAAAGTTAGAGACCTAAGTGTTGAGAAACAAAATAAAGTAGGAACAGGCAATGCAGATTACAGGAGTTGGGGAAAGGGCATTGTCATTTTTTTAAAGGATTCTCAGAAAAAAGCTCTGAGTGAAGAATCTGTCTGGTTCTGTGGAAGCAAACCACAGAGACATCTGGGGGAATAGGATTCCAGGTGAAGAACAACAAGTACAAAGACCCTGAAGTGGGAGCGCATCCAGGGTGCTCGAGAAACACCAAAGAGGCCAGTGCATCTGGATCAGGGTGGACATGGGGGAGAGGTGGCTGACAAGGGCCTATCAGACAGGACACAGGTCTGACAAGATGTCTCCACTCTCGTGGGAATCTCTGTAGCAAAGACTGCCCCTTAGAGGAGTTCTGGGTTAGTCAAAAATGGTGAAACTCCTGTGCCACTGCCTTAGTCACTGGTGGGACCACTGAGAAAGACTGACCTCTCTGGAAAGATGAGGTAGACTGTGATGAACTCATCAGTGGGAAGTTGTCAGTGCAACCCACGCCCCACAGCTGAGCAGTGAAGTCTTCCTTGAAGAGGGATCTGAGCAGCTCACATACTTTCAGACACAAACAGAACCTCATTTCAGTAAAGAAAATATCCAAACTAACAGAAATATCTCCAAACTCAGTTCACACTTAAAGCTTTCCCTTTCCCTTGGCTAAGGCCTGCTTTAGGCTTGGAAACCTGCAGGGGAGAAGATGAGCAAGTATGGTTGGCTTTTCTCTCCCTTTCTCACCTCTGCCCCCACTTAATGAGTCTAGCCCACAGGGAGATGGGATTAGAAAAAAAAAGGTTCCATCCAATGTGGAATTGGGACCCTCTGGACCCAGTGAATATTCACGGCTGACTGTCTCTGAAGCAGGGCCAGGATTAAGGAGAGGAGAGTGAAGAACTTGCCTCAGGCATAATATTTAAAGGGGTGCCCAAAAACTCAGTAATCAAGATAAATACTCTCTTAATGGAATACTTTCTGTGTGAAATATAAATCTTTTTCTAATGTATTATAAATATATATTTATATAAATATCATATAAATATTTCATATATGCAAATTTAGAAATTGGTGAGTCTGGTAAATGGAATACAGGAATTGGCTGTACTATTCTTACAATTTTTCAGTTGGCTTTAAATTATTTCAGAATAAACAGTTTAAAAGAAGTATAAAGAGATTAAAAATGTGTCATTTATGTAAAAATGTATCAAAAGTATGTTCCAGATCTCCATATCCAAGATGGCAGAGTAAATAACGCCATACCTGCTTCTTTCCATTAACACATTAAAATTGCAACTAAATTATATAACAATCAACCTGGACAACCACCTGAAGTCTGGCTGAACAGAAGTTTTATAACTAAAGATATAAAGAAGCCACATTGAGACTGGGAGGAGGGGTGGAGACATGAACCAGGCTGTTCCCAAACTTCAGTGTAGAAAATAGGGAGGGATATGTCAGCCTTGGAGGTTCCTCCTAAAGAAGCGCAGGACCCCAGCCCCACTCCAGGCTCCGAAGCCCAGTGTACTGGTGCCAGGAAAAGGAGCCCCTACAAAATCTGGCTGTGAAAAACAGAGGGGATTCCAACCATCTATGTGGGATGGAAGGCTGTGAGAAACCCAGATATCCTCTTAAAGGGTCTGTACACAGACTCACTTGCTTGTAGGTACTCACTTTGTGCTCCAGTGGAGGGACAGTGACTCGGGAAATATCAGGTGCATATGGGGAGAAGACTGAGGTGTGTAGCTGTGAGGCCAGGGCTGGAGGACAGTCGTCACTTTCCCTGTTGGGATATTCCTCCTGTGCAGCCCACAAGCAGGCACCATCTTAACTGTATTGTGCCTGCCCCCTACGCTTATGGCCAAATCTAAATCTGATTGAGCTCTGGGCTACACCCTGCTGACTCACTGGGACCCCGCCCCACCCAACTACCCCAATGCTGGTGGCACTTTCTCTGCAAGCAGCTAGCCCCACCCACATTGCACTCTTGGAAATCTGTTGGCATTCACTGGCCCCAAGCACAGGCCTCAGTGTGCTCTAAGACTTTTCCTGAGTAGCTCTAGGCTCAGCACTGGCACCAAATCAGACTCTAAGTTAACCTGGTGAACACCACTCTTCCCACTCCTGAGACCCTGCCTCACCCACCTGGCAAACCACACGAGACTTCATCAGCGGATTAGCTTGAAGGTAGTCAGCAGGTGCGAGCAGGCCTCAGGGTGTCTTGGCTTTTTGTGGAACTACCCCAGGCCCAATACTGGTGGCAGCCATGGCCTCTCCCATGTGCCTCCATGTTTAGCACAGGTGGTGAAAAACTGAATCATTTTGTAGCTCTTACCAGGTAGTCCCCAGCTAGTCACAGGCAGTGGATGACCCGGTCCTGCACTGGACCCCTCCCAGGAGACCCCAGAACCAACATACCTGGAGGTTGGCTTCAGACCACAGCAGATCACCATTCAATTAGTCCCACAAGTGGCACACCCAAGGGGTAGTCTCAACATGCACCAGAGCCCACTGGGGCCACCTGCTTTTACAGCCAGCTTTGTCCCCAGGCCTCTGGTTGTCCTAACATTCTATTCCCTGTCCTTTTATAGATCAAATATCTTATTTTCATTCACTTTAAAGCACAATTATCCCCACATTCCTTGACTTTGTCAATTCCAAAGACAGGCCTCCCCACCTCAGCCACCATACACATTGCAGCTCTTGATGACTTCACAGCCATGATTTACAAATCCAAACATCTCCTTTGTCCACATCTATCTGTCCTTTTGCCTTGTCCCCCCACCCCAACACACACACGCTCCAGAAGGGAAGGCTTGACTCCTGACTTCCCTGATGAAATTGAAGCCATCTCTTGATTCTTCTTTACAGTAGGAAATTTTTAGTGTCCTCACCCACTGTTTCTTCTTTTTTTCCATTTCAGAGATGAAGTATATTTAAGTCTTCTCATCACCCTTTAAGAAAGTAAACCCATTCACTTTGTATCTCCTCGCAGTTTCACCAAGATCTAGTTTGTTTTGTTTTTGTTTTTGTATTTTTAATTTTCATCCTGGCATCTTCATTTTCCCCCCTCTCTATTTACTCTTTTCTTTGGGTCTCTAAATGTAATAAAAATTATTTTCTCCTTCAATACAAAGTTGGCATTCCTTTTACAACACTGCCACCTCAAGCACCTGTCCTATTCCTCCTGTCACCATGAAACTTCTTCGAGAACAGCAAGTGTTCAGTAGCCCTCACTCCTGCCTTTCCCACCCACATCTCTGCCTGTGTGCTGTAGGGTTTTCTCCTAACAGCTGGGCTAATTTGATCTGTATATTCAGTGGCTCCTTGCTTTCCTCTGATCAAAAGTTTTATACTAAACTCCCTACTTTCCTGATAATTTCTTCCTTTCCTAAGGCTTCTAACATTACATCTATTTATACCATTGTCAAATTACATCTTCATCCCTGAATTCTCTTCATAGGAAACAGATAGGACTCACAAATGACCATGAATTGAAGGAGGTGACAGGTGGTCTCAGATTGTAGATGATAGGTGTGTGATTAAGGCCCTCAGAGTGACAGAGGTGTGGGGAGATCACGACCACCCTCCCACCCTTATCTTGGCTCCTCCCTGACTCATATTCCCTGCCAAGTCTCTTAGGCTGTGCTCTCATTCTTTTCTCCATTCTGTCACTTTCCCTCACCTTCCGGGTTTAGAAACTTTTTCAGATACCTTTTGGATGCCTTCCCAATCTTCTTGGCCTTGTCTCTTACCCTGTTACTCTTACAACCACCAGTTCCATACAACTTGGACTAACTCCAGGGAGGTGCAGAGAAAGCTGGTGCCACCACATGGGAAAACTATGGGGGAATTGCCAGCACTGCACTAAGGCAAACTGGAAGTATGGAAGAGGAAAGGACCTGGGGGATGCCCATCGACCTGAAGGACCTGAAGGATGGCAACTTGTGGATAAATGCGTTCTGTTTTTTTCCCCCACGTGGACAACTGGGAGCCACATCTTATAAGGCTTCTCAGAAGGTCCTATAAGATTGAGCATCAGTTCACCCACAATGGTGGCCAACTGATAAAGCATCTGTACTGCTTTCTTTTTTTCCCCATTTTCATTCCTCCTGTTCCTCATTCCTACTCCCTGCAATCACATTCCCACATAAGCAGTCCACATATACACCTTTGTTTCAGGCTCTGCTTTGGGGAAATCCAAGATAAGATTTGGAATAACAGTTAGTCATATCATGTAGTATATAATGCATGTTATGGTAAGTATGGATTACATACTTACCGTAGAGAAGACACCAAAACTATACACGGAGAATTGGAGAAGGCTACCTGAAGGAAGTGATGTCTACACAGAGATTAAAAGATGAATAACCAGGGAAAATGTGAGGGAAACATAGGGGAGAGTGAACTTACAAAAAAAAAAAAAGAATGTGTAAAGGCCTGGAGGTGATAAAGAACATGATACACTTTTATTAATGGTGTCACAATAATGCCAGTGAGCCAAACTCAAAAATCTCACAATAGCACTGAATTCTTCATCTCTCTCTGAATCCTGTCAAACAGCCGTTTCGACTGATGCTGCCTCTCCCTTCATTACTTGTACTATCATTGCACCTCAGGGCAACACCCTCGTCTCAGGCCCTCATTCCCTCCTCTTTGACCTTTGCTGCAGCCTCTTAACCAGAATCTCATGTTCCTGCACCAATTCATCTTACTCTATATGGTCAGAACAATAGTCCTAAAAGAATTCCTAAATTCTTACCAGGCCTCTTCCCCATTCGAACACCTTCAGTGACCCCCAAATTAGCACTGTTGTTCTCTCCAATTTCAACCTCTCTCTTCCTCCTTACCCATCTTATGTACTGACTTAGATTCCTGTTGATCCATCATGTTCTGTACCTTCCACCTTTTGTGCCTTTGCTTAATCTTTACAATTTCCCACCTTATAAACAATTTTTTTGAATAGGCAATCTCTCTATGTGCAATGAATCAACAACTTATAGAATGCTACACACACGGGAAATCAACATCTCCCTTCTACTCTCAACCTTCAGATATCTAGTTCCCTTCCCCAGAGTCACCCCCTCCTACCTGCTTCCAGTATATCCTTCTAGGTGTAGTTTTTGCCTATACAGGCATATAGATTATATAGTATATATAACATATATATTTAAAACTTTATTTTATATAACACTTTATATATGAGTGCGTACATACACACACACATACCACTTTCATCAACCTTGGATTTTCTCTTAACAATATACTTTGGACATTGTTCTTCTTTTAAACTGTCTAAGCTATTCCATTCTATTGTTGTATCATAGCTTTTTAAAGTCACCTGAAGATGGTTACTTAAGTTTTCCCAGCGTTTTTTGCTATAAAAATAATGCTACGATGATTATCATTGTATCTATATCACTTTGGACATGAACTGAGTACTTGACCAATAATTCAGTGACAAGGAAGAATCACATTTGAGGTGTTACTCAAGATTTATATTTTACTGAGACATCATAAGCTTTTCAGTTCTCACGTATAGTATTCTCTTTAGCTTTTTCTTTCTTCTTTTGTACATGCCTGACACATAGAACTAATTATTTAAATCCTAAAATAGTTTTGACAGATACAAACAAGTTGAAGGTCCCTGGCAAATTGTTCTTATACAATTTTTTTTTCTTTTTTTTGGTGAGGACATACTATGAAATTCAGCATAAAATCAACAAAAGAAAGAAACAAAGGGAAAACACAAAGTATCATGACTCCAAGGTGTTTCTGTTGAGTGGTTCTTCTGGGACAGAGCAACTGTATGTAGCTTTCTGAGTGTAACTTTTCAGATTTAAGACAATAGAAGCACATGACAATAATTGCACAGAAAAAAAAATCAAGAAAAGTTGAAAGAATTTTTAGAATAACATAATGCAGCAAAAACACAAGTTTAGAAACATCTTTGAAATTCAAACTAGATTTCCTGGGTTATTTTGGAATGGCTGAGGGCAAATGGCAAGAACCAGACGTGACACACCGATAAACCCCCTAATTCTGTTGATGTTTTGTAAGGGAGGTGTGTGTGTGTGTGTGTGTGTGTGTGTGTGTGTGTGTGTGTGTTAAGAATATAGTATCAGACCAACCTTTTATAAACAAATCTCTCCAAGTTTCAAGAATTTTCTGAAAAAAATATCTTCATGTCATCTCAGAATCACAAAGACCCCAAGAACAAGTTAATTAGCTGGAGGTTGACCTCGGAGGTTATGCATTAGGTCAAGTGTTTCAAATGCCCATTGCAAAGTGATAAAAATGGATATCTAAATGTCTTTTGTGCACTCCTCTGGGTATTATTATCCCTTGGTAGGCTCTTCAAAAATGCAACCTCAGCAGAGGAAGCCTCACATTTGGGGGTCACTTAGTGACCTTTCTCCATTCTAAGACCATGCAAAGTAAAGTCAGACAGACTGCTGGGTTTCACCTGGAAGAAAAATGTCCCCCTGAAGCAGCATGGGTCTTCTGCCTCTCAGATGAATGAACATGGTTCAGCTGGTTACCTCAGATCTTCGTCTTAAGTCACAGTGACAGATTGGGAGAGCTCCTGAGCTTCTATTGTGCAAGGTACCCCAGGGCACATAGTTTCTGAACTTGGGGTGAGGCTGGGTGCCTGCTTGCAAGTGAGCATACAATACTTGTGCATACCTCCTGGCACTCCTATACTAGGACCCTTTCCCTGGATGAAAACAGATTCCTGCCTTCATCCCGCTCTCTTATCATTTCCGTCCTACCCTCACTTTGACTTTCTAGGACTTCTAACTCCAGCCCTCTCTAGTCTGACACACTGGACCAAATACCAGCTTTATAATCAAACAGAGTACATCTTAATCTGACTCTGCTACAGAAACAGTGTGTGACCCTGGGTATGTTAACGTCGCTATTAGAAGAGTTATTTCCTATTTCCTCTCCTCCTAGCCCTAAACCAAAAAAAGTCCATGTTATTGCAAAAAAGCTTGCATATTCATAAAGACAGTCCAAAATGTTATATGAGACACTCATATAGAGGTTACCTATTGGAGAGGCATAAGAACTGAGCAATCTTGGTACAAAGATGGGAAGGATACTTTTTGATGCATATATTTTTAAACTTCTAGTTTTTGAACCATATAAATATATTTTCTAGTCAACAAAGGTATAAGAAAAATAAATAAGATATACATCAATAGACAAAAATTACTTTATGTAAATCAAATCTGATTTTTCTACAGATAAAATATTATAATATGATTATAATAGGTTTATTTTAATGTAGATTAGTCACGACAAGATTTTTTATTGAAATGGCCATAAATATTAAATATAATGAACTCTATTGTATCTGTATTATAACATAAGATAATAAAGAACTGTATCATTGCAATTCTTCTTTTTTATTCCATCCAATGTGTAATAAAAATATCGAGTAAAAAGCAGTTTAAAGCTTATAAAGTCCTTCATACTCTTTCTAATTATGATCATCCATCCTGGGCTGGCACAATTCTTCACTTCCCAACTGACGAAATGCATTCTGACTTGATCAAGATCACAGAGAAGGCAAGTGGCAAAATTGAGATTTGAATCTAGTTCTCCTGGCTCTGAATGATGCCATAATGTTTCCTCTAATTTCAGGGCAGAATTCATACATGAAATGTTTAAGTTTAGCTTGAGAGACTAGAAAAGAAAAGTACAACTTAAATGAGTCTCCTATTGACAATACCATCGTAATTCAAACTTGCTGTATTTTTGTTTCGTTTCTTAGGTCTCTAGTGTGCTGCCCACAAACACTTGACCCCATCTCAGAATCCAAAGGGACATGTTTATAGTGTCTCCCTACTTTGAAAGGAGTTAAGAACAGAGAGCTAGAAATGGTTGGTCTGGATAGAAAATGTAAATCAAACTTTCTCTTACTCTAAAGAGTGTGACAAGCTAGGATTGATATTGTAAATGGCAAGATGTGCTACAGAGCATCTTGAACATAGATGATACCTACATATTTAGCTTAATTTAAGGAAAATAGTAAGTTGGATTTTTATATGTATAACATATGAAAAAATGTGAAGAAAGGAGAATTTCACTCTTTTTTCCCCTCTCTCACAAGCAATTCTCTTTTTTAGCAGTAACTAGAGAAAGCTAAAAATTTATGTATGTCTTTCAACTATTCCATTTTGTCTTATCATCATATTTTGGTTGAGTATAACTGAGTTATTTAATGAGAAAACGTACTTTAGTATAATCTAACTGCAGGGATCAAACACACACACACACACACACACACACACACACACACACACACACACACACATGAGCTATTATTCCATAATGTTGTTGGACTGAAAAATGAGAGTTATTATTACCTCACTGTTCTCAGAAGCTTTCTCTTTGAGCCCGATACTTCCTTTCTGTCCTTGGGGTTTCTGTCCTTCTCCTTCTCAGCATAAGATGAGCTTTACTTTTTCAGTTTCTTTGGGTTCCTGAAGCAGCAGTTATTTTCTTTCTGAGTCTAAGACCCTTGCTTAGGTCTGGGCATGTGTCAGATGAGCATTGTCTTTCACAGCTCGCTGTTGGCAGTGCCAGGGCAGGAATGTGGGCTCCCTGGCGATGGATGTGGGGCCCTTCCTTAACTGCACCATATGGCCTCTGAGGGCTCACATTTGATTTTCATCTAATTGAAACTCTTGTAGAAAATCATTAACAATAGCATTAGCAGGACCCAGCTCTTTTAATTGTCAGGATAATCCTTGTCTGTTGTTGTGCAGATGTTGTCTTGTTCCCAGGGCAGCTGTGACTTGTGTGAACTCCTCATCAGTGAAGTGGACACTGCCCAAATAGTAATCAGCACAGAATCCTCAGAAAACTACCAACAAATTACTTCTTCTGTCTGCCAGCACATTCAATACCAGCCAGCCTGCGAGCTTCTTTGTTTTGTTTTGTTTTGTCTTTTTCTACAGAATAGATTGTGATTTAGACTAAGTCTTTGTGGACTTAGTGAATGAAAATATAGGCTCACACCCAATTAACAAGCCTTGAGAAATCTGAGGACACATATATAGTATATTTGCAAGAATTAGCTTCAACCTGGAAAACTAGGGGTCCTGTTATCCCCTAAATAATCCAGGACAAATTTAGTAAAATTCTGGTTTACTTCTGTCATAATGCCATATGTTGTAAGGAATGCCAAAGAAGTACGTGAGACTTCTTGTCCTTCAAGGATAAATGTAAGGAGGTTGGGTCATGATGACCATGGTGAGATAAAGAAAAAAATCTGAAAGTTTCTATTCACATATGCTTCAATCTATTTTGAAGTTCAAAGGATATGAGTGACATAACCTCGACGTTAGATGCATTTCCTCAAATGTAGAAGTAAACATATTAGTCTTACACCTACTTGTTGCTATATACTATCTCAAATTTCCCCCAATGCCTCTTTCAGCTGGTCCTCAATGACTTCTCTCACCTACATTTTGTACATTCTCCAAAGAATCTCTGCTCCTGTGAGGCCATCTAAACCAACCATGATCCCATAAAATAACAATGATGAGATGGAAATGCACTGAGAGCACCGCTGAGTACCAGGGTATCTGGCCGATCTCTGGAGCTTTGTGCTGCCACACAGTTCCAGGCTTCTTCTATGAGATCCCTGCCCACCTTCTACCCTGAGGGGACTGTTAGTTTTTGTTTGTTTGTTTGTTTGTTTCATAGGTCTAAATTATTGTTGTCCAAACAACAATACATTATTTTCTCTTCTCTGCTCTATGTCCTTCCTTTGGATACATTTTTTAATTGCTTTCAAAAAAATTCAATGCCCTGTGAATCATGAATTTTTAAAGATTTAGATCAGTTTTGTTATCTCTACCGATTTTAACCAAACAATGAGTCCTGGTATATGATGTGAATTTACATTTAGTAGGTCAACTTTTATTTCAACATTGTAGAGTTTGTAAAGAACCCCAGAAGCCAATAAAAAACCAAGGCTCTTAAGAAGTCTGAGCAAGTCCCTTTACTTCTATTTTCTCATCTATCACAAGGGTACCACTCACGGCCACACAGGTTCTGCATCGTTGGGCCTCGAGGAGCAAAATCATGTGAGCAACAAAGTAGCCTCGTCTAGGACAGGACCAAGGGTGGGGAAATTAAACACTATTAACAGTCCCTTGAGCTAAATTTTCATTGTTATGACAATGTGGTACTCCAGTTTTTCTCTAAATTTTCTTCACATGTGCTTTTAAAAACATTTTTTACTGCTTATTTTTAATATATGCTCTGGACTAAATTTGGTTGAAAAAATAGTTTTGAGTTTAAGTTTGTGTGCTACTTAATGTAAAAATACGAAATAGTAAATATTAAAATTTTTCATGTTTTAAAACTTTACAAATCCCACAAAAATCCAAATTACCTAATTTGTGTATCATGCTGAAAGATCATCTACTCAGTGATTTAAACTGAGATTGCTGGCAAATTTAAATGGATTGAGTGGCAAATACTGTTGCTTTCCATTGTGATTCTAATGGAATATTTGTAGGATTTAAATTTCCCCATCAATAGTATGTGCTCTGGAATGAAACTCCCTCTAAGGATCATTGATCTTAGAATCCAACCAGGGGAGTTTAGTTACTTAATTGCTAACAAGAGATACTTGATAAAATGATTCTCTCTGTTAAGTGGTCCTAATAGTGTTAGAATCCAGCTCCTTTTTCAATAAGTAGTAGCATATTCATGTAAAATTACTATGCTTCATATCCAATCAAAAGGACACGTGGAAACTTCAAAGTTTATTAATATCATACTGACTGACAGCAATCTCACAGTGTAATATGCCAGGCCAGGAAGTCTACAAACTCAAAGCATAGAATTTCCTGCTATAAATTAAACCCATTTCCTTATTGGTATAAACAAAATGCTTAATTATCACTCCTCTCACAATCCCTTCATAGAATTCAAGACACTTTGGTCTTCCTATTCTTTCCACTTCCAGAAAAGGACATTGTTTTAAAACCTCCACCATTTTAATGGCTTCTCTAGAATCTACACCTAACTTAAAAACTGGGCAGAGTATTCCTTGTGATGTCTGAGTGCTTGCTATTTACCAGGCACTGTTATTCCCACTTTGCAGGTGAGAAACTGAGGCAGAGAAAGGTTGAGTAGATTGCCCAAAGTCGTGCCACTAGAATTCAGCAGAACAGAATCTGTGCTCATAGCCACTGTTCGGTACTCCTTATCTCTACATTGAGCTTACTTGTTTGGTAGCCAAATTTCTAAATACCCATGATGCACAAATACTTAATTACATTCAGAACATTTCTCTGGTAAGTAGTATTATTGCAAGTCTAAAAGTAGACTTGCTAATGAAACACACTTAAGTAATCAGAGAAAAAATTATGCTCTGAACATGCCTCTCCCAGAGCCTCTCTTCCTAGACACTCCCACCCTGTGTTTTGTTTCTTTGTTTGTTTTGCAAAGATGACCTTTGATGGTCATCTCCTGTTTTTGCAGTTGAATATATTCAATTTCACTTTAACTACCAGATATTGCCAGGACACCATTTAGAAATGAACTAAAAATATGGAAGTTACACAGAAAACTATAGAAAAGTTTAGACTAGAATTGGTAGTTAAAAAAATAAAAACAATTAATGAAATGACAAATATAAAAATGATATTGCAAGATTCCCTTTGGAATAATTTTCTACATGCCATACTCACCTCAACCTATACATGGTATAAATGTGCATTCTCAGACAATTGAGGCAAAGCTAATAACTTCAAAGTGATAGAAATCAAAACAAATCAAAACCATAGTTTGAAGGCTGAAGCCATGTTTTCTATAACTATAAATTTTAGTGCTTAATCTACCAAGGAGTTTCCTTGGCCTTTAAGTGGAGACACAGTGCACACTAGTGACCTCTTTGTGGCACTGCTGAGCTTTCCTTGGCTCACTTGTATCCCATCTCTTGAATGGGTTTCCAGTCAGGTGCCATAGGTATTCTTGCAAAGGTCACTAAAGATAACAGCTTTTATCACAACTAATCTTTTCCCAAGGCAAGTGAAAAGAAAAGCTCCTGGCTAATTTATGTTGCTTAGAAAACCAAAACATACAAAGGAATCTCCTTTAAAATCACCATCATACTGAAATATAATCAGGAACTGGTAAATTCAACAATAGAAGGAAGTCAAATAGGCTGACCTTTCCCAAGTTGTTTTAAAACTGACATGTGAGTGGAAGTTACTGGTGTGGTTTTGTTGCAGCTTCTATTTTCCTAAGGAACTTGGAATCTGAACACGGATATAGCCTGTTCTTTAATCTAGGAGAACCAGAAAGAATTACATCCATGGTCAGTCATTCCTTGGATTGTTCTTTCATCCATTATTGTCCCATGTTTAAAATCTTCAACTTCAAACCAATAATCAAATTTCTTCTATTTGTCTAAACCACCCTTACTCCCATTACCAACCTTTGATTCCTCATGGGTGCTGCTGATTTCCCATTGCCTCCCTTTTTTTCTGGATTGCATGGTTCATAGCTTTCACATTTTCCACACCAGCATCCTTCCACATTCCTTTGTCCTTATCCCACACCTATCCAGGTTATCCTTAATCTTAGATCAGTTCATTATGTTTTCTCTGTATCTGAGTTAGCAGAGAAAACTCTCATCACTGTGTTGATGGCAGCATTGCAAATGAATATATTTTTTAAACTAGCTAGTCTACTTGTTCTTGCTTCTCTTACTCATTTCAAGCTCATTGCCAAACATTTTTAATTCTCTTTGAGCCTTCCTTTTTATTCTTAAAAACTCATATTCAAGAGATGACCTTGCCTCCTCTTTCACATAAAAAGAAAAAAAAAAAAGAAGGAAGATTGATCCCTCTCAATTTCTTCTTACTTCAACAGGTCATCTTTTCATTTGTCAAGCCCTAGCATAAAAACCACTTCATTGCATGGCCACCTTGAATCATTTTCTCTCAATGTGGGTAGTCAGTCCTCTGATTTCTTAGCTCCAATCACATTATGAGTATAATCACTATCAAAATTATAGATTTTTAGAAATAGATTTTAAATTTCCTGTTTTCTACTAACTATATCTTAATTTTTAATTCAGGAAATATAGACTATAACACTTATCATGTTATAATTTTTACAGTTAAAATTTTTCAAAATATATAATAGATTCATATTGTACAAAATTAAAAAGATGCAAAGAAAAGTCAGTGAACATTCTTGCATTCCTGGGTCTAGCTACCCAGTTTCTTGTGTATTCTCTAAAGATATTCTTGGATTTCCAATCAAAATGGTGGAATAGGTAAACGCTGTGCATACCTCCTCTCATGACCAAATCAAAGTTACAACTAAACTACAGAACAAGGATCACTGAGAATTGCCTGAAGTCTGGCTGAACTGAAGTCCTACAAATAAGGACATAGAGAAGAACCAAGCTCAAGATGGGTAGGAAGGGTGCAGACATGGATAAGGCTGGTCCCACACCTGTGTGTGGCAGTTAACAATCAGGATACCTTGGCTGCAGAGGTTCCCCCATCACAACCCAAGGAGTGAGGAATCCCAGGTCCACATCAGACTCCCCAACCCACAGTTCCGGTGCCAGGGGGAAAGTCCCCATAAGTTGTGGCTGAGTGAGATGGAGGGTAGCTGGAGTCCCTGACATTCCTCTTAAAGGGGCCATGTATAGACTTACTCACTGATGGACTCACTTGCTCTGAGTTCCAGTGATGGGGCAGCAGTTTGAAAGGTGCCAGAGACAGAAAGCCAAAAATTGAGTTGTCTGGGTCCAGGGCAAGAGTGGAGGGGCAGATTTCTCCCAGACAGAAGTGCTGGCAGCATCCATTGTTTTTTGTTGAGCCCTCTCTTATCCTGGCATGCAAATGCAGGCAGCCACGATATCTGAGTCTCCATCAACCTAGGTAACACAATTAGTCTGCCCACACTGGCAATTCCTTGAGACCCTGCCCCATCTAACTTTTGGGCACACCTGAGCCACTCCCGGTGATTTTTCCATAGAAATGGCCTCTCTTGACTCATGCTGTGAACTTTCCTAAAATCTCTCAAAGTTTCCCAAAACCCAAACAAGCAGGCTTTGGCATGTACAGTATCTCTTGCTGAGCAGCCACAAGCCTGACCCTAGTGGTAGCTAGCCTCAATTGGTGGCTTGGCCTCTCAAGGCATCTCCAAGCCCAGAACAGGTGGAAGTCACTACAAATTGCTTTGTGGTCCATGCCAGGTGGCCCCAGGCAGGGCACAGGCTGCAGTTGAACTTGGCCTGCAGCAGGGCCCCTCTCAGAAGGTCATAGAGCCAGCATGCCTGGCGGCTGTCTTCAGACAAAGCTGGAGCATTATGGGTCCACCTCCAAGGATGACACAGCCAGATGGCAGACTGGGAAGGAACAAGAGCCCTGCTAAAGTGAATCCTGCTCCACAGGGTCAGCTCCTGCACAACAGCTTCTCCACTGCAGTCACAGTCAGTCTTCACAACTCGTCAGCCTGAGGGTCAGTCCCTTCCATTGATGTGCAAACAGCAACCAAGGCTCAACTATAACAGGAGGGCACACATAACCCACACAAAAAACACATCTGGATCACCTGGCTCAGGTGACCAAGGAGAATGTGTCACTAGACCTCACAGGATCACTACTACACAAGGCCACTCCATTAGGACCAGGAGACGTAGCAGCCTACCTAATACATAGAAACAAACAGAGGGAGGCAGCCCAAATGGGGAGACAAAAAACATGCTGCAAGTGAAAAAACAGAACAAAGCTCCAGAAGAAGAATTAAACAAAATAGAGACAAGCAAGCTATCAGAGGCAGAGTTCAAAACATTGGTTGTAAGGATGCTCAATGATCTCAGGGAGAACTTCAACAAAGAGATAGGAAACATAAAAATGGAAATAGAAAACAAAAAAGAACCAGTCAGAAATAAAGAATACAATAACTGAAATGAGGAATATATTAGAGGGATTCAATAAAGATAAGGTAGCAAAAAAAAAAAAAAAAATTCAAAAAAATGAGGAGAGTTTAAGCTGGGACAACATCAAGCTTACCAAGATTTGCATCATAGGGAGGTATCCAATAAGGAGAAGAGAGACAGCAAGAAATTGAAAACCTGTTTGAAGAAATAATGATGGAAACCTTCCCTAATCTGGTGAAGGAAATAGACATACAAGCCTAGGACGCACAGAGAGTCCCCAAAATGATGAGCTCAAAAAGTCCCACAACAAAATACATTGTAATTAAAATGCCAAAGGTTAAAGACAAAGAAAGACTCTTAAAAGCAGCAAGAGAAAAGCAGCTAGTTACTTACAAGGGAGCCCCCATAATACTGTCAGATGATTTTGCAACAGAAACTTTGCAGGCCAGAGGTCATTGGCAGGAAATATTCAAAGTGATGAAAAGCAAGGATTTACAATCAAGATTACACTACCCAGCAAAGCTATCATTTAGAATCGAAGGACAGATAAAAGAGCTTTCCAGACAAGAAAAAGCTAAGGAGTTCATCAACAGCAAACCAGTATTACAAGAAATCTTAGAGGGACTTCTTTAAGACAAAAAGGAAAGAAAGAAAAGATACAAAAAATGAATAACAAAATGGCAATAACTACATACCTATCAACAATTACTTTCAATGTAAATGATTAAATGCTCCAATCAAAAGATATGGTGGCTGAATGGATAAGAAAAAAACGTACATGTGCTGCCTATAAGAGACTCACTTCGGATTGAAAGACACACACAGATTCCAAGTAAAGTGATGGAAAAATATAGTTCATAAAAATGGGGGGGAAAATAGAGCTGCGGTAACGGGACTTACACCAGACAAAACAGACCTTAAGACAAAGTCTATAACAGAAGACAAAGAAGGACCCCATAATGCCACTTCTGGGTATTTATCCAAAGAAACCCAAAATGCTACTTCAAGGAGACGTGTGTATCCATATGTTCATTGCAGTATTGTTTACAATGGCCAAGATATGGAGACAGCCTGGGTGTCCGTCAATGGATGAATGAATCAAAAAGGAGGCGGTACATATAGTATATAATGGAATTTTGCTCGGTCACAGAATGAAATGGGTTCTTGCCATCTGCAGTGGCATGAATGTACCTGGAGAACGTTGTGCAGAGTGAAGTATTTCAGACAAATGCAATGTGATTTTGCTTATATATGGGATCTAAAGAACAAAACAAACAAACAAAATAGAAAGAAACTCATAGATACAGAGAACATTTTGATGGTTGCCAAATTGTAGGAGAGTTGCAGGGGTGAGGGAATAAAAGGGACTAAGAAAAACAAATTGGTTGTTACAAAATAGTCATGGAGATGTAGGGGATAGCATAATGAATATAGTCAATGATACTATAATAACTATATGTGGTGTCAGATGGGTACTAGATTTATTGGGGTGATACCGTGTTTCCCCAAAAATAAGACCTAGCCAAACAATCAGCTCTAATGCATTTTTGGAGCAAAAATTAATATAAGACCTGGTCTTATTTTACAATATAGTATAATATAATGTAATATAATATAATATAATAAATATAATATAATATAATATAATATAATATAATATAATATAATATAATACTGGGTTTTATATTCATTTTTGCTCCAAAAGACACATTAGAGCTGATTGTTCAGCTAGGTCTTATTTTTGGAAAAACAGGGTAGATTGGAGGGGTGTTTGGGAACAGGGTGAAAAAGTCCAAGACATTAAGAAGTACAAATTGCTAGTTACAAAATAGTCATGGGTATGTAAAGCAAAGCATAGGGAATATAGTCGATAATATGGTAATAACTATGTATAGTACCAGGTGGGTACTGGACTAGTCAGGGGAATCACTTTTTAAATTACATAAATCTCTAACCACTATTCTGTACATTGAAATTAATATAAAATAATATTGAATGTCAACTATAATTGAAAAATTAAAAAAGGGGAAAACAGGTGACAAGGAGTAAGATGTCCAAATTCCTAGGTATAAAACAAATAAGTTATGGGGATGTAATGTACAGCATAGGGAACATAGTCAATAATATTGTGATCATGTGGTACAGTGTCAGATGGTGGCTGGACTTATCATAGTGATCACCTCTTTAGATTTATAAAAGTTGAATGACTATGGTATACATCTGAGGCTGACATGATATTGTATGTTAGCTATATTTTAATAAAAATCTTTCTATTAAGAAGAAAAAGAAAAAAGAAAGATACTCTTGGACACACACCAGCAATAAGTATATTCTCCACCCACTCTTTTTGTATACACAGATACGATCATATTATACATACCCATCACTTAACAGTGAATACAAAAAATTATTTCAAATCAGTATCTAAAATATTACCTCTTTCTATTTAATAGACACATAGTTTGGTAAAGATAGTCATCAATTCTTTGCCACAAGAGACAAAGTCTATTTCCCTCCTCTTGTATCTGGGCTGGCCTCGTAACTTATTTTGTAATAGGGTGAGAGAAGTGATGCTGTGTAACTTCTAAGGCTGGCCCTTAAGAGATTCACAGCTTTATGCCCTGGGAAAACTCCCTCTTAGAAGCTAGCCATCTTGCTGGAAGAAACCTAAGCCATGAGGAGGAGAGTTAATACTAATGCACTCTGGTGAATAATCTCAGCTGATTTTTCATGTAACAGCCAGCATCAACTGCCAGCCATGTGACTGAACCTTCTTGGACATTATAGCCTAGTTGAGTCTCCAGATGACTACAATCCCAGACACCACCACATAGAATAGAACTTTCCAAGTAAGCCCAGTCACCCGCAGAATTTTGAGGGGAAAAAATCAAGAGTTGCTATTGTTTTATGCCACTATGTTTTGGGGTGTTTTTTGAATAGCAATAAATAACAAACAATACATAGTATTCCATCATATATATATATATATATATATATATACCCTAACTTATTTAAACCCAACCTCTACTGCTGGATATCCTACTTTTATCTTTTGCTATTACAATGAATGCAGCAATTGATAATAATGTACATAGGACATTTTGCATGTGTGAATACATCTGTGGGATGAGTTCCCAAAAGTAGAATTGCTGGATACGAGAGAATATGCACTTATAGTTTTGATAATCTTACAAAATTGTTATCCTCAGAGATTTCACTAACTTAGACTTCTACCAACAACATATGAAAATCACTGTTCCATAGCCTCACGAACACTGTGTTATCAATTTTTTTTTATTTTTACTAATCTAATAGGTAGAAAATGGTACAATTTCAATTTGTTGTTCTAGTCTTATAAATTAAGCTGAGCATGTTTTAATTAAGAGCCATTTATATTTTCCCTTAAGTGTACAGTCCATGTCCATTGCTCCGATTCCATTGGAATATTGGTGTGTGTTTTTTAAATTAATTTGTAAAAACTCTTCAGGGAATTTAACCTTTATTTATAATATAAAGTATAAATATTTTTTCCCAATTTATATTTATTTTGACTTTGCTTAGAGTAACTCTTGCCATGTTTAACTTTTTGTTTTTGTGTGGTACTTTATCAGAGTTGGGGTCTTTCCCATTCTGATAGTCAGAAATTCTCCCTGGACTCTTCTAGCACTTCTTTTATATTTTGATTTTAATTGTTTTTTTTTTCATTTAAATCTTTTATAAGATATAGATCTACTATTTTTTTTCTTTCCAGATGGCTTTTGTATTTCACAATGTATTTACAAGTCTTTCTTGTAGCCCTGTACTCCTCCAGGGCAGGAAACCTGTCCCCTTTAATGGTCTTATCCTGAAAACCTAGCACAATAACCCATATATAAAAGACTCTCAATAAGAATTGATAACCATATAAAAAACTTTAGTCCAACACTGAGTTCCACAGATAAAACTGCTCTTTCTGACATCATCTGGGAGGAATTTGTTGAGAAAAAATCAAGGAAGCTACATTTTGAACAAGTATGTTAGAAACACAAGGACTTACGGCTCAGTGATATAGGAATAATTTTGAGTCTCTCTTTTCTCCAGCTATATTTGCTATCTACCAGGCGTGACTGCTCTTTCTTCTGATGCTAATTAATTAACTTACTACCTCAGAAAACTCTTATCACTTTGCACACTCTAATAGAGGTCTGAAATGTTGGTAGATGGGTAGGTACTTTAACCTAATCTAACATCACAATAATTAACTTTAATTGATTTTCATCATGGTTACATGATCTCCCATCTTCTTGGTAGTGATATAACTTTGTAAAGAAACTGATTAAGAAAAAAACCAACCCTGATATGACCTCTTCAAAAACAGATGTAAAATACATCTTAAACATCCCATAAGCAAGTATATAAGGTATTCAAAACAAAGGAAACATGTTGCTTTCATTGATTGTTTTATTTGGTGCCACCTCTATTCTCCCAAGGAATGTCACTCCCTTAAACTTTTCCTCGGTAGACACTTCCTGCTCCAATAAACCACCTTCGGATTTATCTGATGATCAAAACTCTGTCACCTGAACACCCCTCCTAGTATTTCAAGTGACTAACATTTTTAATGGTTCTCTGTAATCTCTCTGATATGGAAATACATATATACAACATGTGTGCATTCAAAAACATTCTTTCTTCCTTCTTTCCATTCCTGTGTGCTTTAGTCAGAAGAGGAAATGTTTTAGGAATGAAGGTATAGTGAGAAATATGAGAAACCACTGATATTACTTGAGCTGTGGCTGAGGGGGACACAGAGGATAACATGAGGTCGGTAGTCTTTCCTTCTAAATATAGCCACTTCCTCTGAAAAAATATATAAATAATACAAATAATGATTAACACATTTATTTAATTTCCCTTAAATGAATGAGGTACCTCTCTTCCATGTTTAAAATATATTTATACTCTGCCTTTCCCTTGTGTTTCTCAAAGACTACAAAAAAAAAACCACATCCTAGTAAGAGACCCACTTGGTATGTTACTAACTTATTTTTTTATCTTTTTTTATGCTAGATATATACATTCCACATAGTAATTGAACATATAAGAAATATATAATTTTACCAGGACTTGACGACATTTCTTCAATTTGCTATCCTCACAGCAGATTATATTTATTCAGAAATTATGAAGCTGTCGATTTGAAATTACCTCTGGTAAAGGTTGTTAAACTACAAAAGATCCGTTTGCAGAGCTGAAATCTTCCCCTTCTCTCTGCCCCAGCCAACTTTTTAAAAAACAGTATTTTTATAAAGGTAAAGTAAATTCTCAATAGGGTGATACCCTAGAAAGATAACATAGATAGAATCTATCCGTCTCAAATAGTTTTACTGAATTATGTCTCAAAATGTTTGGAATCTTGACAATAGTTTATATAGCTAAAACATACCATTAAATAATGCAATATCCTATAATAAGAAATATTTACTATATGACCTTGATCATATAGTAAACGTATTTGTATCCAAAATGCACCTATTTGTAATATACCAGGACATAACAACTCAAGGTTATTTGAAGAATGTTGCTTAATAAAGAGCAATGAAGACAGAGGAGTTGATGGAAATTCTGATATTTTCCCTCTCTTACCACTGCCCTTGAAATCCGCAAGAAATTGTTCATGTCCTCAATTTGAGGTCTTCTTTCACTTGGGACATAGCATATCTAACATGTATTTTAGTGCTTTAAAGATGGTCAGAATTTTTTGACACTGTAATGCAGGGATTCAGCTCCCGCTCCTCGCACAAGAACACAGGATACGGTGAGGCCAAAAAGGAAGAACAACGGAGCCATAGATAGGGGAGTCATACCACTATATTCTCGCTGGCGGATGGTCAAAACACAAAAGCGAACATCCGCCAGTACCCCAATGAGGGGCCTTCCTGCACCCCAGTCTTGCTGGCAGCCAGGCGAGACACAGGAAGTAGGATCAACACCATCTGCAATCCACAATCCGCTTGCTAACTACACTTGCTAGCCGCAATCCGCGCTTGCTAGCTCAGCCACAGCAGTTATATCAGTGGCCAATGGCTAACTGGTTACAGATGATAGCCAGCTAGTTGCAGCTGGTGGTCATCTACTACCGGAGCCAGCACCTTTCCAGTGAGGCCAAGAGCCTGGAAACTGCTCTCCTAGCTCTGTCCCTATAGACACTTCTCCTACCAAGAGGTGGTGTCCATGTCCTTCTTTCCTAGAATCTGGATGGGCTTTATGACTATTTTTGATCAATAAATTATATAGAGGAAGTGAGCTGTGCCAGTTTCTGAGACAAGCCTGTAAGAGATTGGCAGCTTCCACTTCCTGTCTCTTGCAACACTCTCTTGGAATTCTGCCTCTGGGAGAAGATAACTGCTATGTAAGAAATCTGACTATCCTTATACAGTAATGAGTGCAGAGAGTACCTGCTAGATGTCTGCTGTTCCAGCCATCTCAATCCAGGCACCAGGACCAGTTGTCAAGGAACCATCTCAGACCTTCAAACTGCAGCAAACACCGCATGAAGAAGAATGAAGACTTCAGACATATGGCCCTAATCTAGCCATCCCGGCAGCCCACAGCTATTCAAGCAGCACCAGCCGTGGCCACAAACATCATGTATCAGAGACAAGCTGCCCCTGCTGTGCCTGCTCTAATCCCTGACCACAGAATCATGAACGTCATGGATATGGTCATTATCTTGATTTTGGTGATGGTTTCACAGGTGTGTGCATATGTTTGCTTATAAAATTTTTCCCTTTAAATATGCACAGTTTATTGTATAAATTACATGTCAATAAAGTTGTTAAAATTTTTAAAAAGATTATTGTTGGTTTATAGCACTGAGTTTTCAGGTGGCTGTAATCTCACAATAGATAATCTGAATATACACCCTCTGTATTTTATGTTTATTTTCTCCTATTATCTATTAAAATATAAACAAAATAAATTTAAGATACATTAAACACTGTTTTTTATAATGTTCAATTTGTTTTCACCTAATGTCTATGTAATCAAGACTAAATATAGTTAAATGCATTTGACTTTTTTTTTAAAATTACATTATGGATTATTATTATTATTAGTGTTTGTATTATTTTTAACTTTAGTGATGTCCCCACCAGAACAGATTCCAGGCATGTGATATATTCATTCTTGTGTTCCTAAATCCTGGTTCATTCCCTAAAACATACTATGTATTCAACAAATGTTTGTTAAAATAATAAATGAAGTATGGAATAGACCCTTAAATAGAAACCTGTCCTTTGTTTTAGTATCTTTATCTAGCACATCTTAAAATACAGTGCAAATGATTTCAGGGAACTAGCAGAGTATCTGAGATAGATCACTCAGTATTGAACCAAAAATACAGATGCTATGGCAGGTATAGAATAAATAATAACAAACATTCATCGAATACTCCCCAAATGACAGATGTTAGACTAGGTGCATTCATCTCTAGTAATTGGCACTCTTTATTCTCAACTTTACACAGGAGGACACCGAGGCTCAGATAGAGAAAATAATGTACCTAATCTTACAGTTTGCATGTGGCAAAGCCATATCCCTTTGACTCTAGCACCTAAATGCCTAATCACTACTTGTGCCTTCATTAGGAAATAACACCATGACCATGACCACAAATCTAACCAACAAAAATAAGACAGATAGCGCAAAAAAGAAAGTCAATAATCTTTATTCTGCTTATTACTCCTTTATCATAGGTCAGATGTTCATGATGGTTATTATTATAACTGCATGTTATGAAAGATTAATCAGTAGTGAAAACCGAATTAAAGATTCTCACACAAAAAATTTTTAGAGAAATCAACTTCTGGTCCAAAGATCCTCTTTTAACCAAATCTAAAAACGTCACTCAAATATTGTTCTCTATGATCTCAGGAAGTATTCAAAAGATATGCTGATATTTTCTAAAGACTTCAAGTAGTAAATGACAGAGGTAACAAAATTGAAAATTGAGAATAAATTTTACTTTAAAAATTTAATATTAATAATAGAGAGCAGAAATTTAGATTTATACCTGGTTTTATAGATGCTTTTTTAGATTTACAGAAATATATTTTACATTTATATTATATATTAAAATAATATGTCATAAATTTACATGTAAATATAAAATATTTATACACATTTTGTTTACATATGTAAATGTTTTTAAAATACTATTTTGCTCTATTATTAGTTTACTATATATTTAAATATATAAAATACACGTATATTACTTGTAAATATACTTTTGCTAACATGGAATTCAGGATAGTAAGAAAGTAGAGAGGAAGCATGCTTAATGAACAGCTAATTTTAATGTCTTCTTGGTCTAAACAAAAAAATCAAAATTCTGCATCTTTTCAATAAATGTTTATTCTGTGTTTTAAGTCTCAAGAAGTTATGGCAAAAATGCATTCCAAGAAATATTCTTTATGTGACATTACAATTATGTTTACCGATTGTACTATTAAGTTCTTACCTGGTCTACTAAGCATTAGTCAGCATGAAAAATTTTTGTGCTCTGTGAAAGAATGCTAAAAAAATGTAGATTTTCTCAAGAGATATGAGTAACAACTTTCATTATAGTTTGAGAAAGAAACTCTAGTATTTGTATATTTTTGTTTGTTTTAAATAAATTTATCAATGAAGTTCTGATAAATTTCACTTCTAGAACACATGAAATTTTAAATTTAGAAGTTATTATTAACACATTTTCAAAAAATAACACTAAAATTGGCACTTTTAAAATTCCAAAATTCTTTTTTTTTTTTTTTTTTTAATTTTTATTGGGGAATAGTGTGTTTTTCCAGGACCCATCAGTTTCAAGTCAAGTTGCTGTTTTGCAATCTAGTTGTGGAGGGCACAGCTCACTGTCCCACGTGGGAATCAAACCAAGGACCTTGGTGTTATGAGCACTGCGCTCTAAACAACAGGGCCAACCGGCTGCCCCTGAAATTCCAAAATTCTTAGCACTAACTTGTGCTTTCAAAATACCAGGAAGCAAAAGAGAAAAGGAAAATAAGACACTTCTTTGCACTGTTCTAATCCAGTTCTTGAACTAAATAGCACCTCAAGAGACTGGAGGAAAATGATATAGTCAATTCATTTTTCTAGTTAACAATTAATATTTTTAATATGACCTGACCAAGTCCATAAGCTCCTTTTTCTTTATAATTTCACTGTCCTAAAATCTATTCAAATATTACCTAGTTTAGATTATCTATTGCCTAATCCAACGCTTGCCAATTTTTCAAAAAGACTGAAAAAATGTAGCTCTAGTTGGTAGTTTGCTTAGAAAAGAATATTACCAATGGTCACTTAAATTCAACTTTCTCAAAACTTCTTCTTTATAAAAGCTGTCAATTAATCCTGCTATAGGAGCCTCTGGGCTCTACAGTGAATAAATTTTATTTTAAAATTGCCAGTCTCACCAACCCATACTCCATTATAGGAATTTCAGTAGTTTGCTAGAAAAATTAGTATCGCCTTGTTGACCAACACGTTCTATTTAGTGTACTGCTTCATTAAGTGCTAACCTGCGTGTCTCTATGACGTGATTGCTGAGTCTCCTCATGCTCATAAATTTCCAAACATTTTCCTTACATGGAATAAGGTGTTATATAGATACATTTCAATGACATTTAAATTTAATTATACAGCAGTATTAAGAGGGTAAGAAAAAAATTGCAATGCCTCCCATTTCTTAGAAATTGTGTAAACAAAAGCCTTTTCTGCACGATATCCCAACTAAAATTTAGAGATGTGCCAACACTTAAATATGTAAATTCATTTCATTTGAGTAAATATTGAGTTCCATTTATCTTTTAGCACATTCTTAAGTAGCATCTTAATAAACTTTAAACTGATTTTATTTAATTTTATAACTTTAAAAAATAATCCACTGAGTCAATTTGAGCATCACTTACTACATTGCTTGCATCAAACAAGTTTAAATTTATGAACATATAATGATACTAAATAAACAAATTCCATCATTGGTCACCTTTGGAAGATATTAGGGAACCAACTCATTATTCTGAAAATCAGTAAATAAAAACAAAGAATAAAGCATTTATTTTGCCTTTCTATTATGACTTGTAACTCAGGACAACCAAATGGTTGACGAAAGAAAGTTTCTCTTTTTATAACTGAATAAATGAAAAAGAAATGACAATTAAAATGACACCATTTGGCAGCCCTAAATTAATGAATGGATTTAAATAAAGATCAATGGCTTCAAACATCACAAAAAGAGAAACAGCCAAACATTATATACCTCCTGACAGAAATATACACTATTATCTATGCGATTGTCTTTTCAACCTGAATCTGATCAAGCTTCTAGATCTATTGATCAATTTATAGAAAATACAAGAAATGCAGAAAAGACAAAGGACTATGTTAAATGACAGCATGAGGTGCAACTGGCAAAATTCATACTGTGGAAAGTATAAAACTAACAACTCAGTTTCTCACACAAATAAATTGCAAGGAAAAAATTAAAAGATGGATAAATTCAGATATAACTTTACGTAATATTTTTAGACAATATTTTTACTATTTGTGTTCCAGAGATGTTTCCCATCAATTCAATGATAAAGAATTAAGATACAGATATAATCTACTTTTCCAATTTTTAAGCAACTATTTCTTTTCTAAGGTAATAATAACAATTATAAAACTCAAGCTAGAAAGCAGTTTCTTTTTCCACTGTGTGGGAAAAACAAAAGCAAGCATGTAAAATTCTTTACATCCTCAGATAAGGAAAGACGATTTTTCCATTCTTACCCTGGAGTCCTGTATTAGATTGCTAGGGCTGCCATACTAAAATACCACAGACTGGGGGTGTTAAACAACAGAATTTTCTCACAGAAAACAGAATTTTCTCCAGAATTTTCTGGAGCTGGAAGTCCTACGTCAAGGTGCTGACAGATTTGGTGTCTTCTGAGGCCTCTCTTCTCAGTTTGCACGTGGCTACCTTCTCATTGTGTCCTCACCTAGTCTTCTGTGTGTGTGTGCCCCTAGTGTCTCTCAGTGTCCAAATTTTTTCTTCTTCTAAGGATGCCAGATTGGATTAGTGTCCACCCTAACAGCCTTATTTTAACTTAACCACCTCTTTAAAGACCCTGTCTCCCAATACAGTCACAGTCTAAGGTACTAGGGGTTAGGGCTTCAACATGAAATTTGGGGGGACATAATTCAGCCCATAACAAGTCCATTCATAATCTCATTGTACTTGTAACATCAATACCATGTTAACTGCTTAAATGGTTTGAAAATTTTAAAGTCAACGTTTGACTTAAAAGCTAAACATTTGAAGCTCATGGAATTAATTACACAAGCTACACTTTGCAGTCTGTATCCCAACATTCATGATCACTCCTTGATTCTCAGACTCTAATTATTGATTGACCTGTGCTCACCAATATGGTAGCCACATGTGACCAATCAGCACTTGAAATGTGGCTGGTCCAAATGGAAATGTGTTCTAAACATAAAATACACTGGATTTCAAAATTTTGCAAGAAAAAGAAAGTAGAGTATCTCAATAATTTTCATATTGATTACATATGGAAATATTTTGGATACACAGATTATTAATTTCATTTGTTCCCTCTTACATTTTAAAAAACATGCTTACTAAAAAATGTTTTAAAGTTATGTATGTGGTTCGCATATTTCTATTGGATGGTGCATTCCAAAATGCAGCTTTGTCATTAGACCTAAAACTTGCTTTGAGGGCTTTCTTAGACTTCCAATTTAGAACTCTCCCCAAGAATCCTTTCACTATTCTCATCCCCACTGCTTACCTATGTACAGAATTCTAGAACTGTATCCAGTCCTTAATTCACATGTCAAACCTAAGGAACTCTTGCCCACTTGTTAGGAAGACAATCTGTAATGTAATCTTAATAAATCTGAGATTTGTTCTATTTTTTGAAATTCTAAATGATGGGGAGTCCTGTTACCTTTCATTTTTCCTCAAATATGAGAGAAGTATAACAACAGCAATTGAAAAGATACTTTTTTCATTTACTAGTACTAAAAATGCTTATTTCTCAATTTTATCAAAACACTAAAAACTACAATTATGAGGATTTCTAAAAATTTTGCAATTTTTTTTATATACTTGAAGCTGCTAAATCTTACGACAGAGTAGATATTTTTGTTTTAAAGTTCACATTGAGCAGTTGAGAGGGAAGACTGTAGACAGTATTTCAGGATCAGTAATTTATCATTTTTCAGGAACATGAAATAAGGTTAACATTCATGCCTTTTAAAAGTATTTATTTTCATTTAAAAAATATTGCTGGGTGTAATTTAAAGGAGTGCTCTAACTTGAATCCCCAGCAGGGACCGGAACATTTATAGATTGAAAGCCTGTTAAAATTTCTGTTGGCTATACCCTGCTTTAAGCACTTCCATAGCTGGGAAATAGAAAAAAAAAATATATATATATTAAAAATGCTCAATTTGCAGAGTAAATGATTAAAAGAAAGGAACAGCCCTGTTACTTGAATTACAGCCCCAATCAAGCTAGGTCTGTCCAAAATATATGAATGCAAAATGCACCCTTCTACCAATTCCTAACCTTAATTGAAAAATTTTAAGTTTATAGTCATGAGGGAAAAACGTAAACAAATTGCACTGTTTCTCAAATATATTATCAAGTTCCATCGTTAAAAATTTTGATTTGTGTGCATATAACTCTATTTCCATGGATATAATTTTATATCCTAAGTATAATGTCAAGCATACCTTCTGAATCCCTTAACTAAGTTATACTTACCATCAACACTTAAGATTTAACATTTTTCTCTAAAATTTGCATTTTAAAATTAAATCTGTAAAAAATCCTATTTTAGCAAGCTTGATTATATCAACTGGTAAAACTTTATTTTACAAGCAATAGGAATTGGATCAAATGATTATAATCCAGATTATAATCCAGACGAAGTATTTTATAACCATAGCAAATGCCATTATACATACTGCCAATACAGATTTAGTAGACAATACTGAACTGTACAAGAGTTATTTATTTTTCCTTAATCTCAAAGCTATTTTTAGTAATACAAAAAGCCATATTAACATTTTTTCCATTAGAAAACAATGTGATGTACAAAACTTTGGATGAAAAGATATATGTCAAATCTCATTTAATCACTTGGTGGAAAACCCACCACTCCATCAATACCACCCAAAGTGTTTTAGGCAATGATTAAAATCAAAATAATGCATCTTAATAAATTCTAGCTGTTAAAAGAACAAACCTAACAATATAGTTGGCTACACAGTATTTTCGACTAGTCAAGAGTTACTTTTAAAAATCCATTTTTTTCTGAGTCCTACCACATACCAGGCGCTGTACATGGCCAAGTAGGTACTTGAGAAAAAGGTGGGAAAGACCTGATGAAGCAGTCCTTTGGTTACCAGATTTGACTTTTAACTTCCAAACATCCTCCAAGATCAAGAAACCCCAACTGAAAGTATACACTCTTCTAAATATTACTTGACTTTATTAGTGAAGAGGGTGTTTGATAAGGAGAGGTCATGAACTATTTATGACCTATTATTCCAATTAAAAGCCCATGTCAAAAATTAATTTGATAGGACTTTAAGATTTGGCATTCAGTTGTTACAAATGTGGTTAACTGACTTATAAACCCTACAAGGCACACTGCTCAAAAAGTAAAGCAGGTGTGCATAAATAATTTTTTCCATTTAATGATGACATTTGATACACATCTTTATCTTAAAATTCAATTGAGTTTAGGGTCCAGTGAAGGAAAAAAATCCAGTTATGGGATGGTAAAGAACAAAGAAGGTAAACTAGTAAGGGTTATTATTATAGAAGTATTACTCTCTTTTCCTTTGAGTAACAAGATGCTAATGCACTACCTTCATTTAAAAAAACTGCTTGCAACTATTGAGTTGAGGCAAGTACTAAAGGCCCATAAACTGACAATGTCATCCATTTATCACCATTACTTTTTTACATAAGCCTGTTTTCCTAAGGTATAACACATAATCTAAGCAATAATTTGGAAATTAGCCAAGCACTAAGCAATTACAACAGCAGGTAATACACCATCATTTTTGAAGCACATTTGGCCACTTTTCATGACCCATCTGCAGTTTGGATTAAAGAGACTCAGTCATCAATTTAAGTTTCTGGACCTGCGTGACAAAAAAAAAAATGTAGTTTTATGAAATTATCACATAAGACATTTAAATAGTCTTCAGGTCACACCGCTTTGTATTAAATGATTTATTCTGACATGCTCTATAACTACAATAAAAATACTTCAATTTTTAAATGAAAACTAAATGCAGGTAAATGGTAACACATTTGACATGGAATGTTTTAAGATCTTCCTGTATGTAATCTGACAAGGCTGATTATTAATTTCAGAGTTTGCTAACTTCAGATAAAAAAAACCACAATATAATTTACTCTTGATGGCATGCAAGAGCTTCCTGAAAATTATCCTAAGACCTAGAAGTCTCAGTATTTTGTCAGAACATAAAGAAACACAACAAATTTGTACATTTTATTCACATTTATTTTTCGCTTTTAGTGTGCTCACAGAAAATTAGAACACCTTAAGCAGGAGTTTAATAGCAATTTTTGTAAGCAAAGTTACATTCCATCTCTAAGTCAAATTGGTCAAAGCTTCTCCAGTATTTACAAAACATGATAGACAAGATGCTACACAAAATCATTGCATCTGAAGATTTTTTTCCTTTACTCAAAAGACAACTGGAAAAGAAAGCATTGTCTGCTGTAATCAAAAACATACCACAGTATAAACAGTAACCATTCCACTTATCACAGCTTGGTTGAGTTTTAAAATTTGTGTTTAAAAGGTCCAAGATGACTGCAGTTTTACAAAAATGGGCAGGGTGGAAAGTTGCAAACTTCATGTGCTTCTGGATATCAAGATTTGTTTTTATACAATAGTCACAGTTAAAAACACCCTGCTGGTAATACATAATTACATTTTATTAAGGTCATAAACCAGCAATAAACAATAAAGCCTATACAACTTGTAGTTCTACTTAATCACTGACTGGTACAGCTAACATGAGATAAGTGAAAAGTTCCTATGGTTTAAATGAACTCCTAAGACTATGATATTTTTAAAAATCTGGGTATTGGTGTTTTTTTTTTCTCTTTCCTTCTTAGTCAAGACGTGTAGTGTTGTAAACCTGCCTCACAAAATACATCGCAATAACTTTTCTTAAAAAAAAAAAAAAAAAAAGAAAAGACTAAGCCTTTTACACCATCATTTCTAGTGGCACATTATATTGGCAACGCTATGCACCACTTAAATTTCCCCATCGTGGCCCCTATCACTTCATCTGCTATCCCTTGTGGACCCACCCATCTCCTTCATATACGGGCATGTCCATAGGTTGACAAAGAAAGTTTACATTTTTGAATAAAGATGCAAAGTATGCAAAAAACATTAATACTGATGCGAAAAATAAAAATAAAAGAGAAACAAGGCGGAGGGAGGTTGTTTAAGCTCTCCTCGACCTGTTGGAATGGTGGTCAACAGAATGATGTGAGATGGGATCTGTGGGGACGGGGAGGAAAAACAAAATTTGCTGCTTAAAAAAAGTAAAAAAAAAAAAAAAAAAAAAAAAAGACATCTTTTAAAATCAATCCCTGGTTGTAGACAAGTTCTCCAAAACCAGTACCTGGCACCACTCCAACAAACAAACGGGGGGAGGGGAGAAAAGTTCTTCGGATTATCTCAAAAACCTCTGGCCCCCTCTACTCTGCCGCCTCGGCCGGGGGGGCTTCTGGACTGCACTCGGGCTGGGCCTCCTGTGAGGGGGGGGCCGCGCAGGCCGACGAGGCTGAGCCGGCCGACGCCTGCTCCGCGGGCGCCGCCTCCTGCTCCGGGGGCGCCTCGCAGGCGGCCGCGCCGGCCCCCGCCTCCTCGGCTTTTTCCTCGGCCTTGCCGGGCTCCTCGGTGGGCCTGGCGTCGTCGCTGGCGGGCGGCTTCTCAGGCGCGACGGCGGCCTCGGCGGGCTTCCCCTCCTGCGGGTCGCCCCCCGCGGGCCCCTCGTCGCCCGCGGCGGCCGCCTCCTCGCCGGGCGCCGCCGCCTGCTCCCCGGAGGCCGCGCCAGGCGCTTCGGCGGCGGCCGGGGCAGCGCCCCCGGGGGCGTCGTCCTTGCCGCCTTCGGCGGAGCCACCAGCGGCGCCCTCGGCCTCACCACCCTCTCCCGCCTCCTTCTTGTTCTTCTTGAAGGAGAAGCCGCTCAACTTGAAAGACTTCTTGAAGGAAAAGCGCTTCTTTTTTTTTTTCGGGGTCTCGTTGCTGGGCGAGGGCGTGGCCCCGTCCTCGGCCTTGGGCGACGACGTGGAAGAGGCGGCCGACGCGGCCTCCCCCTCCGCGGCCGTGGGCGAGCCAGGCTCGGGGGCCTCGCCCTCCGCGGGCGCCTCCTTCTCCGCGGGGCTGGCCCCGGCCTCGGGGGCGGCGGCCGGCTCCTCCGTAGCGGCCGCGGCGGGCGACGCTGCCCCGCTGCCGGCGGCCGCGGGCTCCTCCTTGTCGGCGGCCGGGGCGCTGCCGTTGGCCTGCAGCTCCTCCTTGGCGCCCGGCTCAGCGGCCGCGGGAGATGCATCGCCGTTTACCTTCACGTGGCCATTTTCCTGCGGGGAAGGCAAAGCGGGAGGTCACGGAAGCAGCCCGGGCTCCACCACTGCCGCCCCCTCCCCAGGACTCGGAAAACCCAGCTTCCCTCCCGGGGCCCCTTGGGCTTTGGTGCCGCGGGCTCCCTTTACAGGGAGGTGGAGGTGATGCCCAGGGAAGCACACTAGGAAGAAACGGGGCCAGTGCCGTGCGGGGCGCCTTAAAGGCACAGCAGGAGCCTCCACCGCCCAACAAACGCCCTGCAGATTTGAAAACGTGGAAAGCAAAGGGTAACCCAGCCCTGGCCTCACGGGCTGTAGAAAAAAATGAGCCCCACACAACACAACACACCAAAAGGAACGTCGCCAAAGGCGGTGATCTGCGTCTACGTCACACATCCCCTCTCTCCCTAAACCCTAAAGGGCTCTAGAAAATACCCACGAACTCCCAGGGGGAATCACAACGCTCCAGGTACCGGCGTCAGCGCAGCGCGCGCAAAGGCCCGGAGCCCGCCGGGGGCCTGCGGTCAGCAGGGGGCGCTGCGCCTCCACCGCGCGGAGCCGGCGCGGGCGGCGGACGCGGAGGGGCGGGGCCGCCGGGCCACCCAGCCCTGCCCAGCCTGGCCCTGCCCGCCAGCCGAGGCGCCCCCGAGCCCGGATCGCGCTGCCCAGGCCACAAACAAAGCTCAGGTGGCTTGCTGGCATCCTGGTCGGAATAAAACCAACCAGGCAGGGGGAAATCCATTATTTCTGGTCTCGGCTCTGCTTCCACGCCCACCCTCGCCCGCGATTCTGCGAAGCTGGGCGCGCCCGGGCGCTCATTTTGCATTTTTAACGGGTTCAAAGCCTTTTGGCAGAACTTGCCTTTCCCATTAGGTAAGAGCAGACGAAGCAACACAGCCTCTGCTCTAGGAAAATAGGCGTGGTGGGTACCCAGTGTTTGCGAAGCAGCCACCCGTAGTCGACCTCTCCCGCCCACTCAACCGTGGCCATCCGCCTGGGTCTGGGCAGCGCCGGACGAGGAGCCACGCACACGAACAATCTCGACTGAAACACACACGAACTGCCTCTTCTTGACCATCTAGACAGGTTCTTCAAGGACCCACAATCTTCCCATCCCAGGGATGTGATTTAAAAGTCAAATGGGTGTGTAATTCCAGAAAGCTATGGATAGAAAGATTTCGAACAGTGGGAAAGCCCCATCGAAAGAGACTGAAAACCTTTTGCCCAGCTCCAGCCAGCCGACTTTCCAAGAACCCAGGACACGCCGCCTCGGTATACAATAAGACAGCCCTTTCCTCCTCGCCTTTCTCCACCGCCATCCCATCCCATCGCGGCCCCTCCACCCACCCACCCACCCACACATACAATCACACCAGTTCAGAAATCTTGAACGCTATCCAGTCTCGACAACAAACGCGAGAGCCACCCAAACACCTTTGTGCCTACCAAACACAAATGCAACCTGGCTGGGGGCGGGGGGTAGTAGCACCTAGCGAGTCACGTTTTGTCAAGCTCCAAACACGCCATTTTAGACGATTTATTATCAATTCTTTCCTCCCGTCTATGCAAGAATTCGCCAGGATTCTCCGGGAACCCCTCCTTTGGGGCCGGGGGGGAGACCCCCCTCCTATGAGAAATTGACAATTTAGACTATCGCTTTCCATTCAACTTTCAGACTGGAACCTAGCCCGCTCCTCTCCGCCGAATGCGCCTCAGGAGAGACCAGGAGGAAATGGGAAGCGTCGGGACTACAGAAAGACACCAAAGAAATGACCAGTATCACAGGTAGAATTTACCTGCCCATTCGCTTTGGAAGGCGACGAGGCCACAGCCGCTTCCCCGGGCCTCTCCGCGGCGGCTTCTCCTTTCGCAGCGGTCTTGGAGAACTGGGCACCCATGCTGGCTTCTTCAACAAAGAAACTCAACAGATCCAAAGGGGGAACAAAGAGCCTCGGGTTGGTGTAACGACGGGGCGAGCAGCAGCAGCGGCGGCAGCAGCGGCGGCGGCAGCAGCAGCACACACACCGGAGGGAGGGGGGAGTGGGGGTGGTGAAGAGGACAGAACAGAACCGATTAAATACACTCCGGATAAAAAAATTTTAGTCGAAGAGATCAAAACGCAGCAGCGCAGGAGGGAGGGAAAAGGGTGGAAAAGTCGAGCACAAAAAAAGGAGTCCAAGTGTAGTTTTTTAAAAAAAGAAGTAATAAAAAAAAATCCCAGATTTGTAGCCGCACTGTAGACAAGAGGAAAATGGAGAAATCTCCCTGGTTGCTAATAAGATGCGGGGTCCAACGCCCAAGTGCACAGATGAATGGGCTCGCGGGCGCTGACGCGGCCCCCGCTCGCGCGAGCCAATCCGCGCTCAGCACACAAAGCAGGGGGCGGGGTCTGCGCACCCGGCGAACAATGGAGCCGCGCTTTGCAAACGGTTTGAAAATCAGCCTCAGACAGAGAATTAATGTCCTCCAAATAAATAAATCTATTAAAAATACATGCCTCTCGCCTCCCTCTGCTTGAAAATAATAATGCATCACTTGATTGGCTTGCTTTGTTTGTAATTAAGTAACGCGGGAGGGGGATACTTGTGGATAGGGGCGGAGAAAGCGTTAACTTGACTCGCTTTGACTCTCGTCGGTCTATATCCGTGTCTGTCTCTCTCCACTCGCTCCCCTCCCCCATCTTCCCGTGTATTTATGTGTGTGTGTGTGTGTGTGTGTGTGTGTGTGTGTGTGTGTGAAAGACAATGGTTGGGATTTGTGTGCAGTTTGTTTTCTTTCTCCCAGGTCCATACTGGTTTCACAGATACTGCACAGGGTTTGTTTTTTTTTTAACGGTTGCAAACGTTAAATCGTCCCAAATTGAAAGGTATTTAAACCACGAAGATCGAATTTCATCAAACGAGATCGCGAGTTAGAATTAGGTCTGTAGGCCAGATGTGGAAAATGTAAAAGCGGCAAGCAGCTGAAGCCACGCTCCCTTCCTTATCCTACATTGGCTTGAAATAAAATACTTTGAGATTGGCCTGTGGCGTCAATCAAATCTCCCCTTTCTGACTATCCCCAATTAGTAATTAGTCCCGCCATACACATACAATATAAAGTGAAGGCCATTTACAAAAGATCGAAATGATTCGCATTTTATCACTGTATGAAATGACAATTAAATTTCCTCTATGGTGAAATGAGACAGTCTAGAGTGTACGAATCCATATTTACAGTTGGGATGCAATTCGCATCGATATGAATTGTTTTCAGCCTACTGCCATGATCGGATGGACTCTATTTCTGAACATATGTGAACGTGCATGCAAGCGAGTGTACTCCCAGGCGGGAGGGAGGAGGGAGCAATGAAATTCTACACGACCGTATTGACGATTACAGTTCTGAGGAGAAATCGTATGTTGAGAGACAGCAAGAAGATCCCCGAACGTTCCAAGTGTAACTTGGGTAGGAGAAAAAGCTTCTATAAGGGGACTCAGTGTACCTCCATCTACTCCCTTTGCCACCGAAGTACTAGACGCTATGTGTGTTGAAAGACATGGAATTGATTTAAGGAATGGGGCGGGGGTGGGGCAAAAATCAAGGATATAGCCTAATAAGCAGTCTCCTACCACCTACATTTTTGCTCCCAAAGTTTTCACTCGTGTCCAAATCAAACCACCTTTTCTCGTTTACATTTAGTGGTCCTGAAATGAATAATCTTTTGCTTATAGAGGTGATAAGCAGTCGAGGGAATGGTTCACTTCTCCTGGTGCAGGCTCTGAATTCTCCGTGTTATTTTCTGCTCGTTGTAGGGAAATAGGTCACGCTCTGAGTGAAAAAGATGGTTGGTTCAAGCCAATAACTCTTTGTTCAAGTATTGCTTTGAAAACCAGCAAGCTGCATATCGTTACATGAAGCTTCGTCTTCTCACTGTCCACTTTCTTCAGATGCACCATTCAATCACGAAGTCATATTCCCTAGAGCTGATGGAAAGACGTTTCCGTAGAAGTGTATCTCGCCAAACGTGTTATCACCCTTAAAGGAGCCGGCTAGCCTGATAGAAGACCCCAGATGCCGCCGCGATGGACGCGAATCTCCCGTGTTAGCGGAGTTCCAACTTGAAAAGCCACCTGGGCTGATCCAAAACCACCATCCAGACGATTCTCAAAAGCTCATTTGAGGCTGAAGATTGCCCCTCACCCCCAACGTAAATCATGCCCCTTCCTGCCCCCTCCCCGTTTAACTTGGTGGTGATTGCTAGCTCGCTTTCGGATTTTCTCTCAGACGCGTCCTTAGTCCTCCATTTGGGGGCCGCTTTTATCGCTCCTTTGTTACCAGGCTGCCGTGTAGCTTTCCCCCCTTTTCTTTCTCGAATGCCTATTTGCCTGGTATCGGCTTGTCTCCCTGGCAACGGCCAGGGAAGATTCGGAGCTGGGGGAGGGGGAAGGGGCGGAGCCGGCAGGGAGCTGGGAGGTGGTGGAGGGGGGATGCTGAGCAAGATACAGCGAGACCGACAGCAAAGCAGATGGCCGCGAGAGGGGGCGGGGACCAGGGAGGGCGCGGGGGGCAGTACCCCAGGCGTCGGGGGCGCGAGGGAACCAATCAATTTTCGCAGCAGCTCCGGGGTTAGAAAACAAGTGTAAACACTTAGATTCACTGCTCACAAGCGGTCCGTAGTTTACCGTATAAAAGATGTTGTCCCTTCGGTACGTAGCGCATTGCCAGCACAGGTTGGAAAGCTGGACAGTCCCCAGTAACGGGCAAGGGGAGGCGGTTTGCTCGGCGCTGCCGGGGAGGGGTGGTGGTGGGGAATGAGCTCCGGGCCAACCTCTCCCCAACTTCTTCCAGTGTCGGACCAGCCAAGGGAAAGCCAAGAATGTGTGAGAGGGGTGAAGGCGGAAGATGAGTGAGAAAGGAAAGGGCTGGGAAATGGGAAGAGGTCCTTTTGCATCAAAAACTACTTAATGGCAAGGAAGAACCTCCTACAAGACTGGAACCAGTAGGAAGTCGTGCAATGTAAAGATAAAGTTCCTCAGGAGTTTGGTGTTCTCTCAGCTCCAGAGCTAAAGGTTTCAAATAAAGTGCTAATTATATAAATATGATTATTTATATAAATATTCAAGAACCCAAGAGGTCATAATGAAAACGTAAAACTGTAAGTAACTCATCAGGAGGAAACAGGCATTTAGTCTTTATTTTTCACCGTGAACTAGTTATTTAAGATGCTAATAATCTTTATATGTTTTTCCCTAGAAAAAGAAAGATTTATTTAGGATACCTCAAAGTTGTTTTTTCCTTAAAATGCTAGCACTGGAAGGAATTTTTAGAGATCCTTCCACAAATTATTTAGGGCCTACTGTGTGCCAGACATGTCTAGGCCTGATCTAGGCCTTGTTTTCACACCAGTGAACAAGACAAAGGCAGTTTCTGGCCTCATGGAGCTTACATTTTAGTAACGTTAACTGGAGTTCAAGTAACTGGATCATCTAGTTTCATCCCTTTAGTTAACAGATGTAGGAATAGACCCAGGGAAGTTGCCAGATTTTGTCAAACAATAGAGCCAGGAACGCGGCACTTCCCTTGATGATTCCAAGTCCCCAGCTTTTCCACTACTGCATAGTGCTTCTAGCCTTCCTTCTTGGACTGTGCTATGACTTCACTGGGTAGGTTAGTCCCTCATTCCTAATGTATTTATTCAGCTCCTACTGAGTACCAGAAAGAGGGCTAGATGTCAGCAGACGTCAGGGAAGTGGACATGGTGCTTCCTTTCCTGCAGCTTCCGCTTTGTATTATTGGCTTTTACAACTTATTAGGAGGTAGAGAAAGAAGACAAAAGATGATGTTAATTGTGTGCTTAAAAAACAATAAAATAAAGATGAGGACTACTTTCTAGGTTCCAAGTTAAATATGCTTAAAAAAAATCTGAAAGCTTTCATTCAGCATTCATACATTCACAAAATACGAGATCCAACTGTGTTTGTGATGCTGTGCTCCATTTTTCATTTTAGATTTCATATTACCTGAACTTTGATTCCACAGAGATGGAGTCATTTGGAATACAGTGTGGAGCAAAACAGACACAGACCCTCATTCATTCAACAGATATTTATTGAATTGTTATCATGTGCTAGGCATTTGGAATATATCAATGAACAAAGAGACAAAAAATCTTTTAGAGTTTACATTCTGGGGATAAAAACAAAAATTAATAAATATCATTAAGCCAATTATATGAAATATTAGAGGTCTGTAAGTGTTGTGAAGGAAGTGGGAAACTAGCGCAAAGTAAGAAAGGTAGGAGTACAGGGTTAAAATTCTATATAGGAAGACAGGAAAGGCCTCATTGAGAAGATAAACTTTCAGCAGACTTGAAAAGAGGAGGGAGTTGATAATGGTACTTCTAGCCTAGCAAGAGAGAGAAAAGTTAGAACTGAACAAAATGATCACAAATGGATAATTGTAAATAGTCCTATGGGCTCTGAAGGGAAATACAGGGTGCTATAAGATGGTCTAATTTAATTACAAGAGATAAAGAATGCCTTTTTAAAGGAGTGAAATTTAAAAGGAAACCTAAAGGATAAGTAGGCATTAACTAGGTAAAGAGGTGGAGACCTGTGTTCAGATGAATAAAATAGCAAAGTCCCTTAGGAATAAATAGTTGAATTGGGTTTGGGAGGAAGCTCAAGAGATAAATTTGGACATATTTTGAGGTGTCTATAAAAAATCTTAATGGAAAAGTTAAGTGCTCAGATATGGGTCTGGAGCTCAAAGACTGCTTTGGGATGTAAATATAAATTTGTGATCATTCCATACATAAATATTTTCTGAAGCCAAGGTATAAAAATATGCAAAAGACAGGAGAATGCTGAATCACACCCTAATTACCTTCTGCTTTAATGGGCAGGGTAGATATTTGTCAGTTATTCCTCAATAGATCCGAAACAAAAATAACATAATTAAGTAAAGTAAAAATAAATGAACAGGAAAAAAAAGAGTTTGAGTAGAAAAGGAGCGAAGCCAGCAAAGAAGACTGAGAAGGAACCCCCAAAGAGTAGAGAAAAAACCTGGAGAGTGCAGTGTCAGGAAAATCAGTGAAGGCAGTGTTTCAAGGAGAAGTGGTTATTTTTGCCAATATTGTTGAGAAATCAAATCAAATCAAATAAATACTGGAAAGTTTCCATTGGTTGTTGCTGGTTACAGAACTGTGTTCTCTATATAGGGTATATAACTTACTAGTTACTCCAGAGTAGAGGGCTCCAGAGCAGTTTTTGTAGTATGTTGAGAGAGGAATACAGATTTAGTGTGCTGAGGAGTAAATGGGAAGTGAGAAAAATGACAGCATAAAAAGTCTCTCTTTGTGAAGCTTGACTGGATAAAGGGTATAGAGAGACAGGGCAGTAGTTGGAAAGGGATGGTATAATGATTTGCTTTTCTTTGTTTTCAGTTGTATTGTCTTGGATGGAAGATATTAGAGCAAAGTTGACTGCTCTGGAAATTAACCCAGTAGAAAAGAAAATGTTGTAGATACAAGAAAGGAATAATGAATGAAATGATGTACCTAACAATGCAGGAGGGGATGGAAATATAGAGCACATTCTGAGAAATTGGATTTTGAAAGATACCCTGCTCCTTTCCTATAACAAAGAAAGAAGATGGCTGCAGATTTACTGGTAGGAGGATGAGAGTTCCCTTTTGATGGTTTCCATTTGCCTTTGAAGTTATCAGCTTAGAGTGAGAAAGAGAAGGGAGAGTTGGAGTTATATTATAGAAGGTATGGAATAGTGATCAGGAAGCATAGGATTGAGACTTTTGGGCATAGTAAGAGCAATAATGAGTGTCTATTTGAAGTTAATAAATCACAATGATGCTTAATAACCATTTCAAAGTTTATCTCACATATAAACTTTTAACTGACTAGTAGTGTCCATTATAATCTTAAAACTCCCAGCTATTCACTTTTCCAACCCATACCAAATTTGTATTATACCTATCCAGTCAATATCTGCACAAAATTAAAATATATATTCAAATGACTTTGCTCTTATAAATTAATCACCATTTCAGTTAAACCTATATGATTTCATACAGATATGTATAAACAGATTGAGGAAAGGAAGAGAACCTACTGTGTGCCAGGCTTATGTTTCACCCTTATAACCCCATGGACTTGTATCATTATCCCCATTTTACAGTTTGGAAATTGATTTTCAGCAAGGTTTGGGAAGTGAAATTCAACTAGTATGTTAGCTATTGTTCATTGAGGGCTATCTGATTCTAGGAATTTAATAAGATCTCAACTGATTATAATAACACAGTGGGATCTCATTATTTTGTATATAGTAGGAACTTCGTTAATATTTTAGTTGAAACTTAAAGTTAAATTAGACTTCCCTGTAGTATTTTTTTATCAACTATTCAATAGCACTCAAATAGAAAGATTCTTTCATAGTTAGGAAACATCAGCGTCCCTAACCTGAAGTCAAAGATAACACATCTACTGGTACAGTAGGAATGAAGGTGCTGGAATGTTAGATCTCCTCCAGATACCTACGTAATTACTACAAAACCACCATAAGCCTGAGTATGTGTTTAGTCACTGCTCTTCAGGCATATTGATTGTATTAGCAAGAGGTTTTACATTTGGAAAGATTACCAAAAGGTAAGATATACTCTAAATTAGAGAAAGGTAAACAAAAAGAAGGGGGAAAATTTTTAAAGAAATTTTTTCTCCCAGAAATTCTAGATCAAAGCTTATCCACAGTCACATTTCCTAGATTACAATATTTATTCTTTAGGGACAGGCTGAAAACTTTCCACATGAGGTTTTGAAAGAACTGAATTGGAAGAGGGAGATAATTCCCCTCTTATCTTTGTTTTCAGAAGTAACAGGTAAGTAAATAAAGACAAGCAATCAAAGTTTACTTTTAAAAGATCAGGTTTCTCATCTTATAAAGTTACCTGATTAGTAGGCCAACCAGAGTAGAAATTTTACATGGAAAAAAGTTGTCTTTTCCTTGTGATAGCATAGGAAACATGCAAAAGGTAATTTCTCACTGTTATTTTAAAGTTGTAAATATTTTCTCATATTAAAAAGTAGATTATCCCTGGCTAGAATGAGACTCTATGTCTCTAAAAATTAAAGTTTAAAATTGCATTAAACACTTATCTTTATTCCAAATGATAATGTGTTGTGTTTTTTTTTTTAAGGAATATGTTAACCTTTAGGAATCACTTGTGATCAATAAATTGACAAGTTTTTATTAAGCTCCTGCTAAAGTAGACTTCGGTAAGGCCCCCTTCAGGTTGATGGACTTTTCAATGCCTTCATCACTCTGTTAGGAATTTTGATGGAATGATGGAGAGGGACACTGACATTCATTTGCTTAACAGATTATTTATTAAACACCTACTTCACACCAGACACTGGGCATTAGTGCTTTGCCTGTGATACGTCATTGAATCTCCACAGTAATCTTTTAATATACAAAGCGTTACTTCTACTGTCTTCACAAATCAAGTCCTCCAGAGGTTATATAACATGCTCAAGTTTTTGCTGCTCCTGAGTGGTCCGGGCTGGGTTCTGAATCTAGCTCTTGGTGGTTTCAAAGCTTGTAGCACTGTTTCTCTGGATATCATGCTGCCTCAGAGAGAGTAGAAATTTTGTGGGATGTTTCCAGTTCTTGTGCATGTTACAAAAATGTCCAAGAGACACTAAAAATTAACAAAATGGTATTAAACTTTATTTATGCATTTATTTATGTGAGACAACTATTTAGGAACACATCTATAAAATGGGAATCAGCACTCAAAGAAACACACACACACACACACACACACACACACACACACACACAGAATCTGATAGGTGAGATTCTTGAATCTGGAAACATCTTTAGTAACTTTATCCACAATATAGTCATCACAAATTAGATTTTGTGTAATTGAATAAAAAGATGGTTTAGTTGCACCCAGAACTTACCTGTATGTTTCCTGGGGGCAAAAGTATGAGTGCTGCCTAATGCAGAGTGAAGTCATTTGGAATGTAGGTAAAATAAGATTTAGAACTTGGAAATGGGTAAAGAAGTGACAGTTGGGAGAGAAATCCAGATGTGAAATGTGGCCGGGAGGTGAGAACAGAGATGAGAAGATGAAGACCTTCACAGTGCCACTGTAAGAAGACTGTAAGGATTTCTGGGAAGGAAAAGAATCACAACAGAGAATGTAGGGGTGATGACAATGGGACATTCTTTCATTAAGGCTATAGCTGGAATTTGATTTACATTTTGTTTGTTGGAGTAAATACTTGTTAGTTTTTACATTTAAAGCAGTTTTGTGTATATTATTTCATTTACCCTCCGGAAGTTCATACATCAATTAATTCCTAATTATAATGGAGTTAAATAATTTGCTTGAAAATCTAACTATAGCTGCCCAGACCAGCCAGTATCTTGTGGTCTGCTGGGACAGGCAGGGACTTTCTCACTGCTGATCCTGCCTTGTGTAGTGTGGCTTCCACTCCCACTCTACTTTTTAAAAAAAAATCTTTTTAAAAAAGATTTTTTTATCAAAATATAGCTAACATACACTATTATATTAGTTTCAGGTGTACACTATAGTTATACAACATTTATATACCTAAAGAAGTGATGACCATGATAAGTCCAGCAACCATCTGACACCATACAACACCCAATCCGCCCCTTGGGTGTGTTGTCCTTGGAAGCAGCAAGGTGATGCTCCAGCTCACTTTGAAGCCGGCCACTGAGCAAGCCAGCCCCTGGGTCACGTGGGAAGGGACCTGGTGCAGGTTAAGTTCAGCCCTAGCCCTGTGCCCAACCTACAGCCACCCTGCTAGAGCCATAAAGCAATCTGCAGATGGATACCACTGACACTGTGCTTGTAAGTGCCTAGAGAGCTCAAGCCACAAACCAAGGCCAGGTGCTGCTAGTGCTGAGCTCAGGGCTGCTCAGCCATAGGTACAGGATGTAATGAACCCAGGTGCTGCTTATCTGAGTTCTGTGAATCTTTGAGAGACCCTAGGAAAGTCTGCAGCATGAGCCAAGGCAGGCAGTTTGTATGAAAATGCCACTGGAAGCAGCTTGGGTACGCCCGAAAGTTGGATGGGTGTAGTCAGAATCTCCAGGGCAGAGCTAATGGTGTTAACCAATTGGTGCAGACTCAAATAGAGCAGTCACCTGCATCTGCATGCAGGCAAGGGGAAGGGCTCAACAAAGAAATGATGGCTTCCGAGAACTCCTCCATCCAGGAGGAAGCTGCCCTTCCAGCCTGTGGGGACAGAGCCCCAGAAAGCAGTTTCCAGGCTCTCGGCCTCACATAGAAAGGTGCTGGCTCAGGTAGTAAATGGCCATCAAATGTGATTTGATGGCCATCAGCTGTGGCTAGTTGGCCGTCAGCTGTAACCAGTGAGCCACTGACCACTAATATAACTGCCGTGGCTAAGCTAGCAGAAATAATGGTGGTCTAGCAAGAAGATGGTAGCTGGCAAGCGCGGACTGCTGTTAGGACGGCGGGTTGCAGATTATGTAGATCCTGCTTCCTGTGTCTCCAGCCCAGCCGCCAGCGAGAATATATTGGTTTGACTCCTCGACTTATGGCTCCGTGGGTGTTCATTTTTGGCCTCACCATGTCCTGCGTTCTTATGTGGGGAGCGGGAGCAGAGACCCCACCTGTCACCCTGCATGACACATGGCGTAGTCGGCAGGATATGGTGCTGGCCAAAGCTCCCCGAAGGGCTGTGGAGCAGTCTGTGCGTATGAACACTCAGTCTCAGGAAGACCAGGAGAAGCAGCTGCCAGAGAGCTGGACCCCCGTGGAGGGGTAGAAAGACGTGGATGGTTCCCCAACCAACAGAGGCCAGAGAAAGCGAAGGTTATTTCAGCCCTGTGGGCTAGGAAGTGCTTGCTGACGCAGCCTGGATGCAGGACTTGTAATCCCAGGAGGAAACGCTTGCTGAGTCCTCCGTGGGAGATGAGGGTGAGGTCAAGGTCATCCCTCACCCCCAGGACAGCCCTGGTGAATGACTGTGGACTATGGGGAATTGCCTTCTATCCCTGATTTAATGGACAGCTTGACTGTTTGTTTGGGAACATACCACCATGTATTGGAACTGGCGGATGTTTGCTTTCGTGTCGTGACTGGCTGCCATCGAGAATCTGTAAGCACCTTAACTGTGAGTCACTTTTGTTCCAGCATGGTACCCTGAGAGGCCCAAGAGAGTGTCAGTGCCCTGAGAGGCCCAGAGAGAGTGGCAGTGCCCTGAGAGCCCTGGCTGAGTCCGGGAAGTCTGGCTCTGCCCAGAGAGAGTGGCAGTGTCCTGAGAGCCCTGGCTGACTCCAGGAAGTCTGGCTGTGCCCGGGGAGACAGGTGGTACCGTAAGAAGCCCAGGAAGTCTGGCTGTGCCCAGAAGTACTGGGGTGGTGCCCTGAGAAACCCTGGCTGTGCTCAGAGAGCCTGGCTGTGTCCAGTATATTGCATTCACCTCCAGGCTCCTCGCACAGGGCCCCTCGGCAGAAGACGCTTGTGTAGATTGTGAGGCGAGATCCTGTAGGTGTGGAGTGTGGGGACAGAGCCCCAAAAGCAGTTTCCAGGCTCTCGGCCTCACATAGAGAGGTGCTGGCTCAGGTAGTAAATGGCCATCAAATATGATTGGATGGCTATCAGCTGTGGTTAATTGGCTGTCAGCTGTAACCAGTGAGCCATTGGCCACTAATATAACTGCCGTGGCTACGCTAGCAGAAATAATGGGGGTCTAGCAAGAAGATGGTGACTGGCAAGCGCGGACTGCTGTTAGGACGGCGAGTTGCAGATTATGTAGATCCTGCTTCCTGTGTCTCCAGCCCAGCTGCCAGAGAGAATATATGGGTTTGACTCCCCTACTTATGACTCCGTGGGTGTTCGTTTTTGGCCTCACCATGTCCTGCGTTCTTATGTGTTGACCGGGAGCAGAGACCCCACCTGTCACCTTGCATGACACAGCCCTTGTCCTGAAGCCAGACAGCTCAGTTCACCCCAACTCCTGTATGTCTTTGTGGCCTCTCCAGCTTTTGAGAGCCAGTGATTCCAACAGTGAGTCTGTGCGTGGGCCCTTAAAGTAGAGTGCCTGAGACTCCAGTTACACTTTGTCTCACTCAGCCACAATCTCCATTGGTTTTCACAACCAGAAATTATGAAGATCTCTCTCCCTGGTACTAGAACCCTGGGCTGAGAGGCCTTGTGTGGCACCGGGACCCCTTCAGGGCCAGGGGACCCTCCACAGCTGAGATATCCCTCCTTTTAAATGGTAACACACAGGTGTGGGACCAGCCCATTCATCAGCTTGTTAGTAGTTTTTGCCCCTCCAGTCTTGAGGTGGCTTCTTCTGTATGCCCTAAGTTGTAGGACTTTATTTCAGCAAGATTTCAGGTAATTCTCAATGATGGCTGTTTCGTAGTTTAGTTGTAATTTTGATGTGGTCGTGAGAGAAGGTAAGCACACCATTTACTTTTCCATCTTGACTGGAACTCTCTGGGGAGCTCTTTACCTATCCTTTGATTTTAAATGATAGCTTTGCTGGATAGAGTAATCTTGGTTGTATGTCCTTGGTTTTCATCACTTTGAATATTTTGTGCCAATTTCTTTTGGCCTGCAAAGTTTCTGTTGATAAATCAGGTGACAGCTTTATGGGAACTCACTTGTAGGTAAGTAACTGCTTTTCACATGCTGCTTTTAAGATTCTTTCTTTGTCTTTAACCCTTGGCATTTTAATTATGATGTGTCTTGATGTGGGCCTCTTTGAGTTCATCTTGCTAAAACTGAAATCAAAGTTCTTGAGGCTTTCTGCCTGAATTACCTCCGAGGTAATCTGTCCTCTCCAGGGCATTCTATGCCACAAATATCTCCCCTCTAATTCTCCTGATCAAAAATTGACTTTCATCTGCCTGGGATCTAACCCTACCCGCCTGACTTCCAAGATTCTTTATAAGCTGTTCCCATAATTTCTAGGCAGTGGACTGGTCTCTGTTACTGAGTGACAATTTATCAAACTCTTTCCTATAATTGTTTTATCTGCTTTCTGGCAAATATCTAGTAATTACAAGATTTTAATATAGCCCCATTAAAAATATTTTTTAGAGAAAAGATTGAATAACTATTTCTTCAATATATTTCATACTTTAAAACAATTTAGGAAACCAGTTCTTCACCAGCTTCTTTTCTTAAAGGTGAAAAAAAGCAGGTTTTAAGTGGTTGTAGACTGATTTCCCTTTTTGCTGATGAGAGAGCCCTGACTTTGAACTTCTTATGTCGCTTTCCAGTCTTATATATTTAACCATAACAAGAATTGCAACAAAAGGGCAGACAAGAAAAAAACAGCAATTGGTAAACAATAGACATTTCCTCCTCATTATGTAGACAAGACCAATTTTTCTTTCTTGATCAAAATATTTTTTCATGATTTTAACATTTAATTTTCTCACACTAACAGTTAATTTCCTTGGCATGGTGACTCCCCCCCCCCCACTGTACTTTAAATGTCCTAAGTACTTTTAATGCATTTAAATTATACAGTGTCCATTAATTGACTAAAACAGGTATTAATTTTCCCTACATTTGTTTTATCTTCTTTTCACCAGATGGCAAAAAATATCTGCAACTTTTGAATTTACAAAATCCATATTGTTATAATTGTGGTGTTTTGAAAATATCTCAGAAAAGCAAACAAAGAATTGTTAGACATTAGACATCATGAAAACTTTTTTGAAAAGAGTTTGATTTTCACTTTATGCTCTTTTTATTGACACAATCAAAAGATTCATTCTGCTTAGAGGGAGGGAAACAGTAAAAAATTATTTGGTACCATATAGACAAACATCTACTTATATTTATTATCTTGACCACATCTTTTCATTCTTTTTAAAAGACTCATTGTTTAAGTCCTTAATGAGTCTTTGGAACTATTTCAAGAAACATATTAAAATGTAGTTTATATCATTGTATGAATCTCTGTCTCTCTGTCTCTCAGTCTCTCTCTCTCTCTATATATATATATAGTATTACTACTATATATATATATATATATAGTAGTTTATGTCATTGAATGAATATATATATAGTTTATGTTGTTGCATATATCTATATATAAATAACTATATTTGTTTATATATTTTATATTTACATTTTACATAGTATGTCATATATAATTATTACAGTGTATGCTTTGTATAATTAAGGTAAAATATAAAGTAGGGAATATTGATTTCCATTGTCATTGTATCAGCACTCAGGAACAAGCACATATCCTTTGAAATGATCACTTTATCAGAATACCTACCAGACCAATGTCAATCTTCAGATCAGTTTGGGGAACATTCCTCTTTGGGATGGGCCTCACAAGATACACGAGAAACTGCCTTAATACTTTATAATTCTTCTTCATGAGGATGATTTTTATTACTATTAACCATATTACCCCTCAATCACTCAATTTAATAATACTAACATCTTGTAAAAACATGAAACATTCCAGTATTCAATTAGCTTCAAACTAATTTTTATTTACTGTGCTTTGGGCTGTTTCTAAAATTAATACTTGTCTTTAGAGAATTTACTACTCTGGGGTGAAGCAGCTGTGGTGTAGTGGGACTACAGTGTTTGAGCACATGGGTCCAAATTTCAGGTTCCATCACTTGGTTGCAATGGTGTGACCTTACAGATTTGACTGAGGTCCTCTGAGACCAAGTATCCTCCTTTGTGAGATGTGGATAAAAATTAATGTCTTAAAGAATTGTTAAGATAATGTGTTATTGTTGTTTTAAGGTGTGCTTTGTAAGAAGGTTTTTGTTAGGAGTTGAATGAAAATGGGCAGGAGATATGATGAATGTTCTGAGATAATACATAAAATAGCCCAGAACGCAGCACATAGAAGGTCTTCAGTAAATGCTAGGTTTCCGTTTCATCTTGGAATAAGGGGGATTTGGTGAAAACCTCTGAATAGATTTGGAAGTAAAAAGGAGTAAGAAAAACACATCAGCAGAAATGTTATGAAGTACAGTTGTGTATCACTTAACGATAGGGAGACATTCTGAGAAATGCATCCTTAGGTGATTTCATTGTTGTGTGAACATCCTAGAGTACAGGTACACAAACCTATACGATATAGCCTACTACTACACACCAGGATATATGATGAGACTTATTACTCCTAGGGTACAAGCCTGTACAGCATGTTATCATACTGAATACTGTAGGCAATTGTGATATAGTGGTGAGTATCTGTGTATCTAAACTGATCTAAACAACATGAGATTAAATCAAGCGCAAGATAAAATGAGGTGATCAAGAGATGGGGTGAACATGTGATGTATGAGGCTGTTGCTAGTGTATCAACATACTATTTTACAGTAAACATTTTTATAAATAGAAAAAGTGTACTCTAAAATAATGATAAAAAGTATAGTAGAGTAAATACATAAACTGGTAACATAGTTGTTTATTATCATGGTCAAGTATTATGCACTGTACACAATTGTAAGTGCTATGCTTTTGTATGATTGGCAGCCCAGGAGGTTTGTTTACATCAGCAGCATCATAAAAACACAAGTAATGCATGTACTATGATGCTAACAGAAGGCTACAATGTCACTAGGTGATAGGAATTTTTCAGCTCCATTATAATCTATGGGACCACTATTGTTGGAAGTTGACAGAAACATAGTTGTTGGACTCATGACTATGCTCATTTGTAAAGCAAAGATTTGCAGTGAACCCATTTCTTGACTTTTCCCTTCTTGACTTTTCCCTTAGGCAGAATTCCTGAAAAAATTCTGAGAGAAGCTGGGGGGGGGGACTGCAGAAGACCCTAGAAAGCCTAGAAAGCCAATAGTAGAATTGGTAATTCAATGTGAGTAATTAGTGATCTTTTCCTTTCAGTAAACTGCTCTCATAAGGGAAGTGGGATTATAATTTTTAATTAACGTCAATTCTAATTAACGTTTAGACTTTCACATGATTAAGCAAATGCTACATCCCTATATTTTGCTTTTCTTATAACTATCTTTTCTTAAAATATGCTTTTCCTTAAATATCCTGCAAACCAGAGCTGTTTAATATAAGTAGGTAATTAACCCTTCTTTGGACATCTCTTCATCTGGGGCTTGGCTGGGTGAACCAGCAGAGGGATGTCGCAATAAACAGCAATTTGAAAATTTGCATTAGATTTTTTTTTAATCCCACCCTTTTCATAGGAAATCCAGATAAAGTAATAAGTATTTTTCAGGTTCTCTCTCTCCTTTTTTCCCTGAGTGCAAATTAAAAATCTTGTTAGTAGCAATCTATTAATAATTTACTTTTACCCTGAATTTTTTGAGCAATAGTTTGTTATCCATATGCAAATCTTATTTTTGTAGTTTGTGCTTTTTCCTCCAATTTTGAAAAAAAATATTAAAAAGATAATTTATAACAATTACAATGCTCACAATGATTATTGTCATCTTGATTACAAAATGTGAAACACAAGAATATACCAAGAGGCAGGGCTCTTTCTGGTGTAGCAGTTAAGAGTTCTGGAATTGAATAAACTTAGTTTTGTGTTCAGATTCTGTGAGTTAAGCATTAGCACCATTGCAGTGGTGGGATAGATACCAAGGTATGAAAAGGTGAAGCGACTTTACCTAGACCACATTTCAAATAAGTAGCAAAAATTGGTCCCAAACGTGTGGTAACTGAGTTCAAAAGTGCCTTTCCCTTACAAAGCACAAACCTTAGAGCTTTATGGAAAATTGCACCTCAAATTCAAATTGTGCTCTGACGATGCAGAGCCACCGATATCATGTGATTCAGGGTTGATATCTAGCCCCGAGCCTGGCTGAACTGAACTTCAGTCGGCAGTGGTAGTCCTCTGCAATCATTGCATCCTCTAGAGAAAATTACAGACCTTTTGGTCATGCCTGTATTAAAGGACAGCTTTAAAAGTTGGCTTTGTGGATATTTAGAAAGAACCCAGAAAGATACTCTTATAAAAATGTTCAGTGCTTCTGTATTAGCCTAACCTTTATAAAAACTAGACATATTTACATACATATGAAAAAGAAGGAAAATAAATGCATATGTAACAGAAGAAAGCTCTAGACTTTGAGGCTTTGTAACTCCACTAATTTATTACATGACCAAGTAGTCCTGTATAAAAGTGGGAGCTATTTTAATAAAAATACCACACATTGCTAACTTCTATCTTTTCTATACAAATTATTAATAAGAACATATATATGTGTGTATATATATATATATATATATATATATATATATATATATATATATATATACTTTTTGCAGTTTTTAAAAACGGCACATGAGAATATAAAGCAACTGAAAAGACTTCCCTTTCACTATATTCCTTCTTTGAGAAATTCCTCTACCCTCTGTCAGCATGTTCTGATATATCTTTCTGAACTTTTCTTCTATCCATTTTCATGCTCACACAGATAGGTAGATGTGTTTTACAAATGGTATGAATCAAATTGTTCTATGTAGTCTATTCTATTTTGTGATTTCTTTTTAAAATTTATATTTTGATGTAATACAGAATTGTACCCCTGAAATTATGTAATTTCATTAACAATTGTCACCCCAATAAATAAAAAAATAAATAAATAAAAGGTTAAAAAAAAATTATATTTTGAAGAATTCACCTAAGAGTACGTATAGAAAAATCTCATTCTTTAAACAGTCACATCATATTTCATAGTTCATATAGACATATTACAATTTATGTACTCATTCTCTCCATTGATGAATATTTAGGTTGTTTTAATTTTTTCTCCATTATATCATCTATATATATTTGTCCACATGTAGATGTATCAGTTGGATTGTCAGAAGTAAGATTATTTCATCAAGGTTACGATTAGTCGTCATAATTTTTAACATATTGATAGATATTGTCAAATTGACCTGCAAAAATGTGTGGTTATTTATAGCAAGATGAACAGTGGTGAAAAATGCCCATTTCTCCATTCCCTTATCAAAACTGCATAATGTCAGTTGTTCAATTTTCTCTAATCTGATGGGAATCTCTTAAAATCAGCATCTTTTCATATTCTTTAATCATTGTTTTCTATTTATTTTGCTCATTCTAATTCGTTTACCTTATTATATTAGATTGTTTGTCCTTTTATTATTGATTTGAAGAAGCTTTTTGGTCTTTACATATTATAGCAATTAACCCCTTTCTGTTATGGGTTGCAAATATTTTCTTCCAGTCTGTCATCTCTTTTAACTTAGCTTACATGATCTTTCGATGTGCAGAAAAGTTTGGTTTCTGTCAGTTGTTTTCCATATAGCTTCTGGATATTCTATCTTGTTTAGGAATGACTTTGCTGCTTTAACAGTACATACATGTCCTCCTGTATTTTCTTTAGGTTTGTTATAATTTTTAAAATGTTATGATTACTAATTCAATTGGAATTTTATTTTAAAGTATAGTGTTGATTTTTCCCCCCCTTATATTTTACCACAAAGTTGATTTTAAATGCTGCATTCCTATACACTAATGTTCTTATAAAAACATGGGTATATTGCTGGATTCTCTCTTCTGTTCTACTGAATTATCTTTTTATTTCTACACCAATATATCTTTGTTTAATTACTATAGCTCTGTAATATGCTGTAGTATCTGATAGGAAAATTTATCCTTTCTGGTTTCTCTGTTAAAAAAGTCAATTCTCTAGTCATTTACTCTTCCAGAAAATTTAAGATCAACTTTTTAATATCAGAAACATTTTCTCTCTGAGTATTTGATGGGATTACACTAAATTGATAAATCAATTTGCATAAAATTGACATCTTTATAATATTGAGTTGACCCTCCTGGAACATCAAATGTCTCTGTTTTCAAGTCTCCTTTTCTTCCTTAAGTATAAGCTTTGAGCTTCTTCATTACATGTTATGCAAATTATTCCTAGATAAACTTGTTTATTTTTCTCTTGTTTTTTTATTTTTTTTTTAAATTGAGGTATAATTGACATAGAACTTTATATTAGTTTTAGGTGTACAAATATAATGATTCAATATTTATACACACTATGAAATTATTATTACAATAAGTCTAGTTACCATTGGTAACCATACAGTTACAAAAAAAATTCTTTTTTTGTGATGAGTACTTTTAAGATTTACTTTCTTAGCAAATATCAAATATGTAATATAGTATTACTAACTATAGTCACAATGCTGTACGTTACATCCCCTGTTATTTTTAAATAGGTTACCTACATATATGACACCAGTAGGATTAGTTGCCGGAAATAATAAGTGATTTGCCTAAACTCAACTAGTTCATAACAGAATCAAGATTAGAATCCAAGTCTTCCGACTTGTGCTATGCTAAGGCAGCTTCTTCTAAAGTCCCATTCTTGTCACCATCTCTCTTTTTAAATGTAGCTTCATGTTGAATAATGAATCTGAAGGAAGGGAATATAGCACAATCCCATCGGTCTCTGAATCATGAGAAATTAGAACAACAGACTCTTACAAGGTTGAAATTCCTCAAATTCAATTCATGTTCAAAATGAGTGATATAGAACGAAAGAGTTTGTCAACTTGGTACCAACAGAGCCAAACACTAAACAATGATAATTGCAGTGGGTAAATATTGGCTGTTTTATTATGAATGGTGCCACCCAGGAGAAGCTAATGTTCAAAAGCCCAAACTCCCCGAAGGTATGTAAGTTACAGATTATACAGGGCAAAATCGCAAGACACCATGGGTTAGGGTGTTTGGGGTCGTGCTGGGAGCTGATTGGTAGGAGGTGAGGTAAGGGTGATAAGTCATTTCTTCAGGTCTTGAGGACAGTTTTGAGGTCTGTTCCAGTGTCCCCCTATCTGATTTCATGGGAAAGGAGCCAGGGTGTCATCCACCTTAGGGTTCAGGAGCTAAAACTTAACTGAGGTCAATATGTTATCTTTAACCTGCCGAGGGTTGGGTCGCGTGACCTTTAGTCAGATCCCGCCTACTGTAGTCTCCTGCTTCAGGGGTTACTGATTATGGGGAGGTGGGGAGGCTAGCACTGTGAGGAGTGTGTGTGTGTGTGTGTGTGTATACACACACACACACACACACACACACACACACATACATTTATACATACATTCTCATTCCAGGTGTGGCTGCGTTGTGAAAGAATGAAGATGGGGAAGCTATCCTGAGAGCAGATATATATGATTTCTAGAGCTAGAATTTAAAGCTAAATTTAATCAAAGTTATAAGGACCCTTGGTTTCAGTAATACTTATGCTGATAGAGTTTTGGGGATTTATTTTTAACCTAGTACTTCTTTAAAGGCTTCACATAAGTAAAATGTAAGCAAAACGTTTTCAATATTAATCTCAAGCATCACCAACAAAATAAAGCTATACGATGTCATCTCATTCATAAAATTGAATAACACTATAATTATAATTAATCTTAACCTTTGTCTTTTATTTAGTATGGTTGCAAAGCAGAGTTTAATCACTGTTAACACTTGATACAATGATGGTAGTTTTAGCAATTTTCAGTACACCATGTACTATCACCAGGTACTTTAACACCAGGATAAATCTGCAAATTTCAATGAATAAATATAATATTAGAGTTATATTATCAAAACTTACACTAAGAGCAGTAAATGTATAGATTCTGGCTTAGTGATGCAATCTAACACCAATTTCTACAGGTGGCTAGTCAGGAGAAACGTTGATACATTGGGTCCCTTGATTATACAAAGATCTTCAGGCACTTTCTTTAAAGGAAATAGATATGTATGCTAATTACCTATCACAAAGAGGAGAATTGAAAAGTTAAATACCTCTGTATCATTTTTTCCTACTTTTAAGCACAGTGCCTCAAGTAAAATGCCTGTCATGCTTGTTAAATCAGATCGAATATAACAATAAAAAATTGAAATGTGTAGTCTAGTCAGTCCATTTAATGTTCATCCAATCAAAAATAGATTTAGTAGATGACAAAAACATGAAGCGTTCTAAATATAAAAATTTAGGAAAGGCATTGGAAGGAGGTCAGTTGAAGTAGTAAAAATCACAAAATAAGATAAAGAAGTTGTAGTTTGTTTTAACTCAGGAGGTATCTGCATTTTCAGCAGCTTGTGGAGATAGCAAATGCTTGAGAAGGTCTAGGTACCTTATCGAAGCAGTATTTTGGGGATGAGGATTCTGACATTATTGTTTTCAAGGACAGCTCCTCCCTTAATAATGAGTCAGTTATGAATCTTGATACCTGTTGGTATGCAGAAGCCTAGTGGGGTCTCCCACAAGTAAATGATGGGATTTGGATAAGCCTTGTATTTTAATGAAATCTTCCATCACTATTCACAGGGTCTCAGAATTTTTGCCTTCCACTTTCGGTCGGTGGCTCTTCTCTTGTGAAATGGATCCTGGAAAGACACAGGGAAGACGATCATCCAGTACATTAAACACCACTCCTTTTCTTTGTTTTGCTATCCTCTATCCAGGTCCTCTTGACAGAACACTTATTTTTTTAAAATGAAATGAATTTGTTTTAGACATAAAAATGTTTAAAATTGTTATACGTAAGCTTCAATATCTCTACTTTCTGTTCCTTATTCTTCCTGCTGCTCACACTAAACACCCAAGCTCAATCAGGCTAGCCTCCACATCTTCATTCTTTCATGAGGCAGCCATACCTAGAATGAGAAGACCTGAGAGTAGCTGCCTCAGGACACCAGGGTCCCAGCTTTTCACAGAGGGATTGATGCTTCTTTGGCTGACCCATATCTTCTCTACTAAAGAATATTTGGAAGGGAGCTTTGCCTCATGTAACTTGCCTGCTTAGCAATTTTGTTTCTTTCTTAGCCAAGAAGAAGCAAGGGGCTCATCAAACTAAATTTGAACCTTCAGCTCCACTTGAAAAATCATGGTGGTTGGTGTAAGACTCAGCAAAGTCTTTGAAGTTGTCTGGCATGCAAGGCAAATTATAATTTGGTTCGTAACTGAAATGAGAGTTTCCTTTTGACTTGTTTGGTTCCCTGAGCAGAGTTCCCTGATTTCCATAACCAGCATCATGGGTATTTTTGTACTGCAATTCTACATTGTGTTTTATCTTGCTCTCACTAAGTATGGTTCATCCTTTATTTGAAAAATTAGGCCAAGGAAATGCAAATCTAATCTTGAGTCAAATACATTCAAGCTACACAAAAATTAAGTGATTATTGAGAAAGAAGCAGTTCATTACCTTCATATTATTTCTAGTAGAGCACCAGAAAAGGAGATTCTTGTAATCAAGTATGATAAACATTCGATAAAAGCTGGAATCTTCTTTAATTATTACCAATTAATAGAAATGGATATTCAATTAATCAGTCAACATATATTTATTGAGTGCCTCTGGGTTTACATATTTTAAAGTACTTCTGTTAGACTGTTCTATAGTGATAGCAATAGTGGTTCTAAAAACCTGAATGGGGTTAGCATACTTATTGCACCAGATTTGGGTATCGTTGTAGTGGATCATTCCTTAGTGAAAGTCAGCTAACCATTTCCCTGCCCCTACATCAGCCCTTGATCACTGGCCTCACACACTAAGACACTGACTTCCGGTTACACTCATGGAAAATAGAACAGTTAGATGCTTATGAACTTTTAAGTTGAAAAATCCATTACGTTATTGAAATGCATGCAATGCGACATAACAGTGTGTGAACAGCTAAAGCAACTGATTGGTATTCTTCTGTGAGATTAAGAAAACCTGTAAGTTAAATAAGAGTATGTGTGGTAAGAACTTCCCGCTTCTGTAATTGCCCTTTGGCCTTTTGATGCTTTTATGCCCTTACTAGACCCTGGTTGAGTTGGCCTGGGGTAACTTTTCCTGTGTGGGTTTTCTACCAGGGCACAATCCTCTATACCCAAAAGTAAGCAACATTTTTATGGAAATGGCCAGATATTTTCGATTTTGAGGATGCATTCGTTTCCTAGGCTGCCATAACAAAATACCATAAAACAACAAAATTTATTCTGTTACAGTTTTGAAGGCTCTGAGGGAGAAACTGTTTCATACCTCTTTCGAACTTCTGGCGAGTGCTGGCAATTCTTGGTGTTCTTGGGCTAGTAGATGCCTCTCTCCTATCTCAGCCTTTATCTCTACATGGATTCCTTCCCTCTGTGTATCTCTGTGTACTCTCCTCTTCTTACAAATATTGAATTTTGAGCCTACCTTAATCCAGTATGATAGTATTTTAACTTAGTTCTATCTACAAAGACCTTATTTTCAAATAAGGTCACATTATGAGGTTTTGTGTGGACATGAATTTTTGGGAGATGCTACTCAACCCCCTCCAGAGGGCCATATGGTCACTATTACAATTCAACTCTGTTGTAGCACAAAAGCAGCCATAGATGATACATAAATGAATGAGTGGGCTGTGTTCCAATAAAATTTTATTTATGGACACTGAAATTTGAATTATGTATAATTTTTACATGTTTGAAGCATTGCTCTTTTTCTGATTTTTATCCAACAATTTAAAAGACTATTCTTAGTTTGTGGGCCATAGGAAAAATAGGCAGGGCATGGGGGACAGCCAGATTTGACCCATGGGCTATAGTCTGCCAACATCTGATATATAGTGTTCATGGATCGACAGAGGTAACTATAGAGAAATGTTTCTTCCTTCTGCTCGTAAACAAAGGAGCCAAATTCTGAGAAAACCTGTTTGTGATTTGCATCAAGCAATTTTTGTTAGATAGCTTCATGTTTCAGCAGAGAGGAAGCCAAACTGATCAGTAATGATGCCTGTTTGGCAGCATCATTCCCGGTGTGCTTGCCAATTTTTTGGTGAGGATTTTGCTGTCAAGATTAAGAGGTGATGCAGGCTTAAATGAAGAACATGACCTGGAGTCCTCATGTTGAAGGATTAGAACATTTCCCTCATGGGCTCATAGTATTCCCTATGCCAAAAATTTGACTATACTTTTGAGGTGATTTTAAATTAAAGACATTTTGTGACTCAATACTACATGGCATTCTGGTGAGATGTTGTCAATCCCTAGATACTCATTCAAGGCCAGATATTAGAATACTCTCCATATCTGAACAGAATTTATCTTCTAATGCTGAATTGCTAAGTCATCTAGGGGCAAAATAAATCCAAACTTTCTGGCATATCATGCATGTTGTTCCTAATAAGATTTATGTGATACACATATTTTGAAGTTACCTTTAAAGATTGTGATTATGTATTTGCTTTTTCTAATTACAAAATCAATACATGATCTTTGTAGAAAATTAAAAGAATGCCAAAATGAATAATAAGAGTATAAAGAGTGAAAGTTTCCCACAATGTCAATTCTGAGATATTTTCTGAAATGTTGGTATTTATATTTCCCAAAATTTCCATCCCTTGTAATTGTGAAAGCAAATGAAAAAGTACACTGAAGAGATTTTACATTTTTTAAAGTGATTTTGGGACCAAGTTCATGAACATAAAGAGCAAAGTATGATTAGGTCTAAATATCTAATCATGCATTAAATTTATAGTATGCTGTAACAGGATATGAAAAAGTCATATTTCCTGATCTTAAGGGATATATCTTTTGTTTTGTTTTTGTTTCCAATAAGCAGAGAATGACCCAGTATAACTAATCACTTACATATGTATATAGTAAAATCCTGTATTTAGAAACTCACTATGCCTTAGGTTTAGCAATAGATATCTTCTATTACAGAAAGACTGTAAATAGATATTACCTTCTTTGGTGACATGAATATTTTAATGAGGTTTTTGCCATCCATAACACTTACTAGTAGGGGTTTTACCTGGCTGAAAATTGAGAAAATCCTGTGAGCTTCAGTGTGATTTAGGGAAGAGGTGATAGCTGGGCTCTCAAGTGGATTTCAGTAATGACTGGGGTGGCTTATGCACTTAGCAGCCCAGAACAGAATGGCTGAATTATCACCACACTTAGATGACATAGAAGTCTCATATACAGAAGTGGATAGATAATCCTCCACTTGTACACAAAAGCTGGAAGATAATCTTAACACTTATGATATGCCTACAAGATGCCAACATAGTCTATTACTAGCGTCTTAGGGGTAATATGGGCTTTGGAACCAGACAGATTTGGTCATGAATCCTAACTTTATTCTCATTATTTATGGGGTCTTAAGTTACTTAAACTGAGTTTTGATTTCCTTATCTGTAAAATGAGAATAAATAATACCCATTTTGTAGGAGTGTTGGAAAGAGTCGTGTTAATTGTGTATAAAGAATTGAGCCAGAGTCTCACATTTAGAAGGAGGTCCAAAAATGTTATTTCTTTTTTATTGTCACTATTTGAGAGATCTTTAGATGATCCAGTCCAACCCTCTTGTTTAACAGAAGAAGAAATTGGGTTCAGAAAGCTTATTGTTCTTAGGTTACTCGGGTAGTTGGTGGTAGACCAGGAAGGGTAATTTTGACATTCTGATCCTTACTTCAATCTTCTCATCATTCACTCATTTATTGATTTATTCATTCATTCATTTTTTTATTCACCATTTGTTATGCACCCATTAAGTTCCAGATATCGTGCTGAACCTTGAGAATATGAAGGAAAGTAAAATACAGACTGTCTTGAGAAGCTTACAATCTAATGGAAAACAAATGCATAAACATATAAATTATTGTTCAGTTTCTTAGATGCTATAATGAAATTATGTTATATGTACTTATAAAAAGTGGTTGAGGTAGTGATGTAACTCAACTTTAGGGAACCATTACGGCTTCACATAGGCATCATATTTGAATCTAGCCTTGAAGTATGTATTGAATTGAAGATTGCAAGACAGTTAAGTGTGTGTGAGTGTGTGTGTGTGTGTGTGTGTGTGTGTGTTTGGAAGGGGGCTAGTGGTGAGAAGTGATATTTTAGAAAGAAATAACAGCCTGTGTAAAAGTTATGGAGGTGTTAAAGATCATGGTATATTCAGGACAGCTTGGATAGCGTAATGTGGTTTGGTAATGGGAAGAATGAGACCAGAGGACCAGAGGATGAGGACCTCACACAAAAATGGCTGATAATGTAGCACTTCTTTTTCTACTGAAATGCTGCCATGCATTGTGTGGTAACTGGAGTACTAATAAGCGTTACATGTACATAAGAAGATAAATGAAATTTGGGGAATTGATTTGGGAAACTGCCTATCATTTATAGCACTCTTTTGGTGTAAACTATGGTCCAACTTCAAAATAAACATTTGGAACACAAATTTTATAAAGAAATTCTGTATAATGGTTGACTTACACATAGTAGGCACTCAATAAACACAGGTTAAATATTTTTATACAGTGGTCCATTTATTCTAGAGTTCCGCTTGATATGAAACTTTAGGACAACAACATAATAATTTATTCAATTCCATAGAGTACAATAAAACTTTATTGACTTGTATTATAATTATACATCTCTGGTTATTAATTCACCATTATAATATGATTAATGTTATTTAGCTCATTTTCCTGGGACTTACTTCAGATAAGTTTGAGTTTGATGGTTGCTAAATGGACAAGGAAATAGTCTGTACTGTCATAACTATGTATCCTTATTTAATTACATCATATTTCCATTTCTAGTTGAAATTATGTCTGCAGTGGTCAGTATTTTACTACCTTTATGTATGCTTATATGAATAAATACTCCCTGTTTTTTAGTTTGTTGAGGTGATTTATAGACTTTTTTGTGTGTGTAATTAACAGTACCACCATGTGTCTCTTTTTAGTGCAACTTAAATTATCTCACCTTTGGAAAACAATATCTGTTTTCAGTCTACAACTCTAGGCCTGATATGCTAACATAACCATGTTTCCACATTCCTTCATATTTTGTTGACTCAGTGATTTGTTATTTTTCTTCTCTTTTTCCTGGAGTTATCACAAGGACATGTTTATTGCATGAAAATTACTCAGAAAATCTTACAACTTTGTGATATAATTCTGAATATGATCTGACTGTAGAAACTCTAGGTTTTGTTTTGTTTTGTTAAAAAGGGTTTCTTATTTACATTCTCTAATGGGTATCGTCAGGACCATCTGTAATTCAGAAATAAAATCTTTATAGGTTAGAGGCATCTGCTCAGAACTTTGCTATGCTAGGGGTAGGGGTAGGTGAGCAGTGCACAAGGAGGATAAAGTGTTAATTTGAAGGTTTACTGTGTTTCCTCCAAAATGAGACGGAGCAGGACTTATATTAATTTTTGCTCCAAAAGACGCATTAGAGCTGATTGTCCAGGTTGGTCTTATTTTCGGGTAAACTGGGTAGTTGAAGAGAAATGGCAGCTAAGGGGGTCTCTAATAAAATTTCTATAACTGGCTTTTAAAAACTTAACAAAACTACTGTTTACTTCCTGTGTCATCTTTAGGGACTCTTTAGGGATTTGCTTTGTTCCTTGGTTCCATTAGTAACTTTTGAGTAATGGAACTTGATAACTTTTGGGAAATTTTGAGTAATGGAACTGAGTAACTCTTTCAGATAAAATGATAACAGCACACAAATATAGTATTTTTAAGTTTTAGAGGTATTCTGAGCATAGAAGTAGCTATTCTCTAAAATCACTGAAGAGATGTTTCTGGAAATTTCTGTAGCTATGGCAACCACTTTAGGCCAAGGTATCAGTTAGATTTTGCTACATAACAAACCACTCCAAAACTTACTGGTGTAATAAAATAACATTTATTATTTCTCATGTTTCTGTGGGCTGGCTTGGTTGAGGTTAGTTGGTTGAGGTTAGTTGGTTGAGGATGGCCTCACACACTCCCATACCTGGGCCTCATCTGGGTGGCTTGGATGATTGAGGTGACTGGAGCCTTTCTCCATGTGGCATCATCCAGCAGACTAATCTGGGCTTATTCACATAGTCCCAGTAACAAAAGAGAGCAAGTCCCAATGTGCAAGCCTTTTTCAAGTCTCTGCTTGTGTCATATTTTCTAATATCCTATTGGCAACAGCAAATCATATAGCAAAGCCCAGATTCAAGAGTGAAAGACTCTACTTCTTGATGGGAGGAGCAACAAATGGCCTTGCATACAGGGCTTAGAGAAATTTGTGGTTATTTTGAAATTGATCCCAGCCAGTCATTGTAGAAATTTTTCTACGTTTTCAGTAAGAGGGTATGGCAGTAAGCACAGGAGTCTATGGCTTCAGAAATACCACACTTATATGAAACACTTATTGCAAGCTAAGTCTATAAAACTTTAAAAAATTCTATCAATTTAGAAGGTTGAATTTAAGAAGGGAAATAAGCAAGTCCACTAGCATTACTTCACATTTTGCAAAGCATCACATATATTACTTTTAAAAAAATCTTTTAAGCCACTTTGTGAAATAGGAATTAGATCATTATCTTCATTTCATAGATGTGCAAATTGATGCACATGTATGTTAAGAATCTTACTCTCAATCATTTACCTAGTAAGAGAAGAGTGTTTTAGACCTAGGTAAAGCTTGTACCCATGTCTCCATGCTGTACCCAGGAGTCTCTGGGGGTGCCCCACTGGTCATTTAACGCAGCAAGGGATCAATAAAGGTAATTATTAGAGATCTCTGTAATTTATTTTAGCCACATCACTTATATGTCATGCTCTCATTCAATGAAAAGTGTGAAGATATGTATTTTTTTTTAAAGAAAAATGTCTATATAAATGATTATCTCATTAAGAATCTGGTGAATTCTGTTTTGCTACTTGTCTTTCCTTTCTGGAGTTTGTTAATGCCTATATTTAGTTATTTCCACATTACACTTACATGTTTACTGAATTTCATAAGAATTATTGAATTTTCTGGACCTTAAATATTAACAATCTCTGTATCCATTTTAGTGCAAGAAACTGGTTGATCTTATATACCTACACACACATATACAGAGAGTGCCAAAAAATGTATACACATTTTAAAAAAGGAAAAAACTATTAAAATTATAATAATATATACCAATAACAAAAGATGGATACAAGTCCGCTTGACTTCTGCAATTATAAGAGGTGTTCAAAGTGGTTACCATCAGCATCTAGACACTTCTGACCTCGGGGAACTACTGTTTGAGCAATGTTGACCAAAGTGTCTACTTGTATACATTTTTTTGGCACCTCGAGTATATAGATACCAAAATTATATATGTGTGTGTATCTTCACATTTTTAAATTTACACTGTACAGAACTTGTAGACTGTCCACCGGCCCAATATATAGCACCAGAGAGAAGTAGATTCCCAAAGATTTCATTAGTAAGAGATTAAGATTCCTTAAGTCCGTACTTTCACACAATAACTGGAGAATACTTGTCCTCTCTCATCCACATTTCATTGAGATCATCTCACACCGGGACTAGTGATCCCGGGCACAGGAGCAGTGTGCAGCCAGCACTGAATGCATTCCCAGGCATAGTAAGTCACCTTGGTGAAAGGACCCAAAGGAACTCTGACTGGTGACTCCTCCTGAACCATCTGGGGAATTAGTTGGTCTTGAGCTAGCTCTTTAAGTTTCCTCAGTTAGTTTACCTTACGTACTTTGTGGGAGGTTCAAATGATGTACTTAAACAAAAAATCATTTGTAAACCCTTAAAAGCTAAAGAAACATGAGCTACTACTATAAACATGCCTTAATAAGGTACCAATAAGATGACCCAACATAATGATTTTAAGTTCTTAATTACTGGGTTTATAAAAATTCAAGGATTTTTGGAATCACTTTCTGTACCTTTCCTATATTTTCAGACTCAACAATATAGGAGAAATATCTGAGTCTGGGAGTAATCACAACTGCCCTACACTGCACAAAGGAAATTAGTCTAGTGGTGAAATTTTTATGGTTAACCTCTTGTCCCCATAACTGGGCCTCACCCCAAAAGTGAATGGAGAGGGTCTGCAGAATCTCCTCAGGGGTCTATTCAAGGGGCAATTAACATTCCTACCTGACCATTCTCTGATTTCTCCCTCCTCACTGCACAGTCCATAGACCCCTCCTCACCCTTGGTCTGGATTCTTTTAGTGATTCCTAATTATATTCATGGCCTCGCCATTCAGGCTGAGGTAAACTTTATGGCCAATTTATGGGCTATTTTCAAAGAAATTTCCTAGTGTTTTACAGGAATTTTATTTACTTTCATAAGACCTTGTCAATGCATTCATTATAAAGAACCATATTGGTTTGCTTTTCTACTCTTTCCTTCATGCTGCCACCTCTACGGGAAATTATACTGCAGGCAGAAGCTTCACACAGAGAGAAGATGTCTTTTTATTCAGTGGAAGCAATTTCTGTCTTATGTGTTACATCAACTGTCATAACATTCACAGGCATGAACTTCACTCTCTTGATTAATATTTATAACCTCCTCTTTAGGCACCTGTAATGTCAGTGCCTGTGGGGGTGGGAAACTTAGTGCATGTCAGGTGGGAGAGTTGATACAGTTTGTTAACACATAAAGAGACTGGAGTCATCAAAAGGTCCCACAGTCAAAAGCCCTGGGACTAATTCTGGCTTCTCCAACTAGCCCTAAGTGGAGGTGGCATGACCCATTGGACATACGGCAGGAAACTCCAGCCCCTTGCTTCTGTGTCTACTTGTTGCTGCTTTCCTCTGTGACTTTGGGCAATTCTCTGATACCTTTTATTTCCCCAAATGGACTGAGTGACTGTTCATGAGTTTGTTACAAATAGGACAAACGGCAGTTTGCAAAGCTGCCTTCTAGACATTCTCCTGCTCTCAGAAAACCTAAGACTATTTTCTTCCCACTGAAAAGTAGAGATTTCCAGAAGCAGTGTAGAGTTACAGGGACTGGAAAGGCAGGTCTGCATCCATTTTTCTATTGGCTCTCAGATTCTGCCAACCTCTGGAATGACACACTAATATCACACACCTCTGGTAGATCATGATACATGATCTGGGCAGACTTGAAGATTAAAGAGAAAATAAAAGGCTGGAATGTCAATTTGGATTGAGAACTGCTCATGGGACATTTACATAAGCTTTTCTAATCTTTATCTTAAGTTAGTGGGTGATTTTTTTATAAATCACTTTGTACTTTGGGTCCATTTTCTTTTTTTTTTAATTTATTGGGGTGACAATTGTTAGTAAATTTACATAGATTTCAGGTGTACAATTCTGTATTACATCATCTATAAATCCCATTGTGTGTTCAACACCCAGAGTCAGTTCTCCTTCCATCACCATATATTTGATCCCCTTTACCCTCATCACCCACCCCCCCACCCCCTTACCCTCTGGTAACCACTAAATTATTGTCTGTGTCTATGAGTTTTTCTTATTTGTTTGTCTTGTTCTTTTTGATTTATATACCACATATCAGTGAAATCATAGGGTTCTCTGCTTTGTCTGTCTGACTTATTTCACTTAGCATTATACTCTCAAGATCCATCCATGTTGTCACAAATGCTCCTATATCATCTTTCCTTAATGCAGAATAGTATTCCATTGTGTATATATACCACAACTTCTTTATCCATTCATCTATTGAAGGACATTTTGGTTGTTTCCACGTCTTGGCCACCGTAAACAAAGCTGCAATGAACATTGGAGTACACGTGTCTCTATAGAGAAATGCTTTCAGATTTTTTGGGTAGATACCCAGGAGAGCAATTGCTGGGTCATATGGTAATTCTATTCGTAATTTCTTGAGAAACCTCCACACTGCCTTCCATAGCGGCTGCACCAGTCTGCATTCCCACCAACAGTGTATGAGAGTTCCTTTTTCTCCACAGCCTCTCCAACACTTCTTACTATTTGTCTTATTGATGAAAGCCATTCTGACTGGGGTGAGGTGATATCTCATTGTGGTTTTCATTTGCATTTCTCTGATGGTTAGCGATGTTGAGCATTTTTTCATATGTCTATTTGCCATTTGTAAGTCCTCTTTGGAGAAATGTCTCTTCAGGTCCTCAGCCCATTTTTCAATTGGGTTGTTTGTTTTTTTGTTGTTGAGTTTCATGAGTTCCTTGTATATTTTGGATATTAGCCCCTTATCAGAGGCACTGTTTGCAAAAATCTTCTCCCATTCAGTTGGTTGCCGCATTATTTTGTCAATAGTTTTTTTTGCTGTGCAGAAGCTTTTCAGTTTCATATAATCCCATTCATTTATTTTAGTTTTTACTTCCATTGCCTTTGGAGTCAAATTCATAAAATGCTCTTTGAACCCAAGGTTTATAAGTTTAGTACCTATGTTTTCTTCAATGCAGTTTATTGTGTCAGGTCTTATGCTTAAGTCTTTGATCCATTTTGAATTAATTTTGGTACATGGTGACAGATAGCAGTCCAGTTTCATTCTTTTGCACGTAGCTATCCAATTCTGCCAGCACCATTTATTGAAGAGGCTGTCTTTCCTCCATTGTATGTTTTTAGCTTCTTTGTCAAAAATTATCTGTCCATATTTATGTGGTTTTCTTTCTGGGTTCTCAATTCTATTCCATTGGTCTATGTGTCTGTTTTTCCGCCAATACCAAGCTGTTTTGATTATTGTAGCCTTGTAGTACAAGCAAAAATCAGGGAGTGTGATACCTCCGGTATTGTTCTTTTTTTTAAATATTGCTTTGGCTATTCGGGGTCTTTTGTGGTTCCAAACAAATCTGATGATTTTTTTTGTTCTATTTCTTTAAAAAATGCCATTGGGATTTTAATGGGGATTGCATTAAATCTGTATATGGCTTTGGGTAATATGGCCATTTTAACTATGTTGATTCTTCCAATCCATGAGCACGGAATGTCTTTCCATTTCTTTGTGTCTTCTTCAATTCAATTCTTCTTCTTTCAAAAATGTCTTATAGTTTTCGGCATATAAATCCTTCACATCCTTGATTAAATTTATTCCTAGGTATTTTATTCTTTTTGCTGCAATTGCAAAAGGAATTGTTTTTTCTATCTCTTTTTCTGAGATTTCATTGTTGGTATATAGGAAAGCAATAGACTTTTGTACATTGATTTTGTAGCCAGCAACTTTACTGTATTCATTGATTGTTTCTAATAGCTTTTTGGTGGAGTCTTTAGGGTTTTCTATATATAGCATCATGTCATCTGCAAAGAGTGACAATTTAACTTCTTTATTCCCAATTTGGATGCGTTTTATTTCCTTCTCTTGCCTGATAGCTCTGGCGAGGACTTCCAACACTATGTTGAAAAGCAGAGGTGATAGGGGACAACCTTGTCGTGTTCCTGAACGTAGAGCAAAGGGCTTCAGCTTTTCACCATTAATTATGAGATTAGCTGAGGGCTTGTCGTATATGGCCTTTATTATGTTGAGGTATTTTCCTTCTATACCAATTTTAGTAAGTGTTTTAATCATAAATGGATGTTGTATCTTATCAAATGCTTTTTCTGCGTCAATTGATAGAATCATATGATTTTTGTCCTTTATTTTGTTTATGTGATGTATCACATTGATGGATTTGCGAATGTTGAACCATCCTTGTGCCCCGGGGATGAACCCCACTTGGTCGTGATGAATAATCTTTTTAATGCATTGTTGTATTCGATTTGCTAGAATTTTGTTTAGGATTTTAGCATCTGTATTCATCAGAGATATAGGTCTGTACTTTGGATCCATTTTCATGAGTCATTCGTTCATTCATTTATTCATTATTTATTTAATCAACACATATTCTTGGAGAATCTAGTATGTTTAAGATACCATAGAATGCAAACCACATTTTAGGGTTTAGTTTTAATGCTGCTATGTTTTTTTTCCCTGATAACCTCAGTTGTGGGTAATCTTTCTATGTTCTGACTTCCTACTTTCTAATTTTCTAATAATATTTATCAAGTGATGATACATATTAATGTTATTTGCATACATGTTTATTTCCTATACTATAATTCTTATCATTGAATACATAAACTGCTTATCACATCCCCTTGTACTTTACTAAACACATATGTACTAGATACCAAATACATATGGAATAGAAGACGTAGAAAAGCAACAGTAGTATAGGACAGTATGTGATGTTATATTAACTAATGGGTGGTACATTTAATAGATGCTCAGGGAATTAAGAGAAGATGCGCTGTTAAGCAGAAAAAGCCACCTGGAATTATTCAGGGTGGTGATGGGTGGAGATGGGGTACAGTCATTCCAGGGAGAAGAAAAACATTTGCAACTGGGACCTATGGAAAATAATACATCTTTGGGGAGTTAGGGGAGATGACAGACAGTAAATAGCCACTAGAGAATGGAACATTGAAAATGCTAAGCTAGAGCAATTGAATCTTCTCAAGCAAATTTTTGAGCAGTTGAGTGATAAGATCAAAGATATATTTTACGAAGATTTCTCAAGTAATGGTATGCAAGGTAGTGGGACAGCCTAGAGGCAAAGGGAATTAGAAGAATTAGTTATTAGTGCAAAAGTATGTGAGCCTCTTGACACAGATATAAAGGCATGAGGCAGTGAGACTAGAGCAGAAAAGTAGAATGCAAAGATTATGAAGGAAGGAACAATAGGACAATGTGATTTGAGTTTGACAATAAGGAAAAGGGTGGGGGGAAAAAAAACTGACTCCAAGGTCTTGTGTTTGGATGACTTTGAAAATAGTGATACCATTTATAAAAATAGGAAAATCAATTTTGGAGGGAAAACAAGGGATTCAGCTTGACACATTTCGCCTTGAGATATGCATAAATGGATGCCAGAGAGCCAGGGAGGCAGCTTGTTAAAAGCTCAGAACTTGAACTTAGGAGGGAGGTCAGAGGTTAGGACAGAAATTCAGGTAGAGTTTTCCAGCGACTTGCCTTTGTTAGAGGCTCCTTGGTGGGAGGACCAGGTCCTTTTTGTTTTTACTATCTGTCTTTCCCTGTAAAGTGCCTAGCACAAAGTAGGCATTTTGTGAACCATTTTTCTTGAAAACTACCTAAAATCATAAGCAACTCTAGGCTACCTGTCCCTGTGATTGCGGTACAAAGGAAGCAGTTAAATGTGAAATTCACAGGCCAGTAAAATATTTAGGTAACAATCTCAACCTTCTCTCTCTCCTGGGAAGTATTTTATTAGTACAAATTAGCAAATTAAAAATTATATTTCATTTTCTTCTCTTGATGATGACTTGAAAGTCTTTAAGCTTGTTACAGAAAGGATGCCTCAGTTAATTGTTATTTTGTACTTTCTGACTTCTCAGTTTCCTTAGAATTCTAAGAAATCTGTTTCTCTATGGCAGGCAAGAAAAAAAACAAACACCTAGCAATAGGTACTGATAATCCTTGAAGTATTGAGACTGTACATTACACCAAATATCTGTAAATTAGAGAAATGATTGTGCACCTTGTGAATGGGTACTTTTGGGTTCAACTTCTATAGCCTCCTACTCCCAGCCTGGGAGAGCAGCTCAAAATGCATCTTTCCAAGTGTGGAGGGAAAAAATCAGCTCCTCCAGCTCTGTCAGTTCTCAGAGGTGCTGGACTGATGCCTGGTTGCTCCTGGAGAATTGTGCGGCGGCCAGTACAGCTGCGCTCCTAGTTACACGGTGACCAAGAAAAGTCCTTCTATGCACTGATTTTTTAGCCAGTAGACATTGAGGCACCAGGATGTCGTAGGGGTTTGCGAGGCACTTTGCCCTATAAATACGACCTCTCCAAAGTTGCCCCTTCCTCCTCCTGGCTCTAGACTAGCCCAGTTTACACTGTAACACAGTAGAGAGACTGCACAGTTAAGTCTTTTCTTTCTTCAAGAGAGAAACACTCACTCTGGGGAGGTGCAGAGAAAGAGAGGAGGGTGGGATGATAGACACGTACCTCTTTTGGTTTCTCTTCAGTAATGGGAGGAGGTGTGGTGTAGTGGCAGAGCCTGGATTAGGTGACAGCTCTGCTCCTTCTTATCTGTGTGATGCTTTCGTGCTTCTCTACTACTCTGGACCTCCATTTCCTCTTTGCAAAATGAGAGGCTTTAGTTAGACATGACTAGATAATCTCTAAAGTCTCTTTCCTCTCATAAACTTCTGTGTTTTTTTTTTTTTTGTTGTTGTTGTTATTTTAAAATTCCATGGGATGTAAGAGAATAAACACTCTAAATTCGTCTTCTCATAATCCCCCTGGAGTACTGCACTATGTCTAGTTTACAGATAAACACTTATCTATGCTTTTCAAAGTGCTTTGGGAAGAGTTAAGAAAAAGTAAACTTCAGAGGATAAAATTGATCCTGACATTTCTATTAAATTCAGGAAATTACAACCTTGAACTAGGGCTCATGGATTGGTCAGATCCTGCGTTTTGAAGAGGTAACTTCTCGGTTGAGCTTCTGATTTGTGCTGACCATGAACAAGCCAGGACTCCCAGCCTGAAGGACTGTTGTACAGTTTGAAGGCAAACTGCTTCTGATTAAACTGTCCCATCTAGCTCTGCTCCTGGCTATTAGCAGGCATGCAGTCAGTTACCACTGTGAGTGAGAAGTGGAGTCCATGTAGATACTTGGCAAGGTTTGGCATCTATATGGTCACGAGCGTTATTTGAATTGAAATTCCCATAATATCCCCAGGCAGTTTAATTCGGTGGTGGAACCAACCTGAATAATTAAACAAAGCAAGAATTGGACAACACTGTACTTGTGGTACAACACAGCTGTGATTCCATGAGCTCAGTGGGGAGAAGGAGTTGGGGGCATCTGGCATAGCAAAAGCATGCTTTGTAACACATAGCAATTTAGTAGACATCCAAAGTGCTACAGTACAAAGGCTATAAAGAGTATGGTTTGTCAGGAGTGAATGGGTCCTGGTGTCTCTTTGGGAGTTGTTAAAGGGTTTGGATGATCACTCCTACTTGGTCACGGGCATCTTATGAAATAAAACTCTGTGCCTGGGGTGGGGTATTACATATTACTCTCCCTCTATAAACAGTTTTACTAACTGGTTTATAGATGACCAGTAAGTAAACAGCTGGGGGAAGTAAAGAACACTCTTGAGAACAATTAAAAATTGGGTAACTTTTTTGCATGTCTGTGATGATCCTAAAGATTGAAAAAAGACTGTAGACTCTTAGTCTTTAAGTTACAACAGAAGTTTGTATGTTTGAAAGGATTTCTTCTCTGCTACCTCTTCTTACTGTATAAGGCTTTAACAAAAATTAAAAGATTCTTAAGTAACTGCTTTTCTGATGTTAGACTCTGAGATCTCCATTGAGAAAGAATTCTCTTTTATTTTATCCCAATGTGATGGCTCTTTGTATCCCTTGTAGTACAGAAGATGCTTTTCAATGGCTGTTTCCTCTCCAATCACATTCAGTCCTGCAGAAGTCATTTGATGTGCCCAGCGAGTGAGAACCAGAGCCTGTTAAGCACTGGAATAATTCTACTGTACTGTATTTCTGCAGAGCAGAAATGGTCTTGGGTCTTAATGTTATATACCTTTGAACTGTGCAGTTCAGCTACATCAATAGATCAGCATGTGATTCTAAAAAGCAGTAATATCAACATGTGATTTGCATACTGTGACTTCAGAAATATCCGAGAAAATTTGTTACTGTCGTGCATTTGTTTTGTGATTAACTCCACTGCAATTACAGTTGTTTTCTCAAAAAAAAACAAAAAACAAAAAAATCACTTTACCTCAGCATTTAATGTTTCTCTTTGTTTTTTTCCCCTTCTTCCACCTCCCCCCAGCCCCACTCCGATTCAAGCCGTTGTTTCTCCTGGTTGTGAAGGACACAGCTCCCTGGCCTATGCTGGTATTATGAGCCTTGCGCTACCCCCAGCTGAGGCAGCCCTGCGGCCACTCATGGCAGCACATGGTAGACCACAGCCGATCACGGCCGCTTCCGCCGGCTGCCGGCCACTCACGCTGGCCAGCCGGCGGCAGCTCAGCTCTAGGGAGAGCCGTTGTTCCCAATCTTAGCTGTAGAGTGTGCAGCTCACTGGCTCATGTGGGACTTGAACTGGTGACCTTGGCGTTAGGAGCATGGCGCTCCAAACACCTAAACCCCTGAGCTGGCCCTGTTTTCTCATTTTTAACACGGGCAGTTTATGCAGTTTAAGATCACAATAAGCTTCTGAAACAACGTTACATAGTCTACGGATGATGTGTAAAAACAAATATTAAAACGATATTTAAAAACTTTAAAATTTCCCTTTTGATTTGGGCTGATTTGGCATTGACTTTTTTTGTTCTCCTTTGGTTTCTATTTACATTTCTCTTCTCAACTCCTGACTCCTTTGTTGGAGATAAAGTTCCACTGTGAATCCACACTTCTTTTCACTGTACCCTTTTTTCACTCTACAGTGCCTTCATCCTGATTTGATGATCATGGCACCATTCAGACATCTGCCCATCGCTCCAGTTCCTCCTGTCAGACTTCTGGTGTCTCTGCCGTGCAATAGCTGCCTGATAGGTCAGTCTCTATAGCCCAAGTCATGTTTTATAGACAGTTCTTTTCTTCCCTCAGTTCCTGCAGTTGGCTGCCCTTCTCAGAACATTGCCCTGTGTTCTCACTTGGCCAGTTCCAGAACCCTGGCATTTCTGTACCCCTGATGGCTCACCCTCCCATTCGTAGTTATCTCATGCCTGTGTATTTTTACCTGGTCTCTCTTTCTGAAGTTTCTCAACTTTGATCACTACGAAATATTTCAGAACAAAGATTTCTTTACTTTCTGGTGTGTTTGCAACCCACTTTGCTTCGATTCCTTCATCAGATTTTTCTCATCATTAACTTCACCTTTAAATTATTCATAAGTAACTTTTAGGGGAAATCTCCCAGACTCCCATTATTTAATTTTCTTCATTGTGTGCTGACTTATACCTTTTCTATAAAGTCTTGCCCATTGTCAGTCACGTTCCTCCCACAGGCTTACCTCCAAATGTGCTTTACGTCTTTTCCTCTGTTCTGGAATGTACTCCTTTGTCAAACCTACTTCTGTTTGGGGTGGTGGTTTAGAGCATCAGTGCTAGGGCCAGATCGCCTCAAATTCCAGACTGGTTCAAATTCTACCTCTGCCATTTACTAGCTGATTCATGTTGTGCAGTAGGACACTTCAATTCTCTGAGCCTCCATTTCTTCATCTGTAACATGGCGATAACAACTATAGACGTTACATAATGAGACTTTTGTGAGAATTGAATGAGTCAATACACATAAAGTGCTTAGAATGGATCATAACAGTGAGCACTACTTAAGTGGGAGCTCTTATTCACGCATTCAGTGTTTCACTGGCTTTTACAGTCTAAGGCTGTATCTTTCTTCCCAACCCCTTTTCATTCCTCTGAGGATTTAACACAAGATTCTGCACCTAAAGATTGCCCAACAAATAGTTGTTGAAATAATCTAGATGATATTGAGGCAGAGCAGAATTACACAGATCTGGGACTTGACTGTTTGTGCTTGAAAACAGAACAAGATACTGTCAAATAGCATATGTTTTATACTGTATCCCTTGCCCCTATAGAGGGCATGATATATGGTAAATGCTCCAAAAGTATTTGTTGAATAACTTAATGAATGAAGTGAATTGTCAGAGTTCCCAAAGTTTAACTTAGGATTCTTTTGGGTCACAATGAAATGATACAACATTTTTCAATTAAAAATATTTTTTTCTTATTAGCAAAAGTATGTATGTATAGCAACATAGAAAATATTTATGTAAGTATATGTAATATAAAATATAGACATATAATTTATATATACATATACTTTTGAAAATTAAAAAGATAAAATATAGAGTCCCATAGCCAAAAATATCCATTCAACATATATATATTCAGATCTTTTTTTGCTTATTTATGTGTAGATTTTTTTAAATATGTAGATTTAAAAAGAATATCATACTGTACCTAATATTTTATAAACTCTATCATTTTATTTATTTAAAACTGTAGTAGGAACTGGATATCTACTCTAATGAACACCAAAGTCAGTTAAAAGACCACCAAGTTTTTGTTTCTTTCCTTTTTATACATATACTCTTTCAGTTCCACTTTCTTACCCCTGTGATGTCTACTTTGAAATGTTACAGTTTAAAACGTAATTTCTAAGAACATATTAGCATTTCAGAAAATATGCTTAATTGACCCAGCACAATTTGTTGGAACTTTGTTTTACTACTTTGATTTTCCTTTTAGGTTGATTTTACTATATTTTATTTAGATGAATTTATAGCTAAACTTTTCTATTGATTTTAGAACAAACACTGAAATTAAGGCTTTAATAACACAGCATAAACATGCTGCACACCTAGGTAGGAGAACAAAAACAATTGTTTCTATTCAGCGACATACAGTTCAACTGTATTGAAGGACCTCAATACTAGCTCTCTCTCCCTTTTAATGTGCCAAGAGAGTAAGGACACTACTGCTTCTTCCAAATTTCATTTTGGTTTACAAAGAACCCTTAATTCTAAAGATCAGTATAATGTCAAAATGTCTCGGCAGAAGGGCACAACAATTGACAGAAAAATGACAATGGTTTAACCAAGAAGTCACCCATTTACATTGTAAATGGGACAAAAGTAATAAAAAATGTGCTGAATCAAACTAATCATTTGGGCACCACTAATTAAGTCCTCAGGTGGTGACTCTTTCACTGAGCACCCACCTTTGTCTGGCATTGAGTAGACATGGAAAGCTCCTCATCTGTGCTGTGAACCAGGAAGTCTCAGTCTCAGGTTGTCAGTAAGTTGTCTTCGCTTTCACAAATATTTGCAAACCACCTCCCTCTTCTTCATATTGCCATAGAAATGAAAATGAAAAACAAGGGTGAAAACAATTTTAAGAGGAACATGAACGTGAGGTTTCAGTTTTTTGAAGTGTTATGGATAAGGAATTATAAAGCGTCTTTTTTGTTTTAAAACAGCAAGATTTTTGACTTCCTTGATTCTCTGAAACAGCATACCAAGTAAATGTTTAACAAAAAACTTAAGGTATAAGGAATGAAATTCAGGTAGAACCTGTAAGTAACATTTATATAAATGTCCAATTTATTTTACAAGTTTACGTGAGTTTTGAGTCCTGAGGACAAGGGGATATAGAAGGAGAGAAAGGTGTAACAATCCTGATATATCTTATTAAGGGTTATTGGGATAATTTAATTATGTTAGAGATAAATACTGACATTTAGTGAAGTGACAGACATAACTAATGCTGCAGAAATGGGTAATTTCCATAAAGTCCCAACACTAAACTATACCTTTAAATAAAATATGTGTATTTGTGGCATGTTTTCATAACCCAATGGTTAATATCATTCTCAAGTCAGAGATATTTCATGATTCCAAAAGTTCTGTAATGAGTTTTTAGCTGAGGTGAATCTGTCATTATTAGTGTTCTAGTAATGTCTCTATTGCTACTAGTAGAAAAGTATATTTTTGTGACGCTAAATTTTATTTGCATAGAGTTTGTCTTCTAAATGTGTAATGTCTAAAGAGAATCACAATTTGAAAGAATAGTGCAGCTTCAGCTGGTCGGTTTCATTTCTCCTTCCCTTTTAAGTTTATCTTTGGCTTATGCAATAGCAACAGAATGAGGTGATTTCTAAAGGATTTACTTTAGAAAGATACAAATTTTCCAACAGACTTTTTATATATCAGAAAATCCTTGGGAATTAAGCCTTATCTATTTGTCTTTTACTGTCTCCCTGTATCTGTTAGGTAAAACTAGTAAAGTAAATTGTTTCATTGACCTTGAACATTTTGTTTGTGTCCTTTGAAGAAAGGCAGGGGTAGAAAATGATGTTTTTTTAGGTACTATGTTACAAAAGAAAAAGAGTGCCTGTTAGTCCATGTTCCAGATAATAATACTTCTCAGGCTTCCATCTGTGGAATGCACAGATAACTGGAATATTAAAGCTAGGTGGGAAGACTTTTAATGATAACATCAAAACCCTTTAATTTACCAGAACTAGAAGACATTTAAGAGATCATTTAGTGTTTCTCTTAACCTAAACAAAATATTATCAATTTTTTCTTAATAGAAATGTGATATAGAAGTTCAATGCAACAATTGGTGAAAAATAACAAATACTTTGCTGCACTCTATCCAGCTTAAAACATAAAACATTACCCTAATCAATGTATTGTTTTATTTTATGTTTTTTTAACTAGATATAAATGATAATCATCATCATAATAATAAAAAGTGCCACCAGCTGTGTTTAAATTCTGGTTGTTCCATGTCCTTGCCAATAGTCAAAATTGATGAACTTTAAAGTTTTGCTTTTCTAGTGGTTGGAAACAATATCTTGTGATTTTAATAAACATTTGCATTATGATAACTGACAAGTTTGAACATCTTTTTATGTGTGTTTTTCTGTTGTGTTTTGTTTTTGTTTTTTGTCCATTATTGTTTTCTTTTCAATGATGCCTGTTTTTCTATTGGGTTGTTTATATTTTTCTTAAAATATATAGACATTGTTCATGTATTTTGGATACATATCTTTTGTCAAATATGTTTTACAAATATGTTTTTTCAGTTATATTTTTACATCCTTTGCTACTGTCTTTTGCTCTCTGTTTCTTTGGATTATCAGTCTTTCTAATTTTTATTTATATTTTTTCTATGTTATAAATTGAAGTCCATTGTTGGACATACATAATGAAACTATCTTCTGATTCATGACTTGCCTTTTCATTCTCTTCATGTTGTCTTTTCATAAACAGAAGTTCTTAATTTTAATGCTATCCAATTTATAAATTCTTTATGGTGAATCTTTTTAATGAAGTCCAATTTATATTTTTTATGGTAATGATTAACATTACACAAAGATTTTATGTTTAAGAAATCTTTGCCTACCCCAAGGTTATATATGCTTGCATTTAGACTTTTGACTGTTTCAGCTTTCATATTGAAGTCTTTAATGCATTTCAAATTTTTTAATGCATTTTTTTAGTGTAAAGATGTCTAGGTTTATTTATGTTTTTCTATATTGATATCTGATTGACCCAGCACAATTTGTTGAAAAGATCATTCTTTTCCCTTTGAATTGCAGTGACATTTTTGTTGTAAATCAGATGATTGTATATTTGTGGGTCTCCTTTATGCTTTCCGTTCTGTTCTGCTAATATATTTTATCCTCTCTGTGTATCTTTTGATAGGTAGTATATCTAATTTAAATATAGATAAATATACCAATTTTTTCTTTACAGTTCGCACATTATGTCTTCCCTAACTTAAGGTTATAATGATATGTTTCTCTATTGTCTCCTAAAATTTTTACAGTTTTATCTTTCAAAAAGGTTTTCAGAATTAAAGTGTTTAATCAACTTGCAACAGATGTTTGAGACTGATTTGAAGTAGAGATCCAATTATATTTTATCTACATGTATTTCAATTTACCCAACATCATTTATACAATAGTACATTTTTTCCCTGCTTTGAGCTTCTATTCAAGCTCTGCCACAGATTAAATTTCCATATACTCATGGGTTTGTTTCTAGGCTCTAAGTTTTGTTCCATTGGTCTATTTGTCTATTCCTATGTCAGTACCACACTACCCTAATTATTATGGTTTTAAAACTTCCAACATTGTACTTCTTCAGGAATTTCTTAACAATTTCTGGACATTTACAGTTCCATTTGAATTTTATTTTATTTTATTTTTCTGTTTGCTAGCCTTTATTGAAGGGTCCCACATCCTCATGGAACCACAGCCAAACCAGAAACTTGACAAGTCCTCCAACTACAGCAGGAGGCCTGGAAGGGGAAGGGATTGACTTGTGGTCTTGCCACACCTTCTTGGAAAAAACTACCACAGACAGACAGATGGGCTGGGGAGGAGAACTCACCTCACTCTTGGTTCTCTCCCCTTTGCCCCGACTTAAAAAGAAAGTCAAACACTGGCTATGCAGCACCCCTAGTCCCCACTCTACCCATATACAGCATTTGTGGGACTCCTCTCTGGCAAGGGGTACCCCAAAGCAGCTTCCCATTGTTCTTCCTTCACTTTGGTTTGCTCAGGGCAACTCAATGTCCTCTTCCCTCCTTCAGCCTCAGCCCATCACCCCCAAGCCATCTAGCACCTACTCATCTCTGAGGCCCTGTCATCTCTAGGGCTTCCCTGCCCCAAGGTTTCTGGGAATTTTGAAACAAATTTGTCAATTCTACAAAAATCCTTGTTAGGATTTTGTTTGGGTTTATATTGGACGTACTCATATAGGCTAATTTAGTAAGAATTGACATTTCTATAATGTTAAACTTTTCTGTAAATGTGTATGGTGTATCTCTGCAAATTTTTAAAAGGATTTTTCTTACTCTTTTAACATAATTTTATAATTTTCTCCATGAAAGTATTATAATTTGTTAGATTTTCACATAGAGAACTTATATTTTTATTATTATTAGAAATGGTATATTTACTATGTTATCATGAAGTCTAATATGCAGATAGAAAGACCCTAGAACAGACATGTACAGTTTATCAAATTAGAAAGTGAACACCCACGTTGACACCCTACTCAGGTCAAATAATAGACTATTTCCAGCCCCACAGCAAATATTCTAAGTTCCAACCTTCAAGACTCCCCCTAGAAGTCACCACTGTCCTGACTTAAAATAATCAGATCTTTTTTTTTTTTGCTTTTAGTTTTAACATCTAGATATGCCATCCTAAATAATGTAGTTTAGTTTTGACTGTTTTTGAACTTTATATGAATGGAGTCTTAACTATATGCATTCTTCTGTCATGTTCCTTTTACTCAACATAATGTTTGTGAGATTCACCCATGTTGTAATGGTATCTTTTTTGTTAGAATTAGTCTTTCTAGTATTTTGTTTCTCAAACTTAGAAATTCAGTTGATTTTTTTGCCTATTGATTAGATATAGCAACTTTACAGAACTTTCTTACTATAGCTAATAATTTATCTGTAGGTTATTTTGGATTTTTTGATAGATGATTGATTGTATCATTAGAAAATTATGAAAGTCTAGTTTTTCCATTCCAATCTTTATACTTTGTATGTACATTCAATGATTTCCTTCATTTTTGCTTCACTGTGCTGTTAGGACCTACAGCACAATTTTGAATAGAGTTAGAAGTCGCTGACATACTTATTTTGTTTCTGGTCTTAAAAGAATCACCACTGCTTGTGATGCTTATTGTATATTTTTTATAGGTATCTTTCAATAGGTTAAGGAGGTTTCCTTTTTCCCATTTCAATATGTCCATTTAAAAAATTATGAATGCGTTGAATTTACTCGTGTTTTTTCTGCATTTGTTGAGATGATCATACAGTTTTTTTCATTATTCTGTTAATGTGGTAACATTAAAATTTCAAATATTAAACTATTTATTTTCCTGTGGTGAACCCAACGTGATCTTTATATAATACCTTTTTTTTATGCTGTGTGGGGGTCAGATTTACAGTGAAGCTAAGAAAGTTTAAGCTTCAGGAACCCATGCTTGCAGAAACTATTTCTAATATCCATCAGTCTATATGTATATGCCTGTTCCCAAACTATATCACTTTCATTTTTTTCTAGGATTGTAAGATTATAAGATGTCAGGTAGAGCAACATTTATCTCATTAGTCTTTTTCAAAAATGTCTTGGTTATTTGATTGCATTTTTGCTTTTAGTTATACTTTTAAATTAGCCAGCTCAATTTCTCTTTAAAGATCCTGTGGGCTTTTGAGGTTTACATTAAATTTACTGTTTAAGCTGGGGAGAGCTGACATCTATACATCCTAGTCATGGTGGAGTAACGGAGCAGATTTACCCCCTTGCCTTAAACAAGTAAAAGCAGGACAAAATATATGAAACAATGATTTTCATGCTTTAGAAAACAGGCTTGTGACTGCTGAGAGAAGGAAAATAGTTGAGAAGGGCCCTACAAATGCCACAGTTTGCTACCTAGCTAGAATGAATTTCAGGCTGTAGTGCAACAGAAGAGAAACCAAATAATTCAGTGGGTTCCTTGACTTCAGAATACTGAGCTCAGAATTCAGGGGTGCCAAGGCTGCCAGAATTCACAAAGACTCCTTCAAACATATAAGAGCTAAAAGAATTCTTTACCAGCAGACTTGCACTATAGGGAATGTTCATGGAAGCCCTTCAAGCACAAAGAAAGTGATACCATGTATAAATCTGGATTAATGCAAAGGAATGAAGAACACCAGAAAGAGTGAATAGACACATAAATATAAATGATATTTAAACAAATCTCTTTAAGTGATAATTGAATGTTTAAATCTAAATTAATAACTATGTTGTGGATTTTATAATAACAACACATAGATTATACAATAAATGAAACAACAGTGCAAGGGATGGGAGATTAGATATATATACACTGTAGGAAGGTTCTTGTACTATCTGTGAAGTGGTGAAATATATGGAGCCTTCTTTCCAGGATCACTGCTTATTTTTATATTTTTTCATATTTTTTTAATGTCCTTCATAAATAGCTTAATTTTTTCACATACCTTGCACATTTTATAAATTCAACTTTAATTTTTATCAAATGAATATATGTACATAATTTAGGTTATATGATATTACCAAAACCGTATTCTTCCAGTTTTCTCCATCTCCATTTCTAGTCCACTATGGCAAATGTTTTGCAATCATTCATTTACAGTTGACCTTTGACCAACCTCTCTAGAAGTCAAAAATCTGAGTATAACCTTTGACTCCCCGAAAACTTCGTTGTCCCTTGGTATACACAGGGGTTTGGTTTCAGAATCCCACCACAGATACCAAAACCCATGGATGCTCAAGTCCCCTATATAAAATGTTGTAGTCAATACATACAGTTAGCCCTCCTCATCCACAGACTCCCAACTGTGGATCCAAAGGAGTACAGGTATTTATTGAAACTGCCTCTGCCATTCATCTAAGAAGTCCTTTGACTTCCTTTTCCTTCATTCCTCTTTATTGGAATCTTGAGTCTTCCTTGTTATTTTTATTATTTTTTAAATTTTACTCCCTTCTTTTGGTGGCATACATTCTTTAGTTGCTTTTCTGACTCATGGAAAGTAAAGTTTTTGAGACCTTAAATGTCTGAAATGTGTCACACTAGATACGGTTTTTATTTTGGCTGACTCCAGATATTTATGTAAGAAATATTTTTTCCTCAAAATCTTAAAAACATTTCTTCTTTAATTACTTGCTAAAAGTGTTACTATTTGAAATCCAATACCATTTTTTTTTGTAACCTGTTATCCTTTCTGGAAGCTTACAGAATCTTCTCTTTGTCCTCAGAAATTTCACAATGATGTGCTTTGGTGTGCCTTTGTGCTTTGTAATTTAATCTGGAAACCCATGTTTATTACTTCTGGAAATTTTCTTATTAATATATTATTTCTTCAATAATGTCCTCCCTGCCATTTTCTCTGCGCTTTCTCTTATTCCTATTATTCAGATACTACCGTGTTTCCCCGAAAATAAGACCTAGCTGGACAATCAGCTCTAATGCATCTTTTGGAGCAAAAATTAATATAAGACCCGGTCTTGTTTTACTATAAGACCGGGTCTTATAATATAATATCATATATCATATCATATCATATTGTATCATATCATATAATGTCATATAATATAATATCGAATCTTATATCAATTTTTGCTCCAAAAGACGCATTAGTGCTGGTTGTCTGGCTAGGTCTTATTTTCGTGGAAACAGGGTGATCTCCTGGATTGGTTCTCTAATTATCCTCTTTTCTCCATGACTTTCAACCCCTTTATTTTTATGTTCTATTTTCTGGGATATGTTCTCAGCTCATCTTCTAGCCCTTCCTTTATTTTTACTTTGTTCTATTTTTTGTATATATTTTTAAATTTCCAGAGCTCTTTTATGTTCTCTGAATGTTGTCTTCCTCCCTCTCTCCCTTTCTCCTTCTCTTCCTTCCTTCCTATCTATAGTTTTTTAAAAAAATCTTTTCATTTGTTCTTCTGCTTCCTGTGTTTTTGTCCTTATGTGCTTGTTTATTTTGATCTTGTTAGAAGTTTTAAACAAATGTCTAGGATCCTTGACTATTTATTATTATGAGTGGGACATTAAAAAAGCTAATTGGAATCTTGGGGAATATGGGTTTTATCATTATGATTTTTGCTTTAGAATTCTGGTAGGTCCTCTACAAAAAGTTTATTTAAGAAAATTACTTCCCATTACTAGTTGGCTAACATTAAATTTAAAAAAGGAATGAATTTTGTATTTCCTGGCATCTATTGAAACATCACATACTCCTTAACCTTTAATCTGTTAATGTCATTTTCTCTAATGGTAGGGTTTCTAACAGCAGTATTTCAAATGGTCTTTGTTGCTCTTCTCCAAGGAGAAGCTAAAATGTTCTGCTTTATAAGATCGGAAGAACTTTGGGGTGGGAGGATGATAAAGCTCTTCATGCTGCCTGTGTTTAGGACTGGTATTGCACTTAGCTCTGCCCTGCAGAAGTTAAGATTTGTCTTTCAAAACCAGGATTTGACCAACAGAGACTATGGCATTTTAAGGAATCAACTGAGTTTGTTGTTATTCACACATTTTTTTATTTTTACGTTTAATATAATTTTTGCTTTATAAACAGCCTACATGCTATTAAATCTCCTTACTGGCATGACATCTGAGGCATGCGTTTACCACATTTTAAGAGTAAGAAAGAGGACTGACAAAATGTTTTTTTTGATGAACCTCTCATCTGTGGTTTAGTTACTTTCCTTACCACAGCACACTTTTCCTCCTACTCTTTTTCGTCACATGGCAATCAAAAGACCAGGACTCTTTTTCCCCTTGCAGTATCTTGCTCTTTCACATACTTCCCCAAAGAAGGAAGATTAAGAGACCTGTATTAACCATTAGTATTAGCTGTGAAAGAGAGAGTTGCAGAAATGTCTGAACTTATTGGTAGAGTGAAATGAGGGGCACCTAAGGGGTAATAGAAGAGACTTAGACCTGGGAACCATGCCAGGAGGTTTAAGGCTCACTTCTCGCTCATTGGCAAGTCACTAGCCTCTCTGGGCCTGAATTTCCTCATATAGAAAATAAGGAGAATTGACTTCACTGGATCATTTCTTTGGTCTTTCTGGTCTCTAACATTTTTTTTTTACTCAAAGCAGTATCAACTCTAGAAAACATTCACTAAATGGATATATGCATTTCATTGTTTGAGAACATCGTTAATATTACTTTAGAATTATTTCCTTTTTGTTATGAACACTGTTTTGTTTGTAAATATGTGAAAGAATGCTTCCTGGAGAACCCTAAAATATGTCCATGGTCCCTCAAGATGTTCCTCAAGATGTCCATGTCCTAATTCCTGAAACCAGTTAAAATGTGTTACCTTTCATGGCAAAAGGACTTTGCAGACGTGATTAAATGAAGGTTTGAGATAGAGAGTTTGTCCCAGATTATCCAGCTGGGCAAAACCTAATCACAGGAGTCCTTATATGTCAGAGAGGGAGGCAGAAGAAGTCAGAACAATGTCCTGTGAGTACTGAACATGCCATTGCTGGAAGGAGGTGCTATCAGCCAAGTAATGCAGGCAGCCTCTAAAAGCTGGAAAAGTCAAGGATACGGATTCTCCCCTAGAGCCTCCAGAAGGAATGCAGCCCTGCTGAGACCTTGATTTTTGCCCCATAAGACACATTTCCGATTTCTAACCTCCAGAACTATAAGATAATACATTTGTTTTGCTTTAAGCCAGTAAGTGATAATTTGTTACAGCAGCAATAGGAACCTAATACAATCTCTCCCCTCTGGCCTTTATTATGCTGAGCAAATCTACTTTAGTCTTTATTTCTATGCACGTTGTCATGTAGTAGCAAATATCTCTGTCTGCCTAAATAACCAAGAATTATGCCATGCTGAGTTATTTGTTTATATTATAGCTAAAGAAATAATTAGAAAATTGATTAGTTATGATTCTGTGTGCCATTATATTCCTCTTTAATCATGTCCCGGGACTATGTTTTATTCTTAGAATTCATGTTGGATCTGGAGAGAATCATCAATATGATCTAATGAAGTCTGACACTCTCACTTTACATGAGAAGAAATTGTGAACTATTGAGATTGAATCTGTGAGTTAACCCATAAGCATCCAGCTAGTTGCCTGTAACACTAAGATTGAAATTGAAGATTTTTGGTTCCCAGTCCAGAGTTTATCCCACTATAGCAAACTCTTTACAACTGAAAATGTAAAAACATGAAATTGTTTAGTAAATCTGGCCTCTTAGTGTGAAATACAAAGGAATGTGAAATTCCAATACACCTTCTATAATTCAACTCATTCTCACTTGAGATGCAATGTAACACAGTAGTTCTGATCTAGGACCTGAAAGCTAGATTACCTACATACATCTCTAGTACTTCCCAGCAATGTGATCTGTGACAAGTTACTTAACTTCTCCATGCTTCCATTTCCTTATCTGTAAAATGGAGATGATAATACTACTGAATTTGTAGGGTTGTGGGAGATTTAAATACATTAATCATTAAAGCTCATAGAAAAGGGCCTAGATCGTATTTAGCACTATTAGGTTGGTGCAAAAGTAATTGAGGTTTTTGCAACTCTTTTAACCTTTTAAAACTGCAATTACTTTTGCACCAACCTAATAATTAATTATGAGCAATTACTATTATTAGCAGTAGACTATATAATAAAGACAATTTCTGTTAAACTAGAGAGCACTTTTTATTCATATTAATATTATTAATGTTTGTCCCCGCTGTGGTTATTAGCCACTTCCTGTGGTGAAGGCATGGACACATTATCCGAAAACCGGGCCCAAATGTTCTGGTAAATTGCCTGTAGAGTGAAAGTCTTACACTCTTTCTTGTTATCGAACCTTTTTTGGACAATTAACACATGACTGTCATGAGCACTCTTTATAATTAAATGCACAGTAATATCCAAGAACTGTACAATGACTGGTTCTATAATGTCATTTCTGCAAGCTGTATTGTTTCCAGAACAAAGTGGCTGATTTACTATTTCTTTCATAATGCTGAGCATGGGTATATGGTAGACTTGCTTAGACTGGCAACTTTTGAGCAGAAGTGCTAGATTTGTATGCATCTTCGAGAATGGGGTAGTTCAAAGCTAAAGTGAGCTAGGAAAGAAATAGGAAGTGAAAAAATAGAACGGAAAGACATAGGTAAATAGAGGAAGAAAAAAGAGGAAGGAGAAAAGAAGGAGCCATGAAAGGACATGAAAGATAATGAAAACAAATGGAGAAGAACCTAAGAGGAGAAGAATCTAAGTGAACAGGATACAAAGCAGGCAGAAGTGTTCTATGTGAATTATTTCAGATGCCTATACTGATGCTTCTCAAACTTCATGTGCATCAGAATCACCTGGAGAACTTGTTAAACAGTTTCCTAGGTCCCATCTGCAGAGATTCTTATGTACGAGGTCAGAGTGGGGCCCAATAACACAAATTCTAACAAACTCAGAGGTGATATTGATGCTGCTGATCTTAGGACACTTTGAAAACTATTGGGTTAAACCATGTTCACACAAAATAAACATAATCGTTCTTGGATTCTTTTTTATTGAGCTATATTTTACATATAGTAAATAAAACAGATCTTAATGTTGTTGGTTTCCCAACATAAGCAATTCCCTACTAGGTCATATAAAGATCTACCTGTTCTCATATACTGTCTCTATCAAGGACACCAAGTTACTTTTTAGAATAAAGTCCTAGTGACCCGGTATTACTTTCCATCAGAAAGATATAATGAACTTCAGTAGGTATTTTAGCTTTTTGAAAAATAAACAAACATGTATTTCTGTAACCTGGAATTGAATGCCGAAGAACTAGAAAGTACTTACATTACTTTAATTATACCTGGAATGCTTTTGGTCTCATCTAAGCTATAGCCCATTTTCTATCTCTTATTTATTATCCCCTCTGAGGGAGGACATTTTGCTGCATTATATTGAATTCTCTCCCATTCTTTGAATTAGCAATTTACTGGATTTATATAACAAGTAATCTGAGATGTTGGGCAAGGATGCTATTGAAATAGAAATCCTTCAGTCGTGCTAGGGATCTCCTTAAAAATACACATTCTGATTGGGTTTTATCCCACATTTGTACGCAGCTCCCAAGAGGTATTGAGGCTGCCTGCCCACAAATCGTGTTTTTAGTAGTGAGGCCCTATGTGCTGTGTGGAGATGGTTCTCAAACTTCAGTGAGTATCAGAATCTATGGAAGGCTTGTTAGAACACAGATTTTTGGCTTCCACTCAAGAGTGTCTCATTTAATGGGAGTGGGGCCTGACAATTTGCATTTCTAACTTCTTGGATGATGCTAGGGAAAGTCCATAGAACACACTTTGACAACTAATGATCTATTGACCAACCCCCTTACTTTGCTGATGCTAATTGACTTACTAGCAATTTATAGGGCTGGTTGATAACATCTACCTTCCCAATGGCCTCTTCATTGACAAATTCAATGGATTGTTCAGTCGTCACATTACAGAGCTTCTCAGTGGCTTCTGAGTTGTCACTCCTTTCTTGATACCCTCATCTCTCTTGGTTACTGTAATAGAATTTTCTTTGTTTGCTTCCTACTTCTCAAATCCAGACTCTATTCTATCTCAGATTCCTTTGTAAGTTTCTCTTTTTTCCATTCCTGTGCTTTAGCCTCACAATTGTGCCTTAATTCAGCCTCTCGTCATCTGCCACATAGATCATATCAATACTCTTTTGATGAACCTCTCAGCCTTGGTCGTGAGTCTCCAAGCCACCCTATCTCTACCAGAGTAATTTCTAAAACACAAGAATGATCATGTTTTCACCCTGCTAAAAATTCTTCAGTGTCTTCCCATTCATTGTGGGATGCTAAACTCTTCAGTTTAGCTAATGTCGCTCTCTATAATCTGGCCTTTATTTACCCTTTTCTACTTTGGAATCTTACTAGACATACTTAAAATCATCCAATTCCCATAGAGGCTACATGATTTCATACCTCCATATTTTGTTCATGCTACTTTCTCTTCCAAGAATTCCCTCTGTCCCATTCTCAGCTGGCTTAGCTAGCAAACACCTTCTCAACTTTCATGTGTCTCTCTTCATTGAGCCCTTTTGTGACTATCCCAGGAAGCAGTGACCACTTTCTTCTCTTGCCCACACATTATAATGACATCAGTAATACTTTATTGTACTTCTTAGTTTACATGTCTGAGTCTCTCTACCAGATTATAAAGCTATTGAGAACAATTTTTTTTTTTACCTCAATGCCCTTTGTGCATTGCTCAGTACCTGACACATTGCCTGTTTGCTTTCTGAACAAGTGAATGAATAACAGATTGAGGAAACAGCAGCTAATAAACGCCTAAGATGACTGCATTCATTTCCCACGGCTGCTGTAACAAGTCACCACAAATTTAGTGGCTTAAAACAACAGAAATTTATTCTCTCACAGACCTGGAGGCCAGAAGTCTTAAATCCAGGTTTTGGCAGGGTCATGCTTTCTCTGAAGGCCCTAAGGGAGATTCCTTCTTTTCTTTTTCTAAACACTGGGGGGCTTCAGTTGTTCCTTGGCTTGTGGCTGCATCACTCCAATCTCTGTCTCCATTCTCTTTTCTTTTCTGTCTCTTATGAAGACACTTGTCACTGCATTTAGGGCCCACCTGGATAATCCAGGAGGATCTCATCTTGAGATCCTTAACTTAAGTTCATCTGCAAAGATCCCCTTTCCAAGTAAGATCACATTCACAGGTTCTGGTGGTCAGCACATGGACATACGTTATTGGGTGCAACCATTCTACCCACTGCATTGACTATAAAAAAATAATAAAGGTGGTATCCATAAGTACAAATAGGAAAGAGGCAGAAACTCCTCTTCTTCCCTCTGGATCCCATGTAATAACAATGAGTAGAAGATGGCAGACATACACTCTGTTATTCCCGTTCTCTTCAAATCAGTTAACACCTACAGACAAAGTTTTTTCTTAAAAAAAAAAAAAAAAAAAAAAAAAAAAAAGGAGTCAGTACTGGTGTGTGTGTTGGGGCAACAGGTCAAGTAGTAAGACTATTTTCTTTATTGCCTAAATCATGCCAAACTGTTCTCCTTAAGTTTTAAAAACCACAAGGATCTCATCTACTGATCTTTAAAAAGTAATATCATGTTTCCCCAAAAATAAGACCTAGCAGCACCATCAACTCTAATGTGCCTTTTGGAGCAAAAATTAATATAAGACCTGGTCTTATTTTAATATAAGACCGGATATAATATAATATAATGTGATATAATACTGGGTCTTATATTAATTTTTGCTCCAAAAGACGCATTATAGCTGATGGTCTAGCTAGATCTTATTTTTGGAGAAACATAGTACTTTCTGAACTGATTTTGGTTTTCTTGTAAGTTTACGTTTGTCCTAGAGGAAAGGAAACTCTGTTTCACTTCTTGATATAGTACCTTGCCTTCTTCACCAATTAGGCACTTAACAAACACTTTTTATGAAAACATTAATTTGTGTTGGAGGAGAATAGCAGAGAAATAGTGTTGGGATAAGCGGTTATGGAAATTGTGGGGACAGGAGACTGGGCAAAAGCATGGGAAAGCTTTTCCAGACTCCAGCCCAACCACTTCTTCCACATTTGCACATGATCACCGAGCACTGAAGCCAGAGTTTCCAGAGTGTACAGCTTTCATTTCCATCAGTGACTGGCTTACAATTGCCAAGATCAAACCTTTTCCTCTGACTTTACAACTGAAGTTCGAAGACTTTCTCATTCAGTCTACAAATATGGGAGAGCTCAGGAGAATTGGGGAACATGTAAAAATACAGGATGAAGAATTTCTAGAATTACCTTTCCCTTTATTTTTCCACAAGACAAGAGAACAGCACAGGATACTGTAATTTGTCAAACCCCCAAACAAAACAAAACAGGTCTGTTGTTAATACAGACGAATGGTCACAGCTGCAGAAAAGTTTCCACATGAAATCTTACAGTCCTAAATAGTCATTTTGCAGTTTTGTGATCGCTTTTCCAGGATTCTTTTTTCCCTCAGTGTTTATTCATGTTAACTATTTGTTCCATGTGGCAAGGTCCTTTCTGTTACATGTATTTCTGACAGCACTGCATTCCATACTTTCCATTCTCAACATTTGGGTGACACAACCCCAATCCCCCAAGCATATGGCTAACTGTTTTGCCACCAATTAATGCAGTGAAGCTTGAAACCCAGGTTGTCATACAGCTCAACTGTAGGCCAGGTGTGTTGAGTGTTTTCCAAATGTTTGACTGTATTTTGGTTAAGTTGAATTGTCTAAGCTGGCTTGAATTGCTGTGAAAGTGAGAAAGCCAGGCCAAGAGAACTGGTGTTTGATCATCTAAGGCTGCAATTGAAACCTCAAGCAAAACTCAGGGAATCTAAAACCAATTCAAAACAGAAAGTTTTATGTGACATTTCTGTCATCGAAACTGATGAGTTATACATTTTTACTGTTGATGCTTAGCCCGTCTTCCTCTTTTGCCAGTGTATATTTATCTCTTTGGGCATAATACCATGTAACAGTAAAACTGCTTTCATTTTGACTATATTTGTGATACTCAGACACACAGAGGTTGTTTACTTTGCACTTACAAGAGTTTCCAAAGAACGGTGTACAGAATTATGAGATAAATGTTTAACCCATGCAAGGAAAAAGGAATCTCTGTGCTTTTGAAAAACACTTTAGCAGCACAGAAATAATTTAAATATAAATAATTACAAAATTGAAATGACAAAGGATTCATATCTAAAAGCAGAATTCAAAGTTTCCGACTTAACAGATTTTATGGACTTTCAAAATTATTCACTATAAATAAAAGTAATAAAAATTAAGCTTAAATATAAAATAATTTTTACGTACTTTTTGCAATGTGTCCGCTTATTTAGATGGACTTTATCTAAATTAGTACGATATTACTGTATTTGTGTATATAGAGTCATTCGTATAAAATTTTAAAGTTACATCTATTTTTGGGTATACTAAGCTATAATATATAGATTTTATTTTATAGTTAAAGGAAAAGAGGGAAAAAACATGGAAAATTAAATGTTTTATACATTTTTATTATAAAGTATTACAGGTTCATTGTCAAAAATTAAGAAAATACAGAAAAATTTTAAAAAGACAAGGAAACTACTTATAATCCTACTACTTAATAACAATCATTGTTACCAGGTTTAGTATTACTTTTCGCCTTTTTGTCTGTATATTATCTTTTTAAAAAATAAATCAAGATCAACTGATGTGTCAAGTTTACTTGAAGGATTTAGCACTGCTGCTAGAACAACTTTTAATCCATGTGGAAGGAAACAAATGAGCTTTGACCCACATTGCACTCCACACAAATATTAATTTGAGACGGACCATAGATCTAAACTGAAAACAAGAAACATAAAGCTACAAGAAGAATAAAAAGAGAATATCTTTCTGATCTTGGGGTAGGCAAAAATTTCATGGAAAGAACAAAGAAAGCATTAACCATAAAAGGAAAATAAATGTTAAATTGGATTGTGTAAAAATTGTTCTGCTCATTAGAAGACATTATTCAGAAATGACTAATCAAGTCATAAACTGGGAAAAAATTATTCTCAAAACATTTATATGGTAAAACTGGGTGACTTAAACAACAGAAATTTATTGTCTCACAGTTCTAGAAGCCAGAAATCCAAAATCAGGACATGTATCCAGAACATATAAAGAATTCTAAAATGCGATAATAAAAGGACAACCCAATTTAAAAATGAGCATATTAGTTATTTCTTGCAGCATAGCAAATTACTCTAAAACTTAGCTTAAAACAACAAACATTTATTATCTCATATTTTTTGAGGATCGTGAATTTGGGGGCTGATTAGCTGGGTGGTTCTGGTTTAGCATTGCCCATAGAGGCTGCAGTTAAGATATCAGCTCAGGCTACAGTCAGCTGAAGGTCTGATTGAAGCTGGAGGCTCCAGTTCCAAGATGACTCATTCACATGGCTGTTGGCAGGAGCCTCAGTCCCTCGCCAGGTGGACTTTTTTATAGACTACCTGAACGTGCTCATGACATGATGCCTGTCTTCCCCCAGAACAAACAATCCCAGAGAGAACAAGGAAGAAGTCACAGTTCCATTTATATTCTAATTTAGATACATATTCACACTATCACTTTCACCATAGTCTATTTATTAGAAGCAAGTCACTAAGTACACCCCACATTTAAGGAGAGGGACATTACACCTTTTGAATGGAGAAGTATCAAATAATGTGTGGACATATTTTAAAACCACCACAGACACTTCACAAAAGATCCATATAAATGGGCAATAAGTACAGGAAGAAAAGTGGTCAACTTCATTAGTCAGCAGATAAATGCAAATTAAATTACTATGAAATACTATTTCAACCCACTAAGGTGCTAATATGAAAAAGATTGACAACACCAAATGTTGGAGAGGATGTGGAACAAATGGAGCTCTCACTGCTGGTGAGAATGTACAATAGTGCAAGCACTTTGGTGAATTGCTTAACAGTGTCTTAAAAAGTTAAGTTTACACTTAACTTATCCCATTTCCCAAGAGAAGTGAATGAAACATGTACAAAAAGCCTTAGACATGGCAATATTCATATTAACTTTATTTATAAACACTTAAAACTGGAAACAATCCAGTGTTTATTAATGGAAAGGAAAACAAATTTATAAAATGGCATATGTATATATTTGAATATTACTGTGCAATGCAAAATAATGAACTAATACATTCGACAACATGAATGAATCTTAAAATGTGATGATATAATTATCAAGTAAAAGAAGTCAAACCCCAAAATGTAAATATTGTATGATTCCATTTATATGATATCCAAGAACGGGAAAAACTAATCTACTATAGAGATAGAAATAAGAAAATGGTTGTCTATACAGAATGAAGGAAGAGAATTGATTGAAAAGGGTTAGGAGAGAACTTTCTCGGGGTGATGAAAATGTTCTATTTCTTATTTTGGATAGTAATTACACTAGTGTACACAATTTCCAGAACTCATAAAAATGAATACCTAAGATCTTGCATTTTGTTGTATGTTAATAAAGCTGTAATAAAAAATAAAAATTAATATCATATGGAATTTTATTTACTGCTTCTTTGACTCAGTATTATTTGATTGTTTTCCTATGCTTTTTACTGCATTTTGAGAATGTGTTTTATGGATATATATTGTTTCATGATGAATGGATGAAAATTGAATTTATAAATATTAATGTTAATCACAAATTTAAAAAAAAACACTGACAAATTTAATTTTATCTCTAAGCATCTTGTTTTGTATGAACTTGTGATTATTGAAAAATTATATTTAAGCTTTTATATCAAGGATATATGGTGTTCTTGATTAGGCAATGAGGATTAAAAGCCTTTCATCATTAGTTTCCTGCTGGATCTTCCTTTCTCCTTCCTTCCTTCCTTCCTTCCTTCCTTCCTTCCTTCCTTCCTTCCTTCCTTCCTTCCTTCTTTCCAGTGGAAGAGAAATAGAGAGGGTGAACTCAAAGAGGTAATGGAGCTATCGCTTTAAATTGACTTAGTGGTCTGTATTAATATTTAATATACCAATATTTTAAGTGCTAAATGTCCTTTGGTAATCTTGTCCATAAAAAATTTTCATGGACATTTAAATGTGTACTTATTGGCAGTAAGTTCCATCTTCCTCTCACACCATGCCTTATTAAACTAACAAATGCATTCTGGATTTTAGGTATATGTGGCTAAGTTTTCTTTTCCCCACAATTGATTACTTTTTGTAAAGGTTAGTCCTTATAAGCTAGATCATAACTGTAAATATTGTGAAAGCATGCATGGAACGTAGGGGTCTTCCACCTAAGAAAAATCATTTTCCTCTAGTGATTAACTGAGTGCCATCAAGTGGTACTCCTTTGGGTCTACTTGCTAATCTGTGACATGAAAGTTTGCAAGGACTAGTTGCTCAAGGTCCTCTTCTTACTTTATAATTCTGTAAGAACAATGAAATTTCCTTTTAAAATAAGACATATGGGAAATTTGGGATCTTTTAGTTATAAAAACTTAAGAAAATAGGAATCAGGAAGATATAAATGGATGTTAACCAAAGACATATTCTTTCATCATAAAAATTCTCATTTAGAACTAGGTAAAATGAGAATCACAGCATCAATATGTGCATGTGTTGGTTTTTATATGCTTTGGTATGTTGTTGTGCTAGTTGTAACAAAATGGGTTTTCAAGCAATAATGTTTTCCCTAAGGAAAACATTTAATGTTGGTTTTTGTCTGTGTCAGAAGTGTGTAGGCAGTATTCTCAACTTTCAGGAAAATTTCTGTCTTTATAGAAAAAGATTTTTCCAGCTACCCTTTTAATTATTCCTTGGAAGCAATGAAAAGACTATGAAAACGGAATTGTCATAATAACTTGCTTATGGTAAAGGTGACCTGTGGCTACTTCCACCTTTAGTAGAGTTGATAGTAGAAGCCAAGAGGAAATGGGGGCGGGGGTTGCATAGTGTGGCTGAGAAGGCAGTGTACCCAAAGCTGCCTCAGAAAATTCTCTGATTAACCAGATTTCCAAAAGGGCAATAGATTGTTGATACCTGGTATGGGTTGAATTGAGTCCCATCCAAATTTATATACTGAGTCCTAACCCCTAGTATTGCAATTTATGACTTTATGTGGACATAGGGTCTTTACAGAGATAATCAAATTAATATGAAGTCCTTGGGGTGGGCATTAATCCAATATGACTCGTGTTCTCATATAAGGGGGAAATTTGGAGACAGACACACATATAGGGGGAACGCCATGTGAACATGAAGGAAGCCATCTATAAGCCTAAAAGTAAGGCCTGGAACAGATAGATCCTTCCTTCGCAGTCTTCAGAAGGAACAAACCCTGCCAACATCTTGATTTTGGATTTCTAGCCTCCAGAACTGTGACACAATACATTTTTGTTGTTTAAACCACCCAGATTGTGATACTTTCTTCAGCAACACTAGCTGACTAACACAACACCCCACCCAATTTTAAGGAGTAAGTAAAATAAGAAGCAAAAATTCTGATTGTTTTTGAGTAACTCCACAGAGTAAAGTGAAATTTTGTTTGTTTGAAATGGAATCTGTTTGTGTGTGTGGTTTTATTCATAATCAAAATAACTTTTTAACTGAAAAAAACAATGATCTATCTATCTACTTAGATAAATAGATATGCACATACACAGATACGCTGTTTAAAAAGTTAAACGACATTGAAATGCGAAATATAAAATGAAAATCATTCTTCACTCCTCTTCCCCCAGTTTTAATTACCTCCTTATTGGTTAGTTGTTTGAAACTTATCATTGTATTTTTACAGTGCTGGATGCTTAATATTACACTATACAAACTTGAAAATGATTCTAGCCTGATTCTGTAGTTTTGCTAAAACAACATATTTAGAATCCATGCTGTGGGACTGTAAGTGAGATCTTACACTTCTATTATCTCAACACCATGGATTCGCTAAAATAGGCCTGTTATTATAAATTCCATCCTATAATAGGTCACATGTTTAGAAGTTATTATATTACTAACAGAGGAATTTTGTAAAAATCAACTGTCAGCTGTGTTTTTCTCTGACTTCATTTTGTTTACTACTTAAAATATTTTTATAGTTAAAAAAAAAAACAACTGATGACATCTTGTTAAATCTCCTTTCTAGGAACCAATAATAAATTACGAGACTTCTATGAAGTTTGAGTCAGTTATAGCATAGTGATACCCTTTTTAATAGAGAACTCAAAGAACCAGTAGCCCACTTGAAATAATAGAATAGGACTTGAGCTATAAATATCTCTGAATAGACTAAATGAATGTTACAAAGTCTACCCAAGAAAGCTCATAGCCTTATTGATAGACCATATCCCTTGAATCCTTAGCTGATGTCTGTATTCTCGTGGTTTATATACAATTTCAACCACTTTTCTTGATGTAGTTCCTAAGTCCAAAGTAGAATAAAAGTTAAAAAGAAAACATCATTTTACTCATTGTATACACAATGGCAAGACTCGGAAGGAAAATTTAAACTTTCTGTGACTAAGAGGTAACCAAAAACTATAAAATGCTACAGTAAGTTGAAAACAGTTGCCTGGAGTCATTTAGTAACAAGGAAAATGGTTCTTGAGGTCATTCGTATATTAGAGTATGAAATAACAATTCATGCTCAAAATGGCCCTGAGTTATTTTGGAAAAAAAAACTATTGTGATCAGTATGCTCTGTTTAAGGTGGTAGAAAATTGTGTAATATATTTTAGAATGATGTCCCCTTAAAATTATTCAAATGGTAAAAGGATTTGGCATTTACAGAGGAAAAGATATGGTTATATAAAAGATTTTGCTCTCACATAGTTGAGGTTTTATTAGTATTCCAATTAAAGTATTTTGTTTACTAAGATGCTTACATATATGATTGTACCTTAATTTACTAGCCCTCAGTAAGATACAGCATTCATTCTACTGGTTGAAAATTATGAAACAATACTTAAGTATTTGTAGTACTCTTATTTATATAGGCAAATTGAAAGCTATGTGGTATCAGAATAAGGGAAGCCCCACAGTATCAGCATACAGGAGAAGCTCTTACATGAATGGACTTCAAGTGAAGAGACTTTATTAAAATGTGTGCCACTCATTTTTGGAGCTCTACAAATAAAGAAGAAGCAGTAGACCATAAATAAAATGGTGTGTTTACAGCAATTTTATAGATATTTTTTTTCTCGACATCATATTAATTGGTTTATGGCTATTCAAATTATAGTCAAATATTCCAATAATGTCAGTTTAGGATTGAAAAGCAATTAAAGGCTAAGGGTATATCAGATGAAGTTTTCATTATTCAAATTAAGTAAAGTCAATATTTGTCAGATTGAACAAGGAAACTGTCTAATAAAATTTTACCACAAGTTCTGAACAATGGGTTTATGCTTGCATGTTAATTGGTGATTCCTCAATAACTTTTCTAAGGTGTGAAGTTACGTGGGCGATGCTAACAAAAGAAAACAGCTTATTTATAACAACATTGTAGGCAGAGGTCTTTCAGAGTGCAAAGATACCATTTTTCCTTCCCAAGGAGCAATCGCTTTGCACATATGCTCTACAAATACCAATCACAGGGGACCTCGCTTTTAATTACAAAGTAAAATATCATTCCAAAATTGCATAATCCATGGTTGCCTTTTGCAACGCAATGAACATAAGGGAACCTGACATTAAATGTTTAATGTGTTGCCATGACATTTTCTAAAATTTTATTTTATGCCGCTTTTAAGCTGCAAACTGTGTTAAATTGTAATTCCTTGGGTGTGGGGTGGGGTGAGTAATAGAGCAATACAGAATTAAAGAACCTAACTCTGATGTTGGAATGCTTATGCTCACAGATTGTACAGTTCAGATTTTTAAAAAAGTGAATACAGCAATAGAGACATACTAGGGTCTTTATTTTCTCCTTACAGTAGTTATATGTTTTCCTGGATATAGAAGCCATTTAGTCAGGGAGGGATATCTCTAGCTTTCCCTTTGAGTAAAAGGAAAGATAGTAGAGTGGAGGAAAATACAGTGGCAGTCAGTGCCCAACACATTTGAATATGCAGAACATTGAAATTGAAAGAAAAATGTCACAGACCTGTGTAATGTGTTTATTTTTGCACAGTACCTAGTTGCTGTAATGAGCAGTAGTAGGATTCATGTAACTCTAGTTCCCTCTATTCCAGGAAGTGCCTTTTGGAAGTTATACTATTTATTCATCAGAGTTCAATACCATCGCAATTGATGGCATCAGTCCTATAAACCAGAAGATAATGAATACTAGTTTTCCTCTTTCCTACACCTACATTTCCTACATCTATGCCCTCCTTTTGTTCCTTACTCCGCAAAGGTCTCTGACATTTGGAAGAGTGGAAAGCCCAAATCTCAATGCTGGAAGAGACTTTAAGAGGTCATCTGTTCTGTCACTGTAAGAGCAAAGGGCAATTAGGTGCTAAATTTTCTTCCTCATAATAATGTAATGGAAAAAAATAAATTCTTAATGGTGAAAATAAAAAAAACTTGGACTGATAATTTATTCCTTCTTAAAGCACCTATTTTATGCAAAAACTTTCTTGGGTAGATAAAATATACCTTGAATATTTTTTAGTTCTGAATGCATAATGGTGATATCACAATAAGTATTGTCAGGGATGCTGAGAATGAAATCAAGCCAAACAAGGTGGTTCACAGCCCTGTCTAGTCAGTTCCTTCATATTTTCCTAAATATTAGTGCTTTTTAATCAGTCACATTTTGGAGTTATTTTCTCTGCCCCAAACACTTTTTTGATTTCAGAGCTATAATTCTGATGATCCAAATAACAGAAATGCGGCCACTTACATATACAACCTAACTAGTCCAAACCTTTCCTTAGTCTTATGAATACTGTAAGCAGAACATGGCTGGGATGAGACTCTCACTTAGTTTGTTGAGAAATGTTCAAGGCCAACACTCAAATTCTACCTTTTTTCTTTAAAAAGATGATTTATTTATTTATTTATTATATCAAATTATTTTTGTTACTGACATTACCAATAATATTATTTTGCATTTATAAAGCAATATATCTGTATTTATCAAGAAGTATTTCTGTTTGCTGTTTTATAGGAAGTCGAAAGGCTTTCTGAGAATCAATCAGCTCTATAACTAGAATCTCAGATCAACTTGCTATTTCAGGGGCTTTTTTGTCTTTTGCTCTTGGTACCATAAAAAATAATAATAACAATCTGTCTCCTGACTAATATTCCCATTTTACATCTTCTCTTTAAGTGTCATGCTTTAGCTACAACAGGGCAACCAAATTAAGTGTGATGACATGCATACAGATTAGGTTACTTTGAAGGCTTCTAATTCAGCCAAAATAGTTTCATTTTTTTAAAAGTAAAAGTGCTATTTTTATTGGGTCAAACACCAGAATAATTGATTTGATTATGTATATAAGTGGCTTGAAATAATGTTGCAGATAGACAATTTGAAATTATAAAATTCCTTGGCTTACATTTTCCAAGAGTAATCTATAAAAGATATGAGAGTCAGAACATTAGATTAACAAGGGGTGAAGATTCTGAGGTTGAAAATGAGAGTATTAGATGTTATAATCCCAGTTATAGTTCTTTCTGATATTAAAATACAGAAATGAGATCGGTTTTACCAAAAGAAAAAAACATACTGTCTAATAGAGAGTAAATATATATTTGCAATCAAGATTGAAAACATATTTTCGGGACAACCCGGTGGCTCAGGTGGTTGGAGTACCATGCTCTTAACTCCGGGGTCGACAGTTCAATTCCCACATGGGCCAGTGAGCTGCACCCTCTACAGCTAAGATTGTGAACAATGGCTCTCCCTGCAGCTGGGCTGCCATGAGCAGTCAGAAGTGGGTGTGAGCTGCCATGGGCTGCTCTGTGCTGTCGTGGGCTGCTGTGTGCTGCCTTGAGCTGCCCGTGACCAAGCGTGAGTGGCTGGCAGCCAGTGTGAGTGGCTGACAGCCATCATGAGAGGCTGGCAGCCGGCGAGAACTGCCGTGAGCTGTTGTGAGCTGCTGACCCACAGACTGCCTGGGTGGGGGAGTGGGGGTGGGGCAGCGCACAAAGCTCATAATACCAGCATGGGCCAGAGAGCTGTGTCCTACCCAACTAGACTGAGAAACAACAGTTTGAACCGAAGTGGGGGGTAGGCAGAAAAAGGAAGAAAAAAAAAACCACGAAAGATTGAAAACATATTTTTCAATAAAGGATGATCAGCTTTAATTTACATCTGAAAGCTAAACTTAGCCATTAGATAAATACAGCACCTGTATTTTACTGAAGATAGACTTATGTAGCTTTTTCAGTAGTGATAGTTAATAGTGCCTTGGCCCAAGACACTGAAACATGTAAGCCGAGAATCTCATTTTCCGAAATTAAAAAACAAAAAAAAAAATCTAAGGAGACAAACCAATTTAGAAAAGACCACATCAATTCAAATGGAGTGAAAACAGTAGACAAGATAGATTTTTGTCACAGTGTATGATTATGGAAATTATGAGTCAATTTTATTTCCTATTGTTTACAATGGATTAACAGTATAGATAGTCCTACTGTGTTTTCCCAAAAATTAACCAGAAAAAAAGCCCTACCATGATTTTTCAGGATGACATCCTCTGAACATAACCCCTAATGCATCTTTTGGAGCAAAAATTAATATAAGACCCGGTCTTATTTTCTGGGAAACAGGGTATAATCTTAGTTAATTTTTAATTCCTTATTCATAGTTCTTGGCACATGTTCCAAAATATTTGTTGAATTTTGAATAAAGGAATGAATGACATTGAATTAAAGATCAATTCAAACTAGTCTTAACAGTAAAATTTAGGATCGTATTTGATTTTCTCTGCACCACTCACATTATTGTGAAATTTGTCAGCAATAAACTACCATGATTATAATGTGGGTTTATATACATAAAACATATAATATAAAAAGCTGGATCATCCTACTTGAAATGGTTTTCAACGGTTCAGTAGGCTAAATGTCTTTGATCTCTAAAACATTCACTACAGCTAAAACCGATACAGTAAATTTAGTGAGTAAATAGTAATTATTTTGTAGATTATCATGAACAAGGTTGATCCAGAGATTTAAAATTTCTATTGTCTTATTTGTAAGTTTTCTACCAGTAGCCCATGTACTCACTTGTATGTCCTTTAACTCGAATAGTCAGCTAAATGTTTGGAAATTAATCTTTATTTCTTTCCTTCAGCTCCACCTAGAATGTTCTTGCCTTACCCCCTGCTTGCCCAAACCTTCAGAGCCAATCCAAACTGTCACCAGCCATGGGCCTGTCTCCATGAGACATTTAACATTTAACCTCAGTATTATAATCTTCATTGAACCCCAATCTTGTTCACCGCATCTGTCTTATGCCACTTTCTATTTTCTGCCTTATTTCCTGTATAATTTTCTAGACTTGTATTATTATAAGTTATTTGTCAACTTTTAGTTATTTTTTTATATTCCACTGTGCCTAGCAGAGTGTTTTGCATATGACAATTACTTAATAAATACTTGTTGACCTAGGTCAACAGCTGCCTTCCTGCCAACCTTAAGATACAACTTAGAATTTTCTTAGTGTCAGGAGCTAGGTCATCTGCTTGTTGATCTCCTTGTACACCACAATGATAAAATGCATTTTAAAATAGAGATTGAGTTCATCTCAGCTAAGAGCTCTTAAAATTTATATATAATAGTTAACATTAATTTGCATTTTACTATGTATCAGGCACAGCAAGGTCTAAAGGTGTTAAAACTTTTATAATCATGATCTTATTTATGTCTCATAATTTTGTGAAATAGGTAATAATGTTACCCTCACCGAGACCTAAACTCATTAGGTAATTTGCTTAATGCTACTCAGCTCATTAATGGCAAATCAAAGACTTGAACCCATGCACTTAACTACTGATTCTATTGTGTCTATTCAAGTGTCCAAAGCAAGTCAAAAAGTAACAAGAGCTAAATTCTAGAGTTCTTAGTTCATAGTTGAGCAAACAGATCATTTTGATTCCAAATCCAATATTATAAACCCTTATAATACATCTGTCATAGTAGGTGCACAGAAGTCTTGTGGAAATATTACGCCAGCATCTAAATATGGTATTTATGGAAACATGATACTTTAAGTCAAATTTTAGTCTAAGAATTATGTTTCATTTGTATTAAGGGCTGTCATTGACAAAATATTTTCATTTATAATATCTAATTGGATTCTTCAAACCGTTGAGTTCAGAGGCTATATGTTATCTGAATTTATTGAAGAGAATATGGGTTTGAGAAAGATTAGGTAACTTCCATCAAATTATACAGCAAGTAAATGTGTGAGAGTTAGTTTTTTCTTACACTATCCTGATTCTAGACTATTTCAACATGTATTAATATCTCAACCTGTATATAAACATTCATAATCAAGACTCCTCTAAACTACTAGAAATACATGTTTACAATTTACTACTACTAATAATAGCAGCTTTAACACTTTCACACAAGTTGAACCCATGAATTATCATCCAAACCAGGATGCCTGGAGAGTGACAAATATTAAACTAATTGGGAAGTTGAAACAACAGGTATGAATTGGGACCAGCCCAGGCAAAGTGGGGCATGTGATTCCCCAATTTAAACAGCACCTAGCTTGTGCTGAGTCCTATTCTAAACACTTTACATGAATTAATTCAACTCTCAAACTTTATGAGGTAGGAATTATACTCATTTTTCAGATGAGCATTTTGTGATGTGTCCAAAGTCACACAGCAGTTGTGGATTCTTTTCAGTGCATTGTGCTCTACTGAATCTCTTTGTTTGCCTAATGTAGAGGAAGGGTGAGCAAAAAGATAAGGACTGGGGAAAAGGCAGGCAATGATTATCAAAATTCGGTGGCTGAAAGAGATAGCTGGCTGTTTTCTAATGCCAATACCAGAGTTGGAGGAATAGAACTTTGTGAGAAGTAATGGCAGTTAATTAAGGAAACGTGGATAATATATGCAATAATCTTGCTGGTTACCCTTTTTTTATTGTACATTTACGCGTTAAATTTGGTGTAGTTGGTACTCTAGGAGAATTATTTGAAGAGCTGTGAATGATTATCGTTTAGCACATGACTTTTGTATGTTTCTAGGTGAGATGAGTGAACCAATCAGGATTTTTTGTTTGTTTGTTTGTTTAGCATGAAATGAATCCAACTGGGATAGACCCCGTTTTCACACTTGTGGGAATCTCTGAGGCTGTCCTGCTTCTGCTAAGGCAAGAGTTTGTTTGTTTTTTCCTAAGTGGGTGTCATCTGTGTGAAGTTCTAGATCATTTATTTAAGTACATTTCTTTTTTTCTCTTTTCTGTCCCCTCTTAGTTTGTTGAGAGAAGGTTGTTTGGCATTCCACTTCACTTGTCAAGCCTCATATAAAAGCAAAGACTGGAGATCTGCAAGTGAAGAGAAATATTTCAACAAACAATGCCTGGTACTTTCAGACTAATCACTTTGCAAACAAGGGATGCTTTCTCTATTGTATAAATGACCTCATCAGGGAAAGTAGATTAAGCTCTGGACCACTCTTCTCAGAGCCATCTTCCAGCACTTCTTACAATCAGGTGCCTATTCTTCTTCTGTTCTACTCTTCCCTCAAAAAAACAAAGACAACTCTAAATAACATTCATTTCATTATTTTTTAAATGGGTCAATATTTATACCTCAAATAGTTAAACATTAAGTTTGAAAAATTACATTCATGCTGACTTTTAGGCAACCTCGTTTTGGAGCAGGCATTATGCTAGAATTTCTTTCATAATCTATTTAAGTCTCACAATATTCTAGGCAGTACTACTTTCCCATTTTAAAGATAAGATATCCAAAGTCCAAAGAGATTGTTACATAAGTTGCTCAAGGTCAACAATAATCCTATAAGATATAAATATGTTGCCTTGATTTCTGCACACACACACACACACACACACACAATCAGAAAGCACAAGAATATTTGTACTTCTCTTTAATAATATATCACTTTTGTACATTTATTATATACCAATCATTATGCTACGTACTTTTCATATATATTTGTATTTTAGTTTTACCATAACCTTAAGAAGAAAACTTCACTATTATATTTATTTTACATATGAGAAAATGGTAGCTAAATAATTTATCCAAGATGATTAATAAGTAGCAGAGCTGGAATTAAAACCCAGATCTGCACGACGTCAAATAAATCTTAGTTATACTTGTTTTCAGTGGTACAGGTGGGGTCCTTCAATGAAGCATTGATTTTGCACAGTATTGCTAGGTTTTTGAAATTTTAAGTTACTTACATACTATTTCCCACAGTTAAATGTAGGTTGATGGCCTTAAATTTTCTATTTGTGATTCTTAAGTACTTCTGCCATATGATAATTATCCATATCATTTACACTCAAAAGGATTTTAAGTTTCTAAGAAAGTGACTTTAGAAATCAAGTAATTGAACTGGATGAGGGAAAATGACACAGAAAAGTGAGATTTTGTCACCATAGGTTCTAGATGAAATAGCTTCTGACTTTGCCAACAGTGCTCTTTCCATCACATTTGAGCTACAAATGGTTTGTACAATTATTTGTTTTGTGGATCAGGCCATAGTAATAAGAGTAGTAACAACAATATTATTATAACCACTAGCACTTATGGAACCCTTAATGGTATTGTATAATTCTTTACATGTTCTTTACATTTATTACCTCATTTAAGTTTCTCAATACCACTGTGAGGTTAGTACTAATGTGATTCACATGTTATAAGCAAGAAATTAAACTCAGAGGGGTTAAGAATTGTTCAAGGTCACATAACAGGTAAACTGAGGTCAGTCTAAGTCTAAGGCTCATAACCTCTATGCTATACTCTATAGGCCATGCTCAGCACTCAGTCTTGCTAGCCCTTTCCTCCCCACAGCAAGGGGCCCTACACTTCTAGAAGCATGTTCAACCCCGGCTCAGCCACTGGGACCAATTCTGATTTGTAGCTGAAGAAATTTAAAGTCACTTCTGCTGCTTGAATGGCTCTTGCATCTGCTTATTTCTGAAACCCTTCTCCCCATCTGCACCTCTTGTCTGTTCCTTTGCTGCATGTCTCCTCTCCTAGCCAGCCCCGGTGGTACCTCCTTCTGTAATGCAAGCTTCTGGGGACATTGTGAGCTCCTACATGCTTGTAGAATCTGCTCACTGACTGGTTAATTTCTGTTGTAGCCTTTCACTGTTCACTGCAGGGTGATATATATTTGTATATAATCCAGGATATTAACCAGGAATGACTGGTTTTCAATGAAATGCTGATCCCTTAAGTTAAATTTATATATATTTAGCATGTTTTCAATATACAAAGTAGAAATTGTTTTGATTTTGTCCCTTTTTGGAAAAAATGGCCTCTTACATCTAGTGAATCAGAATATATTGTAGGAGGTTACCAAATTAAGAGATACTTTCTTCTTCAGAATCAATCTTTTGTAGGAGAATATCTTCTGCAGAATGGATCTTCTGTTTACGAGAGCCTCATCATCATTCTCTACCACTAAACCTGATTAATGAGAACTCTATTGGTAAAGAATCTTGCCCTTAAAATGTATTTGGGGATTTTAAAAAATTGGTAAACATGAATATGATTTCCTAAAATTAAGTTTTGAGGTGAAAACTTACTAGTTGTGGAAATCTAAAACAAATGTTCTGCTATCTCGAGAAATTCAAACCAAGCTTATCTATTGCAAAGCATTTTTAAGGTAATTGCTATTTTAAAATTCTTTAATAAAGAATGACCATTATTTGCCATTTTTAATCCCTCAAGAAATCAGCTAAGTGGAAAGTAACTGAAAGTGCTGACTGCTGCAAGTCTTGTTCTAATAACTGAGGAATCTAGATTCTGAAATTTAAAGTGATTTCAAGCTGCTTGGAGCAAAGGTGAAGACGGGAAGAGATAGACAATAAACATCTAGCATACAGATTTCTGCAAGATGTTTGATCAATAAATCTCAATTCCTAAATCTCAGTCCTGACCTAGAAGAAACATTCAATGAAACATGCCAGTACTGTGTATTGTTGAGAAGTATCATCAGGTCACACATAGTTCAGAAGGAAATTGATGGAAAAACCACTAGATTCATTTTAGTGAGGATTTTGAAATATTTAATTAAAATGAATTCTGTTCTGTCTGGTCAACACTGATAACTTGTGAAAAGGAAAAGCCATCCATCCTGCTATTATTAAAACTGAGGATCTGGAAAGCACACTCACAGATGAGGGCACAGATGTTTGTTTTGGGCAGAATGTAGTTGTGCTTATCTGTAGAATTACACATAAAATGACATTTTAGTTGAGTATTTTATGTCGTCAGTGTACTTAAATTAAACAGGGCTGCAGTAAGATAGTCCCCAAATCTGGAAACCAAGTCAAGGGAAGTTCACATTCTCCAGGTTGAATGTAGTAAATATCAATACAAAATGGATGGATGAGAATATTCATGTGAAACTTACCTTGCTATTAAATAGAGGATGTTTCCCAACTCTTCATTGGGAGCATGGGTGTATTCTCAAAGAATTCATGACTAAAATGTGATGATGTAGAGAAAGTGAACTTAACTCAATGATACTGTATTTGACTGTTTGAGATAAGGATGAATTAAGGGTAGGAGTTGCTAGGAGTACAGAGCTACCTCCCAGTTTTTCTTGCCAGTGACTAGGAATAATTGTTCCTAAATGAAGTGTTGATTCCCCTGGACTAAATTTATCCTGGAAATAATTCTATATGACCGACAGTTTAGTGGAATTGTCTTTGGGAAACTTTTCAACTTTCTTTGCCTTAATTTGTTCCTCATCAATATTCCACCTAAACCCCCCTGCAAAAAGGAAATCTCAGGATACATTACAAGTTCTATTCTTTTGCATCTGTTCTAGTGCTCTTAAATAAATTGATCATATAAATGATTTTATTAATTAATTTCTTAAAAGTTTGGTAAAGGTGAGCCAATGAAGGTAGAAATGAGAAACTTCAAATTGTTGCCAACATTTCCACAAACCTGATAAAAATCATGCTTATCATCAAGAGGGTTATAGTAGCCAATTATTTTAGGTAAAGATTCTTTGCAATAATTACGTCATATCACAGGACAGTAACATTAGTTGTTGTTCAGTGGGTCTAGCAATTATGTCTGATTAATAAATGATTAAATGCAATTTGTTAGACAAAGTATTACAAAGCATAGAGTCTATGTGAAGGGGTTTACAAAGAAAACATGGCAAGAATCCTTGGAAACAAGATGGTAATCACTGTTGTTTGAATAGACACAGTCTGGTTTAATTAATAAAGCCAAGTTCTTTGATCTATAAAACTGAAGATTACACTGTGTATTACTTTTTTGTGTGAAGCTTTCCACTTACTGTCATGTCTCTTTAAATACAAAGATGAAAAATAAATAAATAAATAAATAGACAGACAGATGATAGATAGATAGATAGATAGATAGATAGATAGATAGATAGATAGATACAAGGATGAGTAAGCAATTTAGAATTTGGGGGAAGGTGGGTAAAAAGACATCATAAAAAAGCAACAAAGCATAATAAATGCCATTTCTGAGTTAACCAGGATGTGAAGTTGAAAGATCAATCCATTACAGGAGAACTATTAAAAAAACAGGGAAAAGTGAAGAAAAGGCATTTGGAAGATCAGGTATGAATCTAAAGCAGTCTAAAAATTTATTCTTGACCCTTCTGTATGAAAATAGTATGTGTTCTAGGGCAGAATTTCTCAGCCTCAGCACTGTTGATATTTTAAGCCGGACAACGTTTTGTTGTGGGGGACTGCCCTGTGCATTGTTAGGTGCTTAGCAGCATTCCTGGGCTCTACCTTAGATGTCATGGCATCCCCCCAGTGGTGACAATCAAGTGTCCTCAACATTGCCAAATGCCGAGAGTGGGGTGCAAAATCACCCCTGTTAAAAAACCAGTGCTCTAATTCTGAGAGGACTTGCTGGGGCACAGTTCTCTAACAGAATAGTTTTTCTTGGTCTTTACTGTTTTCGTTTGCTGTATTATATCTTCAAGTGTTGGAGAAACCAATTCATTGAGCACATGATTCTCAGATGTTGAAAGAGTCTATTTACAGCTAATCACTTGGCTTTGACTGATGCAAACAATGCAGATTCTTGTGTCACAAAGGAGCTAAAGAAGTCAATTGACATACAATGGTGTTTCATTATCAGTCTTTCCCCCCCTTTCCCAGATTATCTGGAAAAATATACCATTTAAAGGATTAGGGGCATACTTCTCCAGAGTGAGCTGCCTTTATATTTTGTTCTTATTGATCACCTAACAAAGTGGAAGAGAAAACGTATCTTGTCCCCACAACTCACTTTAAAATAATATTTTACACAGTGGTTTTCAACTTTCTTTTTTAAAGCAGAACTCTTTTCTTACTTAAACATCTGCTTTAAAAAATCAGCATATAAAATAGATAAAAGAAATCTCCTAGTATTGTAACCACACATGAACTTCATTTCTTTAGCATACATTGTGCTTTAATCCAAGCTCGCTTTGTTTATCCTGATAGAACTGTAACTCACCTGCATTCTTTCCCCACATCCTCCTACCTGTGCTTACACAGTATGTGCACCCCTTTTAATCATTAAGCCCTCGGGACATTAGGTTCTGGTCAGCACCGAACTCACTTAAGAACAAAGCTTCAGGTCTATCATCAAGACCAGGTTACGGTAACCAAACCTCAAACTAGAATAAGGTTTTAGTAAACAAAGATAACACCATGGCCGCAGTTAGGTCTCAGCTCCAGACTCATGAAAGCAGAACGGCCCCACAGACTGCATCCCCTGAAAACCAGACCGAACAGTGCCTTGACTGACACCAGGACCTGAAGCATGATCAATTGCTCCTGCCTTAGCCCCAACCAATCAGTAGAGCCCATGACCCCAACTCCCACAGTAACTGTGATTAATGATTTTTTTCCTTATATAACCTAGATACTAGAGGCCATCGGGAGCCAGGTGTTTGAGAACACTAGCTCACCTGTGTCTCTGGGCTTGGCGCCAACTCTTTAAATAAACCTTTACTTTCTTTGCTACAAACTTCTTCTGTCTTTTTTTTCTTTTTTGGCTTGGATATATGCAGGCAAGAGGACTGTTTGTGGTAACAGCAATATGCTTGTTAATAAGGTCAATTCATAGCATTTGCTTATTATAAAGTGAATCATGATAGCAGACTGTTCCTAAGAATGTTGGTATTCAAAATCAAGAGTTAGGAAAGATAGTTGCAGGGTTATATCAGTTTTATCATTCAATGTATTTCTGTATTTTTATTTCAAAAACAAAATTGATTTAAGAAAAGTTATAGTTCATACCGATAGGGGTTGAATTTACAATGTTAGCAATGCAGACAGATCTGTCCTGAATTAAAAGAAAAAAATTTGGAGCTACACCTTATTAATAAATGACACATTTGCAGTAAATTCCAATATCTATATAGAGATGGTAAGAGACAATGGCTCATGTTGATGTATTGGTGGCTTCCTAGTCAGTATAGAACATATTTCAGTGTAGTGCAGATTTTCTTTTTAAATTATAATTCTTATATATTGTTGAACATATTTTTGATTTTATTTTATTTATTTTTTGAAAGTATATTTTTATAATGAAATTTGAACTTAATATTTATGAAACACTTAAATCACTTCCCAGAAATTCTGGGAAAGACAGTTTAAATACCATGAACTTTTTCTTTTTTTTAACTTACTCAAATGCCAGTGACATCTGTGAGTCAAAACGGTAAAGCACTTTATTATTTGTACTTGATAGTTTTCATAGAGTTCAATACCTATAGAATGGTCCTTAATCTTTTTTTAATAATGAAGTAACGTACTTTTACTTTAGCTCCTATTATGAAACAATCTCTGAGCACACGTAGTTTATTGTTTTCCACATGTGTTGCAGATTTCTTCCCCCAGTTTTTATAACGTTTCTTTAAGCATTTAAAAAAATAATTATTTCAAATTTACAGAAAAATTGCAAGAGCAGTTGAAAAAACTTCTGTATCTCATGTAGACCTAGAAGGCCAGTGTACATTTCCCGAAAACAAAGACATTCTCTTCCTAATTCCAAACCATCCTCCAATCAAGAAATTGATACAATGCTACATTCCAATCTATTAGACCCCAATCAAATTTTGACAGCTTCCCCCGTGATGTCTTTTTCCTTTATGGTCCTGAATCATGCGTTGCACTTACTTTTACCACTCTATAGTCTTGAATCTGGAGCATTTCCTTAGTCTTTCCCTGCGATTCATGACTCTGACAGATTAAAGAGTACAGACGTTTTGTTTGGTAAAATGTCCTTAAACAGGGGGCTTTATCGTATTTTGTTATGAGCAGACTCAGGTCACACATTCCAGCAGGAAGAGCCCAGAAATGATGCTGTGCTCTTCCCTTGATGGAGGCACAGGACAACCATCTATCCTACCTACCCGTGCTGATGCCCACCATGCATAAACGGCTGGTCAAGTTGCCAGCTTTCTCTACTTTAAAACCACCATTTCCCCCTTTTGTAAGTAATAAAGATTTTGTATTGAGATACTTCAAAATTATGCCAATAGCCTCAAAATCATTCAGCCTCCTCTCACCAACCTCAGCATCTTTTCCTGTTTTCTTCCTGAATTAATGACTACTATATGGCTGTCAAATGATGATTTTTCCATTTCCATCATTCATTAGTTGTCATTGTATTGTTGGATACATCTTGTCCTTCTCTTTCATTTATTCATTCAGTTGTTTATTTATATCAGTTTAGATTTATGGATTCCTATTTTATTCAATAGATTGTGGTCTATTACTATCATTTTTTATTCCGATGCTCAAAGTTTTCCAGAACTGGCCAGTAAGAACCCTTGTAAACTGGCTCCCACGTCTTTTTTACAATGTTTACATCACTCTTTGAGCACTCCGTTACTTTCCAGAATGGGATAATCCAAACCCATATTGTATCTCCCCACTCAAGTGCTGGAATCAATTATTTATCTAAGGAATTCTCATTACTTTTAGTAGAGAATGTTATTTGCAAACAAAATCTGTTCTCAGAGTGCTCGTGGCTAGTGGAGTGTCACTCCTTCTAGACCCACTTGGGAAACAGAGCTAAACTTCTATATGTACATACATACAGATATCTATATCTACCTATAGATATATATTTTATATCTATATATATAGATACATATATAGATAATATATATATTTTACTTATATGTATCTATATCTGCATTTATTTTTTATACATCTAAATCTCTATCAATCAATCATCAATCTATCATCTATCTATCAATCATCATTTATCTACCTATCTATCTATCTATCATCATTTATCTGGCTATCTATTTACCTTTCATCTATCTAAATATCTGAAATTGTAGATTCACTCCAATATTTCCAATTCTAGTTTATAATCCCAGGGTTATTTCTAGCTTTCCCCTTTATTTATTTATTTTTTTAGCAGTGAGGTACCTGGCCCTCATTATAAACAGTGTAGTTATATTTTCTCAAAATGACATATGTAACTAAATTCTTATCGTGCTTTGTCCCTCTTCTACCATCTCCAAGAGAAGGGAAGGGAAGGGTACAGCTTCCAATTTACAAGGCAAGTGTGTTCCTGAGCACTCACTACAATGCATCTCTAGAGGTATTTCCTAATCATTTTACTGGTCGTTTTTTTTTTTAGTAGAAGTTTAGATAATTGATTTGAGAATGTTTCTTTTTTTGTAATATAAGCATTTAATGTATATAAATTTCTCTCTAAACATTACTTCAGCTGTATCCTACAAATTTTGATATGCTGTATTTTCATTTTCATTCGATCCAAAATACTTAACTAATTTCCCTGTGATTTCCTCTTTGACCCATTGGTTATTTGTAAGTATATTGTTTAGTTTCCAAGTAACTGGGGATTTTTCCAGAAATCGTTCTGTTATTGATTTCTTTTTCTCGTTTGTTTGTTTTCTGTTTTTCATTTTTAAGGAGGGTGCAGCTCACAGTGGCCCATGAGGGGATTAAACCGGCAACTTTGGTCATACCAGCACCGCGTTCTAACTAACTGAGTTAACTGGCCACCCAGTTATTGATTTCTAGTTTGATTCCTATATTATATCAGAAAACATACTCTGTATGATTCCAATTCTTTTAAATTTGTCAAGGTTTAGCTTTTGACATAGACTATGGTCTATCTTGGTGAATGTTTTCTGTGCAGTTCAAAAGAATGTGTTATCTACTGTTGTGTGGAGTGTTCTATAAATGTAAATTAGGTCAAGTTTGTTGACAGTTGCATTAGTTTTCTTTAGCTTATTGACCATTGTATCTTTTTCTTTAAATTTTATTGGGGAATATTGGGGAACAGTGTGTTTCTCCAGGGCTCATGACCTCCAAGTCGTTGTCCTTTAATCTAGTTGTGGAGGGCGTAGCTCAGCTCCAAGTCTAGTCGCCATTTTCAGTCTTTAGTTGTAGGGGGCACAGTGCACCATCCCATGGTGGAATTGAACGGGCAACCTTGTAATTGAGAGCTCGCGCTCTAATCACCTGAGCCATCTGGCTGCCCCTTGGTCATTATATCTAATGTCATCCACAAACTTAGTGGTTTAGAAAAACATACATTTATCATCTTACAGTTTGGGAGGTCAGAAGTAAAAAATTCATCTTATGGGACTAACATCAAGGGTCTGTGTTCCTTTTGGGGACTCCAGGGGAGAATCTATTTCTTTGCTTTTCTAGAAGCTGCTTACATTCCTTGATTGCAGGTCCTTTACTCCATCTTCAAGGCCAGAAACATAACATTTTCAAATCTCTCTCTCCTTCTCTTTCTCCCTGAATTCTGCTCCATTTTACTGGTCTTAATTTCTCTCTGGTTCCAGGTTTGGTATTAGAATGATGGTAGTATATTTTATGAAACTAGGCAAAGAATAATGTTAAATAATTGTCCTCTGTCTAGCTGTTATTTCTTAATTTTTGCCCACCTTCCTCATCTATTCTGCCACTACCACTGGTTTCTTTCTTGTTTGAATTGCTTTAATAGGCTCCTAAATGCCGACAATCTTGTTTCCCTTAGAATCTTCTTTCATGTCAAACCCAGAGTGATCCCTCTAGAATACAAAGCTGAGTACAATATGTCACTGCTTCAAATTTCTCATGACTTCCTATTGCTTCAAACTCCTTAATGTGGTTTATAATGATTTCTATAGCTTCATGGATTCTTGTTTTCTCTCCAAATCCATTCTTTAATCACTTTTGTCACTAAGCATTCTATGTCAGCTACCATAGGTACTTGTATGTATGTATATATATTTTAAAAAGTCATGCTGGGAAGCAAGAATTAAGAGGGCTTTTTTTGATACCACATTTTGTGGATTTGAATTCTCTTTTTATCACCCACTTAGGCATGTGTTTTTGTGACGCAGTTACTATTGTGGTGAAACAAAACACTCAAAACTTAGTGGTACAAAACAATAACCATTTTAAGCCACAGATTCTGTGGGTCTGGATTCAGGAAAGTACCAGTGGGGACAGTTCCATGCAGGGTCTGGAGGATCCACTTCTAAGATGACTCACATGGTCTGGTGCCTGGTCTTGGGTGGACGAAAGATAGACTCAGCTGGGGTCAACAAGAGTGCCTCCATGTGGCCTCTCCAGCACTGCCATCTCCAGATAACTAGACATTTCACTTGCAGCTCAAGAATCCAACACATGTGTTGTAGCAAACAATATGGAAGCTGCTTGACCTTATAGGATCTGGTCTCAGAAGTTACATAACATCCTTGCCACTGTACTCTCGGTCGAAGCAAGATTCAAGGGATAAGAACATAGATCCTTTCAATGTTTGATAGTGTCACACCTTGGAAATTACTATTTCTGTGCTCATTTTCCTTATCTGTAAAACAGGTACTATAAGCATGGGTTAAATGAGAGATTTTCTAAAATGACTGAATATATAGTACGTGGTTAATAAATACTAGGTATTTTTGTTTTTCAATAATATTTCACCCTGGAATTCAGTTACTTTTTCCTCATTATCTGATGGAAAGGTAAATAGGTTAACACTCCTTTCAGGAAGTCGTCTCTCACTCTTCCAGCTGCCTTAGGTTCCTTGATCTCTACCAGTGCTTTATTAATGGCTATTTATGTGTTTGTCTCCCCTACTACTCTGAGGCCTCTAGGGCAAAGGCAGTTAATATAGTATTTTTAGCATACATCATAGTGTCTTGTCAATAATACATGCTTAATAAATGTTTCACAAGTAAATATTCTTAGAAGACAGGGCTCCAAGACCTTGAGATAGGATGGTCACATATCCCTCTTTGCTTGGGACATTGTCCATTTATGTCTGCTGTGGTAGCACTATTATTAATAGTGCCACATTTTATTCTCAAAAGTTTCCTAGTTTGGATAATAAATTATACAGTATCTACTCAAAGAGTCTTCTAGAGTCTCAATGTCAGTAAAGGAAAGCCTCCCCTTAAACCTCTTATACTCTCTCCTGTTATAGCAGGGGTGCTCATGGGTAACACTGGAGCCTGGGAAACTTGCCTCTCACCAAGGAGGTGGGGAGACTGTTGAGGGAAATATCTCTTATGATGACCCACTGAGCCAACCTATAGTGCTGAATCACTGGCAGCATTTCCCAAAAGTGAGTTAAGAAATGATTTCCCACTGACTCAAAGGGTGTGGGGCTGTCACTGGTACACAGTGACTAGAAAGAAATCACCACCTGGTTGCTTTGACTTATGTTGAAAAGTGGCTTGAGTTCACTCTGAAACCCCATTTCCTGTTGTTCTCCAAGGGTCTTCGGCTATTGCCCCAGATGTTTTTCAGGAAGGATTGGCTGGTGAGTGCTGTTGGGGAGTGCCATGGAGGAATTTTAAATGGAATCAAATTTGATTAGGACTAAATTGTAAAAACGCTAATGCTCTGATGTTCCCCTTCCCTGGAAAAACAGGTTTAAAAGATAGGGGAAATCAGGCCACAGGATCACTCAAGAAAGAAGTCTGAAAGAATGTGTCATCACCTCAGAGAGTCCTGCCAATTGCCGTTTTTGGAAGTGAACAGGGACTTTTTTGCTTTTTGGTCTTCCTCATTTCTCAAGGCCCAGTTTAAATCCTACTTTGTCCAAGAAACTTTCCTGGGTTGCCACACATTGCCTCACCTCTCATTGACCTCTGCTTCTCCACAACTCCTTGAGCTTGACTTTATTTAAAAATTGTACTTATCTGGACATTTTCCTATAATGACAATAACCTTTGATACAGCACCTCTGTGTGCCAAGCACTGTGCTGAGTGCTTTGCAATAATCATTCCTTCTAATCCTTCCCACAAAGCAAGTACTGTTATCTACATTTTATAGATAAGAAAAAAACAGATAACATTGTATTGTTATTATTTATGTTGTCAGCATTACATCACCCCTTCCCACCTAATTTGTAAGACTCTTAAGAACTACAGATAGGTTTCTTACCTCTTAATTTCCTAATATAGGTAGGAATTCAAGGAGCAAGTTATTGATATTTCCTAATATAGGTAGGAATTTCCTAATATAGGTAGGAATTCAAAGGAGCAAGTTATTGATATTAATGATTGATATCACTTCCTACCTACTCCATGAAGATAGGACTTTAAATGTAAATACATAGAAGTGCTCTGCAGGTCATCTACAAAACCCTGGAAACCTCAGTGCTTTATAGAATAAATAAAAGAAATAGAAGAAATAGAAAAACAAAGAGAAAGAATAATAAGTATGTGGGGCTTGCCATTTTGAGAGTCCATTGATGTTGTTTTTGAAACACAGGAAGCTTTGCTCAGCATTTGTTTAAAAGCGGAAGACAATATTTCAAATGTTAGGCACATTGTGACTATTTGAATATTCTCTGGTTGATTTCCTGCATTACATCTTTGAAAGTGTCCTGATTTTCCTATGTGTTCTAGTGCTGAGTGGTATTTCCTGTCTCAGCCTAAAAAAATGGGATTTTACTCTTAACCGGAAGCTTCAGTATCAGCATCTGCTGCAGTGACAGAGATGTCGAAACAGTGACTAGTACAGAGAAAAACATTTGAATTTTGATCTTAAAATAACCTACAAATACTAAATAAGTATATACATTTTTGAAATAAGGATGTGTACCTTATCATGACTTTTAAGTGTGATTTTTATTATCAAGAAGGTTTTCTTTTAAAGTTCTTTACCTCTTGCTTCAAAGAGTTGGCCAAAGATCATTTTTGTGTTTTTTGTCTTACATACCCAAATTGTCAGATACTATGGGTGAAGAGGCTATTCAAGGAAGAATCACGAACGAAAGTTACCGATAAAAAATTAAGTCATTTTCTTTCTCCTTTTCCAATGAAGGATGTTTCCTTACAGAGTACTCTCAAATATTTTTTTTCATTCTTGTTTAGAATTGCACAAGTGACAAGGCTATTACCAGTTGCTCTGAGAGATTATTTCATGGAATAATGGGATATTTATTCCCAGGTGTATTTTTCCCTGATTTTCAACCTAAAATTTCTTTTGCTCAATATTATTTCATTACCCCTTGGATCACCTGCACAGTTTTTCACAGAAGGTTGCAAGGTGCTCTAGTTGATAGGAAATGAAACCTTCTGCCAAAGTCCATTAGGAAAAAAAAAGAGGCATATGGGGGGGGGGTGTCTCGGGTCTATCACAGCTACAGAAGATTGTTCCAAGAGAAAATTCTTAGGCTTTGATTGCCCAGAAATAATCAACCCTCTTGTATTTTAGATTCAGTTGAATGATTTCCCCCCACCCCCCGAAGAACTGAGGGAATTCTGATTTTCTCAAGGAGTGAAAGGTGTGTATATGTATGTGTGTGTGTGAAAGAGAGTTGCATTGAAAACATAAAAATATATTAAAAATGTCCCCTACCCTTTGGGCCTGTGCTCCTTGTAACATTTGAATTTTAGGCTTGTTAATTCTTTCATCCTTTCCCATCATCAGGATAGCAGGAAAAACAGGAAACTCTCCATCTATACCTTTGTAACTTTCAACGATGAATACTCAGAATGATTATGGCAACTGGGTCCATTTATGTTTGATGTCCATAAGTCTGCTTTGTGTATTGTGTGTTTATTGACATGACATAAGGAGGCATAATGATAATGAGCATTTCTTAAACATAATCACAGAACTGAATTAGAAAATTTTCATAAATGTCTTTTTAAGTAGGTATAAAAAAATAGCAGGCCTCTTATGGGAAAACGATCCATTTAGTCTTGGGTTGTCTAGAATTAGTTCCCTAGTGAGTGAGACCAGTATGTTCAGTTCCACCTCATATTCTATAGCTAGCTCATATTCTAGCTATAACCTGGGCCTTTCCAATTTGTCATATCCCAGAGTTACTGACCTCATAGTTTGATCTGTGCTTTATTTGTCCCTGTTCATTCACAGCCGATTCCAATGCCTGGCAGACATCAGGTGCTTTGTTGGATAATTGAAAAATATGAGTCACGCACAAATTAAAACAAAAGTAGTAGGTCATGTATCTAATATTTTTGACACCCAACATTGATCAGTTTTAATACACTTCGATGAAAAATGTATTTCAGTAATAATCATGATATGAAATGAGTAATAATAACAGCCAGAAAAGAAATGTAGACAATAAAATTTAATTAAATGTAATATATAATCATGCAAATAAATCAATTAAAAATAAAATACAAGTGTTACAGAACAAAATATTTTAGCTATATATAGAGAAATTAATATATAATACATTAATGATTTCTTGAAAAAAGGGAAAATATTTTAAACTGTCATATACTCTGTTCCATTATTTCCAGAGGCAAAATTGAAGTAACTAAAGTTTATTTTTTTCTGTCTTCACAATCATTGTTTCTTTTGAACCTATTGTTTTAAACACCAGAAGCTAAGTATAGTTCCCTAGAGGTTGGAGATAAAACTGCCCCGAGGCAAGCTCAAAGAATTCCTGAACCATTTGAGAGGGACCAACAAAAGATATTTAGGATGGGAAGAGTATTTTATCATTGTCCATGTTTAGAGTTGACAGAGCCTGGGGAAAATAGAAAGCAGCGTACCTTTGAGTTTAGTATTTCTTTTAGTTTGTTATTTAAACATTTTTAAATTATCTACAGACTATGATGAATTGCTTGCACCTGGGGCAGACCGCTCCCATTGTCCTGTCCTTGGTATGCCTCTGTGGAAGAGATTAATTTTGCTTTGAACACACTTTTATATTAGAAAAATATTAAAAGTCTCAAGCTATCAAGTTTGACTTCCATAGTTTTCAGGTAGCCAATAAATATTTTTGGAACACCTAAGTAGGAAAGAGAGTGGAGGATGGGTGAAATCCTGCATAAGGGAGTTGTGGTCACTCAGAAAAGAGCAGGCCATATTACGTCCCCAGGGGAGGAAGAACAAGGACATCAGCTCTAGACCAAAGAACTAATGTTGCATTCTGTTGGTGATTGTCGTGGCCTGGTGGTGGGACGAGTAGAAGCAAGTCAGTTTTTCTAGGCTTAATTTCCCATCTCATTCTTTTAATTTTTACCTTTGACCAGAGTTAGCCATACGTGTTTTCCCCATTCTGTTGCCCAGTTCCTGAGGAGACCCCTCCCACCCTTCCTTCTGGTGGCTTATCTGCTTCTGTCAGGCAATTCTATAGTGAAACTTTGCAAAGCGGTAAAACACTAAATGCATCTCAGGGTCATCTGGAACATTTGTATGCCAGATGCATGGTGTACGTAGGCAGTACTTTGCATTACATTCTTTCTGACTTTCTTCTATTCTCAGGCTCAGTTTTCTCTTGCTGACTTAGAGTTGGCAGGGAAAGCCCTGCCATTATTTGCAGGCTTTTTGTGTCCTTCCTCTCCAGTTGGAGCAAGGATAACCAAGAAGTACAATTCTTTGAGATAACTCTTAGCCATTCTGTTTTAGTCTTTCCCACCCTGTCCAAGAGAAGTCCCATACAAATATATGAGAATGTCCTGTAATCTGCTTAATCTTAGCCCCTCCACTGACTTATCAAAAATGGAATTTCAACATACCTATTAATTTGGTTACTATTTTTTTAAAAAGTGTTGACTAGGATGTAGAGAAATTGGAACTCTTGTACATTGTTGGTAAGAATGTAAAATGGTGCAGCCACTATGGAAAACAGTACAAAATTCTGTTCAAAAATTAAAATCAGAATTAATATGTCATCCAGCAATTCCACTTCTGGGCATATACCAAGAACAATTAAAAGCAGGGCCATGAGGTGTATGTTTTATAAGCATACACACCCATGTTTATGGCAGCATTAATAATAGCCAAAAGATAGAAGCCATCAAGTGTCCATCAAGGGATGAATGGATAAACAAAATGTAATATATACGTACAATGGAATATAACTCAGCCTTTAAAAAAAAGAAAATTTGGACATATGCTATAACATGGATGAAACTTGAGGACATTATGCTAAGTGAAATAACCAGTCATAAAAAGACACATACTATGTGATTTCATTTATATAAATACCTAGAATAGTCAAATTCATAGAAACAGAAAGTAGAATGGTGGTTGTCCAGGGGCTGGGGTAAAGGGGAAAAGGGTGTTGTTGTTTAGTGGATATACAGTGTTAGTTTTGGATGATAAAAAGTTCTGAAGATGAATGGTGGGATGATTGCACAGCAATGCGAATGTACCTTATAATGCCATTGAACTATACACCTAAAAATGGTTACATAAAATTTTATCTGTTGCACAACAATGTGAATATGCTTAACACAACTGAACTAGACACTTAAAAATGGTTAAGATAATAAATCTAACATTATGTATTTTTTCTATAATTAAAAAAAGAGAATCTGACAAAAGTTATGTACATTTATCTCAGAAAATTGCATAAGAAAAAAATTGTTACGTGTATTTTACCACAATGAAAGATAATTTAAAAAATGTATTTTCAAGTTTGATTGTTACATGTCACTCTTTATATAAAATAACAGAACTATTTTCAGTGACCTAGAGCCTGATGACACACGATATAGCTCATCACAGGCAAGTTTTGAAATAGTGCTTGGTGGTTGGTGTGGTTCAAATAGAACAGGTGGTTGAATGGTGTCACCTTGTTTTTTTCATGTCAAAGAGACCAACAGAAGAGCAAATCAGAGGCAAATGGCCACCACTGTCTAAAGGGATGGTACACTCTGAGATCGAGAGTTTACGTCCTAAATGCATCTGGTATCGAATTTAATGACCTGAGCAGTCCCTTTGCTCTTGTTGCATCTTAGTGGAGTCTGCTTGTGCAAGTTGATTTGTGGCAAAATTAACTAAGTGACTCTAAGCAAAATTAGATGTTATGTGGATTAAAAGCAACGTTTTAAAGAACAGAGGCCTTCAAAACCTGTAATGTGGTATCCTTCTTTTGACATTTAGGTTACCAGGCCAGAGGTGGCATGGGTTATTAGTAAAACAAAGCTGTGATTACCATGGAGACTATTTGGCAATAGAAAATAGCAATAATGGTGCTTTGATTTAAGCCTTTCCACCCTAAGGCTCACATATGCAGTAGTTTCTTTCCATCATACACTGAGAAAGTAGGGAGAAATGGGGATTTTTATCTCCACTTTATAGAAGGTGAAACTGAGGCACAGAGAAATAATTTGAGTTTGAGGCGGTGACTCATTGGCAGGGGTGGAAAACAGGCTTCCAGTTTCCTGATCTCAGGGCCCCCTGGCTAGAAATAACTTGCCTTCTGTTCTGTTGATCCTGCTCAGCAAAGTTTTCCCCACAGTTCCCAGACGTGGCAACAGTTGGCTCCCCCCGTAAGCTTTCTAAGTAGAGAAGCCACACAAGGAGATTTGGATTTTCAGGTCTTCCCTTAGGTGAATGAATAGAGGGGGTAACCATCATATAACTTCAGTGTCAGTTGGAATATCTCAATTTCCTTGACGGTCACATTTCACTGTTTCTAACTTCATTTGAGCAGGAAAAAAAGAAAGACTGGAATTTCAGTGAACTCCATTTTCTTGGCTTAGCAGCCCCAAGCCCCAGTTAAGTGCCACCCTGAATAAGTATCTCTTCTGTGTTCAGGGAGAGACCACCCCTTGACCCAGAGATGAGGTTTCGCAACATGCGGATGGAGGTTTTCAGAGGGCCTCAGCTGGAGCAGCTAAATAAGACTGAGACCACACAATCCCACAGACAAAGGTCAGCCCTATTTTAATCTCTGAGTGAGGCTATTACTCTGGGACAAGGCCCTTCTTGTCTGATTTCCTGCTATTTTCAGTGATTCACAAGCCGAAATCTCTTTCATCTGAGAGTGTGAAGCCACATCCCCCTTTCAGATTTGTTTGTGAGTTAAAATAGTTCTCATCTTCAATTTTCTTGGAGTGTCTTCTGACAGACAGAGAATTTCTCAGATTGTGGGCTTAGAGGAGTCCCCAGGAGGAAGAGTCAGGGCAGGCTTGGAACGCAAACCCCTGGGGAGGAATTGGGAGTGTAGCAGGAAGTGAGGTTGCTGTTTGCTTGGATGGTCCCACGGAGGTTCTGAGCCAGTATGTCAGGCGAAGGGGCTGACGTTTCCAAGAGGTGACAGTGCTCTGGAAGGCTTCCGCACCACAGTGGTATGTAGGCTCGCTCTGTACTGTGCTGAAGTGTAGGCCACGTGCCAGTGTTTCCATCCAAGTCCCATCATCACTCTGGACCTGGTCAATTTAGGATGATCGACACTCCCTTAAGTTTCTTGATGACACAGCCCTCACGTTCCATAATTACAGGTCCATTTGGAGTGATTACCCTCATTTTTATGGGTTATTTCTCCAATATGAATGTTGTATTATAAAAGCCTGCTTATGCAATTTTCACATATTCTGTGGTTTTTGAGTTTGCTAGCTCTGTCCTTTTTCTTAGAGCTTCACCTACTGTGGCAGCACCTCAAATCACTGATTCTGAATTGTTTAATACCTCAGTTTGGTGCGGACAGAGAAGAAATTGAGAAATGTAGCCTAGGCTATTCTTCAGGGTATTTGCCTCGAATGATGATAAGGATAAGTCACTATTGACTCTCTACTCCTTGCCAGGCATTGTGCAAATGCTTTACGTATATTATCTAATTTAATCTACATAAGAATCCTATAAGACGATTTTATAGAAGACAAACAAGGTTTAGGGAAATTAGGTAATTTTCCTAAGTCACACAGTTTGTGGATAGAACTGAGTCCATCGCAGATCTTTTTGACACTGTATGCAAGATATCGATTTTGCTGAAACTTTGGAAATAAATGTTGGACCTCCCCCAATGTTATAGTTTTTGTGGCTATCATAAAATTAAATCTTTTCTAAATGTTCTTCTCTCTTTTTTTTAAAGAAAATGTCCCTAAAGTCAGTGAGAAACTCTGGTGAGTTGCCCTTTTCATTTGTTTATAAGAGGAAATGTGAACTTTGTAATTGTTCCACACATTCTTGCCACTTCCCCAAATCAAAGAGAAAAAAAAGAGCCACAAAAGCATAGCTGTAATGCATGTTTTCATATCAAAAGGTCAAAAACCAAAGATCTTTTAGCTTGCCATAAGGAAATAGTGGGAAGAGAGCATTGTCACAAAAAATACCAGGAATTGCAAAAATAAATAAATAAACAAACAAGAGGAGTGTTGAGGGGGATGGAGAGAAGGAATTAACATTTTGTTTCTGAATTCTGATCCAAATCTAATGTTTTCACAAGTAAGAATCCAGCAAAAGATTGAAGGCCTTGGGATTTGGTTGTATCAACACTCCACCCACCAAGTATAATGGAGAGTTGATTGCCACCCCTTTCCCTTTTTGCTGAGGTCAAGCAAACAGCAGAATGCACTACTTTTGCTATGGGCTTTGTCTACACCCCAGAGCAAGGTGGAGAGTTTAGCCAATATCCAAAATTTCAAGTGAAAGAAAGTGATTTGACTCCAATTATCTGGTAAAAAATGTCTGGAAGCCTGAATTATTTACACAAATTCTTATCTTTGTTTGATATAAACGGAGTGACTTTGTGGTTAGGCCATTTCAATTGATAGTTATTCAAGATTTTTTTAGTTACTAGACTTATCTCTACTCACATAAGGAGTTTTCATATTCTATAGGGAGAGAAGGGCTGTGGCAAGAGATGTGGTTTTTCAGTCCCTGCCAGTGCTGGGGAAGGTTGCAAGCAGGACTCCTTAACGCCAACTGCCCATGAAAATCACCTGGGGAGCTTTTCAAAGTAGCCCTGGTCCCATCTAAGGCCAACAAAATCAGAATCTCTGAGGAAAACTCCCTGGTAATTGAAAGGCATCCAAGATTGAGAATCATTGTATTCAAGAGGATTCTCAATACAATGATTGAGAATCATTGTATTCATGTTGATTGTGCGAGGTAAAAAAAAATGGAGATTACTTCAGCTCAGTTGCCCGAGTGGTCCACATACATTTGACTTCTAAGAATATTGAAAAGAGACGAGACAAAATGACACTGTACGTTTATCTTCTTGCCTCCTATAGCAGTCTAAAATGAAATATGAATGAAATACAGTCCTCAAAGCTAGTTATGAAAGCAAATTAGAAAACAAACTTCCTTCAGAAAGATGAAAAAAAAAATCTCTGTGTTCTGATGAGTATTACTGAATAGAGAGTAACATTGACCAAAAAAAAGTGTATATTAATATTATTCAAGAATCACTTTCACAAAGTTCTTTTTACTTTACTATTTGCACAGATATGATTATTTACCATACCTATTAGATGGCTTAAAGTACGGATTCTCAAACTTTATTGTTTACCCAAGGAACTTGGTAAAATCCAGATAGTTGTACCCAGTCCTAGGGTTTCTTGTTAAGTGGGTCTGAAGTGGGACCCAATAATTTGCATTTCTAACAATTTCCCAGGTGATTCTAGTCCTAGGACCACAGAAAACTAAGGTAGGACTTGAACACGTCTCCCCCAAAAAGCTCATTATGAGTGGGTAAAGAATAATGTTAATATTTAATTTAGTATTATTCTGTCTCATTCCAAAATGGATTTGAACAATTCTCTAAAAGTATACAAAATAGCTCAAAATTTAAAAGTAAAAAAATGTAAGAAGATTTGGATGCAAAGTAGGGGTTGAATAATAAAATGACATCAAATAACACATACATATAGAAACTAATTATTTTAAAAAGAAGTAAAATAAAAATATATTTCGTTATTTATCAAAATATACACTTGAGAGTATCAATTCTATATAACAAATCTTATATAATTTCTAAGCTTTTTATTATTTCTGAAGTACTTTGCAACTAACGTAATATAATATTTAGTTATTCTAAAGTGAATTGAAAAATTGCCTTGCCAACCCTAAGGATATCAGTGAATGATGTAAGATTCCATTATGTTCTTCCTTATTCACATAGACTTGCTTTCAAACAGAATAACAGCAAAATGGAATGAGTGACATGCCTGGTTTCTCTAAGATAGCTGTGTGTAATAGATAACTAAACTAAAAAAAAAAAATTGGAAGCTTGAAATTTTTAGATTCATTATTCAGCAACACAATATCAAAAGCAAAAGGCAGTCTGAGCAAATGAAACAAGTCAGGTGGAGACTGTGGTCCTTGACCTGGCACCCTGTCTAACAGGCGAAGCCATGATAGTTGATTTATTGAGGAAAGCCAGGTATTGGATTTTTATACAAAACGTTATAGATTTTAAATGTTGACAACAAATTCAATTGAAAAAATAATACTATATGAGTAAAACAAAATATTTGTGGACCAGATTTAGCCTTGCTAACTGTAAACTCCAGTCTTCAGGAATTAATTTTACCTGGTTAATTACCAATTGCTCTTTGCACTCTGGTCAGGTCTCTACCCAGGCAGCTAATCAGAGCAGAGCTAAACAGTTTGTTGACTCCTATTTGCATGGTTTTTCTTTAACCCATTGGTCTTCAAAGTATAGTCCTAAATCACATTAGCATCATCTGAGAACTTGCTAGAAATGCAAATTACATTTGCCCACTCTAAATGGGCCATTTTTAGATGGCCCTACTGGATCAGAAACTCTGGGAATGGAGCCAGAAATCTGTTTTAACAAGCCCCTCTATGTAATTCCGATGCCCACTAAAAGTTTGAGAGCCCCAATTTACTTGAGGAGAATTTAAGGCAGCCTCATAAACCAGAACAGATCTACTGGGTTGGTAATAAGATGAACTTTTTTACCAGCATGCCAGAGCCAGAGCTCACTCATTATGTGACATTTCAAATGGTCCTGGGTAGTATTATCCCATTAGTAGTTAATGTTGACATGTCCCTTTTAAATAGATATAATTCCAAAGTAGCATGGAGAGTCTCATTTGAGAAGTTGGCTAAAGAATAGCTATCAGTTTAGGGATTGGTGTCAATGACCATTTTTATTCATTCTTGCTAACACCTCTAGTTGTTATGGTTTTTGTCAGCTGAAAATATTCTCATTTCCTCACTCACCCACATTTACCTATTTTGCAGAGCAGACCTTGCATATTTTTGAGGATCTATAGAACGTAAGTATAGATATAGATCTTTGCAACTACTCTTCTAATGGGAAAATGCTTCAAATCTATAAATAAGAGTCAAGACATGTCTACTGGAGGACACTTATTCTGAGTGAAAAAGAATTCAATCTATAATCAGTATATTTAGCAACATGCAGATGTGTGGCAACAAATACCAACATTTCTACATGCTATTGAAATTTGAACATTTGAACATGCTATTTTCTTCCATATACTTATCATCCTGTAGTTAGCATGGAGTGCTATAAAAAGCAGTAGTGGGAACTAAGGAAACTTGGTTTCTTGTCTCATGTCTGTTCTTACCCATCTGTGTGCCTTAGGCTGGTTATTTGTGACTTCCTTTTTCCCAGTCTATAAAGTGAAGGACCAGCACTGCATGAACTCTGAGAGCTTTCAGCTCTGAAAACATTCTCTGATATTAAAGGCTTAGTGTCATGTGGCTTATGAGTCTTAGCTGAAGCTTCTTTAGTTGTTTGGCTATCTGTGTATTCACATGCATTCCACTTAAATCACATGCTATGAGCTCATTTAATTGAATTGAACTCTTATAGTAATACTTAAGCATTTATATATTGCTTTTCATCTTCAAAACATTTAACATACTTATGAATCCTTCCAGTAATGTTTTGAGGTAGGTATTATTAAAATGGAGAAAGAGGGAGAGAGACCAAGAAAGGATGGGTGGGGGGGGGATAAAGGAGGGGGGATTTTAAGTCATTTTCATTTAGTGATCTGCCTCTGGCTAAAGGAAGAGAATATACCATGGTGGCACAATTCAAAAAAAAATTTTTTTTTTAGAGAGAATATATCAGGACTAGAATTAAAAACTGATTATCTGTTTCATATTAGAATTTGGTATCAAATCTTCCTTCCTCTGAACATTCTTAAGGGTTTAGAATCCTCCCAGCTCTACTCCAGGATTTTCTCTAATCTTTGCAGATGAAAGCGTTTTGATGTTGTCTGCCTCCTTGGAAGGCAGAGATCCCATCTTACACAAGTACAGTGCTCAGTTCAAAACTGATATTTGCTGTTGGTGATGGTATCAGGGGTCCTTTCCTATTTTAAGCTGATCTAACTGAAGTCGGAAGGAAATATAGTTATTGTACAAAAGTGAAGGGTTCTATTGCAACAAAGCAGAAAATCCATGTAGTATATGCTTTTGGCTGCTAGCTTGCAGGTTTGCAGTCTTAAATTTTCTCTGGAGTTTACCAGAAAGCCTTTTAAAATAATGCCAAACACATGTTGAACTTTGGTAACCTTTGCTCTTTAATGAAAATGTGACTCTGAACAGAGAATATAATCAGAGACACAATAATAAAACTATTGCTTCAAATTTTAAAGTTTGGTTTGAGGATTTAATGCGAACACTGAAAGAAAAAAGTGAGAGGCGATGCAGAGGGGTGGCAGGGAAAGGCAAAGGGGAGGAAAAAGAAAATGGGTTCTTTGGGGGAGACTGGGTAACTGCAGAAGAATTTCACTCTCTCTCCATTGTCCCCCAGACACCTTCAAAGATAGGAAGACTAGTACTGAGAGATGAATATTAGAAGTACCTACATGAATCATTCTCTCACGTGAAATTAGGTCCCTTTTAGTAAAATTCTTATACATTTTACTTTAAAAATTAGTTCAGATTAGTTTCTTTTGTTATCTGTTCTAATCAAAGAATTAATTTCTTTGTAAATTTCAAATTTGCTATACTACAATTTTAGAGGTATTTCATGGTCATAGAAATTTGTGAAATGACTGCTTAAGCTATATTTATACATAAGTTTATATGTTCTAATTTAAAAAAACCTGAAGTTAATTCATAAATATTTAATGATGGGCTTTGAAAACGTAGCTTCGCCAACCTGTGTTTTTAAGTTAGATAGTCTTTCCTTGGCAAATATTTTAGATTGTCTGCCCTAGGACTTGTTATAACTGCCTTGGTCACACTGTTGTAAAAACATGCATTTGCCTCAGAAAATGCTTTCCTGTTTTCTATTTATTGGCTCACCACATTTCATTTTCCAAAAGTACTAAAATTTGCTATGAGATGAAAAGGCATTGTAGAGAAGGTGGTTCAGAGTGGCCTGTTTGTTTCTGGCTGACCTGCTCTTGGTGCTGGCTCTTCCCTGAGGTCCCAGCAGGCCTTGTGCCTTGTGCTCATCTTAGCAGGTTCTGAAATGTGGTGCTCTCTGTTGATACAGGATTGATAGGGCTTTGAGGTGACTAACTCTCTCATGCTAATTTATTCATAAGAGACTTGTTCATAGAGACTTAGTAATTTGTAGTATGAAGTAGAGGCAGACCTGTTTTGAAATCAGACTACTCCAAACAATTCCTGGGTCTCAAAGACATCCGGCAGTAGCCAGAAGGTTTCTCTGGGAGAAAAGAATCACCATATACAAGGGAAGCTGGTGAATTGTGGGATTATTTTGTCCAGGCAGTGGTAGAGCCTGGGGAAATTGTCTGCATTAGTCCTTAGAAGGTCTTTCTTCTTTACACAATGCTGAAGAAATGATCACAAATTTTCACTTTACAATACTTGCTTTTCTTGACATTGCAACTATCCAGGTGGAAGTGATTTTTCTGTGCTCCATAAATCTGTTCCTTAACAACTTAGTACATTCTGCTTTGTGTTTTGATGAACTGTCTACATATCTTATTTGCTGTATTAAATTTAAGCTCTTTGGGGCAGAAATCACATTCTATTAATCTCTTTCTCTTTGAACCTATAATTCTGCCTTGCACACCGTAGGGACTCAATATGTCTTATCTATTTATTCTTTACCCAATTAATATTTATTGTGAGGCCCTCTTCTTTTTCTTTTTCACCAAATAGTTCCTTCAGTGAGGTACCTGGAGAGTGACGCTAACTAGAAAAAAATTCCTACCCCTTGTACTTAAAATATTTTTATTGTGGATTCATAATAATTTCCAAAAAAACACAGGACTTGTCTTCCTCCTATATAGCCATCGAGTGTGAAAGCATATGGTTGGAAATAGACTATCTAACCACCGTGGCTTTTGCCAAGAAAAAGAAATGCAAAATGCCATTATTCTTTCAGACACTGTAGAAAATGCATCAGAATACCAAAATATAAATTGCTATGTCCCAAAATTCTTCTCATGTACTTCCTCTCAAGAAGGTGCAAGAAAATACTACTCAGGGCCCATACATCTCAAATATGTTAGAACATGCTTCATTAGGATTTTACTTAGCAACACTATGAGATGCAATATTGATTTCGGCCACACCATTTCTCTAGGGTGAGTTTTAAAAATGAAAAGGAATAAAAATATCTAAGGCTGTACTTATATTAATGTCAAGTAGACTTTGAAAACTAACTTAACTAACCCGCTTTCCTAATTTTGTTTAACTCCACTGACCCTTTACATTGTCCCTTGCTATTGTACTAAAAAAAAGTTTTTTTGGATACATTCAAAAACTGAAAAGTATAAATACTTCAGTGATAAGTTTCCTATATCTTTTTTCTTGTCTGTCTCTTCCCCACCCGTATCTTTTTTCACTAAATGATATTCCTTGATACTCTTTTCATATTGTACATAAAGAGTTTTCTCATTATCTTTCATAGCTTTAGAATATTTTGTTGTAAGGATGCACCATAGTTAATATAAAGTCTTCTATTGGTATACATTTAGGCTATTTCCTTTGTTTTGCTATTATAAACAATGATTCAATGAATACATTTGTAGAAATGTCATTTTGAAAAAAAAAAGGCAAGTGTATTGGTCAAATAAATCCTCAAAAATAACATTACTGGAACAATTTCTGTGTGTATTTATTAATTTGTTTATATTGACAAATTGTTATCATAGAAATTGTCCACATTTATACACCCACAGGTATGTATGCAAACCACTGAATTTTTGCCAATTTCCTAGATAAAATATATCTGAGTATAATGCTAATTTGCACTTTTCTTATAATGAGTGAGGTCAATTATATTCATATGTTTAAGAGTCATTTATATTTCCATTTTTTGAACAATCCATTCATATAATTTGTCCACATTTGGGTTTTCATTCTTTTTGTTATTGATTTTTAGTAGCTGTTTATATATTAGGAAAATTGACATTTTACAATTTACGTTGAATTTTTTTTTTTGCCTGTTTGCTATATGTCTTACATGTGTCAGTGTGTGTGTCTATGTGCATATTTCAGGAGTTCTTTGAAATGTTGTTGAATTGATCAGCTTTTTCTGTTATGGCCTCTAAATTTTGAGTCATATTTAGAAAAGCCTTTTATACTCAAAAGTCAAAAAAGATTCTCTTATTTTCTTCTAAATAGTCTATGCTTTTATTTTTCACTTCTGCTTAGAATTTATCTTGGTGACAGTATCAGCTATAAATCAATAAATTATCTTTTAACATAATCAGGAAAACTAAGATAAAATCTTCCTATAGTTTAGAATAAAACTGAATCTATCTACTAAATAAATGGCTCAGATTGGTTGTCTACAATGATTATTCAACTCCAAATCCCCTTCACTTTATATTATCTGTATATCTTCCAACTTTCCCAAACTCAGGATTCTAACTTTGAATTAATGAAGAGGAGTAACTAGCCTAATTAGTCTTCGTTGGCATAATTCAGCATATACTAAATGTCTTTAAAGGGCCACAGCATGAGGCACAGTAAATTACTTAGTTTGAGTCCCACATTCAAATTTTAACAGTCCAATATGATGTCAAGTCTAAGAATCACCCAAAAGTGAATGCAGAACAAACATTGAGTTGGATATAGAAAATCTATGCCATATAGTTCAAGTGTAAAAGTCCAAAGGATAGCATAATCAGTAGATAGAAGGTTCTAGTTTTAACTGGGAGGGCTTATTGAAGACATACATTTTAACAGTACTTCTGGTGGGAAATGGCTACAGGACCAAATGAAAGAGGGGCACAAAGAGTTCCCGTATTAGAATGGGCTTCCCGAAGCTCCTGGACATATTTTTAATGGAGAAGACACAAAACAGGTGTTATATGTTGACAGAATTTGCCATCACTTTTAAAGGCCTACTTAGAGAAACCAAGTGTGAAAGAGCCCATATGTTCCTAAGATAAGACTATACAATGGAACTGTTGCTAGAATCCGCTATCTCACCTCAGATAACAGGCACTTGAAGATGACCAGGCCAACAAGAACAGATGAAAAAGGACAAACCTCTATCAATCCCCAACTTCACACCACCCAATTCACATCAGAAGAGATGGTTGCTGGTCAGTATGGTCAGTAGTGAACACAGTGAGTGAGAATTTCATGGATTATCACAGCCTATTAGTTGCCCTCAGCATATAAGGAAAAATTAATTGGACAAAGCTGTAGTCATAGAATAAATGGCTTTTGGGGATGTTCTAAATATCTCAGTAAAATATACTGTGTAGACATTTACATTGGTCATTTAAGGAGCTCTGAGATACAGAGAGAGCACTTGACTAGATGTCAAAAGAACTGAGATTTAATTCTGGTTCTGCCATTTAGCTACTTAATTGGATAAATTTGAGTAAATTACTTATCTTTTTTGGTTTTGTGTTCTAAATTATTCAGCTTTGCTCTTCTCATGAATAACTATAAAATCTCAGTAGCTTACAACAACAACAACAAAATAAAATTTGTTTGCTGTTGTTGACATGGGGGAAGATGGATCAGATGCCTGTCTGCTTCAAGTGTCCTCTTTGTCCCAGGTTGAAGGAGTTATTCCCTTCAGTACATTTGAACTAGCGGCAGAGGGAAAAGAACAGGGAGCTGGCAAAACCACATGATGACTGTTAAAACTTCTGCTTGACCATGGCACATGCAATGTTTCTTCACTTGCCAATGGCCGAGCAAAGCACATGGCCAAACCCAACGTTAATGAGGTAGAGATATATACTTCTCCTGTACGAGGCACTGATGTTACATTGCAATGGGTGGAGTTAATTAATCCTTTTATAGGAAAGGAAAGTGGATATTTGGGAATAGTAATACAATCCATCTCAAGTTCTAATAGTAATTTTATTACTGCTTTCTGAATAAGCAACATAATATTCCTTCTGATCTTCAGATATTAAATGGGGACTTAAATGACCTCCATCATTCTTCTGTTCTGAAGTTCTACAATTCTGGGAAATAGTCATTTTGATTTGTTGTCAGAATGTGGTTAGAAGAAAGGGATGCTGCCTCTGGTCTGCCTACATTCTGTCTCTGTTTCTATGAGTGTCAGGATCTGATGAATGACAAGTATGGCTGCTTATAGTTCATCTCATTTTACTAGATAGTGAATGTTGGAGTTTGGATTAAAACCCAAACTTGTTGGATTCTCTAAGCACAAATGTTCTTGTATGTTTATGTCTGAGTTTCTTAAATGCATGTTGCAATACAGTACTTTGAAAAGCATGCCATAGTGATGGCACAGCAACTGGAGCTCATGAGAAATAGACTTGAATTAATAGAAATCACAAAAGTGTCTCATGAAAACTTAATGGCAATTAGAAACTATCAGCATTTGATTCATATACAAATATACAATTGACATTGGATAACATTACAGACACATGCTGAAATTATCAGATGAAATACCTAACGTAGACTAGTAATAATAATAGAAGACAAAATGTGACCCCTGTTGCTATGCAGGTATAGTCTGTGTGGCAATGGCAGACCTCACATTACGTGGTCTGTATAATATCACCCCGCAAATGACTACTTGATATTCTCACCACACTCTTTTTAAAAGAAAATTATCAGAGAAAAATTAAAATAGCTATACCTATGTGTTTGATCTTTCTCTCATGCATTTTCTAGAGTAATTGGAAAGGAAATATTGCTAATGCTGACAGGGTTTTTTGTTTTGTTTAGTTCTGTGGCACACCCATTAATATCAGAACACTAGTCAAGTTTTACTTTGTTAAAAGATAAACTGAGACATACTAAAAATTTCAAGAATTTATTTGAGCAAATATCTATTCAAATTGGGCAGTTCCAAACTGGAAGTGTTTAGGAGTACTCCACAGAGAGGAGCAAGGGACAAGACTTTTATATAGTAAACACGAGCAAAGCAAGCAAATTATTAGGTTAAATGGTTCCTTTATTTGGGAAAGCCCCTTCGGCTGTTTGTGATTGGTTGTCCTGAGTTTTGATTTCTTAACCCTGAGGCATTTAGAGGCTTAGGTTTTTGTTCCCTTCCCTAAGCTGTTAAGGCATTAACAATACCTCAGTCTAATGGCCTCCTTGTTTAATTAATGTAACAGCTTTAAGTAAGATTTTGTTTGGAAAAAACGTTGAAAATCAGTAGTCTAAAGTTTTGATCAATTAAAATCAATAACTGATGGATTAAAACCTTAGACTAGTGATTTTTGAAACTTATTTGCCTAGTTTTATCTGCAGGCTTGAAAGAATGACAAAAACCACCTGGGACCTGGCATATTTTTGCATTCATGTGTTTGTCACATTCTGCTGAATATATTTATTTACATCTGTATGACTTCCACTTTGGACTCTGAACTTGTTGCGGGGACCATGATTCCTCACACACAGTTGGTGTTCAATACATGTCGATACGAACTAAACTAAATTCTATCTACCCTGAAATGAAGTGCAACTTGGTTGATTAAAAAAGATTTGTGTACATAAAACACTCAGAGACGCTTTAATAAAGTACTCACATGGGTGAGATAATAGAGATTTGTTGTTTTAGTGACTAAATGATCTTTTAGGGAACTTCATCATGAATTGGGCCTACAAGGACTGACAGTCATAGAAAAGAAAGTCAATTTTATTTAAGCAAAATGGTAATGCTAAAATTTTTACAAAATTTATTCTGGTTCACTTAATTCTATACCTTTAATTATACAGAAAGACACTTGCATGCTCAGAAGAAAGACATTCACTTATCCTTAACCAACAACTGAATCTTTCTGGCTGGTTTCTGTTTTTCTTGCTTTTCCTTCTGTTTTTCCTTGTTATTAAGGTAACAAGGTGACCACCAGTAATTCTCATTTCCTGGTATCCTCACCCTTGTTCATTCCCTTCCCACATTGAATAGAACTATGTAAACAATGAACAACGCATGGTGTAACAATAGAATATTTTTAAAAATGATGGGTTCTGTGGCAAGGTCACAAAAGATATTGTGGCTTCACCTTGCTGCCTTCGATCACTCACTCTGTGGGAAGCCAACTGCCACATTGTAAGGACACTCAAGCAGTCCCATGAAGAGGTCTGCATGGTGAATAATTGAGGCCTCCTGCCAACATACAGGCATGTGAATGGGCCAGTTTGGAAGTGAACTTTGAGCCCGTAGAGCCTATAGATGAGTGCAGCCTTCATAAACATCTTGACTGTAATCTCAGCGAGATTCTGATCCAGAATCAGCTAGATTTCTGACCTTCACAAACTGTGTAAGATAATAAATATTTACTGTTATTTTAAGTTTGGGCTAATTTGTTATTTAGCAATAGATAATTAATACTTCTACTGATACAAAATACCAAGATCCCTGACTGAGGGTCTTGTGTTAAAATACATATTCTACAAAATAAAGCAAATCTTTCTTGACCTTAATTAATCTCATGCCACTTTTTGCCCAGCAAATCCTTTGTTCCTTTGGACCTCCTTCCTTGGTTCATTCTTGACTGTGTAACTCACTCCCTTTTCCACATTCCTTATGTGACAAACTCTTTGTCAGACTTTATGGCCCAGCTTATAGAAGCCTTTTCTATCACTTAGGATTGATTGTTAAGTGACTAAAGAGCCCCAATTAGTAATGACTTAAACAAGAGAAGGTTTGTTGTAGTTGTTGTTTATGTAAAAGAACACTGGAGGTAGGAAGTTCACTCTGCTGTAATGAATATGTTACAAAAAAATCTTATAAACACAGTTCTTTCTAGCTCATGGCTCTGAATGTGGGTCCCTTCTTCATGGTCTAAGATGTTAGCCAGAGCACCAGGCTTCACAACTGATTCCAGGTAGCAAAATGGAGGTTGGAGGAAAAAAAGGGGTAAAGTATGTGCATTAGCTGTTTTAAAATAAATTTTGTTGAAGCTGCCACACAACCTTTTTCTTATGTCTAGCTGGTTATAAACTAGTCACGTGGTCACACCTCACCTAAAAGGAAAACTGGGAAATGAATTCTATTCTGGGAGGCCCTTTGCCCAAGTAAAACTTGGGAATTCTATTACTAAGGGAGAAGTGGACAGGTTCAATCTGGTATGGGTGTGAAATTGGAGTAGACACAGCAGACTCTGTCATCTTTCCTGTGTTTCCTGAGGTTCCTGTGTCCTTCACTGGGTTCCCACTAACCTTTAAAAGCCTCAGTGGGGAGACTTATTTGCCTCTAATGAGCAAAGGAAAAAATACGTTCTTAATAAATGTGTGTTGAACGAATGTACAACTAAATGAATGCTGGGTCAGCTAAGGGTTGTAAATCTTACCTTCTTACTTTGATCTCTTAGTAGAAGTAGTTCCCAGCAGCCTCCATTTCTATAAAAATTCCAGACACCAGTCCAACAAAATGTCTTTTTCTCAGCTGGTCAATCATTAATCAAAGATCTTATGCACAGTGAACTTCCCAGGACAGTTGCTTTTGACTGCAGAGAACATTTTAAACTTGCTATAAGACAAAATGTTGTAGCAATGCCCATTATGCTAAATCATATTATTTTGGTCATATTTGATCACAAAAAGTATAATTCAGAATGTGAACTTTATCTGAGAAAAGGTGCAACACTACAAAACTCTCATAAGCTGTTAGAGGCTGTTTTGGATAGCAATGATGGTATATGGGAAACTATAAAAATGTTTTTGCCCTTTGACCCAGTCATTCCAATCCTGGAAATTCATCCTAAAACACATAATTCAACAGAAAAAAAAATCATGCATTAGGATGTTCCTTGCTGTATTATTTATAGTTCATAACAATCAATTGGAAGCAAACAACCTAAATATTCAACATTAGGGAACTGGTTTAGTAGTGCACGATGCTTCAATACAATACAAAAAATTATAATAATTATGAAAACATGGTAAGAATCATGATTTTTTGCTAAGCAAAGGGAAAAAGTAATATGAAAGTGCATGTTCACCTATGATTATAACCATGTAAAAAATGTGTATTGAGAAAAACCACAATAGAACAAAAAATGAGAATAGTTTGGTAGGATGGTGAAATTATAGGTGATTTTCTTTTAAAGAAAATTTCCTTTGATATTCTTTTGTTATTTTAATATAAAATTCTGTACAAGTGATAACTGAAGCATGTAACCAGCTAGTGGTGACATACAACTTCTTTAAAGCCTTCTATTGTGGTTGTGGTGGCTGGAACAAGGTTACACTAAGAAACTATTGGACTAGTTCCCTGGACCTTATGCTCTTATATTTCACCAATAATCAAATAGTAAACATTTCTTACAATTTCATTATTGGCCATTGTGGATAAGTAGGAGTAGAATTGGGTCTCAGTGAACCCTAGCTCTGTATCTTCATCTGATGAAGAACAGATTTTGGCAAGGGGTGGGTGGAAGGGGGTTGGGTTATGAAATGGACCATTAATTAACATTTGCCCAGTCTCTTTTGGAGAATTATAACTTGACTTTGGAGCTCATAGCTAGTAGCCCTACAACATGTAGGTAGAATCAAAGGCTCAATATATTTATCTTTAATCCTTCATTAACATTGCTTAGCTTTAAAAATATGCATACTTTAATGGTAACTATATATACATATATATTTTTTTTTCCACTAGGATATGTATGTTGTAAATCTAAAGAGAATTTGGGGTCAATTTGACTAGAATTATTTTTGACTTTTTTAACCCAAATCATGGGGTTCACACTTGTGAACAAAGAGTGACTAGATTAAACCTAAGGAGTGACTGAGATGGAAGAAACATCTTGTTTGACCTTATTCTTAAAGTTGATAGGATTTTAGAATTCTTCCAGGAATGGAGCAGTTGTTTGTCTGAAGGCAGATGCAGTAGATGACCTCTCAAGATGTTCTCCATATCTCTGACATGACTTAAAATTTGCAGAAGTAAAAGATGTTGTTTACAGGAGACTTGCATAGTATGACTTTTTAAAAATAACAGCTTTATTCAGCTATAATTTTGATACATGGAATTTGCATCTTTTAAAGTATACAATTAAGTGGATTTTAGTTTACTTACGAAGTTATACAACCATCATTTCTATCTAATTTAAAACATTTCCATCATCCCAAAAGACCCCATTTCTTTTAATAATCACTCATTCTCCCCCATCCTTATCCCTGACAACCACTTATTTGCTTTCTGTCTATCTGGAATGGTTATGGGCTATGTAAACATTGGAATAAACACTGGATTGATTATATATATATAAAATATACTTGAATACATATTAGGTTGGTGCAAAAGTAATTGCGGTTTTTACAATTGTTTTTAACCTTTTAAACCACCATTATTTTTGCACCAACCTAATATATACACACATGCATACATTCTCTCTGCACATACAAACACACATACAGGCATACACATACATATAGATACATATGTATGAGTGTATAAAGACATTGTATGAGAGACACTCTTTCAGATTAAAAAAATATAAACACACGCAGGCATTCATGTACTTTCAATGTTACAGATAGCATCAGATCCCACAGGTTAAGGACTCAGTCCTACAAGACTGACTCTTTTCCCCCAACACACATGCACACTTCAGATGCCAACTGAAAGTCCAGGTTGTCACGTGTACTTCTGACCAACCAACAGATCACAGGTTCCAATGACTACTCTCTCAGAATCTCCACAGTTTACCAATATGGAAGCTCTCCAAACCCCATCCATTTGGATTTTTATGTAGTCTTCGTTACATAGGCATGATTGATTAAATCATTGGCCATTGGTGACTGAGTTCAATCTCCAACCCCTTTTTCTTCTCCATGGTCAGGGGGATTCCAACCCCTTAATCACATGGTTAGTTCTCCTGGCAACTAGCTCTCATCCTTAGGTGCTTTCCCAAAGTCATTTCATTAACAGAAACTCGGGTGTGGTTGAAAGGGGTGTCTTATGAATATTCAGATACCTTTATCATTCTCATCAAATAGGAAATTCCAAAGGTTTCAGGAGCTCTGTACCAGAAACAGGACAAAGGCCAAATATATATTTTCTTATTGTAAATCATAATATTACAGCCATGGAACCAGCTTGCCTGTATTTGAATTTTTGGTAAGTCACTTAAAAGTGTTGCTCCTGTGTTTTCCCATTTTTGTAATGGGGATGATAACAGTGCCCACACCACAAAATTGATAGGAAGGTTAGATCAAAGGACATTATATAGAGAACGGAGAACAACACTCGACACATAGTAAGTGTTATTTAGATGCTAACTACTAGAGGATATAATATATCTTTACTGACTAAATTATTTGATCACATTTTGAAAGTAATTGTTGGCTCTGATAGTTGTTTACACATTCGAGCAACTCAGCTTAATCTCAATGAACCAGTTTCTTTCTACTTCATTCTCTACCTTAAGAATTCTATTGCCTCATGGTTCTTACCTTATTACAATTTCTGTCATTTTTCTCTGGGCCTCCTCATCACTCCAGCAACCACCAACTCTTCTATGACTTCTGACAAAAAATCTGACAAATTTGATAAGTCTTAATAGAATAGAGAGTGTCTGTGCTGAGTACAATATCAATTCTGTTTCTGAATTTGCCTGTGGTAGCAGGGCCATACAGCATAGAGCTTGGCTGTGCACGCGCACAGAGAGGTATGAGCTTAGTGAAAACTGTGGCTTCTGAAAAGAGGGAGGTGTAATTATAATTTTCGGGCATTTGCATAGAATAACCAACACACTGTTATGACATGAGGAGATATTTGTCACATTAAGTGAGAAAAGTGTAATACAAGTTTATACAATGCTATTTAAATGATGGGAGAAAAGGAAACAATATACAAATTAAAAAATATATATATATATTCATTTTTGCACTGCATCATTGCTATTTTTCTTTTGCAACCTTTAGTAACATTCTCTGTAATGTGCAGTTACTACTTTATACAATGTACTTTATAGCTAAGTCTAAATAAAAATGTTTAAAAATATATAACCATTTCTCCATTTATAAGCTATACATAAAAAAAAAAGCAGAGAGCAGTGTTAATTATTTAGATAATTTAGTTTGGGAATTTTATAATTGCCAAAGGAAAATGCATTTTAGATTAGATTTCTTGTGATGTACAGTCTTCCCCATCTTTGCTTAACTGACAAAATTGTATTGTCCTCACCATTCTTATTTTCATGAACCTGGAGACCAGGTAAAGTCTTTGGTTCACCGTGCTTGTTCTGGATGTGCTGACTCTACAAAATAGAATTTTAAAAAATCTATTTAGTTGGAGAAATCGGTGACATATGGCTCTCAGTTTATTTTTCAGCTGTTTTCTGTTAACCTTGACTTTGGGCTCCCCATTCCCCACCCCAAATAGTTTATATATTAATGTAGGATGCAGGTCAGTGGGGAGTTGGACTTTGGATATGGGAATGCTGAAGTGCAGAGCCTGAAAAGAGAACAGGATTATTTTCGTAAATTATAGAAGGTGACTGTGTATAATTTGTAATTCTTTCTCACTCTCCCATACTTTTCCTCCTCTGACTTTTATAAAACTTTCACATACACGCTGTTTTGCAGCCATAGGAATGACTTGTGTTTCTAAAATAATTCTAAACCTCTATGGGCAAGAGTGACACCCCTTTGAAAATCACAGCATCACGGAAGCAATTAATTAAAAACAGCAGGCTCTTACCTGATGTCTTCAGGATGACTTTTAATTATGCTAAATGCCCTACTTTTCCTAATGAGGATGTTCTGTAAACTTGCACATGGTTTTCCCACACTGCCCTTGCAGACAAATTCTGTGTCCAGCAAGACTGTTGATGCCTGCCAGACCAAATCTTTTCTCTATGACAAAGCCTGCCATTGTGTCCCCCATGCAGCCCCACTGATCTTTCCCAAAGGGCCTTTTAGAACACGTGCACACTTATTTCCATTCCCTGATGTGTTGGATGCAATAATAGCCAGAGAACCATGGTAACTTGCTTGGACTCAACGCTGTCTAGTGTTCTCTGAAAGCCATATGTGGCAGCTGGACTCATGTGTGAATGTGTGTGTGTGTCTAGTTGGGGGAGGGCAATCTCTGGTGCTTTTGTTGGAGGGTGAGGGAGGAATAAGGAGCTTGAAGAAGTGACAAGGTGGCAGTGTCCTCCTACTCAGCTGTTCAGGGGCCTAATCCCAGCCCACAACTGGATGTCCAAGGATTAAAGGAGAATGTTCCTCTTGGCTAATTTCCAATAGTTTCCAAACGTACTTGAGAAAGTTCCATGTGATTTTTTTTTCATGTAGCACCTGCTCTAACAATCCCAAGGCAACTTTTTTCTTCTCCATTATACTGTACATCTGTTGTTTTGCTGACATGGAAGCTAGCATAACAATTAGATTCATTACTTGCCCAATAAATTGATTCCAGCTAAGCTTAAAGACCTCCGTGTATTCCTTAAGCATTTATCCAATGAGAGAACAAATTAAGAAATCCTGTCCAAAAAGGCTTTTTTGGGTTAGACCAGTGACATACCACTCATTTCAAAATGGTGATGAGATAAAATTAGGAAGCCTGAATAATGGATAAGACAATGAAAGATATCTGAGAATCAGTTTTACTTTCTCTAAGTAAAAACAATTTTGGAAAGGTACTTAAAAAAAAACCCTAAATTTGCTGTCTGCAGAATAATTTTAACAAATGAAGACCTTGATGGGATGACAGTTGCTTCCCTCCCTCCCCCCACTTCTTCCTAATAGTGGAAATAAAGAAATAGGTTCTTTTATAGAGCTAATTTTTTTCTTAAAATTAAAAAAAATTCTTCTTCCCTCTGCTAGGATACGGCAGGAATGGGTAAGGAAGAAAGGCAATTTGAATACTCTTTCATGTTGAATACTCTTCCATGTTTGGCAGCCCTACACATTATCTTTGAGGCTGTGCAGTATACAGTAAAGTTTCTCCAAACAGAACATCTTCTGAGAGAAAGAGAGCAAATAAACTGGTTAAAGTTGTGCTCTGGCTGGGGCACTAAGCCACTACAATGGAAAGTTGTTATGGGAAATTTAAATTGACAGGATAAACTTACGTATAACAAAACACAGCCAATTTATGTAGTACAGGCTGTGTCTAACTTAAAAATGATTTCTGTTTTAAAGGTTTGCTTCAAAGTTAGTTTTAAAAAAAAAACAACTGATGAAGCATTTTTATATGAAATTTTGTTACACTTAAATTCTATACAACAAGTAAAATTGAAAACTTATTATGTATACCGAATTAAGATGGGAATAAAGGGAATAAAGATGAATAAGACATAGCCTTCTTGAAATTATGCAAAAAAATAGAGGTAGGAAAGAATAGGTTCATACCCTGAAGCTCTAATACAGGACAAAATAAGGGAAGTCCCACAGTTGACCTGTATTTTAAAAAGTATGTAGAGCTTCAAAATATGAAAATATACAGTTTAAAGAATGGATTAGAATTCCAACTCATGGAAGGAGAATCCAGGCCAAGTTAACAGGATGAGTTAAGGCTGGAAAGTTCAAGCCATGTTATTTTTTCCAGCTAACCCATGGAGTAACCCATATACATATATCACCATATAAATATTGTTTCTATATGAAAAAAATTTGAGATCATCAGTGAAAGGGGAGAATATTAAAAGGAATATGTTGTTTTCCAAGGTTCTGGGTAAATCTCCACTGTACTTTGCCAATTGGAGGTGTGAATGATTTAAAGCTTGAAATTGGATGTTATTTATGGAGTATGAAATATTTATTTCATGCATTCTTCCCACAAATATCTGTTGAGCACCTATGATATAAGCCATGGCTAGGCACTGGAAATATAGCAATGAACAAAGCAAAATCCTCACTATCCTGAAGCTAAAATTCGAAAAGTAAGAGATAATAAAAAGCAAACAAGTAAATATTTGAAATGTCAGATGTTGATAAGATCTATGGAGAAAATTAATTAGGTGAAAAGGATAGCATTTTATATAGGTGGTCAAAGAAGACATGAGATTTGAACAGAGACTTGAAGGAAGAACAAACCATGCAAAGATTTGGAGGAAGGGCATTCCCGAGCAATGGAAACAGGAAGTGCAAAGGATCTGAGGCAGGACTGTGCGTGGGGGTATGAGGAACAACTTGGAGACTCACTTGAGCAGAATGAGCCAGGGGAAGAGCATTAGGGGATTGAGATCTGAGAATTTGGGGGAAGAGAGAAGGATAGGCCTTGAAAGTTATTGTAAGAACTTTGGCTTTTACTTTGACTGCAATGGAGACATTGGGCGATCTTAAACAGGGGAGTGCTATAATCTGATTTCTATTTATTTAGATGTGGATGACTCGGGCCAACGCAGGGGTGGTGGGCAAGAAGTGGGCAGAGTCTGGAATATTTTGCACTAAAAGCCAACAGGCTTTACTAATGAATTACAAATAGAGTGAGAGAAAAATAGTCAAAAATAACTTGAAGGTTTTTGGCTCAAGCACCAGAAAGGAGGAAAGGGAGGGAACAAGGGGAAAGCCGTAAACCAAAACTGAATCATGTCTTCAAAATCGGCCCCCAAATTTCTCAGACACTCTGTGCAAGGTGGCAGTTTTTGCAATGAATGACCAACTGTGGTCAGATTCTACGGCATGGCACCATTCTTTCAACTTCTGCACCGCATGCATCCAAATGCACGGAACCTATAATTGTAAGAACAAAAGCTGAAAAGGGGATAAACTCATAATGGAGGAGGGCAGATGCATTTTGAATTGTAAGTTATTTCACACACTGTAGTGTGGATGAAAAGGGGGTTCCATGGGAAGTAACCTTACAAGGTGATCTGATCATAAATTTCTAACTGGATAGGTCATGGTGGGTCATCACGCCCCAGGCATATAACTTCTCTAGTGTAAGGCTTATCTCTGCCTTAAGCAAGCCCCATCCATTGTTTCTGTGCATCTAAGTTAACACACCTTTGAAATGCCCCCTTTCAGGCCCTACCTTCTAAAGTGTGCAAGAGGTAATCTGACCCATGTCTTGCTTTTTCTCACTTCATTGTGATCTGCCTTAATTTTTCTCCTTAATCTCAATCTCAAATGCATAAAAGAAACTGCAAACTGCTTTTCTCCAAATCTTTTATCTCAGTCTGTTAAGATCTTGCTTCCAGGTGTAAACTCTGGATCAAATAGATTTTTATAAAAATTCTCTACAGGTTTGGGTATTCTTATGTCAACAGTGGATTAACAGCCCATAAAGTTTTCTTTATGTAATTATTTTCTAATGGGAGGAGAGAGGGAGATAAACAAATAAGCAAGTAAATAAATATACGACATGTCATGTTACATGGCCGCTGGAGATCTTTGTTCAGCAAGCCCCATATACTCTAGAATAAGAAAACATTCCTTTTTTTTTAATGACTGAATGAACATCTAGAGAAGTGTTGTCCAATAGACATATAATGAATGCTACAAATATAAGCTATATACACATTAAGACAGAACAAGAAACAGATGAAATGAATTTTAATAATTTTATATTTTATTTCACCCAATGTGTCCAAAATGTTATCATTTCAACATACAAAGATTATAATTTTGCATATTCTTTTTCGTACTAAATCTTCAAAATCCACTGTGTATCTAATACGTATGTGTCTTATACTCACTCGGACAAGTGGTCAGTAGCCACATATGGCTAGTGGCTACAATTTGAGACAGCATAGATTTAGACACTTCACAGATGTGCGGCCAATTCTTCCACATTTAAGAACCATAAAAAATGATTCAACCCTTCTTGGATCTGGATATGTTCTCCTCAGGTCATGTGTATATAAAAATATACATCTGCAAAGTTTAGATTTATGATGTTTAGATAGAACTGGACATTGTGCCATCCAAGGTATGGTTCAATTAATGATCACTAGAAAACAACCAAATGGAAAAAATGACTTTCCCTTTTTGACTTTACCACTTTTGGAAATAGATCTTGAATCAGAGGCAGGAGGGATACTTATTTTGGGGTTAGTGTGTGTGTGTGTGTGTGTGTTTGCGTGCATGCATACTCACTTGCGTGTTTGTTTATGTGTCTCTGTGTTCTGTGAAAGATGGGTGGCTTCATTGTTTAATGGAAGTCAGAATGCCTTGGAAGTATTGGTAAAATTCCTAGCCCGAGGACACAGTAAAGTAGGGCTTCCTGACTGCCATCTCAGTGTGGAGAGACCAGTATAATTATCTATGATACATAAAAGCGAGCTCACATTCCTGAAACATATGGGAATGTATTCCTTCTGAAAGAGAGTGAGTCTTGAAGCTCTGTAACTACAATCATTAGCTACAAAAAATTATTTGTGGCCAAAAACATTTTCTTTTCTGGCCCAAAGGATATTTAATGCAATGGAATTGTTAACCTTAAAAACAAACAAACTTGTAATTATAAGTTTGAGAGGGGAATGCTAAAATACAGGATCTAGGGAAGTGGGTGAAATGAATGAAGAGGAAAAACCCAAATGTGGGAAGATACTCAGAGAGGGAAGTGAAAGGACTTTGTTATTTTGCCCACGATCAACCTTACCTCCCACCTGCAGAGGAGCTGCATTTTCCTAGACCCCCAATCCTCAGACAAGGCTGGGTAGATAAGAGGATAACAAGGAATTTGGGCAAGCTTATTTCTCACATATTCTGAATAGAAAGTCACTGAACTATGGACATCTTTTTAAAACAAACATATCACAGTGAAGCTTATCAGTCTTGGTAATTAGGTAATGAAACTGCTCAGGTAGAAAAAAGGAGAGCAACCTTTTGAGTCCTACTCTCTACCAGGTACTTTACAAATGCCATCGCAATTAACTGCCACTTAGTTGTATTTGTTTTAAAATGTTTTTAAATGCACAGATGATAAACAAATACATGTTCATTGTAAAAGAAATTATATATGAACCTAATTTACAGATGATACCACTGAGATTCAGGGAGGCTGAGTGATTTGATAAGGAGTAGAGATTAGATTTGAAGCTAAACTTTATTTCCTTAGAAGAGACTCCTGAATGACATAGATAAGCTGTGGATATTTTAAAGTGGAGTGAAAGAAGGGTGTGGAATGAGAGCTCTTTTTGGAGTATGGGGACAATATGAAGCAGAACAAAGGGCCATGGAGGAACGGGAACAACATTTAATACAAGTGTCAGTGGTCAGATCTTTCAGTCTTCCTGTTCTTGGCTTCCTTGCGTTTATGTCCTGGTAATGATACTTGCTTGTTTTGTGGATTCAAGAAGATCATAAAAAGTCCCTTTTAAAACTGTACAGTAGTATATGTTAATGCTGCTAATAATAATGTATAGTGTTTGATGTTTATAAGAGTGAAGAGAAAAAGTGGAGGCTTTGGAAAGCTATTGGGCAGTGAGTAATTGATATCTCAGGGGGAGAGAGAAATCACCCTGAAACATTGACAAAGGGGTTGGGGGTTGCTAAAGATAGGCATCTCATACTTACCTGTGTTGTCCTGGTCCCGATCATTTGTCCTTCAATTTGTTCAGATTTTTATTGAGTGTTTTTCCAGTCAGATGTTCAGTTGGCCCTGGTGGTCCCAAGATGGACACAATGATCCCTGTCTTGGACTTAGACATCCAGTCCTCTGGCCAGGAGAGACATTGGTGCCACTGAGAAGCTTGTTTGGGAAGCAGGGTCTGGGCCTGGTGAAACAGATACTATAAAATCTAAATCACTGACCACAGAAGTGAGGGCATGTAAATCATTCACACCAAAAAAACCAGTCAGCTTTGAAAAAGAAAAAGGTGGTCCCTTTTAAAACAAAAACCATACAATGCAGAAAATGTAAACAGCTTCCAAAGGAGCACAGTGGGGGAGAAATTATTTATCTTTGTTTTCCTTAAAATATTTCAACAAAGAGTTTCTTTGAATACGAAACTGTCTCAGTGCTCTTAAGGATATGTTCAGAGATGACAAACCACTTGATTGAGAGCCAGATGGAAACAGCTCACAATGCGGTATTAGGACTCCCTGCTTGAAAGATCATCCATCAGCCAAGAAGATAAAGGATTTCTGGGAAGACAATTGAAGCCAATGGGGGAAATGACAATGCAAAATATGTGCAAAAATAAAACTTTTGTCAAGCTTCAGTAATTTGTTCTTTATTGAAAAGAAGTTAGTTTTGAATCGTATACTTGTAGATGTGAGGATACATTTATGGCAAGCTGGAAGAATTGAAAAAGTCACCATGTATGTAACTACAGTTGCCTCTACTTTCACATGTACAGCCCCTCTATAGAAATAATTCTTTATTTATTTAATGACCTCTCACATGTTGCAACAGATATTTTTGACCTTTGGAATGGGAATGAATCTCTCTGGTTTTAAGCTGTTCTCTCATGTTTCCGGTCCAGAGTCACTCCTTAATTTTTGAAGAAATACATGAGATCTCAAAACCTTGCAACTGAATCGAAAGAGTGAACGTGGTCAAGTAGAAAGAGATGCAAAATGAAAGTAGGAGAAAATCTGGTCTAGTCCCAGTTTTACCACTAACCAGCGATTTTGAAAAATTGCTTATGCTTCTTCTTCCTCTTAATTAAGATGAGAGTATGGGATTTCATAATTTCTAATGACCTGACACAGTTCCCAAATTTGATTCTGTTAGTTCACTGTTTCAGATGCTATTTTTCAATGACTGTGAATTGCTCAATATATATATATATATCCAAGCATAGAACCCTCTCCTTCCCCGAGGAAACCCAAATGGTAATGGACAAATAGTAACAGCAGTGGACTTTGAGGGTTTCCTTTTCTTTTCTTTCTTTGGCATTTTGCCTGATTTCTGAACTTCACTCTGATTTCTTTGAAACCATGTTTATAGTTCTTGCTGCCATGGAACACTTATCATGATTCTCATCATTATTTCACTGAAAGCAATATATATATATATATATATATAATCACCCTCATGCCTTCCACAGCTTCTCTGATGAGACTCTAGCAAATCTTACTTATTTTTGCAAACTGACAACAGTGCTCCTCAAGGCTGGTTCCAAGCCTTCATCTGTGCTGTCCCCTGTCCTGGTGATACTCCACAGCCCTCTCCATCATTTAAAACCAGTCTCACATATCACTTCCTCCGCAAAGCCTGCCAGAGAACTTCCACTTTTGCATTCATCACATTGCACTGTAATTGTTTGTTTACACATCTGTTTCCTCAAGTAGACTCAGAGCTCCCTGAGGTCGGAAATCTTGTCTTGTTCAACTTTGCAGCTTCCTGTTGGCTACAGGGACGGCCAGAGCTTTAGAAAGGTGGCCCACCCTAACCAAGTATGTGACCCTTCTGGGAAGTTTTCCTGCCTCCACACTCTTCTCCTCCCTTGGCCTTATCTATCTAATCTACTTCTAGGTCCTGTTTTCTGGCAACAGAGTTTATACTTTTGTAAGTCATCTGAAAAAAAAAAAAAACACACAAAAACACAATGTTTTAAATAACTAGGAGGTTTAATAAGGAAAATGTTCATCTATGCATTCCTACAGCTTAACACAGCACGAAGGTATCTGGAAAGTACTAAGATACTGAATTAAATGATGTTTACTAAATGACATGATAGCAATATTTGGATGTTACTATGGACTACGTATTGTCCTGTGCAATTTATATGTATCAACTCATTTAATTTTCCCAACCTAGGAGCAAGTACTATCATTACCTCCATTATATATATAAGAAAACTGAGGCTCAGAAAGTTTAAATAACTAATATAGGTTACATAATTCGAAAGTGGCAGTCAGTATTCAAACAAAGGCGATATGACAGGAAGATGCTGATTTATTTCTCGGTTAAATCATCTCTAGCATTTCATAAATGAAATATATGCATGTTAATGTAATACTTAAGGAACATGGATTCGGCCTCAGTTTCTTCCTCTGTAAAATAAAGATAATGATAGAATAACTATATCCCAAGGGAGAAACAGGGAGGCACAGGATGCAATGGGAGCTGTGCAGGGCGTAGACCATTGGATGAGATGGAGCAACAAGGGGAAGCTCAAAAGATAAATATGAGTAAAGCAGGTGATGGGTGGGGAGAGCTATTTTGAGCTATTTCAAGTAGAGGTCCTGACCTAAAAGAGAACAAGGGTGGGTTGACTCCAAAGGCCATCCATTTTCTCAAGTAGCAGATAGAGAACATGGTTCCTGTTGTGATGCAAATGAAGGCCACCCAGGGGGCTGCTGGAGGTAGGCTGAGGGAAAGGAAAGCTCGCCATAATCCCCATTCTCGGCTAACAACCAGATTGTCACTTCTTGCATAGACATTGAATATGCCACTTGTACAATGCCATCATTATGTTATATTATACATGTTTGAGTCATTTACTGGGTATTTTCTGTGGTAATCATAAATTCTAATCTGTGCATTTGTATATCTAATATTGTACTCAGGAGAGGGATGGTTGGCCACACCACCCCAGATAAAAAAGCAGAATGGCTTGTGTCACTCTTAGGTGCAGCAGTGTTGGCTAATTTGTCACTATCCTGATGAGACTTTCCCTGCAGTAAAATTGTGGTCATAAACCTAGGAGGGACCTTGAGTCATAGAATTCCTTTCTTGGCTTCTCAACCATCTCAGGCAGATAAAGAGATTAAAGCCCAGGTAGTGATTTGAGGGCTTGAATAATGAGGTGTTTCTATTTCCAGCTCTGTTTACCATTAGTTGACCAGTTGACCGTAGAAAAATCTCTTCACCTTAAAACATTAAATTGGTGTCTCTGAGTGCAACAAATTTAAAAAAAAAAAAGCTTCTAATCTCCCATCCCATCACTGTTCACTTTGTAAACAGTGAAGGACATGGACACAGGCTTTACAAATGGCTTTGCTGTTTCTCTAGTGAGAAGACCTTTCTCGGTGACCATCTTCAGGCCAATCTGGCTGAGTCTGAAAACAAGGCCAGCTACAACATTCATCTCAGTGGCACCCACCTGGAATGGAGGATTGTCACCCCAAGGGAAAGATAGATGGTGACAGCCTCAGGCACAGACACAGTATACTGCAATGACACCTAAGATGATGGGAAACCCTATCTGACCATAATTACCTTGGATACATACAGCCCCAGAGAGTCATCCCTTTTAGTAAATGAACTAAACTTTTCTAATAGAGCCATCTCTGCGAATGTTAACTCACTGTAGCTCTATCAACCTCTCACACCTTAGTGGGACTTTGTTGAATGAAGATAATAAGACCAATTTGACTAAGGAAAGGGTAAGCAGGACTGGGGGTTGACAGCAAAGGCTCTGTTCTCCCCAATGGAATCCCAAGGAAGCCTCTTATTATTTCAGGGGCGAGAAAGCAAGATTAAGGGAAAAAGACTGGGAAACAATAATGACGAAATTGAGTTATTTTGCTATTTCCTAAAGATAGAGGTAGGATTACTGAGCTAGACAGGAAGAAACACCTTATAATTATATATTTATTTTTAGCTTTTCCTTCTTTTCTCCTTTATTTCCCCCTCCTCCTCCTTTTCCTTCTCCTTTAAGTCAGAATTTTCTAAGGAAAATTCCTGAGTCCCAAGTGACCCAAAGCTTTGATTTGACTGAAAACATGTATAAAGAAAGTTAGTTATGACTTCTATCTACTGAAGACAAAGATATTGTTGGGGCTCTTTTCATGCAAAAAAGATTTGAAAAAATTTCCTATTTTGAATAGAGATTAAAAAAAAATACAACAGCTTTATTAAGATATAATTCACATACCATACAATACACCCATTGAAAGTGTTAAAAAAATTCAACTGAGTAAATTTGAAGATCTGATTGGCTTTACCAAGTGACTCATAAATTGGGCAGCTGCTCATCCAGGTACTAGAGGAGCATTCTGAGGGGCTGTCAAAGTGGAAGGTTTTTATAGGAAGCAAAGGAGCTATTAACAAAAAGAAAACAAAGGATTATTCTTGGTCCTGGATTATTCTTTCTTTTGGGGGAAGGGTTTTTATCATGCAGATTGCCTCTTCTTTTTATGGGGGAAGGAGAGGGGCCATATGACAAAGTACCTTACCAGTATTTGACTAGAAAATTCCATACTAGTTGCTTAAGATTACATTTCTGGGAGAGGTTGAAACTGCAATTGTGTCAGGATTAAATCTAATTTTGGTATCATGGGCTTTTAGCACAAGCAACACCATTTTGGGCCTGCAGATTTTTTCCTTTAACAAAGTATATTTGCTTTTTGGTATATTACATTATTAACTTAAAAAAAAAATTGTGGTAAGATATATATAAATATATATATGTATATATATATATATCTATATATCTTATTTGCCATTTTTTGCTAAATTTGCTATTTAAATAATTTTTAAGGTACAATGAATACAGTTTTAAATCATGTTTTACCGGGAACTCTGTGACTTACCACTTACTCATAAATATGAATCTGAAAAGAAAATAAATATTTGGAATATAAAAGATCAGTTGAAAAGACCCACTGGAATGGACTCTTCTGTAAATGAGCAGCAAATCATTAACTGTTCTTAAGTGACTCCATCAGTAGCCAGGTGTCCTGTGGCTTCCAGGAACTTTATAGATCCCAGACTCCCTCAACACCATCTTTCCAGAAATACTGCTCCAGTGTCATTACCACAAAGAGATAAATATTCAAAAGGTGAGGATTTCTCACAGTTTCCCATCAGGCAGGTTGCCTAGCAAAGTTCTGGGTGTTGAGGAAAGAATGAAGATAGGGAGCGTGTAAAATGGAGTCATTTTAACCAAGCTGCTAAAATTACTAACGTTATGAAGGTTGGGACATGAGGAAAGACTCCATTCTTGTTCTACCTAGCTTGGAGACTTAAACTTTTCAGTTCTGTACCAATGCCTAGATATACATCTATACCTTCAGATAACCCTCTGATTGCCCTCTGAAGGACTCATGTATCCAGGCCACATTTACCTGACATCCATTATCCAGACCACAAGATATACCAGACCTCCTGGAGCCCATCCTCCAGACCACCTAACATCCATCATATAGGATGTCTGATATCTAACTGATAACTCTCCTGGACCAATACTAGGGCTTAGGATGCAGGACTGATTCTTCTCAAGAATATACTTTTTACTAAAGGCTTTTAACTTTTCTTTCTTTTTGAACACTTCTGGGGTTTTGCCTAGTTGTGTTTCAAGGTTGCAAACTTTAAGACCCTTGAATAAATCTTTATCAATTTTTCTCTAACCAAAGTCTCCAGGCTCTTTTTGAGTTAGTAAGACAGTTTCAAGTATCTGTCGAACTGGAGGCAGCTGAATGGAAATTAAAAACCAGGGCAGGAAGAATCTAACCTAAACTGTGATGGTGAGAAACAAATAGGAGGGTAGAAAAGGAGAGAAAGCACAATATTCCTCTCAGAGACCTGGAGCTTCCAGAAGACTGCCAGTCCAAGATTTAAGAAAGCTGTGTGCTTAAAATTATAGTATGAAAATGGCAGTGTAATTACTTAAATGTTTCAAATAAAGGGGCTCTTGCTGTCCTTGGCCTCAAAGGGTTCTCTTTGTTTCCTCCACCACCTGAACCTATTTCAAGGCCCCTCAGCTTCTCCTCCTGCACTGATCCTTCTATGAAGGGATCTGGCCACCTCTCCTTCCTGTCATAGTTCGCCATAATCTCAACATCATTTATTTGGCTTTTGGTCATGTATAGTATTAATACTTCTTGTTTTCTTCTTTTACTCTCCATGTAAATGCCTCAATTCCTTTGCCAGAATCACAGACCTTTCAATTAGCAGCACCTCTTTTATAATTTTGACACCCCCCCCCCCATAGTTCTTGGCATGGTGCCATGTCTGTGATACCTGAGCAGTTCTTGCAGAAGAATTTTTATCATAAATACTTGGTGAGTTTTCTTCAAAGTATTTGTACCCAGTCCAGATCACAGGAACCCTGGCTTATTAGAATGTTTAGGAAGCTCTGCAATGTGATTCTGATGAGCAACCTGTTTAAGAGCTATTCTATTATGTGGTTCTATTACTCAAATTGTTGATTGCCATTGATAACCATTATCTGAGTCTTCCCTGGTTCAGGATTTCACAGTAGCATAATTTTTATGTTTTGTCTAAGTTGTGGTTGAAAATAATAACAGCTACCAATTCCTGAGCCCTGTCCAGGTGCTGTCGTAAGTGTGTGACATACATCATCTCCTTTAATTCCCACCAAAAATTTGAGAGGAAGGTGCCCTAGTTATCTCCATTACAGCAAAGGGAACTGAGATTTGGAAATACCCAGTAACTTGCTGGCCTAATGTCAGGTCTTATAGCTGTTAAGTGGCAGAGCCAGGACTCCATGTCAGACCCCAGCCCTCCTGGTGAGTCAAGATGCTGTTAGGAGAGCAGACCCAAAATGAGATCCTCAGGTTACCCCATCTAAGCATCTATTGTGGACATTAAGTAGATGTCCATCAAGAGGAGTATCAACTGGATGCATTTTTGTCCCAGAAACAATGCTATGCAACTAAAAATGGAACAGGGTGAAAGGAGACACATTACAAAAATCTTTTTTAAAAAAACACTAATTTTGTAATTTCTGATGCTTCAGTCTATAGTAGCTGCTGAGCTAGAAGGCTTTCATTGTCGGGTACTAACTTAGAGAAAACAATGCTTGCTCCTTACCCCAGAGCAAACACACTGGTCCTTCCAGAGCTATTGTAATTAATCTGTTTACTTGGAGTACTTGAAGTGGAGTTTGCAGGGCTTCTAACGAAAGCCTCATTCACTCAAGTGCTGCACACCTCTCTAGGAGAGATATCAATTGCCGCTTTGCAAACTGTATCCACTCGTTGGCAAAATGGCAGTCAGCTGTCAATGTGGATTCAAGATGAATCACAACTCACAAAAGGTAGAGAGGTATTTGTGAAAGCAAACTTTCAAGGACCTGAGCAAGCCTGCAAGCATTATATCCTTTGGTTCCCTCATCTTTCACATTAGCAAAGTACATGATACTCAAGAAATATACGAATCTATTTTGGGTCCCATGACCTGTTTATATACCTTTCTTTTTTTTTAAATTAAAAAAATTTTTTTTATATACCTTTCTAAATTTTCCTCTTTTTGACGTTGTTTGCCTCTATTTTTACAAATTGCTGAAACGTAAATTCTATTCTAAACTGTTAGTTGTGCAACTACTTTTAAAATTATTTTGCTACCAAAAGTAAAGTAAAAAAGTGTAAAATTTTTTTGCTTATTTTATTTAGTTGTGGGTTTAGAAGCCAGGAGTAGAAAAGAAATAATCAGTTCAGGACAGGAATTAAGTGTTACTTAAAATGGTTAGGTTACCTAAATATAATAGCAACATCAGTGTTTTTCAAACTGTGGCCCTCAGACCACCTGCCTCAAAATCTCTTTAAACAAACAAACTCAACCCAAGACTACTTGAACTCTCTGGGAGAAAAGTGTAGTTATTTGCATTTCTTAATCAGTTTCTCATGATTCAGTAGTGTATTATAGATCTTTCTAGTCTTAATAGATCTATTTCTATACATGGCATGCTGGAACATACACTGTTTTGGCCAGCCACACTTTTTCCCAATTGCTGTCCTTGCTGCCACAGCAAGTTTCGTAGGCTTTTGTGTGTCATGCACCCCACTGGGAGTCTGGTAAGCCTCTGGATCATTTCTTAGAGTAATGTTTAAATGCGTAAACAAAACACATACGATTACCAAAGAAACAAATTATATTGAAAAATGCAGCCAGCAAAGAAAAAAAAAAAGTATTACTTGCTTTTTTAATGAATACATAAACTAATAATACCTAGTGGTAGGTATAATAACCTCCAAACTTCAAAGCAGTGATGAGCATAAATTAAATTTTGATCCCTCTAACAAGATATTTCTATTTCTATTATTGGTATTGCTAATACCACTGCTTTGTTGCCTAATCTCAAAATAGAAGGGAATGCTAAATGTTATTTAGAGGTTAATGAAAATAAAGATGTGATTTTTTTTTCCTCATCTGAGTTCATGAACTCCTTGATTTCTAACCTTGAGTTTATGTACTGCCTGAATTTAAGCCCCAGCTTTAGTTCCCCTTCTAGAGAAAGGTAGTAGATGCTTTCCAGTGCAAATATGTCACTCCTACGAAATTTCTTCCCTAGAAACTAGAGAAAAAGAATCTACTAAATGTAGCACATCGTGGGGCAGCAGTCACACAAACGTGCTATTCTTATTTGCCTTGGAATTGTGTTGGGTGCCTGACCTCTTAGAGATGTCTTATCTGCTCACCTTGGAGACTGACTGTGTGAAGATACAGACAGATGTTGCATGGGAGATTTGCTAGGGTCAGTTTGTTCTCTTGGATCATTCATTCTCAAGATCCCTGGAACAAGTTTCCTCCACAGTGTTGGAGAGGGTGAAAAATGATTGCTTACATTATGCTGGTAGAAGATTACTCCTGGGCTCTGGAGTTAGGGGTCTGAAATAGGAGTGTGAAAATAAACCACAGGTGCATGTGTTTAGAAACACTTCCCCAAGCTCCATCGTTTCAGGATTCACATCAAACAACCTCGGCTATTGGTGTCTTACTCTATGAAGCTGAATGAAGTGCTGGGAGCCCAGAGGAACCATTGTGGTGGAGACTTGGGTCCACCCAAACTTGGCCCACATCCTGGTGCAGAGTTGCTGAGTAAATGTGGGTCCTTCAGTGAGATCTCGATTGTTACCTTAGAAGTGACCCCTCAGGGGTCTCCTGATGGGAAGTTGCTCACCTGGCATAGTGAAGGTACACTAAGAGTCAGGAAGCAGCTTCCTGGCACTGATGCTAACTAACTGTGTGACAAGGGACACCTTTTCTGTCTCTCTGCCTCAGCTTCCTCAGCTAGAAGCAAGAGAGTCACATAGGTGATCTTTGAATTTAGTAATGCCATTGTTTTTGGAAGGGATGCTTTGATAGTGCACTGGGTGGCTTAACAAAGAAAATATATTGTCTCACAGTTCTGGAGGCTGTGTGTCTGAAATCAGGGTGTCAGAGGGTTGACTCCCTCTAAGGTCTGTGAGGGAAAGATCTGTTCCAGGCCCCTACGTTTGGCACGTAGATGGCCATCTTTCCCAGTGTCTCTTGATGTCATCTTTTCTCTACATGTGTCTCTGTGTCAAACTTCCCCTTTTTATAAGGACACCAGTCATATTGGATTAGAGCCCACACTAGGGACCTCGATTGACTATTTCTCTAAAGACCCTATCTCCATGTAAAGTCACATTCTGAGGTACTGGGGATTTGGACATATGAACGTTTGGAGGAAAGGGACACACAATTCAGCCCTTACCAGTGATCTTTCATATCTCCTTTATGTTAGATGATTTTAGATATTAGGTAATAGTTCAGATCTCTCTTAGGTGTAACAATCGATTCTGAGACTTTCCTATAAGGAAGAAGAACCAGAGCATTGGTTCCTGAGGTGCTGAGAGGACAGGTCCTTCCTTGACAGTTGGCTCCCTGCAGTGCCCAGAGGAGATGTCAGGAAACTCATTCCTCACCCCACTGAGAAGAGGTTAGAAAAATGTGAGTTTTCCTCTTTGGGAAACCACAGATGGAGGGGCCTGGAGTGTAGTAGCCATCATTACAGAAGACAAACTGAGAAGATCTTCCCTGTGACACATCTGATTCCAGCTACCCTCAGACTCCCTGTGCTACAAGAGAGGCATAAAGAGTAATTTTCCCAGCAGAGGGAAGGGTCAGGCTCCCACCTGGCCCACGCCCTTTCAGCCCCACCTTAAGCACACAGAGCCAAACACTCTTTGTTTAAGGCCAAGTACTCTTTGTGGAGAGCGCCAACATGGAGCCAACATCAACTTTCACATGCTTACCCTGGATTTTAGCAGTGAATCGTAGGGTGTTCTCATAATGTGTTATTTACTCTTTATTTGTATTTAGAAACTATCTACTTGGTTTTCCTCCAACTTCAGTGTGGGATCAATGAAATTAAAGAAAACAAAAAAGAAAGAAATGCAATGAGAACGTCTGAAATTACTCATCTATAAAACAAAAAAGAGAAAAAAAATCAGCTGAATTTCTAGCTGAAATATGTTCTATGTCATGTAGAACAATTCTAAAATAGTTTTTAAAACAAAATCCAAATTAGAAGGACATGCCTTCTGATTACCAAGGAATTTTGTACAATTGATAGACCTGCATAAAATCTTATGGTGACTTCGATTTCATTGACATTTTCTTGTTTATTTACCATGTTACCCTAGATATATACCACAATTTAAAAAACATGGACAATTAAAAGGGATCTAAAATTATATTGTACTACAATCAGTTAAAAGCAGTTTTAAATCTATTCAAACTATGAATTTTCAACTTCCAATTTTTTTACGTTAAAGTCTATCTAAAACTGATCCAAGCATGCTATTCCCCCGCCCCCCTCTGCCCTACCATAAGATCATGCCACTCTTCTCCATTAGACGCTTCTTCAACTCACTTCTTTTTCTAAATTGCGTTTAGTGATTTTGTTTTCAACCAGGCTCTGCACAGTGTGAAATCCAGCTTGATCTCCTTGAGTTTCATTTTTTAGGTTTTACCCTTGTGTAAACTTTAGGGAATATTTTTCGTGTGTGTGTGTGTGTGTGTGTGTGTGTGTGTGTGTGTGTGTATCTTCCCTGCGACAAATCCAATTCCAGCTTTCCAGCTTCCTGGAACAAATATATATATTTGTGTGTGTGTGTATATAATTATGTATGTGTATATATATATATATATATATATATATATATACACACACACACACACACATGTATATGTATATATACATATATACACAAATATATATACACACATATATACATATACATATATACATATACATATATATGTATATACACATATATACATATACACATATACACATATATACATACACATATATATGTATATATGTGTGTGTATATATATATATACATATATACACATACATATATACCTTTTTCCTTTATGCTTTCTTTTTATATTACTCTTAGAAAATATGGCTGTAGTTTCCATATCCAGTAGTTTCTTTTTTACATTGATCTAATGTTAGTCTCCTCAACATTCTAGAAGTCTGCCTTGTTTGTTAGCCACGCTGATTTTTGTCTGACCTAGATACCTAGGTTGTTAGCTCCCCAGGGTAGGGATCTTGTCACTTAGTGTTTTGTAATGTGTTCTAAAAACTTCTTACCAGACTTTGAGTAATCATAATATGCAAACTGGTGTTACTAGATTATAAATCTGTGAATGACAGACAGTATATCCTGCAGATAACATTCTACAGTGGGGTTAGGGTGTGGTCAAATAGCACAGATAGCCAGAGATGGAGAAAATGATTAAGCAAAGGGAAAGTTGAAAATACGTTTATTAAAAGAGTAAGGGAACCCAAACCTCTTGAAATGTGCCTATTAATGCCAAAGAGAAGTTGCGAGTTAACTGTCACGCACAGGAGAAGATACACACTTTAAGAGGCATATTGAATAGGGCAAATGAGAAAATAAGAGAGGCTAAGTCTGCTCTTTTGGGGCTTTTTGGAAACTAGAAACAAACAAAAACAAACAAACAAACAACCCTATTCCTCAGGTACAGAAAGTGAAAGAATTACTGAAAAACATGCTGGTGATACACTGTCCCACTTGGAAGCTGATCTGACGAGCCTGTGACCCAAATGAACTTCTTTCCTGACTCCATATTGTTGTGGCTGTAATCACCATGGCTCCTAGGAGCCTGGAAAGTGACAAGTTAGAAATAGAAATTTGGAGACACTCCTTCTCTAGTGTCAGATCACTTCCGGTCTCTTCCTCATGGGCTTTTTTAAATCAACTGAATAGCTATCCTCAAAACCCCTATTAGGTATCTGGGAACCAATACTTGTAAATATTGACAGATGCCAACTTCATTCTTTTTTCAAAAACCAAAATAAACTAAATGAATTAAAAAAACTTTTAAGAATTGGAAGAATATAGAATTAAGAAATTAAAGAAATAAAAAAAAAGTGTTTACGGCAAAAAGAAAGCCCTCCCCATGGTGGTAGCCCACGGGGACTGTGGCTTCTGGGAAGCCACTTTCTGGTTATGGTCTCTGGGCTATTGCTGCAGCCACCTCCTGGGAGCTGTGGTATGGAGTGTGGTTCTCCATAAAATCCCCATCACCCAGAGGCAGTGAATCTAAAATTGCTGCTCAGACACTGGGGCTGAAGCAAATCTATGGGGCATTTTATTTGGCTCTGAAAGTGTTTCTGAATCTCATTCTCTCTAGGGCTCTCATGCTCATGAGGAATAAAAGGGGTGAAGTCAAAGGGTCTGGAGGGGCTACTACCTGGGCCCCTTAGGCAGCAAAAGAATTAATGACCCCTCACAGTACAATGTGACCTCCCAACGAGAAATATCAGAAGCCTTTTGCTGAGGTCTGGGGAAGATCTCTCTTCAGAGGAACAAACAAGCACAAGAGGACATAAAGGGGGTAATATGAAGGCTGCAAACTTTCCATCTTTCGTGGAGAGCTTTCAGAGGTAACAGGTTGGCTGAGATTCACTAAGCAGGTCTGGCAAATCTCCATGATGCTTGGCCCTTAGAGGTCTTAGGCCTCTTTTAAGGCAGCCTAAAATAAAATGAAAATAATGTAGGGTGTTATGGACTGAATGTTTGTGTCTTCCGTAAGCTTATATGTTGAAATCCTAATGTGATGGTATTAGGAGGTAGGGTTTTTGGGAAGTAAGTAGGTTGTGAAGGTGGAGACTCATGAATGGGATTGTGCCCTATAAGAAGACAGCTTGCTTCCTCATTCTGCTCTGTCCACTTGTATATTATATGTACATATAAAATGTCAGAATGTTGCACAAATGGAACAGTTTTCTCTCACTATAATTAAGTATCAAATATTGTTAGTTATAATTTTTTTTCTTGCCAACTTTGTTGTTGTTTGTTACGTAAGTTATTTCTTATAAAACAAGCCACAAAAACTCAGATGGTATTACTTTATTTCCTTGAAGTGAAGTCTAAGCAAGTGTAGTTTAAAATTCTCAATTACAACTGTTAAAATTGAGTTCAGGTCACTGCTCTCAGGTGACCGAATAGAAATTATTATAATTAGAAATATAGTAAGATATATTAACAAGAACAGTTTAAAGCCACAATTTCTATAGCTCAATTTCTGAACAAGGTATTTAAAAATTTTTGATAATTGTTACATCCTTCATAGTTTAAGGAGGTCTTAGTGGGTAGGATTGCTATCCATATTTGTAAACCTATTTGAAATTCATGTGGTTAAAACATAAGCCTTCTTGTGTTTTGTTGCTTAAAGCAGTCCCTTCATAGATGTTTCTAAAAGAACCCAAAGCGATACTATTTATCACACAACTTTCTGATTTTCTTGTTATGTTGAGCAGAGTTTAGGAAACTCAGAGCTTGGGGATCCAAATAACACAAGACGTTTGGTTGAAGTGGTATTTATTTTCAGGATTGTCACCTGTGAACTAAAGGGATAAGTAAATGTTTATGTATGTAAATATGGATATGCGTACACTTGAAATTGCATATATTTTTTTCTTTCTATAATTATCATTTTTTCTCCCCACTCTCTCCACACATGAATTGTGCACGTGATCACAAGTTCCTTCCTTGGGATTCCATGGAGTATAAAGCATGTAAGAGTTGAGGAGGAAGATTTTGGGGCCTGCACTGGATGAAGGATCCTTCGGATAAATCCATTATATCTTAACACATTTAGAGTTTCTCAATGATACAGAACCAGCAACCTTCCCCTGTTACCTTTGAAATAAATATCAACACTTTATTCAGGGTCAAGATACCATAAATCTATGCCTTCCAGGCCCAGTGCATCAGGTTCCCCGACCAGGCTCACCCTTGGAAATAACTCATTCTTTTTCATCCCCTCAGTATACAATTTCAAGTTGGATTTAGTTTTTTCTACATAGCCATTTTTCAACCATCACAATATGGTTTTGTCCCCACTACTTTCCCACAATTGTTCTTTTCAAGGTTACAAACCATTAAAATTCTTGTCGCCAAATCCAATAAACACTTGTCAGTCAGTACCCCGTCTGTTCACAAGTCGTCAGTGTTGTTGACCACTCACTCAATCCCCTGGTTTCCTGTGTTAACATTCAGTGTTTGTTTACCTCTTAACCCCGTGGGTATTTCTCTTTCTTCAACTCTTCTATATTGGGTTGCCTCTCAAACCTGCTCTTTGCTCAAAATTTGCTGTCTTAGTTAGTGACAGGACCCATCGACCGTGATAGCATGGATGGTATGATATCCTTGTTTGATAGATAAGGCAGTTAGGCATACCTGGCTTCAAAACATGTATTAGCTACTTTGTGTGCTCTTGTGAAAATCACATCTCTGACTCTAAACTTCTTCACCTGAAGTTGAGTTAATAGTAATTATGTCATAGGATTATTACGAAGATTAATTAAATAAGGTCATGGGTATGTACAACTAAGCACAATGCCTGGTACATAGGAAAGATTTAATAAATGTTAGGCTCTTCTTAATTTTTTTCCTAATTGCCTTAGCCGGGAGCTAGTCCTGGAGTCATCGTAGACTCTTCTCTTTCTATACAACTGTTCACAGAAGGTTTTCAACCTTCTAAAATTTTCTAAATTCATTACCTGCATCATTATCATGGTTGTATGATTTAATTTGATCATTGTCATGGTTTCTCTCCACGTAAGCCAAGTTCCACAATATGGCTAAAATAAAGTTTTAAAAATGCAAATCTAATCTCGACTGGACCCAATTTAATTCCTTCAGTGTCTCTTTGCATAGTTCACAGTGGTCTTCATAGTATGGCGGGTAGAATGCTTTCTGGCCTGGCTCTCCACTATCTTTTCACAGTTAATTCCTGCTACTTCCCACCACAAATCACACCTGGATTTTCTTGAAAGCCTCTTGCTTTCTTCACCTTCCCACATGTTGTTCTCACTCCTTAGATTCTTCTTCCCATTCTCCTCTGATTCATCTGGTTAACCTCTAGAATACCTTTAAAGTCAGCTCAGGCTTTATCTCCTCTGAGAAAGTATCCTGATGAGCCAGCTTGGTTTAAGTGCCCTTTCTTTCTCTGTGCTTTCTATATCTATGTGCATATTGTGGCCATGGCAGGGATTACCTAATTTTTTCTCATTGGTTTTATTGTCCACCTTCTGTATTAGATTGGGAAGTCCCTTGGGAACATATTATATCTTCTGGATATAATATATTCCTTATACATACTATGTCTCAATACATGTATGTTGAATGAATGGAATGTTGAATAATTCATTGGAACATCATGAATGTTGAGCAAATGAATGAATGAATGACCTAAAGTTTTCAGAATGGGACAGAATGGCAGGCATTAAGTTCTTTTCACATGTTGTTTTCAGTATCTGTATTCCCTTTTTTCTATTTGATTAACTTTTGCCTTCGTCTCCTGAGTTAAGTGTCCAGACTCTGAGTCTCCTTAGCAACCCATACGTGTCTCTGTACTAACACTTGTCAGCATGATTCTGACAAAGGATTGAAATAAATTAATGTCAGTGTCACTTCTCACTAGAGTCCAGAGTCTAGACTCATCACTGAGCTCCAGGGCCATGGCCTGGTCTGATGTGTCAATTTTGTTTTGTGTATATTATTATTAACCTTATTTACAGATGAAGAAATCTACTTAGAGAGGTGAAATGGCTTGCCCAAGTTTATAGACTTACACAATGGCAGAGCTAAGATTTAATTTCCAAATGCTATGCTATTCTACATCCTTTATTAGAGCCAAATATAAAGTAGAAAAAGAATCACATTACATTCATTTCAATTTTTATTCATATAACTGTTGGATCTAAATTAAGCATAGTTTAATTTTCTGGTCCTTAACTAATGTATGTTTTCCTTGTAACAATGGCAAACCAATATGAACTTTTTCCTTTTTGTGTACGATCAGTGAGGAGACAGAAAAGAAATATATTACAAAGTTTTACTTATATTTATTTGATTTATAGACTATTTCATATTATTATCTACATTATTCAAGCATGTATTGTTATTTCTAAGACATATTAGTTGTGTTCAAGAGCTGTGATTAATAACAGAAGAAAACTACAAATATATTGAGATAAAATTAATTATTTCACTTGAGTTAGTATTGGGTCTTAAGTGACAAATCACTTTTTTCCCTTTCTTTTCATATACATATACATATACATATACATATATATATATATATATATATATATATATATATATATATGTTTAACTTCTTTCATTGAACACTTGTTTCAAATTTCTTTTCCTACCATGTTGAAAGCTGGCTTCTAGACAAAGACCTTGTTTGGGTCATTACTGGTTTCACCAAAGCAAGTTCTCACCTTATCTTTCATGTTCTTTTTGTACTCTAGACAAATACAACATATGGGGAACAATATTTTGAGCTAAAGAACACAGTACAGTTGGAAATACTTGCCTCACGTACCCACAGCTATGTTTTTTGTTACTGTAGATAATAGATGCTAAAAAACTACAGAAAGGGAGATAGAGCGTCCCTAAACATACTGCTCCCTTTCTCATATCCACACCTTTGGTCCTGCTGAGATCTCTATATGGACTTCTCTTTTCTTTGTCTTGTGAACTCCTCTTCACCTTTAAAATTTTAGGTCCTCTTGGAAACCCTTTCTGATATGCCTCTGCAGAGGGAGTTGCTTCCTCTTTGAGCAGCACACTTTGGGTGTAGTTTAGAGGTATCCACCACCTTGAATAATAGTTATCTATTTGCACATCTGTCTTCCCATCTAGGTTGTGAGCTCCTTGGGAGCAATAGACTGTGATTATTTCACAACTGGATCCTCAGAGCCAACTTCAAGTTAAGCCCGGCACATAGTAATCATATTTGTTGAATAAATATTGAATAAATGTGAAGATGTGTCCTTATTCTGAGATGATGTAATACTTGTCACTATTAATTCAGGTGATAACATCCTAAGCTGATCAATTAAGTAATGTTAAAAAAACCCAAAAAACATGACCAAGGATTTTTTGTATTTACGCAAAGTATACTGAATGTAATTATTTTAAAGCTCAGATAAACATTTTGATTGAAATGTGTTAGCTCTGTAAAACAGGTTCGAAGTGGAGAACGACATGTTGGCTAAGACTGTGACCTTTGAAATCAATACACTTGGGTTGAAAAGCTAGTTTTGGTGCTTACTAGATTGGGAACATCAAACCTCTCTTGCCTCAGTTCCATTATCTGTAATATAAATACAGTAATGTTTACCTCACAGACTGAATTACAGAATTAGAAAATGTCAGCAAAACTCTCTACATTGTTCTTAGTTTGTAGTAAGCAATAGATAAATGGTTTCCATTATTAGTGGGCCATGTGTTCCTGAGACACAGCTTTGCTATAAAACTGATTTTGGTCCAAAAGTTCTGTTTGTCTTGTAATTTCCCGTTATGTACCTTGTTTGCAGGTGCTAGAATCTGACCTTAGCTTCCTGCCTATATCACTGAGCACAACTACACAGAAGACACTGAGCATCACAGGACCCAATTAGAGTGAGATTACAATTGGCACTTTATTTTATTTTTTATTGGGGAACAGTATGTTTTTCCAGGACTCATCAGCTCCAAGTCAAGTCATTGTTTTCAATCTAGTTGTGCAAGGCGCAGCTCACTGGCCCATTGTGGGAATCAAACTGGCTACCTTGGTGTTATGAGCACTGCACTCTACGCAGCTGAGCCAATCGGCCGCCCTACAATTGACATTTTAAAGACATGCTTTTTCACTTCCTTTTTTTTCACTCACTTCTCTCCCTGCTTTTTTCCTATTGTAAGACTTTCATCATAATACTTGAAGATGGGGATGGGACGGTCAATAGATGACCATATGTGTTCATATCCAAAGTTGGTTCCAGATGTTGGATTAGTCTTGCATCCTAGGGACTTGAACTGGGTATAGGACCAAAATCCAGGGGGATCTAAGGTGTAGTATGTAGAGTATAAATTAATATAGAAAATTAAGTAGACAGTTGAACTAGGGTGTCAATCCAAAGGTGTTGGGCCTGCCTACAAAAATTTCTGCTGTAAGGTAACATGATGGAAATTGAAAAAAAGCAGAACTAAGAAATAAGATTAAAGGAGGACAGAATAGTGCATCTGGAGAGATTAGGAATTCCTAGAGCAAATTCACAGAAAGGTAGCATGGGATAGTGGGAATGTCAGAGGCCTTAAGACCAGACAGGTTGTATGACACTATGGCAATCACCTAACACCTTTGAGCCACATTTGTTTCATCTGCAAAATGAAGATAGTAGTGGTCATCTCATCAGTTTTCTGGGAAGACTGAGGAAAAATCTGTACCTAAAGCATCTGGTTCTTTCTGGTATGCAGACCTCAGACTCGGTTGTAGGAGAGGAGGGACTCATCAACCTACTAATCCCAACAGAGATCTCAGGATGAGAGCCAGGTTTTCATTTCCAGTCTTCAGCCATCACTTCTGATCTAGGCTTGTTGTAAAGATATAGAATGGAGAATCAGATGAAGCATTGTTGATGTTTAGATAAAGGGTGTCAATGAGTTTCGAATTTGTGTTTATTATGCACTACTAACCAGAGGATTGGTTCTGATTCAGTGCTGGTGACCTCAGTCTCTAACTCAATTCCTGGTTCTAAATTGGGGTGAAGAATGCCAAATATGGAGTCCTAGAGAAACCATTGTTTCAGGATATACCTGTTTCTCCTTAGAGATTCAGTGTCTACATTCCTGAGAGAGTGACCCTGGTTTGTCTGAACTATTTTGGAGAAACCATGCAGTTTGGTATACTCTGATTTTCTCTATTCTGGCAGGAATGACCGTAACACGTAAGTCATGAGTGTTTAATCAAAGTGTATTAAGCATACATTGAGAATATAGTTGAATAATTTGAAAAAATGGCAATAATTATATAGAATAGCATTATATGGATGATAATGTGTAATTCAGTTGTTATTGATTTGCTTAATGGTGTTTAACTCCTTTCTAGAGAATAAATTTAGTTTGCTTCAATCTAATTGAGGACACTTGATTAAGGTACTTCTCTTGACTTACTTTAGTGCTCAGCTAGGTGCATAGTGAAAAAGGGAAAAGAAAACTGATAGCAACAGTAAGTGGACTGGACATGTGTATGCTTAAAACAGCATTAGAAAAATATCTTACTCCTTTTTTATTAGTCATTTTTTTTAACTGTTGTAAATATTAGTGACTAGAGAAAGAGGACGTTGATAAATAATAAATGCTCTTGATTCTTGAGAAACAAATGTTTGCTTATTTCTCACTTGTATTTCTAGAGCTACCACCTGCCAGGCTACTTACTGGGGTCTTTGTGAAAAAGGTCTCATGTAAGACAACCAATAAAATGAGACCATTTTATGATAAAAACTCAGCACAGTTCTTTCAAATTACTCTTTCCCATTTTGCCCTGCAGGAGACATAGTAATGAATTAAGGAAAAAGATATTTTTGTTTGTTTTGAGGGTGGGAACGGATCTTATTATCAATCAAATAATCATACATTTGACAACAAAATTATTATGTCCATTAAGATAGCTCCAGCTTCAAGTAATAGAAAATCTTCACCTCAAATTGGCAAAAACATGGGCATTTGTCTCCTCTTATGGGAAGTTTGGCAGTAAGGTGACTCCACTGGCTTGCAGGTGTCTCAGTGCTGCTCACCTCTCTTTGTGGTCTCTAGCCTCAGGATGGCATCAGGGTGGCTGAAGCTATTCCAGGCAGCCCATATTGGTCAGCAGAGGCGGAAATGGACAGTTTCCTTTGAATCTTCTTTTTCTTTTTATTTTTTGGAAAAAGAATTTTTAAATTGTATTCCCCTCAACTTTTCCCTAAATAAACAGGTTGTTTTGGCTCCTTTTGTGCCCTGACTCACTTCCCATTGTCTCCCAGTTTCACATATTTAAGTACTGCATGTATCTCTTTGCTTTTTGTTGTCTTTCTGGCATAAGATAACTCTCCTAGGTCAATAATCTGTTTTCATCTGAAATGATTCACTTATATAAAGAAAATGTCATTAAGACATAATTATTAGAATAAGCCTCCTTAACACAATTATGGAGAAAATTTTGGAAAGACTCTGGGTCTAACGGTCCATGTTTGAGTCTTGACTTGACCAGTCACTTTGTGATCTTGGGAAATGGACTTTCTTCTCAGGTCTCTCATCCATGAAATGGGATGATGACACTTCACAGTGATTATTAGGACTAAATGAGATAATGTCACAAAAGCAGAATTGCTTTTAAATTCCAATTATAAAGCTTTTAGATTGTTTTCTTCTTGAGTCCAGGGACAATGTCTTAATCATTTTTTTGTCCTGAGCATGTATCCATGAGCAGCTATACAGTGGGCCTACAGAAATGTGTGTTGAAGGAGAGATTGATATTTTTCACAGGTGCTTGGCTCATGTCAAGCTTCCATACCCACCTGTGAACAGCTCCAGCCTCAACATGAAACTTACTCAGGTGTTTCTCACAAATCCTGACACTGTGCTGGGCATATACAGTTGTTTCCTAAAGATTCCAGAATAATGCGTGGGGGTTTTGGAGGAAAGCCAAATAATCTAGTGTATCATATTTATTTGGCCATTCTTTGTAACTTTATCAGCGAACACAGAGGTCTTTAAACTTCTCTGACAACTCGAAAACCTAGACAAACATTCATAATGAAAGAAGCACGCATAACACTGGGACTAATAAATAATCCCAAAGAGATCACAGATGTTCTATCATAAGTACTTTCATAAAACTGTTTCCAGAATAAACAGCATACCCTCTAATGGCGGTAATTAGAATCTATAATAAAATCAAACAAAGAATTGGAAGAGATTATTTATTGAGGATAAACACACTGACTACATTTGCCCAGCTGCATTTTCTATAGCTTTGTAAATGACACATGAGTCAGGGTCAGGGCCTGTGAGAACACTGTGCTGTCTGTATTCTTAAACCAGACTCTGTACAACTCACCTAATCACTTTTGTTTCCGTGATGGTCTGAAGTCCAGAGCAATGGGCTAGAGATGTGGATTCCAAATTCTATTCTGCCGTTAATTTATAAAATGAAGCAAAGAAGTCAATGAATGCCTGTGTGTTTTAATTTCCTAAATGCAAAAGTAGGTATTATAATACACTTGACCTATGTACCTCTCAGGGTAGCTATGAGGATTAAATGAGGGAATATAAGAAAGTACTGGAAAATAAACATCAAACTCTCTTTACCCAGACATTTTATAATGACTTGGAATATAGCAATTGCCAATTAAAAGCTTATATGATTTCTTTCAGACTGTTCAATGAAGATATTCCAACTGCCATGCCTTCAGCTTCAATTGCTACGGTATATAATTTCTCGTGATAACCATGTTGTTTCAGTGTTATAGTACATATTAATCTATCATGAAAATCACCTGCTGAACTGAAGGTTCACCCATATGAAAGTTGGAGCTTTGGTAACAGGAAAGTTGAAAACCCTGGTGTTTCCCTGAAAACAAGACCTAGCTGGACAATCAGCTCTAATGCATCTTTTGAAGCAAAAATTAACATAAAACCTGGTATATTATATGATATTATATGATGTTATGTGATATTATATGATATTATAAACCAGCTCTTATAGTAAAATAAGGCCGGGTCTCATATTAATTTTGCTCCAAAATATGCATTAGATGGTCTGGCTGATGGTCCGGCTAGGTCTTATTTCCAGGGAAACACTGTAAACATATGTTTATTTTTTAATTTAATTTGATTTGATTTTTTATGTAAACCTTATTTAAAGTTTCCAATCTCCTTCCAAAGAAAGGATCTGTCTTTTTTATTACTTTATATTCATCTTCTAGCATAGGGCTGGTCATAGAGTCTGTGCCTAATCAATATTTATTTAAATAAATGTATGAACAAATTATATTATTGAGTGATTTTTCCAAAGGAGTATTTTTAAGTACCCTACCAGTTTCTCTGAAAAATTAATGATTAACTTGGGAATGAAAAATGGTTTGAATAGATGCGATCAGTCATCAGCTAAACCCTCAATTACATTAAGAATCATATGTATAAATAGCTAGTTTGATAGATGTTGTGTGAGCTCCATGGCAGGCAGGGCAAGAAGACCTGGAGCTAAAACCCAATGAGGTCAGAGGGAACAATGGCTCATAGGTTGAGTTGTTTTGGGACATACCAGCTCACAAAAATTACTATTGTTTCTCTTTCATTTTTTCCTTATTAGTGAATGACATTTTCACAAATATTTAAGAATTGTAGTTGTACATTAAACAGAGAGTTTTTCATGTTCGTGTCTTAATTTATTAAACAAATATTGAAGTGCCTCTTATTAGGAGTTGGGCTATATGTTCAAAGTCAAAGGTGCTTAAGAAAGATCTGCTTTCTGCCCTTGTGGGTTTTACTGTAAACTGATGATACAGACAGACAGGCAAGTATGACCTTTGTGATATAGAAATTAGGCTGGGAGAGAAGGTAGACATGTCTAAGCAGAAAGTGGAGGGGAAAAAATTGACTGGTGGCATGAAAGGTAAACAAACAGTAGGGCTGGTCCATGGAATGGGGGCAATAAGTGGGGCAAGAAATATTCCTGGAGAAGTCCTCTGAGGCAGATCACACATGGCTTTGAAAGTAGTGTTAAAGAGTTTGGACTTCATCCTAAGACCAATGCCAAGCTCTTGTAGAAATTTAAGCAGGGGTATGACATGATCGAGTTAGTTCTTTAAAGATTCTCCTGGCAGGCAGTATAGATGATGGACTGAGGGTGAGACTAAAAGCTGTCATAGTTATTCAGGAAGAGAGGATTATTGATGGAGAGAAGCAGAGGAATCTGAGAGATCTCAAAGGATAGAATCTAAAGATTACCGTTAATCCAGGTCAGGGATCATGGCCGTGAATCTGAGTAACTACAGTGCAAGAGAAACCCTGTGACTAGGTTCCATGGATGAGACCACACAAACAAGTAATAAGCAAGCTGTGTGAACTTTGAGGACAGAGCATATGCATGGCTGGCTTCATGGGCACACAGCCTGCTCGGTCACACAGAGCCCTGCCCTTAGAAGGGCAATGTGCTTGGTTTAACGCTCTATTGTTACATTTTGAAATTCTTAATAATTCTCTGAACAATGAGCCCCACATTTTCTTTTTGCACTGGAACCCACAATTTACCTAGTCTGTCTGGACATGTTAAAATATAGTAGGTGCTCATAAAAGTTGAATGAAGGAATGCTTGTATTTGTAATAAACACCAACAGTTAGCTTAGGAGTCCCTAGGCAAGGGGGGAGTAGTAGGCTCTGCAAGACAATCAGCCCCTCAATACCAGCAAGATCTCGTGTGTTCTCTGTGTGAGGGCAGAGGAGGCTGGAAAGTGTGTGCTGGCAGCTCAAGCCCCGCAGGCGTGCCTCAGAGATTTGTAGATTGAGTCTGCCTATTCAGCCAGTGGATTCAACTTCTTAGGTTGTCTTTTCAGTTACTTCTAATACTAGTCTTTATTTAATACTTACTTATATTATCTAGCAGTGATTTCTGTTTCCTAGCGTGTTCACTTCTGCTGTGTTTTGTTTATAGGTTACTCAGATAGTCTCTGAATCCTTGGTTTTCTTTGGTCTTCATTTCCATGCCAAGCATTATTTTGCTGCATTCATTCATCATGCTGTATAATTATTTTTAGATCAAGTATACTTACTGCTTCAATTGCTGAGAACAAATTACGTATCGTACAATCTGTAAGTCTGTTGTTAGATTTAGGTACTATAAAATTATTTTTAAGCAACACTTAATAATTCTTTTTTCAAGCTAACTTTTGAAATTTTCACTTCTGTATGCCATCTTGCAAGCACCTCAGTCATAGCCCTCATTGATATGTGGCCTTTTTGGAGAATCTTACTCCTTCCAGGCCCTTTCTACTTCAAACATTACTGAAGGCCATTTACTGAATGAACACGGAGTCTTAGTTCATTGGAGCTGCTATGACAGACATACCATAGTCTGACTGGCTTACAAACACCAGGAATTTTATTTCTCATAGTTCTGGAGGCTGGGAAATCTAAGACTAAGGTGCCTGCATATTTGATGTCTGGTGAGAACCTGCTTCCTGGTTCCAATTCTCAAGGTGTCCTAACATGGCAGAATGGAACAAGGGAGCTCTCTGAAACCCCTTTTATGAGGGCACTAATCCCATTCATGAGGGCTCCACCCTCAAGGCCAAATCACCTCCAAAAGGCTTCACTTCCTAATATGATCACATGTTAGGGGTTAGGATTTCAACATACACATTTGGGGCAGAAACATTCAGTCCACATGGCAACCTAAGAAGCCAAATGACACCTTTGCCACATTCTTAGAACCTGGGAAGCAGGGACTCAAAATGAAAAAGCAAGGACTTAGGAGGCACTAAAATCTTGGTTTGAATTCTAGTTCTGCCAGAACAAGCTATGTTGATTTGGGCAGGCTATTTAATTTCTTTTGACCCTTAGTCTCTTCATCTGTAAGATGGATAAGAATGCCTATTTTGCAGGGCAAATGAAAAGAGCAATTAGGTTAATGTATAGAAAATTCCCAGTATACAGTAGGAACTCAATAATGACAGCTATTAGGCAAAATACATTCTGCATTTTCTTTTTAAAGCTTTTGTAACTCAAGGAAAACAGGAAATATTCTCATTGTATAAAAGGTAAGCAACTTTTTAATTGGAAAATTTTCAAATCTATATAAAAGTTAAAATACTAGTATAATAAACACTAGCTAAAATACTAGTATAATAAAAATATACTCTTTTCCTAGGGTCACTAATTGTTGACATTAAAAATTGTCAATAATTACTAATAATATCTATTGTATACATACACATTTTTGTTGAACCATCTGAAAGTAAGTTAACACATAACCCTTTGCCCTTAAATATTACAGTATGTAGCTCTTAACCATAAGAACATTTTCCTACATGACCACACTGCATCACACCTAAAAAAATTTAATAATAAAAAACCTTCCTGCTAGGAGAAATCTTCCATTATTTTTGTTCATTTCCATTCCTTCAGCAAATGCAAGTTATTAGGAATTCTTGTCAGCCCTGGTGTTAGTTTCAATTCAGAGACAGAAGTTCTCTGAGAGAGAGGGCTGCTCGGTGCTAGAAAGTCAGACTTCACAGTCAATTATAATGGTCTGAACTAGTAGAGTAGAGAACCAGTTCCTAACATATTCCAACCTGTCTCTCTGACTCTTCTACATGAAAGCTGTGCTTTATTCAGGCTGATTTTCCTTTCTCAGCGTCTTCTAAATTACTCACCATACTCCTTTGCACCTCCCTCTTCCATTCCTGACTCTAATGCCTTTCTTATTCTACCTGAGGGAATTCTACCACATCCTAGGTCTCACCTTGTCTGTGGACCTTTCTAAAGACATCAGTTTATACCTGTATCAGTCTTCTCTGAATTGTCACTGGACTTCTTGTGCGCATCAATTTATTGAGCATATGTTGTTGCTCAATAAATTGTTGCTCAATGTAAGTTGTTCTTACATTGTTGCTCTCAAATTGTTTTATATGATTTTATGAAACAAGATGTAGGTTCCACATGGCCAAGGACTTTGAGAGCATAATAGGTTCTTGACAAACATTTATTAATCGATGGTTTTATTTACAACTGTGTATGTCCTGCATAACAATGACGTTGTGCTGACTCAATGTCTTTTACTAAATGGCAACCAGCTGTTGTTAATTGAAAAATAAGATTTTGCAACTAACACACTTACCATCAATTATACTCCCAGTTGCTTTGTATTATTGGATAGTCTTTGCCAAAGGGTACAGATCTATTATCTGCGTCAATATCAGTAGAGGCATCTTCATTTTGGTGGAGGTTTCAAAGCCATTTGGATGCCAGGTACCATGACATCATTTAGACTGTTTTGTGGCCAGGATGATTCAGACGTTTAAGTAAGTGAAATAACTGGGTTGTCACATGGTTTGCTTTGTTATTTCAACTGTATTATTGTTTGACTTGTAGAAAGTGTACTCCTTCTATTGTGTTACTTCTGGAACACACATTGTGTAAAGTATGACTTGATATTTGTAATTGATTCAATTGGCCTATATGGTTTGTTAAGGGACATGGTAAGTTTACTAAAATTGTAGATCTTTTCCTCTGAGATGGTTGTTTAGTTAACCAGTTCCTTAAACTTTTAATAAGGCTTGTTTCCCTTTAATTGGGAACTAGGATCATTTTAGAATATTTGTATTTTTTTCTTAAATGCCAAGTATACTTTCAGCCTCTCCAAACAGCACACTTTGTTTAGTCATAAAATGTTTATTTCGGCTATGTAATTTTGGTTAGCGTAACAGTAGGAGGTTCTCTGTAAGTTGGTGTGTGCTCCTGAAGGGAGTTTGTTTTTCTCCAAGTTTTGATGCTCTTTTGATTGATACAGTACCAGAATTCCCAAATAAATCAATTTCCAGGGGCTCAGTGTGCTCCTCTTAGCAGTGTTTGGGGAACACATGTCCTACTCTCTACATTCCAGTGCTGTGACAGGTGGATGTTTGAGTCACCAGGTGACCACTTTGAAGCCGCACTTGCTAACGACAGTCCTCACCCTCCTCTTGCCTTCTGTATTGCTGTGGTCTGCACACATGAATTCAGTATTTAAACATACAAATTACATTTTGGCTTTTTTCACACAGCACTGAATTCAAATTCCACTGAATTTAGTAAAAGCGAAGACAAACAAATACTATAGCTTTAAGTCAGTCAAAGTAGTTAATTTGAGCTATTTGACAGTCACTAATTAGTTTAACTGAAGTGTTCATGGTTCGATTAGATTTGAGGACACATTTCTATAGAATTTCATTCTAGTAAATTCAGAAAGGTAAGCTAAAGAGACTGAATATATTATAACATGACACTTTCACATCACTTACCATTATTTTTCTGTTTTAAACTTCACTTAGATGCCATCTAAATTTGTTTTAAACTTTGAGAACTTATATAACTGTGTTTTAGAATTGACACAATTATTAGTCAAGTAAATGTCAAGCGTGTTTGTCACGCGGGGCGGCCTGCGGTGTCACTGCTCCCGCTCCCCACATAAGAACGCAGGATGTGGCTAGGCCAAAAAGGAACACCCACGGAGCCATAGGTAGGGGAGTCATACCACTATGGTCTCACTGGAGGCTGGGTTTACACGACGTGCGACCTGCTGTCCGCTTTTCTGCCAACCGACCGACTCTCCTTCACTCTCCTCGGCTCCCCTCCATAGCCGCAGCAGTTATATTAGTGGCCAACGGCTCAAGGGTTATAGCTGACGGCCAACCAGCCACAGCTGATGGCCATCTAGTATCAGAGCCAGCACCTTTCCACATGAGGCCGAGAGCCTGGAAACTGCTCTCTGGGGCTCTGTCCCCACAGTGTTTCTTCCTGAATTCTTGTCCTGTATGATTTCATTTTCACATTGATATTAATGCCAGAGAGTTATAAAGATCCATTTACACATTTCTTGCATGCTGAAAGCTGGTCTGGTAATACTTAAATACATAAATTGTGGAGAACAGTTTAAATTATGTGAGCAGTTTAGCTTTAAAAATTCCTTAAAATACCTTGGTATTGAACTTAGATTTAAATAAAACATATTGATAGAGATACAATGGGAATAAATGGGTTGTAAATAATCAAGAGTTTCCAAATAAATATACTTTAATACAAGCTAAATCACAGAAGATAAGTAATATTTTATTTTCTTAGGATTATATGAAAACAATCCATTTCTTCTTCCCTTTGTCCTCCTTTATATTTTCTGGCTTTTTGCAAGTCACTTTCATTGGAAAAATCATTTATTTCGTATACAATCTACTATGTATGAATTTTCAGCCAAGATGTCAAATATGGGCATTCTTATTGTACCAAAATTTTTATTTTTCTTCTCTCTCTCTGTCTCTCTCTCCTTGTCTCTCTCTCTCTCTCTCTCTCTCTCTCTCTCTCTCTCTCTCTCTCTCTCTCTCTCTGCCTATCTCAAATGCCTGTAAAGATAGTCGTTTCCTTGAACTAGATCTTGAAGAATGTTTGTTTGTTTGCTTTAAATCATAAACATTTCCCATTGCACGATTCTTTACATTTATCTGCTTAAAATCTTTTACTATAGTTTCAGAGGAAAAACAAAACAATACAAAAAAACAAAAACAAAATAAGGGAGCTAAAATCCCTCATTGTCTCTTATCAAATGACAGCATCCTAATTTCTAATTTCCGTTTCATAATACACTCCTGTTTTCTAAGTAGCCTGTGAATTGCTCTTCCTTCCATATATTTTTCTCTCTTATTTTAGTAATTTTGGGGTTTCCTCACTCAGCACCCCCTCTATTTGACAGCAGCAGTCTTCCTCCTTCTCCTCCTCATCATCTTATCAAGACCCTCTCCATGTGGCATGTGCTGTGCTTACAACAACCTACATGTTTTTACAGATAAGGAACTGAAGCTAAGATAATGCAGTAGTCCAAGTAATGGCCCCCAAATGTCCACACTTTAAGCTCCAGAACCTGTGAATATGTTACCTTTACATGGTAGAAGGTACTTTGCAAGTGTGATTAAGGTTCAGATCTTGAGATACTGATGTTATCCTGGATTATCTCGGTGAGTCCAATTTAGTCGCATGAATCCTTAAATACCGGGAACCTTTCCTGGCTGAGTTAGAAAGAAATGTGATGGAGAAGGAAGGTTGCTGGCTTTGAAGATGAAGAAATGAACCATGAGAAAAAAATGTAGGCAGCCTTTAAATGTTGGAAAAGGCAAAGAAGCAAACGATTCCCTGGAGCTTCCAGGAGGCATAGAGGACTGTCAACACGTTAGTGTTTGTCCAGTGAGACCCATGTCAGACTTCTGCCCTCTAGAATTGTTTAACACAATAAATTTTTATAGTTTAAGCCACTAAATTTGTGGTAACTTGTTATAGCCTCAATAGAAAACTAATACAGATAGGTTAAGTTACTTGTTTATGGTCACAAGAAACTTTTTAAGAGTTGGAATCAAAATGTCATTGCTGATTGATCTATCTGAGCTTCCTCCATGCTACACTGCTCTCTTGGTAGCCAGGAGAGGGAACTGATATTTCTCTCAGCACATTGGGTCTAAGCATATTTTCTTCATTCTTCTTTTCCGCCTCTGGGCTGTTAATTCATCTTTGCTCTTAAGTATCTAGCACAATGTACACTTCTTAATAGAACCCAGGCTATGAATGATAGTAGAAAAAATTCACATAACCTATGTGAATATCCTATCATGCTCCATTAACAATGAGTTTGAAAAGCAAGAACCGAAAAACATAAGCAGAACCTGTACCTTTCATGTGGTATTCACTAATAATAAAAAGTCCTTTAGTTCAACATCATTATAAGAAAAGGTTATTTCATTCTAATATATAGTGCTTGAAGTAAAAATTATAAGTTAATTTACTATCCCGTTGGTGTGACAAAGCTGTAGCTAAATTTCATACCCCCACACTAGTATCACCACTCATTATTTCATTGTCTCTCTATTGTTCCAGTTACAGAGGAACAACAAAGATGATTTGTAAATATTGACTAAACAATGGACACTTTAGAAAGGATTCCAAGAACTCTATGTACTTTCATTACCATTACCCTGAAGTTACCTTCTAAAGAGGCTAAGATTATAGCTGTAAACATTCCAGCAGCAGGTACCTCTTGAGAGACTGCATTGTTTTCAAGACAGAAAACAGCATGGAGTAATGGAATGAAGAAAATAATTGTAACACTGAAGTTATTTTAAAATAGTACTGAACATCTTGCTTTGCACAACGTTTATGGAATAAATTATCTTCCTTTCCACTATGGGGATTCCTGAAAATTATGTCTGAAGACTGAATAATAAGCTTTGAGGTAAAGGATTAACACATACATAAATATCAAACAGCTTTTCTTCTCTAAGGAAAAAGATCACTAAATACTGGAAAGGAATACTAAAGGAAATTATAAACTACCTATTTAGTTAAGAGTTCTTTTAAAACAGTATGTGTGATTTATCCACCAGTGATTATTAAAATAAGGCCAATTCTGAAATTGGGAGAGTGGCCTAAATAACTCCTCAAGAGTTACTTTTTGTTGATTACTTGTGTTGGATACAGCCATCTTCCTTGGTTCTGATCTTGAGAACTAATAAGGTGGTTCCCTTCAGCTACAAAGGTATTCTCCTATCCACATAAAGTTTTAAAGATAGCGAAGTATGAAGAAGAGTCAACTATCTTATTAAAAAATAATAATTTCTTGTCCCAATGGTTTGTATAAGGCCTGTCATCTAGGCCCTTCTGAAGCTAGCTGTTCACTTTTTCCAATTTACAGTATTGATGCCAAGCAAGAGATTTGCCATGGTGTTCCAAGTGAGAATGGAAGTTACAGTAGTGATGGTAACTGTCTCCTCTTGGTTTTGACAACCTCTGTAAAGTATGAGGCAGAAGTGTCTACTTGAGATTGATCTGGAAGTCTTGGGCCATTTAGAATTTAACATTTTACAGCTGAGACAAAGAGAAAATAAAGGAACACAGAAGTACATATCTGGTTTAATCTAAAGCCATCTTCCCTTCCAGATAACTCTGAATAAATTTACTTTCCTCGAATAAATACCGATTACCATTATGTGTTTTAACTTAAGAATACTTATCATTTATTTTTAAGTCAATTTCTACATATCTTCTTTTGTATGTAAGATTGACACTTGTGTGCCTTTGCTTTTTTTCAATCTATAATAAGCTTAATAAATATAGTGCTATGCACACTCAGGGAAAATTTATTCTATTTCTGGGCATTTGACTGGCAGCAATTTCTCTTTTATAACAAAAAAGTTGACTGTTTTCCAAACACCCCATAATACCAGTGCTACTGACCTCCCATTAACCTGACCTTATGCTCCCCAGGTTGGGTATGCCAATCCAGTGAAGCATCTATGCAGACTGGGGCTGACCAGCATGTCCCTGCTACTGCTCCCTCTTTACCTGTTAAATCGGAAGGACACTACAATGTGTTTTCATTGTTTTTGCTGCTTTGTATCCGTTCTTCTTTCTTCTGTTAGCTATATCCAGATTATTCTTTAGGGAATCAACCTGTTCTAGATCATGTTGTGCAGATAATGTAGATCTCACTCCCTGGTGTCAGGGTTGGGCCTGTGTCTCATATCTGGTCACCCCATGTGGTTCATCTGCCTGGCTGTAGTGACTGCTCCAGGGGTGGGCATGTGATCCAAGATAGCCAGTATGTCTGCTCTACACCATTAACTGTATAACTGGGGAAGAAACATCTTTTCATTTGTTTGCTAACGTACTTTTTAGGATATAAAGCCTAAAACTGTTGAGGACAATCTCACCACCACAAAAGGTAAGCCTACTGTAAAACAAAGCTCTGAGTTAATTAGAAGTGAGGATACACACAAATTCCTAATAGAGCTGTCAGAGAATGTGGATTCAGCCATGATTTTTCCCTGGACTTCTGAGTTATTGATTCAAAAATTATCCTTTTTTTCTCTTATGTTTCTTTGAGTTGCATTTTTCTCTCACTTGCAACTAAGTCAAGTCCTAGTTGATGATGAAAAGGATAATGAATCCCTGAGGCATTCTAGCTGTATTCCAAAGATTCCATAATGAATCATGAATTAAATGTCTTTGTTATTCATTTTGGGAAATAGACTCCAGCATAGTGTCCACAATATCATATTTTTCTTGTGCTCACAATAAACATTGCTAATTAATTAATATTTTGAGCTCTGAGTGTTGCATGGGACCCCATCATTGCCATCCAAGAAGTTAGAGTGGCATATAAAATTACCCTATTTTGTTTCTAATATCTTCTTGGTATGCAAAAAGAGATATACTTTGGGGATCAACAGGTGCCTCCAAGTACCACCAAGGTGCCACTTGCTTGTTCTGAGTGGTCAACACCCTCTGATTTCAGGGGCCATGGAAGACTCTACACTCTTCTCTCAAATCCCCCTCAGCTTCTACTCTGCACTCTGACTCCTGAAATTTTCCATCCGGGCTTTAATATTTGTCTTTACATCTCAATGATTGTTTATAATATATGCATAAAGCATTTATGAGAAACTTATAGCAGCATCTTTTGGGGAAAAGTTCTGGAGAAAATTGAATGGTTGGCTCTTTTCAAAAATTTTGTCATTTCTGTAGCTTGGATGTTTTAAATAAACTTAAAATTGAAGTATAATAAGTTGAACTTTCTAACTTTACACATGATTTATTTTTATATTTAAAAAGGCAAGTGGATCATCTATTTTCTTGTTTGTACATCTTTGTATTAAAAGTCTAACACGTGTCATATTATGTATCTACATGCTTTTATGTACCCATTCACTTACTCAACAAGTGTTTGAGCCTCTATTTTATGCTGGACCCTGACTAATGTTATAGGTACAGCCATGAGCCCAAAGACAGTCTCTGCCTTCACACAGCTTTTATTCCAATTTTCAGAGCTTGTCTAAGAAAGTCACACAGATTTCCTCATTTTGTTTTTATCACCGTGCTGGAGAATGGTTTTATTTTACAGATAAGGAGGCTGTAAATGCAGAGGTGCTAATTTCTTTGCCCTAGGTCACACAGTAGTAAGTGAGAGGTGGAATTCAAGTAGAGGCAGTCTGACTCCCAAGTCTCCAGATAACAATCCAGACACATAAATGACTCCCAGTGTCGGAGCGAGAATGTCCAATTAATACCCGTTAATGCATAAATTCTTTGGGAAAAGTATACATAAAGTTGTTATTCAATCACTTGAGTTTGGCTGAAGGATGTAAGAGCAGATTTTTCTAGAGATTAGAAAGTAAAGAGCAAGATGGCTAGAACTGGAGTGGTAGTGACTGAAGAAAGAGGAAGAGGAGAAGAAGGAAGGAGAATAGGAAAGGTAAGAGGGGAGAGGAGGGCACTTCGCTGAAGAGAATGGTGACATGAGCAATACCAGTCTAGCACATTTTTTATTCCTACCTTAGCTATTGACGCTTAGCACATTATATCATTTAATCTTCACCACAGCCTGGTCTGGCTCCAGAACTCGTGTTCTTGCAGCTCACTTCCAGCCCCAGTACATTTTTGTCTAGATTCATTTCTGAAATGAACCGGCCAAGTAGGCCCCAAAATGAGGATATGAAGATTCAGAGGCATGGTATCCACAGAGTGACACAGCAGAGTCAGCCCTCTCTGGAAAGAGCATCAAATGAAAAGAATATTTACTTTTAAACTTTAGTATTATTTGGTGGTGATATTTCTGGGTGTAAAGTTGTGGTGAGCCTCAGGATTGGGTTCTGTCTTTTCTTAAAGACAGTAGCAAAGAATTTGGTCTACTAGCTGGGAAAGTAGCTCCCAAGCAGAGAAGGACTCCCATGAACCAAGGCTTCCTGGACATGCTCAGTCCCTACGAGCTGAGAGCATGGTTTCCTTTCTTTGTTCCTGGTTTAATAGTGAGTGTGAGTGATTTGTGTGGAAATGAGTGCATGTGAAAGAGAGAAAGTGTGTGTGTGTGTGTGTGTGTGAGAGAGAGAGACAGAGAGAGAGAGAGAGAGAGAGAGAGATAGAGAGAGAGAGAGAGAGAGAGAGACCAGTGTGGAGTTTCAGGGAAACTGTTCCCCATGGAGGTATTAGTTCCCTCCTGGGTTGAGCGTTCTGTTGCCAAGCTATCTTTGAGACAGCAGCATGAGGAGCCAGACAACCTTTATTTAGGCAATTTTTGTTTTCACCTGACCCCAGCCTTAGAAAAGTTCTTCTTCCACAATATTGTAGAGTTACCAAGAGAAAATTCCAGGCATATCCAGGCCATCTTTAAAAACTCAACCCTCCTTAATGGTTATTACATTCCAATATGAGACTAAATGTGACCTCACGTAACTATTCATTCTATCAGAAAGGAGTCCAGTGCCCACAGCTATTATTTTCAAGTGGGTCCTTACAGAAAATGGGTTTTTATGTATTCTAGCAGGAAATACACAATCTTTAGTTTGAAGCACAAATAATAGTGCTATATTAGTTATCTAATATTATGTAATTAATCACTGACAACAACTTACAGGCTTAAAACAATAAACATTTGTTATCTCACAATTTCTGTGAGTCAGGAATCCAGAGTGGCTTATTTGGGGATGCTGGCTCAGCAGCCCTGAAAGGCTGTGGTTGAAGGATTGGAGAGGGTTCCAGTCATCTCAAGGCTCAGCTGGGGGAGGATCCCTTCCAATCTCACTCCTATAGCTATTGAGAGGCCTTAGAAGATCTGCTTCCAAACTTTCTCATATGGGCCTCTCAAGAGGGCTGCCCTACAAAGGGCAGCTGGCTTCCTTGACTCAAGGGACCCAAGAGAGAAAGGAGAACCCACAAGACAGAAGTGACAGACATTTTGTTAACCTGGTCTCTGAAGTGATAGTCCATTACTTCTGCCATATTCTATTTCTTAGAAGTGAGTCACCACATCCAGCCTACACTCAAGGAGAGAGACTGCACAAAGGTTGGATACCAGGAGGGATTATAAGGACCATCTTAGAGGCTACCTACCATAAGCCCTTCACAGAAACCTGTGTCTGTGGACATTCTTCATCACTGTGGGTTCCTGCAGGAAAGTGGTACAGTCACTCTTAGTGAGGTACCGTTTAACTATAGATTCAGGTCTAGGAATGGTATGCCTGTTTGTGTGTGTGTGAGAGAGAGAGAGAGAGAGAGAGGAAATATTCAGGGAGTGATTGAGATCAGGTGAGTCAGGTAAAACAGTGAGTTTTCTCTTGAGTAGAAAAAGAAGAGTTTGAGCTTAGCCCTGTGGACACTGAAGGATCACTGTAGGTTTTTGAGTAAGATTGTTATCGATATGATGAAAAAAGTGTTGTTTAGGAATATTAATCTGGTACAATGGAAGGGGGGAGGTTTTCCTATTTTGTTGGGGTGTAACATTCTAGGGCGGGGGGGGTGGGTAGTGAGAGATGACATTGGAAATATGGAGGGGAGGGCATATTATGACCTATTAAGATTAATGAAGGGGACTTTACATAATATAGGCATAATGAAATGATGAGGGTCTGGACTGGGCTGGTGGCCAGGGCTCTATTCATGTTGCTTAGCCCAGGATTGGCTCAAAATGATGAGATGGCTATGAATGGTGATAAATGAACACTTCTTCAGATTTGGGAGATGATTGGATATCTGGTCTCAGATGGGATTGCTTATGAGTATATATATATATATATATATATATTATACTGTATATGTATTATATATTATATAATATATATTGTAATATATATTATACTGAGGGTGCATAAATGTATTCACATTTTAAGGTAACATCTCTTAAAATGTGTATACATTTTTTCGGCATCCTCTGTATATGCCAATATTTAGGGTTGATTCTCTCTCTCTCTCTCTCTTTTTTAGTGTTGGAAAGGGCCCCCTGAAAAATACTCTTCCAAGGCTTAGATCTGTGATGCAAATGCCATTTGATAACTAGACTTTGTCCCTTTGATTAAGAGAGTGTCTCCTAGATTAATTAGAATTCACAGGCTTTAAGCAAGATGATGAAATTTAGTAATGATCTAGAAATTTGAATCTGTGTACAAATGTTTGAAATATAGGATTATAATTTGACTTCCGGTAATATAATTTAGAAAACTTGTCCCATTACTTGTGCTTGGGAAGCCAGCCCATTACTCTTCATGAGAATCATTAAAAGAAATTCTTCAGGCCTCTGGCCACAAGGCCTGTGACCAGACATACACTACAGCCTGTGTGGTATGTATTGCACTAGAGCCCACTGGCAGAATTGCCCAGACAAGGTCGACCCAGGTCTTCCATTAGGTACTCCATCTTACCTAGAGTGGTGGGAGCTGTCATTCTCTACTGTCTCCTGGAAAAACAAAAACAAAAAGAAAACAAAACAATCCATCCTCATTCTCCTCTTCTGAGTCTAAGGTGGGTGGACTGATGCATCAAAGCCAGATTTCTCTGTGCATACCCGGTGAGTTTCCATTCTCAGCAAAACAGCCGATTTGTTTAAAACAATCGTTCTAAAAGTTTGGTTTCCCAGGTCATCAGCATCACCTGGGAACTTGTTAGAAATGCAGATTCCTGGACCCCAAACCAGACCAACTGAATCAGAAACTCTAGGGGTGGGGCCCAGCAATCTGAATTTTAACAAGCCTTTCTGGTGATTTTAAAGAAAAGGGATGTTAAAATATCAGGATCACTGGTGAAAGAAAAAACTTCGTTCTGAGTTTCATTTCTGAACCAGGGATTGAGTGTTACAGCAGATCAAAGGATCTCTGTATTTGTTGTGGCAAGAAATAAAACAATACGATCATCATCAAGGAGTCAATTACAAGAGGCAACTTCTAAGACAGACCATGCATGGATAATTGGACACAATAATGAGGGAATCAGCTCCCTGGGAATTCCTGTTCAAAGCTGTTTGGGGGTATTTCCAACACAGAATTTTGCACACTATACGGGTATATTCTGCACATGGAAAAAGGATGCAAGTTTGATAAGCAATAACGTGTTTACTTATCAACAAACACAATCTGGCGCTCCCAAAACTTGCAGCAGTCAGCTGTAGCTGGTCAGTTAGTTCTTCCTGGCTATGGAAACCATGAACAGCTTTGCCTGTTCAGAGAGGAGCAGCAGGGAGCCCCAGGCACCCTGGTTTGTTTTGGTTTCCTGGTGGCAATCCCCCTTACCCCTTCTTCTGTCCTTTGAGAACAAGCTATTTAAAATGAGATGTTAGCCAAATTCAAATACAAGGAGGAAAATTTCTCTTTCTCCAGAAAATGTTATTGAGACAGATTTTCCCAGGATCTAAGCTATTCTTTGGCTGCAAATGCACCTTTGGAAGGGGCACAGCAGGGTCTCTCCACACAGAAAGTAAACCAGCTGGGTGCACTTCTTACACCAGACACACTTTGATCACGTTGGAAAATCATACTTTTCTAAATCAAATTACATTTTAAATTCAGTGGAAAAATTGCCATTTAAAAGGAATTTCCCGGCAGATATTTTGCCAAGAATATAATTTTTTCATTATTTTTTACTAAAAAAAAAGATTTCCATATAAGATAAAGGCTCAGTTAAGCAGGATTTGCAAGGAATTGGGATGTTCTTGTCATTTACTTCTTTCTGTTTTTGACTGACAAAGGCTTAACTCAAAAAAAGAATTATTTCCAACTTTTGTTGAAAGTCTAACATGCTTAAAATTGACTTTTTATAATTAGTGGGCAGTGGCTATAATCAAACATTTCTTGGCGGTTAAAGATTCTGCAGTACATTTCTACATCTGGAGAGTGATAGAAGATTAGGTTGAATTTGTGCTCACCACAAAAGGATACAGTGAAAATTAGTTAGTGAAATATTGGAATGAAACGCCTAGTTTTATTTCTTTTCAGTTGATGTTTTACTTAAATATTCAGCAGGGAAGAATATTGGTTTCCTTGGAAATTTTGCTGTTTAGGTCCTGATTACAGTTTAATAGGTTTACCTAATAAGAGTATATTTTGTATGTTTAGGAAAACTAATAAATAGGAAGTGAACTGACTTAAAATATCTTTGGGTTTAACATGCAATCATATTTTCATTGGAGAAAAAAAATAGTTGTTTAAGCCAGGTGGTCTCTGTTTTAACTTTTTGTTGTTATTGTTAAGTTGAAATGAGGAGTGGCTCATAAGCGGATCCTGTTGAAACCAGGGAATTGGGACAGCCCTCTATAGGTGAATAGGATAGGAGGGGGAGCCAGATCTAGAGCCTCAACTCCCTAACTTACACTGGGATTAATTTAAATTCAGCAAAGCCTAGTATACGTTAACTATGACTATTAATCTCTAACTCTTGGTGCCTCTGAAGATAAAATGATAAACAAGAGACCTCTGCAGTCAGCAGAGAGCTCACAATCCAGGGTGGAAAAACTCTGGTGTATTTGAGTGGGGTGGGGTTGGAGGGTGGGTCCAACCAAGAAAAGTATAGTTCGGGAATCTTTAAACCTGTTTAAGTGGTGATGGGTGTGAATGCCATTGAGGAAACTATACAATGCTGATCCGTTTTATTTTACGCAAATATGAGAATCTTACAAGCAGAAAGCATGACTATTTAAATCTATGTATGCACTGTAAAATCACAACTGTGAACTCCCAGGCACACAAAAATAATTCCAAGCTGTTGAGCTAAGCAGGATGGGCTGTCTCCCCATTTTTCTGTTAATGTTAATGTACTACTCGTTAATTTATTTTGTCATCTGCTAGCACTTGTCGCCAGACAAGCAGCAACAGGTGCCAAAAGTCGAAGGAAAGTGAAGACTTGAGAAAATTCTATCCAGTCACTTAATTGAAAACTGCGATTTGGGAAACGATGATGATCTCTCAATTTCTGTGGTAGCTCAGAGATCCCCAGGGGTCAGGTGGAAGGGTGTGGGGGCATCTGAGGTGGCCGGGGCATGGGCGTTGATGTACTGCCATTCCAGCCCTGGCCAGGAAGTCCCTCCAGAAAGGACCACCTCTGCTCCTGGGGTGGGGCGGTGACAAAAGTTCCTAAATGGTAGCGATATACCTCTCTCAGCTAAAAGCATGCATGCACCCTTTAGCTCTAATGTTGCTTCAGAAGGTAGCTGCTCATCAAACAACTGTTGAAAGGTGTTGCAAGCTGGGATTTTGGACATTATCTCCCTAGAAAAACAATATTATGATTATTAGGTTTAAATAAAATCGAATTAAATTGATAATAAAAAAGATACAAATGGGCTAAATAAGTTTATTGGTTGTTCTTGGAAGTTAGTCTCCTATTTATGACATTATTTATATGGAGTAGTGCTTTTTTACTTTTTTAGATTCAATTAACAAATATTTATCGTAAGACTATCATGTGCCATGCATCTTCTGAACACTGGGTCTCAGTTTTCTTTCGTGTTAAATGGGGATAAAAGGGTTTTTAAATTCATAGGATTGTCATGAAGATTAAATGAATTGTAATATGTGAACTCCTTTGAAGAGTACCTGACTTATAGAAAGTGCTTAATATATATTAGCTAGTTATTTTTTGTACTGTACAGCAGTATGATACAGACATTGTCCCTCCCCACATGGAAATTCAAACAGTGTTCTAGAACAGAACATCTTGGTGACTGGGGACTGTCTGTCTTATTAGAGTTTCTTGGAGTTCTTGTCTTTAAGGGCCCCCACTGTCCTCCTGCAGTTGAGGCTGGACCGCCCTGCGAGCAGTTGGTATTTGTCTCGGCTGTCTGCCTGGTAAGCAGAGCCCTTTACACTTATCGGCTGGGCTTGGAGGATGGTAGAGCAGGGTAGTCGTAGAGACCTGCTGGCTGCTTCAGGAAATTCTAACCAGAGGCCTCGCCTCAGGGGAATTTGCAACTCCACTCCCTGCATATTTACTTGATGACAGGGGAAGGGCTGAGGCCCACAGATGTGAGGGCTGCAGGCTTGCATGTCTATTCTCAGAGGCTCTTCGTTTTCTGTGTGGGTCTTTCATTGCCTGCGTAAATCCCTAAAGGGCAAAGTTTGATATGACGACTTTCTGGCCTGATCTGGAGGAAGCAGGTAAGAGGAAAAGTTTGACTTCTTCACTTTTCAAAACATGTCAAAGTTATAGAGTGAGCTTCTTCAGTGATGACATTCCAGAATTGTTTTGAACATCTTAAAGCAAACACACCAGCTTCTGAAGCTGTCAAAGATTTGGGATGCAATTTTTACATGCTTCCTGTGACTAAGCCTTGCATAACTCAAATTAGTCCCAAGTGAATGGAAGGGTAAAAGAATTACAGTTTCAAGCTGTTGAAGATCTTGATAAAATGAAGCTTATTAGCACCTGAGTAGCACTAAGGTATACAGCTCTGACAAGCGTAAGGTGAACGGTGACCTGGGTAAATGTGAACTACCTGTTGCAGAACAGATGGGGGACTGTCCTCCACAACCGATACTCATTTCACCATGTAGAGGCTACTTTTGTCTTTTCTGACTTGCTTACAGAGGCCTCTGTACATTTTGGTTGGGGTCTCCCTAAATGCCCATTCTTTATTTTATCTTGTGGTAGAATAAATTTCATCCATTCAACAACTTTATATGTTTTCACTCTTATCTGGTTTACATGTTACCCATAAGGACTTGACCTTATAGGGGTAAAAAACAACAGATATAAAACCATTTATCTAAAGTATATAGATTTAGTTTTCACTCTTCGTAGGATTTCCAGGATTTTATCTTGTTAATTAAAATTTTTCAGCTTAAAATTTGCACCAAGCTTTACTAACATGCTAACAGGAAACATTTATTTTGTCCTGTGCTCTCTAAGTTTCCTAAAAAGTAACTGTCCAGGGGAAAGCTTATGAAAGCATCTCTATATCAATATTTACTATGGGGAAGTTTATATCAGTATTTACTATGGGAAATCCTGAGTATCTCAAAGAACTACTGTGCGGACAGAGTTCCAGAGAGCAGTTTCCAGGCTCTCAGCCTCACGTGGAAAGGTGCTGGCTCGGTTGTTAGATGGCCATCAACTGTAATCAGATGGCCATCCGCTGTGGTTGGGTGGCCATCAGTTGTAACCAGTTAGCCATTAGCCACTAATATAACTGCCGTGGCTATGCTAGCAAGTGAGGGTTGTAGTTAGCAACTGGGATTGTTGGTTGGCAGAGAAGCACGGATTGTGGCTAGCAAGGTTGGTTTGTTGGCAGAGAAGCGGAGGGCAGATTGTGGAGCCTGCATCCTGTGTCTCCAACCCAGCTCCCAGCAAGACTATAGTGGTATGAACCCCCCATCCATGGTTCTGTTGGGGGTTCCTTTTTGGCCTCACCATATCCTGTGTTCTGGTGTAGGGAGCCGGAGCTGAGTCCCTGCATGACAACTACTAAACCTTATTGTGGTACCATCTTTAGTTACTGAGCTTAGGTTTAACTGGTTCTGCAGTTGTAGATGGGGCATGAAAATGGTTTTTATCAGTAGAAAGAAGGTTTTAGTATCAGCAACCCAAGGACTGGATACTGCCTGTACCTTTTGAGATGGTGAACGAGGGAGTGGCCACAAAATACTTGCAGGTGAGATTCAGATAAGCTCTCTTTATTATTAGAACTTTACAAGCTGACCATTGGTATAGTAGTAATCCTTTAGATTTAATTTAGGACTGGTGCTTGAATTTGCAAAAAGAAAGTATAAGGGAAAAATAGGGCATCTAACTGCTGAGATAATGTTTTCTGTATTAGTTCTGGCTCAGAAGACTGTAGCTCTACATTAAAACCTGGATACCACTATGGCAGCTGGTGCTCTTTGGGCTCAGGAGCAAGGGTCTAGGTAGAAAGAGAAGTGGAAGCATAGGGCACAGTCCAGTGGGATCTCAATTCTGCAACTAGACCCACTGTTGGATAGGGACAGACCAGTCATGATGATAAAAGTGACTGAGACATATTTGGGAGATGCTTGAATTCTGTGACTCACTCAACCAAGGCGATTAAGGAAGAAGTACAGTTATCTGTAAGCAAGACTGATGAAAACTTTGAAGAAAACTTTGCCTGCCTTGAGATGAAAAGATTGAGAAAGAGACTGAAAGGTTGCATGGATTCACCATACACTTGTGATCTGCCCCATTCTAATTCTAGCTGTGTGACACTGGGCAAGTTGTTTAACCTTTCTAGCCTCATTTTGCTTATTGTGCAATAAGGACACATACATGAGATTACTGTAAAATGAAATGATAAACATGTTAAAGGTGTCAGCTCAGTGCGTGGCATGTGATAAACACTTAATAACAGTTAGCAGTATCCTTTACTAACAGGTATTTCAAGAATAAGTACAAACATGAAGAAGTAGCTTTAAACACAAGAAGAAAACATGTACTTTGACCCAATAAGAGGTAAAATTGAAATGACTAATATCACATATGGAATTCACTCAAGATTTTGATTAGTAACTTAAAGGAAAGGGCCTATGTTAGTTTTGCTTTCTTAAAAGATAGTTTCATACACCAAAGTCATTTTATTTTCAAAAGTCTAAGGAAATGAAGAAATTAGAAAGGATATAGTGTATGAGTGTGACTATATTAAAACAAGAAGCAATCATGAATGTGGAAATGTATTTACTTTCTTAGTTTTTCTACGTAGATGAAAGTTTTATAAGTACAAACTAGAAAACTCAATATCCTTACTATTTAATTTTGGTATAAAGAAATATATTGTTGTAATTAAACTATAATTTTTCAACATACTACACTCCTTTTTGATTTTAAAGCTAGATGGCTAATTATGCTATATTATTATTATTTTTTTTTAATTTTAATTCTAGCTTTTGCAAAGTGCTTTAAAATTTTTGAAGCACTTTTATGCTTTTTAAATAATTCAATGCCCAGAATAATCTTCTAAGGTAGTCAGGGCAAGTATGTTACTTTTTTCTTTCTTTCTTTCTTTCTTTCTTTCTTTCTTTCTTTCTTTCTTTCTTTCTTTCTTTCTTTCTTTCTTTCTTTTTTATGTTCTAGAAATAGGAAGCAAGCAAAGGAAGTTGAATGACATGGCTAGTGGGGGCTGAAGTTGGCATTAAATAATCATTACTTTGAAAATTAAATTGTTTAGATATTTACAGTTTGAAACAGATAATTTAGATTGACCTGCCCAACAATCCTTGATGTGAAGCAGAAGATTTTTTAAATCTCCATTTACCCTTTAATCTCAACCAATGTGTCTTCCTACTTAATCATACAACGTCATTATCAAAATTATGTATAAATTACATTCCTTTTTTTTTTTTTGGAAAAATGTCTTAATCTTCAATCTGATTATGTGGCAACTCTATCCTATTTCTAACGAATAATTCTTACTGTTAAATTGAAGCCAGACCCCCAAAGTGTCTACTGACTATTTGGGTAGATATAAACTCCAGTCTCACAGTTGGGTGAATACTGAAAACTTCATTCAGATATCTGTAAACACACTAAATGATACGTATTTGTTTTAATTTCTCATATAGACATATGAGGATATGATTTCATGTGGATATGATTTGAGTGATGAAAGTTTGGGAAACGTTTCTGAGGGTCACAAGTGCCTTTTGGTGTTGAATGTTTCATATGCTTCCTTTAGAGGAAATCTTTCACTCTTCAGAGTCTGGCCATGCTTGGAAACTGCTGGAGGACAAATATTCATCTAGCTCCCGGTGGGGTCCTAACTGGTGTGACTTTCACTTGTCCTACAGAATATATGTTGAAAACTACAGTGGAAGAAAAGAAGCAACATCAAGGCAACTGCCTTCCTGCCCAAGGCAGATGGAAGAGAAACCCTTTAGAAAATAATCCTGTGAGTAACTTTGAGATATCATTCAGAATAATTGCTTCCCATCTTACGCTACTTTGGAATGCACCCTTGATCTCCATTTGGCCTGGATCAGTTGAGTCACTTAAATGATGGAAATTAAACATCATGGAAACTAGAACACATGTTTAAAACAGTTTTGGGAAACCTTACTTAACGTTTCCATTATTCAATGTATGTAAGAAAGCAGTCACCAGTTCAGCCCTTGGTAACTCCACATTTTTTGTTTAATGAACATCTGTAACTTTTGTGGCCAGTAGCACTTTCTCTGAGGTTGGTCACCTTGTATTGTGTTATTTCTCTTATCTTTTTCATGCACATGTCTTA